>NC_135783.1:62306446-64786446 GCF_051106095.1 Pogona vitticeps | reverse complement strand
TGATAATATGGAGTTTATTGAGGAGGAATTCTCCACGTCATGAGGTGAAGAGCTTGTAGATCTGGACGGTACGTTTTCCCTTGATTCTGGGTCAGAAGATGAGGAACAGACGGGGGGGGGCTCAGGGAGCCTGATGACAATGTCAGCAGCGTTGTGAACCACAGCTGTCTGGGTCAGTATGGGGCTAAGAGGATCACGGTGGCATTGTCATGTCATATCTTCACTATTATGCGCAGTAGGAGAGGTATTGGAGGGAACATGTACATGAAGCAGCCGTTCCAGGGCACCATGAGGGTGTCTCCTAGAGAGTTTACCCCTAGTCCAGCCGTGAAAGATAGATGGCACACTAGCTGTTCACCTCAGTAGCAAGGGCATCTATGGCAGGAAAAAAATCTCTTGCAGATTCTGATATGTGCAATGGTCCAGAGATCACTCGTGTATTTGGTATGTTCGCCTGCTCAGATGGTCCGCCCATGTGTAGTCCTAGGCAGAGATGTGCACAGCAGACAGAAAGATGTGGAATTCTAGACACCACTCCCAAAACTGAACAGTCAGGTACAGTAGAGGAAGAGAATGGGTGCCTCCCTGTTTGTTGATGTAGTACATGCTGTCGCATTATCCGTAGTAACTTGGACAACCATGCCTAGGTTGAGAGGTAGGAGCGCCCGAAATGCTTTGAAGATGGCCAGCAATTCCAGATTTTTAAAAAGGAGAAAGCTTTACTTCACTGACCAGGTGTCGTAGATATGAAGACTGGTACAGTGGGCTCCCCATCCGACCAGACTGGAGTCTGTCATGATTCTCGAGGTAGGTAGGAGCGGAGCAAACAGTCGTCCCAGGGACAAGTCTTCTGGGTTGATTACCAGCGGCATTGGTGTGCAAGCTCACGAGTAATCTGGAGGCGTATGTAGGGCGTATCTGTCATGGGGTTAAACAGGGCAGATGCCAGGCCTGTAGGGACTGCAACTTGAGCCTCGCGGGCTTTATGACAGATGTGGTGGAAATCATGAGTCCCCGAAGATTTTGGGCCTGATGGGCTGTGATCCAAGACAACGGAGGGGAGCGACATATCAGGGAACAAATTTTGACCGTGCCATTCTGGGAAAGGAAAAGCTCTTGCCGGCCAAGAGTCCAATACGGCCCCTATGTGAATACTTGAGGCGCCGTCAAGAGCTGAATGGCAAGGCGCTAAACTCTAATATGGGCCTTCCTAGAGAGAACGGAGGTATTCACAATGAATACTTCTGATGGAGATGTGGAAGCAGGCGTCACTCAAGTCTATCAAAGTAAACCAATCTCCTTGTCGAATTAGTGGAAGGATATGTTCCAAGGTCACCATGCAAAAACGGCACTGGTTGATGAAGAAAAATCAGGTCCTTTAGGTCTAAAATGGGGCGTAGTGATCTGCCCCCACTTGGAGTGGCGGGAGATATGTCTGATTTTCCAAAAAGGATCTTTACCTCATCTCATAAGGTGGTAGAAGAGTGAGTGTAAATCACCCGCTGAGGCGGTGTATCCCAAAACTTTATGGTGTACCCACAGGTGATGATGGAAAGAGCCCAGGCATCCGAGGTGATGTGGGTCCATGCAGAAAGAAGGGAGCAAGCATACTGAACATGTGACACAGAATCGAGCGATGGTAAGCGGGAGGGAGTCACAGAGTCTGTTGGATTTTTTGTCAGACTTCCTATAGGAATGGTGGGGATGGTCGCGATGATTGGATTGTGGTATTGAGCCAACTGTTGAGGGAGATATCTTCGTTGAGAAGTATAAGGTCTGTATACACTATAAGAGTACTGATGCATTGATGGGAATTTTTGAGATCTATAATAAGGCTGAACGTTGTACGACCATGCTGTTTTCCTCATTCTATGAAGGCTGTCCAGGATGCTGTTGATCTAGGGATCAAATAACCTAGAGCCATCAAAGAGCAAGTCCCCTATTCCAAATCTGACATAATTAGAAATGTTGGCTGACCTAAGCCAATCGTGTCTTTGCAAGGTTACTCCGGTCATGAGTTGTTTGAGGTGGCCTCAATAATGTGACGCGCTATCACACTCTTTTGCTGAGTGAGGGACATGGCGTTTTAATGGAGAGCAAGCCCTTTCAGTTTAAGTTCTGCTGGGGCTGCCTGAAGAGAGGGTAGTGCATGGTTAGAGAGGTTGATATGGTAGGCGCCCATAGCTGCCATGTAGACGAGCTTTCTAACCTCCTCGCTGCTCGGTGTGGTAGTAGATCTCGAGCGTGATCTGGCTTGTGTGGCGTCCAAAATCACATAAGGAGGAGGATGCCTAGTCAAAAATCTGTATTGGTACTGTTACATACAGCACTGATGTTACCTGTCTGTCATGGGTTGGAGGGAAAGTTCCATCCTATGGGGAGTGGAAGGCGGGACATCAGGAGGAGGGGCTGTACTGTATATATATGTGGAGCTTGTGTGGAGAAGAAGAAGAAGCTGGAGGAGAGCTGAGAGAAGAAGCTGGTGTGGGAGTCTATGTGTCAGACAGGGTACTACTGTGTGTCAGTCAGTACCAACCTGATAGGTTCAGGTGTCTGTATGGTTAGCCAGAACTGATAGGTTCAGGGTCTGTGCTTTATTTAAAGGTGTTCTGTGTGAACCAAACTGGTGTATGTATGATTGAGACTAAGCCACGTTACTGTATCTTATTCACTTGATCAGTTTATTTTCCCTGTGTGTGATTTAAATAAACCTTATTCCTTTATTTGTTAAAAATCCATTCCTGGTCTGTGTGACTCCTTACAGGGAATGGTTGGTGGCAGCTTAGTGAAACTGTGGTATATCCCAGTAGGTCTGGGGATCCCACATTGATTGGTGTCCAGCGTGTGGGATACGACTGGTCCAGTTGTCCAGTGGTCCAGCAAAGCCTTGGCAAGTGTGCCCAGAGCAAGGGGGGTCTAGTCAGGGACAATCTGAGAGCGCGTAGGTAATCTTCTAGGCTTACCTCACGGGGAGGTAGGCTAGTGGAAGAACGTGTGACCTCAGATTGGTGGGACTAGATTAGGGAGCTCTGAGGCAACCTGTTTTGGCGGGAAAAAGCTGAGGCAAAGCTGAGTGAAGTAGCAGTGATTTAGCTTGTCTGCTGAGAGGCCTAGCAGAGGGGGGTAGACTCTGGCTGGCAACAGTTGCAAGTTAGTGCTGAAGAACAGCAGCAATCTATAGAAGGCTGGTTCTGAGGCAAAAGAGAAAAAAAAAGTGGTCGCTTTATTTTGAGGCTTGACTTTTGAAAGCAGCCTGTTCTGGGGGGGGGGGGATTATGCCCTTGACTCGAAGCCAGATGGCAGAAATGGGTGAAGCGAGGGAACCCCAGGTAGACCAAGGTTCTGAGAAGGAATTTGGCTCAGTGCAGGATGAGAACACGGGAGAACAGACCTCAGAACTCAGAAGAATGCTCCTAGCCCAACAGCATGAATATAGAATGAGACAATTGGAAAGGGAGGCCAGAGAAAGAGCTGAAATCAGTCAGGCAGAGGCAGATGCCAGGAAAAGGGAAATAGCCATGAGGATGAAAGGGATGGAACTGAAACACCAAATTAGAATGGTACAATTAGAAATGGATTTCCTAAATAAGTTTATTAACAATTTATCAGTTGAAGAAATTGCGGAAAGAGAAAAGTATGAGGCTCAGGCCAGACAAAGTGAGCAAGATCTTGAAAAATATAATCAGCAAAAAGACATTAAATTAAAAGAAATCAGAGATAAGACTGAAGAAAAAGTAAAAGAGATAAAAGCTAGGGCTGAGGAAGAAATTTTACAGATCAGGGCTGAGTTTGAGGCTAAGCAAAAGGAGCTGGATTTGAGAATAAAAGAGAAGAAATTGCAGCTAGAAAAGAAACCAAAAGAAGGCACACAGGTTAAGGCACAACATCAAAACCTGAATTATTCTGAAGAAAACATGAGGGAAACATGGGACCCTAAGTACTCCAAAGGGTTAGTTCAGAGCCCGCCAAAAATGGGCGGCCATTTTGTTGATAAAACTTCTGGGCAGAGCCAGTCCAGACCTCAGATTTTGGAGGGAAAACCAAAACCAGATGAGAAAGACTCAAAATACAGCAGAAAATGTTATTTCTGTCAAGGAAAGGGCCATCTAATCTCAGAGTGTGAGAAATTAAAGCAGCTAAAAGGAAATGTGCCTCATGATTTGAGTGGAACCAAGCCAAAAGCTGTGTTCTGTGTCCAGACAGAGCAAAGCTCCTTGTCACTGAGGGAGCCTGTTACCATGGCTACTCAATCTGGAACAGTTACATCTGCTGATCAGGCTGGGGAAAATGGTCCTCTTGTGGAGGTCAAGCGCTGCTTACTAGTGAGGACAGATTCGCAGTTGTTTGAGACCGCAGGGGTGGACGTAGGAATACTTGACCATCAGTATAGGGGGCTAAGGGATACTTGTTCCCAGGTGACCCTGTGCCATCCAGACATTATTCCTAGGGAGTATGTAATCCCAAATGAGAGCATAAAGGTGGCAGGGATTGAGGGACAGGTGATCTCGCTGCCAGTAGCTGAGGTACCTGTGAACTTTCAAGGCTGGAGGGGAGTTTGGCGGCTAGCGATTTCATCGACTCTGCCAGCAGCCGTGCTTGTGGGAAATGACCTGGCTGAACATGTGAAACGGGTGCTAGTGATTACACGCTCACAAGCTACCACGGGGACAGTTCAGGGGGGTACTGATGAGCCCAAGACGGAAGCAGGGGGGAGTTCCGAAGCTGTGGTGGAAACTTTAACCACAGACAGCCGATTTGGCCAAGAGCAAAAGGCAGACGCCACTCTCCAAAAGTGTTTTGAACAGGTGACAGACGCCCAGCTAACACCTGAAACCCCAGTGAGATTTCGAGAGGAAAAGGGAATTTTATAGAGAGAGACCCTGAGGAATATCTCAAAAGGGGGAGAGTTGAGGAGTCAGCTGGTGGTACCTGAAAAGTATCGCCCCATGATCTTAAAAAGGGGGCACTCTGACATGTTTGCTGCGCACTTAGGGGTGAACAAAACACAACAGAGAATTACACAGAATTTTTACTGGCCTGAAATAGGGAAGCAGATCAAGGAGTTCTGTAAACAATGTGATGGGTGTCAGAGGCAGGGGAATAACCGTGACAGGACCAAAGCAAAGTTGTGCCCTTTGCCTGTGATTGACACTCCGTTCAAATGCATAGGGGTGGATATTGTGGGACCTTTGCCCAAGGCCACAAAGAGGGGGAACAGGTTCATTCTCACCATTGTGGACCATGCCACAAGGTACCCTGAAGCCATTCCCTTGACTAACATTGAAACTAACACAGTGGCAGATGCCTTGGTGGGGTATATGTCCAGGATGGGATTTGCCTCAGAAATAATCACAGATTTGGGCACATCGTTTACATCGAAGCTCATGAAACGGTTATGGCAAATCTGTGGAATTAAACACAAGGAAACCACTGCCTATCACCCTGAAAGTAATGGGTTAACGGAGAAGTTCAATGGGACTCTGATGCGCATGATTAGGGCTTACTTGGCAGAGAATCCAAACAATTGGGACCAGAAGCTGCAATCCCTTTTGTTTACTTATCGATCAGTGCCACAAGCCAGTACCGGGTTCAGTCCGTTTGAACTTTTGTTTGGGAGAAGGGTGAAAGGGCCACTCGATTTAATCAAACAAAATTGGGAGCAGATCACCCAGGATGACCCACAAGACGTTGTGACATATATAGACACCTTGATGAATGACCTAAAGAGAAACCTAGAGCTAGCAGCAGAGACCCTGCAAGCTCAAAAGGTCAGAAAGAAAGCTTGGGATGACCAGGAAGGCAGGGAGAGGCGCTTTAATCAAGGGGAGGGAGTGCTTTGGCCTAGGCCCTGTGAAGAGAACAAACTGCAGCTGGGTAGCCCAGAAATAAAAGACTTGGGTCACATGGTAGGGGGAGGAGTGATAAAACCCCTAGAGGCCAAGATAGAAGCAGTTCGTGATTGGCCTAGACCCAACACCAAGAAAAAAGTCAAATCCTTTCTTGGGTTGGTGGGCTACTACAGAAAGTTCATCCCGAGGTTTAGCGAGATTGCAGCTCCGCTGACCGATCTGACGAGGAAGAAGACTGATGACCGCATCCCGTGGACCAGCGGCTGTGAGGAGGCGTTCCAGAGGTTGAAGGAGGCCCTCATCAACTATCCAGTGCTGCGTGCTCCAGACTTCGACCGGGAGTTCATCATCTACACCGATGCGTCTAACAGCGGGGTAGGAGCAGTTCTTTGCCAGGAGGATGAAAATGGTGACCAGCATCCAGTGTCCTACCTGAGTAGGAAACTCCAGAAAGGTGAGAGACATTTGGCAACCGTGGACAAGGAGTGCCTGGCCATAGTCTACGCGATCCAGAAGGCCAAGCCTTACATCTGGGGAAGACCTTTTGTTCTGTGCACTGAACATTCACCACTGCAATGGTTAAAGACAATGAAAACCCACAATAGCAAACTTATGAGGTGGGCTTTAAACCTGCAGGACTATGACTTTGAAGTGAAGGTGGTCAGAGGGTCAGTGAACTGTGTTGCTGACGCCTTGTCAAGAAGACCTGAAGAATGAAGACGGCGAAGGAACATGGACTATGTATATATTTTGGTGACCAAAGGTTAAATGTACTTGTTTATTAAATATGCTTGGTTTGTATGAATAAAGGTAACTTGATGTATTGTAAATGGTATATGTTTAAATGCCTAATTGATATGGTTATCCTAGTGTAAGTATAAGTAAGTATGGTATTGTATGTTATTGTATAACTGTTTTTGTATGTTTTGGATCCAGGTTGTTTTTTGGAGAAAAGCACCTTAGCTTTCCCCCTACAAAACAACTTATAAAGAGGGGAGGTGTTACATACAGCACTGATTTTACCAGTCTGTCATGGGTTGGAGGGAAAGTTCCATCCTATGGGGAGTGGAAGGCGGGACATCAGGAGGAGGGGCTGTACTGTATATATATGTGGAGCTTGTGTGGAGAAGAAGAAGAAGCTGGAGGAGAGCTGAGAGAAGAAGCTGGTGTGGGAGTCTGTGTGTCAGACAGGGTACTACTGTGTGTCAGTCAGTACCAACCTGATAGGTTCAGGTGTCTGTATGGTTAGCCAGAACTGATAGGTTCAGGGTCTGTGCTTTATTTAAAGGTGTTCTGTGTGAACCAAACTGGTGTATGTATGATTGAGACTAAGCCACGTTACTGTATCTTATTCACTTGATCAGTTTATTTTCCCTGTGTGTGATTTAAATAAACCTTATTCCTTTATTTGTTAAAAATCCATTCCTGGTCTGTGTGACTCCTTACAGGGAATGGTTGGTGGCAGCTTAGTGAAACTGTGGTATATCCCAGTAGGTCTGGGGTTGTCACATTGATCATAGGTCTTGTACAGATTTTCTACATGCCTGGACATTTGAGGGACAGAGAAGGGCTTTTCCCAGGTCTATTGAAGTAAGCGGAATAAAGATGGGATAAGGGACAAGCACAGGGAAGGTGCTGATTCCTCATCAATATCTGCATAAACCTTATCAGACTCTGTTTGAAGTTGATGAACTGTTAAATCAAGAGCCTTATCGATCGTCTGTATCATGTTAGAACATGAATGAAATTTGGAAGTGAGGGATGGAAGAAAGCCATCACAAATATCAGAGTCTGACATATTCAGGTTAGGAGTGAGTGGTCTGGTGCCATGGAGTCAGAAGACTCAGAGTCAGAGTCATGGGAAGTAGAAGAAAGTGGAGCATCAGAAGTGAAAAGGGACTTCTGGCTTCTTTTTCAGTATCCTTCCTCATTATCATCAGTATTCAGTATCTTTCTTAAGAATACTTCCTCAGTACCAGGTGTGTCTTATGGGTATATATTGTTTTAACCTTCTGCTTGGTACCGTGGCACGGTACCAGCATGTTTTAACCTTCTGGTACCAGCATGTTTTAACCTTCTGGTACCAGCATGTTTTAGCCTTCTGCTTGGTACCGTGGCATGGTACCAGCATGTTTTAACCTCCCGGTACCAGCATGTTTTAGCCTTCCAGTATCAGCATGTTTTAGCCTTCTGCTTGGTACCGTGGCATGGTACCAGCGTGTTTTAACCTTCTGGTACCAGCATGTTTTAGCCTTCTGCTTGGTACCGTGGCATAGTACCAGCATGTTTTAACCTCCCGGTACCAGCATGTTTTAGCCTTTCCCTTGGTACCGTGACATGGTACCGGCATGTTTTAACCTCCTGGTGCCAGCATGTTTTAGCCTTCTGCTTGGTACCGTGGCATGGTACCAGCATGTTTTAACCTCCTGGTACCAGCATGTTTTAGCCTTCCGCTTGGTACCATGGCATGATACCAGCATGTTTTAACCTCCTGGTACCAGCATGTTTTAACCTGGTACCAGCAAGTTTTAGCCTTCTGCTTGGTACCATGGCATGGTACCAGCATGTTTTAACCTCCTGGTACCAGCATGTTTTAGCCTTCCGCTTGGTACCGTGGCATGGTACCAGCATCCTCTGCAGCGAGTGGCTCAGGTACCTTTGGGGTGGTATGAGCAGAGGGGTCACAATGCCTCTTGTTAGTCCTCCATCCTGGTCTTCATCGGTACCAGAGGTGCCTGAGTCTTATGAGAAGGCAGTACCAGGGAAGCTTCATGGTACCATCTCTTCTTGTGTCTTTTGGTATTAGGAGATGGAGAGTAGTCGGATTCAGAGGCACCATGGTATCGTTGTTTCTTGTATTTCCTGGTATCAGGAAAGTGGTGGAGTCTGTGGTACCGAGATTTTTCTCTGTAGTTCTTAGACCTATGCTTGCAAGTCTTAGGTCTTTCAAAGCCTTTGAGCCCCGAATGCCTTGGAGGCTCGTCCTCCTCAGTATCAGGCAGGTCAATAGTGCCTTTAAGCCTTCTTTCTCATGATAGTGCTGATGTCCAGGAAGCCTTGAGGCTCAGAGCCCAGTGGCGATCGCGTTGTCTGGAGGCGAGCCGGGGCTAGAAGGCACTGAGGAGGGGGTGGCTTAAATATCTGCAGAAATCTCAGCCGCAGCAGTCGGTCCCGCAAACAGCGGGGATGGGGCTTCCAATGCACATGAGGTGATCCAATGCTGTTGTGAGGAAGCCGATTTTTTTAAATCTTAGCAGTCTGATGCTTCTTTCTGTTAACAGTTTGAAGAGAGGGATTAGCTTAGGCTGTGGAGAGGAAGACGGCAGAAGGCTGTGTCAAGGAGGGAGGGTCCATGACTGGAGGTTGTAATGACTTCTCCCACAAAGAGACGCAAAAGCGCTGTCTCAATTTCAAGGCCTGCTTCATAAAACTTTTTAAAAGAATGCAGGATGTAGGCTGATGGGCTTCACCCAAGAAACAAAGGCACAAATGGTGTCCCTCAGAGGTAGGAATCTTCTTAAACAAAAGGGACACCTCTGAAAGACAATAGGTGCCATAAAAGGCGGGGGGGAAGGGGGGGAAACAAATGAAATGAAAGTCCTTCTTCTTTCTCTTACTTTTTTTTAAACAAAAGGAAAAACAAAAACTCTTATAAAAGGTGCTAAAAGAGAAAGAAAACCAACGATTGTTCTACTTGCGTTTACAGAATGAGAAGGAGCTCTAAGAAACCAGACCTCTTTCAGCAGCGGAAAAATAAGAACTGAGGTAACTGTTAGGGCGGGCGGACCATGAGGGCTTGGGGGGAGGAGCCAAAAAGGTTACTTTAAGCTCTAGAATATTCCGAGGCCTCTGCACAAGTGCAGACTTAACTCCTTAGTGTGTATTCACAGAGGCCACGAAGAAGCACCAACAGGGACACAGATCCCCTCCAGTTCCTAGCATAGGTCATCCACCAAGACAATCAAAGCTATCTCTGTCCCATAACCAGGTCAGAAGCCAGTTTGAAATTGATCTACATAATCTGTCTCACCCAGAAATTAGCAGTAAACTCAAAGAGTGCATACATCTGATGGAAATATTTTTGTTCTTTTTGCACCATGGATAGCCTTGCATGACTGTGTGGCAAGCCATTAAAATCCCAAAGCAATTGCTCTTGACAGATTATGAACAGTTGACAAGGCAGGGTGATTCCTTACCTTCACAGCAAATTCTGCTTCTGTGGCTTTGTGTACACACCTCTTGCATACAGAATATGAGCCAATGCCAATGTCCTCCTTGATTTCATATCCATCTGTAAAGTGAATATTGTTCCCATGTAACTGCTATAGAGGAAAAAAAAATAGTAATAAGAAGACAGGCCTCAAGGTAGCATCCATCAGAAGACCTTGTAGCACTGAAAATTAAAAGATGATTCTTCACATAGCTTCTGCTTATGAACCAGATGTTATGATTTTCAAAACCCATTAAACCTACAATTTAGTTGAAATCATTCCTGACAATACTCTGTGGAAATTACTTGGAAGTAAACATAAATGGGTTTAAACTGCAAATAGTTACAATATTTTGGAAGTAATACACATCAATATTAGTAAAAACAAAAATGCATTGTTATGTTGTGCTCATTTTTTCCTCTGCTGTTCAGAAAATGCTGGACATGTCCTAAACTCAGTTCATTCCTGGAAGACATTGCACTTAAGAATACAGGAAGCTGCCTTATATGAGATCAGACTATTATTCACCGTGCTCTGTATTGTCATTCTCTAAAGAATGATAGCAAGTCTTCATGGTTGCAGGTGAGAGTCTCTTTTTTCAACCTTATACGGGTATGCTTGAGAGTGAAAGAAGGTTTTGAATGCAACGTGTGTGCCCCCCCCACTGAGTTTATGCCTTTCCCCCAATACCAGCTTCTGTTATTAGCCATCATTGCTTTAGTAGCTCTTTCTTCCTGGACATTTTATATTGGCTCATCCTTTTTGCTGTCTATTTAGAGTGTATTAAGCTGTTCTTATGCATACATTCAAATGATATTATCTTCAGAAATTCAAATATTATAAAATGTCATAAACATCCAATCACCTACTTCTAAAAGAAATCACAGTTGAGTTAACACACTGAGTCCCAACAATACCTTGCAGTTTGAAGATAGTAGATGAACACAGCAGTAATATACCAAAGCCCATGAGAGACATCTTTACCTGGACGATTGGATGAATGGTCACTTTATGCAGCTCTTGCTGTGGAGGTTCCTGCACCAGGCTTGATGCAACAAAACTGAATCCTCTGAAGAGATTATGAGCATTTGCACTTGGAGGTACACCAGGGGAATCTGAACAGGAAGCGAGATACGAATCAATGAACAGGACAGGTTGAGATTCCAACAAAGCAAAACACTTCCTTCAGTAATGCTCACATTACTCAAATGCATTCTCTACCCAGTGTTGTTAAGAAACAGCTCCTACATGCCACCCATGCTCATTTCTGTATTATAACAAGCAAGCCTTTCTCAGTACAGTACACCTGTAGCCTAAACATAATGTTACAGTATGTCTGAATTTTCTGGAGCACCTACTCTTAATATGGTAGAAGGCAAGGCCATGTTGCATGGGATCAAGTGGTGCTTTGCTGTCTACAAAGCTGTTGAACGCCTTAACCCCTGCATGAAGAAGTGCAGAATTAAGATGACCTTTGCCTGAAAAAAAAGCTATTCCACTAGGGCTTTCTCCTAAGTAGGTACACACAAAATTGAACTGCATTGTAGTTGGTGAGGAAGCATCCAAAATAGTGAAAATGACACCTGGCTCTGTTTCATAAAGTCCTTAAGCCTTGCTCACTGCTAGAATGAGGCCCTCGAGACCTCTCTGAAAGTGGAATGCAGACCCCCGCCAAACCGTTTCCTCACACCTGAGACCTGCTTTTCATCTTACCAAACATCTTAACTTATTGCATTAGGATTCCATCAACTGTGAATGAACAGGGAATGATGAACCTATCAATACCTGTTGGTGTTCGTGAGGTGAACTCTGGGTCAAAATGAAAGGTATCTTCAGGCCGTCCCACTGCAGGTTTAAAAGGTGGTTTTATTTCCTTTCTGTATAGCTTCTGGAAAACAAAAAGACAACAACAAACAATGATGAACTACAGATTGGTCAACCAGCCCCCATTTAAAGAAAAAAGAAAACAAAAAATTAAACGAACATGTTAAGCAAAATGTTGATATGTTTCTTGCATCCTGCATTGAAAATAAGGGGAACACTACGGAACAATGCCTCAGGAATTAGTGAGTTGATTATAACTGATTTCATGTCAAAGAAAGTGTGAGGTTTTGGTCCTTTTCCATTTATCTGGATAATAAGCCAGACTGAAATCAGGAGAACTGAGATGTGCATATAACTGTATTAATTTCTTGAACAAGACCTATATGTGACTTTTTTAAAAAATATTGACCAGTTTCTTCAATAAAGCAAATGCACTCACCTAGGAAATTAGTTTGAACTGCCCAATGGATGGAATATTAATCTCAAATGAACAGAACCTTGATCCCCCTTCAATCACAGTTTTCCCTCATTCTTTCTCATGTTCAGTGCCCCATCTGTTGAATGGCAACTACTAATTTACTTTATTACGTTATTTTGATGACAAATGAGATAAAGTTCTGAAGCTCTTATCATCAACACTAAATGGAGTTCTAAAGGATATAGAAAGATCAGTCTAAATAAACTGCAGTGGAACCTGATAAAAATGAGGCCCTTGCCCATGAACTTTTGGATTCCACTTACAGTACAAAACAAGAAATGCATTGTTTCTAAATAAACAATGAGTAACTGATCATCAGCAAGTGTAACCACCTTTGTAAAAGCCAACATTTTAGCAGTTTGCTGGTCTGGAACATTCAGGTGTGTTTTAACACAATGCCAAAGAGGAAAAACATCAGCAATTATCGTAGAGAAGCAATTGTTGCTGCCCCTCAATCTGGGAAGGGCTATAAGGCCATTTCCAAACAATTTAAAGTCCATCATTCTACAGTGAGGAGGGTTATTCACAAGTGGAAAACATTCAAGACAGTTGCCAGACTTCTCAGGAGTGAGATGTCCAAGCGAATTCACCCCAAGGTCGGACCATACAATGCTAAAAGAAATTGCTAAAAACCCAGGAGTTATATCTCATACTCTATAGGCCTCAGTTAGCATATGAAATGTTAACATTCATGACAGCAGAGTTGGAAAAAGACTGGACAAGTATGGTTTGTTTGGAAGGAGAAAGCCTCTTCTCTTTAAAAATAGTGTGGCAACACAGCTTAGGTTTGCAAAGTTGCATCTGGACAAACTACAAGACTTCTGAAACAGCATCCTTTGGACAAATGAGACCACAATGGTGATGTCTGGCCATAATGCGCAGTGCCATGTTTGGTGAAAACTAGACACAGCATATCAGCACAAACACCTCATTGCAACTGTCAAGCACGATGGTGGAGGGGTGATGCTTTGGGCTTGTTTTGCAGCCACAGGACTGGGGCACCTTGCAGTCATTGAGCTGACCATGAATATCATGTATACAAAAGTATTCTATAGTCAAATGTGAGACCATCTGTCAGAAAGCTAAAGCTTGGCTGAAATTGGGTCATGCAACAGGACAGTGATCCCAAGCACACCAGCAATTCGACATCATAATGGCTGAAAAAGAAAAGAATCAAGGTGTTGCAATGGCCCAGTCAAAATCCAGACTTCAACCTGATTGAAATGCTGTGGCAGGACCTTAAGAGAGCTGTGCATAAACAAATGTCCACAAACCTCAATGAAATGAAGCAATGTAAAGGAGAGTGGGCCAAAATTCCTCCACAACAAAGGAAGTTCTACAAACTACTGAATCATAAGGTGTACTTAGTTTTTTTCATGTGGCTTCTTTGTTTTGGCTTTATTTTTGTTAAATAAATCATAACACAGTGTAATATGTCACGTTGTTGTTCTTCTGAGATTGTATTTACCTAATTTTCCAACCTGCTAAGGACCAGATGATTTTTGTTGTGTCCTGATTAGAGATGGGCATGACTCACCATTTTGGCGAGTTGTGCTGCTTAGTGAGTCGTCTTGAAGCACGAAGTTGCGGCCATGAAGTGATGAATAATGAAATTATTTGTTGATTTGGGGTGGGTGGGTTAAAAAGCACCCTGCCCCCGCCGTGCCATCTTTGCAAAAGGCAGCCTGGATTTAAGGGAATCCAGGCTGCCCTTTGCAAAGATGGCGGCTGTGGCTTCATTTAGGGCAGGAAAGCTGCAGATGCCATCTTTGCAAAGGGCAGCCAGTCTCCCTTTTTATATGCTGTGGCTGGGAGGCCAGATGAAGACCTCGGCAGCTGCGATTAAGGTAAGGGGATGTCAGTGGGGTGGGGTGCGTGCTAAGGTAGGGAGAGGAAGGGGGTTGTGGGGGTGTGGCTGTGGGGGGGCTGCCTATCGGCCGTCAATCAGCTCATTGGCAGCTAGTAGGCAGAATGAGTTTTTTTTAATACGAAGAATGAATAAAAACAGGTAAATATTCATCACTTCGTATTCATGGGGTCTCTGGAACCCATGAATATGAGGGGATGAATATTTAATGCATTGGCTGTTTTCTCTAGCCCTGATATGGTAAACCATAGAAATCAAAGTTTCTTTTTCACATGACTGTATACATCTTTCTGTATATGAAGGTATAAGAGTTTATGAATAAGAAATTTACTATTATTGTATTACAATAGATATTGTTATGTTATGCCATTTTGAAAGGATTGATAGAAAAGTAAAATTAAATTAAAAAAACAGTTTACCATTCCCTTCTTCTGAGAATACAGGCTGGCTCTCCTGGGACACACAGTGGGGAACTGAACTTCCAACCTCTAACTCCACAGCCAGATACCAAACTCAATGAGCTATCCAGCCAACTAAATCATATGGTATCAAATCAATTCTGAATTATGGCGACCCTTTCACAGAAGTAGCTTATCATTCCCTTCTTCTGGGGTTACCCTGGGAATGTGTAGCTTCCTCAAGGCCACAAATAGTATCTCTACTCATAGAAGGCACAGTGGGGATCCGGACTCCCAACCTCTGGCTCCACAGGCCCCACACCACAGGTTGTTGCTGTTATGTGCCGTCAAGCTGGAACCAATTTATAGTGACCCTAAGGTAAGTGAGACTATCCACCACACCACACTGGGTGTCTTTATCACATAGGACTTTTTAAATGTTAAAAAATACAGGTCAGAATCTTCAGAATCTTATATGGCAGCAATTCAAGTCCAGTGAATTGCTCCCATATAAAAATTTGAAACTTTTATTTCTTGTTGAGAGCTGGAATACATGAGAGTGACCCAACAAGAAATGCAAGCACAAAATTCTTAATGAGCAGCATTCTGCTACTGAGATTTATGCCACTGGATTTATGCTGGCTGACGCTAATAGGATGTTGGACATTATTTAAATTTTTAAAAAACTTGTTTAATTTCAATAATCTAATTTAATTTTTTTAGCCCATTGATTTTTATTCACTTTGCTTCCAACATTTTCTATTCCATGCTTCCTGCACAGAAGTTTGGTGTTATGTGCAGCCCATATCTCTGCTTAGGAATCGTGTGCATGCTTGATACTGGCACAGTTTCTCAGAAGAAGTATGTAATAAAGCATGAATGTGAAGAAGAAAGAGCCCTAAAGTCACACATTGTATGCCATCCTTATTTGTTAAGGTTCCAATACATGATGTAACACACTGAGTTTTAAAAATAAATACAGAAATTAGAGAGACAGATATAAACACGGTGTATGCATCTGGCAATCATTAACAAGGAACCAACTTTAATGAAATCTAACACTATGTCGTCAATTCATGCACTGAATAGCCTTGTACAGATGCTCAAAGAACGCAAAAAGAAGGTTGGTGGAGGATGGGAGCCAAAAAGGCCCTGCATTGATTGGAACCTGTTCACTGAGCTACATGTCTGTGAAAAGCAATAGCTGGTATGCACTTTTAGGCCTTCATTTCTGCAAAGTACTATTTGTGAATTCAGAGGTAGTCCCTATGTACCTGCTTGAAACATTGGCTGAAATCCTGTTCTTTAGTGTAGTAGAACAGACTCACTAGATCCTCAATGAGTTCAGTTAATTCAAATGGTTCTCCTCTAATTGTGACTTGCACAGTAAGCTGCAACTCAAGTAGGCCCATCTGAATCAATTGAACTTATGAAGGAGTTGACTCACCAAATCCTCACTGAGTCAACAAACATGTTCTAGCTGTGACATACTATGCCAAGTAACAGGATTTTAGTCAATGAATGGAAATTGGGAGTTGGTCCAATGGGTTCAGTCTTGGCTTTTCTCCAGAAAACATTAATTTTCACCTTGTTTAAATGCATGCACAGAGTTACTGATTTTTTTATGAAGCACTCTGATCAGTGGTGTAGTGTCGGGGAGCTACAGGGGTGGTTGCCTTGGGTGCAAACTTCTTAGGGGCATGCCCAGCCCAGCATGATCCCACAATCGCTCTGTGCGCTCCTCTTCCTCCTCCTGGCAGCCCAAGCACGAGCCACCAGGGGTGCTGGGCCCGCTGCCGGTGTGGATCTCAAGCAGCTCTGCTACCACTTCATGGCAGGGTGGCTGGGGCTTCTCCTGCCCTGCTATGCCCACACTTTGCATCACAGAGCCAGCACATGCTCCATGCCCCACAATACTTGACTTGCCTGAGTGCTGGCAACCCATGCTACACTACTGGCCCTGATGCTTTCTGCAGGTGCCTTTCAGAAACAGAAAGATAGCTCTCCAGCCAGTGATACATAGTAATACGAATCTAGTGTTGAGCACAGTGACAAAGGAATTACTTTCTTGAACTCCATGTCCTCTCAAATCCATAAGCAGGTACTAGGAAGAATTATCTCCTAAAACATTCTCTCTGAACTATGGTTCTGACAAAGTGATACTGTCAGTAGCTGCCAAAAAAAGCTGTGACTTGAGATCTATGAATCACTTTTCCATTTCTATGCTAATAAGCATGTATAACTCTGGTCTATTTTTAATTTAGGTTGATGTATTTTGATGAATGCATGTCTTAAGCGGCAACGTTTGGCAAAAAATCCTTCTCCTTTGTTTCCAGGCCTGATACTTTGTGCCCCATGTGTGGCTGAAGTCAGCTTTCTCACAAGACCAAAGGACATAATTCACTGTATATCAGTTCCACCCCTGAATCTTCATCCTGTGATTGCCTTGCTATGTATGCACACTGGGACAATGGAGAAATATTAGGACCAAAGCAGACTTCTCTGTACTGAGTCACACCATTGCTCTTTCTAACCCGCAACTGGACCTGGCTCTCCAAGGTTTCAAAGCAGGATTATTTTGTAGCCCTACTTATAGATCTCCAGCATTCCCTGATTCAGGTGCTTCCCAGGCATGACACTGTGTAGTGTCCAGAACCAAATGAGTTTGGTATGTTCAGGGTAGTAAATACTAAAGCAGCTGAGAGCCAGCTACACAATCTAAATATTCAAAACAATAATTTCCTCAATATGCTTGCTACTTGCTTTGAACAGACAATATTACCAGGCTTCCTTCACCACACTGGTCATTGCTGTCTAGTTCTCAGTATTTCTTTTCTGTCAGGTTTAGTGCCCTCCACAGGCAGGTATCATTGCAGGCACTGTCTCTGACTGAGGGAGTCTACAGGTATGTGGCTAGCATAACTGCCCTTCTCATTCATATTTCCTGCTTTTGGTTTTCCCGACCTCTCTCAATCAGAACTAGGCAGCTGTTCTGCTGGCATAGTGGCAACGTACCACTAAGTCCCAATATAATGTGAACACAGGATGCTTTGTTAATATTACCAGTACTTGTTGTTATGTGCTGTAATCAGAGCCAACCTATTGCAACCCTAATAGGACTTTCAAGGTAAGGGAGATATTTAAGGAGTGGCTTTACCAGTTTTTAATTTATTTAAAATATTTTACCCCATCTTTTTCCTTAAAATGACCCAAGACGGCTCAATTCCACACCACTAGTGAGTTCCCATGGTTCATTTTATCCATTACACCACACTGGGTATCCACAGTATTATCAGTACTGCAATATTTGAATAACAATTTTATTATACATTTTTCTAATTGTTTAGTAGCCTTAAATCCATGAAGCCTTTAATGTTATTCAGCCCTGTTAAAAGTGTTATTATTGACATGGGTATGGGGTGCATAGTAGATTGTGCAGTAAGTTTTTACTTTTGTATTTGTTTTTGTTCTGAAAAAAATTATATATATAAAAAAGACGTACAACATCTTGAACAACTTAATCCTTGCGACACTGTCCCTTGCGCAGTCTCATTGCATCTTTAGGATCTCCAAAGAGGGCCTTACTGATTATTCCACAACCTCTGGAGTGTCATTTGGGGCAATACAGAAAAGAGTCATCTTTGTGGTAGAACCTTATGGAAAGCTCGTCCCCTATTATTTTGGAGGGACCAACTGTGTTTCTGGAGGTTATTAAAACCATGCTTACTTGCTCAGGCATTCCCATAATTTCTGATTCAGTAGTCCTATGTTTTCATAAATACGTTTTGTTGTTTATGCTGTGGGTTTTTGTTATTGTTGTTGTTGTGAAGAGAGAATCTGGTTACTTTGGTTCTATTACTCCCAAGTTTTGTTTCCCTGTAGCATTATTGTTTCAAAATAAATTTAAAAGACATTATGTTCCTTGTAGGATTTTAATAAAAAGCAGTCAGAGTATTTGGAACAACAAATGCATTTTTCTTCTTCAGTATAATGCATCAGTATTCACACCCTAGCTCC
Source organism: Pogona vitticeps (assembly GCF_051106095.1). Classification (NCBI taxonomy): domain Eukaryota; kingdom Metazoa; phylum Chordata; class Lepidosauria; order Squamata; family Agamidae; genus Pogona; species Pogona vitticeps. Next base: position 64,767,802 of record NC_135783.1, on the reverse strand, counting down.
GTTACTGTCTTGATGTACACTGAATGCTGCAAGAGGTCTAAGAAAAAAAGCGTTAAGTGTGTAGTCAAGGCATGAAATAAAGCTCATCACTGTCCTTTTCCCATAACAACTGTGATCAACACAAAGCACGTATCTAAACTCCATTCCTCTTTTCTAATCCTTTTCTACCACAAAAGATATCTGCCATTTTAGCAACTGGAAGCATCATTATATGGCATCAAAGACTAACTTAAGCTCAGGCCTCATGCAGGTTCATAGTCTGAAATTCATAAAAGTCAAACAGACCATCTGCTGCTACTGTAGTTGTTATTTTATCCACACTCAAGCCCCCCATAAAGTAGCATTCCCAAACTACAGCTAGGATCAGACATTTTCTTAGAAAGACAAACAGGCTAAAATAATAACATCGTGCCCAGTTCACAGTGAGTATAATCCCAAGAAACATGTATCTGGATGATTTAAATACTTGTGGGGTTTTTTTGGACTTATATACCGCCCCACAGCGCTACAAGCACTCTTCGGGCGGTTTACAATTTAATTATACAGGCTACACATTGCCCCCCAGCAAGCTGGGTACTCATTTTAACAACCTTGGAAGGATAGAAGGCTGAGTCAACCTTGAGCCGGCTACCTGGGATTTGAACCCCAGGTCGTGAGCACAGTTTTAGCTGTAGTACAGCATTTTAACCACTGCGCCACGAGGCTTCAGTGAAATTTGCGTTTCTGGATGCAGTGACAATCAACTTTCTGGATAAACACACAATCAACTCTCTTTCTTACTGAGCTGTACGAAAATTTATCCTTTCCCATTAAAATTACAGAACATATATTCGCGAAGGCTTTCACAGCCGGGATCCAATAGTTGTTGTGGGTTTTTCGGGCTCTTTGGCTGTGTTGTGGGTTTTTCAGGCTCTTTGGCCGTGTTCTGAAGGTTGTTCTTCCTAACGTTTCGTCAGCACAGAGTGTGTCCTCTGAAGATGCCAGCCACAGAGACTGGCAGAGCTTTAGGAAGAACAACCTTCAGAACACGGCCAAAGAGCCCGAAAAACCCACAACAACCAGAACATATATTCTTCGCTTATCTCCAGAGTCACCAAACTATGTTTCTTTCCATGATGAACAGTCTCCCATAGATTATATTAAGTTATTCGTTCTGTATCATTTTATTGCACTGATCCACTTTCCAACAGTGAAGTGCAGAATTGCCCACAAATATCAAAGATGGTGTTAAACACAAAGAACTCTGGCTACAGTTATGTGGTAGTCCTAACTGGCTTCTGTCACTATGGAAATTTAACAAATGTTTCCTTAAAAAAAGAAATATAATGAAGCCCCCACCAGTTGCAGTGAAGACCAGTGACTAGAGAGACCACTGCCTTTTTAATTAGCACTTTGATACAACGGTCAAAAAATAAATAACTCCACAAATATGAAGACTGCTTGCTCTCACTCTTGTAAATTCAGTCTGTTTCAACACAATGACATAATTCAGGGAGGAATTTTAAAGGCCCATAAAATCCCTTTCTTCCATTGCAACAGTGAGACAGGAAGCTATTTTTTAAGCATATCCAGGCCTTTGCAATTTGCACAAGATGTCTCTATGCAAAACCCTTTCACTTTGAAAAGCAAACCAAAGGACACAGGAAATGTAAAAAGAAGGGGTGAGTGTACAAAAACATGCTAACAACCCACTCAAAGCTTCTAATTCTAAAAAGTCTAGAAAAAAAGGAGCAGTTGTCCTAGTTTTACGCAATTTGTTTCACTTGCCCCCAGAATCAAGAATGTACTTGCTCTCTCAGCCTAGGAGCTGGTGGGTTTTCACCCCTCATTTTTCTGCATGAGAATGAGACCAGTGAGGATTTATACCCCTAAACAGAAGTAAAAATACACTTTCTCAGAAACACTTAGTATTTGTCACACTTTTATTTAAAAGTATCCTTTACATGCCATTTATCTCCCCAATTTGCTCAAACACTGGTCTCATATATTGTCTTCTCCTAATTTTATGTGACCCTCAGCTTAATTTTAGAAGCTGTCTCCAAGTGATCATTTCATATATCTGTCAAGAGACATCTACCCTTCTTCCAGCAGCCGACTAGTTGGCACAAAGGAGAAAAGAGAGTGAAGTGGGGGAGGGGGAGAAAGACAGAAACAGAGAAGGAGAGAAACATACACAGGGGAAAGGAGAACATGACCAAATCCTGCCCATGGTTCTTTGTAGCCCTGACCACAGCTGAATAGGTGCCCCCCCCAGCTTATCCCCAAGGAAATACAACCTGTCACAGAAAAATGTTCCCCAGTTTAGACCTAGCTAATCAAAGTTGCATTGTCACATCACTTGAATTTACTCCGTGATTTCACCCATAATAACACCACTACAATGAACTATAATGGCCCAACAAACTGCTTTTTGATAAGATAATTTTAACTAGGAGGAGGATTTCTATGACATCTCATTCCCCCTCCACATCAACCTATATTTGAACTAATGCATGGGTTTGAACATGTTTATGAGTAATCTGGCGAGAAAGGCCAGATTACTCTGAAACATACTTGCTTATGGGTTCAAATTTAGGTTGCTGAGAAAATGTGAACTGTCACAGAAATCCCCCCCCCCACACACACTTATGACAATAACTAACTACCTGATGTGTACCTCTCATCTGCTGGACATTTCAGCTGCTTTGGGCCAGGATCTGCTCATGTCACTCTGCTTATGCAATTCCTGTTGTACAAACAATTGTACTTTCTTTGCTACTGCAAAAAATTTCAGTATCCTAAACACACTGGTGCAAGTAAGACTGTATATGTAGTTGTACTTTCTGCGAGTGTCTCTAAGTGCAATTCTAACAACTCCTTGTTTGTGCAAGCAGGGATCACTTTCATGTTCCAGTTGTGCAAACAACTGTAAAATGATTCAATCCATCAAAAATATGGACATGGATCTTTATTCAATACAAATACTGAAAAAGATCGTGGACTTTATTTATATACTTCAAGGCTTGTGTTTTTTTGTAATCACTAAGAGATCTGAGCACATGTATGCATCCACATCAATGATTTTTTTGAAACCCAGCACCCTTGTTGCAAGCATACATACAATCCAAAGATAACTGTCTTCTATGTAGGCATAAATTTAGCAAAATAACAACTGTTCTGAATGGTTTTAACAAATGTGTGACAATGGGTGTTGGAGAAAATAAATATAGACTAACACTACATCCAGAAAGGATGAGCATTTTCACAATTTAAAAAAAGATATCATCAGATACCTAGATAACCTCTTACTTGGTTACTAAATGAGCTCTGACATCCAGAGGCAGCAAAAGTTCTTCAGAGCTCTACAGACGCTGCACTGGCTTGGGGCTGCCCTTCACTAAGGATCGCTTTGATAACTCATCCTACATTACAATAACCAACACTAGGAGATTACTTACATTCCAATCTATAGTAGCAAAAAAGGGATGCCTCTTGATTTCTTCAACTCCATCAAACCCAGCACCTGCCAAAGCAATGAAGCAGAAACATAGAGGGTGTCAAATTGTGGTTTCGGAAGCCTTCCTTATGATTTCCCTCCAAACAGAGTGGTGGTTGCTGATGGTGCTTTGGTGGTGGCACCAAAATTATGGAATGCTGCTCTGGGAAAGGTTCATCGGACTCCTTTGTTTTTAAGCAAGCACCTCACAGGGTCATGGGGGGGGGAAGCATCTTCTACACTATGCTCAGGTACTTAAGAGAAAAAGTGAGATAGAGAAGTAATAAGAAAACAAGCACCCCATGTCAGTGAATTCTCTAAAATCTAAAACAACAATAGTAAAAATGGATGTAAATTTTTTAAAAATTATGAGCAGGTGCTGCTCAAAGTGACACATCTGTGCCGCTGGGTTTGTTTTAGTTAAGGGTATCAAAAATAGCTTTCATGTACCTGATGCTTCAAGAAGTATAGGATTAAAACTTCCAGAACCCCACTGAACATATCAGCTGAGGATGATGGCAAATGCAATCCAATGCATTGGAAGAATACCTGCTCAGGGAAGTCTGGAAGATATGCTGATCTTCCTTGGGTAAAAAGGAGAGTCAGGTACTTCTAAACACTCATTGGTTTCTTTGTTAGTCTCAAGTAACATTTATCTTTCTCCTTTTTTTCTCCATTTCAGTCTGCCTAATTTAATTCAGCACTTTTTAAAAGACAAAAAGACAAACAAACAAAAACCCAGGTGCTCCAAAATAATTAAACAACTGTCAGATTTGACTGAGACACACATGTATTTAATAAGGCCTTCTGTTTTCTCATTAGAAAAGGAAATACCTGGAGTTAGAAGACATCACACTGATTTATTAGTTATTTCTGTGAGGTGCTACTTCTTCCTAGCAATATGAGCTCCCACAAAATTTTGCAGATGAGCCAGGGACACTGTACACTAGAAAACCTGTGTGGAAGTACCTTAAATCCCTCCAAAGATTGGCTTTTTTCTCTCTTGAAACATCTGTACTTTCCAGAAAACAAGTACCCTTGTTTGTTTAAGGCCTTGTTTTATGGCTCTGTAAAATGTTACAGCTACCTCTACTGCCTCTCCAGCATTGGCTGGTTGCAGTGACAGCGGCAGCTTCCTCACAGTCTGCTCATCATTGCCTAGGGAGCAAGTGCTGAACAGAAATTCTGCTTGCATCTGATGAGTGCTTCTGTCAGGGCGAACCTTCCATGGTAGCTCCCTATTGAGAGGCATCTGAAGTTTTGGTTTTGCTGTTCTTAATCCTTGAAACACAATTTATTTATTTACGTTTGTTTAAAATGTTTTTACTCTGCCTTTCTCCTTAAGAAGGACCCAAGGTGGGTTATATTATTAAAAAGACAGTATTTAAAAGCAAAAACAGCAAGTATACAAATATTAACAAATTAAACAAATATATCAAAAACAGTAAATACAATCAATACTAAAAACACATTTAAAAGCAACCAGGCACAACAATCCATTTAAAAAACCCGTCTCAGATCACTATGGGAAAGCCAGTCTGAAGAGGAGGGTCTTTGCTTGCAGAAGGACAGCACAGATGGGGCGGCTAGCTTGGCCTCCAGTGGGAGAGAGTTTCAGAGTCTGGGAGCAGATAATTTTAAATGGAAAGTAATGACAGTAACAGCCTAAAAAACTAAAATGTATTCTTGAAGGCTTTCACAGCCAGGATCCAATGGTTGTTGGGCTGTTTTTGTTCTTTTCAGGAGATTGGGTGTTTTCTGTGATCAGGGTGCTTTTTGTTGTGGGTGTTTTGTTGTGATAAAGGGGGAGATGATCTGTCACTGTGATTGATGGGTGTCATTGACTAGTCTTGTGTGTGCAGTGATCACAGGCCTTGTGGCTGGGTAGAGTTCATTGACCTTTTTGCAGGCTGTATTTTTCAGTGCTAGGAGCCAGGCTTTGATGATTTTTAGACTTTCTTCTTTTTAAAACTTTTTAAACTCCTTTTTTCTTTTTTTTCCCTCTTTAAAAAGAAGAAAGTCTAAAAATCAACGAAGACACCCTGATCATAGGGTGTGAAAAGAACAAAAACCCTGATCCCACAGCTATAAATACTCAACAATCCCATACACTACACCAGAAGACAGACAGAATTCTAGCTCTTTTCCTCTGAGGATGCCAGCCACAGATACTGATGAAACGTTAGGAAGAAAAACCTCCAGAACATGGCCAAACAGCCTGAAAAACTCACAACAACCATCAAAACTAGAAATGTTGGTACATATTTCCAGTAATCATTGTGAAGGTGACTTTTTCAGCTAGAAGTGCAAACGGGCTTGTTCACTAGGATCACAACCCATCATCATTACATTAATTAACCCAATTAATGATAAACAGGTCAATGAAAATTACGTGCCATGCATACTTTCCCACCATTTAGCTAGTCACAAAAGAAAAAGAAACTCATTATTCTAAGGTAGAGTTAGGCCATGCAGATATTGCTGGGATCACAAATTCCATCATTCCTCCAACTATGGTGGCTAAGGCAGTGGGACGTCGTAGCCTGACACCCTCTGGATGACACACCATCCCCATTTTTGACTAAAAGAGAGCAAAATTCTTAGCTTCCAACAATCAAGTTGATCAATGGCTCATATGATGCACTGAGGTTACCTCATATATAAAACCAAAAGCAGAAGGGGAAATTACCAGTTATATCTGAGCAGGGAGTGATGGGTTTAAAAACACACACAGCCATCATAACCTTGGAACAATGGGGAGCATAAAGGAGGCTAAGTTTGGCTCCGGAAATTTTGAAACAATGCTAGCTCCCAAGGGGCTGCCACTGAGAAGAATAGCAGATTGCGTTCATTTTAAGATGTGGTCATCTACAACAACGTTTTCAAAAAATTAAAGAAGTGGAAAGAACATATTTTGTCTCTGTTCCTCACTTCTGTTTCCTGTTAACACACAATCAATACCCTCCCTGTCATGAGCTGTTTTAGGCTTAAGTGAATTTTCTGTGAAATCTAACCAGACTTATCCTGGAAAGAACTATTAATCAGAAAAAATTGTTTTCTGCAGAATATGTAGCCAGGTTAATGGATACGTTTTAAAAAGGGCCTTCTATAACTTTTCCTTAATAGTATCATTGTGGGTTTATTTCCAGAGCTGCAATTAGTAGTGTTTGCATATGGGGAAAGCAGCACTGTCTCCTATCCACTCTGCCCTGAGGCAAAAGTGCAACACAGACACCCACTCCCAAAGAAAAAGGAGGAAGAGAATGTGATTGCCGCCTAACTGAAAGAGAAGATTCAGGGCAGGATACTTCGCCATTTATTTTCCTAATACTCCTCAGTAAATTCACCTCTAGATGTTGGTGGCCTCTTACTTTTGGTTCTGCACAGTAACGGGACTTAATCAGACCACTTCTAGCATTCCTGCAGCTAAACTGTAAGCCACTGGGAAAGACATTTCCTCTTTGACATCCTCTTTGGACCAGCCTGGATCAAATTATTCACTTCATAGACTTTTGCATGTTCTTTTTAACTCCTGTTCATAAAGTTGGCAATGGACCTTAGTCACGGGAATCAGATTTCATGTCTATCTGCACTTGTGATATGCTGTGCCTGGTTTTTAAAAAAAGGAAGAAAAGAAATTTAATTATACACCAACATCTTTTAGGATGCTGCTGTCAGTTAACTTTTCAGTCAACTAGGGCTCTTTAGTCATTTTATTCCCTGTGACCAATTGGGCAGATGCTGGAATTTCAGTCTCTTTTGCCTATGTGATTCTCACCATCTCCTCATTAAAGAATTGGAAAAAAATACCTCTCTTGCAGACACTAGACATAGTCATCTCTATCTCTATCTATAAAGGGAATATTGGAAGAAATATTGTTTAAGAAAGTTCCTTTTCTGGACAACAGTGCCCAGCATGGCCATCAGAAGCTTTAATCACAACTTAAATTTTCCAGACTGGAAAAAAATGTTTTTGTAACTCCAAAGTAAGGGCATAATCACATGGAGCATAAGAGATGAAATTATATTAGTTTTGCCATTATTTAAATCATTTTAAAAATTTCCATTCACATAAGAGCCTCGTGGCGCAGTGGTTAAAATGCTGTACTGCAAGCTAAAACTTTGCTCACGACCTGGGGTTCAAATCCCAGGTAGCCGGCTCAAGGTTGACTCAGCCTTCCATCCTTCCGAGGTCGGTAAAATTAAGCCTGTATAATTAAAAATTGTAAACCGCCCGGAGAATGCTTGTAGCATTATGGGGCAGTATATAAGTCCAATAAATAAATAAATAAATAAATAAATAAATAAATAAATAAATAAATAAATAAATAAATAAATAAATAAATAAATAAATAAATAAATAAATAAATAATGCACAGATAGAATCGATTCATTTGGCCAGCTAATCAGTTTTTTTCCAACCTTGCCAGCATCGGCTTTTTAAAATAATCTGATTGCTGATTGCTTCTATCCACATGGGTTTGTTCTGTGTGAATGCTGCCGTCCATTTTCTTTCCACTCACTTTTTAGCACCATTGGGGCACTGCATGGCCAGAGCACTTGTTGCCTTTTTAAATACTTTTTTTCAAAATGCTATGTGATGTTTCTGTATTGTCTCCCCCAAGAGTTTACTGCTGCATCATTTCTTTGTAACTTTCATCCTCACTTGTTTCTTCTCTTGTCAATGCAGTAAAGACTCCACTCACTGTCCTTTTAGAAACAAAGCACCCTAAAACTAAGGGAGTATGTCTTATGTTATTAAATATCTTCCAATATTGCCTTCTAAAGTTTTTCACACAAATTTAAATGTTGCTTTAGCGATATATATATTTTTTTTAACAAAAAAAGAGAGCAATTTGAAAGCAGCGTGCTCCTGAAACAGAATGGAACATGAGTTGATTTCGTTGGGATGGCCTGTACAGTATAGACTACAAAACCTGTTCACAGTTCAAGAAATGTATTGAAAGAAAAGATTGCTGTGTGAACATGCCCAACAATTTGTACAACATTGTGACTATACATAAATACAGTATATATTGGTATAAATGAAATAGGAAATTGAAATGATTCAATGTGATTAGGCCCTAAGTTTCAGTTCAGTGGGGCTTACTTCAAGATATATGGGAATAAGACAGAAATTAAGGATAAATTATGTGGAATGAGGGATTCATACAATGTAATCATAACGCAAATCTCCTCTGTCAAACCATGAGGGATTTCAGTGTCCCTATGCATTTGCACATATTCCTTAGGTAGACAGTAGGGAATGGGATCTAATTATTTTCCACACATGGCAGGATTTTGTTGTATGTATAAAACAGGAAGCACAATGTCTCCACCACACACAGACCAAGTCACCATGTCTAGACCTTGACTAGTATAGTAACAGTGGCTTCACTTTAATTAAACATTTCTGTGTAATCAATGAGAATGATTCAGAAAGTATAATTAGCACATCTCTATTCTCTCATTATCGGTATAATAATGGTATAATGTGGGATCTTTATCAGTTTGCTTGCTACAGACTGCAAGAAGCTACAACTGAGATGACAATTTTCTAATAAAGGAAAGCTCAAGTGTTTTTCTCCCTGTGTGTATGTGTGTGTGCATATCTACAGATAGTTACCATGGCTATTAAACCCATGTATTAATATGTGTAATCCTTTGTAAAGGTATAAAACGCACCATTAAGTATAGCCTGATTGTGCTTCACAGCTCTTCCCATTACACTGCCTAGCTGAATCACATATAACGGAGGACCAAGGGGAAAAAACAGTCACCAAAGAAAACAAGCTACAGATTAACATTTTACTTAAATTTATCACTGCATTATGGAGAACAGCAGTAACATGAATTACCATACCTAATCTGTTGGAAGGGTTCCTCTTGAAAAGAGCTCGTAGCAAACTCTGAGCTTCTAGGCTCAAAAACTGTGGCATTCCTAGCTTCGCTCTGTGGAGAACAGAAATCCACTGTTTAGAAAAGGAATGACAAAAGCATGTTAAATATGGACTGTTTCATGACAAGGGTTTTATTAGACATTGCTTTGGTTCTTTGTACCAAGTGTTTACCAAAGAGTTTACATCATTCCTCACAATTGTATGTTGTATTCCTTTTAGAGTAGGAGGTGTGTTTTCAAGATCTAGAAGGGTCTAGATCCAAAAGCAAGTCTCTTCCTAATTTTAAGAGAGTTGTACCAGTGGTACTGGTAAGGGATGTGCTGCTGCTGCAGGTTAAACTGCAGAAGCCTTTGTGCTGCAAGGTCAGAAGACCAGCAGTAGTAAGAGTGAATCCACATAACAGAGTGAGCTCCCATTGCTTGTCCCAGCTCCTGCCAACCTAGTAGTTCGAAAGCATGTAAAAATGCAAGTACATAAATAGGTACCATCACAGTGGGAAGGTAACAGCGTTCCGTGTCTAGTCGTGCTGGCCACGTGACCACGGAAACTGTCTTCGGACAAACACTGGCTCTATGGCTTGGAAACGGGGATGAGCACTGTGTCCTAGAGTCGGACACGACTGGACTAAATGTCAAGGGGAACCTTTATCTTTACCAGTGGCAACACCACCACCTGCTTCTGTTGTTCTTTTAAATAACAGGTAGAAAGAAAAAAGGTCACCAAGTTGTGAGGTAGAGTGAGGTCCCTTGCTCTTAAAAGCTGCAGCCCAGACATGATTTCAGCAAGCACAGCTTTTCTCACTCTCTTCATCAAGCTGAACCTGATGAAATTCAAGTTGCATTTCTATCCTGCCTCCCCCTCCCCCGTGAGCTCAAAGAAAGATGTATGGCTCCCCTCCCTGTTTTATTTTTACAACAACCCTGTGTAGACGTTCTGGCTCAAAGTGTAACTGATCTAAGGCCATTCACAACCTAGTCCTCCCATGCTCCAGATCAAGACTCAAAGCACCATACTGTACTAGCCACATGTATAAATTGATCATCCTCCTTTAGAGCTGATCATCTGGTATGAAAATTAGAAAGATGGAACATGCACATTATTTAAATGGGAACCCATGTTACAGGGAGAGGTTAGGGGTCCTCTGATGCCTAAACAGTCCTTAATCATCAGACTAAGTAACAGGAAATAATAAACACATGCCAATTAACAGGATGTAAATATTCCAATGTATACCCATTGTGGTACCCAGTGTGGTGCAGTGGACAGAGTGATAGACTAGGACTCTGAAGACCAGGGTTCAAATCTCCACTCAGGCATGGAAACTCACTGGCTGGGTGGAACTCGTAAAACCCCTCCTTAAATCTCTCACTTACCCTGAAAATCCTTTTAGGTTTGCTATAAATTAGTTCTAATTTGATGACACATAACTAACTAAATACTCTGACTGAAGCCTTCCGAGTGTAATAGGTAAGAAAAGCCCAGAAATGCTGCAGAATTTATTTATTAAACAACTTAAAATAAGTTAAAATGAACACGGACTAGAAACTGAGGAGCCATATACCAGTTTGGGCTCTTTTAAGGAGAAAGACAGGATAAAAATATTTTAAATTTTAAAAAGTAAATAAATGTCAACATAAATATAAACTATCTCAAAGCCCCCCAAAATTAGAGAGAAGTAGTGCTACTAGTTTTCAGCTCTGATTTCAGATTTACAGCAAGTCTACTCATCCCGGAGGAATAAGAACCTGAGTTATGAGCAGGCGAACTGGAATTGAAGAAGGTAAGCTGGTGTTTTTTACTTACTTGAGAATGAGGGCCATTGTCTCTTTCCTGTCCTTTCCCTGGAATGGTAATGACCCAGTCAACATTTCAAACTGTAAACAGAGGGAACAAAATGAAACAGAATAAGAAGCTAAGGACATAAAAGCAGTACATGTTCATGCATTCTGAGTTGCTTATTCTGCTCGTCTCCAACACAGAATTAGCACTACACTAAATAAAAAGGCAGACAAGTGATAAAGAGGGGGCTGTTGCCTTCAGAGAGACATTTGTGGACTTTCTAGAAACAAGCAGCTAGAAACAGGATGTTAGATTAGATGAACATGGGGAAATTTTCAATGTGACTCAGAAGGGTACTTATTTTCTTTGCATTATTTAGAATAATTTCCCCCATACTATTTGGAAGTGATTGGAGTTGTAGTCTCAGTCCAACGCACCTGAACATTCTGGAAAGCCAATTCTGAATCAATAGCATACAATCAGCACACAAACACATAATGAATCATTTTGTGGATATCCGTTTTGCACAAGGCCCCTTGAAAAGGAACTGCCCCCAAAACCCAGACCTACAACTATACAGTATAAGCTATATAAGCACCATTATTTGCAAAGGAAGGACTTCCCAGCAAAATCCTTTACCAATATATTTGATGAAATCAATGTATAACAAATGCAGAATAACATTACACACTGTCAACCTTTCCCAGCCAGCGTTAAGAAAAATGACAGCTGAGAAAGAAATAATGAAATGTGCCATATGGCAACCCCGAACAAAGCTGATTTGGAAAACTTTTATTTTAAATAAATTTAAAGGGTACTGGAAAAATAAAACTATAAGTATCTGTCAGGATGGACATTTACTAAAGCACTCTGTTTAACCACAGAAGTAATGCTGTACAGTGGTGCCCCGTATAGCGAGGTTAATCCGTTCCGGATTAACCCTCGCTATACGGAATCATCGCTAAACGGGTAGGGGAAAGGTATTGGAACGCATTAAACTTCGTTTAATGCGTTCCAATACCTTCGTTACTTACCCGTTCAGCGAGGATTCCAGGTGCCGGCAGCCATTTTCGCGCCTTCGCTAAGCGAGGGCAGGGCGCGAAAACGGCTGCCGGCAGCCATTTCCGGGCTTCCGGCGGCCATTTTGGAACCGCCGATCAGCTGTTCGGCGGCTCCAAAATGGCCGCCGCAATACCCGATCTTCGCAATGCGGGTTTTCCCCATTGCGAAGATCGGGTATGTTTCCATATAGCGATCCCAAAAAAGGGATCGCTATACGGAAACATCGCTATACGGTGCACTCGTTAAGCGAGGCACCACTGTATATTCTTGCATAGTAATAAACTAAATCTTATAATAATAATTATAATCATGTGCTGTCAAGTCAATTCTGACTTATGGCAACCCTTTTCAGAGTTTTCCAGATAGAAAATACAGTACTCAGAAGTTATTTACCATTCCCTTCTTCTGGGGATGCTCTGGGACTGTGCAGCTTGCCCAAGGCCACAAAGGCTGGCTCTACATGCAGGAGGCCCGGTGGGGAATCGAACTCTCAACCTCTAGCTCTGCAGTCAGATACCTAAACCAATGAATCTTAAATCTATAGGCACTCTTGAAGCTTGAAGATCTGGTCATTGTCAGAAACAGAATACTAGTTTAAATGGGGCAATCTGCCTGAACCTTGTAAGTTCTTGCATAAATAGTTCTCTTTAAAGCATAGCAATTATGAGCATATTTGAGTCGTAGTATTTCTCAGAATTATTCATAAGGTAAAGGTAAAGGTAAAGGTAAAGGTTCCCCTTGACAATTTTTGTCCAGTTGTGTTCGACTCTAGGGGGCGGTGCTCATCCCCATTTCCAAGCCATAGAGCCAGCGTTTTGTCCGAAGACAATCTTCCGTGGTCACATGGCCAGTGTGACTTAGACACGGAATGCTGTTACCTTCCCACCTAAGTGGTCCCTATTTATCTACTTGCATTTGCATGCTTTCGAACCGCTAGGTGGGACAAGCAACGGGAGCTCACTCCGTCGCGTGGATTCGATCTTATGACTGCTTGGTCTTCTGACCCTGCAGCACAGGCTTCTGCGGTTTAGCCCGCACTGCCACCACGTCCCTCATAAAGGCATATGCAAAACAGTGAGCCTCACTATTATTGACACAGGAAGATGGTGCCAGTCATCCATAAACAGTTTATCATAGCCAAACAGCCTTCTTGTGAAATTTTGGGATGAGAATCTCCCTGCTTTCTCTAAATCCATATTCCTGTACATATACCTCTGAGCCAAAAAAGAGAGAGAAAGTTTGCTAGTTACCTGTCTAGTTATGATCAGTGCCAAGCTAACATCTACTCTGCTTTGATTAAAATAAATTATAATTGGATGCTAAATCTAATTTTAATAGTTCAAGGGTATAGCTCTCTGTTTCATTTTAGTAAGTGGAAGTAATAAAAGAGAAAATGTAATCCCCAAGTAACAGTTCTTCTAAATTTGATGTGACAAGTAAATGGCTCTTTAAAACAACTGTGCAAATTTCAAAACACTTAGCACAAAGCCTCACAATTTCCAAAAAGGATTACCATTTCTCCTTACTGAAATAAATGAGGAAAAGATTAAAATGTAATTTACTCAGTACAGCAAATGTTCTGCATTCAGTGCTGCATCCATGAATACTAAAAGACAATGGTCGGGTTCACAGATAATTGGAAACCATGGTTTCCCACTACTTGAATAAGCTTACAAAGGCCTTGTTTTCATTTGCTTACTCCCCCTGTTCTCTGCCAGGGAGACTTCTGTTTGCAACTTTTATTTATTTACTTATTTACTTTATTTACACCTAATGTGGGATGTGGTGGCGCTGCAGGTTAAACCGCAGAAGCCTCTGTGCTGCAGGGTCACAAGACCAGCAGTGGTAAGATCGAATCCATGCGACGGAGTGCACTCCTGTCACTTGTCCCAGCTCCTGCCAACCTAGCAGTTCGAAAGCATGCAAATGCAAGTAGATAAATAGGTACCATCACGGTGGGAAGGTAACGGCATTCCGTATCTAGTTGGGCTGGCCACGTGACTACGGAAACTGTCTTCAGACAAACGCTGGCTCTATGGCTTGGAGATGGGGATGAGCACCGTGTCCTAGAGTTGGAAACGACTGGACTAAATGTCAAGGGGTACCTTTACCTTTACCTTACACCTAACCCTTCACTCCCTGAGCTCAAGGCAGAATACACTGTCCCACACATTTTCCTCACTGCAGCCTTGTGAGACCACGAGCACAATTAGATTTACTAAACTAAGCAACCAGATTTTAGCCATGGAATGTCTTCTATATCAGTGGTTCTTAACCTTTGTTACTCGGATGTTTTTGAACTGCAACTCCCAGAAACTCCAGCCAGCACAGTTGGTGGTGAAGGCTTCTGGGAGTTGCAGTCCAAAACTCCTGAGTAACCCAAGGTTAAGAACCAGTGTTCTATATGAGAATGGAAAACTGCAGGCAGGAAATATAGAATGAATATCCTGGAAAAGATCATTTCTGCCTCTTGAAATCTAAATAAGACACTCCACACTACAACATTTTGTTGCAGCTCCTACTTCTGATAAGAGAACAACCAGCACCATTTTCAGAAGGCGAATGAAGAAATTTATATGTGATATTATCTGTGAACTGAAAATGGAAAGGGAAAGAAGAATGGTTGTTGTGGGTTTTTCGGGCTCTTTGGCCGTGTTCTGAAAGTTGTTCTTCCTGATGTTTTGACAGTCTATGTGGCCGGCATCTTCAGAGAACTGGAGTAGGAACTCTGTCCATGCATGGACAAAGAGCCCGAAAAACCCACAACAACCATTAGATACCAGCCGTGAAAGCCTTCGCAAATACATGGAAAGAAGAATCTCTTTGTGAAAGGAAGTTTAGAGGATAAAATAACTAGATATGCTGCCCACAAAAAGTTTCAAACTATATTCTTAAAAGATAGTGATTTTTCTCTATATATATCCCCATTATCAGATAAAGTAGGGAGTAAATCTGCTTAAAATATGAATATATAGCATAGTTATTGGTTCACTGTCAGCTCTGCCTAAGCTCTGCTGCTTGTTTATTGATGCTAAAAGAACTTCATAATGAGGTACCAGACACCTTAAATGAGCTTGGTAAATATTGTACTCATTGCCAAAGGACTCTTGGAAAACAGAATGAATAACAGGATTATGCCCATAAAAATTAAATAAATAAATAAACAACATATAAAACTGAGAGTTAAATATATAGCATTTTCATTTCCACTTTTTAGTACTTCCCTCCTATGTCGAGATAATAAATGATGGTTGTGGTTCATTTAGCATGGTACAGAGTTCTGCCTGATACTCTCTAAGGTCAGTTTGGTACTAAACTATACATTGATATTTTTCTAAAGGTCATTTAACTCTGCAGTTGGAGGCTAAGGACAGTGAAGTGATTAGCACATCCATCAGGAGTCAGGCAGGAGGAAGGAAGACGAGTAAAATTTCTGCGTGGAAAAAAACAACAGGAAGGAAGACTGGAGCATGCAAAGGACACAGCACCCTGGAAGCGCTAGGTCAGAACACAATGACACTTCAAGCAGGTGTTTCATAGACTGCGTAAGAGAGAAGGGTGGGGGAGCATGCTTCCAGCATTAACGGGAACATATGCTTAAGCCTCAAGGTCACTAAAATATCGGCACAGAAATAGAACAAGGAAGTGCTAATGATCCAAACAAATTTGAAATCTTCAGGTAAGCGGTGCATTTTTTTAAGATCAGCTATAAGCACACAAAATATGCAAGCTCTCTAGAACGTTTCACTAGGCTGGATGGTAAAAAAAAAAGTGGGGAGAGGGGGACATGGCATCCCAAACATTTGCCTAGCTGTTTCAAGCCACTGGGACCTGCAATTAAATTCAGGCCAAGATATGAAGTAGGGCATGTTGAATCAGACGGTCAAGCCACTATCACAAGAGTGGGGGAGCTGAAGAGGCTGAAGCTGTTGTTGCCACTTAAGACTGCTAAGGGCCTTGCCAACTTGGTTTAGTATTTTGAAGGCTCTGCATGTGCGGCTGATTCTTCTATGCTATATGCATACCCAACCCAGTTGAGGCAGATCTCTTGGATTTGTGTCTAAACTTAAATTCAAAAGGACACTTGAACTTTACAATTCTATACACAACTTTTGTATTGGTGCTGTTGCCAAGGCCCTGGGTGCACAAACCGTAGCATTTTGTTGTCATAAGTGTTCATGTTGTCTGTTATATAACTGTGAATAAGAAGAGATTCAGTTTGTAAAACTTTATTTATGAGGTTTAACAATGGAAAATTAAGTAAAAAATAGCCCTTGAGAATTTTAAAGTGTTACACGTAGACTTGTGTATGTGGTCTAAAATGAACTCTCATTCTATTTCCCACAGCCTTAGATATAGAAATAAGGGCTGGCCCCACCAAGAGGCATAGTGAGCCAGCCACCTCGGGAAGCAACTGATTGGAGGGGCTGCCACATTTTACACCTCCTACATCAGCTTACTGTTTTCACACGTGGCAGAGGCTACTGTCCTCTCTTTGCCAGCACTGAAGTTAAAGACAACTGCCAGTCTTGTCAGATTCTGTACATTAATTGTGGGTGGTGGAAGTATACAATCTTGTCCTTTGCCTCAGACAGCAAAATATATTGGGTCAATTCTGACAGACAACATATTTTGCTATTCCTGCAGTTGGTCTAGAGTTCCAAATACAAATACAGTCACATTTTAGGGGCTGGGGCTTGTAGCAGGCTGTTCTTTAACATCGTCATCTCTTAACTTGTCTTTGGCGTTATCCATTTGTACCTGCATAGTCTACTGTTAGAGGATCTGTCAAATCCAAATTTCCTCAAAGTTCAAGCAGAGTTACTGAAATCCATGAGGCTTAGGTTAATCATAACTAACTGAAGTCTCACTAATTTCAAAGGTTCAAATCAAAGCAGGGCAGTTTTTTTTTCCCTTTGAGGTCACTGCCCTGTGTTTTTTTTTCCCCAGAATATCTAACTGCCATTTCATAATTCACAGGAGACCCAAGTGAAGATTACTTAATGTCCCTGTCTCTTAACCTTCCTTTTTGCACTAAATTAGCTGGCTTTCTCGTCTCCTAGCAACAGCACGTTATAGATTATGAACCTGCGCTTCCTTAATGAATTGTAGCTACAGTAAAAGCAGAAATGGTTTCTCTTCTCCTACATCAGGTATTAAAGAAGTATGAGAGCACAAAGATTTGGAAGTGTGGACAACCTCAGTTTAAGAGGGCACAGTGGGAAAACTCAAAAACTGTTGAGTCCGAGGAGAAGAATTCTGAAGAAAACTAGAAGAGAGGATGTCGGGGCCGGATGAATCCCTCGTTTGATTGGCAATAGAACTGAAAGTAGAAATTATAAGTTTATACAGCTAGAAAGAAAAAGAGATTTGACAGGAGAAATCCGGCAAGAATTCTCACTAGGATAATGATATTGAAGGAAATCCCTTAAAAGACCCCCCCACATGAAACCTTCCTGCATCCTAAATTAAGTACAGGAGAAGAAAGATACACCGGTCAGTAATACCAGGAAGACATTGGTATGGTTTCTCCTGTGTATGTTGCTAGTAACCTTTCTTCCGAGATAAAGCTCCACAATATTTTTACAGGTACCAAATGACACCTCTCGAGCTCCTGCATCCAGCATTCCTGGCTGTGAGGTGCTGTGTGAACTGCATGCCTGTCCCAAGCTAGTTTGCCTCTGCTAGTGGTGTGTGAGCTAGGGCTTCACATTATGACAAAGCTGGTGAAAAATGCCAGAAGAGGTGTTTTGTCAAGTCCTAGTATCTGGTTCAGTTTCTTGAATCAGATGTTTTTGCACATGGGATATTAAAATCCCCAGGAGAAAAGTTTTTGAGCTGCTAATACGTCTAGGGCAATATACTTTTTCTTAGAACATCAAGTCTAAAAATGGCTCAGCTCCTGACACTTTTTCGAAGACAACTGAGGCACTGACTCAGCTTAAGAAATTATCCATTAAACGGCATCCAAAAAAGCAACACTTCCATATATCTGTCAGATAAGCACATTGTCCTCAACTACCCATTTAGGTTCTGACTACTTTCTTGAACTGGCCTTTGAACTCCTCTTGACACGAATCACCACATGGGACACAAAAAGTGATCTTTTCCAAATACTTGATATAGAATTTAATTTACTTATTTTATTAGTTTAACTCTTCAAAGAAAAGATTTACCTAGGCATTGTACAATACACTTTAAAATATCATTGATTAGGCATCCTTCAGTCTCTAGAGACTATGGTAATGTGCTCTGTATGGAGGACTTGGAACAGCATCTAGTGTGGCTGAGAAGGCCAATTCGAGAGTGACAATCCCTTCCACAGTGAAGACAAATACAATCTGTTCCCTGTCCAGCTCCCAACTGATTTTGCTGGTTTCAGGACTGCCTCTTTGCCTCGACCTGCTGGACAAGGGTTTGGTCAAAATGGGAGAGGCCATGCTGCACCACCTGCCTCCAGGTTAAATGCTCAGATGTCAGTTTCCCATCTGTTGAGGCCCATTCCTAAAGCCTTCAGATCCCACTTTCATATCCTTGTATGCACTAATTCTCCATACAGGAGATCTTTTGGAATCCGACCATCAGCCATTCTCACAACATGCCCAAGCCAATGTAGACATAGTTGTTTCAGTAAAGTATACATGCTAAAAATTCCAGCTTGTTCTAGGACTACTCTATTTGGAACTTTGTCCTGCCAGGTGATACCAAAAATGCGTCGGAGACTAAGCATTTGTAACGTGTTCAGCTTCCTCTCTTGCTGTGCACAAAGGGTCCAGGACTCACTGCAGTACAGGAGTGTGCTCAGGACACAGGCTCTATAGACCTGGATCTTGGTATATGCTGTCACCTTCTTTGACCTCAGCTGAGAGGTCAAAGAGGACTAACAAGAACAGTTTGCCTTCATCAGCTCCCTCAAAAGGTCATCTTGCAGGGCAACCAATGCTGTCTCTGTGCCATGATGGATGACCTGAAGATGTACGCAAACATACAGAAAGAGGTGCTTTGTAAAGTCCAGCATCCCAAGCCATGTAGAACTTTATAGTCAACACTACCAACTGTGTCCCGAACTGAATCTGAAATCAATGCAGGCAAAGGAAGGTTGGTGTAATATGATCATACGGCCTGGTCTCCCAAAGACCTCTTGTGGCTATATTTTGCTGGTTTCATGACATTCTTCAATAACAGCCACAGGTATGCTTTACAGTAATCCAAATAGGAAGTCACTAAAACTTTGATCATTGAAGCCAGGGCATCTCTACCCAAATAGCACTGGAGCTGGGTAAAAGGTACTGTGGGCCACTTACAGTAGTCCTCCAAAGGCAGTGATGGAGCCACAAACATCACCAAGTTACATACCCAAATTTCCCTTAGTGAGCTGTTTCTTATGCTGCGCTTTGCCATCTCAACACTTCTGCATGTCACTCCTGTGTCTAAAATCATCAGAAACAGAATTAAAAATGTAATGAACCACCCCAGCCTTGCCTTACCTACCAATAAACTCTTATTGTTTATTGTTGTTGTTTAGTCATTTAGTCGTGTCCGACTCTTCGTGACCCCATGGACCAGAGCATGCCAGGCCCTCCTGTCTTCCGCTGCCTCTTGGAGTTCGGTCAAATTCATGTTGGTAGCTTTGATGACACTGTCCAACCATCTCGTCCTCTGTCCTCCTCTTCTCCTCCTGCCTTCACACTTTCCCAACACCAGGGTCTTTTCCAGGGACTCTTTTCTTCTCATGAGATGTCCAAAGTATTGGAGCCTCAGCTTCAGGATCTGTCCTTCCAGTGAGCACCCAGGGTTGATTTCCTTCAGAATGGATAGGTTTGTTCTCCTCGTGGTCCAGGGGACTCTCAAGAGTCTCCTCCAGCACCACAATTCAAAAGCAGAAATTCTTCGGTGGCCAGCCTTCTTTATAGTCCACCTTATTGTTGATATTATCCCCCAAATGGTTCTGCACTGTCCTTTATCTGGGACTTCTGGAAATTGTCATCCAAAAAAAAGTAACTTCCCAAGTTCAGGGGAGGGGTAAAATTAATCATGCCAATGTAACACAGTTCAACAGAACATAATTAATCATTCAAACAACAGAGAGCCAGAGAAATAATAATGCCAGAGAGCAGACAGGGACAACAACATATCCCTTTTACAATGCCCTCACAAATTAAACATTTATAGGCTAGTTGTAAAGAGTTGTGATGCCTATGTCATCAAGGAAACTGCCCTTCCCCTTCCAGATATATCATGTAATTTGAAGTCACTTTAGTTTATTTTCCTATAATAAATTATTGGAATCTGCTATAATTCCCTTCTGCTATCCTTCCACTTTCATAGCCTCTACAAAGTGACACTGCAAGAGCCTCGTGGCTCAGTGGTTAAATTGCTGTACTGCAGCTAAAACTGTGCTCATGACCTGGGATTCAATCCCAGGTAGCCAGATCAAGGTTGACTCAGCCTTCTATCCTTCCGAGGTCGGTAAAATGAGCACCCAGCTCGTGGGGGGGGGGAATGTATAGCCTGCATAATTAACTTGTAAACCACCCAGAGAGTGCTTGAAGCGCTATAGGGCAGTATATAAGCAGCACGCTTTGCTTTTGCATTAATGTGTTTTGTTTAACACCTAGCTCACTGCTGCTACTAAACACACACATACAAATGTCAATGGCTGGGTAGTATCAATAATAATAGAAACAGCAGCAATATGAAAAGAATGAAGATGTTTACCTCTTTCAGCAGGGCCAGCCCTGTCATTAGACACAGTGAGGTAACCACTTCAGGGAACAAATTTTGAGTATCGCAAAAGAAGAGCAAATGGTTAGCTACTTACTTTGCTATTACTGCATTTTTTGTAGCTGGAGTAGGGTGGTTATGGATTTTCTGCCTTGTTGTGACAAAAAAAAATTGGGTATGGACAATTTGCCACTTAACCTGGGTGGATATGGAGTATTGTTTGCTACTCACTTTCAGTCTTAGGCTAGCCCTGCCTTTGAAGAAAATGCAGGTATTTTTGTTTGGTACACTGTCTCAGAAGATGCAGAGAGTCTGATTAATAGTCTTGGAGATCACGTTGTGTTCTAACCTTTTCCACATTTTAAGAAGACATAGGAGATGCATTAGCCCCATATTTCATAAATACAACACAACATATGGCCCTGAATTCTTGCAGTCAATTTTCACTTTACATTCTGCACTCAAGAGCAAACACCAGAGTAAAAATTACGTGTGCATCTTATCAAGTTTAGAAACTGTGAAAATGTTATGCCCTTGAATCCATGTGCATCAAGGAAACAGAACAAAACATGAGTCCAGAAGAAAGGAAAGTATTAAGTACAGAAGGATCCTACCTCTTCCTTTCCACATTATTCTGAATTTTCATTACAGAGTAACAGTATACCTCTCTGAACACAAGCAGAACTCAGTACATATTTCTAACATAGTTCCTCCCATTGCTTTGGCATGAGAGTATGATATAAAATATGATAATCCATCAGCCCAAAGTAGTCAATTCCAAACCGCCCAGAGTAGACTATGTCTAGATGGGTGGCATATAAATGCAATAAATAAATAAATAAATAAATAAATAAATAAATAAATAAATAAATAAATAAATAAAATAAACCATAATTCTCAATTACCATTAGAACACCAAAGGACCACCAGTCTGCACTCTGCGTGTGCCCTCGCCGGTTGACCACCTCTGGGGCCATATACTCTATCGTCCCACAGAACGAATAAGCTCTCTTGTCATGGTCAATGGCTTCCTTGCTTAAGCCAAAATCTAAATAAAGAGACACAAAACTGAGTATTTGATATAAGGAAAATTACATTCACTTTTTGCCTAATGAAGTGCAAAAAGTTAGGAAACTAACAGTGCAATCCAAAGCAAGTCTACTCAGAAGCAGCAATAGGCACATTTGACCAGTTTGCTCTCTTCAAGGTTCTTTATCTTCCCCCACCCCCCTTTCCTCATTGAAAAATTCTGGTTGCATTCTGGTTTTGAGCACATTTTCTTACACAGCTGAAATCCAACAATATATGGTGACCCAAGTCTGGGAGCCCCTGACATAAACACATACTATATAGCTCTTTCTGTTTTTCATTTCTGTTACCGGTAGACATTGTGGGAGGGGGACTCCAGATTGGAAATACAGTACATGAGGAGGTGAGATTTAACAAAGACAACCTTTCCCACATCTCTCACTGAGTTTAAGAACAGCCATTTTCAACAGGGGCCATATAGACCCCAGGGGGAGGCCTGGCACATTTGAAGGGGGGGCACAGTGTGGAAGCAATTCTTCACACCCACCTTATAAGGTTTATTAGGCAATCCTGATTTGACCTCTATTACTTTTGTACTGTGTTTATGTCCACAGACAAAAAAAAAAGAGTTGGGAATAGTTTGGTTTAGAGGAAAAGCACTACATGTTAATTAATTACAATGCCCCAGAATGATATTTATTTGGAAATATTGTTGGCAATGTGGAGGGTGGCTAGATCCATTTGGTCAGTACTACTAGGAGTGTAAGTAAAACATTGAAGAGTTCCCTGTGGAGACCTGTTGAGTCCTACCAGAGCAGGGGGCCCTGGCAAATGCCCAAGGACGCCAGGTGCTGACCTAGGTCCTGCCGTCAGGAAGATGTGATGGGCAGAGTATAATAGAGACTAACTGCAGAAGGCAGGTGCTACATACCTGTAATCTTAATGTGTCCTTCTTCATCTAGAAGAATGCTAGAGGACGATAAAAAGAGAAGCTTAGTGCAAATGCAAAATGTGTTGAACAAAAGCAGGGGATGTACAATTGGCACAAAGGATGTTAAGCTAATTCAATGTGAAGAAAACCATTCTCTTCATTTTCAACTCCTCTTTCTATCACTTGGGGTCCATTTTTCACACATTCATTCTAAATCCCCAGCAAAGAGGGGAACAACAAAACCCGTGTGTAATTCTCCTACTCCAAAGTTATTATTGTTATTATAAAGAATCAAGTCTTTGAAAAGCTGCAATAGTAACTATCACTCTCATATTGTTTTATTTTGCAGCAACATAACTTGAAAGGAAATGATCTTCTGTAGAACATTGTAGGCTGAGAACAGACTGCTACAGAGTATAATTATATGAATAATGAATACTGACAGTTGTCACTACTATTATTCAACAATTATTATCATCCCCCACCCATAGCCTTCCTGCCAAAGCTTGCTTATATGAATCACAGTTCTACTCCACTAATAATTGTAGAATCTTTGCTTCTCAGCAACACTTCATTTGAGCAACAATACAATTCTATAATCCCCCTTGTCTGTATCTAACTCGGACAAAAAGGAAAACAGCACACCATCTTCTGTGCAGAAGAGAAACCAAATCTACATTGCCATTTGTTTTAATGCCCCGAATAGCCCTTTAAATCATGTCAAAGACAAAGGGGGATTGCAGCTGAGGATATTACCTTCCAAATGGTAAACAGCATCTCCTGGAAAGTGAAATGTATTTACCAGAAAGTCTGCTTGTGAAAATAGAGGGAAAAGCTGGAGTATCCATGAGTCTGGATGGGTAAGGATAATACTGAGCTTTTCAGTTGTGGGGAAATATGAGGTTCATAGTTTATACCTAGCCCAACATGATTTCCTTCTAGGACATTTCCCCCCTGGAATGAATGGCTGTAGTAGTTCCTGGACGGAGAATTTGTTTTTCTGCATAGGCTGGATCTCCAGGAACAGATGGAGAAGGGAAGGTAGCTGACACATGAGCAGCTTTTTTTCTTTTCTTTTTTTAAGTGCCTTTGTTACATCGTTGTTGTAGGTTTTTCGGGCTGTTTGTCCGTGTTCTGAAGGTTTTTCTTCCTAACGTTTCACTAGTCTCTGTGACCAGCATCTTCAGAGGACAAGAGTTAGAACTCTTCTGAACGCAGACAAAGTTCCCACTCCTGTCCTCTGAAGATGCCGGCCACAGAGACTGGTGAACTGTTACGAAGAACAACCTCCAGAACACGGACAAACAGCCTGAAAAACCTACAACAACCATTGGATCCTGGCCATGAAAGCCTTCAAGAATATGCCTTTCTTACAGTTTACGTTAATCACACACCACATCTCTCTCCCAAAAGTAGCTCACCTCACTGTTGTTCTATACTAGAGAGACAGTGCTCAGGCTGTTAGGATGAGCAGCTTTCTGGCTGGTAGGCAGCTCTCATGCCCTGAGCTGAGAAAAGTTCCCTTTCTGGACTACATCTTCTAACATCCCCCAACTAGCATGGACACTGGTCATGCTGGCTGAAAGATTCCGAGAGACCTAATCCAAAGGAATAATTTTTCCAAGTTTTGCTCTTGCCCAGCTCTTTAAGAAAGCAAAGTAACATTCACTACTGCCTTCTGATTCTTTTCTTAAGTGTTAGGCTTAACACTTGAGGCTTTTCTTCATGCTCTTATTTCTGTGGTCATGGCAAGACTTACTTAGTCAATGAGGACAATTATTAGTCATTATTGAATCTGGAGTGCCTCAAGCCAGGACTGTGGTACTTCTACAGAATCTAGAGTTAAGGCTACAATTGCCAAGAGTCCATAGCTGTAGCTAGGCCCCAGTTCCTGTGCTGACCATCCCCTTGGGGAGCCAGGGGTTCACCTGTTCAGAGAGGTGTGTGGCAACTGGTGAGACACTTGTAAGTTAATGGTACACTGAATATGGGTCATGTGGGCATGGGGTACACTGTGCTGTTTATCATTAGTTACAAGGAATAGCCAGAAGAAACATACATGTCTCTTGCACAACTCCATATCATCTGCAAGGGAATAATGTTTTGTCATTTATGAATATATCAGTTTAAATGCTGGGAATCTCATGCTTTCAGACAAGGAAGCATGGATATTTGCATGTCTACATAATGGGAAGTATCTTCAAGAGCTCCTTAGAACAAAGCTCCCTTAGCTCCAGTCTTCTACCTGATATGACATCTTTAATACCTAGACTCATAAGCAGAAGCATTATAAGAAGTTCAATCACTTTCACTCCACCATTGACCTGAGCTTAGAGCAATCTATAAAATATAATCTATAATGACATACACACAACCTTATACTGCAAACCTACTAATTGCCAGACATATTTTTGTGCTTTCAGCTTCCACTAAGAACTCGCCACAGAATCTACCACCAAGTTCTTTGAAATAATCACATCTGTTCGGACATTTCAGACAGAGATTCGAACCAGGCATTTCTCAGAATGAACGAACTATCTGACAAAACAAATCAACAAGGCCAAACTGGCCTACCCTGGGTGATGGTCCTCTAATTTCTCACAGACAGTCCCTCAACCTAAAACTGCCACCTTCAAGGGATAAAACGGGCTGCAACCAGACCTTTCAGCAAACACAGATGCCAACTGTGCCATATCTATCATGGCAGTACTATTACCACGTCCTAATCTTGTAATCCACAAGATTGGAGGTTCATTCATGCAATTTCCCATTCTAATTGTGGCATCATTCACTACCAATGATCTTCTGTGTAGGGCAAACAGGCCAGTCTCGAGACAGAAAAAGAAATGTCTACCAATCTGGTATCAGAAATGGCAA
This sequence comes from Pogona vitticeps, assembly GCF_051106095.1. Lineage (NCBI taxonomy): Eukaryota > Metazoa > Chordata > Lepidosauria > Squamata > Agamidae > Pogona > Pogona vitticeps. The sequence continues at coordinate 64,742,025 of NC_135783.1, read as the reverse complement.
ATTTGAAAACCAGGGGGCAGCAACTCTGGATGACCTTAAAGCAGCCATCTTAGAAAAGAGGAACTTTTATAGGTTATAGCATGATAACTGCTGAATTGTTTACAAAATTCAGTTCCCTCACTTGCAGGTTGAGTAGGAATAGAGGTTTCCTTATGCATTGTATGCATAAATAAAGCAAAGCAAAGTGTGCTGCTTCTATACCACCCCATAGTGCTTCAAGCACTCTCCGGGCGGTTTACAAGTTAATTAGGCAGGCTACACATTGCCCCCCCCCCCAGCAAGCTGGGTACTCATTTTACCGACCTCAGAAGGATAGAAGGCAGAGTCAACCTTGAACCGGCTACCTGGGATTGAACCCCAGGTCATGAGCACAGTTTTGGCTGCGGTATTCTACTATTGCAATAATGGCCTTTTTAAAATGAATGGCTACTTTCAATAACATAGCACAGATTGCATTTTCTACATTTTATTTTCCCTGATCTCACTGTTAATCAAATTCCTGCAATTAATGACAACATTTCCCGTAACTCATGACAATAACTTAGGAATTTGAAAAACAGACTACAGTTTATGGCTCTAGACCATAAACTGAAGACCATAAACTGAAGGCCCCACAAGATTTTTGGTTAGTTATATGGAAAAAGGAATCAGGCTTGTAAGAGTATTTTTGATCAAAGAAAATAAACTTTATTTTAAATCTTCAAACATTCATTTTTAGATTAACTTACTTTTCTGGTTTCAAATCCCTGTAAATAATACCAAGTACATGGAGATGATCTAAAGCCAAGGCCAGCTCAGCTAAGTAAAACTTTACATCTTCTTCTGTAAACATTACCTAGAAGAAACAGAAAACCAGAGTATTTAATGGACAAGAGCAGATTTATCTACATAGGTTTTTCCATTAGAAAAAGTAGCAGAACACTGGTCCAAGAAATACAATGAACAGTGGATTGTGAACAAAGCAAAGAAAAGATTTACAACTTTTTTTTAACCAGCTTCAGAGCTGGGACCTAGATTCAATTAAATCCATTCAAAGGAACATTCATCATATATATCAGATAAGGGGTTCTTCTGTCTTATTTCTTACACACACAAAAATCTAGTCCATCTATAAATCCAGTGAATGTTCTTTCCTTTCTAAAACTTATAAAATAAGTTCATGGAAAGCATTTTACTTCTTTCCCTCAAATGTGCAGTCATTCTTTGCCATACAAAAAACATTTGTTAATTCTGACATGATGTGAAAAACAGCTCATAAAAAACTCCAAGTAATACAATGATTCAAAAGACAGTATAAAATTCTTTCTCTAAAGGATATTGTTTTGTTTTTAAATTTAGGACACACTTAATTGGGGAATCATAGAATAATTGAGTTAGAAGGTGCCTATAAGGTCATTGAGTCTAATCCTCTGCTCAATGCAGGAATCCAAATAAAAGTAGATCTGGTAAATTGTCATCTCATTTTCTCTTGAATGCCTCCAGCTTTGGAGAGCTCACCACCTTCCAAAGTAACCGAGTCCATTGTTGTAGTACCCTAACAGGATGTTTTTCCCCATTTTCAACCAAAATATGGCTTTCTGTAACTTGAGAGCATTGTTATGTGTCCTGAGTTCTGGGATGATGAAGAACAGATCCTGCCGCTCTTCTGTATAATAGTCTTTCAACTGCAATCAAACCTCATCTCCGTCTTCTTTTCTCAAGGCTAAACATGTCCAGTCCTTTCATTTTTTCCTACTACACTTGTTATGCCCTCCCAACATGATCTGTGGAGTAAATTATTGGGGTGGGAATGACGGAATATCACAGTGCCTTCTTGCTGGTCTCTCTGTGTGAGATCTCTCTCTCTCTTTCTCTCTCTCTCTCTCTCTCTCTGTGTGTGTGTGTGTGTGTGTGTCTGTGTCTGTGTCTGTGTGTCTCTGTGTGTGAAAGAGACAGGGGAGAGGGAAAATGAGGGGGGAGAGCGGGAGACTGGATGTAGATATGTGTGTGTGTGTGTGTGTGTGTGTGTGTGTGTAGATATTTATAAATACGGCACTCCCAAGCAAACTACACCAGAGCACAGAGTGCTGTCCTCTGAAGATGCCAGCCACAGAGACTGGCAAAATGTTAGGAAGAACAACCTTCAGAACACAGCCAAAGAGCCCGAAAAACCCACAACAACCATTAAATCCCGGCCGTGAAAGCCTTCGTGAATACATTTAACGATATTTTCATGCTAATCTTATGCTTCCCAGTGGCTACACCTCTGCTTCCTTATGGAAAGACATAAACTGCATTTATTTGTTCAGAGGATCACAGAAGAGTGAGTCTCTGAAAAACGTTCATGAACTTGGCTGCAAAGAATATTGAGAGCAACAGGAAGGAGGTTCACCTGCAGTCAATGAAATGTCTCCCTGGGAGAGATTTTTAAAGCCCATCTGCTCTGAGGCAATGACTACTCTCATTTGGTGCTGATACAGCTGCTCAGGCACAATTTAAAACTGAGCATTTGTTAGTGCTTATCCAAAAAGCAGACTCTGAAAACCTACACCAGCAGATACAAAAAACAAAAAAAATGCATTTTTAGCAGCTGATGGTAGCAGTCTGGTGAATTTCATTCAGCTTGTGCTGGTGGTGACTACAGATCATCATTATATTTAACTTTCTCCCTCAAGAGTAAAGTTGCACTCATGTGGGATGTTAGTCACCACTGACAGTTGCTGCTGAAAACCCATGCAGGCAGCTACTCACTTTGGAGAAGAATGCCAGCATTTTGATATTTAGACAATAGCATGTTATCCCCCAAGTTCAATGGCCATCTGCAGAAGAGAAAAGGTTTTCAGCAAATACTAAAGGTAATGAGTAACATGTAAAGTAGCCCTTGAAACACACGGAAAGAATAAGGAGGAACTAGCAGGAGCAGATGAAATTATACGGTGAGAGGTATAGCACTACTTAAACAAACACGGAAAAATTGAAATGAATTAAAAGAGAAATAAAATGGCTTTTAAAATCTAAATCATAAAGGTACTTAATATCATGTCTGGGACTAAATCTATACTAAATTATCTGGGAGTAAGCTCTTGAAGTAGTCTTATTGTCTATAACATTCCACTTTAAATATTAGCTTTCTTGAAGTTTGGATACAGATCACCTGTATGAACAGATGACCTCCCCCACCTCCTGCCAAAACGTCAAAATGACTAGATTTGGTCTGCCACCTCCTGATTTTGGATTTCTGGTTCTCTGTGGCAGATGCCTAAGTGCCTTTCAAGGGTAAGATGTGCCTTGAGTGCTAGAACAAATATAAGGTGATGATGGACAGATAGCCAGCACTGAAAAGTCTAGTAAACTCCATTGCTACTGCCAGTAAATGGTTAGCAGTAGAGATGGGCATGAACCTACAAACCTCAGTTTGGAGGTTCATGCTGGTTCATACAAGTGTGAATTCATTTCAACCACCTCCCTGGCCAATAACCTATTCACCAGTAGGAGTGCACTCCTTTCCTCCTCCTCTTCAGTTGTTTGACCAGTCCCCAGCAGGAGCCTGAGTTTGCCTGTCCTGCCTTCTTGTCTGAGTGGTTGATCAAGTGAGAGACTGGTCAAACAGCCAAAGAGGAAGAGGAGAGGAGTGTGTACCAGCTGGTGAGTGGGGGATCCAGCCAGGGAGATAAGGAAGGGAATGAACCAGCACAAACCTCTGAACCGAGGTTCACGCCCATCCCTTCAGTTGCTCCATTGTTCTAGGATGGGGCCCTAATAATTACTGTTGTCATATCCTGTAGTGGCTGCATGAATGGTCCTTCTGGATACCTATTCTAGTTTTGACCACAGAACTGATATAAATGACAAGAGGTTATGTCCAGAAATTGGAAATGTTCCTTTATGGGCTAGCTCAAGGATATTAAGAATATTAAGGGTAGTGTGTCTTGCTTGTATCCCAGTTCACACATTGTCGACATCCATGAGGCAGGGCCCAACAAGTGAACTGGACAAGGCCAGATTATTCCAGAAGATGAGTCTGGCCTTGTTTTACCTTAGACTAGTTCCTCAATGTGAATATGTGCCAAAAGACAAGGGAAATATTTTTCAGAACTGACTCTGTTATCTTAAAATACTTGCTTGCCATATACAACATGGTTGGATACCCCTTTTTGATGGGCTGGTAATGCCTGCAGCTGTAGCTCAATAAAGGAATGTTTTGAAGTTCTAAATGTAAGTAAGGTGGATATGGGGCCTAGTTTACATAATTCTTTGTTGGAAAGGCTGTCGGGAGACATTCATGTATTTGAAGATCAGAAGCCATCAGAAGAACTAGCAGGGGTTTTGAAGTTGCTGATCAATAGTTATTAGCCCCAGATCTGCAGATCTACCAGGTACAGAGGTCTTTTAGTCATAGTCTTCCCCACTGTGATGAGATAAATTGCATTTTTATTGAAACTGTTTTTACTGAAACTTCTAAACTGTACATGCAAATGTTATGTAACGCCTTCATAAAATGCAGATTTTATGTAAATATTTTTTTGGGTTTGTTAATTAGTTGTCTCCCATCATACTTATAGATAACATGTTTCGTAAGACCCAGCCCACATAGCACATTGTACCAATGGTTTTCAACCTTTGGCCTTCTCGGTGCTTTAGAATTCAGCTCACAGAACTCTTGACAACAGGCCATTCTGGCAGGAGTTTCTGGGAGTTAGAAGTTCAACAGATATGAAAGCTTCAGCTTGAGAACCACTGCATTATAGTAATTAAATAGGAGGTTAAATGTGTACCCTGATCACTGTGACCAGGGTACCCATGACCATTCTCTGCATTTAGTTGGATAGGCTCTTACCAGTTTCCTCCCACTGGCTGAGGTGCGATTGGGCAGTAAAAGGGAAGTCTTATTGGTGGCAGTGCCCAGATTATTTCTTGCCCAATAATGTCATTTGTCCCTTCATTAATGGGCTTTCATTGCCAGGTGAAGACTTTTCTCTTACTCAAGCATTACGCTCAGATTACTTGCATTTTCATGTTTAGCCATCTATTGGTTATGTCTTCTCATTATTTTCTTTGTTATTACTTATGGTTACAATTGCAGCTGAGGGAACTGCATTATGTTTAAGATATTTAAGCTGTTATAAAAAGACTAAATACATCTCTTTATATAAGTAAATAATATTATATAAAATTCTGCAAATTTATTTCTACTGTTGTCACTGAGATACATCATCTGATAGTTGTTTATTTTTCCTCTTGCTTTATTTTGCCATTCCTAATATCACAGAGAAAATGTTTTAATTATCTGATACAAAAATATTAGACAATTAAACAATACACGAAATATTGATATTTCAAAATGGCTTTCAGAATCATGAAATATCAGGCCTCCTTTTCATACAGATATTTTAAAAAGGCATAAGAGATGGATTCTATTATAAAGAGACAAATAACCACATACAATTATTAAAATACAAAAAACCTAAAAAGATGAATTCTGCCATCAGTTCTACTGGTAAGAAATTCTACTATGAAGAGACAAATGCAATTATTTGTGTTTGTTTTTCAGTCATAAAAACTAATTTATTTAACTTACCTCTTTGGAAAGTCTAGTGAAAAGGTCCCCTCCTCGTAGGAAATCCAGTATAAGATATAGCTTTCCTTCAGTTTGAAATGCTGAAAATGGAAAAAGGTGGGAATGCTGAATGTTTAATACAGGATGCCACAAAATGCTTATTATGGATGGAAAACTGTTACCATTATTAGGGACCACTGACACTGAATGTAATGCCCATGTGAGAAAAAAGAAGCAAAAAGATGAGCAAATTTTACTGTAGGCCAACACCTGACAGACATCTTTTTCAGATAGTGCATTTACAACCCCTGCTCTGCTTCCTTCTCTGATGGTTGGTGATGGAAAATCATGGAATTCACTACGATTCACATCCTGGCCACTAACGGTCTAGTGCTAAACTACTTTGGTTTCAGCACTATCCTGGTACCTGTCCATCTCCAGCAAACATCCGTTATGGATAAGCAAAGTTCATGTGTGCTTCCATGTGCTGTTAGCTGTTGCTTCCCTGTGCTCATCATGTATGAGGGGGAAAAGTACTTGGGAAGCACAATAGCACTAAGTTCCATCCACTATTATAAAGTGGAACACACACACACACACACACACACACACACACACACACACACACACACACACACACACACACACACACACACACACACACACACACACACACACACACACACACACACACACACACACACACACACACACACACACACACACACACACACACAAAATGGTGCAGAAGCAGACCACAGTTCTTTTGCAGTGGTTGGGAACAAATACCCAATACCCTGTTTCCCTGAAAATAAGACCTAATTTGAAAATAAGCCCTAGTATGATTTTTCAGGATGCTTGTAATATAAGCCCTACCCCAAAAATAAGCCCCAGTTAAGTGAAACCCCGCCCTCCACCATTGTGCAGCATTGTGCAGCAACCAGAAGATGACATGACTATAAAATAAAACATCCCCTGAAAATAAGCCCTAATGCATTTTTGGAGCAAAAATTAATATAAGACCCTGTCTTATTTTTGGGGAAACACAGTAGAACACAAATTTATTCTACAGCCAAAGGCCTAATAAAATACAACATAAGTACGTACAGTATAAATTCACAAAGTAAATTTAAAAAGTTTAAAATTAGTTGAACATCAGGATTATCTTTCGTGTCTTCTGGGGAGAGAGCAGGAATTTAGCCACAAGTTCTGTAATGGACTTATTTGTATCTTCTAAAAGGTATTTTGTATATCAGTTCAATGATCTTCCTAGAAAGCTTCTCATTAAGGGGTGTAGGAGCCTGGCACAATCAACCCTGTAATAACTACATGTAAAGTGAACATGTTGCAACATTTCTATTTCTCTATTATTACAAGGACATAATCGGTTTTCATATAATACACCATGATAGCCGCCCTCTAATACAGCATATATAAAATAGTTAAATCTGGCTCTTGAAAAAAATCTGTTGATATTTTGGGATTGTCAAATTTTTCAAATACTTAGCTCTTTGGCCAAATTGAAAGTTCAAACAAAAATATCTGGACATTCTCTATTGAATGTTGGAAATCAATATCTTTGATCCATCTTTCAATAATATACTTAGCTGTCTTCATTTCATAAATATGGAGGAAATCCATAAATAAGCCTAAAAATTCAATTTAGTTGGAAAGATTTTTGTAATCAGGCTGTACTTTCCACTGAAAGAACACCCATCTCAAGTCGCAGACTTGCTGCAGAAAAACATTTTGAAAATCTAAGAACCGATCTCAGAAATACTGCAAGAACACTCTCAGCACTTAAATGGAAGCCCAGAATCTACACTGGGATTCCATAGAGTAATTGAGGTACTGCACTCTCAAACCAACTACAGTGGGGTCTCTACTTAAGAATTTAATCCGTATTGGAAGGTGGTTCTCAAGTTGAAAAGTTCTTATGTTGAATCTGCATTTCCCATAGGAATGCATTGAAAACCATTTAATCCGTATCTGCTCTTTTCCGTCCATAGAAACTACAGTATACCAGCGCACAGAATGCTGTCCTCTGAAGATGCCAGCCACAGAGACAGACGAAATGTTAGGAAGAACAACCTTCAGAACACGGCCAAAGAGCCCGAAAAACCCACAACAACCATTAGATCCCGGCCGTGAAAGCCTCCGTGAATAAATTGAGGTAGAACTTTAGCTCTAAATACCTGAATAGCAGCTGGTATAAATTGGGCCCCCTTAGTAAAAAAAAAAATAACCGGGAAATGGCCTTGATGGTATTCTGATGATATAGTCCTATTCAGAGTTTTTTTGGAACAGAACATGTATTTCATCTACTCTAGCAAGGATAGTTAGATGAAATACAAACCCTATTGAGGCACTGTTAAAAATGGCTATGCTACACACATGGGGGCATGGACTTTTCACTTTTCAGCTTTTCACTCTTCACTTGGTTTAAGTGAAATATGACAGGTAAGAAGAGATACTTGTTCATCTGGACAGAAACCATCTGTAGCAGCTGGCACACCCCAATCTTGTCCAATTTCAGAAATGAAGCAGGGTTGTACTGGTTAGTGTACTGTATTGTGATGGGAGACAACTAGGGAACAAGAGGAATCTCCAGGGAGAAATAGGAAAGATATCTGGAGATCCATTGCTGTCAGTCAGGGTTAATAATAGATGAACCAAGATTTTGATTTAGTATAAAACAGCCTCATATGTTCTTAAGGCACACTGTTTTTCACATAAGCAAAACAATGATGGGCAGGTGGGGGTACAGAGCTTCCCCTCCTGTAAACTGAGTAAATACGCATAAGAATACCTGGATATAATTTATGTTTCAACCAGAGTAGGAAAAATACATGCTTTTATTCAAAATTTGCCTTCCCTAAGTTCCTTGAGACCAGAAAATAAAACTGCCAAGAAATTGCCTTGTGAAACGGTGACTTACTATCACTCGCAAAGGAACACAGTTTGACAAAAAGTCTTAAATTTAGTACATTCTGCTTCTGGTAATTCACTTGAGTTTTATCTGTTTTTGCTTTCTGGGCCATTTTGGCCTCCTTTTCTTTTAGCTCCTGCTAGAAAGCCAAAGTGCTATAAACATTAAGACAACCTCTTGAGAATCACAAAACACTCTCAGATAAATAAATCTATATGGGCAAGCTTCACAACTTTGTAGTAATGTCAAAAATTCCTTGAAATGCTAGCGTAATTTCAGAACAACATCAATTGGTACAAAAGTTAGCATCATCAGTGAGATCTTTCAAATTATCTTGGATAATGGATTCCTTTTCTTAGTTGTCACTGTGAATAGCAAAATGACTTAGAGTTCTTTCTACTGTAGAGATAGGCACAAACCAAAAACGAACTGGGAAGTTTGTCAAACTTTGCTGGTTCGTTGGTTCGGGTCAGTTTCGGTTCACCAAAAGCAATGAACCAAAATGAACCAAGCCAACAAACCTTTTAAGCGATTTTTTGTTTGTCTGCCCATTTTTCTCCCCCCTTGCCACTGACATCCTGCTCCTGTCAATCAGAAGCACTACACAACCCTGGGAGGAATGCAGAGACTACTGGATTGGCATGTCAGCCAGCCAAAAACATGGCTGAAAGGGCTCTGGGTGAGTTGATTGTTCTTGTTTATAAGAACAATTCACAGGACCCATTTTCACCTCAAAGTCACTTCTGAAAGTCAGAGCAACCCTTCTACTTTGGAACCAGGTTAGGGCATATCTGCAGCAGCACATTGCTTCCCTTGTCAGCCTACAGTATCTCTCCTCAAATGGCCATGGGGTTTGGGGAAAGGATCTTATCCCTTCTAAGTCCATCTTCTGATGAGCAACACCCTGTCTCAGGTTCTCTAGCATGAACCACCGCTGGAATTTCCCCCAAGCCAGCTGCTAAAAGGCATTTTTCCAAGGGGACTTGCTTTGAGGGTGTGTAACTCATACATCTGAAACCCAAACTTCACCAAACTTGGAGAGGGTGAGGGGATGTGGTGTCTCTAGGTGGCTGGTGAACCGTTCTGGGGCTCCCAAACTTCAGAACCGAAACAAACTGATTCATGGTTTGTTTTTTCCAAAAGTTCGGGAAGTTCATGGTTTGTGGACTTCATCAAACCACAATGAACTGCTATTTTGCTGGTTCGTGCCCATCTCTAAGTTACTGTATTCCCTTTGCAATACTATGAAGGTGTTATATCTGAAGGCATTTTCTGACAAGACCGGGAATAAAGTCGTGAAACAAATAAAGGGGATAGCAGGACCTGATCATGGGCTAGCAGAGAAGGATGGGAAGACACAAGTTAATTTTTGGCAAGATAAATATGTCTCAGATATAAATGATAACAGTTGAATTCACAACAAAATCTTCAGGAATTCACAGAAGAGACGAGGAGGAAGCAATTTCACAGCAGCTAATCACACTCCCAGTTTTGGGGTACTCCTCTGGTCAGACATCCTGATACTCCAGAGTTCAGCTGAATGAATGCCAAGAGCCTTTGGATATACATGTGTTGGAATCTCCTGCCACATACTGAGTCGAATGCATAAATATAATGTGCATGCTTACTGGACAAGGTCCTGTATTGCCCTTATACATTCAGGGGCTAATTGGGAAAGGAAACTGGAATCATAACAACACTGCAGAATATTTGAATCTGCTGGCATTGGGTGGATTTATACCAGGATGGCAAATCTGTAGGGCCCAATATGGTCCAGGGACCTTTTCTCCACCGACGAATCTACCCAGAGACACACTAGCCTCTGAAACTGTGGGAAAAATAATAATTAAAAAAACTCTCACTTTCTAGAATTCCATTTTCATTTTTGTTTGAAGGGATTTTTAGGACTTTAAGGTGCTTTCATCTCATTTAATAAAAAACTGTCTGCCTTTAAAAGTCTCCAGGAGTTATATATGTCCTTAAAAAATGTATATGGCATCATAGGTTCCCCAAAGCCACAAAAAGAGCCATTGGATCTCACTTTGCCCACTCCTGATGTACATGAATGTGTTTGCTTGATCATCTGAAACTTTCATAAATATCAACTGCCACTCATAAGAGTACTTAAACAGGTAAAAGCCTGGGGCACATGCTGCACATCGACAATGCAGCAACACTGCTGAAGCCAATCAGGTTGAGATCTGGTCCATACTTAGATAGGAGACCACTTTGAGTTCCCTGATGAAAGGGAGAAAGGATACCAAAATAGTTTGCTTTAATTATTATGTCTTTCATTGGTTTTATTGTATTTAGTTATGGTGTATTTAAATTCTATTAAAGGTGCATTTCAATATAAACCACCTATATACGCTTACTGGAGTTTTGCTGCTATTATGGTCTCTGTGTCAGCAACACATTCTTTAATAAAAAGCTGCAACACAGAGTTTCCTGGAGACATCCAAGATCCAAGCATTGGCATCAGCTCGATTTGATCCTCACTAGACGTTCTAGCCTTCCTAGTGTTACGATCACACGCAGCTACCAGAGTGCTGATTGCTATACTGATCACTCTCTGGTGTGTAGTAGAGTAAAACTGCGAACAAAGAAATTGTATCACACGAAAAAGGAAGGAAGACCACATATTGACATCAACAAGACTCGCGATCAAAGAAAAGTGAAGGAATTTGCCCAAGCACTTGAGGAAACCCTTCCAGGTCCAGCTAATGTAAATGCACCTGAACGATGGGAACACTTCAAGAACACTGTCTACAACACTGCCTTGTCCACCTTTGGCAAGAAGACCAGAAAGATGGCTGACTGGTTCGAAGCCCATTCGGAGGAGTTAATGCCAGCCATTGAGGATAAGAGAAGAGCTCTAACAGCATACAAAACCTGTCCTAGCGAGTACAACCTGCAAGCTCTTCGAGCCGCTCATAGCCAAGTCCAACAGGCTGCCAGGAGATGCTCCAATGACTATTGGCTTCAGCTCTGCTCTCAGATACAGATAGCAGCGGACACAGGTAACATCAAAGGAATGTATGATGGTATCAAGCAGGCCTTAGGTCCATTACAGAAGAAATCTGCTCCCTTGAAGTCTGCTACAGGTGTGCTCATCCAGGACCGAGCACAGCAGATGGAACGCTGGGTGCAGCACTACTCCGAGCTATATTCCAGAAAGAATGTAGGAACCGAAGAAGCATTAAATAACATTGAGTGCCTGACTGTCTTGGAAGAGCTGGACAGCGAACCAACCCTAGCAGAAATAAATGCGGCCCTGGATTCCCTCACCTCTGGCAAGGCACCTGGAAGGGACAACATCCCTGTTGAAGTGCTGAAATGCGGTAAGGAGATCATCATCACCGAACTGTATGAAATCTTTTGTCTCTGCTGGAGGGAAGGTGGAGTACCACAGGACATGAAGGATGCAAACATTGTCACATTGTACAAGAACAAAGGTGACAGGGGTGACTGCAATAACTACCGTGGTATCTCTCTTCTTAGCGTTGTAGGGAAGCTGCTTGCCCGTGTTGTGCTGAAGAGGCTCCTGGTGCTTGCAGACAGAGTCTATCCAGAATCACAGTGTGGATTTCGAGCTAATAGATCCACCACTGACATGTTATTCTCCCTCCGACAGTTGCAGGAGAAATGCAGGGAACAACAACAGCCACTCTTAGTGGCCTTCATAGACCTTACAAAAGCATTTGACTTGGTTAGCAGGGATGGCCTTTTCAAAATACTTCCCAAGATTGGATGTCCACCTCGTCTCCTTAACATCATCAGGTCCTTCCACGATGGAATGAAAGGCACTGTAGTTTTTGACGGCTCAACATCAGATCCCTTTGACATCCGAAGCGGAGTGAAACAGGGCTGTGTCCTCACACCAACACTTTTTGGGATCTTTTTTGCTGTCATGCTGAAGCATGCCTTTGGAACTGTAACAGAAGGTGTCTATCTCCGGACTAGATCAGATGGAAAGCTCTTTAATCTCTCTAGATTGAGAGCGAAGACCAAAGTCCAACTGAAATGCATGCGGGACTTCCTCTTTGCAGACGATGCAGCCATTGTTGCCCACTCTGTTGAAGACCTCCAACAACTCATGAATCGTTTCAGCAAGGCCTGCCAAGACTTTGGACTAACAATCAGCCTGAAGAAAACACAAGTCATGGGCCAGGGTGTGGACTCACCTCCCTCTATTACCATCTCCACACAAGAATTGGAGGTTGTTCATGACTTTGTGTACCTTGGCTCAACCATCTCTGACACCCTCTCTCTAGATGTCGAGCTGGATAAACGCATTGGGAAAGCAGCTACCATGTTCTCTAGACTCACAAAGAGAGTATGGCTCAACAAGAAACTGACAACACATACCAAGATCCAGGTCTATAGAGCCTGTGTCCTGAGCATAGTCCTGTACTGCAGTGAATCCTGGACACTTTGTGCCCGGCAGGAGAGGAAGCTGAACACCTTCCATATGCGTTGCCTCCGACGGATTTTTGGTATCACCTGGCAGGACAGAGTTCCAAATAGAGTAGTCCTAGAACGAGCTGGAATTTTCAGCATGCATACATTACTGAAACAGCGACGTCTACGCTGGCTTGGGCACGTTGTGAGAATGGCTGATGGTCAGATTCCAAAGGATCTCCTATATGGAGAATTAGTGCAGGGAAATCGCCCCAGAGGGAGACCACAGCTGTGATACAAGGATATCTGCAAGCGGGATCTGAAGGCCTTAGGAATAGACCTCAACAGATGGGAAACTCTGACATCTGATCGTTCAGCCTGGAGGCAGGCGGTACATCACGGCCTCTCCCAATTTGAAGAGACCCTTGTCCAGCAGGCCGAGGCAAAGAGGAAGTCACAAAGGAAGCAAAACGAGGGAGCTGGACAGGGGACAGATTGGATTTGTCTTCAGTGTGGAAGAGATTGTAACTCTCGAATTGGCCTCCTCAGCCACACTAGACGCTGTTCCAAGTCCTCCATACAGAGCACGCTACCATAGTCTTTCGAGACTGAAGGATGCCTACACATACGGTGTTATATTTATTAATCAACCAACCAATGCTGCTGCTAAAGACAGTAACTTGCACCAACTAATGTCTGCAATATTCTTTCTTATAGTTTAGCCAATTGCATAATGTTCAGTGGCTGGAAATGACTTTTTGTACTACACTTGCAAAATCCCCCAGGAAGTGTGGCTAGTAACCATAGTGGCTAAGGGAATTTTGGAGATGTAGTAAAGAAATGTTTTTCTAACCTCTAACAATCATGATGGAGGATTAAAAATAAAAATACTACTAAATTCTGTAAAACAGAGTTCCCATCCTGGTATAAATCCATCCAAGGGTAGCAGCACTAATACAGAATTAGAAGTCATTGATTGAAGTCCAGTAACATAACGTTATGTTATACAGAATCATAACATAATTGATTTGGAAAGAGTCTAATAAGGCCATTGAGTCCAACCCCCTGCTCAATGCAGGAATCCAAATCAAAGCAGATCTGACAGATAATTTTCCAATTTTCTCATGAATGCCTCCAGATTTGGAGGCTGTATAAATCTGATGATATCATCATTTGTGGTAGCATTTTGGTATTTAAAGATTTCCTATCCAAACCCTCCCATGTTCCTAGGTTCCCTTAGGATGTTTTGCTTATCCTGGGGAAGACTTTATGGACATCGGGGAGCTGGGGGGGGGGAGTCTTAAATGTAAGAAAATTGCCACTGCCAGCCCCAGTGGCCACTGTTAGACTCGTTGTGGTGGTTTGGGGACATTAGATACTCCCTCCCACTCCACCATCTCCAAAAGCTTCCAAAGGACCAAAGAGATAACTTTATATTACTCGATATCACCCACTATTTATATTTGAAGAGGTGGTCTAAAACTATATATATCTAATGAATGTGCAACATCCAGGGTCTTACCATAATGGAGTTTTACAATGAAAGGGTGATTCACTTCTGCCAATATATCTCTTTCCATTTTTGATCGAACACGGTCTCGAACTATAAAGAAAAAACACATAAGCATCAGGAAAACCGAAAATTAAAGATATCTGTACTGCATTGTTACATCTGCCTCTGTAAAAGTAAAGGTAAAGGTTTCCCTTGACAATTTTTGTCCAGTCGTGTTCGACTCTAGGGGGCGGTGCTCATCCCCGTTTCCAAGCCATAGAGCCAGCGTTTGTCTGAAGACAATCTTCCATGGTCACATGGCCAGTGCAACTTAGACACGGAATGCTGTTACCTTCCCACCTAGGTGGTCCCTATTTATCTACTTGCATTTGCATGCTTTCGAACCACTAGGTTGGCGGGAGCTGGGACAAGCGACGGGAGCTCACTCCGTCGCATGGATTTGATCTTACGACTGCTTGGTCTTATGACCCTGCAGCACAGGCTTCTGCAGTTTAGCCCGCAGCGCCACCACATCCCTATCTGCCTCTGTACTGGTGCATAATCCTGAATAACTTGTTTTATTTTGTATGGTCATTGGTATTCCTTATTGAAATGAGATGGCAAAGTATCAAAGAGCTGTATGTATGTGGAACTTCGCTGTTTTTTTTTACTGCAGTTCTCAATGCTGGAGAGACAAGTCACTTCAAAAACTGAACAGTGGGGTCTGCTCCACTGAAAATAGTAAATAAAATTGTCTTCATGCTCCTTGTCCTCTCCTGTAGGAGCCGAGCCATTATTTGCATGTCAGTTTGCCTTTCTGTGCATTTATACCACACTTAATACAGTGGGGTCTTGACTTGAGAACTTAATCCGTATTGGAAGGCGGTTCTCAAGTCAAAAAGTTCTCAAGTCAAATCTGCATTTCCCATAGGAATGCATTGAAAACCATTTGATGCGTATCTGCTATTTTCCGTCCATAGAAACTAATGGGAAGCTGCTATTCTGCCTTCGACCACTAGAGGGGGATATTTTGTTTCTTTTTTTCCTTAGGTCAAGAAAGGTTCAGGGAAGGCAGGGAAAATACAGTCCAGGCAGTACAAGTACCAGGCAGTCCGAAGACTGTCTCCCAATCCACTCTCTAAACGCTGGGAGGAGTGAGGAAGCAGACATGCACCCTTTTCACTGGCCAACAGTTAACTGAAAGTTCAAATTTTGCACTTTCCCTGCCTCCCACGTGGGTTTTTTTCAGTTCTTAACTCAAATCTAAGTACTTAAGTCAAGTCAATATTTTCCTATGAGAGCGGTTCTTAAGTCAAAATGTTCTTAAGTCAAGACCCCACTGTAAACAGAGCAGTGGAAATGGAAGAAGAAAGAATTTCCTTCACATATACATGATAAACCCACTGGATGATCATCCCTCTGAAATGTGGATGATTTGCTAATCCTCTAGGGTAACTGACTGACATTAACACAGAGAAAAGGACTGAGCAAGGCAATTGACACCAGGACATTTTGGAGATCGCTCATTCATAGGATTGCCATGAGTCAGAGATGCCTTCACAGCATATAACAACAACATCAGAAGCAACAGCAACTGATTGGTATTGGTAGCTGTGACAACCCCAGACCTACTGGAGTATACCACCCTTTAGTTATGCTGCCACCAACCATTCCCTATAAGAAGTCACACAGACCAGGAATGGATTTTAAGAAACAAAAGAACAAGGTTTATTGAAATAACAAACAGGGAAAATAAAAAGATCAGGTAAATAAGGTACTGTAACGTGGCATAGTCCCAATCATATACCCACAACAGATTGGTTCCCACTGAACACTTTAAGGTAACGCACAGACCCTGAACCTATCAGTTCTGGCTACCTAGATAGAGACCTGAACCTATCAGGTCTGTACTAACTGACACACAGTTGTACCCAGTCTGACACACAGACTCCAACTCTTCAACTCCCCCTTCTCCACACAAGCTCCAAATATATATACAGTACAGCTCCTCCTCCCTGATGTCCCGCCTTCCACTCCCCATAGGATGGAACTTTCCCTCCAAACCCATGACAGACAGGTACCATCAGTGCTGTATGTGACAGTAGCAAGTAGTGACGGGGTGGTCTCTTGACAGATATCCATCAAAGCTTGGAGAAAGCAATACTCAGTCTGAAGAGACGCAGCAAGAAACAAAAGACTAGAGCTTTTGAAGAGCTGTACAAGCTTTTTGCTGGGGATTTGTTCTCTTTTGGAAGAGGGCCAGACATTATCTACTCAGATGTAAATCTCACAGAGTTCCATGTGATTTACTTTCAGGTACTGTATGTGGATACAGGACTGCAGTTTAACATGAGCACTGTGTTCACTTTCATTACATCCTGCTTGTCTCATTTTTATTAAAGCAAATGTTAGGATGAAACATTTAAATCTTCAGTGTTCCAAAGGAAACTAGAAGTTATTGCATGGTCCCTCAAATGTCTCACTGCTTGGGGAAATGGGAAATGCATACCAGTATATAATAACACCCAGCCACAAATTGGTTCTAAGTGTATTTGAAAATTTATGCTGCTTCAGTGTTACCTGATTCACTGAGTACCATTTCCTGGGTACTATGTTGATAAAACGGTGCAATTTCCACATGAAAGTACAGTAATCAGTAAATGAAACCGTGTGAGTGCAGAGCAGAGGAGACTAGTCTCATGCTCTTTTGCAGATGCAATATAAATTAGAAATAATTAGTTAGGATCAAATGAACAGAGGCTAAGAAAGAAATGTAATTAGGTGATGTCTACTGAGTTCAAACTAATTTTAAGATACACAGAAGATGTACAGATGCAGTACCTAACTGTATTTCATTTTAGAGTAATTCACAAGGTTCTTGACATTAAATTATATTGCATGAGCCCAGTAATGTATTTGTCTTTAAAACCTAGTGGACTAAGTGCTTGTTCAACCTTTCCTTTAAAAAAGGGAGGTGTCGCTTTTAACCCACTGCACATACATGAATACAGTGTATCCTCCCCAACGCACACAGAACATCCACATCACTATAAATGCATTTTGCTGGTCTCTTATCGTAAACAAGTTTGTAAATTATAGTATGTTGCCATTTCCTTCTCCAAAAGACAAGTCCTAATCATCACCCACATAACATTTTCTGGGCGAGTTGCTTAAGTGAACTAGTGGCAAAAATTCTAGGGGTAAGTCGATGTTCTAGATCTATTTAAATTAGGATCCAATTCCTATTTTGAAAAGAAAAATGCCTTGGTCACTCTATGTGAAAACTTGCTGATAGAGCTTGGAGCACCTTGTATCAGCTAAAAAAATGCTCCAGCACATATTTGACTTCTAATATAATCTTACACAAATTTATTCAGAGTTTTATATCTTACTAAATTTTATTGAGATTACACCAAATTAACTGCACATAGCATAGGGCTGCAGCTGCAACTCTTTGTCCCCCCCCCCACATTCCATTAATTAACACAAAATTGTGAAAGCAACAGCTCCAAATGGCTGACATCAGCATTTTGTCAATTACTGTACTGATATATACTTATACGGGGACAGAGAAAGACAGAAAAAGTACCCAAATGGTGTAGTGGGCAGTGGGTTGGACTAGGGTTGAGATGTGGGTTAGAATTCCTGTTTAGCCATGAAAACTTACAGGGGGTGGCAATGGTAAACCACATTTCTAAAAAGTGTAAGCTATAAACTTTCTCTACAGCATGGAGAAGAGACTTCCCGATTTATTTTGAAACATTTTTCAGTAGTGGGGGTGAATAATTACTCCTATATCATGAGTTAGGAGTGATTATATGTCACTTGGGCTCTGCACAATAGATCAGTTTGTTTACATATAACCCATATTGCTGAGTATGATGTGGTGGACAGAAAGAGCATTGTATGACCACCTCTGGACAACCAACCGCAGGATAATCCAGAGTTGTTATCCAATGTCATGACACTGAAAGAGAAAGGACAGAGGTTGAAGTTAACAGCAGTGGCCATTCTGGAGTAAATGTGTAATTAATTGTCTTCCCATCCAAGAGAAGAACAATAAGGACATTCTTTGAGCTGGACAGATTTTTTAAAATCACATAATGAATATGGAAGCGTATTAATGCTATCCCACATAATATGGGTTAACATTAATACACTTTCCTCAGTGCCATTTCTTTAAGCAAGTGTGTACATTTCCAGCCTGCAGGTTGTTAAGCCATGATTCAAAATACAGTTCCACGGCCCATCTAGCCTACAGTTTGTTCAATACTAAATGTGTAATTGTCCAAGGAGAGCTAGCAACTCCAAGCAGATCTGGAAAAGGGTTCTCTCCAACAGCCTGGAACGCAGCTGTCTATCAAGATAGGCCATATGGAGCTAGACAGACAGATGATCTGATGTGGGATAAGATGACTTCTGTGTCCTGATAGTGACAATATTGAGGCACGACAGCACAATTCACGTATTAGGCAGATGAAGAGGAACCGTTAACTACTCACACATTTCAGGGCTGTCATTTATAGGAATTCAGATCCGTACATACCATCTCTTCCAAGGGCTCAGAGAAAAACAAACTGTGTTCTTATGTAATAGAATCAAACTCCCACAGATAACCTTAGCAATGGTATTCAAAGGGTTTTCCTTTGTTCTCAACCTTAGTGATTCTACTCTTACATAATGCCATTACATTTGTTCTGCTAGTATGAGGATGTCTCTCTTAGAAATGAAATAGAAAAAAGGAAGGAGAAGTCCAGGAAGGCTCTGTACCAACATGGCAGAGTGCACGTTTTGCAAGCTGAAGACCCTATGTTAAATTTCTGGCATGTCCAGCTCAAAAGATGAAGGAGCAAATGATTGAAAAGACCTTTGCTCTAAACCCTGGAGATCCATCCAAAATTGATGCTGTTGTTTTGACTTATGTACTGCCCCATAGTGCTCTCTGGCTTTTTAAAATTATGCAAACAACAACTTGCTCCCCAGCAAGCTTGGTGGTCATTTTATTGACCTTGCATGGATGGAAGGCTGACTCAGCCTTGAGCTGTCTACCTGAGTCTGTTGGGATTGAACTCAGGTCATGAGCAAAGGCTTAACTGCAGAACTGCATTTTAATCAATGTGCCAAGAAGCTTGCTTTGTGGCTATGCCAGATGGACAGTGCCCTATGTTTCTTCTCTAACCCATTTGCCTGTAACCCTCAAAGTGAACCTCCCATTTCAGGCTGGATGTGGTCCAGGACAAGAATATCCAAGAGTATATCTAAGGTCAGGCACCTGCCAAGGGACCACTCCTCAGAAAGGCAGGACCAAACTTGTCTCTTCTCTTCAGCACTACAACTTGCTTGCTTGCTCGCCTCCCAATCTGTTCTAGACACAGAATGACAATGGAAACAAGGAACAATAGATGCCAATGTCTGCTTGCATGCTGCACCTCTGCTGGCCCAGCAAGTGACAGCAGTCATAAGAACAAGGAGGAAAGACCAACAGAAGCTGTGGCAGTAGCAGGGATAAAGGGAACTCAGTGAGGGATGTAGTTACTAGGATGGTGGGGTCACCAAGAACAGGGAGTATGTTTAGCCTCCACTCCAGAGGGAAAAATAAACCCCTTTGCTTTCATATCAAGAAATGACAGCAATTTATTCTCATGAGGAAAAAAAAAAGCAAACAGTGTCATGGGGCTGAACTGCTTCAGTGACAGCCAAATATTTTCCCAGCCTTTACTGATAAGCAGCTTGGCCCACACTGACAGGGATGCCACCATGCCTTGTGCACATGCATGCACGCACACACGCACACACGTCCTGGCAGTACACCAGCCTTCCTTGCAGTCCCAGTCTACCTAGCATAGTGACATGCATTTTGCTAGTATTCCACAACAGAGTATCTTCAAAACATGGCTTGACCTGAGCCACTTGAACAATTGGAACAGTTCTAGAATTAATTATTTGTGGGATGCAGCAGAATACTTTACAGTCTGAGTGGTCCCCCCTCTACTTTTCCACACCGCATGTCACACCTCTACTTTTCCACAGTGTCACATGATTCATCATTCCCCAAGTCAACTGTCTTTGGTTACTTTCAACATTTTGAACAGCTCTTAGTTTACTGAATTTTGAGTCTTTTGTAGCCCACTTGGATTTAAAAAGTGTAATCCTTTAAGATTCCATGATGCATGTTACTATCTTTTTGTTATTTCAAAGAACTCTCACCATTTAAATGCTGTTGACAGGCCCTCATTATTTCATGATAAAACATGCAATTTTGAAATAAGAAAATTTCTGAGATGGCACAAGCAGCTAATCCACAAATTAGTGACGATTAAGAGCATGCCAGTTTTTATAAACTACTGGAACTAATAAATGTAATTTTAAAATTAGGTAATCCTGATGCTGTTGTGATCCCTGCTGGAGGGATCTTTCAATGGTGAACCTCCTAGACAAGATGGGATGGAAAAGCTGACCACTCCAAATGACTCAATGCCCTCACAGGAAAGAGTTGAGGGACACACACACACACACACACACCAAGACATCGGAAGCTCCACCCCACAGTCGGAGGATGAGTTGGGGCTGCTTAAAAATATGGAGGCAAGAAAGGGGGCTTTCAAAGAAATACCTCTCAATGAAGGAAGACTCCCTCAATCCTCTGTGTAGCACATTCTTGGTTTGGGGGGGGGGCTGCTGAGAGGAAACATGTCTTTCAGCACCTCAGTAGTATGTGCTTAAATCTGGATCCAGCCTTTATTAATACATAAATTACAGCAATTGGTATATTTTTATATAGAAAAACAGCTGATGAGTCAATCTGTTCTCCAACCAGGTCACTTTGAAGTAGTGTTCCCAAAGACTGAAGAGCATAATCCTCTTTAATACAGTAGAAGGAACAGGAAATAAGGAAGGCAGAAAAATACTCAAGAATTAAATGTCTGGTGATTACAGAAGACCACAGTACCCATGCCAAGTGCTCTTGATTTTACCACACCACGGACCTGGGCATTTCCATTCAACTTTTGACATTGTAATAATGCTTAAGTATGGACTGGTTTACTGATCTGCTTAGTGCTGCTAGCAGTGGATGATTCCAAACGTTTACTAAAACTGGTAATTTAACTGTCATAACTATTGGCCTTTTGTGCTGAAAAATGAGACAGTACTGCATGACAGGAATTTTGATGGTTTCTGATTAAGATTGTTATTCCCTGGAAAACAATCTTGAGCTGATAATTGGGGTGTTCAGCAGAAAAGCAATGAGAACAGAAGAGCAGTAGGCTCACAAGAGAGATTATTCTGTAGCCTTGATGACATCATTGCTTGCCATGCTTTACTGGAAAAAAATAGTCAGCGCTACTTAGACAGTCAACATTGTTTGAGGAGCATGACAATCTCCAAAATCGCACAAGTTGAAATAACAATTTTAGAACATCTAAAGTTCAAGTATTTAGAACATTTACGGTATCAAAACACCCAAGATTTGCCACAGAGAGTTAATTTGATCACTAGGTGAGGCTCTTCATAGTCATCAAAAAATAGTACAAATTAGGATGTGTATATTCTCACAATCACCTAACACACACTTGTTATCCTCTTAAATATATGCTAATACAGTGGACCCTCGACTTACAGACGGCTCGACTTACAGACTTTTCGAGTTACAGACTTCTCTGGCTGCAAAATTTAGATTCGACTTGCAGCCAGAGAATCGACTTACAGACCAGAAAAAAACCAAAATGGAATAAAAATAGAATAAAAACCATTGGTTATGGGATTAATCGGTTTTCAGTGCATTGTAGGTCAATGGAGATTCGACTTACAGACTTTTCAACTTGCAGCCACCATTTCAATACGGATTAATTCCTTAAGTAGAGGGTCCACTGTATATTGAGCATTGCAAGTAGAAAGCTGGGAAAGAAGGGATTTCTGTCATTCTAGCAGCCTTTGACCTTGGATAGAGATTCAAGTAGGGGTTTCAATTTGCTCAAGTGTAATGAATATGCAACCACAGGTTGATCATATAACTTATGCTCCCATGAGGAGTCCAGTGTGCTCTTGGCTTTCCCACAACAACACACACATCTCTAGGTTTGCCAGACACTAAAAACATCACTTAATGTGACCTGGAGAGTCTTGAATGTTTTAATAGTTATATTCCTATCCTACATTCCTCCAAAGAGCTCAGTGCAGCATCCAGAGAGTCAGTTCTACTTTAAACACATGTGAGCTGGGCCAGAGCAACAGAGAGACAATGGCTTGTCCTGTCAGCTTCACAGCTAAGTAGGGACTGAAAATCATCTCTCCCAAGTCTCAGTCTGACTATCTGATTCAGGGTTTGGGAAAGTTACTTTCCAGACCATATTTCCCAAGCTTCCAATCAGCATGGTCCCAATCACTACACAGGTACACTGGTTTGGTAATACAGTGAGTTTGTATTGCATGTCAAATGGTTAGAATGGGAGGGAGGGGGCCAGTGACTTTGGCTGAATTATGTCACAAGACTGAATTATTAAGACTATATGATCCCCTTCTTTTGTCTGACAATGTTACTAGTGACGCTCACAGATGTAGCAAAAAAGAAAAGAAACCCTGATTAATGGGATAGCTGAAAATTTAACATCTCTGCACTCAAACAGCAATGAATTACAGTACTTCTTCCACTTCAGCAGGAGTTTGTAGGAGAAATGGATTGTTGTTTTTCAGTTTTCTGACTCACTCTCTTCATTTGAAGTACTATATTTTTAAGGGGACATGGAAAGGTTGATGCCACTCTGACACATGTCTCAGTAAGGAGGAATAAAACCTCTTTCTCCTATAGCTGTTGGTTGTTGCTGTAAAGTCAAATGTCATCTTAGTACATAGGAACTTCCAAGTTCAAGTCCCCACCAAGCCATTCAATTCATGTGCCAATCACTCACTGTTTCAGGTTGAACTACTGAATCCAACCTTGGTTAATACAAATACATTATTAACATTCTTACAGGATTATTGTGAGGACCAACATGGGAAGGAGGAAAGCTATACATGGTACTTTACGTTCACTGGAAGGAAGATGGAATATAAATTTAATTTATGCATAAAGCAGCTGACATAAACCTCCAGCTTTGATTGTCATGCAGTCCTGAGAATGTCTGCCTACTAATCTGCTGGAATACTAATAATTCTTCTTCAGAAACCAATCACAACTTGACATTCGAATCTCCCCCCAGCCTACATCCTGTCCTACCCCAGAGGCAGTAGTGGGTACATCAGAAGAAGAAGCAGTGTCCCTGAGTATGTCATAAATATTAGAGAAAAAATACGCTTTGATTATGGTTCCAGAATGCAAATGTAGTTTAAAGCATTACTTTACTTGGCTTAACATAATCATGTAAAATTATTGCTGCCTGAACTGTCTGCTTAATAAACTGGACCCCATGGCTACCTAGCTTGTTGTCAACAACTGCATAGAATATAAGAGACAGGAAAGTGTGTGTGTGTCATATTTGTCCTCTCATTCTGGTCTTTTTACCATGTCTTCAGCTAATTGTTTTTCCTTTACCCAGCTTTTGTTAAGTGGCATTTGTAAACAGGATTTGCTGTTTGTTTACTTATCCATGTACCCTGCCTTAGTAAAAGTAAACAAACAATTTAGAAACAAGTTGGTGGAAGATACTTGGTTAAGTATAGCTTGTGTGTCTGAATCTTAAATGTTTGGGTTGAACCTCTACGCAACCAGCCATGTTTCTGGTGACAAATCAGTGCTATTACTTCTTTCTTTCTAGTAAGGCCCTGATTCTTAACATAGTCTTCCCCTGGGAAGAATTTATCCAGCTGGAAAATTGGCTGGTGCACATGGGTTGATCATTTTTGCTTGTTTTCTTAACAGGATCCTAGCACAATTAATTAACTAACTTATCTGCCACCCTTGGAGATGGATGAATCTTACTGTGTTATCCAGTATTTGATTTTTTAAAACCTCTACTTCTTCCTGTCTTGCTTAAGAATTCCTAAACAAGACAGAAAGAAGTAGAGGTTTTTTTAAAAAATCAAATACTGGAGGACACACTAAGATTCATCCATCTCTTTATCTGCTACCCTTGGGTCAGATTCAGTTGGCCTATTATTCTAGGTAAAATCTCAGTAGTGTTTCAAATATGTGATTCTGGCCGAGCTTTATCACTGAGCAACCATGCTCTCAAACAAAGCTTGTGCTTACATCTAGAAGTATAGTCACCAATCAAAGTGAGCTAATTTGCAAACTATGGGAAGTGTGAAAATCTATTGTGACAATCAGAGGCTTTCAGCAGTTAAGGATTTTTCTCTTCTAATGAAAAACTATCTCTAATGTATAGCTAGAATATCAAGACCTATCCAAGTGGTCCTTTCAACTGCCTGGCTTTCCTTGAATTCACCTGGATTTAGTGCTCCGACCACCAATACTCCCACCGCTAAACAATAGCTTTTTTCCAAATACCATCCTTGAACAAGAGACTCAGCTCAAAAAGGAAAACAAAAGTAGCAGTGCTATGACCAATGGTGTCCTAAACTTGGTCCTCACAATAAGCTGGTAAAAATGTCAGTAATTTCTTATGTACTAACCAAGGTTGGATTCAGTAGTTCAACATGAAAGAGTGAGTAAATTGAATGGCTTGGTGGTGACTTTAAGCTGAAGTTCCTACATCCTAGGATGACATTTGAATTCACAGTAACAGCATCCTGAACCATTGCATAGTAATGGTTTCCCTTCTGAGAATCAGCACCACATAAAGTAACTTAAAACAAGCTCAGCTTGGTGTCCATAGCATTTGGACCTCACAATCACAGCCTTCTTAATCAAAGATTTGGCTTCTACTGTTGAAACAGTAATTTATTTACATTTATGCATCTAGCTGACACGCTGTACTGTACAGTCGCATATTAAATTAATCTCACCAGTACTACGATAAATAAGCATTATTATAGCAGTGGGGAAATGATACATGCATATTTTGCAATCAGAAGATTATTTCTTAGTTCACATGGTCTGCAGTAAAAAAGGATAAAACAAGTGAACTGACTCAACGACCTCTCTCTGAACTCCAGCTATTAACTAGAATCAAATGGGAAACAGAACACCATTTTATTTGCTGCAAGAGCAAACAATATTATCTTTGTTACTCAAACTGAGTTACCATATCTACTGCACACAGAGCACCACTCTATTCTTGCTTGACTGCTCAATTTCCCACCCTTGCATAAGAGCCAGTATGTGGGTTTCTTTGGCTATGCTCCTTGGCCATTATTAATATATAATGCAACCGTATCTTCAGGCACTGAAGGCAACAATGGTGAAAGAGTCATTAGATGCGCCATCGTTCTGTCAAAGAAAAGAAATTTTCCTTCCCTTTTTGCAGCAGGCCTGCAATCAGATACACCCTAAAGACTGCCATGTTCAGCAAGTAGAAATGATTTTTCCTAATTCTTTGTGTGCACGTTTAACACACAAATGCACAAAGGTTACCTTCTGCATACAATTACACAGGGAGGCAAGATAGAGGACACAATTATCAAGCATTTTGCTAAAAGTGTAGCACTGTTTAAATAACTGGATTAGGAAGAAATCATTTTCTACCAAGACACATCTCAAGGTGTAATGAAAAGGGAACCCACATGGGTTGTTTTGTAGTCCTTTATTATCTCGGATTAAGTGAAAAAGAACAAAGACAGATCAGAATGCAATACTTTTTACAAGTACCAAATGGCAGATCTGTGCATGTCTACCCAGAAGCAAGTTTCATGCTATTCAGTGGGAATTGTGCAACTATGAAACTTCATGACAACAAAAAGATTGGGGAAGGGGAAACAGGAATGTTCCCTTGACTGCAAGATCTCATCTCAGGTGAACACCTTTCTGAGTTGTCCTAAGAATGGCTGAAAAGTGTCTTTTTATTTGTAAATTTTTACCCTATTTTATTTGTTTAATGATTTCCAAGTGAACTATTTTTTTAAAAAATCCATAAACCACTTAAAACTATGCAGAGCACAATAAAACCAGTTTGGATTACTGAAGTCAACGGCATGCATTAAAACCAAGATCAGAATAAAACAATGTGGAAGAACATGAAGACAGGGGGACAATGATTTTGTGCTGGGAGGAACAATAGTAGTAGAAAGGCTGAGTGGTCATTTCAGCCAAATCTGAACTATGACTGTTTATACATAAATCTCTTACATAAGATACAGGTGTCTCAAAAATGGAGTTCAAAAACAAGGCTGGGTCATGACTTTATGGGATCACTAGAATACTAGAAACAAGCAAGTAGCAAGGCAAGAAGTCTGTCTTAGAGATTTATTTAATGTCAGCTTAATGTAACCATTTCTCACACTGGATATACTTCTCCTTTCCATGAGCACACAATGAGGTTCATCTTTACTCAAACAATGCTGCCATTTTGCTGCTAGTACCTTCTTTCTGCAAAAAAGGCCATGTTTCTGTGCCTTCCTGAATGTTTCAAGTATTATTTCATTTCAGAACCTAAGTAGGGGTCAGGCTCTATTAGTATGTGGACAGAAGACCACCAAGAAATACCATAGATCTTGAGGCAGGAGTGGGAAAGAATTCTACCTGAAATCCCAAAAACTACTGCCAGAGTTGGCAATGATAGGCTGGATCGTCAATGGGCCTTATTTAAGATTAAAGCAGTTAAACATTTTCCTATTCATGTATTTGTAGCATATCTGGCACAGAAACAGGCATGGGACTTTAGAATTTTTTTTCTCTAAAGCTACAAAATTTTACTAGGAATTCTCCCAGCTAGAATTCTGGAAGCTTCAGACGGACATTGCAAGGCATTAGAGCACAGGTAGGTAGTCTCTCTGCTTATTAGGGTTGGCAGAGATTGCTTTTAAAGAAACTACCAGTCTCCCAATGCCTTGCAATTCCCATGGAACTTAGAAAGTTGCACCTGTGTCCTTCTCCAAGCTGAACATCCAGTACTGCAGAAAGAAAGTTGCCAAGGCAATGTGTGTACACTGAAACTCCTGTGAGGATGGCTTTTTGGCTAAAGCTACCAGAATTCTTGGTCAATTCTAGTCGCTATAGTGAAAAAAAATGTGCAAGTTCCATGCCTAACAGAGAGTGTCATGGCAGCACTTTAGGCCCTGCTATTGGGGTGCACCATTCCTCTCTCATACACATCCCAATATTGTGACTGCAGCTTCTGAAATGGAGTGGGTTCCTGTGCTTGTGGAGACTAACGTGGAATTTTGAACTTTCTATAACTCACAGAAGGAACCTCCATGAGTATACAAGACACCCTGCTGAAAAAAAGCAGTCTGAAGGAGCTTAAATGCATGGCCCCAAAGTCCATTTCAACAGTGATTCACATAGGTAATACATGAACATGGTTATAGGGTATAATCAGTTGCTCTGTGCATGATGGCAGGGAGAGAAGAAATCCATTTCACCCCAACAATAAGCAAGAATTACCAGATAACATAGAAATAATAAGTACTGTTTGTTCCCCTGGCAGTGAACAAAAACATAATGGGGCAGCATTTGTACTATAAATGAAATTTGCAGCAAGGGATGAAAAGGAGAATTTCATAATTTGGGCTAAATGTTTGATTTCTCATCTCCCCTGCTGACATCTAATAGGTAGAAAGCAATATATGGTTAGGCTGTTTTGGATTTAAAACTAGAATATAATGCATTGAACAATTTATGGATTTATGCCCCAGGAACATATGCAACACTATTAAATGTAAAAAAGCCCTTGGGTTACTAATAAGAACAGGCTGAATTGTACATTTGGTCTGAGTCCATTTTTTTCTTCTCACCTTTCAGAGTTGCTTTCTTGAGTACCTTCATTGCATAGAGCTGCCCAGCATCAGATCCCTTGATTTTCCTCACTAAAAACACCTGCATAAAAAAGCAGCAAAGAGCAATCATGTAAGGTATATTTGAATTAATGGAGAGCGACACAGCCAGGCACCTCATTAAATATAAATATTTTAAACAAACAAACAAAGTTCAGATAAATATATTTTTTCATATTCTCCAGTATTATCTTAGGGCCAAACCAGATTACACTGTCAGAATGACATTAGAAGCACAGCTTCCTTAAGACAAATTATCTGTCTGTACATTCTCACACAACTGTAGCTCAGGCCACACTGGGCAAATTAACCCTGCTTTCATTCTGCAATTGGTCTCTGAGAGACAAACATGTTTTGTTTTCGTGTCTGCTGTAGCTCCGAAAGGTCTGCGTGCTTGGTTAAGATGAGAAAATATGTATTTGCCTTAACACATTTCCTCATCGTCATCGTTTAGTCGTGTCCGACTCTTCGTGACCCCATGGACCAGAGCATGCCAGGCCCTCCTATCTTCTGCTGCCTCCTGGAGTTGTGTCAAATTCATGTTGGTTGTGCATTTTCTCATCAGTAGAAAGCAAAGGAGAGGGAAATATTCATTCAAAATTTACAGCTACTCCAATCCCAAAGGATATATTTTAATCAATTTATCTATGTCTGAATTCAGAACTGGGTAAAGAAATGTGTGCACATTCACATATGCAGAACGAGACAGAAGTAAAAATCTCAGTGCTAGAAAGGGAGAAGAGGGAATCCAGGTTTTTCTCCCAATGACACATTCTGCCATGCTTTAGCCTTTATGAATTAAATCACATAATCCAGATTAATGTGTGCTAAATACTAGGGCAGGGAGCTTCAGATGAGAGCCTAGATGCAAAATCTGCTCCTAATATTTCAATATAAAGAGTTTCTTCAATACAGTAAGAAGAGCAAAAGCTAATTGTCCATATCACCTCTTGATCCTTGTTAGTCCACTGCAATTTTCAAACATTTAGGCCCAGTTCAGACATTCAGTGTGTACTGTCAAATTACAGTGATCCAGGGATGCACAGGAAACCTGGCTTGTCCTATACTAGCAAGGTGCTTGTGCCTCCTGTTCCACCATATCTACTTGGAACTTTACACCACGGTTTGTTTATCATGCCTTGTGAAGCTGGGCACAGCAGCTGCTTCAGGTTGTTTCTCTCCTAACAGATCTAGAGAGGGAAGCTATAGTTGGTTTCAGATTCAGTTTCTGTCTTGTTGGAAGAGAAAACAAACCACACAAAACAGGAGCAATAGATAACCAGAAACAGCATAAATAAAGCCAGGAATAATACTCAAGTGTTTTGTTTATCTGCTCAAACTGTAAACAAGAGTGATGAGCCAGAAGGAACTATTACATTGTTTGTCCATAGTTAGCACAGGTGTTCCACGGAGTCCTGGTATAGGTTGTTATGTGAACATACTCATTCAGTAAACAGCTAAAATGATAACGTTCATGAACTTACTCAAAGTCCCCTGCTATCTTTCTGGGAAAAAGCCCCCACCCACTAACGGAAAATGAGATCCCCACCTAAAAGCTCTCATGCCTCTGAAACTGATGAGATACATCAGGAAGTAGCAATCTAGATAGATTGATGTTGCATTCAAATTGATCATATGATCTTAGAAAGGAATTTTTAACAGGATTTTGAAATGTAAATTGTTAGGTAGAGCTTCTTGCATGTCTACCATGGCTAGCAAAGGCAATACCTAATAATGTTCAGTTTCTGAAACCATCCTATGTTTGCTGTAATATTATTATACTAGAATTTGACGACAATCAAACATTTTACTGCTATTATACTTTCTCTTCTAGTCACTGTACAAAATTGTGCTTCTTAAGTTCTATCTCTGTTCACAGAAGTTTGCACTGCTTGACAGCAAGCACCACAAGGTCACTGGTATTTTTTTTTTTTTCAGAACAGTAAGAAGCCCCTGTCTGGGCAAATTCAATAGGGCTCACCTCCATCAAAAGTGCTTGAGTTTAGCTAGACCAGTAGTTCCCAATCTTGGGTTTCCAGATGTTCTTGGACTAAAACTCCCAGAAGGCTTCACCACTAACTGTGCTGGCCAGAATTTCTGGGCGCTGTAGTCCAAGAACACCAGGGGAATGTTGGGAAGCATTGAGCTAGACAGTGCTTATACCCTTTAAAAATTAATCTCTTCAAAATTTGCCCAGTTTTCAATATGCAGTTAAACTGGCTGTATTTGAATTCAGCCTATACAATCAACCACAAAAGCCTTGATATTAATTTCCTGGTTAATAGAAAAGATAACTGTTTCTGGATTGAAATAATAATTTTTTGTGAGTATGAAATTCAGCAGACATATAGAGAGGTACAATGTTAGTCTCATATTTTGATTTCATTTTGTTTTAACCTTGACAGTCCATGGCTATGAAAATCAAAGTTATAAACTTAAGTTACTAGTCTTCTGTTGGTTGTTTCCTATAATACTGCATCTAGTTGTATTCCTCTCAACACATATCAGTCATAGAGAACACTATGTGCTGTTTAAAAGGACATGAAAATAGTTATCAAACCCACAAAAAAATATAACAAATGAGCATTTTCTCTATTGCAAAACAACACAGTTGCTTTATTATTCATAAAGAGAATCACCATCTGCAACAGAATTTCTTGTAACTCCATGATCTAAAATGCAAGAACATTACAAACAAGCATCTGATGTTTTAGAGCTGGCACGTGGCTGGAATGCTAGATGTCATGTTGGAGATCATAGAGAAAACTGATGTGACTAAACTAAAGAACAGCAAATTTGTTACTTATCTTCAAAGAAGCGACTGGGTTTGAAAGAAACACTAGGGAAAAATATCAGATGCATTTGCACACTTCACACACATAACCATCAGATTTTTGACCCAAATACCCATTTAATTTCTACATTTTTTCCAAGTTACTATACAAGTATAAGACAGTTTATGAAATCCATCTTTCTCTCACTATATTTCCCTTTATAATACCCACTGGATCCTCCAAAACCCTCTCCAGAAGATCGAAGGTCCCTTTTAAACAGTCAGCTAGACTATTACACTACTGCAATATATGAGCACACACTCAGGTCACAACATTTTGATGGTTGGAGACACTGGAGTGAATGTGCACACCATCTCCATGGGTGTATCAAAGGCCTGTCACAAGACATGAACACTGTGACCAACTAACACCCACCCTTTTAATTTTTTTTTCCAAAGGTATTTATGAGCATTTGAGATTTTAAATATAGAGATTTCTTTTTTAAAAGAGTCATTGTGATTTACTGTTTTTAGCTTTTAATATTGTGTTTCTAGTGACATAAGCTACCTTGGGTCTTTTTAAAGGAGAAAGGTGGAGTAAAATAATGTAAATAAATAAACATCAAAATATGTATAAACAGGTAGAAAAGGAAAGGAATTGGTCCTCTGAATGTGCAAAGGGAAAAAAAAGGAAGATGTGACAGTGGGCACATAAAAGGTGGCTGAGGAAAAAGCATGGGCAGTGGGCCAAGAGGGGTGGCAAATGGGTTGGATGGGTAAGTGGTAGGAAAAAAGTGGTTGTCCTATACTGCCCGAACTATGATGTATCTGTAAAAGCCAGAGTAGAAAAGACCCAGTTTGGGTGCCATTTTGAACCACTGATCAAGACTTGACATTGTGGGTCAATGTCACACAGTGTTACTGAATCACTGTGGAGTCTAGCAGGTTTTTCTGGAGATGGTAGTTTTGGCCTTAGAGAGAACATTACTTTCTAAATACAATGTCATTGCCCAGCATATAATGAACTGTAGGTATGAGGCTGTTGGTTGTGACACCGTGGCTGAAATCTAGCAGTAAGTCACAAGTAGAGCAGCTTCATTGAATCAGTGGGGATATGGTGAGTGAATATCTATGTAAATCCCATGGATTCAATGTGCTTACTCTAGTTGTGATATAGTAGTGGGTTATGTCCATGTTCTGTTAATAGTAAAAGTGTAACAAACACGTAGCATTTAGACCTGTTAAATTAAATGTATCATGAAGAAGGGAGGGAAATGAGTGTATAACCAAAGGGTGGGCTGCTTCTTCCAGTGCAGGGTTGGCTTATTCTCCCTGCTTTGGAAGGATCCTGGATGTTTGGTGGAGAGGGAGCACAATCCAGGCAAACTTCTGCGCTTATTTCTTCTTTTGAACAGGGTTCGTTCATAGGGTTGATGCTAACAATGAACTTGCTTTTTGAACTCAGTGCCGATTTCAAACTCCATTGTAACAGTTTACATATAAACACATGAACAGGACTGTTACACTGTTGTTACACAACAACTTACACATAAAAGACAGAGCTTTTTCATTTAACTTGAGTGGCTGCTAAAGAGATTCTAATAGCTCAGGTTGGGCAACTCTGTTTCTTTTTTCAGACATACCTGTATATTTCTACCCTGTTTTCCCCAAAATAAGACCTAACCTGAAAATAAGCCCTAGTATGGTTTTTCAGGATGCTCGTAATATGAGCCCTACCTCCAAATTAAGCCCCAGTTAAGTGAAAGCACGCCCTCCACCACTGTACAGCAACCAGAAGATGACATGACTGTATTTGAATAAATGTAGATTGTTGTACATGAAAACAATAAAGCATCCCCTGAAAATAAGCCCTTATGTGGTTTTGGAGCAAAAATTAATATAAGCCCCTGTCTTATTTTCAGGACAACAGGGTAACATGTTACATTTTAATTGTAATTGCTCTGTTGAATTTTTATGGTACTTTTTTTGGCAGAAAGGCAGAAAAAAACAAAAGAACAGACAAATGAATAAATAATATATTACCTTTCCATATGAGCCTTGCCCTAATACTTTCAGCAGCTCAAATTGTGATGGGTCTGCTTTTTCAAAACCTTCCTTTACATGGTGACTGATGTCAATCTCTTTCACAATACCTTCTTCCTGTGAGTACAGAAAAAACAAACCACATAATTTCTTTTTCTAACTGTTATTGCCTTGATACAGTTTTCAGTCAGAGATTAAGAAACACATGTAACGCTATTCAATTTCATCTTGCCTCTTACACAAATGTTTTCATTTCATCCGTTAAACTTACTGAACATGAATGTGGTTGTTCTCAGCCCCTGAAATGCAATATATATTGCTAGATAAAATGTAGAGCCTGCAATTCAAAGCACAGCAGCCAGCTTCTGAGACTAATGAGCTCAACAAGCCAGTCTGTTATAGATCTCATTATCTGTTAAAAAGAGACGGAAGGGTGAAGAACAGGTACAATAAGCTGCGATCCTACACAACTACATGGAAGTAGCACTCTCTGGAGATTGTTACTAAGCAGATATGTGCACTGAATGACTGCATCTGTTTCCCATATTCTTTGTCCATAGAGATCATGTGTGACCATAACTAATCTAATGTTTTGTGGAGGAAATTCCTGACTTTAAGTAAGCAACAGTTTAAATACATTGCTTGTACTTACATTTTTATTGTGACATTTATAGCTCACCTGTCCTCCACTGAAGCAGTGCACATAGCTCTTCACCTCTCCAGTTTTATCTTCCCACAACTCTGTGAGTAGATCAGGCTGAGAGAGAAAAACTGACCCAAGGTCATTCAATGACCTTCATGACACAGTGGAGTCTGGATCTCCCATCTCCAGGTTAACACTGCAATTACCACATCATTTTAAAAAAAAGGAGAGAGCTGTGTGCAGTTATTCACTTCCCACAGGTCATTATGAAGACAAAAGTCACTGGCTGTTTCCTGGAGGTATAGCTGCCATGAACTCTAATTTCCCATATGAGCAAAGTGATGCTCAAGGTGTCACAACAAGAGCTTTTACTCTGTATGGAGTAAGTAATGCCTAGCATTCAAACTGGATTCCAAAAAGGAAGAGGCACTAGGGATCATGTTGCAAACATACACCAGCAATTGAGCACACCAAATAATTTCAGAAGAAGAACCCATGTTGTATAGACTGCAACAAAGGAATCAGATAAGATCGTCAAATGTAAAGACATGTTATTTATTTATTTATTTATTTATTTATTTATTTATTTATTTATTTATTTATTTATTTATTTATTTATTTATTTATTTATTTATTCTATTTATACCCTGCCTATCTGGTCAAACAACCACTCTAGGCTGTTATTGAACAGCAAGACCAAGATCATCCACATTATTGTATTTCCAATTACTATATGGATGTGAAAGTTGGACAATGAAAAACGCTGACAAGAAAAGAATTGTTTCCTTTGAAACATGGTTTTGGAGGTGAGCTTTATGGATATCTGGATAACTAGGAAAACAAACAAGTGGGTCCTGGATCAATTCAAGCCTCAACTCTTTGAAGACAAAAATGAAGAAACTTAGGCTGTTGTACTTTGTGAACATCATGAGAAAACAAGATTCACTAGGAAAAAATAATGCTAGGAAAAGCTGAAGGCAGTGAGAAAACATAAAGACCAAATAGGAGGTGGACTGAATTGTTAAAGAAAGCAGCAGACCCTAATTTAAAAAGCGGAGCACAGTTTTAAGGATAGGACATTTTGGAAGTTGCTCTTTCATGAGATTGCTGTAAGTTCCAGGCAACTAGATGGCACATGACCACAACATATTCACACACCTTACTGGTGCTCATAAACGTAATGCGTTGAGTGAAAACACAGCAAAACTAAACCAAACTAAACCACTGGCATAGTAAAGCAGAGGGAAAAGCTACAAGCTTATTTAGCTGGACTGACCTGATGACATAATTTCAGTGAGAAAGGTCTAAAGGAAAATGGGCTGAGGATCTCTAACCAGACCTTTCCTTCACATCTTTAACTGGCATGTCCAATAAGTGGTATGATAAAATGATTGTTATCTGGATGTGCTGTCTAAAAGCCTGTCAGCAGAAGCCTGTTAACTTATATCTTTTACTTTCCCATTATTAAAAAAAAAAAAAAATGGTGAGTGGCAGGTTCTTTTCTTCTTCTTGTGCAGCTCAAAATACATTTTTCAGCAAATGTGTCCAAACCCTCCATTTTCACTTGGGAAAAAAAGCATGCATCAAGAAAACGTGTCAGAAAGCTTGCCTATTAGGAAAACTACATCCAAGAAATATACACATCTGCACTGGGGAATGATAAACAACATCTCTCAAATTGATACAAAAGGATGAGAAGAAAATAAATAGACCAGTTCAATTATTTAAACATGCTTTGAAACCATAATTTATTCTGTGTGGCTGTTTTTTAAATTCACATTGTTAGCCACTTGGGTCCCACAGAGGAAAAAGTGGGATTATTATTATTTATTTAAAATATTTTTATCCTGCCTTTCTCTTTAAAAAGAACTCAAGCCAGCTTACATAATTAAAAAGACAATCTTTAAAAGGTTAAAAACAACAGGTATACAAATATTTTAAAAATAAACTAGTATTTCTTTAAAACTGTAATTAAATCCATACTAAAACACATTTAAAACAACAAAACACAACAATCCATTAAAAAAAACTCTCTCAGAACACCAGTTATTAAGGGAAAGCCTGCCTGAAGAGAAAGATCTTTGCCTGCTTTGCATTTCACCCAGTTTTTACTGGGCATGTAGTTATGGCCCAGGTACTTCTAATTTATTCAGAATTGCTTTGCACACCACTTGTATCCCATTCTTTAAAAGCAAGGGAGACACACACACAAGGAAGCACAGAAAGACTAACTGATTGGTTAAAAGGATGCTAGCTACCGCTTCTGATCATTAAAAAACTATGGAATAAAGCAAGAGCTACCACTATTTTAAACAAACACCATTATTTATTGACATTTTATCCATGTTGAAAGTATTAGTTTGCAGTTTTGCTTAATCTGCACAAAAATCATTCAGTTCTTATTCACTTCTCTTGGCAAGAGTTACCACAACTTTTGGCACTATCTCATAAGGCAGGAAGAAACATTTTAGCTGAGTTATCAGACAACTGTGAGGTGGAGGAATCTATTCTAAGGATCATTAACAATCAATGGTAGTTGGTGCCCAGTGTGGTCAGTGAGGCAAAATGGATAGTAACCAACAGTTGGTGGAACCAGGGGTGACAGCAGGATGGCTTGTGGGATGGGTGGGTGTGCCTTACCCCAGAATTTCTGAGGCAGTTACCTCAGCTTCTGAGGCAAATGTGTATTTTCTCTCACACAAATGTACACACACACACACACACACACACACACACAGAGAGAAGCAAGCACACCCACCACTTACATTTATTCTACAACTTAAGTAAGAAGCAGAAATATACAACTTGACCTGAGATAACTAATATTC
This sequence comes from Pogona vitticeps, assembly GCF_051106095.1. Lineage (NCBI taxonomy): Eukaryota > Metazoa > Chordata > Lepidosauria > Squamata > Agamidae > Pogona > Pogona vitticeps. The sequence continues at coordinate 64,705,553 of NC_135783.1, read as the reverse complement.
ATCTGCTAGTCCTTCCCTTGAGAGCCTTCCCTTTGTGCGTTTCTCTCTCTCTCTCTCTCTCTTTCACACTCACACTCACACTCACTCACTCTCTCTCTCTCTCTCTCTCTCTCACACACACACACACACACACACACACACACACACACACACACACACACACACACACACACACACACACACACACACACACACAAGGTGTCCTGATCCCATTTCTCTGGTAATCCTCTTTGAATTCTATGGTTTTTATATATCAGGACATAATACTCATTTGGTCCTTAGCAGGTCTGAAAATTAGGTAAAGACACATTCAGAGGAACAACAACACATGACACATTATACCATGTCATGATTTATGTAACAAAAATAAAGCCAAGATGGAGGACTCAAGTGTGAAAAACCAAGTACACCCTTACTGCTTAACATAGGAATTAAGAAGCTAAACAGCAGCCAGATGCTGCTAACCAAATTTCCTTGAGGATCATTAGGAAGTGTGACCACCTACATAGAAGCCGAAGTTTTAACACTTTTCTGATCTGGAGCATTCAGGTGTGTGTTAACACAATGCCAAGGTGGAAACACATCAATTATCGTAGAGAAACAATTGTTGCTGCCCATCAATCTGGGAAGGGTTATAAGGCCAATTTAAAGTCTATCATTCTACCGTGAGGAGGGTTGTTCACAAATGGAAAACATTCAATACAGTTGCCAATCTCACCAGTAGTGGACATCCAAGAGAATTCACGCCAAGGTCAGACCATGCAATGCTAAAAGAAATTGCAAAAACCCCAAGAGTTATACTGTATCTCAGACTCTACAGGCCTCAGTTAGCATGTGAAGTATATTAACATTCATGACAATACTATTAGAAAGACTAGTATGGTTTGTTTGGAAAGAGAAAGTGTCTTCTCTTTAAAAAGAGCATGGCAGCACAACATAGGTTTGTGAAGTTGCATCTGGACAAATCACAAAACTTCTGAAACAATGTCCTTTGGACATAAAAGCCCAAAGTAGAGATGTTTGGCCATAATGCACAGCTCCACATTTGGAAAAACCAAACACAATATATCAGCACAAACACTTCATACAAGCTGTCAAGCACAGTGGTGGAGGGGTGATGCTTTGGGCTTGTTTTGCAGCTACAGGACCTGGGCACCTTGCAGTCATTGAGTTGACCATGAACTCCCATGTATACCAAAGTATTTTAGAGTCAAATATGAAGCCATCTGTCTGACAGCTAATGCTTGGCCAAAATCGGGTCATGCAGCAGGACAGTGATCCCAAGCACACCAGGAAAACTACATCAGACTGGCTGAAAAAGAAAAGAATCAAAGTGTTGCAATGGCCCATTCAAAGTCCAGACCTAAACCTGATTGAAATGCTGTTGCAGAATCTTAAGAGAGCTGTGCATCAACAAACTGAAGCAATGTTGTAAAGAAGAGTGGGCCAAAAGATTTTTCCCCCTATTAGTTCTGAACTATGCTAATATTTTATTCACACAACCTCCCGTGCACATACAAACCTGTGGATCCCAAGGATTTGGGAACTTGAAAGCGTGAGAAACTCAAAATTTGGAATAGACCCCCTTTTAAGACAGCTAGTTCCATTTTAAGCATGAGGCACCAACCTACACAGTTTCGGAGAAACATGTACAGTACAAATAGGCCTCAGGGTCACTTTAAAGAGCACCTGACAAGCATTTTTCAGCAACATCTACACCTAGAAAGTTGTAGTAAAGTCCAGGGCAATGTTTCCTGGTTCAGGGTCCTTGTGATACAATCAGTCCTGGAGTCTTGGGGGAGGGGAGGTTGTTCTCCTTGCAGTGTGGTGTGATTTCCTTTACTTTTTTACTTTACTTTTTTAATTTATTTAGACTCATACTCCGCCCCTCTAGACAAAGTCTACTCTACTTTAAAATATTCAACAATAGCTGAGATAAGAAGGAGCAGATATTCACCCAAGCAGAGCTGGTCCCTGAAACAGCATCTGAAGAGGGCAATTTGGAACAGTCCTCTCCACCTGCGCCCAATAACAAAGGTCCCTCAAGATGAAGTTTGGACAAGTAGCTGCTAAAAGGGAACGTGGGTGTTTGTGTGTGACTAAACAGAAGCTGCAAAACTGCCTTTATCAGCAACTGCCAAGAAACAGTGACTGCTATGACCTGAATTCCAGTGAATTTGAGCAATCAAGAGCCATGAGAGGCCACAAGACAATCACTTCCAACTGCTTTTAAGTTGGTATAAGGGCAGAAAGAGAGTGAGTGAACACAAGGTCATTTTACAGAAGGTTAAAAGTTTGCCTTCAGAAAACACTTGAGCACAGAAAGCCAAATCTTCAGGCCTTACAAGCATTTTAGACTGAAGCTTAAATACTCCAGTAGATTATAGATTCCCTCAGCCTGTTTACGACAGCACAGGTTGATTAACGCAGTTGTTTTTTCTGAAGCCCGTTTGCTAATTGCTGTAACCCAGTCATTGCGTCAAATATTGGGATTTATAATATTCCACTACAAACTGATACAAAATATCTTGCATAATAAGCACTCATTTAGCAGATTCTCTTTTCTGAATTTATTGATTAAAATAGTCAATAAGCAGAAGACTTATGAAACTGGATTTGACCTGAAAGATCCCCAGCCTCCCCCATCTTGACACTTCTGTTGAGATAGTTTCATTAAAAAAGAAACATTAAATACAGTACATTCTGCAGCTTATCAGATCTTCACTATCCCAAAAGTGTACTTTTTTTTATTTGTAAGCTAAAAAGAAAAGGAGAAAAGAATGGAAAAGCAGGATGAGTTGTGACGGAGGACAGAAACAAACCTATTTCATAGTAACAGTAGTGAGAGTCATTCAGTCACATAGGCTAAGAATATAAGTAAATGTTAAGTGTTCCTTAAGTTCAAGAGTCCAACAGGAAGTGATGACTATACGGTATACATTCAAATGTGCACTGTGCAGTAAGTCAAAGTGCACAATATCCTAAACTGGCCAAGTTATTTTGTCTTCTGAGGCTGAAACTCCACTTCTCTTCCTTCCTTTCAGTAAACACATGCTTATAATGGTTTGGTGTCTTTCCATGACAAACTCAAGTATATTGCCTGACAAGGTTCACTCTGCCTATTGGAAAAGCTGGCTCTGACTTTCTTTGCTACTTGTAAGACCTATGTACAGCACTTCTTATTATGTGTTGTGAGGTCAGGGAGTCTGATGCCTGAATCTTTCCTTAAGAACCTTACAGACATCTAAGGAAAAAATGATAAGTCTATGTTCATCACAGCTGGCATTTATCCCAAAAAAAGCTTAATCCCAGAACAAAATCAGACAATTATTTCCAATCATATCAACACTCTTCTATCAAGGTATAGGTCTTTTTCATTGCTGCAATGATTCCAGGCAACGTCAGCTTGTCTTATTCCACAAGCTTTATTTTATCTGCATTGCTTCTACATATCATACCATAAAAATACTTTAAAAACTCAATATGTACTGAAAACATTCTTACAGCTACAGAGAACCTAGCATAAATGCTTAAAAATATATGAACATATGAAAACTAAACTTAAGTTGCAGGCAAATACTTCAGAATTCAATCCAAAGCCTAAAACTACAATAAAAATACCAAAAAGAATGTTTTAGTTACATTCTAAGAATGCAAGAACTTTCAGCCTAAAAAGGCACATTGAAAAAGCCAAGAATGCAACTCTAAAATACCAAAGTTCTTAAAAATAAAAATGTATTAAAGAAAATGACTTTCTTAGCCTCTAAGCATATTAACAACACAGATAAAAAATATTTCTAAATGCTCATCCAGCCAAACCAGAATGAATCCATGGAGGAAAATCAATGTTGTCCTTGTACGATGTCTTTACTGCTATATGATTGTTGCTGGTATCCAGTGTGTGTGGCATGGTGTGTTGTCTTACTGTGTCGATGCGTTGAATCTTGCTGTGTGTATGCATCTCTATATTTATAGTTCTCTCATATGCCACACCTCCCTCCAATCTATCAACAATGTACTTTACAGAGCCTTCAAGTCATAGGGGTTCAACTTACCAACCAAAATTTTGTAATAAGAATCTCTACGTATTGTTTTTGCATCTCCTGTAACTTCAAGGGTTTGTAATTCAGAATCTGTCAGGCTGCTACTATGATGATAAACATCTTTATTATGACTATTATTTTGCAAAGCCTGGAGGAATAAAGGTATACTAAATAAAAGATTGAGTACACCAAGGTACTATACAATCCAAGTACTGTAGTTAGAGAAAGTGCAAATTATAGGATGTGAAAATGCCGTTTCTGATCATATGAACACACTGCAACACAGGTACACCATGGTAAAGAGGGGGTGTATTTTCCAGGCCAAGAACTGTACAATGACCTTCCTTCCAAACTTGGCTGGAAAGTTAATTACAGTAGGAACCCCTGCACTCCATTCATTGGATCAGTATCCGCTGATTCAGTCATCCAATGGCTAAACATACTAAATTAAAAAATAGGCATAGGCATAGGCATCCTTCAGTCTCGAGAGACTATGGTAACATGCTCTGAATCGAGGAGTGTCCTCTCCAGAACATGAAGCCCGGGTAAGGTAATATGGAGGATAGGCTGTTACCCAAGCAGCAGATCCCCCCTCTCCACATTGCTGAAATGGTCCAATGGAAAGGCAAGAGCCAATACAACTGGTTCCAGCAATGTCGCAGGAGTTGGCAGAACGACACATGCTGCCTTCGGGACTCCAGCTCCGGAGTTTGCCTCGAGGTTAACTCCTGAAGCCTTCCTGAAGCCTTTTCCATGAGTGGATATAGCCACAAGGCAGTGGAGGTTTGAAATCGGAGGTTTCCTTCTCCTAGAAAAATAACTTTGCAGTGCCAGCTTACTGTTCATCTAGATTGGTCTGCAGCATTTGAGGAGCAATAAATAGTTATCAAGAAATTCAGGGCTAATTGCTGTATGTAAGTTTGGATAATATATTTTGTACAACTGTGTGTTTTTTGTTTTGTTTTTTGTTTTTTTTTGTTTTTTTTACTCAGTCATTTGAACTGAAGACCTGAAGCTTGAACAATTCTGTTGATGTTCCTCTTGATAAAAGATTTAGCAGCCACAATCTCTCTGTTACTAGCTTTCTCATTATGCTATAAACATATTGTTAGAATTAAAAAATAAAAACAGAAATATCTATGTATTTCCAGGGTGTATTTATCAGAACCATCCACTAGAGGGGGAGATGCAATGTATAATGCTTGATACTTCCACATTTTTTCAGCATCCATCAAGGTGGAGGGGGGGTCTTGGAACTGACCTCCCATGAACACTGTGGTTCTACAGCATTTCACAGTGTCTTATAGTGAACTGCTGCTCAAACCTCTTTTCAAATCACTTTCATTTTCATCCCCCTTAAATGTTTTAACACTCTATACATATATAATTTCACATCTTGACAATGCGAGAGAGCACCATATTCGAAGATGCAATGAAATATTTTATGGCAAAATCATCAGTCAAAAGTGCCTCAGGTTAAAACTACCACAGAGAAAAGGCCAGAGGAAAGCCAGAGAGGAACCTGATTTGAATAACCCAATTTCCTCTGAAACATAAAACCTCTTGTGATCAATGTAGTTCATGTTCATTTACAGTAAGTGTGTTTGTCCTTGTCAATTAAGTCAGCCAAGGTGCTCCTATGTTATGGCATGTAGCTCTTTGTGTTGAATCTCTGTGAGGATGAAGCAATTCATTTAGTTTCTTTAGTTCCATTGTTGCACTGAAAAATACATTACAGCAAATCATTATCTAAATAAAGCATTCTCTATAATGGGCAAATTTGGTCAAGATCAACAGCAAATGAATACACCAAGGGAGAATAAATAATTAGTTTTGAAGAGGAAGAAGTTCATGAAGGAGACCTTACAAAACAAGCAAGCAAGCAAAAAAAAAACCAAAAAAAAACCTGCTGGATGAAAATGAAAGCTCACTGTGTCAACTACCCATAATTTTTTTTCCAATCACAGCATCATATTATTTGCTGTCAAATAAAAAACAATGATAACAAAAATATAACATTAGGTATGGGTATGGTTGCCAGGCCTCAGGCAACAGCTGAAGTGTTGAGAAACCAGTATGCTTTTCTTGGTCTCCAGACTGAGAGAAATATCTAAGGATGAGAGAAGGAAAATGTTTGATTTTTTTTTAACATGAAGTGTTTTTAAATTATAAACATTTATCTACATCCATTTCCAGTTAAGACCAGCTCTGACTATGGTGGTTGTACTGTGTAATATATTTTCATAGTATAGTACACTAGAAAGTCAGGAGTAAGTGGAGGGATCTGCAGAAAGGGCCACTGTACACATTTGTGCCTTCTAAAGCAAGGCAGAGAGTGGGGTGTCATTTGCCAGTTTCTAAGATCAGCTGGCCCAATAGCAGTTAAACCTTTCCCAAAAGTTGCCTGTCATGCCTCCGTTATCAATCACAAGCATCTAACCCACTGACATCACAAGGAAATACATCCTATGTTTTGATTATGAAATCTATGCGAATGGGATCCTGCTCGCTTGGCAATTTGGACAGGAGACATCTCAGGTATAAGACTGTGGCTAAATTTGACCCTGAGATCACCTGTCAGAGAGCTGTAAAGCTTGCACACCTGGCAATAGCAAGTTATGAATCAAGCAGAGGGAAAAGCACTAGCATTTATTGAACTGCTCACAACAGGCCATTTGGCCAATCTAGTTGCTGACCAGTACACCTCTGTCCCTTTTTCAAAAAACTTAATCACTATCATACTGCTGAAGTGGAAGGGATTTTATTAATCTTTGAGTGCAGCCCTTGTGAAGGAAGCATAATGGTAGACTGAATTCCAACCCTTTGGCCCCACAGACAGATAACTAAACCACTGAGCTATCCAGCAGTTCTTGCATGGGATGCCAATTTGAATCAAAGAAGCACACATTACATCTCTTTAATAGCAGTGAAGGCAGGTGCTTATTAGATAAGGTTTGTTGATGGCAGCACTTGTGGAGGGGAAAATGTAAAATATATGCCACACTGACAGATTTAAAATGAGAACTGGGTGTCACTGTCTGCTGCAGCTAATCAACATGATGAAAAACAAGTGGGGCAATAATTATCCTCTCTAAATCACCCAGACCTGTCTATCACCTCTTCTGCAAATATGAAGAGTTGCTAGTCTTGTATTTCCTGATATTTAGCAACGAAATGAAAGACAACATTTGTGTGAAAAATTAAAGTTTTGTTGGGAGTTGAGCAGAGAAGAGGAAACTTGTTAACTTTATGAGCTTCGGGTTAAGTTATACATGGTATTAGATAATGTCTACCAGGGATGTGGATATCATTGCATCTTATACATTTACCATCCTTCCCCTCTAAGAACCAAGGTGCACACACATACACACATGCACATTTACCATCCTTTCCTTATAAGAACAAAGGTGCACACACACAGAGATGCATGCATGCACACACACATGTGTGCCGTGCACGCGTGCACACACACACACACAGAGCGAGAGAGAAGCAGTAGCTGATTGTAAAAATGTCAAACAACATATCTGATGGTTCTGAAGAATCTGCTTAAAAACTGTTGATATGCTGTCACCAGAAGATATTTTCCCTCTGAAATGGTGAGGAGAAAAGTTTTGCAATCCTTCATTAGAGGAGAGCAGGAAAGATTTACATCGCTGAACATCTACACCCCCAAGTACTAACTGGAATCTTACATAAGACAGAAAATCTGTGGTATTTAACACAGAAAAACACGGCCCTTCCCCACAGAAAAGAGGAGCTGGTCAGGTGGGGGGAGCAGGTCAACTTTCTTTTGCCCCTGTTCCCCAGATAGGAAACATTGCAGGAAACTTGACCCCATCAAAAAGCAAAATATGAGAGGAAGAAACATTTTTAGCTGGTGCTTGTTACGAGAGAAGACGAGATAGTTGGACAGCGTCATCGAAGCTACCAACATGAATTTGACCTAACTCCGGGAAGCAGTGAAAGACAGGAGGGTCTGGCATGCTCTGGTCCATGGGGTCACAAAGAGTCGGACACGACTTAACAACTAAACAACAACAACAAAAATGTTACATCCCTGTTGCTGATTTCCATCTTTTTTAAATGTCTTCTTGCCCTCTTTAAATGCTATAGCAACAATTCGGAGGGGAGTAAGCAGACTCTTAAGGGAAGCCTGATATAGCCCTAAGGGACCTCTATTCCTAACTTCCTAAACTAGAGCAGGGTACCACACATAAGCAGCCCATAGCCCAAAGATTAAAGGTGCTTCATTCCAAAATCAGGCAATGAACACCCTCCAGCCCACAAGCCACCCCAGCCCCCTGCTGGCTTTGTTCTGTCTCTCTTAGGAACACCTCAGACCCATATTTTACCAATTCCTATAACTTTCAGCAGTGGCACAGCATGGGGGACCCTGGCGGGGGGGTTTGCCCCGGGTGCAAAATTCTTAGGGGTGTGCAGGTTGCCCTGCCTGGCATACTCCCACAGCCACTCCTCGCACTCCTTTTCCCCCTCCTGCCATTCCAAGTCTGACCCATTGGGGCGACAGGCCCACCACTACTGCCAGTATGGACCTTAAGTGGCTCAGCAGCCACTTCATGGCACCACCCCAGGAGCTTCTCCTGCCCTGTGACTCAACTATACGTTGGGTCACAGAGCTGGCATGTGACCTGCACCCTGCAATACTTGCCTTGCCCCAGGTGCTAGCAACCTATGCTACACCAGTACTCCCTGGCACAGCCCACTGTCCAATGGACATCCATAGGAGAATACCTATACAGTGGTGCCTCACTAGATGATGATAATCCATTCCAATGAAATCGGTGTTTAGCGAAATCATTGTCTAGCGAAAAGCATTTCCCCATTGGAATGCATTGAAACCTGTTTAATGTGTTCCAATGGGGAAGAATCGTCATTGTCTAGTGAAGATCGGCCATAGAAAAGCCGCTTTGTGAACCACCGATCAGCTGTTTAAATCGCTGTCTTGCGAGGCTTAGGTCCCGAAAACACCTGCTTTAAGAGCGTGGAGGGAGTTGTCAAAATTGTCGTCTAGTGAAAATCGGTTTGCAAAGCAGGGACCAAACATTGTCCAGCGAAATTCCCCCATAGGAATCACTGTTTTGCGAATCACTATAGCGATCGCAAAAAGTCAATGTCTAGCGAAAAAACTGTCAAGCGGGGTAACTGTCTAGCAAACACACTTTTTTTCAGGAACAAGCAAGTGATGAATGTAGTAGAGTTTAACTCTAGTATAAGCTTTGCCTTAAACAGTAGCTACATCTGTTTATACCATGGATGTACAGCTCTGTGATTCTTAGATAACTAATAGCCTCCCAGACTTAAGCTTCTTAATTAAAATTAACACTAAGCTCTTAAATAACAAACAACAAAAGACTGAGTACTGTACCATCAACAATCATGGTTTAGGCAAGAGAAATACTAAGGAAGCACCTGAAAAGAGGGTGGCAATTGAAAGTTTCTTGCTCAAATTCACATTGAACAAAAGGTTTGTTTCCTGTCTTACTGAGACTCGTTTATAGATTTGCAGAAAATGACATATGAGAGATGCAAAGATGAAACACCTTCCTAAGTTTATATAAGACGAAACATAAATATGTTTTGAGAGCTATTTCTTATCTCAAGGCCACACACTACAAAGTTCGTACTGAAGCATCTATCCCGTGGCATAGCATGGGTTGCCAGCACCCAGGACAAGGCAACTATTGTGGCCCCCTAACCTGTAAAATGGGCATGTAGCCAAAATGAATACACTGTATTAAAAACCTTTTAACTGCATTATGCGGTGACAGACACAAATGTAAATGTAGCCAAAATAAATATTAAAAATGATTGGATTTAAAAATGATTTAAAATTCTAAAGGGACATTTTGAGATCCCTCTCTCTCTCTCCACCCGAAAACCAATTTTATTCAAAACTGCAACACACACACACCCCTCATCTGGAGAAAAACGAATCTTCGCCACTATCCCACAGTTTGTCTCAATTAAGAATACAATCACTGAATCAATGTCTGAATGACAAATCAACACTTATGTAAGTCCCACTAAATCAGTGGCCCTACTCTACTGAGGAATCTAAAACTCAGAGAGCTCCCCTTCCCAGAGCCACGTTAGTCTCACTGGCAGAACAAGGAGGGACGCAGATGATGCCACAAGCCTCCTAAAGAAGGCTTGGAAGGTGGTGTCACAAAAGGAAGCCGCACCACTCCCCCACCTAACTGGTGGGTGTGGGTGTCTTTTTCTCTTTCTCTGCCCACCAGCAGCTTAGGTGAAAGGGCTCCACCACTCTTGCTGGTCATTTGGAAGCTGACCGGAGAGCAAGGTGGGCGAGAGAGGAGACTCCTGCCACCCGTAGTCACTATGGGAAGCCAGCAGCTCCTCTTGTGTAGCCCAGCCTTCCTGCCCTGTTACCAGGCTCCTGCTGCCTGGGAGCTGGAAAACTGGGGCTCAGCAGCCAGTGCTTTTTCTCTCTCAGGTGCACCCTTCTTGCTGAGCCCCTGCCAGTCGTACTGCCTTCACTCACCTCTGGGCTCATTCAATTTCCTGCCTGCCCTCCTTTTCCTGCCCAGAGATGGGATGGTGGGGCTGCTCAATGGGCAGTTCTCATCAGTGGCATAGTGCGGGTTTTTATTATTTATTTATTATTACTTTTTTTTTCTTTTGAATTTTTGCTCCCCTAAGAAGTTCGCCTCCAGGGCAACCGCCACTGTGGCCCTGTCCACACTATGCCCCTGCATGAATCTCATTTCATATTTCCAGGTATTTACTGTTCCTAAATACAGGTATTCCATCTACCACTTCCCTGTTAGTTGAACAACACAATCCATGAGTTTTTGGTGAAAAGGGGACAAAGCAGCCAGCAGCACGTTGTGCTGTATCCAAAGGGACTTCAGGATGAACCCCATATCAATGTTTACTCTAGCAAATTAGTGTAATAAGAGGATGCCATAGATTTCTGGGTGTAGCAGGTGAACAGAGTCTGACTTTCAAAGGATGAGAGATCCATCATGTATTGCCAGATTATAGACCATACCAAAGTAGTAGCAGCAAAACTTGGAAATGTTGCTTTCAACATCAGGAGTTGGCTAGTATATTGACCGGGAGGATGATGTGGAAGGAAAGAAGAGGAAAGGAACAGAAAAGTACATGTATTTCTATGCAAAATTGTATGCTTAATTGCTCTCTGAGCTATGATATTTCTAGGAAAAGAATTTTCACTCACACCTTGAACCTACTCAAGTTGCCATAAATGTGTGTTGCCAGAAATACTGCTGGCCATATTTCTGAGAAAAAAAAACAAGTATAGTATGCAGCCACAAGGCAGCAAGCAGTGAAGACAAGTTCAAAAAGATGTGAAAGACTGTCACCACCTTTAAGGCTCAAACTCACTATTTAGAGTATCTCTATGCATTTGAAAAAAGAAATCCGTCATTCCAAAATATTGCATGAATAACATAAGTGGTGGCTCAGTTACACAACGTGTTGGTCTCTGAAATAAGTCATAGAAATGGTACTGCATTGCCAACACCCACCTCTGCTGGACCCAACACATGGACAAGCCCTGACTTTTGCAGAAGAACAATTCCTGCTAAAGGACCTGTTCACAGCTGTGGAATGACTCAGAAAGCCAACAGAACAAAGCTGCCCCCTCTCTCTTCTCTCCTTGGTGAAGCAGCATAAAATATTGTACCCTTTTGAACTTTTCTAAAAGCAGATAGGTTCCTGAAGGGACATGGTGAGTAAATCAAGGCAGAGAATACTTAACACTGATGGAGTGAATAATAATAGACAAATTCATATGGTGCTGCATTCTATACAGCACTTGTGCACAGTGCTTGTATGTAGAATATACACAGAAAAGCCAGACTAGATTCAGATGGAGTGAAAATTGGTGGAAGAAAATCAATAATTTAAGATATACAATTGACACCATCTTATTGGCACAAAGCAGCAATGACTTGAAATGGCTTTCAATGAAAATGAAAGAAAGGGCCAAAGCAGGACTGCAGCTTAAAATTAAGAAGATAAAAATCACTACTACAGAAGAATTACATAACTTTAACATTGACAATGAAGAAACTGAAAAAGCTAGAGGTTCTGTATGTCTTGGTTCAGTCATGAATCCAAACGGAGACTGCAGCCAAACATCAAAAGAAGACTGAGAGTAGGAAGGATAGGAATGAAGGAATTAGAAAAAAAATCATTAAGTGTAAGGATGTGTCACTGGGGTCCAAGAGCAAAATCATCTGTACTCTTGTATTTCCAGTCACAATGTGTGAATATGAAAGTTGGACAATAAAGAAAGCCAACAGGGAAAAAAAAATGATTCGTTTGAAATGTGGTACTGGAGGAGAGTTTTGTGGACTGCCAGAAAGAAAAACAAGCGCATCTCAGAGCAAATCAAGCCTGAATTATTTCGAGAGGCAAACATGATAAAACTGAGGCTGCCCTAATTTGGGCACATCTTGAGAAGGCAAAATTCTCTGGAAAAGACAAGAACACTGGGAAAGGTTGAAGGCACCAGGAAAAGAGGAAGTATGAAATAAATTGACTCCCTAAAGGAACGACAGGTGTTAGTGCAAGAGCTGAACAGAGCAGATAAGGATTGAACATTTTGGAGATTTCGAAGGCTTTCACGGCTGGGATCCAATGGTGGTTGTACGTTTTTCAGGCTGTTTGGCCGTGTTCTAAAGGTTTTTCTTCCCAACGTTTCGCCAATCTCTGTGGCTGGCATCTTCAGAGGACAGAGGTCAGAACTCTGTCTGTGCTCTGGTGCAGTTTGTGGGATAGTTGAGTATTTATAGCCATGGGATCAGCTTTCTTAGATGTCATGGTCATATGCAAACCTCACCTCCTATTGGGACACAAGGTCTACAGAAAACCAACCCACACAGACTGGTACCTACACAAGAACTCCAGCCACCACCCATGACAAAAAAGAGGCACAGTCAAAACACTGGTAGACCATGCAAATCAGAACTGTGAAGCTCAATTTCTCAGCACTGAACTCAACCATCTGAATTGGGCCCTACCAGCAAATGGTTATTCCAAGAATGAAATCACAAGAGCCAGCAAACTAAGAAAACAACACAGAACTGAAGAGCAAAAACAGCTAACCACACATAAACTATTTCTGCCATACATCAAAGGGGTCACGGACCGCATGGGGAAACTTTTGAAAAAATACAACATACAAATAGTATTCAGGCCCACCACAAATATACCACAAATGTTATGGTCAGCAAAGGACAAAAGAGACCTCCTCACCACTGCTGGAGTATATCGGATGCCTTGCAGTTGGGCCAGGTATATATTGGAACCATAAAAAGTAGCATCCACACCAGAAACAGAACATGAGAGACACTACAGACTAAAACAACGAAAAAAAAATGGCAGTAGCTGAACATGCCCTGAAACAAGTTGGACATGAAATTCTATTTCAAAAGACAGAAGTACTGGACAACACCAGCAATCATTAAGTTGGACTGCACAGGGAAGCCATTAAAATCCACAAACACCAGCAGAACTTCGAGAAAAAAGAAGAAAATATAAACTCAACAAAAACTGGCTCCCAGCACTGAAAAATACAGCCCACAAAACGTCAACAAATTCTACCCAGCTACAAGGACTGGTGATCACTGCACACAAAAGAGCATCTAATGACACCCATCAATCACAGTGACAGATCATCTCTCCCCCTTGTCATGACAATACACCCACAACAAAACCATGCTGATCACCATAATCACCCAATCTCCTGAAAAGGACAAAAGCTGATCCCACAGCTATAAATACTCAACTATCCCACAAACTGCACTAGAGCACAGACAGATTTCTGACTCCTGTCCTCTGAAGATGCCGGCCACAGAGATTGGCAAAACCTTAGGAAGAAAAACCTTAAGAACACGATCAAACAGCCTGAAAAACCTATAACAACCATTTTGGAGATCACTCATTCATAGGGTCAAGTCAGAGGCAACTTGACGACACATAACAACAGCAATACAGTAATAACATAAGGAAGTGTGAAGATTTTTTTTAAGTAGGCTACATTAATGGGCAACTACATGATCTACATTTTGGATAACTTTTCCTAAATAACCTTTTACACTAACATTGGTTTTAACTTCCTATTCAATCTTTCCTGTACAAATACCTATAAATGTGTCTTGATCTTTTTAAATGAAGATGTCAGCTACCTTGAACACTCTAATTTTTACAGAAATTGTCATATATGTGCACATACACTGCTAGAAATATGACTAAAGGCACTATTTTGCCAAACACAATACACTGTAATCCACTGGGGGGGAATTAATAATAATAACAATGATAATAATAATTCTTGATTCTTTTCCATGAACCTTTCTGAAACTCCTCCAGAAGATTAGTAGACTTCATTTGATATAGACCAGAGGATGCAAAAGTAATTATTTTAAAGATATTTATGTTTCCATACTAAGAAATAAAAGAGATTGCAGTGACAAAAGCACTCGACTCTTTTTTTATCCAACATAATGCTTTAAGCTATCCAAAGCTGACCACAGCAAAATGTTATAAGACAGCTAGGATTTGAAAGGGATAAATGGAGAAATGGGCCAGCCATATTTAGTTATTATTCTCCCAGAATAATAACTAAAAGTTCATCTTAAATCCTGCCCAACAGATGAGGTCTTTTACTCACATCTCCTTTTAACTCCCATCACCCACCATTCCCCGGGCAAGATCTTCCAATCATTTGCATAGAGTATTGTCTCTTTTCTAACAGCACTTTTGTTGTTGTTTAGTCATCAAGTCACGTCCGACTCTTCGTGACCCCCTTGGACCAGAGCACGCCAGGCCGTCCTGTCTTCCACTGCCTCCCAGAGTTGGGTCAAATTCATGTTGGCAGCTTCAGTGACACTGTCCAACCATCTCGTCCTCTGTCCTCCCCTTCTCCTCTTGCCTTCACATTTTCCCAACATCAGGGTCTTTTCCAGGGAGTCTTCTCTTCTCATGAGATGGCCAAAGTATTGGAGCCTCAGCTTCAGGATCTGTCCTTCCAATGAGCACTCAGGGTTGATTTCCTTCAGAATGGATAGGTTTATTCTCTGTGCAGTCCAGGGGACTCTCAAGAGCCTCCTCCAGCACCACAATTCAAAAGCATCAGTTCTTCAGCAGTCAGCCTTCTTTATGGTCCAGCTCTCACTTCCATATATTGCTACTGGAAAAACCATAGCTTTGAGTATGCGGACCTTTGTCAGCAAGGTGATGTCTCTGATTTTTAAGATGCTGTCTAGGTTTGTCATCGCTTTCCTCCCCAGAAGCAGGTGTCTTTTAATTTTGTGGCTGCTGTCTCCATCTGCAGTGATCATGGAGCCCAAGAAAGTAAAATCTGTCACTGCCTCCATAAATTCCCCTTCTATTTGCCAGGAGGTGATGGGACCAGTGGCCATGAGCTTAGTTTTTTTGATGTTGAGCTTCAGACCATTTTTGGCGCTCTCCTCTTTCACCCTCATTAAGAGGTGCTTTCATTCCTCCTCACTTTCTGCCATCAGGTGGTATCATCTGCATATCTGAGGTTGTTGATATTTCTCCCAGCAATCTTAGTTCCGGTTTGGGATTCATCCAGTTCAGCCTTTCGCATGATATATTCTGCATATAAATTAAAAGAAGCAGAGAGACAATATACAGCCTTGTCATACTCCTTTCCCAATTTTGAACCAATCAGTGTTTCCATATCCAGTTCTAACTGTTGCTTTCTGTCCTACATATAGATTTCTCAGGAGATAGTTAACGTGGTCAGGCACTCCCATTTCTTTAAGAACTTGCCATAGTTTGTTGTGGTCCACACAGTCAAAGGCGTTTGCATAGTCAATGAAGCAGAAGTAGAAGTTTTTCTGGAACTCTCTGGCTTTCTCCATAATCCAGCGCATGTTAGCAATTTGGTCTCTAGTTCCTCTGCCCCTTCGAAATCCAGCTTGTACTTCTGGGAGTTCTCGGTCCACATACTGCTGAAGCCTGCCTTGGAGGATTTTGAGCATAACCTTGCTAGTGTGTGAAATGAGTGCAACTGTATGGTAGTTGGAGCAAATGAAAAACAGTTTAAAATGCAGCATGAAAGCAGAAGTCAGAATTAATCTGTTACTTCACACATTCCACAATTCATTTATTTTGTAAACCTTTGCTCAAAGATAATAAAGAGTGGACTTATTTGTGTACATTTGTTTTATTCATTGTTAGTACAAACATGCCAAATAAAATGCTAATAGAATTCAACAAAATTGCCTTTAGGAAATTATATACTTTTACAAAATACCAAAGAATGCCTTTGAACATAAATAGGTTGTCTGCATAAGAGTCTTGAATCTGTAATCAAGGTTCTGCTGTGTACATTGCCCGTCTCCATCTAGTTCATATTAGTGACTGTCAGTATAGAACCCATGTAGTGTGTATAGAACCCATGGGGTGTGACCTTCGAATCTAGTTATTATCAAGTCTAGACCTTCTGGACTTTTTTGGACTATAATCCTTTATCTTTGACCATGCTGAGTGAAACTGATGGTAGTTGCAGACTAAAACATCTGGAGGGCCCACTCCTATCCACCTCCGTTTCACAGAAACATAAATGTGTTCTTTCACTAGTTCTATGGAACATTTTGAGCTTGTAGAATCTGTAGACGCTGACACACAAAACTTCATTTACTGTAACAAATACTGGAAAGTAAATTCTATGGGCTGCTAGACTGAGATGGGAGGGGTCATTGTGCAGAAGCTACAAAGCCAATACAGTACTGTACTTCTATACATATATGCAATTTTCCGCACTGCTGTCTTTTAAAATGAAAACACAGGCTGGAAAAGTAATATCTAATATCAAGACAAAGGCTTTGTTCCCAGGAAGTGAATTATATTTTGCTCATGAATGCCGGGTTTTCTTGGTTTGGGATCAGTACAAAAGGGCAAACTAATCACAGAAACGTTAAAATGTTCATTAATAATGGAAGGAAGATTCAATATTTAACATCATTCAGTCCCTGGTAGGGGTTCTATTCATGTTTTCTTTTGTAGTTCATAGCACATTCTAACCTGTTGTAATAATATATGGGTGAGGGACCACACTATCTACATAGGAAACAATTATATAGTACACCAGTATTATAGATATAATGAGAAACTAACTTATTTCATATTGTTTTAACATGATTTGTTTCTCAGTAGGATTCCCAGAAATGAAAAGTATCAGCCTAAATCCAATTTCTGGTCCTTACTAGACCCATTGAATGAATGGGATTACAAAAGTGGTGATTTAGCATTCCCCAAATAATATAGTGAGCTTACTTTCTTTGGGTTACTAATTGGATTTAGGTGTGTTGTTTCTGGCATGATGGCTGAAGGACTTTTCTATTTTCTAAAATTCCAACTGTCAGTCTAACCAGATGGTCCAGAAGGAGACTAGATTTGACAACAAAGAGAAACATCTATGGGAGCTACACAAAACAGTGCAACATCTATCTCTTGTTATTACCAGATCTGCACTCTCACCATTCTCTGTGCTCTGTTGTAAATATAACTGGACAAACAGATTCCTTCAGCCAACAAGTGAATCTAGGCTCTTCACTGAGTAAATGTATCTTATATTTATAGATAGCACAGCCATCTTTGAGTAACCTCTCCCTTTAAATTACTGCATACTTGCTTGATTTGTAGTTACCTCACATAGTTCCCATCAAACATTTGCTGAGTCATGTTGCTGTTCCACTGCAGGCTCTGAGCTCTTTGACACAACACAGAAGGTAATATAATACATTTTAAAAGTGCTGACCAAACTGTATAACCACAGCTTTGATTAAATAAAGGTGCCCCAGGCTCAGAAGCAACTGACGTTATATAATGAAGTATGCAGGCATGACAGGCAAACTGAATGCTCAAAATAAAATAACGTTTTAAAATTATGTTTTAACATAATGTTTTGTGAACAGGGAAATTACTTCATTATTCTAATAAGAAATTACTGCTTTATTTCTTATGAGTGAAGGGATGATAAATATCAAGTAATTTCTTACCCTTCTGGGAATATTACATCCAGGAAACACTGACTTTGTAAGAAATTGTGTAGCATTCTGGTACCAACCCTTTTTGTAGTACCAGTAAAATCTTCAAATACAAACGTATATCACACTCTGATTCCACAAACACACAAACCTCATTACTTGAAACAGTCCGTGTGCTTGTGTGGATGAATATGTGGTTTCTCTGTTGTTGTTATCTGTCTTCAAGTGGGAACCAGCGTATAGCATCCTTAACAGAACTGTTAAGGTTAGTGAGATAGTTAAGGAGTGGTTTTACCACTTCCACCCCCTCCCCACCCCTGTGAATTTCCATGGCTGACCAGTGATTCAAACCCAGGCCTCCTGAGTACCAGTTCATTACTCTACCCACTATGTCATACTGGTTTTTCTTTGGTTTCTTTATTCATGTGTACTTTGAACCTGCAAACTAGCAGCAGCACTGGCTTCCAGTACTCATGGATCAATGGCCCTGATTATTACAGTGCTTCATAACTCTTAGCACCTCTCTCTCTCTCTTGCCTATGCGCATAGTACTCTGAGACAGGTCGCAAAACACATAGCAAAACATAAATCTCTCTAAATATAAGCCCTACTTGAACTGCATGAGCACTCTTACTTCTGAATGTTGCTTGCTTTACTTTAACACTGTTTCTCACTACCTATGGCACATTTCACATTTTCTGAGTAATACTGGTATACAGATACAGGGCCACAAATTTCTGTAAATATCCTTAAGAATGATCTGCTGATTAGTCTAATTTTTTCCTTGACAGTAATGGAGGTGCAGCCTGGACACACACGCACACACGCACAGTGTGAAGATTGATCCAGCCACTGGAGGGTCCCTGACCTCGAACAGCAAGGCTGGCCTTGCCCTCCACCCGGGATAGCGCGAGAAGGGCCAATGCGACTTCCGGGTGGGAGGGGAAAGCCCTGGTATTTAAAGGGCCTTCCCCTTCCGGAACGCCATCTTCTTTTCAGGCACCGAGCTGGAAAGAGAGTGGTCGGCGAGCAGCGACTGGTTCATTGCGGCAACTGGTTCATTGCTGGATTACCGTTGCGAATAAAGAGGGGTTGAGGCAGCAGTGGAAAGGAGCGGAGAGCGGAGCGCAGCGGCAGCCCAGCTTTACCGGATCGGGAGAAGCATCGGCTCCTCCCACAGGCTAAGTACAGAGCGCGGGAAAGGGAACCCTAAGCGGGAAAAGGGCTGCCCCCGGGAGGAAGCGTAGGCTACCAGCTATTCAACGGACGCCTGTCCCTTCCGACCCCCACCCAACCCTCGCTTTGGCTCCTTACTTTAGATAAGCCCCGTGAGCCTCCTTCGCTTTTTTCCTCCTTCGGCGCCGCGCCAAGGCGGTCCTTCCAGCCTCGCTCGTACATAGGGGCGGCGGCGAATTTTTCGCATCCCGGACTGTGCCTCTAGGAAGCGGCGCCGCAAGCGCTCTGGTTCCTTTTGTCATCTTGACCCGCTCTAGGAGCGCAGGGATAGAGACACGCGCTTGCGGGACCGCTAGGAATCGCTCGACTCGGCCCGGGAAACCCGCGCTTTCCCTACGCACATAGTGCCGCCGCCGCGCCTGATTCCTTAGGAACACCGGTCCTCAGTTGCCCTTTGTTGCTGACGGAGGCAAGCCATCTGCAGGGGTTCATCTTGTTCGATCGGAACGTGAGGGGCCAGTGAAAATTTTGAATTTCCCGCCATTTTTGGGGCCCCGCCCACCCGCCTATTCATCTGCGGCCCTTGTTTTCGGCTCCTACTGAGTCGCGGGGGATCTGCGCAACACCGGTTCAGCTAACTAGCTTGCTCAATTGGGCATTCACTGCTTAGGAGCACTGGTCTTTGTTGCCTTTGTTGCTGACGGTGGCAAGCCATCTGCGGGGGTTCACCTCGTTCGATCGGAGCGCTAGGGGCCAGAGTAAAATTTTGAATTTCCCGCCAATTTTGCAGCCCCGCCCACCCGCCTACTCATTTGCGGCCCTTGTTTTCGGCGCCTTGTGAGTCGCAGGGGATCAAAGCAACACCGGTTCAGCGACCTAGCTTGCTCAATTGGGCATTCACTGCATGCTTGTGCCTCACCTGAAAGGAGCACAATACACTCGGTGATCCTATCTGTTCCTTGGGGCTGCCTATTCCCGGACACTGCCCTACCTGGGAGGGGGAATACCTCACAGCAGCTCCACATCAATTAAAGTGCATCGCAATTGATTAGCAGTAGCACCACAGCGAATTAATTTTGCAATTGATTACTACTAGATAAATATATACATAGACGAATTAATTGCCTTGTTAGGTATTAAAGCATAAACTGAGCATTGCCTATTGATTCAATTTTGCTGTACAGTCATTTTATATGCATGTATTTAGCCTGATTTGATATATGAACAGATGAATTAATTGGATGGTTAATTAGTAAAGCATAAATTGCACATATCATAGGAGTACTTTTGCCTCCACTCCAATTTATCGGCACTTTAATTTTATACCATTTCATTTTATATAAATTTACTCAGACGTGTTACATCTATACATAGCTAATTAATTGGCTGGTTGCATAGCGAATCATTGAGAATATTATTTGCAAAATTTGATATACAATCAACTTGAGCTGCATTTAATTGATTAATTGATTAGTCCTGCATAACTATTTACACATAGACGAATTAATTGGCGGGTTAAGGAGTAAAAGCCTAAGCTGAAATTTAATTGAATATACTTTATCACATTCAATTTTCTACAAAAAAAAAAAATTTAAAAGGGGACAAATACTGCTGCACGTTTGTACTGTGTCCCGTTGCGCCACGCGGCAGGATTTCATATAGGCTTGCTTTGGCAATCGACATAACTAACTAACCACATTTTCGTATTGGGCATAAAGAAATAACCTAACCCAGGCGAGGATTACCCAGGTGCTAATTGGTTTGTATATATAACGAATAAATACAAGATGGCACCACGAAAAGGGGTTGGAAACAAGAAAGGGAAGCAGCCGGCCCAGAGGAGGCAGGTAACCCACGCATCACCGCCGCATTCCTCTTCAGATGAGGAATCTTGGCCGGTCTGGCAGAAATTACAGAATAAAATTGGGGCCTTGGAGGCACAAACACTGGGAAAGCAGCCCGCTCAACCACGTGGGGTGCGTAGATCGGCTAGGGAGTCCAAAAGCCACAGGACAGCCAGGCTAAGGGTCATGGCTCGCGAGCTAACACAGAGATGTGCGGCTATTGAGTCCACACAGGGTACGGATGCGGCTTCAAGGCAGGACGAGGATGGTGCCGTGGTAGCCGCAAAGAGGCGCCGGATTGTTGATCAGCGGCCGGTACCCAGGGAGGAGTCGGAACAGGCATCCGTAAGCCAGGAGGAACAGGAGGAGATTGAGGAGGTTAGCTGCGAAGCCCCACAGCAAGAGGAGGAGCAGGGCGGACCGTCCACATCGTATGGTGAGTATGCAACCGGGCCATTCGCCCAAGCACCTCCCCCAGCATGGCCCTGGCCTGCGGGTGCACCAGGAACATATCCACAGACCGCACCCTACATCTCGATGAGCCCGGGTTTACCCAATGCCCCCTGGCCTTATGCCACCCCGCACCTCACGGGGTGGGGCGCTCCTGCCGGGGCTCCTCCCACGCAGGCCCAGCCTACGCTTACAACTGGATCGGGGGCCTGGCCTTACCCTTCGGTACCCAACACGGGCTATAACTCGGTGCCTATCACGGCGCTGCCTTATGGGGACTATTCGACGCCTTTGGGCGATCATTTGAGCCCGGCAACTAAGGAGAAAATTTGGAAAGGAGAGTACATAGATGTATTTGAATTGCTTAATAGGGAAGTGGAAAAGAAGGACTTAGATGGGGAGGATGAGAAGGATAAGGAGAAGAGAAGAAGGAAAAAGCCGGAGAGAACTTGGGCTAACTGGCTCCCCGGGTTCTTAATTTATGCTGGGGTTATTGTAAAAGCACAGCCGTGGAGGGCGCAGGCCCTCTTTCAGTATTTAGACATCATATATAGGGCTTACACTGACTTCGCAGGGCAGGCTTGGTTGCAATATGATCAGGCTTTCCGCATGAGGAGCGCCATTCAACCAAACTTGCGGTGGGACGAACCGCAACCAGGGCTCTGGCTGCAGCATATGGCCCCTTCCAGGCCCAACACAGGGGACCGTTTTGATAGTGGGCATCTCAATAGGAGACCGTTAGCCACACAAGCTACCCGCGCAGGCGCGGGGCAGGTGGTTCAACCCCGCCTGCCTTGTTTTCAATTTAACGCCAGGGGCTACTGTAATAAGAAGCCCTGCAAGTTCAGACACGAATGTCTCACATGCGGGGGCCAACATGCAAACTCCTCGTGCTTTAGGGCGGGGGCCCAGAGACAGAGCAGGAGCTCAGGGGGCCCCAGGAAGACTAACAACGGAGGTGGGAGCAATGCAAAAGGGGCCCAGCCCAATTAAAGTGCAGGTCTTGGAGGAGTGGTTGAGGTTTTACCCTCACCATGAAGACGCTAAGTATTTATTGGAGGGTTTTAAATGTGGGTTTAGAATACCGGCTAAAGGGGAACGCAAGGCCTTCATGGCCCGGAACCTCAGATCAGTGGCAGGTATGGAGGATATAGTACAACTAAAAATTGACAAGGAAGTGAAAGAGGGCAGGGTCCTCGGCCCCTTCTCAAAACCGCCTATGGCGAACCTCAGAGTTTCACCACTAGGTATAGTGCCCAAGAAGGTCCCGGGGGAATTCCGTTTAATTCATCACCTGTCCTTCCCGGAGGGGGCATCGGTGAACGATGCTATTCCCCAGGAATTATGCACGGTCAGGTACACCTCCTTCGATGATGCAGTGAAAATGATCAGGAAATGTGGTGTAGGGGCTGAACTGGCAAAGTGTGACATTAAATCAGCCTTTAGGCTGCTGCCAGTTCACCCTCAGGATTTTAACTTGTTAGGCTTCCAGTTTGGTGGCGCATATTTTGTGGACAGGGCCCTACCCATGGGATGCTCAGTGTCATGTGCCGCATTTGAGAAGTTCAGCACTTTTATTGAATGGAGACTTAGGCCCATGGTGAGAAGCAATTCAACAGCGCATTACCTCGATGACTTCCTTTTCTGTGGAAAGGGAGGCACAGGTAGATGCGGTGTCATACTCCGCACATTCCAAGCATTAGCCAAAGAGTTAGGGTTGCCCCTAGCGGAGGATAAGACAGAGGGTCCAGCGACGTCTTTAACCTTCCTGGGTATAGAGCTTGATACGGTACAGCAAACATCGAGGTTACCACGGGACAAGCTAATTGACCTGAGGGCCCGGTTGAAGCTCTATTACACAAAAAGAAAGCTTCCCTTAGAGACCTGCAGGAAATAGTTGGCCATTTGAACTTTGCTTGCAAGGTTGTGGCACCGGGCCGAGCATTCCTCAAGCGTCTATGCACAGCTATGAGGGGTCTCAAGCGACCGACTCACAGGACCAGGGTAACACGGGGCATGAGGGAGGACCTCCAGGTATGGAGCCAATTCCTCCAATCGTTCAACGGGGTCTCTTTCTGGAGGTCCGAGATAAATCTGAAGGCAAATTTCCAAGTGCACTTGGATGCCGCTGGGTCATTGGGATTTGGCATCTATTGCCAAGGCAAATGGTGCTCAGGCCTGTGGCCGCATGCTTGGCAACAGAGCGGCATTACAAGGGATCTAACCTTCCTGGAATTCTTCCCCATTGTAGGAGCGCTATGGCTATGGGCGGAAGAATGGGCTAATTCTGTTGTGCACTTTTGGTGCGATAACCTGGCGGTTGTGCACATTGTAAACAACCAGACAGCACAATCGGAGTGGGTTATGAAACTGGTAAGGGCCTTTACACTCAGGGCACTGCAGTTCAATATAGTGGTGCGCGCCAGACACGTCCCCGGGGTAGACAATAGCATAGCTGACGCCTTGTCACGTCAACAGATCGCCCGGTTCAGGGAACTGGCCCCAGAAGCCAGGGAGACGCCAGACGTTCTTCCCCCGGAAGTCTGGCAGATTGGCGCGACGTCGCATCCACAGCAATAGGGATGGCCCTGGCAGAAAGGACAAGGAAGGGCTACTCCGCAGTGAGTACGGAGTTCATGCAATTTAGAAGGATGGCGCATCTGGACCAGGCTTGGCTGGTCCCGGTGGAACACCTGCAGCAGTTCATGGTATACCTGTATAAGAGAGGGCTAGCGCCGTCCACTATACAGGGTAAGCTGTCAGCCGTGGCATTTCAGGCGAAAAGCAATGGCTACAGGGATACCACTGGCGATTTTCGAGTTAGGAAAATGTTAGAAGGGTGGTCTAAGGTGAGGGGCAGAACACTGGACACTAGGGCACCCATATCACCCGACATCCTGGAACGTATGTGCACGCAGTGGAGGACATTGTGCAGGGATAAGTATGAAATAAGCTTATTCTATGCCGCATCTCTCATAGCCTTCTTCGGTGCCCTGAGGATCAGTGAATTGGTGGCTCAAGGTAAGGCGGACAAGGTTAGGGCAGCCCTACAGTGGGGGGATGTGAAAGTGCAGGGAGCAAGAGTGGAGCTGTTGATTAGAAGATCTAAAGCTGATCAAAGGGGAAAAGGCAGGCAGTTAGTTTTAGGGCAATGCTCAAACAAGAGCATATGCCCAGTTAGAGCCGTTAAAGCATACTTGGAATACAGGGGTAGCGAACCGGGTTATTTCTTCCAGCATGCCGATAAATCTCCATTAACGAAATACCAGTTCTGGAAACTAACAGGTTTAGCCCTACAGGCGGTTGGTATTAGGGGTGCTAGGTTCGGCACGCATTCATTCAGAATTGGAGCGGCATCCACTGCGGCAGCCATGGGCTACAGCGCGCAGGACATCAAGCGATTAGGGCGCTGGTCCTCTTCCTGTTATAAAAGATATATTAGAGCCCTACCTACAGTGTAGGCAGGTGCCTGACGGATGTCTTTACAGGTGGCTCAAGCGCAAGTACACGGAAGCACATCTTGATCATCGGGCATAGCTATGTATATTGGGCAGAGCGCTATGCGGCAGCATCTCATTGGGGAAGCAACCTGGGGCTAGGAGCACGGGCTACCATTACATGGAAGGGGCTGCGTGGCATGCAATGGGGTCAACTAGGCAGAGCCACGGCATTTGGTCACTGCCCTCCTGACCTGTTGCTAATACATTTGGGAGGCAACGACTTGCCCCGCCTGCCTGGCAAGGCGTTAATACTGGACATTCTGCGCGACCTGAAGAGATTGAAGACAACATACCCGACGATGCGTATCATATGGTCTACAATTATACCTCGGATAGCCTGGCGAGGCTCTGTGAGGAGTGCTGCAGTGAACAGGGCCCGGCGGGGCGTCAACAGAGAGGTATGCAGAGGCGTCTGCAACGGTATTGGATCTGTGATAGGGCACCACAACATTCAAGCCGAGAGGCTACAACTGTTCCGGAGTGACGGCGTGCATCTGTCGGATGAGGGTCTGGAGGTATTTCTAGAGGACATTCGGGGGGGCCTGCTTGCTGAGCTCACAGGGCTCTGTGGCGGGCATGGGACATAGCCAGGCTAGTCCCTATGCTGTGGCGGGTAGTGCGGAAAAATAGGCATCTACGGTGGGTCCTGCAGTAAGTTCAAGTAAGCCAACAGTGCACCCTACCGCACGGCACTGCGGATCATGCGATTACAGTGCCTGTGGCGGAGAGATGCACTGGGCCACTCCAGACTAACAACCCTCAAACAAAGGGGGATAAAGGTCTGGGGGTTTGGGCTAGCGGCCGGCCAGGTCCCTGCGATACTTTATGGTCGCGGGATCCTGGGCGGCCGGGGACTCGCCCTTATGATAACCCTCTTTAAAGGTTTCCGCACTACAGCAGGCCCCTCCTTCAGAATAAAATCTTGGTATATGATTGTGTGATTAATAAAGTGTGGCCCATATTTAAACCCATACTATTGTCTCGCGCTTTATTCCAGGGTTGGGGGGGGGGCAATGCCCCACGTCACTCCTGTCACTCATAGTCAGGATCTCATTTGCATGAGCCTATGAGAGGATTGGAGGGGCGGAGTCGGCAGATATATAAGAGATAGGATAAGAGAAAGATAAGAGAGATAGAATTTGCAGAGAGATAGTCAGAGAGATAGTGAGAGAAGGAACAGATACTAATAGAGATAAGCTGGTCAAGATAAATAGACAGGGCAGGTGGTGACTGGTTGTGTGGTAAGATATATGGCATTTTAATTATTTGATTATGTACAATAAATATCTGAATAACATCTGTGATTATGATTAAATTTGATACACTCCAATAAATAAGTTCTATTGGCAGTTATCAGACAAGTATTTGACTAATCTTTTATATTGTGGATAAAGGAAATCCACTGGTGGCAGTGAGGGAAAGAGAAGATTGAACCCTTTGTGAAGACACAACACATAGGTGCATCAAAGGAGGGAATGTCACAATTGGTGTCAGCTGGTGGGATGACATAGTGCAAGCTCTTTGTCTGGTGAAACAAGCAGGGGCCACGTGGTAAACGTCACAGTTGGCTTTCTATAAACCAACCACTATGGTTGGCTATGAGTTATATATACTTTTAAGTCAAAGATGGTGTTACTTGGGCCATCCAGATATTTTAGACACAGACACCTCAATCAACATGAGAAATGATAAGTGATTGTGTAATATGTCGAGCTCCCCATTGCCACTCCAAGCTAATTCATTTGCAGTTCTGTAAACCTAGGTCTATAGGTTTGTCAAATATTTATATTTTCAATTTCAAATACATGCCCTTTCATCTGAAACACCTTCAGCTGGATTATTAGAAATGAAGAACATTTAGAGTGATTTCACTCACTTCTGTGTTTCATAGAGATGGTCAGGCTGTTGCCTGTGGTAACTATAACAGCTCCCTCAGTAGCTGGCATTGCCGCAGCTGCCTCCCACATTCTATTCTTGGAAAGAAGAAACAGAGCTGAACTTCCCAGTCTCTTTGCTTGGCAATTGTCTTGATTGACTTTCAGCTAAGATTTACAAAAGAGCATTACTGTCTGCAGCAGCTCCTATGGCTTGTCCAGCTCACACAATACTTCCCTCTCTCTCTGTGGGAACTTTTATATCCCCAGTCCTTCATAGTCACATAACTGAGGTCTAAAGCATCTATTTAAGTAAATCAAGGGTCTAAGGAATGAAAATTAAAAGCCAGTTACTTGCATTAATTAGCTTTGCCAGAAAAAACTGACATTTTTCTTGCTTTGCTGATACTCACAAAACAAAATGTAAGTCAGTGGTCATGCTTAAAGAATACACATCTTCAATGGCACAGTTATGGGTATGATGGTTACCTTAACTTTTAACAGGTCTGTAAAATCTAAGAGATAAAGGTACTTCCTCAAACTCCTAGCACTGTACAAATTCATCAGTGTATTCATAAATGTTTATAAATTATCAAGTTCTACATTACAATACTAAACTCATGTAACAATCTGATTAGTCTTTCCACTATTTTTCCCCCTAAGGAGCATAGGAAAATGCCCGATGAATATATGACATCAAGTTGGAACACTTTTTAAAATATTAAACACACACATAGTTGTATGTTAAGCCAGATATCCCCTAGTGGCACCCTGGTTGTTCTGCTTGGGAGTAATGAGATTTGTAGCTTAAAAATACCCACAAAGTTATCAAAGTCCACCTTAAGGACTGACCAATTCCAGATGTCTCGAGAACGTGCTGTATTACAGAGCTGCCTGTCTTATACTTTCCTTTTGTTATTGGCAAGTTTGCATAGGACTCTCTGAACATCTCAGGTCATGGCTAATGTCGTTTGTACAGTCCCTGAAACTCCAAGAGGACAGTGAGTGAAACCACACCTTTATGATAACAAATGCTAGACTCTGGAATGCCTTGTCTTTGTTGGAGAGAGGAATGTAAGAGGGTTGCTATGCCATCAAGTCTCTTCTGACTTATGATAACCCTATGAATTTATAATGTAATGGTATTCCGTTTCTAGTCACGCTGGCCACGTGACAACGGAAACTCTACGGACTAACGCTGGCTCTACGGCTTGGAAACAGGGATGAGCACTGTGTCCTAGAGTTGGACACGACTGGACTAAATGTCAAGGGGAACCTTTGCCTTTGAATTTATCATCATCATGTGATGCCAAGTCAATTCCGACTACGGAGAACCTTCTAAGGGTTTTCCAAGTAGAGAATACTCAGAAGGGGTTTACCATTCCTTTTTTCTGAGGGTATCCTGGTACTGTACAGCTTGCCCAAGGCCTTACAGGCTGGCTGTGCTCACAGAAGACACAGTGAGGAACTGAACTCCCAGCCTCTGACTTCACAGCCAGCTACCTAAACCACTAAGCTGTCCAGCCAGCTACCCTATGAATAAGCAACCTCCAAATGGTGCTCTCAAAAGGTACAGCCCTGCTCTGTTCTTACAAAGTCAGATACACGACTTATTTAGTCTCCCTCTCATTTAATCTTCCTCTTCTCCAGCTGCCTTCAAAAGGGCTTCAGCCATTGCATTATCTTGGGCTACAGGAATTTTATGTTTAATCCTATTATTTATGTGACACAAAAAACTATTTGTTTTTAAGATTCCACAAGATCTTTTTTTTTAAGTAATACACAAGCAAATGCGTCAAATTGTTCTTTTCCCAGGAACAATCCCACTGTCACAAAAATAATTATTTAGTTAAAACAAGTGTTTTTAGTGAAAAAGAAAAAAAGTGATGTGCTTGAGACTCATAATTTACCCATTATCTAAAAGCAGCAGGAGGAAGATGACATAGGCTCTATTTATTTTTTTGGTAAATCAGCACTACAGAAGTTGTAATCCATTTCCTCCCACCCACAAATTCTCAAATATGAAATAATGTAGCATACGTTAGCTCAACAAAAAAGCACAGTAGAGATAGCACTGGTGCCAGAGGGCAAATTTCATCTGCATTATTTGTTTGAATTGACAATGCCTGCTTATTTAAAAAAAATGCAGATTGATTGCATTTCAAGCTTTTTGTGAGTGACATAACATTGTGTGTTGTACTAGCAAGTGCCACTGAATATTGAAAATTGTGCTGTCACCCACTCCAAGAAAGTAGTTAGAATACTGTTGCAAAATTTATGTTGATCAGAATAGTAACAAAATGTGTTACTTGAATTTTGCAGAAGTGAGGTAGTTCAACAGCCTTAATCAGCAGCTGTATCTCTTCCTCCCCATATTCTGTCACTCTCCCAGTGATTCATGGATACAAAAAAAACTTTCTGAATGGTTTATTCAGCAATTCTCATTAACTTTTGAAGCCTCGGGCTCAAGCAATGATGAAATGTTATGGGTGTCCCTTCATGCTAAAATCTTACAAAACTTTCCAAAAGTCTTGCAGAACTTTATTCTTAGCATGCAGAGGCACTGACAACCAAATATTATCATTAAGATGGTAAAGCCCAAACAATATTTCAAAACATAACAAGAATGTTTTATATATAAGGGAGTCCAATAAATATTAAAATATTACAGTGTGTGGAATTAGGAATTATGGAAACAGGATCATACTAGATTGCACTGAAAAGTGTCATTTTGCTGGGTTTGATCTCATGTAAAGTGACCCTTCCATGCATACACAACCCAAGTCCATCACTGCAGCCCAGATTCAAAATAAGATTGCACCCAGACAAACCCTGACACTAAACTTAAAAAGGTCTGGATGGACATGGAGCAGGAGCAGACTGGTTCACAATTTCCTGCTCACCTGAAAAAAGATTGAACAAGGCAATGCCAAAAGTGGTTTAAAATGCAAGCTCTATCACCATCTCATTGCACCCTTGATTGGCATGCTGGGTACAAACTAATTTTTGCTTTCTAGGTCTAATTTGTATGTCATATCCAAATCTCCCCTGTGACAGTGCAGGAGACAAGGCCCTCAAGAGAGTGCACCTTGCTACCTAACATTATGGATTGCTAAAGTCAACTGGCAGGGTGTTCTAAATGGAATGTGAGTGTGAACAACTTATTCTTCTATTAGCCACAGTGTCATCCAGTAAAGCTTGGTCTGTTTCCCATGACTTAGGCTGCTGGATTAACAAAGCTTTTGCAGCAATCTACCAGTCTTGTAGGGCTGGTTTTGACTCTGGGGTGTCTACTTCAACATGATTTCTACAGGTAGGTGATCTGGTGTAATGTTCCATTGACATTTGCTCCCACCTAGCCATGGCAATTGGTGTGCAATTAATACAATCCACCACTCAAAACAACTTCCATCGGTGGAACAATGACAATTTCTTCTCAAGACTTGCTCTGGAAAAGTGTTGTCCCCCACCCCCACCCCCCAGAGATCATCCTGCACAAGTACAAGGCTCTGCAGAGGAAGCAGGAAGGATCGTGGCATTCTGGTCATGAATTGTTCCTTCATGTGATGTTGGCTTTAACTAATTTTCCTCACAAACTGAACCATGCTGTTCTTTCCTTCCTTTATTATATAGGATTTGAATCACAACATTAAAGCAGAATGAAAAGAATGAATATAAGCATACTTTTACAAACCAGACTAATACAGTGAACACATCATTGCAGAAAATGATAGCTCCATGTGAAGTTGTCCCTTACAGAAAGACATTGTTTCAAAGGCTCTTCCCACCCCTTGCAAAGGGAGGCATGGGCAGGAGAGAAAAAGAGAAGAAGGAAATAACCTCCTACCCTGTTTCATTGATGGAAGCAGCAGCTGGATCAAAGAACTGTTGCCCACCGGAGAGTTACTAGTTGGGTACAGCTTTCAGTGTTTAGATGTTATTATGATGGGCATTCTCTATTGCACAAATGGCAGGGGTGGGGAACTGCTCATCTTGATAATGACAAGCATGCATTTAAGTTGAACCAAATATTATGGAAGAGAAAGCTTCATCCAGCAGGGCTGTCATTTTATTCAATGCCCTGTGTAATTTGTAACATGTCGGTTTATCTTGCTTCTGAGTGCTCAGTCACAGTGCCACCAAAACTAGATTTCTTTGTCATACAAGCCTTACACCCCTGAAGCAGATTCTCTGAGATTGGCTGCTTAATAATAGAAGTTGATAAAATGGCACTGAATCCTGTAAATATCAATCAATAGCAGCAGCATGACATCCTCAGCACCATGTAGTTTGTTAAGGCTTCGAAAGAGGAAACAAAGGGCAACTAGCTCCTTTAGAGCCACTAAATAAATTAAAAACCTGCTGGCTTCTTTTTATGAAATAATCTAATCTGCAACCTTTTATAGTCTACTAAATAGTGATAGTGGTACTGTATATATAAATATATATTTCTATGATGTTTCCATATAAATCAATCTGATTTTTTCCCCTCAGAAAATAATTAAGTGAAGATATTGCTGCACATTTTATCACATTTGCAGAGACAAATAGTAAAACCTATTTCTGGCTATTCTTAGGCTATATCCTTCAATCCTACCTTACTCATGAGGTAGTAAATACTGCAGAATGCATTCTCAATAGTAGGTCTATAGGTTTGCACTGCTAATTAATCATACTGTTGCCTTCAACTTTTCATGTTCTGTAAAGCTATTTTACAAAAATCAGCTTCAGAAATATGAAAAAGAAGACAGCTTCTTCTGTAAGTAGATCTTATACTTCCACATTATTCAGGTCATTTGCACCATAAAGAAGAGCTCTTTTCATAAATCAAAGTTGATTTGTTTTTTTTAAGAAATATATTTTTATCAACTTGGATAAATGACATCAAATGGATCATGAAAGCCCATGAAACAAAATATCCGGGGGTTGTGTGTTCTGGAGCATCACAAGCAACACTTGTAAAGGGAATTGCACAACCCTCCATTTGCGCTCTCTTAAACCCATCAGGCAAGTAGGAGTGGAACCACTACAACAGAGTCTCTTCCTACTTCAGTTTTATGGAGACAGTCTGATGATATTAAAAGCCAATGACAGGAGAAGCAACAGGTTTCCTGTTCCTTTTGCTTGCACATACTAGAATCTGCAACAAATTGTTGCCATATAAAATGCTGTGATTGAGGATTTTGAGAATTCTTTTCCAACTCTCATCCCATTTCATCATTTTGGTTTTATTCAGTAGAACTTCTGTAACCAAGCTTCAATGAGCAAACCCCCATTCCCAGCCATTAAGAGTTGTTCTCCCAAAAGATCTGTTTCATTTCTGCACAATTTGATATCCTCTCAATCCTGCTGATATTTCTCCTCCAATGCATGGATGGTACTGGTATTACTACATAAGCAATCAGCACTCACTAGATGGATAGATGGATCTATGAATGGATGGATGGATGGATGATATTCTCTGAAATGCCAGAATGCTCTGAAACAGAAATGAGAAATCCATACCTTAGTTAACATCATTCCTCAGAGAGGCAAGTTGTATGTGAGAAGCAAGGTACAGATACAGTCTTTTACTGCTTTGGGAAGCCACAGCAGCAAGAGGGATGAAGGCACAATGTAGGACTTGTGTCTACCTTTCATGGCTTTTTGCAGTTGAACCTTATTTGACCAGAACATGTGCTGATGGTTGCATCATGTGAGTTCAACTTGATCAGTATTGCAAACTAGGCGGAGAAAGACACCTGAGGCTGAAAGGCAAAGGAAACAATGGTGCACTTTCCTTTAAGCGTTTATGGAGTCATACCTCCAAAGAATGAAATTATTATGAAATAAATAATACTAAGGCTTCATGCAAAATTCTGTTTTGATAAGGAGTCGTACAGACTGTAATCAGATACAATATTGGTGGCAGAAAGAGACATGAGGAAACCCATTAATGCTTACTGTAAATATAGAGGAACTGCATTGATAGCTGGAAATGGTGGAACATGGTTGCCCAGAATTTGAAGTCCCCATAACAATTAAACTTTCAAGTGTGTGGGCTATAAAACATTTACCTAAACAAAGACTATAGCCCACCAGTAACAAGGATGGCAAATAACTCTGCAAGAGTCTGGATGAAATGAACAGACTCTGTGACATCAGCAGGGAAGATCCTGATTTTATTTTCCAACCATTTTGCCACAAGGTATATTTTAAATTCCTTTAAAAAAAAGATGCATGGCAACTCTTTGTTTCAGAGTTGACTCCTTTAAGGGAAAGTACGCCTATTATACACAGTGAGCCCAGTAATTATGTCCTTCCAATTTTCTGGAGCAGTTTGCATGTCCGTTTTCACCAACAATTTAACATCACAATGTCAATATTCACCCTGCAGTTCAGTGGAAAAAGAGAGCACGTGTACACAATGTACCATCTGTATTGAATTAGCAAGTGAATGGCTTTGGAAGGATGGGACATGTGAGGTAAATCAATGGAAAACTCAGACAGAACTTACATAATAATTATATCTATAATTTGAACGGAAACTAACAGAGCTTTCTGTAATTCCAATTGAGCTTCAATTAGACCTCCAAAAAATCCTGAAGGATCAACTGATATCATTATGAAAAACTGGGAGCTTAATCTGAATATCTCTTGGCAGTGATAAGTTGTTACTAAAAACTTCATTTAGGGGAGTGTCAGCACACACACATGCACAGAGAGAGAGAGAGAGTGCTTTCTAAAGCAAGGCTGGGTAAAACCTTTTCACTTGCCCAGAATTCTTCATCCATTTACCACCACCACCCAACAATTGAGATAGGAATTTAAAAAAAAAATCCCAGAAAAAGTCCTAAACTCAAGTAGATGCTGTGATCACTGGACCTGCAGGCACATTTGAGTAATGATTTAAGATTGCACTTCAAGGAGGGCAGAATGAGTTGCTCTTTTCCATCCCTGCAGAGAGAAGGCTACCTGGAACTGATCAGTCCACTGCTTTTGGTGAAGTACATTGGCTACTGTGTTGTCTTATGGCAGAAGCATCAAGTATTGTGGCAATCTCCATTTCAGCACAGCTGTAGATCTGACTTAGGCGGTACACTAGATAAAAAATGTCGCTTGATACCAAACTGGGTGTATGACCAAAATGGCTGGATAAGGGTGGAACGTTCAGCATAGCACGATTCCGTTGAAGAGGGGGAAATATTTCTTTCTGTAGTTTTAGATTCTGCCCTGACTGTGATATTTTTCATGGCAAATAAAGGCAGAAGTAGCCAGATGCACTGGAAATTTAAACTGTATGCTGTATATAGCAGAGTTGGATAATACCTGTATTTGCTAAAAAAAAAAAAAAATCACACAAGTTATGCATTTTCAAAATATCCAGAATTCTACATCTGGCTAGATGTTACAAACAACAAGGATGAGAAAAGTTTTTTTTTAATTCAAAAATCTAGTCATTGCACACATTACGTCTGTAGCTAGAGTGAGATACGTATCCCATAGTGAAGACTGCAGAGTTGAAGAAAGAGTGTTAGGTATCTCTGTACCATAAGCTAGCACAGACACATTACTTACAATGAGAAAAAGAAAAATGTTATTTTTTTTATGAAGCATTGCATATACTTCTAAATTCTCAGCCATTTTCTGTGGAGAGGGAGGGGGCTAAAAGAATAGGAAATCCAAAGCATTACATGTGATAGTCTATACGAAATAATCTACAGATAAAAATGAACCCATCTTTGAGTTCAAGGCTAGAAGGGCTACAGCCTAAATTTTGGTAAGAACCACCAGCATTTTAAAAACAATAAACACAGAGAAAGGTAAATGCTATCCGTACATATTAGATAACATTTTTTAAAAACAGTATGTTTATGGAATGGTACAAAAAGAATTAAGAAAACACAATATCCAGGTAATGCCAAAGAAAGCTCTTTCCAGACCTATACAATTTCACTAAAAGATAGGTTCTCTGGCTACTTATCAATATTCAGAGAATTATGCACTTTCTTCAATTTTTAATTTGGTTCCTGCTGTTCAAAGGAACAATTCCATTCATCAGAAGGGAACACCCATGATCACTTCCTCCTTGCCATTTGGCTGGGGAGCCAAAAATAAGTAATCATAAATAATTCCAATGTGATACCTTTGCTGTTGTTATGATGCCAGTGATACTGTGATAACTTGCTAGCACAGACCTTTCTGGCACTTGCTGCAGAGATAAAATTCAATATTCTAATGACCAGAGTCCAACCTTACCCGCAAATTACTCCTGATGAACACTTATTCTGGAATAAAACTGCCTTTGTCTTGCAGCTCCCTGAGATAGTGGAATGGATCTATATTTTGTGCAAAACTTTACAGCTTATTGGTCATCTATTGGATGGCTCTATCCCTTAAGGCATTTTCACTCCTCTTAGGCACAGCCCTAATTATTTTCCCAGATCTAAAAGTGGCTTTAGAGGCAGAATGACCTGACATATTGATAAACTATAACTGCAGATAGAATTAAGTTCAGTAGTACTGGGCCCTGAGGGCTACAGATTTTGCCCTGCTGAGTTACTGCATTCCAGAAATTTGTAAAATAAATTACCTTTGCTTACTTCAGGCAATTAACAGGGCAATCAGGATGCATCTGAGAAACTTCCCCCACCCCAGTCCACATATATGTACAGAATCAGTGCTTAGTATCACCCTTCCGTACTCCTAGCAGGAAAAAAAGGGGGGGGGGATATTGTATTATTGTTTTCTTTCCTGGGCACCAGGTTGGCTGCAGCAGGATAAAAGTGATGCTGGACTAGACATGCCTTTGGTGTGATCCAGAAAGGGCTGTTTGAAATATCAAAACAGAAATTACCAATCAACAACATCAAGAGCAGCACTTCACTAAAATTCTCTGCAATTATTTACTAAGAGTTAAAAGAATCACTTTCTACAACACACTATGCAGAAATAGGGCTGATATCTCTCATGTTCTACAAGAGAGTCTGATAGCCTATAAGAGAGGAAGCCGTGATCATTTGGATGCTGATGGGACTGCAGCACCCATGATCCCTAACCACCAATTATGTTCACCAGGGCTGATGGGAACAGCAATCCAATAGTATCTGGAGCACCATTTTTCCCTTCCCGTGACCAATTAGTATTTTGTACTAGAAGAAACAGCAGGGGATTCTCCTGACATCATATTTAGCCTTTGTGTGTGTTTAGGGCACATGAAAGGGATTAAATTGCATCATCTTGGTGTTGCTGCATGTTGCTGAATGACACATTGACTCCATATTTAACACAGGGTACTACTGAGAACAACAAGACTTATGGAGTTGCTTGGGGGTTCTATGGAAGTGAAGTTACCTCCAGTTTTGCTTTGAGAAATTTGCCTGTATCTCATCAGAAGATGACATGCTTTGCATGTTGAAGGTCCCAGGTTCAATCCCTGGCACTGCCCAGTACAGGTGGAAAAACAGGTTGAAATCCTGCAGGACTCGACCACTCTGTGATGACAATGCTGAGTTAGATGGTCCAGTGATCTGACTCAGTGCAATGTAGCTTGGTGTATATTTCCCCCTTAATAGTGCACTATAGTGCAACTATTGTGCTTTTCAGTTTGGCAGTGGATCTGGGACAACAATGACTAGTTAGCTAGTTACATTATTGCAATCTCTGTCACTGTCAATACTCAGTTTAGCTAGACTAGACGTCCTGCTAGGAACACAAAGGTAATAGGATAGAACAGAACAGGAGGTAAGCAAGAGTGTGGTAAAGGGATGTTGTAAACCCAGTTGGCAATTAGAATCATAGTGTTTGGTTGGTAGGACAGAAGGCACAGTAACCAATGGTGGGCAGATGCAGGGGTCAAAAGCAGTTCTCATATTTACACATAGCAGAGGCACATTCACACAGACACAAAAACATAACAGAGACAAGCAGGCAAACATATACACATACAGAGGCCTGTCAGCTCTGCTTGGATAGCTGAGGGTCACCTAAGCATGAAGTGGGAAGTGTCCTGTCTGCTGCAATAGACTGGCCACCAATGTGTGCCTTTACACTTGTGAATATAGGCATGGATATCAGATCAAAAGGTGGAACCATTTCCTTTTGCACACTGCATCTATCGTCCACCAGTTCAAAGGTGTAGCTAAAGATGTACTAGTTCCCTCAACACATAAGGTGGGAACCCTTTGACCCCCCAGATATTTTGGCCTACATTTCTCATCAACAAAACCTCACACAGCAAATGCCAAGGGACTGAGGGAGTTGTTTAATTAGAGGGTTAGAAGTTCCCCATCTCTGCTCGAATACAACCATAGATGACTTGGAGTTGACTTTTCCCATCTCTTCAACGAGTCCTTCAGCCTAACTGAATTATCAAAGATCAAGTGAAGGTGACAAGTAGTTCCTAGGCTGCATGCAGCCCCTGGGTCTCCAAAGGTGGCTTCGAATACCCCTGTGCTCCTCCAATGTTGTTAACTTTTGTTGAAAAATATTTTTGCTCAAAATGTCCATTTGTGCCCTTTAAGGCATGCTTTAAGGGCGATCTAGCATTCCTGTCCCCACAGGCCAAATCTTTTTTTTTTTAAACAAATATTTTAATTGTTTCATCACTAAAGGACAAAAAGGGTCTTTCCAGTAAAAACAAGAAGGATGCATGGTATAAAGAAAAAGAAATAGAAGTGGAAGCTACATCCCTCTGTGTCAGAGTCCAGCTCTAACATCAGTGAACAGGAGAGATTTCTGAGGAAAAACAAGAAGACTGCAGTCAGAAATTCAAAAACAAAGTATGCTCGGTAGTGCCTGCAGGAAAAGAAAAACTTTTTGATAACGCCCGGCACCTCCCTTTATTCAGTACTTAGGTTACACAGGAATCACATTACTGTACAACCAATAAGGCATCAAGTACTTTCTGCCTAGCAACAACTGACACATGCACAGATTGACTGTGTTAAAGAGCTAGGCATTTGGCTGATGCATTCTTCTGCCTACGTGACCTCCTTGCTCAGCTGTAATGAAGTCAGCAGACTCCCACACCTCTGCAGGATGCAGGTGATACAAAGAAGTCCCAAAGTTCTGAATACTTTAGGAGTTGGAACTGATATATGTAAATGTCTCCTCTGTTCACAGTTGTTGTTGTTGTTGTGACACTTTTAGATTGTTTCTGTGTTATTTCAACATTTACACAGAATTACACACATCTTGGTAGGTCTGATATGTCTATCAGGAATTACACACCTGAATGGCTCGAGAAAAACTCTGCTTGAAACACTCAGGAAAGACTTGGGGTCTAACCCAACACAACAGAATTCCTTCTATTATTTAAGAATGGATACTTTCCTCTGAAGTTGAACATTTCTTGAGGCTACATTGAAATAGAAAACTCTTAAACAAAAGAGTTGCCTATTCAGGATATCAAGCTTGGAACAACTACTGAAATGAACTCAACTTTCCCTATTTTCAGCTTTCATGAAAACCGTTTTTCTGTGACACAGGGAAAGAGAAATCTTTGTACCCCAATATTTTATCAGCACAGAAGTCCCTTAAAACTGAAGTAGGAAATCGGTATGTGAATCTCAGACAAATGTGATGTAGGAGGAGGCACAAAATGAGTTGTGTATGTGTGTGTCAGAGAGAGAGGGCGGGAACAAGAGAATGAAGTTTATGCAGTGTTGCAAACTTCACTCACATTCAGTTCTCACTCCATACACCACTCCTCTTTTTATCATTTCAATTGATTGGTAGCCTGGCTTTCTAACACAATAACAATAATGCACACCCAATAAAAACAATTAACAATAAAACCACAATTTAAAAACATTTGAAGTACCATATCACCCCATATGAGCCTTCTCGGCTTTTATGACCTTCTGGGGAGGCCCTTCTCTCTGTTCCACCATCTTCGCACGCTCACTTGGTGAGAACATGAGAGGGATCCTTTTCAGTGGTTGCTTCCAGACTTTAGAATGCTCTGTCCTGAGAATCCAGGGTTTCCCCCTTCCCTCTTGTCCTTCCATCATCAGGCAAAGATCTTCCTCTCCAGCCAGGCTTTTAAGCAATAAGTCATCTCAGGAATGTTGGGGTTTTTTTACAGATGTTTAAATGTTTTTAAATTGTTTTAAAATGTGATTTTAAAATCTTAATATATATTTAATTTTTTAAAATTTATTTATTTATTTATTTATTTATTTATTTATTTATTTATTTATTTATTTATTTATTTATACCCCGTCTATCTGGTCTACTCAACCACTCTAGGCGGCTTCCAGTATAGGATAAAACAATAAAACACAAAAACATTACACAATCATCTGATACAATAAAATAGATATGATATATAGTGTTTTAAAATCTGTTGTTTTCTTTGTTGTGATACACCCTGGGTCCTCTATGGGGAGGAAACTGCCATATACCTACCTACCAACTTATCTAAAACACATAAATAAAACAGCAAAAACACATCCTTTAGCAAGAACCCATCTCAGATGCCAAAATCTTGTATGATGTAAAGGTCTGGAGGAAACACAACAGAGACTTGACAAAGAGAGGGCATGAAGAAGGAGCCAAGAGAACCAGTTGAAGCTTCAAATCACTTTCAAAGAAAGCTCATATTCAGTGTGGTACAGTAGTGAAACTGGAGCATAACTAACACATGAATCACCATGACCAAATCCAGCATCTCCAGCAACATGCCCTGTCAATATCTGAACAGCACATATGCATATCTAGCCACCAGCAAACCTGGGCATCCACGTTCAAGGCCCCTCAAATCTATGACTGTCAAATAGGTCTAGGAAAGAGGCAGAAATTGTGCCACTTGTGTGTGCACGCCCAAAAACACCAGTAGAGGGGAGAAGGCCACAGCCCCCAAAAGATGGGAAACACAGACTATTGCAAGAGAACATGCAGTAGAGAATACCTGCTAGAGAGCCCCAAATAGTGGAGTGAGACAACTGAAAAAATCCTTTCCCAGTTTCATCTTGCTCCCAACAGAAAATGTTGTTACAAAATGCCACCTGATTGAAGTATCACCAAAATATGTGCCTACAAAAAGAAATGCTAATGCTATGGTAATTCTAACAATGATCTAGCTCAGTTGAGAGCAGATGCCAGAGCTAGAGTTGCATTTACTACCCATACTATTTTATCCATAGTTGACGATGTAATCCTCCTTAGGTAAAGGTTCCCCTTGACATTTAGTTCAGTCGTGTCTGACTCTAGAGTGCAATGCTCATCCCTGTTTTCAAGCCATAGAGCATTTGTCCGTAGACAGTTTCCAAGGTCACTTGGCCAGCGCAACTAGACACAGAACATCATTACCTTGCCACCGAGGTGGTACCTATTTATCTACTCACATTTTTGCATGCTTTCGAACTGCTAGGTTGGCAGGAGCTGGGACAAGTGACAAGAGCTCACTCCGTCGCATGGATTCAATCTTACGACTGCTGGTCTTCTAACCTTGCAGCACAGAGGCTTCTGTGGTTTAACCCACAGTGCCACCATGTCCCTTTGGTATTAATTTAATCCTCCTACTTTGGTATTAATTTAAAATATGCTTTTTACATCAGACTGAGCAGAGGAGGTTTCCTTATAAAGACTCCTATTTATAAACAGTTCTACAGAATCATGGCCTGACTTAACAGGCTGGCTGCAGAGAAAAGGGTTATTTAAGAAACAACATTTGAGACTACACAGCAAGAAGTACTGCAGTTAATGCATTAAGTAGCATAAAACATGAATAACAGATGTAACATGAAGAACTAACTTATGATTAACACCATTAAAATGCTTATCTTGAATAATCACATTCTTTAAAGAATTGAAACATATAAAAGTAGATTTATGGCCATGTGGGATATATCTAGCTTCAGATCAATCAAAACTGAAACAATACTGCTAATCATTAAATACATTAAGTACAACTATGTCAGTATGAGATTGTGAACACAAAATAACCAAACCTCCCCTAATCCATCATTTATGTCAATTCTAGTTTCTTAACAATTCCAATAAACCTATTGCAATTTGATCATCTTTCAGTCCAATCAACTATCCTTTTTTTACAGTAAAATCAAAATGTTTAAGCCTAATGTGTAGCATGAAAAACAAAAATAAAATAACATGGGACTTGTATAGATTGGAGGGGGTTGGTGCAGGCTAAATAGGGTTACCTGGAGTCAATTAAGATCTAGGTCTTTCTGGTTTAATTTACATGACAGCAGATTTCCTCACCTGAACAAGAGGGGAAAGTTTTTTTAATGGTTATAAGCAAAAGAACAATAGCATCAATTCGCTGCCATGACAGATTATCCCTCATTTGAGGTCCTTATGCCAAGACTGAATAGCTGTCTGTCAGGAATACTCCACCTCTGTGGTTTCAGCATCAAGCAAAGAGCTGCACTCAGAATATAGTTCCCTCCATCTTTCTGAATCTAGGATTGTTTCTTTTTAAAACAGTATTTTTGGTTTATTTCAATATGCCATTGTCCAAAAGATAGAGATGAAGGTTGTAAAGACAAAGTTGTGAAGAAAGAAAAAAGGAGAAAGATGTGTGTGCTTTTCAGTGAATAAGTAAAAGAGAAGCATAAGCAGCTACACTAATTCAAAGAAACTAGGGAGTAAATCCTGTTAAATTCAATGGGAGTTATTTTCAAATTAACATGCAGAAGATCTAGCTCAGAGTTAAGACAAAAGGAATCATAAATGAAATAGAAGAAATGTGACAGAAGCATTTTTAAAGAGTACATCTGGAAAAATTAAATGCATCATTAATCTGGCATATCAATAATAAAAGAAACATAATGGAATATACTAATTATTGTAGGATAATATTGCTGAATAGCTGCATACAGAATTCTGCCATTGTTTGATTAAATGAGTTGTTATTTAAGATTAAGACATGCTTGGATAGTGCCTGCACATATTTTGCCAAATGAACTAACCATAAATCTGCCCTCGCTCTGTTTTACAGAACTGAAGCAAAATGAAACTAA
Source organism: Pogona vitticeps (assembly GCF_051106095.1). Lineage (NCBI taxonomy): Eukaryota > Metazoa > Chordata > Lepidosauria > Squamata > Agamidae > Pogona > Pogona vitticeps. The sequence goes on along the minus strand of NC_135783.1, from coordinate 64,663,664 downwards.
CATTAAATTTATTCAGTCTTTCTGACATGATGTCCAGCCTTTGTCCAATGGATTTTTGCTTTGTATGGGTTATTTGCAAGTCTGAAAATACTTTTTTTTTTTTTAAAAAAAGGTCCTCTTGTGTTTACCTTGCTAATTTCAATAATAGGTTTTATATGCAAGTGCCTATCTACTCAGATAGAACGTTGAGAATTCTTCAAGGAAAACTTGGCTAATATTTATTTATTTATTTATTTATTTATTTATTTATTTATTTATTTATTTATTTATTTATTCATTTTTATACCCCGCCTATCTGGACATCTCGACCATTATAGCTGTACCAAAGGCAGTGAAGTTATTCTGCAACAGAATCAATCAACATTCTACAAGGCAATTCTAATAATTGGGCAGCCCAAACAAAAAATTACCAAATCTGGCACAGACGTAGCAGACAGTTTGTTCTTTCTCTATGCAAGACTTGGGGAAGTTTAGGCAAATGGCTTTCAAGTTACGATTTTTTAAAATGTAAAACTGTTTCATCACATACCATACAGAAACAAGCGATCCTAAATGACCCTAGATTTGAAATAGCTCATATAAATTGAAAAGACCAATCCTGCACTTTTTGAAAGGTCAGCAATTAGGAAAATAATCTGTAAGATTCCTGAGGAAACACAGGGGACTTCAGAAGGTGACAGGAGCAATCAGATCTCGGAATTTACGGGTTTCAGTTGGTAGACCATTCCACTCGATGGCTGACACAACAGAGAACTGAGCAGAATCTAAATGACACAAGAAAGACCAAGACTGCATTTGATCAAACCACACTTTAGGAAGGAAAGTATGACTGAAGAGAATAGGATTTACTTCCAAGCAGAACACAATGGATTGCATACTCAGTATCTTGAGATGAAGGAACTCAGACCCTGAAAGAGCCCAGATTCACACTTTTCAAAGGAAATATAAAGCATGAGAGGATGGCTGAGGATGCAGGTGATGAAAAGCAATATTCAAAAATTTATCATTTTGAGAATAAGTTATTAATGAATGTTTTACATCAAGGCATTGCTCATAATCTGGAGGCAAGTCTCTATGTAAAACAGCTTCCCATGTGGTTATGGCAGTTTTCACCAGGAGGCTGTGGCGTTATCAGAAAGAAGAAAAGGGCAACATAATTTACCCTACCAGAAATAACCTTGTCCTGGAGTAGCATGGAGGCGTATGTTTACCCTCTCCTTCTGAAAGCTCTGTTTGGAGCTGAGGAGTTTAATAAATATCACCCTTTCAGTAACACCCTTGCTTCTGGGACAAGATGTTATAGAATATAGTTGTGGTTCAACCACAGGTGCTTTTGAATGGGATGAATTATGCACATCAATTTCATTCCAACTCCAGGCTTATTTCTGACACTGCATTAGTTTTTGTCAAATGATGATTGGTCTCACAAATCAGCAGTAGTCAGAATGAACAAAAATGTTTATTTTTTTTTTAAAGTCAGATTTTCAAATTTTAATCAGATTTCAAAATTTCATTCTTAAAATTGCATTTCCTTTTTAAATAAAGGCCCTGTGTGGTTGTCATTTTGTTTTGAAAGAGGTTGTAGCCCCAAGATCTCACAATGGGACATGGGGATAAATTTTAATTCTATACAGTGGTGCCTCGACTTACAAACTTAATTGGTTCCAGAACTATGATCATAACTCAAAATGGTCATACATCGAAGCACCATTTCCCATAGGAATGCACAGAAATGCAATTAATCCATTCTGGCCAAAGAAAAAATCACCAAAAACACCACCAAAAAAACACTGCAAGAGCCTTTGGAAACACAATTAATCCATTCTGGCTGAAGGGGGGGGGAGAAAACAAAACAAAATAAAAAAAGCAAAGCAAAAAGCAAACAAACCCCGTAAGACCCATCGGAAATGGGGGGGGGCAAAAAGCAAACAAACCCAGCAAGACCAATCGGTAATGGAGGGAAAACCCCCAAAAAGCAAACCAACCCCACAAGACCCATCGGAAATGGGGAAGAAAACCCCCAAAAGCAAACAAACCGTGCAAGACCCATCAGAAATGGGGAAAAAGAAAACCAAAAAGCAAACTAACCCTGCAAGACCCATCACAGCATAGAAACATAATCCCACCACCCAGCCCAAAACCATACTGCAAAACCCACCCAGAACAGCAGAAAGCAGCACCTTACCAAGCAGTCCGAAGCCTCATCTGATCACACTCACTCTAACCGTTGGGGCAAAAGAATTACAAAGAAGCAGCCTCGTCACCACCAATGGTTAGCAATTTGAATTCCCCACTTTTTCCTCCTGGCTTTTTCTGTTCATAACTGGAAGCTCTGGTCACAAGTCGAAGCAAAATTTTGCAGCCAGAGCTGGTCATAACTCAAAATGGTTGTATGTTGGGATGTTTGTAAGTCGAGGCAGCACTGTACTTTGAGACAATGGCCAAAATCCAGTAGTAAGTCACAACTGCATTAGGCCTATTACATCAATGGGAATCTGGTGATGTATGTTCCACTGATTCAATACACCTAATCCAGTTATAACTTACTACTGGATTTCAGCCACTGCATCTTTTAAAAAGTTTTGTCAATATGGTCCATCAATTCTTTGATTTGGGCATCAATTTTATGAAGTTCAAGCGGCTTCAGTATAGGTCATTTTGGTGAATCTTGTTATTCCCTTCCCCCAAAAGTCTAACAGACGTCAGAAAAAAAATCCAGTTCTGAATCTGGGTTTGTGTTTCCAAAGATACATACATGTTAACAGCAAAATATAGAAATTAGAAACTACACATTGGATCATCCCTATTTTCTAATATGATTGAAATTATTCCAGGAGCCTTTCCTCAGCCTCTTGACATGATACAAAGTTGCAAATTCATAGAAACCCAATTAAAATCTCCCAAACTGTTTCAATAATTTCCTTGTGATATGTTATTCATTTAAAATGGAACTAGCCATTGTCCTTATGCAACTTTGTCTAGGACATATTCGAGTCCGTATGTGTCTTTCTGAAAATGCATATTTTGGCAGGGAACAGAGTGGAGTTGAATTTAATCATGCGACTCTTCCTCTCTCAGAGAAGTTCACACCACTTGCTATTAACTTCATATGTATTTTTCACAATCTCCTTGTTGCAACTGCCTCCCTCTCCAATAATTCTCTATTCACAGATGCTTCCAGTGTCTGAAAAACTGCACTTTTAGACACTGGCATCTATGAATAAAAGATTACTGAAACAAGAGTTAATCTAAAAAACAACATTTTGAAAAATGTATCTTATGAAAAATATAAAGGCTATAACAAGCAACTGTGGGAATCACGTGACTAAAATGAGACATTATGAGTTTAAATCATGGTTTAAATCTGTTTAACTAACATCAAATCCATCCTCACAGTAGCAGCACTGACAAGGATTATTCTGTTGCTGAGGGCAGTGGTGGAGGTAGGTAGCGTCAAAATTTATCCTGAGATCTGTCACGGCTCAAAAATTCAGAATCAGATTAACAGTTGGGACACCTGAGAGGGTTATTTTTTGGGATGGGTGCAATTTGTTATACATCTTTGCTCCTCCCTAATAACTCATTTGTTTTCTTCTACTATAAGTATTTTGTAAGCTATTTTGATAACTTAATTTAGTACACAATACACAAATACTCCAACTACACACACACACACACACACACACACACACACACACACACACACATAATGTAGCTCTTTTTACATACCCTTCTCTTAACAATAGCATGGTGATAATAAACCAGAGATGCAATGAAGGTGCAAATATTTGTTCATTCTAGAGTCACCTTCCCTATTACTATGCCACACTGTCCCACTAAAACTTACATCATGACTGCAAGATTTATTTGGCCTTTGTATAGGAGCAAGATGCTCATTCTCTCTCTCTTTCTCCCTCTCTTTTGTCGGCCCCCCATTGTTTTTTTCTGCATAGAAAACACAAAATGCTACACAGAATCAAGCAAATCCTTCACAAAGACTGTTGTGCTAGATTTGAGACAGTCAGTGCAAAAGACAGAGGGATTTTCTGCAAGGAATACAATTTCAGTGACACTTCCAAGGACACCTTATTGTAGCTTTCCCAAGACACAAATAAATCATGCAGGGAATATAGCTCCTTTTTCTGTAGAAAAAACAACAGAAAAACATGTCTATTACACCTGCCACAGAATGATACGTTTGAAAGAAATTTGATAGGATTTGGACAACAATAGGGATATCCTGCACTAAAAACAATATCAGTGAAGTTTCCAAAGACAACTTTTTCTAGCTTACACAAGATAAAGGCATGTCCTGCACAAGAAAGAACTCTTTCTTGTGTCTGCTCAGCCATGGAAACTCAGTGGAAGCATGGAACCGGTCAAACCACTCTTTAAATATCTGACTTGCCTTGAAACTCTAGTCCTAACTGACTACTGGACTTCAGCCACTGTGCCTATTATATTCACCATGGAATAACACTTTGAGAGGAGCACTGGTAGGATCTGGTCGTATTGGTGAAGAAAACTCCTATTCCACAGATGCCTACTGTTTTTTGAATGGTGTTTCAATCTCAGTAAAAAATAACAAGTTTTACTGTTTTAATGACAGAATCGTTTTTCTGTTTCCACAGATCAAACTATTTTCTGCAGGAAAATGCCCCATTTTGCAGAAAACACAAAGCTGGAGTTTTGAGCATTGAAAACGCCATCACAAAAGGCTTGAATTCTCCACATGCAAAAAAGAGAGATGCAAATTGCAAGAAATCCCTAGAGATTTTCAAAACTCAAAACATTTCACTCAGAGAGCTCTGGAAAAAATTTTTTTATCTTGCCAAGTGCAATATGCTACAAGATCCTCTCTAGCAGCGTCCCCACCCATTTCTGCCCCCTGCTTTTGTGCCACCTAAGAAAATCTTTACCTACTTCACTGGAAACCTCTTAACTGCATAAGCATCCATCTAGTCATCCTATCATAGCACAATAATTGTCCTGAAGTTAAAACACCCCCTGGGCAGCAAAACTTCATTGACTACTTGATTCCTCAGTAATTCTCTTTTCAGCACAAATCTTAGAACTCTTAGAATCCTAAAACATGACAAGTTAGATCTCCAGAGATTAATCTAAAAGACAGATGTCTTCTAGTAGCTACCTCTCTGGGAAAAATGCCTTCAGCAACCATGCGGTGAAATCCCAGAAAGGCAGAGTCCCAGTGATAACTCTACAGGTGTCCAGAAGAATAAGCAACTTCGGGGTCTATGTCCTACAGCAGGAAGACTTGCATGGAAGACTTGTAGTCAGCTGCCCCAAATACTCTTGATGTTGCCTGTCAAATACTCTTGATATTGCCTGTTGCCTGTCTCTGATATATCTATTAATTGTACTTGGGTGCTTCTAAAATGAACAAAGAAAGAAAGAAAGTGATCACTAGTTCTGCAAGGAAACAGAGTAATTCTGAGTATGGACTTGCAGGCTTATACTTAAAGCTCAGTCACTTTCCCCCAACAATCTGCTAGGTGGAAATCTACATTGGTCTCTACCCTCTCCATCTTCAGTGACATCTTATGGGAGCATCTGCTTCTTCTGCTTTTTGAGTTGGCCACCTAAACAGAATGAATTTATTTATTTATTTATTTATTTATTTATTTATTTATTTATTTATTTATTTATTTATTTATTTAGCTTTTATAGCGCCCATCTAGATGAATCTACTCCGGCGGGTTTACAGTCCAAAAAGGCAATAAAATTAAAATCATCAATAAAACGACTAAAACAAGCCAAAAACCAGAGGAAAAAATGAAGTAATGGCAGGAGGGAAGGCCTGCCTGAAGAGCCAGGTCTTCAGTTTACTCTTAAAAACTCCCAGCGGGGAAGCCAGGCAGATCTCAGAGGGGAGGATGTTTTAAAGGCAAGGGGCCACCACCAAGAAGGCCCGGTTTCTAGTTTTTTCCTTCCGGGCCTCTCTCAGAGTTCCGCCCCTCAGCTGCCCAGTGTGGTTAGAATGAGTGACATGGGTAGAACTAGGTGGAAGAAGGTGCTCTGACAAGTAGTAGGCATCCTTCAGTCTCGAAAGACTATGGTATCGTGCTCTGTATGGAGGACTTGGAACAGCGTCTAGTGTGGCTGAGGAGGCCAATTCGAGAGTGACAATCCCTTCCACACTGGAGACAAATCCAATCTGTCCCCTGTCCAGCTCCCTGGTTTTGCTTCCTTTGTGACTTCCTCTTTGCCTCAGCCTGCTGGACAAGGGTCTCTTCAAATTGGGAGAGGCCGTGATGTACTGCCTGCCTCCAGGCTGAACGATCAGATGTCAGAGTTTCCCATCTGTTGAGGTCTATTCCTAAGGCCTTCAGATCCCGCTTGCAGATGTCCTTGTATCGCAGCTGTGGTCTCCCTCTGGGGCGATTTCCCTGCACTAATTCTCCATATAGGAGATCCTTTGGAATCCGACCATCAGCCATTCTCACAACGTGCCCAAGCCAGCGTAGACGTCGCTGTTTCAGTAATGTATGCATGCTGAAAATTCCAGCTCGTTCTAGGACTACTCTATTTGGAACTCTGTCCTGCCAGGTGATACCAAAAATCCGTCGTAGGCAACGCATATGGAAGGTGTTCAGCTTCCTCTCCTGCCGGGCACAAAGGGTCCAGGACTCGCTGCAGTACAGGAGTGTGCTCAGGACACAGGCTCTATAGACCTGGATCTTGGTATGTGTTGTCAGTTTCTTATTGAGCCATACTCTCTTTGTGAGTCTAGAGAACATGGTGGCTGCTTTCCCAATGCGTTTATCCAGCTCGACATCTAGAGAGAGGGTGTCAGAGATGGTTGAGCCAAGGTACACAAAGTCATGAACAACCTCCAATTCTTGTGTGGAGATGGTAATAGAGGGTGGTGAGTCCACACCCTGGCCCATGACTTGTGTTTTCTTCAGGCTGATTGTTAGTCCAAAGTCTTGGCAGGCCTTGCTGAAACGGTTCATGAGTTGTTGGAGGTCTTCAGCAGAGTGGGCAACAATGGCTGCATCGTCTGCAAAGAGGAAGTCCCTCATGCATTTCAGTTGGACTTTGGTCTTCGCTCTCAATCTAGAGAGATTAAAGAGCTTTCCATCTGATCTAGTCCGGAGATAGACACCTTCTGTTGCAGTTCCAAAGGCATGCTTCAGCATGACAGCAAAAAAGATCCCAAAAAGTGTTGGTGCGAGGACACAGCCCTGTTTCACTCCGCTTCGGATGTCAAAGGGATCTGATGTTGAGCCGTCAAAAACTACAGTGCCTTTCATTCCATCGTGGAAGGACCTGATGATGTTAAGGAGACGAGGTGGACATCCAATCTTGGGAAGTATTTTGAAAAGGCCATCCCTGCTAACCAAGTCAAATGCTTTTGTAAGGTCTATGAAGGCCACTAAGAGTGGCTGTTGTTGTTCCCTGCATTTCTCCTGCAACTGTCGGAGGGAGAATACCATGTCAGTGGTGGATCTATTTGCTCGAAATCCACACTGTGATTCCGGATAGACTCTGTCTGCAAGCACCTGGAGCCTCTTCAGCACAACACGGGCAAGCAGCTTCCCTACAACGCTAAGAAGAGAGATACCACGGTAGTTATTGCAGTCACCCCTGTCACCTTTGTTCTTGTACAACGTGACAATGTTTGCGTCCTTCATGTCCTGTGGTACTCCACCTTCCCTCCAGCAGAGACAAAAGATTTCATACAGTTCGGTGATGATGATCTCCTTACCGCATTTCAGCACTTCAACAGGGATGTTGTCCCTTCCAGGTGCCTTGCCAGAGGTGAGGGAATCCAAGGCCGCATTTATTTCTGCTAGGGTTGGTTCGCTGTCCAGCTCTTCCAAGACAGGCAGGCACTCAATGTTATTTAATGCTTCTTCGGTTACTACATTCTTTCTGGAATATAGCTTGGAGTAGTGCTGCACCCAGCGTTCCATCTGCTGTGCTCGGTCCTGGATGATCACACCTGTAGTAGACTTTAAGGGAGCAGATTTCTTCTGTAATGGACCTAAGGCCTGCTTGATACCATCATACATTCCTTTGATGTTACCTGTGTCCGCTGCTATCTGTATCTGAGAGCAAAGCTGAAGCCAATAGTCATTGGAGCATCTCCTGGCAGCCTGTTGGACTTGGCTACGAGCTGCTCGAAGAGCTTGCAGGTTGTACTCGCTAGGACAGGCTTTGTATGCTGCTAGAGCACTTCTCTTATCCTCAATGGCTGGCATTAACTCCTCCGAATGGGCTTCGAACCAGTCAGCCATCTTTCTGGTCTTCTTGCCGAAGGTGGACAAGGCGGTGTTGTAGACAGTGTTCTTGAAGTGTTCCCATCGTTCAGGTGCATTTACATTAGCTGGACCTGGAAGGGTTTCCTCGAGTGCTTGGGCAAATTCCTTCACTTTTCTTTGATCGCGAGTCTTGTTGATGTCAATACGTGGTCTTCCTTCCTTTTTCATGTGATACAATTTCTTTGTTCGCAGTTTTACTCTACTACACACCAGGGAGTGATCAGTATCGCAATCAGCACTCTGGTAGCTGCGTGTGATCGTAACACTAGGAAGGCTAGAACGTCTAGTGAGGATCAAATCGAGCTGATGCCAATGCTTGGATCTTGGATGTCTCCAGGAAACTCTGTGTTGCAGCTTCGTATTAAAGAATGTGTTGCTGACACAGAGACCATAGTAACAGCAAAACTCCAGTAAGCGTTGGCCATTTTCGTTCATCTTTCCAATGCCAAAACGGCCTAGACAAGTGGGCCAAGAATTGTGATCAGCACCAACTCTAGCATTAAAGTCTCCAAGAATGAACAGTGACTCTCTTTCAGGGACTTTTTTGATAGTAGCTGCCAGATGGTCGTAGAATTTGTCTTTCACTTCTGGAGTGGATGACAGTGTTGGTGCATATGCACTAATGAGGGTTACTGGTCCTGCTGATGAGTGGAGCTGCAGAGACAGGATTCTTTCACTCCCCACAGTGGGTGGAACAATGCATCTCAGGAGAGTGTTTCTGACTGCAAAGCCAACACCATATTCCCTGGTCTCATTCGATGGTTTTCCCTGCCAGAAGAATGAGAAGTTTTTTTCTTTGACAGATCCCGAGTCTGGCAGTCTTGTCTCTTGCAGGGCAACAATGTCCATCTGCAGTCTACTCAGTTCCATGTCAATGACAGCTGTCTTGCGCACATCGTCTATTTCTTGCAGGTCGTTAGGAAAGCCGTAGTCAGGAAAGCCAGGGGTCATTGTCCGTACATTCCAGGTGCCCAGCTTTAGGGCAGAAGTTTTCTTATGATTGTTGCATGGTGCACGGTTGTCGATCTGCTTGTCGGGTTTCACCCTAAACCCCACGCACCCCGTGAGGTTAACAGACCGTGGCGAGGTAGCACCTTACTGGCTGGGGGCTGCCCAGCTTAAGGCGGGCGGTATCTACCTAGTGAGGTGCAATGACCTCTCCCACCGTCAGAAGTAGCCCCTGGCGTCCTGCTCTACGCCAATTCAGCAGAGACTTATAACCGGTAACTGCTACTTCCCGTGTTGTTTCGACGCTGTATGCGAAGCTGGAGTGTCCTCTCCAGAGCACGAATCCTGGGTAAAATAGTATGGAGGATAGGCTGTTACCCAAGCAGCAAATCCCCCCTCTCCACATCGCTGAAATGGTCCAGTGGAAAGGCAAGAGCCAATACAACTGGTTCCAGCAACGTCGCAGGAGTTGGCAGAGTGAAAGAAAATGCCTCCGGGACTCCGGCTCCGGATTTTGCCTCGAGGTTATCTCCTGAAGCCCTTTCCATAAGTGGATATAGCCACAAGGCAGTGGAGGTTAAAATTTGGAGTTTTCCTTCTCCTAGATGGGCTGCCTTCCAGGGCTGACGAGTCCCACCTACCCGGCCTGCTCTCTTTTACCAAATTAAGTAAGAGATAGGATTAGGGAATTTCATGTGACACACTCTCCTCCTCATTCTCTTTTTAAAGCTGAAATTCTGCCCTCCTTCAGGACATCCATATTCAGCATATTGGGGTTGGAGATAGAGTTAGAGTATCCAGTAAAATCAGGATTCAAACTACTAGGCCCTCCCACTAGACCATGTGATGAGCCAGAACAAAGAGACAGGAAAAAACAGACTTCTCCACAAAAAGCCTACCTTTCGCCTCCTTCCCAGCCAAAACCCTTAAGGAAAATGGACACAGGCTCCAGTAAAATCAGGATTCAAACTACTAGGCCCTCCCACTAGACCATGTGATGAGCCAGAACAAAGAGACAGGAAAAAACAGACTTCTCCACAAAAAGCCTACCTTTCGCCTCCTTCCCACCCGGTATCGAGGGTGGCTGAGATGTCGAAGAGAACCAACAAGGACATTTTGCTCCTGTCAGCCTCCCTCAACAGGTCATCTAGCAAGGTGACCAATGCTGTTTCTGTGCTATGGCATGGCCTGAAGCCTGACTGAAATGGATTCAGGGCATTGTTTCATCCAAAAGGGCCTGAAGCTGATCAGCCACCACCCTCTCTATTACCTTGCTAAGGAAAGAAACACTGGCAACAGGCCTATAATTGCCAATGTTGTCTGCCACCAAGCTCAGTTTCTTCCTAATGGGTCTAATGAGTGTCTCCTGGAGAGACCCATTAATTATTGCAGTGGCCCATTCAGTTGTCACAGGCCTGGCTGCTTTGATCAGCCAGGCTGGGCAAGGGTTCAGGGAGGAGGTGGTGGCACGACAGCGATCAAGCACTTTGTCCATCTCTAGTGATGTCACCGGCTGAAACTGAGTAATTCTCATCGGATAAGGCAGTGCACTGCATGTCTCAGCTCGATCTAATGTTTTCAAATAGGGGATTAGGTCCTGGTGGATGGCTTCTACTTTAGATTTAAAGAATGCTGCAAACTGGTCAGATGAGATGCTAAGAGGAGGCCAATTGTTATGACCAATTCCATATAGATCGTGTACTATACGGAAGAGTTCTGCCTGCTGATTGGAAGCATACCCGGAGAGCAAAGTAAGCTTTCCTGGCAGCCTTCACTTTGGCAAGGTAAAGGTTAGACACGATCTTGGCAGCTTTCAGGTTATTTTCCATCAGGTATTGCCTCCAAATGCTCTCCAGCCTTCTCCTTTTCCACTCAATAGATCATCGCTGATGGTCGAACCAAAGTATGGTCAGGCTCTGTACTGGAGTGGGCGTTTAGGAGCAATCATGTCCACAGCCCTGGTGGTGGCTGCGAACGAGCCATCAACCAGGGCCTTGACAGTAGTGCCAACCAGATCAATCAGAATCCCTTGCATGGAATCCTATAGGATCCAGCAGCCTATAAGGGTGGGCCATTAAAATAGGTCCCTGCTCCCCTCGGGGAGGGAAGGTCACTGTGAGGTTGCCTTTTATTAGGTGGTGGTCCAACCATGACAAGGGGACTGACGCAAGGTTAGTTATCATCAGGCCACACTCACTCTGCTCAGTGGAGAACACCAGGTCTAGCATGTAACCGCCCATGTGGGTGGGGCCATAAACATGTTGGGACATGTCCAAGGAAGCCATGGTTCCCAAAAACTCAAGAGCAGGTCCGGAAACCTCCGCCTCCACATGGATGTTGAAATCACCCAAGACCAATAGCCTCGGGGATCCCAACAGAGCCAGGGAGAAGAAGTCTGCCAGCTCTGGTAAGGAAATGGCTCGATTGCGGGGAACACAGTATAGCAGCAAGATCCCAATACCATCCCTGGCCCCAACTGACATGTGACAACACACACCTGCCCCTCCAGTCTACCCCGGTGTTGTACAGCATAACCGGGAGGACAGGCAAGAGACAGAGGAACGCCCCTGTCCCTGCCCATCCAAGTTTTGGTTATGCAGGCCAGATCTGCATCCTCCTCCAGGATAAGATATTGGATGAGCTGGGACTTATTGGATACAGATCTGGCATTCAACAACACCCGTTTTAGAGTGGAGGGGAGACTTAGCTAGCTACCTTGAGGCTAACAGGTGGTCACAGAGCCAGAACAGTGGATAGTCTTCAAACATCTGTCCGCCGTTCTTCTGCAGCAAGCGGCAACTGTGCCAACACCATATCTCCTTCTACCCGTAATCACCCGAATATTTAGATGTCCCCCGCTGGGGGTGCCAGCCTTCCACTTCAGTCCAAAAGAAAAAGAAAACAGGAAGAAGAAAAGAACCTAATAACTAAGCAGAATTAAAAATAAATAATACAATATAAAAATAATCAAAAGTAATCAAAAACATCAATAAACAATTTAAATTTACCATTAAACAATTAAACAAATTAAATTAATATAGGAGAAAAAGAAGATAAAACTTAAAAAAACAATAAAATGAAAAGGCACCCCAATCACTCCCAAACTGCACCTAGGTGTAAGGCCTCCTCTTAGTGTTGTAGATCATTGACCTCCATTTGGTATTATTTGTCCCAGTTTCCCACAAATTTGGAGACCCTCTTTTGCACAGCTCTGGAAATACATCAAAACATCATCTTGAAGTGTAGCACACTACTCTTCCCCTTAGAAATAAATGTCAGTCATTCCCACATTTGAAAAGGGGGGGGGTTGAGTTTAAATCTGCTTTCTTACGCTGGGGACTCAATTGACTCTAACAGCTAATAATCAAACTTCTTTCTACTTGCCTAGTATTATCTTAAGATTTTTTAAAGTCATACTATAAGAACTTTTCCCATGCAATCTTGTGTCCGCAGAATGTTTAGGACTGTAACAACCATCTGCCCTAGTACACCAGATTGGACAAAATAGCACTAGGTTAATTCAGAAAGTTAGGCATTTAGAACAATGTGTTTCTTTGTGCACACACATAATTTATATGTTGAAACATCCTTAAGCTTAATCTTAAATTTTTGCTGACACATTCCTGACACTGCCTTCATTATCACAGAGTCAGCTGGCACATTGCTAATTTCTGCTCCCAACTCTTGCTTCTTGATCTCTCCAGACACTTGTGAGTCATCCCAAATGTGTCTCTTTGTGCTAAAAAAAAAAAAAGCCTAGACATGACTCCTACAGTATATAAATAGTGGGTCAAGAAAGATGGTGTCCTGTCCTGTCCAAAAGTAGACTACATTATGGACCCAACATGATGCCTGATCTCAGTACAGCATTAGTACAACAGCACTACTGCTCCAGTTAATAATGCTCCTTTCAGTGGCTTCTACTATCCCCTTAGAAATAGTCTTGGGCAATTTGTTTAAATACTGTACAGTAAGGAACTATGTAACCTGAAGCTACGTCAATATCCTTCTTGAACTCAAGATACATTGTGATCTCTTTGCTTCCTTTAATTATTTATCTTGTGAAAGAATGAAATGACATTGCTTTAGATTCATTTTCCTTTTCATGTTTATGAGTTTTTAGTTTCACTGTTTGCTGCATTTCAGAGACCATGTAAACCGATTGTTCTTTCTCTACAGACCAATTTACAACTGCTACTATTTTAACTCCCCCCCCCAATTCATTTTCTGAGTATGACAGGCATGTTCAAAAGGGCAGCTGCCAAAGTCCTCCTACATGAGGCCTCCATTGTTTAAGACTAAAAGGAAGGGATCTGGTAAAAGTCACCTCTGATTAGGATGTAAGGTTGACACATAGATGCCACTGACTCCTGATAACAACCAGAGCTCCCTGGGGGACTTGCAGCTCTGCTCTTGGCTCCAAACCAGAGACTTGACAGACTGTGGAATCCAGTAGGCTTCTGACACAATTTAATTCATCCATTCATTAGCTGTGCTGTAAATATTCAGAACTATACTGTGCCACATTAATGTCACATCAACACAAGAAGCTTCCTTGCATGTCTGCCCAGCCACAACTCTCAACATCAAGAAAGCCTTTGTGGCCAAAGGATCCCCTGCATTCCACTAAGCGCAACAGATTCTAGCTTGGACATTCCAATTCTGCTGACATTTGCAGTTCAATATCAATAGCGGGGATGTGAGTTTTGTTTTGTTTTTTAATCACATTTATTTTTTTGTTTTACATGCTTCTGGGCAATGTGCCCCAAGTATTGGGTCATTTATTGTAACTGATTTTGTTGAGTAAATTCCTCACTTATTTTTATTCAAGAAAGCAATCCATTAGGTTTGTTGCACCCTATTTGTGTTGTAGCTGTGCCAACAATGTTTCCCTTCCTTCTCTTAGCAGGCAGAGATTGCCAAGTTTATGCAAAGTGACTGAGTATTATAATACAACAGGGAACATGAATTGTTGCAAAGCAAAAGGAAAACATGAGTCATGAAATTGGCATTGCTCTTGAAGAGTGAGAACCCTTCTGAGACCTTGTTGATCTATATTCAGGCACCAATCCATTTATGAATCTTTGAGTGCTCAAGGAAATTTATCATTAAAATAACAGGTACCATCTTAGAATTAAGCTAGAATGTTGCTCCTGAGAGGCTGAATGTTTTCCGTGAATAGAAAATTGAATGAAGTTGTCTAGAAGCCATGAAGGATTCTGTGTGGCAAAAAGGATGAAGCCTTGATCTGGGCAAGTCACAAGTCCAATTGGTCAGTGAGACTGGGGTGGACAAAGTGCAGATTATGAACCACATGCAGCCCCTCCAACAAGTGTAGCCCCTCCAGAACCCCTATGTCTCCATCCCTTGCAACCCAACAGTGTACAGGCAATTTTGCCATGTTCTTCTTTTGTAAAACCAGAATCGACTGTGGTTTTGGACATGGGCCTATAACACCCACCCACACCAAAATGATTACATTCCTTTCATGCACCCTAAAGGGATCAAGGGCCCTTTAAAGTTTGCATTATTTTTATTTTTAATATCAGGGCAAAGTATTGGGTGGGTGGGTATAGTTCCTGGACATCTGGAAGTTGTTTGCACCAAGTTAGTCTAACCCAGTCATAGGGTTATAACTTGTTAATATATTTGAAGGACCGGGTACAAGCCCATGGCCAGATGGCTGAGCTGGTGACCTAAACATAACGTGGTTGGCCAACACATTTAAATGAAAGCTGAGATATAATATTCGTGTGTACATTGTATCCAGATTAAATAATCAGCTCTGCATCCTTCACTAGGAGATAAAAATGCAAAGAGGCAGGGGGAGCATCACCTAAGGAGATTGATGGACTCTCCATTCCTGATTTGAGAAAGTAGGCTAGAGGGACACTTGGAGTACTCCACATCCCTCTAGGGCTCTAGGCCAGATTAGGCAGTGTGAGAACAGATTCAGACCTGGTACTGTTCATGCAAAAGGCTTATCGGCAAAGAATTGATGTTTTTGGTGCTGGAGGAGACTCTTGAGAGTCCCCTGGATTGCAAGGAGAGCAAACCTATCCATTTTGAAGGAAATCAAGCCTGAGTGCTCACTGGAAGGACAGATCCTGAAGCTGAGGCTCCAATACTTTGGCCATCTCATGAGAAGAGAAGACTCCCTGGAAAAGACCCTGATGTTAGGAAAGTGTGACGGCAAGAGGAGAAGGGGACGACAGAAGATGATATGGATGGACTGTCATCGAAGCAACCAACATGAATCTGACCAAACTCTGGGAGGCAGTGGAAGACAGAAGGGCCTGGCATGCTCTGGTCCATGGGTTCACCAAGAGTCGGACATGACTTAACGACTAAACAACAACAACTGTTCCTGGAAGATCAGTAAAATCCAAAATTGTCTTTGTCCTTCATTAATTAATAGATGCACCATCTGTACCCCTTTTGGAAGAAGGAAGATCAAACAGCAATAATCCCAGCTTTGATTGCTGCACCATTTTATTGTATTTTGTTTTGTTTTTATGCCACCCCATTAATGCAAGCACTATTTTGGGTGATTTACAGGTTAAACTTAAACACTGCAAACCATAGCACATCACTATTGGAACCTGTTTTCTATGTTCCACTAGCTAGAAAGGCTATCTTGAGACAGAGACACTTTTCAACAGTATAATCAGGCTGACAACCTCCTTTTAAGAAGAGGCAAGGTTGGTTCCTTTAACAGTTTGTTTTTAAATGGGCAGTAAGTGCTTGCAGACAGAGTCTATCCAGAATCACAGTGTGGATTTCGAGCAAATAGATCCACCACTGACATGGTATTCTCCCTCCGACAGTTGCAGGAGAAATGCAGGGAACAACAACAGCCACTCTTAGTGGCCTTCATAGACCTTACAAAAGCATTTGACTTGGTTAGCAGGGATGGCCTTTTCAAAATACTTCCCAAGATTGGATGTCCACCTCGTCTCCTTAACATCATCAGGTCCTTCCACGATGGAATGAAAGGCACTGTAGTTTTTGACGGCTCAACATCAGATCCCTTTGACATCCGAAGCGGAGTGAAACAGGGCTGTGTCCTCGCACCAACACTTTTGGGGATCTTTTTTGCTGTCATGCTGAAGCATGCCTTTGGAACTGCAACAGAAGGTGTCTATCTCCGGACTAGATCAGATAGAAAGCTCTTTAATCTCTCTAGATTGAGAGCGAAGACCAAAGTCCAACTGAAATGCATGCGGGACTTCCTCTTTGCAGACGATGCAGCCATTGTTGCCCACTCTGCTGAAGACCTCCAACAACTCATGAATCGTTTCAGCAAGGCCTGCCAAGACTTTGGACTAACAATCAGCCTGAAGAAAACACAAGTCATGGGCCAGGGTGTGGACTCACCTCCCTCTATTACCATCTCCACACAAGAATTGGAGGTTGTTCATGACTTTGTGTACCTTGGCTCAACCATCTCTGACACCCTCTCTCTAGATGTCGAGCTGGATAAAAGCATTGGGAAAGCAGCTACCATGTTCTCTAGACTCACAAAGAGAGTATGGCTCAATAAGAAACTGACAACACATACCAAGATCCAGGTCTATAGAGCCTGTGTCCTGAGCACACTCCTGTACTGCAGCGAGTCCTGGACCCTTTGTGCCCGGCAGGAGAGGAAGCTGAACACCTTCCATACGCGTTGCCTCCGACGGATTTTTGGTATCACCTGGCAGGACAGAGTTCCAAATAGAGTAGTCCTAGAACGAGCTGGAATTTTCAGCATGCATACATTACTGAAACAGCGACGTCTACGCTGGCTTGGGCACGTTGTGAGAATGGCTGATGGTCGGATTCCAAAGGATCTCCTATATGGAGAATTAGTGCAGGGAAATCACCCCAGAGGGAGACCACAGCTGCGATACAAGGATATCTGCAAGCGGGATCTGAAGGCCTTAGGAATAGACCTCAACAGATGGGAAACTCTGACATCTGATCGTTCAGCCTGGAGGCAGGCGGTACATCACGGCCTCTCCCAATTTGAAGAGACCCTTGTCCAGCAGGCTGAGGCAAAGAGGAAGTCACAAAGGAAGCAAAACCAGGGAGCTGGACAGGGGACAGATTGGATTTGTCTTCAGTGTGGAAGAGATTGTAACTCTCGAATTGGCCTCCTCAGCCACACTAGACGCTGTTCCAAGTCCTCCATACAGAGCACGCTACCATAGTCTTTCGAGACTGAAGGATGCCTACTAAAGACAATGTTATTTTTTCAGCCTCTTGATGCTTGTATTGGTTTTATTTCACTCACTAATTTTAATTCTATATAGTTCTCACATTTTATTTATAGTTGGGCTTCTTTGTCTATTGCTATATGATGTGAAGAGTTTAACATTAATTGTACTGTTCCTAGTATGTATGTAGTTTATATCACATCAGGTTCCCGATAGGTGGGAGATGCACTACACACACACACACACACACACACACACACACACACACACAGAGAGAGAGAGAGAGAGAGAGAGAGAGAGAGAGAGAGAGAGAGAGAATTAATATGCAAGCCAAAATAATTGCACACCTGTTCCAGACTTATACTGTACCTGCTAGGCAAGGTTGGAATTGCAATTAAATTCCTCTGTGCAGAGAGAAATGATTTGTTCACATAGTGAATATATTTTAGTCAGATCCTGCTGCCTTATATGACTGCAGAAGGGCAATGTGCAAGCAGTCCTAGCTTTCTTTCGAGCTGTCTATTGTGCACTGAGCCTTGCCCTGCTGTGCAATCAATTGTGGGACTGGTAACTCATATTGTCACCTCTGTGCTGAAATACCACACACACACACACACACACACACACACACACACACACACACACACACACACACACACACACACACACACTCTTACTTGTTCAATTGCTGTTTTATGCAAAGTAAAATGCAATAGGATTTTGTCCTTTCAATTTTTATTTAAATGTATATTTTCTATTTATATTTAGAGCACTGTAATGCGCTCTACGTGGGGCTATCTTTGCGACTGATGCGGAAGCTTCAGATGGTGCAGAATGCAGCAGCCAGACTTTTTAGTAAGGTGAGAAAACACCATCATATATCTCCCACTCTGGCCGCATTGAATTGGCTGCCCGTGCGCTTCCGCGTCAAGTTTTAATGATTACATACAAAGCCCTAAACCATTTAGGACCTCGCTATCTGACGGAATGCCTTCTCCCACCAAAATCTATTCATATCACTCAATCTAGTCAGGAGGTGCGACTGAGGAGTCTAACGCCGAGAGAGGCCCGGAAGGAAAAAACAAGAAACCGGGCCTTCTCGGCAGTCGCTCCTCAGTTACGGAATAATCTACCTTCAGATATCCCTATTGCCCCTTTGCTGGGTATTTTTAAAAGCCAATTAAAACCCTGGCTATTCAGGCAGGCCTTCCCTCCAGGCACTATTTGCTCTACAGTGGAGTCTTGACTTGAGAACTTAATCCGTATTGGAAGGCGGTTCTCAAGTCAAAAAGTTCTCAGGTCAAATCTGCATTTCCCATAGGAATGCATTGAAAACCATTTGATCCGTATCTGCTCTTTTCCGTCCATAGAAACTAATGGGAAGCTGCTATTCTGCCTTCGACCACTAGAGGGGGATATTTTGTTTCTTTTTTTCTTAGGTCAAGAAAGGTTCAGGGAAGGCAGGGAAAATACAGTCCAGGCAGTACCAGGCAGTCTGAAGACTCCCAATCCACTCTCTAAACGCTGGGAGGAGTGAGGAAGCAGACAGGCACCCTTTTCACTGCCCAACAGTTAACTGAAAGTTCAAATTTTGCACTTTCCCTGCCTCCCACATGGTTTTTTTTCAGTTCTTAACTCAAATCTAAGTATGTAAGTCAAGTCAATATTTTCCTATGAGAGTGGTTCTTAAGTCAAAATGTTCTTAACTCAAGTCGTTCTTAAGTCAAGACCCCACTGTACTTGTTTTTCCATTTTGAATGACTTTTTATTCTTGACACTGATTTTATTTAATTGTTTATTTTGTATGATGTACGCTGCCCAGAGTAGTCGAATGACTAGATGGGCGGGATATAAATAAATAAATAAATAAATAAATAAATAAATAAATAAATAAATAAATAAATAAATAAATAAATAAATATTTGTTTATAAGTGCATATAGGTCAACGCCCAAGATTTTACAGGTGGTAGAGGATAATAATATTTATATGGCATCAAGTCCATTCTGACTTATAGTGACCCTTTCTAGAGTTTCCTTTGTATCAAGTATTCAGAAGTGGTTTACCAGTTCCTTCTTCTGGGGACACCTTTTGACCACGTAACTTCCCCAAGGTCTAGCCCTTCTCCCACAAGGCACAGTGGGGAATCAAACTTCCAATCCTTGTGGTCTAACTCACTGTGCAATCCAGCCAGCTCAGTGGTAGACAGTAGAGATTCAACCCTATACCAAATGGATCCTTTCAAAATAAACAGACTGTACATATGTAGTTAGAGCCACATGAAACACATCAGGATGCAAAAAATGGGTCAAATGAAACTAGTTCAGATCCTGTGTTTGCAGAAAGGGCAGTAGGTACAGGAATTGTCAATGGAAAGCATCATATGACTGCCCTTCACTTCTTCCCTCTCCCTTCTAACAGTCATCTTTAGAAATCTAACAGGCAGTTGGTTTACTATTGAAGACCCCATTGAAAACATATGAGCACAATTAATTTACACATGGTATTTAAATGCTGTAATTTGCAAACCATCTTTTGAAAATTCTTGAGGAACAAGTGAGGACCTGGCTGGTAGTGAGTAAATGTCATTTCCTATCTTCAAAAGCTGGGGAGGGAGGGAGGGAGAAACCAAACTCAGTAACAACCAAGTAATCAATTTGACAGCAATATCAAGAAAAGTTCTAGGAAAAAGAAACATTAAAGTGTTGGTCTGTGAGTGTTCAGAAAAATAAATCTGTGATTTCTAAGACTCAGTACAGATTTTTCAAAAAATGAATCAGGCCAAATAAATCTTATCTTGTTCTATACACAGAGTCACATGCTTGATGGATGATGGTAATGTTGTCAATGTAGATATCATGATTTCTGCAAGGCTTTTGGTAAGGTCCCTGTTGAGATTTTTGTAGCCAAGTTGGTAAAATGTGGGTTAGATGATGCTACTATTAGGTATACTGTATTCATAGCTGACTGGCTATATTCAAGGAATGCTCATCAAGAGTTCCTCATTATTCTGGAGAAAGGTGACAACTGAGGTGCCACAGAGTTTTATTCTTAGCCTATTGTTAATCAACATCATTATAAATATTTGAAGGGCTGTCATGTTGAGCATGAAGCAAGCATGTTTTCTGCTTCTCCAGAGAGTATGACCCAAAGTAATGTTAGAGCTTGATTTATTATCTCACATGCTGTCTATAGTTTGAGTGACTGGGAGGGATTTTTCTGGATGGGGTGACTATCTTATCTATCCAACACTAAGCAGTGTACACAAGTCTCTAATTTCAAGCACCTGTAAATAAAGACATTTTTTTTTTTTGGTTGTAGGTTTTTCTGGCTGTTTGCCGTGTTCTCAAGGTTTTTCTTCCTAACGTTTTGCCAGTCTCTGTGGCTGGCATCTTCAGAGGACAAGAGTCAGAACTCTTTCTGTGCTTTGGATATTTTTTAATTCTTTCTCTTGCAAATGTCCCATTTGCAAGAGAAAGTGTAGTCGGAGAAAGTGTACGTAGTTGGAGAAAGGAGTGGACTCTGGGAAACTTGTTGCTATTCTCCTCTGTGGATCTCTGTACTACTACTGTGTACAAAAAGATAATTTTACCATCTGAATACAGTAAATGGATGTACTGCAACAAGTAATTGAGGAAGGAGATTTCAGCTAAGCTGTATGAAGAACTTCTTAACAGTAAAAGGTGTTTGGCAATTGCGTGGACTTTCTCTTTCACTGGATATTTTTTCAAAAGCTCTTGGGTCTCACCTGTCAGGGAGACTTTTGCTGTGGGTTTCTTGAATCAGGACATTGGACTCAATGAGCCTTGGGATGCCTTCCAGATCTACAGTGCACCCTCTACTTACGGAATTAATCTGTATTGGAACGGTGGCTGCAGGTCGAAAGGTCTGTAGGTCAAGTATTCATTGACCTACAATGCATTGAAAACCGAGTAATCCCGTAACCGGCCATTTTTGTTCCATTTTTGTTCCATTTTGGGTTTTTTTCTGGTCTGTAGGTCGATTCTCTGGCTGCAAGTTGAACCTAAATTTTGCGGCCAGAGAAGTCTGTAACTCGAAAAGTCTGTAAGTCAAGCCGTCTGTAAGTCGAGGGTCCGCTGTATAACTCTATGATCCTATGATACTCATCACTAATTAGTATAATATCACGTATAGCTAAAATGAAGATAGATTCTCCAAATTACTCACGTGTCAATACAAATTGAAATAGATTAGAATAACTGCTGCTTCATTCATCTTCTGGAATAATAAGAAAGAACTGAAGCTGTTCAGAATGTGGTCTTGCATAAAGTGATGGATAAAAATGAACAATTTTAAAAAATCAAATTGATTTAAATTTTAACATTTAATTTTTAAAATTTAAATAATTAAATAAATTAAAAATTTAATTTGTGATTTAAATCGTGATTAAAATCAATTGGATTTAAATCAAATCTACCCTATTCTGTAACAATAATTGTGTCTCATTAAGTCAATTATGACTTATGGCAACTCTTTTCAAGGTTTTTTAGGTAGAGAGTAGAGAGAAATCATTTATCATTCCCTTCTTCTTGGATCATCCTAGCACTGTGCAGCTTGCCTGATGCCACACAGGCTAGCTCTTCTGTGATGCACGGTGATGAACTGAACAACCTCTAGCTTCACAGCCTCCTCTATACAGATATCATATCAGCACAACATGCCTACAAAAGAGTGACAAGTCTCTGTCCTGATTCTGCCCACAGGCAGAGTCGCATGCCCTATGTAGGCTCTACTCGTTAGCAGGAGATTCTCTTTTTCAGCCATCATCCTCCACAGGTAAAATGCAAGGATACAGAGGGGAGTGACTAGTCATTCCTCTCAAAGCATGTTGGTAAAACTAGCAAACACCAGAGAATAAGTCTCAGCTATCTTGTATCTTATCTGGCAAACCTAAATTTCACTGCAGGTGACAGTCAGTCAAAAGGGCTCAGTTGGCAAGGTAGATCAGTGTCCTGCTTAAAAAAGAGAAGTTACCTGTAACTCTGGTTCTTTGCGTGGTCATCTATGAATTCACACTAATGGGTTTCATCTGTGCCTGCGCAGAGGTTTCCAGAATATTCTAAGCTTTATGCTACGTTTGTGAAGGACTGCCCCCTAGCCCACGTGGTCCGACTGCCCTCACAGTTACCTCAGTTCCTAACATAGCCCACCAATGCATCAATGGATACAGGAGGGACGGACAGAGAGGAGGACAAGCGGGAAATGTGAATTCACAGATGACCACTCGAAGAACCAGAGTTACAGGTAAGTAACTTCTCTTTCTTCGTGGTCTCTGTGAATGCATACAAATGGGTGACTAACAAGTTTACCTTGCAGGTGGAGGGACGTAACAGAAGGACTGGGAAAAACATCTCTCCCGGAGGCAGCATCTGCTTTGGTTCTTCTTTCCAACCTGTAATAGGAGGCAAATGTGGAAGGTGTTGCCGAAATAGCAGCTTTGCAAATATCCATCAATGGGACTGCGTGAAGGGATGCTGCAGAGGAGGCTGTCACCCTTGCGAATGAGCCTTAATACCCTAAGGTAACAATTGCTTGGTGAGTTATGTCAATTCTACAGTGTAGATAATTCATCGGGATATTGTCGGTGAGGATATCCGTATAATCCCTTGCGGGTGGTATGGTGACATGAACAGTCTTTAGACTTTGTGAACGGAGCCGTCTTGTAAGTATAAAAGGCCTGGGGGAACCCAATTTGTGGGTGAATAACTCGGATGTCTAATACTCAATCTTCACCAATGTTTCCAGGCATGTTGGGCAAAGACATAGGAAGCTCCATGTGATTCTGGATTCTCTAAGTACCTGGGGAGGGGAGCTTTCCTGGGGGTGTCCTCTTTGTAACTATATAACTCAGGGGTCTGTTATCCAATGTTCACCAAACTTTTGGAAATTGTAGAATAGCATCTGAGGATGCTTCCACGCAAATTTAGTGTCTCTAGGTGTTTAGGAGTCAGTTTTATAGACATTTAAAGCAAAGACAGATTGACAAATTGATTTGTCAAAGAATGTTCATATATTTGTATTCATTGAGTTGTTAACCTTGATTAATCATGAATCAAAATGAATTGCCATTTTTTAAAATTTGTCTCCATCTCTAGTTCAAACAGGTAAGCTCAATTCAAAAACAGCACTGAATAGCCTATCTCTGGTTCCCAAAGAAGCCTGGTGGCTCCCTGTAGATACATACCAACACATGCTAGTTGTAATGACACGGGAGAGCCTAATCCCGCCAAATGACATTTTCAAAAGATTAGTACACATCAGAGAAGGTCTGAATCAGTCACAAGTAGAGGAATTTTTTTCTAGAAGAAAATAGTGGTTTTAAAAGAAAAATTGCTCAGAGAACAACAGAAATCAGCAGCCTAGTTTTACCACTCTTATATATCTGCCATTTCCTATTTCTGTACCTGGGTAGATACCAAAGTTGGATGTAATATTAGGCCAAGTTGGAGAATCTCAGAGCCGAAGGCTAAATCCAGCCCTCCTGGCATGATAATTCATTTCTCTGGGCTTTCCTAGAAGGCCATTACCCTTCCCTACAGACAGCATTATTTTGTTGTCTCCTAACTTTTGTTCACTCCTCCCACCTATCCACCCACTCCATTCTAAAAGGATGAAATTCCTTTTCCAAGGCTTCATTACTGGTGATAAAAGCTTAGGCTTCAAAATACTAGAGTTGTTTTTTTTTTTGTACCATCCTTTGTTCCCTCCCTATTCCACCACCAAAATATGTTCCCTGAGAATTTCTTTGTAACTAAACTTGTTCCTCAGAATGAAAGATATTCTCCATCCCCCCATAATAAAGCACAGTTTACTGCTCCATGATCAAGGTTAGCTTCTAGCAATAATTGCATGCTTTCACCGTGACCTCCTCCCATATGACCAAAGAGAGGTTTAAATATTTTTTGTTTCCTCTTCAGTCAGCCATAGCTTATTATACAGTGGTGCCTCGACTTATGAACACCCTGACATATGACCATTTCAAGTTACGGCCAGCTCCGGCCGCAAAATTTTGCTTCGACTTGTGACCAGAGCTTCGAGTTACGATAAAAAAAAGACAGGGGAAAAAGGCGGGGAATTCAAATTGCTAACTGTTGGTAGCAAAGAGGCTGCTTCTTTGTAGCTCTTTCACCCCAGAAGTTAGAGAGTGTGCTATCAGAGGATACTTTGGACTACCTGGTAAGGTAATGTGCTGCTTTCTGCTTTTAAAAAACTGTTCTGGGAGGGTTTTACAGCATAGTTTTGGGCTGGGGGGTTATGTTTCTGTGCTCTGATGGGTCTTGCAGTCTTTGTTTTTTAGGGGGGGTTGCATTTCCAATGGGTCTTACAGTCTTTGCTTTTTGAGGGTTTTTTCCATTTCCAAAGGGTCTTGCAGTGTCTGTTTGCTTTTTGCTTTGCTTTTTTTGCATTTCCGGAGGAACTTGCACAGTTTGTTTGCTTTTCTCTTTTTTCCCCTTCGGCCGGAATGGATTAATTGCATTTCAATGCATTCACTTACAACTGTTTTGAGTTATGACCGGTGCTCCAGAACCAATTAAGTTCATAAGTCAAGGCACCACTGTATTATTAAAACTGAAAAGTGCAGCTAGCTCTTACTATAGTTAGTTTCAAAAAACACCGGCTTCCTAACCTTTACTTTGAAGTTGCCCTGCCATGTTCAGGCATTGTTATCAATCTGAAGGGACATTATTCTTAATTAGGAAATGCTTACACATGAAGAGGGTAAACTGATGAACAAATTCTACTGATCACATGGAATTGGCAGTACATTCATTTACTGTATTCAGATGCTGCCCCCCACTATTCTTTAAACATAAAGAGAAGATTGATCAACGAACAATTGGACAATGGAGTCATTTATGGAACAATAAAAAATACAAGTAAAATTGGATGTACACAATCAGATTAAATCAGTTCTGCATTCCAGTTATTTAAACAGATTATGAGTACAGTAGTAATTTGTATTAGCAACTCATTGGCTATGGAGGAAATGGGAAAATGAGACTAAAGACATTAAATTTGCAATAGCAAACTCACTCTTATAAAATATATATTCAAACAATTTTTCAAATGACCTAATAAAAAGAAAGTGTTAAAGTAAGTAGGCAGTGTTCTCATTAAAATTAAACATGCTCAATTTCCTCACTTGTACATCTGAGTTTGGATTTGATGTTAGATATATATTGGCTAGCAGAGGGTGCTGCTTTTCACACTTGTTTTAGGGCCTAGCTACATGTGGGGAAAAAAATCTATTTTTGAATTGGGTTTAGCTTGTTTGAAAACAATTTTAAAAATTCAGACTACACAACATACAGGGAAGCATGGATTTTTTTTTTGCCCGGGAGGCATGCTTTTTCGTTGAAAGTGAGGGTTGTTTATTTTAAATCACTTGTGAAATCAATTTATTTTTACTCATTTTGGCATATGTGAACACCGCTGTCAGTGTAAAATGTGTCTGTGAGGTTTGTCAAGTATTGGATGCTAGGGTCACAGGTTTCAGGCTGCAGGAAAATCATGCAATCCAGTCTGAAAAGAGAGCCAGCAGAGAAATAAAAGACGGGTGGGGGAAAGTGCTCCCTCCTTTGCACGTGGAGAAGCTGCCAATCTTGTCAATTTATCTGGTCAGTTTCTCTTTGCCACTCACTGTTATGCCTTACCTCTCACCAGGCATTTCCGTCACGCCACCACCACCACAACCACCTTCCCTCCCTCTGTGTGTGTCTGTCTGTTTCTGTGCACATGGGTCAGGCTGCAGGGAAACGACAGGTTACCCACCTGTAATTGTAGTCCTTTGAGTGGACCTTTGTGATTCACACTCTGGGTAATCGCGCATGTGTGGAGCCTCATCGGAATATTCTAAAGCTTCTGTGATAGCAAAAAAAGGCACCACACATTAGTGCAGATCCCTCCCCTCAGTATACGTACCTTGGCGCCAAGACTCTCCCTTCAGTCAGGTCAACCGCCACATAAAACAAGCAGGGTATGACAGTGGGGAGGTCGGGTTTGGTATGTGTGAATCACAGAGGTCCACTCAAAGAACTACAATTACAGGTGGATAACCTGTCATTCTTCATTGTGGTCTCTGTGAATCACACTCTGGGTGACTAACAAGCTGTCTTACTCAGAGGAGGGTGTCACACCAAGGTAGAGGATAAGACAGCATGCCCAAAATCAGCATCAGATCTCTACAGAATGTCCAGTGTATAATGATTGATGAACGTGGACGGCTGTGACCATCGGGCAGAGGCACAGACGTCCGGAAAAGGAATGCCGCAAAGAAATGCTGTAGATGTCACCACTGCCCTGGAAGAATGTCGGAAATAGTTTGTGGTGCTGGGTAAGCTAAGTGAATGGTGGAAGCAACCCATTTGGATATCCTCTGCGAGGTAACTTGAAGACCTTTAGCAGGAAGTTGGCAGCTGACAAAAAGTCAAGAAGGGTTGCGTGCGGGCTAAGAAGAAAGTGAGAGCCCTTCTCACATCCAAAGTATGAAGGATCTTTTCCAGAGGAGTAGATGGAGATAGGAAAAAGGACGGAAGAATTAATGGTTGGGACAGATGAAACTGGGAGACCCCTTTGGGCAAAAAAGTTATATCAACAAACAGTTTGACCTTATCTGGATAAAATTGGAGATAAGGGTAGTCAGATCTCAAGGTTGCCAGTTTACTAGCACAATGTGCTGATGTAATAGCAACAAGGAACGCCATCTTAAAGGTGAGCAATCTGAGATCAGTTGACGCAAGGGGCTCAAACGAGGCCCTTGTAAGTCATTAAAGGACTACTGTCAGGGACCATTGAGGTGGTGGTGGATGCACGTCAGGATACATGTGTGGCAGTCCTTTAAGAAAGCGTTTCAGAGTAGGGTGTCTAAAAAACGTGGCTGCTGGAGAGATTGGCGACTCATAAGCGACGACTGCAGAAAGATAAACTTTGAGAGATGAAAGGGAAAGGCCTTTAGTTTTCAGTTGAAACCAAGAAAATGAAGGACAGTGGAAAGAGAGGGATTGACTGAAGGTAGTGAAGGTGCTGTGGTAAAGGATTAGAATTTCTTCCCTTTGTACATGTAAGCCCTCCTACTTGAGGGTTTCTTTGCCGGATGAAGGACATTCATCAGGGAGCCAGAAACCCCCACGCTGCAAGTTGAAGGGCAAGTAGATCTGGCTGGAGAATTAAATTTTTGTTTTGTGTATGCAGGTGAGGCAGGTGGGGCAGGTGATAGATGTCGGATGACGGTTGGCGGGGAACCAGGAACCAAGGTTGTCGTGGCCACCATGGAGCTATCAGGATAGCATTGGGCTTGTCCTGCTGCTGAAGATGGACTACGACTTTGTGGAGGAGTGGGAAGAGTGGGAACAGGTGAGTGACTTGGGCCAATGGCCTATGAATGTGTCTCCGTGGGAATGCTTGCCGACTCCTGCACAGAAACAGTGGCGTTTGCATTTCAGGAGGCAAAGAGAATGACGGTGGGTGTGCCCCAATGTGTGCACAGGAGGAGGAGGATGGATTGGTCTAGTTCCCACTCATGGGCTTGGGATTCTTTGTGGCTGAGAAGATTGTTGTCTTGACCAGCTATATGTGAGGCAGATGTGATGGGATAGGCACCATCCCCACAGATCACCAATGAGATAAAGGAGGCTTGGGGAGTGAGTGCCCCCTTGTTTGAGAATGTAATACATCGTGGTTGTCTTGTCTGTGGCGATTTCAACCATTTTGCTGGCAAGGTGGTTTCTGAAAGCTTTGCAAGCTTTTATTACTGCTAGAAGTTCCAGCTTGTTGATATGGGGCAGTTTCTCTCTTTGTGACCATTAAGCATGGATCTGAAGGAGTTTGCAATGAGCACCCCAGCCAATGATGCTGGCATCCATGGTAACTTGTATTTGTGGATGTGGTTGTTGGAAGGGCCGTCCCACTGTAAGGTTTTGAGTAGATGCCACCATGTAATTTGTGTAAGTTCTGGAGTGACTTGTAACAGGGTATTTGGTGGGTCTCTTATTGGGTTGAACAAGGCTAGGAACCATGCTTGAAGCAATCTCATTTTGAGGCACACATGTTGAACTACAGAAGTCATGGATGCCATAGTGCCCAGGACATGTTGAACTGTCCATGAAGGCACAAGTGCCGAAATCCTGGAGGAGAGACAGTGTAAAGTGGATGTCTCATTGTGCCTTGTGACGGGAGCAAGCTATGAGGAACCAGTCGTCGAAGTATGGAAAGATGTGAATTTTGTGAAGCTGCCACCAGGGCCATATATTTGGTGAATATCCGAGGAGCTGTCATGAGTCTGAATGGAAGTCTTTTGAATTGATAGGCTTAAATTCCAAGTTGGAAACAAAGGTAAGGCCTGTGAGAAGGATGGATGGATACATGAAAATAGGCATCTTTTAAATCTATGACTGCAAACCCATCTTTTTTGCAGAGTAGGGGTAGAACTGATTTGAGGGTAATCATACGGAATTTGGTGGTAATTATGTATTGATTTATCTCCCTGAGGTTGAGAATGGGGCAGAGACTTCCATCTTTTTTTGGGACAGTGAAATAACGAGAGAGAAAAAAACTCTGCCTGTCTAGTGCATTGGTTCTACGGTATCCTTGAGTAACAGTGCTTGTATTTCATCCTGCAGGGTTTGTGATGGAGGTGTGACAGTATGTGATGGTTGAGGGAGCTGGTAGAACTGTATGCAGTATCTGCTTTGTATGATGGAGAGGTCCCAAGCATCTGTGGTGATGCCTTCCCATACAGGTGTTTCCAAAATACAGAAGGGGAATTGTGAGATTGTGTTGGGATCTCAGCCAGCTCAGCATCAAATGTTTATTCTTGTGGTCATTGCGCCTGGTTGTGGTTTTTGACAAGGTTTGGCTTGGTAAGATTGTTGTTTATAGTAAGGCATGTAGGATGTTTGCCTCTGAGGTTTATGATGGAAATTTTGGTATGAGTTCTAAAGGTGGTGCCATTGAGTGTACTGAGGGTGTTGCTGGTATGTGGGGTAGACTCCCCAACACCTAGCAGCTGTCCTCTTCTTTTGGAATTCTCAAGAATGTCAGCATTAAAGAGACCTGCCCCATCAAATGGGAGGTCTTCAATACGCACACATGCATCCTCAGAAAACCCAGTGGTTCTGAGCCAAGAAAGGTGGCAAAGTGCTATAGAGGTTGCCATTGATTTAGCTGTGGCATCGACAGTATGTCTGGTGGACAGCATCTGTTGTTTGGCAACCAAGAGCCCTTCTTGTTGAAAGGTTTTTGCCAGCACTTTTTTATCTTCAGGGAATGCATCAATAAAGGTGGACATGTTGTCCCAGAGGAAATAGTGATAAGCACCCATGCCTCCCTGGTAGTTGGCAACCTTCTGGTAAAAGTGGCAGAAGAATATAGCCATCTGCCCAGGGAGTCAAAACGCCTGCTGTCTTTATTAGGCAGTATGAGAACTTGTTGAGAACAAAATTGCAAAGCCTTGACAAAGATTGAACAGGGGGCTGGCTGTTATTGTAAAAAGACCGTGCCCAGGTCGTGCACTCGATAAAGATTGTGGATGTGCTTCAACACCAAGTGAAGTGAAGCTGGTTTCGTCCAAGAACGGCTAGCTGTGCTGAGGAGAGATGGAAACATTGAAATGTGGACTGGTGTTGTGGTGTCCTTAGAAAGGGGGTCATAAAGATTATCTGCTGGTTCAGTTGTGGATCTATGGATTTGAAGGTGAAGGGATTTAGCCATGCAAATCATTAGTTTCAATGTGAATCATAAAGCCCAGAGTAGACCTTTGGTCTAGATGGGTGGGATAGAAATCCAATAAATAAATAAATAAGTTGGGCATAAGTTTGAGAGTCCTCCGCTGGAGATGGAGGGTCTACATCTACTAGGTCGGAGTCTGGAAATGTTTGTTTGTTTGTTTGTTTGTTTATTTGTTTATTTATTTATTTATTTATACCCTGCCTATCTAGTCATTTCGACCACTCAATGTTAACAATATTGATGGCCTTTGGAGTCTGGAGCCCTGCTTAGACTGCTCAACTTCATGCTGTGATTCAATTTATTATTGATCGATATCAACATCAAGAGGCTGCTCCTCAAAGTATTGATGTTGACACCGAGCTGTCGATGTCGAGGCTATGTCAGTGGGCAGTGGTTGATATCGAGGATTGTCAACTGGTATCGAGGTTGAGAGGGTTGATATCGAGGATTGGGGTTGATATCGAGGATCGTTGACCACTGTAGGCATCGAATGTTCATCCATGGACAATGGTCAATATCGAGGATTGTCGATATCAATGGAGCCAGTATCCAAGTGGTGTCGAAATGGAGGTTGCTGTCGGTGTCGAGACAGCTGTCGAGTGGTAAGGGCCACATTGGATGACAGTAGAATAGACAGATGGTGGTGACACCGAATGGGATGAGTGGTCCCTGTCATCCTGATGGGCAGGAAAGAAATAGCTTGTTGGTGCTGCAAATGCATCCTGAGCCGAAGAGTATTGATCGGCTTTTCTGGCTTTCTTAGGGGCCGGCTGATAATAGGCGCCAGGTAATCCAGGGTGATCATGATAATAAGATGGTTTTGACACCAAAGGCTCTCGTACGTGAGACCCTTGCTGTGGTATGGCCATCAAACCAGGCAAGACAACTGGCCGATATTGCTTGGTGGGCCTTTCAGTTGGGCACCGATCAGGGCAAATGGCAACACAATGATGGTGCTGAGCGTGATCTGACTCCGTGTGTGAAGGCAAGCGGATGTTTTTATATGATTCGTGCCCATGATGGTGTGTTGGAGGCCGAGGTGGTAGGACTGCTGGGACAGAGTAAGGCACAGTGACAGGTTGTGTTTCAGCTCTGTGGATATTGGGCAAAGCAACCAGAGATGACTCACTGCTCCCATTCTGGTGATGGTTGGTGGGGTGGAAGTCCCTCTCCATTTGAGAGTGAACCCACAAATATGAGATCTATGGACTCTGGTGGCTGTGGAGCCGGGGAAATAACTTTGGAGGATTAGGTTCAAATAGAGTAGTCCTAGAACAAGCTGGGATGTTTAGCATATATAAATTACTGAAACAACTATGTCTACATTGGCTCGGGCATGTCATGAGAATGGCTGATGGTCAGATTCCAAAAGATCTCCTGTATGGAGAATTAGTGCAGGGAAATTGCCCCAGAGGGAGACCACAACTGCAATACAAGGATATCTGCAAGAGGGGGGGAGCTTATCTGCAAGCGGGATCTGAAGGCCTTAGGAATGAACCTCAACAAATGGGAAATTCTGACATCGGAGCATTCAGCCTGGAGGCAGGAGGTGCATCACGGCCTCTCCCAATTTGAAGAGACCCTTGTCCAGCAGGCCGAGGCCAAGAGGCAGTACCGAAACGAGCAAAATCAAAGAGCTGGAAAGGGGACAGATTGTATTTGACTTCAGTGTGGAAGGGATTATCACTCTTGAACTGGCCTTCTCAGCCACACTAGATACTGTTCCAAGTCCTCTATTCAGAGCACATTACCATAGTCTCTGGAGACTGAAGGATGCCTAATCAATCAAGCCATAGATTTAGTGGGCTGGAGAGATTGCTTCCAAAGCCAAAGCTTGAATCTGGAGAGATGACTGCGGAGAACTCCACGTTTAAAATTTTTGCAGTGAGGGCACGAGGAAGTTTGATTTACTGTTGCCGTCTGAAAGTAGGATTTTGTTTTCACAGACCATGCATCATTTAAATGGGCCTGAAGAGGCCATGAAACAAAAGAAAAATGGGGAAGGGGTGGCTTCGGCCCTAAGGCTGGAATAATCTTTTTCTTTCCTTTTTTTTTTAAATAAAGGAAGATTTAAAAGAATTGTCTTTCCTTTGCTTTTAGATAAAGACTCACAGAAGCAAGGAACAAGGTTCTCAACATAGCAGTTGAAAGAAACTGAAGGGACAGCAGAAGCTCTAGAATATTCAGGTGAGGTTCCACGCATGTGCAAATTACCCAGAATGTGATTCACAGAGGCCACAAAGAACCTCTGTTTTAATTTTTCTGTCATACTGAGCTAGCACTACACCAAACTGCAAGAAATTAAAAATATATTAAAATAACACCACAGTAGCAGTGGCTAGTGGCTGTGAGAACTAGCCAGCACAAAGGCAGGTGGGTGTAGAACAAAGCCTCGAAGGCAACAATTCTAAAAGTCAGTATAGTTCCCTTGACTGATATACAACACAGCTTAAAAACGGATTAAAAGTTTTCCAAGAGTGTATACATGCACTGATCCAAAAACCACATGGCTACCTCATAAATTTAAACCAGCTTCAAAAACCCCAAATGCAGTTCCTGATTTATTTTCACAGTGTAACTGCACTCTTAGTTAGATCACAGTGCCGTATCTGAGCAAGTCTTTAGCCATGAATATCCAGGTTCGTGTTCATTTTCAAAACGAAAACTGGAAAGCTTTTTTGGCCTGTTCTGCTTTTGTTCTATTAGCAGCCACCTTCCAGACAGTGACCACTGTGTCTCACAATTAAATACTCTAAATTGAATAAATCATGTGTATCTAGACACCAAGTAATTGAAGTGCCTCGTGTCTGCCATGGGGGTCAATGCAAGAGACTGAAGATGACACATTTGAAAGGATGATTTTGTTCAGAATTTGAGCATGAGATATAATTTACATTAGATGGCTCACTATTAGTTCTGCATTCATTCCAGGAAATTTAACTGATCTTTACTTTAAAGACATGAGTTCTACATACAACCATTAGGATTTTGCAGAAATTGAATGGGTTAGATGTTAATAACAATTTGCAGTTTTTACAATAACGATAGCTTCTTTTGACTTTTCTTTTTCTGAACTGTAGATACAGAATGTTTTATCATAGGGTTGAACAATGCAGTAAGCCAACCACATGGAGGGGGAATGAAAGAGAAGAATTTTGGATTCTTTGCACACACACGCCTCCCTGAAGTTCACAAGTCCCCAAGATGCTACCAGCCGAATCCAGGCTGACTCAACATGCTGCTTCAGTATAATAGTGAAGTAACCAAAGAAAAACCCGAGCAGACTAAATATGGATTATCCACAGTAACTATATAATTCTTAAAGTGCCATATCCCTTTAAATATTAGCAATTTTTCAGTTAATACAGAGTAAATTCAATGCAAACATTCAAATCCAACAGTCAAATCGATCAGGAAGCTGAGAGATCTTGAACAAACTTGTCCAGCTTGTATGATCCAATCCTTAAACTTTAGAAGACTCCAATCAAGGTTTTAAGTCCCACAATATCCTTTATAATAGAATTTTCTTGGAAAATAACTTCAATTCCTTTGTGGAAACTTTAGATTGTCCCAGCTAACTAGACTGCTCGCAAGTTAACCCACTTTCATTTCCTTTGTCAAAGCTTGGGACATGGGTTTTATTGGTAAAGGATTGTTCCCGTCAAGATGAACTTCCCAGAAAGAACCATATCCCAAACTTTGACTTTTGATAATCACATGCAAGGTAAATACAAATGGTTTCTCTTTGCAGCTTGCTTTTATGATAGGGTATCCAAGGTACAGCTTGGACTGTATTTCCTCCCTTTGCACAGTCTGGTGGTTTGGGGACTCCTATGTAGACCACCTCTGAAATAATTGTGACCTCAGCCCATGGATCTATTCTGAAATTGACCATCCCTCTCTAATAGTTATGCTTATTTCACAGGAAAGACCAGCATCTTTACAAAACTGAGATTCTAAAGAAAACTTGGATCTCATGCTGTGGTCACTTTTTATATCCTTTATGTACAACACATAACAGCAAAATGGTGTGCATATTGGGGGGGGGGGGTTGTAGGTTTTCAAAATTATTAATATATCCTGCAAGGTATTTCACTAACCAGGCAGATCTTTCTAATGCTATTAACAGGATCCTTCACATATTTCAGACTTCGACCTGCTGTCTGAATGGTGGGGCCTATTCTTTCAATCCTGCGGAACTCTGAAACTAGTAGCGGCAAAGATTAAATCTTTACATTTTCTGTTTCTAAGAATCTATGGCCAGTATCCTGTTGAGCTCCTGCAAAGTGGAAAGTCCCACTAGTGCAGTAACACAGGATCACACAGCTTGTGCAGATATTGCTGTTGTGCAAGTGGTGTTCTTCTTGGAGAAAACACACCCTCACTCATCAACGTATTTAGACAAATGATGTGACCCTGTCTTATTAACCAGGTGGAATTTTCCAATTAGCAGAAGTTCCACAGGATACTTAGACTGTGGGTTGATAACAGTAGGTTATAGAAGACTCGGTGGTTGGGAACTTGGACAAGAACTTTATCGTCTCTCTTCAGAAATAACAGAGCAACAGGAACCTTCTGATTTTTGCCTACAACAAAGTCAAATGTTATCTAATGACTAAACTATAAAATGTGGTTTCCGTAAACATATTTTCCCTGAGAATCTCATTCAGCACTGGGGAATCTACTTACAAATAAATTTCCACAAGATGCATTATTAAACACGTTATCTATTATGACTTTCCAAGTTATACTGACCAATCTCGGTAAATTAGTTAAAGACACTGGAAACGCTCCAATGTAGAAGGGAAGAGTAGAGAGTCAAACATTTTTGACAGCATTGCAAAAATCAGTGACAAAAGAACCCCATGATATTTCTAGAAGTAGTTCACCTGAGAAGCACAGCATGGAAATAATTCAATTCTCTTTCAAATATTTTGCATACTGCTCTGGGTACTAACATATACAGCTGTTCTCTGCACAGTAGAGCTATATTTGTTTCTGAAAATGGAAAGGTATTTGGTCAGCATGAATACCATTTATAAACTCAACAATCATGGCAAATACTCACTAGTTTAAGTCTCTGGCTGTGGAATCAGAGGTTGGGAGTTCAATGCTCCTGTGAGTAGAGCCAGCCTGTATGGCCTTGGGAATGATCACCATTAATCAGAATTCACTTGGCCATATATGATTATGATGAGTATGAAAGGATAGGGAAGTGTAACATTTCATAGATAGATAGATAGATAGATAGATAGATAGATAGATAGATAGATAGATAGATAGATAGACAGACAGACAGACAGACAGACAGACAGACAGACAGACAGACAGACAGACAGACAGACAGACAGACAGACAGATAGATAGATAGATAGATAGATAGATAGATAGATAGATAGATAGATAGATAGATAGATAGATAGATAGATAGATAGATAGATAGATAGATAGATAGATAGATAGATAGATAGATAGATAGATAGATAGATATGTGTGTTTAGTCGTTTAGTCGTGTCCGACTCTTCGTGACCCCATGGACCAGAGCACGCCAGGCCCTCCTGTCTTCTACTGCCTCCCGGAGTTGTGTCAGGTTCATGTTGGTTGCTTTGCAGACACTGTCCAGCCATCTCATCCTTGGTCGTCCCCTTCTCCTCTTGCCATCACACCTTCCTAACATCAAGGTTTTTTCCAAGGACTCTTTTCTTCTCATGAGATGGCCAAAGTACTGGAGCCTCAGCTTCAGGATCTGTCCTTCAAGTGAGCATTCAGGGTTGATTTCCTTTAGAACTGATAGGTTTGTTCTCCTTGCAGTCCAGGGGATTCTCAAGAGCCTCCTCCAGCACCACAATTCAAAGGCATCAATTCTTCGGCGGTCTGCTTTCTTTATGGTCCAGCTCTCACTTCCATACATCACGACAGGAAAAACCATAGCTTTGACTATTCGGACTTTTGTTGGCAAGGTGATGTCTCTGCTTTTCAAGATGCTGTCCAGATTTGTCATCGCTTTCCTCCCAAGAAGAAGGCGCCTTTTAATTTCAGGGCTGCTGTCTCCATCTGAAGTAATCATGGAGCCCAGGAAGATAAAATTTGACACTGCCTCCATATCTTCCCCTTCTATTTCCCAGGAGGTGATGGGACCAGTGGCCATGATCTTAGTTTTTTTGATGTTGAGTTTCAGACCGTTTTTTGCACTCTCCTCTTTCACTCTCATTACAAGGTTCTTTAATTCCTCCTCACTTTCTGCCATCAGAGTGGTATCATCTGCATATCGGAGGTTGTTGATATTTCTTCCGGCAATCTTAATTCCGGCTTGGGTTTCTTCCAGTCCAGCCTTCCGCATGATGTATTCTGCATATAAGTTAAATAAGCAGGGGGACAATATACAGCCTTGCCGTACTCCTTTCCCAATTTTGAACCACTCAGTTGTTCCATGACCAGTTCTAACTGTTGCTTCCTGTCCCACATATAGGTTTCTCAGGAGACAGATAAAGTGGTCAGGCACTCCCATTTCTTTAAGAACTTGCCATAGTTTGCTGTGGTCCACACAGTCAAAGGCTTTTGCATAGTCAATGAAGCAGAAGTAGATATTTTTCTGGAACTCTCTGGCTTTCTCCATAATCCAGCGCAAGTTAGCAATTTGGTCTCGAGTTCCTCTGCCTCTTCGGAATCCAGCTTGTACTTCTGGGAGTTCTCGGTCCACATACTGCTGAAGCCTACCTTGGAGGATTTTGAGCATAACCTTGCTAGCGTGCGAAATGAGTGCAATTGTACGGTGGTTGGAGCATTCTTTGGCACTGCCTTTCTTTGGGATTGGGATGTAGACTGATCTTTTCCAATCCTCTGGCCACTGTTGAGTTTTCCAAACTTGCTGGCATATTGAATGTAGCACCTTAACAGCATCATCTTTCAAGATTTTAAATAGTTCAACTGGAATGCCATCACCTCCACTGGCCTTGTTGTTAGCCAGGCTTTCTAAGGCCCACTTGACTTCGCTCTCCAGGATGTCTGGCTCAAGGTCAGCAACTACATTGTCTGGGTTGTCCAGGATATCCAAATCTTTCTGATATAATTCCTCTGTGTATTCTTGCCACCTCTTCTTGACGTCTTCTGCTTCTGTTAGGTCCCTCCCATTTTTGTCTTTTATCATGCCAGGCCCTCCTTCATGGATTGCTGCCTTGTCGTGGCGAAGGGGCTTGAGTAACTCAGAGAAACTATGGGCTATGCCGTGCAGGGACACCCAAGACGGACAGGACATAGTGGAGAGTTCCAACTAAACGCAATCCACCTGGAGTAGGAAATGGCAAGCCACTCCAGTATCTTTGCCAAGAACGCCCCATGATCAGAAACAAAAGGCTAATAGATAGATATAGATATAGATATAGATATAGATATAGATATAGATATAGATATAGATATAGATATAGGTCTCTGGCTGTGGAGCCAGAGGTTGGAATTTCAATTCAATTCCCCACTGTACTTCCTTGATGGGGGCTAGATTTGATGATCCATAGGTTCCCTTCCAGTTCTGCAGTTCTAAGATTATTATATTATTATTGTACATGTGTATACACACACACACACACACACACACACACACACACACACACACACACACACACACACACACACACACACACACACACGCACACAAACCCACTGTGCCCACAAAATGTCTTTCATTTTTGGTTACACTGCAGAAGCCTCTGTGCTGCAAGGTCAAAAGACCTGCAGTTGTAAGATCAAATCTACGTGTTGGAGTTAGCCCCCGTCGCTTGTCCCAGGTCCCACCAACCTAGCGGTTCAAAAGCATGCAAAATGTGAGTAGATAAATAGGTACCATCTCAGTGGGAAGGTAAACGGCGTTCCGTCTCTAGTCATGCTGGCCACATGACCACAGAAGATTGTCTTCGGACAAAACGCTGGCTCTATGGCTTGGAAACGGGGATGAGCACCACCCCCTAGAGTCGAACACGACTGGACAAAAATTGTCAAGGGGAACCTTTACCTTTACTCAAGGGGAACCTTTACCTATACCTTTAAGGCATATTTCAGGTTTTCTCCATAACTCCTTTAGAGAGGACTACTTTCTTTTTAGGGAGAAATCTGCCAGGGGTACCTGGACTGAGTCCAGATGTTTCCTGGTGCTGCCCACACATATAGAGTAGGCAGAGGAAAGCCATTTTTCTCACTATGAAAACACCCACATGGCCAATATCCTTAAAATCTTATATGGTAAATAAGACTCCATGGCTGTATTTGGTAGCAGAAATTGAGAAACTAGAAGAGCAAAACAAGAAATCTATCTAAGGCCACAACAAACATATACACATTTACCTGAGAGAAAATCCCACTTAACTCAATGAAATTAATTCTGAATAGGCAGGAGCAGGATTGTGCTCTCAGGCTGCAATCCTGTGCAAACTTACTTTGAAATAAACCACATTAAAATCGATGTGCCTAACTTTTGAGCAAACATGTACAGGTTTATGTTATAAACTGTTATAACAGTGAGCGTGCATGCACGAACACACACATACACTATCAAAATGCCAGATGCAGGGGAGGGGTATCAGGAGACAGGTATCTAATTGTCTCGTGTGCTCCCAGGGGCATCTGGTGGGGCCACTGTGAGATACAGGAAGATACTAGGTGGGCCCTTGGCCTGATCCAGCAGAACTCTCCTTATGTTAAATAGATCACTGGTTCTTAACCTTGGGTTACTCAGGAGTTTTGGACTGCAACTCCCAGAAGTCTTCACCACCAACTGTGCTGGCTGGAGTTTCTGGGAGTTGCAGTTCAAAAACATCCGAGTAACAAAGGTTAAGAACCACTGAAATAGATCATTGATCATAGATGTTCTTATGTAATAATGGGACAATGTGCTTTCTAGAGACAGTTGCAATGCCTTGCATCATACTCCCTCTTCCTTCTAGTAGCAAGAACAGCTGCAACCCTGGCCACAGAAACTGACATGATCCAAAATGCTGCAGATAAGGCTTCTTATTGAACTGAGTAAGGAACATAGTCAGCCACTCAGAAGACTTTCCAGTTACGTCTTTCTCATTTCAACATGAAGAACAGTTACTGTTTACTTTTGCCCTGCATGAACACCCAAATCATCCGCAGCCAGAGATCCATAAAAACTGCTGCGCTAGAGCTCATGTGGCAGGCTAATTACTGTATAGTTTTAAACTATTTACAGTATTTCAGCACCTCACTCAGCACAAAGATCAATGAGAAACCTTGAGCCACTCACCGTCTTTGAGCCCAGCCTACTCAAACAAGGCTGTTGTGAAAACAAAATACAGTAGTACCTGCAGGAAAGGGGGGGGAGAGACAAACCAGTGCCTCCTGCGTTCACTGGACGCAGCCAGAGGTACAAACAGAACAAAACTACCACCAGTAACAGTCTAAAGATGAACTAGTAGTCTCAACTAATTGAATCAAAGGAATTTACAAAAGTCTGGCCTTACTTTTCATCCACTGATTTGATGGGGCCAACAATTAAAAGAAAGAATAGGAAAACTGAGGAAATAGTCTTCTTGCAGATTCTGATCTGTATCCAACCTTTTAAATGGGGGGGGGAGAATCCCCCCTTACAAGAACATCAATTTGAATAGATTTTTTCCCCTCATGCTCCAAGACTCGCATCAGCATCACAGTTGCCACCTTGTTTCCAGCAAAAAGCATTTTCACACGAGAAAGAAAAGTAAAGAAAATTAAAATGTGAAACCTGGCACTTAAAAGAACTACTACACGGGGTGCCTCTTGTTAAGAGACTGGTGAGGTTACGATCACCCCCAACAGCGATTATTCATACCGTTCTTGTTATTGTTTTTACCTCAAATCTGCTGAGGCTCGAGCTCTTGGAGCGAGACTTCTTGCGGAGATAGACCGAAAAGAACCGGCGCACCGTGAACTTCTTCATGTTCATTTCCATCGCCCCGTTCGGCCCGGCGGAGGCGCAGCGCCGAGTCGGGAGAGCCGCCGCAGTGGCCGGGCGAAGCTAGAGCATGCCGCTCGTCTCCGGCGTCAGAGCCCTCGGAGGAAGAAGCAACGGCGGGCGAGTCTTCCTGGGCGGAGGAAGGTCCCCTTCGGAATTCATCCAGCCCCGCGGGCGGGCGGGCGGGCGGGACGGAGCCAAACCCCCTCAGAGGCGCACCGTGCCAAAAAAGCTCGGGACACGCGACCCGGCGCCTCGCCCCGACCCGGGTTCACACGGCATCGCCGCAAGTCCAACTCTCGTCCTTCCCCGCCCGCTTTTGTGTCCCTCCCTCCCGCTCGGGGTCCCCCTACGCCCAATCGGCGTCGGCTGTTCTTGCCTGCATAATCAGCTCTTCTCGGACATGACAGCTCCGAAATCTCTGCCCCGCAGATGGGAGAGGACAGGAGCAGAGGCGCCCCCGCCGCCGCCGCCTCTCGATCGCCGGTCTGTTCCAATTTCCGGGCTTGTGGATGCAGGGCTGTGCCGCGCTCCCGCTTGAAGCGGGTTGGGCGCTGGTGCAGGAGGCAGAGAGCGAGCGAGCTATAATTATCCCGGTCCGATTTAGGAAAAGATGAGCTCTCACAAAAGAGATCTCCTGGGAGATTCGCTCTGGAGGCAGGCAGGCAGTCAATCAGCGAGGCCGCTGCCAACCTAGCTTAAGTCGGTACATCTCTACTAGCGGCTGCTCTCAATCTCTTGCCTTCTTCGTTAGTTTTCTGGAATTCAAACCTATCTGTAGTTTTCTCCCCACGAAACGTGTGTTCTCCACAGACGGGACCGAGCTGCAACATCAAATTCGTTAACTGATATTGTTAGCGGAGCAAATCCTGAAATATGAAACGCCGAACAAAATGAACCCCTCTGCTCCCTATGTATAAAAGGTTATAAATTGAATTGCCTACCTGGGTTTATTAGAATCCCACCCCACCTACATTTGCCATTAAACGCACCATCTTCCTCCTTAACCACCCTGATGGCATGGGTGATAAGAAAGAAAGAAAGAAAGAAAGAAAGAAAGAAAGAAAGAAAGAAAGAAAGAAAGAAAGAAAGAAAGAAAGAAAGAAAGAAAGAAAGAAAGAAAGAAAGAAAGAAAGAAAGAAAGAAAGAAAGAAAGAAAGAAGTGGCTCTCAGGATTCAAAACCCATATCAGTCTTTGTTATTGTTGCTATTTAGGTAGGCTGAAAAGTCACAGGAAACTATGCAAGCCTTAGAATTTCACTAAGCAAGTCAGCAAACAAAGGGATTGAGGAGGACTCCTATGGGGTACTCAAGTGGTTTTAAGTCACTGAAATATCAGGAGAACGCCATATTTAGCCATTCAGTGGGATTCTACAGTGGAGGAAGATTTTACACCATCTGAAGCTGGGATTTTGTTCACCAGCTACCT
This sequence comes from Pogona vitticeps, assembly GCF_051106095.1. Classification (NCBI taxonomy): domain Eukaryota; kingdom Metazoa; phylum Chordata; class Lepidosauria; order Squamata; family Agamidae; genus Pogona; species Pogona vitticeps. The sequence continues at coordinate 64,622,115 of NC_135783.1, read as the reverse complement.
ACCAACGCTTCTCAATTTAGCTTTCTCTATTTTAAAAAAATCTAGTATGCTATCTAAATATATCTCTAGCTTTGTTTAAAAAAAAAACCACCCCGCTCTACTGCTGCATAACACTGCCATGAAGAAACAGAATGTGCATTTTGCACAAGAATTGAGAAAGATCTAGCAGCTGGATTTTATACTTTTTTAAAATAACAGGTAACCTTTGTGTGTATGTGTGCACTTATTCTTCATTCTTGGAAGAGTTGTAGGTAACCTGAAGCCATCTCAATATCTGAGGATGTCTAATTTGAACGTCCATAATCTCTACACACTTTCCATCTGAAGACTGCAAGAATAGGCGTGGCTTTTTGGTGTGCTAGCCATGTTGCCTGATGAAGAATCTTGCAAAATATGGAAGCTGACACACTACTGTGTAACCTTTAACTTGGCCTAAAAATATGAATTCTCAACTTTGGTGGTGAATTATGGAACCAAAAAAATTGTGTGGAAACGAACAATTTTATTTGAAGGGGCAACTTTCAAACAGAAAAAGCTCATAGATATATAAATGTAAATGTCTGAATAATAAACCTTCGGACTGAGAAGTGTATATAAAATTACCATCTATTAGTAATATAGTTTGCAAGTATTTCTGTATTTTTCTAAACTATTCATCACATAATTATTGTGATTAACATGGCAGTAATGGACTAATGGTTGCCAAAATTATACCAGCTACGGCCCTACCTGGACGAGCGGAGTCTCATGACAGTCACACATGCACTGGTAACATCCCGCATAGATTACTGCAATGCGCTTTACGTGGGGCTGCCTTTGAAGACGGTCCGGCGACTGCAACTGGTCCAGAATCGAGCTGTGCGGCTGGTGAGTGGTGCAGCCGCCAGGGAACATATCAAGCCGATTCTGTATAAGTTACATTGGCTACCAGTTGCTGCCCGGGCCCAATTCAAAGTGCTTGTTTTGACATATAAAGCCCTAAACGGCTTGGGCCCTGGATACCTGAAGGACCGCCTCCTTCCATATGAACCTACCTGGCAGTTAAGATCTAGCCAGGGGGCCCTTTTGAAAGAGCCGTCCCTTAAGGAGGTAAGAGGGACGGCTTGTAGACAAAGGGCCTTCTCGGCAGCTGCCCCCAGACTATGGAATGCCCTCCCGACTGAGATTCGTCTGGCGCCGACGCTGATGATATTTCGGTGCCAGGTCAAAACCTTCCTGTTCCAGAAGGCTTTTAATTGAAATAATATTAGCTGTGGGTCTGATGGCAATTTTAATTGTATCTTAATTGTATTTTAATTATTTTATCTTTTACTGTATTGAATTTTAATTATTGTAAGCCGCCCAGAAACCTCTGGGTAGTGTGGGCGGCATATAAATTGAATGAATGAATAAATAAATAAATAAATAAATAAATAAATAAATAAATAAATAAATAAATAAATAAATAAATAAATAAATAAAATAGCCATTCTTATTTAATAGGAAGTTTACCATTTTCCCTACAGATAAACATTAGGATCAAAATCCTGTTAAAAATGTGTGCCTAAGCACTTTTCATAGTTTGCCTACTAGATGACCTATTGCACAACCAGAGAAAAACCAAGTACATGATGGACAGCCAGGAAAATGCCTCCCATTGCTTGCACTCTTGCCCTTATGTGACTGTATAATGCAATAAGATTCTGGACTAAGAAATAAACTGGACTCCTATAGTGTCAATATCCCAAGGGAACATTTCTCTTTACCTTAGACTGACAAATCTCTTCAATTCTTTTATAATTTCCATATGATTAAGAAAAACACCAAGGTTCCTTCCCCCAACTCCCCAAAGTTTATTCTATGAAATATGTAACACTTCCTTTTTGGTAACATACCTGTTCCACAATTAAAGACTTGAGCTATGAAAACTCTATGAAACTGAATTTCTCATGGCTTACTCATTAGTCAGCTAGAATAGTCAGAGTCAGGGATGGTAATAGTCTGAAGTTTGTTCTCAGATGTGGTTAAACCACAAAGTCTCTGGGCTACAAGGTCGTAAGATCAGCAGTTCGAATCCACGCGACGGAGTGAGCTCCTGCCGCTTGTCCCAGCTCCTGCCAACCTAGCAGTTCGAAAGCATGTAAAAATGTGAGTAGATAAATAGGTACCACCACGGTGGGAAGGCAACGGCGTTCCGTGTCTAGTCACACTGGCCACGTGACCACGGAAACTGTCTACGGACAAACACTGGCTCTATGGCTTGAGAATGGGGATGAGAACCGCACCCTAGAGGCAGACGACTGGACCATTTGTCAAAGGGAACCTTTAACTTTACCTGTTCTCAGAGGTCAAAACCACAGGCAGCTAGCCTTATAAAAAGAGGAGCACTATGTGTAATTATTGTTTGTCACATCTATATGTGTGATTTACTGTTATCCCAGAATATTCAAAAGGTCAGCTGCTTTCTGCAACTAAGCAATAAATGTATGCAAAGACAGAAAAAGTGCTGAGGGTGTACTCTCATAAAAACTGGTTATAAATCCTTTCTTGGCCACCACATTCCTCCTCCCCCACAAAGTGAAAAAAGAAAAGAGAAGAGTTATGACTTCATACACAGCTACACATGTGTACATTTCCTTCCTTGTCTGAAGCTGAATACACAATTGAAGACATGATTCTTTCTGATAAAATTTGAATGAACAATATACGTAATAGCTAAGATGAACAGCACCCAGTTTTCTCAATGACTCCAATAAAAAGGCAGAAGCCAAGAAATAAATAAATTAAACTGGAAATTTCCTCACAATGTTTATAAAACATAGAACTGTCAGATCAACCTGGAGTGTGAAAAACTGAAATCAGGAATTCCTGTTAATATATAATTAATTTGAGGACTCTTTCCTGGTAGAGAAAAAAGCTAACAGAATAAGTGTGCATATGCTAAGATATAATCAACAAAAATCATAGCTAAGTAATATACCAAAGGATTATTATTATGCTTATCCTTTCTTTCTACTACAAAATAGCACTCAAATATGCTATCATCTTACCTTTAGGATAATTTAATAAGAAATTAATAAAATTTAATAAAACCATTAATTATAATGACCTAAAAGGCCAAACAGAAACTTTCTTAAGAGGAGCAAGAATGGGAACTGACTGCAATTTCACTGTAGGAGTAATATAAAGCTATTTGGGATCTAACTATACAATAGCTAAAATCCTGTTGTGTGGTTATCCCTGCAGAAGGCAAACAGCATAACTCACAGTGGCCCTTCAGTAGCAGTGGATGAATCTCTGCTTGGATTTTCAGGCATGTAATGACCCACCATATTGATGCACACCAAAAATCTAAGCAAGGACTCATTAAATGGCAGTGAAAGGTAAAGGTAAAGGTTCCCCTTGACATTTAGTCCAGTCGTGTCTGACTCTAGGGCGCAGTGCTCATCCTAGTTTCTGAGCCATAGAGCCAGCGTTTGTCCATAGACAGTTTCCGTGGTCACATGGCCAGTGCGATTTATACATGGAACACTGTTACCTTTCCACCGAGGTGGTACCTATTTATCTACTTGCATTTGCATGCTTTCAAAATGATAAGTTGGCAGGAGCTGGGAGAAGCGATGGAAGCTCACTCCATTACGTGGCTTCGACTGCAGGTCTTTTGACCTTGCAGCACAGAGGCTTCTGCGGTTTAACCCGCAGCACCACCACGTCCTTTTGGTAGTAAAAAGCCACTGTAAATTACACCATTTGCCTTCTATAAGGGTAATTACACAACAGAATTTTTAAATGTGTAGGATATTTAAGAGACTAATGCCTTAAAAAAACAATGGAACAGTCGTGAATTGGAGCAAAGAGATTATGAGGTGGGGGGGAAGGAGTGTGTTAACTACCTTTCTCTTGCTGCACCTCCATGCCAAAATCCTCTTTCTCAAGATACTTTCCATGTTTTACTTGAAGTGTTAAAGCTATGGTTGCATGAGTTTGTGCATAGCATGCAATCAATCCCACTGCCCTCTTCTACAAAGTTTAAGCCATGAACAGTGTCAGAAGCTCACCAACCTATATATTCTGGTAAATGCATATGTGCATGCTTGCATGCATGACATGTTCATCACTATAAATGAAACAAATGTTGTGTATAACGTAGTACAGAGTAAGTGTACCTCCTGAGGAAAGACCAGTGTAGAGTGCTGAAATATATGATTTGGATCCAAAAGCAGGCTCAGTTCCTACAACAGGGTTAGGCAACTAGTCGTTGAATTATGACTCCTCTTGGCCCTAGTCAACACTGTCAGTGTTAAGGGATGAGGGGGTTGGTTGGTTGGTTGTCTGTTTATTTATTTGCTTTATAGCATACCTTTCTCCCCAAAAAGACTCGTCAACATCTGGGTGAGGCACACATTGCTCACACTTGATTCATAAGCTAGGGTGGAAAAGACTGCTCTCGGAAGTAGGTAGAGCTACTGCCAGTCACTGTTGGCAAGATAGGGCAAGAAGGACCAATTGTGTGACTTGGGATAAGGCAGATTCCTATGAAAATTATTGAGTAAAAATTATCAAGTTTCTTAGAAGTCAGCCACTCTGACCACCTGCATTGTGGATTCAAGGACATCAGTACTCAGCAATAAAAGAAGACTAACTATGCAGAATAATGAATAATGCCTTTCCAAGATTGTGCCAGAAAATATATTTTGCTTAGCAGTCCAAGAACAATGCTGACTATTGCAAACCAATGGGCTGTACCCTACACAAACTGCACTGTAGAGTAATTTAGCCCAGCCTGGCAGTGATTAGCCTGAAAGCCTTACTCACAGGACCTTCACTATACCTGCTTCATATTTTCAGTGGGAAAGCTATTTTGGATGTCTTCCACATTGACAGCAGTGGTTAAATTGGACTTGAGTCAATCTTGCAAGTCAAAACCCCAGATTTCAACATAGGTTATTGCTATGTTGTTGTACAAGTGTGAGTTGAACTATCGGCTCCTCAGACAGATACTGCTGCAATCATGCTCCTACTATGACTGTGGTGAACCCTGAAAGTACTTTTCTGTTATTTTATTATGTATAACTTTTTGCTGGATGTAGAAGAGGACAGGATTCGTGCATCTATGATAGTTGTGCAAAATAAGAAATATCAGCAACTTCTGAAACAGCTTTACCATTCTGGAGAATGAGGGAGGTACTTCAGGTAGCAGATACTGAGGGGTGTGGAATGTATAGAGCTGTCTATGCCAGACAACGTGCCTTATGCCCTGTAAATTAGACTCCAGGTTTCTAGTACAGTGCAGGATGTTATGCTATTTCCAATTGTTCATCCCACCCATTTGTGCAGTTGGAACTACCATTTGGCATTCATAAGAATAAATTCATAGTCCACAATTTGAACTGAGAAAGGCAATATCAGTACCAGTACACTAAGATCCTGGTGCCAAAGAAGAAGAAGGTGAGTGAAAGCTGAACCCCCAATGAAGCCCAAGAATTCCCCACGGGATTCCCCACACAAAGGCACTAGGAAGGGCTCAGATGAGATCCCTGTGTGCCATATATTCTCCTGCAGTTGAATTTCATGGAGCTGTAAGGCAAAGTGAAAGGTTCAATGAGAGAGCCTTTTTGTGTTCTGAAACAGTCTTCTTTTTCTTTCTACTCTCACTCAGCTTAGTTTTCTAAACTTTACTGAAATGTTATTACATTGTTATAGTCTGTGAACAATTGCGGAATGATGATTGCTACATGGGTTTTGATAGGGTAAATCAAACAACTAGGATATTAGAGTTTGTCCTTCTTGCCTTTTGCTATTTTTTTCTTTCTTCTATGCCCCCCCCCCAACTTTTTGGTGCAGTGGTACAAATTGCAAACACTTCCTGCTGAAATTCTGGCCAAACATTACAGTCAACTATGTCCTGGAAATGGATGACATTAAGTGCTCCTACAGGTCATAGCCATTTGAGTTTTCACCATTCACAGTAATTGTTTTTGCTTTGCTTTGCTTTGTTTTTTAATGGAGAATTGGAAACAGATACTGTAATGCATGGACTCTAGATGGAGCAGGTCAGAATGTCTCTTAAAGGGAACAGGATAGGTCAATTCCAATCTGTATGCTCCATATTTGGGCATAGGCTGGGGGTTTTCCATACATGTCTAGCAGGGGATATTCCTATGGAAATAATGTATTGTGAATTAAGGCCACCCTTCCTTTCCAAAATACAGACTACATAATACATTCAGATTTTTTTTAAAATGACATTTAGCTTTCTTTTGTTTACTTAAATCTGATACACACTTTTTAAAAAAGCCATGGGACTTAGGAACGTGGGTACTGTTTGAATGAAAGGCCTTATGTAGTCATGGCTTAGGAATTTTGGGCAGTACATTCCCTTGCTCCAGTCACAAGGGATCTATGGGTACAGCAGTAATATCTGATAGTTGAGATCATATATAGGGCTGCTAAAGCAATAATAGTCAGTTGTCTGTTCTCAGATAAAAATCAGTATAGAAGATAATACATCTCAACAACTGGGCTTGCAATGAATAAGTAGCTTTTAGAAAATCACTCAGCCAATGACCTTATGGCCATCTCAAATATGATATATTTTCTGATTTATCACAAACCTATTCCTGTTCATTGGAAGAAGAATGAACTCATTTTATTTCAGTAACCATACAGAGAAAATGCAAACATACGGTACATGTCTGTATCTTCATTCAAATAGCTGGAGAAATGCTGCAAAGATAGTTGACTAGTCAGAATATACAATAGCCAAATGTCTGATTATTCTGCCTGGTGCCCGTGCAGTGTACAAAGTAATGACAAGACATCACATTGAGTTTCTTAGATGGTTCTCTAATGAAATAAGTATACTTATTACTGACTAAAGAAACAATTGTCCTATCTGGGCAACCCTTAGTGACAAATATTTAAAGAACTAGGCTATATAATTCAGATATCTTTAGAAACAAATCCATAATAGATACAGTATTTATGTTGGTTTCTGGAAAAAAAAAGCAATCCTGTAGCTCACTGGACAATACTAAAATAATGTGTGTAACATAATGAAAACAGTAATAAAATGGTTAGGAAGAAACTATTAATAAGGGGTCCTTTATAAGGGGTTTCATCAAAGCCTACATGGTAGCTGGAAAAGTCATCATTGTATCTTCTTTTTCCATGGATAAATCTTATCAGATATCAATGATATTGGATAAAAAATTTCATTGATGACAGATTTCTGGACAGCAATCATAATAAAGACAGATAGGCAACAACTCTGCAGCTTGCAAGACTAGGAGTTAGGATGATAACTAGTACTAGATGATGCTGGAGTGGATTAACATCTTGGCAGGTGTGGAACAAAGGATATGTTTTCTCCTTCTCAAGTGGACTGTTTACTGACCATGTACTTTCACTGAGGTCAGTCAACCTACTCCTGTGTAAGTGGCTTGTTGGTGAGTCCATTACTTGAACCTCAATTTGCATAGATCATTGCCATCCTCCTCTAATGAAAGTAGTAACGTGTGCTTCTTTCTGCCAATCACAGCTCTGAATTTTTTTAGATATCTAAACAGTGCCTATAGAAAGCTGTAAGCCTATCTGAAGCTTGAAAACAAGTTTTTGTGTTGTTGTAACAATCCACCATGCAGACCCACTCCTCATCAAAACAAAAACTGTTGATACTACTACAGTATATGAAATCTCAATGAGGCTGAGGGCCATTTTTCAGACCCACCAGTAGCCCAACAGCTATAGTCTGGGGAGGACAGAGTTAAAGGGAAAGGATTTGGTGAAAGAGGATAATTTGAATTTTCAACTTTTCCTACAATGGATTTAGAATTTAGAAGTTAAACAGCACATAAAGAACAGATTTGGATTACCCAAGATCATCACCAAGGTCACAGAAGAAGTGTGGACTGAAAGCAGAAACTGAAATATAGAACAATGTAAAATGACTATTCCTATAAGCATAAACAAAACAAAACCAAAAAAACAAAACAAAACACAAGAACAAAACACAAAGCCTTTATGGATGCCTGAGAAGAGTCTTAAAATTGTTAATGAAAGACAAAATGTAAAAGTTAAAAATGATTGAAATAAGATCAGAATCCTAATTATTTGTCAAACAGAAACAAAGAGAATTATTACAATAATCGGCACAACCAATACATCTTTCCAGCTTTTGAATTCAAAGAGAGCCCTGCCTCTTTGCTGAGTGTTCTTTTTTTCCTTCTCTTTCCACAGTTGGAAGCAGTCAGTTGTTTGTTGTTGATCTGTTCCATTGGTTTCAGCATAAGTGCAGTAAAGAAAAACAGGTTTTTGTAAATTGAAACAATTGTAAGTTTAAAAAATGGGTTTTTTAAAAAAATATATATTATTTCTCCTGCAAATGTCTCAGAGTGTTTCTGAGACTCTAAATGTCAGTTTAGGAGAAAGGAGGGACTCTGGGGAACTTGAATCTACTCTCCTCTGCAGATCTCTGTACTTCAGTAGCATTTTATTTGGTTAGCCACAGGCCTTAGGCCTGTACTGTGCAGCAAACAGCATTCAAAAAATTCCAAAATTCAAAGTTACACAATAGTTACAGAAAAAGTATTTGAATGGAAATTATGAAAAACCATTGATTGATCTAAAAGAAATGGCTATGCCACAATACTTGATTGTCCTGATACATAACCTAAATCCTGGCCAAAAGTCTAATTTTATAACAGAATATGAAGAAACAGAATGGTTTCCAATGGGCAAAAGTGTCAAACAGGAATTTTTTTATCTCCTTGTGTGATCAATTTACATGAAGAAAACGTTGTACAGAAAGCTGAATTAGATTGAGATGAAGAAGGACTAAAATATGGTGGAATAATTTAAGCGATGCAGAAGACATATTATTGCCAGAAGCCACAACTTGAAACCACTACTGTGATGACAGTTAAAGACGGAAGTGCAGAAGTTTGCAGCTGAAGATTACAAAGGAAAAAATAGTGACAGCAGAAGAATTACATAACTATACAGTACATTGACAATAAAAAAATCAAAATTGTTAAAAAAAAATTCTGTGTCATCAAGCACAGTGGAAAATATAGCAATGAAATCAGAAGAAGACTGAGGCTTGGGAGGGCAGCTAAGAGGAAATAGAAAAAAAATCTTTAATTGTAAGGAAGTGTAAATGAAGATCAAGATCATTCATAACATGGCACTCCCGATTACTACATACAAATATGAAAGTTAGCCAATGATGGAGGCTTACAGAGAAAAAATATATATATTCATTTGAAATGTGGTGTTGAAGGTGAGCTTTACAGATACCATGGACCTCCAGAAAGACACATAACTAATTGCTAGATCAAATCAAGTCTCAGCTGTTACTAGAAGCTGAAATTATTTGAACTAAAGTCACCATACTGTACCTTGAATACATTGTGAAAAAACAAGACTCATTGGAACAGACAATAACATTGGGAAAATTTAAGGCAGCAGAAAAAAGAAGAAAACCAGACATGAGGTGGATTAACTCAGCAAAGGCATAGCCTTCAGTTCACATGACCTCAGCAGTGGTAGGACATTCTGCAGGTCTTTAGGAACCAGCTTGACAGTGCATCACAGCAATGCCAATGTCACCAGATCAAACATTTGTTAACGGTAAAAGGATAAAGTCTGCTTGAAAAGTTCACAGTCCTGCTCAGAAACTGATAAACAGAAGAATTCAAAAGTGCATTTAAGCTTAAGTAGGAATCACAATAACTCATAAAAGACACTGACAGGTTATTTCAGCAAAGTGTAGAGAATTAAGTTCTTACTACAATTTCATTCTCGTGACCATAATATAAATAAATAAATTCTGTGTATTTATTCAGGTAAATTAAGTTTTTTATGGGAGTTTCCTCACCCACAAAATGGCAGGCAAGTTGCCCCTTCTCAAGTTTTTATTTTTTTAAAATAATTAACTGTGATTTAACATCAAATAGAAAGCCTTTAGAAAACATGGAACTACAGGGATATAGCACTCTATGTTGTGTAATACACAAACTGATTAAATACATATCCATATAAATACTACTGTATTAACTGTGTGGCACTATAGTATGAAGAAATGCTTTATTTTTTTAATTAAAAGGAGGTTATCATTACTGATAAGGACTTGGTATAAATACACCCGTGCAATTCTGTTTAGAACACTAGAATCTCTTGTAAGCCATCTGTGCATTAACTGTAATTAATTAGATTTTTCTCTGGTAAGGTTGATTCAAAACTGTTACAAGTCACTTCGGTATATTTTTATTACTTCTGGAATTCTTTAACGTTTCTAAACAAATTATTTGGGCCACAATCCAGGACAATGTTAAGGTCACCTAAAACTGGATTCTATGCACTTTTGCATAATTGCATTCAGTTTAAAATATAACTACAGTACTTACACGTAAAGATGATTAGGTTCATATACCAATTGCTCAACTGTGGCCTTGACAACTTCTACATATTAAATAGCAGCTGTATGGTATAATACATAGAAGAAATCTCATACCAACAGAATGATGAGTCAAGGAATGAAAGAAAATACAGATCAGATTTGCTAATTGGTAAAAAGGTCCAGTCTGAACACATCTCAGGGATGGGCTCGAGTGCAATTCCCCATATGTCACATGATCGCCAGGAATTAGATTGCACTGGACCACTCCACAAGCAACCAAAATGTGATCTATTTCCGCATGTGATCACACTTTGATTCTTCCCCTGCCCTCCCAAGGTTCACTGTTAGGTTCAAACAGAATGCTTTCATTAATGATTAGATCTACTTCATTTCTCCCACCAAAAGAGGGGAGGGAGGAAGGGTGAGTGAGTGAGTGAGTGAGTGAGTGAGTGAGAGAGAGAGAGAGAGAGAGAGAGAGAGAGAGAGAGAGAGAGAGAGAGAGAGAAGAAAAACTAAATCAAATTGAGGTTTAAATCACAGTTTAAATTACAATTTAAATTTTAAAAAACCCTGGATATTTGTGATGATTTAAATCAATTTGATATTTTAAAAACATTGGTTTTTATCCATCTTGGTGGGAACCTTTGGCCTTCCATATGTTCACATTGTCCCTTACCCTTTGGCCATGTCAGTTTGGGCTCTTGAATATTCAAGTCCAAAATACCTAGAGGGCAAAATTTTCCCTATTCCTGTGCTAAAGAACAGAAGCTACAAAGAAAATGCAGAGGGAAAGCAATTTCTGCTTTCCCCCTACATTTTCGCTGCAAAAAGCAGCTTTTCCTCCATGTTTTGCAAAGAAAAGGAAGGAGGAAAGTGACATCTGCTTTCCCCCTACATTTTGTGGCAAAGCTTTCCCTCCAGGTATTGCAAAGAAAATGGAGGGGGAAAGTGATTCCTACTTTCCCCCTACATATTCATTGCAAAATGTTTGCAACAAAAATGGAGGGGGAAAGCAGAAATCATTTCCCCCCTACATTTTCTTTGCAAAACGTTGAGAGGGAAAGCTGCTTTTCGCTACGAAAAGGTAGGGGGGAAGTAGAAGCTTTCCCCCTCTACTTTATTGCAAAGAAAGAAATTTTGATCTAGAAAAGTGGGGGGGGGGGTGTTTTATACATGGGGGCGTCTTATACATGGAAAAATATGGTGATTTGTATGAGAAGAAACATTCCGCAGTGAATGTTACATAATTATGTTACAAAAACGTATACATAAGTATAAACTTACAAATAAGAAAGTTACATTAGAAAAGCTATTTAACTATACAGTCCAGGAGTAATATGTTGGCACTTCACCTCAGATAGAGTTTTAGGAGTCATGATATAAACATGGCCTACAGTTAGCAATCTGCCTCTTAATGTAAGGTTTTCCCCTGTATCTTTTGCCAACTGAGACTATGATTTAACAGATTATTCTTGTTCATGAGAGTAAAAATAGTTATAACACAGGCAGTTTCTCTAATCATTCAAGAGATCCCCTTCCAAGCCAAGGTTTTGAAAATAGATAAATAAAAGCAGCCTCTAATTCTAGATAGTTGCTACTCTGAACTTCCTGCCTCTTTCTTCTTCAGCCAAAGCATACAGGCAAGGGCCTGAAGGTGCTGCTGTCTCCAGCTGAGGACGGTTGCATGCCTCCGTCTCTGAGTCTAGGCAGCACTGAGGTATTGGAGACGTGCCCCCAGTAGCAGCAACTCTCTGGGGCAGAAGCAGTGCTCCTGGGACAGCAGTGAGAGTATTTCTTACCTCAGCATTCTGCTGCCTGAGGTAATTACTTCAGTTCAACTTATGGCAGGGTCAGCTCTGTCTGCACTGTTGTCCTTCCATGCATTAAAAAAACCATAAATGCTATTTGTGACGGATGCCCCATGTCATGCCTGTCACTCATAGCTGGAGCTCATTTGACTATGAGAGGACAGGAGGGGCAGAGGCAGAGAGTCAGTTAAGTCAGTTAGTGAGTGAGAGAGAGAGAGAGAGTGAGAGAGAGGAAGAGAGAGGTTTGCAGATAGAGATAGTCAGAGAAAGAGTGAGAACTGTAACTAATAAAGATAAACTGGTTAAAGTGAATAAATACAGTAAAACAGGAGGTGATCGAATGTGTGGCAGATATGTGTGGCAAATATATATATATATATATATATATATATATATATATATATATATATATATATATATATATATATATATATATATATATATATATATATATATATATATATATATATATATATATATATATATATATATATATATATATATATATATATATATATATATATATATATATATATATATATGATATTTCAATGATTTTGATTCAATGAAATGAATAAAGAACATCTGTGATTCTGAATTACCCTTTAATCAACAAGTTCTGTTGTTGGCAGCCAGTGTCAGACGAAAGTCCTTTACAGCGTGGATAAAGAAATCCACTGGTGGCAGTGAAAGAAAGAGAGAATGTCACCAGTGGGAGCCCTTTGGGTTGAGAAAAAGAAACAGGGACATGGGGTGAACGTCACACCATTTATGCTACTTTCCTCCACTTATGTCTTTATTCTTGTCATGGTATTTCTTATTCACCTCAAGGAATTCTGCCTATGGGTTATGCTTCATACTGCAACCTCATCTTTCTATTCTTTTATTCTCATAATCTACTCCCTATCTAGGTATTCACTGATCCATCTTTTCTGTCTGTCCATAATTCTATGCTACCATAATTGCTCTGTTTATCCCTGCTTTCCTTTATACAATGGATGCCCAGAAGACAACTAGAATTTAGTGCAATAAGTGCAGTTTAGAACATAATATAGAGTCTTTTCCTAAGCTCCTGAAAAGGAGAAGGCAAAGCAAGCATTAAAGAGGAATGGACACAATGTGAACAGCTTCCTTTCGATTTGAAGTCGCTGGACAAAAGGCCCCACAGGTCACCAGACAACAACTGCCCTAGAGATTGCAGCACCATTTCATCCTTTGGCCAGCTGTGTTAACAGTGAATAAACCAGTAGCTTCTTCTTTGGCAAATGGTCTTGAAGGGACAGAGGGGAGTGAAAGCCAGGAAAATTTATTTGCCTGGGTCCCTGAGTTGAGAATAAAGCAGACATCTATAGGGGATAATTGGTGTGAATGTCAAGCAAGGTTTTATCTAATCCCTCTTTTGAGTTTTCAAAATGTCTTGCTTTGTACGGTGACTGGTCTTCAGAGCCTAGCCACATGATTGGTCTGAGTTAATGTGGTTTAATCTCTAATTATGGGCCATCTTTAATATCTGCTTTGGCCCTGTTGCTTGCAACACTTCACAAGGCATTTATGGTTGTTCCATTTCCCATAATACCAACCAGTTGTGTATTTCACATCTATACAAAGACTTCCAGAATTATTCATATGCTTGTATATCTCATCAGGATAGGCAATATTAAGCATGTGTCTTAGAGGATTATCTTCATTTCCTTGCTTTGAATCATTTACTTTACTGGCAGGTATCTAAACTGTGTTTGCTGCCTCCATATGTTGTCTAGAATATAAGGGTTAAAAGGCATTTGTGATGCATGAACTGATGAGATCAGACTTGGCTGCAAACAGATGCAATATGGGAGTCCAGCACAGAAAAGTCACAGTAGGAACATATGTTGGATTTGTATTAGAAAATCCAGAAATAGCACTGCAGGAAAATGCTTGTTCAGGTTCAGAAAAATCAGAAGTAAAATCAAGAACCAGTGACCATACACCATAAGAGTTCTGGCTGAACCTGGATGGATGCCTATGACTATATTGTGCCACAGACTCAGTAAGCAACATAATGAAATTCTTGGTACAGGAATCATCTTACCAACACACAAATGTCTCCTTGTATAAATGGAGAACAGTTACCATGAGGGGAAAATACTGAAAATAGTCTGTATAAAAAAGTCAACATCTTGCAGACCATAGGAGGCAGAGTCACTTTCTAATGCTGGTGCAGTAGAAGTCCTTGGCAGTATCCTATTACAGTAAGTCTGCTGTGGTGAATCTGTAGCTCTTCAGAGGATGTTGGACTCCACTTCCCATCACCATAGCCAAGAGTCCAGAATGCTCAGAAGCGCAGTCCAACAATGTCTTGAGACCTGTAAGCTCCTCATCTTTACCATTCGATAAAAACAGATTGTCTTGGAATCAAACATCATTGTTGTTTTGAAGCTGAAATTGGGCTACAGAAGCAGCTCCAACCAAAAACAGGTGTCATAACTCATTTCCTTGGAGTAACCGGATGCTGTATTGTATTCCACAGCATCAATAAGACTGAGAGAGTCCCATTGAAACATTTAAGACAAGAAATCGCATTCTAGGCCATTTTTCATTAGTCTCTCTCCACTTATTTCTGGCCAGTCACAAGCTTCTGTAAGAATCCAATGACATTAAAGAACCTCTGTTTATCCGATATAGTTGCAGAGTGATTTGCACAGAGACTGCACAGTCAATACACTGTGACAATGTTAATTATACACATACAACAGTTATTTGCTTCCAGTTATGCAAATAATGAAAGATTGTGCATCCAAATCTGTCTCCTAATAAAAGAGCAAGTTTACAGTTTCTAATTTTCTGATTTCTGTCTTAATCAGCGTAATAATATTTGCAGCTATCATATACATATATACATTAATTAAAATGTACATGTTATTCCTCTCTTACTGGGGATTTGGAGGTCATTGTGGCTATTGTGATTTTGGATGCATCTGCAGACAATGATGTTGTGCTTCACCCCAACCAGTCACCCAGGTTCTTCTACCAGCAAAGTTTTCTCCTTCTTGCCCTCCCTCCACTTTCCTAGTCTAGATATTTAACCATATATTATCCTTCTGGGACCATTTATACTGCACTGTCAGCTTAACAACCCACAGCATAAATATCAAAGTGTATGAAGAAAAACACTGTCAGCATACATAAATATAACCACTAAGCATACCTACAAAAATTAATCACGAGAAAAATATATGACAATAGTAACATCCCTCACAAACAGCCTCACTACTGCAATGAATCTGCCACTTTTGCCTATGAGTAATCTGGAAAAAAAAATACTTACACTGTAAAAAAAAATCCAATATAATGAATGGATGGATAAATGTATTTATTTATTTATTTATTTATTTATTTTATTTTTTTTTATTTATATCCCACCTATCTGGTCGTGTGAGGACCACTCTAGGCGGCTAACAACATAAAACATAATACAAAAAAATATACATATAAAACAATTTTACATTACCAAAAATACTGAAAGAGAATGGGAAAGCTGTGGGAAAGGGGAAAAAAAGAGGGCGTCAGGAATTATCTGATGGGAAGGCCTGCCTAAACATCCATGTTTTTAATTGATTCTTGAAAATACCCAGTGAGGGAGCCACACGAATCTCAGGAGGTAGGTTGTTCCAGAGGTGAGGAGCCACTGCCGAAAAGGCCCGATTTCTTGTCTTTCCTTCCGGGCCAACCTCGGCGTAAATGTACATATGCCACCGTCCTTTGCATAAGCTGATTAAAGAAAAGTAACTACAGATTTCTTGCAATATACAGCCAAATAAGAACCAGCAACCAACATCAAAAGAATGTGTTTTTTTAAAAACCTTCTTATTTGTAACCTGTCACTGAACTGGTGAATGAAATGATGGTCAAGAGAAATAAACATGGATACAATCTGGCTTTTCCATGGTTTTGAAAAAGTTTTTTTTAAGAAAAAAAATATCTTGGGGGCTCTTGCTGAGCACTTGGTTTGGAAACAAGTTCAAAAACAACTAAGTCTTCTGTTTTCAGAAACAAAGCAGTGTTAGCCTTTCAACACTCATTGTTATTAGGTACTAGAGATGGGGGTATTTGAATACGACTACTCTCACACAGGTGGACATAACAAGGGTCTGGATCCCTGGGGCTGGACAGTCCACTTACCATTCCACTGCTGCTGTGGGCTTCGCGCTCCCTGTCGCTCCAGAGGTTGCCGTTGACTAATCACTCTTTGATCTGTCAGGGAGGCTCCTCATCCCGTCTCCTGCCAGGAGTGGCTAGTCAACCATGAGCTCCGGAGTGACAGGAGAGGAAGTGCAGAGCCCACAGCAGCAGTGGAAAGGTGAGTGAAAAGTCTGGCCCCCGGGGGCCGGGCCCTCACTATGTCCACCCGTGTGGGGATATTTGTATACAAATACCCCCATCTCTATTAAGTACTGTCAGGTCACTTCCAATTTACATCAACCTTCATAGGGTTTTTAAGGTATGTGAAATGTGAAGGAGTGGTTTACCATTGCCATCCCCCATAGTGAAGCAGACATTTGAATCCAGGTTTTCTGAGTCCTCATCAAACACTCTATTCACTACACCACATTATCCCCATTTCTACTTGCATAACAAAGACAAAATAAAACAAAAGCCAAAATACTCTGGCACCTTGAAAACTAACAGATCTATTTCAGTGCGAGCATTCATAGATCACAGCCCACTTCCTCAAATACATGGAGCATAGCAGGCAACAGAATAATATACATACAATATGTGCTAGTGGAGTGGTGATTAAGATCACTGGGCACCTTCTATCTACTATACAAATGAAAAAACAAAAACAAAAACAAAAAGCAGGCAATTCTGTAAGGCTCATTTCACCATGTATTGATACCACAACTTTTGTGGCATCTGGATTTATGAACTCTATCCTCAAGCTTTATGCTACTAATAGGCCTAGATTAATAAAAGAGGAAACTACAGTCCCTTAACAATCCCCCAAATGGCACAATTCTAGCCACCAACATCCTACCCAAAGATGGACTAAGAGACATCAGGAATACAGTTCTGAATAAGAGACATCGAGCCGTTAAACTCTGCATCCACACACAACTACCCTAACTTTGGTAATAACATGTGTCTCCAGATCAATGGCAAGACAATTAGTACATTGTTATCACCTGGATTCATGGAAAAGAATTACTTAAGGAATTCCACCAAAACTTCAATAACTTTCAACGTACCATGAACCTTAGCCTAGCTCACTGAATATCTGTAGAGCCAGAAGTTGGGTGTTTAATTCATCCTCACTGCCTCCCAGGAGAAAAACCAGCCTGCATAGTGGTATAAACTATTTCTGAGTTCACTATATCTAGAAAACACTGGAAAGACTAATCATAAGTCAGAACTGACTTGATGGCATATAATTATAATAAAAATAAATAAGCCTGTGCAACAGGTATACTGTCTGGATACCACTATGCAGCCACTCAAAGGACATCTAAGTACAGTGGTGCCTCGCACAACGAATGCCTCACACAACGATGAATTCACACAACGATGGCTTTTTTTGAAAAATTTGCCGCCTCACACAACGATGTTTCCTATGGGGAATTTTCGCACAACGATTTTGGGACCATGCTTCCCACAACGATTGCGTTTTGGGTCCCCTGTTTCACTGAACGATGTTTGCAAAAAAGAGCAGGAAAGGTCGCTGTTAACAGTTTTAAATGCTTGGGATCATTGAAGCACCTTCTAATACGGGCGCACACCTGATTTGGCTTTGATCTGAGTCTTCGTTAATTTATGGTGAATATTTTTGTGCCCCATAGGAAACAATGGAGCTGTCAGATTTTGACAGCTGTCAAAAGTTGGTGGGGGGGAAATTCAGCAAAAATTAACGAAAAGTGAGCAAATCCAAATTAAGTTAGCACCCGTTTTAGAAGGTGCAGAAGCTATTCCAAGCATTTAAAACTGTTTTTGACCCTTTTATGACACACTTAAATTTGCAAAAATTGACTTCGCTAAACCATTAAAATGCATTGGAAAGGCTGCAATGCATTTGAATGGAGGAAACATTGTTTCACACAACGATGTTTCCTATGGGGATTTTCACTCATCGATGGCAATCCGTTCCAATTGGAACGGATTAACCGGTTTCCAATGCATTCCTATGGGAAATGGTGTTTCACAGAACGATGATTCACACAACGATGAATTTTTTGGAACCAATTAACATCGTTGTGTGAGGCACCACTGTACCAGGTTATACTGAAAACCCACTGATCATTATGCATGTTTACACACCTCCAACTGAACATAATCCATTGTATACAGTCAAGCCCTACAATACAACCAAATCTACCAAATCAACTGTGATAACACAGTCATGGATTTTTGATAGGCAATGCTTAAAGTACAGTAAGACAAAAACATACATTGGCAGAGCAAGATAGATACCCAGAAACCGTCTACTACAAGACAGATGCAAATAAAGCAAAATAAATTAAATAACAACATATTTGTAGTCACTTACAGCTCCCAACTGAGACTACTTACACACATCATCAAGCCCATTCTGGACAATGATATTTTCCTCTTTACAGTTCCTCTCAAGTCTGTACGGAACTTACAGACAGCCTCCCAGTTTTTAAACAACTACTGACACACAATATAGTTTCCAGTTTTTAGACAACTACTGACACATGGATATGCTGCAAACCTAAAAGCCAGCTATAGGATTATGATTCCAACAATGTCGTCCACAACATTAGGGGATCATTTACCTATTCATTTATAAGTGTAATCTGTGCCTCTTTCCCAGCCATGCCCCTTTGCATCCTGTGCACCCTCCACAGGTCAAACAAGATAATTTCTAGAGCAGAATACAAATGGACTCAAATACAGTACACCATGAGAAATGGCAATACACAGTAGCTAGTTTGAGAACACTTCAGCTTCCCAGGAAATACTGTTACATATCTCAAAGCAACTGTTGTTGAGGAAAGGAATTACAAAGGAAGATCTGAGAAACAGACAGTGGAACATGCTTTCACAAATTTCAATACACACATGTAGAAAATTAAATAAAGACCTGGGATTCTTAGTGCACAGTGGCTGAAATCCTGTTCCTTAGCACAGTAAAGTCACACTAGAGTAGGTCCACTGAATCAGTAAGGTTTGGTGAATCAACTACTCTGTAACTTCCATTGATTCAAATGGATCTGCTCTCAATGCAAGTTACTTTAATATAGGAAGATGCAACTAGAGTACTGTAGCCCCATTTGAATTGAAGGACTAGTTGACTCACCAAATCCCGATTTATTCAATGGGCCTCCAAAAAGTTTTTTACCTTCACAGAAATCTAACTGCTCTGCCACTTCATTAAAACAGATCCATCTACACTTCAAAGACAATAGCCTACTTTTTGTATCAAATGATAGGAAGCTCATTGCTCCACATTTTAACAGGATGTCTATGTAACCAATAGTTTGAATATACATTTCCAGTACTATTAATACCAATGTCACTTTGAACATTTACCACTTACCAATATAATTGTCATCCTTCTTCATTTTTTTCCATCTTGGTCCTCAGCTTTTTACTATATGTGTATACAAAAAGCGCCTGGCCTAATTATGTTCCATGTTTCTAAGGAAGAGTCTAATCAGTGAAAGCTTGCGTACACTAAAATAATTCTACTAGATGCTATAATAATTTATTCCCATCTAGAGTAGTCAATGACTAGATGGACAGGATATAAATTTTATAAATATTAATTAATTAATCTATTTGTATGTTTATATTATTAACTGAGACGTCTGGAACTCTTGTAGATTATTACTATGAAGGTATGTGCTCCAGTCCTCCTAAAACAGATGGAGAGAGCTGAGGGTTGGGAGAGATGAAGGAGAAACTAAGATGAGGCAAAGACCTACAGTGATGTGCAAAGAGAAAACAATGATACCATCTGGAAAGGTTGCAAGTTAAAGAGGCTTAAAAGTGACTTTCAAAACTGGAGCAGTAAACTCGAGTCAGAAGTGTAGCTTTCAAGTTCCATCCCTGGTGAAGTTGATTAGAATGTCCTTCCCAATCTTGTTGGGCAAAGGGTTCCCAGTCATTCAGCATTCCACCCCTCCATTGCCACATACTAAGACACAAGGTTCCTTTTTGGTTAGGAATAAATATACTTGTACAGGGTCCAAAGCTAGTTTTCTCTGTGATTTCTTTCTACATACTTTCAGGCATAGCTGAACAAGGGCTACGGAATTGCTTCCTTAGGTGATTATGGTATGATTTGCCATCTCTTAAACCTAATATCAAGGAAGGCATTTTTGCTGGTACAGTATTCAACATTTAACTTACAAGAACAACCTTAAGAAAATAGCAGTTTTGTAGTTTTTATATATGCTTTTTACATGTGTAAATTAGGGGCTGAGGAAATAAGAAAGAAAAATTAGCAGTAATTAAATCAGTCCTTTTCTTCCAGCCAAAATATTTCTAACAAGATTAAAGGTTTATTGAACAGCTGCAAAATTTGCTCAACAGACTATTACTATTCTTGGAGATATCAAATTTTTATATCTACTGGTATGTAATCAACTTGACCCACATGGAACATATTCATTACAAGTTTCATCACAAGTTTCATCACAAGTTTGCCACAAATTGCCAGAATCCCTTTTCAACACAGCTTGGCTCGCTGTCCTGTAAAGATTTAATGGAAGGGGTTTTATTTTCACAAAAAGAATTTTGATACAGCCTCTGGCATGAACTCTTATTTGGAAATGTGATTATCCAGAATCAAGGCAAATAATATCAAGTTTTTTAGAGTGCTTAACAAAGTGCAGGTAAAAATATAAATATAACAATGTTACACGACTCACTGTACAAAACAGATAAACTTTAGTTGCACACCTATCAGAAGTAGACATGAGAGTTCAGTGGTACCTATCATATGTAAGCATGTATATGATTATTGTACTAAACTTTCCTTGCATTAAAATGTATTATTGTTTTAATAAATATGAAAAGATGCCACAACCATATTAATAAAATCTCATTCCCGAGTACTGATTACTTTCACACAGTGACTACAATTGTCAGTAATGTAGGATATTTGTGGTTAAGACTTTAAATGTGTAGTTGTACCACTCTCTGGGTTCTATGGGGCTATATTTCAATGCACATTGCAAACACAATGAACTTTACTAAAATGTGGATGTATACATATTACAAAACAACAGCAACAGTCGAATCAGAGCTCAAACTCGATGCTACAAAATAGATATCCTTCAGTTCCATTCACCAATAGAATGAACTCCCTGCAGTAAAAAATTAAATAGTACAATTGTCTTTTTAAAGGAAAATGGGTCAGGAATAAAATATCAGATATCTTGATTGTCCAAGACAGAACATCTACAACACAATGGATGACAACTCAAGGTGCACAGTTCCTGCCCACCATTTTCCCACCACAGTGAGCTGAACTAGTCAGTGGGTTATACAGTCAACCTATCTCAGTCACAAAAATTTTCATAGGGCTCAAATGATGAAGTCTCCCATTTCTAAGTTGTGTCTCCCCATTATTTTTCCCTGCCCTGCCCCACTTACTACAGAAAAAAGCCCTTTAATGAAAAAAATAAGAGAATAGCTGCACAATGATTTTTAATTGTCAGTTTTTGGAATTGTCCATTTGGAGTCACCTTTGGAGAATCAAAGAACTGTAGAGTTGGAAAGCATCCTCAAGAATCATCTAATCCACCCATTCTCAATTTTCGGTTCTTAGCCACAGTCATAAACACAATAGAAAAAAACATAAGCTGAATCAGGATTGTCTAAGTTGCATAAGAAACCTTACAAGGTGGTGTGTGAAGAATTGTTTCCAGTCTGTGACCCCTTCAAATGTGCCAGGGACCCCACGTATATGAAGACAGCTATTGTATTATCTCACAAATTTCTCTTCTCCAGGCTCAACACACCCAACTTTCTTAATCATTTCCATTGGGCCAAAGAAAAACAGTGAGGTGCTTCCCACATCTATTTTCTGATGCAAATAATCTTACAGTTCAAAATGGGCGGTGGAAGATTTCCCTGTCTGGAGTATGGACAACAACAGCCCCAAGCATGGTATAGATGGAGAGCCAGGACACCCTGCTGGACAGAACAGTAGCTAAGGGGAGCAGTGAGGAAAAGAGAATATCCTTCAAAATCAAACAGTGCATCAAACCTCCGCCACTACAATCCCCAACTCATTTAGAAAAATCCCTCTGAGGAAAAGTCTCACAAGTCCAATTTGTTCTTTTTTAAAAAAAGAATCAGGCATAAATAAATCTACACTAGATTTCCAAAATAAATCTACAGTAGTAAAACATTTGTTTTTTTAATTGAGGCAAATAAAGTATGAACATCACACTTCAGAAAACTTAACATACACATGCACATGTTTATCTAAAGTAAAAATAATCAATAATTTAAAATCATTTATAGAAACTATAAGGAACATACTCTTTCTTCACACTAGCTTCATGAAAGTTAGTGTACTGACACAAGATGTGTCAACATTCTCATGATAAATAAGCAACCACTTGTAAATATAATCTAAAAGAAAACAATTGATTATTTAAAATGTTACCAAATTTGCAGCCACATGTGTATTTCACTGAGTACAGTATAAACATATCTGTACAAGAGATAGGGATTTTGTATTCATGTATGAATATGAAGCCCACTGGCACAGGTGGCTGGCTTGATGAATACGCACCCCCAGTGCGTGTTCAGGCAATCATCCACCACCCAGGCCCTGCCGGACCACTTACCACACGGTGGATGTGGCTGGTATTATCGTCTGCACCCCAACTGCAGCAGCAGCTTGGCTACTGCAGCCCTGCCTCCCTGCTTGCCCAGCCACTCTGTGGCTGAGCAGAGAAACTCACCCTGTCAACCCCTTGCTGCAGGGTGAGCAGGGAGGTGGGCCTGTGGCAGCCAAGCTACTGTTGTGATTAGGGCACAGAAGATAACACCAGCCACACCCACCACATGGTAAGTGGTCCGGCAAGGTCTGGGGGTAGATGTTGATCAAGCTGGCCACCTGTGCCAGTGGGCCTTGTGTTCGTACACTAATAGGAAGCCTCCCTCTCGAATCTATACCTCTCCCATTCAAATTTTCTTTCAGCCAAGAACTTCTGGTGGAACATACACACACACACACACACACACACACACACAGAGAGAGAGAGAGAGAGAGAGAGAGAGAGAGAGAGAGAGAGAGAGAGAGAGAGAGGGACAGAGACAGAGACAGAGACAGAGACAGGGATAGAGACAGAGATGGATAAATAGAAAAACCCAGGCATTAACAATTTAACTTTTTTAGACATTTTATTAAAGCTATTTATTTGTATTACTTATTTATTTTTATTATTTATATGCTACTTTTCTCTCCATAGGGAATCTAAGGTAGCTCATAACAATAAAAAAACATAAAATTATAGTAAGTTAAAATACTATGCAAAACTATATACAGTGGTGCCTCGCACAACGGGCGCCTCGTAGAGCAATGAATTCGCTCTACGAGGCCGGTTTTGCGATCGCAAATGCGATCGCAAAACGGTGCCTGCATAGGGCAAAAATCGCAGAGCGAAGGTCGGTAAGCGGTTCGCTTACCGCCCTTCGCTTTGCAACCAGCCGATCAGCTGTTCGGCGGCTACAAAATGGCCGCCGGAAGCCCCAAAATGGCCACGCGCAGCGTTTTCGCGCCCTCGTAAAGTGTGGGGAGGGCGCGAAAATGGCTGCCGGCCATCCTGAAGCATCGCTGAACGGTGAGTATTCGGCCCAATTGGAACGCATTAAACCATGTTTAATGCGTTCCAACGGGTTTTTACGTTCCGTTCCGTTTTACGTTCCGTTCAACGATGCTTTCACACAGCGAGGGTTAATCCGGAACGGATTAACCTCGCTGTGCGAGGCACCACTGTATTAAGAAACAACTAAATCTTGATCAAGATTATATACTTTTAAAAAACATTTTAAACATTTAAAAAAATATCTAAATTTCATAAATACAGCATTCCTTAGACCCGCACTTCTTGCTTAAACGCCTGCCTGAAAAGCAAGGTCTTTGCCGGATCACAACAGGACAAGAGGGAGGGGCTGAACCTGGTTTCTCAGGCCAATGCATTCCAAATCCTGGGAGCAACCACTGAGAAGGCTCCTCTCGTGTCCTCACCAAACAAGCTTGGGAAGGTGGCAGAACTGAAAGAAGAGCTTCTCCAGGAAATCTTAAAAGTCATGTAGGCTCATATATGATAAAATCCTTCAAATAGCCTGGACCCAAACTGTATAGGGTTTTATATGGAATAACCAGTCCTCTGAATCAGGCTGGAAACAGACTAGCAGCCGGTGATGGTGCTGTAATAAGGGAGTTACGTGCTCCCTTTAACCAGCACTAGTCAGTAGTTTGGCCACGGCATTTTAAACCAGTTGAAGTTTCCGAACACTCTTCAAAGGCATATTTGCCATGTAGAGCATATTGCTGTAATCTAGAAGAGATGTACGTACCTGAGGCATGTGTCACTGTGGCCAGACTGGATATCTCAAGGAATGGGTGCAGCAGCTTTAACTGTGCAAAGATATTCCTGGCTGTTACTTAGGCATGCGCACCCAAGCTGAAGATTGAGTCTAGGAGCACATTTTAGCTGCACATCCAATTTTTACAGCGGAAGTGCCACCCCATCCAGTACAGGCTGGATCTTGGTCTCCTGATTTGCCTTGTGACTGACAAGGAGCATTTCTTGTCTCAATTAAGTTTCGGTTTGTTAACCCTCATTCAATCTATTACTGACAACAGGCACTGGTCTAGGTACAGAACAACTTCTTTGGAATCAGACAGGAAGGACAGATAGAACTGGGTGTCATTCACATGCTGCTGGCATTGAACCCCAAAATTCTCCCAGCAATTTTATTTAGATGTTGGATAACATCCAGAACAGTATTGAGCCCTAGGGGACACCACGGGCAAATAATGCGTAATAGAGAACATTATCAGGAATATTACTAGTTATACAGGAAAAGTTTATTTTGCTTCTTGACATTAATCAAGAAAGTACAGTTCCCTCATTTCAGGGATGCATATCTCTTCAGATTGCAACATGGATTCAGTCCTTTAAAACAAACAAACACAACCCTGATTTACGAATGTGGGACATTGCTTCTGTGTCCACAATTCAAAAAGCTAGGGAATAATCCAGCAATGCATTGCAATATCATGCCTACATTCCAATGCAAAAAAAAAAAGAAAAAAGATGCCAGCACAAATGTTGAAAGCAACATCAGCAGATATGATGGTCTACAGGGTCCCCTCTTGTAGTCACTACAAAACAGGTCTACTAAGTGCCCTGGTGCTAGGGCAATGATTCCCAACCTCAAGCAATCATACCACCTGGACAAATTCAAACAAAAAAGTAGAATCCCCAGGATCCGAGGGAAAAATTGGACTGGGGCGAATAACTCCAGACTGATTCGCATTATCTTGTAGTCAACAGAAAATAATGCAAATCAGACTGTCTCAATCCCAGAGTATTTCTCATAATATTTGCTAATGCAGTCAACTCCATCTTATGATTCCTACCTCTCTGTGACTCCCCACTTTCTCTCTCTCTTTCTCTCAATTAATATTCAAAGGCATAATGTCTTTGACATTTCAAATATTAAAATACCATCACAAAGTCCCATTAATCTTACCAATCTCCTTATCTAAGCAACAAAACTGCTTGACATCATTACACATTTTGGCAGTGGATTCCAGGCAAGGCTGACACAAAGTCTTTCACTACCTCAGGCAAGAAGTGAAGTGCCGCCATTGCTGCTTTTGTGCAGCAAACACTCACTGGAAAAAGGAAGAAGAAAAGGTAAGAGCCGGCATCAGAATCATTGTTGCCCTTGAACCTGCCACTGTCTTCACCCATTCCCCTACCTCAGATGACTATCTCACCCTGGCTAATGAACTTCAGACTTTAACTTTGGACTGTGTGGAAAAAATTACATCCTTTTATCTGTCCTGAATCTCCCACTATTCAGCATCATTCAGTTAGCCTGGGTTCCAGAGTTATAGGAGAAAGAAACCTTCTCCCAAACTACTTTTTGCATAATTTAATATAATTCTTTACTCACTTTTTCTCTCTCTTATTCACTCTTTTTCTGTATATAGAACTATATATAGGATTTCAACTGTGATTGCATCACATATTTCTATAAAGTAAGTAATCTTTATTTTGTGGTCACAGACCCAATAAAGGTTTGTATAAAGGCATTCTGATTGATATTGCTGGGGTTTTAAAACATTTCTTTCCCAATCATGCTGAACATGGTGTTTGCTTTTTCATAGCAAGTGAGCACTGAATTGACATTTTCAATTCATCAGGTTATCTACTACAACCACAGCACCCCTTTCCTAGTTTCTCACTGCCATGGAATTATTAATTTGCTAAAGCAGATCTCTAACACCTGAGAAAGTGTTTTTAAATTTTAAATTTTTATGAGTTCATAATAGAATGAACTCATAAATGTAATCATTATAATACCTGAAATTGGTATATGTAGGAAACACATGCTACTTGTGTATGCAGGACATTCTATCCAAGACTCTCATAGCACTCTCAGTGATGTTATTCAATAGGATCACAAAGTATCAGTATCAGGGCATTAGTGTCAGTTTTAGAACAAGAGAAGTTGAATAGGGTTCATAACAGCATTGTGTGGGATGTGGCAGTTCTTCTAGCCACAAGAGATGTAGTATCCTATAGCCAGCTTGAACCTCTGTAGGTGTCAGGGCATCCTTTTAATAGTTTTGCAAAGGGGTCAAAGCTAGGTCTACAATCTACCAAGACACTAAATGAAGAGACACCACAGAGATACAATTTCTGTTCACTCTTTTGACTTGTTCCCTGGCTTATTTAACCCCAACTTCAAAACCACACCACCTTTAATATTCCCAGTTGAATCTTTTATTAGAAGCCAAGCAAGGCAGGGCTTTGTTAGCACCCAGAAAGTCCCCAGGGAGTGTTAAGCGCCCCCCCCCCCGACAGAGGATATGAAAGAATCCTGCTTGGAACCTGGAGAGCCATTGCTAATCAGAGTGGACAAGATTTCAAAAATACTGGGCTAGTTGTGCAATTAGTCAGTATCACGAAGCATTCTGTATTCTAAAATAGGAAAGGGGGCAATGCGGGCATCAACCATCTAGGCAGCCAAGGGAACAGATTAAGAATAGTGATGTAAGGTTTCAGTGCAATTCTCCCCCCCCCCCCCATTTTTGCTTGCCTTACTGTAGCTCTGTCCACATGGCTAAGTGTTTGTTTAATTCATGCAGATTATTTGAAAGTCAGCTTGAAGTATAAAAACCCTATCAGATTGCACTAAGTAAAACCTCTCATTTGATGCAATCTTCATCTATCACCTTGTACTTGCATATAATCCTAATACTAGCCTTAACATTCATGTATGGATTTAATTCAACGTGATTATATTTATTTGTTTGACATGTGTCACAAATGGAAAAGGGGTGACATTAAAGCCTTTTCTGTGTGATCAAACAAAAAAATTGTTTTAAATTGTTTTGAAGTAGTAGGTTTATTTTAAGGTGCAACTGATAAAATAAACGAATATATTTATTTCCTAAAAGTTGCTTCTTAAAATTGTCAGCATGAGTGCAAATAGGGCAAACATACTTTCATGGGGATTTCTCCTTAGTGGTGGCATTGTACCAATAATGACTAGTATAGCTTCCAATGCAGCTACTGCATAAAAGCAAACAAAAGATATTTTTGAAAATGTAATGCGTAGGTGTTCCATGTTGAAACATTTTTGTTACATGAACAGAATTTTTTTCTCATACTCTGAATAGCCGTGCATTTGTGCACTATAAATATAGAATTAAGAGAATGAGAATCTACATCCTTAAGTGCTGAAGTCTAGCATGAGGTATAACTCTGAAGTGTTGTTTCAGCTAAGTGCAGATTACATATAAGCAACTTCCAGCACGTTTTGTGGAAATTACTAAAAACTGCTATAGATATAATTAGCAAATATCCTTGAATTCCTATGGCATTCATCTATTTAATTTGTCAAGTGTATTTCCTGAAATTCAATGACAAAAGTAATATGATTGACACATAGACCATTTTGGAGGGGCCTTTCAAAGACTCTTTAGAGTATTCATTTTTACATAACAGCCAGAATTCAACTGGCAATTTAGGCTTATGTGATATCACGTAAAGTTGCAGCGAGAAATTGTCACTAATAAACAAGGTGTTGATGGCATTCATGGGTGTGCGCAGCCAATCACATGTTCAGACACATGCCCAGAAATGCAACAACCACCTTGCAATTAGTGGCAACTGGCTGCTGCAACATATGTACTTTCACTTATGGAAGTGTAAATTGTCAATTGGATTCTGGTCACTGTAAAATGCAAAACCATATTGATGGTTGTGCCCTACACATTAATTTATGTAGTTTGGGACAAATTTCAAAAACGTAAGTCAATAACTTAAACTGAAGGAATTTATAGTCACACTGCAGAAATCACTCCGAATATTTCCATTCTCTATCACACACACAAATGGACTTTAACATAGTTGTCCATGGGAGTGCCCCCAATAGCTCTCAAAAGGAACACTGCATGTCTAGCTCCCCAAGTAGATCTGCATTAGAGAAGACTCTGTCAGCTGTCTTCATTCTTTCCATGCTTCCTTGTTTCAGATGAGACTCAAAGAGCTTGTGGAACTTCTGTGGGCTAGCAAGTCATCATGCATAAGATTCAGCTCCTAGTAGAGAATGTTCATGTTCCACCTATTAGATAACAATCCAGTGAGAATATACATAATGGATGTTCCTAGCACTGTACCTTGAATATGTTACACTGTAGCCTGTTTACTAAAATACTAGCAAAGAGAAATCAAGATTACCGCTAGGCCCTTTTGAATTCATGACCAGAATTTTACTTTTTCGAATTAATGACAAAATTTATTTTTAAAAACCACCAGATTCAGGGCCTCTCATGGAAAGTTGTTTGAGTAAAAAAAAAAAATCACAGTAATGCATTATTTTCAACTACTGTACATCCCAAAGAAGCAATATGTGACCAGAACTTGACTTTTCAGCAATCAGAATCATAGCAGCAGGAAAAAAGGGGGGAAAACCTTCAGTCCTGCATGCTGTTCTCCCATTAATATCAATGGCTTTAATCCACCACTCTACACCCCCAAAGATACCACCTCTTTGAAGAAAAACAAAATAAAATGTTGCTCCCCCACAATATATACACTGCTCTTCTTTTTCTTTCTTTCTTTCTTTCTTTCTTTCTTTCTTTCTTTCTTTCTTTCTTTCTTTCTTTCTTTCTTTCTTTCTTTCTTTCTTTCTTTCTTTCTTTCTTTCTTTCTTTCTTTCTTTCTTTCTTTCTTTCTTAGCATTTTTATCCTATTCTTCAGCCAAAAATTCTGCTAAAGCAGCTTATAATGAATCAGTAAGAAAGAGAACAATCCCCGCCTGCAGACTTACAATCTAAAAAACTATAAAGCACAAAAGGACAAGGACTGAGGAAGATAAAAGGAAGAGAGGCATGCCGTGTTTCAGCAGGGCAAACAGAACATGCTATAGCAATACATTAACCTAGCATGGATACACCCTTATAAAATTACTGTTTCAGAGAAACAGTGCCACATCACCTAGAATAATATTTTTAAAATATTGTGAGAAGAGAGAAATAGAGGAGAGGATTTCTCTGTCATCCTTTTTATTTCCACATGACCCACTTGGAAGCAAAATAAGCAACTACACACTGCAGAATGGAATAATCAGGCGTGCTCCCACTCACATCAAATAAACTGCAGCTCTAGCACTATGCCAGAAAGGAGTGGAATAGCTCACAAAAGGGGCAGGATGGATTGCTTTTCTTTAACACACAAGTGGAAAATAGAGTAAAATAAACCACACCGAAACTGCACCAAATAGCAAGCTACATGCTCATCTCTGAGGAGAATAGCTGGCCTGCTACTATCTCCGCTTGAGTGGCATCCTTCTCTACAGAGAGATGGGAAAGACCCATTGATGCCCAGGAGAGGAAGCCCCAGATGATATGGAAAGTGGCTGCCCCTATGACGGACAGAGACAAGGTGGAATCTGGAGGGCAGAGAAGAAATAGAGAGACATGGGACAAGACAGCTGACAGAGGCGGGAAAACCAACCAAGGAAGGAGTCAGGTCTAAGGATCAGATAGAGAAGACGGTGGGGGAGGTGAAGCAACAGTTGAAAAAGGTGGGAATAGGAGAGGAGGAAACCAGGATATATAAGGGAAAGGGAAGTAAGAAGGGGGTAGTAGAAGCAGGAGAGTAGCAGACTCAAGAAAAGAGAGGAGAATACTCCCACTGAGATGGGAGTGGATCTGGATGGAAAATCTCTGGACTAATCAGTGAGAAAAACCTATGATTCTGCATGAGGAGGTGGAGAGAAGGAGAAGAGAGGTGAGACCTCCAAAACCCTCCTACTGGGGACAGAAGGAAGCCAGGGAGTGGGGAAGAAGGAATATCCAGGTTTCAACCCTACAGCAGAGACCAGATGCCATTGCTGTCAGTACGAGGATCAGAGTTGAGTGAGCCACAACCTGTTACAGGCACAGAACTGTTTGAAACCACCATTGTTAGCCCATTTAATGTTCAAGATTCAAATCCCTTCATCACACCATTGTGTGAAAGAAGTTAAATATCCTTGTTGATGTTAATAGTTTTCTTGGCTTACCAGAAATAAATGTTGATATTCTGGACACAAATGAGACAATTGTCTTTAATCAGTCCTAAGAAAGAATCAAACCCTTAGATGCCCAATGATCTTACATCATCACACCCTTAGAGAAAGAACTGAAGGGAGGAAGATACCTGGGTTCACTGAGCTATCTGTCCATCGATTCCACCCCCACCCTACTCCTATTCAGGTTCCTTGTTACATGCATCAGTGCTAAAATTGCAATACTCCTCCCTTCTCATTGCTAGATTTGAGTAGCATTAACAGCCAGTACAGAACAACCTGAAGCAGCAATAAGACCAGTGGCAGTCTTACATCACTACATGAAACACAGATTTTCTCTGTGTATGTGTGTGTGTGTGCATGTGCCTTAAACAACAGATCAATTTATAGACACATGTAGGTGCAGAATGTCTTCTGTTTCTGATATATTTCTCATATATTTGCAGGTCAGGTAAAGGCAGAGAAGGGGGGGGGAGTAAAAGAAACTGACAATTCTATGCATAAAGATGTGGGTTTTCTTTATAAGGATATTGTAAGGGTTTGAAACAGGCTGTTATTTATATTTTATGTCAAAATGTGCATATATTCCCTGGGGAAACAGAAATTATTAAAATAGTTCAAGGTCCATCTATAGCTATGTCCTTACTAAACCTGATACCTTCAACAACAACAAAAAATGGAAATATGATTTCCTTATGATAAAGAGGAGAATGAAGAGGACAGAGAATAATCAATTCTAATTGCATCATAAAAGTACCTCAAGATGGCACTCGTGCTAGATCAGTCTGTGACTGCTAAGAGCGCATCACACATACATTTAAAATAAAACATGCACTGAAGCATAATTTGGATCTGTCCTTGAAAATAAAGCAGAAGTTGAATTTTTAAAACACATTATATTTTACGAATACTTGGAAAGTGCTGATCAATAGATCGTGGAAAAACACAGCTTATTATATACATTGGCAAAAGACCACTATGACTTTAGGGGGCATGGGACTTGAACATAAGGCAACAAAGTTATATGGAGCCTGATGTCACTGAAGGAAATCTTTAATCAGTGGCAACTTGTTTTTGCTGCCACCACCAACATCACCTGGATTTTATTTATTAAAACACTCAGAATAATGCTTTCTGCGCTATATATACACCACCCTACTAGTGCAAAGTCAATATGTATGTATGTATGTATGTATGTATGTATGTATGTATGTATGTATGTATGTATGTATGTGTGTGTGTATGTATGTATGTATGTATGTATGTATGTATGTATGTATGTATGTATGTATGTATGTAATGTATGCATGCGCGTGCGTGTGTGCGTGTGTGCGTGTGTGTGTGTGTGCGTGCGTGCGTGCGTGCGTGCGTGCGTGCGTGCGTATGTATGTATGTATGTATGTATGTATGTATGTATGTATGTATGTATGTATGTATGTATGTATGTATGTATTTTGGGGATATTAGAAGGTGCATGAGAACTTTTTCAGTTAAAAAAGGGGGATCCAAAGAAAAATATGAGGATGTGGAATTGGGTGCAGTGGGCACTCCCACAGCCCTTATTGAAATGTAAGAAAAAGCTGTTCCAGATGGTTAGGAAAGCCTCTGGATCAGCTGTTCCAGTGGTATAAGAGGTTACAGCAGGGAAGAAAGAGCAAGAAATTCTGTTTGTTTATAGTGCCTGCTGGCATCGCATGCATTTAACACTATTTCATCCACACTTTCCCATAGTCTTTCATCACCCATTCTCTTCTCCCATGAAGAACATATAAGTATAGGTAGATTTAAGCAGGCTATCAACTGGTATTAGTCTTTGAGTTATTGTTATTTCCTTTACATGCAGTGGTGTAGTGCTAAATTTGACAGCATGTCATGCCATCAGTGGAAGCATTGTCCAGCAAGGAGGAGGACAAATCAGAGCTTCCAAAACCTAGCATGGTGACGGGTTGTGGGATTGAGTGCATTTGAAACCCTCTGAGATTTGGGAGACCAGCTTTCCTGACAGTGGTGGGTCAGGGACAAGCCTGAACTCCCAGATGAGGGCAGATCCGGGGTGGAGTCAGAGGAAACTAGACCCCCTCCCAACCCATACAAACACCGTAGGTTGAGAGCTTTACTGAAGCGAAAGTCTCCTTGGGAGGAGGGGCTTTCTCTGGAATAGAGTTTTCTTGAGGGAAAGTTCCTCTTTGGGGGGAAACCAGTGAGCCAAATCCTGTAGCTGAGCTCCCTTGCCAGCTGTCCAAATGCTTGCAGCTGAGCTTAAGAAGGAGCTCAGGCAGCTAAGCTACATAACCTGAGCCTGGCAATATATTGTCATGGAAAATAATATATATTTTGGTTCCCTTTTACTCTGACCTTGCTGCCAACGCTTTGCTGTGTGTGTGACCTTTTCAACTGTCTGACTATTTTTTCTAGATTTTGCCTGTTTGCTTCCACGGCTTTTCACTGGCATGACTGTTACAGATGCTGTGTCAAGCTCTCTTGCACCTTGTTTACCTCACAGTCTGGTAAACCTGTGTTTGCTGGGCCTGAGACAAACCCCACAGGAAGAGGACACCATGCAGATACTCAGCATGATAGTTTCTATAATCAGTGCCCCTCATAAGAAGAATCCAAAAATTCAAGCTGTTGGTTCTGTCATTTGGGAAATTAACGTCTCTTAATTGCCCAGTGAAGACCATTCAGCCTTCTAATACTCTGCATTGCAAGCAGCTTGTTATAATATACCACTCCTTGGAAAATACATTTCTTTCCCTGCTTCTGTGAGGATTGCAACTAAGCTCAGGTGGAAAAGGAAACCCCAAGGAGTATGGGATATGATATAACAATCCCTGCTACTCAGGAGGTTCTACATCTTTGACCCTGCAAGCCCCTGGTAGCACTACATCACTGGTTCTTAACCTTGGGTTACTCAGGAGTTTTGGACTGCAACTCCCAGAAGCCTTCACCACCAGCTGTCCTGACTGGGGTTTCTGGGAGTTGCAGTTCAAAAGCATCCGAGTAACAAAGGTTAAGAACCACTGCACTACATCACAGCTTGGAAATTAAACATGAGAGAAAAGGATTTAGCCAAGGCTATATAAATATGTCTGTGGAAAGACTGTTCTATATATGTTGGCTGTAGCAAAAATATGTTACCCCCACCCCTTCACAAGGGAACAAATAGGAAAACAAAGACAAAGGGCTACATTCAGCTTTTTGTCCCAAATAGGGTAGCACAAAACGATTTTCTGGAGTGTGGGTGATCACGGAACAAA
This sequence comes from Pogona vitticeps, assembly GCF_051106095.1. NCBI lineage: Eukaryota > Metazoa > Chordata > Lepidosauria > Squamata > Agamidae > Pogona > Pogona vitticeps. Next base: position 64,587,892 of record NC_135783.1, on the reverse strand, counting down.
GGAAGGCTAATTGCCTTAGAGAGAGAACAATGGAGTCGACAACGGATGTTCAAGCCAGCGGAGCCTACTAACAACGCCCCAGGAGCTCTTTTATTTACCTAGCATGATTACATAGTATGTTATGAGAGAGACAGATAGGATACTAGTTACCTAATCATAACTAGGATTGGCTAAAATAACCCTTTGACCTTATGCTCTACCTCTAAGCGAAAGGGCAGGATAAGGGGTTACACAACCTGCTGACAGCTGTCCTGGGCACACCAGCTTTTTGCTGCTGTTAGCATTAGAGTAACACAAAAACAGCAATGGTGAGTCTGCAGAGTTGGGGAGCATTACTTTTTTTGTGTGGGGCTATACTTCTCAGAAAAACCCAGCATGGCCTGATGGTGTTGATTGGGAGACTGTAGGACCTGTGCATCAAAAGAGCAATATTTACAAACTCCTCAAGTGTGGTTTCTGTGCCTACAGTAGGAAAGCCTGTGAAGCCTGCAGACCTTCTTCTCCATATATCCATCTATTGAATCCTGTTGGATCACTTGGGCACCAAAGTACTTATACAGCCATAGAGTCACAGAGCTGGAAGAGACCACTGACGCCATCCAGTCCAACCCCACTCCCACCTAAGGCTCCCACCACTTCCACCTCATTAACAAGGGTCTTACTAAATCTACTAAATCCTATTCATTTTCTAACCTTCACCCTCTCCCAGTTTACAGCATTCTTATCTAACACATCGATCATATATTCATGCTGTCCTCTGAAATCACCCCTCCCACACATAGACAGAAGACTGAGTGTACAGAGTCAGCCACAGGATCAGTGATTCCGATACCAGGACTATGTACGTCTCAGCCAAGGAATGCAACTTATATATCTACTGTGCCCACTATGAGTGCAAAAGTGGAAAGGCTGCTGGTTAGGCTAGCAATTAAGTGTAAAGAAGAGCCAGCTAACCCACTCACCCACCTCCACCAAGTATTCTGCTTCAGTGCTTCAGATGTCAACTTCTATTCTTTTGGGAGTTACAAAGCAGGGATTGAATGCATGAACTTTTGTTCGCTATTCTACTGTGCGGCACTTCACACTCAGCAACAACTATTTATTGGAATATTTATTGAATTACTTCTCAATCCCATGACTAAAACATAGCTGACATCATCTCCTCTTTTCCATCATAACCATCTTTACGAATTCTGTAGTTCTCGGCAGAACATGTAACAATTAAGGATGAAAAGGGCATTACTCAAAGGAATCCCATTTGATTGTTCAGACAGATGTGGGGGGAAACAGAAGTGGAAATTTTTAATGAAGAACTGTCAGGCTGTTACTGTACCATGTGTGACTTCTGAAACAGTTTTAAAGGATTACCCACACAATCACACAGATTAATCTGGATTTGAAAGGAATTAGGGGACTTTATATATATTTAGGGTTTCATTCTACTGAGCAATTATTGTGGTGAAGTAAAACTGACAGCATCCATTGGCCTAGTTATTATCATTTTATGTTTGTGTTTTCAAGGAAAGTTATTTAGACAACCAGCCAATTGCAAGTATGTTATAAATTCATTTTAGAAAAGCTTCTACATCCTTCTGAAATAATAAATGAACACTTAAAATACATCAATAAGGGAGCAACTTCATTATTCTATGATTTTATGATTCTATCATTCTAATTCAGAGGCTTAGAAAAGCCCAAGCCAGCTGTCACAATGGTTACAAATACATTGTGCATTTGTACAAACTAGCACTGATGGCTAGAGCCTTGACTTTTCAAATGCACCGCAATTCCCAAAACAAGTCATAGAGTCAGTTTTTTTTCCCCTTTGTTTTACATTTTGTCTTACCTCTTTGTAGAAAACATGAACAGGTGGTTCATGGAGTTCTAACTCCAGTGCCAGCCTCCATACATTAAATGTCTCCTCTGCATAAAGTCTATGCATACAGACTCTGTGAAGACACAACTGATACGCGGAAGTTGGGAGTCAGACCAAAAGGATTAATCCCTCATCCTTGTCTATATGATGGTTATTTCATATTTTGGTCCTAAATACAAAGGCAATGGGACCACAATTTATTTTTCAACAAATGAATGTAGAGAAGGACAGCCTGGTAGCATACATAGGATCGCAGACTGTATTACTCATTAAAAAGAAAAGCAAATCACTCCTAGTTCCAAACTTGCAATTAAAAACAGAGTTCATGCATGGGGGGGGGGAGAGGAGAAATGGAATTAAAGTGTCTTTCTGCCAAATTTATTGAAAAGGTGAGCTGGGAACTAAAGAAAAATTACCTATGATTCTACCCTCTGACTGCCTATCATTTCAGCCAATTAATTGGAACTTAATAAAGGATTTCCAACAGATTACACTTAATAAAGTGTAATCTGTACACTTCAACGTCCACCTCAATAATCATTTCTTAGCACAATGTTTTTGTTTTCAAATGCACAGCATATACAAACTGACTACAATATACAAATGATGTGAAGAAAAAAATAAGCCTAAATTCTATTAAACCAATGAATATTTTTAAACAGTGGTACATAGGAGAAAAAAAAGTTTCATTGGGATACTGTAATTCATTTTCAAACACTGCTATGAAGAGATTTTAGAAAACAATATTCCTGCCAAGGGCAGCATTACAGAACAGTAGACTTTAGGGCATAATCATATAATCTCATAATCAGTTACTTTAGCGGCAAGGTTGTTTGATGTGATAGAAGCCAGCAGAAGGTCAAGTGCATGTACTGTTTTGGTAACAGATGCACCAGCAGAACTCTTAAAACTCTTCACATCACCTACACAATTGAATATGTAAATACAGAGCATCCTATGCAATTGAGCAAAAAGAAAGCATCTCCCTATTATTCAGGGTGAATTGGTTCCTCTCCTGTCCAGCTTACATGGGGACACCTTTCCTGTTTCACCACAGCTTCACCCTAACATCACCATATGCCTGTACTTTTTCCAAAACATCTAACATACAGTCTCTATCACACTGCCCCAGTGACCATGACTAATGGGCATTGATAACATTGCTATACAAACTGGTAGTAAAATAATTGATACTGGTTCATTCTATGCTTTTTGAAGCAGTGTTTTCCCCCTTCTGTTCCAAACAAGCAAATGCAGGATATTTACTTCACAGTATTTGTCCTCTTATCAATAGGAGCATCTTATTGTTTGTTTTTGTTTTGTTTTTGTTTTTTGCTTTCATTTGACCACTCTGAATTTTTTTAAACTGAAAAAATGGTACAAAAATGTTTTTAAATAATGAAAATGTGTGGTGTATTTTTTCATCATGGTGAACAGAATTGCATTGTAATAGTCTTAGATTACATGAAATCACAATGTACTTTGGTATAATGGAAAAATATTAAGCCACAGAAAAGAAAATGATAGCATTAGGAGATTGGGCTTCATTTTCTTTAAAAGAAATCATGGGGAAATATCCTATTTTCCTGAATACAAGTGCAATTTATCTTTCCCTTATGTGAATGGAACAAAATATAAGACAATGCTGTATTGCTAGGACTGCATACAGTGGTGCCTCGACTTACAAACGTCCCTACTTACAACCATTTCGAGTTACCACCAGTTCCGGCCACAAAATTTTGCCTCTGTTCGCAACTGGAGCTTCCACTTATGAACAGAAAAAGGCAGGGGGGAAAGGCGGGAAATTCAAATTGCTAACTGTAGGTAGTGATGAGGCTACTTCTTTGAAGCTCTTTCACCCCACCAGTTAGAGAGTATGTGTCATCATCGGCGGCTTGGGACTGCCTCCTTCTGTTTCTGAGAGCGTGTGTGTGTGTGTGTGTGTGTTTGCAGGTAGGGAGACTGGGACAGTTCACCTACAACTTGGTGGTCCTCTGAAATCCAGACAAGTTTATTCAGATCAGGCCACTGGGTGGCCAGCATAGAAAGTCAGCTTCTTCCTATTTATGATATGCTGAGCAATGTGCACACACACATACACTTTGCACCTGTTTTGGAAGCTTTAACAGCGCTGTTTATCTCCTGTGGAGGAGGAGAAATGTTATGTTTTTCAGCAAATAAGACAATGAAAAAACACTAATTTTCATAGGAACTCACTTTTTTGTTTCTGTGGCAAACAAGAGTTCTGAATAGGAAAAAAAAGTCACACCTAAGCTCTCCAAACAAGAGCATTCTGTCAGGATTTGTTCCTAATAAGTGAACAAGGGGTTAAATTTAATATTGTATAGTCATTGTAAAATGGGTGATTGATGGCATGCAGCTGGAACAAGCTCAGGTATTGCTAATTAACCATGTTCAGCTGCTTTGTCTATAGTGATAGGCTGCTCTTACTTTATAAGCAGAAGAGTAAGAACAGCACATTACCACACAGTAGTGAGTCTTGTGGTCTTTAATTCTTTGAATATCTATGTTGCTCTAAGAGATTTATGCGCAAGCTATGTATATAATGCCATGTATATATGTCTGATCTATGCTGATATATGAAGTCTGAATATATTATGTTATAAGTTCTTATCAAACTCTCTCGGTGGTTTTCCTAAACCTGCATCTTTATTCTGCTTATGAAAAGGGAGAATTTGAAGCTACCTGATAAGGCACTCTGTTTAACCTATTATCTTGGGCTCCAAGGTTTCTTTTCAACAACAGAGAGCTCTGGGAGTTTCAATATCCAAACGCTGACTCCAAACTTCTGGAAAGGTAAACACCACATCTGTTGTTGGAGTTGGAACCCGACTAACACATTCAAAACCAGAAACATCAAAATGTAACCATTCTGAATACAAGACTACATATTCTGGCTCTCTCTAGCTCCTGTAGTAGACTGATGACTATAAAAGGTTTCAAAGATAAATTTGGCTATGAAAAATTAGGCATTTTTATTATTCTCTTTTCAACTGCATACCTTTAAATAAAAGTAACATAACAATTTAGTGTCACCATTTCCTATTGATCTGTTCCATTTTATGTCAGAGGCATTTTCTTGATAGAACTGCATCAGCTACATGGGGGAGTTTGCTAAAAGCTCAAGCTCACAATAGTGTGGACACGGTACCCCCTCCATCTTCTTATTCCATGCTGAAGAACATGTGAACCTCTTCTCCAGGTTCTCCCTCTCCACAGGAGCCCAATAGCCAAAAAATCCCCAGGCAATAATTCCATGGGTTCCAGCTTGGTTTTGCCACTCACAGCAGCTTTTATTAAAAGCACAGAGTCAGTGCTTCCCCCACATTCCCAGGGGGCTGAGTTTCCATCATTTCATCCCTCTGGGTACAGTCCATCCAACTGTGGCCCCAGGTGACTTCACTGGAGTCTGTAAATCCAGGTCTGCCGAAGCAGGCAAGGAGTATGAGTCCCAATCGAGGTTGCTGTTCTTTTAGGGAGGCCTGGTAAAAGCGGGTGATGGGGATTGGGCTCCTCTCAGAGCCTCCTTTGCTGCTCTTGTTGCCACTTACATCTCCAGCACTGAAGCTGGGAAAGGGTAGGCCTCATGACTCCTGTTGAGTGGTGAGGACGCCAATGCTGGGTTGCCATTGCCAGAGCCTCAATCCCCAACTCCTTTCACAGCTGAAAAAGCTGGACAGGACGAGGAGACTCCCATTGTCCTCTATCCCTCTTTGCACCTCTGCAAAAGCACAGAAGATGAGGTCCCAGTGTTCAACTGTGTCTTCCCATGTCTCTCCTTCATTTGATGTGGTTGATGATGATGATGACCCTGAGCTCTGCAACTTCCACCTTCTAATTCCCTCTGTCATGCCCTTCTGTCCTATATCACCCTTCCTCCACCTGCAGCAGCATATCCCATGAGTGCATGGGGTCCAAGAAACTCACTTTTTTCTGGGCTCCCCTGGGCTTATAGGGTAGGACAGCCTGGTGGGGTCTCTCAAAGTGACCCCTCACAGAATATTAGAAGAATCAGATTGAAAACAGGATAAAATATCAGATGATAGAACAGAATTCTGATTTTCTTGTTTAAAACCTTTTTCCCCTTAATAAATTATCCTGTCAGAAATATATATAGGTCATCAGTATGTAATACAATCTACAAAATGGAGCTGAGATGGTAACTGTACTATTTGCTCCACAAAATAATAGTGCTTTCATAGCACTTGTACAATTAAAGAAAAAAGGAGGGACCAAATTAGGTTGCAGATCAGAGGGCACTGGCGATAGTCTCAAGGAATTGCTGTGCTTTTCTGGTCTCTATGCAGCAAAATGAAATCTTAGGGCAAGTAGCCTAGAGGGCAGCAAGAGAACCTCTGTTACAGTGGACCCTCGACTTACAGACAGCTCGACTTACAGACTTTTTGAGTTACAGACTTCTCTGGCTGCAAAATTTAGATTCGACTTGCAGCCGGAGAATTGACCTACAGACCAGAAAAAAACCAAAATGGAACAAAAATAGAATAAAAACTGCCAGTTGTGGGATTAATCAGTTTTCAATGCATTGCAGGTCAATGGATATTCGACCTACAGAATTTTCGACTTACAGCCACCGTTCCAATACGGATTAATTCCTTACGTAAGAGGGTCCACTGTATTTTCATGAGTGACATTGTTAAAAAGCCTAAACACCCATCTCCACTGATTCCCAGATGACACTAGGACTCAACAGTTAAATGTGATGTTTTATGTATTTCAAGCTAGTCTAGTGTGCACTGTGCACCAGAATGTGACAGGAGGGACCTGGGCAGGAAAACAGCAGGTGCAGGTGCCATCTGCAGCACCTGTATCGTGACTCTTGAGACTTCATCTCACACAAGCCCTGACAACAGTGATGTAGAATGTAAGAAAAAAAACTCCCTCTGGGCTGGGAGTGAATTGATTTTGATCCATGAAAGCTAGCAGACTGTGAGAATTTTTTTTAGTGTGCTAGTAAAGGTATCAACTGATCCTGCATTGTATTCCAAATGAATGTGAACCATTACTAGCACTTCACATTTTAGTGGGGAAAGCACATGTGGTGATTGCAAAAGAGAAAAGGAAAATTCTCCAAGCAACTTAAAAATGAGCTGATTGTTGGGCTGAGCAAAGTGGAACTCTTGTGTTAAAGAACAGGTCAGGGATTGTAAACCTTGACAAACTAATGGTAAGGAATTAAGTGACAGAGGAAGCTGAGGCTACTACTTTAGTGAGAAAATTAAAATGTTTCTCTTTTATTTCCTTTGTATTTCATCATATGTTGAGCAGTGTAACTATATACCATCTGTTTACTGCTCAAGAGTTCACCTGCATATTAGTTTCTCTTTTTCATTTTTAATGTCTGCTATTTCCTGCTGGCCACCAGAGATCAGAAGGCTGTCAGTTTTATCTCCTCTTTAATCTTAATCAAGTTCATCAACTATTACATTGCATTTCACATTCTTTTGGAATACTACAATTTTCCCATTATCCAAACAACAGTTAAGGCAGACGCCCTTTGAATTTTGACAAAATCAAGGGAAAAAAGAAAAGAAAAAAGACAAAATATTGTGGCACTTTAAAGACTACAGAGAGGTAGGTGTGTGTGTGTGTGTGTGTGTGTGTGTGTGTGTGTGTGTGTGTGTGTGTGTGTGTGAGAGAGAGAGAGAGAGAGAGAGAGAGAGAAGCTCACAGTGAATTACATGTCAAACTTTAAAGAGCCACCATATTTTGACTTTTTATTTTCCTTTTCCCCTTCAATTTTTTCAACATATGAATACAGACTAACAAGGCTACTTCTTCAGAAAACACCTTGGAATTCTGGCACCACAGGTAGGTGATTAGTTTACTTAAAGGGTTAGGCTGTCATCATATAGAGGGGCAATTAAGAAATCTGCATATTTACTGATTTGAACTACTAAATGTTTGCAATTGCCATGAGACATGAAACATTATTCAAGAACCAAATACCTACAAATTTTGTAGTTGGAAAATGTGTACTCAAATAACAAATGTACAATTCTTATCTTACATCAACAAAATTTATTTTAATATATTTCTCTTTCTTTAAATCAGTATGAGTATATGTGAATCTCATAGTCATATAGTCATATGAACTCTGCTCAAAACCAATACAGTATTGCTCACAGATCTCAGATTGATCCTGGAATATCAAATAAATGTTAGCTGCACTGATGCTGAGAATCACACAAGATGTCTACACCAGTCCTGACTTCTCAAATTATTTAACTTTTACACACACAAATAAGAACTTCACAAACAATGTTCCTTTGATGAGAACCTCACAAATCCCTTTAAGTAGAAGCAGGCAATGACAAACAGCAAAACTGCATACAAAAGAAAGCATGTAACAGATTAGAGCAGAAAGGAGGAAAAAACTCATTCTGTGCAGTCATGCAATTAGGAAAAACAGTATAGATTATTTCCAATTTTAAAGATATACCTTGCCCATGTATATGATCCGCATATGCTACGGTGAATGTTTACAGGCATCCAGTAGATGCACAAAGCTGAAAATACCTGATCTCTCTCTCTCTCTCTCTCTCTCTCTCTCTCTCTCTCCCTCCTTGCACTGATGACTCAAGCATATGTTCTTGAAGGACAAAAACTTCTCGTGATGGTAATAGTCAGATCAGATGGAGACATTTCTTACAAGCTGCCAGAAAGCAATATTCATGCAATATGAAATTCTTACCCTACTCTTTGAGGAGGCAAAATAGAACCCACACACCCATGACCACCCTATAATACAAAGATATGTATATACACATTTTAAAAACATAAGAAAATACAAATGTAAATGAGACATTACAGCCAACAAATTAATTTACATTTAAAATGCATCTTCACTTTTCGAACCAGAATCACACATCTATGCCATTTTCAAAGATGAAAATATGTTCTTATTTAAATACTTCCAGATGACACTCCTTGCTAACTTTATTTTCCTCCATTGCATTATTGAGTTATAGTTTGCAAGAAAACAAAAATAGTTATAATGACAGGTTACCTACCTCTAACTGTAGTTCTTTGAGTGGACCTCTGTGGGTGATCCACACATGTGGGGAGCCTTGTCAGAATATTCTAGAGCTACTACTGTAGCAAAGATACATTAGTGCAGACTCCAACCGCCTGGTATATATACCTTGACACCAAAGCTCTCCCTTCAGTTAGGTCAACTGCAGCATAAAGAAAAGGGCATGACAGTGGGGAGGCTGGGTTGGGATGTGTGAATCACAGAGGTCCACTTGAAGAACTACAATTACAGGTAGGTAACCTGTCGTTCTTCTTCATGGCCTCTGTGAATCACACTGTGGGTGACTAATGAGCTACCTTACCCAGAGGATGGTGTCATGCCAAGGTAGATGATAATACAGCATGCCCAAAAGCAGCATCGGATTTCTGCCGAATGTCCAATCAATAGTGATTGATAAACATGGACATGACCATGTGGCAGAGGCGCAGACATCATGAAGAAATGCTGTAGATGGAATGAGGGCTGATGGAATGAGGTGGAATGAGCGCTGATACTCTGTGGCACTCTGTAACTCAAGTGAGCTGATAAGCAAGCTGGATGGTAGACACAACCCAGTTGGAGATAAGGATAGTCAGACTTTAAGGCTGCCAGTTCACTAGCATGTTGTGCTGATGTGATAACTACAAGGAATGCCGTCTTAAAGGTAAGTAATCTGAGGTCAGTTGATGCAAGGCTCTCAAATGGGGCCTTTTTAAGGTGTTGAACGACTAATGTCAGGGACCATTGAGGTGGAGGACATATGTCAGGATACATGTGTGACAGTCCTTTGAGGAAATGTTCCAGAGTAGGGTGTCTGAAAAACTTAGCTGCCGAAGAGGTTGGTGGTTGATAAGCCACAATCACCAAAGGGTAGACTTTGAGAGATGAAAGAGAAGGGCCCTTAGTTTTTAGTTGCAATAGAAAACGAAGGACAATGGTAAGAGAAGCGTTGGTTGAAGGTAGCAATGACGCTGCAGTGAATGATTGGAATTTTTTCCATTTATACATGTAGCCCTCCCTAGTTGAGGGTTTCGTTGCATGATGAAGGACATTCACCAGGGAGGCAGAATCCTCCACACTGCGAGATAAAGGCAGGGAGATCTAGGTAGAGCATTTGATTTGAGTCTTGTGTAAGCAGGTGAAGCAGGTGGGGCAGGTGATAAATGTCAGACGACAGCTGGTGGAGAATTGGGAACCATGGCTATTGGGGCCACCATGGAGCTATTAGGATAACGTTGGGATTGTCTTATTGCAGGCGGACTATGACCTTGTGGAGAAGCAGGAACGGTGAAAAAGGTAAGTGAGTGATTTGGGCCAACGACCGATAACTGCATCGCCGTGGGAGTTCTTGTTGACTCCTGTGCAGGAACAGTAACATTTGCACTTCCGGTTTGTTTGGGAGGCAAAGAGGTCAATGATGGGTGTGCCCCAGCATGTGCACAGGGAGAGTAAAACAGTCTGATCTAGTTCCCACTCATGGGTTTGAGATTCTTTGCAACTGAGCAAACCTGCCAGATTGTTGTCCTGAGTGGCTATATGTATTGCTGCGAGACAATGTGATGGGAGAGGCACCATTCCCACAGGTAAACAGTGTCCCCTTGCTTGAGAATACAGTACATCATTTTTTTTCGTTTTTTTAATTAAACACAGACAAACATACAAAACAAACACAAAACATACATGTGGGGAGAATATATCCATCTAACATATAAACCTAACTACATAAACTATCTTGCCCTACTAAGCATCTTTAGGCCATATCCATTTAATATATAATTCTGACTACATAAACCCTAAAGATTAACATACTTAAACTGTCTAATATATAAACTTAAGCCTAATCTTATCTTCAAGCCATTCTTAGTTGCATAGACCAACTATAGTTCACAAGTTACTTAGTATCTTCATGTTTCTAACTGATCATCAATACCTTCTAATCTAAACAACTGTGTTCAGAATATGTAATCTAATTTAAGCATTACCTATACTTAACCATTTAAAACATTCAGCAAGTAACTTCCCCATTTTTATTATATTTCTTTGCTCCATGTATATAAACCAGGGATTTTTAATTATTTATAGCCTTGTGAATCTAGGAATTCATTTTTTTTTTCATTCTTTTTACTGGCTTTTAAAGTGCTGTCTATAAAGTCTCTATATATTCTTTCACCTGCGTACACCTCTAACCAATACTCATCATAAGCAATTTTAATTTCATCATAAAGGTTGCTTAGCCATACACACCTCCCCACACACAAGCTCTAGGCCAGCTCAATACATTTCTGAAAGATCCCCACTTTTACAGGTAAAAAGACATTGTAAGTCTAATCTTGTCTATATAATCAATATAGTGATTCACACATATTTAAGCTCTCTATATAAACCATAAGAGCCAAAGCATCTAATATTATTATTCTTCATTGACCTTTATGAAAGTTATAGCTACATATATTTATCTACCTTTTAGCTTCCCACCTAGCCAAAATTGCTCATAATGTAATTACTCATATTGCTTTCTTTGTGAATATATCTCTCTCAGGACCAAGAAATTTTAACATTTAATCCACAGGTTACTTTCCCCCCTTTTCACTTTTGCATCTCGACTCAAACTTCCAAGATTAATTTCTTACTCCCCTTTTACCAGGTTTAAAATGCCATCTATAAAATTTCATTAAGACATTTACTGTGTGATTTACTAATTTCCTCTCAATATAATCCATATATTGATTTCCAAGCAACACAGGTCTTTTCGACCTCTGATCATAAATTTCTGCCTCTAAATTCACCCATGTCTTCCCTTTAACATTATTTTCCATCAGGATAAAATCCATGTACTCTCCCACCTTGTCCCCGCCCCTCCTTTCCTCATTTTTAAGTATTTCATTCTACTTTTTTTTTTAAAAAAAGTCTCTCTCTGCCTCTCCAGAGGCCGTTGTTCAATTAGTTCAGAGCAGTCAATCATTTCATCTCCCGTCTCCTCCTCAGGAACTGTGGTCTCTCCCTCTCCCTCTGGTGCTGATAGTTGTTCAGCTGATTCAGAAGATGCTGCCTGTTTGTCTCCTGTCTCTATCATAGTGTCCAAGCCAAGAAGTATTGCTTTAATATCTGTCTCTAGTTCTGAAATTTGAGCCATAAGATGATTGATGAGATTAGATTGAAATTCCTGAAGACAGAATATCAGATCGGTTTCCATTTCAAAATCTCAAAGATGAGTCTCGCCCTTAAATTTTCATCCAAAAACGATTAGAGTCAGACAGATGAAGTTGCTCAGCTTTCCCTCCTCGCTCCTTGGCCAAAACTGATTCAGAGTCCTGCGGAAAACACTCTGGTCATAAAAGGGAGTATTTGATATATAATCTTCCTTTATCGCTCAAAGTAAAGTTCCACAGACATAGTCGTTCAAGATTCTCAAGCTTCTAATTTATAAAAAGCCAAACCTTAGGAGGGGGGCTTAGGGTGGGAAAGACAGTTAAGTTTCACTTTCTCAGTTCTAACCAAGTTATGGCGTAGTAAGAAAAACCTCCAAAGTTTGCCAAGATCCTCTGCCACTTAAGAGATCGTCTCCACAATCAAAACTTCCCAGAGAGAAACAAAACATCTGGCCTGTTACTTGCCGTAAAAATAGCCGATCAACTTCTGTTCATGCAGTCAGATCATAAGTCTTCTTTTCTCCTCCCTTCTCCGAGCAGTTACGCACCAATTCATCATAGCGGCTTCACAAGTCCGTTGCAATTGAGGAAAGGAAACTCCTCCGAAAAAGCAGATTGCAGTCTGGCTTCTTCGGCGTCTCCAGTTCCCCTGCTACGGTTCCACTTCTCCTGTGGAAACTCGCCCCCCCCCTTTCTTGGGGGATCCGCTGACTTGGAATAAACCCAGAGGTTCTCAGAGCCCTGAGAATTTCGCTGTTCTTACTGCCCATTGCTCCACCCTCTTGAGAATATAGTACATCATGATGGTGTTGTCTGTGGCTATTGTTGTCTGTGGCTATTTGGACCATTTTGCCAATAAGATGATTCTTGAAAGCCTTGGAGGCTTTTATTGCTGCTAAGAGTTCTATCTCATTGATGTGGAGCAACCTTTCTCTTCCCGACCACTGGGAATGGATTTGTAGGGATCGGCAGTGGGCACGCCAGCTGGTGAGGCTGGCATCTATGGTAACCAGGATTTGTGGGTAGGGTTGCTGAAAAGGTTGTCCCATCATCAGGTTTTGAGTGGAGCGCCACCATGAAAGCTTGGAGGCGAGTTCTGGAGTGACTCACAGCAAAGTATGTGGTGGGTCTGTCAGCAGGTTGAATAAGGCCAGGAACCATGCTTGAAGTGATCTCATTTTGAGACAAACATGATGGACTACAGCAGTTGTTGAGGCCATAGTGCCTAAGACACGTTGGACTGGAAGCGCATGAGGAGTGAAGCCATGGAGTGAAGAAGTTAAATTGAGACATTAGTCTGTTGGGAGAAAATGCTCAAGCATGTTTGGAGTCTATAACTGCTCCTATATAATAGGAGTCTTTTTTGTGGAGTAGCGGGAAGATGGACTTGAGGGTAACCATGTGGAATTTGGTGGTAGTGATATATTGGTTTAGTTCTCTGAGATCGAGGAGTGGGCGGATGCCTCCAACTTTTGGGGGGATGGTGAAATAAAGAGAGAAAAAACCTTTCATTGTATGGTGTACTGGTATTGGATCTATGGTGTCTTTGAGTAACAATGACTGTATTTCATCCTGTAGAGTTTGCAACGGAGGTATGACGGTGTGAGATGGTGGAGGAAGGTGGTGGAATTCTATGTGGTACCCATGTCCTATAATGGAGAGGACCCAGGCATCTATGATGAAGTCTTTCCATGCAGGCAAGTGCTTCCAGAGAGCAGGTGGAGAAGTGAGAGGTTGTATTGGGATCTCAGCTGGTTGGACATCAAATCCGATGTCTAGGTTTGTGGTCATTGCTCCTGATTGTGGTTTGCTGTCGAGCATCTGTTGTTTAGCTACCAAGAGACCTTCTTGTTGAAAAGTTTGTGCTAAGACTCTTTTTTCTTTGGGGAGTACATCAATAAAGGTAAACATATTGTCCCAAAGAAAGTGTTGGTAGGCGCCCATAGCTCCTTGATAGTTGACAACCCTCATAGTAAAAGCAGAAGAGGAATAAAGCCATCTGCCCATAGAGTCAATGCGCCTGCTATCTTTATTAGGTGGTATTAGAAACTGTTGATGTCAAGAGCGAGATTGTGAGGCCTCGACAAAGACGGAATTAGGAGAAGGCTATTTTTGCAAAAAGATTGCATCAGGTTCATACACTCGATAGAGGTTGTCAATGCGCTTCGACACGTGTGATGAGGCTGGGTCCAGGAACACCTAGATGTGCTAAGGAGAGATGGGAGCATGGAGATATGGATCGGTGTGGTAGAATCCTTAGATATGGGATCATAAAGATAATCTGCTGGCTCCATAGTAGGTCTGTGGATTTGTAGGTCGAGGAATTTGGTCATACAAACCAATAGCTTAGCATAGGTTTGAAAATCTTCTGCTTGTGAAGGAAGGTCTGTGTCTGCTAGGTCGGAGTCTGGTGATGTTAAAAGTACTGATGGTGTTTGAGGTCTGGAACCATGATCAGACAGTTTGGCATTGTGCCGTGAGTCAACTGACTGTCGATTAACATTGACATCGAAAGGCTGGTCTTCAAAGTATTGCTGTCAATGCCAAGCTCTCGAAATCAGAGGTGCATCAGTGGACAGTGGTTGATATCGAGGGGCATTGACCGCTGTCAACATTGAAGGTGCATCCATGGACTGCGGTCAGTATCGAGGCTTGTCGACATTGAAGGAGTAGGTATGGAGCTGATGTTGATATGGAAGTTGCTGTCAGTGTTGAGACAGCTGCTGAGGTGGCAAGGGCGTCAGTGGACCATATTGGATCACAGTGGAATAGACCGACGCCAGTGACGCTGAGTGGGATGAGTGTTCACGGCCATCCAGAAGGGTAGGAAAGTAGTAGCTTGCCAGTGCCGCGAAAGTGACCAGACCTGAAGAGTGTTGATCGGCTCGTCTGGGTTTCTTAGGTGCTGATTGATAGGAGGTACCTGGTAATTCTGGGTGATCATGGTGGTAAGATTGCTTCAAGACTGAAGGCTCCTGTGTGGGGACAACATACTCTGGCAGTGGTACCAAACCAGGAAAAACAACTGATTGTTGGACACCGATTGGGGCAAAAGGCCTCCCAATGATGGAGCTGAGCGTAATCCATGTCCGCATGAGAAGGCAAGTGGATGCTCTTGTAGGATTGAGTTCTGTGCCCAGTAGACACATCACACTGATTTTCTTTAAAAAGAATCCAAGCAGACTGTGATCGTTGTCTTTTTAAAGTACCTCCCTCAATTCTGGCTGCCTCAGGAAGTTGCTCTGTTTCCTGAAGAGACTGGGGCTTTCTCTTGCTAGCTAGAAGAACA
This sequence comes from Pogona vitticeps, assembly GCF_051106095.1. NCBI lineage: Eukaryota > Metazoa > Chordata > Lepidosauria > Squamata > Agamidae > Pogona > Pogona vitticeps. The sequence continues at coordinate 64,572,524 of NC_135783.1, read as the reverse complement.
GTGAAGGGAAAACAAAACATTGTACTAAGCTTTGCATACTGTTGTTCATCTGCATCACCTGCAACTCATGATGCCCCAAATATCTGTAGCCTGGTGCAGTTGTACCATTTGCTACATCCTGTCATTGGCCTTTGCGTTTCCTGATTCCCAATAACCAGTTTTCTGGACATCCTAGAATGCACAAATGCCATCTCAGGCCCAAAGAAATAAAGGATCCCTAAAAGAGCACAAGGCAAGACAGGCATCAGTCTGTGTGCATTTTTTGGGGTAGGGACTGGATTGAGAGGGGGCAATGTTCATCCCTGGCACAAATGGCATGTATTAGTATGTCCATGGTTTAATTGAGGATAGAGGAACTGATTTGTGTGGTCCAAACAATTTTACATTCAGCTATTACTTTTTGCTTTAAACGAAAGCTTTTCAAGAAAAGGAGGTCCCTTCTTATTTTCCTGTGAAATTATTCAGGCACCAAAAGACTCTTTAGCATTATTCATTATCACAGATCTCTGAAGCTGTTACTTTTCTCACATTAGCTTATGCTGAAACATTCATCATTATTAGCTTATGTTGAAACATTCATCATCATCATCATCATCATCACCGCCACCACCACCACCACACTATGTCTAGTAAAAACAAACACACCACATAATGTGGGCAGGAGCATGCATTTATATAAATTCGTATATTATTATGTGGTATTCCATAGATACACCTTTTTTTGCAAAAGAAGAGGTTGCTATGGGACACCAAGGATTATCAATGATGTAGCTGCTTTCCTCACTCTGGATTATGCTGAATTTTTCCCAAGCTACACCCACCATCACTCCATCAATCTAAAACAGTTGCTCAGCAGTAAGCTGCACTAAAATAAACAACACATATTCTCAGACTGCACAAAACGACGTGTTCAAGGGTGGAGAAGTAAATCTTCTTTCAGACATATCTGCTCAGAAAGATTCTTTATGGGGCTTGAAACACCAGTAAGAGCAGCAATAAAAAGATGGGAGATTTTATTATCAGAGATTTGTTTCACTGTGGTGACATTATGGCTTAGATCCAAGGAGTGTCCAAGTAAGACTTTTGAGTAGGCATGTATAAAAAGTTTGCACTGTCAGTCACCAAATGACTTCTGGGGGTGCTTAACAAGCAATCTTGGGAAGAAGGCTAGATATGTAAAGTAACAACAGGAAAAGGTTGTGTTGCTTAATGACAAAAGGCATACATACTAAGCATCTACATTACATACCGCTGAGGATCAAACATAAATGTGGTAGCTTTAGATCTTGCACACCTAAATTTCTTTAACTTCAGATTCCTAGGCAATTAAACTGGTCTTCTTCATGGTTCTCTCTTAAATAGACATAATGCCCTATCTCATAGGATTGCAGAAAGTGATAAATGACAACAGAAGTTATTACTCAGCTTGAAATTTAAGGATATTTCAGGCTATATAAACAAGTCAATGAATGAACGACAAATGTAGTAACAAGCACATATACTTACCATACATTTATAACAACGTTAATAGGCTAGTAGGCCAACTCTTTTAGGAAGCCAATGCATGCCAGAAGGGGCTTCTTAAACATAGTGCTTTCCAGATTTTTTTGGATTAAAATTCCTACCATCCCATATACTTGCATGGGATTGTGGGTGCTGTAGCCTAGCACGGCACAGACTCCAGCATGGGGTAAAAGCTGAGTAATAGCATTAATGTGGAACTAGAGCCATCAAACCAAGGAAACAACACCAAACTGAAGAGGAAAAACAGCCACCCACAAATAAAGTATTTCTGCTATACATCAAAGGGTTCATGGACCACATGGGGAAACTTTGAAAAAACAACAACACAACCTACAAACAGTATTCAAGCCCACCGCAAAAATACAACCAATGTTACGGTCAGCAAAGGAGAAAAAGGACCCCCTCACCACTGCAGGATTATACCAGATGCCTTCCAGTCATGGCCAGCTATACATTGGAACCACAAAAAGCAGCATCCACACCAGAAACAAAGAAAGCTGATCCCACAGCTATAAATACTCTGTCTGTGCACCAGAGCACAGAGTTCTGACTCCTGTCCTCTGAAGATGTTGGTCACAGAGACTGGCAAAACATTAGGAAGAAAAACCTCCAGAACATGGCCAAACAGCCTGAAAAACCTACAACAACCATTGGATCCCGGCCATGAAAGCCTTAGAGAATATCTTTCAAGTATTTGAAAAGTACTATCATATCTCTCCTCAGTCTTCTTTTCTAAAGGGTAAATGTGCCCAGTTCTTTCAGTCATAGCACTTGGTTTCCAGTCCCCTGATCATCCTTGTTGCCCTCCTCTGGACTTGTTCCAATTTGTTGGCATCCTTCTTTAAATGTGGTGTCCAGAAATGGACACAGTAGTCCTGATGGGGCCTAACCAGTGCTGAATGGGGGGAACTAGTATCTCACAGGGTTTGGAGATTATACTTCTGTATCCCAAAATCACATTTGCCTTTTTGCAGCTACATCACATTGTTGGCTCATATGCAGCTTTTGCTCCACAAAAACTCCAAGATCTTTCTCACTCATTACTGAGGCAAGTATCCCTCCCTTATAAATGTGCATTTCATTTTTTTCTCTAGGTGTAGAATTTTTCGCCTTTCCCTATTAAATTTCATTCTTTTTTTCTGCTCAGTACTAAAGCCTATCAAAACCTTTTTGAATGTTGTTCCTATCTTCCAAGGCATTGGCTATTCCACGCATTTTTGTCATCTGCAAATTTGATAACTCCCTGCAATCCTTCATCCAATCATTAATAAAAATGTTGAAGAGCACCAAGCCTAGGACTGAGCCTTGTGGTACCTCACCTTTAATACTTGCTTTGAAGAGGAGATTTCAGCAGGTAAAGTTATGTATGAATCAAAGTAAGCCAAGTATTGGACTACAAAAGAAACTGAACATCTAAACATTAGAATACTTGAAATGAGTAGACTAAGTATAGAATATTTTCGATCAGATAACTGAAAAGTGTTTTTCTCTGAAAACTACAGACTCGGAACAAATACTGCACTTGTAATAGGGAGGTGAGATTCGAACAAGCAGTTATGGGTTCAGTGGTCCCCAACCTTGGACCTCCAGATGTTCTTGGACTTCAGCTCACAGAAATCCTGGCCAGCAGAGGTGATGGTGAAGGCTTCTGGTAGTTGTAGTCCAAGAACATCTGGAGGCCCAAGGTTGGGGACCAGTGGGTTATATAATCAAAAGCTCAACTGTATAGTATTCATGGGAGATTTATAAGCATAACCATTACCATTATTCAAGTTTAGGTTCTAACTACAGATGCTGAAGGAGAAATTAAAAACTTTTCTTCAAGTGTTGAGAAAGAAATTTATTATCAATAATATGTGTTGATAATCATGGCTGACTGAAAAGCAGAAGTAGGAAATAAAGCAGAAGAAAATATCACTGGAACATTTGGCCTGGGATGCAGAAGTGAAGCAGGAAAATGACTCATAGAATTTTGTTAAGTCAATAATGTGCAAATAGATGTTTCAGGCAAATGAACAGACAGCTGTACACATGGACATCTCCAGATGGCCAATACAGAAATCAAATAGGCTATATAATTAAAGCCAGAAGACAGAAGAGTTTTATTCTTTTGGCAAAACTAAAACCAGCAGATGGTGAGACAGACCATGGGTTTTTAATGCCTAAAGTAGAAGTCCTTGTTGTTTTGACTTATATACCACCCCATAATGCTACAGTACTCTCTAGGTGGTTTACAACATAATTATGCAAACAACAACTTGTCCCCCAGCAAGCTGGGTACCCATTTTACCAACCTCAGAAGGATGGAAGGCTGAGTCAACCTTGAGCCAGCTACTAGAACTCACTGGGACTGAATTCAGGTTGTGAGTAGAGGCTTGACTGTAGTATTGCAGTTTAACCACTGTGCCACGGGGCTCTGTCTAAATATCAAAATTAGAGGTAATGCTAAGGAACATGAAAATATTTAATGCCAAACTATAATTTAAACAACATTCCTGAAAAGTTTAAAGGCGAACATATTTAATTTACTAAATTCAGTTTCACCACAAACCGGAAGAACTGTGGATTGAAACCAGAGTAATTATCAATGAAGAATGCAAAAGACACCAGGGTCAGGCTCATGAATACAAACTTTTAGTGTCTTGCACATAAAAACAAAGAGAACTATTGTAATAAACACTGAAAAGAAATTTGTTGTTTAGTCGTTAACTCGTGTCCAACTCTTCGTGATCCCATGGACCAGAGCACGGCATGTCCTCCTGTCTTCCACTGCCGCCCAGAGTTGGGTCAAATTCATGTTGATAGCTTTGATGACGCTGTCCAACCATCTCATCCTCTGTCATCCCCTTCTCCTCTTGCCCTCGCACTTTCCAAACATCAGGGGCTTTTCCAGGGAGTCTTCTCTTCTCATCAGATGGCCAAAGTATTGGAGCCTCAGCTTCAGGATCTGTCCTTCCAGTGAGCACTCAGGGTTGATTTTGTTTACGTTTTGAATTGTGGTGCTGGAGGAGGCTCTTGAGAGTCCCCTGGACTGCAAGGAGAACAAACCTATTCATTCTGAAGGAAATCAACCCAGAGTGGTCACTGGAAGGACAGATCCTGAAGCTGAGGCTCCAATACTTTGGCCATCTGATGAGAAGAGAAGACTCATTGGAAAAGACCCTGATGTTGGAAAAGAGTGAAGGTAAGAGGAGAAGGGGACGACAAAGGACAAGATAGTTGGACAGTGTCATTGAAGCGACCAACATGAATTTGACCCAACTGCTGGAGGTAGTGGAAGACAGGAGGGCCTGGCGTGCTCTGATTCATGGGGACATGAAGTGTTGGACACAACGTAACAACTAAACAACAACAACAAAGATTCTGACTGTATGGATTAAGAAAACCCATTGATTGTTTTAAAAAGAAATGTGTGTGTCTCAACATTGGTTTGTAGTGATGCACAGTCTATACTTTGAACACGAGGCTGCTGTTAGGGCAGAATATATGGAAATAAAATATTTCCAGTAGTGTGTGCTTTATCTGTATGCAGGACATATTATATGGACAACTGGATTAGTTTCAGATGAGGGAGTGATAATGTAAGAAATCTGAAGGAATTTCAAAAGTTTAAACTCTGCAGTTAATACCATACCACTGGTAGAAAACATCAATAATTTCAAACAACTGCTGATTAAAGTTAAAGAATAAAGCATGATTACATCTCAACATTAAGAAGACAAAAATCATGATTACAGAAAAATCATGTAATTTTAATGCTGATGATGTTACACATCTTCTATATCTTGGCTCAATCATTAAACAAAACATGTACAGCATCCAAGAAATTGAAAAGAAGACTGAGACTCTGTGAAGGAACTAGAAAATATCTTCAAGTGTAAGGATGTGTTACAGAGGCCCAGGCCAAATTCACTCAGACCATTCCTGATTATTAGAAATTGATTCATTTGAAATATACTGTTGGAGGGCAGTTTTAGGGACAGAAAAATGGGCTCTAGACCAAATCACAGTAGAAGCTAAAATGATAAACAAAAACTATAATACTTGGATATAACATGCAATGCAAAAGTCACTGAAAAATACAGTACTGCTAGAAAGTGGAAGGCAGTAGAAAAAGAGGAAGACCAAACATGAGGTGGATTAACTGAAAGAATACAACTTTTCATTTGCAAGATCTGAGTAGGGCTGTTAACGATATTGCCTTCTAAGGTCATTAATTTACAGGATCACCCAGAACTTCAAACCAAGTTGATAGCACAAAAAAACGGGAAGCATTCACAGAGAATTTTGTTATCAGGCAGTCAAGAAGTGTGAGAAACACATGATATAGATTGCAGGACACATGCTGTTATTTTAGAGGAGATTTCTAAGGCTTTCCAGCTTACTATTGGAACTGTCCTTAATCTCCCTGCCACAACTTTCATCTTGTTGTTTTAGTTCACCAGATTTTTGTTCCTGCACTATCTTGTCATATTCTCAACAACTTAAACATAACATGAAAGAATAAATTATAAGAGTGGAGGAAATGTTAAGAAATACCTACTTTTTAAAGTGTTACATTTCTAGTATATATTCCTTTCTGCATTAAATCTACAATATTTTAATAGAACAATAATACTGTAGGAATACTAAATTTCCAAATATGCTTATTAATACAGCATAATTTAATCTTGATTTCATATAAGATGTAACTATATGTTAACATTATTTAAAACTGCTGCAAATTTTGCTTGATACAGTACTAACATTAACTGGTATCAGAGAAAGGTACCACCATATAACGCTGACTGTTACCTTCTGTGAGAGTCCCAGATTTCCTTCTTACGCATACTTCTTTTTCTTCTAATAAATGGACAGACTTCAGGCTGAGACATACTTAGAGTTATTGTTGTGTACCACCAACTTGGAACCAACTTATAGCAACCTTAACAGGGCTTTCAAAGTAAGTGAGATATTTAAGGAATGCTTTTACCAGTTCCACTCCCTCAGTCAATTTCCATAGCCAAATGATTCAAACCCTGATCTCCTGAGCCCTAGTCTGTCATTCTGTTCACTGCACCACACTGGGAATCTCGTGTATTAGTACACCCATCAAAATCAAATATATGTAAGTTAGTAATGACTATTTTAAATCTGACTGAATTCTAAATATTAATAAGTTTGTATCCATCTACTGAATTATATATTTTCATCATTTTATAACAGTATTTTACTTCAATAACTTAAATACTTTAAATTGCAATTCTTTCCACAATTCAAATATCCTAATCAGAATAGAAAAAAAATATATTTGCAATGTAATCAGCCACTCTACATGATGTCACACACAGTAGATGTGGTTTGAATTATAGTATAGTTATATCATTATGAACTGTAAAGCAGGTCTATTTTATGAAAAAGGGCAATATATTCCATACAGAAAAGCCAAGCTTCTATAGACATGGTTAAATTAAACTAAAGCAATTGTCAAAACTTTCAATGTAATGTAGCAACAAACACAAGCACACAGAAAGACACATACCTTTTTAAGGAACCATTTTTTGAGCTTCCGGTGAGACAGCTTTATCATTTTTGTTCAGCATTTAGAAATAGGCCACTAGTTGGCCTTTTGAAACAAATCATACCATTTTCCCAGAGACTGCCACCTTTCATCTTCTCTGGTTATCTCCCTGTAGCTGCTTAACCCTGCACGTCATAACGAACAACGCTCCCCCCCAAACAGCTGGAGATTACAAGCAAAAGGCTAGGGTGGATGTAATCTTTAGTTCAGATAAATTGCAGTATGCCTCAGCTTTGTCTTTGCATGGTGCTAGCAAACAAAAAGGGAAAGTAACCAAGAAGCCTCCTAGATGTCTATGTGCCCAGAGAAATTATGAACGTATAAAAGGAATCCTTGTTATCTGCTAAGAAGGGGAGCTGAAAGAAAGGAGGAAATACTAAGAGGTGAACTACGTCTCTCAACATCTGGTTGCTCCTTAAAAGCTCAGGGAACAGAGGAATCTATTTGTGTATACAAAGCTGTAAAAGATACCAAGCTACAGGTTGTTGTGGGTTTTTCGGGCTCTTTGGCTGTGTTCTGAAGGTTGTTCTTCCTAACGTTTTGCCAGTCTCTGTGGCCGGCATCTTTAGAGGACTGGTGAAAGGATAGAAAGAACAACCTTCAGAACACGGCCAAAGAGCCCGAAAAACCCACAACAACCATTAGATCCTGGCTGTGAAAGCTTCGCAAATACATACCAAACTACACCTGCTCTGCCACAGGAAACCCGTTAATGGCAAGCATATGAATCGGCCAGGTACAATGTAGTATTTTCCCATCTACACTCCTGCCTTGAATAAATTAGTAGGAATTACAAAGTGACAGAAATAAGATACAATGTGGGCTTAAAATTATTCTTAAAGGGCAGTCTCTAGTGCCCAACCTGGAGAAATCTGTGGAAAATTAGAATTGTGCTAACTAAAGACTAGATGTTTATAAGAAGTAGCAGAACAGATGACCTCATTCTAATTTTGTATTGTCACATAAATCAGTGGAGTGGTGCACTTGTTCTTTAGTTGTTAAGTCGTGCCTGACTCTTCATGCCCCCATGGACCAGAGCACGCCAGGCCCTCCTGTCTTCCACTGCCTCCCGGAGTTGGGTCAAATTCATGTTGGTCACTTCGGTAACACTGTCCAGCCATCTCATCCTCTGTAGTCCCCTTCTCCTCTTGTCTTCACTCTTTCCCAGCATCAGGGTTTTTTCCAGGGAGTCTTCTCATGAGATGGCCAAAGTATTGGAGCCTCAGCTTCAGGATCTGTCCTTCCAGTGACCATTCTGAGTTGATTTCCTATAAAATGGATAGATTTGTTCTCTTTGCAGTCCAGGGGACTCTCAAGAGCCTCCTCCAGCACCAGCTGAGCGTCCTTTCGGCTTTGGCCCATCCATTTCATTAGCTCTGGAGCTACTTATACTTGTCCTCCACTCTTCCTCAGTAGCATGTTGGACGCCTTCTGACCTGAGCGGCTCATCTTCCAGTGTCATATATTTTAGCCTTTTGCTTCTGTTCATGGGGTTTTCTTGGCAAAGATACTGGAGTAGCTTGCCAGTTCCTGCTCCAGGTGGATTGTGTTTAGTCAGAACTCTTGAATGTGGTCCTCATCCAACCAGATATGCGGGATATAAAATAAATAAATAATAAATAAACAAACAAACAAACAAACAAACTCTCCACTAGGACCTGTCTGTCTTGGGTGTCCCTGCATGTTGATCACCCTATCTCCTGAAGAGGACAAAAGCTGTTCCCACAGCTATAAATACTCAACTATCCAACAAACAGCAACAGAGCATGGACAGGGTTCCTACTCCATTCCTCTGAAGATGCAAGCCACAAAGACTGGTGAAACGTCAGGAAGAAAAACCTCCAGAACAGGGCCAAAACCCCACAACAACCATCAGATCCTGGCCATGAAAGCCTTCGAGAATACAAGGAATGTGTTTATTTGAAGTCTCACATTTTATCATTAAATGCATGCAGAGTATTAGAATGCTGAGCCAATGTTCAGAATGGCTACCAATACTCAACGATGCTATAATGCTTTGCATCACAGTCTTTTGCACATCAGTTCAGAAGTGGGTGCCACTGAATCAAATGACACATGCTGAAAGTCAGTTCAGGACTGTAGCTTTAGAGGATTATAACAAGTTCACTGTGTTACTTGATGAAATCACGATTGTGGTATGATTTTAACCCAGACCTTCCTAGCAAAAATCTAGTCTTGTCAGCCTCTGCATTATGCTAATTAAAAATGCAGCTTGCTTTTTAGTTTCAAAAAAATTAATGGGGTGCTGATTTGGGAGTAATCACCAGTGGGAGTGCCAGATCATCAGCATCTCTTTCCAAGGAGAAAGCCTTTGTGATGTCACGAGGCACACCTTACGAAGTCACAGACATAGAACACAGAGTTGCTAGAAGGAGGTAAGGTTCCTTCCCCCACTCCAGAGCCTGTACCCCTGCTGCCAGGGTTCATGCAATAAGAAAGCATGAGTTGTGACTTTTGTGTTCCATTCCCTCCCTTGCTTCAAATGGCCTAATGGGCATTATGCTGACGTGCCAAAAACCCATGAGCAAGTGGGGAGTGCTGGGGAGATAGCTAGTGAGCTACTGTGTTATTTAGAGAAACTCCCTCACATCGGGATAGCAAATGATGGCACCACATGAGAATAGGTGCAGATGAGTGCCCAAACTTAAAGGATTTCTCTCTCATACATAAAGGTTTATTTTTCCTACAAAACTGCTAGCACTGAGATTTTGTTCCCCACCTGGAGACCTGGTGAACCTCAGACATTTCCTGAGATTTCTCCTGGTGTCCTAAGGCCTGGCAGCCTTAGCCATTAGCATGAATAATTTTCCCTGTGAAATCCCTCCCTTTTATAAAAGAAGATGTTATGGCAGGATAGAGTATCATCTGGGGAACTTTATGAAAATTGTGTGTGTCCTGTGCTGTGAAGTTAGAACCAACTTAGGGCTTTCGGGGCAACTGAGATATTTAAGGTTTTACCAGTTCCACCCTAACCCCAACCGAGTTTCCATAAACAAGTGGAGATTCAAACGCAGTTCTCCAGAGTCATGGTCTGTCACTCTGTCCACTACACCAGTGGTTCTTAACGTGGGCAATAATGCCCCCCAGGGGGCGATTTCATTTTTCAGGGGGGCAGTAGAACAAAAAGGGGCGGTGTGGGGGCACTGGAGCAGAAGGGGGGCAGTAGGGGGGCGCTGGAGCAAGCCAAACCTGTGAAGATGGCTGCAGCCTTTTTACAGTGTGCATGAATATATATTTTCCTCCAATCTTTATTTAGTTTCAGAGTTTATGTCTTGAAAGTTTTAGTTCCTGCATTGCTGTTTGTTTTTATGCCCTTTTTTATATTTCTTTTTGCGTCTTAAAATTCGCTTGCAACTACGTAAATCATTAAATGTTACTTTTTTGGGGCATTTCATTTTCTTGGAATTGAATTTTGTTTTCAGGGGTCATTGGATTTAAGTGTCATAAATAAATAAATAAATAAATAAATAAATAAATAAATAAATAAATAAATAAATAAATAAATAAATAAATAAATAAATAAATAAATAAATAAATAAATAAATAAATAAATAAAAGATATCATCACCGTGGGGAGGGGGGCAATGATAACTTCCTCAATGGCTCAAGGGGGCGTTTCTTTCAAAAAGGTTAAGAACCACTGCACTACACCACACTGGGGATCCTTTGGAAAAATAAGAAGTTATATATACTTCTGTTGTAACTTGTCTGACCAACAGAAAAAGCGAACAACCAACTTACTTTCCAAATCCACATTGTCAAGATTTCCTGAGTTAGAGAGGCCCATGCTACTCAGCCATACTATCCTGATTGCCTTGGTATGGGTGAAATCCAGAAGGCCAAATGTCCTGATGGCTGGGGGAATCTTTCTGTCTGGCACTTTCCCAATGCCTTAGTCTCATCCTGACTAAGCAATGCTTCCAGATAGTCACCAAAAATCTAGAAGGTTAAGCAGCTTGACTCTTGCACCAGCCCTGCAAGGTAAGAATGTCAATACAACCACAAAACGCACAGGCTCCCAATAGATGGTCAAGCCAAGATCTGGTTTTTAGTATCACCAACCCTCTTAATCCAAAAGAATTAACAACTGTGAAATGTTTACCTTTTATTAACGGTGACCAAAAAAGTCAAAAAGCAACAACAACAAAACCTTCTAAAATGGTTTCTACAGTCACAGAAACGGTCAGAGGATGTGGAACAACCAACCAATCAGAAACCTGAGGCAAGAGAAATTATAGAACAGGATATCTGTGTGAACAGGATTTCAAGCTTCATGTTGTAATTTCATTAATGCATATAACTTTTTAAAAGCACATAGGTTCCATTCAATATATTTATTAAACTACAGTTACCAACATGTTGATTCAGTGAAGACCTGTCTGAACACAAAGGAGTGCAATCAAATTCATGTTTATATAATGTAAAATTCTGTGTTTTTTTTTAAAAAATGATTAAAACTACCTAATATTAGTATGTCCATTCTGATCATTAATGTGGTTGTTTACCTCTGGATTTTAACTTACCTGAATTATAATAAAACAAGAGACTGGCTGCCTACCTGTCTGAGTCATAATTCCAAGGTGATAAGACATACTCGGCTGATATTTACCAGGAATTCTAACAGATATATAGGGATACGTGCTTTGCAGCTGGATTTTAACCAGCATTAGTAAAAATCTTAAGTGGTCTGTTCTCACCGGATTTCCACATACTGTATGCAAAAGCAAACTCCAGCTACAGTTCCACTTAGCATTCTCCTAAAATCTCGATACTATGACAGGTATCTGGCCATCTTAAGAAGGATACTGACCACATCAACAAGCCTCAAAAAAGAAACAAAGATAAAAAATATAGGAACCAAACCCTGTGGCAGACCCAAATGCCAACAATGCCCCCAAGTGGACACTGGCAACATGACAATAGTAGCTAAATGTATGGCCAATATCCTGATCTTTATTGACATGCATGAAGCTCCAACTGCAAACGGATTAGATGTCTCCCCTTTTGCAACCAGCATTTTGTCAGACTGCAAAAGCTGCTTCTGCAAGTGAGGCTCCATCCATGTGCAAGTAATTTACAGTATGCTGCCCATTATCCACAAATTCAGGTTATAAATGAATTCATAGCCTTGAGAAAAGAAGACAGAGAGAAGATATGACAGCACTTTTCAAATGCTTGAAAGACCGTCATACACAGGAGTGGCAGAATCTGTTCTCAATCACCCCAGAGTGCAGGACACGTACTAATGGGCTAAAGTTACAGGAAGCCAGATTTCAGTTGAATATCAAGAAAAACTTTCTAACTGTTAGAGCAGTAAGGCAATGGGACTAATTACTGTACCTCGAGAGGTGGTGAGTGCTCCAACACTAGAGGCATTCAAGAGAAATTTAGACAACCACCTGGCAGATATCCTATGATTTGTATTCCTGCATTGAGCAAGGGGTTGGACTCGACAGCTCTATAGGCCCCTTCCAACTTCATCATTCTTTGATTCTATGATTCATATACTTGCTCACCTTCCAAAATATGTGCTGTTGTTTGTCGTTAACATCCCATTGCTTTCTACATGGGGAAAAAAGACCACCTGTACTGAATCAGAAATTTTCTGTATTAAATACATTCATACTCCATTTCATAAACGTCATGTCACCAGCTTAATGGGAGCTATGAACACAGGAAGACGCTGCACATTCCTTCCAGTACTTACAAGCCTAGTAATGTAAGAGTACCTTATCAAAGTGATAACATGCTGACTTGGTAAGATAAGGAGTTTGTCCCACTCATTATCTAACAGTCTTCTCACCAGAGTTATTGCTTTCTATTCCTCCCTTCCAGTTTCAGCATAGAGTACAAAAATCCTCCGGGCTTGTCCAGGTCATGGTAGTTCCTTTGTTGTGGGAGAGAACACCAATCATCCATGCAGTGCCAGCCTATATCCAGAGGGACTCAGAAGGTTTCTGCATCATGTGCTGGCAGCTGCATATTTCCTTTTGCTATATTGCATCCCTGCCAGCCCTCTATGCAATGGCATCAGGGGTGTTCTATCAACATGAGAACTGAAAAAAATAGAAGCTCATTGGGATTCTGGCTGGTCCAAAACTGCCAATGAGCACACCCCCACTCTCTGTGTAAAAGGATAATTGGACACAGCTCTGACATCAGAAATGTCAATTTTTAATAACCAGTGGGGGAATAGTTTAGTCTGTCATGTTATACGGAACAAGAATTTATTAAAACATTCAATTCTATCTTTTTGTTTGTTTTTACTTTTTACTAAATTAAAACTAAAATACAAACCCAATAGTGACTACATACAATGCACATTCAATCCTATCTTCTCTGGCTTGAATATGAACAAAGGCTCTTGATCATAATTTTTGTACCAACCAACTGATCAATGCAAGGATATCTCTGCAAATTCACCCATTTTTTTTGCTAATGGACCTTAGATTATTATAATTGCTGGTACTTTCAGATTGCAGTTCCATCTGTCCATGCTGACTATAGCCCTCCTCAGCTCTCCAAGCATGTGTATAAAAATTTGCTTACTGAGATAATGCTTCATGAATCTGACAAAGTCACCTGTATTCCTTGAAAGTTTATGACACAGAAAATGTATTAATTTTTAAAGTGCCATAAAATGTTCTGCTGGTTTTTCTGGAATAGATTGACACAGGTACCCACATGGACATTTTGAACAGAATGACAATAGACTATTTTTGTTGTTGTTTTTGTTTGAAATAATACGCAAACTGGCTCAGAAGTAGGAGACAACATAACTGGATCCCCTATAAAACTTTCTGAATGAAACAGGGATTGCAGGATAAAAGCCTCAGCTGGAAACATGCATAGCCTACCAGAGGAAGATTCCACACTCTGTTCTTACACAGACTTTTCACTTACAAAATATTTGCCCAGATGATGCAAAATCAATCAATCAATCAACAGGTCTCAGCTCAATTTATTTGGAGAACAAGCAGTGGATATGCAAGGAAACCGGAAAAGAATACTCACAATAACACAAGTCTGCTATTCTTCACCATTCCATACACAGACTTCATATTCTCCTGTTGTCCCAATAAGTTAATTCAATTGTCTCAGAAACAAAAAGCAATATATTTCACAGATGTGTTCCACATATCAGTTTCTGATATAGGATGCACTTCTCAGTGTATGTCTTCTGCTCTGTCATAAGTTTCAGATGTACAGATTTGGAATGAACAATTCCATACCTAATAAGTTCAAATATTCAGATTACTAGTGAGATCCCCTATGTGTTCAGAAGCAGACCTAGATGTCAGGAAACAGGAATATAAATGTATGCTACTGTGCTACAAGTTTGTGTGTGTACACGGCATTCTATCTCATTTGACTGACAACTCATGATATTTCCAATCCTTCTGGGATTGGGAAGGATCAAAGGGGCAAGGTTAGTCATGTGAACAATGCATTAGCAAAACTCAGCTCATCCTTTGAATCCAAAATTATATAAACCTCAACTGAGTGCTTGGGAAATCTGTTTTGATAAACAAGAGAGACCTCTGCTGACAAGCAAAGATATGACTACATGATTAACTCACTCACTAGTAACAGAATAATCAATACAGCAAAAATATATTTCCAGCTGTTATAACTTAGCCAAAGACTAATAAACTAATTTTAAAAAAATATTAAGCATTTCAAGAGCACAAACTGAAAAACAAATTATATAAAAACTGGCATGTTTCTATTAAAATACTAGCTTGCCATATTTTAGAAAATAATGTGTAAGAAACAATGTGGTTTTTAAGACAGAAAATGATGCAAGGAATGTTATGGTGTGTAATCCTATGTCTACTCAGAGGTAACTCCCTTGTATTCGATTGTACTTACTTCGAGGTAACTTTATATAGTTTTACAGCCACCTTCATATCTTATTTTGTTATTATGTGCTGTGAGATATTAAAGGGAGAGAGATTTGAACCCAGGGTTCCTGAATCTTAGTCTGTCACTCTATCCACTGCACTATATTCGAGGTCAGCTTATTAGTAGAAAAGAATTCAAAACTTGAACAAAGGGTAGACCTCCCTATTATCCCGTGAGGCCTACTCTTGAAGAAGGCAGCTCATTAAAGAACCTGCTTTTCATACACAGACTGCCGTCTTCAGCCTCTACTAACATGAGTGAGTGTGCTGAGAAAAGCCTTCATGTGAAATCCTAGAGAGCTCCTATTAATCAGAATAAACACTGCTTCGGTGGCTCAGCAGCAAAATGCAACTTGTTTATCAACTGTTTTTTAATGTATGTGTCTGTTTATGTAACTCAGTGATAGAACACATTATCTCTCAAATCGCCATTCCAACAAATCTCTTTTTTTTAATGATTGAGAGCATACAGGCAGCCAACACCTTTAATTGCTGCTGCCAGTTGGGACTACATAGCACAATGCTTAATCAAGCAACTAGGTCGGAAATCACGCCCATCTGTTCATACAGGAGATAGAAGATAGACCAATACTCATGTCATCTATTCAGTATTGCAGCTGCTTTCTTGCAATCATATTAGAAAAGTCCCAAATGGCAAGATATTAGGGCTAGCTCAAGGTATTTGTCTGTATAAGACCAAGGACAAAATCTGATCACCCACCTACTTCCCAATTCCATATCTGAACTTGAGGTTAACATTATCAACAGGATAGCATCCTCCACTATACCTGACAGCAACAGGATAGGCTGTGTGGCACATACATATCTGCAGAAGGGGTAAATTATTAGCAGAAGCTGAAGAGAAACCATTGCTAGCTTTGCCTCCCAGTACCTCCTACTTTAGCCAGTAGCTTCAGTATACCTAATGACAGTACCAGAAATGCAGGGTATTACCCTTCCCTAGGAAATTCAAGCTGTATTTATTGTTCTGCTAGGATGCCAACAAGAAGCATAGGATGTCGTCAGTGATCCATTCCACACATTTCCACCTTTGGCAAATTGCCCAGCTGCATCCCTATCTTGATGTGGGGGCACTCACCACTTTGGTCCATGCACTCGTAGTCCCGAGTTTAGACTACTGTAATGCGCTCTACATGGGGCTGCCTTTGAGAAAGACGCAGAAACTTCAGATGGTGGAGAATGCGGTGGCCAGACTTCTTACTGGGGTGAAAAGGTACCATCATATTTCCCCACTCTGGCCACCTTGCATTGGCTACCCATTCGTTTCTGCATTGATTTCACAGTTCTTACGATTACATATAAACCTCTAAATGGTTTAGGACCTTGATATCTGGCAGAACACCTTCTCCCACCCAGTTCTGCCAGAGTCACTTGTTCCAGCCAGGCTGGGCAGCTGGGGGGCCTAACGCCGAAGGAGGTCCAGAAGGAAAGAACAAAGACCTGGGCCTTCTCGGCAGTGGTCCTTTGCCTTTGGAACAACTTGCCAGTGGAGATCCGCCTGGCTCCCTCTCTGGGTGTTTTCAGGACAAACTTAAAACCTGGCTATTTGGGCAGGCTTTTTCTCCTGCCATATCTTATTTTCTTGTACTTTTGCCGTCCTGGATTTATAATATATGTTTATTGGTTTTTTTTTGTTTTGTTTTGTTTTTTAAATTTGTAAACCACCCAGAGTGGACCTTTGGTCTAGATGGACGGGATAGAAATCAAATCAAATCAAATCAAATAATCAATCAATCAATGTGGCATCTCTAGAAGCTCTACGGGTTACTTCCCAAATGACATTTCAGCTGCATTCCTATATATACATTTTTAAGAGTTAAGTCTCCTTGAACACAGTGGGACATAGCCCTGAATTTGCACTATCAGAAGATTCTGGAGCACGCAACAGGAACTGTATATGTGTGAGTCCCTGATGTGTGCACACAGTTACTAATGCCACCACTACAAATGAAGTCTGTATCTTTTTTGACATAATGATTGGTCCTCAACTTCGAAAACTATCTGTCTGTGTCTTTTTAAAAGGTTGTTCATTTTAAAACAAGTGCCACTTGATGGCAGTGTTGCATTCTACATACAAGAGGAATTGCTGATACATTTTTGAGAAAGTCAGTATTTTGTATTCTCGAAGGCTGTTTGGATGTGTTTTTAAGGTTTTTCTTCCTAACGTTTTGCCAGTCTCTGTGGCCGGCATCTTCAGAGGACAGGAGTCAGACCTGAGCATAGACAGAGTGCTGACTCTTGTCCTCTAAAGATGCTGGCCACAGAGACTGGCAAAACACTAGGAAGAAAAACACAGCTAAACAGCCCGAAAAACCTACAACAACCAAGTCAATATTTTGTTGGGAAATAAATGCCCAATGAGTCACAACACTCTAAAAGCTGACTGAGACCCACAGAGCAAATTCCAAAGAAACTTTCTCTTTAAATAAAATGCAGCAACTTAAGAGTTTGGTGGCACCTTAAAAATTAAGCTCAGAATCCTATTGTGTAACACTATGCATGTAAGATCAGTCATGTGAGTGGTTTTTGCCTTTTGATAGCCACCTGCTATACATTCAGGTGTATGACTGAGTACCCAACCAGTTGTGCAACATGGGCATATCAGAGCATCTAGGGGACCACCAGCAATGTCACTAACACTACTTGCACAGTTTATGGTTTATGCTGAATGATACCAATAGGGCTCTGGCCTAAAGCTTTTATTTGATATAAAGTTTTGTGAGTTATATCAGTATCTATGTGAGCAATGATGAGGGTTTTTCATTGTGTACATGTCACACATAGTTTTTGCTGCTTTGTTTGGAGCTGGAATTAGCAGTAGTGCATCATGAGCAAGGTTATATAGTAGGATTTTCTGATTGTCAATCTTTTTCCTCCAAGGTGTGAAAGAGTGAGGCTAGCCAAATAGAATGTAATAGAGTGGGTGGAGCTAGCAAGCCTATTTGGGTTCTCCACTCACTGCAGGAGAGCTACAACATGTGGAGGGAGACAGTGGTGATACCACATGGATATGGTGCTGGGGGGGATCTAGGCATAACATGCATTAAAATCAAAACAACAAAGGGAAACAAAGTCTTATGGCACTTAATTAATACTGTAGCTTTATTTTAGTATGAACTTCATATGCCCAGAGTACAATATTAAAGCCACAGACCTCTGTTCAAATGGCTGTGAGTGAGACAGAGTGAAAATAAAATAAAATAAATCTTTTCCTGAAAGCAGAAACAACTACTTTAGCACCTTGGAGAGCAACGTTCAGACAGCTGTGCAGTCTAGCTCACTCATGTAATAACTCTTAACATTACCAAGATGTATAATAGCTGGTAACAGCTATCTGAAAAGGTATGACCTGGGTAAAAAATCAACAGTCATACAGTATTTTGTATCCCAGCTGAACCAACTGAGGTTTTAAATATTTTCAGTACACAGTTGCCACACCAGGTGTAAGTTGGACAAAGCACAGTTGGCTGCAGTTGCTACCTGAATATCAGACCCAGGATTTTTCAAGGGTCACTGTTGTATTTAGGTTAGATTGAATTTAAGGACTAGTTTTTCTTCTGATAATGAACTTTTCCCTCTAGATTAACTTTCAGTTTGTTTGCTGTTATCCAGACTTGTTACTGTGTTGAGGTGCTAACAGATCAGCGGCTTCTCTGGAATCTGATGAAAAGGAGGTATATTTATTTACTTGGTTTACTTTTGGATTGACCTTCTGCTGAATGAACACTCGGTAGTGGTATACAAATAAGAATAACAAAAAGAGTAAAATGCATAAACTTCACAAATTTGAACAATACCAATGTGAGAAACAGATATAAAACTATTAGAGGGCGCTTCATGATCCAATGCTATTCTGCTGGCAAGGAGTACCTTTGCCCAGATTTAAGCAAGTCTAACTATAATCCCCTTCATGGATTGCTGCCTTGTTGTGGCGAAGGAGCTTGAGTAATTCAGAGAAGCTATGGGCCATGCTGCGCAGGGACACCCAAGACAAACAGGTCATAGTGGAGAGTTCTGACTAAATGTGATCCACCTGGAGCTGGAACTGGCAAGCCACTCCAGTATCTTTGCCAAGAATATCCCATGAACAGAAACAAAAGGCTAAAAGATATGACGCTGGAAGATGAGCCACTCAGGTCGGAAGGCGTCCAAGATGCTACTGAGGAAGAGCGGAGGACAAGTATAAGTAGCTCCAGAGCTAATGAAATGGATGGGCCAAAGCCGAAAGGATGCTCAGCTGCAGACGTTCCTGGAAGTGAAAGAAAAGTCCAATGCTGCAAAGAAAAATACTGCATAGGAACCTGGAATGTAAGATCTATGAACCTTGGTAAGCTGGATGTGGTCAAACAGAAGATGGCAAGAATAAACATTGATATCCTGGACATCAGTGAACTAAAATAGATGGGAATGGGTGAATTCAATTCAGACAATTACCATATCTACTATTGTGGGAATCCCATAAAAGAAATGGAGTAGCCCTCATAGTCAACAAAAGAGTGGGAAAAGCTGTACTGGGATATAATCTCAAAACTGATAGAAGGATTTAAATACAAATCCAAGGCAGACCTTTCAACATCACAGTAATCCAAGTTTATTCACCAACTACCAATGCTGAGGAGGCTGAAACTGACCAATTCTATGAAGACTTTTTAAACCTTCTAGAACTGACACCAAAGAAAGATGTTCTTCTCATTATAGGGGATTGGAATGCTAAAGTAGGGAGTCAAGAGATAAAAGGAACAACAGGAACGTTTGGCCTCGGAGATCAAAATGAAGCAGGGCAAAGGCTAATAGAGTTTTGTCAAGAGAACAAGCTGATCATCACAAACACTGTTTTCCAATGACACAAGAGGTGACTCTACACATGGACATCACCAGATGGACAATACCGAAATCAGATTAATTATATTCTCTGCAGCCAAAGATGGAGAAGCTCTATAAAGTCAGCAAAAAACAGATCTGGAGCTGATTGTGGCTCTGATCATCAGCTTCTCATAGCAAAATCCAAGCAAAATTCAAGAAACTAGGAAAAACCACTGGGCTAGTCAGGTATGATCTAAACCAACTCCCTTATGAATACAACAGTGGGAGTACAGAACAAATTTAAGGAACTAGACCTGGTAGACAGAGTGCCCAAAGAACTGTGGATGGAGGCTGGTAACATTGTACAGGAGGCAGCAACAAAAACATGCTAAAGAAAAGGAAATGTAAGAAACCAAAGTGACTGTCCAAGGAGGTCTTACAAAGAGCAGATAAGAGAAGGGAAACCAAATGCAAGGGAGATAGGGAAAGTTACAGAAAACTGAATGCAGACTTCCAAAGAATTACAAGGAGAGACAAGAGGGCCTTCTTAAATGAACAGTGCAAAGATACAGAGGGAAATAATAGAAAGGGGAAAAACAGAGATCTGTTCAAGAAAATTGGAGCTATTAAAGGAACCTTTTGTGCAAAGATGGCCATGATAAAGGACAAAAATGGTAGGGACGTCACAGAAGCAGAAGACATCAAGAAAAGGCAGCAAGAATAAACAGAGGAATTATACCAGAAAGATCTGGATATCCCAGACAACCCAGATAGTGTGGTTGCTGACCTTGAGCCAGACATCCTGGTGAGTGAAGTCAAGTGGGTCTTAGAGAGCTTGTCTAATAACAAGGCCAGTGGAGGTGATGGCATTCCAGTTGAACTATTAAAAATCTTAAAATACTATGCTGTTTAGGTGCTATACTCAATATGCCAGCAAGTTTGGAAAATCCTACAGTGGCCAGAGGATTGGAAAAGACCAGTCTACATCCCAATCCCAAAGAAGGGCAGAGCCAAAGAATGCTCCAACTACAGTACAATTGCACGCATTTCACACGCTAGCAAGGTTATGCTCAAAATCCTACAAGGTAGGCTTCAGCAATATGTGGACCGAGAACTCCAAGAAGTACAAGCTGGATTTTGAAGGGGCAAAGGAACTAGAGACCAGATTGCTAACATGTGCTGGAATATGGAGAAAGACAAAGAGTTCCAGAAAAATATCTACTTCTGCTTCATTGACTATGCAAAAGTCATTGACTGTGTGGACCACAGCAAACTATGGCAAGTCCTTAAAGAAGTGGGGGTGCCTGGCCACATTATCTATTTCCTGAGAAATCTATACGTGGGACAGGAAGCAACAGTAAGGACTGGATATAGAACAACTGATAGGTTCAAAATTGAGTATGACGAGGCTGTATCTTGTCTCTCTGTTTATTTAACTTATATGCGGAATACATCATGCGAAAGGTCGGACTGGAGGAATCCCAAGCCGGAATTAAGATTGCTGGAAGAAATATCTATAACCTCAAATATGCAGATGATGCCACTCTGATGGCAGAATGTGAAGAGGAAGTAAGAACCTCTTAATGAAGGTGAAAGAGGAGAGCGCAAAAAATGGTCTGACACTCAACATCAAAAAAACTAAGATCATGGCCACTGGTCCCATCACCTCCTGGGAAATAGAAGGGGAAGATATGGAGGCAGTGACAGATTTTACTTTCTTGGGCTCCATGATCACTGCAGATGTTGACAGCAGCCACGAAATTAAAAGATGCCTGCTTTTTGGGAGGAAAGCCATGACAAACCTAGACAGCATCTTAAAAAGCAGAGACATCACCTTGCCGACAAAAGTCCGCATAGTCAAACCTATGGTTTTTCCAATAGTGATGTATGGAAGCGGGTGCTGGACTATAAAGAAGGGATGACTGCTGAAGAATTGATGCCTTTGAATTGTGGTGCTGGAGGAGGATCTTGAGAGTCCCTTGGACTGCAAGGAGATCAAACCTATCAGTTCTAAAAGAAATCAACCCTGAGTGCCAGATCCTGGAGCTGACGCTCTAATACTTTGGCCATCTCATGAGAAGAGAAGACTCCCTGGAAAAGACCCTGGTTTTGGGAAAGTGTGAAGGCAAGAGGAGAAGAGGAGGACAGAGGATGAGATGGTTGGACAGTGTCATCGAAGCTACCAACATGAATTTGACTGAATTCCGAGAGTCAGTGGAAGACAGGAGGCATGCTCTGATCCATGGGGTCACGAAGAGTTGGACATGACTTAATGACTAAACAACAACAACATAAATGCATACACTTACACCCATTGTCACATTTAATCAAGTTTTAATCAATCCCTCTTTGTCACTGCAGCTTATATTGGAAATCATTTTAAAATGATAATTAGCTATATCATAGGTAAATCTTAACCTGTGGTCTGCAGACCCCCGGGGGACTGTGATGTCCTCACAACGGGTCCACAAAGAACTGATGCTGTTGATCAGGGTGCATCCTGTTCAAAGCAAAATGAAGGTTCTTCCAGTCATCTTAAAAAGTGTCACCATTATAGAAAGGCACATCTGTCAATGAGACCCTTCATTAGAAACTTTAAATAAATATTTGATGAACTTCAGGGTTTTAAATCTTAAGTTAAGTCTTGGTAGTCCGCGGCAACAAAAGCTACTTAAAAAGGGGGTCCATGGTTAAGAAAAGTTTAAGAACTGCTGAGTTATATAAATACTGTAGCAATGCTTCTGTGTCTAAACTAAATTGTGTCCATTTCACGAAACATTTATACTCATTGCTATTGCCTATGAGAGCAAAGACCATTCAATAATCAGAATTTTTTCTAATCTGCTCAAGATAGTCTTACCTTCTTACTTCCATCTTTTTTCCCTCAACACAAAAAAGTATATTACCTGCATTGTGCATATCCAGCTCACAACCACTCTCCCCAAAATTTGGGGTGGATGCGCCTCTCCTGTTTGGTTCATGAAGGACCAGAATGTACTGAACATTGGTTCCCGTAGAAGATAAAACATTTCCCTATTGATAAATGAATTGCATGTATCAGGTTGCGATTTGGCAACTGATTTCAAATGCTGGGAAGATGTTTTAAGTTTGTTACCATAACACTTGTTTTACCAACTGTCAGCAAAGGAAAAACATATGTGGTGTTTAAAAGCAGGCATGTATGACAGAGAGATGAAATCAGTGTTATTTGTTATGCAGACTGGGGGACAATACATCTTAATAATAATAAATTCAAGGCTTTGATTTAGCTTGCAAACCAATATTTGGAGCTACAGGCCAGTGCATCTTTATAATTCTATCTTATTTGATTTCCTCCTTGAGTGTTGAAACTGCTGCTTACTAAAACTGTTATTTACAAAATCCCTCAGGCAGAGTACTTCTTTTTATTTAACAATCTGGTATCTCAGATGTCTTCTCCAAATAATGGAAATACACAAATGGGATCTACAACAATATGTTGCAGACTGAAATGCTCCTGTTCTTCATGTCTGACAGAGAGCCAGTCATTCCACTTTTCACAATATTTTGCTTGCCCATTCACGTGTCACAACAGATATTCAATGTGCTGTGGCCAATGAGAATGCTCATTTCTCACCTGGCTAGGTAGGCAGGGGTATTCTCCTCATACAGAAGGGTTTTCTGAAATGGTTTGTGGATTTGTTTTTGTTTTGTTTTGTTTTTGTAGTTTTACAAACAATATTCTAGTGTTTTGGCAATAGAAATATGGTGCTAAATTATGGACTATAATATCCAGGAGGACAAAAATATGCCCAGATAGCTATAGAAAGCAGGATGTGCAAAGTGGATCTCTGAAAACACATGCAGAATGCTGCAGCTACAGCACAAACATCATTTGAGCCACCTACAATTGAAAGGAAAGATTGGCCAGCCATGTAGCACATTTAGCAGCCAACAGATGGACCTGAAGAATAATGCATAGATTCTCAAGCAATGTTAATTGCCCACCTGGCCAAAACAAACACAGATGGGAAGATCTTTTTTGTTAATTTTTATGGCTGCACCACACCCTGAAATGAGAAAACTCGAGATATGTGCATTATCATTGTCATGAGACTGAAGGAGAATGGGACTTGTAGCCAGAGATTAAAGGAAAATGGGAATTGTAGTCAATGAGAAAGAGAGAAAATGGAGTCTAATGGTTGTTGTGGGTTTTTCGGGCTCTGTCCTCTGAAGATGCTGGCCACAGAGACTGGCGAAATGTTAGGAAGAACAACCTTCAGAACACGGCCAAAGAGCCCGAAAAACCCACAACAACAATTAGATCTCGGCCGTGAAAGCCTTCATAAATAAAATGGAGTCTGTTAGGTTTTAATAGTGAAAGGAAGCCATGGGAATATGAGAAATGCAGAGAGGTTGTTTTTCTTAATTTATAGCCAGCCTGGCAAAGCGTGAATCCTGATAAGCATACAAGGATGGGGAGGAGCAGAGAGCACAGACCCATCAAATTCTTTACTAACTGGAATGGAGGTAAACCACCTGCATCTTCATGAGAACTATGGGTGGAACGGACAGTTATGCCTCTTTGAGTTGATTGGTTTATGGTCAAGAAGGAGGAGGTCTGGGTAATGTAGAAAATGGATGATGGGTTATGCGGGAGAGCTTCTATTAGATTCTTGTTCAATTCTGTTCTATTCGAGATCCATGATGATGGATTGATGGTTTGAGTATGTGCTTGGAGGAGAAAGAGAATGTAAGTAAGGGAAAGAAGGAGGAGGGGCTA
Organism: Pogona vitticeps; assembly: GCF_051106095.1. NCBI lineage: Eukaryota > Metazoa > Chordata > Lepidosauria > Squamata > Agamidae > Pogona > Pogona vitticeps. The sequence goes on along the minus strand of NC_135783.1, from coordinate 64,547,929 downwards.
GCCCACCTTAGTCCAGTTTAGTGTTTGTCATTTTTAATGGGAATTAGATTTAACTGAGTATTCTTTTGAACATATTCTTTATTCTATGCTTAAGCAAAAACAAGCTGTTTCTGTAAAACTATACATTTTCTTAATAAAAAATTAATCATAAAAATCTTCAACAGGGTTTGGCTATATCCAGAGGAGTGGTAACCGCCACTGACTAGCTACCAGAAAAGTTCTAATTAACTCAGCTGTTGTGAGTTCTAAGGAACTACAAATCCCATGTGTTTGTACCTGAAAGTACTGGGTAAAAGTAAAGTGTTCTTTTAAGGTCAGACTTATTCTAGGTACACAGGCTACACACTGCTGGAGGTTGAGAACTTGCCCCAGCATAAAGTTGGTAGATTTGTGGCTGAGGAATTCCCTGACCAAAGGATCCATGCTCTTTAGAGAGATTCGGTCCTGACAATCATTATTGACTAGCAGCTAAGACAAGCATAGATATGAAGTCTGAGAGACTTTTGAAAATTGTATGGTTTCCCCAAAGCTGATGATATAATTTTTTTGTATGCAGGTAATTTTTTTTGTCTATGTGTAGATGGTTGCTGAAGATAATGACTTGGAGAATTAGGTTGCTAATAGTATATAGAAATTTCACAATTGCTTTAACAAAGAAGGATGAGATGGCTGAAGAGGTATCCAAGGAAATTAAATGAATAAAAGCTATTACAAAAAACATTTTCAAATGCACTTAGAGCTGCTAAGCTATAATGATTTAGTTAAATTTCAAACCCTTCAGAAATTTCAAGGTTTTAAGTAGATCAAACCAGTGAGAACATTATGAATCTCATCCGGATCACTTCAGATGCTATTTTAGATACTAGAAATAAAACCAAATGAAGTTAAAACAGTAGTCTATATAACATTCTCATTTTTTGTAAGTAGTAAAAATATTTATAATAATTAATTATAATTCATTTAAATTATTCTTCATAGCTGTAGATATCAATGTGGTGGACACAGGCATAATTAAAACTAAACAATAAAGCTACATCAACATCATCTAACCATGGCCTGCATCCAACTATGCCTGTCCACTAATGGGCTGCAGGCTGCTTATGGAATGGATTCCTCTTTCCACTGCAGCTCCCCGTGTGTTCCGCAAATCTCCTCTGTGTGTTTGGGAAGGGGGATTTTCTGAAATAAATACAGCAGTACCACGAGCAGCACAAGCCTCAATACAAGCAAATAAAGAGATGTAGGTGACAAAACAAGTTACAGAAGGGCTACAACTTCAGAACCCTGTAAGTGCAGGCCAGCGTGTCCCCCACAATGAGGCGATAACTGCAGAGATGATGACAGAACAAAGCAAAGTTGGTCATGTGCCATGGTTGGAACGGACTAAGGACAAATGTGTAGACTTCATGATGGTGGCATGTGAATATAAGCAAAGGGGAACACACAGGGACAACTGCAATAGCTATGGCAAACAATGGCACATCATGGGGGGCAGGGTTGTTCATCCAAGGTGCAAAAGGAGTCCAAGCCTCTGTGGTGAGAGGTTGCTAGGAAGCTGTCACACCCATCAGGGATGGGGACTCATGACTCAGACCCATTAGTCTAAGTTGTATTGTCAAGTCCTTATAGGCCCACCCTACCCTACTTACTAGCACCACCACCATTTTAAAAGGCAGCAGACCCAACTTCCATCCCCGGAACCAGCCTGATGCATTTGCCCATGCATGTGGCGGCCAGCTGATAGGCCAGCACATGCCCAGAGACAGAAGGCTTCCCTTCCAGTCCCACTGTCTGTGTAGGCCTGGAAGTGTCATGAGTTCAGCCGAAGAAGATCTGGAATCTGAGGGGTTAATTACAGCTGAGGAAAGTGCTGGGCAATCAGAATCGCAGACAGCTGAATCACCACCAGATTCTCCTTCCCCAGTAGTCAGAGTGAGGGATAAGCTTCGGCAAAGACTCATGACACGAAGGCCCGAGGCTCACATGAATGCTTCCCATAGGAATATCAGCTCAACCAGCCCTGAGTTTTAGCAGGATGAAGTGTTTAGATGACTGCTGCTGCTATAAAATCTGCACCCAGAGGCTTGGAAGCTTGTGGAGGTGACAAGTCAACACCCTGGCTTGCATCCATGCTCCTGCTTATCTTGGACCTTGTTTTCTGGACCCTTGGCTTTGGACTCTGACTTCTGACTACTGTTTGTGTTTTGGCTTTGGCATTTTGGTATCTGCTTTGCATCTTCTGGACTTCTGATATTGGACTGGCTTATTGGATTTTTGCCTGTTGAAACCCCTGGGAATGTGACAGGGAGGCAGTACAGTGGCGGTGACAGGTATGGGGATTGTGGAGAGGGGCTCTTACTTTTCCTCAGGGTGATGGCAGCCATTTTCAGAGGCAAGAGGCCCAGGTTCCCTTCCAAGAGCCAAGGGCCTGCTGCCTCCATTACTCACCCATCACCCAGCTGATAGGCAGGCTTGCAGACAGGCAAGGAGCCACTTGGGAAAGGAAGTCTTACCAGCAGGTAGAGTGGGGTGCAGGGGGTGGTGGGGATCACTGGGGTGGTCAGGCCTGCTCAGCTTCTCTTCCAGGCCTGCTGTCTGCATCATGGAGGAGGGTCACAGAGGGGGCAGGGGATCTCAGGTGGGTTAGGGGGCTCAGGGTGCAATACTTGTCTTGCCCTGGGTGCTGGCAATCCACACTATACCACAGATGGCAAAATACTGTGACTTCACCTGGGGTCCAAAGATGAGAGGAAGTAAGCAGTAACACAGAAAGTAACAAAGCAGGGAAATAATTCAGTGGTACACTGAAGTGGCAGCGAAAGTCAGGAATGCAGCAGTGGAAAACCAACTTATAGAGGTCCTCACTTATCAAGGGCTATCTGTTCTGTCTAAAAAACTGCTCACTCTAAGTCCAGTTTTAAGACAAAGAACTGTGAGAAAGAGAACAGGTGTCTAAAACCTAGTCATTAACATTTAGCATCTGGACAGCAGACTGGCCATGGATTTCCTCTTCTGAGCTGAGCTGAATTTTTCTTTCATCATGGTTTCTGAGGTTGCATCTATATACGCAAATTACATATGCATTTCATTCTAATCTACTCTCTTTTTTGAGAGCATAACCTCTTTTAGGTTGTAAAATCAAATTCATTTCAGAATTTAGAGCAAGGCCCACAGGCCACCACCAGCCCGCCTTGCAGTTTTATCTGGCCTGTTCCCTTCAGCCTGTGTGTGCACACACGAGGGCAGGTGGGCAGGGGGCATGTGTATCTGTGCATGCAGAGGGCATGTGGTGTGTGCATGTATGCATGTGCATGCGGCTGCATGTACACATGCACACATATTCCTGTTCCTTCCGCCCTCAAAAATGTTGAAAATATCCAGTGTGGCCCTCACGTTGAAGACCCCTGATTTAGAGGAATGAGTCAGGAAGAAAGAGAAAAAAAATGCATCATCAGTGTGTATATGCTACTGTCAAAATGTGCAATGAATCCACATTCAGATTAAATTAATCAGATTAATGTTCTGTAGGAAACTAACAGAAAAATTCCATTATATAAAATCAAGGAAATACTGGTTAAAGGTGCTGTGTTCTTACCAGCATAAGCCCAAAAGTCTTTGTAATGCCCTCCCAAACGACTTCCGAATGGCGCCAACGTTACTGACATTTCAGCACCAGGTTAAAACCATCCTGTTCCTGAAGTTCTTTAATTGAAGGTTTTAATTGTAATTAATAAGTCATGGATCTAGATTGTTTTTATAGATTATTTTTGCTTTTGTAGCATAGATTGGTTTTTAGTGTCTGTTTTTAACTGAACTGTTTTAATTGATGTTGGAAGCCGCCCGGAGATTCTTGAAGAGTGCAGGCATCATGACAGATGGATAGATAGATGAGAACTGGATGGAAATGCCAGTATCTCAAATTATAATGAAAGTAGACATAAATTTGTAGATGTTTATAATAAACTGACCTATATGAGTTATTTGTGCTGAATGTGGAGGGAAGGCAAAAATAAAATGATTATAGACACCAATTGCTGTTGTCATGCATAATCCTTAAAGCTACCTTAAAATGTTCTTATATCTAATTATGTTTAAATAGGACAGATATTTTCTTTCTGAATTACCTTAACGTCATAAATAAAAATGCCCAAACGCTCTGATATTTCTATCTGATTGATTTCAGTAGTACTCAGGCACAGAATTGTTTTGAATAGATTACTGTTGGCATGGCAACAGAAATCTGAAGGCAAAGTCTAGGCCTTTGCTCATAAGGGAAGAACACGTTTTGTTACACACACTGCCTAATCTGTTCTTTACTCTTCTAATCCGTCTCTTTCCTCATTTTCATATCCTTCTGAAGGTTGGACGTCCTTATAGCTATTTTGACTTTGAATGTAGTAGCACTGAACAATGATGATATGCCACATCCAATCCAGCCCTCAAACTACGATGCTCTTCTCCTTCCTGCAATTCTCCCTCCATTTATTTACCTTGAATGCTCAGCTGTAACAGTCTGTATTTTTCCTTTCTCATTATGTAACCAAAATATTTTATCTTTTTGCATTGCTTTTCCTGAGTTTTGTGAGTTTTATTCATGCATCATAACACTTCTTCATTGGTCAGCCTCTGAAACCAACATATTCTTCGCATCCTGTGATAAATCCACGTATCAAAGGGCAGCATACTCATCAAACTGCTGTGTGCATAAGTGCAGTCACGGAAGCAGCTACCACAAAGTACAGAGGTCTACCTGCACGCCTGTTCATACACATGGTTGTATGAGTGAGCACACAACGAGACTGCTTTACATTGCGGCAGTTGCCTTCATGTGTGTTGTATTTAGACCAAAATGTAGTGCAATGGTTCTATCTTTCTTATAGTAGCCTGTGCTATGTTACATTACTAATTTATGTTGGTATACCTTTTTCTGATAAACACATAACTTATCATTAAATTCCAGAAGAATGGTTAAGCTCCAATTGACTGTGTGACAAACCCAGACCTACTAGGATATGCCACACGTTAACTAAGCTGCCACCAACCATTCCCTATAAGAAGTCACACAGACCAGGGATGGATTTTTAAACAAATAAAAGAACAAGGTTTATTTACATAACACACAGGGAAAATAAAAGGATCAAGTGAATAAGATACAGTAACGTGGCTTAGTCTCAATCATACATACACACAGTTTGGTTCACACAGAACACTTAACTTGAAGCACAGACCCTGAACCTATCAGTTCTGGCTAACCAACAGACACCTGAACCTATCAGGTTGGTACTGACTGACACACAGTAGTACCCTGTCTGACACACAGACTCCCACTCAAGCTTCTTCTCTCAGCTCTCCTCCAGCTTCTCCCCACACGCTCCACCTATATATACAGTACAGCCCCTCCTCCTGATGTCCCGCCTTCCACTCCCCATAGGATGGAACTTTCCCTCCAAACCCATGACAGACAGGTAACATCAGTGCTGTATGTAACAGACTGAAATGGGGATTTTCCAGCCTCTGATCATTGAGTTGTGAGAATATTTAAATATGAATCAGTTAAAGCAGTGGAGCTTTATTTAAGACATGGACAGATGCAAATATGTTGGACAGCTCTTACTTGCCCAGCAGTATGACAGGTCATGCCATGTCACAAATTAATTTCTACCCCACTTTTCTCCCAGTAGAGGAACCCAGTGTACTCGTCTAACTCTTCTTCTCTTTCCTCACTTTCTACATAAAGTATCTTTTAAACTATTTTAAAACAGCCATTAAAATAGGGGAGAAGGACGGGGCAGAACTTTCTGTGCCATGGGAACTGCAAAGCATTAGGTAATGGCTGTTTTTGGAAAAGCAACCTCTAAAGAGACTAATGAGCAGAGAAACTACTGTCCCCTAATGCTTTGCAATTCCCATGGTGCTTAGAAAACTCTACTCATGTCCTTCTCCATATTTTAATGGCTGGCACCGCAGATAAAGCCTTGGCAAAGACTCGATGTGTATCCTGAAACTCCTCTGAGAACTTAGGTTTTTATTTATATCTGTTTTGGCTAAAGTTACCAGAATTCTAGCAAGGGAAAGTCAAAGCCCTCATTTATATCCCCAGCATATATACATTCGAGAGGAGCAAGATCTGGACATAAAGTCATCTGGAGAGGCCTTTTTGTTCTGTCGCGTGTTCTTCCATGGTCTTCCAGAATAGGGCCTTTAGCACTGTGGTGGCCCTTGCTATGCAGAAGACAAATTTGATATGGAGTTACAATTTTAATTTTAGACATATGTTGTAAGCTAATATATTATAGAGGCTTTCTCTATATAGGCCAACACAGCATGTATCTGATGGACTACATAATACTATATGCTAATTGCATACTTGTATATACTGTACTCTGTATTTGTGCATGTTTTATTACTGCTGTAGATTGCTTTGAAAATCAGATATAACTAAATCATACTTTGCTATGGCATATCAAGCATAACTATGAAGTTTTGTTGTTGGCCAATGAGCCACTGCTGTGCAAACAGACTCTGGACCACTGCAAAAGCATGGCCATCAAAGTTCTAGGCTAAACCCAATGATATGCTCAATTTGCCAGTCTTCATGGAATTACCATGTAAGTCTTCACTTTACATTAACAAAGCCCTGGAGTGCCCTCCCACAAATACATTTGTGGTATTACCACTGATCACAATCTAGCAAGCAGTAAACATACATTTGTTTCAGCAGCCTATAAGGGGTATATACAATTGTTTGGGGATTTAAATGGCCTTTTATTTTTATACATTTATTGTAACTGTTCTTGTCCTGTTGTCTTTAATTACTGTTGTTGACAGAGTTAGCAGAATTTTACCAGGTTTTTCCCAGGTGGTGATAACCAGCAGAGTTCCCAGTGAAGTGCAGACACAGTCAGCAAACACTCTTGTAGCAGAAACACTTGGTTTATATGCAGAATATTTACAGATATTTACAGCTTCAGTCCTTGTTCTATACACAGCAGTTTCACAGTCACAGAGCCTTAAATCAGTGTCATAATAATCATATACCATATAGTCAGTCCATTCAGCCAGAGTTCCACTCTCCAAGCACGTAGGTATGGCTTCCTCTGAACTCTCAGGCACGGCTCCACGGCTACAGCACTTCACGACGACAGTAACACAAAGCAAAAACCCATCAACAGCCCACCAACAACCCACAATGTTGTGTTCTAGTTCTCTACCTATATACTAGAGTTAGCCAATCATATTCACCCTTCTGGCACATTCTAACACAGCTGTTTATGATTGTGCTTAGGTTTCCTTTGCAGTGCTGGTCCTTGTAAATACTTACATCTTGGTACTAAATTGCATTTAACAATTTTAGGTTTATCCAAACCCTGTCAGTTGTTTACATTTTGTTATTTTGTCAACTGTCTTGTGCTGTTTTTAAAGTAGAACAATGACCCAGATGCTCCTAATCACTCTGTGACTTTGTGTGAAGAATCTACACAAGTATACACAATCTGTCATCAGAGATTCTTGTGGTTTAAACTGCAGACATACTGGCAAATCTAAAAGCATAATTCTTCTGACAATATAATGTGCATTTTCATGGGGTAAGTGGGTGGTATGGTTAAAATGACATGAAAGGCTTTCTATCCCAAGATCTAAATGGCTATAATAAATGGAATTACCTCATCTGCAGTTTCTTCTAAACCTTCATCCAGGCTGGCATCTTCTGCAGCCGGCTGGTAATTAAAAAGAGAAAAATAAATATTATGAAGAGACTGAACAAATCTGAATAACGAAACTTCACAGAGAATATATATATTTTAAAAAAACAATATCTGATATATTATTATGCATAGTTTTAAAACCTTATTGTCAACCAATTTTATTTGGTACATGGTGACAGAATCAGTGACTGATAACAGTAGTATTAGTAAAGGACAAAAATGAGAGGGACCTAATAGAAGCAGAAGACATCAAGAAGAGGTGGCAAGAATATAGAGGAATTATACCAGAAAGATCTGGATGTCCCGGACAACCCAGATAATGTGGTTGCTGATCTTGAGCCAGACATCCTGGAGAGTGAGGTCAAGCGGGCCTTAGAAAGCATGGCTAACAACAAGGCCAGTGGAAGTGATGGTATTCCAGTTGAACTATTTAAAATCTTAAAAGATGATGCTGTTAAGGTGCTACACTCAATATGCCAGCAAGTTTGGAAAACTCAGCAATGGCCAGAGGATTGGAAAAGATCAGTCTACATCCCAATGCCAAAGTAGGGCAGTGCCAAAGAAGGCTCCAACTACCGTACAGTTGCATTTATTTCACATGCTAGCAAGGTTAGGCTCAAAATCCTACAAGGTAGGCTTCAGCAGTATGTGGACAGAGAACTCCCAGAAGTACAAGCTGGATTTCGAAGGGGCAGAGGAACTAGAGACCAAATTGCTAACATGCGCTGGATGATGGAGAAAGCCAGAGAGTTCCAAAAAAGCCTTTGCAGAAGCCTTTGACTTTGCGGACCACAGCAAACTATGGCAAATTCTTAAAGAAATGGGAGTGCCTGACTACCTTACCTATCTCTTGAGAAATCTATATGTGGGACAGGAAGCAACTGTTAGTACTGGATGTGGAACAACTGATTGGTTCAAAATTGGGAAAGGAGTACGACAAGGTTGTATATTGTCTCCTTGCTTATTTAACTTATATGCAGAATACATCGTGCAGAAGGCTGGACTGGAGGAACCCCAAGCCGGAATTCAGATTGCCGGAAGAAATATTCTCTGATATGCAGATGATACCACTCTGATGGCAGAAGGTGAGGAGGAATTAAAGAACCTTGTAATGAGGGTAAAAGAGGAGAGTGCAAAAAACGGCCTGAAGCTCAACATCAAAAAAACTAAGATCATGGCCACTGGTCCCATCACCTCCTGGCAAATAGAAGGAGAAGTATTGGAGGCAGTGACAGATTTTACTTTTGTGGGCTCCATGATCACTGCAGATGGTGACAACAGCCATGAAATTAAAAGATGCCTGCTTCTTGAGAGGAAAATGATGACAAACTTAGACAGCATCTTAAAAAGCAAGGACATCACCTTGCTGAGAAGGGTCCACATAGTCAAAGCTATGGTTTTTCCAGTAGCGATGTATGAAAGTGAGAGCTGGACCATAAAGAAGGCTGACCACCAAAAAATTTGTGCTTTTGAATTGTAGTGCTGGAGGAGACTTTTGCGAGTCCCTTGGACTGCAAAGAGAACAAACATATCCATTCTAAAGGAAATCAACCCTTAGTGCTCACTAGAAGGACAGATCCTGAAGCTGAGGCTCCAATACTTTGGCCATCTCATGAGAAGACTCCCTGGAAAAGACTCTGGTGTTGGGAAAGTGTGAAGAGAAGAGAAGGGGACAAGGTGGTTGGACAGTGTCATCGAAGCGACCAACATGAATCTGACCAAATTCCAGGAGGCAGTGGAAGACAGGAGGGCCTGGCATGCTCTGGTCCATAGGGTCACAAAGAGTCGGACACGACTAAACAATAACATCTTGCCCTTCTAACAATATAGACAAAAATTTATGAGGGTATAACTTTGTTTGTTTTTCTAATACTTCAGTTCATGGAAATCCACTACTCTAAGCAGTCGTACAAACAGAAATCAGCATACAACATACATCGATCCCATTTTATCTTCATAAAATTTGGCAGGTGACACTGATTAGCATGAGAGATTATGGTAATTGGCCCACAATCTACTAGCAGTTTTCGTGGCTATGTAGAGTTAAAAGCAAACAAAAGCAAGCCTCTTTGGTCCACAGTACTTCATCACAGTGAGTCTTACCATTGAGTAATTGATAAAGTAAAAACAATGACTCATGGGATTGCAGTAGGTATCTAAGGGTATCATTTTCTGGATTGCAATCATGTGCATCCTGATTGGAATCCAGAAAATGATAAATATGTATAACTCCCATTGATTTCAAGGGAAGCGAAGAATTCTTCCTACCAAATTCAAGTGAACATTAAAATAGATAATCTTCTCTGGATTATGTCCATTCTGTATTCCCACATATGCCCAAATCTAGGAATGCGAAGGCATAGCTAAATACTTGTGAGACTATTATGAATAATAAAGGGTATTATGTTCATGCCAATGTGACATAATATTGGAATAAATGTGCCAGGCATTACACCCAGCAACAAGGAATTGGATTATGGAAATGCATAATCAGCCGTGTATCACTGGCATAACTGACTGAGCAATGCACCAGTGGAAGTGCTTCAGAGATACCATTCCATCTCAGTTCTAGCACAAGTACCATGCATACAACCTGAAGTAGCATATGTGTAGTAGGATTTTGGGCAAAGTATACCATGCTATATGTAACCTTGATAAGATACATGAGGCGACCCTAAATGCACTTAACTGGAAGTAAGTCACTGAATTTGTGGATCTTACTTCGGAGTGGAGTCATCTAAGCTTATTTTGTATAATTTATATATTTATTCAATAAAATATTCAAATCAGATGAAATAAACAAAAAAAATCAAAGAGAAAGCAGTAAGAAAGTTTGACCTTAAGCATCTTTACTCTGAAATCCTATCATTTTTTGTGGGAATCGCTTCTCCACTGAGTACAATGAATGGTTTGCTTTTATTATGCACAAGCATGAGTGAATAAGTAAGAACAGACTTGCGCAATTAACATTAAAAGATTATGAATAATTTTTTTTGAAAAGACGTCAAAACAGACTGCATTTTGTAAAGCTGGAAAAACAACAAAATCTTTCTCTGAGGAAAAACAAAGAACATAAGACACAGCCAGCTAGTTCTAGATATAGCTCATACCATTTGGACTTAAAATTTAACAACCCGGCTTTTCTTAAGCCCAGTTCTGTTGCTTAGTTATAGTACACTTCAAAGAATTCTGTATTGAAGAAGTGAAGTTCTCTCACTACAAATTAGGGTTGCAAATTCATGCTGCATTGTACACAGATACCCAGCATACAAACAATAATGTATCTCTTGCCTGTGAGACACAGTTGCAAAACACTACACTCAAACAGGACTCTCACAAAGTTTTACAATTTGTAGGCACTCTTGATACTACAGTATAACCCCAAATACTGTTCTGCTAAGGATGCAAGAATTTATTAGTGGATGCATTAACTGACAAAAAATAATTTTGAAGGAGCCTTGTATGTTTTGTTTAACATATTTAGACATTGTTTATACTGATTGTTTATACATGCACATGAACCCACATAACAGTGCATGTATGACTTCATCTTTAAAAAGGCCATTTTCCCATTTCTTTTAGAAAAAGCAATGCCTCTTCTAATATGGGGCTTCTTACAAAACATTGGTGCAGGAAGAAAGCACCGTCTTAAAAGCGGCACTTTCTTAGTGTGTAAAAAAAGGTGGCACCTTCCATAGAACATTTATTTAAAGGGCACCCAGATACAAAGTGTGCATTCTTTTAGCAGTACATTTCTAAAATGCTACACATTTATGTAGTGTAAAAATTCAAATCATGCAAATGTATTATGATGGCCAATTTTTTTTTACAAAGACAGATAATATTGTGAATAGTGAAAGCCCTCCAAACATGCATGCTCATCTCTTTTCCCTCTGTTTTGAATCCTATGTTATTTAACATCTACATGAAAGCACTGACAGAGATTATCTGAAATTTTGGGGTTCAGTGTCACCAGTAAGTCAATGAAACCCAACTCTACCTTTCCTTGCCACCTAAATCCAAGGATATTACTTCAGCTCTAGATCAGTGTTTGGATTCAGTACTGGATGAGGGTAAATACATTGAAACATAATCCAGACAAGACAGAGGTGGCTCCTAGCAGTCAAAAGGCAGATCAAGGAATAGGTATGCAGCCGGTACTGGACAGAATTACACTCCCATCGAAAAAACAATTATGCAGCTTGAGAGTACTCCTGGATTCATCCCTGAACCTGGATGCCCAGATCTCAGCAGTGGCCCTGAGTGCATTTGCACAATAAAAACTAGTGCACCAGCTACATCCATTTCTTGACAGGTCTGACCTGGCCACTGTGATACATGCTGTAGTTATTGCCCAGCTGGACTACTGTAACACACTCTATGGGAGGCTGCCAATGGAAAGTGTCAAGAAACATCAGCGGGTCCAAATTGCAGCAGCCAGTCTGGCCCTATCTTTGCTGTCCTTCTGCAAGCAGGTGAAGACCTTTCTCTTCAGGCCTTCCCTCAGTAACCAGCTACAGTGGTGCCTCGCTAGACGATGATAATCTGTTCCACTGAAATCGCTGTTTAGCGAAATCATTGTCTAGCGAAAAGCATTTCTCCATTGGAATGCATTGAAACCTGTATAATGCGTTCCAGTGGGGAAGAATCGTCGTTGTCTAGCGAAGATCGGCCATAGGAAAGCCTCTTTGCGAACCGCCCATCAGCTGTTTAAATCACTGTCTTGCAAAGCATAGGTCCCAAAAACACCTGTTTGCAAGCACGGAGGGAGCTGTCAAAATCGTCGTCTAGCGAAAATCAGTTTGCGAAGCAGGGACCAAAAATTGTCCAGCAGAATTCCCCCATAGGAATCACTGTTTTGCGAATCGCTATAGCGATCGCAAAAAGCCAATGTCTAGTAAAAAAACCTGTCATGTGGGGTAACTGTCTAGCGAGGCACCACTGTACTTGTGTGCGATTTTAAATAGATTGCTATGCATTACTACTTTGACTAGATTTTCAGTAGTATTTGTGTTTTCCATTTTGTGTTTTCCATTTCTCAGAGTGACTTTTCTTTTTGTATACTTATTGACCTGTTAATGTTGTAAGATGTTTTCAAGTTTAAATGCTATCTTTCATTGTTGTAAGCTGTTTGGGGTCCTTTTCAAGGAGAAATGAGGGGTAAAAATATTTTAAATAAAAAATAAATAAGTTACATGCCATTTGCTGCTGAATCTTATATCATAAAAACGAAGCAACCAGTTCAGCCTCTGAAGACATAAGCCCCCTTGTTGCTATTGACAGATTGTGCCAAATGCAAAAAGACAACACGCTGGGACAAAAATATTGAGCTGTGGGAAGAGAGGCATTTTCACTTCATTGAACTCCAAGAGGCACTTGGGAAGCAACAGCTCTCAGCATTTTTGAGATCTTTCATCACTTTTGACACAAACACCCACTCTTATCTCCTTAGATGTGACAAGTCAAAAGTCTGCCATGCCCTAGAACCCTGTCCCACAGTTCTTTTTCCCCCTTATTCATACTGCCCTTCAATGAATTGGATAGCTTGCTTACACAATATTTGTAGACACACAGAGAGAAAACTCCAAAAGAGTTCTTACTGTTATCAACAGCCATGTTGTTCCTCTCATTTTGTAACCCTTCTTTTCTCCATAAAAGGACCCAAGCCAACTTAACATCATTTTAAAGGATAGCTAAAAAGAGTAAATTATTCAAATATTAAAAAGAAGTAAATAAACATTCGGTGTTAAAAAGTGTGGTGCTGGAGGAGACTCTTGCGAGTCCCTTGGACTGCAAGGAGAACAAACCAATCCATTCTAAAGGAAATCAACCCTGAGTGCTCACTGGGAGGACAGATCCTGAAGCTGAGGCTCCAATACTTTGACCATCTCATGAGAAGACTCCCTGGAAAAGACTCTGATGTTGGGAAAGTGTGAAAGCAAGAGAAGGAGATGACAGAGGACAAGATGGTTGGACAGTGTCATCAAAGCTACCAACATGAATCTGACCAAACTCCGGGAGGCAGTGGAAGACAGGAGGGCCTGACGTGCTCTGGTCCATGGGGTCATAAAGAGTCAAACATGACTTAACAACTAAACAACAAATAAAGTGTTAAACAAAAGTATTATGTGTATATTTACTGTTTTTAGCTTTTTAATGTTGTCTTTTTAATGATGTAAGCTGTGTTGGGACCTTTTTAAGGAGAAAAGTGGGGTATAAAATATTATAAATAATGAATAAAACAGATTAGTTTAGTCAGAAACACACACAAAATCATATCAACAAAGAAGGAGTAAAATCTGCACCTTTCACGTGCTATTACTTTCTTCTCCTTATAGTATATACAGTGGTGCCTTGCTTAGCGATGTTAATCGGTGCAGCAAAAAATCGCTGCTAAGCGATTTCATCACTAAGCAATTTTTTAAAGGCCATAGAAATGCATTAAAACACATTTAATGCGTTCCTATGGGCTTAAAAACTAACCTTATGCAAAAATCCTCCATTGCGGCGGCCATTTTCGGTGCCTCTAAAGCGAGGCAAAACGGCGGGTGGCCATTTTGTTTACCCGGTGGCCATTTTGGAACCACCGATCAGCTGGCCGAAAATGGGGGCTTTGCGATCATCGCTTCCCTGCGATCATCGCAAAGTGAAATTTCCGCATAGGGGCCATCGCAAAGCGATCACTCTTGCAATGGCAAAAAGTCCATCGCAAAGCTATTTCATCGCTATACGGAGCGATCACTATGCGAGGCACCACTGTATTTGTTTGTTTGTTTGTATGAGTTTTAGGACATCTTTCTTCCAGGGATGGATCTCACTGAGGAAATGGCATATGTGATTTTGCCTATGGAAATACAACGATACCCCAAAACACAAAATCGCTAGTATAAATATTGAGACCAACTGTTGCATAAGAGTATGCAAGGTTTTGAGTTCTTTGGAACACTACATCGATGGTTCAAAAATAAGGAGGAAGAGAGTGGATTTGATTGTTCTGGGATCTGATGTGTGCTTGTGAGCTAAGACCTAAAGGACTTCATTTGTACAGATCCTTGTCACTCTTATGTTTGCTCCCACACACACACACACACACACAGAGCAAATCTTTCACTCCAAATAAAGTTTTGATGGAGTTCATGATACCTTTTCTGTGAATGCTCTCTGCAATCATGCTCTCGATACTCTGTCTGGGATTCTATATATCATAAATGGTGATTCTAGTCTAGACCCTAGGTTCCCAACCTTTGTTACTCAGATGTTTTTGAACTGCAACTCCCAGAAACCCCAGCCAGCACAGTTTGTGGTGAAGGCTTCTGGGAGTTGCAGTCCACAACTCCTGAGTAAGCCAAGGTTGAGAACCAGTGGTCTAGACCAGTGGTTCTTAACCTTTGTTACTCGGATGCTTTTGAACTGCAACTCCCAGAAACCCCAGTCAGGACAGCTGGTGGTGAAGGCTTCTGGGAGTTGCAGTCCAAAACTCCTGAGTAACCCAAGGTTAAGAACCAGTGGTCTAGACCAGTGGTTCTTAACCTTTGTTACTCAGATGCTTTTGAACTGCAACTCCCAGAAACCCCAGTCAGCACAGCAGGTGGTGAAGGCTTCTGGGAGTTGCAGTCCAAAACACTTGAGTAACCCAAGGTTAAGCACCAGTGGTCTAGACAACAAAGCATATGTACAAATACAAAGAATATACAGAGGTGTCTTGTAATGGTGCATGCTACAATAGTGTACCTTCATGAAGTTCTAATTAAAAAAAAACCACAGAGCTTCTTCCAAGGGCTCTCATTTTCTCATCAAAAGAACCTTGGGCCCTACAATTGAACAACAACTAAAAGCTGCAACCCTGTGCTCTTCTTATTTCTAAGGCAGCAAATAATAGTTAAATAGAATATCTTATTTCTTTTCAAAGGTTTATTTTATGCCAACAGGGATGTCTGCAAATTTATTCAACCAGTTAACAAATTAACTTATTAAAATTTGTACTATTAAATAGGATGGTAACCTACTTACTAGCGTCAGAACAATGATGATAGCCAGTGGAAATGCTACATTTTCTAAGGCTGGTGACAACTCACTTGAGTCATTCAAGGTAAGAATGAGTCATGTAAAAGAACATTTTGGGACACTTAGGCTGCCATCCTATTTCCTCCATAGTGTTGTCATTACATTTGTCTGGATAGTTGTTGAATAAGAGCATTTTAATCTTATGATTCTCAAATCACTTGTACAACATTCTCACTAAAACTGCAATCTATGTAGCTTTACTTGCCCACTGAATACAATGTGATTTATAACTATAGGGCAGGTAGGCTAAGTGCTTTATTATACGCCTGTTCTCAGAGTTAACGATGTTACAAACCTCAGACCCATCCATCCCCTTTGGGAACATTGCATCTACTGTACAAGGCATCTACTAGTAGTTCCACAGTACGTAATGATGTTCTAGCATGGACCTACATGACTTGTGACTCATCAAGACAACATGCCAGTTTATACAATATCCAGGATTAATAAATCTCTTGTTCTTGTCAGCTTGGAAACTGCAAAACTTATGTGTTTATTTATATTTGTATGAGACACTTTATAGGCAAAACTGAATGCCTGATGACCCTCATGTTTCTGTATGGATAATGATGGCCTATGTTCCTTGAAGCTCACAGTTAGTGAAAGGAAGATGTGATCCTTAATTATACTTGTTACTTCAGTACCTGCTACTTTGTTCTTTATAAGTCTCATAGAGCATAAGTTGCTCTTGTGTTTTGATTGTCATTTGTAATAGAATGCATATAAGAATTCAGTGTACCTTCTTCCCCTGCAATGTAAAATCTCCATGTTAATTAAGAAACAACTCCTCTTGGGTTCAATGGGACTAACTTTCTCAGGAGTGCATTCAGGATTACAGTTTTAATTAAATATTTATATGAAACCATGTAAAGAAATACCATTATTACTAGGCTTCTTTGTCAAATTGCATGCTTACTGAATATTGACAGTGAGTAAAGGGGAGGGGAAAATACTGTATACCTTCGAAATTAGTATTTAACCATTCAAGCTAGGGTTATTATTACTTTTACAGACACTATTATTTCAGTTATAAGAAGCTGACCTATTCTTTTAAAACTGTTGCACTGAAGATATTAATATTCAATCCCTCTGAAATATAATTTATGATCACCAACAAACACGTCATTTTTACATAATGAAAACAAAATTTCATGTTATTAAATTAAAGAGACTACTGTATTTCACATAGACTATTAAACAGTTATCAGACCATTCAACTGAATGCACTGCTTTGATACAGACTTTTATTTTTACAGAGGTACCAAAACACAAAAACAGTATTTATCTAAATTTAAAAGGTGGCTTTTAAAAAAAACCCCACTACTTGGTGTTTTACAGGGAGGAAAGAATAGTTGTTGAACAAAGAAATTAAACTGTAGATCTGGTTCTTTACTACACAAGTTCATGATTTTCACTCTTAAGGCATGGTATGATTTATAGCTCTCTGGAAGACCAAGGAAACACCACACCTGCACGACAGCTGTCTGTTCACCCTTTTGGATGTTGCAGAACCCAAGGAGAGAAAAAAGATAGAAAGCCCAGCCAGAGGAGAAATGCACATCTGTACAGATGGGCTAAGGAGCTATGTTTCTGCACAAATCCTAGAACTGCAGCTAATAAAGTTAGACCACTGAAACATGATCCTTCTGTGGTTCCACTTTAGTGCAAGAGAAAATAACTTCAGAAATTCTTTTGGACCACAACTCTCACAACCAGTACCTATGGCCACGTTGGCTGGATATTCAGGGAGTTGTGGTGTGAAAAGTAAAAGTAACATTTCCAAGCTCTGAAGGTTTTGAGTTTGGGAAAAGACCATTCTTTTCTGTGGTTATTATTATGGGCTGTCAAGTCGAAACCAACTTATGGCGACCCGTTCAAGGTAAGTGAGATATCTGAGGAGTGGTTTTACTAGATCCACACAACCCCTGTGAGTTTCCATGGCTTAGGGCATATTCGAACCCATGTCTCCTGAGTCAAGTACGTCACTCTAGTCACTACACCACAGTGTATTCTGCCAGGATATTAAATCCCCCCCCCCGCCTTCTTCCAGCAGCTCTGCAGCAACCTTCAAAAGCTACCTCCGGTGAACCTCACCGCTGTCCGCGGCCCCGGGAGAGCCGGGAAAGCAAACTTTCCGGAATGCGCATCTTGCGCTGCTCCTCCCGCTTGCCTCGACTGCTCGGCAGAAGAACGAACCCCAGGGTCTGTTCCGGAGCTAGAACAGGCTGAAGCTGCCCGCCTCGGCGGCAGGGACCTGAGGCGCCTTCCGAGAGAGCCCAGATGACCGACCCCATGGGATGCTCCCGGAACCAAGCGTCCTGAAAGCGCGGCTAGAAGTCACGCCGAGCTGCCTCCCCCTTCCTTCCTTCCTTCCTTCTCCCCACTTTCGCGCAAGAGCAACAAGTGAATCCGCCTCCCGCCACCGAACCTCCAGGGCTGGCGGCGCGCTGTAAAGTTCTGCCGCCCGGACTTGTACCTGCCCCAGCCGGCCTCTCCGCTGCCGAGACACAAACACACACAAACCCTCACAAAGCGGTTACATAAATGAAGGCAATTAACCTCCTACGGGAGACGCGCGGTTCCCTTTCAGCAAGCCGCCAAGCGGGGAACTTGTGGCGGCAGCGGCGGCTGTGGCGGGCGGGGAAGAGCTCACCTCGGTTTCCATGGGCTCCGCTTCCACCTCTATCTTTTTCCATAGTTCCAGTAAGTGGGCAATGGGCATCTTTGGAGACTCGCTCTTTCCCAAGGCGCGCCCCGGAGCCGGCGAGAGTGAGCGGGCTGGCCCGGTAGGGGCTCGTCGTGTGAGGGAGACGAGAGCAAGACGAGAGAAGAGCCCAGCAGAAAGACGTCCGGGCGACCGAGGGGGACTCGAGGAAATGGCTTCCTCTCCTGAACGACCACCAGCCGCCGGGAGGGAGGCGGGAGAGAAAGGGAGTCGGTGAGAGAGCCGCCGCTCCCGCCGCTGCTTTCACGGCGCGCCTCTGAGGGGGAAGGTGGCGGCGGTGGGGCGAGGTAATTACAGCCCTGGCGCTGTCAATTGACTTTGTGGGCAGGGGAGAGGCTTCCTCGAGCACCCTTTAAAGTCGAGTAGTTCGCCTTCCTTTCCCGCTCTCCACCCGTCCCCGCCTCAAACTCTATCGTCGGCGTCTTTGAGAAGAACGGCAAGAAGAACAACAGCCTGGGTTTTGCGGATACAAAGACGGAGGAAAGTTGAAGGGATGGCGCGGCGCGCGGAGGCTGCTATAGCAACCGCATCCTGAAGGGAGGCATTGCGGAGCCGCCGGTTCCAGCCCCAAGGGCTGCCTCCCGAAACTGGCGGGTAGTAGCCGCGCTTGCCGCAGACCGGAGCGCGCGCAGAGGAAGGGGCTGCCTGCAACGCGGGCTTCGAAGATGGAGGCAGGAAAAGGCCTCCGCGCCTGTTGCAAGAGAGCTAGCTGTTTTAATTAAAAAAAAAAAAGAGGGAGAAAACTGGGGTGGAGCAAGCCGCCGCCGCTGCACGGACGTGAATAAACTAGTCTCTTGACTTCAGACCAAATGTCGCCTCTTGTGCACTTATTCTTCTAGGAGGGTACCTGTACAAGGGAGAACGCACTTGGTTTTTAAAATGGCACACCGGATAGGCATGTTTTAAGCCCTTGACTGCCGGACTGGCCCTGCCCTTAGAAAAAGTGGCATAAGGTTTTGCACAGGCTGAAAATGTTGAGAGGCAGCACATACTGGTGAGAGGGTATAGAACACTATCTCACGATATTGCTGCCTGCCATATAGAGCCCGCTCCAAGTCCTCTAAGTTTGGCCAATACCGTCAGATGCAGTGGAGGATGCTCTCTTGAGTAACCGGGATTTAAGTATGATTTGGCTGCTAGTCCAGTAGGCTTCTGTGTAAAATTGATAACCATGTTATTCTTTGCTTTAGGCTGCAATATATATTCTGTGTGACTATCAGGACATGGTTGATTGTTACTTACTTTTGCATAGTTATGTTTTTACCTGCTCACATCCCTTAAAGCCATTCTAAAACCCTAGAGATCTCATTAGGATGAGTTACAGATGGTTCTAGAGGAAATGGATGTGCCACAACATTTGACTGTTGAGATGCAGAACTTAGAGGCTGGAGAAGAGCAAATTATTAGGACAGAATATGGAGAAACAGGATGTGTCTCAATAGGCAAAGGTGCATTTCATTCCCCTACCCGTTTATTGTGGAGAACATCTGTTCAATCTTTATTCAAAACATATCTTATGAAAAGCTGGATCAGATTCAGATAGAGGAGTGAACATTGGTGGAAGAAACATCAGTAATTTAAGATCTAGAGATCACTGCCATATTATTGGCAGAAACAGCCATGACTTCAAATGACTAATTGGTTATAAAGACTAAAGAAAATCCAAAATCAGGGCTACAGCACAACATTAAGAAGAGAAGAAAATAATGTCTACAAAACAATATGTACAGATTCAGACAATAACACTGGGAAAAGCTGAAGACAGCAGGAGAAAATGAAGATCGAATATGAGATGGACTGATTCAGGAAAGAAAACCCTGTGAAACTAGAAGTCATTGCCTTGAGCATGGACATTAGCTTGACCTGGGCAGGAGCTTTTCAAGATCACTAATTCATAGGGTCACCATTAGTTGGAAGTGACTTGACGGCACATAACAACAATGTAGAATCACATAAGTTTAAGACTGGCAATGAAGAGATTCAGATTGTTAAATATTGTCTTCCTGCCTTCATCTTTGTACGTATATGGTGATTCCACCATCAATCCAAATGAAGTTTGCAACCAAGAAATCAGAAGACCAGGGTTTGGAAGGGCAGTTAGGAAGCAACAAGGAAAGACCCTTAAGAGCAGGGATGGGTCACTGGAGACCAAGGCCAAGATCATAGTATGATAATCCCAATCATTATGTACGAGTGGGAGATTTTGGACAGTGAAAAAGGCTGTCAGGAGGGCGGCTTCCCCTCCGCTGCTGCCCCCGAGTGGGGCTGGCCTTCTGGAGCCTCCATCAGAGCCTCGCTCCTGCCCTTGCAGCAGCGGCTCCATTGCTCCTGGCTGCCCTGCCCGGGAGCCCTTGCCTCCTTCTCCGGCAGGGGAAACATCCCCTGCCACCGGAGCCCGGCTTGCCTCGCCGATTGAAAGTGCTCAGCAGGAAGGGAGGGGGACGCACTGGCCTTAGCTCCAAGACGCAGCCTGGGCGGCCCCCACCCTCCCTGCTGAGCACCTTCCATTGGCTGCCCACCCTCCCTTGCTCTCTGTCCCTCTTCTTCACTTAGCTGTGAAAGAGAAGAGCAGAGGAGCCGGCTAGAGAGGACAGCGGGCTGCTGCCACTGCCGTCCTTGCTGCTCTTCTCTTTCCCGGCTAAGTGAAGAAGATGGACAGAGAGCAAGGGAGGGTGGGCAGCCCTGGGCAAGGCTGGCCCCATCTGAGGGTTGCCTTTGCCTGGAGATGGGGGGATGGCGGCCAGTCCTCGCCCAGGACTGCCCACCTGCCTGGCTGCACTCGCCATTCAGCAAGGACTCATCGCACTGCATGAGAGGGCATGGAGGTGGCTGGGAAGCCATTTCCTCCAGTGCAGCAGGACCGCCCGGACAGCCTCCTTGTCCCGCATTCTCAGCCTTTCCTGCATCTTGCCGGTGCACCCCCCGCCCTCCTCCCTGTCTCCTGCTCTCAGTTCCCTCAGTCCCCGCCAGCTGCACATTGTCCCGCCAAAACCGCCACCCCGAGGGAGAGAGCTCGTGCCACCTTTTCCCCTCGGGGCGGCCGCTTTGTCCTCGTCTGCCCTGTGAGGGCTCAATCTCTCTCTCTCTTTGGCTGTGTTTGTGGGTGGGGGGAAGAGAGGAAAGGGTCTCTCCTACGATTAGTGGGAGTTTGGAGAAAGCACCTCAAACTTGCGCAGGGCGCAAGCCTGGAATGCCTGGGCTTTCTTTCCACATTTCCAAAACCGAAGTCCTGGGGGGGGCGGTGGAAAGAGAGGGTCCAGGTCCCTTTCTCGTGGCAAGGAAGGAGAGCCCCTGTCTCGGAAACAGATCTGATTTTTTCGCCAGACGGGGAAGCTTGCCGTGTGAGGATTGGGGTGGCTAGCTGGGGTAGTTTGGTCTTCACAAAAGTTACTGCCTTGGAAACGCGCCTTGTCCAGGATCGGAGGCGCAGCTGCGCGGACTTTCCTTGGGCATTGGCAAAAACTGGTGAAGCCTAAATGCATACATAGGAAGCCTTCAGGGGGTGGCTGCGTATTTTCGAGGCGAGGAAGGCGGACAGGGTGGGTGCTGGCTGAGCTCTTCCCTCTCGAACCCTTTTCCTGTTCACCATCCCCTCCCGGAAAGCTCCTTTTCTCCAGGGAGAGGCGGGAAGGAAGGATATTACAGCCTCCACCCCCCGCCCCCACCTCCACCAACACCCCCGAAAAGCCAGTCTAAATATGCGTCCATCGGGAACTGCATGTTTGCAGTGCAGTCGTACCAGGGGAAGGCTACTATTTCCACCACCCCCGCGGATGGACCCAGCAGTTGGAGACAGAGCCCAGTGGGGAGGCCATTTGAATTTCCCGGGCTCTTATGTTCCGCCGCTGGGCCCATCAACGCTGCTCACTTTCCAGGCGGTGGTGGAAGTGCAGGAGGCCTGCCGGAGGCCTCCCAGCAGCAGCTATGGAAGTCCACGAGGTTGAGGAGGCTTTGGACTGGTAAAATGCTGCTTTTTCCTTTTTAAAAACTCTTCTGGGTGGGGTTTGGACTGGGGGTTATTTTTCTGTGCTTTTTTGTTTTTGGATTTGTGGTGTTTTTTTTTCTCAGTCCCAGCATGGGACTTGCTCTGTTTATTTTTATTTTATTTATTTTGTATATTTTTTTTGAAATGCTGGAACGGATTGATCCTGTTCCCATGCATTTCAATGTGAAATGGTGCTTAATGCATAACATACTACAGTACTGCATAACAAGTACCCCCACGCACGGACGCCCCCATTCACAGACGCTGGTGGCGGCAGCCCACCGCCCCCCCCCTACCGGTCCTTGGAAGAATGGTCTTCAAGAAAACCGGTCCCTAGTATTAAAAAGGTTGGGGACCACTGATCTACAGCAGTATCTTGGTATCTACAGCAATGTCTTGGTGTGCTGATGGACAACTCAATGAAAGTGTCAACCCAGAGTGCAGCAACAGTGAAGAAGGCCGGATCTATGCCAGGTATCATTTAAAAGGGGATTGAAAATAAACCAGCCAACATTATATGCCATTGTAGAAAATGATGGTAAGGCTGCACCTAGGGTATTGTGTACAGTTTTGGTCACCACACCTCAAAAAAGGCATAGTGGAACTGGAAAAGGTGCAGAAGAGAGTGACTAAAAAGGATTACTGGGCTGGGGCACCTCCCTTATGAGGAAAGGCTACAGTGTTTGGGGCTCTTTAGTCTAGAGAAAAGGCACCTGAGGGGGGGGACATGACTGAGATGTATAAAACTATGCAGGGGATGGATAAAGTGGATAGAGGGAAGCTCTTTTACCTCTCACACAATACCAGAACCAGGGGACATCCACTCCAACTGAATGCTGGGAGAGTAAGAAAAGACAAAAGAAAATCTTTCTTTACTCAGTGTGTTGTCAGTCTGTGGAACTCCTTGCCACAGGGTGTGGTGATGGCATCTGCCTTAGATGCTATTAAAAGGGGACTGGAACAATTTATGGAGAAAAAGTCAATTGCAGGTTGCAAGCCATGATGGGGATGTATTTTTGTCTTGTGAAAAGGCTTAAAAGGAAGGTACCTTCAAATGCCAGATGCAGGAGAGGTGTATCAGGAGACTGGTACAGTGGTGTCTCACAATACAAATGCCTCACCGGACGAAAAACCCGCAAGACAAATGGTTTTTGCAATCGTGTTCATGACTCGCAAGACGGCTTCTTCTATGGCCGTGACTCGCAAGGCAATTTTTTCCACAAGACCGATGAAATAATTTATTCGTCTTGCAAGGTTTCCATTAGGAATGCATTGCAATGCATTCCTATGGGAGACCGCTTTTCACAAAAATTTCACAAGACGATGCTACTCGTGGAACAAATTAATTTCGTCTTGTGAGGCATCACTGTATCTAGTTGTTTCATGTGCTCCCAGAGGCATCTGGTGGGGCCACTGTGAGATACAGGAAGCTGGACTAGATGGGCCCTTGGCCCAATCCAACAGGGCTCTTCTTATCTTCTTATGTACAGGACTGGTTATATTATGGGCTGGATTCAGACTTAGCTAGGCCTAGAGTACAGTCATTGAAAACCAAGGGGTAAGTTATTTATAATTAACTTAAGCCCTGTTGATTTTAGCGGGTGTCATCTAAACGTGATTACATATGGATCCAGTCTTATATCTCACATACATTACAATAAATATGAAGACCACTTGTAAGAAGTCACCATAGATGACAATTCACTGTCACCAGTCTGCATTAAAGTGAATCATCATTTTTACTAAATTTTTATTTAAACCTGTTTTCTTTGAATGTTTTGTTTGGTAAAACAGAATAAAACCAATTATGTTTTAGATGAGTAAATCAGATGAAAAACGTGACTTTTAAGAATAAGACTACAGCTTCAAGAAAACACAAGCCAGCTTGGCTACTGTTTGTTACTTCTGAATTTGATTTTACTGATTCACACCTTTGAAAAGGCAACTTTAAAAATAATCTGGTGCCATTATCAATTGTGTAACTGAGGACCTCTCTCGTGATTTTTAATGGGGTTTAAAAAATAAGATCATTAATTTCATAATTGCCTAGTAGGTGCCATGTGAAGCTATGTTTGTTCAGCTCTCAGCAAAATACTTCCCTTAGTGTCTTATAAACATTTGGTAGATTGTAGCACCTCTGTTTAGAATTATTCAGAGTACAAAGCCATTACAAGGCTGTTAATTCTTACAGTTGTTCAGTTCTTCTGCATTGATAACAGCCCTTGAATGAATTGTGTAGTATATCCAGTGGCACTATGACTTTAATTGTACAATGCAATGAGGAATTTATAATATTTTTTCACAGCCTAATGAAAAATGTTTCAGTAAAGCAGAAGTATTATGTACTTCAGATATTTTATACCTGCAGGATGCAAATACGCTTCTCCTAATCCATCCATCCATCCATCCATCCATCCATCCATCCATCCATCCATCCATCCATCCATCCATCCATCCATCCATCCATCCATCCATCCATCCATCCATCCATCCATCCATCCATCCATCCTGTGCTGCTATTCCTCTCCAGGACATGGCCTGCGAAAGATGGATCTCAGACTTATGAAAGGGGGCTGTCATTGGTGGTGTGGTGGCCCCCGGTCTGATGGTGGTGGCCCAGCGGGTCCCCTCTCCTGGTGGCTCATGGTGGCAGCTGGGGCATACTGGGAGGCTGATGCAGGTCAGGGGAGGTCACAGTGGTGGACTGCTCCACGTGGATGTGAGGGGAGGAGGAGAGATTGCACCTCAACTTTCCTTCTCTCTGTGTATGTGTGTATGTGTGTATGAGAGAGAGAGAGAGAGAGAGAGAGAGAGAGAGAGAGAGAATATCAATTGTTTATGCTTTTCTGAAGCCTTAAGAGGTATACACAGATTTTGAACTACACAGAGATCTGGCGTCTCTAACCCCAGCATTATTAAAGGGAGAAGTGTTTATGCAGATGAGTTCAGTGTGGTACAGTAACAGCTGGATCTGACTGAAGAAATACAGTAATTTCAAATAATGTTTTATTTATGAAGCTGGCTTGGTGTTGGAATTTGTAGAGACATGCAAAATTATTGTTATAGCATCCAAATTTTGCTTTCCCTGAATGTGGAGCATTGAGAAGTTCAAATAACTTTAGATGTAGCTGATTTAAAGTAATGACTCTCAAATTATCTGTACTTTCTACCTGTTTGTAACCTTGAAATAGCAATATATGCAGTATATATTGCTTTCTCTCTCTCTATATATATATAGCTTTGCCAGGACTTTGCTTGTGTCATCATGATGTTACTTATTGACTGATGACAGTTACAGAATGTGGAAGGAAAGGTTAAGTGGTTTCCTTCTTTGCTGTGTCATTGTTACTCTGGAGTTTATGGAAAGCTAATGTACAATAAATTAAATATGCATTTCTAAATTGCCTCTTCTATTCTAGGAATTATAACATAATGTGTATGCTCCCAGAAGGGTAGCTATATTAGTCTGTTTCAGCTAAAGCAAAATAAGATCTCATGGAACCTTACAGACTACATTAATCATGGCATGAAATTTTGTGTACTACAGTTCACTTCGTCAGGTGCATGGAGTGTTTTCTTGCATTGTCAGTCTGTGGATAATTGGGAGAGCCAATGCAGTGGATAGAGTGTCAGACTAGGACTGAAGACGCATGGGTTCACATTCCTACTTGGCCATAAAAATCCACTGGAGAGGTGGCAATTGTAAAACCACTCAAGTAACTCTCGTGTCTTGAAAAATGTATTAGGATCTCATTGAAAGCTGGATGTGACTTAATAGCACATAACAAACAAAGTGGCTGTGTACAAATGGTCTTTTGAAAATCTCCATCCTACTTCTGGGGAAAGAAATGTGGGGGACAAATCCATTAAATTTCTCCAGGAAAAAAAGAAATTCTCCAACACTTTCTCAGACATGAAGGTCAACATAAGCAGAAGATGTAGCACTGCTTTGTTCTTTCTGCACCCAGGAAAGATTTTGATTTTTGATTTTTCAGAGTCCCAAGCAGTCTTCCTGACTTCCAGAAAGGTAATCTAGGTTCACTTTAAAGATCTTAAGGAAACTAAAGGAAATCCTGTTTGGCATGTTAATTGTTCTGCATTTGTATTTGCATTTAGAAGTATATGGGAATGCCAATATCCAGGGTTCACAGTGCAGGATATCCAAAGGATAATGAATAGCTTGCTTTAATTTTTCATAGTTTCATACATACATTTTTTTTAAAATTGTATTTTTCAGAAATCAGAATTTGCACACATGTTTGTGAATACATGTGTCAGTGAATTTCAATTAATCTCTACAGAAGTAATTTGCATTTATTAAATTATTATAGAATCAAGCTCTTGATTATACCTTACGCCAAGTTTGACAGTGCAGGTAAAAATAATCCAGTCAATTGAAGAATCCGTTATAGTCTCAGTTTCTCTCTTGGGATGTTTCTGGGCTGGCTGCACAGAACTGTATTGTTAGTCAGTCTCATTTATGAGAGGGGTTGACATGCCTTACTGAGCTGCATAGAAAGGCAATTTTCATTACATGCAGAGTCTCTTATTATGACATATTTTTGAGAAAGGAAGTCACTGCTACTGAAAATTTACTTCTACAGTCGTAGAGAAACTAATCTTCTCCAGTCTGAACATGGCACCACCACAGACCTTAATGAGAGATATCGTATGAGAGACTGAATTAGAGATATCACAATGCTGTGTACTCTATGATGATGCACCATCATGCTGTGAGCAGCTGCCACCTAAGAAGAACAACTTGTTTTGGCTTGAGGAAATTCACAATATCATGCTGCTGCATCATCATATGCTGAGTATTTGTATGTCTATTCCCAGTGCATGTGTGTCTCTGTGTGATGTGCATTTGGGAGTACAGCTTGCTTCAAATATATAGTTGTATACTGGCTCTTTCTATTTCACTCCCCTCCCCCACATATACACCTGCTGAGTTTCTATAGGTAAAAATACAGTATCCAGTTGACCTGGGGGCAGGGGAAGAGTAAACTCAAATTATGTTTTAAACACTAAAATCCAAAATATTTGAATAATATATAGAATAATATCTGCCCATGCATGTTAGTGGCAACACCACATTCAGTGAAGTGAGGCTCTAGTTGTAGAAAGAAAATCTATGGTGTTTGCTATTGCTCACAATAACACTTCATACATTTTTAAAGGTTGCATTAAGGCTGTTACATTTCAAATGTAATTTGGAACTAATCATATTTAAAATATAATCTCTTGACTCCCACATGTGGGAAGTGAAGTGATGCACAATCATTTGATTAATTAAAATACAGTTAAACATTTTTTACAAAATCACAACACATTAAAATTCCATTAAAGAATTGCAAATGAGAACTTACAGTAATTGATGAAAATGTTGTGGCGTCAGTAATCAAAATAGGAAAGAAGTAAAGGAGGCATAAGTCACTTTCCAGCTGATTGTTACAAGTAAATTATTATCTGAAAATATTGTAGATACTACAATCAACATCCTAGGAGCTACCACAAAACAAAAAATGGACTTCCATGCATACATTTTTTAAAAAATACTGTTTCTGATAGAACAAAGATGAAGAACCTAGAAGAGTAAGTCAATACATTTCTAACTACACAGTATCAATTTAGAATGTGCCCTTGAATAGCTTTCCTCCTACACTCCACCTTTAATATCCGAGAGAGAGCTCATCCACCCTTCAACTTTTCTTGCACTCGTGACACTGGTACAACATCTCAGGATGTGCCTACACAGCAGGGAACATATGCCTGGATCTGTTGTGACTTGCATTTTTAAAACCAGGCTTCTGTGGGTGAGATCACTGTAGCTGTCCAGCCACCAAGCAGTTGGTGGGAATCTTCAAGGACACAAGGAGGGAACCGTGTCTGCGTAACAGAAGCTGCCTTTGGCCTGGTGCTAATTAGCCATTTGCACCTCTCTCTTTTTTAGATTAACTTTTCTGGAAGTGACACATAGCGATCTGGTAGTCCAGTGCTGCTTTGAAAGCCTGAAAACAAACAAACAAACACACACACACACACACACACACACACACACACACAAAACTGCAAGCGTGCTTTGCCTTCGGATCAGGCAATCACACTAGGCACAAAGTGGGCAAAAGTGCTATCAATGCAGTCAGAGCATATTTATTTAAACCATCCCTGCTGGCTAAACAAGAAATGACAATTCCCCCTTCAAATTAGACAATTTCACAATGGGCTTCTCCACATTCAGCTTTACAGTATGTAGTCACTGGGTTTCAATTCAAATTAATCTCTGCCTAATCCATTGCAAATTGCAGGGTAAATGGCCAATGTAGTCACCACCACCTTTAGTGTTCACACAAGGCAGGGCTGAAATTAGTGTAAATAGAGTCAAAGGGGAACACACACACACAAAAACACCTTGTGTTCTAGGTTTTGTTACACCACTCCTAGGTTGTGATACATTTTGGTTCTGATTGGCTCCAGTGCAAATTCTGCTGAAGTGGACCCTAGCACTGCTTTGTTCCATCCTGATCCATGCACTTGCCATCCATGTGGGTGGCTGTTGTCTAATCATGTTTCCTTATGGGCATTATTTGGTTGATCAGTCTCTACCCATCACACCCCATGGACGCATAAAATAAGGAGGGAAGGGAGGACAGAGTAAAGCAGGTGGGGGGAAAAGGTCAGAGAAGATAGGGAAAAGGGGAGGGCAATCTTTATTTGGAGCAAGACATCAGGGAGCAATTCTGGATGTATATGGCCAGGTGGTATCAGGATAACCCACTGCACCCCAGTATATCCAGCAACAAATACCCTCCCCATGTATGCAACCAGATACTGGGATGATCTCTTCAAATCTGCAAGAACAGCTATAGCAGTTCAAACCCGCCCCCCCCCCAATGCCTCCTTGATAAATGCTGGACTTGGTGAGCCATAGGGTCCCTTCCAACTCTGCAGTTCTAAGATGATGGTAGTGCAGATGATTGTGGTGATGATTACAACGGAATGACTCAGAACAGCCCTAGAAAAACCGAGAGAAAATACCACTGTGTGGACAAGCCCAGCATTCTCCCGTTCCTTCTTGCTTCTGAGTTTGGGTATAAACCACCACATGCCCAATCATGCCCAGAATGACATGGGTGTACTAGGTGGGGAGGGGTGAATTCAGGTGACTGTAGTTGTTTCCTTTCTTAGGAGTTGTATACACTGCCCTTAAGCAAATACCAATGATCCAAGAGGGGAAAAAAATGAGATCCATGGAAAAGAGGGCACCCAGGTGTTGCCTTCCCCCTGTACACAGACACACCCCTTGTGCTGGGCTCTATATACATGTATGGGGGGGGTAGGTGATATTTTCATGCAGTATCAACCCAAGATGCAGAGCAGTCCTACTGCTATGGCGAGGTGGCCATTCAGTTGAGTGAGAGGAGAGCAACCTCAGCAGGAGCAGCATAGAGGCCTTTGAGGATAAAAAGCTGTATATGCCCTGTAGCCTCTAAACTAGGGGTGGTGAACCTTTGGCACTCCAGATATTTTTAGACTACATCTTTTAAAATCCCCAGCCTGTATTGCAGTGATGAAAGACTGTGGATGTTGTCCAGAACAGATGGAGTGTCAAAGGTTCCACATCTCTGCCCTAAACGGCTATCCTCAGATACAGTAGGGGGATGGTGTCCCATCTGCAGTGGTTTGTGGTTTGATACATAATATGAATTAGCTTAAGTGCTTGATGTCATTTATTGGATTTTTTTCTACTTCTCAAATTAGAAGTCTACCACTAATCAATCTTCTAAGAATACATCTTTGCTACATTTCATTGTGTTCCAGTGAAATAAAAAGTGTATTTTATAGCTAGAATATTCCAGCAGGAAGCTGGCTGCGCCATGTATCTGCTATGGAAATATACTACCTGGCTTTGACAAGATGTCAAACATTCAGTGGTGACAAATATTATTTCAACATCCACTGGAAAAAAACCCTGCCCTTAACAGTAAGGAAACTGAAGATTTGTAACTGCTCCAAGCCTTATCTGCACTATAATACAGTAAATACCTGCAATTCAGATACAGGCGGTTTTCTGCCTATTATTCAATGTAATGGGTCTCTGGATATCTTGCAAGGTGAAGGCTGTCATTAGCTTGCTCCCAAGTGACATCCATTATTACCATGTCTAACGCACAGGAAACTGAAAGGTAATATGCTCATGCAGAAGCTCTGTGTGTGTGTGTGTGTGTGTGTGTGTGTGTGTGCGCGCGCGCGCGCGTAACAAACAGTAAGAATGTAATCAGTTGGTGAGAGAGGACCATGTCTGACCATGGTTTGGAAAGGATCTCCTCACTGATGTTGATTTCTAAGGAATCAGTCCTGTCCATCTCTAAAAAAGAAGTAGCCTTGCCGCTGGGTCAAAAGAGTCTGGTTTGGACATGGAGCTGAGTCAGGCTGGTTTGCAATCCCCTGCAAGTTATTCAATAATTGGAAAATAGCTTACACTGGACTGAGACATAAGCAATCCAAAAACACAAGCTGTTTCTCTGTCTGATTTCCCCTTTAGTCTGCAAACTTATGCATATTTTCCTGTAAGTAAGAGTGCGATCAGACAAGGAAATAGGTTGCATTTTGGACCACTTATGGAGCAGTTACAGTAATTTTATTTATTTATTTATTTATTAAATTTATACCCCGCCCATCTAGACACAAGTCTACTCTAGGTGTCTAATTGTGATCTATTTCCTAGTGATCACACAACATGTGGAGCATTGCACTCCAGCCCGACCCTGATCTATGCCCAAGCTGGACTTTTTGGTCCAGCTGTAGAGCTACTTTTGGGGTCCAGTCTGGAGTTTTTTCTGACACAGGGAAGGGTTGCCTGAAGAGAGATCACTCCTGCAAAGTGACCTTTTCTGATGTGCCTTTCCTGCTGTCTGAGCGCCCCCTAAACCCCACTGAATGCATCAGAACTTATTTCTTTGGATCTACGTAAAATTGTACCATTGCAGGGATAAGTGATATGTGCCCCTCCAGATATTGATGGGGTACAACTCTTTAACACTGGAAATAATGGCAGGCACTGATGGGAGCTGCAGCTCAGCAATTAATTGTAGGGCTGCACACTTCCCCATCCCTGTTCTAAAGCTAGGTTACATCACTTGGTTTTTATGCTATGGAGGGTGACATCATATATATCAACCTCAGTGGCTTAGATCAGAATAATATGGAAGAAACAAACAAACAAAAAAAAGAGAACAAGAAACAGTAAGTGTATGTGTTTATTTCTAATTCATTGCATATTACTGATTGTTGCAAAGTACTAGAAACACTGCTACAGTATTTAGACTATTTGTTGCAAACCACACTTGCAACAAATTATCTAAATTGTAGTGTTTATAACTAAGTGCCTTCAAGTTGATTCTAATTTATGTCAACTTGGGGTTTTCTGGGCAGAGAGCATCCAGAATTGGTTTACCATTGTCTTTTTTTGGGGGGGGGGCACTCTGGGCAGCTTGCCCATGGCGATGCCACCTGGCTCTTCTCCCAAGAGAGGAAGCAGGAAATTGAACTCCCTGCCTCTGGCTCTGTAGCCAGGTATCCAGCTCACTGACCTATTCAGGAATGGCCATTTATAGTACTATGCAATAAATAATAACTTGCAACAGATAACAAAAGGAAAAAAAAACCAAAACAAAAAATATGGAACTCTGCCTGGTTTTACAACCAGATAATCTGGTATCTTGAGCATATACAGAAACAAAGTGTAATCCTGACAGATTTTTGTGATGGTCTCATCCAGCGGGGCTCTTATTTTGTTCCCTCTGTACTTTAAAAAAGATTCTCAAAGCAGCTAGATTATGAGGTTGAATAGAGAAAAGAAAGATACAGGGAAAGAGGGGCCAAGTGATCTGTTCCTGCAGCTCTTTTTCAGCTGAAGATCATCCTTCCAACTTGCTTTGCCACTCCTGGAGGGAAAGATACAGAGGTCCTTCTTTGCATGTTTCTCTTGATGAATGAAAACAACAAATTGGGAAGAGTAATTTTAAGCTGATAAACAAGAACAGAGAAAAGAGTTGAAATCCCCCCCATCTGCATTTATTTTACTTTGATTCAGTCTGTCCTGAATGCATATTTTATTTTATTTTTTAAAAATCTGAAATTAGGGAGGAAAGAACCACAGAACACTGCAAATTATGCCCTACTGTCTCTCCTCTTAGTTTTAACATAACGTAAAGGTAAAGGTTCCTCTTGACATTTAGTCAGGTCATGTCCGACTCCAGGGCACGGTGCTCATCCCCGTCTCCAAGCCGTAGAGCCAGCGTTTGTCTGTAGACAGTTTCCATGGTCATGTGGCCAGAGCAACTAGACATGGAATGCCATTACCTTCCCACTGAGGTGGTGCCTATTTATCTATTCTCATCTTTACATGCTTTTGAACTGCTAGGCTGGCAGGAGCTGGGACAAGTGCCGGGAGCTCACTCCATTGCATGGATTCGATCTTACAACTGCTGGTCTTCTGACCTTGCAGCACAGAGGCTTCTGCGGTTTAACCCGCAGCGCCACCATGTCCCTTTTAACATATTTATTTTCAAAAGTTAGTTGGCCAAAGTCCTGTTGCCTAGCTGTACTCAAGTTCTGCAAGTGGTTGTGACATGCATACTGAGTCATATCCAGCAAGCAGTTCCACAGGTGCAGTTGTGCAACTAGTTGCACAATCAGTTGTGCAACCAGGTACACAGTGTAGACTGCCTGAGTGTAAACAGTGTGACCCTCCAAGTTAGGTCTCAGCTGCTAACACTTAATGTTTAGTGCTAAAAGCACCAGATGACTTGTGAACAAATGGGGCATGAAAGAGGACTGGCCATCTTCACTTGTGCATGAATTCTGGAGTCAAAACCTGCACTTTGAATCTTTCTTTAAAAAGAATATTGATGGAAAGGCTGGTGTAATGAACAGGAAAGCTCTAATTTGGGGGATGAATTGCCAGAGAGATTAAATTTTTCTCTGGAAAATGCCATAACCCTGTGCTCAGTTATGTAATGCCTAATAATTTAATATGACAATAAGAGAACAAAGTTGAATAGTACATGGTTGATTAAAATTCTTCCAAGTGATATCCTGCACAGTCTGAACCAGAGTATATAACTGAGGAATATTATTTGCAAAAAGAACATGCAATTTTGAATTGAGCATAGGGAAAGAAACTTAACAGGCAATCCAGAAAATTAATGGTGTGCTATTGTTTCTTCTTCTACAGCTTCTTCTTGATATCCTGAAGTGGCTCGCTTATTAAGACACTTCAGGATACTAGAACCTGAAACTGGAAGGAGCATTGGCAGCTCTGACAGCTGCCAGGTTTAATTTTAGTCTGTTCTCAGCAAGCGCATGCTCCAGGAACAGACTAAACTAGAGTCCACCAACCCACACCAAAAAGAACAGGAGCTTAAAAAAGGTGGGGGCTGGGGTGCTTGTTGATTTTAAAAACAAGAACACCCAATAAATATACTGAAGAAAAACATAAAGGAAGCAGTTTTATTGGGGGGGGAACCCAGAGTAAACCATATGCATATAGTTATTTATTCATAAAAACACTCACATAACTAAATAAAACAGTACCCGTATTTCTGTGAAGGGTCCTCGTATTAAGGCATAGATTACAGTATCATATTACAGTGTTAATTTCACTGAAATTTTTTTTACTTACATAGTCACCCCTGATACTAGTTGATTTTTTAAAAAAAGTAACACACCAATGACCACAATGAAGACTGTCTGAAACCGTTTGCTGTGTCTACACAACAGTTCTTCAAATACATCAGCGCACCTCTCTCTATTATTTGAAAGTATTGAATTCTGTGCAAGGAAAATAGAAAAATTTTTTCCAACTAGTTTTGCTGATAAACATTAACCTCCATAGATGAAATTCTGCTGACTTTAAAACATACATATTTAAGCCATATTTCAAAAACAGAGGAAAAGGCTTTATGATTCAAGATTTGCTTTGCAAAATATGTGCCATTTGCGATTTATATTGGCAGTGCAGAACCTTTTAAAATCTAGCATAAATAACAAGAGTTAGGATGCTCATTGTTTAAGAGCAATATCTGTATTTCTCTTATTAGGGCCAAACAGTAGGTCAGCAAGCTAAATACAACTCAATAACTAAGCTCAAAATAATCACCCAAAATAGAGGGATGGTAGCTGTATGGTACAATATTGCAAATTGCTTCCACAGAACATTAAGTATGGAATAGAAGACCGAGAATTGAAAAATCAAATCAAGATAAAACAGACTGGGCATCCAGAAATCACTAAACATCTTAAGGATTAACAAATATCGCAGAAAAGAATGAATCCACAAATGGTTCAATCCAAAAGAAAGTAGGATCAAAATCAATAGTATTTTTTCTTCTTCTTCTAGTATAAGAATTACAGGCTGCAGCAACTTGCTTATTCTAGAGCAACTCTGACAAATTCACTGATACTACTCTGGAGAAAGTAAGAGGTCTGTTACTGCTTTTTTTAAAAAAAACTATGATCATTACTAGGAAGCTAATGTATTCACTGGCTCTCGTATGAAATTTATTGCATTAATGAACTTACTGGCCATTCACTGAGGTACTGGTTCACTAGGTATCTCCAAAGGTACAATTCAGAGATGCAGCTCTTGAGAAACACATTTTCCTTGAAGGAAGCAGGAGTATGTATTGCACCTGCAATTTTTACCTGTACTACTTGAAATTTACTAATGATCAAGTTCTGTGGGGAAAAATGTTCCACGCCCTTTCTGACACATACACAAAAGCTACTACCTAAAAATCTGTGACCACTACTCAGTAATTAGAATGTTCACTGATATATGTTCAATGAAACAAAATTCTGAAATGAATTTAACTTTCAACACACAAAAATAATGGTACTTCGTAGCAGAAGTAAAAATGAGTTTTTCTACAGAAATGAATCTTCACCATCTACAGAGCTGTCAAGTCTGCTTCAGTATCCAAAGCATGAAGGGCTTAAATGTTTCAAATGACATTTCGCATTATTCTTTTTGGGCAAAAATGGCTATTCTTCCTTTGGACAATAGTGCATGTTTCACTGAATGTCGACTGTATTGGCCAAGAAGTGCTCCCAAGTACGCAGATGCGAAGGATAATCTGTCAGGGTATCACTGCACTTTGACAGGTCTTCCGTTTTGAAGAGATTGTTTTCATGGGCAAAAGAGGAACCAGACTTTGACTCTGTACAGTTGATCAAGGCAAACTCCTTGGTAAGGCAGAATTTAATCTGGCCAATCACCTGCAGTTGTCCCTGGGTAGAAAAGAGAGAGGGGGGCAAAAATTGAGACTCAGGTTTAGGATTCCACTGTAAGCATTTGTAGCTGAGAAAGGGAAACACACATATACATTTTACAAAGAAACACTACTCCTTAACACGTTGTAGACAAAAGGCTAGATGGATAAATTTTAAGAGCTAATGTATGCATTAGATAAACACAGATTTACAGATATAAAAACAGCACAACCAAATTAATAGCTAATATACTATTATCTAATGCTTTCTATTTATATGAAAAGTTGTAATTTTCTGAAGATAGCCAATAGAAGAGTACACCATATATTAAACTGTATCAGAAAATATTATGCTGGCTGGATAGCTCAGCAGTTTTATCGGGCTGTAGAGCCAGAGACTGAGAGTTTGATTCCCCCCTATGCCTCCTAGGGGAACAGCCAGCCTGTGTGGCCTTGGGCAAGCTGCAGAGTCCCAGGGCCACCCCCAGAAGGGAACGGCAAACCATTTCTGAGTATTCTCTAGCTGGAAAACCCTGAAAAGGGTCGCTATAAGTCAGAACTGGTGGGATGGTACAAGATGATGATGATGATTAGAACATACGATGAAATTATTTCGCTCAAGACTACCTCTCACAACTGTTCTGTAGGGGGAAAAGATGGGCATTGTCTGAAATCAAGCTTTTTTCAAAGGAAAGAGCATCCCTTAAAATCCACATTGACTTCTTAGCAATGTGTTCACTGCGTTTCATTCCTAGAAATTAATGGATAGGTTTTGTGATCCAATAGAACAACAGCTGATAGAACTAATATGTAGTCACGTACATGTTTTAAAGTAAGTGATCAACCTGTACTCTCTAGTGCCCACAAAATGGAGAGCAAATCCGTATTTTACTGCAAGGAGGGGAAGGAAAGCTCAAGTATTGAAAAGAAATTATTCCTTAATCATGTATTTCAAAAGATAAGCCCATAGCCAGAGAATTGCATGATGAATTTCCTTGTACCCAGCTGTGCTTTGAAAACATGTTTCTCAGACAGTAGCCCTTTATGACATAAAGCAATGCTGGGCAGCTCTAAACAATCTGCCATATGACAGGGACTGTTTGGTCAAATAAACTGAAAAGCAAGAATTTCCAGAATGCAAATGGAGGCTCCTGTATATGCTTGAACCAGTTTTGAGGACTGGGATTCATACATCCTGAGTCAGTCCAAGGGTTTTAAACTGCAGCATGACCATGTAAGCTCCAATGAAGAGCCGCACCACCTGTTCCTGTGAAAAATCAAACTAGTTTTACAGCACAGATAATATTAAGCTCTTCAAGTGCCTTTGATCTGCCATTTTTCTGTAAAGGAGGAGTAACAGTCAAACTCCTTACAGAATGAGATGATCATGGAAATGAGATAAAAAGAGCAGCTGCCTGTCATTATGAAATGTTTTACAACAGGCGCATCAAATCATAGACAAAAGCTAAGAAAACAACACCTGTACTAAAGTATGTACTTCACGCTTGAATGTTGACTGAGTCACCAATTACTTTTTAACTAACAGATACAGCCAACTAAAGAGAGAAAAAGGCTTTGAATTATATGTGTCCTTGTGTTCAGTATGGGCATACTAAATTATTTAAGATATTCCAAGAAGTAACATGAGGGGAGATATTTGTGAAAAGAAATAATCTTGATGGCCATAAAACTGAGACTATTCCTCATCTTTATATTTTTTTAAATCTTATTTGTCATTTATAGCTAAGATTTAAGTAGCGCTCCTGATGGCATGCTACAAAATTAGATCTATATAAATAAAGCAAAAAATATAAAACTAATTTTAAAAAGCACAAGGTAAACAGATACCAGAGATAACGTATCTCTATAAATATGGTAGAAATAAATCTACAGATTATAACAGCAGAAATATAGAGTAATTCAAAATCTTGATTGGATAATAATTAAATAATGTCTTTGCCTGTGGTCATATAGATAAGTTATATATCAGAGAGACTTCTCTGAGGAGGGTGTTCCGCAACAGAAGTGGGGCAGCTGTTTCTAAAAGGCCCCACATTGCTCCCTATCCTATGTCAGCAGGTGAGGACACTTGGAGAAAGATCTCTGGTGATGACTTTTGGGCACAAGTAGGAATATATGGGCAGTGGTGTAGTGGGGGGGAGGCAGAGGAGCAGTCACTCCAGGGTGCATCCTTGTTAGGGGTGCAACCTTCACCCTTTCACGCTCCCTGTGCTCTGTCTTGCCACTGGGCTGGCCCAAGTGGCTTTGTCCTCTCTCTCTCTCTCTCTCTCTCTCTCCCAACTCCCTCCCACCCACCCCAGCCTCCCTGCCTGCCGAGGCTGTCTGGCAATCAGGGTGAACCAGCCACACAAGAACAACACCAGGCGACAAAGGAAAGTACACTGCCCAATTAAGAAGAGCATGCCAATAGCCTATGTCTGAGCGGGACTGGTGGAGGGGTGCGGCTTCTACTGCTGCTGCTGCTGCTGCTATTGGGCAGCCGGAGGGATGCGGGCCAGGCTGAGGGCATTGGGGGGTAGGGGGCCTGGGCACTGTGGTGCCTCTCCTGTGCCGGGCTACTGGCAATACTGAGCCTGGCCAGCAGCATCTTCCTGCTGGGAGCAGAGCATGGCCATGTGAGTACTACAGGAGGCAGTGGGAGCTGGAGGCACAGCAGGGGCCCCTCCACATCCTGGCTGAGCCCAGTGCAAGCTAGGCAAGGAGGAAAGATAGGGGAAAGAGGGATGATGATGGAGGAGGAGGAGGGTGCCTCGAGGGGACTCCTATTGGGAATGGAGGGAGAAGGAAGGGGCACAAGTCCACGGGTTAAGGGGGTACAGCATTTGTCCCTGGTAGTGGCAAGCCATGCTATGCCACTGTATGTGTTCTTTACATGATGTGACTACAAGACAGGTTAATAGCAGGACTTCCATTTAGACCTAGAAATGACCTTATAGCTGTTGAAGGTAGTAGAATATAATCAACATATCCTATTCTGTTCTTTCAGTTAGGGAGCATTCAAAATCGGAATATATATATATTGGGGGGGGGAGGAAACTGTGGAATTTACGAAATTAGGGAAGGACATTCCTCTCACAAATCTAAGAAATTGTTAAAAAATAGGCTAGAAAGATAATACAATATGCACAAATCTACAAGGTGAGTTTGTTTTAATAGGGCTATTCTGCCTACTAGCTTCCAAACAATAAAAACAAGCTTTTCTAAGAGAGAACAAAGAGTATGCTAAAACATCAATAACAAAGAAAAAGGTACCTCATCTGGAGGAAGACACTGAATTTTTGGTGTTACTTGGTAAACACTTGTAAGAGCTTCTCTGATGGCTGCCATCTGGAGGTTGAAACAGGAAATGGTTGAAAGGTGCAAAACACTGCTTTTATAAATTAGGTGGATTCATATTCAAAAATCCTGATACAATCCTTTTGCATATGAAACTAAAGAAAACAATCAGTAATTCAGAATTTTTATTCAAACAGATCAATCTTCTCTTATGAACCAACATTAAAATATTACAGTTCTGCCAGTGCAAAGCCAATTATGTACTCTTACCTGGTATGTACCTCCTGGCTTTATCCTCAGTTTCACAAGATAACTGAAAGAGAATATGATCACCTAATATTGAGAAGATGAAATTCACTAGAGGCAATTATGCATGAATCAGCCACTAATCACTTCTTGTCTGTATGAAGTGCTGAGGAGATTCTGCCAACTAAGACTTTATTCTACAGGCTGCCTTTTCACATTTTCATTCTCCACAAGCAAGTATAAATGCTTCTTCATTTACATTTTATTTTCTTGAGTAATGACATTTCATTTACTAATGCACTGTATTTAAATTTTTTGTGCTTAGCAGCTACTTTCCTTGCCATACAATGAAAAGGCACATTTGATAAGAATGAATTAGGATTGATACTGCATTACTATGTGCAACTTCCGGTACATCCAAACTTCAAACTGCCCCCAGGGAAAAAAAAAGAACCAACATTAACAGTTGCAGACTTAAGAGACATGCGCTGCAACAATGCAAACCTCTCCTTCTGTACTTTTTCTCTCCTTGAGTAGTTGCGCAAGCACTGTTTTTCATACTCCTAACCTGCAGGGAACTCTTTCTGCTTTGATCCGATGGCCCTCTTAATGTTAGCTATAGAAGGTTGCAGGGGGCTTAATAATTTTCCACACCTGTTAAGATCAATTTCTTTATATAGTTCCAGGGCTTTACTGAAGTACTTTTTCTGAGAATTAAGAGATTCCAGCACGGCTGCACAAGTTCCGTGTTTTTCCCATTCATGCTTCCTACATGAAGAGAAAAAAAAATAAAGTTAGATATTTATGCACAGAGGGATTCAAAGGCTAAAATATGATATGTAATAAAAATTCCAAAAAATATTGTAAACGTGTGTCCAATTAAGCCTCCAACACCTTTTTCTATAAATACCATTGCTTACCAAATCCCACAACACCCAGAAAATGATGCACAGCGTCCTTGTTTTATAAGAAAAAATAATGCTGGCACTTCAGTGTGGAGCATATTTATTCATGGCATAGCAATTTAAAGGCAGGAAGTTACAGAAGACCATGTTTCCCCTTGAGCACTACACAAGGAATACAATCTTGAGAAAAAGGAAGACAAATGGTGAACTGTGAATCAACAGGTAGGATATGTGAAGTATCAAAACCAGGAACATTTCAATTGACACAATGTGATACATCTGCAGAAGCTTCTAATCTAACTATGTAGTTAGAATTCACCCTTTATATATAAAGTCAGTGTTATTACACTGGGATTGGGTCAAGAAACTCCTTGCTGCAGATGGAAAAACTATGTGCTATTGTTTGTTAATCATTCAAGCTAATAATCTCAAATATAGTTCAGCAGAACTCTGCATGAAAAGAACACTTAAGTCTAAAAAATGAGAAAGATAAATGTATATAAATGCACGGAGATATGGATGACATTTTTCAGAAGCAATTCTTGAAGATTTTTGTGTTTGTTTCTGTGTTGTTCTCTGGGAATTTTCCTGCCATACTACTTCCTCCTGTCAAGACTACAATATGTGCGTGTGCGGAAATTTTACATGCTCCCTATTCTGCTTCTTCATCTCAGAATAGAGTCAGGCTGGGGAGAGTGTACATGCAAATACTGTGGACATCACTTATACTAGAGTAATATGTATTCAATGTACAGTATATTAACTAGTATAAAATACATTATAAGAGCATCTTGAAAGATTTACAAAAAGGCTTGTAAGATATAAAGGTAAAGGTAAAGGTTCCCCTTGACAATTTTTGTCCAGTCGTGTTCGACTCTAGGGGTGTGTGTGCTCATCCCCATTTCCAAGCCATAGAGCCAGCGTCTGTCCAAAGACAATCTTCCGTGGTCACGTGACCAGCACGGCTTATACACGGAACACTGTTTACCTTCCCACTGAGGTGGTCCCTATTTATCTACTCGCATTTACATGCTTTCGAACTGCTAGGTTGGCGGGAGCTGGGACAAGCGACGGGTGCTCACTCCGTCGTGTGGATTCGATCTTACGACCGCTTGGTCTTCTGACCCTGCAGCACAGGCTTCTGCGGTTTAGCCCGCAGCGCCACCACGTTCCTAAGATATAAAGGTAGAATCCTATAAATAAATCCATGTCAAAGAAATAAACTTCGATGAAGTTTCTCTAGTTTTCTTCTCCCCTGCTTCTCCCTGAAAAGTTTATCTGGGGGATTGAGGGGGGGGGGTTAGCTACCTTGATACTTCAGTGAGTTTACATACCTGGCTGTGGAGCCAGAGGATGGGAATTCAGTCCCCCACCCCCTGTGCCTGCAGGGAGATGGACCCCCAGAAGAAGGGAAGGATAAACGCTTCTGAATACCCTCTACTTAGTAAACCCTGAAAAGGGTTGCCACAGGTCAGAATTCACCTCACGGTACAGCATTATTTATTATTATTATTATTATTATTATTATTATTATTATTATTATTATTATTATTATTATTATTATTATTATTATTATTATTATTATTATTATTATTATTATTATTGCCACATGAGGCATAAAGGCTGATATGGGATGAACTGTCCATATTCAGGCAGTTCTCTAGTTGGTCTGGAGAGATTTCCCCTTCTCCCAACAGCCCCATGTCCCATAACCCAACTGATTAGAAGAGCCCCTATATAGTACTCTGGACATTTTCTATGGGGTGTTGTTGACTGGAAGGAGAAGGAAAGGACACTGGAAAGTTCTGTGGGCTTCTTCAACCTCCCTTAAAATACAAGCCTTACCTGGGGCAAGAGACTCCTTGCTGCAGATGAAAGGAGGTAAGAGAGATGGCTTGTAGACAAAGGGCCTTTTTGGCAGCTGCCCCCAGACTATGGAACACCACTGAGATTCGTCTAGCACCGATGCTGATGACATTTTGGCACCAGGTCAAAACTTTGCTGTTCTAGAAGGCTTTTAATTGAAATAATATCACCTGTGGGTCCTGATGGCAAGTTTTAGAGTACAGTGGTGCCCTGCTTGACGCTTACCCCGCATGATGTCGAAATCGCTTTACGATGGGGTTTTTTACGATCGCAAAATAATGGTTCCAATGGGGTTTTTTGGCTTGACGTGAATTAGGAGACTGCTTCGCGAACCGTTTGTTCACTTAATGATGATTTTTCTGGCTCCACAAAATGGCTTCCCTCCCTTCGCAAAATGGTGGTTTTCCGGACGGAAGCTTCACATTACAGGGAATTAGAACAGCTGATTGGCGGTTCTCTATGGGCAATCTTCGCTGGATGATGAGGTATTGCTCCCATTGAAATGCACTGACCGGTTTTCAGTGCATTTCAGTGGGGTTTTTACTTTCGCTTGATGACGATTTCGCTTAAGAGCGGTTTTAACAGAACGCATTATTGTCATCAAGCGGGGCACCACTGTATATATTTTAATTGTATTTTAATTGTTTTATATTTTTTATTCTTTGGGTAGAGACCTTTGGGTAGTGTAGGCGGCATACAGGTTAAATAAAATAAATAAATAAAGCCTTGCATTCTACTCACATGAAAACAGTGTTGTAATATGTTTCAAGCTCCCCCCCCCAGGATGAAGACCCAATGCATGCCTAAAACACTTTTAAGATCTTCTGCAGGTTTGTCATAAAATATGTTTTATATTACAGAAGTTTTCTTAATATGCTCTGATGTTCAGTAATATTCATCTCCAGCTTGACAGATACATGGGTAGGACAGCTTCAGAAGCAGAAAAACTTGCCAGGTGCTTCAGCACAGAGACGTAACAGTTCTATTGCTTCTGCTTCATGAGATTGGAAACTATGGAAACCACAAACCCTGAAAACTCTTGAGTAGAGAAAAATGAGCTTTTCTTGCATCAAACAGTTGAAAAGAGAACAACCTTGTCCTTGCTCTTAGGGCATTTTTATTTGTCACATAGCAAGGATGGTGTCATCAGCTTGACTGTGTCACAAAATGAGAAATGCTAATTTCTAGAGATTTTCTTTCAGCAAGCAACATCAGCACTGAAACTATGTGTTGACTTTCAAGGTTCCAGAGTTATAAAAACAAGAACTGTGCTATAAAATGGAGGGAAGACGGGTGAACACTCTATGTATCGACTTTGAAAAGAGTGCATCCCAGAAATATTCACAAGGCATTAGGGAGATAAGAGCTTATTACAGAAAATGCTTATTACTGCATTATCTACTTCTCAGTCCTTGATACTGTATTTTCAACTGTGACCATGCTTTATAGCTGTGCTGTAACACAGTAGTTTCTGTCTTGGGCACCGAAAACAATATATACAGACGAAATTGTTGTCCTGTGTTACAGCTGTGGCCCAAACTTGCCATTGTAGTATACAGTATGTCTGACAGCTTCCAACTCACAACTTCTGAATAACATTGGTAAAACAGAAACACGTATCATAATGTAACATCGTGGCGTTCACCTACCTCAGGCCCACCCAACTTCACTGGCTTCTGCTTGCTCAGAACAAAGAACATTTTGAGCACAGTGATGATATATCAGATGTCATTCTGTGCTCTGTTATTATACGGTAATACATAATTATATTGTTATAATTTGTCTTTTGCAGGGTCTGGTTTGGGCCTAGGGTTCTGTTCAGTCTCAGATGGAATGACTGAGGGCCATTCTCACAATGAAAGTAAACTGGTGAGATGGAGGTCAATTGGACTTTGATGGTGGTAACATCCAGTGACAGTCTCACTGAGGGTCCTAACTGTATTGGATAGCTATAAAAGTCTATTTATGTGTTTTTAAGTCATGCACAACTATGAATTTATAATTATCACCTTTAAAATTTGAAATGAAGAAGAAAAAGAGAGACCACACTTGTGGAACATGGCTTCCTCTGAGAAGTAAATGTATGTGATGCTATACAAGAAGTAAAACAAAATTGCCCCCAAACATAATATTTAAGGTTCCAGAAGCATAAAATTCTGCCTGTGAATGCCAGTGACGAGAGGCATTAGCACTCCATCATGATGGGGATGGACAATCTCCAGGCTTAGGAGGAAGGTACCTCCAAATGCCAGATGCAGGGGAGGGGTATCAGGAGACAGGTATCTAGTTGTTTCATGTGCTCCCAAAGGCATCTGGTGGGGCCACTGTGAGATACAGGGAGCTGGACTAGATGGGCCCTTGGCCTGATCCAGCAGGGCTGTTCTTATGTTTTATATCTGCTACACAGATTCCTTCGTGGGATTTAAAGTGCCACTCCACAAACATAAACACAAAGGTTTTAACTTCAACTTCAAACAGAAGCAGAATCATTTCTAGACACTGTTCTATATTTCATTCCACACAACTCCTGTTGGTAGGTACAGTTACCAACACATTTAAAAGTTGAACAACTCACCAGAATTTGGTGCGATTTGGATGTAACACATCTGGCCAGTAATGTTCCATGTCTCCTAAGATATCCTAGCAATTAAAAAAACAAACAAAAACAGAGAGACCTTTTAAAAAAGCATGAAGGCTATAGCACTGTGCTGCCCAGCTCTGCCTGTGACTTCTAAAGCGTAGGGAGCAAACCTGGCAATTTCACTTTCCCCCTATTTTGGAGAGAAAACTCTTTGCA
Source organism: Pogona vitticeps (assembly GCF_051106095.1). NCBI lineage: Eukaryota > Metazoa > Chordata > Lepidosauria > Squamata > Agamidae > Pogona > Pogona vitticeps. Next base: position 64,503,064 of record NC_135783.1, on the reverse strand, counting down.
TAATAATTTTGTGCTAGGTATAAGCATCCCCCATGGTAAAGCAGCACCTGTGATCCATGCCTCTCTAGCGATGCTGAAAGGTTTTTTAAAAACACAGCAGCATTATACATTTTGCCTTGTCCACTGATGTGACCAAAGGTGGCAAGTCATATAATGTTTTTCTATCAGCCAGAAAATTTTTTTGAAGTGGTGGAATACATTGGATAGTCAAAAACCAGACATGATAAATGGAGGAAGCAACCTGTCTGCATGGGAAACAATGCAGCAAAAAATCAAATGACACTCAAATTTTCCTAAAGCATTCATGGTCACCTGCTCAAAAAATAAAAACATTTTAGAAGGCAATTTTAGAGCCTGACTACATAGGGGGAAAATGTGGGAAAGACAAACTCCCACAGTTTGGAGAAGGCTGATTCACATCGATTCCACTGATCACATGACCCACCAGGAAATATTAATTAGCCTGCAGTCCCACATCTCCAATCTGTAGTTTTTCCTCTCCACCCATCAAACTTCCCGCCAGAGATCCTTCTACTTTTAAAACAGTCAAATCCTTTCACTTTTGTTCAACTCTGTGATTGCTAAAAGGAAAGACCAGCTGAGCACACACACACACAGAAATGCTTTGGCAAAGCGAAGCAAGCATGAGCGCGCGCACAAAAGCAGCGCCAGGACTCACTTGTCACAGCAAAGCCTCTCTCACAAGACAGGGGTGTTTTTTTTTTTTTTAAAAAAAAAACAGATTCTCCTGTGTGGGCAGAGCTTCTGTTTATTTATTTACAGTTTAACAAGCTATCCCGGTGGGCAAGATAAGATGAGGAGGTGAGTCAAAGAGGAAGGAAAAGACTTTCTAACATAGTTCCTTTTAATTACAGGTGCTTCAAATACAACATCAAGGCTTTTCCTGAAAAAATCTGTGGCCACTTAAATATAAGAAAGCCAAATCCCCTGGTGGAACTTCACAGCAAGAATGACAGTGAGTTCACATTCCCCTCATTGTGCTATTGCATTCTTAGAAAGATTTGGGTTTTTTCTCTTGTTCATAGGTTCATTTAGGAAGAGAGATGGCAGTTATCACTTGATAAGCATAGATCACTCAAAGCACATTTTAACACTCCAATGTACTGCCTTTATTCTCTTCTGGACACAAATGAGGGAGCTTTTTATGAACATAAAACCTAAAATGAGATAGACTCTATAGTATACTTTGAGACTGCCTGTCCTCACAAGTAAGCGAGAATGTGTTCTGAATTTAACTGGTTTAGTACAATATGTTTGATCTTTTTGTCTGTATTTCCATCATTGTGCACTAGGTGAAAAAAAGTAGTGGGTGAGCTGACAGGTATTTTCAAATAGAAGGGGACGATATGGAAGCAGTGATAGATTTTACTTTATTGGGCTCCATGAGCACTGCAGATGGTGACAGCAGCCATGAAATTAAAAGACACCTGCTTCTTGGGAGGAAAGCGATGACAAACCTAGACAGCATCTTAAAAAGCAGAGACATCATCTTGCTGACAAAAGTCAAAGCTATGGTTTTTCCAGTAGTGATGTATGGAAGTGAGAGCTGGACCATAAAGAAGGCTGACCACTGAATAATTGATGCTTTTGAATTGCTGGAGGAGGCTCTTGAGAGCCCCCTGGACTGCTAGGAGAACAAACCTATCCATTTTGAAGGAAATCAACCCTGAGTGGTCACTGGAAGGACAGATCCTGAAGCTGAGGCTCCAATACTTTGGCCATCTCATGAGAAGAGAAGACTCCCTGGAAAAGACCCTGATGTTGGGAAAATGTGGAGGCAAGAGGAGAAGGGGGCGGCAGAGGACGAGATGTTTGGACACTGTAATCGAAGCTACCAACATGAATCTGACCAAACTCCAAGAGGCAGTGGAAGGCAGGAAGGCCTGATGTGCTCTGGTCCATGGGGTCACAAAGAGACAGACATGACTAAACAACATCTAGTAATTGAGGTAGAGGCAGGGTGTTTGACTCTCCCCACTGTGCCTCCTTGACAGGGGCTGGATTCAGTGAGTGTCCCTTCCAGCACTGCATTTCTAAGATGACAATGATTAATTTTTAGGCACTAGAAATAACACACAGTGATAATGTCTAGACTATCCCATGTGCCTTAAGACATCACATTGATGTTGAAAGGCCTTTACAGAACTTTGGAGAGCACTGACAGCAGCCTTATCCGATATCAGAATATTTATCTTTAATCTGCACATTACCACCTATTCTAACAATGGCTCTTCATGAATTATCTATTCATCTGATACCTGACTGGGAAATTTTAAATATACAAGGATATAATGTTGTATCATTATGTGCTATCCCTGGAGATTTCACTGAAGTATATACTCTTTAAAGAAAAAAAAGCAGGTGTTTTTACATTTCAAACCTTTGGTATGCAACAAGACAGAGGAAATAATATTTATCTTATGTAACGTTTACCTTGAGATTAATATGAGGGAACTGTGCTAATCAAACATAAAGTTGTTCAAAACCTTCATTTTGATTCATACCTTGATCTCAGATATATTGAAGTGCCAAGTTCTATTACACTCATCTGCTTTATCTGGCCTATAAAAAAACAAGAACAAAAGGTCTAACTGAGTACAATTTAGAACATATCCTGCAAGCAGTATACAAAATGCTTCTTATCCTGCCTGCAGAGTCTACCCAAAGAAATGTACAGTGGGGTCTTGACTTGAGAACTTAATCTGTATTGGAAGACGGTTCTCAAGTCAAAATGTTCTCAAGTCAAATCTGCATTTCCCATAGGAATGCATTGAAAACCATTTGATCCGTATCTGCTCTTTTCCGTCCATAGAAACTAATGGGAAGCTGCTATTCCGCCTTCGACCACTAGAGGGGGATATTTTGTTTCTTTTTTTCTTAGGTCAAGAAAGGTTCAGGGAAGGCAGGGAAAATACAGTCCAGGCAGTCCAGTACCAGGCAGTCCGAAGACTGTTTCCCAATCCACTCTCTAAACGCTGGGAGGAGTGAGGAAGCAGACAGGCACCCTTTTCACTGGCCAACAGTTAACTGAAAGTTCACATTTTGCACTTTCCCTGCCTCCCACGTGGGTTTTTTTCAGTTCTTAACTCAAATCTAAGTATGTAAGTCAAGTCAATATTTTCCTATGAGAGCGGTTCTTAAGTCAAAATGTTCTTAACTTGAGCCGTTCTTAAGTCAAGACCCCACTGTATCTGTTTCGGCTAAAGTAGAACACAAACTCTTCCAATGAAAATTGAACATGCATTCACAGACACAAAAACTATTAACTTAATATGTCTGTCTTTATAACAAAATTTTATCCCCCTGCCTGATATACCCTAAGAGGGCCTAAACCTAATATATTTCCCTGTTGATTTATAGCATATTAAATGTATGAATCTACTCATCCTAAATCTTTTTCCTTATAAGTAAACAATATATAATGAGATGTAGAGAATGTAAATTGAGGGTTCAGAAAAGGATACAGAGAAAAGTGTTGCAGTGCAGGCGTGTACCAGAGCAAATCTAAACAGCAAACATTTACGGGATTTATAAGCAGCCATGTCCACCTTTCAATTGGAAATAACAAACTTCTGATGTCTGTGACTGCTTCTAGATATCATTGATGCAGACAGACATCATTTACAGGTTTTGCTCTCACTCCAGCCCCCCTCCCTTGAGAAATCCATGGCAACCTCAATCAGGAGACACTGTGTTCTCTGCTCCAACTACCCAAGGCCTCATGGCTTCTTTAAGTTTAATTTTTCCAGAAATCTCTCTAGAACAGCGGTCCCCAACCTTTTTCCATGGACCGGTTCAGCGGGTGAGGGTGGGGGTGTCATTGTCAATGCATGCGTGGGCGGGGCGTCCGTGCATCCATGCATGTATGGGTGGGGCATCTGTGTGTGCATGTGGGGGGGCCCGTGCATGCATCCGTGCGTGGGTGGGGCGTGCATGCATCTCTGTGACGTGGGCAGGGCATGTGTGGATTGGTGCATGTATGGGGGCGTATGTGTGTACAGAAATGCGTGGAGGGGGACAGAGATCTGTCTCCGCAGGCTGGTCTTGTCAAGACCATGGGTTGGGGACCCTTGCTCTAGGATACTTAAGATATAGGTTTCACTTTCAGTTCTTCCTCTAATAAGCAGAAATCTGGCCTTTTGTTTTCTAATCTATAGGTGTAAATGGAACTCTGAATATGAGTAATCATTATTACAGATCTATTCGCGAAGGCTTTCACGGCCAGGATCTAATGGTTGTTGTGGGTTTTTCGGGCTCTTTGGCCGTGTTCTGAAGGTTGTTCTTGCTAACGTTTCACCAGTCTCTGTGGCCGGCATCTTCAGAGGACAGCACTATTATCACAGATATTCAGAACTATTAAATTCATATTTAAATGTATTTGGAGCTACAGTAGGTCTTCTGTATCCATGGGATCAGTACCTGTGGTTTCACGTATCTGCTGCCTGAAAATATTAAATAATTTGTGTTCCAAAACCTGCCATTAAAGGGAACCAGAAACTATGATACATACAAGATTTCTATACTCATGCTTTCCAGCATTGGAGGGGACTTGGAACTGAGAGGCAGGACATAACATAATGTCAGTTAAGCCACACGTTAAAAGGCCCTGCCTCTCCCATTTATCCTTATCACAGACTGGCAAGGGAATTCAGAATAGGACTCCAGTTAATAATCAGAGAGCATGAGAAGAAGCAAATCATAGAAAATTATCTTTAAAGCAACCAAATTCTTTACTGAAGTTCCAAACCATTTAGGGCTTTAAAATGAAGAAACAAATGTCTCCAGTTGGGCCTCAAAACAAAAAAGCAACATGGGCATGTAATAAAGGAATATAGTACTGTGCTGAAGGAGTGCCATGTGTTATCCTGAGCTCACTTGAAGAAAATTGGGATATAAGTAAGATTAATAAACAGAAATGATAACAAAGAAGACTCTGTGACCATATGTTTTCCTGTATGTCTTCATGGGGTGAAGGAATAAACCATATTCAATAAGCTGTTTTGGGAATTTATCAGAGTGCAATTCTGTGGAAAATGAAGCTGTCTTCCTCAGATGTAGGGGCTGTGTGTCTACAAAAATGCATGCTGAAATAAATTAGACAGATCTAAGATGCCACACAACACTTTGTTATTAAGTTACAAGCTAAGAGGGCTACCCCATGGAAATGACATAATGGTAGTCCACAGTATGTTACACAATGAGTGACCGCTTCTTGATTGTCAACTTTCTCATCTTATTTCACTGCAGTATTAAACCCTGTTCAGGCAACCTCCCCATGTTCTGGGAGAAGACATGAAGAACATGGAAGGAGCTTCTGTGAAGACTGTGAGGACTTTGGACACATTTGGGCATCCTCGACAACAAGAGTACTCTGTCAGCTGATCCTTCTACTCCTGAAGAATCACTGGACTACTTCTGACACAAACGAAGCAGGAGATGAGATGAACAAAAAGTGCTAACAACAGCCATCTGGACAAGTTTAGAGTTACTATTCAGACCTTTCCTGACAATATAAGGATACTGGGATTAGAAGAGATGGGACTGAAGCAGCTCTGTTTATTCAGATCTTACGATTTCTTCTCTACTGCTAATTTAGGCATGTTCTGGTGAGAATACAAGACAGGGCCTTTCCAGTGACTGCATCCAGATTGTGCAATGCCTCCCATAGAACAGGGGTCTCCAAACTATGGCCCACCTTGCCATTTTATCCAACCCCTGCACATGGGGGGGGGAATGGGGGCATGCCAGCGTGTGTGTGTGTGCAGGCATGGGGGGCAGTGGGGCATGTGTGTGTGCATCCAGGCGGGCATCCGGGCTGGGAGGCAGAAGTCCATGGGGGGGTGGTGCATGCATTCCTTCGGCCCTCAAAATGTGGAAAATATATGATGTGGCCCTCACACTCAAAGGTTTGGAGACTCCTGCCATAGAAGCTAGGTAGGGCCCTCCCTGCATCTAGAAAACAAAGATTTTTTGCTTTTAGGCAGGCTTTCAGCAACTGAACAGACATTGACAGAGGAATTTTACGGGAGGGTGATGCTCTAAGTTTTATTGCTTTCTCGTATGTTTTTACAAAGTGTTTTTGATTTAGCAATTTCTAGCATTAATATACTTACATATATAATTGTATTATAACTGCTTTTTAATATTATACCTTCCTGTGTCTTAGTTTTATCCTTTTTTTAAAAAAAAAAATCATTTTGTAAGCTGCCTTTTGTCTCTACGTTGGCACAAAGGTGGGCTGGAAATGAAATAAACTAAAAATGATTATTTCAGAGTTCAAATCTTACCAGAGTCCATGGATTGTCCAGTACATTAGTGGATCCCTGCAATCATTTTCACTCATCTAGAGAAAACATCAGAATAGAAAAGGCTAGTTTTTATGCTGAACAAAATATACTTACTTTTATAGGTAAATAGTATAAACACTCAACGTTCCATAGGTTTCAGTTCACATTCCCAATACAAACTTCTTTCTTGTTGCCTTACAGGAGCCATAGTGTTTAGGCAGACAAGTATTTTGTATTTTCCCACTAAATATGTAATTTTGCTATGGAAAAGGATTGATGTAACACACTAGTTAGCTTTATTTTATTGCAGTTAAGTCACTGTGGTATTCATTCTAAATTTCTGAACATGAGTGACAGATTTTTTTTCAGGCAAAAAGAAGGACTCATAAAAAGAGGGTAGTCTTAAGAAAAAGACTAACGTGCTGCTTTTTTAAAGAGAAAGAATAAAACTAGGAGGACTGCGTATGTTTCATTTCCATATCTTAGATGACATCACAGCAAAGAAATGGAACAATTTGTTAGCAATGAATAAACAAATTTGGATTTCTCATACTGTGAGAAAGGTATGAGTGTTGCTTTGCTGCTAGAATGTGTCTGCTGTCTCCATTTTGCACTTCATGCTCCATTTCATTTGAACAGTTTGGGTGACGAGATATAGCAAGCCAGAATAAAATGCACTTGAAGTCTCCCATCTAATCTCTATCTTTGCTCTGTCTTCCTGCAGCAACCTTCCATCTACTGTACTGTGTTCAGTTCTGGGCACCATACTTTAAGAAGGATGCTGACAAACTGGAACAAGTTTGGGGGTGGGGGTGGGCAACAAGAATGATCAGGGAACTGGGAACAAAGCCCTATGAAGAAAGACTGAAAGAACTGGGCATGTTCAGCCTTGAGAAAAGAAGACTGAGGGGAAATATGATACCACTTTTCAAATACTTGCAAGATAGTCATACAAAAGAGAAGCAAGATCTGTTCTTGATCATCCCAGAGTGCAGGACACATAATAATGGGCTCATGTTACAGGAAGCCAGATTTTAACTGAATATCAGGAAAAAAAGTCTTAACTGTTAGAGCAGTACAACAATGGAACCAATTACTTTGGGAGGTGGTGGGAGCTTGAATGCTTGAAGGCATTCAAGAGAAAATTAGACAAACATCTGTCAGATCTACTTTGATTCCTGCACTGAGCAGGGGATCAGATTCAATGGCCTTATAGGCCCCTTCTAACCCAATTATTCTATAATTACTCATTTGTTTATATAAATACTGTAAAGTAAATACAGTAAATAAGGAAAATAAACAAATACTACCACACGGAGAACCTCTGAGATTTCCAGTGTCCTTTGTGAGAACTATTGTAAAATTCAGCTCACATCGAGCCATCTCTTTATCTTACTTTGTTTCATTTATGTCTCCCAGGAAATTATCATTTCAAGATTGTGATGAAATCAGCAGAAATGAGGTTAATCATCTTCCCTGTTTTTTTAAAATAAAATCAGCTTGAGTTGAGCCAATTGGGAAGGTATGTTTGGGTGATTGGGCCAAGACATCCAAAATGCCTGTCTATGGCCTGGGGAATATTTTCTAAGAAGCCTGTGTCTGGCTTCTCATGACATGTGGATGTTTACACCTGTGGAAGTCCTGGGAGCTGCTCATGCAGCAGAAACCAATTAATGAGGGGATTATGGGATATAGGGTCAGATGAAACAATGAGTTAGAGCAGCAGCTGGGTTGTAGTAAAATATTTCTTCATGCTTGCTTCAATATGTAACCATCATCATGTTGACTTTTGCTTATGCCTTTGAACTATGTTACATTATAAACACAGAATTAAATAGCTTTATTGTTTTCTGTGGGAATGAGTCCCAATTGCCTGAAACTCTGAAGTTGCTTTTTATTTTCCTGTAAAAAAGAACTGCTTCATGATTTTGCTTGATTAAGCTTTTTGATCAACCTTTATAGTTTACTAATTTTTTTCTTCAATTAACATAAAATTGTACAACTGTGTTGTTATTTACACAACTGGATGGGACTGAATGTGCCTTATGTACTTGGAGGTTTTGAATGTATTTGTGGGGTTTTAAGTTTCTACCTTATAGGGTTGATTTGCAACCAGAAGCAACAACCTGCTTGTTTTGTTCTCCCTGAAGCACCAAGGAACAAGTGCCTCATAGGACACTGGGGGAAGTGGTTCACAGGAAGCCTTCCCAATCACTGGTGCACTGACCCACCTGGCCAGCACCCACACCAGGTAGCACAAGGGTAATGTGACTGAGTGCTAAGAGGATCCTCTCTGTGGTGACCAGGAGTCCATGACAAGGATGACTTTGGTTGGTTGTATTTTTCAACTGTTGTAATGGATTCCTTCAATGCAATGGGTTTTTCCAAGATAGGTTCTTCAATTAATTTTCGCATGCGACTTCAGCTGTAAACTTCAGCAATACACAATGGCTGGTTTCCAAGGATAAACCATGTTCAACAAGCTGTTCCCGGAATTTATTACAGAGTACTGTTGCTGAACTGTTGCACTGCTGAACTCTGAAAGATACCAGAAGAGATTCTTGGCTTTCAGTGCCATCTTCTGTAGGCCCACTTTCACTGGACTCTGCTTAATAAAGCCTTGTCATGGTTAAAGAAAAAGCTCCTTTTCCTTGTTCTCCTTTTTGGTTTACATGTGCACTAACAATCTCTGCTCTTCTTAGCTTGTGTTTCAGAGACAGCAACAGAAAGTTTAAGTCTAATGCCATATTTTTGCCTGTTCTCTTTCCAACATCTATACCTTCAGTGCCCCTCCTTTTCCTATTCTCCTGCCTCACTTGGATACACAAATGTACCACCATTCAGCTTCTATAGCCTATGGCCAACTAACCTCTTACTACTCTACTCTCTTCTAGAACAATAGTCAATTTTCTGTTAAACCATCATTTTCTCACCTTTTTTCCAGAAGGGCTGTAAACCTTCCCCTTGATTTGTTTTTCCTCTCTCATATATGTGCTGCAGAATTAGCTGGAGTTTTTACGGATATTTTCAATCTATCCTTGTTGCAGTGTTCTGTCCCCACTTGCCTGAAGACATCTATTATAGTGCCAGTCCCGAAGCAGTCAGCTGTGGTATCTCTCAATGATTATAGACCAGTAGCTTTAACATCTGTTGTTATGAAATGTTTTGAGAGATTGGTGCTGGATTACATTAAGGCTAGTCTTCCACCTTCTTTGGACCCATGGCAATTTGCATACAGGAAAAATAGATCTACTGATGATGCTGTGTCCATTGTACTCCATACTGTATTGAGCCACTTAGAACATCAGGGAACTTATGCGAGGCTGTTGTTTGTGGATTATAGCTCTGCTTTTAATACCATTCTACCAAATAGGTTGTTTTTAAAAATGATCAACCTGGGATTACCTCAGGAGATCTGCATGTGGATAAAGGATTTTCTGACAGATAGGCCACAGTCAGTAAGGATGGGATCCCACCATTCTTCTACCCTGGTACTAAGTACAGGAGCTCCCCAGGGCTGTGTGCTAAGTCCCTTCCTCTATTCCCTGTACACACATGATTGCACCCCACTGTATAACACCAATGCAATTATTAAATTTGCAGATGATACGACAGTGGTGGGGCTCATAAATAAGAACAATGAGTCTGCTTATAGAAAGGAAGTACAAAGGTTGACACTTTGGTGTAAAGAAAATCATCTCACACTTAACATCAAAAAAACTAAAGAACTCATAATTGATTTTAGGAGGAAGAGAAATGTACATTTACCACTGTACATAAACGGTGAGGAAGTGGAGAGAGTTGGTAGTTTTAAATTTCTGGGTACTTACATCTCAGAGGACCTCTCATGGACTATAAATGCCAACATGCTAATGAAGAAGGCACAGAAGAGGCTGTATTTCCTGAGAATGCTCGGCAAGTTAAATTTATCTCAGCATTTACTTCTGTCCTACTATCGTAGCACCATTGAGAGTGTCCTAACCTATGGCATTCTGGCATGGTTTGGGAGTAGCTCTGTAGCGGACAAAAAAGCTCTACAGAGAACCATTAAAATTGCCCAGAATATCATTGGATGACATCTTCATATCCCGCTGGATGACAACCCTGGATGACATCTTCATATCCCGCTGTCTAAGGAAATCACATAGCATCCTGAGAGACTCTTCCCATCCTGCTTATAACTTTTTTGAACTGTTACCATCTGAAAGAAGATATAGAACAATTAAGACTCGGACCACACGTTTTCTCAATAGTTTTTATCCCAGAGCTATAATTGCAATTAATAATGAGCTTAAAGACCACCAGTAGTGAATAATTAGTTGGACTGTGTTACTTGGCCTGCGGTGTAGATGTTTGTATTTTTAGTGGGGGACTTTTAGTGGGTGGGGAGTGTTTGGGGAATTTTATGTGTGTGCATGTGTCTGGTCTCTGGGTGTCTGTGAATTTCGTTGTATGTGTATATACTTACAATGACAATAAATTATTATTATTATTATAACTCAGAAGTCAATTTCAGAGGCTTCCTCCCAAAGTAATTTCTGCGGACTGTAATCCTGATCATTTTAGCAAATGTATTCATTTCTAGGCCTACGCTATCAGACCAAGTGCAGCCTGTTTTATGAGAGAACACAGCAAGGGGCATCACAGAAAAAGGTGTCATTTGCACTTGAAATAAATTGTGGTCAGTCATTCATGTGCTGGCTCCAAACACAGATACAGACACATATCCCAAGCAAATAGGGTAACAAGGTTCAACAGGTTAATATTTCACCCCAGTCAATTTCATTTAAAAATTAAACAGCATATTTAATTGATCTTTTTGCAAGCCTCTATTACCAAAACAGAAGCAGAAGATATCAAGAAGAAGTGGCAAGAATACACAGAGGAATTATACCAGAAAGATCTGGATGTCCCAGACAACCCAGATAGTATGGTTGCTGACCTGGAGCCAGACATCCTGGAGCGTGAAATCAAGTGGGCCTTAGAAAGCCTGGCTAACAACAAGGCCAGTGGAGGCGATGGCATTCCAGTTGAACTATTTAAAATCTTAAAAGATGGTGCTGTTAAGGTGCTACATTTAATATGCCAGCAAGTTTGGAAAACCCAACAGTGGTCAGAGGACGGGAAAAGATCAGTCTACATCCCAATCCCAAAGAAGGGCAGTGCCAAAGAATGCTCCAACTACGGTACCGTTGCACTCATTTCACACGCTAGCAAGGTTATGCTCAAAATCCTGCAAGGTAGGCTTCAGCAGTATGTGGACCGAGAACTCCCAGAAGTACAAGCTGGATTCCAAAAGGGCAGAGGAACTAGAGACCAAATTGCTAACATGCGCTGGATTATGGAGAAAGCCAGAGAGTTCCAGAAAAACATCTATTTCTGCTTCACTGACTATGCAAAAGCCTTTGACTGTGTGGACCACAGTAAACTATGGCAAGTCCTAAAAGAAATGGGAGTGCCTCACCACCTTATCTATCTCCTGAGAAACCTATGAGTGCGACAGGAAGCAACAATTAGAACTGGATATGGAACAACTGATTGGTTCAAAATTGGGAAAGGACTGTGACAAGGCTGTATATTGTCCCCCGGCTACTTTAACTTATATGCAGAATACATCATGCGAAAGGCCAGACTGGAGGAATCCCAAGCTGGAATTAAGATTGCCGGAAGAAACATCAACAACCTCCGATATGCAGATGATACCACTCTGATGGCAGAATGTGAGGAGGAATTAAAGAACCTCTTAATGAGGGTGAAAGAGGAGACCGCAAAAAAGTCTGATGCTCAACATCAAAAAAACTAACATCATGGCCACTGGTCCCATCAACTCCTGGCAAATAGAAGGGGAAGATATGGAAGCAGTGACAGATTTTACTTTCTTGGGCTCCATGATCACTGCAGATAGAGACAGCAGCCACAAAATTAAAAGACGCTTGCTTCTTGGGAGGAAAGTGATGACAAACCTAGACAGCACCTTAAAAAGCAGAGACATCACCTTGCCAACAAATTCCCACATAGTCAAAGCTATGGTTTTTCCAGTAGTGATGTATGAAAGTGAGAGCTGGACCATAAAGAAAGCTGACCGGTAAAGAATTGATGCTTTTGAATTGTGGTGCTGGAGGAAATTCTTGAGAGTCCCTTGGACTGTAAAGAGAACAAACCTATCCATTTTGAAGGAAATGAACCCTGAGTGCTCATTGGAAGGACAGATCCTGAAGCTGAGGCTCCAATACTTTGGCCATCTCATGAGAAGATAAGACTCCTTGGAAAAGACCCTGATGTTGGGAAAGTGTGGAGGCAAGAGGAGAAGGGGGCGACAGAGGACAAGATGGTTGGACAGTGTCACCGAAGTTACCAACATGAATTTGACCAAACACCAAGAGGCAGTGGAAGACAGGAGGACCTGGCATGCTCTGGTCCATGGGGTCACGAAGAGTGGGATGCGACTTAACGACTAAACAACAACAGAGAGGAAAAACATCAAAGCATAAATTTGAATAAATATATTGTTTTAACGACAACTCACCTTACATATAGTCACTGGCCATTCAAGAACCAAGTATAACTTTTCCCACTTATGAGGGTGATCGCTGATAAAACATAAAAATTTATATGGTATATTCAGTATGTTCAAAAAAACGGAACAGCACCACTGAATAATCAGTGTCTCAAATTCTTAAACTTCACAAACTTAATACTTGCAATATAACTGCTAATATTTCCTTGTACAGAGAACTTACAGTCATTTCCTAAGAGTCTGTGCGGTTTGTTTCATTCCTACAAAAAGTAAATTAGATGGGCAACCTTTTCTGACTGCAATCATTCAACAATATGACAAAGACTGCACACGTGTTTAACAAATGCTTGTTGTACTCTGCCTATTTTTTTATTATACTGTTGTTTTGAATTTCATAGTACTTCAGATAACTTTACAATATATATATATATATATATATATATATATATTTATTTATTTATTTATTTATTTATTTATTCATTCATTCATTCATTCATTCATTCGGCTTTTACCCCACCCACCTAGATTCCAAATGAATCTACTCTGGGTGGCTTACAGTCTGAGCAATTTAAAACCAGACAATACAGAACAAAAGAGAGATGAGCAGAGTAATACTGTTTTAAATCATGAATGTTTATATATACTGTACATTAATCAATCAAGGATGTCAAGAGCATGAGCCAAAGCAGCTAAGGGAACCAAGCAAAGATGGAAGTTTTGAAATTCCTACTGCAACATCTCTGATGGCTGAAGACACAAACCACTTTTCAGTACAAAATGTAATTTGTTTCTTCAACGTATGCAGCAGGTATTCCAATATTTGCAGAAAAATCCATAATAAACGTTTTGCCTTTTTTTCTATCCACTAATCATGAGAAGAAATAAGTACTAAAAGTTTTTACAAATGACTTACCTGGAGGTCAATGCATATGTAGCAGTTCCACACAGAACAGCAAGGCAGATGCATCCAGCCAACAAACAGCATTGGGTTATAGATTTCATTTTTATTTATGGTGTATCTATAAAGGCGAAATAAACATGTAAGCACACTGCATTTGCTTATTCTCACATGTGCTATGCGATTTGCTTCAAGAGGAGCAAATATCACATTTATTGATGGATAAGTCCTCTGTATCAATACTGCTCAAAATACAGGCATACTGAATTTAAAATGACCAGGCAATTAGTCATGTTTCTGATTTAGAGCATCTTGGTCAAATCAACAGGTTTCAACAAGACTAATTCTGTGCTGGATTCTGTGTTCTAAACCCTAGAATTATAAAATTGTTAATCAACATCTGGAGCTTTTTCAAAGCTTGCTACAATTAAACAGGCTGTGAAACCATTTAAAGTAACATCTGCCAGTACTGTTAGAGTTTGGGCAGTCACTTAAAACTCAGCTTGGGTCTCTGCATAACAGGAAATAAATATTTGCTTTTAGGATAGCTCATGAAAATTGCTAACTGTTTTGGTAACAACATGGGGGGAAGTGCAGCTGCTATTTCAACATGTGTATAGGGAACTGAGAAAAATTCAAGGAAGTTACTCAAAGAGCAATAAAATGAAGAGTGAGGCAGAATCAGAGCCCTGTCTAGCACATAAGGCTCTTTATGGATTTATAATTTTCATTGTGTTTGAAAGTAATTATGTTTTGACATATGAGCTGCTCGGTGCTGTTTGTTTCTGAGGTAACTGGATTCACAAACAGAACTGAAAGCTCAAATACAAATATTCTGATTTAACTGACAGTCTATTTAAAGACAGTTAGATGATCCACAGCAGATCCACCGTATGATAAATTGACACTTATGTAAACCCTACAGACTCAGTGGGTATACTCTGGTGGGGACTTCCTCCCCTATAGAGAGTAGATGACATCATGGATATCCTCCCTTTGAATGCAGTAGCATTAAAAATGATGTTGTTCTGCATCCAAACAAGTCTCTAAGGTTTCTTCAGCAAACATAATCTTTTGTGCATTTATTTTTCCATGAATTTCAGCCTGAAAGATCAGACTCTTATGTCTGAGAAAGTAGACTTGATCCACAAAAGCTCACATTAAATACAGTGGTGCCTCGCTAGATGATGATATGCCGTTCCACTGAAATAGCTGTTTAGCAAAATCATCATCTAGCAAAAAGCATCTCCCCATTGAAATGCATTGAAAACTGTTTAATGCATCCCAATGGGAAAGAATCGTCGTTGTCTAGCGAAGATCAGCCATAGGAAAGCCGCTTTGTGAACTGCCAATCAGCTGTTTAAATAGCTGTCTTGCGAAGTTTAGGTCCCGAAAACACCCGTTTTGCGAGCACAGAGGAAGCTGTCAAAATCGTTGTCTAGCGAAAAATGGTTTGCGAAGCAGGGACCAAACATTGTCCAGCGAAATTCCCCCATAGGAATTACTGTTTTGCGAATTGCTACAGCGATCGCAAAAAGTCGGTGTCTAGCAAAAAAACAGTCATGCGGGGTAACTGTCTGGCGAGGCACCACTGTATAGCAATTAGTCTTTACTATGAGACAAGGTTTTGGGCTTAAAGAAAAAACACAACTGTGTGGATGATCTGGGCTGAGAACTCAAGATGCAGCAACCTGACCAAATCTAATCCAGCCCAGATCCAGGTGGAACCTAAACAGGAGATTGCCTAGAACCTCAAGGGAACAGGGGCTTCCTGCATGAAGGTCCGCTGAAGAAGGGTGGAACAGAAAAATAATGACCAGGCCACATTATATCTCTATGCATTTCTCTGCTTAGGCTGGAATACTGTCAGACAAAAGATGAAACAAATTATGTCACGTAAACTATGCGAAACAAAAACCCCAGCTATCAGTCTTCGCTTTGAATACTGAACGAAACACAAGAGTAATACTGGAAAGCAAAGTTGGGTTCCCTAACTCGAGGGTGTCTCACTGGTTCGAAATTTGCTAACTGGCAACTTCTTGCCTCCCGCCCAGGTTTACTCGGAGGTGATGCAGGATCTGCTAAGGGCTCGCCCGCGGGGCTCCATCCGTAGCGCAGCGCCCGGGCGCCTGCAACGTCCTCCGTCCCTAACGCAGGATTGAGAGAATGAAGCTGGCGAGGGCTCACCGATTCATAACAGCATCACAGACAACAAGATCGCCTGCGCGGTCACCGGGAAGTCCCTCCGTGTTCAACACCGCGCGGTGGGGGGGGGGGGAAGGAGGAGGCTTTTTAAGCCAAGATTTCGGCGGAGGTGGTCCCGAGCCGCCGCCTACCCTCCCGAGTCAGGCGTGCCCAGGGCGCCCCGTCTCCCTAAATACAAAACGGCTTTAAATGGAACGGAAACGCCGTGACTTACTTCCCGGTAGAGAGGGCGGGTTATTACAGCGGCAGTTCAGTGTCAAAGTCCCATTCCAGCCAGGGCGATTCACCGCCGAGTAAGCCGGCTCCGAGCGACGAGGCTTCTGCTAAAAAGACTGCTGAGCGCAATCCGGTCGCTCCGCGCAGCAGCACCGCTCGGGCTGGCATCCGCCGCCGCTTCCGCCCAGGGATCGAATCCCGCCCACACGAATTTTTTTTGCTGAGCGTGCCTTGCCCTCGAAAGGAAAAGTGCCCCGGGGCAGATGGCTGACCACCCCCCCCGTCCCTTTCCGCGTCGCAGGGAATGGTCGTGCCAGGCCCGGGGGAGGCTTTCCTTCCTGCCCGCTGGTGTAGGGATAGCAGGGAGGGGAGAGGACTGACTGCTCGAGCTTCTTACCGATTGGAGAGCTTTCACAACTACAAGAGTTCAGCCTGAGCCATTTTCTCGCTGGATTATGGGAGTGGAAGTCCTTAAATACAGAACTCCCGCCCCCAACACTGTGTCACTCGCCTCTTCCTTCTTCAGCAGCGTCAACACCCCGGGGGACGTTTGCTGACAAAGAGGCTGCAAGCTTCTGCCCCCGAGAGATTTATTTCTTTAAACCATTTTGATCCCGCCTTTCTTCTTAAAACGGACCAAAGGTGACTTAACATCGTTAAAAGGCAATCGTTAAAAGCTAAAACAAATCAAACAAATACCACACTTAAAAAGGTAAATAATCAACACTTGTCACATGTATACCGTCAGCATATATTCTGCTTCTCCACCCCCTGTGGTGCACAGTCTGGACTCTGCAAAGTGGAGACAAAGCCCCCAAAGAAGGGGCCTCTGCACCAGTTCAGGACTGCTGGCCACCATCGTGTGTAAGTACATCTGATATTGTTTATATAAACTTTTGTCATTTTAGAACTGCAGAGCTGGAAGGGACCCTATGGATCATCAAGTCCAGCCCCCATTAAGGAGGTGCAGTGGGGAATCAAGCTCCCAACCAGATGCTTTAACCACTAAGCTATCCAGCAATTGTCCACCATGTCAAGTCATTGGCTATACATAGCTCAGTATTGCTTGCATCACTCTAGCCCATTTCTGTCTGTTGCCTCTGTATGTGTTAAAGCTACAATCCCCCCATATAAGTATGCCTCCTTGACTACGCTGAGTGTTAACTGGGGAGATGGGAATTGTAGTTCACTGTATCTGGAGTGTGCACAATTGGGGTATTCCTGGAGGAATTCTTTTCCCGTTCTTCCTCCCCAGGTGTGGAGGAGCTGCATGGTGTGGCTGAAGGAGTGATCCAGGATGTTCTTCTAGGCAATGAGCTTCAGACAGGCAGATGAAGGACAGGAAAAGAAATCCCCCACGAACACCAAGAACGGCAACCGAAAGTGCAAGCTCTGGCCAACCAGGGCCAGTTCCAGAGAAGGAGAAAATGAAGGAGCCCCTGCTGACTCATAGATAGGACTCAAAGGACTGGCATAGATTAAGATTTATCTACCCTCTTCAAGGCAGCTACTGGGCAACAGAGGTAGCTGGAAGTGATGCTGGCAGAGTAGGCAATAATGGTGACACTCAGACTAAGTTTTGCTAGTATTTCATTGAAGGTGGCAATGATAAGCCCCTGCTGAACATTCCTTGCCATGAAAACTTTACCACAAAATCAGTACAGATTGTGGTACTGATTATGAATTGTTAATATCCAACATTAGAGTAAAGCTGAAAAAGAACACTAAAAGAATCATAGTGCCAAACTATAATTCAAACAACCTTCCTGATAATTTGAAACTCCACATAAGGAACAGATTTGAATAATCTCTGAGTCTGGAAGTGGTGATCAGGAATGTATTTGCATAGTTAAAACTACTGTACCAGCTGTGCTTATTCTTGGAGAAGTCTCATCTGGCCACGTGCCTTTGTTATATCTCAGGTGGATTACTGTAACATGCTCTATGTGGGGCTGCTTTTGGAAAGTACTGTATTCGGAAACTTCAGCGGGTCCAAAATGCTGCAGGCATTATTAATTGGAGGTGGTTACAGGGATTACATAACCCCTCTGTTACAGCAGCTCAGTTGGCCCAATTCAAAGTGCTGGTTTTGGCTTATAAAGCTGTAAACAACTTGAGTCCAATCCTCTCTTGAGGATTCATGTCTCCCTTTATAAACCTGCTTGCGTATTAAGATCACCAGAGGAGGCCTTTTTGTTGGTACCAACACCTACAAAAGTATGTTTGGTGGGGACATGGGAGACAGTCTTCTCTGTTACCGCACCCAACCTCTAGACCTGGCCCTTCTTTGCTATCCTTCTGCAAGTAGACAAAGACCTTTCTCTTCAGACAGGCTTTCCCTTTGGATTGGCTATCTGAGAGGGGTTTAAAATGGAATTTTATGCCTTGTTTTGCCAAGCTGCCTTGGTTCATTTTTAAGGACAAAAGCAGGGGAAAATATTTTTAATAAATCAATTGTTGCTTTGAACTTATTTTTACTTTTATTTACCCTTTTTAATGCGGTATTTGTTTAATTCTTCTTAAATATTTGTGTGCCTCCTGTTTTTAGCTTTTACATATTGCCTTTGGTATGTAAGCCGCTTTGGGTCCTTCTTAAGGAGTAAGGTTGAGTAAAAATATTTGAAATAAAATAAATAATCCTCAATCCAAACGGAGACTGTAGCCAAGAAATTTGAAAAGGACCGAGACTTGGAAGAGCAGCAATGAATGAAATAAAAAGGATAATTACATATGAGGACATATTACTGGAACCAGGACCAAGATCATCCCCACAATCATATTTTCAGTGTTCATGTATGAATGTGAAAACTGGAAGTAATGAAAGTTGACAGGAGAAACATTGAATTGTTTGAAATATGCTGCTAGCTTTATAGATACTTTGGACTGCCAGAACGACCAAGAAGTGGCTCCTAGGACCAGTCAAACCTGAACTATCTGTGGAGGCAAAAATATTGAAATTAGGGCTGTCCTACTTTGGACATATAGACAGGATTCCCTGGAAAAGGAATAATGCTGGGAAAGGTTGAAGGCAGCAGGAAAAGAGGAAGACCCAATATGAGATGGATTGGCTTCCTTTAAGGAAGTCACAGGCTTGCGTGTGCAAGAGCTGAGCAGGGCTGTTGAGGACAAGACATTTTGGAGATCACTTATTCATAGCGTTGCTATAAGTCAGAAGTGACTTGACGCCACATAACGACAACTTGTATATGATGAAAGAATACTTTAAAAAAACTGCTTAGTTGCCAAGTCACCCCGTTATAAGCATTCAAAAAATAAAAGACAAAAGTGGCTGTTTCTAAAGGACAATTTTTAAAAGGATGATAGAACCAAAGTAAAAAAACTTTTTTTTTAAAAAAAAATTGAATTAAAGCCTTGACAGCTTTCACAGAAATTTGCACTGTTTTTGCATAGGTTTGCCAGATCTTTCGTCGGATGAGGGCTTCTGAAACCCAAGAGGTGATACATGGAGTGCTGTCCGTCAGTGGAAGGCCCATTGCATATTGGGGCTCAGGCTGTTTGCCTCTGTATACAGACAAGGAAATATTCTGCTGAAATCATCAGAATCAAAACTCTGACCAGATCAAGCACACTTGGGGGAGCATGGTGTACAATAGAAGTTTGTCCATAAGGGCAAGAGAAGTACAGTGCTGCCTCCCACCTTCTCACTCCTGCCTGCCTCCTTTTCACATGCATGCTGGATCCTTGCCCTTCCAGGCTTATAAAAGCAGCCAGAGGGGGACTGGCTGAGTGGGTTAAGGTTAGGAGGCCGAATCCCTCCTTGCAGCAAGACAGGGTATCAACAAGCCTAAAAACCCTCCTAGAATCCCACTGTATTAGATAATTATTGGCCAGTCTCCAATATTCCATTCTGCGGAAGGTTTTGGAGTGTATGGGAGCATCCCAGTTCCAGAGGTTCCTAGATGAAGTGGATTATGTAGATCCATTTTCTTCTGCCTTCAGGCCTGGTTATGAAACAGAAATGGCTTTGGCCACCATTGTAGATGACCTACACCAGGAACTGGACAGTGGGATTTGACTTGATCTTTCAGTGGTTTTTGATACCATCAATCATGGTATCATTTTGGGATGCCTTTCTGGAATGGGTCTTGGAGGTACTATCTTACAGTGATTTCAGTCCTTCCGGGCTGGTCGAACTCAGAAGTTGGTATTGGAGAAATCCTGTTTGACATCCTGGCCATTGGCCTGTGGTGATCCTGAGTTCAGTTCTCTCCTCCGGGTTACTCAGCATCTACATGAAACTGCTGAGAGAGTTTGTCTGGAGTTTGGGGGTTCAGTGCCATAGTTTGCTGTTGACACCTAATTCTATCTGTCCTTCTCACCTGATTTTTCACTGAAGGATTAAATAAATACATTCTAAATAAATGTAGGCATTCACTGCTCAAATTGTATAAAATGTTTAAAAGCCTCAGTCCAGGTAAACAGTGCCTACCTCTAGATTATATCGTGGCTGAAATCCAGTAAGTCACAATTAGAGCAGGCCCATTAAATCAGTGGAGATTTGGTGAGTCAACCTCTCCATAAATTCCGTTGATTCAGTGGGTCTACTTTACTTGCAACTAGAGATAGGGGTACAGTATTTGTATACAAATATCCCCCCCACAGGTGCAAATAACTAAGGTTTGGCCCCCTGGGGCCAGACCGACCACTCATAATTCACAAATACGAATACCCCCCATCTCTAGTTGCAACTTACTACTGGATTTCAGCCACCGAGTCAAAATTTTCATCCAGCTGTTCAATGCAGCTCCAAGATCCAATTCCTAGTCAGCTGCTGTCAGCTCAGATACCATTTATACATATACTGTATAACAATTATTTTATGCATAATTTTATTATTGTTTGTATTGCATCTCATTCACTTTAAAGTTCATTCCCCCCCAGATCCTTTAGTAGCTCTTCATAATCTATTTTAATTTTAATCATGTTAAATGAGGTGGGAGAAACAGACTTCCCCTCAATTTTTTCTCCATGGCGATCTCTGAAATTGCTAGATTGAGGTGTGGCTCCCTGAAGAGGTAGGCTGTGGTACAGAACTGACACGGATGGGGAAACAGCCCTCCAAGCTGAGTGTTTTCTTTTGGGGAGAGACGTACCAATTATAGCTGCTGTCCCCTCCAGCTTCAGGAGACCCTCCATTTCCTCAAGACCAGAGCCTCTGCTTTTCAGTAGATTCCCACCACATAACATTTTCAAGGGGCTGGAGAGGTTGCATAGAAGAGGGGAGTCCACTTCTGTTAACTCAATTAAATATTTATTTATTTTATATACCGCCCAACTGGCAGCCAAGGCTACTCTGAGCGGTTTACAAAAAATAAAATAAAACAACAAAGTAAAAAAAAATAGCAATAACTATATCAATACATAGGGGCAAAAATAAAAAGTTATAAAGCGTGGTGAAGATAGAATTACAATACAATAAACACAATTAAAAGCATAGAAAAATATAAAAACATGGAACATGGCAGTATGACAGAGTTATATTATCGGGCACTATTGTATCCTTTGTGGAAAGAGTGCCCCTCCCCAAAAGACAGGGAGGTACCCAGACCACAGACACTAGGGGCCCTCACCCACAGGATTTCTGTCTTGTCCTGGTTCAGCCTGACCGTTGTCCCTCATCCATCCCGGCAGCGTTCAAGGGACAGAAGGATGGAAGGAGAGATAGAGCTGAGTGTCATCCGCATATTGGTGACACAAAGCTCCAAAACTCCTGATGACCTCCCCCAGCGGCCTCATATAGATGTTAAGTAGCATTGGGAAGATAATTGACCCCTGCAGGACTCCACAATTGAGATTCCAGAAAGCGGACAACATCTCCCCAAGCTGAATTCTCTGAGGATGGTCCTCCAGGAAGGATTGGAGCCAGGCCAAAACCTGACCACCAATCCCCAACCCTGAGAGCCTCCCCAGGAGGATACCGTGGTCGATAGTATCAAAGACCGCTGAAAGGTGAAGGAGGACCAACAAGGATGTTTTGCCCCTGTTGACCTCCCTCAAGAGATCTTACAGGGCGACCAATGCTGTCTCCATGCCATGATGTGGCCTGGACCCAGACTGTAACTGATCAAGGGCATTGGTCTCCTCCAGGAGAGCTTGAAGCTGATCAGCCACCATTCTCTTCACCAGCTTGCCAATAAAGGGGATATTAGCGACTGGACAATAGTTGTTAATATAATCATCACTGAATTAAACTATAGTATCAGGTAGAAACAGGCAGTGGGTCTTGTTCATTAGGTCATTTTTCCCCCTCAGTGGTTTAGGTATCTGGCTGCAGAGTTAGTGGTTTAGAGTTTGAATCCTTACTGTGCCTCCTACAAGAAGAGCCACCCTGTGTGGCTTTGGGCAAGCTGCACAGTCCCAGAGTGCCCCCAGAAGAATGGAATAGTAAACCACTTCTCAGCATTGTCTACCTGGAAAACCCTGAAAAGAGTCACTATAAGTCAGAATTCACTTGACAGCACGTGATGGTTATTAAAAACAAAACAAAACACACACACAAAACAATCTACTGATCCTTTTGGTGTCCTGGGTGTAGATGAACAATATGAAGAAATGTGGTTAATTTGCTGTCTTAAAACACTTGACTTTAGCTGGTAGGTTTATGGGGTTGAACAGGGTATGTCGAAGATCATTTGAAGTCCAAACGTGGATTGTTAGTGCCACCTGCAGCATGAGTCTGAAAACAGCAAACACTAAAATTTAGTTCTATTATCTTTATACTTTATTTAAAAGAAGAAGGAAAAAAATTATATTCAGGCTTAGGACACGTTTGTACATTCATAACCCAATGCCATGCAGATTTGAATGCATTTCAGCATAGCCCAGCCCTGCACAGAACAAGCTGTTACAGTCTAAAATTTATCCATGAATAAGAGAGACACCACAATTGAGTACTTAGCACAGCACATTGCAGTACAGTACTCCCAAAAGAGAAGCCATGTTAATCTGTTCCAGCAAAATTAATTAGGAAATAAAGAATTGCATGGCACCTTAAGCATTAGCAAGTTTCATCAGACATGTTTTTATGGACAGTATTCCATTGTTCAAATGCATGGCGTGTATCATCAGTTGAGACCAGGCAGGCAAACATGGGGAAAAGGGTGATGGGTGTGCCCTGTCCAGCAAATGATTCTCTTGTCAGTGGTTAAAAGTACAGTATTAATATTCCTGAAGGGTGATAGATATATTGTTAATCACTAAAAGTTTATCTGAAGGCCCCATCAGCTAAAAACAATAAGTATTATATCTTTTAGTCTAACAAACTCTTAATGATTATCATTAAAATTTGCACCTATCACTTCTCCCAGGATTGTTAACAACTCTCAACAATCGCTGGCAATGCCCACCATCTTGCTAGTCCTATAAATCAATTTTACCATTACACTCTCCATGTTGTATGTATTTCTGTCTTTTAAGGCTATACTCTGTGCATTTGAAGAAAGAGGATACAGGCAGCTGTGTAGCCGTAAATAGTAATTGAAAGGTTATGTCAAACGTGTTAATCTTTAAGACCCTCTTTTATTTTGTGCCTTTCTTAACTTACTTTGGTTTATGGCAAACTGCAGACGACTTGCTTCTATACATCAAGGTGTTTTTATGCATTATAGTTCCTGTTTTAGGCAACAGACTCCCCCTCCCCCCCCCCCCCAGCAAACCTGCCTTTATGTTACTGTGTTTCCCTGAAAATAAGACAGGGTCTTATATTAATTTTTTGCTAAAAAGCATTAGGGCTTATTTTCAGGGGATGTTTTATTTTTTTCATGTACAACCATCTATATTCAGATACAGTCATGCCATTTTCTGGTTGCTGCACAATGGCGGAGGGCAGGGTTTCACTTAACTAGGGCTTATTTTTGGGGTAGGGCTTATATTACGAGCATCCTGAAAAATCATACTAGGGCTTATTTTCAGGTTAGGTCTTATTTTCGGGAAAACAGGGTATATACCATTTATTCACTCAGGAAAAAAAATCCAGATTGGACCTAAAGCTGTTACAAGCTGGCTCAGACTCTGGAAGTAACCAGAAGCCGGAATTCGTGTTTCATCCATGAACTCTAAAGCTCTTCAAATCTCACATGCCAGAGAAACAGGGGGGGGGGAAATTAAATAGTTTAGATCCTACAACAACCATCAGTTTGGGTCCTTGTTTTCTCTCTTGTAACAGTTAAAAGTCGCTTATTTTCTTTTAAAAAAACACAAGGCAGCGAGTAGTTAAAAGATAAATAACTAGAAGGAAGCTAATAAGCAGCTGGACGAAGGAGAAGGCAGATATGAAAGAAAGAAGAACTATTCTGG
The DNA here is from genome assembly GCF_051106095.1 of Pogona vitticeps. Lineage (NCBI taxonomy): Eukaryota > Metazoa > Chordata > Lepidosauria > Squamata > Agamidae > Pogona > Pogona vitticeps. The sequence goes on along the minus strand of NC_135783.1, from coordinate 64,478,604 downwards.
GTGTGTGTTTATTTCAGCCCAAGCTCTTTTGAAGCACCATTGTTCGTGCTACATTTCTTTCAGAAAACTGAGCAGCTCAAAAGGCGTTCTCCGCAGGGGCAAGAGACTTTCTCTCTTGGCTTTAAACCGAATGCACTCCGCCTTCCTCCTCGCAAGCGCCTCCTTCAAAAACTCCCGCCTTGGGCGCGCTCCGGCCTCTCCCGGCGGCCCGGTCGGAGGTTGCCATTCGCGGCCGCACATTCGAGAGGCGGTTCACCGCGCGGGTCGCCGGCCGGCTCTCGCCTTCCCTCCCTCCCTCCGAGTGCTGGGTAGCGGGGAAGAGCCGTCCTTCAGGCGCAGCGCCTCTTCCCGGCAACGGCCCTTCCGGGCGTTAGAGCAACGAATCTGCCAGGCTCCGTCTCTCGCCAGCTCAGTTTAGGCGGTTGTCAGGGAGAAGCAAGATGGCGGCGGCGACGGAGGAAGACGCGGAGCTGAGGGACCTCCTCGTGCAGACGCTGGAGACGAGCGGCGTTCTCAACAAAATCAAGGTGAGGAGAGCCCCGGCCTCAAGGGAGGGACGTTGAGGTGCTTGGGAACGGGCGAGGGGCCCCGTAGAAACGCGTGGTGCCCGCCCACGTGATTCCGGGAGCTGCCGGTGGTGAGACGTTGCGCGTCTGCGGCCCTTGCGGGAGAGGCCGGTGAGGGCACCACCGGCGCTAACTATCGCCTGCTATCATTCCCGCCCTCGGGGCAACGCCGTCTGGTCCAGACTGCCACGAGTTGCCTTTGCCTCAGGGCGCATGCGTAGAAGTCATTCTCGAAAGGGAGGGAGCCGAGTTGCAACCCTGTTGTGTGGGACGAGAGGCCTCTTTGCGTTTAGCTTCTGTTGCCCACCTTGGCCCCTCTAAACGTCCGTGTGAAGCCCGCAAGCAACGCAGGAGGGCAGTGCCACCGCCCTGCTCTTGTTCCTCAGCAGCTACTATTCAGCGGCAAATGGTCTTTGATGGTGGAATCACTTTTGAGAGACCTTTCTTTCAGGTGTTGGTCTTGTTCCTAACTTGAAAGTTGCTAAATTGGTGGCTCCCCTCACATCTTGTGACAGCAGCTGTCACAGGCAAACCAGAGAAGTCTTTCTTCTTGCCTGCCTCGGCTCACTGGATGACTGCAAATATCTCGTTTTAAGCTAGAGGGAGAAAACCAACTTCTTCTCCCTCCTCTAACTGACTGAAATCTAACTTTGCAGTAGTGCATGTAAAATAATGCAACACAACTTTCTTCTCTGCTGTTTACAATATATTTAGAAAGACTTCACAAAACAAGTTTTGAGGAAGAACAGGGATTGCATGAGGGAAGGAGACTGGTTTGTTGACAACAGTAGTTCCATCCACTGGGTGACAAAATTAGACCCTACTCATATCTGCACTGTTGAGACAGTGTGAGATGCCCTAAATGATTTATTCTCCTTAAAATAGTTTTTCTTTATAATAAAGGACAGGTGATTTAGGTAGGCAGATAATCATGATGCAGAGTCATGCAGTGAGTTTAGTAGTGGGGATTGCTACCCAGGTCTTCTTGAGCCTAATTTTACCACTTATACCATGCAGACTCTCTTCTTTATCCAGTCTATGCACGTGGTGCCTAATAGGCCAAAAATTCTTTATAAGAAACAGAAAAAAACAACGTTCATAATTAGAGCACAGCTGGAGTTAATGAGGGTCCAGCCCTGAGGCTGTAATGTCCACTCATGTATCCACCGCTGGCCCCACTCTTCCTTCCAGTTGCTCCAGAATGCCTGATCTGCTAGCCACTCGTCAGCCTGGCAGGGAGATTCGTCTTCCCTCCTTCTGCCAGGAATGGCTAGCTGACCAGGCGCTGCAGAGCAGTTGGAAGGAAGAACAGGGTCAGTGGTTAACTCCCGCTGTGCAGGGGTATTCGTATTTGAATACAAACACTCCCATCTCTATTCATAACGTTTCCTCCACATTCTTGATCATTTTGGTTGCCCTTCTTTGCACTGTTTCCAGCTCTGCAATAATCTTTGAGATGCAGTAATAAAAATTGAGGTTACCAAAGTTCCCTCTAAGATGCACACGCTTGTGTGACTCTGTTCCTTCGTCCTCTGCACATCGACAGCAATAGTTTCCAGCATCTTTGGTTCTGATCTTGACGGAATGTGGGGTGGGAATCTTGCGCAAGGGACAAAGTCACACATGAGGAACAGAGTCCTGCTTAGTGGGGTTGAAAACTAGAGGGAATGTTGATGGTCACACCAGTGGTTTATATAGATGTATGATGGTAGCAGCTGTTTTATTAGCGAGATTTAACTCTGGAGTGGTGCTTAAAAATTAATTGAGAAAATGAAACAAAGATACAACATATACATGCAATTTAATCTATCTCGTTTTCTGAACTACTGGTATCATTTTCCATTTCTACTTCCTCTTCTTATTTGTCATTTTTCTCATGGACTTCCAAAAACTTAAGGTTTGCATGAATTGAAACAAATTTTTCTACCTTTTCAGAGGTTAATCTGTTTCTTGATTTGATATGAATATTACCAAACATAAACCAGATTCTTCCACACGCAGCAGAAGATGCAGGAATCTGCAGTAAGCAAGATGCAAGAAGTATCAGATGTTGTATTGTGCAGAGACCTTGCCACCACATTGCAGGAGGGATATATTTTGCAGAATCTCAGACTGCATTCCTGGCCCAAATCTCTGAAGATGTTCTATATTCTGAAAGTACTTTTCCAACATCAAGTCCTAAGCGTGTAGCTTGTTTTGTAATCCAGTCAAATGCAGCAGCTATATTCTCATCAGTCACATCACTGCATTTTAATCTTGGATCCAGTAGATTTGCAGCAGTATGTATTGGATGGCAACAGAATTCTTCCTGTTTCTTAATAAAATATTTCACTTTGCTTTCTTCAGCAGTTGAAAGTGGAGATTCACTTAGATTTTCAAAAACATGTTTTTATCATAGCCATGTGGTTAGGATAAAAGTACAGTACAGTATCTGATTCACATGTACGGATTGCTGAAAAAACTTTGTTAAATTTTGACTGGCAAGACAAGTAATATGAAACCTACATGGGAAATCATAATGGACAAGTATCCACATATTACTGCAATAGGATGTGCATTTCATGGACTAAACTTACTTCATAATGACAATAAAACTCGACACCCTTCAAAGTATTTAAAAAAGAGCTAAAGAAATTATCAAATATGTAAAAGCTACTCACATTGTCACCACCATCAAAAGCAAGAAGAAAAAATGCACAGATTAAAACAGTGTCACTTCCCTTTGCTGATCTTTATTGTACATTCTAGAATAGTAAATTTTACTGTGGACTTGAGTAAAGCCCAAGTTTTCAGGAAAGGTTTGACACTCTTAGTTAAGAGAAGATGCACAATAAGTCTGCTGGGGAAGACCAGGGAGTTAGTATGAATATTGTTGTTAATGAAGTATTTATTTATTTATTGTATTTATACCCCGCCTATCTAGTCATTTCGACCACTCTAGGCGGCTTACAACAAATGATAACAACAAGTAGCATGGTTAAAGCCAAAAAGTCATTTAGCTTTTCATCTGCACAGAGATAAAAGGAAAGTTGGATGCTGCATGACATGTATAATTGGAATATGAGAAGTATGCTTAAATGTATGCTTGACATCTTAAAACAAGAAATGGTAAAACACTAAAGGCTTCAGTAAAACATTAAAGGCCTCTCAAAGAGATGAAGATCATGCAAATTAAAAAAAATACAGTCTGCAGTGGTAGGTTGGGTACATCTGCTTAGTATCTATTTTTTCAGAGGACAGTTTTCTTAAATGAAGGAACATAATGGTATATGGTTCTGAAAATGTTTTTTTTCTGTTACAGGCAGAGTTGCGGGCAGCTGTGTTTTTAGCATTGGAAGAACAAGAAAAAGAAGTAAGGAGCGAAAATAATAAGCCTTTCATTTCAATTGTTTTAGTACAGTCTAAATTTTTCCAATTCCAAATAGTGTTGTTATTGGTATATTTGAACCTTATTTGTTGGAACATTCTTTTTTAAAAAAATATTTTTTTATTTTCACATAAATAACACATATATTACCCCCAACACATTTGTGCTATATTACCCTCCTTCAGAATTATATAACAATACATTTACTACATTCCTAAATGTGAACAATTGTTCTTGTCTTGTAGCTTGAGCTTGCAGACTATCTTGAGATTATAGCTTCAAACTGAAATGAAGGAAGAAAGGACAAGGGTGTGATTTGCTTACTTGAAAAACTACAACTGACAAAAGAATATGTGCCATTGACCTGACTACCACCATTTCCTTCCACATGCTGGAAGGAAGGAATGGGGTCAACGATACCTTGAAAAATTTTAGAATGTCTCACTGGCCAGTCAAAAATTTAACCAGTCAGCATGACTGGACTATAGCCTTGCAATTTATTGGGATTGGGAATCACTGATTTATACCCTCAGACTTGGGTTGCTTTATTACCTGCGTGCCTGTGGAGTCATGAAGCTTGTATTTTGGATGCCTTTCTTTTGGATGTCTCCAGCAAAATTAAAACTGAAAGCAAAAATGCCTGGCCTCCTAAGGAGCCACGGTTCCCTCCCACCCCAGGATGTGTCCTCATTCAGTTGAAATTGGGAGCAGGGAATCTCCATATTCTCCAGCATGGGACTACTCTACATTTTTCTGCAGAGCTATATCTCTGTGTACTTCTTAAACTCTCTTATGAGAAGAGGGTAGTTTTCCTTTTGCAGTGGGATGGGGGAGGGGAGGACTGCAGGATTAGAGAGAGAGAGAGAGAGAGAGAGAGAGAGAGAGAGAGAGACAGGTGGAGGGGAAGGAGGCAGGGAGGGAGCTGTGACTCATCGAGCAGCATTTTTCACTCATCATAGACGAGTGCATTTTTCAAGCCCTGAAAATGACATTGGTGTTTTCTGTTTCTTTGGAGTCGCACCTGACTTTTAGAACCAGCATTTCAGATATGTACTACAGTGCTGAAAATAATTGCAGTATTTGAATACTGTAATACTCTTAAGATTGTCCAGGGTTTTTTCCTTCTTTTTTCTCATTATTAAACTCAGGTAATATACGATGAAGATGCTCAGGTGCTCAGTATAAAGATGCTCAGGATAAATATAAATATCAGTAGCTGTTATCTGTAATGTACACACTAAAAATTATATTGCTTTGCAGGGTTTTTTTTTGCAGTGTAATGACATATTTAATTTTCCCTCAATTTTTTGCAGAATAAGTCTCCTCTTGTAAATGAAAGTTTGAGAAAATTTTTAAATACAAAAGATGGTAAGCTTTATCTCCTTTTATTAAATATAGTATGTTTTCAACAATTATGGTAGCATTGTAGAAGATATTAGATTGAAATAGGTAAATTGCTGCATATGTAAAATATGAGTAATAGCAATATACTTTACTGCATGTTTGTAAAAGTGATCAGAGATTGTAAAATTATGTGGAAGGTCTACTTCAAAGTCCATATTAGTAATAAAAATTAAACAGTCCAAACAAAGGCCTCAATCTTAATCAACTTTGGTGAGAACAAGTCTGCATTTGGTATTTAAAAGTAGGATTTTACAGGTTTCTGAATTATTATGCTTCATCCTTAAAGAGTCAAACCCTAATAGAAATTCCTTCAAGAAGTGTTGATTTATATGTATGGGTTAAGATCCTGAGTTTGTTCCTACAGGAAGCAGAGGAGTACTTGCTTTGAATCCCGTTGGATCTCCCCCCTAGTCTTTTCCATAGGATGGGGGACCCTCTTGAAGAAAAGAGGGGTTGAGTTGGGGAGAGCAGAATTAGCAAATATTGTCTCGTTGGTAGAGTTCCAGCCTTGACAGCTGTTTATTTATTTGCTATATTTATAACCCATCTGTTGCAGTGAGACCAAGGTGACATATCTCACAATAGCCATGTGAGATAGGTCGGGCTGAGACAGTGTGACAGGTCCAGAATCACCCACTCAGTTTCATTTCTAATTGACAATTTGGACTGTCTTACTACAGTATTGTAATACTGTGCTGGCATCTCTTGCTAAGGTCCAAATTTTGGATTGGAATAATTTAGAATTGAGAAATGCAAGTTTTTCTTTCTATTCCCATCAAACAAGACTCTTTAACCAAAACCCTCTTGTATAGTTACTGTGGTGTAATGCTAATTATTACCTTTGAAAACAAATTACTTCAAGTTCAGAGATCATTATACAGTGGTGCCTTGCATTACAATGGTAATTTGTTCTGGCGAAATCGCTGTAGAACGAAAACATCGTAAAGCGATTTTTAAAAGCCCATAGAAATGCCTTAAAATCCGATTAATGCGTTCCTATGGGCTTGAAACTCACCGTCCAGCAAAGATCCTCCATAGTGCGGCCATTTTCGCTGCCCGTGCAGCGAGGAATCCGTCCCAGAAAACAGCGGGCGGCCATTTTTTTACCCCGGCGGCCATTTTGAAACTGCCAATCAGCTGTGTGAAAATCATCGTTTTGCGATAATCTGTTAGCGAAGCAGGGAACCGATCATCACAAAGCGAAAAAACCTCATAGGAAACATCGTTTTGTGATCGCTTTTGCGATTGAAAAAACTTTGTCGTTATGCGATTTCATCGTAAAACGAAGTGCTTGTGTTGTGAGGCACCACTGTAGTTGGTGCAGTTTGCCTCTGAAAGTTACTCTGACAGCATTTATATTTGGCCTTTGATTTCTAAAACATTACTAAATATGTTCCCAGCATTTTTGTGGCATTCTATGAGAATGTCTTAATGTTTGTCACTTACACAGACCACCATTCTGTTGTTTTCCCGTGTTTTTCTTCAACTCTTCTTCCCATTTTACAGTTCCTATTGCTTAGCCCTTCTTTTTTTCTCCTGCCTTGAAAAATCTTTATTCAGTCTTGACTGGAGTTTCTTTGAGATCATCCCTGAAGTTTCCTTACTGTGCCCCTCCCAAAGAACTTAAAAGACTATCCATCAAGTCACTCTGTAATTCTAAAAGTTCTTTTTTGTGTTTCCCAAATTAAGTTTTTGTAAATATTGGGATAAGTGATTTTCAATAAAAACTATGTTTTGCTGGTCATGTTATGTCTTCTAATAAATGGATATGAATGCAATGTAAGGAATCTGAATGTGATGCTTTTTTTTAAAAGGTCGTTTGGTGGTTAGTCTTGTTGCTGAATTTCTTCAGTTCTTCAACCTTGATTTTACTTTGGCTGTCTTTCAGCCTGAATCAAGCACAGTAAGCATTCTTAATTGTTATTTCAAATATTGTAAACAGATATGGCAGTATACTAGAAACCAGCAGGATCAAAAATGTAATTTAACCCAGCTGCTTATTTGTATACAGTGGGGTCTCGACTTACGAACGGTTCTACTTATGAACTTTTCGACTTGCAGACTTCTCCGGCCGCAAGTCAAAGTGGAATTTTGTGTCTGGAGAATCGACCTACGGACCAGAAGAGGGAGGCGGGAAAAGCGCCCAATTAAAATTTGGCGCTTTCCCTGCCTCCCCCTTCCAGTCCATAGGCCGTAAGTTGTGCCTCCGGATGCCTTCCAGGGCTTCTCCGCCACCATGGGAGGCATCTTGGAGGTGTCCCCCCACACCGCCGATACCGCTGATAGTGCTTTGGAGCCACCATCAGCGGTGGGGGGGGAACCTCCGAGATGCCTCCCATGGCGGCGGAGAAGCCCTGCAAGGCATCCAGAGGTTCCCTGCCGCCGCTGCTGGGAGCCGCGCTGCGCCGGGCGATCCCAGCCATGCTCGGACTTCTGGACTGTCCAGGAGTCCGAGCATGGCTGGAGTTGTCCGGCGTGGCTCCGAGCTGCGGCGGCGGCGGCAGGGTGGGGTCTCCGGATGCCTTCCATTGTTTCTCTGCCTGGAAGGCATCCGTAGACCCCTCCCCTGCTGCCGCCGCCGCCACTGGGAGCCTTTGGAGCTCTCAAAGGGCTTCCTCCAATGTCTGGGGAAAGCCCTTTGAGAGCTCGGAAGGCAAACAGGCAGGGAGAAAAGGCTGGAAATTTGAATTTCCCGCCTTTTCTCCCTGCCTTCTTGCCTTCCGAGCTCTCAAAGGGCTTCCTCCGATGTTGGGCAGAAAGTTCCGAAGTGAGCCAGACCAGCATTTGTCTAGTCTTTCATCAAAAGATTTATTCTCTATTGGCAGAGGTCATGGGTCAGTTGAAATTGTCTGTGATTTTAAAGTAGCTTCCCTCACCTCCAAAGCTGTATTAATTAAGGAGGAGAATAAGGTACTAATTAAACAGGAAAAATGTGGTGCAGCCCTGCAATATGGCCACATACGTACTGCCCTGACACCAAGATAACCGTGGTCAATTCTGTGATTATACAGGAGCTCACCTTCTGAGCTCATGTCTTATCTAAAGTTGTGCATATTACCTACAGTTCATCCTAAGTTGAGGCATCTTTGGATGGGATGGCCAGAGTGGCAGATTTCTTTTCTGACTCTTGGATTATGGCTAGTTTACAGATGTCACCATAGTTTTAGCTGGAGTAACCCAAAGTGGATTACATTTGACGAATAGAGAGTGGGAGTGGATTAACAGGCTGAGGCTACTGTCTCTGCCATTGTTTTCTCTGGAGTAAATAGTTTGGCCCATCTCTATCCCATGCCCACTTTTGATGGTATCTAGGGATGAGAAGGAAGTGCAGTCTTCTGACTTTAAAAAGGAAAATTCCAAATCCAAGATAAAAAAAACCTCTGAATCCTTTCAGCCTGGCAGATGCTTCTCTTCCTTTCAGAAGAAAAGACCCTTCAAGATCAGCGAGTAGAGTACAATATTATTAGTTCTCAAAGCTGATTAGTGAGGACACAGAGATAAGAAGCAGGGGAAGCAGTGATTGTAGGTCTTTGCTGTTTTAGATAGATGGATGAACAAGACCCACTCAAATTTCTGTCTGTACCTAGGGACGGGTGTTTTTTTTTTCCTGAACAGATGAAGAAAAATACCTCCCAGTCATTATAGGGAGGTATTGCTATAAAGACATTACATTGTCTTTATTAGACATACTGTAGACATCATCCTGACCTTCAACCAGAAAGATCTTCCGATATATTTTTCATCATTTTCACCATTGAAAATGGGCAAACAGCATTGGACATGAAATTTGTGAAGAGATTCCAATGCTCACTGGAGTTGTTGCTGGTGACTCTCAAATTGAAGACAACAACCACTGATGGGAGATACCTGGCTTCTATTGTTGTGAACAAGGCTTATCTCCATACTGCTATTTGTATATTCCATGGAACGTTACTGTGGTTATCATACAGCAGGAGACAGTAGCAGTATAGGCCGTTGTGCTATTACCAGGGTAGTAGAATTCTTCAGGATTAGTTGGAGTTTAAAGAGTAAAGCGGTGGTAACTTGAAACAAGAAATGTGTGATATTGTAGTTTAAAATGGAAGGGACAAATATTATTTTTTGTGCCCTTATGCTGATAGTTTGTGTATCACAACTCTGCAGAAAGATCCAGTTATTTTTCCACCAGTTTGCTACATTTTTTAAAAGAGAGAAAACAGGCAAATTACATGTATAATGTTGATTTCTTACAGTGATTTTTATTTACTTTGTAGCTAAATGGACTTGAGACTCGAGAGAATTTAGTTCGAGATTTGGGTATAGTAGAAGCTAAAGCAACAGTAGATGGGCCTTTATTGCTGGAAGTGGTCAGAAGATGCCAACAGAAGAAAGAAGTTTCCAGTAATGGAGAGGTGAAGATTGTTAAAATATAATATTTTACTTACCCTAACAGATTTTATAGAACTGTTTACCTTGGTGTAGGCACTTCGGCAGAACTACTGCTACTACTGCTGCTGCTACTACTACTAGCATCACCAGTATCAGTACTGCAGAGCTGGAAGGGACACTATGGATCATTGAGTCCAGCCCCTATCAAGGAGGCACAATGAGGAATCAAACTCCCAACCTCTTACTCCACAACCAGATACCTAAACCTCTGAGCTATATAGTTATAGATACTTAAAATATTGTTTTTAATTGTTTCTAGAATCTCTCTATACTCTTAATTTTATGCTAATGAAATCTTGTGAAACAGTTATTTTTATTTTTGAAACTTTTATTTAGGTAGCCCCAGTAATATCTGACAATGTACATTCTCCTACAAAATCATCAGATGGAAAGTCCAGTATACACCCATTGCCAAGTAAGGTAAGTCACAACAGTAGGATTGAACATAATGTTCTAGACAAAATCATCTTGTTTTGCTGTGGAAATGGCATAATTTGGGGGGACAAATTGCTGCAAGTTAAGAAATCATTGCAAACATCATGAGTTGCAAGCTGAGTGGCACAACTCAGTATGCTGAAGATAATAGTGATTTCTTAAATTGGCAGTTCAGCTCCAGAAGCTATTCCATGTGTTATGTGAGTATAACTAAATAAGAGGATTAGAAGCAATTAGTAAAAATAAATAAATAAAAAATTGAAGCCTACAGAAGTAATACTTTTAAGTTTCGTATTAATTAATTAATTTGACTGTCATGCGTAGAGATGGGCACAAACCTTGGTTCAGAGGTTTGTGCTGGTTCGTATGTGGAGATAGGGAATTATGCGTCTTTACTCACCTCAGTTTCCACTTAATGCAGGTGCAGCTGTGATCCAAGAGGTTGCTTCTTCTTAGTACCTAATAATTTCTGCAAGCTTGTACTGATGCTTGGTGTGAAACAAGGTTCCTTCTAAGGTGTGCGGTTGTGTATGTGACCCCACCTCCCCCTGCACAGCTTTCCTCCGACTCTGTGCAGATACCATTTTCAGCCCCTTTGGTTTTCATTGCGATGGAACCCCGCATGCGAGGGACAGGCATGCATGCATGCACACACATGAGCGAAGTTGCGCACATTAGAGGTGGAGCCCCGCCTAGCGGGGCTGAAAATTAGAGGGTACATTGGTATGAGATAAAAAATACAGGTTTATGGACCATATGGATTTGGGACATGAGTTGTTGATTCAAAGATTTGTTGTCTGTAGTAACAGATAAAGTGGCATCTCCAGCTTTAGGAAATTGTGTTTTTCTAATTTTTCCAATATCCAACTATGGTTTTTTGAGCTCTTCCATCAGTGACTTTCATCTTTGTACATAGTTGGTGTGTATGCCATTCAAGTGCCACTCTTAATTAACTTTGGTGGTGTGAGAGAGTAGGTTTCATATAGCTATTTGGCTTTAAGTGGGAAATATTTTGTTGATGTCAGTGATTCAAATCTAGCAGTTATAACAGAACAAAAGAATAGGGGAGTCTTTTAAGAAATTGCCAGTAATAAACTTACGACAAAGGGATCCCTGAACAATACAGTACTACATTTTGGCAGTACAACCTTGGTTTAAAGGTTTGACTACATTGCAGTATATTCTTTCAGTTAATCCAGGTTTAGCACTATGAAAATCCATTCAAAATTTCCTGACTACATAATGTTATTGTAAACATGGGGGGAAACTTACACTTTGAAGAGTTGTTTCTTTTTGAACACCCATTGAAAGGCTGATTATTTTAGATTGCACTACATTGTGCTGTTTTTTTAACAGTTTTTGGTTGTGTGAATGGCCACGTCATTGTATTCTGTGTATGGGGGCATCCCCTGTGCTGATGCCTTGGTGATTGAGGTGATGCAGGTGGATGTCCCATCGGAAAATCATGCCTGCTGTCCAAACTGTTTTCCTTTTTAAATATATTTAATAAACCATTCAACTTTAGTACTGGGATCTTTCTGTCTACTACATTTATGCAACTTGTTTTATTGTTTCAAGCAATTGCATATTTCGTTCAGTATAAGCTGGACCCAAATGACTGCACTTCATGGAGTACTGAAGTGGGGTGATCAAATAAGGATATTCCATGAATTAATCATCTATTTTCTGCAAATGGCTGCTTAAAGGGGTTAGACTTCAAAGAACTAGGGTGTGTTTGTTGCTGTTTTCAAAGAACCTGAGACAGGGCTAGAGATGTAACATCTCTGGAAATTTTGAAACCCTGGGGGGAAAGCTGTTTTTCTGAGAAGGGATGAAAAAGAAAATGTGTGCGCTGCTTATGTATCACCCCATAGTTCTTAAAACACTCTCTCGGTGGTTTACATTTTAATTATGCAGGCTATACATTGCCACCACCCTCTAAGCAAGCTAGGTACAGTACTTAATTTATCAAACTCAGAAGGATGGAAGGCTGAGTCAACCTCAGACTAGCTATCTGAGCCTAGGATCACTCCTAGGATCACACTCAGGTTGTGTGCAGTCTTCACTGCAGTTCTGCAATTTAACCACTGCACGTACTGTGTTCCCCCGAAAATAGGACAGGGTGTTATATTAATTTTTTACTCCAAAAACACATTAGGGCTTATTTTCAGGGGATGTTTTATTTTACAGTCATGTCATCATCTTCTGGTTGCTGCACAGTGCTGCACATTGATAGAGAGCAGGGTTTAACTTAACTGGGGCTTATTTTCAGAGTAGGGCTTATATTACGAGCATCCTGAAAAATCATACTAGGGCTTATTTTCAGGTTAGGTCTTATTTTCAGGGAAACAGGGTATATGGGTAGAAGGAATGTTTACCTTTCAAGCACTCTGCAGAAGTCACATTGTTATTTCAGGATCATAAAATGCATGAGATATAACTTGGTTTGCTTATATGTTTGTGTTTGTTTAAACTTAAAATTCAGAGAACAATTACAATTTGTTTTTATCGAATTTACTTCTAAATGTCTTAGTTTATTTAAAATGGAGCTATGGGCTGTTGAATTCTAGTATCTCCTGGTTTTTGCTAGTGATTGAGAGGCAGAAAAGGTTAAATCTGAAAACTGAAGAAACCATTAGTGTGAGAAAAACAGTTATTATTTTCTAGTTTGGAACATTAAGCATTTAGAAAAAGAGCTAATTTTTAGAATTAGCTTGGGAAAGGGGAAATACTCACAACTAACTGAATACTGATTTGGTCTATGAAATGTTAAGTATTCAGTCTTATTTTCTGAGCTGTCACATCCAGAGGTTAAACTCCTTGAAAGAATCTTTTTCCATAATTTCCCACCTCAGGTCTTCCCGTTTCTCATCTTCAGGAATGGCTTATTAAATCAAAGGGAGCATAAGATGATTTTTGCTGGTTCATATCAAAGGTCATGTGAACCAATATTTCATTTCTAGAAATGAGAGCTTCTTGGATATGGAAATAATGTATAGTGAATGCAAGGAATTGCAGTTCCTTGTGTAACACTGGGGTTGTGAAAGGAAATGTTATTAGGTCTAGGAATTGTATTGACCTATTTTGTAGGTCAAATGCAGGCTTAAATTTGTATGCTATCTCTAGTTGTTGCTGTAGAGCAGGGAAGAAGTTCTTTATGTACAAAGCACTGGCTGCAGCTGTGGCTAAAATAAATCTATTCAGTGTGTATCTCTGCTGAAATGGTGAAGGAGAGCAAAGGATACCTTTGTTTTAGTCTGAATCTGTTGTTTGTGGGAGGGAACAGAAATGCTAGTGTCTATATATAGGACTAGCATTGCACAGATGCTTGCTGGAGAAGCAGGCAATGCATAGCCTGCATAATTACATTGTAAACTGCCCAGAAAGTGCTTTAAGCATTTTGGGGCGGTGTATAAGCAGCACACTTCACTTTGTTTTATTTGCTTCCCCAGTGAGTTTGAGCCATCTATAGTGTAGATTCAACAACATTGGCATATGAAACAGGCATGCTTGTCTTTTTGTAAATGAAAGCTTTTAAACATTACCTAGCTACAGATTTATTTATATATTTATTTGCTTGCATGAAGAACCTATGGCTAATCTAGAATTTTTGGCACAATATATTGTTGAACAAGTCTTAGTTGTGTATCATCAAAATTGTTCAAAATGTGTGATGTAGCTGAAAGTATTAAATATGTCTGAAAGTGGCAGCTGCCTGTTTGTTTTGGTTCCAAGAATAATTTGTTTATATAATTCGACTCATATCACTTCCTTCTTCACAAGACTCCAGGACAGTTTATAATCTACATAAATGCATACACTGAAAATCACAAATTGCAAATATCTAATGAAGTACAGAAAAACAATATAGACAAGAAACAGAAAATAGATAAAATATCTACAAATCTCATGCAGATAAATAATTAGCTGATACCTAAATAATAGGAGTCTAGGGAGGACAACCAGATTCCTAATGAGCGGAGTGTACAGCCAGGGAGTCACCATAGAGAAACTCTGTATGTCGTAGCCCCACAGGCCAAATTATGGTTCACCCAAATAGGATTTGCCTGCCTGATCTCAGATTACAGCCAGGGGAAAGCACTCTCCTAATACCTAGATTCTTGAGTTGTTTAAGGCTTTGTTTATTTGCTTGCATTTGAATCTTCCTGTATGAGGGAAGGATAGGGAAATTTCAGTGATTTGTTCCGTTTTTCAGGATATGCAGAAATCAAGGCCTGAGTGATCTTGTTCATATCTTAGCAATATCTGCTTTTCGTTTCTAAAATGGAAGGTAGTTGTTGCAGCACAAGTTCTGAAAGCAAGGTGGCAATATATTCCCAAACATCAGAGCAGATAAAATGTACTCTGGCTCTTCCTTCCTTTCCCTCTGTGTATGTGTGTGTTTAATCCCCCAAATATTAATAGTTATTAAGAATACAGGAGGCATTAAACAGGCCAACTAATTTGTAATATTTTTTCTGAAAATAATATGTTGTATTGTTACACAGTGCACTGCTTGCTGGTCTTTTGATTGATTATTCACAGATACTGTACTTCATTGAGTCTTAAAAATATTTTTTCCCAAACTTTAAAAATATAAGTGAGCAAAGGAGTGAATTACTGTAACATTTCTGCCTTTCTAGACAGAGAGAGAGGATATAATTAATGTAACATGCATGCAATCTAAACTTACACGTGCTCTGATGCTATAATCCAGTTTGAAACTGCTTTAACTACTGTGGTGTCCCACAGTGGATTATGGGACTGTTTTGTTCAAACTGTAATAAAATATGTGTATTAGCTGTGGTGTAGTTTAAAGCTTCAGTCTTAGTCTTTTAGAATAAGATGAACCCCATTGTGTGAACCTGTGAATGGGACTCCCTAAGTAGCAGAATAATGTACAAGGCTCAGAACTCAGAATCTTACAATATAAAGTGCTGCGATCTTTGCACTAGACAAATTCATGCAGACAAATGTATTTAAGAGATTACTTTATAGTGCAACTGTATGCATGCTCAGGAGTCATGCCCACTGTGTTCAATCGGACTCCTATTAAAAGCCCAAATGATACATAATTAAATGTTTGCAGCTGCAAAAAAGTATACTTTAAATTATATTTCAAAAGGAATTTTACTATCTGTCCAGCATACAAAAGAATTTCGTCATGTCAGAGATGAATGCAGAACTTTTAGATGTCATTTTCAAACAATAAAGAAGAACATGGTGAAACATTGAACAAAACAGATTGTGAAATTTGTGTGTGCTATATCACATCTGTAGCATCTGTAGGGATTTCAGCTGGTGGATTTCATTTGACTCACAGTGTATGAATTCTGTTGGTCGAGGAAAGTACTACTGTATTTAGTAGACAAAACCTGTCAACATTTTTTCTAAAAAAAATGAGAACACATCTATTAATCGAAAAGCTAAATTCATTGGAAATAACCTGCATGTAATTGGTTTTCATTTTTCTGCCATTGTTTTATTCTTGTGCTCAGATACCAAGGTATAAACGACATCGTAAGCAGAAAAGATACTTGGACACAGCTCAGCAGGTAAAATGCATGAGCAGAAGAACTTGCCAGGTGTTTCTAGTTATACTTCTAAATTGAGCAGCTTGTACTAAAAATCAATGCAATTGACACAGTTGCATTTTGGTAAACTAACATTACAAATATGTAATTGTAACATTGATGCTTAGGTGCAATATTCAATATCAATTTAATGAAAAGATATTAAATAAGTTGACATGAACATATGAGGTGACTGACCCCTTGGTCAACTTTCATACTAGTTTTAAAAGTTAATGAGCAAACTGTGCTCCATGCAGATGTTTATATCAAATTGCCAATCTTTGAATTCCATAAATTTAATACATTAATAAAATTTATTTTATTAATATTAATATGCACTGTAAACTCTTGATTAAGGTCAATTCATACATGGCATTTCCAATGAGTGAATTCAGGAAAGTCAGCCCCACCCTTTCAGGTTGGAATCCTAAACTTGCTTGTGTCTTGCTTTGATTGGGTGAAGAGTGTGGGAGATCCAACTGTTGCATACTTGTTCTCAACAGTATTCAGTTTCTGGATAGTTCTGATCAAAATAATGGGCAAGCACGTACTTCATCCCTTTTTGGCTTCCTCTACATAAAGGCATAGTTGTGTGAAATAATCTTTAGGATTCCAGCTAGGGAGAGTGCACATGGTTTCTTTGTGGTCACTCAGTAAGCATGCTGGGTATATTGGCGTGGACCTAATAGCTAATGTGGTGTTTATCTTGGATACTGATCAAGATATATGGGAAATTACAGTATTTTTCCATTTATAAGACACCCTCCGCCCAACTTTTCTAACTCAAAAATTAAGAAAACTTAGCTTTGAATATTCAACATCTGGGCTCAGAATGCTCGGACATTACGAGTCCCTGTTGCATCTTAGCCTACAGGTGCCACCTCCAATAAGGTGTGTTCCAAATGGTTTGTTCAGCATCAGCTGACATCAGTTCCATAAGGCTCATGATGGGAGGAAGCTAAGTCTCCTGATTATAGGAAGCGAAGCCTCCTTATTAAAGGAAGCCTTTTTACAGAGGCAAGGTACGGGCTGTTTTGTCTCAGCTTATTTCTTTGTATAAGTACAGAATTTTTAGTGTAATGATTTTAGGAAAAAGTGGTGTCTTATACATGGAAAATATGGTACAACTTTGCTGTTTGTGACCATTGGATCTGTCCTTTCTGTAACAATTTAAAATATTGTGGCAAAGTTGCAAATAAAATTCGGAGAATAGCTGTCCTTTTCCTCTTTTAGTTACCTGAATATTGCTGCCTTTCCTCTGGTCAACTTCTTATCTTTTGCCAGTTGGCTCAGAAAGTATGATAAAAGGCAGGAAGAACTTCCTTCTGGATACTGTGGACCATGAACTATTTCTATTTGTATGTGCACATTATGATAGATAGGGCAGTTTCAAAGATAAAACATGTGAAATTAAAATAACCATTGTTATAATAAAAATATGGCACAGTATAAAGAAGAATCAAGTTGATTATAAAGTCAGGCACCAGCCATGTTAAAACAAAAAGCAAAGGAACAAAAATGGATCATTTAAAACGGAGATCACAGAAATAAAATACAGTCAACATAAAATGGCAATACCGATTTTTTTGAGCCCAGAAAAATAGAACAGTCTTTACTGAGTGCTAGAAAATTTTCAACATAGGTACAAGTTGGGGCGAGTTTTCTGCTATCAGGGAATGTTTGTGTAGATGTTTTACAACTAGATTGTTCTAATCAGAACAATGTCCTTTTGTCATAGCCCTCAAGATTTGGTGAAGTATATGTGGGAAAATACGATCTTACAGAAAGCAAGGCACTGAAGTGTGAAGGACCGAAACAGTACAGTCAACCCTCGACTTACAAACTTAATCCGTTCCGGAAGGAAGTTTGTAAGTTGAAAAGTTCATAAGTCAAATCAGCATTTCCCATAGGAATGCATTGAAAACCAATTAATCCATTCCGGCTGTTTTTGGTTCTTAGGACAAGGGACGTTTTGTAACTCAAATCATTAGTTCCCATAGGAACTAAAGCAAAGCCAGTTAATCCGTTCCTAACACTAGGGGCAGATTTTTTCTCTTTTTTTCCTTTTAACCTAAGATGACTTAGATTTTTAAAAAAAGGAAAGAAAAGAGGGAGGGAAGGAGGGAGCAGAAACCTTTTCAGCAGAACACCTTGAAAAGCACATTTTCAGCCAAGACAAGAACCTTCTGGGAAAAACCAAGCACCTTTCAGACAACAGATCACGTTGAAAAGCACCTTTTCAATCAAGACAAGCCAATACAAGCACCTTTTGGGGAAAAGGGGGGGCAGCAAAGGAGGGAGGGAACACCTTTTAAAAATCCAAAAATAATTTTTTTTTTAAAGCCAAAAAATAAAAATACAGTCCATACAGCAGTGTGCCAAGCAATACCAGTCAGTACCAGGCAGTCTGAAGACTGTCTCCAAATCCACTCTCAAAACGCTGGGAAGAGTGAGGAAGCAGACAGGCACCCTCTTCACTGGCCAACGGTTAACTGTAAGTTCAAATTTTGCGCTTTCCCCACCTCCTGCGCGTTTGTGGTTTTTTTGGTTCGTAACTTTAAGTTTGCAAGTCGAGTCAATATTTTTCTATCAGAGCAGTTTGTAAGTCAAAATGTTTGTAACTAGGGCCGTTTGTAAATCGAGGGTTCCTTAACTTTGAATTATGTTAAGGAAATTGGACAGGGACCAGAGAGGATGAGAGTAGCAGTGTAAGATATTCATAGCACCCAGTCCCATCTTTTGCAGCAGTTGATCTGTAGCAGCCAAGTTCCTGACCTCTTTCAAGGGCAGATCTATGAATATTGTAATGACAGTAAACCAGAGGTTAAAATCATATCAGGTCATATATCACTAAAGTTACATTGTTGGTATTTGAAGCCAATAAGGCCACTAGGGACAAAGATGGTCTAAAGAATGTGACCAAATTACAAAGGGAGGTGCAGATCTGTCCCAAGCAGGTTGAATGCCACATACTTGTATAGATAATGTAGTATAAACAGTCCCTCACCTCTAGATTAAGCTTCACTTTACTGGCCCATGTACAATCAATTAAATTATTGTGGCAAATCTTCAGAACAATGAATTTATCATGTATTATTTTGTGAATTCAGCAAATCAGCACAGCTAAATATGAAAAGCAAAGGGGAGAATTTGAGCATAAAAGTGATTGAGCGAAGGTGGCCACATTCTCAGGCCTCCAAAACTGAAAATTATCTAACAAAATGAGACCATATGGTGCTGAACCTCAGTGACCTGCCTTAATTGTAGAATCCTGACGGTGGTGGATATGAACTATTTCATCCTCCAGAATGTCTTTGCAAACATATTTGAACATGTTGTTAAGGATTTGAGTATATCAGTATACCTTCGTGCTTCAGAAGCACACCTAGATATTGTGTGCGGTGCTTGAACTGATGCACAGATAGATAGCGGCTTTTGTAGTGCTCTCTTTTTCCCTCCTGCCATCAGGGATACTATTGCTGTGGGTGAGAGAAGAGGGAGAAAGACAGGTAGCAATATCCAGTCACTTCAGCATTCTAACAAAAGCTGGTATCAGGTTTTTCCATTTTAAGTGGTGTGTCTCATTTCAGCATGTTTATTTCTACATTAAGCTGTGGTTCTCTAGTGAAACTGCAGAATTAGGACTCAGTTAGTAAAAAAATGTGCACAACTATGTTTTGGACTATAAAACAAATTAGAATTGCCCATGCAGCATAGCTAACTGCTATAATGATTTGAAAATCCTGTGAAAAATAATCCAGGAGCACAGATCAGCTCACCTCTACTGCTAGTATTTTATTTTCACCTAAACTGATTGACAGCAGCCTTTTTAGAACAAAAGGACACAATGACAACAAAGATTTCCTTTGTTCTACCATTGCACATTACACATACTACCAGGCAGAGACTAAGTAAGGTTTAGCCTATTGACCTCAGACTCTTCCTGGAGGTTGAGCTATCTTGAATGCAATTTATTTACCATCTATTTAAAACAGACAATCAATTGTATTTGAATTTATGAGATCTTTAAATTTGTATACATAATTTCAAATATGAACCTTGTGTTACTTAGGAGAACTTCTGATCAATATTGGTTGCTTAAGTATGGGGGTGTGCTTCATATGTGGTATGACTAGTCCAGGTTGAATCTACACTGTCTGTGAAAAGATATTGCTGAAAATCTTTATGGGCCTTTATTTCTTTATTTTCCTCTTGGTGGTGCTATATGTTGTGTGACTATTTTTTCCAGACTTTTGCATCCCCCCTACTTTTGGAAAATATGAATCCATATGCAGTGCATCCACTAAACTGCAGTCTGAAGCAGACAAGAAAAGAAGGGTTTTCTTTGCTTTTCCCCCCCTTATGTTGATTTTGTGATGAAAATTCGTAGCTGATTTTACATGAAAAGATATTTAAAAGAGAAGTACTGTTGCTGCTTTCTTTGATAGGATGCAGCGTAAATCTGAGAATACCTGGCTGCTACTTTTTAAAAGAAAAGATTACAAATATTTGGATTGGATAGTGCCTTTTTGCTACAAATCCAATATTTTTTCAAAAATTTCATCTAAAGTTTGAGAACTAAACAAGTTGTGGAAACAAGTGAATGTTTTCTTTGGTTCTCTTCAACTAACTTATTTCGTGTCTCTGGATACCCATAATAGAAAGAAAAGTATAAATTTATTCTATCAGTTTCATCTTTGCAAATCAATCAACTAATGGTGTGATGGTTCCTGAATAAGACCTTTTAAAGACATTTTTGGGTGAGGTTATGAGATAGTGTGAAGGTTAGCAGGCATTTGTATGATTAACTGGTTCAAGCCTTTTTCTTGTATGAGAACAACTTTTTCTTTTTCTTTTGACTCAGAACCTACATTTCTGGTGTGTATTCAAGGTAGATCTAGAGAGTTCCCAAACCCATGGTTTCTTCTTAATTGGATGTACAGTTGTGTTCAAAATTATTCAACCCCCAATGCTGTAAAGGGGTTTAGGGACTATAGTGTACATTTGGAATTGTATTCAGAATGAAATCCTACAAGGACGTTTTAAAGAACCAAATGCAACTAAAATAACATCAATTGTTTATGTAATACAGTAGTAAATGTTTCTTTTGTGGTTTCTTCATTGCCACAATTATTCAACCCCTTAAAGACTACCACTCTGAAGAAGAGAGGTTCATTCAGGTGTTTTCGATCAGGTATTGAAAACACCTGTGGATGTCACCGAGCACCAATCAAGCATAATAAGCACCAATTAGGCAGCTTTAAAATGACTGTGATACTCAGCTCCTTCTAGACATTTACTGGTGTGGTTACAAACATGGTGAAGTCAAGAGAATGGTCCAGGAAGACAAGAGAAGAGGTGATTTGTCTTCACAGGAAGGGCAATGGCTATAAGAAGATTGCACAGAAGTTAAACATACCAAGAGACACCATAGGAAGCATCATTCGCAAATTCAAGGCAAAGGGCACTGTTGAAATGCTACCTGGTCGTGGAAGAAAGAAGATGCTGACTTCGACTGCTGTGCGCTACCTAAAGCGTAGAGTGGTGAAAAGCCCCCGTGTGACTGCTGAGGAACTGAAAAAAGATTTGTCAGATGTGGGTATAGAAGTTTCAGCTCAGACAATAAGGCGCACACTGCGTAATGAAGGTCTCCCTGCCAGAACCCCCAGGCGCACCCCCTTGCTGTCTCCCAAGAATAAGAAGAGTCGACTGCAGTATGCCAAAAATCATGTGGGCAAACCACAAAAGTTGTGGGATAGTGTTCTGTGGACTGATGAAACAAAATTAGAACTGTTTGGGCCCATGGATCAATGCTATGTTTGGAGGAGGAAGAACAAGGCATATGACGAAAAGAACACCTTGCCTACTGTGAAGCATGGCGGAGAGTCAATAATGCTTTGGGGCTGTTTTGCTTCTGCAGGTACAGGGAAGCTTCAGCATGTACAAGGTACCATGAATTCTCTTCAGTACCAGGAGATATTGGATGAAAATGTGATGCAGTCCGTCACACACCTGAGGCTTGGGAGACGTTGGA
Organism: Pogona vitticeps; assembly: GCF_051106095.1. Taxonomy (NCBI): domain Eukaryota; kingdom Metazoa; phylum Chordata; class Lepidosauria; order Squamata; family Agamidae; genus Pogona; species Pogona vitticeps. The sequence goes on along the minus strand of NC_135783.1, from coordinate 64,456,797 downwards.
CCTTTCAACAGGACAATGATCCCAAGCATACCTCCAAGTCCACTAGAGCATGGTTGCAGAGGAAAGGCTGGAACATTTTGGAGTGGCCATCGCAGTCACCAGACTTAAATCCGATTGAGAACCTCTGGTGGGACTTAAAGAAAGCAGTTGCAGTGCGCAAGCCTAAGAATTTGACTGAACTGGAGGCTTTTGCCCATGAAGAATGGGCGAAGATACCTGTAGATCGCTGCAAGACACTTGTGTCAAGCTATGCTTCACGTTTAAAAGCTGTTATAACTGTAAAAGGATGTTGTACTAAGTACTAAGATTGAATGTCACTTGGGGGTTGAATAAAAAATAATAATGATGTGAGCACAGAAAAGACATTTGTGGTTATTTCATTATAAACTTAAGGTTATATTTCTCTGACCTACAAGTGCCTCTTTCATGTAAATGTAAGCAAGATGACTGAATGATCAAAATCAATGTCAAAATGGCCAAAACATTCAATTTCAGTGGGGGTTGAATAATTTTGAACACAACTGTATAAAGCCTTGTTAGGGAGGAGCTAGTTAAAAGCCAAAGCTTTCCCCATTCCTGGGACATCACATTTCTACATCTCTTTTATGTGGCAGTAGTGGTAGATCCTATCCGTTCTGAGGCAGCCTCTCCCGTTATGAAAGGCAAAGTTGGTTAGGTTTCTAGACTCAGGCAAAAATGCTAGATCCTGATGTACAAGAAAGCAGTGATTTTATGGTACTTTTGGAATACAGTCATTTCATCATGAGTTGCTTAGCTGTTAAGATGTACTCCCAGTCTCTGGCTGCAGAGCCAAAGACTGGGAGTATAGTTCCCCACTGCACACCTCCCTGTGTAGCCTTGGGCATGCTGCACAGTCCCAGGGTGCCCCCCAAAAAGGCAGTGGTAAACCACTTCTGAGTACTCTATGCATAGAAAACCTTGAAAAGAATGGCTGTTAAGTCAGAATTGACTTAATGGCAAATTATTAGAATTATATACCGTTAATGGGGAAAGCTCTACTATATTACAACAGCTTTTATTGTTGTAAAGAATGATCTCTGCCTTGGTTTTGTTTATCCTGAGAATTGAACTAACTGTTAAGGCAGGCACTGGTATCCGCTTTCTTCTCCTGTTTTGCTATACCAAGTTTGATGAAGGGAAGGGAGAGGGGAGATGCAGAAAGGACTGAGACATGCAAAGAATGTTGTTGTCGTTTAGTCGTGTCCTACTCTTTGTGATCCCATGGACTAGAGCATGCTAGGCCCTCCTGTCTTCCACTGCCTCCTGGAATTTGGTCAAATTCATGTTGGTTTCTTCGATGACACTGTCCAACCATCTCATCCTCTGTCGTCCCTTTCTCCTCTTGCCTTCACACTTTCCTAACATCAGGGGCTTTTCCAAGGAATCCTTTTCCAAGGAGTCTTTTCCAAGGAGTCTTTGAAAAGAATGGGCTTGTGCAATCTCCCCCCACTTCCCCCCAATCTCGTCAATGAAGACAAACGAAAGGGATCCTTCCTCCCTTTTGCACCTAGTATTGTCCACATGCACAAAGAAGAGATGGGTTGTTAAATAGTGCGTTTATGGCTCTACGTTGTAAATCAGCATGCCTTTATTCAGCACTTCTCAGCAACAAGATAAGGTGAAAGAGGCCAAGTGAAACACCCATGCACATTTATACAACGCTCACCCATGGAACCACCCCATTCCCACTATTTACCTGCAGCTGGCTGACAATCCGAACAGCACAGGCAGCAACTGCTCCCACTGCTACACTCACTACATAACATGGGCATTTCTTTGAGGGTGCAAAGCAGATTAAAAAAGGGGGGGGGGAATGCATCCGCAAAAAACCCTGAATAGGATCTCTGTGTCCCTATAAAAATAAAAGATACTTTGAACACTCTATTGCGGGATCCATGCACACCTCTCTGTACTTTGTTTCCAGACGCATTTGCCATTTCAGCCTTTCCTCTGCTTTCTTAAGGGTTCAGTTTGCCAATATCCTGAAGCAGCTTGTTTATTAAGCCCTTCACAATACTGAAAATTCAAACCGGAAGGAGCCTTGGCAGCTTTGACAGCTTCAGGGCTCAATTTTAGTCTATTCCCAGTGACTGCACACAATGAGAATGGACTAAACTGGAGCACATCAACCTGCACCAAAAACTTACAAGCCCCTGATGGGGGCTGAAAAAGGAGTGGGTTATTTATTTATTCTCTTTATTTGTTCAACTTCTATACCACCCATCTGGCTACCAATGCCCTTCTGGGAAGTTGACAACACAATGAAACAAACACCACTTTAAAAATCATTAAACAAAATAATTATACAAAAAACAAAATTAAACATATCAGTCCACATATGTAAAAAGACAATATCAAAATAGCTAAAACTAATTTAAAAAGGCAGGATGGCGGGACAGGTGATATAAGTGCTGAAAAACCATCTGCACTATGATATAATCTCTGGAAAGCCTGTCTACGTAGCTATGTTTTCAAGGGTTGTTTACAAATTCCCATTGAAGGGGCCAGGTCAGTTTCAGGTGGGAGGTTATTCCAAAGGTGTTGGGCAACCGCTGAGAAGGCCTGGTTTCTGGTCTTCTCTTTCCAGGCCTCTGTTGGAGCAAGTGCTCTCAACCACCTAGCCTGGGAAGATTGAGTAGGTCGGGCAGATCTCACTAAAATGAGGCGTTCTGCCAAGTATTACGATCCCAAACCATTTAGGGCCTTGTATGTCAGCATACAAGGATGAGGCTGCCCTGGGAGCTAATTTGGGGGGAAAAGTCTGCTTTTCATTTGGACACTGGAAAAAAGAATGGGTCAGTTTGCCACAGCAATACACCAAAGTGTATTGTCCAGACAGATGCTTGTCCGGATATGTCCTTACTCAGAAGTATATTCCTTGGCAGACAGTTACAAATAAGCTTGTGACCTGTATTTATCTTTTAATGGCCAATCACAAAACAACAAATGCTAAATGCAAGATACCTAGGTCAGGAAAGTGCTGTGACAGACAGCTTTCATTGCTTGAGGGAACGTCTCTTCTGAAACCTGCTAAACTTGTTATCTAGTTTGATCCTGAGATTGCTGCAGGTTTGTGTACTGAAGGAGGGAGAATTAGAGTGAAGTCATGTACACATCCAGTAAGAAATAATTTGTTTTGTTTTCATTGGGGCTTCTGCCCAGTTGACACAGACATAGCAGGCTTTCTTTTATATGTTCTGGGCTTGCTGGTCACAAAAAGCAAACCTCAGCATATTCTGCTGAGATTTCTATAATCAGAAAATCTGTCCTTGATTGACTGTTGTTAAGAAATCTGAACTAATTAGGACAAGGCTGTAAATTACTCACAGATGTAGTAGGGCTCTAGATCCTAGGTTCCCAACCTTTGTTACTCGGATGTTTTTGAACTGCAACTCCCAGAAACCCCAGCCAGCACAGTTGGTGGTGAAGGCTTCTGGGAGTTGCAGTCCACAACTCCTGAGTTTAGATTACAACTCCCAGAAGCCTTCACCACCACCTCAGCTGGCCAGGATTTCTGGGAGTTGAAGTCCAAGAACATCTGGAGGCCCAAGGTTGGGGACCACTGCTCTAGATGACCCAAAACAAAACAAATCAGTAAGCATTTCTGAAGAAAAGTTTTGGAAACTCATTAACGGGCAAAATGTTTTTGTTGGATCGTGAGGAAAATTCTGATTGGGAATAAAAATGTTTTACAATTGAGGTTTGTAAATGGATTCTGTATATCCGTAGGGTATTGTTCACCCCAAAGCCATTTGTAGCTTTACTAAGAAAGGGTAAATTTTATTTTATGCAGATATCTAGAATTCTGTATTGTTATTCTTTATTTTTCTTTCCCAAAAATAAATGGAATCAACATATTTTGCTCTGAGCATCTGTAGTTGGTACCTTTGTTTGATCCAGGTCTAGTGATCTGCTCTGGAAACCTTTGGGGGTCTATGTGCATTATGAGCTATTAAGTGGGAACCCAATGTAGCTATCTTACTAAGGCTTTTAAAATAAATGAAATTTAAGGAGTGATCTTGCAACCCCACCTCATATGTTTCCATGGTCAAGTTTGGTTCAAACTCAGGTCTCTGGAGTTCTGATTTGTGAAACTGAAAATAACTAGAGATAAATTTTAGGGATGTATCCTTTTTTATTTTTATTTTTCTTCCTCCTGTTCTAATTCCCAGAAGTCTCCATGTACAAAAATGGCCTTAAAATGCCATGCAGCCTCTGAGGTAGGCCCTGGTCCAAGTGAGTAAAATATAGGTGTCTGTAAGTATGGCTCTATAAGATGGAACTCCCAGCGTTTGCCTGGGGAATTCTTAGAGAATTCTAGGAGTTGGAATAAGAATCAAAAGGACAAAAGGCACATCCCTAATAAATTGTTACCTCCAGGAGATATTGTTTACCATTTATTTATTTATTTTGCCAGAAAAAAGGAGAGCAGGGCAGGACCGAGCCCCCCAAAACCATCTTGTCCTGACCACACACTGTCCACCTTGAACTATAGATATCTAAAGTCACTAATGACCAGCATTTTTGTAAGGTCACTTATAATAGTGAATGAGCAATATTGCTTCAGGTTTCTTAGTTATCCAGAAACATCTTTTTTCCCCTGATGTGTTGATAAGAGTTAAACCACTGATCTCTACAGACAGATTGAATATTGTTTGTTACTTAGTGTCTGGAAGTTAAGCGGTTCTGTGGCCTTTTAGTGTCTTCTTGTTACATGTTATAAAGTCTCGTCCAACTTATGGCGACCCTGTGAATAAGCAATCTCCAAAATGTCCTGTGTCAGTATCCCTACTTAGAGCATGTAAACTCAAGCATGTGGCTTCCTTTAGAGCAGGGGTTTTAAACTCAATTTACCTGGGGACCGCTAGAGGCTGAGGCTGGGTGAGGCTGGGCCGCATCAGATTTTCCGCCAAGCGGAGCAAGAGCTCGAGGAAGCCGCCCAGGAGTTTCCTTAGCCTACAGACAGGTGGGCTGGCTGGCAGGCTGCAATTCTGGATGGAGGGTGCAAGGGGTGCTGTCTTGGGAGAGAGCCGGCGAGCAAGGCAAGGCTTTTTTTTAACTCTTGACAGCAGAGGATGTGTGGCCGCTTTGGGGGGGCAGGCAAGGTGAGGGCCACAAACTATCATCTGGGGGGCCGCAAATGGCCCCCGGGCCGCATGTTTGAGACCCCTGCTTTAGAGAGTCAATCCCTCATATTGGTCTTCCTCTTTTCCTGCTGCCTTCAACCTTTTCCAGCATTGTTCTCTTTACAAGATAATCCTGCCTTCTCATGATGTGCCCAAAGTAGGATGCCCTCAGTTTCAACATTTTTGAGTCCAGAGATAGGTCAGACTTGATTTGATCCTGGACCCACTACAGTAGTTTGTTTTTCTAGTAATCCAGGGCATCCATAAAGCTTTCCTTCAGCACCTCATTTCAAACAAATCATCATTCCCTCCTCCCTTGTCATCTTTCTTTACTGTCCAGCTTTCATATCTATATATGGTGATCATAAGAGTGCAAATGATATCAGTCTTGGTCTCTCCACTGATACATCCTTCCACTTGAGAATCCTTTCTAAATCATTGGGCACTGAACATTCTGAAATAATAGATTTTTTGTGATTAGTGGTTAAAACAAAAATAAAAACATTTGAGACCCATGTATGCCATTTTAGTAGCTGCCATAATATACAAACTGTGGTTAAACTGAGATGTATAGATGACTAGGCTACATTGCTTGAGTGTTGGAAGATTAATTTGAATACATCATGTATGTCCTATCACACTTCTGGTTGATTAATGCTGATGCTGTTTTACTGAACACTGTACAGTGGTGCCTCGCTTAACAAGTGCCTCGCTCAACAATGAATTCGCATAACGATGGCCTTTGCTGGAAATTTTGCCGCCTCACCTAACGATGTTTCCTATGGGGGATTTTCGCATAACGATGTTTGGGACCTTGCTTCACTTAACGATGACAGTTTTAGGTCCCCTGTTTCGCTTAACGTTTTTTTTGACAGCCCTGTTTTCTCTATTTTAAAAATATTCTAAAATGTTTAAAAATGTTTAAAATGCTTGGAATAGTTAGTGCACCTAATAAAACCTTTGTTAAAGTAATTTGGCTTCATTCTGAGTCTTTTTGAATTTTTGGTGATTTTTTTTCACCATTGAAATGTATTGAATAGGCTCCTATTGGAACGGATTAACCGGTTTTCAATGCATTCCTATGGGAAATGGTGTTTCGCTTAACAATGTTTTCACATAACGATGTTTTTAATGGAACCAATTAACATCGGTATGCGAGGCACCACTGTATTTTGTTTTCCTTTTGTTAATTTAATGGTTTTAGTTGTGCTTTTGTTTGACAGTGATGGTTCAAAATCTCATTTGTATATCATTTTGAGTACACTTATGATGAAATTGTGATTGTCAGGTTTTATAAGTGTATAAAATAAAGCTTCCAAGTAAACCTGTTAGGGCTCTTTAATTGATTGTGATGGTATGGAACTTTAAAACTTTATAGTTAACCAGATTTCTTTACATTTTTCTGAAACTGGGATTTCTGCCTACGTTTTCATTTGACTGGAAATCCTATTATGTATGTGACATTGTGGCCATATAAGCTATGTACTGTTTGTTCTTTGGTTTACTATATTTAAAAATGGAAGGCAGCTCGACAGATACTGAACTTGAGAATGTTGTATAATGGAATATTTGTTCTTTTTAAGGTTGCTGAAATCAGTCATAGTGATACAAACATCTTGTCCGGAGACCCAAAGAACAAAGATAGCAGTCATTCATTACCCAATGAAATAAAACTAAATTCTCAACCAAACGATAATGTAGGTACCAAAGAAAAAAATAATCTAGCAGAAGATGAAGATGATGCTGAGGGAGATTCATTTTTTGATGATCCTATACCAAAACCAGAACGACCTTACAGCTGGTAAGTTAAATATACTTCTGACATAAATATTTCTTTATACTATAGATCTCTCCAAAATTTCAAACTGAAAGCAGAAATAATTGGAAAATATTTTCAAAACTTGGAAAATAACTCTCCTTTTTAAAATAAAACTCAAAAATAGCTGTCTGTCTGTCTGTCTGTCTGTCTGTCTGTCTGTCTGTCTGTCTGTCTGTCTGTCTGTCTGTCTGTATCTATCTATCTATCTATCTATCTATCTATCTATCTATCTATCTATCTATCTATCTATCTATCTATCTATCTATCTATCTATCTATCTATCTATCATTTAAATACTGCCTCAATGCTAGAGCACTTTTTGGGCGGGTTTACAACACCATTATGCAAATAACACTTTGCCCCTCAGGGAGTTGGGTACTCAAATTACCAACCTCAGAAGAATGGCTGGCAGAGTCAACATTAAGCCAGCTATCTGAACCCATCAGGATCAAACTCAGGTTGTGAGCAGAGGATTGACTGGAGTTCTGCAGTTTAACCATTGTGCAATGGGGCTTGCTATCTGTATCTTTATTTATGTAGGTACATTTGATCATAATCAAGCAATAAAGGTTTTGTGTTTCTGTAAAGGATGATAATGCTGGAAAACCAGGTTTTCAGTTCAATGTACTACATTTTGTAAATATAGCACAGCATCAAAAAAGTCTTTCTAATACAGTGGCTTTGTGTATCATCCAGTTAAGCTGTCAACATTTGATACTTTGTCTCTTTAAGCATGTTAGAATAATTATGGGAGGTATAGAAAATTGCTCTGAGACTGCCCTAAAAGTATAGTGCTTTAAAATTTGTGGCATGAAAACATTGTAAGATAACTGAGAACATAACAATTCTTTGGCAATCACCTGCTTTGTTTTGCTTTCTAATATATAAACAAGAGATACGAAAATAAGAAACACATAGCAGCTGCAAATAATTGTTTTGAAAGGGGTGATGTGGATATGTTTTCATAGACACTTTAAAGTTTTAGATGCTGGGCAGTGACAGATTTGATTGATTGATTGATTGATTGGATTTCTATCCTATCCATCTAGACCAAAGGTCTACTCTGGGCGGTTTACAAATTTAAAAACAATAAAACCAAAAAACATATATTATAGATCCAAGGTGGCGAAAGTATAAGACATTAAAATATGGGAAAGCCTGCCCAAATAGCCAGGTTTTAAGTTTATTCCTGAAAACCCGCTCTGCCAGATATCAAGGTCCTAAACCATTTCGGGCTTTATATGTAAGACCTTTGAAATCAACGTGGAAATGAATGGGCAGCCAATGCAAGGTGGCCAGAGTGGGGGACAAAGTGAACGACCGCAGCCAGACAAGTAGCAGATAACTACTGCTTCCTTGCAGGTTAGAAAAACAAAATTTAGAATATAAATAAATCATGTTTCTCACACTCTCATCAGAAGAATCCCACTCCCAAGGAACTCTCTTACATTGTGTTGAAGGATGTATCTATTCCAAAACCTCATGTTTTAGAAACAGCCTCCAACACAATGTAAGAAAGTTATTTGAGACTGAGAAAGACAGTGTATATACTCAAGATATTACATATCCTAAAGGGTCTTTTATATTATAAGTTAACCCAATTTATAGGTACAGTATGCTCACCTTCAAGAAAAGGAATGGAGCTAACCAGATGATGGCTACTAGAGACCATTTTCTAGCAGTGGTTCCCAAACATGGTTCCCAGATGTTCTTGGATTACAACTTTCAGAAATCCTAGCCAGCACACTTGGCAGTGATGGCTTCTGGAAGTTTTAGTCTGGTAACATCTGGGGACCCAAGGCAGGGAACTACTGTTCTACAGGTTCAAGGAATAGGTCTCCCTGTACATGATTGCTCACTCATACAGCTTTCTTCTGAATTATCAGTGATGATCTTTTGCAGGAGCTGAAGAATCTCACTCTATTTGAAGGCAGGCAGAAATTTTGTAAGAAGCCTGTATTGCCATTTCTAGTGGTAGAGTCAACTGCTCATTATTCGGTTGATGTCATTAGTACCTATTGTTGTCTTAGTGTACAACTATATAGCCCTTGTTTCTGTTTTGCTGGATAAAGTACCTGAATGAAAGTATGTAAAAATGACTTCATCTCCCATGACCTTTTTATTAAAGGAAAAATGACTCCAGTAAAGAAGGAAATGTTGCATCTCTTTCTGATGCACCACCCTTAAAGAGTGGCCTGGGTTCTTTGACTGGAGCACCCCTACTGAAGGAAACTGACAGTAAGTGTAATGTGTTGATTCCCTTGGTATTACGAAAAGAGTGAGAATTTGCAGTGTTGTTATTACTTGTAGCCACATTGCTTCCAAGTTACAGAACCTTATGAATTAATGACATGCACAAGGTCCTGTGATTAACATCCTTGCCCATGTCTTGCAAACTAAAGTCTGTGTCCTTTCTTCATTGAGTTAGTCCATTTCATGTTAAGTCTTCCTCCTTTCCTATTCCTTTCCCTTGCATTATTGTCTTTTCCTGTGAATTTAAAGTTTGCAGTTACATGCTGTAATGATTGTTATTGTGATTTTGCACTTTAATAACTTTTTTTAGTTCCAGCAGAGGCAATAATTTAATCTATAAAGAATTTCAGTCATTTAAAAAAAAGGAAGAGAATAAATGCCCAGTTGGCTTTGACAGAGGCACAGGATTATAGTGCTTTCTGCTCACACAGAACTTTTCAGTGCAGTCTTTGACAACAAATTAACATTAGGATTTTAGATTTATTATCTCTTTGATATCTTATCTGATTAAGAAGCCTTTAAAATGTTGGTGTTGTATGAGCCTAGTGGCCATTGCTCAACTTACTCATTGTTGATGCAAACTCAATTATGGAAGATGGTGGTGGATTCTAGATTTGGGTCCAGAGATCTAGGCAAGTATTTCTTCTGCAGAAGATAGCATACAGCACTTTTCATTGTCATATCTAGTCTTAAGAATTGTTCAGATTAAAGATGTTGGTTCTGTGTGTAGTTGAAGTGTAGCCTTTCCAGGAATTCATATACCTCACCATTTGGTCTGACTCTTGCAGCATATTAACAGCTATTCTCTTGTTAAATCTGCCATTTTTTGTTAGAAAAATGCCACGAAGGTTTGTTTTTATTATCAAGTAATATATGTTTCTGGTGGGTCTCTTTAATTAAAAATTGAATTTCAAGTCTTCTAATGTTCCTTTTAATTACAAATAGGGGAAGAAGATGAGTATGCTGATGATTTCAACAGGTAAGAATAAAATACATCCCTACAATGCTGTATTTTAGGAAGGTGTGATGCCTGGTTAAATTTAAATGTACTGTTTATATGGTTTGGTAAGTATGTGATGGGAGGGAGTAAGTGAAAAACATGGAATGTTGGTAAGAATGGTTCTAATTGGCCAGGAGAAACTATGAGTAGAGTCTTGATTCTGATATAAAAGAGTTGGATATGAAAAGATTAGAAGAGGATGGCTCTGCAGTTTGAGATGGAGTTGAAATGGAAAGGTGATAGATTGAAGAATTGTCCTGAAATAACTTAAAGCTTAGGAATAGACAGTGTTCTTGTAACACTGTTATTTTACTAAAACCTTATTTATTCTATTCATGATTAGTTTTATTGCGTTCTTACCTGAGGATTGGCTATGTGGAGAATATTATAGGGGTATGAGTGAAGGGACACTTGCATACCCATTGTGGCTATTGAAGTTCAGTGACAATGGAAGGTGATAGACTATTGAAGAGTATTAATAAAAGAATAAATGAAGAGTATTAAAGAAAATTCATACAGTGATTTAAAGAGACCATTATGTAAACAGTCATATGACAAGGCAAAGGAAGGTTGGACATTGGCATCAGAGAAAAGAGATATAAGAGTTTTGTGGTAGCTGTTGAGATATGAATTCATGATTGAGTTGAATTTAAAAGTTGAACATTTGGGAAACTATGATGCCTGGTTATATTTGAACCTTGAGGAGCTATGAGCCTTTTAAATATTAAACAATCCAATATAAAGTTATAATAAACAGTCTTCCAAGTGAAATTCAGCACAGAACAGTGGGGTGTTTTCACTCCTATACAGGAAAACAAGTATTGGCTGAAGTTAGAGGCCAAAGAGGCAATTACAACTGACAAGTCTAACAATTTTTGAAGTTATCCACTGTTGTGAGGGAAGAAAATAAAGCTGATTAAAAATGGCAAAGATTTTTTTAAAGGATGCGATCACTGAAAGCTGTAAACAGCAGGGAGTTGAATATGGAAAATTGGTCAAAGAGCTAAATCAAATTATATGGAAGAAACCTGAGGAAGTTTTGAATAAAAATCCTGTTTTTATTTTTGAAGGCTCTGTTAAATTAGAAATTCTGAGAGAACAAAATAGAATGAAGATTAGAGATGGGGGTATTCATATATGAATATCCCCCCCCAAACAGGTGCAGATAACGAGGATCCAGCCCACTGGGGCCAGACCGACCACTCACAATTCCTCTGTTGCCACGAGCTCCACGGTGCCTTCTTAGCTCTCCGTTGCTTGCGATGGTTTAGCCGTTCTGCGACCTGGCAGAGAGGCTCGTTGTCCCATGGGGCTTGTGGCAGCAGCGGAATCGTGAGTGGTCGGTCTGGCCCCAGGGCGCTGGACCCTCATTATCTGTACCTATGGGGGGGTATTCGTATAGGAATACCCCTATCTCTAATGAAGATGTTTGAAATGGAAACTAAAGAAAGAGAATTAATAGTAGAAAAGAGTGGGAAGCCAGGAAGAGAGAATTAAGATTCCATGCTGAAATGAAAGAGAGAGTTAAGGCTCTAGGCTGAAGGCAGGGAAAGGGAATTAAGGATTTATAATGAATTTAAAGAGAGAGAATATCAGTGGGAGATGGGGAGATTAAAATTGGAACAGGTCAGGATTCAAAATGAGAAATGGAGGAAGACAGAATATGAAGTTCTTACAAAGAGGAAAAAATAATCTCCAAAGATTTTAATTCCTATCTGTCTGGTGAGGATCCTAATTTATTTTTGACCAATTTTGAAAAGACTGCTCTAGGATTGGATATTTCTGAATCAGAATATACGAAATTTCTCCCTAGCCTTATAAAAGTGAAATTAGTCCAAGTTTACAACAACCTTCCTTCTAATGTTCTTATTATCTATGAAACTTTTAAAGAAGCTCCTTTTCAGATGTTCAGACCAGGACCTGAGCATTTCAGGAAGAAATTCTTGTTTTATCAATTTCAGCAGGGAAAGTCAGGGCAATTTAAAAATAAGCAGTTATGATCCCCATAGCAGAGCTCAGTAACTAAAGAAGAGACCTTGAAGCAATGCTATATAAAACAGTTTATAGTAAATGCATAGATAAGAAGTATTTGTAATGTCATAAATGGGGTTGTGCAAAATATTCTTGTGAGGAAAATTTACAAAGAAATCCCAGTATCTCAGGAAACATTGTGAAAATTGTGGAAGAGGTTTCTGAGGAGGTTCAAATGTGTTGAGTTGAAGTCATAAAAACCAGAAATTAGAGACTGATTTCCATGGGCATGCTATCTTAAATGATGATGATAGTCATCATCATCGTCATAGAACTGCAGGGCTGGAAGGGACTCCGTGGATCGGGTCCAACCCCTGTCAAGGAGGCACAGTGGGGAATCGAACTCTGACTCTGCATTGAGATGCTTAAACCATTGAGCTACCCAGCAGTTCTCATAAAACTCATAAAATGACTATGCTATCTTAAATGATAAAAGAGTTTTGGCATTTGCAGACACTAGAGTAGCAATATGACACTAATGTACAGTAACTTTTGTGAGAAAGGCAATAACTGATCCCTCAAAATTAGACTAAATAAAACTGTGGCCCTAAAGGGAATAAATAGGAGGCCAACTAAGACTTCCTTAGCAAAAGTTAAACTGGGGTGAAAAGAAGAAAAAACAAGTCAAACACTTACCTTCAATGTCCCCTCCAAGCTGTGTGGCCATGCTGTGCTGGATCGGGATTGCCCATTTGCTTCTGGTGACAGCCAGAACTCTGTGTGCACTGGGTGGGGCTTCCATGCAGGACTATGGAAAATTCGAGGGAATGTTAATTTTCTGAGTTTACTATACAGCTGCAAATACACACATTGCTTTAAAAAGCTATTCCAAATAATTACCCATAGCATAAGAATATTGCTTTTACCATATTTCTGAAAGATCTGCTGTTTTATTAATTTCTTGATATTCTAGTATTTTCTTGTATCCTTTGCATTATAATGCATATGTATTATTTAAACAAAGCTAACTGCATTGATCAATTCAGTTCTATATTGCAATTCAGTACAGTTTTTAAAACTGATGTGAAAATGAAAATCAATTTGGCTGAAGTACTCATGATTTCAGCCTTTTTTCATACATTCATTCTGCAAGTTAGTTCCTTGTGAAACGGTGAAATTTCTGGTACAGATACCTAGAGTTTAAGGTACAAGTTTATGAACTTTGTTTTATGCAGATGAACTACTTCTGTTTATTGGTCTAGGCAGAAATACTGCTTTATACCTATTTATATTCCCAATAATTATTTCAAAAAGAAATTAAACTTCTAAAATTATTTTGTATCAAGTATCTTTTCTTATATATTCCTGATAATCAAATGTAATCTTTGAGGCTTAAGATAGAATTCTGTTGGATTTTTATGTGCATGCAAGAAAACTGCTGAATTGCAACTAATTGTGATTAATTAATGACATGCTGGGCATGTAACCGGGCACATGACTGACACGAGACCAGGACCTCATCCATTAGCAGCGGTGACTTCCACAATTCATGTTGCGCGCGCGCGCGCGCACGCACGCACGCACGCACGCACGCACGCACACACACACACACACACACACACACACACACACACACACACAACCCAATAGTATTCTGATCTTAGGAATTTTTGTCCTATCCATTTCAGCTTATAAGTTGTTATTCACCACAGGGGACAAAGGTTCATCATTCTGATCTTCTAACTTTTCCCTTTTCTTAGTACCAGTCATCGGTCAGAAAAAAGTGAAGTCAGCATTGGTGAAGAAATAGATGAGATTTCTGTGGACTTAGAAGACTTCAATGCTAGTGATAAAGTATGACGTTTGTATCTTATATGGGTTGGATGTTTATGCACTTTAGTACGTAGTATATCATTACGGAAAGCTTTTGAGGCATAGAATTTCATATGTTTAGAATCTTCCCTATGCTTCTTGCAGGCATATGGTTATTTTGAAAAACTGTAGCTCTAAACAAGACTTGCTCTAACTTTTCCAGGGCTAGTTACAGGGAGGCCTTTGGCAGGAGGGTGGCTTCAGGAATCTGTGTTGTAATGCAACAGTTCCCGAAGTACCATTATTTCAGAACATGGTGAGAAATTTAGATGGTTTCTGTTCGGCCATTAAACACTAATTAGATGAGCAGGAAAATGTGCATTAAAGGAAAGCCCAGAGAATGCATCAGTGTTGGATCCCCTGCAGGGATGTATGGAACACTGTGGAACACATATATAACTGGGCCTTATTCAGTTGAGCTTTGAAATTTATCATGAAATTAACTACTGTTAACAGTGGTAAATACAGCAAGCTCAACATCTACAAGAACTGAACATTTCTGTTAGACTAAATCTTTAGAATACAAATCGATAAAGTTTTGATCTGCATTGCTTGAGTACAAAATCCAGCTGTAAAACAGAAGGCATTTTAAATGAAAATTGTATGTAATTACGTTGTTTCTCATGTTTTGGCATAGGAGAGGGGAATGCCAACCTCTAAAAGCCTCATTCTTTTCCCCAACCACCTTTCTCTATGAAGAAAGTAATGTGTGAATTGGGATGCTCCTACTTTATCTGAATAGGAGATGCCCCTAATGTACATCCATTCATTCTCTGAGTGCAGGAGCTGTAAGTTATGTGGAATTCTGTCAGCAAGGTGATGTCTCTGCTTTTTAAGATGCTGTCTAGGTTTCTCATTGCTTTCCTCCCAAGAAGCAGGTGTCTTAATTTTGTGGCTGCTGTCACCATCTGCAATGATCATAGAGCCTAAGAAAGTAAAATATGTCACTGCCTCCATATCTTCCCCTTCTATTTGCCAGCTGGTGATGGGACCAGTAACCATGATCTTAGTTTTTTTTGAGATACAATGGCTTAAATCCTCTTCCACAGTTTGTACCGAAAAAGGCTGATAACACCAGCTGTACCAATTTTTCAGAAATTAAACATTTCTGATTCCCCACCAAAGGTCCTAAGACTCAATTTGGAGATCTCTTTCTTCATGGAGAAGCTGTTGGGAGCTGTGACCAAAGGTGAAAGTCTTTAATTTCTAAAGATCACTGCTGCTGGTAAAATAATGCCAGCTATAATTTTTGGAAGTTAAAGATTTCCTCTTGTCCTGTGTCCCTCCACCAACTTCCCCACAGCAAAAGGAATCCCTAGGGATCCTTGATACCTTTGTAGGTATATGTGTGCGATCAGGAATTTTTACTTCTAAAAAATCACTGTGCCTCCCTATTAAAATTCCTTGCTTGACAGCCAAGTAAAAGCTTGCCAGAACACAAAGGTCTTTGCCTGTTCATGAAAGCATCGCTAAGATGGAGCCAGGCCAGTCAAAGGGAGTTCTGTAGTCCAAGAGCAGCCAACAAAAATGTGAACAGACCTCACATCAGGTGCCTTTCAAAACTTGTACAGTGGTGCCTCACTAGACGATGATAATCCATTCCAATGAAATCGGTGTTTAGCGAAATCATTGTCTAGCGAAAAGCATTTCCCCATTGGAATGCATTGAAACCTGTTTAATGCGTTCCAATGGGGAAGAATCGGCGTTGTCTAGCCAGGATCGGCCATAGGAAAGCCGCTTTGCAAACCGCCGATCAGCTGTTTAAATCGCTGTCTTGCGAGCGCGGAGGGAGCTGTCAAAATCGTCGTCTAGCGAAAAACAGTTTGTGAAGCAGGGACCAAACATTGTCCAGCGAAATTCCCCCATAGGGATCACTGTTTTGCGAATCGCTATAGCGATCGCAAAAAGTCGATGTCTAGCGAAAAAACTGTTATGCGGGCTGTCTAGCAAGGCACCACTGTAATTTAGGATTGTAGCAGATCCGGCTTTGCTGTAAATACCATATGGAACTTGTTCCCATTTGGCTCCTGTCGTTAGCAGAAGTAGCTGAATTAACCAGAAATCAAAAGCTTGCTCTGGTGTCAGAAACCTTTGTGCCAATTTGTTATTCATAAATGAAACAGGATTTTTAGGTCAAGAACGAACTGTGGTTTAAAATGTCCCTTGTGAAATAAAATGTATGTCATACCTTTTCATTTCTGCATAGCATAGCTGCTCACTGTAGCAGGACCAGGTTACGTTAAGCTGAGCAGTAATAAACAACCCATGTATACTAGCATACAGCTCATTCACAGTAAGCAGTATAAAGACTAATGTGCTCATATTGAGAGTATATTATCCTACTGTCTCTGTGTATGGTTCACGAGCTGCACAGTGGCAGAGAAAAAGGCAATTCAAGGGGTGATCAAGACGGCCCAAAACATCATTGGCTGTTCACTCCCCTCTTTGGAAGAATTGTATAAGAACAGATGTAAGAGGAAGATATCTAACATACTGAAAGACTCCTCTCATCCGGGATATCAGCTCTTTAAACTATTACCATCAGGAAGGAGATTCAGGGTATTGAAAGCAAGGACAAGCAGATTCAAGAACAGTTTTTACCCAAGTGCAGTATTGAGTTTAAATGCGGGGCCATAAGTTTTTGGTGGACTTTTTAATTGCTGAGAGAAAACGGGGTATCTATATTTGGATGATGAAAGTTGTGTATATTTTAACTTTTTTTTGTAGTGTTGTCCAGTTTTACCTTGGGGAAGAGCACCTCATTTCGTTGCACCCACTTGTGAGCGCAATGACAAATAAATTTCTTATGTCTTATGTCTTATGTCTTATAATAAACTTAATTCTAACAAAATTCTGTACTTGCAGTTCAGGTAGCAGAACACACTGTTCAGCAGTTCTCAACTGTGCTTTATACATGTAGCAGTGCAGTTTAATTCTTCATTTTGCTGAAGTATTAAGTATTTTTTCAGTGAATACTCTATTCCTGCCATCTTTGAAAATTAAGTGTAACCTATTTCACTTTTATGAACTTTGAATAGCTGTTTCCAGCTCAGTTTTTATTTTTAAATCCTGATCAACATTTTGCATTTTAGTTAAAGTTAGAATTGCAATTTGCATGTATATTTTTATCATAGTTCATAGTTTCCCTAATGAAAATAGTCAAATAATTTTAGAAAAGGATAACCATTACATATTAAAGTTTGTAATGGTTGTAAGTTGCTGACAGCTTTTAATAGGTCTTCCATTGTTATGTTAGTGGAAAATTTAGGATACTAGGGCTGCACTCTTCAGAATACATCTGATTTAGTTTCATAAAATGTGTATATCGGATTGTTGTACTGGTGGACTTGAAGAGGATGTGGACTTGAAATGTTGTTAGGCATTTAAAAGGAGATGGGACTTTTTAAAAGATGGGACTTTTTATAAACAGCTTTAGATTCAAATTTCAGTTAATGTTTTCTCCTTTTCCCCCCTTCTAGCTTGAAGATCTCACCCAAGACCTCACCATTTCTCATTTAAGTGGTGATGCTGATTACTTAGAAGATGTTGCATGAGTACAGAGCAGAAATCATCATTTGTTGCATTGTGAGCCTTTGTAGACTATATTTTAAGACAATCACTCTGCTGAAATGTCCCCTCCCAAATTGTGCCTTGTGTTTCAAAGGGAGAAAAACAACCACCAACGAATCTGGAGAGGGGAATAGAGCTTCTAAACTTGCAAGGAGTAGGGAAAAATGCTCTTGCTATCTTGTTCAGCTAAACCTTTCATGCAAGATATTGGATAATTCCCTGGAAGAAATCTGTTGCAGGCAACAGACATGAATAATTTGTAGTGGAGGAGATCAGCAAAGCAGATGAAGAGTGAAAATCAGAATTTAATATTATAGTTAACGTCTGACTTTTTGCTGAAGAAAACAGGATGATTCAGTATTTGAACTTGTTCTTCTGAGACCCAATTGTAAGTATTGGTTTTCAGTACAATTTCTCTTTCATAACTATAGAAGTTACTTCATTGGTCAGGGGATCTTCAAAAAGGATTTATTAGGATGCCTATCCTGAGGCATATGAAAATACACTAGTGTCAGAACTAAGAATCCCCCCATGGTTTCTAGTAATTTGGTCCCTTGTTGCAACATAGGTGCTTAGTTCTTTGTACCCAAGGTCACAAGGTACTTCTGAAAATTGCAGCTGGAATATGAGCCTTAACTTTAAACTTATTTTTATATATTTAAACATTTGTTACTCTAAGCTAGCCCTTTGTTTAATTTAATGAAAACTGCAAATGGTTATTAGCATGAGTTTTTTTCTTTGAAACAGCTTAATACAGAATAAAAATACTGTTGCAAGAGTGGCTGTTAAAAGTTTGGGAATGTTCTGTGATATGAATCTTTCATTTAAAATAATATTGAGTGTATGTGTGTGTGTCATTTTTTAAAAAAATATGGGATAGCATTTAGTCTGATTCTGTGCATCACAACCACATCTTTTTAAAAAACTTGAATATATAAAAAGAGGAAACATCTAAAGCTCCTTATCTTCAGTTCATGTAAAGTAGGGCTATAGAACTTCCAGTCTTCCAGATGTTGTTGGGCCCCAGCTCCCATTAGCCCTACCCAGTGTGGTCATTGGCCAGAAATTATAGGCATTGTAATCCCCTTTACAAATGAGACATCATCCTTATTTTACAGTGGTGCCCCGCATGACAATGACACTGCTAAACAACAAATCCGCAGGACAATGACTTTTTGTGATCGCTATAGCAATTCGCAAAACAGTGATTTCAATGGGGGATTTTCACTTCACAACAATTAGGTCTGTGCTTCGCGAACCATTTGTTCGCAAGACAATTTTTCCAGCTGATTGTCGGGTTCCTAAAATGTCTGCCCTGTGTTTTCCGGACCCATGCTTTGCAGGGCAGCCATTTTAACAACTGATCGTCGCTCGGAAAATGGCTTCCCTATGGGCGATCTTCGCTGGACGACCAGGTATTTTCCCCATTGGAACGCATTAAATGGGTTTCAGTGCATTCCAATGGGGAATTGTTTTTCGCATGACGACAATTTCGCTTAACAGCGATTTCAGGGGAACAGATTATCGTCGTCATGCGGGGCACCACTGTATTTTTAAAAGACAATTGTGCAGGATTGCAGACAGGGTACAGCCTACCAAAGACTGAAAACACAAAAGCAGTTGTCAGTATGAGGGGAAACAGCTGTAACAGTTGATGAACTCAAGAGCAGCCCCAGCCACCAATACAGTGGAAATTGCTTGGGAAAGTGGCAACAGAGGTTCTTCTTCATGGCCCCTGTGAATCACACCCTGGGCGATTCGCACCTGCGTGGAGCCTCATCAGAAGATTCTAGAGCTTCTGTGGTAGCAATAAACACACTAGAATATTTATTTATTTATTTATTGGACTTATATACCGCCCCATAGCGCTACAAGCACTCTCCGGGCGGTTTACAATTTTAATTATAAAGGCTACACATTGCCCCCCCAGCAAGCTGGGTACTCATTTTACCGACCTCGGAAGGATGGAAGGCTGAGTCAACCTTGAGCCGGCTACCTGGGATTTGAACCCCAGGTCGTGAGCACAGTTTTAGCTGCAGTACAGCGTTTTAACCACTGCGCCACGAGGCTCATATAAGTATCTTGGCACCAAGTGTCCCCTTTCAGTTTCTTTCAAATGCCTCATTGAGCGCCTCACTGCTTCTGTGACTAAAAGAGAAAGAGAGCTTATTTTTGATTCCTTCCTGTTATCAATCTTTTTTCTTTTAAACTATTAGATCAAACTCATTATCAGAGATTTTTCCTTTCCCCTCGCTCGCCCTCCTGCTGCAACACCCCCTCTTCAATCATCGTTTTTTTTATCAATTTTTTCCCTCCTTTTCATGGCCCCTTTGGGCCCATTTAAGCACTGTGTTGTCTGTGATAATAAGATCCCACTTTCTGATGGACATGCTAAATGCCTTTTGTGTTTGAGAGAACATCAAACCTCCTCCTGTACCCACTGCAAAAAATTTTAAGCCCGGAGTTCTTCGGTCTTGCCTCTTGAGGCTAAAACTCCAACTTTGGGAACAATCCTTATAACCAGTTCAAATGGCCTACCTCCCTGTAGGGCCACTTCCCAAACCAAAGCAATGGAAAAAGCTGTTACTGAATCATCGAAACAACGTCCATGGGCAACACCAGCTCATTCCGATTCTCCATCTGCATCGTCTAAGACCTCAGAGACACACAAATCGAAACCCTCGATACTGAAGTCCTCGTCTTTGAAGACAGCTTCTAAATGTCAGAGACCTACTGAAGCTGCTCCAGCCTGTTTCTCCTAAATGAGCTAAACATTCTAAGCCTACAGACATCCCACTACAACCACAACAACTCTCCGAATCAATTTTGGTCAAATCTCCCTCAGATGATGACAGACCTTGTCCCATCAACCCTGTTCTCAGTCTCCAGAATGGGATGATAGAGTCGACCGACTAATGTTCGCTCCTCCCAGTCCACAACCTTCCATTCCTTCCAGCAGTCCTTTGGTTATTCCATTGCCCGAGGATTCCCATCCCGAACGGCTCAACACAGTTCTAAATTCGATGCTCTCAGATAGCCCACCAATCCCTAACCAGAACCGTCGACATCAACAATCTCAGCAGCTCGCTTCATCGCATGTGGTTCAAACTCACGCTCAGCACATGCATCAGGTTGCCATTTTCCCCAACCAGTGCTCTGCTCAACAAACTGCACCAACTAGTCGACCAGGTGTTTTCCCGGTTTGATAATACCATCTAATAGTTAGCCTACCTCTCAACAACCGTCGGTGTCGAAGCGGCCACATCACCGAGAGGTGGCTATACCTCAACCTGCTCCCCACTTGTTATTGAAAAAAACTCAGACGGTTGAGCAGATTTCATCCACACATGAGGCTTTTGCAGCCCCAGCCTCCCGATACTTTCCTACTACAATAGATGACAGAAATCACTCTTCATGCACGGCATCGCCCGTGCCCGTTTATTCAACTGCTGTGCTATCACATCACAGAGACACAGGTTCTGATATTGAGAATCCTTTATATCCATCCTGGTCCATGGATACACACTCCATTCCACTACAGCAACACAGTTCCTGTCCTCTGGTAAATCCAAGTCATTGACACCAAGCTCAACATTGAGGTCCATCCCTACCAATCAAGATCCGTCGATGCTCAACCACCATTTTTGATGTCAGCGATCCTCGACATCGGCAGATGGACATGCCACCTCCATCTCATAACCGGCAATACTATGAAACTCAGCCTGTTGACACCAATGTTGATCAACAGTCCATCAACTCCAGATGCAACCTCGATGGCTCTGACCATGGATCTCAGCCTCAGACTCTATAGGTATTACTTACCTCTCCAGAGTCAGACATTGTAGATACTGACCTGCTGTCACTGGCAGAGGATTTCTAGGATGCCCAACTTATTATTCACATGGCTAAATCCCTTGATCTGCAAATCCACCAACCATCGACAGGACCAGCTGATCATCTATATGATCCAATCTCTTAAAATACAACCACTCCAGTACACATAGCAATGTTGCCATCAATACTGTACAAGGATCCTGGACAAAACCAGCTTCCTCCCATACCATGTCTAAGTGGATTGATAACCTCTATAAAATCCATGACCCAGAACCATTTTCCTCCAAAAACAACCAGCTCCAAATTCTATATTTGTCGAAGCCTCTCAATTGAGATCTCGACACCGACAATCTCTCATACCACCAGATAAAGATAGCCGACGAATAGACTCCATGAGTAGAGGGCTTTACTCTTCCACAGTCTTCACCATGCGAGTCACTAAATATCAAGGAGCCATGGGAACTTACCAACACTTCATCTGGGACAACATGTCCACCTTTATTAAATCCCTGCCAGAGGATAAAAAGATACTAGCTCAAACCTTCCAACAAGAAGGTCTGTCTGCTGCTAAACAACAGATGCTTTCTGCCTGCCACACTGAAGACACTACAGCCAACTCCATGGCCACTTCAGTAACCCTACGCCATTTTTCCTGGCTCAGAACAGTCAGCTTAGCTGAAGATGCTCGGGCACGTATCGAAGACCTCCCCTTCGATGGAGCAGGTCTTTTTCATGCAGAAACTGACGATATACTAGAGGACATACAAAAAAAAGTTGAGCAGCCAGACATTGGGGAGTTTACCCTTCCTACCAGCAATGTCCTCAGGAAAATCAATGGAAATGACTCTATAACTCGTACCAGAGGTTCCAACGAGACCCTCCACGATAAACCTCTTAGAATCCATACTTCAAAAAACAAAGAGCCAAAACCCGGCAACAGCCTGCCACTAGGTGGAATGACTGGAAACCCAAACACCATGTTTGACGTTCCTTTGACTGAGATTGCCACCCACCCCACCAACCCTGCCCTCTGGAAACATCTACATGGGAATCCATCACCACAGATTCCTGGGTATTCTACATCATCAAAAATGGCTACCGCATCCACTTCTTCCAACTTTCTCCGACAGCACATGTCGTTACTCCTCTGTCACAATCTCTGGAAGAAGAAATAACGAATTTACTTCTCAAAGATGCCATACAACCCATCAAAACAGCACCAGGTTTTTCTCTCGCTATTTCACAGTCCCCAAGAAAGACAGGAGCCTTTGCCCTATTCTAGATGTAAGATTATTAAACAACTACATTGTCACCACAAAATTCTGGATGGTTACTCTAGAATCAGTTCTTCCCTTCGAAAAACGACTGGTTCACCGTCATAGACCTAAGAGATGCTTACTTTCATATTGCAATGCATATTGCACAAAGAAAATTCTTTTGTTTCCAATTTGGATCACAAGCATACCAATTCAGAAGACTCCCATTCGGCCTTGCAACAGCTCCGAGAACGTTCACCAAGTGCATGGCGCCGATAGCAACCTACCACAGACTTCAAAACATTCTTGTCTTTCCGTATATCAACGACTGGCGCCTTGTAGCACACTCCAGTCACAAAGCTTGCTCTTCTTCGTGATCTTGGTCTAATTATCAATGAACAGAAATCAAAATTAAAATTTACAAGGACTATACATTACATAGGTGCACTCATAGACTCTACACAAGCTTGCACGTTCCTCCCTGCAAAATCTCTTCATCTTATTTTGCAGCTTCACTCTGCATGCCTTGATAACTGCCTTAACGGTGCAACGAGTTCTAGGCACCATGGCCTCTATGACGACAGTTGTACAGCATGTGCGTCTCAAAATGAGATCCCTCCAATTCTGGTTTCTGGCCCTATTCGATCCACTAACAGACTCTCCCCACACTCTCCTAAGAGTGACTCCAGAACTGGCATCTCAACTTCAATGGTGGCATTCCCATACCAACCTTTCTATTGGGTGACTGTTGCAACAACCTCACCTGCGAATACAAGTCACTACCAACACCAAATCCCTCACAGTCCACACCAAATGGTCTCACAGAGAAAAACTGCTCCACATAAATGAGTTGTAGCTACTAGCCATCATAAAGTCCTGCAAGGCTTTCAGAAACCTCCTTGTAGGAAAAATGGTACAGATCGCCACCAACAACACCACGGTGATGTACTACATTCTAAAACAAGGCGGCATCCGCTCCCCAGGTCTCCTCTATCTAGCGGTCGACCTCTGGGAGTGGTGTCTGCAACATCATATCTGTCTCACAGCCTTACACAACTCTGGTCAAGACAATGACCTAGCAGATTCGCTCAGCCGTACAGATGCCAAGCTCACGAGTGGGAACTAGATCAATCAGTATTTCGCCAACTATGCCAGAAATGGGGCACAGCGACTCTCAATCTCTTTGCCTCCCGAGTGAATCCGAAATGCCAACTGTATTGCTCCCAAGCAGGAATAGGAAAACATTTCCAGGCACACACGTTTGTCGGCTGTTAGCCCAAGACTCCTACCAGCTTTTTTCCGCCATTCCCTCTCCTCCACAAAGTTGTTGTCCGTCTGCAAGACAAAACCAATGCCAGAGTGGTCCGGTGGTCCAGATAGGCGGGGTATAAATAAAAATAAATAAATAAATAAATCGTTATAGCCCCTTGGGTGGCCGAGACAGACTTGGTTCTGAGTGCTCCGCAGTCTCTCATCAGACATCCACCATCTCCCCTGCCTGCCACACCTCACACAGAACAACTCCCAAGTCCTACACCCAGACTTATCTGTTCCGCACGTGGCAGGGTGGAGGATTCTCCCTCATTAATGAAGATTTCTCATCATGACAAAAAACCATCCACAAGGAAAGCCTACCTGTACAAATGGAAGAAATTTCAATCCTTTACCAAATGTTCCTCATCATCCTGCATCAATCAATTACTTTCCACTTTCTCCGCTTCCTCCTACATCTTAAATCCAAGGGCCCCTCCATCTCATCCTTGAGAGCCTACCTTTCAGCAATAATATCATTGTTGTTGTTTAGTCGTTAAGTCGTGTTTGACTCTTTGTGACCCCATGGACCAGAGCATGCCAGGCCCTCTTGGCTTCAACTACCTCCCGGAGTTGGGTCAAATTCATGTTGGTAGCTTCAGTGACACTGTCCATCCATCTCATCCTCTGTCGTCCCCTTCTCCTCTTGCCTTCACACTTTCCCTACATCATGGTGTTTTCCAGGGAGTCTTCTCTTCTCGTGAGATGGCCAAAGTATTGGCATCTCAGCTTCAGGATCTGTCCTTCCAGTGAGCACTCAGGATTGATTTCCTTCAGAATGAATAGGTTTGTTCTTCTTACAATGCAGGGGACACTCAAGAGTTTCCTCCAGCACCACAATTCAAAAGCATCAATTCTTCGGTGGTCAGCCTTCTTTATGGTCCAGCTCTCACTTCCATACATCACTATTGGAAAAACCATAGCTTTGACTATGCGGACCTTTGTCGGCAAGGTGATGTCCCTACTTTTTAAGATGCTGTCTAGATTTCTCATCACTTTCCTCCCAAGAAGCAGGAGTCTTTTAATTTTGTAGCTGCAGTGATCATGGAGCCCAAGAAAGTAAAATCTGTCATTGCCTCCATATCTTCCCCTTCTATTTACAGTACCTGGTGGTGATGGGACCAGTGGCCATGATCTTAGTTTTTTTGATGTTGAGCCTTAGACCATTTTTTGGCGCTCTCCTCTTTTACCCTCATTAAGAGGTTCTTTAATTCCCCTTCACTTTCTGCCATCAGAGTGGTATCATCTGCATATCTGAGGTTGTTGATGTTTCTTCCGGCAATCTTAATTTCGGTTTGGGATTCATCCAGTCCAGCCTTTCGCATGATGTATTCTGCATATACAGTGGTGCCTCGCTTAATGAGCGCACCGTATAACGACAAAATCGCATAGCGATCCATTTTTTTGGATCGCTAATGCGATCGCTCAACGTCGTTTAGATAGGGCGAAAATCGCTTTACGAAGATCGGTAAGCGTTTCGCTTACCGATCTTCGCAAAACGAAGCCCCGACGATCAGCTGTTCGGCGGACAAAATGGCCGCCGGAAGCTCCATAATGGCCACGCGCAGCGTTTTCGCGCCCTCCCCTTGCTTAACGAGGGCGCGAAAATGGCTGCCGGCCATAGGAAACCTCGCTGAACTGTGAGTAAAGGAGCCTTTTGGAACGCATTAAACAATGTTTAATGCATTCCAATGGCTTTCCCTGTCCCGTTCAGCAATGTTTCGCTATAGCGAAGGTTAATCTGGAACGGATTAACCTCGCTATGCGAGGCACCACTGTAAATTAAATAAGCAGGGAAAAATTATCATACCAACCTCCAAATTCTCCAGCAGCAAACTTCTTCAAACATTGATCAAAACATTTCCTGAAACGTTTCATATCTACCCCAATACTCAACCTCCCTGTCCACAGTGGTCACTAACTCTTGTTTTGAAACAGCTTGCCAAAGCTCCTTTTGAGCCATTAGCTACAACTGACTTGAGACTCCTCACCTTTAAAACAGCTTTTCTCAGCTCGACGAGCTAGTGAATGGGCAACTTTACACTATGACTACCCTTATCTACATTTTTTCCCGATAAATTTCCTTCCTCCCCAAAATTGTCTTTTATTTTCACCTTTCCCAGCCAATTGTCCTTCATTTTTTTCCGTCACCTTTTTCAAACCAAGAAAAAATACTCCATATGTTGGAGGTAAGAAGAGCTCTTGCTTTTTATCTCCAACGTACCCAGCCTTTTAGACAGTCATCTTGTCTCTTCATAAGCCATCGGCTACCTACAAAAGGCCGCCAGGTGACTTCTCAATCTATCTCCAGATGGGTCGCCTCTACCATTCATTTGGCTTATCAACCTCCTCAACAACCAGCCCTTAGAGTGGTTCGCCCTCACTCCACCAGGTCAGTGGCAGCCTCTACAGCCTTTCTCTGCGGCATACCTCTTCTGGATGTCGGTGCCTCTGCCACTTGGACACAGCCGTCCACATTTATCCATCTTTATAGACTTGACCTCTGGCAGAAGTCTGATGTGGCATTTGGTCGTGCTGTTCTAGCCTCTACCTTGGCGTGACACCCTACCTCTGGGTGAAACAGCTTATTAGTCACCTAGGGTGTGATTCACAGAGCCCATGAAGAATGACGGGTTACCCACTTGTAATTGTAGTTCTTCGAGTGGACCTCTGTGATTCACACATCCCACCCATCCTCTCCTCTGTCACGCCATTGTTTGCAACTGAAAGGAGACACTTGGCACCAAGGTACTTATATGAGTGGGGAGGGGCATATTCTAATGTGTTTATTGCTACCGCAGAAACTCTAAAATCTTCTGATGAGGCTCCGCTCAGGCAGAAATCACCCAGAGTGTGAATCACAAAGGTCCACTCGAAGAACTAGAATTACAGATGGGTAACCTGTCGATCAACAGATCAGCTTTGTGAAATAGCATGAATGGTTTAAAGGTTGATAGTGCTTCTGTGATACTTTATGGATGATAAAGATACAGTAAGTCCTGGTTACTTTATGAAACTAAAATTCCAAATGTATTTTCTTAAGTACTGTAAAAATAAGATATTAGATACATTCAAGTAAAAACAATGACAACTTCTCTTTTGAGTAGTCACTTCTTGGTGAAGCATATTTGAACAAATTATCTTGGATGGACTTTCAGAGATCCACATATTTGCATGGTTGCTGTGGACAGTGTGTCAGAAGTCCTCTTTCATTGTAGAATTACCCTGTATCACTTTCCAACTTAATGGTGTTTCTAAAAGGGTTTTCCAAACACGTGAGATATTTGATTTTTGCCAGTGCTGTTCACACATAGACACACCCTGTGAGTTTCCATGTCCAACCAGGAATCTGATCTCCTGAGTCCTATCACCCCATACTGGATATCCTAAATAAAATGCTATTTTTCCTCAAAGCCCCAGCAGGACTTGCAAAGGAAGAGTTTATGCTGTAAATGTTTAGTGACAAGATTAGAGATGGGCATAAATTTTAAAATGAATAATTTGTTCAAAAATCACTAATTTGTTGATTCGTATTTGTACAAATCAATGCCAGTGAATACAAATCAGTGATTTTAGAAATTTTTGATTTGTTTATTTGTTTGGCACCTTGAGACACCAATATTGCAGGGAAACTTTCTCTGACTATCCTCTACAATCCCTTAAAGTTTGGTGAAGATTGGGTTTTCCCAAGCCAGCTGCTAAAGGGCACTTTCCTGGGGGGGGGGGCGACCCACTTTGTGGGCAGATAACTTGGATGTCTAAAACCCAGTTTTTACCAAACTTGGATGGATTATAAAGGAGAATCATGGGTAACTTCTCTGTGGTTTGGTGTCTCTAGGTGCCTGGGGAGAACTCCTGGAGGAGGGCCTCCTTATAGGTGTATAGCATATCCAAACCTCAAACAGGCGTTGGCACAGTGCTGGTTCTCCATACCTCTAGACCTCTTAAGACAAGAATAGAAGAACATTGAGTAATTTGAGAAATAGAAGACTGGTTAGTCCTCTTGCCAGCCACTTCACAGAATTTACCTACACGATAAAAGATTTAATATTCTGGGTCATGGATATTGTTCCTGTTAAATCTGAAAGGTCCTTACCGAGAAGGAAATCGATTAGATATTGAGGTTGAACACTTTAGCCCCTTTTGGGCTAAATGAAGAAACAGATTTCTTATTATAGCACAGTCCCCATTATCGCTGATTATCTAACTGTCCATGACTCGTCTGCCAGCTGAGAATAAGTAGACACCATCCCTTCTGTATTCACACTTTAAATCAATTTTGGAGCTGGTATAGACCAAACAAGAAGCAAACATTCTAAAAGCATGGTATGTAACGTATTTTTCGCTCCATAGGACGCACCTCTCCATAAGACGCACCAAATTTTTAGAAGAAGAAAACAGGAAAAAAATAATCTGTTTTCTTCTCCTAAAAATTTGGTGAGCCTTATGGAGAGGTCTGTCTTACGGAACACACCCTAGGACCATTTGGAGGCTCAGCTAGCCCCCCCTCCCCCGGAGGCCAGAGAGGGCGAAATCACCACCTTCAGGGACTCATCTGAAGCTTCCCAAGCCTCAAAAGAGTCCCAGAAGGTGGTGATTTTGCCCCCTCTTTCCTGGTGGGGGGGCAGGGTGAGCCTCCAAAGGGTCCTAGGGTGTGTTCCAGGACCCTTTAGAGACTCACCCTGCCCCCCTGGGGTCAGAGGGGGCGAAATCGCCACCTTCAGGGACTCTTCTGAAGCTTCCCAAGCCTCAAAAGAGTCCCAGAAGGTGGTGATTTCGCCTCCACTGGCCCCGTGGGGGAGTGGGGGAAGCCTCCCAAGGGTCCTCGAAGGCAGACCCTTGGGAGGCTCCCTCCACCCCCCCTCGGGGCCAGAGGGAGCAAAATCACCACCTTCAGGTACTCTTCTGAAGCCTTCCAAGCCTCAAAAGAGTCCCAGAAGGTGGCAATTTCGTCCGCACTGGCCCCGTGGGGGGTGAGGGGAGCGTCGCAAGGGTCCGAGAATTTTCCAGGACCCTTGCGACGCTCCCTCCCCGACGGGGCCAGCACGGGCGAAATCGCCAGCTTCCAGGACCTTTTGTGAGGCTGGCCCCATGGGGTGGGGGTGGGGGAGCATCGCAAGGGTCCTGGAAGGCTCATTCAGACCCTTGGGAGGCTCCCCCCCAAGGGGCCAGTGGGGGCAAAATCGCCACCTTCACTCCATAAGACGCACAGACTTCCCACACACACACACACTTTTTTTGGGGGGGGGGGAAGTGCATCTTATGGAGGAAAAAATACGGTATATTGTATGCCGTCAACAAGCTGTACTAGGGGTTTGTTGATCTTGTTATGTGCATATTCATTAATGTTTCATATTGTTAACTGTATAGATAAGATAAAAGCTCTGGCTGTCCGAAGCTAGTTGTTTCTAAATTAATATTTAAATTTTTTATGCTTAGCTCCTTAAGAAGGCCACAGCTGACACACATCCAGCCTGAGCTTTTTTTTACTGTATCTCCAGAAAGTTGCTATTTAGATAACAAAATCTACATTGCCAGTTTTTACATATCTTAAGACGCCGTCTCCCATTTGTACTTTTGTGGATAAGGGGAGCAAAAGCAGGTAGTAGTCCTGGCCATGTTCTGCCCTCTCTTTTGCACATATGCAACAACCCAACTTAGCTACTAGAGAATGCTACCTGGCTAGCTCCCCTGCTCCTGATTCCAGAGGTAGTTCCCTCTTCAGAGCCTCTTTAGAGTGGTGAGCAGATGATGCCTCCATGTACCTGTGAGCAATGCATTGCCAGGGCCACCCTTGCTCTTCTCTAGCCCTACTCCCCCCACAAACACACCTCTTTTCTTCAACTTCCTTCCACACTGATACACACCCCAAAAGTGTTCACATCTCTTGAGGGGAATGTTCCCCATCTGTGATTTAAGAATCCTCTCCTCTTTTGTGGCACTGGTTAGCAAATTTAAGACATTTGTAGACTGTAAATTCGTATGGAGTTGCTGAAGCCAAGGAAAGCATCAGATAATGTTCTGCGAAATGACTGATTCTAATATTCATGCTGTGTTATACAGATGCCAAATCAGTACAGTACACTTCCACTTCTGCAGGGACTTATAAAGAATGCAATCAAAAATGCCTAAAATGGTCTTGGGCAATGAGAAAGGTTTTATGTGGTACTTCGAGAATAATAAGGACCATTCTAGCACATCTGGAGTGTTCAAGAAACAGGGTGTCTTGGCTGAAAACACACTTGCTGTGTTTTGATTACCGTGCTCCTTATCTCTGATAATGGGGGACAACTAGAAGAAAGGTTCTATGGATGACCTTAACAAGGGTTGTGAAAGAATGACAAAAAAAATTTGGCCAGAACCTTATTGTTAGCTTATGCTTGTGTAAGAGAAATAGCTTATGTCTTGGTAGCAAATTGCCAGTCATTAACAAGGTGCTGGTAGCTTTCCTTGACACATTTCAAAAGGTATGGTTATACACAGGTCCAGGAACACAGCACCTCATTAATTGGTAGCAATCTGCTGCCAGTACTTAACACAATTTATTTTATACAAGTGTAAATTGGCAATAGAATTCTGGCCATTTTGTTCTATTTTCATGTGAGTCATATTTAAATAGCAACTGATAGTGGCTGATACACGAATATTTTATAACTGTTTGGTTCCTCTTATTTGGGAATGAGTGATACTTTGAAATCTAATGCTCCGTTCACATGCACCCATGCGTATACATACACTCAACTTACCATATTTCCCCCTACATTATAATAAATAGAACTTTAAGCAAATGTTAGTAAGTTCAGAGAAACATGACCACTAACTAAATCTCAGACAGGAAACAGTGTAGAAAGCATTTGCAACAGACAGAACTTTCAGTGAGCACAGAATTGGCTTCAGTTAGAACAAAAGAAGCTGCAAAGCTCAATGTTAAAAAATGTGGTTTTCATTTTCATTTCTTGTTTTCCTTTTTTCCCCTTCCTTTTGGTATGCTTTAAGCTACCTGACTTTAAAAGATGCCCAACAACATTTTCTCTTGCTAGATAAATGAATTAGGCACCTTGTGCCTCTTGCCCTCTGTAAACATACATGTTCACTATGTTTATTATTATGTTGAGGAATTGTTGCACATCTCTTTTTTATTAATTATACTATGAATAAGTAGAAAATAGAAGTATAAATCTACAACCCTGTGTCATCTCCATGTTTCTCGTATTAGCTGGCTCCTCCACCTTCTTAAAAGAAATTAGGGCTTCTACTCCACCTATTTCATTTTTCCCTTCTTTACAAAAGAACTGAGGGTTGGTTCATAACAAACTTTAGCTAAAAGCTATAGTTTTGTTCTCCTAGACTAGATGTGGAAAATTCCTCTTCCTTCAATTGAGCATCATTCAGCCTGGGGAAATTTAGGTACTGTTTTGTCTTTTTACATCTTTGTAGTGGAAGAAATTGCTCTTTCTGCAGTTCTCCATTTCTCGCACACTAGGTGACCTATTTTCTTATCACGTACGTATACAATCTGTAATGAGAGAGTGCCAAAATCTGATGATTGATAAGATTTTGCAGCCACATGAACCAAACAAGCAAAGATCTCTGGAAAGGAATGCAAAGCAGGTGTTTCCTCTAAAGTAACAGCTCTTTCTTTTCATTAACAGTGCTATAACAGTCTTCCTTTACTGATTGCTTGTATGGGTGTGGCAGGTTCTTGTACCCATGGATTTCATTCTGCCTCCCATGGGAAGAAGTGGCTTGAGAATGGGATGAACTGTGCTAAATGCTTCTGACTCCTGGAAAAAAGAGGGTATTGTCCAAAGTCTGGTGTAGTGCAGCAAAGGCTTGCAGCATAAAAACTGCAGGGCTTTGTGATAAATGGGGGCTGCATTATGTCACACATTTTCAGATTTCCCTAAAGTAAGATGCAGTCCTCACAGTAGCTGGAACACAACTGAATTTTCTCAGTAATATTGGACACTATCCCTGTTGAAATGTGAAGTATTTGAAGGCAGTTCAGTTTTAAATGGGCAACTAAAAATCATTAGCTTTAAATATGAACTTCTCATGTGTTGGTACAGTTTGATTTAGTTGCCCACATTTTGGACAATACTGGAGCAGGGTTCTGATTATGGGGACTGTCATAATATGAACCTGCAATTCCAAATTTGCTACTATGCTGTCTGCAGTGCTTGACTAATTCTGGGCTCTTCAGCATATCTGTGCAAATGCTGAAGAAGAAATGTGAAGCTTTAATGCAAATATCCAGGAGGAAACTGATCGAATACCAAAACAGGATGTGCTGATAATCTTAGAGTGTGTGAATAGCTCCCAATTCAATCTATGTCCAAACATTTGTCATACAGATTTGGACAAACCTGCTCTGAGCTGCTGAACCAGTTTGTTCTTGGGTTTGTGTGGGTACTTGGATAGTTCTGGGTTTGTGTTAAAAACAAACCTTCACATGCAGCAAACGATGCTATGACTTGGGATGCAGGAAGCTATGCAGTGCCATCACTTTGGGGGATGTGATGGACCTTAATAGAGAGTTCAGTGTGCTTATGTTTCAGACAATCAAGCACTTTCTCAAGTTAGTGGAGAGTCATCTCCACCATAGATGGAGAAGGGAGCAATCTGCAAGACCACTAAATGCATGGCAGGGGATCCAAAGATTGACTTGCTGTATGAATGATTCTCCCAGTCAGTAACCTAGCTTCCAAGAATATGCCCCAGGAAGACATCAAAAGGGTTTTGTTGGTGGTGTTGGCAGAATACCAAAGGACTAACGTGAAGAGAAAGCCTGCTTTGAAGTGAAAAATATTCAGTTATTTTGCCAACAAACTACAAGAGCAGCGGGTACTGACATTTCTTTGCACCAACAATTAGATAAGGAGAAGGAAAAAACAAATGGAGACAGTGGAAAAATAGTCCCTAATGATACTGTGAACTATCCATTCAAAGCCCACATAAGAAAGAACATTAATCCATCTGCATTCTTTCTTACACACAGTCTTGTTAATATGGTGCAGGAGTGTTCCATAACACAACAGCTAGGCTAAAATTGGCACAGCATCCTTCTCCTTAAATGCAAGATGGCTGTCCAAGCAACTGCAGAGGGATATACAGTATATGCTCTAGTGATCGCACTTTAAGTACTCCCCAGGATCTCAACATTTGGGACTGTCCAGGAGAGTTCTGGGGTAATCCTGGTGGTTCAGCTTTTTGTCTCCTGTTCTAACCTGAATACAACCAGAGTGAACTTGTATGATGTGTTGAGTAGCTGGCATACATCAGGGGCAATTGAAGGTGTCTTGCTCTGTACTGTCATTGGCACACACGAACACACACACAAAGGTACAAATATCCCTGATTTGGTCTGGAAGCAATGTATATTGGAAATAGTCTCACATTTGTAGAAAAAACAGCAAATTAATAAATTTAAAAATTAGATTATTTGGATAGTATAAGATACATAACATGGAGAGATACAATAATTATATACTGTGGAGAAAATATCATTTGTCCATATGATGTTTATGTGTAAATAATGTTGTGGGAGATACCTAATGAAGCTGCAAAATATGAGGCTGAGAGAGTGCCACCACTGCATGCTATCTGAAGTGGCTGGCTCTGTTTAGAGACCCAAAAAAAGATCTTTAGAGAAGTAGTAGTTGATAGGATTTCTGTGAAACTAAAAATCTAGAGCAGGGCTGGGCAGCATCAATGGCCTAGGGGGTGCAATTTTATTGTTCCTAGAATCCGCCAAAGACTGCAGAACTCTGCTGCAATCTAACAAAGAAGACCCACTTGTGCTATAAAACAATTCTGTGCACCTTGTTTCAAATGTGAATCATATGGTCACCATGACATTTCCCAGAGCGCAGATACCTGCTGCTTCTGTGCTTTTAGAGTAAACACTGGGAGGGGGAGAGTGACGAAAGGGAAGCATGCGACTAGTATGACAATCACTCGCACATCTCACTCATGTGTCTCACTTCAGCTGTATGTTTCAAGTAAGTGGATACATGATTATAGCCTAAGGGGGCATGTTTACATGAACCTCAGCCTGCTTAAGCTGGGTGGAACTTGTTTTTAAAGAAACCACTAAAATGGGGATATATCATGATTCAGCTCATATTCAGCATGCACATGAAACATCTCACATCTAACAATTTGGGCTTGCTGATTGCAGTCTACAATCGCAATCTAAAATACCTTTACAGTCACACAAGGCGGAACTATTTGAAGGTGACAGACAGAGGGTTCTTCAGCTTTAAAAATAGCAGAACTATGAGTGTCCTGGGTGTTTGAAAGCAAGAGTGGGGTAACAGATCTAGGTCTTCTGATAGATCACTGGGTGTTAAGTACATTATAAAGTATTTCTTGCTCTTGATGGTTTAACAGGAGACAGTAGGAGTGCCAGGTCTCCAGGCAGCGGCTGGAGATTTAGGAAAGTGTTTGGGTTCCTCAATTCTCCAGGCAAGAGAGAGCTGTGCTGCAGGAAGGGAAAATGGATTTTGTATATAAGGTGTCTTCAAAGCTTGGGTATCCAACTCCATTCATTCTTAGTTGTTGCTAAATCATACTGGCTGAGTACAAGGCTGTTTTTATGTATGTTGCAACACTAGTGCACAAAAAAGCAAAGGAACAGCTTTGCATATTTTGCCACCTCACCAGTTGCCAGTCCCCCACCTAAATCTCAATAATGGGTAACCACTTGTTACCCATATAGCAGGATTTTACCCAGACTCTGGCCCCTTTATCCACATATCCTTCCACAGTTAGCTGGCCATATAAAGAATTTTAGTCACCACACACAGACCAGCTCTTGTATGTTCCCTCTCTGACAATGCAGGAATCTGCCTCTGATATCAGGTTTGGGGTCTGAAATCTAACTGAATGGAATCCTACTGAAACTGGCAACCCAAATAAGCAGTAATAAAAGGAATCTCTTCCTCACCCCACCTCCACCCCCTTCAGAAATGAAGAAGAGGGGAAATTTAAGCAGCAGGGAATTGTTTGCAAGAGCTCTAACCTCCATTCTTTTCTGGTGCTCATAACAAATTTCTGGACACAGAATATTTAGAATGTCGTAATTCTAAATATTTTTTTTTTATTTTGCAGCAGGTTCAGTGTGGTGGAACTCAGGATTCTATTAAACAGTAAACAGGATCCTGTAGGCGTAAATCCTACCCACCCTCAGCTTTAAACATTGCAGATTCTTTCTCCAAACATCTCTGTGTATTCCGTATTTTGCATTCAAGTAAAAAGTTTTATTTCTTATAAGGGCTGTGCAAATGATTGCTTATAGAACACCCAAAATCTGTTAGAAAAGCCTTATTTTACAAGGGAGATTAGACAGAAGCAACCCTCTACAGCAAAAAACCAACAACCCCCCCCTAACCTGAGTCCCCATTTCTCTGCACATCTAGTATGTATCATAAGTAATAAATGGCATAAATACAAAACACCAGAATGTTTATCAGGTGTGCATCTTTTGCCCAAGATAATCTGCATAATTTCTGCATACATACACCTGTAAGCGTGCAAAATGTAAAAAAGACTTGCATGTTGGTGGTGCACATTTAAAGAGGACAGGAAGAGCTTGGTTGCACCTGAAACCTCATGTAGCACATGTGAATTGGGCCCACATGGTTTTTTCCTCATTTTGCTGATGATTTGCTTTGGTTTGTGGTTGTGAAGAGCTGACACGTGGTAAGATTTGAAAAAGCCACAGTGACCGCATTAGCAAGGTAAGTGTTCCTTTCCCAACTGAGATAGAGGAACAAATACTGGCCCAGTGTGTGCTTTTTCTTTGCATGAATTACACCTTCAGAGACATGATGCTTTAGAAAATACCCCATACAATTATCTGCAACATTGGAAGAACACCTCTGGATCCAGCCTTTAATACTTAGGATAAAAGGTACCAAACTGAGCAGGTAAGTCTGACATATCTTAGCTGTGGTTGAAATTGGAATTCTTCCCGAATTTTCTTGTTACTGAATATATTGCAATGTTTCTGATTTTCTGTCTCCTAAACCTGACACCACTTTGCTTGATGGACACAACTATTATAAATCTGATGACAAAATTATTGTGTTTAACAATCCCATGTCTAGCATGGTTTGTTCTGCACACTACTGGACCAACACAAGCTGTAGATGTAAACACACGTTTCAGGTTACCAGGATCTACTGATGTTCTAGCAAAGGGAAACTTTTAAGGAACAGGATATCCATGAATACATGTTCAGCCTAGGAATGCATGATCGATGCTGATACCAAGCTGACGGGTCCTTTCACAAGTCTTGGTTTTCTTTAGGTAATCCTTTTCAGCACCCTAATCTAGAGGAGAAAATTTTTGGGGTGTTTACTAGCATTAGAGAACTGGGAGTCAAAATCCCAGCCCATCCGTTACAATTTAGCTAGAGATTTAATAGGAAAACAATCTGCCTCTAAGGAAGAAGCTTTTGAACAGAGTGGGAGACAATCAAATGGGAAAAATGATTTTGTCTACTCCATGTATGAAAGGTACAACTATGAAATATGTGTATTCCAAACCTACAAGTCTGCTATGGTTCAGCAGTCTTCATTCTTAGGGTGCGACTACTCAACAGGGAAAATTTGCTTGGACACGCCATGATCTGCATTTTAAAAACTGGGTTTCCAATGGATGACACTAATGTAGCTGTCCAGACATCAGACAATTTGCAGGAATCAGCAGGGGCACAGGAAAATAGTTGTGTTTGTACAGCAGAAGCTGCCTTTGACAAGGTGCTAATTAGCAATATCCACCTCTTGTTTACATTTACTTTTCTTTCTACAAGTTCTGATTCATGTCTCACTAAACCCTTCTTATTGTGCAATTGTTGAGTTCCAATCCTCTTTCATAAAATTATTGCAACTAAAGCAAACAAATTAATCAATATACTCATTAACACAGTAGCAGGCCAAAATGCTCTAAAATTATCATTGCATTCCCTTAATTCCCCCCTCCATTTAATGAGCTGAATATTGAGCCAACAGTACGATGTGGCAGCAAAAAAGGCAAATGCTATTTTAGGATGCATTGACAGAAGTATACTTGCCAAATCCAGGGAGGTACTAGTTCCCTTCTATTCAGCACTCATTAGGCTTTAGCTAGAGTTCTGGATACCACACTTTAAGAAGTATGCGAACAAACGAGCAAGTTCAAAGGAGGGCAACAAGGATATGATCAGGGGACTGGAAACCAAGGCCTAAGACCAAAAGAACTGGGCATGTTTAGCACTGAGAAAAGAAGACTGGGGGAAGATATGATAGCACTTTTCAAATACTTGAAAGGTAGTCATACAGAGAAGGAGCAAGATCTGTTCTCGATCATCCTGGAGTGCAGGACACGTAACAATTGGCTCAAGCTAAAGCAGTACAACAATGGAACCAATTACCTTGGGAGGTGGTGAATGCTCCAATGATGGAGGTATTCAAGAGAAAGACAACTGTCTCATAGATATACTTTGATTTGGATTCCTGCATTGAGCAGGAGGTTGGACTCCATGATCTTATAGGCCCGTTCCAACTCTATTATTCACGCTTACACGATTCTCTTCTGGCTGGCAGCTCAATGCCCAAGAGTGTGTGCTGATGTTCAAGTAAAAATGCACTAAGATTTCTTCATCCCTAACTAACAGCCAAGCTGGCTAGGGAATGTGGAAGTTGTAGTTCAGATCTGAAGGACATATGTTGGGAAGAGATCAATGGAGTAATAACACCGTCCCAGAAATCTAATCCAGCTAAAGAAATTTGGGGAACATTACAAGTGCTTTGGTAGATACAAAGGACCTGTTAGAATTTGACAGATTAGATGTTAATATGCATCAGCGGTATATACAAAGGTTGCATGTAGACTTACCTTCCTGCACTGGATCACACATGTTTCAATTACTCATACTACAACAAAAATATCTGTGCTAAGCCATCCATAATTAAATCACATTAATACAAGTCCATTCTAGTGCGTATATTGTTAGGTTTAGAGTTATTTATTTGTTTTATTTTTATTTTGTGTGTCTCCTTAAAAAGAACCCATGGCAGCTTACATCATTAAAAAAACCAATATTTAAAAACTAAAAGCAGTAAGTATAGAAACAGTAAAAAGAATTAAACAAATATGTTAAAAACTGTAAATAAAATCAATACTTAAAACACATTTAAAACAACAGCACAACAATCCATTAAAAACCTCTCAGACCATCAGCCATTAAGGATAAGACTGCTTGAAGAGAAAGGTCTTTGCCTGCTTGTAGAAGGACAACAAAGATGTCTGTGAAGATTCTCAGTCATCCAGGTGGGGCTATCTGGAAGTTGAGTCATGGCAACTGGACTTCATACTTATTAGGTTGAAACGTTTCGCAATTCATCCAAGTAGCTTCTTCAGTCTGAGGAGGGTTGATGGAGATCCTTGATATATCCTCCACATTGGTTTCATTCCCTGCTGGTCTGAATAGGCTCATTAGAAGGACAAAGGACTGCGGGTGGGTGAAAATCCCACTTCTGCAGTCCTTCTCCACCCATTGTCATGGGTCATTAACAGTCATTAACAGTGGTCTTTCTGGTCCTGTTATTTCTGGGGACAGATGAAAGGGCAGCATGATAAATAGATTTTATCTAAGGTGTCCACCCCCCCTTTTGAGTAAAGGATTTTCTATATGCACATGTACAGTCTTCCTTACCTCTCTCTCTCAAACCACCTATCTTCTTGGACAGCAAAGATGGGGCCAGCCTGGCCTCCTTCAGGAGGGAGTTGCAAGATCTGGGAGCAGCAGCAGAGAAGATCCTCTCCTATGTCCCTATCAGATGGACCTGTGAAAGTGGTGGGACTAAGAGAAAAGACCTCTGATTATCTTAATGCCTAGGAAGACTCATAAAGGGAGATGCAGTATTTTTTTAGAAGAACTGATAGTCAAAAATAATTAGATGAGAATCAAGTATGCTTTATGTAATCAAAGGCAGTGTTATAGTCAACAACATTATGTTGTGAAGTTTAAGGGGATCCCAGCTAATTATATTTCTTAGCTAGCTAATTTCCAGATATGCCCATTTAGAGGTTCATTTACCCTTTTCTTCTATGCATTATCCACTTTTATCTTTTTCTTATTTTAAATAGAGACTGCCTGCTAATACCTAAAATTGTCACTTCCACTGCCACAGTTTCCTGTGGTCAAAAAAAGAGGGAACACCATCATGAGCGAGGTAAGTTCCTGATTCCTAAACATAATTCTCTTTTTACTGAAGGTAGATGAGGAAACAACACCATATTATTCTATGACAGAAGGGGCAGAATAAACTGCACCATCTCAAATATCACAATTGATTTTTTTTCCTTTCTCTGAGATGGCAAAGCTACGAACTCCGGCAGGTAGTAATGCTCATTATATTAAGCTTGGAACAGTTTTATTACAACTTGGGCAGTGGATCCGCTTGTTAAAAACAACAACAACCATGTGTGCATTCACTTAGAAACCTTTGTCGGCTGATTTTGCTGAATGGTTAAAATCTTTTGTTTTGTTTTGTTTTTTTACACTCCAACAGACTGGTCTTGTTCACGGAAGGCAAACCTCTGTTGTGGGTGCCTTGTGAGAGATTGACTTTATATGAAACATTGAAACATCTCAGGAGGGAAGCTAGTGGGATGGGCCCCACAAAGTTCTTTTTAAGATCTGTTTTTCTGCACCACTATGGCATTAAAAAAATGAAAATAAATTGTAGAGGAGTAAGAAAAAGTGAATTGATTTGCTCTTACTATTGTTTCTCCCACTGGCTCCCAACAAGGATTTGTCCCTTTCCCCACTTCCCAGGCAAGCATTCCTTCTTGACCAGAGAGTGTTGGCAATTTAGAAATTAAATATTCATGCCTTTCAGGGTATTTATTAATTTTCACTCTGATGATCAAAAAGAAATTTGCTAGTCAGCAACTTATAATTAAAAAGGCAACAATATCCTTATGAATGGATTAGATAGGTATTTATTTTTAACTATTCAGGGGTTTTTTTGTCCACAACAAGCCGAGTGGAGTAAATTAAAGGTAAAGGTAAAGGTTCCACTTGACATATTTTAGTCCAGTCGTGTCCGACTCTAGGGGGCGGTACTCATCCCGTTTTTCAAGCCGTAGAGCCAGCGCTTGTCCGAAGACAGTTTCCGTTGTCATGTAGCCAGCGTGACTAGGGAGCACCATTTTACCTTCCCACCGAGGTGGTACCTATTTATGTACTTGCATTTAAATGCTTTCAAACTGCTAGGTTGGCGAGGAGCTGGGACAAAGCAACGGAAGCTCACTATGTCGCATGGATTTGATCTTATGACTGCTGGTCTTCTGACCTTGCAGCACAGGCTTCTGAAATATAAGATGTCTTGAGTATTAGCCAGTTTTTCCCTTTGAGAAGTGAAAGCATTTTAGGACACTTGCTCATGCCTTTATTTATTAGTACAAAAGTCAGGATGAGGAAAACAAGTATTTGTAAACAAAATGTCAAAAGAGCCAGTATAAACACAAATTCTACTGTCTTTCTTAGTAGTTTAACTTCTAGTGCAAATCAACTCACTCTCAGTCAGTTCCAATGTTAAATGCATTCATTCGAAGTATGTTGTTCTGACAGTTGATCCACTTTGAGGACGTTAAGTCCAAATGCGAGTGGAATACTGCAATATGTAGCCAAAATGTAAGATGGTGGGAAACCTTTCTTCTTGGAATGCAGCTTTTATAAAAACTGAACAGAGCAAAGGATAGTGGGAAGGAAGGATTGCTCATTTTACTAAAAACTGATGAAAGCTGAAATGCTCCAGATGCTGAGGATGATTTGTAGCTCCCAGTTCCTTATTTGGAGAACCTCTGAAACATAGCTGAAGTGTTCAACTGAATAACTACCTGATATGCCCATGCCTATGGATGGACAGTGTCACCGAAGCAACCAACATGAATTTAACCAAACTCCAGGAGGCACTGGAAGACAGGAGGGCCTGGTGTGCTCTGGTCCATGGGGTCACGAAGAGTCGGACACGACTTAACAACTAAATAACAACAACATACCCATGCGCTCAAAGTTAAGCTTTCAAATACCTTGTATTACGTATTTCCATTATTGGGAAACACTTCTTTTCAACATGAAAAAGACACAAAAATATGATCAAAAGTCTTGTATTGCTGCACAATGCACATTAAGTTATAATGGTTTTCCCAATAAAAAATTGGTCTCTGCACCTTAGAATAAGCTTTGAGCTATCTCACATTATACACCCACTCATGCAAAACACAAAGGCATTGACTAGCATCTGGATCAAAATGTTTCATATACACAGGACAATATCAAATGCAGCACACCTTGCCAATGGGAGTAAGGTTAAGACTAATGCGTTAAGACATACTTTAAAGTTAAGAACTATTGACTGATGCGTAAGCTGAGTTCCAACCTAATTCCTACATCATAAGATCAAGAAAAGCATCCGTTATGTGGCAGCATAAACTTCTGTCTGGCCTAAAGTTGTGTTTCACTCAAATAAAGAACTGAAAATTGTAAGAATAAGGAACCAACCTTGTCATTCTAACATTTTCCTCTTCTTGTGCTGTTGCTGTCTTTTAGCTCTGCCCTTTGAATAAGCAACAGGCATTAATTAAGCAGGCTCAGACACTGTTGGCTTCTTTCGAAAACAT
Organism: Pogona vitticeps; assembly: GCF_051106095.1. Lineage (NCBI taxonomy): Eukaryota > Metazoa > Chordata > Lepidosauria > Squamata > Agamidae > Pogona > Pogona vitticeps. The sequence goes on along the minus strand of NC_135783.1, from coordinate 64,415,088 downwards.
GAATGACACAGTCAAAATATCTTCCTAGTCTTATCAGATCCATTTCAGCATGATTCCTCATGGTTTTCTCAGACCCATGAAGAATATTAAGGCCAAAGCATTATCCACCCACTATATGTGGTTGTGGTGGTGAGACTGAATGAAATGGGATACAGGAGCTGGCACTTGCGGTACTAATACAGGTGACAAACTTCTAAAATGTTGCCTGAGGCAGAACAGCAAATGATACTCATTACCCATGTCAAGATGCACAATATCACAGACCAGCCAGTTATTTTGGGATTTGAAACAGAAAATCAACCTAGAACACCCACCTGCCTCTGGTGTTAAAAATATAATAATAAAGTAAGTAACTGTTAATTTACTGCCCTTCCATGACACCCAAAGTCTGCTGTCTGAGGTGGCTGCCTCTTCTTTTGCCTAAATAATGTGATGAAATGTGACCTTTAAACCAATTCTGCTCTCCTTTACAACAGGAAACCAGTACGGATTATTTCTATGGCACAGATTTTTATGCTCAGATTGTATCACCATGCAACAAGAAAGAAGTACGAAACTTTACAAAAGCTTTTCTGCCTGTTGCTTACTCACTGATATGTGTTGTGGGACTTGTGGGTAATACATTTGTAGTGTTAACATTTGCTCTGTATAAGAAGTCAGAATCTATGACGGACATATGTCTCTGTAACATGGCAATTGTAGACATATTGTTTGTTCTCACTCTTCCTTTCTGGGCAGTAAACCATGCTCTGGATGAGTGGATTTTTGGTGACTTCGTCTGCAAGCTCATCAAGGGTATCTATGCAATTAACTTCAACTGTGGCATGTTGCTCTTAGCCTGCATAAGCATGGACCGATACCTGGCCATTGTACAAGCAACAAAATCATTCAAGCTTCGATCCAAAACTCTAGCACACAGTAAAGTGATCTGTGTGGCGGTATGGGTATCATCCATTTTAATTTCCACTTCTACTTTTGTGTTCAGTGAAAGCTACACATTTTCTGCCAATGAGACAAACATTTGTGAACACAAATTTAGTAGAGAGTCCAGCATTGTGCTGAAATTATTAATCCTAATTCTTCAGCTTTTCTTTGGATTTTTCATTCCTGTACTTTTCATGCTTTTTTGCTATGCCTTCATAATCAAAACCCTAGTGCAGGCTCAGAATTCCAAAAGAAGCAAAGCCATTCGTGTGATTGTGTCAATTGTGGTTGTTTTTCTCCTATGTCAAGTTCCATATAACATGGTTCTTCTTGTGACAGCAGCAACGATGGGACAACCAGATAAAGATTGCAAGAATGAAATGCAAATGGCTTATGCAAAATATATAACAGAAGCTCTAGCTTTCTTCCATTGTTGTATGAACCCTGTGCTCTATGCATTTATTGGGGTGAAATTTAGAAATTACTTTTTGAAAATAATGGCAAATCTTTTCTGTGGGAGGTACAGGAAATGGGGAAGCAGCCATGGTTCAAGGATAAGTTCTGATACTTTCTTTTCCAGACAGACAAGTGAAATTTGTCAATAACATACTGAATCTTTGCAATTGTTATACAATGTCACTATTCATGGCATAAACAGAGATGTTGATACTATATTTTTATTCACTTCATATATGTAAAAATGACAGAATTTCATTCCATATGAAACTTTTTGAATAAGACATGTCTTCATTCTCCTGATAGGACTACACTTCTGGATATTTACAAGTTTACATCTTGTCTTCAGTCATACAAAAAACCCCACAATATTGCCATGCAAAAATGTTAGGATCTTCTCGCCCTCCTCTTGTTGCTCAGTTCGCAATCATTATGCCATTGTTGTGAGCTAGCTGTTAGAGAAGTGCCGTGAAATGCTTTGTTGACTTTGGAAGTGTAGCTATTTCTGCTTGCTCCCATTAATACAAAGTATTATAGCTATGTGGACAGAGGAATAAGCTCTGGAGCTGTGTAGATTTTAAGTACTACTCCCAGAATTATATTCTATAAAATAACATTTTTGTATGTGTGCAAATATTGTAATATTACTGCAAGGATAAAGGAATTTTAGCATAACTTATGAATAGTCGTGTTTCTAAAAAGGCAAAAACATCCTTCTAGCATAATACAAACTGGAAAAAAGAACACTGCACGTGCCCTCTGAAACGAAACTGCACACAGCAGAACCATACCTCCTAAAAAAAAGAGATCACAGCTTGGAAGGAATTAGTTACAGATAATATGCTGGGCTGTAACTAGTCAGTTTTTGATAATGAGTAATATAATATGTACAGTAGTTGTGATGCTATGGTGAAAATAATGTAACAAACATTTATGAAATTCATGTCTAGGTATCACGGTTTTATGCCATTCTTCTTTTAGACCTGGGTGATAAGAGAAGTGCTCTTTGGTGTCGTCTTTTATATTTTTGTACAGACAGTATTTGCAATATACGGTATCTGCTATGACCAATAAAGGGAAGGATAGAGAAATTTTCTATAGGATAAGGCATAAGTCTTTCAGCTGGAGTGACTGCATTTTATGATTTCCTCATGGAAAGAACATGGCAAAAACAAAGAGCAGTGATTGGATGGTGACATTATCTGAATTCCTCATGAAAGATGAGTGGCTGTAGGCTTTGTAAGCACCTAGGCTTAGCTACTGAACTCCCTCTTTTCAGGCCAACAAAAAAGCGTGCTGCTTATATACCGCCCCATAGCGCTTCAAGCACTCTCTGGGCCGTTTACAAGTTAATTATGCAGGCTACACATTGCCCTTCCCAGCAAGCTGGGTACTCATTTTACCGACCTTGGAAGGATAGAAGGCTGAGTCAACCTTGAGCCGCTACCTGGGATTGAACCCCAGGTCGTGAGAACAGTTTTGGCTGCAGTACAGCGGTTTAACCACTGCGCCAGTGGAAGGGGCTGGAGACTATTCTGGCAGAAGGTCTTTGGGAACACCTCCCACAACATGCTCCAAACTCACTGACAGAGAGAGCAGGAAGAATATTTGAACTATATTCTTTCACCAGCCAGAACTGGGGAAAGTTGCTTTCTCCCAGCCATGTTGGATTCTGGGGATTATTGTCCAAAAATGAAAGTTTCCAAGCTCTGCTCCCCACACCTCCCACATTTGCTGCAGGAAATGTAAGAAGCAACCTAAATTGTTTATTTCTTTAATTAATCACTGAATAAATCTGGAAGTTCTCTTTCAATGATTAATGCAAGTATCTTTGCTGAGATGTCACACATCAACTTGATTTAACTGCATGTTTATGAAATATAGACCTTTTTAGATGACTAGCTTAAGAATCCAGTGATGCTTTCTGGGAAATGGAATTTGTTTAAAAGAGATCACTGAATTTTAAATGGATTGCTTAAAACTAGTAACAGAACAATGTACTGTATTAGTAGTTAGAGAGTAAGCAGCTTTGCTTTTTAAAAAACTGAAGTTATAAATAAAACTGATTTAATTCTTCATGTGAGAAAAATTGATTGCTATGGTTTGTATAATATCCATTTTTAAATGCCAGGGAATTCAGTCCTTCAGAAAACATAGGAGTTTATGAGTGTGGAATAATGCCTCGTGTACCCATGATTCAAAACATCAGGAAATGGTCTGATATTGCCTTTCAGTATCATTGCTATCAGAAAAAAAAGATGCCAAGCGTTGTTGATCACACCAATTTCAGCAGTCAAGATGGTCTACAGGTTTTCCTTTTGGGTTCAGTCACTACCATTCAGAAAGAGACAATGAGTAGCAGAAAATCTCAGAACGTGACTTATTTTTGCACCAGTTAACTTGTCATCCAAACACAAAGCAATTATCATAGCTGGTTTTTTTGGTACCCTCGTTCAATCAATGTGTATTGGCACAAATAAGGACAAATGAATCAGAAACTTCCAAAGAGCATATTCTAACTTTTTCTTCCTGTGTAAAAGTGCCCTATTACCTGCTGCATATTTCACCAAGTACAGAACAGGTTGACTTCAAAGAAAGAAAAGCAGGAAAACAATGTTGTTTGAAAAGAAGCAGGTTGGTTTTTGAAATTTATTTTGGGAATTATATACCTGCTACCTTTCAATGATGGCTTATAGAGTGAATAGGGAAGGAGAATACACGCGCGCGCACACACACACACACACACACACACACACACACACACACACACACACACACACACACACACACACACACACACACACACACACACACACACACACACACACACACACACACACACACACACACACACACACACACACACACACACACACACACACACACACACATAAAGGACTTTAAAATTGTTTGTCCGAACTTCCCCAAATTTGGCACAGAGCAAAACCAGACTAGTAACAGTTTGCTAAATTTGGTCCAGAACCAAAATCTGTTTGGAAAGTTACATTTTTTAAATTTAAACCATTTCCTTTTTGAGCCAGCTGTGCTGCGCAATTTTATGTCTTGTTCTGAAAAAACTGAAATACAAATAGTGACCATGTTGGGAGGTCTGGCAGTCTCGTCACAGTGCCTTCCTGCTGTTGAAACAAAATGTGAAAACACTCTGTTCTATATGGGAGCTTGGAGGAAGGAATATAAGATTGCCTATCTTGTTTTTCTAATGTGAGGCTACTTTCTTGTATGTTCAAATTGGATTCAATGCAAAAAATCTTTATAAAAAATTTACTTTATTGGTTAATTGCTTAAAACTATAGGTCATTGCAATGTATCAATGACAGCATCAAATATATGTAGCACTGTCATATCACAATTTCACTTACAGTGGTGCCTCGCAAGACGGGCACTCCGTTTAACGACAAATCCGCATTACAACAAGGTTGTTGCGATCACAAAATGACATTTTGAACGGGGGAATTTCGCTGTGTGATGATCGGTTCCCTGTTTCAGGAACCAATTTTCGCTTCCCGACGATCAAAACAGCTGATCATTGGGGTTTCAAAATGGCTGTGTTTAGGAGCCATTTTTCACTGCACAGGCACCTGAAAATGGCCGCCCCTGTGGATGATCTTCACTGGATGGTGAGTTCTTAGCCGATTGGAATGCATTAACCAGGTTTTAATGTGTTTCAATGGCTTTTTTATTTTCGCTTTACAACGTTTTCGTTCTACAGCGATTTTGCTGGAACGAATTAACGTCGTAATGCAAGGCACCACTGTATATAAAAAAGGTACGACTTCCCTTCTTCTTTAGAGTTTTTGGCATGAACCTTCTTTGCTGCCAGGGCAAATTTTGTTTACTTGATGGGTAGTAATTACATCCCTGCCCACAAGCAGCATACAAAGGGAGGGATGTCACACAAAGTTCTAAGTATGCCTGCAAGGATTGTTAAGATGCAAGGGCATCTTAACAAATAATGAGAAGCATCTTCAACTTCTCCTAAACCACAAATGCAAAGTCTTTGGTCAAAAGGGACATTTTCATATCTTCCTACTAATATAGCTGTTGGCATACGCTGAGGTTGGGAACACTGAGGTTAAATTAACAAAACAGTCCTCCAAGCAAAATGATGTTTTATATAAGGGGAACCAACAGGAATAGGACATTTCTGAGATGCACAGAGGTCCTGCCTCTTAGAGTAAATACAATTTTTTTTCTTTAACCAGATGCTTAGCTCTATTTGAAACAAGGGTAGGAAGGGAGTCTGTGTCAATCCCATAGTTCTGCAAAATAGGTCTAACTAAATTCACCCAGGATTTTTTTTGATGGATTCTGGAGCTGTTCTGTGTAGCACTTCTTAGGAAGGCGAGAATCATTCATGCTGGCCAATTTCAGCCAATACACGGTCAGTTCAATTTGAGAATGTATTTCAATTGAAATCAGTCCTGCTTCCTTAGATATGCAGAAGGTGTGCTGTGGGGGACAGTTAGAAGAGATTGAATAAAAGAACTTTGGATTACTTCTTTGGTGTAAGTCTTTGACCAGATAGGCAGGGTATAAATAGAATAAATAAATAAATAAATATATCCCCATATATCTGCCCCATATGTTATTTGGGATACTATTTTCCTGGCAAAAACCTCAGCTGCAGGGGCCACCAACCTCCCGCCATGGGTTGAGGTAAACCCCAAAAGAGACTGAGATGCTTCCAGATTAATTGCTTTCAGATGATATTTACATAAAAGTTGGGCATTGAAACAAAGGCCAAGATATCTAAAATTGTGTATGGAATTTCCTCTTCTTTCCAAAAAACTACAACTTTAATTTTGGTGTAATTGATGGTCAGAAGTGCACAGGTCAGATTCTCTTGCACAGAATTTGGTCAAACCCTGCCTGTTCTTCTACTATTACTTTTCAACAGCTCAGGGCTCTAATTTGCCCATTAATATTTGGAGTACAGTTTAAGAGACTACATTGAGAAGTCTGATGGGTCTAAAATTGTTTGGGTCAGCTTTTGAGCCTCTTTGGTGAATAGGGACAATTATGCTTACACCCTAGCCCTGAGGTATTTCCCCATGTACATGAACATTATAGCAAGCACTGGACACCGTCAAGCGGTATTTGACTTAAACAACTCTCCTGGGAGCATATCTTCACCAGGGGCTTTGTTACTGGGTAAAGGGCTGATCAAATCATTTATTTCATCTGGAGTGACTGGGTCCCCAGTCAGGGCAAAATGAGAGAGAGAGAGCAGAGCCATACAAAAAGGTGGTTCTGATTTAGTCCCAGAAATGGTGTGACTATAAAGAGCTGAGAAATGGGCTTGCCATTGTGAGGAGGGCATTTGATTGTCTGAGGCAGTGGTCCCCAACCTTGGGCCTCCAGATGTTCTTCAACTATAACTCCCAGAAGACTTCACCACCACCTCTGCTGGCCATGATTTCTGGGAGTTGCAGTCCAAAAACATCTGAGTAACAAAGGTTAAGAACCACTGGTCTAAGGTACCAGAATAAGTGTTCGTTCCCTTTGACACTAATGACCAAAACCTGGCCGTATCTCTTTTCAAAGCTGCTGCACCTAACTCTAACCAAGATTTCCTTAGGTGTTCTTCCTTCTTCTGCCAAAGCAAGATTTTATATTCTCTGCGGAGCTGAACACAGGAAGAAAAGTTTTCTTATGGATCCTCCAGCCTCAGTCTCCTCATTGCTCCTGCCAGGATACATTTCTGGGTGGCACACTGGGCATCCAACCATCCCTGATAGCACTTTCTGTCTGTGCAAGCAGGCTTAGAAAGAAGACAAAAAAAGGTTTAATTACTTTAACGACTTTTGTCAAACATTTCCAAAGGGTTGGGGGAAGTAAAGAATTGTTCTCTTAAAAATAAGAGATTGGGAGACATTAGAAATAAATTTATCTGTTCTTGTAAATTTCCAGTCCATCACAACTTTCTCCATGAACTATCAAATTTTCCTTACATGGCATTATTGTTAATGATTTTCTGATTGATAAAGAAAGTGACAGTTGAATTGACATATGATCGCTTTCGGGCCTACTAAGAACTTTAAAATGTCCAAAGAACGGCAATACCAAATGTGAAAGAACCATATATTCTATCACACTTGCAATGCAAAAAATGATTGTGCATAGGCTGCAGTTGATTTTTAGAAAGATAAAAATCTTTATTGGCTCACCAAAAAGATACAAATATGATGAATATAACTGTACATTAAAAAAAACATGAAGACACAGAAAAGCGATAAAATAGAAAGGCAATATATACATGCTGCAATTTAGGAGGGTGCTAGATTTTCTTTTGTATCCAAATTTCCTTTTATTTCTTGTTTCTTCCACTCTTTTCTGAAGCAAACCAACCAACCAACCAAAATCCAGCCGTTATGCAGTCTTCTCCCAGTCAGGAAATGGAGAGGGGAGTCTCCTGCTCATTCTAAGATTTTGCTCATAGACTCTAGCAGGGAAGATGGAGGGGGCCTATCTTACCCTGCAACCTGGTAATAAGAGTTCATAATTTGTAGTTTGGGCTGTGAGTGATACAAATCGCCAGAGCCTTGCAGTGTTATTTTGTACCTTATTATTGCACATATGCATCTGAGTCAGCTTTTTGCGTAACAGTCTGGTTCCATTACAAATGTACTTCCCAGCAGTACTTTTTCGTTTTTCTCATGGAGGGAGGAGTCTGCGTGGTGGAAATAGCAGCAAATGAAAGATGATGCGGGTTAGGTGGGGATTAACAGCAGCAACGGAATTAATTCACAAGCACTGATGCAGTGAGGCGAAGGCCACAAGGGACCAAGCCCCAGAACTTTCTGACCTTCTTTGCCATGCCCTTTGACCTCTGTTTTTTTTTTTTTTTTTTTTTTTTTTTTTTTTTTTTTTTGGGACTTAACCACATCCCTCACAAGACCTGGGAAAGAACTTGATTTTTCCAGGAAGGTTGTACTGTTGCAAGGTATCTCTGGTGTAATGCGAAGTATTTGGGAGTTATTTGGTTTTGAATGGGCAATTAAGACCCTTTCTCTCTACAAAAGACTTGCTCCTCATCTGTCCATAGACTGACCCAGGTGCCAGCATTTGTGGACCCTCCTTGGGATGGGGCTGTCTGTGGGGCCTGCCCAAATTTATCACTATACTGTATCACCTCCTATGAGTCCTGTTTCTTCCCGCTTTCCAGGACGGCTTACTCGGACTTGGATGAACTTAACAGGAAAAGAAGAATATAACGGGGAGGAAAAAAAAAGCCCGAAGAAGATGAACCCTAATAGAACAACAACAAATAAATAAATAAATAATCTAATAGAACAAACTGAATAATCGCTTCCCCCAAAAGTCTCTGTTTCGATCACCCTCACAATCCCAGTCCATCCCCAGGAACAAAGGGTGAGCGCTCAGCCACGCAGTCTCGAGATGGATGAAGTTCTGCGCCCTAATCCCCCTCCTTACTTGATTGGCGGAGTTTTTGGATTTTCAGACCAATAGCATTGTAGAACGTCTCTCATCTCAAATTCATACTAGTTTTTTTTTTAAAAAAACCCTCCGACTCAGTCCGGGCTCAGCCCAGAACGCGCGCGGACCGGACCGTGGGCGCCTTCCTACCGGCTGTCTGTCGATCTGCAGCGCTTTCGGGGACTGCGCTTAACCTAAAGCCCCGCTCGGGCAGGCGGGGGGGGGGAGGGTCTCGGGCGTTCTCTCCTGGCGCTCAAAGCCTTTCTCCGGCGGGTTCCACCTGTTTGTCCTCTGTCCCCGCCCCCGCTTTGGAATAGAGGCGGGGTCTAACCCTTACTCCGGGATTCCAACCCGGGGACTTGGCGCTCCCGCAGGGGAAAGGCTTGAAGCGAAACCCGGCGTGGTCCTCCGCCGCCTTTTGCCTTCCCTTCCGAGGCGTGACGCGGGTAGCGTTCTCTCCCGATTTCCCTTAAGAGGGGGTGGAGAAGGACGTGGGGGAGAAGAATAGGAACGGCGAAAGGGGGTCGGCGCCGAAGGACCGCGGTGTTTGTCCAGGGGCGCCGAGGGGAGGGCTCTGGGCTCTTGGATACAGAGTGGGACCCAGCGGGAAGGAAGAGACTCGGGAGAGGGGGGACTGCGGGCCAGTGGCCCTCGGGGAAGTCGCAAGGAGTGAGACATCCCTGGAGCTGTCAGTTACTTTGTCACTGATTGATTGATTGATTATATTTGTACCCAGACGTTCTCCTTAAAAAGGAACTATGGTGTCTTAACATCATTAAAAGACAATTATGTAGTGCCCAAAGCTAAAAACAGTAAGGCTACAAGTACTAAAAAGGATAAAACAAATGCTAGCATAAAAAGCGGTAAACAAAACCACATTCAAAGCAACAAAGCACAACAATCCATTTAAAATCCCCACTCAGGCAACCATTCACTGGCCTGAAGAGAAAAATCCCTTGCTGCTTGCAGAAGGATGGCAAAGACGGGGCCAGTCTGGCCTCTTGTGGGAGGGAGTTCCAAAGTCAACAGAGCAGCAACAGAGAAGGCCCTGTCCCGTACCCTCTCCAAACACACCTGCGAAAGTGGCAGGACTGAGAGAAAGGCCTCTCTTGATGATCTTAACATTTTGAGCAGGCTCACAATGGGAGATGCAGTCCCTTGACCCAAGATGTTCAGGACTTTACCGGTCAAAACCAGCACTTTGAATTGTGTCTGGGAACAGTTTGGCAGCCGGTGGAGCTGTGTAATGTGGTGGGTCGGTGGGTCATGTGATCCCTGTGTGACCAGCCCCAGTCAGCAATCTGGCTGCTGCATTTTGGACTGTTGAGGTTTCCTGACACTTTCTAGAGGCAGCCCCACATAGAGCGTGTTATAGTTGTAACTCCCACAAATATCCCAGCCAGCACAATCAGTGATCATCTTGCCTTGATTATTCTGGAGGCTGTAGCCCAAAAGCATAACAAACACAGAGACATTAACCACAATCTTCTCGGACTACAAGGGGAGAGATGCCTAAGGCTATTTTTCCATCACCCTTTACATGTTCCATTGCACTGGTGCCAAACTTCCAGTATCAATTTGTCTCAGGCTTAAGCAGATTTCACCAAAGCTATTTACTGTGTTTACTTCCAAGTAAGTGTGTTTAAAATTGTAGCCATGCATTTTCATTCTTCCCTTCGCCCTAACACACTATTTGTATCTAATTATTGGAAATGCTTATGTAGTGCCCAAATGGCAAAGTTTTCAAGGCAGTTTACAAATAAAAACACACATTGTAAGCACATATAAACAGTTGCTACTCACTCAGTACACTCTCTTCCAGACCCTACTTTTTCCTTTTCTTTCTCCTCTGTTGTTCGTTGCCCTTTTTCTCTTTGCTACCCTTTCCCTCCTCTCTCTGATCTCCTACTTTTGCCTCCTCCTATACCAAGGATTTACCGCCTTGTTGAGAATCTCCAGCTTGAGGAGGACAAGAGAGAGATAGGCCTGAAGGTCCGGTGGTGGATCACAGTGAGCACGTTTTTCTGAAAGGTGCTGTGCTACTTTTGCATCCACACGACAGACTGACTAACCGTCATTCACTCCCCCCCCCCCCTCCACACAGGTCTTTGTTTCCAGTCATGTGCACCTTTGACAGCATCCGTACGATGATTGAGATGACTAGACGGAGACTAAGGAGATCTCGCACTCTGGATGAGATCAGGAAAGATGCTTCTTTTTTTTATCCCCCTCCCGATGGGGGTTGGGGTTGGGTTGTGGTGCTGGCAGCATCCATCCATTCGTTATTTGTCAGTGGCTTCCACAGTGCCTTTGGAGTTTATATGCTGCCCCTTCTTCAGGCCTTTGAGTCAACCAGCTCAAAGATTGGTAGGTTGCCATGGTATTTTGATGGAATCTGGCAGGGAGTGAGAACCAGGACTACATATTTGCAGTGAGATCTTATAAGGTGTTAGGGAGTTTTGATACCTTATAAGCCCTTACTGTACCATTTAAACATGGGCTTAAGAAATAAACAAAATAATCGCCCTATTTGACTGTTCAGAAGCAATCATAATACTAACCAGGCCTATGGTGTGGAGGTGCAGGAGGGCCATTTGATCTGGGCCTTACCTCACAGGGGTCTCTGTTCAGCCTAAAGTGTAAATTTGAAGCTAAATAAAATGTTACTGTCATGCATGCAATGATATATACCATTTTATGTATACCATTCTTTGCATTAAAATAGTTTTTACCTGTCTTTTCAACAGTGAGGAGCCTCAGAATGTGAAATGGCGTAGGCCTTATCTGAGCTTTCTGAACTGCTGGATAGCTCAGTGTTTAAGGCATCTGGGTGCAGAGTTCGATTCTCCCCGGTGCCTCCTTGACAGGGGCTGGACTCTGTTATCCATAGGGTCCCTTCTAGCTCTGCAGTTTTAAGATTATAACATAGACAAAGGAAAGGTGAGGCTGTAGCTTTGACCCAAATGTCATGCCTGAGACACAAGCCTACGTCAGCTCCAGCCTCCACATTCCTATCTGTAAAAGGGAAGTCTGTGTGGAAAGAAATGGAGCTGTTTTTACTGTTTTAAATGCATGGGCCTTCATTCTACATATATTTGTAGTAAGAAGGGGGAGCCTAAGTATGACAGGTGCAACATCAAGGGATAGGGCTTCATGGTGTAACTCTGCTTCTATGTTTTTTAGGATTACCAGGTTCCTGAATACCCAAATGGGGCAAATGTATCTCATTTAGAGAAATGGCTCCCCATATATTTCATAGATTGGAATAATTATAATTTGTGGAGCAAGGATAGCAATAATTAATTATATCAAACAGTGATATATAACCCTTTTTCTCCATTTAATGACCACTGTTTGCCTTTTTTTAAAAGCTTGGATTGGATCTGTGAGCTATGCTTTCATTATGATATTTGGTCCTGTTTCTGGAAAACTTCTGGTGAAGCATGGAGCAATCAAAGTAGCAATAATTGGAGCACTCGTTGTCATGTTTGGTATGGTGTGTTCATCCTATACCTATGATTTACGAGTACTGTTCCTAACTCAAGGAATCATTGTTGGTATCGGATCGAGTCTAGCTAGCACTCCAGGTAATCTAGTTTTATTTCCTTGTGAGTTGAGTAAATCAATAGCCAAAATTAAAATCTAAATAAATTAGTTACATTTTCCTGAAAAGTTCAGGATTTTGTTATAAGCATGTATTCAAATTAATTATTTATCAAAATTATGTTTTAAAGCTACTTTTAGAGCTGTTTTTATCTTCATGCATATTTTAGACTCCATTTATCTTTTATCAGTTGCTTTGGTAGTTTTAGAGTCTGCTGTTGTAAACTGTATTTTCTTCTGTATTTTAGTTGTATTCGTATTTAAATTTGTATTGCATGATTTTATTTATTTCATTATATAAATTATTCTATATGCCTGAGAGCTCGGAGTATAGAATAATTAGGACAGACTGACTGACTGACTGACTGACTGACTGATTGATTGATTGACTGACTGATTCAACATGAATTAAAAGGTTGTTACCGGAGATAAAAGATAATACATAAGGCACAAAGCAAGTTTCCTGGAGACAGAGTTCTAGAAGCTTCTTTCATTATTAGTTTACCATTTTAATAGGTCCATGTGGATATGGGCTTCTTGTGGTATCCTGATCCTAAGCAATTTAAGGTTTTGAAAATGAAAAACAGGATACTGAAATGGGCCTGGACACAGACTGGGAAGCCTACTAAGAAGTCTTCCATATACCCAGTCTCAGCTGGTATGAAAGACAGTAGCTAGGTTTCCAGATGTATTTCCAGACTATATTCAAGGGCAGGCTGTTAGTGAACGCATTGCATAGTCTAAATAGGATGTCGAAGGATGATTACAGTTATTTCAGCAAAGATTTATATCTTCTCTTAGGCTTAGTATGTTTTTGATGTTTATTTAATGTACATTTTTCAGTGCCTTAACTTTTTAAACATTGTTTTATGGTTGCTTTTCACCTGTTTTATTGTGGGGGCTGCTATGTGAAATCTTGTTACAGGGCATAGAAAGATTATTAATAAAATAAACATGTAATGCTTTAGAATTTTTTGACTTAGTAGATAGGCAGAATAACATAAATATGTAAATAGATACTCCTTTCCCTCCAAAGTATGACTAACTAAAAACAAGATATTAGTGGCAGAAGTGTGTAGGTTTTCAGTGTGGTGAGATCCAAGAGTGAGTTTCAGACTTCCACAATTGTCTTTACTGTATGCAGAACCTCCCAATCTCCTTTCACAGACTAGTTTCTTTTGTGAATGAAAAAAAGCGGCGTTTAAAAGTGAATGGACTCAAGTGTCTTTTTGACTGGGCCAAGGATGCACTTGGTCCCTTCCAGGGCCTTAGATTTCCTTGTTATTTAATGTACATATAGAAGTGAAGTGTGTTAAGGTTGTATGCACTATGCACACAAATTGTGCTAACATGCCACTATGCATCTTTAGCCCTTGTGAAAAACTCCTGTGGAAACCCTTGAATTGCATGTGATTTTTAATATTTTTATTGCCATCTGTTCCTCATAGGCCTGATAATGGTAAGCCTTTACTTTACTACAAAGCGCTCATTTGCAACTGGGATTGTCATGGCTGGAGGAGCTGCAGGAACCTTTGTACAGAATAAACTTCATCAGTACTTAATTGACAAACTTGGATGGAGAGTTAGCCTACGGGTATACAGTGGAATCCTAACTATATGTATTTTTGCTGGATTTGCATACAAGCCTCTTCAAAAACGTATGTAATTGCTTTCGGCCAATTTGTTGGATTTCCTTCCTTCCTTTTTATGATAGTCTTCCTGTAGACAAGTTATTCCCATTAGGGCAGCAAGATTAATCTAGCTCCTTTAAGCAGAAGAGGAATTTTGGCAAGTGCAATGTCTCATTCAAAATTAAACAAAGTTACACTTGCTGAAACTGCTTTTTGGACTTTGCTCTTCAAGATGCCCTCCCCTAAATGCAATCATCCCGATATGCAGTCAGCTTTCCAAGGTTTCCCCCCCCCCCTCATCTTCCTCTTAATTTGTAACATGAACCTAGAATCATCTTTATTGCATAACTGTTGGCTTGGTAGTCAAAGTGAACAATACATTTGTCAGGAATTTTACATAGATGCTCACCAGGGTATGAAAGAAATTTGCTTTTCACCGGGAATGATTTTTCTTTCCCATGTAACTTGTATTTGTGTTTATTGTGTGCCATTAAGTCAGAACTGATCTATGGTTACCCTAATAGGGCTATGAAAGTAAGTCATGTATTTAAAGAGAGGTTTTACGAATTCTACTCCTCTCTGTGAGGTACTACTTATCTTGGGCACTGGAAAGGCTTATGATATCCCTGAGAAGGGAATGTGGAGGAGAGGAGAAAAATGAATAAGCTACAGTGGGGTCTCTACTTAAGAACTTAATCCGTATTGGAAGGTGGTTCTCAAGTTGAAAAGTTCTTATGTTGAATCTGCATTTCCCATAGGAGTGCATTGAAAACCATTTAATCCGTATCTGCTCTTTTCCGTCCATAGAAACTACAGTGGAACCTCTACTTAAAAACGTAATCGGTTTTGGAATGGTGTTCTTAAGTTGAAACGTTCTTAAGTTGAAGCAAAATTTCCCATAGGAATGGACTGAAAACCAATTAATCCGTTCTGGCTGTTTTTTTGTTATGTAGAGGTGCGTTCGTACATTGAAGCATTAGTTCCCATAGGAACTAATGCAAAGCTGGTTAATACATACTCTACCACTAGGGGGAGAATTTTTTTTTTTAACCTAAGATGACCTAAGGTTAAAAAAAGAGCAGGAAAGGTTTTTTTTCCTGTTCTTATCTTGGATTTCTGTTCTCAAGTAGAAGCAAAATTTAGCAAATGGAGCTGTTCTTAAGTTGGATTGTTCTTAAGTAGGGACGTTCTTAAGTAGAGACCCCACTGTATTAGAAACAAGGATGATGAAGAAGTAGGTTATGGATACTGCAAGTCTTTAATATCAAGTTACTTATGTTTGTAGGGCTTAGGCCTCTCTTAGACTATTCCTTCTGGGGCATTTGGGAGGACAAAAAAAATGCTACTCTATTTTTAGACTCCATGAACAGTAATTCCTTCTAAAATGGTGCACAGGACCCCATACCTTATTCTTTCCACCCCCTAAAAATTATTACAAAACTGGAAATGGCCACTTCTGGCTTTTTGGGGGCGGGGGCATGTTGCAACCTGTGATAATACCATGGGAGAGAATATTAACATTGGGCCCCTATAGGGTATTTGCTATTGGCATAGTGTAATGCTTGCAGAATCAGACAACCTTCTGATTAATTTCAGTCTTTCACACATATCACATCTCTGCATATTGGCTGTTTAATAAATGTAATCTTGTATGACTGTGATTAAAATACTTTATTGTATTTATTCCTTTATTCTGGTGGGATGCTAATATAAATAACGACAGTGCTTGCTTTTGTTTACTTTTATATTTTAAAGATAGAGCTCATCCAAGTGTAGTTGAAAAGTTTAGAACATCCCCATTAAGACGTTTTATTGTTGATTTAAGTTTGTGGAAAGATCGTATCTTTGAAGTTTGGGTCTCTGCGCTTGGACTGGCTAAATTTGGGTTCTTCATACCTTTTGTTCATATGGTAAGAATTCATTTGTACATTCTGATTATCTGTGATAATCTGTTGCAGGGATTTGAATTTTTGGTTAAATTTAGCTGCACAGCAAACGTTTAGGGATTCACAGAACAGATTAGCTTCTAGTTCCCTAATAAAATCCACCCCTTTCCTCATCAACCAGCACTTACTGTTTTACTCTGAAACTTTGTGATGAGAAAGAATCAAAAAGTTTCTTTTACTTACAGTGAACAGATAACAGCAAACTGATGAATATAATTGCTTTTTGGAGCAGACCTCAACAGACTCTAGAGAGAGAACATAGGTTGATATGTGTTGATAATAGTCAATTATATCTCTCTACTGTATATCCTCTTGACAGCCCAGTGAAATCCCCAGAAAAGCTAGACCATGTAGCTTGGTTTAAAGAAAATATGGCTGTTGAATATGGATAGTAAGATTGATATAATTCCAGGAAATATAGTTTCCATCTTTGGGATGCTTCTGGAACAGGTATTTTTGCCAGATGGACAGATGGTAGCATGGATAAAGGAATTCTTTCTTCACCTGTACTAACCGCACTAGCTGTGCCGTTGTCTGGGGAAAAATGATCATGTCAGGAGAATACACACTGTGGTAAAGTCTTGACCACATAGGAGGACTGTCTTTGATAAGGACTTGGAAACTTACATTGCTTCAAAATGTGTTGGCAATATTCTTAACATATTGTGACAGCAAAAATTATTTTAACTGTATGCATTAGTTACTAGTTTTCTTCTGGGCCAATTCAAAGTAATTTTTTACAGTTCTACTAAAACGAGACCAAGTTATCTGAGGAGCACCTGCTTACATTAGTTTCTCCATGTGATCCGAAGCCATCTGAAAAAAGGGTCTGCTTAGATGTTCTATATCCAGTAACCCACAACTCAGACATTCTTTGCATTACTACCATTTTTTTTGGGAGCTCCATCCCTGGAATGGTATATTTGGCACCACTGTGAGCTTCTTGAAACATGCTGATTTTTTTTTCACTGAATAGAAGAATTAGATTTTGAGGGCTTGACTGGACAGGAGGTTCTCCAACAAATAAGCATGAATGGTGATAGTTTATTCTGAAGGGGACTGGGTCTTACTGGTATCCATGTCTACACTGCATTTCAAAAGTCATGCCATTGAAAACTGCTTCTCTAGGCTTTTCAATAAAGAAATCCTTACAAATTCCCTTCCTCAATGTAGCTTTCACTTTGGGGGTTCCTTTTCCTTTGACCATTTGAAAATGCCAAGTGTAGAGTAAATTGAAGGCCTCCAGTTGGAAGTATATGGCACAGAAATGAGCTCTCCGTAGGAGACATTGTAGTTGTCTGTAACAAAATAATACCAGTCTCCCAGGAAGAAGGAAAAAACATGGAAGGCAGAGAAAAAGGTATCTTCTTATTTGTATTCTTTCATTGAGCAGAGGGTTGGACTCAATGCCCTTATAGGCCCCTTCCAGATTCATTATTCTATGAGTTTGTGATATAAAATCTTGTGTCATCTTGTCAGCAGGGAAAAAACTGAAATGATTGGTGTTGAATCAGGTACTTTTAATTCCACCCGGAATTTCCTTTTCTGTTCCTATCACTTAGGCCCCAGCTTTAACCAAAACCACAAATAATCAAAGTGGTATGTGAATAAGCAACAATAAAACACCCACCAGTAGGGTACAGAGGAGGAGAAGGTTGATGGTTCTTCAATGATTATGGCATGACCTCGGCTGACTGCATGCATGCATGTATGTTTGGTTGGTTCTTAGCAACATACATTTAAACACCACATCACTTTCAAAGAACTTTCACAGTACTTAATGATCTGGCTAGCTCAATTGTAATTGTCTCTTCTACTAAATATGACTGTTTTTCAGAAATACAGACACATAAGGCAAATCAATATATAAATAACAACTGAGTTTTTATTACAGATTAAACTTGCAGGTGACTTGGGCATTCCACCTGATGATGCATCCTACATTATGGTAGGAATTGGAGTAAGCAGCATGATTAGTTGTCTTATTTTTGGAAAGCTATGTGATATTGAAAAAATTGATCGGCTTTATCTTAACCAGGCATCCATATTATCTGTCGGTAAGTGCTTAGCTTAAGGTTCCATGACCCTGCCAATAACAGTCTGTTACTTCAGGAATAGGATGTTTTTGATATGTGCATTAATGTGCTTTGGTTACAACTCAGAAGTGTAGAATTCTTGGAATTGTAATTCGAAGCCACAAATATGCACATCTCTACATTTTGTATAGTGGCCAAAATCCTTTTGCTTAGCATAGTAAATCACACTAGAATAGACCCATTGAATCAGTGGGGATTTAGTGAGCTACTTTGGCACAGTAAGTTGCAGTTAAAGTGGGCTCATTGAATCAATGAAACATATGGAGGAGGTGACAGATGATTCAGTGACTCTAGTGTGATATACTAAATTAAGCAACAGGATTTGGACCAATGTATCAATAATTTTCAGGACTACAAAAAAGCTCCCCCCCAAAAAAACCCAAGCGTATTTCAGCTTAGCACTGTGCCTGAAGTTAACGACATTCTCCTTCCTCAGGCTGATCTAGCTTGAGGTTGTCTATCTACGTATTGTCAGAGACTGAAATGTTAATAGGAAAAAAAATGTAACACAGTTCATTAGTTATTAGCAAGCTCAAAAATCTCACAGAGTTGATCTTATATTAATTACTAACTGATGTAAAAAAAACCTGACAGGACAGATGGCATGTAATACATTGACTGTAAGTGCCACATTTTGTTCTAAAATTGCTTTGGGGTCTCACAACCTCATCACTGGTTGGATGTGTAGGATTTATAATGCAGTGTATCTGGAAAACACATAAATTAATTTTTTTTTTAAAAAATAAAGCATCATATCTCACACCAGTAAAATTCACTTTCATCACTGATCTTTTCTTTCCTCTCTCTTCCCCCTGCTCCTTGTATATGCTCTTCACTCACCTTTCAACCACCAAGCATCATTTGAGAGAGAATGTGATAAAGTCTGGAAAAATCCTGCCAAAATGTTTTTTTAAAAAAACCTTTTGGAAATGTCCTTATTAATTCCAAAATGTTACCAAAAATTATGTTACTTGGCCCACCATTCACTTGTCTGTTGACTCAGGTCTACCACTAAGAGATCATTTTGAGATTGCTCATAAGATTGTGAGGTGTTTACCTTTTAGGCCTCATAGGTCGTTAAATATTGTCCACCCTATATTAAAACGAAACCAAACCAAGCTCTACCATAACTCAGCTAAGGGAATCATGAGGAAAAGCAGCTGGCTAAATTAGGTTTTGAGTTGAGAACCCCAAAGGAAACTGATCCCGGGACTGCAGGCTCAAGGTCAGCACCATGGATAGCAATCCTTCAGCAAAGATCTTAAAAAACCCTTGCCCTGGCACTGGCTTACCCTCTTTCCTGATCAGACTATAACTGTGTTATTTGATAGTCCGTGCCTTAAAGAAACAGGCCAGGGAAAGCCCCTCTTCCTCAAGTGCTGATGCTTTTAAAGGCCCAGTACCCATTTCTATAGATACTGATGATTCTTAGTGTTCTTCTGAGAGTTTGACTTCTCACTGGAAAACTACGAGAGCCACTTTTTGCCACCAAATGCTAGCATTACTTCCCAGGGACTGCTGGTGGAGACCTCATTCTCTTAGGGCTTTCCATCTTATATTATAAAAACAAGAAATCCGTAAAAGTTTGTCAACCTCTGGCCTGGCTTTTGAGCCGCTAGGGCACACACGGCTTATGATGTCAACATCATACACCGATACACTTCTGGAATTAAACCACAACCAGAATGTTTTGCCATATGTTGTTGAATTGGATGATACATAACTGCTTTATTGGGTACATTCCACTGAATGGCACTAATTATTCATCAATGGTGGCATTCTTACCTGGTACAAAGCATTGTAGGAGAACCTCACAATTAAGATAAAAACGAGTAATTTTTTTTTTTTTTTTTTTTAGCCTGAGTGGAGAAAATTGTTGTGCTGGGTCACAAGGAGAATCCTAACTTTGTAGTAACTTTTAAAGTGCATAACTGCTGCAATAAAAATTAAAATAAAAATAGAACTGGCATATGAGTCTCTTTGGCCATGTGCTCCCCTTGAGCTCTGGTTCTTTGGGAGTGTTGTCCCTGGGTGGCATTTGTGAGACCATCGGTGCTGGCGTTCCTCAAAACATGGCACATTTACCCCACATGACTCGAGAGGGTGTTCTTGAGAAAAAAAAAGTTTTGTTCATAGAAATCTGAAAAATAGCACTTAGCTCTTCTGAGATTGTCCTTCTCTTCATTGTAGACATGACCAATAATCATGACTACACTGCTTCTGGTGTGTGTCTGTTTACTGAAAACTGCTATATTCAATAGGATAGAAATCACAGCTTTAATGTTTAAGAATGAAAAGAGCAATGGTCATTGGTTTTATAGAGAAGCTTATGAAACATTTAAACCTATACATGGCTTTTTATACCAGATCATAGTTGAGGAACAAATGGAGTACAGATTGTAGAAGTATTCTTCCCCCCCCCCCAATTGTATTAATTTTTACATCCTCCTCCCCTGACTCCCTGATGTGGTGGAGTATTAAGCCTAAAACTTTTTAAAAAATTAAATGACAACTCCTCAAATTCCCTCATGAACATGATTAAGCCCCAAAAAGTAAATTGGCTAGCTTAAGTGGAATTTTTACTTTTTCAGTAGCATATTCCTGTACTACAAACTGCTTAGGAAACTGTATTGTGTATAAATAAAAAAAGTACTGTGTCATATTGAGGAAGGTTTGCTGCTGTTGAAGAAAAGAAATTTTGTTGAGTAAGCAGAAAAGTGCTTGTAATACTGGCGTTTATGTCAAAGTCACAAGTAATAGAACAGCAAACTCTTTTTTTCCATAGAAAAATAACCCCGTGCCCTTCAATGTAATTTTCTGTTTTGTTTTCCAGGTGTGGTGTACTTCATTATTCCTTACTGTACAACCTTTGCCTCTCTAGTAGCAATTTGTTCTCTTCTGGGGTTTGTAGATGCAGGAAACTATGTTCTCCTACCTGTCCTTACTTTTGATTTGATGGGGGAAGAGAAAATGCCTGTTGCCTGGGGATTTATGATGGCTGTGAATGCAATTAGTTGTTTTGGACCACCCTTTGCAGGTAAACCAACATGAGCCCATCATTTTTATGAATAGTTTTAACTTGGCATTGTTAGCATATTCAGAAGGGCTATTTCCGTTACGCTTCCTTGCCGAATAATCTTGCATTGCTTATCCCATGTTTGTCTTGTTTTACAGCAACAGAAGGAGAAGCACTCTTGTTCTTAAAATCTGTTGCATCTGTCACTGTAACATAGAGGCTTCCCAGAGGTACAATCTGGCATAAAAACAAAATGCACATTCGAAGTGTGCTTTGTTGTAATGAAAGGTTGCCCACCTCTGTCCAACAATATTATAGTACAATGTGGAATAAATTTTTTCTTTGATCAAGGAAGTATAAAAAGTAAATAAAAGTTTTTCTTTCGTTTTCTCTTTTGTTTCAGGTGCAATGTACGACGCATTTGGCAGTTATACCATTGGCTTTGTAGTAACCGGGATTGGCAACATTGCAGCAGCCAGTATACTTGCTTTTATTCCATGGTTGAAAAATGAAGCCAAACAAGCAAAGAAAAACTATCTTAATGCTTCTGTGTGCGAAATAACAAAGACCATTGTTCCGTGGCAATCACCAACTCCTTCCTTAGGGGTGAATACTACTGTTCTGGAATCTATATGTGTATTTTAAACAAGGTGACTCCAGCTTTGCCATAGTATCCTGTATGAGCTGGGGTGAGACTCCACTGGCCAGCTGAATCGGAGTGGTTTGGCTTTACTGCAGTCTCTTTTACTGTGTATTTAGTTTAGGGGATCACACAAAGACCACATATTTTGGGGTCCTAGTGTTCATATTGCACCTCAGTTCAGTGTGATTTGATATGTGACCCATGTCCCACTTCCTTTGATACTGCCCACCTGATGACCTCCAGCTGCCCATTCTTATCAGTTTTGCTATCTGTGCAGAGGTGATCCAGCGTTAAACTAAAGCATCAATGCAGTGATTAGATGATCTACTGCTAAACTTGGAACATTGTTTTTAAAAAATAAATAAATACTTTGGGGTGACTAGAGAGAAGGATAACCAAGGTGGGTGTTCTAGCTGTCCCATACATCACCATAACACTACCCAGAGTCATGATTCACATTCTTTTGCAGAACAAAACAAATGTTCACACATGGAAAACACTGTTCGAATCATTCTGACTTTTAAAAAGTTGAAGCCCCCAATAGTAGGGGAAAAACCTCCAAATCAGAAGAAAAATGGGCTGGATTGATTCACATTGGCCTTTGCTTCATGTGATCATTAAAAAGTATTTTGAATTCACCTGTGCTAATTGTGGAGCAAATCTCACTGTATTGTCATTGCAGTCACAGCTCGAGTCCATCTGTGTAGACCTAACATGCACACAGTCTTGGCCACAAGATTAGTCTTGACACCACGATATTCTTGTTCTTTTTTTGTGCTGACTACAGGAATTAATATTAGTTGTTATGAATATTTTAAGAGATTGCTTCTGATTTCTTATAGGAAGCTTGGAGTTATTTATCTTTGCAAGTCATTATGACAGACCCATTGTTATGCATTTTGCTATTTAAGAGACAGAGCTTCTAAATTATGTTTATGGCACAGTCCATATATTTAGAAATAGCCATCAAGGGATGGCAGACAATGTTGGAAATGCACCTCTAGGCCTAGTGAGGAGGCTGCATAGTTCTAGACAAATGTCTGTGATGGAAGACTTCATCTCTAACTTAGAAAGTCTTCGCTAGGTCAGAGGAGAGCTGCAGACTAATTTCAGAATATGGAAGGGCTAAAGAGGTGGTGGCTGGGGCTGTATCCTCCCATCTGAAGTATTCAAAGTCCTGTCAGCTCAAGGACCAAATGATGTGCCAGGGTTCACCATTGAATCTGGGTGGTAGCAGCAGAACCAATGCTGTCCCAGTGAGTTCCAGAGGACCCAACGTGCCTTCCCCAGCCACTGGATGTTATCAACACATGTCCTAACTCATTCTCATTTGCATGGGAAATCTAATGCAGTCCATGCGTGCTTGCAGCGCCTTTATTCTGTTTCCAGAGTTGCTCTTGCAGCTGCTGCTGTAGGGCAGGTGTACTCCAGTAGCACTATCGTCTATCCTTTGCCTTTGTCTCCTAACCTTTGCATCTGAAATCTTCACTGCCTGTTGCCCCTGCTGGCTCTGCCCTGCATGGCCCACTGTCTCCTCCACCCACATAGTGGTTCTCTGCTATCTCACTTCAACAAGATATATCAGAAGATGCCTCTTCCTTGTGCTCATCTCACTATGTGGTGCAGTTTGCTGAATATGTGGCTGCTTTTTTGAGCATGTCTTCCCCCAGCTATATGCATTTCATCCAAGAGTGAAACCCTTGGATGAAGATTTTACAATAGAGGTTTTCTGCATCGGTGCGCTGTGATGTCTGTGGATGTGTTGTGGTGTGTGTTTGCTTGCACATGCGGGCAGGAGTATTCAGATATATTTGTATGGCCAAGGATGGGTCTGTGATAGATTCATGGGTCCTCATAAGAGCAGACTCACTGTTTTGCGACCTGGGGGGGGTGTTCATGTAGTGTTCTTGCTCTTGCTAGGCTAGTGTGTTGGTCACTGGATGCCACTTGTTTGTGTGTGTACACGCGCACACATGCAGAAGTAATCCCTTTCCCCATTTGACATGCAAATTTTTGTGTCCGTGGTAGTCCAGGTACAGTAGATTGCTGCTTGGTTGCCTTGAGCTCTGAATGGATTTTATTTATGTATTTGTTTTTAACGAATTTGTTTTTAACAAATTAACCTTCTTTGTTTTTAACATCCCCCCTTTCCTCCAATATGGCCCTGAGAGTGGCTCATAAAATCACTAAAATGCATAACATTAAAAACACAATAGATTGATTAAAAAGCAACTGCCTCATTTAAAACAATTTTTAAAAAAGTCAACACATCTCATGGCATATAAACCATTAGAAGTCACTTTTAATGCTCAAGAGTGGAGTGGGAGAGTTTCCTATGCCTGAATTTTAGCATGAGGTACTTCCTTGCTAAAAGCACAAAGTGCCACTGAGATCCATCATTGCTTGAAGACATATGTGTTTCAGTGGCCAATCTGTGGCTTCTTTCTTGACTCAATTCCCCTCGTGTTTGGTAACCAGAAGGCTTTTTGGTTCCAGTGTAATTGATGAGGGCAGAGGTCTCCTGGCTTACTTTCCCATCCACACTTAGCATTTAAGAATATACTCTTAATTGCCCTCATACCTAAGAACAGTAATGATGCTTGTAGTGAGGGACAGGAAATGTACTTATATGTTTCTGCATCAGATAAATAATTTCATTTCTTTTCTTACAGAGTCTCAGTTCCTCATACACAAAATCTATGCTAATGATGTCACCGGAGGACAATACATCACAGTTTTCAAAAAGATTTAGTATGAAATCAATTAAAAGCATATTGAAATCAGAGACAACCTCTTGTAGAGGTTCACTTTCAGAACGTGGGGCTCCAGCACCCCAGAGAAAAACAGAGAGGACCGGTTCCTTAGGTACTTCAGAGAACGATAGTAAAGGAGCTGAGCAAGGAGAGAGTACAGTCGGTCTGAGAACACAACCACCACCAGAGGTAGCTGGGCCAGATGTGGCATTCATTCAAAGTGACAGTTCAGAACATGTTCCTGAAAGAAAAGAAGAAGGTTTCACATTCTTATATGATTATGCTGGGCGTCAAGAACAGCAACATGCAAGTAGAACTGAACTGAGGTCATTGGAAGAGCTAATCATACCAGAGGGAGAATTTCCTGAAGGTAAGCCTTCAGAATCCATAAAACAAGTAGAACACCTTCCGTATAGGAAAGAGGTGGTTTTCATACCTGAATACAAAAAGGAAGAAGAGAAGGAAGAGGAAGAAGCAGAAGCAGAAGAAGAAGAAGCAGAAGAAGAAGAAGAAGAAGAAGAGATTGAGAGTTCAACTGATTTGACAGCAAGACAGGTAGAGCGTCCTCCCCATAGAAAAGAGGATGGTGTGGCTTTCTTAAATGAATATGGTGAGGAAGAAGAGGGTGCAACTGATGTGAGACCAAGGAAAGCATCATTGAAAAGTGAGGCTCCACTGCATGCAGTGCAGACAGGGAGAATATATTCTGTTCCACACAGAAAAGAAGATGGAGTAGCCTTCTTAGATGAATATGATAGTGATGATGACATTTTTGTGAGTGCAACAGATCTAATGCCAACACAAGGATTATTTAAAAGTGAAGCTCCAGCACATGCTAAACAGAAGGAGCCAATGCCTTCTATTCTCCACAGGAAAGAAGATGGAGTGGCCTTTTTAGATGATTACGACACCGATGATGATGAGCATCTTATGGGTGTATCAGGTATGAGACCCATGCAATCATCATTTAAAAGTGAAGCTTCAAGACATGCAAAGCACACACCTTCTACTCCCCACAGAAAAGAAGATGGAGTAGCCTTCTTGGATGAATATGATAGTGATGATGGCATTTTTGAGAGCACAACAGATCTAATACCAATACAAGGGTCATTTAAGAGTGAAGCTCCAGCACATGCTAAACAGAAAGAGCCAATGCCTTCTATTCTTCGCAGGAAAGAAGATGGAGTGGCTTTCTTAGAGGACATTGGCAGCTATCAGCAAGAGCAGCTTGACACTACAGCTGTATTGAGGCCAGAAGAAGATGTAGCCAAATTGGGAGATGCATTGGTAGAAAAGGAAGCTTCAGCATCTATAAAAGGGGTAGAATGTGGCCCTTGCAAAAAAGAGGATCCAGTGACATTTGATGCTGCTCAAGATGGCAATGAACAAACACAAGAGAAATGATTAGATTAATAACAAATATCAATGAAACTTGATATATTTAAATATTTGACTAGTAATGGCCTTCGTCTGTTGCACTATATCCTTGTTTGATGACAAAGTAGCACTTTTCCAACATTTTCCCCTAAAAGAACTCCTCCTAGTTTTAATTACTTTTATACTAAAGATGTCCAATCAGTTTGATAATAACTGGATTCCAAGTGTAGAAACACTTTGACAGTCTTTTTAACATAAAGATACTTCCACGATGTTATTCCTTCATAGCTGAATTGGCTTGTCATTCGTTGTGCTGAAAGGTTTGTGTGGGGGGGGAAGAGACAGTTTAGATAAATGTATAAATCATTTATCATATTTGCTGATAGAACCTGTTGTTTTCTTCTGTATTGAAGGATCTCTTAGATGGCGTAACATTTCACTGGACTACAATCAGTATAGCACCATTGTTAAAAGACTGAGTAAAATGCATAATACATTGTTGTTTTGCTTTTTAAAATGTGTTGAATAAATATGATTGGCAGTCCAGTATTAAACATAACATTAAAAAGTGATCTGATGGCT
Source organism: Pogona vitticeps (assembly GCF_051106095.1). Classification (NCBI taxonomy): domain Eukaryota; kingdom Metazoa; phylum Chordata; class Lepidosauria; order Squamata; family Agamidae; genus Pogona; species Pogona vitticeps. Next base: position 64,388,603 of record NC_135783.1, on the reverse strand, counting down.
TTATGAGTTATCTTTTCTGTGAAGGGAAGACATTTGTATGTGGAAAATACACAGAGCCTTGGTGAAAACAAAGGTAAGAAAGGCAGACTCAGGAAGTTTCTTATGAAAAGAGATGATAAAATATTGTCCTTAACCCTGTAACAGAGATCTTGGAAGGGAGAGAGAATTTAAGAAGCACATATTATGCCATTGGAGTTCTAACCCCACTTTTAAAATCACTGTGTGTTGTGGGGGATAATTTAAAGTGAAAACAATGTTTAAACTGGCACTGCCCACATACAATTGCCCTAGTCTGTATCAGGCGTACGTATGATTACTTGAACATGAAAATCAGAATAGTCTTAGATTATCTTAAACTGAAATCTAGCCACAATTTAATGTAGATCATTCCTCTGTAGCCACAAGCGTTCAGGACCCTAGTACTGTGAAGTATTTTCTTAAATGGAGGAGTACAGTCTCTAAGGAGTATACTGAGAAACTAGAACATGTCCAGTGGAGGCTGATAAGAAGCTCTTGGAAATCAAACCCCATGGAGGAAATGTTGAGGGAATTCGGCATAGTTAGCCTAGAGAAGAGACGACTGAGAGGTAGGTTGCATGACAGCTGTATTTGAAAAGCAGTCAGGTGGAAGACGGAGCAAGCTTGCTTCCTCCAGCTCCAGAGAGTAGCGCTCGAAGTAATGGATCGAAATTCCAAAGCATTATAAAAGAGGTGATTTTGGCAAACCTCCTGACAGTAAGAGTGGCTCGACAGCAAAACAGTCTTGGGAGGTAGTGGATTCTCCTTCCCTGACGGTCTTTTAAGCGGAGGTTGTTTTAGCGGGGGGGGGGGGATCTCCTGTTTCTCCAACGGGATCTGGGCTCATGAGCCTTGGGGGTTTCTTACAACTCTACAGGGTTATGATTTCTAGTAGACAAGCCTCCAAGGGGCTGGCTTTGTTCGTTAAAGAAGCCTGTGAAGTAGAGATGCGGGGCGAATCATTCCTGCACGTTAATAGAAACCTAGCCCAAGGGTTTAGGTCTCTGGCTGCAGAGCCAGAGGTTGGGAGTTCGATTCTGCGCGGCGCCTTCTTGGCTCGAAGATCTATAGGGTCCGTTTCAGCTCTGCAGTTCGATGATGATGATGATGATACCTTCTTGTCCCTCCCAGAGCCCTCCTGTGGAAAGTCGTGCCGTACCCGGAAAGCTTCTTCCGCCCGCCTCCCTGGCCGACCGTGTGGGGCGGGGGCGGGGAGGGGTGGGTGGAAAGAGGGGCAGCCTTTGTGGAGCCACGTGGGCCCTGGTTTGTTGCCCTTAGCAGAGGACGCGGAGGCTCGACGGCGGAGCCTCCGGAGAAGGAGGGAGGGCTCGCGGGGGCGGCCTCGCAGGCACCCACGCTGTTCTGCGCGGACGTCTCGGGGGCAGTGGAAGCGAGCAACCCGCGGGAGCCTCGACTCCCCACCTCCGCCCAACGGGGACCCTTTTCCATGGGGGGAAGTAAGTCGGACGCCCGTCACGCCTCCCGCGGCCGCCGCTGTTAAGCGTTGCTACTGTAGCTACGGACGCGCGATCCGGGCGACACCCGGGGCTTCTTTAAACAATGCCAAGGAGTCTTTAGCAAGACGGGCTGTTTGGCATGAGCTTTTGTGGGCTGCCCGAAATGAAATGCTGAAATCTTAGGCCCCGTTAAACTTATTTGGGAGCTTATGCCGAATGAAACGTGTTCTTGGGTGCCGCACGACTCCGTTGTTTCGCTGCAACAGAGCAAAAGAGCCCCCCCTTCACACATTGCATCTTTTATTGTTTTCCTCCGAGTGTCCGGAACCAATCTTTTGCTAGCTATTTCTGAGACTAGAACCCTATTCATGTTTTGTGGTTATGTGCCATCAAGTTGGATCTGACGTATGGAGTTTTCAAAGTGTGTGAGATGTGTAAGAAGTGCTTTTTTTTTTTTAACCAGTACCACCTCCGCAGTGAGTTTCTGTGGACAAGCAGAGATTAGAACTCTGGTCTCCTGGGTCCAGGTCTGTCTGTCTGTCCGTCCATCCACTGCTACACCACATTGGCTCTCATTCACGTTTTATCTGGGAGCAGATGCTACTGAACATGGCCACTATGTTTAATGTTTCTAAGATTTTGTGTAAATCTGGGTAGAGTGGGCGGCATATAAATTAAATAAATAAATAAATAAATAAATAAATAAATAAATAAATAAATAAATAAATAAATAAATAAATAAATAAATAAATAAAGTTTGAAATCATATATTTACCATGTATAACTCCTGCAACCAGTGGAATCTAGCAACAAGTGAAACAATGCAATCCTATGCATTCTCCCACTTAGAGGTACAGTGGTGCCTTGCAAGACAAATGCCTCACAGGACAAAAAACTCGCAAGACAAATGGTTTTTGCAATGAGGGGGTGATGACTAGCAAGACAAATGTTCCTATGGCCCTGCTTTGCAATAAGGTTTTCCATTTTTTGTTCCTGCCTCATGTTTACTGATTTTTAAATGTTTTTCTGTGATGTTTAAAAAGTTAATTTTTTTGCTGAAATTTTAAAAATTATCTGCACAATATGTATGGCTTTAAAGAGCACTTAATAAACCCTTTGTAAACCAAATGTAACTTTGTTTTGACTTTTTTTTGCCCATAGGAATGCATTAATTAGATTTCAATTCATTCCTATGGGAAAACGCGTTTCGCAAGATGAATTTTTCGCAAGACAACATTAACCGCAGAATGAATTAAGTTCATCTTGAGAGGCACCACTGTACATCCCATTGTGTTCAATAGGATAATTCTCCCATGTAAGTGTATGTTGGATTTGTTGTTCACCTGTAATGAAGTCAACCCCTTATCAGGTTTTCATATTTCAATTCTGCCAATATCCAAAGCACACTGATGCTTTTGAGTACAATTGAGAAAAATGTGATCCCAGACTCCAACATCAAGGGTTATTTATTTAAATTAGAAATTTGGAATTTTCTGCATGGGATTAATATTTTCATCATCTGAAACTCAGAATTTCAGCTGAAATGCTTCATATGCATGATTATTTTCTGATGTGGTTATAACAAAGGCTCTACTTCATACTCGCTGTATTTTTAAAAGGAAGTGTGTATTCATGATTGTTCTTCCTGACTACAGTACTAAGGTGAAAAATGATAAAAAAATGGGAGAGTCAACAAAGAATGATGAGGAATATCAGGCATTTTCAAAATTTCATTATATGTCTGAAGCTGAAATGCTACTTGAATTTCTTGTTCATATGCAACACATAATGGGGAAATAAGATTCACTGAAAAAGACAGTAATGTTGGGAAAGATGAAGGCAGCAGGAAAAAAAAAAGACCATATAGAAGATTTGTTGTTGTTGTTATGTGCTGCCAAGTTGCCTCTGACTCATGGTGACCCTATGAATGAGCACTCTCCAAAAGGTCCTCTTCTTAACTGCCTTGCTGAGCTTTTGTAAAGCCTGTGGTTCCTTTAGGGAGTCAATGCATCTCATATTTGGTCATCCTCTTTCCCTGCTGCCTTTCCCCTTTCCCAGCACTATTGTCTTTTCCAGAGAATCCTGTCTTCTCACAATGTGCCCAAAGCAGGACAACCGACTTTAAACATTGTTGCCTCCAGAGATAGCTCAGGCTGGTTTGGATCTAGGACCCACATTTCTTAGATCACACATAAAGCAAAGCAAAGTAAAGCGTGCTGCTTATATACGGCCCCATAGTGCTACAAGCACTCTCTGGGCGGTTTACAAGTTAATTATGCAGGCTACACGTTGCCCCCCCCAGCAAGCTGAGTACTCATTTTACCGACCTCGGAAGGATAGAAGACTGAGTCAACCTTGAGCCGGCTACCTGGGATTGAACCCCAGATCGTGAGCACAGTTTTAGCTGCAGTGCAGCAGTTTAACCACTGCACCACGAGGCTCGCATAAGAAACAGAATCCACAGAGGAGATGGATTGATTGCATAAAGGAAGCTGTGGTCTTGAGTTTAAAGACTCTTAATGAAAGCACTGTTTCAAGTTCATTAATTTTTAAGGCTAGAAATTTAAAAGTGATTTGATGGCATAAAAGAAAAATGTACAGCGCAGCTAGTTAGGCTTGGGACTGCAGCCAGTGAAGGAAGAGGGAAATTAAATGCCCCTTTTCTACATTTAAATATTGTTGCAATAGCCTGGTGTTACAAATTTATTTGGTGGTGGTGCAGTACAAGACTCTCTCTCTTGTTATTCCTTTTTCTTTCAGTACCAAAAGTGTATTGCCACTTTCAACCTCAATTGTTTGGTGGTGATAGCTTAGACATGATGGGCTGATCCGCTTGAACAACACTACCAAACAATATTAAGTGTATGTGCGTGCATGCATACATGTGAGTGTTTGAAAAATAACTTAACTTTTATGAAGCAAATGCTTCTTTGTGTTGTTTTTCACTCGGATTTGGTGCTTCAGAAAATAAGCAGTTTGGAGGCCTTCTGGTTAGACTTTGGTGTTGACCCCAAGCTGAAAGTTCGAAATCCAAAGCTGTATTTATTTATTCAGACATACAGACACGTTCTAGCTTTCTTCTAGGGACTTAGACTTCAAGGGAACATTTACTTTGTCTCAGAAAGCAACAGAATTGATATAAAGGGAGGACATTCAGGCTTCAGCCATATACAATGTACATTATTAGTATCTCTGCAGAGGCCTCTAGGAACATTACAGTGGGGTCTTGACTTGAGAACTTAATCCGTATTGGAAGGCGGTTCTCAAGTCAAAAAGTTCTCAAGTCAAATCTGCATTTCCCATAGGAATGCATTGAAAACCATTTGATCCGTATCTGCTCTTTTCCGTCCATAGAAACTAATGGGAAGCTGCTATTCCGCCTTTGACCACTAGAGGGGGAATATTTTGTTTCTTTTTTTCTTAGGTCAAGAAAGGTTCAGAGAAGGCAGGGAAAATACAGTCCAGGCAGTACAGTACCAGGCAGTCCGAAGACTGTCTCCCAATCCACTCTCTAAACGCTGGGAGGAGTGAGGAAGCAGACAGGCACCCTTTTCACTGGCCAACAGTTAACTGAAAGTTCAAATTTTGCACTTTCCCTGCCTCCCACGTGGTTTTTTTTTCAGTTCTTAACTCAAATCTAAGTACTTAAGTCAAGTCAATATTTTCCTATGAGAGTGGTTCTTAAGTCAAAATGTTCTTAACTCAAGCCATTCTTAAGTCAAGACCCCACTGTAGTTTGATTTAAGACATATATTGTTATACAAAACCCTTTCTCTTTGTATGTGACTGAGTACAAAATATTTATTAGTGGGAGCTTTGAGAGGAAAATAAAGAGGCAGAGGTGCAATGTAGGTGCAAATCCCTCACTTTATCACAACTGAAATTTGTGAAAATTCAGTATGATTTACTAAGTAGAATGATGGACTTCAGACAGAAGAGTTTATCCTGTATAAACCTGTCTATGTCATTTCATATGAAAGTTGTTTCCTCTCTGCTTTCTTTTCTTCTTTTTGAAACCCTGTCATAGGAAGCCTTATGAGGATGGTTATGCTTTTAATGCACATAAAATGATTTGCATAGTATGATTCATTATTGAATATTTGATATTTAAGTCTGTGTGGGCTCACCACTGCTTTTTTTTTCCTAGTGGTTATGAAAGAGTGAATCTTGCCCTTCAGTGCAAAAATACTTTCCCCATTAATTCAAAATGGTGGACTTCAGGATCAGTTTAACAATTTCCTTTTTTTCAACTACATTCACTCTATATTCTTAACAAGGATCTTGAATCTGGGAAATGGAAGCAGATATTCTCAAAGCTAATGACTGTGGATCTCAGTGGGCTGCAGAAGATTCCTCAGAACAAGTAGCCTATCATGATACAACTGATGACAACAGAGGATCTTCATCTTCTTTAAGTCAAGGCTGGGTAAACAGCACAGTTGATGTCCTCACAGAACAGTGGACGTCTCCGAACAGCAGCACACTAGCAAGAGATGGCCTGTCTGTTAACCTGGATCATGCTGAAGAATTTCAGGATATTCCATTTAATTACTTGGCCACTTCTCTTTTTACCCCTCACGTGTCACCAGCCACTCAAGCTGAAATGCCATCTGACAGGAAAAATAATGAAACTTTGCAAACCCCAAGTTGTGCTGCTTTTGCTTCTCCTTTGTCAACTCAAGAAATCATATTCTGTCAAACAATGAAACAGGTACGTCTGCTTAAAATAACTTGCCTTTATTATAACCAGAAACTCTCAATGACTATGTAATTTGCTGAGGTTTCCCTGAGTTGATAAAAATTGTCATTTGAAATAAGACCTGGAGACTGTAGTGTTTGAATGCCATGGAATGCAGCACAACACTTTCTTTGCAGATGGAGCTCAGAGAAATACAGAACACGGAGCTGTGTGTGTGGTAAACCAGTCAGAGGACCCATTTGCTAAAAAAATTCTATTAGTTGAGAACAAAAAGAGCCAGTGGGAGCTGGACAGCAGCAGGCACTGACATTGATCCTGCTGTTTTGCCAGTTAATCTCAATACCAGTTGTTGGGGACCAAGGCTGGCTGGTAGGGAATAATCTAAGGCAAGGATGAGGAAATCTCCAGTGTGATTATCTTAACGTGTTGGAGGATGCAGTCAAAATTTGCAACCAGGTCCTTGATAATTACAGTGAACCTAGCTTGCGCATGGAGCTGTTCAACTGTAAGGTCTTCTCATTATTTTGCGTATGTGGAAGAATGTGCTGGCTAACTTCTTTGCCTCCTTTAGATCCTGGTATTGAACCTTTTAAGCAAGCAACAGTGAATGCATGTATGCAGCGGAGAGCAGGATCTGAAGATTTAAATCCAACTGATTCTGTGGACCAGTTGGGTTTAGATCACTGCTTTCAGATATCAATGTTTGCTGGGTTGTCTTCGATAATACCAGTTCTCTTCCCAGACTCCAGAGGAGCAGGAGCAGCTCATGAGGCACCAGTTAGAACACCTGCAACGGCTAGTAGCTGAACAGCAGAAAATCATTATGTTCTATAATCCAGGTATTGCAAGAACTGCATTCTTTCAGGAAAGCACTGTATTTTTTAAAGCATACTTTCAGACTGTCATAAATGTGTGATCCTGTGTGGATCATTTTGATTAAGGATGTCAAATTTAACTACCAGGACAGATGCCAGAAATTTTAATGAATTTCAGGAAATGTGAGTAGGTGGGATTCTTAAAATGGTGTTTCGTTTTCTCTGTAAAAACAATTTTGATACCTATCAAAATATGTCAACTTTTTGTTAGGCTTATTTGGTTATTCTCTTTGCAGGATACAGCAGCCTGGTGCTGATCCTGTGATTATTTAAATTAATAACCTGGGCACTGGTAGTAATCTGAAAGAAAAAAACCTTCATTGTTTATTATTTAGGAAATCCAGGTGATGATAATGAGAGAGGAAATAAAATCAGTACACGTTACAGAAGCCCTTTGCACACAGAGTATGCTGGCAGCCATTATCTGCTTCTGTAACTAGGAGGATGAAAAGGTGGGAAATTATTGCACAGATAGAAGGAGGAAGGAAATAAACCTAAGAGTGTCAAACATGTAGAACTAGAACAGGTCAAAGAGGAAAGCAGACTACAGTTGTCTATCTGCCTATTACTTCCCTCCCATGGTTCTGATCACATTGCATGCATTGGTGTTGATGGTAAACATAGATGGAACATGTATTGAGAAGCAAACTAGAAATGGTGTTTTCAAAAACATGAGAGGCAAGGAAAGGCAGCTAGCTTGCCAGTATGGGCTAAAAGGGAACTAACTGCTCATTGTTACCTGTTCTGTTTGTTCTTCCAGACTTTTCAGTTTCTCCTGATATTCTGCCCTATTTATTTGCTTTAATTCTATCCCTTCCAGGAGTCTCAGCCGCCTTATGTCATGCCCAACTCCCTCTGGGGAATTCTTTCCAAGTTCAGAATCAAGGATGTCCACAGATCAATCCCTTAATAATCAAACCAACTTTACAGACATGCACCACAAGGACCTCAGGAAACAACTCCTTCAAAGAAGCTTCAGAGGAACATCCTGAAGAAGCAGGTAATAATATGAAATGGAATATGAAGTACTGTACATTTTTGTAGACTGTATCTGTCTTTGCTCTTTGCCTCCAAACCCAACCACTACCACCATCACCACGTGGCAATCGAAACAACTCATTTGTAAATGAAACAGACTGCAGTCGTCCCTGTAGTCATTGGGGATTTGGGAACAATATCAACAAATTTCACACAGTATTATAAGCAGTTGCAGATCTCAGAATTAACACCATAAGAGCTACAAAAAATGGCAATATTGGGAACAGCATGCATACCGTTCTGATATTTAACAGATAGTTTTTTGCTTAAAACTTGTATCTGTTATATAATACAAGTCAGTATTTTTATAATTTTGATTGACTGTGCCATGTTTGCTTGTTTGTTTGTTGAATAATTATAATAGTTTGTGGTCATGTCCATTCTGACTTACGCCAACCTTTTCCAGGGTTTTCTAGGTTGAAATTACTGAGAAGTGGCTGACCATTCCCTTCTTCTAGGGGTGTCCTGGGACTGTACAGCTTTCCCATGACTGCACAGGCTGGCTTTTCTCCCAGGAGGCACAGAGGAGAACTGAATTCTCAACCTCTGGCTCCACAGCTAGATATGTAAACCACTGAGCTATCCAGCCAGATAAACCTTATAACATACAGTATTTTTAATTAAACAAAAACATAATATGACAGCATGGTATGGTGTGTTTCTCTACTGCTGACTGCCAATACTGTAGGAGAAGGATCAAGGAACTCACAGTCTGATATTTCGTGTTAGAGGAAATGAACAAAATTAATTGTCAAGCGCTCTGAAACAGTCATGCTCTCTGTAAATATATTGTGCCAGTTCACACATAGAGTTCTTGACCTATGAGGTTTCCCTGTTGTTGTTGTTGTTGTTGTTGTTGTTGTTGTTGTTGTTGTTGTTGTTGTTGTTGTTGTTGTTGTTGTTGTTGTTGTTGTTGTTGTTGCATACATTGAAAAATGTGTTGGGCAGCCTCTTTGCTTCCTTTAGAGCCTGGGGTTAGCTCTTTTCATAAATTGTCCAAAATTGAGTCAATTTAAGTATGTGATGTAGTGGGACAAGATCTAGTGGGGCAAGATCATAAGGTTCCTTATCATATTGATCAGTCTATGTATGAATGGAGGTACCTAAGTAGGAACTTTGCACATGGGATGAAGGTACATAGCTCTTAGTTTGCCTTGCAAATTCATTCCCCCTTTCCTTTTATGTGTGTGCACTTATCTGAGTGCTGCAAAAATGTTAGTAGTTCAAAATAATGCCAGTGGTTTTCCTTACTACCTCTATGAATTCTCTTGCTGGTTCTGCATGGGAGCCTCTGTGATACTGAGTAGAATTACAAAAGCCTACATTTATGTAGTTCTGATATATTCAGGATAGTATCCTAATTTTTTTAAAAAAATCTTGTCTAAATAGGAGCAAATATAGAACCTATACCTAAAAGTTATGAAGCCACTACAGAAGAGTCTTTCAGACAGAATGCTGAACGAGAGAACAATGCTGGAGTAAAAGGTGACGATGGGAATATTTCTGTTTATGCATGCTTTCATATTTGTCCTTTTCTCTGAAATTGCTGTCCTTTGTTTACAGAGAAACCATCAATGGCATCCCTGGGCAATTCAATTTTTACTGTTTCCTGTAGTTTTGGAGGAGGTAGCCATGTTAGTGCATGCATATCAGGCAAAAACCAAAGAAACAAAACAAAACAAAAAAGGCAAAAACATGTGGCACATATTTTAATGGTGCCACATGTTTTGTCTTGTTTTGTTTTGTTTTGTATCTTTGTTTTATGCTAGCATTTTCTGTGTGTTTTTCCTCCGAAACATGAATTACAATAATTGTTCCGACTCTGATAGGTTTGTTTAGAAAACGTAAATTTTTTTCAATCCATTTCCCACTTCTACATGGAAATTTGCCTTTATGACACGATTACCTTTCCCCCGCTTTAAAAGCTAATTAATTTAGAAGAGTTTTTCTTCTTTTGTTTCCTGATTGAAGAGTCTTGGTTTGAAACCTTGCCCACTATTAGAGAAGAAAAAGGAGAAAAACAAATATTTGAAAATTCTTCCCCTTCCCCTTTTGGAGTGAGAATGGATACAAGAAATAGAAATGGAGATGACAGGTGAGAGGGCATTGTGTACAAATATACATAAAAATAAAACTTTTAAAGAATAACTTTAAAACTGGTTAGTGTCAATTTTTTTTGCTAAATGCTATATTGATCTCTTTTTCTGTAGGCATTCCATTTTACCTTTACAACAACCCTGAGATATATATTTTTCTATGAGATTACAAGTAACCAGAAATTATACAGTCAACTCTGTGATTGAGCTATGATTTGAATCTCCAGTTTAAATCAAATAGATTTTGAAGTGTTCGTGTTTATAGGAGCAGCATTGCTACAAGCTCAGAATTAACAGACCACAATACAAACAGTCCTGCACGAGGCTGGTGATAAATGTGAGCTAATTAGATTTGGCATAATGAGAAGAAGTGGGGCATCTTGTAAAAACACCACCAGGATGCCCATCATCACTTCCCTTATCAGCATTCTGTCTCCACCTCACTTTCTAAGCTGAATCCTAGCATACTTCGCCTCGGCTGTAATTAATCATAACGCTGAAGGACTGTTGCACATTCTTTGTTCAGACCTGCTGTTTTATTTCTTTAGACCAATCCGACCTGGAATTGGAGTCAGACAGAGAACATTTGAAGAATTTGTTGAAGAACAACTTAAAATAGATTCCCAGAGTGCAGAAAAGCTGCAACAGGTACTGTCATGCCGTGCGCCATGTTAGTAAAACGATCCAACTTTGAAGAAATCTCATTAGGGCTTTCAGTGGCAAAAGCAACTCACCCTTTCAAGTCTCATTTTTGTTGGTATGTCTTTCCATTTTTATCCCTCTTTTCAAAATATAGGCCCAAACTAAATAAGACTCTTTACAGTTCCTGTAAGAGGAAACGATTGTCAGTTTGTTTTAAAATGAAGTTGCTTCAGTCCTCATCTGGCAAATTACCCTGCTTTTGTTTTATATTTATTCAACTAGGGTATATCAGTTTTGTTTGCATTGTGGCAAATTTTGTAAGAGGAGGAAATACATGTTTATTTTAACATGTAATCTGACACCGTTGCAGCTGTGTGTTATACAAATACTAGCCTTGATCTTAACCAAGAGGCTTAGAAGCAATTGGTTAAACAGTTACTAATATTCTTGTTGTTCTCATTCTACATTGTTACGACACAGTGGTGTAAGATAGTCACATTTTTACGTGCAGATTTTGCTTCTGCCTTTCTCTATATTTAGACGAAGGTACAATGAGGGGAAAATGTCTATTCAGTCCTTTACTCAAAAGTATAGGATTGTGGAAAGACTGAAATAACTGAGCATGTTTAGCCTTGAGAAAAGAAGACTGAGAGAAGATATGATAGCACTTTTCAAATACTTACAGAGGAGGGGCAGGATCAGTTCTCGATCATCCCAGAGTGAAGGACACATAATAATGGGCTGAAGCTGCAGAAAGACAGATTTAGGTTGAACAGCAGTAGTACAATGGACTCAGTTACCTCAGGAGGTGCTGAGTGCTACAGTGCTGGAGGCATTCAAGAGAAAATTGGACACGCGTCTGTCAGATCTGCTTTGATTTGGTTTCCTGCATTGAGCAGGGGCTTGGATTTGATGACCTTATAGGCCCTTTCCAACTCAATTATTCTATGGTTCAAAAAAGAAAAATAAAGAAACAGGAATGAGCTAGTTTCTGTGGCTGTCTCCACTGTAGGGTGGGTCAGGAGTTATGATGCTAGATTACTGAAGATCACTAAACCTCAATTCAAAGTGCAAAGATGTTAAGAATACTAACAGTGGTTCCAGTGGTAACTGTGACATGAAATGGTGCATAGTACAGCCACGTCATTACAAGGGATTTTGCAAAGTTTCAAAAAGGGAGTGAGAAGAGCTGAGATTTGATGTCTGCTGGAATAAGGCCTGTGGTTTCTTCCTCCTGAGAACATCTGTGCTATGGTGGCGGCCTTGGTTATCCTTCAAATGACAGGAAAAGATTATAGACAAACATCACAAGTACAGTTAGGTTCAGCATTAGCATTTGCCATGGAGATACCACAGGGACAATATTGAGTTCAGCATCTTTCATCTTTCCTTCCCCCCCCAAAAAAAATTTTTTTTTGTTGTTTACACAAATTAGGCCTAATACTAAACTATATTCCAGTTCTGTTTACCATCTTCATTCGCTTAATGTTCTCTTCCTGCTGCAGCCATCTGAGCTGGTGTGTTTCTGTGAGGCTGGACAATCAGACAGTGGGAACGAGCATGGAATGGATTACCTTTTTCGTTCATTCTCTGTTTTTAAAGATGACAAGCATAAATGGAGTTGTTGTAGGAACATACATGGATGCTCTTGGTGTTATATATTATTAAGATTTCCATGTTAAATATTACTGCTGTCTTGTATCATTGTATCGCTTGTAGACCTCCTGTGAGACTAAAGCAACTGCTCAGAAGTCATTTCTGAAATGTGGGGAAGGAATTGCAAGGTTTGAAAAAAATAAAGGAAAACCTGATAAGACTCTGGCCAGAAGTCACAGAAGAGTCAGCTTTGATTGCCGAAATAATTCCGTGTGGCTTGCTGAACAGAATACAGGAGAACTTCTGGGAAAATGTCGGCAGTTGAAAAGACAAGTTAGTAGCCCCTCAGTGCTGTTTATGAATGATAACATTACAGATTGTATCATTTCCAAGGATGACAGAAGAAATCAGTATAATAACCATGGTGGAAAGCAGGGAATTAAAAAAGGCAGCAAGAGTAGTCACGATCCTGATGGTGAAGAGTTGACAAGTGAGAAAGGATCTGGTTTATTATCTCAGATTAATTGTTCCAGCTGTTCACAAAAATGTAATGAAAATGAAATCAAGGCACAAATGACTGGAAATAAGGAAGCCTCATATCCTGGTTGTCAACCACACCAGAAAGTTCTGGAGGACAGACCCATAGATTCTAAGGTTTCATTCCAGCTTACGAAGAGCACAGAGAAAAGTGTATCACAACAGGTGGCAGGAAAACCCATGGATGCTTCAGCAAATGTCTCTGAGTTTTACAACACAGAAATCAATCAAACCCCTCAAGAGGATCAGAACTCCATATTTCAGGTTATTCAAGGTGTCAGTAAGGACAGACAGTGTAAACATGAATATCATGATGCTGTGGGTAAAAGCCCAGAGATCCAAATAGAAATTAGTCCTGGGTTTAAGAAAGTTAATGATCAAATAGTAAAAATTACATCTAATCCAGATAGAAGTCAGGTGACTATGACTGCCGATTTGCAGAGGGAGCACCACAGCAGTGCAGGCACTACTAACAAATGGGAAGGAAAAATCTTCTCTGATCCAGACAGCACTTCTACCGAAAGTGAAGGTGAGCCTAAATCTCATTGCTCTCGGTACCCATTAAGACACAGTACCCACACTAGAGCCATCACAAGTAAGAGCTTAGATCTTTCTGATGCTGACTATGCCACTGATGAGCCTAGTGGAGCTGAAGATCATTTATTGAAAAACCATGGGATATTGCTTGCCAAGAGGTGTGGTGGTCGGGAACCAGCACAAAAACAGGACACTTCTGTTGTGACAAGCAGCAGCAGCAGCAGCAGTGACTCAAGCCTCAGAGATGGTTGCCTGAATCATGGAAAAAACTACTCTCCTTTTAGAAAATCTCCCTTTCATTCCTCACAAACTGCAATAGGAGGGAGAGACCCTGAAATACAAAGGAATTTTATGGGCAACAGTGATAACAGAGAATTTAGCTTGAAGCCTTCTTCTTCAGCAAGCCATCTTGTGGCCAGCCTCTTCCCTGTGTTTAAGAGTAAAGCAAATCCAGAAGATAAGAGAGCAACTGAAGGTAAGACTTTAAAAAGGCATCAGTGACTTTTCCTTTAGACAACATAGCTTGCATTCTTCCAAGAATAAATACATGGATCCATCTGCTAGCTAGTCCTTTGTTGGCAAATTCAGTAATGGATTGCTTCAACAGTAATGCACAGCTATTGGTTGTTTGATTTAGTTGTGATTTTTAAAAAAAATATATGTGAACCCAGCTCATTTTTGGTTTGTCATATATTGCAGCTAGGAAGCAATCATATCCCAAATGAAATTGGTCTAAACTGTGATTTGCAGATTGCTGTAGTGCCTCTATGTTGGACAGCATGAATTTCAAAGCAATTCATGGTAACTATTTGTATCATTATATTGCACTTTACAAGTGCACTTGTGGGGCCTGAACTCTGATAATATTTAAAGTTTCTTTCACATTGCAATGCATTTTGATAGGGAATGCCAATGAACTTTATTAATACTTGCACAATCTAATTTTGCTCCCTTTTTTGCACACAGTGTCTGTGAGTGACTAATCATGTGATGTAACTATGAATGTCTTTGTAGAGCATGCTCAGAACAGACAGATGGACAAGTTAGAGGAATATGAAGGGGAGGCTCTAGTGCACCAAAAAGAAACCTCTTTGCTGGCTCAGATGAAAGAAGAACAAGCAAAAGCAATGGCTGTTCTCAGGTATGAAATTAATGTGTATTTATTATTCGTTTATTGTAATTGGACATACATATCTGGTGTTGCTTCTCTTCATTGAAGAAAAATGACAATAAATGTCATTTCATATGCATATGTTTGAAGTGGTGCTATTTAGTTTCCAAACAATATTTGCAATGCCCAAAAGCATCAGAATCCATGGATGCAATTAAAAAAAAAGATGCTGGCAGAACTAATGGAGACTGAAAGAAAAGATTAAAAGAGTGAGATGTTCCAAAGCCTATACAATAATTCAGCCTTGAACTGAATATACAAATCATGTCTCATCAGACCAAAGATAAATCCAGGCATGTATTGTAGCTACTTCGTGCTTAATAACTCATTTTTATGGGTAATAAAAGGCAGATTACGCGATATAGTCAATTAAGTAAATAATAAACACAGTCTAAACATGCATGTTGAGGAAACTGAGTTCATAGTAATAAGTAAAACACAAACAGCCCAAGAAATGCAATTAAACCATTTCCTTCCTGTATATGTGGGATTCCAGGTTTTGTTTTTATAATTACCAAATAGTTTATCTTTCAACAGACAACAAATAAACCAGATTGAGGCACACAGTCCTGGGAAGATGCATTCCCTGGAAGAGTGCAATAGTGACAAAGCTCTGAAAATGGAGAAAAAAGGGGGAAACATTGAAAAGCACACAATAATAATTAAAAAAGAAGGAGAAGTAAGTGAAATACAGGTAAGTGGCATTCTGTGCTACAATCCTACTGAACGTCTGGGTGTATTATTTCAGATGGGTATATAGAACTATTTGATGCTGTGTTCTCATTCATTTTGGAGTAGAATCTAAGTGCAATTTTTGGTAATCCACTCAGGTTAAAACAGGATAAACCAAAAGAAACACACAGCAGACTTAAGTTCAGATGACCTTGGAACTGATTTCCATGGGTGCAAGAATTTCAGTTGTAATGAAGACAGCCCCATGGCCATTCTAACATTGTGATGTCAGTTTTTATTTGAGTCCAAAATTATTGAAATCTGAAATGCACAGTGAATTTGGCTGTCCAGTTAACTATTGATCCGTCACCTCTCGCTCCCATAGATATTTTAATAAAATCTTTCTGCATTTTATTCAGAACTCCTGAATGGAACAGAGAGCTGACTGAATAGCTCAGTAGTTTAGATAGCCAGCTGCAGAGCCAGAGAGATGGGGAGTTTGATTTCCCACTGTGCCTCCTGCAAGTAGAGCCAGCCTGTATGGTTTGGGGCTAGCTGTACAGTCCCAGGATGTCTCCAGAGGAAGGGCATGGCAAACCACCTCCAAGTACTCAATTCCTAAGAAACCCTGGAAAGGGTCAACATGAGTCAGAATCAACTTGATGGCACACATTCATTCATTCATTCATTCATTCATTCATTCATTCATTCATTCATTCATTCATTCATTCATTCATTCTGCTCAAGTAATAGCTACTTAGCTGCTACTCTGGATGGCTAAAAGAAGGACATGTAATCATAAACAATAATGATAGCAATAAGAAAAATAAAATAATGACAAAAACAATGAAACAACTGTGAAAATTAATGGCAGACTTGTGGCAGAAGGGATACATAAGATTACTGATAGTTTAGAAAAGGTAGCTGTGCAAGCATATCGGGCGAAATAAGATTACTTAATTATTATATCAAGCTTTGTTAGTCTTGAAATTGAAAACAGGTCCAGTAGAGAGATAACTGGAATATGGAGTTGGAACCCCTGAATGACACTGTCTCCCAAACTTGGTACAGAGTTTGTGTCCAGCAGCATTCTATAGCAAACAGGGGAGACAGCGAAGGAAGGCATGTGGTTCCATCTGAGTATTCCAATTACTACTGGTTTCACAAGCTTCACTGGAACAGTGCACTAATTCAGAAGGTGAATGTACCAAAGTGGGCAACGACTGACGCAAAGCTAAGTGCAAGCCTTAAAAATTACATGGCTAATCAAAATGCAACCTGTGATATTTGGCATATTGCCCAGGATTGATTTATTCATTTATTGATTTATTGATTGATTTGAGAAAATACTGTTTGTTTTCATTTGCTTCAGGGAGGACAGCAATCAGCTTGAATCCACTTCTGACAATCCATATATATTAGCAACATGAATACAAGTGTTTGTAGAACATAAAGTGTATAGTAGAATGTTTATTATTTTTCCCAGATACAAATTAGATATAAATTTTTGAAAATTAAATTTTCTTTTTTTAATCATTAATTAAACAAATGGGAAAATCTTTTTTACCGTTAGGTCTTCCTGCAAGACAGACCTTCTGAGTGCATAATGTTCCCATCGTTCTATTAGTTCTTTTGTGCCTTCTTGCCCACCTGTCCTCTCATGCACTGTAGATTTTGACATCACCCTGTACTTGTAGGTAACCAAGGAAAATCCATAAGTCAGCATTGTCTTGACGGCACATGATTATTATCAAATGAAACAGAATAATTGTGGAGGAGGAATAGAAGTTTGCAGTTGCTATGGGGCTATTTCCCTTTCCTCTCTCTCACCTTTCAAAAATCTTTTTTATTAAGCCATTTATTGTGGAAGTCCAAATTACTGTCACTCTTAGCATCCTTCTGAGAGACATTTAGTTTTAGAACCATTTGGGGCTTCTTTGGGGGAGGGAGGGTGGAACATAAAAGGTAAACTCTCTTTTCTGCAACTATAAGCACCAGGAAAGTTATAAGTACAGATTCAGCTCTAGCCTATACAGGAATGAGGAAATTTCTGTATAGAAATGCTGCTGCTGTTGTTGATTTTGCTGCTGCTAATCCTACTACTATTAACCCCCTGATGACAGAAGTTAAAGCAGCAAATAATTGGGCTGCAGGAGGCGTTTAGGAGAAATGAGACCCAGTGGCATGCTGCTCATGACAAATTAAGAAGCCAAGTTGAAGCTTTGACCAAGCAGAACCTGGAGCTTCAATACGAGCTCAGAACCTCTGAGCATCAGAAGATGGAAGCGGAAAGAACGCATGGGCACATGGAGTTTCCTAGCAGAAGAACAGAAACACCGGTACAGTAAACAGGCTCACAGCCTGTGTTTGGGTTCTTGATTTCTGTCCCTATATTTATGTCTGAGGAAAGACTACAACTCTTGTATGTGGCTGCCCCACTGTCTGAATATTCTTCAGGTGGGGAACGACTGCCGTTCAGTTATACTGCTAGAGCAGGCTTGTGAACTTTTCCTGAAGGGTTGAAGGAAGGTTGAACTTCCCATTCTTTCTTCCCTCATTGTCAGATCTATTTGCAGGGCAGCACCAGAACCCACTGTGGTAAATATCAGACCTAGAACATCCTCAATGGCAGGTTAGTTTGAAGTGGAACCTACAGGGGGAGCCCTAGCCTTAGGGAGAGTGAGGCAACTGCTAGGGGCAGAAAAGGCTGAATGACATAGAGTGGCTATTGCTGCATATGGCAGGTGACCTGCTCTGCTTCTCCTAAGTTACTTTCCTGGCCTCAGGTGCAGGGAAGGTGCTGTCTTTTTGCCACAAGTGATGAAACAATATTCACGTGCCTGTCTCATCATCACCATGGAGTTGGGCAGAGATGGGGCAGGCCTTGTCCCTTGCTGCAAAATGCTTTGAACCAGCCAGTGCCATACAGGGACATGAAACCTTGGGGAAGTTTCTCCCTCTTCTTCCTAGCAAAAACCTACGTAGTTAGGGCACTGCCAGTCTCCATTTTTATTTACTTGTACACACATGAAACATTGGTAATATGTAGTCTTCTCTTTATCAGGTCGCAGCAGCTATTTTGAGTGGAGCATCACCTCCAGAGGACCTGCAAGAGGGAGTGCTGCGAGGGAGCCTTGGAAGTCCTGGCAGTGGGCATGGAGGAAGGAAAATGCCACTGGACGTATTTGTCCCGAAAGATAGGAACACACAAGTAAGACATGTGATTTTGATGCAGAGAAAATTTGAAACAATCCCATAATATATACAATCAGAGCTTATGTAGTGTAGCGTGTGGGCTACAGAGTCTGAAGATCAATCCCAGTGTGGCATTGAAGATGCTAACTTTTGTGCAGAGATGAAGATACTCAGGAGCAATTCAGGAAATCATAGGTTCAACTGTTGTTTCTTCAGTGAACTCATTGAGGGGCTGTGAGTGGGTTCTCTATTACCTTGAGGAGTAATTCTTCCCGGGGAGACAAAAGAGGAGTCAGAATTGAAAATTAAAGTATTTTTATTAACAATTGGGTTCACTATTGGGTTCACTTCTTCTTCTTGGTTACAAACAACAGAACTTTGAACTGATAACTGGGGAGGAGAACTCTCCCAAAACCATAACATGGATTTTTCTTCATTCAAATCTTTTAATAGTAAATTCTTGCTTTTTCCTCCTCCTCCGTTGGTTGCCTCATGAAGTTGTTTAGTACTGCACACAGGGTCCCGCAACAAGGGTGGCGGGCCCAGTCTCCCTCTCTCTGGACTCTTTCCTCTAATTCTGGTGGGATATGATGTACCAGACGTGCTGGACCTTGTTTCATCGGGTACACCAGCACCTTCCATTCCTCCGGACTCAAACCAGGGATGATGGGTCTCATCTTACTGCTAGCTCGGTTTTCTTCCTCTTCACTCGTTAGATTCACTGAGGGTCTTTTAACTGGAACTGAAAAGACTTGGACATCTCTCTCTGTTTTCCCGGATTCGCTCTCTCTAAAGACAGACACTTTCTCCGTCTCTTTAGAAACGCTTCCTTCTTCAGTTGTTAAGAATACATCTATCTTCTCTCTCTCTTTTAACACCTCAGGTCTTTCTACTGGTTTCTTCTCCCTTTCACCATGAACTGGTCTCCTGTCTCCTCCCTCTGGTCTATCTAACGGTCTCAACTGCTTTTCTTTCGCGCACGCTCCTTCCTCTCGAGCTCTTTCTACTTTCGTCTCGCGACTTTCCTCTACCTCTTCTGCTTGTCTTTTTGCCTCGGGTTTCTTTGGTTTTTCTGATTCTACCTCAATTACCTGAGGGGACGGCTCACTCTTAGTGGTCTCTCTATTCTCCTCCTCACAGGGGCCCAAGCTATTCTCTGCGCCATTCCCTCCAATATGTGGGATTACTTAACTTTATACTGTAAATGCTTCATTAACTAATTCTAGTGATTATAGGGCTGTTTTAACTATTACAACTAGATAATGAATTATGTTGAATGTCTGAAAACACCACCTGTGCATCCATTAATTAAGTAATCATATATTAAGAAATATGTTGTGGATTTCCAAGAGCCTATTGTGTTTTTTTTAATGACATCTAGGCAACAAGAAGTGAATGGCAGAAATCTGAGTTATTGAAATCCACGACAGGAGAACCAGGAATGAAGAGCCCACCTAAAACCCTTCATAACAGAAGTGTGACGCCGACAGGACGAAAGACGCCTCATCAGACACCATTTGAAGTAGAGAAAGTAACACAGAGTCTCTAAATAGCCTAGCTTCTTAAGTATCTGAAGTTGTGCTTTTTCCCTACGTTTTTACAACACAAAACCTGCTGCTTAAAGATTACTGCCCTGCCTTTTTTCTTCCCTTCCTCGCTAGGTTTTAAGGAGGTCCAGCAAACCTGAATGTAATGCAGGGGTGGCAGAGGGACTAAAGCAATAGATGAATAGTGACTATCCTTGGAATGTCTGTGGAAGTGAAAGTGGTGTACATCTCACTTTTTCCTTTTGTTACAGGACAATCGAGATGGAGATAAGGCTTAAAATAGTGCTTCTCAACAACTGCCTTTTACCTTTGCCTTCCTTTAGTTGTTGCTTCTGACCTGTATTTCATGGCATAAATTCCAGATATAAACTTCTTGAGAGCTGTAGCAATTTTTGTAATACTGATGAGCATCCTGAGGCTTTCCTTGTAATGGATTTTATCAAAAGGAAGAGGCTATGAGGCTGACTCCACAGGCATTTAGCCCACTATTTGGTGCACTGCAGGAATGGGTGGGTTTGCTCTTAAAGATGGATATCAGACAACATCTTTGTTGGATCAAGCCAGCCTACCCCCCAGAGCCATCATTTTTGTACCTTCCTGCACCCCTATCAGGGACATCTGCTTTTTTGGTGCATGTGGAATTGCTCTGTTTTGGTTTGGGCACATCTGAGGGCTGGAACTGATCTATATCAAGCCTTCTGATTTGAATTTGCCAAGGTTGTGAAGTGACTTATTGTGAAGTTATTTGGCAAATTCATCACTCCTCATCGGAGAGGCAAGAGAAGTGGGGAAAAAATTTGACTGTAGAATGGACTATTGCTGAAGAACTGCATCAGCTATTTAAACAAATAATAAAACAACATCTTCTTTGCTTTATAACAGTCCGGTCACAAAACTGCCTTCAGTTGAATCCATGGTGATGGCTTTGACTCGAATTCGTGTCTCAACCAGCCCTTTAAGAGAAGGCAAATAAAAGATTTTTTAAAATAACTGCTACAGCTCATCACCGGTCATCCACATATAGTTAAAAAAAAAACAATACACTACACCTCTGCCAAGGGGCAGAGGAAGTGATCAATTGGCTGATCACCTGAGGTGGCTTGCTTATTAAGTCATTTGAGAATATTGGCAGAAGTGATTTTTGTGTGAACCACTGGGCTTGGTTAAATCACTTAAATCAAGCCCAGCCATTCAAAATCATCCCAGACTAGCTTGCTCCCTGCCATTAATGTAACCACACCCTCTCAAAATGATTGCTTAATGAGAGAAACAATCACAATTGTAGCCCCAAATCACCCAGAAAGCTGACACTTTTCAGAAAACATCTTAAAAGTTTTCTATATAACCCCATAATTTTCCCCTCTAAAAACATTTTTTTCTTTTTCTTTGGCTCAGTTATAGCTTTGTAAAATATGAGAAGATCTCTTATTAATTATTTTTAATACCCAGATAGTATCATTTGTGGGTAGGAGGGTTGTGCTTTAATTTAAATGTGGTCCCTTTATTGTAGGCATCATCTCAGGTGGATCAGATTCAGCAACAGAGTTATGGAAGGAACTCCCCATTGTCTTCCTCTAACCTGAATGTATTTAAGGATACCAGTGAGTCTTCATATGTGAAAGGTAAAATATATGTGTATAGTAGGCATACAATAAGCAGAAACAGAATGTCCTGTTTTTCAAAAACGTTGCTTTTGCCAGCGGCTAGCAACGTAAACAATGTGTTGGACTCAAAAACAGGCTTTGAATCAGGTTTGATAGGTGACCACTGATAGTATAAATATTTTAATCCCTCTAGGTGCATACTTTTCCACCTCAGACAGTTCAGAAGGTGCAGCTTTTTTAAATAGCCAGAATAATGACATTCTAAGATCCACAGTCTTGGATAACATGGAAAAGGTAAGTTAATTTACAAGCATTAAATACAATCCTTTATACAGAAAACATGCCTAAAACCTTAAGTGTGAAGATTGCCTTAGCTAAGAAATGCTAGTGATTCCTAATGGTGGTTGTTCCCACTCAAATTCTTGTCTGGTTCTTGTGAAGGAGGACAGAGCTGTGTAGGACACACAACCTATTTTGCATCTGCTGGACTAGGCTACTTCCTCAGGTGTAGTGGAGGACACTATCCCATTGCTAGAGCTGAACTAAAACCTAATCGCTGTTTGCTACCATCTGTAAAATGGAATGGGAAGAAGATGCCAGCTTGTTGTTTGCTTTAGGCAGCAAAACATTCCAGATCAGCCCTGCTTTAAGCATACGTACTTGTTGAGTGAGTTCAGATTTCTGTACAAAATCTCTGTAGGAGAAGGAGAGCCTTCAGAGATGTAAGAAGACCTCTGGAGAAGTGGCTGCGATGACTGGTTCCTCTGGAAGAAGCAGTGTAATCTCAAATGGCAGGACAACACCTTCAGAAAATATTTCTGCTGCAAGAAAGGTTTGGTCTCTCAACAGACTGTTAGATCTTTTCTCTACACATTTACATTATCTGTATCACTAATATTTGAAGTGTTCAGCCCTTAGCTTGTTCTAGAATAATGTATCATATTTCTTATATGGGCTTTTTTAGAAAGGTATGTGCAGACAAATCTATGTTTGATTGTTGATAGACTTCTCCTTTGAAATCAATACTATCAAGAAGAACATCAGTACATATTGAGAGCAAGGAAGATGGAGAAGTGAAAGAAAAAATAGAGTATCCAGATGGAAAGGTAAGGAATGTTAATTATGTGCTGTCAAGTCAATTCTGACTTATGGTGACCCTTTTCAGGGTTTTCTCAGTAGAAAGTACTCAGAAGTGGTTCATTCTTCCCTTTTTCTGGGGGTGTGCCGGGATTGGACAGCTTGCTCAAGACCACAGAGACTGGCTGTCCTCGCAGGAGGCACAGTGGGGAATGGAACTCCCAACCTCTGGTTCCACAGCCAGATACCTAAATCACTGAGCTATCCAGCCAGGAGTTTTAAATACATATTAAAGAAGAAAAACATTAACCTGTATCAAGCATGTATATGCAACATTTCCTGTGTTTGCATTCAAATCACCTGTGATTTTTCATTGTGGTCTTTCTGCATCACATGTGTATGTAATATGCCTTCCCAAATCCCTGTTTTGCAAATTTCCAAGCTAAAAAATTGGGGGCTGGATTATTCAAGCCATCTCTCAATATCTTGGAATTGGATCACCTTGCAAAAAGAAATTGAACTATTTCAGTTGTTGGGGAGAGCCTCCAGATGTACAGTTAACAAAATGAAATGGAAAGTTCTCAGCTTCATGTGTGAAAAAGATGTCATGTCTTTTTGTCTGAAGCAGCTGGTATTCCAGCAACTCGATTTTTGTTTGAGCTATGTTGCAACGTAACCTTAAGCAGTCAGTCTCTTTTAATTTTAACAGATATCTGAAGCAGCAAATAGCCAGGTGGGAAAAATTCAACCAATAGTGGTTAGGTAGGATTGTGACCTTAAAGATGAATGTTAATAATTTAATTATTTGTTTCAGACTCTTATCAATTTTCATACAGTATTGCAGATGGGCAAACTCAAAAAAATGTGAATTGTAGTAAAAATGAAGAACTGCCAAGTCCACCATTTATTAAAATTCAAGCAATAAAGATTCCAGATTTGCAAAATTATTATAAGGATTAGCAGCTCAGCCAACAAGTTACAACCGGTAACAACATAGGAACTGAAATTTGGCTTTCATTGGAGAGTTTGGCAGAAAAAATTGACAAGCATCATGAACTTCTATTTAGCACTCCTAAACCCAAAGATATCACTTGTATTTCTAGTCCTTTTCTATTCAATATTAATCGAATTTGAATCTGGCACTGTAAGAGATTAATTCCCCAGAGCTTCCCCTTTGTTTTTCTTCTTACTCATTCTTTATTTTTTGTCAATAATAAATATAAGCAATTTTAAAGCCTAGAAAACAAAATGACTTTTTGATTTGGAATATTTATTTATTGGTAAATTGCCTAAAACTGGAACGCCATTAAAAGAACAAATAATAAAGGCTAAAGCAACTTTGTTCCAAATTTTACAAGGGTTGCATTGAATGGTGATCCCTACAGTTAAATGAAAATCTGTGTAGGACTTCTGAGTCTCTAACCCTGTTCAAGAAGAGGAGGAAGAAGGTCTTGCTTCAAAAAATCTGCCTTAATGTTGGTTCAACAGTTGCTCAATTCCTCCCTCTCCTTCTCCACGCCCCCATGTGTATTTTTGTGTGTGTCCTTGCTCCGGACCGCACGGTGGATTAGCCACTCCTGGCAGGAGGCAGGATGACAAGCCTCTCTGCCAGGTCAAAAATTGGCTAGTCCACCGCGAGCTCCAGAGTGATAGGAAGGGAGCCCGGAGCCTGCAGTGGGATGGTGAGTGGACAGCCTGGCCCCAGGGCCGGGCCCTTGTTATGATGGGGGGGAAGGCATCACTTAGATGTTGGAGGAATTGAGGTAGTGTTGGATTTTACTGGTTCTTAGAGGAGCCTCATGGCACAGTGGTGAAATTGCTGTACTGCAGCCAAAACTGTGCTCATGACTCGGGGTTCATTCCCAGGTAGTCAGCTCATGGTAGACTCAGTCTTCTGTCCTTTGGAGGTTGATAAAATGAGTACTCAGCTAGCTGGGGGGGGGCAATGTGTAGCTTACATAATTAACTTGTAAACCCCGCAGAGAGTGCTTTAAATGCTGTGGGGCGATACATACGCAGCATGTTTCCCTTTTTTTTTTTTGGGTAATTTTATTTTGTTTTATTTGTAATGGACTTGCAAACAGGAGGGCTAATTGGAGAAGCTCCCTACAAAGACGAAATAACTAACCAGTCAATAGCATGAAGCCTTTTTGGCATTGTGATCCTGTTTGTAGATACGAACTCGTTTTTAAACCATAAACATTTTTGTATTAAGCAGCAAGACTAGTAATCATAGCTACTTGGAAACCTGGGGCACATTTCACAGTCTAACAATGCCTGGTTCAAATCTGGCAAGTAATCTTAATGGGAAAAAATGACTTAACTATAGACTCTGAGAATGCCTCATGATCAACTAACTGACTTGCTGGATACATCAGAATGGTTAAGAATTTTCTATACCTTGGTTCAGTCCAATCCAAATGGAGATTGCAGCAAAGAAATCAGAAGACTGACACTTGGAAGGGCATTCATGAAAGAATTAGAAAAGATCCGTCAGTATGAGGTTATGCTAGTAGAGACTAAGACAAGACTACCCATATTATAGCCCATACTGAAAGCTGGTCAGTGAAGAAAGGTGACCAGCATTAAAATCTGTTCATTTAAACAGTGTTAGAGGGGGAGGGCTTTATGGATACAGTGGACTACCAGGAAGACTCTTGGTCAAATTTGGCTCTTGGTCAAATCAAACTTGAACTCTTATTAGAAATTAAAATGACCAAACTGAGGATACTGTAACTTGGACATACCATAAGAAGGCAAGAGCCACTGGGAAATACTATAGTGTTAGGAAAGGATGAAGGTAGTAGATAAAAAAGGGCCTAAAATGAAATGGATTTGACTCAACAGAGGAAGATGTGGCCTTTAGTTTGTAAAATATGAGCAAGCTAGGGTGTTTTTGAGGCCAAAAAAATTATACTAGGGCTTATTTTCAGGTTAGGTCTTATTTTCAGGGAAACAGTAGATTACAGAATCACATGCTTCCCCTCCTTCCTTCCTTTTTCCTCATGGATTCTGACCACCAGCCTTATCCAGTGTTAAGGCTGATATTAACCCTTTATTTGGGCACTGTTTATATTCCCAATAGGAAATAAAACCAGAGTATGAAGTAGCATAGCAAACCTTCAAGAATGAAGATGTGGTTTATGTTAATTCCAGTTTAATGTTGTATTCTTTGATGGTGGTGATATATGCATGTGTTTAACTCTTTGCCTGCCTGCATCTTGTCTGCTTCATATGTCTTGCCTGTCCTTAGCCCCTTTCCAGCCATTTAAGCTCAAACTCTGTATTTGCACAGGTCAGTGTACATTTCAAATAGTATACAGGGAAAAGTGGCTGGGTATAAACAAGACAGAAAAAGAGACTGAGATTATGGAAACTTTGTGTGCTAAATGGGCTAAGCAACTCTTCAAAATTTTGCTATAATGATAATAATAATAGCAAAAAAAGATGTGTGTATCATGTAGTTAGCCTCTGCAATTTTGTGTGCTGTTATTTAATAGATATTAAATGTGTTGATTAAATACCACATGTTTGGCACTGACAAGCCATAGAGGAAAGTTAGAATTTGTACAGAGTCTAAACGCCTGGTTGTGCTGGAGTACTAGCAAGACAGCTGGTTTCACGCAGCACCTTTGCAGAAAATGTTCTGCAAGAGTGTGTTCCCCATCTGCTCATGGAGTGGTCTTGGATGATTTCCCAGGAGCTCTCTGCATGAAACAAAGCTGACATCTTGTGGCGCTGGCATGCATGCAATGGAGGTCATGTTATGCTGATATACAACTGCTGCTCACATATGTCTCTGCCATATGGTAGTTCATCAAAGTGCTGTTTGGGGCACTCCGGGTAGAATTGGAAGTCTTGAGGGGGGACACTGATTATGCTGATTTGCAGAAGAGAATTTTCTGTGCAGTTTGTGCCAGTTACAAATCTTGAAAATGAATGGCAGAGGGATGACTTTCATACGCTGAGGCTTTTAAAAGAAATTTTGTGGATGATGTTCAGGCTCCTGAAAGGAGCTGGATAATTGTTGTTATTTTGAGGCAAAGACTCTTCTTTCCTTGCTTGTCGCTTCTTGTCCTAACACACTAAAATATATGACCTCCTTCAGAGGTAGATCACACTGACATACACCCCTGCTTGCTCTTTCGTTGTCCGGCTGGGATATACTCAACTGCAGGCATACTCAATCTGATCTTATCTTTATGCATGTGTATTTATTTATTTATTTATTTATTTACTTACTTATTTATTTATTTATTTATTTATTTATCTATCTATTTATCTATCTATCTATCTATCTATCTATTTATTTATGTTTATTTGTTTATTTGTTTATTTAATCCTATTTGTACCCCCCCTAATCTGATCAATACGACCAGTCTAAATGTACTGTAAATGTGCAAAAAAGCAGCACAATAATGGGGATGGGAGAGAAGAGAAAAACAGGAACAAAAAGAGATACTTTGCTGTAAATAGGAAAGCAAGGTCATATCCAAGCTACAAACCTGTACTGTATCAGATTTTTAATTTTAAAATTTATTGGTGAAAACAAAATAAAAATAAAGAGTAAAAATAAAAGACAAAAATATGATGGCACTTTAAAGATTGCCTTTTATGTTTTTTAACGTGAGCTTTCATGGGCAAGTCCACTTCATTAGACCTAGTTTAAAATGCAGTTATTTAAATGTAGCAGCAAATTAATTGTTCCTCTTAGAATTCTTGGACTTGGAGCTGGTGAAGGGGGTTATAGTTTTCCATTTGACATCACTTCTCTTCACAGAAGGGATGTGTTTGCATTGGCAAATCAGCCTGAATCAAATTATTGCAGCCAAAGGTCCCTTGAGGATGGTTCCTCTCATTGTTCTCTCAAGTCTTTATAAAGTAAATGTGCTGATAGCATAAGGACAGTAGCAATCTCTTTACCTATCATGGATCATGAGGACTGAACTACATCCAGAACCAGTGTAAGATGTTTTTGTAGTCTGGACTTACAACATTTAAAACATTTAAAATTCAACATTTAAAATACAATTAATATATATATAAAATTGCCATCGGACCCACACCTAATATTATTTCAATTAAAAGCCTTCTGGAACAGGACATGGATGGTGCCCCTTCCCCAAACTATCTAGAGAAGACCAGCTAAAGCAGTGGTTCCCAACCTTGCGCCTCCATATGTTCTTGGACTTAAATTCCCAGAAAACCTGGCCAGCAGAGGTGGTGGTGAAGACTTCTGGGAGTTGTAGTCCACAAACATCTGTAGGCCCAAGGTTGGGGACCACTGAAAAGGATTCAATGGTGAACCCATTACCTCAGGCAACAAAATATGTTCAGCTGTTCCTCAGTTCACACATACTTGCTAGAAGATGGGCTTGGAATAATCCGAGGGCCAAATTCATTTGCAGACCAAGTGCATGGAAGTCTCTTTATCTTTTGTATAGATGTGTCCTTCTAGAATTAAACTTAATTCTAAATGTAAGCTCACTCAAATTCCAGTCTCAAACCTTTGTGTGTAACTTTGGCTTGTGTGACCACTAAGAAGGTATATCAATACAACACATGTTGTATCCAGGTGAACAACAAAGATACATTTTGATATTCTTCTTCCTAGTGCCTATGTTTTCAACCATTTTGCCAAAACATAGCGTATCTTTACTTTTTAGGAGAGTGTTCTTTAAGCAAAATATTCCAGTTAAATTTGAAATTTTGCTAAAAGGGGTGGGAATGGGCAATCTGCGTACAGCCCCGGTTTCAGACATCTTTGTTTTTAAGGTAAAACAGCTTTTAATGGACGGACGCCGAATTACTACTTACCCCAATGGCACAAAAGTGGAAATTGGTGCTGATAAAAGGACAACTGTTGTTAATTATTATAATGGAGATATTAAGAAGATCTTACCAGATCAGACAGTGGTATGTGGATTTATGTATTTCCCTTGGTTTCAAGCATGATTTGTAACCGTGATTGGGCGACTACTCAGTTCTGATTAAGTTAATTTAGGGGAGAAAGAGAAATGAATTGTTGAGTTGAAACTGTGCTGAATAGCTTCCAGAAATGTACTGGTGCCCTCATTTAAGATTTCTATGTTCTGTGATTTATCAATAAACAATTAATAGGCTACTGTCTTCCCCATCTCCCAATGCATATTGGCAAGGGTCTCCATGTGCTGTGTTTAAAGAAATCAGTGTCAAAGAAACGCAGCTCCTTCACCTAAAATGCTTGAATTCTGTGGTCTCTAGGCCCAATTTTCTTCAACTCATGCAGCTTATGCTGGATATGGAAAAAACAAAGAGCAATTCATACCTTTTCCCATTGACTTCTGGGTATTCCACATGGCATCTTACCTTTGTATGCGTCTGCAAATTGCATGCAGTTGTATATCAAAACATGAGTGGGGCTTTTATTTTGAAGTGTACTTGTAGTATGTAAATCTCCAGGCTTGGGGCCAGGGGGACCTGTTTTTGCTAGCTTGTTGTAGAATCTGCTGTATCCATGTGCATTTTAATGCTAACATGGTGGTGTTTCTCTCTGTAGCCCTCACAGATCTCATAGAAATCAGTATCTGCAACAATCTGTTGTACAATCTACACTGCCAGTTGTCATTTATTGCTTTCAGAGAGGTAGTCATATAAGCCTGTTTCAGTATGTATAAAAAAATGTAAACAAGTTGTGATAATTCTAAAAATTAATAGATTTATTTCAATGTGAAACCCGATGCATTTAGAATTCTCTCCCCCCCCCCCCCAATATATGATACGAATGGTTAGAGGAATTAGATTTTACAGTAATCTACAGAAGATCACATTGAAATAAATCTGTTAATCTTTCAGATAGCACAATGTTTTTGTTTTTATTTTTGTTGTAGATTTATTGTGTGTGAGAGAGACAATAAGTTCCAAATCAAAGAAAATCTTCTACAATTGTTAACAATGTTGTGCTCAAGATGGAGCTAAATGATAAGTGACTCATATGTCTCATTCTTACTGCAGATTTATTATTATGCAGATGCACAAACAAGCAGAACTGTTTTCCCCCATGGCTTGGAAGTGCTGCAGTTCCCTAATAAACAGATTGGTAAGTGATGCTGCCATGAACCTGAACTGATTTGAGGGGCTACAGTTACAAATACGTATGCCTATTAAATAATGAAACAATGCAACTTTTTTTCCTTTGATGTGCACAGATGGTTTATAGGTAAATCACAGAATACAGAAATCTTAAATGAAGGCACTAGCGTATTTTTTGCTTCATTCAGAGTAAAGGTGAAGCTACATTATTGATAGGGAGCCAGTTTTTGTGGGCTGCCTTTGAATTGGTTGGGGTTAATTTGAGTGATCTAATCAGGTCTGATGCTTCACACAGAAATTGCTCCTGTAGCCCATCTTTGCCTTTTCTTAAAGGACTAGTTGAAAAACTTTCTGCAGCTGAAGCCACCACCATGGATTCAAATGTGGGAAGATTCTTGACCAGTCATAAAACAAGGCATAATTGATGTAGCACATCAGCGATAGTTCATTACACAGTCTGTAATATTTTTTCATTTCACCTACCTCTGCCAAGGACCTAAGTGGCTCACATATTAAGTCATTTCAATGTAGCATAATAATAATAATAATAATAATAATAATAATAATAATAATAATAATAATAATAATAATAATAATAATAATAATAATAATAATAATAATATTGGCAAATTCAAACTAGAAAGGTTGTTTTGGATCAGTTCCAGCAGTCACACATGCTGGAACTAATCCAAACCAGAACAATCCTACCTGCACTAAAAAAAAAGCAGAAGCCCCTGCCATGGGATCAGAAAGATATGGATAGGACTGTTCTGAGAGTGGCTGGTTCACTCCAACAAATATATTGTCTGATTACCATCCGTAAGATCAAACCAGTCCATTCCTTTAGCAGACCAAACAACAGGCTAAATGCCTGTGTAGCAAGCACTAACTTTAGGCACTTCACAGTGAGACAAACCTAAGTTGAAATTCAAGCTATACCATGAAGCATACTGGGTTGCACTGGAGAAATTTGCATAGCATATCACAAGATGTCACAGAAACAGTACAGTGCCCTTCAAGAAAAATTCTCACAGTGGTTTGTAGATGTAGGTCTATCCAGAATGAGATTATGGACATCACAGATAAAATGTACAACACTGGAAATTATTTTCTCATCTCAGTTGTATTAACAAATTTTCTCACATGCTCCAGAGAGAAGTCAAACACATTTGAACTATTTTCCAAGTCATAATCTGTTGGTTCCCCCCCCCCCCGTGCCAACTTACACAGGTTCCATTTATGCAAAAATATGTTTTGATTGGGGAGTACATCAAGGCCAGTTTGTATTTCTTCTAGAATGTATGCTGTCTAACTTTTAATTTTTAAAAGTGTTGTTAATTGTATGCATCTCCAGTGACGTTGTGTATGAGAAAGTATAAACCTCACACATGGGCCTTGAATCATATATCTGCAAAACATGAGCACCTATTTCAAGCATACAAGATGGGATAGGATGCTGTTTGGGTGGGTGGGTGTTCAATAAGATAATCACTTATGTATGTATTTTATGCACTCTCTATACCCGTGAAGAAGCCATGGCCAATCAGGTTTCTAAGGAGATTGTTGTGGTGTCCTTTACTACAGAAAAATACTATCCTGATGGTACTGAAGAAATTGTGTTTCCAGATCAGACTGTGAAATTGCGGTATGACGGAGGTCTTGAAGAAACTCTTTTTCCTGATGGCACAGTAGTAAAAGTAGAAAAGTAAGTAATAAAGGGAACTTGAATCAAACATAGAAAAGGGGTGATTCTTTGATCAAAGGGTTATGTCAACATAATCTTAACACTAACGAGGTTAGAAAGTTTGATGGAGTTCTGAAGGGACAAGGCAAGTGATGTGTGAGAAATTTTTTAATCCCCTGAATTTCCCCAAAATCTGCATATTTTGACTCTTGGGTTTTATCCAAATATTCACTTTCCCCTGTTTAAACTATTTATAGATGTCAAACATGGAGTGGAGCAATAATTCTCACTTAGTACGATCCTGTCATATTATAAAATGAATTCCCACCAGAGCTCCCAGGTCTTTTTCATTCATTTATGTTTGGGAAATGGGTAACAGAGGAGGTTTGATGTTATACTAAATGGCTGCTGAACCTTGAAAGCAATGCTTTTATGATTTATGGATAACCAAACTTCAGAAACACTATCAGTTTCCATCTCATGAACAGTAATGAGCAAACCAAAGAAATTGCAGCTGTTGGGTCTCATCCTCCTTTGAAAGAGTTTGCTCCACTGAAAGGGTAACCTGCTGTATTTAAAACACTGCCGCTCCAGATGTAGTTGAACAACTCTCATTATTTTGTGGAACCGAATTTTTCATGTAATAATATATTTGTACTGGTAACTTGAGGCCTGTTTCACAGGACATAATTTATTTCTGTGTTACTGATTTTCAGTTATATTTCCTACAGCATATGCAGTATTCTTTTATTGTTGAAAATGACTTTCTGTGCTTCACCTTGAAAGAATGTTTCAAAACAAATGCTGTCTAGTGACCTCTAGTTACGATGTCTAGAGATTCAAAGATGCAGGGGGGGAAACCAGAGTTAAGAAGCTTAGTTAAAAGGGAGGGAAAAAGTGGTGGACTAAAAGTTGGCTCACAGTTTGATGATTAAATATATTCTCTGCAGGTGAACTGTGGATTCTCTTGGGTCTACACATCCCTAGATGCAGCTTGTACTTTAGCTATGTGTAGCTAAACTCCCCTTCTGAAATTCCCTTTAACAGAAATCTGTTCCTCAGCAAACATAGGCAGCAACAGAACTGAAGATGGGCTTTAATGAAACAGGATACATAGGCTACACTCTTAAAAATGATAATTTGAATTTGCTGATTTGCCAAATGTCCTCTTCATTCCTCTTTCCTACTCCTTTCAGGAGGCTATCTGTAAAAAAAATTGGGGGAGGGGAGGGAAACCCTCAGGTCTGTTTGCTGATTAATGAGACAGATTGAAGTGACATTTGAAGACCAGGGATGACCTGTATGGGAGACTCAGTTCCCTCTATTAGAGATGGGAGTTGGTGCAAGATAAACTCCTGCCCCTTTTGCTGCTCTCTTCTCAAATATTAAGATGAATAAATTGTCCTCTGTACACTGGAGGAGTTTGTGCTTTTATTGAATCCAGCATTTTAACATAATGTCTGGACTTTTGTAGGTGTTCACATAAAGTTTGTGTGACTTGCCATGGCTAATTTGCAATGCCAGGTCATGGAGCAAGCTAATTTTTTGCTGTGCCCCTATCTACAACATTTGGGATCTATGCTTAATAATACCAATTACCCTAGAGCTATAGATTTGTACAGTTGGTGTGTTTTCCCTAAGTTCCAAAGCCCCAGAAACAGGACACTTGGGTGGGTGGACAGCTGAACTGGACTCATGTGTAGAGTGCTTACTGTTAGGTTGCCCATTGGTGTGAACAAAACTATGGGCACAAGTGTTTTTGATTGTGGTATTTTATTTATTGCTTTGCAGAAGTGGTGTTAAAACTATCCGATTTCGTAATGGGCAAAAGGCGATTCACAGTGCTGTGTCCACAAGAAGGGAGTATCCTGATGGCACTATAAAGACTATATATCCAAATGGTCAACAGGGAACCAAGTATTCCTCAGGGCGGGTTCAAATCAAAGATGAGAGAGAGACCCTCATCGCTGACAAGTAGTAACTTATTCCGCTGGGCAGTGCTCCAAGAGCCATGTCATGTTATACTTTATTTTTATGTCATCTTTTTATCAGAAAGATCTTCTAGGGTGACTCACAATGGCTAAAATACAGATGTAGCTTTCAATTTACAACAGATTAATTTCACTGTTGTTAATTTAAGTTAAAGAACTGCTTCATAGCTCAGCGGT
Source organism: Pogona vitticeps (assembly GCF_051106095.1). NCBI lineage: Eukaryota > Metazoa > Chordata > Lepidosauria > Squamata > Agamidae > Pogona > Pogona vitticeps. The sequence goes on along the minus strand of NC_135783.1, from coordinate 64,354,919 downwards.
TTAGGTATCTGACTGCGGAATCAAGGGTAGGGACTTCGATTCCCCACTGTGCCTCCTTGATAAGGACTGGACTTGGTGATCCATAGGGTCCCTTCCAGTTCTGCAAGACTAAGATGATGATGAAAACTATGGCTTATCAGTAACCTCTTTTAAAAAGCCAGGCAGAGAAACACCATTAAGGTTAAAACAGGAAAGTCAGCTCTCATAAGAGGTTTGGTGACAGGTCTGTCAGAAGAAGTGAAAGACGGAGACCATACACACACCTCTTTGAGTTCCAAAGTCTAAGTGTCATCATAGAAAACACTTGGTCTTGCCTTCCCACCAGCCTGCTCTTAGATAACGATGGGCTGTAGTGTAGAACCTCTGCTCTTCTGTCAGTTTCAACTGATGGGCAGTCTTGCATGGAGGCAGAAAATCCATCCGTCAGGTACCTTTAGCCCAAACAATTTGCAGGTTTGAAAGTGAAAACCATCACCTTGAATTTGGCTTGGAAACACATTGGGAACAATGAGAAATAAATAAATACTTCACCTAAGCAGTCCCCACTCCCACCAGGGTTTCCTGTAGGTATTAGAAAAGATAGGGAACAAAGTGGAAACTTAAGTCAGCCAATCATCCAGAGCATTTAACAATGCTCCCTCTGTACATCTTTTCTACCTAAATAAGACCAAGCCCAGTTCAAAATAATATCACCTCTCTCTAATCAAGCATGACAGATTGGAATAGTATTGTAGTTGATAATATGGGACACAATGAGAGACAGAGTTTGGAGAAATTTCTAGCCATATTTTATTGAGGATTGTGGGAGCTATAGTAAAAAAAAAAAACTTCCAAGCTCCATTCAGGAACCCAGTGGGTCTAGTGGAAATCACCCCCCCCCCCATCTATTAGTGCAGGTGACCAAGCAATTTGAGTTCTAGATGGGAACCGCAATTCTGACTGTAATGGATCTAAATAATCTGTTCATCAACAAGCACTTGATGTTTTATCAGTGACATCCACTCAATCATCTCATCGGTCCCTCCCACTCTACGAATCATTGAGTCCAGCCCTTCTCAAGGAGGCTCAGTGGGGAATCAAACTCCCAGCCTCTGGCTCCGCAGCCAGATATCTAGACCACTGAGCTATCTTCTTTTTTTTTTAAACAAAAGACATTAAAATCAGCGTAACAATTACAACACACTAGGCTTGCACACAAATGTTTCTATTATTCAGTGATTTAATAACCTTAATGTAAATAAACAAAATGTGTAAACAACTGATCCTTTTTCTTTGTTTGCTGGAGTGGTGTGAGGGTTAAATGACTTATCTGAAGTGTTCAATGTTGTGGATGGGTGAAATTAGACAGTTAAATGAACATCTCCCCCAGTAAATGTGGCACATTAATTTTAGTTACACAAGAAGAGCCCTGCTGGATCAGGACAAGGACCCATCTAGTCCAGCTTCCTGTATCTCACAGTGGCCCCACCAAATGCCTCTGGGAGCACATGAGACAACTGGATACCTGTATCCTGATACCCCTCCACTGCATCTGGCATTTGGAGGTACCTTCCTTCTAAGCCTGAAGATTGGACATCCCCATCATGGCTTGTAACCTGCTTCATCTTGCTATCATGAGATCACACATTTTATCTTCTCATATTTTAAAGACCTATGCCAGGTCTGTCCTCTTCTTTATATATTTGGACTGGTAAAACATTGGTTTTGGCCAAATTCTTGATACTAAGCACAAAAGAATAAGCTGATTGTTCATGAAGATACAAACAACCCATCTAATATATCTACTTTTTAAAAGCCCATGCAAGAAGCTAGCATTCATCATAGTTTTAGGGTTGCACAAGATGCACAATAACTGGTCTCACAAACACACAAATGTCCCACGAGGCAAACCTGCTCCTCACTTTGTTGTGACAATGATACAGTGGGGTCTCTACTTAAGAACTTAATCCATATTGGAAGGTGGTTCTCAAGTGGAAAAGTTCTTATGTAGAATCTGCATTTCCCATAGGAATGCATTGAAAACCATTTAATCTGTATCTGCTCTTTTCCGTCCATAGAAACTAATGGGAAGCTGCTATTCCGCCTTCTGCCACTAGAGGGGGATATTTTTTCTTTTTTTCTTAGGTCAGGGAACAGTGTTAAAAGCACTTCTGATGAAGCTAATTTTGAAGCAATGGACTGAAAACCAATTAATCCGTTCTGGCTGTTTTTTTGTTATGTAGAGGTGCGTTCGTACATTGAATCATTAGTTCCCATAGGAACTAATGCAAAGCTGGTTAATACATACTCTACCACTAGGGGAAGAATTTTTTTAACCTAAGATGACCTAAGGTTAAAAAAAGAGCAGGAAAGGTTTTTTTTCCTGTTCTTATCTAGGATTTCTGTTCTCAAGTAGAAGCAAAATTTAGCAAACGGAGCTGTTCTTAAGTAGAATTGTTCTTAAGTAGGGACGTTCTTAAGTAGAGACCCCACTGTAGCGTTTATTTTGTGTGTGTTGTGTTTGTACTCTGTTCAGCAAGGATGAACCAGGTCATCCATACTTCAATTTCTGCTTGTAGTAGAACTTATTTTTGAAGTGCATAGGGCAGGGGTGGCGGTTCCTTAGATAGTGCAGCCTGCAATTTCCATCATTTTAACCAGCATAACATACACAATGAATGATGGGAGATGCAATCCCACAACATCTAGTGTGCCACACTTTGCTTGCCTTTATACAGAACATGGCATATATTGTGCAGTGTATTGCCCCCCTGTTGAAAACGGAGGAGGATTGCTCAGCCCATTTATCTATAGGTTAAATAAGCTTTTATTTAATTTCTGGTGTTTTGGTTGCAATTCTTTGCTCACTAATTTGTGAATTTCTTGAATGACACTTCTGACATTGATGCCATCCCTAGATGCTTCAAGGGCTGCATCGTTGAAAGGAAATATAAGTACAAAGTCACCTACTCGAGGAAATGGCCTTTTGTCCTTGTCTGAGAGAAAATATGGAGGGATAGATGGCTTGTTTGTATAGAGCTCGGTTGAATTAAACCAGTGGGTAGAAGGAGCTGGCTTACATAAGGAATAATCAGTTCTTAGCATCTGTTTGCTTTGAAATGATGGCTTTGATTGGAGGGGCATTTTTGGCATGTTCATCTTTTCACGTAACTGAGAAGTTAAGGTTTTCTTGGGGTAAGCACTGCCGGTTCTGCCAGTTGGGCTTTTTTTATGAACTTGTAAGAATGATGGGGAAGGAGAAGTAGTGGCTGACTTGGATCCTTTTGCACAAGCCAGGAAATCCAGCGAGACATCTGCCTGGGTGTTCAATAAAGATTGTGTTCGGCCAAAGCATGAAACTTTCCGATCTGGTCCCTGTTTTCTCCTCAGAGCATCCTCTTCCTTATAGTTTAGCAATTCAATAATGTCATGGAGCAGCCTTCTCTTCACAATGGCATCAGTGGCACAGTCTAGACGCAAAGCTGGGCTGTGATTCACTTCTAGAAGCCAGGGTTTCATCTTGTCATCCACAAGAATGTCGAACCCAAAGAGCTCAAAGCTATTAGAGGTAAATGGGACTGAAGGGGTGATGGCAAGCAAAGTCAGTGTGACAATGTGATTAATCCTCTTCCAGAGAAGCAGGTCATCCATGTGGCAGCTACGTAGGTAGGCTCGGAACCGGCTGAAAGTCCATTTGCAACCGGAGCCAATTACATCTTTCTCCTTTCTGTACGAGGGTCCAAATTTATTGATGCTTGTGTTTGTCAAATGGGCGTAGATGTTGTCTAAGGACTCAAGGTCAAATCTTTCTGTTGCAAACCTCACCAGCCCTTCTTCATAGGTGTAAATAGTGAGGGGACAAAAGCTTGTGACACAGACATAAAGCCGGAGATCCCACTTGTATCCAGAAATAAGCAAAGGGTTGCTGATGTATTTCTGCACTATGATCATGCAGTCATAGATGAAGTCTTTAATGTCTTGAAAAATGAGTATGCCCCTACCACGAGACCGGTCAACAGGTTTGCATATCCAGTAGCTCAGCTTTTTCCCTGGTATTTGCCTCTCCTTGGTGTATTCAGTTATAAACTTAATGTAGTCATTTGGCATGATGAAGGCAGGTGGACTGAACTCATAAAGGTTTGTTCCATAAATTCCCTTCATGCGTTTGAGATGTCTTGCTAGATAATCCTTCCTGGTGATCCTGATGGTTTCTGGATGGTGATTGAGTCTTTGCCATGGTTTAATGTTCCGGTGGTCTATCATCCGAAAAGGGTGGTTCCGCCAGTCGAGGTTCCAGTCTTCATGATCTTGCTCATGTTCATCATATTCAATCCAGCCACGTTCCAATAAAACTTCCCGGACTAAGTTGGGAACGCTGTCTTGTAGCCGAAAGACCAGTGGCTTTGCTGTCTCTCTTGATTTAACTTCTTTTGCTACTGTAGAGTTCTCCCCCGCTGAAATATAAAGAGAGGGAAATGGGGCTGAAGCAATTAATGGCTTCAGTAGGTGTGGATCATTTCTATGAGGATTCTGCCCTGACTGCAATCTGAAACCTTTGCATAGAATTGATGTCAAAATCTGTAAAGCAATATGAAACATTTGTCTTGCTCCAAGGCAAGGCAATGGGCATGCATTGACAGTACAGTATTAAGGCAAATACAGCTTGCAGTTCCTATTGATATTAATGTATCTGGGCCGGGCCAGGGTGAGTCATGAGCAAGTCTCTGTAAACCGTGGGTCTTGCACACCAGCTGACTGGAGCTAGAGGACAAAAGGAAAGTCAGTATAGTGTAGTGCTAAAAATACCAAACTAGGATTTGGGAAATCCAGGTTTGACTTCCCACTGAGTTCTAAAAATTAATTCAGTGACCTTGAGTCACTCAATCTCTTTCAGTTTGACAAATATTAACCGCGGGGACTGCCTCTCTTGTTTTGCACCTATCAAGATATTAAGAACTTCAGGAGAACCCATGCTTCCTCCATAAAGTACAGTATTCATGTATTCAGCTTGTGAAAACTAAAGCATCTGAATCTGCTAAAGACTTAAAAGAGAATTTTTTTAAAAACACGAAACCAAACCAAATACCTTTCCTTGGATTCCTTGCTTCAGCCAGATTTTCAGTGCTGTGAATATGCAAAATTAAAAAGTCAAATATTGTAGATTGATACATGCCCAAAAGCATAAAGAACTTTATGATCTTCCATCATTACAGTACAGTAGTTCAGCGATGCAGATACAGTGTAGTTACAGCTACTGCCCATGACTAAGTGTATGTTCAAGTTATAGAATAAAGATTTACAAGATTGGTCATCTAGAGCAGCCATCCTCAACCCCTTTTTTGGCCAGAGCCATAAACACAATATGAAAGAAATATAGGCTGAATCAGGATTGTATAAGGCACATAATGAACCTTATAAAGTAGTGAGTGAAGAACTGTTTCCAGTCTGTGCCTTCCTTCAAATGTCCCAGGGCCTCCAAGGGGCCATGTGGCCCCTGTTGAGAATGGCTGATCTGGAGAATTTTGAACCCCGTCTTACCTTGCTGGCAAGAGCTCTTGGGAGTTGTAGCTTTTATTAATAAAAGCCATTTTCTTCATATCAGCCCCCTTCAGGAGCCCAGTATTCTCAACAGAGTACAAGGAAATGTTGGGGGAAGAGTGAATGAGTGGGCAGTAGTTTTGGAATAGGTTTTCTTCCTCTCTGTCTGTTGTTCTGTGAAGGCCAGCTTGAGAGACCAGCTGAGGAAGGAAAACTTGAAGCATCAAGCAAGACTCTCCAGCTGCTAGAAAAAATGAAGAGTGAAAGCCAGTACCCCCCACCCAGTAAAACGTAATATCTCTCTTGGACATTCCAACCATTGGTGCAACTAGGGAAGGCTCAAACTGCTTAGCCAGCCATTTCATGCAGCTAAAGAGTGATGTAAAAGACTTGTGTTGTCATTGCTAGCTAGGGCTTGTATTCTTGATGTTTTCCCCCATCTCCATCTTGGTTTACTAAGCTGTACACTACTGTGATGGACTCTCTGTGTGTGACTGTAGACAAATGCCTGCCTTTTTCTTACACGGGCTTTGAGGGATGGTCAGAATTAGCCTGCTATAATCTGTCTTTCACCCTACCCCAGCCTCATTTTTTCTTTTTATTTGCTGGTGGGATGGTGCTTACACTGCCTGCTAGCCCTTCCACCATTGTCTGAAGTGTGCATTTAGAAGTAAAATCCTCCTGTGTGTCTTTTTCTAAGTATTCAAGACCTACCACATCCTTGAAATTGATGGTTTTGTGTAGACTCTACCACCACCTCAAATCACAGCCAGCTGTGTTTCCCCATTTACAGGAATGGAATTTATTTCACAGAGACCCAGAAATGGACAAATACCATCAATGATCCAAGCAAGGATCAGATTGGAATATCATCAGAAGGGCAAAATATGAATCTGTGTTCCTGTTTTTTTTGGGGGGGAAAGAACAGGTTGGGAATGTAGAGGTCTATACTGTATGTTCCTCCTAATGTTTAATTGAAGAAAAATACTTTTGCTTGCCTTTAACTCTTGTTATATTTTTTCCTCTCTTTCCTATCTAATGTTGATGTCCTGCCCTTCCACATCTAAAAATAGATTGTAAGTTCCTTAGAACAGGGCCGTGTATAGTTGTATGTATGCCAAGGACATGATGATGATGATGATGATGATGATGATGATGATGATGATGATGATGATGATGATGATGATGATGATGATGATGCCGCATTTCTCCCAACAAGGGACCCGAAGCAGCTCACAACATTAAAATTCACACAATTAAAAACACAATAGATTAAATATTAAAAGACAAACAATATAGAATTTAAAATAAAATTAAAAGATTAAAACATGGAAATATGGAAAAGATTAAAATTATCTGCTGAAATAGGGTTCAGAGACTCAGTTGTAATTGTTAAAAGCCTGCCTGAAGAGATGGGTCTTTAGCTTTAGTCTTTAGCTATACAAGGACATTGTATAGACTAACTTCATAATGACTCAGGGCTCCTAAATTCTTCACTGATATGATAACACTTATTATCTCTATAAGCTGACTGGATAGCTCAGTGAGTTAGGTATCTGGGTGCAGAGTTAGACCCTGGGAGTTCATTTTCCCCATGTGTATCCCAGAGGAGTCAGCTTGTGTTGCCTTGGGGAAGCTTCACAGTCCCAAGGTAATTCTGAATACTTTCTACTTAGAAAAACCTGAAAAGGGCTGCCATAGGTCAGAATCACCTTGAAAATTATTGTTATCTCTATTCCACAAAAATCTTCACGGTTCAGACATGTAGGGAAAATCCAGTTGCAGCCATATGAGAGGACCAGGTTGCTTGCTTGCTTATTTATACATTCATTTATTTATTCTATATCAGTGATGGTGAACCTTTTTGAACCCGAGTGCCCAAACTGCAACACAAAATCAACTTATTTATTTCAAAGTGCCAATACTGCAATTAAAACCCGAATGCTGAGGTTTTAGGATAGAGAAAAATGACTGGTCCTGCACTGCAAGGGTTAAATGCTTGGGTCCCTCCCCCCCCCATTGGCAGTATTAACAAATAGATACTTACTGGCCCTCCAATCCCCCATTGGGCTAGACCGGCAATGGTGGCCATTGCACCCCTCCGCTGGACCACTGCATCAGCAGAGGGGAGTGCCAAAATCTGGGATCGGAGGATGGGTAAGTATTTATCTATGGTGGCTTACGGCTCATGTGCCCACAGAGAGGGCTCTGTGTGCCAACTGTGGCACGCGTGCCATAGGTTCGCCATCACTGATCTATATTATTGCCCATATGTTTTTGTAAATTGTTGTTCTTTGTAAATCAAAGGCCAGAATCCTTTTGGACTTGTGCAGCATAGGTAGGCATTGTCTGCTCACTGACCGTTGCGATACTCTGCTTCCTCAGTTCAGAAAAGCAATCACCTGCTTAGTTGTGTGCTTAGTTGCACAATGGCCAGCAAATCAGAAGGGGGGAAAACAAACCAGCTTTTTTAAAGTAATTATTTTGAAATTTTAAAATGGGAGACATATTAGCAATAACCCTATTGTCACCGCCCTATTTTATCGTTATAATCTTCTTTCCCTGTTACATTCCTGCAGAAAGTACTGGATCCCTGTATGGTACCATTTACATTATAAGGCAAGCTTTCACAAGAAAACTTTGCAAACCATATTTCCTTTGTAGCTGTACAAATCTGATCTTCTCCAGGGTTACAGCCAGCCTTTTGCCAGAGTGGCATCTTGATCCTTTCATGTCAAATTGGAGAAGCTGTCCTCCTTCCATTCTGAATGCTTACCCTTTGCTGTGAAACTGAGAATGTATATTTCATAGATTCTAAATTGCCATAGGAAACCATGGCACGCTGCACGCCATGCATTCCGGCATTCTTTTCCTTTGTTCTTCCCTTATTCTCAATAGAATATTCAGTGAAATCCTCATCTCAGACATTGTGCTATGTCTAGGTTCTTCTTGTCAGAACTGTTTTTGAGATGATGCGCTTATGGAAAAGCAGCCTAGGCTAAGCCAAGAATTTCTGCTGCCTCAGGTGGAACACCAAATGACATCTCCCTCCCTGCTGTATTCAATTTGTGCAATGCCTAAGGCCGACCAAGTTCCTTTGGTAGAAGATTTCAAAAGCTTGTCTTTCCAGAAATAAAAATGCAACCATTACAAAGGAAATTTGATTTTGCTACCCTTTCTTCACAGTAAACACTATTGAAGAAATGATCACATTAAAACAAACATTGAATTAACACGATTTAAAAGCTATGTTTGAAAAACACAACACAAGGAAGTGCAACACCCGCTATAAAGACCCTTGTCCAGCACTGCATCAGTGGTCAGTGGCTTTTCTTTAAATAAAATGTGTTTGCCTGGAGTTCCAATAACCTGGGAGTACCAAGCAGGCAGGCTCATATGGGGAACTTTGGTCCTTCAGGCGTCTGGACCAAAGCCCTGTGCTATAGATCTATAGATCATAACCATAATGTCTATAGGTTGTGGACTTTAGTGGCTATGCAGCAAATAAAGGTGTATAGAAAGCAGGACACGATGTTAAAGAAGCACGGGTAGACTTTATAAATAATAATAAAACTTTGGATAATAAAATGAAAGAAAAAGACTGGAAGGCAATTAAAAAAGTTGTCACAAGAGTTTAAGCAGATTTTTTTTTCAGCAAAGAGTGAATGGCCACTTCTCAGTGATACTCCAGCAGTAGATTTCCTGCAGTGGAAGAAGGTTGGAGGAGGTGAGCTTCCAGTCCTACGATTTGGTGAGTGAGGACTTGGTGAAACTTTTCAGGGAGAAAATTGCAAATGGAGATGCCATCATTAAGGAGATATGGCATCATCATGAGCAGCATACCACATGCAACAGAAAAGGGCATCCAGTGATGATGCTGGCATGTGGGCAGAATTTTAGAACTTTCCACTGAGGCTCACCAGCATACACAGACCATGCACTGCCTCCGGTTAATAATCTAATGACTATATTCTGAATTAACTGCAATTGCGGAAGAGTTTTCAAAGACAGCTCCACAAAACAGTCAAAGTCCTGTTGCTTGCTGTAGTAAATCACACAATAGGCATTCTGAATCAGTGGGGATTTGGTGAGTAAACTCTTCTGTAGGGTCCCTTGATTCAGTGGGCCTGCTCTAGTGCAATGCTATGCACCAGGATTTCAGCCATTATGTAATTACGTCTAATGTGAGTACCTTGTGTGATGTAGTGGAGAGAGTAATGGACTAGGACTCAGGAGACCTAGGTTTGATGCCCTGGCTCTGGAAACTCACTGGGGATTGGCAATGGTAAAAAAAAAAAGCTTAAATTCCTCACTTACCTTGAAAACCCTATTAGGGTTGCTGTACATCAGATGTGACTTGACGAGTATGTAACAGACTTTTTTTATGTACTGTACTTACCAATTGTCAGAATCAATAATACGAATATAAATTCATTGCTTATTTATAGGCCTCACTAGCAATACATGAGTTACACATGAATCCTACCCCTAATCACTGTCTCATAAGTGCCCCATAGTGGATTCATATCAGGCTGCTGATTTCAAACTGCAGCCTGATATGAAACTTTACAATGAGCCCTGGAGGTAGACAAATATGTTTACCAATATGGGGTTGAGTCTGAGTTTGTAGCTTGTCAATGGTTACTTCAGGGCCGTATATTTCTTGGGTCTCACTTCTCTCAGCCAGTTTTGTCCCCAGTTTATTTTTGCTTTCCTCCTCTCTTCTCTAAGCAAGCCACCTGCTGACCTTGTTCTAGAGGATTCACGTACCTTTTCGCCCTGGGAGCGTATCCTCTGTGGTGCTGGTTCTCCTTCAGCATGGCTTTGGCTCTCCTGGTCATCAACACAACACACTGAAGCTCAGCTCTGCCTCAGGGAGAGGGCATGAGCCGACATGGACTCTTCCCTTCCTTTGACTTTTTGAAGGTTGAGAGAGGAATCCCTGAGCTGCCAAAGCCAGCATCCGCTTCAGTGTTCTTGCCTGTCTGTTTTAAAGGAAATGTGGGTCAGGTCAGGAAGGCTGTTGCTTAGCAATGCAAAACAAGGGCAAACTTCTTTCACTGTTGCTACAAGAACCTCAAGCTTCCCCTCACACTGTCTGGCTAACCTTCCTCAAATCACGTGTATGTTTACTATCACTGTGAACTGTCCCCATGCCCCCCTTCTTTATGATGTAGAAAGTGTTTGCAGAAGCTCCTGTATTAGAACAACACAACTGAAACTGAGCCAATGTGGCTTAACAACAAGTCTTAGGTACTTTTATGGGTGGCAGGGAGTTAAATACATTCCTAAGCAGTTCAGGCTAACAGAACCAGTCCACAACAGTCTTTTATTGGGGGGAGTGCAGCCCTGCCTCCTCTACCAGTTCCAATACTCCCCACAAGTGAGCCAAACACAGAGTCCCACATCAAGGGTGCTGGATGCAGGTACTCATCTGTCCCCAGAGTAGTGTAGCCTGGGCACCTTCCCCTGCTACTCCCCTATAGTCACTGCTGGTGGCAGCCACTGCATACATGCATTTTTCTTCCTTGGAGGCATGGCCAAAATCTATATGGACAGGGCTGGGCTCACTGGAGTAGCAAGGTGTGGAAAGAGATTGGACAGGAGAAGGAGGACTGGCTTGCCAGTGTGGGATCTGGTGTCTGTGGGAACCTTGCTGAGGGACCGGTTGCCCCCTGCTGCTTCCTCTGATGGCATCGTGCTCTGTGCTGGTTCTCCAGCCACTGCGCCTCTCGCCGTCTCACCTTGTCCTGTTGTATTCGGAGTGCTTGCTCTGGTGGCATAAAGAACTCCTTCCAATGCCTGACATCAGGGTCCCACTGACGGATTGTCTCCCAGTTGGCCATTGAGCACTCCAGCAGCACCAGTACATCCTGGGCCTCAAACGCCTCCCAGTCAACCATCCTCCTCTTCCTCCTCACTCTCCTTCTTAGATCCTCAGTCCTCCATGCTCACACATGTGGTTTCCAAGGTGTCATCTGCATTGCTGCTGCCAACACCTCAGCCCACAGGTGAACTGTGGGTCCAGAATCTTGCCCTTACTCTCGAGGAGGTGGAGCACCCACTCTCGCTAGCAGAGGGAGTGGGACCAGTCCCACAATCACCTCCAGAGAGAAGTGAGTTGGGGAAATCTTTGGTTGCTATATCTTTTTGAAACTCTGGTCCTGTGCTTCTAACCTCATCCAGATTTAAGGGATGAAGAGCGTTCTGTAGCTTTGAGGCAAGTGATGAGAAGGAGTTCACCTGCTAAATGTTCATGTGTCTGAAGGTGCAGAGGCAGAGGGGCAAAGATGCATCTGCAGCCTTAGACATCGCTAATGGTGAAGGGAAATCCTATGGTACGTTTGAGGTGTAAGATCCACTCCATTTCTTCTTTTCTTCATTTTATAAAGTTCAGATAGCTTATGCTAATCAGTTATCCTTATGTTAATCAGTTATCCTAGAAAAGCCTGAGATGTTACCACAATTGTAACTTTCTTTAAATTTAGGTGGTGACTAAACAGAAACAGTAAGTTGAAAACAAATTATGTTGCCAGTTGTGGGAAGAAGAACGTGTAGTCCGAGTCCTCAGTGCGCTAATTGCCCCCTCTTTCTCCAGTGACAGATCCTGCCCTAACCAGCTGTGCAAGGTATTTTCCATAGCAAGCAGAAAAGAAGCGCAGCCGTTTGGTCTCTAAAAATCCAAATACTGGAGTTTGAAATTGGACTTCAGTTGCCTGTTTTTACCAACTCCTGCCAATGATAATTAATACCCAGCTTTGCTGATCTGGGGAATGCCATGTTTCTTGGTGTTTCTGCTGTCAAGCACCTGAGGAACCATTTGCCTTGGCTAAAGTCACTGGATAGTTATTTGTCTAGACTGGAGGGAGAACGGCAATGTGTTCTATATCCCCAATTATGAAAACTGATACTGGCACCTCTGATTCTACAAGTTGGGAGTCTCTATCATCATCATCATCATCATCATCATCATCATCATCATCATCATCATCATCATCTTAGAACTGCAGAGCTGGAAGGGACCCTGTGGATCATTGAGTCCAGCTCCTGCCAAGGAGGCACAGTGGGGAACTCCTCAACACCTCTTGAGGCACTTTGACACAAACATTCCCATATACAAATTGCAATTTAGGGAGCAAGTTATTTTAAAAGCTGCTTGCCAGCTGGGTTTTTTTTAAAAAAAAAACCTTACGTTCATAGCCAAATAAATCAATTTTACATGTGTGTTGTGTCCGCCGACATCAATTTAAATAATGCTAAAGTGTGGTTCATATGACCATTGTGATTACAGCCTGAGCTATCCAGCAGTTTCTGGGCCTTTTGTTGAACTAGAGATCCCGTGAGTTTAGCATTTAGCCAGGAGAATTGCTTCAAGTCTTCTATTTCTCCCTCAGTTTCCACTTCTGTAATATGTAGCACTATGACGAGATTCAGAAGCTTCTGTGAAACTTTAATGAGCTGAAGCCATAATTCCACAGGCAAGCATAAAAGACTCTACATTCACTAGGGGGAATAACATAGTTCTTGTGAGCAAGAGATGCAGAACAGTGTAAAAGCAATTAATGAATTTCTGTTATACAGGGGGCTGGACGCCTCAGTGGAACCAGAGGTTGGGAGTTTGATTCTCCACTATGCCTCCTGCAAGTAGAGCCAGCCTGTGTGGTTTTGGGCAAGCTGCACAGCCCCAGGATGCCCCTAGAGGAAGGGCATGGCAAACCACTTCTGAGTTCTCAATACCTAGGAAACGCTGGAAAGGGTCACCATGAGTCAGAATCAACTTGATGGCACACAATCATTTTTCATTGTACAGATAAGAAACAGAGGCTGATGAAGAGAAAATATCAAGCCTTTTTAGTCTTGAAATTGAAATCCTGTCCAGTAGAAAGACAAAAACCCCTGGGTGACACTGTCTCCCGAGCTTTGTACAAAGTTTGTGTCCAGTAGCTTTTTACAGCAAACAACTGAAACGGAGAAGACAGAGAAAGAGTGTGGTTCCATCTAAGTATTCCAATTAGTACTGGTTTCACAAGCTTCACTGGAACAGTGGTGTATGAATTCAAAAGGTGATAAGAGCTGAACATACTAAAGCAGGCAACGATTGACATAGAGCTAAGTGTAGGCCTCCAAAATTACATGGTAAATAGAAATGCAACCTGTGATATTTGGCCTATTGCCCAGGAATCTTTTGTTAGGGACAATATTCTTTGTTCTCATTGGCTCCAAGGAGGACAGCAATCAGCTTGTGTCCACAATGTGACAATTTGTATATATTAGCAACATGGATGCATGTGTTCTACTAGAACAGTGGTTCCTAACCTTGGGTTACTCAGGTGTTTTTGAACTACAACTCCCAGAAACTCCAGCCAGCACAGCTGGTGGTGCAGGCTTCTGGGAGTTGCAGTTCAAAAACACCTGAGTAACCCAAGGTTAAGAACCACTGTACTAGAATATTTATTATTTCTTCCCAGATACAAATTACAGTAGATATAAATTTGAAAAATATTTTTTTATTATTATCAGTGAAACAAATGGGAAAATCCATTTTACTGTTATATCTTCCTACAAAACAAAGTTCCTAAGGGCATAATGCATCAGTCGATATAGCAGTTCTTTTGTGCCTTCTTGCCCACTCGTCCTACCATACACAGTCGATTTCGACATCGCCCGTACCCGTAGATAACCAAGGAAAATGCATGTGCAAAATTAAGCATAAGGCTGGAGCATAGGTTTGTTTTCTGTTGGTGACCTTGATGGGCTAGAACTGGGTGTCCTGAGCCTTTTCTTGAAATTCGATTGGTTTCTCCTTTGAAGAGCTGAGTGCTGCAGGAGAAGTCTTGGATTCCAGGTACTCCACAATTCCATAAAGGACCATAGCTACTACCAGTACAGCCAATACGATATACAGTTTGATATAGACACATAAGAAAGTGCTGTAGCCAAAGGCGATGACAAATCCCAGTGATTCCCATAGACGATAATTAGCAAATGCAGCTTCCTTGTGCTTTTCAAATAAATCGCTATAGAGAGCTGTAAATGTAAGGGGGGGAAAGCCTAGGTAAAATATTGAAAGCCAACATTCATGTAGGTTCTTTTCAAACGCATGCTGAGAACCTTTCTAGAAAAATTTAGATTACAATAAAATGTTTTCTCATTAAGCAGGTGGTTAGTAGCACACCACTATTTTGCTAAAACCAACCAATCTCTCTCTATATATCTATTCATCAAAGCCCTCTGTTTTGTGAATGTAGGATATTGTGCTTCTGTATCCATGCTTCAAAATGGCAGAAAATGGCTCAGTATTGCTGTGCAATATCATGCCCACATTGCCAGCAGGAGAAAGGATGTCAAACTATACTTAGTAAAGGGCAGCCTGAATGTTGACAACACCAATGGCAGCAGTCAAGATGGTCTACACAGGATACCCTCTCGTGCTCACTCCATTCATAAAGAGATGCCAAGCAAGGGGAAATCCTAGAACCTGACTCTTTTTTTCATCAGCTAACCACTTATCACCTGAACCCAAAGCAATTGTCTTTTCAATTTATGTTAGATTTTTAAAAAAATATATTGGGCAATTTGGGGTTACCTATTTCTGAATTGGGGATAACACAATTCTACTTTTAAATAAATTATAATTCAAAAGATCTTTGTTTAAACTTCCCCCAAATTTTCACAGAACAAGAGCAAACTGTCTGCTACGGCTACGCCAAATATGGTGTAAGTCCAAAGCCCAGGTTCAAAGTTATATGTATATTTTGTTTGGCTTGTCCCTATTTTCAGAATTGCCTTGTCGAATGTTGATTCAGTCTGCTGCCCGATACCAGAGGTGTAACTATCGTGAACCTCTAATTATGACTCTCCACTGTCCCCCTAACTAGGCCTTTCATCAAGAAAGTAATAGCAAGCCAAGGATTTTCTCCCCCTTGCCTTTAAAACAAGGGTAGACCATTGTACTTGAAGCAGCCCTTGGAGAAGATCAAACAGGAGAGATTTAGTACACTGCTGAGATACAAGGAAATTTCATGATTTGAAATCATAAAGCTGGAAATCCAAAACAGGATGCAGCCATGATGATTCACAGGGGTAAAATAAAATTCAGAGTCCAAAACCCTTATATCTTTGCCTCTCTGGCCCTTAAAGCCATGCTTTACAACCTGGCATTCCATGGGTTGGAACAGCTAGCCATGTATTCAGACTTCCATGTACTCTTCCATTCCATTTCTTTTAGAATTCAATTTTATGAAAAGTTCTATAGCACTTGAAAGTTTACATATCAGGTACCTTTCCAATTTATCCTAATAAGGTAGGACCCACCTCCAGAACAAACAGGGGTAAAGCAAGTGATGCACTCTCCATAAATATCCTCTAGGGGGAGTTCCTGATCAATATAAGATTTCAGATTCATGAAAAGGGTAATTGGTTGCTTAAAATCTGATAGGTGCTGCTGACTTTTCAGCCTTGCCTTTGCTAAGTTTCCAACTGTGTAGAATCTCAGGAATGTGCCTGATTATTAGACTGAGCTACTCATGCATGCCTCACTATTTGAGCATCCAGTTTAATCTGTGTTCTGCTCAGTTTTAGAGGGCAGGACTCAGTTCTATACAAGCCCTTCTGAAGGAGGCCTGGGGCAGAATGTTTACTGGAGGCCCCTCCTTACCTCCGACTTCTCCCTACAGCTTGTGTGTTGGTTATCATTTCTTCTGTCAGGTGGGGAACACAGGGTATTTTTTTTTAAAAAGCTATTATTTGCCATCCCCCTTCACAGATTGCTGCCTTGTTGTGGCAAATGGGCTTGAGTAATTGAGAGAAGCTATGGCCTATGCCATGCAGGGACACCCAAGACGAACAGGTCATAGTGGAGAGTTCCGACTAAACGTAATCCACCTGGAGCAGGAACTGGCGCGCCACTCCAGTATCTTTGCCAAGAATACCCCATGAACAGAAATAAAAGGCTAAAAGATATGAGGCTGGAAGATGAGCCCCTCAGGTCGGAAGGCGTCCAACATGCTACTGAGGAAGAGCGGAGGACAAGTACAGGTAGCTCCAGAGCTAATGAAGTGGTTGGGCCAAAGCCGAAAGGATGCTCAGCTGTGGATGCGCCTGGAAGTGAAAGGAAAGTCTGATGCTGTAAAGAAAAATACTGCATAGGAACCTGGAATGTAAGATCTATGAACCTTGGGAAGCTAGATGTGGTCAAATAGGAGATGGCAAGAATAAACATTGACATCCTGGGCGTCAGTGAACTAAAATGGACAGGAATGGGCGAATTCAGTTCAGACGATTATCATATCTAGTCCAGTGGCCAAGAATCCCATCGAAGAAATGGAGTAGCCTTCATCGTCAACAAAAGGGAGGGAAAAGCTGTACTGGGATACAATCTCAAAATTATAGAATTATTTCAATACGAATCCAAGGCAGACCTTTCAACATCGAAGTAATCCAAGTTTATGGACCAACCACAAATACTGAAGAGGCTGAAATTGACCAATTCTACGAAGACGTACAACACCTTCTAGAACTGACACCAAAGAAAGATGTTCTTCTCATTATAGAGGACTGGAATGCTAAAGTAGGGAGTCAAGAGATAAAAGGAACAACAGGTAAGTTTGGCCTTGGAGTTCAAAATGAAGCAGGGCAAAGGCTAATAGAGTTTTGTCAAGAGAAGAAGCTGGTCATCACAAACTCTTTTCCAACAATACAAGAGGCGTCTCTACACATGGAAATCACCAGATGGGCAATACCGAAATCAGATTGATTATATTCTCTGCAGCCAAAGACGGAGAAGTTCTATAGAGTCAGCAAAAACAAGACCTGGAGCTGATTGTGGCTCTGATCAGCTTCTTATAGCAAAACTCAAGCTTAAACTTAAGAAAGTAGGAAAAAGCGCTGGGCTAGTCAGGTATAATCTAAACCAACTCTCTTATGAGTACACAGTGGAAGTGAAGAACAGATTTAAAGAACTAGATTTGGTGGACAGAGTGCCTGAAGAACTATGGATGGAGGCTCGTAACATTGTACAGGAGGCAGCAACAAAAAACATCCCAAAGAAGAGGAAAGGCAAGAAAGCAAAGTGGCTGTCCAATGAGGCCTTACAAATAGCAGAGAAGAGAAAGCAAAATGCAAGGGAGATAGGGAAAGTTACAAAAAATTGAATGCAGACTTCCAAAGAATAGCAAGGGGAGACAAGAGGGCCTTTTAAAATTAACAGTGCAAAGAAACAGGGGAAATTAATGGAAAGGGAAAAACCAGAGATCTGTTCAAGAAAATTGGAGATATTAAAGGACCATTTTGTCCAAAGATGGACATGATAAAGGACAAAAATGGGAGGGACCTCACAGAAGCAGAAGACAGCATGAAGTGGTGGCAAGAATACACAGAGGAATTATACCAGAAAGATCTGGATGTCCCACACAACCCAGATAGTGTAGTTGCTGACCTGGAACCAGACATCCTGGAGAGTGAAGTCAAGTGGGCCTCAGAGAACATGGCTAACAAGGCCAGTGGATGCTTTTGAATTGTAGTGCTGGAGGAGACTCTTGACAGTCCCCTGGACTGCAAACAGAACAAACATATCCATTTTGAAGGAAATCAACCTTGAGTGCTCACTGGAAGAACAGATCCTGAAGCTGAGGCTCCAATACTTTGGCCATCTCATGAGAAGAGAAAACTCCTTGGAAAAGACCCTAATGTTGGGAAAGTGTGAGGGCAAAAGGAGAAGGGGATGGCAGAGGATGAGATGGTTGGACAATGTCATCGAAGTTACCAACATGAATTTGACCCAACTCCAGGAGGCAGTGGACAACAGAAGGGCCTAGCATGTTCTGGTCCATGGGATCACGAAGAGTCAGACTCGACTTAAGTAAACAGCAACAAAATATTTGCCATCATAATGTTAAGATTTTGTAGCTAAAATAAAAAGAACATATTTATACACAATGACAAGAGATTATAAGTAGATAACCTTTAAAATAACATTTGGAAAAGATTCAGCCAGGTCCTTCCTTTAAAGATTTCTTCAAATTACTGTTTGCAGTAGCTTCATATCGTATTGCACTTCTCTACAGAAGAGGTTTCTGCAGATTTCAGTGGCATGCTCCTCCTTATGATTCTTGAAAAACATATGTCTTCCCATCTCTCCTTGAACATCAATTCCCCCCTTATTTTACATTTGCAATTTAAAATAAAAAAACAAATTTAAAAGTGTAGGTAAACATCATATTACATTTAAACAAGTCCATTTTTTCTTGCCTGTAACTTGTAACAGTTTGCAAAGCGGAACACAGGAGGGGCTTGTCAGACAGACAACCCTTCAAAACATAAGCCAGACTGGAGAACGAATGAGGTGGGTGAGATCTGAGATCAAAACAGATGTCTCCTAAGAAATCTCAAAGTTAATGAGTTGGTCCCAAAGCATAATCTAAATAAGTCCTTGGGGAGGGACCATCAGACTGTCATTTTTAAAAAGTAGGAATTAAACCATAAAACTATTTGTTTTAATGTTGTTAGCCTCCTTGAGTCCCCTCATCAGGAAAAGGCAGCCTACAAATAATATGTATTTACTTATTAAAGAAATAAACAAAAAGCAAGTCAGAGAGGGGTCAAAAAGTGGTAGCTTAGAGCAGAGTTCCCCAACCTTTTTACTAGTGTGGACCGGCAAAATTTCTGAGGGAGGTGGGGCGGCCCTTTCTGCTTGCCCTCTCTGATGCACGCGCATGCGCAGGAGCGCCTGCCCACCCACGGTGGCAGCGGAAGCCTGGGAGTCTTTTTCATTTTTATTTTATTTTACCCAGCTCTTGCCCACCCCCATACCCCCGTCGCTGCTGCCACTGCCAGGAAGAGAGCCGCCAGAGCACTGGCCCTTGCTCTGCCTCCTGGCTCTTCTCCACCCACCCCCCTCCCCCCGTCGCCGCCACTGCTGCCAGGAGGAGAGCACCCGGAGCACCCGGCCCTTGCTCTGCCTCCTGGCTCTTCTTGTAAAGTAGCTCCATCTCTCTCTCCCCTTCTGGCTTCGGCTATTGCCATCTCTCCCACTCCCCTCTCCCCACAAGTAGCTCCACGTCCCGGCTTCTTGCAGATGAAGGAGGACATAGGCAGGCAAGGGTGGGGGGTGAGTGGCGCCCTGATGCACGGCTTTGCTAGCTTGCTCCCCACCCTCCCTCTCCAGGGAGCAGCCAGCTAACAAGAAGCCGCCCCCCCTTGCCTTCCTGTGTCCTCCTTCATTGGCAAGAAGCCGGACACATGTCCGTGGCCCAATTCTGGCCAGCCTGTGGACTGGCAGTGGGCCGCGGACCGGGGGTTGATGACGCCTGGCTTAGAGGATAGTGGTCAGAGCCATCTTCCAGTGAGAAGAGGAGAAAGAAAGAGTGAAAGGTGAAGAGAAATTGTGACCTTCGGCCACCCACAACTCTGCTCGCCCTGTCACGACAAAAGAACACTACAACCTCTAGTACAATTCGTTCTGTAATTTTTCTTTCCCTTGTTAGGTTTTGGACCTCATGATAATGGTATTCTGAAGGAAAATAGCTGGCAACAATACTAATGGCTCCCCTGAATGTCACCTCCTCCCATGTGGCTTGTAGCAACTGCTCCCTTTGCTCCCTCTTAAAAATACACCCCTCACCATCCCCAACTTTGCAGGATCTAGTGCAGCCTTTCCACCATCAGTGTAAGTGATTTAGCCCAGCATCTAATATTACCTCCAGGCTTGTAAGTATAAATATTGCCAATATCTAGGTCCTCTTTCTTTTCTGCTGATAAAGGCGTCAGTGTGCTTCACTTGGGATAGAGGCAGTTCTGAGTTCAGAGCTGAACAATGCATTTTCCCCCAGCAACAGGACCAGACTTGTCCACCCTTCTTTCTCACACAATATCTGAGAACTACTCCAGGTGAAACTTATTGTCATCACATCACCTGCTAGAACAGTAGTTTCTATACTTGGTGCCCCAGATATTCTTAGACTATCTCGTGAGTAGGCCTCCTCCTCCTTCATTCCATCTCAGGACACCATGCATAACTTCAGTGTGACTTCAACTTCCAATTATATGTTCCACTCTTCCCCACCACTGCCTGGTTCTTACAACATGCTTTTCAGCTTCCTCCATGCTGGAAATCTGAATCTGGGAATCCAGGAAGCTCATACAATTTTTGTGCCCTTTTTTGTGGGGCTCTCAAGGATATCACATTAATATGAATTTCCTGTAGTCCTTTCTTCTTTCTGTCTTTTTGTTCCAAAGATACCATTTTCATGATGTTCTCAGGGGAAAAGGCAGATATTTTATAATGGAACAAGTGTCTGCGGGTCATTCTCCAAAGCAAAATGGTGACCTCTTTATCCTCCAAAGCAAATTAGTTCAAAAATGTTATGCTTTATATGATAATGTAAATGTTGCAGAACAGCTCGGGTTTTTAAAATTCTCCAATCTTAATTTTTTCTCGTGCAGTGTTGTTTTCTATTTCTCTACTCCTGAGATAATAAACATTTTAATTAGTTTCTAATTAACTGATCTTTCTTCTGATGTCTTAATATGCAACATGCAATGCAGGGAGGAACTTTCACGGTAAGAAGTCATAACAAAGAAGTTTCAAAACACAGTGATGTGTGACAAGAATGAATTAGTTTTCTAAGGTCTGCTCCCTCACCATTGGGCCCCTTCTCTCTTTGCTTTTCAGGAGCCTTTCAACGTGTTTTGTTATTTCATTCCACTTTTTACTGAAAGGACAAGTTGGAATCTAACATTGGATCATGGAGTTGTAGAGCTCGAAGGGACCCCAAGGATAGTCGATTCCAACCTTCTGCCAAAGCAGGAAAGAGGATATACCGTATTTTTCGCACCATAAGACGCAGTTTTTCCCCACAAAACAGGGGGGTGGAAAGTCTGTTCGTCTTATGGAGCGAAGAAAACAGATTATATTTTCCTGTTTTCTTCTCCTAAAAAATTGGTGCGTCTTATGGAAAGGTGCGTCTTACGGAGCGAAAAATACGGTAATTCCTCTTTGCTTTTATTGGCAACCTGGTTTTTCTTGGTCTGATTTACATTGTTTTATGCTGCTGCTGCTGCTGGTTAAATGCTATCATATATTGATTTTAAATGTTTTATGGTATTAACTATAAGCCAGGGGGGAGAGCCTTTTGTTTTAAAAGGTGGCTTGTAAACTCTTTAATAAACATACATAAAATGAATATAATTAATCTGTAGTCTTTAAGGCAGTTTAAAATAATAAGAGAAATCAACAAGGCCATTAATTCTGTGATCCTCTACATAATTAGCCTGGCAAAGCTGGGTAAACAATAGGACTTACTTCTGAGTAGACATACAGAAGATTTGACTGTAAATCGCTTTATAAAGCTTAATCATCCTTTGTTCATTTGTCTTTAGCTTTTCTTCAGTTTATCAAACTGAGCACTCACATTTGATTTGGCAGCACTGAAGGGGCAAACTGGAAGCCATCAGGAAAAATAAAAGGCATTTGAACCTGTGTAAGATAGACTATGGCAAATATGTAACTCAGCTCAAGAGGAAGCATAAATATATAAAATATTTCCCCAAATTAACAAGTTATTAAACTTTACAACTCTGCCAGGACTTATTAACACAACTGCTTTGAGGCGTGTCCTCCAATACTTTGTATAAAGGGCATAGTCTACTGAGATTGGATAGATTGTCTCCTGCACGATTACACAATGAGGAAAATACACTATTTTTGCAGTTTATCAAATCAGAGTTCCTTGGGTAAACCACTGTAATTGTCCAGACAACGTAAGAACATAAGAAGAGCCCTGCTGAATCAGGCAAAGGGTCCATCTAGTCTAGCTTCCTGTAGCTCACACTGGCCCCACCAGGTGTTTCTGGAGCGCATGAGACAACTGGATACCTGTCTCCTTATACCCCTCCCCTGCATCTGGCATTTTGAAGTACTTTCCTTTTAAGCCTGGAGATTATAGACCCCAATCATGGCTTGTAACCTGCAATTGACTTTTCCTCCAGGAATCTGTCCAATCCCCTTTTAAAGGCATCTAGGCCAGATGTCATCACCACATCCTGTGGCAGGGAGTTCCACAGACTAACAACAGTTCACATGAATCAGCAGGGCAGAGGCAGAGAGTTCTGTTCAACATCAGAAGATGCCTTAAGGTGCTAACTGGCCATTTTCACCTCACTTTCTGTTTATTTCATTTTTGTTAGTGACCTAATGAAGCTTGGTTCATTTGGAAACTTTTCTTTTTTTTTAAAAAGACCCTGCTTGGAGACTAGGAGCACTCAGTTGAGGGGAACTTACAGCCCTACGAGCATCCCTTTGCATCCATCTGATCAGATCACCACATTGGCAGAGAGTGGACAAAAATGATATAACCATCCCTGCTGGCTGAACGACAACAACAAAGATGATTCCCCAATAAAAAAAATTAAATAAAGAATGAGAAAAATTCCACGATGGGTTTCTCTGCATTGAGCTTTACATCGGGTAGTCATCAGGTTTGAATTTCAATTCATCTGTGCCTCATCTGCTGTAAATTATGAGGTAAATGGCCAGTACAGTTGCACCCTAAGAGACTATCTACCTTTTCCAGGTATGACAGTTTGATGCTACTATAACTGGCATGGTTCTGCCCTGTGGAAGTCTGAGATTCATAATTTGGTGATATACTTAGAACTCATGTGCTATAGTTCAGGGTAAGGCACCGGAGCTGCCTAGCAGAGAATTCTGAATACCTTGTCAGAGTACAAGTCCCAGAAATGCATAGGATGGAGCTATGAACTGCTGGATAGCTCGGTGGTTTAATGTCTCTGGCTAGAGAGCCAGATGTTGGGAGTTCGATTCTCCACTGTGCCTCCTTGAGAGGGACTGGACTGAATCATCCACAAGGTCCCTTCCAGCTCTGCAGTTCTAAGACGATGACACCAGTTAAGGTAGTATCAAACTGAGGTGAGAGTGCCATTCTGGAGCAGTGCAGTTCTTTCCTAGGAGTAAAGCCCACTGAACAAAATGGGACTGATTTCAAGTGCACATACTGTATATGGTAAGTTACACAGCAGAACGCCCGCCTGCAGCAGGGACTGCCCTACATGCTCTTCCCAGGCTGGGCGCTGAAGGCACTATCCCAAGGGAGGCCCAAAGGGAGAGAGCAAAGAACTGCCTTCTCAGCAGTTGTGTCCTGCCTCTGGAATGAATTACCATCTGATATTCACCTGGGTCCCTCCTTGGCATTTTTAAAAAAGCTTTTAAAAGCACATGTATCCCATCAGGCTTTTCAAAACTTGCCAGCTGAAGAGCTCTGTGACCATCAGCCTTTTATTCAATTGCCGCCAGTTTTAACTTTGTTTTAATATTTGTTTTTTGAGTTTAATTTAGTTAAATTAATATATTTTAGTTATGTTATTTTTATGCTATTGTTGCTGCTTGTAAACCACTCAAGAGTGACCATTGGTCTGATGGGCAGTATAAAAATCAATCCGATAAATAATAAAGGTGTATATATAGCACTATGCCAGTTGTTACCTTTTTCTGGCATAGGAAAAGCTTACCATTTGTTTGTGTCTGCCAGATAGCATCAGCCACACCCCAGAGGGCTGGTAATATGAAGAAAACAGCGAGATGCTTTGGGTGAGGTTTCCAGAGCAGGAACCCTAGGATACAGGCAAGGTTGAGAACTGCACCTGTTGGATTATAAAAGATCATAAGAAAACAAAGAACTCTATAAAGTGGCAACCTAAGAACATAAGAAGTTACTGTTAAGCTGCATCCAGCCAAGTCTCACACTTGTTGCTTTCTTGTCCCTATTTTTGTTACCATTGGGATGATTCTGGAAATAAATAAGCAGGATCAGCACAACTACAGAGACTAGCAGCCTGCTAAAGCAACCCTCCCTACATGGAACTCTCCATATGCTCCTAGACTTCAAAATCCATTATCGTTGTCAGTTTCCTAGCATGGGAGATCAGCCATGTCTCCTGGGAGGGTTGGCCTGTATTGCTTACCCATGTGACTGAGGGTTTCAAGCAGGATATATGCATTTTATATACAATTCTTTTTCTCAAAGCTGCCGAGCATAATACACAACCAAATCCCTCACTGTTTATAAATAACTTTAAAATCACAGCAATAGCAGTTTAACAATATAGCACAATACACCCATTTGTAAAGCAGATTACATTGACTGGTTACATTTCATAGACCAGCTGAACAGATATTTTCAGTGGTCCTCTAAAATCCAGCCACATTGGCCCTAGTTTGTTCCATTATCACTGCTAGACAGCACTCAAAGATTCACACAGCGTCACCTGCAAATGTCTTGCATTCAAGACAACAATCTCCAGATCTCCATATGACTTCTCCTAGTGGCTTCATATAACTTAAAAAGCATTGGGGAGATAGCTGATCTCAGCAGGACCATGTCCCAGAGGACCCAAAGGGTGGGCAATGCCTCTGCATGTTGTACCGTGTGGGATCAGCCCCCGAGGAAGGACTGGAACCACCCAAAAATATAACCCCAAATCCCAAACTTGATAGCTATCCCGCATGGATACTGTGGTCAGTGGTATCAAAGGCTGCAGAAAGATCCAGGAAGACCAGCAGGGTTACACTCTACCACTCTGCTTCTCTCAGGAAATTGTCTTGCAGGGTCACCAATGCCAATTCAATCCCGTGGGCTGGCCTGAACCCCGATTGAAATGGTTCTAGGCTATTTGTTTCCTCCAAGAATGCCTGCAGCTGGGCAGGAGCACCCTCTCAATACACTTTCCCAGGAATGGAAAGTTGCAACAAGCCAATAGTTGTAAAGATCATCTGTTGCTAAATTAGATTTATTTAGAATGGCCTTATCATGCTTTTCTGTGGCAGCAAGATGTCTTTGGCTGACCGCGGAAAGGGGAGTTTGGGCTTAAGCACCAGTAGGTTCCAGCACAGCAGGTAAAATATCCTCTTGGCACATGTATACTCAGAAGTAAAATCCACCACCCAGTCCAGTGGAGCATGCTTCTTGGAAAGTGTACATAAGATTGCAGCCTTCATTTGCTTTGATGTTCGCGTGGTACAGCCAAGAGAAAAACCTCAGAGCTGGAATATATTGAGGTGGAAGAAAGAGAGATGGAATTCCTTCAGATAGTCAATGTTGCTTTTCTTGAACATACTCTCTTAATCAAACTGCAACCATTAGGGATTATCTACAAGTGAAATTTAAAGTGCTAAAGATCAGGTTATAATATGGTGTAGACTTGGTTAGAGAACAGGCTCCATTCTTACTGGAGAATACATGGTCGACCATGAGAACTGAAGAAGAGTCTTAGTCAAACCACACATTAAAAGAAACACATATTTCTTGCTATAGCAATATTTTCTTTTCAGGCTTGTAAATCTTCCAAAGCTGCCTGCCTGAGCAATCAGGCTTGCAAACGATGCCCTTGTTTATCTTCTGGTGGCTAACAAAAACAAACACAAGTGGTTCTGAACCACATGGAGAGAGGCAAGTCTGTGCTAGAACAAACAGATATATTTTACTTCTTAAAAGAGCTCTCCTTCTTATAATGTGCTAACTATATTGCCTAGTTTGGGCCTCCGGTGACTCTGTCAGCTGTGTTATGGCCAGGTCACCAAAGGTGCAAAGCATGACCATATCCAACCATCCTCGTACCAGGTGAGCCTCTCACCCCTCAGTGAGCCTTTACCTACCTAGTGCAAAGAGAACCTTTCTGCCGGTGAACTGGGAAATCTTCCCAAAAAGCATGGAGGAGAGTGAATTGGCAGCTGAAAAGCAGATCATCACATAACCAACCCAATTTATACCAAGTGCACAGGTCACATATGACTAAAAAAGAAGAGAGACAGATACAGTTTATAGTATTGCTACCGTTATGAAGACTATTATTGTTGCTGTTGCTCACAGCAAATTCTTATGCTTTCCTTTGAGATTCAAGCTTTGTTTCTGAATGCTGGGTGAATGCAACACAGATGAGATCAAAATAGCATCACTTCATTTTGGACCACAGAGCTTTTGGCATTAGCGTGAAGCTTGCTGTCACAAAATAACATGTTTTAGAAACTGGGCCACACTTTGCCCACCTCTAATTAACACGGAGGAGTTTAGGCTGGATCTAGAATCTGTTTTCTATAGATGGATGGGCTCCACTCATGGAAGTTGCCTCTTCCTTATTTCAGAGGAAGAGGTACATTCTCCATCACAATGTACCTCTTTCAACAGAGTCTCCTGACTCTCAGCAGATCGTTTCCAGGGGCTGTTATAGAGAGGTACTTCTGCCAGCCTGGTTGAGTAGGATCTAATGATGGATTCAACCCAATACATCTACAGAGGGGAATGTTCTGGTGGTGATTGTGTGGCTAGGAACGGCAGCATTAAGGCAGAAAACACCTTAGGACCTATTTGCACGTTCAGTTATCCTGGGGTAGCAAAGCCTGAACTCCCTGATTATTCAGCCTGGTGACATTTGGTAAAATGATACTTTAAGGACAATGCATACTCCATCCAATTTAAACACTTCTCCTCCTACAATGTAATATCCTCATACATGTGTGTCTTGACACACTGACTTCCAAATTTTCTCCGTGTTTTCACCTTCCAATGGCCAATGACAAAACAAAGCAAACACAACACAATATGCATGGGTGAGGAAATGCATATGCTCTTATAAAAAGGTATCTCTCAGCACTAAAGTTCAATACTCTGTGTTCTCTGTAAACTACAGACCCATTACACAGATGAGATAGCTGCCCTAGACAGCAGTTTTGTAGTGTCATTAGAGGGGAGCAAATTCTTTACTTTGTTATTTTTATATTTTTACTGCAGAGGCAGCCAGGAAACCTGACAGCCTCTGCATTAAAAATATAAAAATACTAAAATATTACTAAAATAATTTCCCCAACATTGACTACTACTTTGTATCATGAGGACAAGAGGGAAGGGCCATTTGCTGCTCAGATACCAAAATTTTAGAGGAGCAAGTAAGTGATTATCTGTTCCCTCCCCAATCTAATAGGCCACAGCAGTTCCATTGGAAGTATTAGAGACATAAGGAACAAGTGTACTACAGGTGGTACATGATTTTCAGTATCACTGTCTGTGCCCTTTTGTGGCATCTGTGTAGTTCTGTCTGTTCAGGCCTTCTCTTCCTTGATGACAGTTTCTAAACAATTGTCCTTCTTGATTATGTATACTTCTTAAATGGGTGGCTGTGGCTAGCAGCCATGCTAACTAGGTGATTCCAGGAGTTGTAATTCAAAAGGTTACATTTCCAAGCTCTAGTACATTCCTACCTTGGTGTAGTCACCAGCAAGGAACCCTTGTTCAAACCCACTATACATGGTCAGAGGAATCAAGAGACACTGGCGTTTGTCTTTAAGATGTTGGAACGTTGCCAAGAAAGTGGACCAAAAGGACGGCATCTTTTTTTCTTCACTTTCTGCTTGGTCAGATGAGATTCGATCCAGAAATACAGAGACTAGCACCACAGCAAGCACTCCACTGGCTGAAGAATGGAAAGATGCATTTCAATAAAAAGAACATTTTAAATGACAAGGATTTGATTTATTTTTCATCAGAGCCGAGTTACAAGGTCAGAGTACTTAGCCAATAAGTGACTCTAATGTAATTCCAGCCTTAAAGGCCGAGAAAGTTTAAATAAACTCCTTGCTTGGAGCCAAAGCCCTCAGTAGAAGGGCATACACCATGGACTGTCTCCCTTTGCTCAGCTGTCACATGTTATGACAGCTGGAGAACCCAACTGTGCTGTTGCATGAGAGAGATTTCTTACCCTTCCAGGTCAGGTCAGAGGTTACTCTGAGATCAGCATGCATGCACTACCCTTGCGTCTGTCAACATTGCCTCTAGATGAACTGGCTACACGAGCTTGTGTCTTTTGACTGGTCTTTTCCAAAACACATGTGAAGAGGGAAATTTGTCTAGAGAACTGGGATATTTAGCTTTATTAAATTAATGGAGGACTAATTTGTATGCGAGGAAATGGCCTCCAAATAACCTAGAGTTGGTTGTTGTGGGTTTTTCAGGCTCTTTGGCCGTGTTCTGAAGGTTGTTCTTCCTAACGTGTTGCCAGTCTCTGTGGCCAGCATCTTCAGAGGACAGCACTCTGTGCTCTGGTGTAGTTGGCTTGGGAGTGGAGTATTTATGGCTGTGAGATGGGCTTTTGTCTTTTTTGTAGATGGGTGATTAGTGTGTCTTGTTGTGGGTGTACTGTTGTGATAAAAAGGAGAGATTATCTGTCACTGTGGTTGATGGGTGTCATTAGCTGGTCTCTCCTTCTTATCACAACAATACACTCACTGATCTCTTACTGAGCCACACTTCTCTATTCTCCCTACAGACAGGCTAAGAAAAGATATGTCAGACAGGATGTGCATTTTTGGCAGCTGACTGGATCCTTGTCTTATGGTTCCCCAAATGCTATGTAGCTATAGCATGTTGAGTTGTGGCCATTTCCATTCCATCTCTGTTCCTGACAGAACAGGTTTGCCTTCTCCTCTTGCCTTCTTGCACTCTTAGGTGCTAGGGTACAACCATTGTCAGAACTATTAAATGCTTGATACCATTGCATGTCTGCTGTCAAATGTTGGAATATTAACTGAGACACATCAAATGTTGAAATCAAACATCCTTTACAGTCAAACACAGGTTTCAAATATTTGGATAAATATTGAGAAATATGTGAGTATCAATAAGGAAATGTTTTAAATTCAGCACCAGCATTTGGAGAATTCTGAGGATAATTTATTTCACCACATATAGAAGCTCTCTTCACCATCCTTGAGAAGAAAGATCATGTGGAGAGGGGTTTTGTGCGGATTAAACTACCTTATCATAGATGTGTACAAAATAATTTGAAAGTTATGAATCATTTATTCTGTTCTTCAAAACTGGACCTCATTTTGGGAACAGAAGAAGCATAGCTCAGCTCGCTAAGCAGTGCATTAGGCAGCAACCGGCTTTTGTAAGAAATAGACAGCAACAAAGCCTCAATGTACTTAGGGTATGAACCAATGGGGTACTTTCATATTCAGGGGCAACAGAATTCAGAAATCTTTCCCTGACTGCCCTCTCTGCCTACCCTTTGTAGATTTAAAATATCCTTCCCCTACAGAGCAAGTTTATAGGATGGAGGAGGATGCAGGAGAAAGGGTGATCCCTGACTCCACATTGACATGTAGAAGCAGCAAGATCTGATATAATTTTGCTGCTGGATCCTGACTTTAGTCCTAAACTAAGTGGTCTAGATAACATTTTCTCAGCTGTCTGGCAGAAATATTCTGTGTTTGTGTCCTTTATTCCTCCTGCCAGGACAATAAATCTTTTGAACTAAGACGTGGAAGGCCAGGCTTGGTCAAACTGCCCCGTTCTTAAAAGGACAAACTTCATATATACACACATGCATATACAGTACATGTGTATGTGGGATGCGGGATTTTACTTTTTTAAAAGATGGGGGAACTAAAATGAGTTGTGATATCTGATTCCCCACCACCACATAATAACTGCTTCAGAAGGGGTTGATTTTACTTGGGATGATAGTACAAGGGAAGCCACTCTCTACCACAGCACAACTGCTCCGTTTAAAACAGAATCTTTGTCCTCCCCAAGTGTTTTAAAAGTGGAAACTGAGATATGGATCCCTTGCATTTTTTTCTGTTTTGTAGTGACAGCATGAGGATGTTTAAAATCGCACCTACTTATGGCCCAAGATTTCATTTAGGGCTTGCATTTACAGCGTTACTCTTGTTTAATTCAAGGCAGCATACATGGAATGGTCTCCTGTCCAGGCAGAGATTAAGTAGACGCAGACTTTAGCAACACAGATGAACCGTTTCCCATCAACCTCATATGAATGTGTATTTCACATATGACTCACACAACGCTGTCCTGGATGCAACATAAAAAGATCCTACACATACCTGTGTAGGTTCCCAGCAGTGTGTATCTTAAAGCATCTGTTGGTCTGTTTGAAGTTCCACTGCTATTCGTCACATTGGATGTAGTCTCACAGTCTTCTGCACCGCAGTATGCCAGCTCTGCGTCCGAGGGTTCGGCTAGTTGACACAGAAATGAAAGAAAAGATGAACTTCTTAGTGGCCAAAATACAGATAAGAATCAAAACCATAAATATAATTGTTTCCGGATTGCGTTCCACATAGTACTACAGTTCCTCAGAAGCTCATCAGGATTTTAATCTTCAAGAAGATCAGTGATGGTGGAGAAGAAGCCTGACAGTCAATCCTAAAATTCCACCTCTGCTGTTCAAGAGGTTCCATGACAGGTGGACATGATTGAAATGGCAGACAAATCAATGTAGGAACAGATTGCCCTAAGCCTCATATCCTGGGAATGAATTTATAAGTCGTCACCATAGGGCATAGGGCACTCGTCTAAATTGTCTATCCTGATAATTCCAACAATGACACAGTCTAGTCATTCCCAGAGAAAAACTGTGACCAGAACTGACTGACTGACTAACTGGCTGACTAACTGACTAAATAACTAAATAAATAACTGCTTTCTGGGCATGTGGCAGAGTAGGTAATCAATGTTGCTCTGTGCTGATGCATGCACTTTGTGGGTGCTTGTTGTCTGATTACCTTTCCTTAAGGGTATGATCTGCTACTTAATCTCCACCCCTTCACATCTGAGTGCCACTCCTGTTTAGCTTTCTTGGAGTATCAGCTGTTCCTACCCTCAGAAAACCATTGCCAAATCCATACAATGAAATAGATGTATAGATAAAAGCATGAAGGTTTGAGAATGGGGGAGGGGGGAGGAAGAGCAGAGGTCTATTGGGTGAGGGAGCGGAAAATAAGCAAGAGAGGAGGGCAATCAGAATTGGGATGGAGATGTCAGGGAACAATTCTAGATGTATGTGTATAGGCTGCACTGGGATGATCAAATTTAGCAACCCCAGTGATTAACTTGGCTGCATCCCTAAAATTAATATCCTTCCCACACGTGGATGCAAATACGGGGATGATCTATTAAATCCTGGAACAAAAAAAAAAAAATAACAGTGTAACCTCAGAAGGAATGAGGACAACACTACTGTATGAACAAGCTCAAAGATTCATGGTTGGTGAGGGGGGAGGTTATACTTTTAAAAGAAGCTGGTGGTTTCCCTTGTGTTTACATTAAATAACAAACAACACAACCCTTACATCTTGTTGTATTACTGTATATTTACCTTTGTTAGGAGTCTGGTCAAATACTAGAGATGATATAAGATTCCCCCAGACTCCAGAAGACTGGAATATCAGAAAGAAGATTCCAAAATATTGGTTGACAACATCTCTTCCTACTTTCCCTGCTTTCGGAGCATATGCGTTGGCCGCAATGGTGAGATAGGTACACTTAGCTGACCAAAGTGGCGCTCCTCCCAGACCCAGGATCAATGATGTAGGTATCAGTGTAGCCCTGTCAGAAATATGCTCTTTAGTTATTTATTTTTAAACAGTTACCTTAACCTGAAAGAGAGACCCAATGTAGCTACCAAATAGAAGTTGTGCCCTACTTCAGATGAGCCCCAAATTCTGAAATGAATTACGGTAGTCTGATTTGGACCAAATAATTTGAAGCAAATTGGTCAAAGTGAAGCAAATTTATGAACTTACTCCCCTCTTTATGGCCTACCAGGGGTCCAGATGTCATGTATATCATATTAAACAAAACAAACAAACAAACAAACAAAACTTCGTAGCTGTTCTGATTTTCCATTGCAAGTCAATAGAGGCTTCCAGACTGCCAGACTGACTTGGATTTGGGGCACAAATTGAATGGAACCCATGCCATATCATTTTGGATTAAATCAGGATACATTCCAAAGACTCAAATTGACCTCTAGAACAAATGGGAGGGCCAATTCGATTTGATCCCTACTAAATACACCACATTTCTTTCTGTGCAGTAAAGTGGAGACACAGAACATGTGGTTCTCCAAATGTCATTCAACTCTAAAACTCATCAAACCCCTAGCTGATTTGGGGGGGGGGGGGGTAGGATACAATGAAATTAGTAGTTAAACAGCTTTCAGAGGGTGGAAGTTTTCCCACCTACAATTAGGGGATGTTTTAAAAATAAAAATGCCATGTGTAAGATATACAAGAAATCACACTGTATGGAAAGTTTGCTGCCAACACACATTAGACTGCCTCCTTGTCATGCTTTTAGCAAACACCATATCTGACAAAGGCACAATATGTGAAATTCTCCGCATGTATTAGAACTTTCACCAGGAAGAAGCATTTCATGCAGGCGTAGGGAAGCAGGGGATAGTTAGGCTCAGTTCAAGTTAAGTGAATAAATATTTGAAAGCATGGACCCCAGGAAACTCATGGGAGGTTCTTTTAAAAACAGCAACAATAGCTGGTCATTTTGTTATCAAGCTGTGGCAGAAGGGAGACAGAGTCTACAGAGGGCTTTTGTGATTGAATTATCAGTGCTTAAGCTGTATGTGATAAAATAGATACTGGACACCAAGGGGAAAGGAACAGGTTCTGGAGCTCCAAGAGAGCATTTTCTAAAGTGTCACCACTGAGCTTAGAGTCCTGGCAAACTATTGTGGGAGTTCTGGAGAAACAACAAACTGAGAGTCAAATGGCCTGGGACTTGCTTCTTGACTTCCTCCCCTGTGCTATGATCCATATGGGGGCTTTGCAACCACTTTTTAGATAGGAAAGAAGTGCTGACAACTTTAGTCCTATGTACTACCAAAGGGATGTGGTGGTGCTGTGGGCTAAACTGCAGAAGCCTGTGCTGCAGGGTCAGAAGACCAAGCAGTCGTAAGATCGAATCCACGCAACGGAGTGAGCGCCCGTCACTTTGTCCCAGCTCCCGCCAACCTAGCGGTTCGAAAGTATGCAAATGCGAGTAGATAAATAGGGACCACCTCGGTGGGAAGGTAAACAGCGTTCCGTGTCTAAGTCGCACTGGCCATGTGACCACAGAAGATTGTCTTCGGACAAAACGCTGGCTCTATGGCTTGGAAACGGGGATGAGCACCGCCCCCTAGAGTCGAACACGACTGGACAAAAATTGTCAAGGGGAACCTTTACCTTTACCTTACTACCATCCCACATCAAGAGATCAGAAATTGACTTTTTAAAAACAATTTGTTCCCATTACTTTTTGATCACTACAATCTTTTCAAAAAGGTTTATTTATTGCCCTTACTCAATGCCACTCAAGGGACTAGTAGGACAAGATGTGGCATTATTCCTCACTTTTTGTTGTTTTACAACTTTGTATAGTTGCTATATGGATGTTTCCATCACATGGGCCCATAGTATCTGTGATATTTTTGTACCTAGTCTGAAGGCTGTAGTGAAATGGAGGTGTTAGGATAACATAACATTAGGCAAACCTTTCTTTCCTTTCCCCCTCCTTTCAAGCGTCACTATAAATACCTATCATTAGATGCTGCATGTGCTGGCCTTTGCCTCCTTTAAGCTGGCAAAGGGCCTTGTTTACTCAAGAGGGAGAAGCTACTAATCACCTAGGCTACAAAAGCAGCTGCTATAAGCAAGCCCAGCTTAAATAACAGGCTGGATGATGTAGCTGTTTATTTACTCTGCTATCTGTTTTGCTCTGACTGGAACACTTTGCTGTCTTGTTTTGACTAGAATTATATACTACCAATTTGGGGAGTTGGGCCATAAGAAGCCCAAAAACTCAGATCCTGAGAAACAGTGCGACCTATAGGATAGCATTGAACTTTGCCTAGCCTTTGGAATCAAGGCTGGCCTCGTTGCCTCCTCATTGCCCAGCTGAGGGGGTGATTAGACAGGTATTCATCCCACTGTTTGTGCATATTTATTCATTTTGATATTTATTCAGTCAACTACATAATATTAGCACTAATTGCAAGTACTTCCAATTTTGGCAGGGGTACGAGGCATGTTTTTTCAGTTGGCATGGCTGTCTCCATCCCTCCCTCCCTCTCTCTCCCTCTCTCTCCCTTCCCCCCTCTCTTTTTTTTGGAGGGTAGCATTTCCACTCACATTATTTTGCCTTGCTTTTGGGTTGCCTGATCAGCTAGATAGATCCTTTGAGGCCATTGTTGTGTGTGTCCAAATGACATCATTTATGATGCACAGAATGGTCATTGGGGCGAAAGTCAACCCTATTCCTTTTGTTCCCATCTGTTCACAACAGTAAGGACTACAGCTGAAACATACTTTTTACATTGCATTTTTAAAAGTATTTTTTCCTCCTGGCTTAGTGCTATAGTGCCAGACTTACTGCTATCTGCTAAACTAATGGCATGCATTCAATGCTTACCATGTCTTGTCAGTATAGTGCTATTTCATTTGATAAATGTTTTTTAAAAGATAAAGAAGTGATTTGAATGCCAGGAAAAAAGATAGGTAAGAGGGTTGTGTTAATGGTAGAGAAGCTTGATGAAGAAGGGGTGTGTGTGCAATGTGTGGACCTCTGGAATAATTAAATATTTTTGTGAAGAACAGCCAGCATGTGGAATTTAAATGCCAGCATGTGGTACAGAGAAGTTCACATCATTCTGGGACAAATTTCTATGTAGTCATGACCTGAGATGGGTCATTTTCACTCTCCTTGCTGAGCAGCGAATGTCAGGCAGAAACATTTCCTCTGTTATTGCCTCTCGTTTATTCTGTTATCTACACTCACCCCATAGACAGAAGAAACATATTTATCTCTGCCATGTAACATTATTTATTTATCCCTGTGGTTCCTAATCATGGGGAACCCAAGTGTTCTTGGACTGCAACTCCTAGAAACCCTGGCTAGCACAGCTGGTGGTGAAGACTTCTGGGAACTGCAGTCTAAGAACACTTGGGTTACCCATGGATGGGAACCACAGATTTAGCTGACATACAATGAACTGGGAGCCTGGGAACTGCATTCCCTCCCAGCCCCTGCAGGCCACATAAGACTTGTAGACTACAGGTTATCTCTATACTTTAAAGCAAAAGACACAGCTTAAGCAACTGCTTACTGTGGGGAATTTTTAAATTTAAAATAAACTTCAATCCCTCAAGAGCAATAAAAGGTAAGATTAGAATGGCTATTTGCCCTCTGTATTCTAGTGCATCTTACTTTGGTATCTTTAGAAGTCAGCCTTAAATCTCTGTAAGTGATTTTTATTTATTATATAAAACATATTCTATTCTATTTATATTTTATATGTAGGTAAAGATAAAGGTTCCCCTTGACAAATGTCCAGTCGTGTCTGACTCTAGGGGGCGGTGCTCATCCCCGTTTCCAAGCCGTAGAGCCAGCGTTTGTCAGTAGACAGTTTCTGTGATCACGTGGCCAGTGCGACTAGACACAGAACGCTGTTACCTTCCCACTGTGATGGTCCCTATTTATCTACTTGCATTTACAGTACATGCCTTCAAACTACTAGGTTGGTAGGAGCTGGGACAAGCGACGGGAGCTCACTCCGTTATGTGGATTTGATCTTACAACTGCTGGTCTTCCGACCTTGCAGCACAGAGGCTTCTGGAGTTCAACCCGGAGCACTACCACGTCCCTACATTATATATATAAAACTATCATCTAATTATAATATAGTTACATTCTACATGTGTAACATTATATAATAACAAGTAGTACTTCTATATCCTACGAATAATATAAGTAAATCAAAAGATAGATCTCACTTATTTTCCATCAGTTGATGATGGAAGCCCAAGATGAGTAATGGTGCCAATGCCCAACTCATCATGTGATGGAAAAACAAGCAGTCTTAGGTGAAGCAGTCTTTGTTCTTGCCCAAACACTTTCCATTGTACCTCTTTCCTGATGCCCTGACTTATTCCAGAGACCATAGTAATACTTCCATTTCCAAATCATTCAACTTGGTGCTAATATTAAGAACATTAAAATAACCTTTTAAGATGTGTTGCTCATATGTAACACTTATAGTCATAGTAAAAGATTCTTATTTTTTTTTATCCTACGCCCTTCATGAAAACAAATACTTATCCAGTTACTATACATCCAAATACTGTCATAGTGGGTGCTTCATGCATTGTGAGCAGGTGATATTATTGTCCCAAATTTCGTTACAGATCTTACAGGTAGCAAAGAATCAGTATTACCAGCTGGGATAGAAATTGCCCAGAGAGTATGTAATGTAGCAGCACATGGAGCCAACGATGGTCCACTTGCAACCAAGTTTCTGAATGAGGATTGGTGGGAGGA
This sequence comes from Pogona vitticeps, assembly GCF_051106095.1. NCBI lineage: Eukaryota > Metazoa > Chordata > Lepidosauria > Squamata > Agamidae > Pogona > Pogona vitticeps. The sequence goes on along the minus strand of NC_135783.1, from coordinate 64,318,218 downwards.
ACATGGAGGAGATGATGAGACCACCATAGACGACGCTCAAAGAGGCAACACCCAGCCCATCAGCGGCATTGAGGCTGCTCTGCACAAACAAAACATAATGAACACCTAACAATGGGGCAGGTGAGACACAGCTTATGGGTCAGAGGCAACCAGTTCTATTGCTATCGTTGCATTGCAACTACCCTTAATGCTTGACAATGTAACTAACTGTGGAGAATGATAAGAATTACAGTCCAGCAACATTAGGAAGGCCATATGCTCCTCAACCCTGAAATACAAGGTTTGGGGCTTTCTATAGGGTGAAAAAAATGAATGAAGAATGAAATTAATGAAATGTAGATAAATGAAATTTGGGCAATTATACTTGAAATGGAGGAAGTGGATATGGGCAAAATGTCTTTCTGTTTCTTGTGATACTAGAGGACTAGCAAACGCAAGCCTGCTGATTTGGGACTGGCTGTAAGTTTGGAACAGGTGAGAAGTCATATTTTATTCATAATTAAGTTATGGAATGAACTGTGTGACAGTCACTAATTTAAAAGAAGACTAGACAAAATCATGACAGTTAGGTCTATTGTTGGCCATTAGTCAAGATGGATTCACAGAGTCCCCATATTCAAAAGGAGTCTACCAGTGACTGAAAACTAGCAAATTGGAAACAAGTACTTTCTACTAGTAGGAAGCAACCCAATACTAATAGTCAGTTCAGGCAACTCCTTTCTTCTGCAATGCATCTAGAGGCCTCCTATTGGCTATTGCAAGAAGAAGCTAGATTCTGCATGAGACGGACCTTTAGCCTAACTTCAAAGGGTTCCTGTGTTATTCTAGTGCAATGTTTCCCAGACATGGGTCCTCATGTGTTCTTCGACTACAACTCCCAGAAATCCTGGCCAACACAGCTAGTGGTGAAGGTTTCTGGGAGTTTTAGTTCAAGAACATCTGGGGACCCAAGGTTGGGAACCCTTGTTCTAGTGCTGTCTTCCATAATAGAATCTACCTCCCCCTTTTATCTTCTTTACATATAGCTTCTTGAAATATATGGTCCATGACAGCACATATTATTGCAAAGAACATTTCCAGAGATGTACCTATGTTGATTTCTGGCAATTTAAAAAAAAACCCAAAGGCCAAAATCATATCACTTATGCCTGCCAGCTTAAGGACAAGCTATACTTTTCAGTGGTGCATTGATGATAGTTAAGAAGTCAATTTTTGTATTTTTTTACTTTGATGTTTGACTTAGCACACAACAAGAAATGCATGTTTCAACTTCAGCTTCTTAACGGGTGGGCATCAGTAACAGGATTCTGACCAAAAAGATTTTTTGACTCCTAAAGACTGACCTAAGCTTTTATATGGCATAAAACTATGGGGGCTGCAGTCCACTTTGTCCATTTCTTGCATCTAATGAAGTGGCCTGTAGTGCATGAAAGGTTGTGCCAAATAAATTGGACCAGACTCCGCTGTCATTGTGGATTAGGCACCCAAATAAATCCACCTACCTGCAGGCTCTGCAGCCCTCCATATGCTGTAAATAGAAATAAGAATCCAAAAGAAACCACCAGAACATTCTTCAGATGTTTCTCCATGTTTGGGCCACACAAGATGCAATGTGTCAGTGGAAGGTGTTCAGAAAATCATTCCAGATGGAGAAATGGCAGGGAGAATGAGAAGAATTGGAACCTAGGCTTCTGCTTCATTTCATCTGTTAAGGCAAAGAACTCCTGTTAGCTACTTGAATATCTACCAGTGTACTTTATCTTCTCCAGTGCTGAAAATCGCGTAGGAACTTGTTACTTATTCACCTGCTTGAAAAAACACCAAGGATTCCACAGGTTGCACTTTTATCTGCACAATACTTACCCTTTGACCTGATTCCAGAAGTCTCATCCAAGAATAAAGCAATTTTTTTCCATTTCAGTCCCCTGCAACATTAAATGCTTTCCTGTGCTGTGAACTGGCACAGCAGAACTGGCACAGCAGAAAGAATATGTTTTTAACCCAGATTTGTCAGCTGGATATGGCTATAGATTCGCTTTAAAGGTTAAAGATTACAAAGTTGTACAGGATGCCCAGCTGTATAGCAAGTTTGTTTATTTGTTTGTTTTATATGCCTCCCTTCTCACTATAAGGGGACCCAAGGCTGCTAGGTTATTTAGTGAAGGAGGTGTGGAACTTATTTTATGACAGTGCAATAGAAGACAGTAATATTTTCTATGCAACAGCTATTATGAATACCCTGCTTAGAAAAATAGGGATCCTTTATATCTTGCTTCAGGGTCAGTTGGCTCCAGGGAATTTAGTATGTGGATATTTTCAGAGTCTAATCAAATATGAAGTTCACTTTGTTCATGCAGAAGTGTGTAACTTTGGTTGGACAATCAACTCATATGCAGTGGTGCCTCGCTTAACAAGTGTCTCGCTCAACGATGAATTCGCATAACGATGGCCTTTGCTGGAAATTTTGCCGCCTCACCTAACGATGTTTCCTATGGGGGATTTTCACATAACGATGTTTGGGACCTTGCTTCACTTAACGATGACAGTTTTAGGTCCCCTGTTTCGCTTAACGTTTTTTTTTACAGCCCTGTTTTCGCTATTTTAAAAATATTCTAAAATGTTTAAAAATGTTTAAAATGCTTGGAATCGTTAGTGCGCCTAATAAAACTTTCGTTAAAGTAATTTGGCTTCATTCTGAGTCTTTTTGAATTTTTGGTGATTTTTTTTCACCATTGAAATGTATTGAATAGGATCCTATTGGAACGGATTAACCGGTTTTCAATGCATTCCTATGGGAAATGGTGTTTCGCTTAACGATGCTTTCACATAACAATGTTTTTAATGGAACCAATTAACATCGTTATGCGAGGCACCACTGTACTTATTTTTTCTTTTGTTTATCTTTTGTTTATCACAGGCAACAGATTTGAGATGCTATCATGAAAGGTTCCCATCATTGTTAGTTACTTAATTTGTTGCTATTATATTTTTATAGCCAAAAATGGGGAGAGATGATCTGGGGATTTTCTTTGCCACATGTGCTAGAATAACTTGGTTGGCTTTGGGTAATGTGCCTTTTCACTAGAGTGGACAGGAGGCTGTTTGTGGTTCCATTTCAGGTAACAAAATGTTTTGAACTAGCTCTGAATATTCATACAGTTATTCTTATCATGAGCTATCAAATTGATTTCAACTTATGGTGACCTTTCCAGGATTTTCTAGGTAGCAAGTAATCTGAACTACTTTACCAGTCCTTACTTCTAGTGGCACTTTTGTGCCCATGCAGCTTGCCCAAGTGTACATATCAGGCAAAGGCATGTAGTCCCATCAGCCACACATATTCCAAGTGATCTTGGCGAGTTATTCTCCCAGGAGTCTCGGTAAGGATTGGAACTCTCAGCCCCAACCCTGTAGCCTGGTGCTCCAGACCTACTGACTTTTGGTGGCCAATGAATATCCGTATCATCATCATATGCTGTCAAGTCAATTCTGACTTAAGGCAACATTTCTCAGGGTTTTCTAGGTAGAGTTCTCAGAAGTGGTCTACCATTCCCTCCTTATGGAGACATCCGGAGACCGTGCAGCTTGCCCAAGGCCACATAGGCTGGCTCTTCTGGGATGCACAGGAGGGAACTGAAATCCCAACCTCTGGCTCCGCAGCCACATACTTAAACCACTGAGCTATCCAGTCAGCTGAATATTCATATACATTGTTTTAAACTGTAAAAACCAACTGTCTTGAATGTTTAGTGTTTAACAGTATTTGGACTGTTTTAGCATTTTTTTAAAAGTTGATTTTATTGATTGTACATTCCCTTGAGATCTATTGATGTAGGGCAAGTTAAATATATTTAAAGTAAATAAAAATGAATCCCCCAGTGAGCTAGGTACTAATTTTTACCGACAGGCAGAGCTAACCTTTAGATAAGCTACCTGAACCCATCAGGATCAGTCAGGTTGTGATCTGAGGCTTGACTACAGTACTGGTGACGTTGGGCCCGTCCTGACAATTCAAGCAAAGCAGGGAGGAAACCACCAAAATTGCATGACTGTTGTTGAATATGTCCCAGCAGTAACAATGCAAAGCTCGTGTGTGTTCTGTGCCGTCAAATCAAAACTGACCATAGTGGCTTTAATAGGGCTTTTAATGTTAGTGAGATATTTAAGGAGTGATTTTACCAGTTCCACACCTCCAGTGAGTTTCCATGGCTGAGCAGGAATTCTAACTCTGTTCTCCAGAGTCATAGTCCTTCACTCTATCCACTACACACCACACTGGGAATCCCAATGCAAAGCTTGAGGAAAATTTATTATTTTTGACCTACAATGCCCCACAGGCTTTTCCTGTGGGTACCCCGAGGGTGTCCTGAGTGATCTGTTGTGCACTCAAATTCTCATGCAACCTTCCTCTACTATGTTTCTAATGAGGGAATGGAAGTATTTCAGCTAGGGAACTGAAGTATTAATAAAATACAGTGGTGCCTCGCATAGCGAGGTTAATTCGTTCTAAAAAAACATCGCTATGGGAAAACATCGTTAAGTGAAACGAGATTTCCCATAGAGATGCATTGAAAACCGGATAATCCGTTCTAATAGGAACGGATTATCTGGTTTTCTCCCTCCCCCCTGGTTTGGATCTGACCCGCGGCGGCTACCTCAGCAATGGCTGGACTCCCTAGAGTCCAGCCATGGCTGGGGTAGCTGCCGCGGCTCGGATCCAAGCCGTGGGGGAGAGTGGGGGGTCCGGATGCCTTTCAGGCATCCCGGGCTTGGATCCCACCCCCTGCCAGTTACCCAAACCATGGGTAACCGGCGGCGGGTGGGATCCAAGCCCGGGATGCCTGAAAGGCATCCGGATCCCACCACCCTCCCCCCGCAGCTCAGATCCAAGCCATGGGGGGAGGGTCGGAAGCATAGCCGGACTGTTCGGCAGCCGCCGCGGCTCGGATCCGAGCCCCGGCGACTGCTGAAGAGTCCGCTCCCAGTCTCCCCTCATGGCTTGGATCCAAGCCGTGGGGGAGGGGCGGAAGCATAGCCGGACTTCAGCTGGCTAAGAGGCCGGCGATCGGGCAGGAGGAGGTGGGAAGATTCCCCCGCCTCCTCCTCCTCCTGAGCGAACGCCGCGTTTTCAGCCGGCTGACAGGCCGGCAATGGGGCAGGAGGAGATGGGAAGATTCCCCCACCTCCTCCCGAGCGAACGCCGCGTTTTCAGCCGGCTGATAGGCCGGCGATCGGGCAGGAGGAGGTGGGAAGATTCCCCCACCTCCTCCTGAGCGAACGCCCGCTTGTTCAGCCGGCAAATGGTGCCTATGGGGAAAACATCGCAAAAAGATTTTTCCCCATAGGCAACATCGGTATGCGATCGCAAAAGCGATCGAAAAAAAGCCATCGTTATGTGGATTCCTCGTTATACGAGGCACTCGTTATACGAGGCACCACTGTACAGTGGTGCCTCGCTTAACAAGTGCACCATTTAATGACGAATCCGCATAGCGACATGTTTTTTGCGATCGTTTTTATGATCGCATTGCAATGTTTAGATAGGCTAAACATCGCATTGCAATGATCGGTATGTGTTTCACTTACCGATCTTCGCATTGCGATGTTTCGGAAACAGCTGATCGGTGGTTCCAAAATGGCCGCTGGAAGAAGAAAATGACCACCCGCAGCGTTTTCGCACCCTGCCCTCGCTTACTGAGGCAGCGAAAATGGCGGCCGTATGGGGAATCTTCACATAACTGTGAGTTTTGGCGCCATAGGAACGCATTAAATGGAGTTTAATGCGTTCCTATGGGGTTTTCCATTCCGTTTAGCGATGTTTCCGGATAGCAACGTTAATCCTGGAATGGATTAACGTCGCTATGCGGGGCACCACTGTACTTGATGTTTCTTTATTGTAAAAGCCAGCACAGAAAGACACTGTATCCTGTTGTTTAAATGTGGAGCAGAAGAACAACCATGTAAGTCTCCTTCCCCTAATTTCAGCAGGTTTCTCATTGTTCAATCAGATGCATAGCCAATCTTCCAACCAGTGAGAGAACAGGCCCAGTCTGGGAACTGTGCCAGAGTAAGGGAGAGGAAACTCTTACGTGTTCATTCTTCTGCTTCATAGGATCCTGGCCTTGATGTTTTACAAAAACTGAATGTTTGTGACAGACCATAAGATTCAAGGAGCTCCACTCTAACCACTCATTCACTCAGACACATTGATCTTAGAGTGGATAAGTATGGTGATAGGTAGGGAACCATTATGGTACCAACAACTCTTGTTGTTGCTGTTTAGTCATTAAGTCGCGTCCGACTCTTCATGGCCCCATGGAGCCCCCTTCTCCTCTTGCCTTCACACTCTCCCAACATCAGGGTCTTTTCCAGGGAGTCTTCTCTTCTCATCAGATGGCCAAAGTATTGGAGTCTCAGCTTCAGGATCTGTCCTTCCAGTGAGCATACAGGGTTGATTTCCTTCAAAATCAATAGGTTTGATCTCCTTGCAGTCCAGAGGACTCTCAAGAGTCTCCTCCAGCACCACAATTCAAAAGCATCAATTTGTCAGCCAACAGTCTTCTTTATGGTCCAGCTCTCCATTACTACTGGAAAAACCATAGCTTTGACTATGTGGACTTTTGTCGGCAAGGTGATGTCTCTACTTTTTAAGATGCTGTCTAGGTTTCTCATCACTTTCCTCCCAAGAAGCAGGGGTCTTTTGATTTCATGGCTGCTGTCATCATCGGTGATCATGGAGCCCAAGAAATTAAAATCTGTTACTGCTTCCATATCTTCCCCTTCTATTTGCCAGGAGGTGATGGGACCAGTGGCTATGAGCGTAGGGTGTGGTTTTTTTTTTTTTGGTTGTTGTGGGTTTTTTGGGCTCTTTGGCCGTGTTCTGAAGGTTGTTCTTCCTAAAGTTTCGCCAGTCTCTGTGGCCAGCATCTTCAGAGGACAGCACTCTGTGCTCTGGTGTAGTTGGCTTGGAAGTGCAGTATTTGTGGCTATGAGATGGGCTTTTGTCTTTTTCTGTAGATGGGTTATTAGTGTGTCTTGTTTCGGTGTATTGTTGTGATAAGAAGGAGAGATTGTCTGTCACTGTGGTTGATGGGTGTCATTAGCTGGTCTTTTGTGTGTAGTGATCCCCGGTCCTTGTGGCTGGATAGAGTTCGTTGACATTTTGCACACTGTATTTTTGAGAGCTGGGAGCCAAGTTTTGTTGAGTTTCAAACTTTCCTCTTTTTTGTTGAAGTTCTGCTGGTGCTTGTGGATTTCAATGGCTTCCTTGTGCAGTCTGATGTAATGATTGCTGGTGTTGTCCAGTATTTTGGTATTTTGAAATAGAATTTCATGTCCAGTTTGTTTTAGGGCATGTTCATCTTCAGCAGATTTTTCTGGTTGTTTTAGTCTGCAGTGTCTCTCATGTTGTTTGATTCTGGTGTGGATGCTTCATTTTGTGGTTCCAATATATACCTGGCCACAACTGCAAGGTATCCGGTATACTCTTGCAGTGGTGAGGGGGTCCCTTCTGTCCTTTGCTGGCTGTAACACTGGTTGTATTTTTGCGGTGGGTTTGCATACTGTTTGTAGGTTGTGTTTTTTCAAAAGTTTCTCCATGCGGTCCATGACCCCTTTGATGTATGGAAGAAATACTTTATTTGTGGGTGGCTGTTTTTCTTCTTCTGTTTGGTGTTGTTTTCTTGGTTTGATGGCTCTTGTGATTTCATTCTTGCAATAGCCATTTGCTGGTAGGGCCCAGTTCAGATGGTTGAGTTCAGTGCTGAGAAACTGAGCTTCACAGTTCCAATTTGCACGGTCTACTAGTGTTTTGATTATACCTCTTTTTTGCTGTGTGTGGTGGTTGGAGTTTTTGTGTAGGTACCGGTCTGTGTGGGTGGGTTTTCTGTAGACCTTGTGTCCCCTAAGAGCCCGAAAAACCAACAACAACCATTAGATCCAGGCCGTGAAAGCCTTCGTGAATACATTAGGTTTTTTTAATTTTGAGCTTCAAACCATTTTTTGCACTCTCCTCTTTCACCCTCATTAAGAGGTTCTTTAATTTCTCCTCACTTTCTGCCATCAGAGTGGTATCATCTGCATATCTGAAGTTGTTGATATTTCTTTTGGCAATCTTAATTCCGGCTTGGGATTCCTCAGTCCATCATTTCACATGATATATTCTGCATATAAGCTAAATAAGCAGGGGGACAATATATAGCCTTGTCGTACTCCTTTCCCAATTTTGAACCAGTAAGTTGATCCATATCCAGTTCTAACTCTTGCTTCCTGTCCCACATATAGATTTCTCAGGAGATAGATAAAGTGGTCAGGCACTCCCATTTCTTTAAGGACTTGCCATAGTTTGCTGTGGTCCACACAATCAAAGGCTTTTGCATAGTCAATGAAGCAGAAGTAGATGTTTTTCTGGAACTCTCTGGCTTTCTCCATAATCCAGCGCATGTTAGCAATTTGGTCTCTAATTCCTCTGCCCCTTCGAAATCCAGCTTGTACTTTTGGGAGTTCTTGGTCCACATACTGCTGAAGCATACCTTGTAGGATTTTGAGCATAACCTTGCTAACGTGTGAAATGAGTGCAATTGTACAGTAGTTGGAGCATTCTTTGGCACTGCCTTTCTTTGGGATTGGGATGTGGACTGATCTTTTCCAATCTTCTGTCCACTGCTGAGTTTTCCAAACTTGCTGGCATATTGAGTGTAGCACCTTAACAGCATCATCTTTTAAGATTTTTAGTAGATCCACTGGAATGTCATCACCTCCACTGGCCTTGTTGTTACCGAGGCTTTCTAAGGCCCACTTGACTTCACTCTCCAGGATGTGTGGCTCAAGGTCAGCAACCACACTATCTGGGTTGTCCAGGACATCCAGATCTTTCTGGTATAATTCCTCATTGTATTCTTGCCACCTCTTCTTGATGTCTTCTACTTCTGTAAGGTCCCTACCAATTTTGTCCTTTATCATGTCCATCTTTGCACAAAATATTCCTTTAATATCTCCTATTTTCTTGAACAGATCTCTGGTTTTTCCCTTTCTATTATTTTCCTCTATATCTTTGCACTGTTCATTTAAGAAGACCCTCTTGTCTCTCCTTGCTATTCTTTGGAAGCCTGCATTCAATTTTCTGTAACTTTCCCTATCTCCCTTGCATTTGGTTTCCCTTCTCTTATCTGCTATTTGTAAGACCTCCTTGGACAGTCACTTTGCTTTCTTGCATTTCCTTTTCTTTAGCATGTTTTTGTTGCTGCCTCCTGTACAATGTTACGAGCCACCATCCATAATTCTTCAGGCACTCTGTCCACCAAATCTAGTTCCTCAAATCTGTTCTTCACTTCCACTGTGTATTCATAAGGGATTTGGTTTAGATTATACCTGAGTAGCTCAGTGGGTTTTTTTTTTCTGCTTTCTTCAATTTAAGCTTGAGTTTTGCTCTTAGAAGCTGATGATCAGAGCCATAATCAGCTCCAGGTCTTGTTTTTGCTGACTGTATAGAGCTTCTCCATCTTTGGCTGCAGAGAACATAATCAATCTGATTTCGGTATTGCCCATCTGGTGATGTCCATGTGTAGAGTCGCCTCTTGTGTTGTTGGAAAAGAGTGTTTGTGATGACCAGCTTGTTCTCTTGACAAAACTCTATTACTGTAGCCTTTGCCCTGCTTCATTTTGAACTCCAAGGCCAAGCTTACCTGTTGTTCCCTTTATCTTTTGACTCCCTACTTTAGCATTTCAATCCCCTATAATGAGAAGAACATCTTTCTTTGGTGTCAGTTCTAGAAGTTGTAATAAGTCTTCATAAAATTGGTCAATTTCAGCATCCATGGTTGGTGCATGAACCTGAATTACTGTGATGTTGAAAGGTCTGCCTTGGATTCGTATTGAAATCATCCAAACACACTAGTATGACCCAACTAAGTAGTGCTTTCAGGGACCTCCAAAAACTTCACAAGGTTAACTGTTGAACACTATTATACCAACCCTGCAAGGTAGAACTGCCACTACACTCACAATATATCAAGTTTCCTGGTAGCTGGTCAAGTCAAGAATTGGTTTTAAGTACCACAAACCCTCTTAGCCAAAACCTCAAACAACTGGAGGGAGGATGTTTATATTTTATTAAAGATAGTGAAAAAGACAAAAAGGTAAACAATTTAAAAGGTTTCAAAAAGGTATCAGAAATATTTGCTGCAAACAATAATTTAGAGTCTAAGACTGAAGCAACACAGAGAAATACTGTATACATGAAAATAAGAAAGCTAGTTACATTCACACACTAGCATATCATCAGCATGGTCTTGGAGCATGTACAGAGTGCATCCCTCCAGGCACTGCATGACAGGATAGCAACTGAGCATAGAACCTTGTAAAAGATAAGTCAGCTACAGTACTGAATAAATTTATATACCTTAAACTTCACTTTCTGGGCCCTTCAAGATGGTTGCCAATCAGGCTTCGAGTTCTCTCAAATGTTCATGAAGACAAGACCATTTCTGTCTCCCTTCCTTCAAGAGCTGAAGTCACTTTCCAGTTAGCACAATACTATGGAATGAGTGAACATGGCCTTGATGTTCTCTTCACCCATTTTGTTACTGGCAAAAACTGCTCTCACTTTTCTCCCAGTCAGCTGTTCACAGGCATTACCAGAAAACCCGAATTTTCCAGAACGGTCCACAACCCATATCCCCCAATTTCTCTGTTTCTTCACAATGCTTTAAAAGGTATTCTGATTTGTTGCTGTCTTCGTGTGGAATTGAACAGCTTGCCAGAGCAGATCCATATAATATCTGACTGTTGTTAAAAACAGAAGAGTAAGAACAGATTCTCATCATGCCTATAGCGCAAAGACACAAAATAGCTGAAAGCAATCTTCAGATCCAAAGTAGAAATCAATGCAAACATGCAAAATCTAAAACAGAGGCCCCTTCTGACACTGGAGCTCTGAATACCTGAGAGTGAGTTCGTCAAATTGCCATGACTTGTCTGGCACCTGTTTTCTAGAAGGTAGTGATGAGATGGTGCTTAATATAGAACAGCACTGAGGGGGCTCGGATTAGGTTACATTTCAGCCTGCCATCCTGTGAGGAATAGACTGTGAACAGCAATTTCCCAGAAATTCCCTAGGTGTGTCTCATTCTTGATCCTTGGGGCAAATACCAGCAAAACGAATCACTTCACTCTCAAGAAACATTCGGAAAACCTGTAATAAAATTCCTCAGCAAGAATGCAGGTTACCTCTTCCATTCTTTAGGGAGCTCCAGCAAAGAAAATCACTCCTCATATTAATACTGAGGACAAAAGCAGGTTTTGCTCATTGATCTAAATCATGCAGCTAGCTCATTCTGGACTGAAATTCAGGATTGCATTTTCTACTTCCCTATGAGCGAGTCCCTTCAAAGAAATGCATACCTCATTGTCCAGAAATCAGATAAGGCTGAAATGTTTTGTTTTATACTGAGCTGTGAACACAACCCACCAGGTTGCTATGCATCAGTCTTGACACTCTTTCATTCTTTCTGTCAGGGTACATAAGATTAAGTTATCTCCTAAGAAGCAAAAGGGGTTGTGTTTCACTCACAAGTTTCCTCATACCCAGGGAATTCTGAAACCTTCAGCTAAAAACTCCCTTACCAGAAGAACGCAGGCATGTTAGAATGCAGACGTCACTGAGATTGATTGATTGATTGATTGATTGATTGATTGATTGATTGATTGATTGATTGATTGATTGATTGATTGATAGATAGCCCACTCATCTAGTCATATAGACTACTCTGGGCGGGCAACAACGTATCATGTAACAATTTACAGTTTAAAATCATGACAATATATTACTAAAAAACACAATAATCCAAGATGATTAAAGGGATAGATTAATGACTCTATCCCTTTAATTAAGACAATTCAACTTGACTTTAACAAAAAAAATTTAAACACTTGAATGTAATCCAATCCTAGTTCTTCCTAAGAGTCACCTTTCTCTTCTCTACACTTGTAAGAATTTTATGGAGAGAAATCTTTTCTGCTCTAAGTAGTCACACAAGATTCACTGCTCTTCAAGACTTTGAGGAGAATGTACCATCCAGTCAAGATATTCTGATGCCTTTGGCTGAGCAGGTGGTGGTGGCCTCACACCCCTAGTCAAAGTGTATGGTACCTAATGATGCCTTGGTTGCATGAGGCAGTTTTTACCCCTTTTTGGAAGTAAGAACATAATAACAATAATGTAAATAAATAATAATTTGCCACTCCTTCATGACGCCCACAATCTGCTGCCACAGGGGTTTTGTGAATCTGCCCAGTGCTGACCCTGGTGATGTTGATTCATTTTAAATGAGACACGGGCAGGAGACTTTTCTGCCAGACTATTGCCTCTGCCTCAAATTAGCAGGGTCACTGGCTTTGGCAATAACTGTATTCACAAAATACTGACTATCAGAGGCAGGTTTGCATTGGGGATGATGACACATGGCGGTGTGTGTGTAGTTGGCAGAGGTTTCTGGAAGACCGGTTTGGGAACCTGTTTCCCATTCACTGATCTCTAGATTCTGGCTGCTGTTGCCATAATTGTTCCTGCTATGAGAACATGCCGAATAGACAGGAACAGAGAGACTTTCCAAAATAGCTAGCATATGAAATACATAGATCGGATGCACCACTTTCAGATGCACCACTTACATATACGTAATGTGCAGTTTTCATCCACATCCACCTACCTATAACTTCTTGTTGTCTGTCTACTCCAGGCTTTCCAAACTTGGTTTTTCTTTAGCCAGATGTTTTGGACTACAACTCCCAGCAGGCCCAGCCCGTATGCCAGTATTCTGGGGTGGTAGGGATTGCAGTCTAGCAGCATCTGAAGGGCAAGGATGATGCATATTGTTCCATCTAGAGAGAAACAGATTTTCATTGATTCCTCAGCCAGCCTGACCAGCAATCAGGCCGGCTGGGGAATTCTAGAATCTGTAGTCCAGGTGTAACACTATTAAGCTGCATGGGGCTATTTGTTTACTTAGATATCTACTGATGACCCTTGCAAACCCAATTTGACAAAATGAATCTCTTCTTATTAACACTTATTTAACAGACAACATGAGCAATTATAGCATCAACAAAATGCTACAATTTATGCACCCAAGTCCTTGACAACAACACCAATACAGAAGCTGCTTATAGAATTGCAAAGTTCAAGTATCCTTTTGAATTCAATTTTGGGAAAAAAAATCCAGGAGATCTCCCTCAACTGGGTTGGGTATATATAACATAGAAGAATCAGCTATACATGCAGAATCTTTAAAACCCTAGACCAGCTATTCTCAAGAGGGACCAATATGGCCCCTGGTCGGGTGGGGTTTTTGTTTTTTGTTTTTTTGTTTTGGTCACATTTGAAGGGACGTGGTGGCGCTGTGGGCTAAACCGCAGAAGCCTGTGCTGCAGGGTTAGAAGACCAGCAGTCATAAGATCGAATCCACGCAACGGAGTGAGCTCCCGTCGCTTGTCCCAGCTCCCGCCAACCTAGCGGTTCGAAAGCATGCAAATGCAAGTAGATCAATAGGGACCACCTCGGTGGGAAGGTAACAGCGTTCCGTGTCTAAGTCGCACTGGCCATGTGACCACGGAAGATTGTCTTCGGACAAAACGCTGTCTCTATGGCTTGGAAACGGGGATGAGCATCGCCCCCTAGAGTCGAATACGACTGGAAAAAAATTGTCAAGGGGAACCTTTACCTTTACCACATTTGACGGGACCACAGACTGGAAACCATTCTTCACACACCAATTTGCAAGGTTCGTTATGTGACTTACACAATTCTGATTTGACCTATAATTCTTTCATACTATATTTGTGGCTGTGGCCAAAAATAAAAAAATTGAAAAGACTGAGAATGGCTACCCTAGACCAAACTGGCAAGGGCCTTAGCAGTCTTAAGTGGCAATAGCGGCTCCAGACTCTTCAGCTCTCCCGCTCTTTCTGATTCAGTTCTCTTACTCACAGCCTTCTTCTTTCTTAGTCTCACGCCTTTGGGCTGAACCAATGTTTTGTAGGGTTACACAAGCCAAGGCAATTTTTCCAAGTTTTGCTCTTTTCTCCCTGTCTTTCCCTTTTTACCTCTTCCCTTGTCAAACAGACCAAGGATTCAGAAGTGAGATGGATTGACTCCACAAAGGAAGTTACAGTTTTGAGTTTGCAAGACCTGGACAGGGTTGTTCAGGACAGGCCATTCTGAAGATCACAAATTCACGAGGCCACGATGAGTCAGAAGCAGCCTGATGGCACCGAACAGCAACAGAATCTAGAAGGATCGTTCTTTTCTTCCTCTTCCCCTCCTCACAGCTCCTGTGCTACAAAAACACAGCTGGGGATTCTGTGTGAGCCTGATTTGGGTGTGTTCAAAACAAAGGGACTCAAGCCTCTAGCAGGTCATCTTTTGGACCAAAGGCAGACAGCCTCACAGGACAGGAGCATCTATTGTTCTCAAGGTAAAGGTAAAGGCTCCCCTTGACAATTTTTGTCCAGTTGTGTTCGACTCTAGGGGGCGGTGCTCATCCCTGTTTCCAAGCCATAGAGCCAGCGTTTTTGTCCGAAGACAATCTTCCATGGACACATGGCCAGTGTGACTTAGACACGAAACACTGTTACCTTCCCACCGAGGTGGTCCCTATTAATCTACTCGCATTTACATGCTTTCGAACCGCTAGGTTGGCGGGAGCTGGGACAAGTGACGGGTGCTCACTCCGTCACGTGGATTCGATCTTACGACTGCTGGTCTTCTGACCCTGCAGCACAGGCTTCTGCGGTTTAGCCCACAGCGCCACCACGTCCCTCAAACAACACCCTATATGGGACTGGGGGTGGCAGCCTAAGACAATCATAGTTCATTTATCAGAATGGGAATCAGCAAACTTGTGACAAACCATTTCATTTTTCTGGTCCTTTTTTTATTCTCTGGCACTCATTCACTTACAACACAAAAGCTTGTTTTTAGTACCGAGCTTGCAGAACCTTTCTTCTTTCATTTTGTCTCTGATCTTTTTTAAAAAGATCTCTAACACTTTTTCTACCCTTTTGAAGAAATAATTATTATGAATATATATATTCATAATTAACGGAGCTTGCTCCTTGAAGCATCTTGTCAAGAGCTGGGCCACACTGATTTCCTTGATAAGTTCATGCCCTGAAAAGCAGAAGGTATGCAGTACCCACCCCAACACGCACAACCCTGTGAACATAGAAATGTTCTCCAGGAGGAAGCTTAAGAGTCTGGGCTCTGTTCCCAGGGACTGAAACAGTTCAAAGAGCACTCATTCTTATAGCCTAATCTATGTGTGTTTACTCAGAATCAAGCCCCACAAAGTCCAAAAGGACTTAATGGCAGATAAATGTGCAGAGGATTTGAAAGAGGGCAGTGCAACATCATTCAGAGGCTGGTTCATTGGGACCTTTAAGTCTGCTTAGCTGGGATGAGGTGATGATATTTTGCAGCAACAATGCATCATTATGAGCTATTTCTGATCAAATATAAAAGACGGCCCATTAAGATCCATTGGTTATACAAAAGATCTGCTGTTACTGGAAATTAAAATTGCCTGAACTGCTTTATTGATATGGATCAATACAGTTGCCTGCACTTTGGGGATGGTCGTGACAAGCATCTCAGAAGTAACCACTATAATGCTGAATATCAAATTTTGGTCTGAAAAGCAAGGAGTCAGCTGTAAATCCTATCTGTGCCACAAACAGATATAAGTCTCAGTTTTTCAGCTGGAAAATAGGACTGATAGCACAGCCTTTCGGAGTCAAATTACAGGTCTGTCAAAGGATGTGACCATACAGCAGGAACATGTGAATTTATCTGTTGTAAATTCATACCCCTAGAGTTGGGGTTCTCCAGGTGATTTTATTTTAGCTGGCTACACTGGATTCAGCTCCCTTCCCCATCATCATTATGGATGATGTCAGCAACAATGATGAACAAATTTATTTTTTTTCTCAATAAATACAGCCAAACAGCCAGAAGTTTTAATTGATTCACCAAAACAGCAATGAACATCAGTAATTCAAAAAGTAGACTGAATTCCAACCCACTGCTGGCTCTTTTACTGTTCTCAAAAATGCCATCATCACTTCCAAATGTATTTTATGTAGTGAAATCCTTGGCAGTAACAAATTACATATGGCCTCCTTTACAGCTTATTTTTATGTCACTGCTTACAGGCTCATCAACTTAGATTGTATCTGTGGTAGCCTTTTGAATCAATTTCATCCACATTTCCACTTTAAAAGCATTTTTTGGGGGGGGGGGATGCTATAACAAGCAAGAGTACCAAATCTACTAAGGGGCTCTGGTGATTCCATGCAGTGTTACTTCTGACATGTTGATAAGACTTTGTCCTGACAGCTGGTGAAACCAACCAGAAGGATACTGTGCTCTGATGGGCTAAATCAAGAACAGCCCTTGAGATTATTTCAAATGGCTCAAGAGAAACCTGATCCAAAAAGACAGCTATCTGGATGTGCTCTGGCCATTGTCTTGAAAACACTACTTGTCATTCTTCAGTTTAGCTACAGCATCTAAAAAGAGAGACTCACTGCCCAATTCCTTAAACACCCCCCTCCAATTTGCATGAAGGTAAGAGACTCTCCCTTTTTTGATTGTGATGAAAAAACATAGTTCTGTGCTAGATCACTCACTCACTCCTCTCTCTCTCTCTCTCACACACACACACACACACACACACAAACGAAGCCTGACATCTATCTAAGGGGTAGGCTATGAGTTCTACGGAGGCTTTATCGAACTTGACACCCTTTAAATGTGTTGGGCTACACTCTACATTTTCACTACAAACTCCAGTACCTACTGCCACTGGGGATGATAGTCATTGTAGTTCATCTCTGGAAGTCACTCAATTAGGGAAGTCACTTGAGGGTCTTCAGCAGCACATTCTTGTTCCCCTTACTTCTCATCCTCCCCAGCACACAATACAGTCGGCTGAGTTACCTTCTTGTAGAAGAATGTCTTGTTAGCTTCAGTCCTCTAGCAGTGAGGGTAGATGAGCCTCCCGGAAACAGTTCTTCAGGAATCTAACCATTTTCAGGATTTTGGAGCCTCTGTTGTTTTTGGCCAGTTTCTGTTACCTTCAAATGTTCCCAACTCAAACCACGTTAGTCAGTCTCACAAGCCGAGTGTTGACATTTTGTTTCGTATGATTTTGTCAATTGGAAACACCCTGTGATGTTCCCAGCTCCTGGAATACACCCTTAGAAAGAACGATGTGTCACTTCACTGGCCATGCCACTTCCTCATTTGCGTCATATAGCACCAGATACTTTGACGTTATATTGTGGATCAAAGCATGAAAGGAATCCTTCTGACTCTTGGTTCTGGCAAAACCCCAAGCTCCAAACCAATGTTTTAGAGACACTTTGGTTACCAGCCCCTTCTTCAGCATCTTATCCCAAATGGATTGGCAAGTTTTCACCATCGTAAGGTGATGCCACAGGATATAGCAGTGTGTATGCTGTCCCCAAAACGTTAGGATTTGTTTTGCAGACTCTTTTTTGCCCCCCCCCCAAATATGTTTGTTACTATAAGACTGCATGGCCTGGTTCATAATTCTGTTGTCAACACACAAGAGGGTCGGCATCTTCTTGAAACAGAATTGCCCACACAATTCTCAATAAAATAACATGTCCGTAATTGTCACAGAGTAGGTATAAGGCCAATATAAACATTTATTTTTGTACAATGTGCAGACTAAACTCAGCTCCTTGTATTTGCCAGCTTTAAAAAAGGTCTACTGGTCTTTTTTGCCCAAAGCATTTTTTTAAAATGCTAATAATAGAAAAGGCTCTCCCCCCCAGACACCCATAAACAGCAGCACTCTGGGGGGGAAAAAGCAGTTTTCAAAATTTCTGCATTAACACAGAGTTAATTGCATTACATCTCAAAGGAGCAGCATTTTAAATAAACACATTTTTCTCAAGGAGGGCTGTTTGGTATTACACTAGGGAACCTAGAAACTCAGTCCTGAAAGTCTGCAGTGATTTCCAGCTTCTCTTATCGCATGGTGAAAGGGGAAGGCAAGGAATCGGTATGGGTGAATGCAAGCCAGAACACCAGAACACGCCATTTGTCTGATTCCTCTGTAAACAAACTACACAGGAAAGACAGGTCAGCCAGAGGCCTTTGAAACTAATTGCCAACCTCTTTAGATAAAGGTGCATCACTGAAAAAGCTTGTTCTTTATCAGAAGTAGGTCAGACACAGTAATCCACCTGGAAGAAAGCATTTCCATTAGATTTGAATAAAATTATCATGCAGTAGCCTTGCTTTCTTACAGAAACTTTTACATTGGACTGAGGAATGTGGGGCTCTTCAGATGCTCTTAGACTGCATCTTCCCTAATTCTTCCTTGGCATGGGCTCTGCTGACGTTCACTATTTCTGCATTAACACTGAGTTAATTACATGGTATTTCATAGGAGTTGGGAGTCTGGTAACATCTGGAAGTAGGGTGCCGTCCTTGTTTAGGTCCCCACACATGATCTGTGTCTGCTCTGGCTGAGGGATTCTGGGTGGTGAAGCTTCTTTACTGAATATGTATTCATGCTGTGCTATGAATCTTGTTCCCAGTATAGCATAGCAGTGTAACAAAACCACAGCTATGAGCGTGAGGCTTAAGAGGCAGGTGGCATGCTCAGTTGCCACCTATTTGTTTGCATGTGTGTGTTTGTGTATGTGTGTCTGAGAAGCCAAATGTGGCCAAAAAAATTAAGGTAGAATGTTTTGTGTATGTTCTGTGCCATCTAGTTGGAACTGATTTATACCTACCCTAATAGGGCTTTTAAAGTAAGTGGGATATTTAAGGAGTGGTTTTACCAGTTCCATTCCTCCAGTGAGTTTCCATGGCTGAACAGGGATTCAAACTCTGTTTTCCAGAGTCCTAGTCCATCACTCTGTCCACTACACTGAGAACTCGAGAATAATTTGGAATACATTTTATATAAATGTACTGGATCCTCCAGAATCCACAGTCAGAACAGTTATTGAACCTGGTTGGCTGACTGGAAGCTTTTGAGAGCTGTAGTCCAAGACAGTGTGCTGAACCCGAAGCTCTGTAACAACAACAAAGGCCCAACAAGCAGAATCTTTTAATCGTTTATAGTCCCCCTCTTCTCCCCATTTTCATTTCCATTTTATTTTGTTTTGTTTTTTAGTTTAGTTTGGCCAGCTGTTCCTTTCCTCAGGAACACATCTAGTTAAGCTCTCACCTAAGGTCTCAGAAGCCTGAGGGAAATAAAGTAGAATGTAATGCTTCTGATGGAATAATTTATTCATAGATCTATAGAACTGCAGCTCTGGAAGGAACCTCATGGCTCATTGAGTTCAACTCCCGGCCAAAGTAGGAAATGAAGTCAGACAGCTGAAGTCAGAGTTTTGAAAAGTTCCTTTTTGGGATTACAGTCTCCATTTTCCCCAGCCAGCATTCATTGTTGTGGGTCAGTTGCTTTCCATGCTCTATTTGCATATAAAGGGTGCAGGAAGAAGCCTCTGCAAGCAGATTTCTGTAGACAGATTTCAGGTATTTGCAAATGTGCAATGTCTTCCTACTGTTGCAACATTTGGCAGAGAAACTGTGGCTTTGCTCATTGGCTGGCAACATGGAAAGGCTTGTTCCCCACGAATAGTAGGTCAAAGCACCAACTCCATGCTTTTCTCTTATATCCCTGGTTCTATAGAGTCTAGGGCTGCCATTCTCAACCTTTTTTTTTTTCTTGGCAGAGGTTCAAGGGCCCTCTGCCAAACAAGGAAAGCCTTGGGCTATATGCAAACAAGGATACAACATGAACAGATGAATCTGTGCCTCCCTTGAAATGTGCCAGGACCACCAGTTGAGAATAGCTGGTCTAGAGAGGTACCCCCTTTTTAAAAAATTGACAGATTGTAATCCAAATCAGGTGATGTTCCAGATGGGCACCAGGCAGCACCTCTAAATTCTGGGAGAAAGCCCCATTAAACAGGTGATATTACAACTCCATAAATGGCTCCAGCCTTCAGGTGGACGAAAAACCTTATTTTTTTTCCAGGCACCCTAGAGCAAAGCTTGCCTCCTGGAACAGGGACACCATCCTGGAATCAGCAAACTCATGAATCCTTCTTGAAAGGAATAAACCGGAGCATCTTATCTGTAATCAAATGCAACTAGCAAATTTTGTTAGATGGCTTCCAATTAGAGGAGTTCTTCTGCTAGTTATTCCTCATACATAGCTAAAGACCGGAGCCTGCTCATACTGGGAATGGGGAAAGCATCCTTAACAGGCTGATGCTGGCCAGCTGACATACAGGTGGGAGCCGAAGTTCCAGGCCAGCACACACATGCTAACTGATACTGTCTTATTAAGGACATCATTCCCTATCCACAAAGTATGCACATAGATTGTGGCATAGACATCATTAATAGTAAAATGCCAGCCAGTACACCCACCCACTGAAAAGAGTCAGAGCAGCCACAAATTCACTGCAGCTCTCCAAGTTCCTCCAGTTCAACCCATCCTAAATGTACCTTTCTTTGCCTGTTTGCATGATAAACCTCATTCGGTCACCCCCCCCCCCTGTACTCAGTGGGTTCCTGGTCATGATCAGGAGGACAGGATACTGGAATGCCTAAATGATTGGGAACTAGGGTATTTTGAAGGACCCGCCTCTCATATGAGCCTATTTGACCACTGCAGAAATTTACAGAGGGACAGAAAAACACCCAAAGCATTTGTTAGCATCTTAGAGATTAACAAGTTTTATTTATTTCATATGCAGGAAAAATGCCTGACGAAGTAGGGTAAAGTCTACAAAAGCTGGTGCCAAACTTGTTAGTCTCTTTAAGATGTCACAAGATACTTTGTTCTTGCTTCCTGTGTGCATTATAGAAGGCTTTGCTCTGGATCCCATGGCCTTCTGAAGTACACTCAGCGGGACAGAGACTTCTCATTTCTGGTGGCCAGGCTTTCAGGTGATGAATTTCAAGTTTTTAATCTGTCCCTTTGTTTGAAACAAGTCTCTCCTCTCTCCCCCCACCCCCACCCCCGGCATTTTAGTGTACTTTTTAGTTTATTCTGTTTGCTCCCAATTTTATTTATTTCTTTTTTATTTTAATTTTTATATTGCATTACAAACTACTTAGGTGGGCTTTTCATCATGGAAAAGTAGGATACAAGGTAAAAATTCCTCCCGGCCCAAAATGAATGTCCTCCCTTTTATCCTTCTGTCTTTGGGCAATGACCTTCCTCTTATCTCAGGAATGCTGTTTTTTTTTTTTATAAGTTTTAACTATTTTCGAATTAGTTTAGACTTGATTATTTCAATCTTTATATATGTTAATGGTTTTTGTGTTATTTATATAGTGTTTTGAAATTTCTTATTTTACCTATACTGAGCTGCCATGGTGAATTCATGTGGGGAGAAAGACAGTAAACAAACAAACAAACAAACAAACAAACAAGCAGACATCACAATTACGTCTGGGTACAAACCGCTGGTTTGGGGGTTTGAGCATGGTTTGTTTACTGTTCTGAACATTCCAGGTGCCCAACTTTAGGGCAGAAGTTTTCTTACGATTGTTGCATGGTGCAGGGTTATCAATCTGCTTGTCAGCTTTCACCTTAAACCCCACACACCCCGTGAGGTTAACAGACCATGGCAAGGAAGCACCTTACTGGCTGGGGGCTGCCCAGCTTAAGGCGAGCAGAGCCACCTAGTGAGGTGTAATGACCACTCCCACCTTTGGAATTAGCCCCTGGTGTCATGCTCTATGCCAATCGTGCAAAGACTTATAACCGGCAACTTCTACTTCCCGTGTTGTTTTGACACTGTATACGAAGCTGGAGAGTCCTCTCCAGAGCATGAAGCCTGTGTAAAATAATATGGAAGATAGGCTGCTACCCAAGCAGCAAATCCCCCCTCTCCACGTTGCTGAAATAGTCCAATGGAAAGGCAAGAGCCAATATAACTGGTTCCAGCAATGTCACAGGAGTTGCCAGAATGGCACAAACTGCCTCTGGGACCCTGGCTCCAGATTGTGTGCCGAGGTTAAGTTCTGAAGCCTTTTCCATCAGAGGATATAGCCACAAAGCAGTGGAGGTTTGAAATTGGAGTTTTTCTTCTCCTAGATGGACTGCCTTCCAAAGCTGACAAGCTGCACCTACCCAGGCTGCTCAATGATAGTGCGAAGATTCCATATTCCTTGGATTCCCTCGCCTCCGGCAAGGCACCTGGAAAGGATGACATCCCTGCTGAAGTGCTGTAAAGAGATCATCATCACTGAGCTGTATGAAATCTTTTGTCTTTGCTGGAGGGAACTTGGAGTACCACAGGAGATGAAGGATGCAAACATTGTCACATTGTATAAGAACAAAGGAGGCAGGGGCAACTGCAATAACTATGATGATATCTCTCTTCTCAACATTGTAGCGAAGCTGCTTGCCCATGTTGTGCTGAAGAGACTCCAGGTGCTTGAAGACAGAGTCTATCCAGAATCACAGTGTGGATTTCGAGCTAATAGATCCACCACTGACATGGTATTCTCCCTCAGACAGTTGCAGGAGAAATGTAGGGAACGACAGCCACTCTTTGTGGCCTTCATAGATCTTACAAAGGCCTTTGATTTGGTTAGCAGGGATGGGTTTTTTAAAATCCTTCCCAGGACTGGATGTCAACCTCAACACATTTACATCATCAAGTCCTTTCATGAGGAAATGAAGGGCACTGTAGTTTTTGATGGTTCAATATCAGATCCCTTTGACATCGAAAACAGAGTGAAACAGGGCTGGGTCCTCATGCCAACCCTGTTTGGGATCTTTTTTGCTATCATGCTGAAACATGCTTTTGGAATTGCAACAGAAGGTGTCTGTCTCTGGAATAGGTCAGATCTTTAATCTGTCTAGACCAAGAACGAAGAGAAAAGTCCAGCTGAAATGCATGCGGGACTTCCTCTTCGCTGATAATGCAGCTGTTGTTGCCCATTCTGCTGAAGATCTCCAACAACTCATGAATTGCTTTAGCAAGCCAAGACTTTGAATTAACAATCAGCCTGAAGAAAACACAAGTCATGGGCCAGGGCAGGGACTCACCTCCCTCTATTACCATCTCCACAGAAGAATTGGAGGTTGTTCATGACTTTGTGTATGATCTCTGACACCCTCTCCCTAGATGTCGAGCTGGATAAACGCATTGGCAAGGCAACTAATATATTCTCTAGACTCACAAAGAAAGTATGGCTCAATAAGAAGCTGACGGAATATACCAAGATCCAGGTCCATAGAGCCTGTGTCCTGAGCACACTCCTGTACTGCAGTGAGTCCTGGACCCTTTGTTCACAGCAGGAGAGGAAGCTGAATACGTTCCACATGCATTGTCTCCGACATATTTTTGGTATCACCTGGCAGGACAAAGTTCTAAACAGAGTAGTCCTAGAACAAGCTGGAATTTTTAGCATGTATACATTACTGAAACAGCAACGTCTACATTGGCTTGGGCATGTAATGAGAATGGCTGATGGTTGGATTCCAAAGGATCTCCTGTATGGAGAATTAGTGCAGGGAAATCGCCCCAGAGGGAGACCACGGCTGCGATACAAGGATATGTGCAAGCGAGATCTGAAGGCCTTAGGTATCGACCTCAATAGATGGGAAACACTTGACATCTGAGCATTCAGCCTGGAGGCAGGCGGTGCAGCATGGCCTCTCCCAATTTGAAGAGACACTTGTTCAGCAGGTCGAGGCAAAGATGCAGTCCTGAAACCAGCAAAATCAGGGAGCTGGACAGATTGTATTTGTCACTCTCAAATTGGCCTTCTCAGCTACACTAGATGCTGTTCCAAGTCCTCTATTCAGAGCACGTTACCATAGTCTCTTGAGATTAAAGGATGCCTAATCTAATCTAAATTTACTGTTCCCACAGGTGTTCTGCAGTTCATGCCCTGCCCCCTCCGGTGGGCACCTACAAGGCAGCAGCATGGTTTCCCTGTCCCACGTCCTCCGGGCACTGCTTCTGAGTGGGTGATCTCTGGAGAGGGCCAGGCACCAAACCACAGAACCCCTGTGGGTCTGGTAAATGAACCACACTGAACCACTGAACCGGCAGTCTGTGCCCATCTCTAATCACAATTCATATTCTAGTCATCTCTCACTGCAACATATATGAGTACATCCTTCTTTCTGCCTTTCCTTTCTCTTGCTACAGACCTCTCTGCTCTACATGGGCATCACTATCCTTCATCTTTCTCATCACTCATGCCACATAGTACCCTTCCATCAATCCCTAAACTGGCTGAAATCCCAACTGCTGGGAGGGCGGGGTGGAGAGAAACGTATCAACAGGCTGAGCTTTTTCTGCCTGGCCTGCCCCCATCCCATGCACTGCTTTTGAGAGAGACTGGAAAATATGATTTATGAGCAGACAGGGGACTGCAGGGGAACTGGCAAGCTTGACTGTCCTACATGAAAAATGAGGAGCTGAGAGAGGAGACCTAGGTGAGAGCTGGCAGGAGGCGCCAAAAGGGAAACACACAGCTAGCTGCCTACTCAAATTCTGTAGACTAAATGTGAGAGACAACTCCATTTCTCCCAGTGTAGAATCATGATCTACTTGGTCTTGTCTTTAGTAGATCTTTTTTTTTTTTTACCTCTGTTAGGGTATATTCTGTCCTCTGTTGAAGTTGTTAGACTAGGTTACTTTATTTTAATTTTATTCCACATTGTAATATTTGGTATTTTACTATGTATTTCTCTACCAATGTAATGTCTGTTTATTAGTGTTTCTTCTTGATTTTGAAATGCTGTACTTCATTGCTACTTCATATAGTGTAAGCCACTTTGGTACTATTAGTGGAAAGACAGGAGACAAATAAATAGATGGAAAAATTATGTGGGTTACAAATCAAGACAGATGCAACATGACATGATGGAATCCTATTCCAACGTATATATTCTACACTGTCACCACAAAAGGTTCTTCATAGTCAAGTATTTGATGGTAAACATTCATAACACTTTATAAAAAAAATCCGAGCACTCATATAAACTCATTGGATTTCAAGTAAACAGCACAGTCTAGAATATCAAGAGGTTTTGCTAGGATTCTGTGGGTTAGCATCTAAAAATGATATCTGTGTGTGTTGTGTGCTGTGTGCTGTCAAATTGCATCTGACCTAACAGTAACCCACATAGGTTTTTCAAAGTAAGTGTGATAATTATGGAGTGGTTTAATCAGTGCCACCATTCCCAGTGAGTTGTCACAAATAAGCAGGGATTTGAACCCATGTCTCCTGAGTCTTAGTTTGTCATTCCATCTGCTAATGCTACTAAAATATTTACTTCTAAGCACAGAAGAGAGAATTACTTTGGCTGGGTGTTGGGTCAAGTCTTTGACAACATCTGTTTCCAGGCAGTGATGAAAATCTTGCAACCATGTGAAATTTAAACTTGTGATATTTGCCCATCTGTACAATGCCAAGATCAATTCTAGAATTTTCATTCTTGTGTCAGTCTTGTTTCTTTCCCAGATGTTTCTTTCCCAGCTAGAAGCATTCTGTCCCAATTTCCCAAAATGTGGCACCTTTCTCCTAGTTGGTGGCTTATAGGTAACACATTGCCCAAACACATTAGGGTCAGAGGATAAAGCCATATTTTGTCATCTACTCCCTGGAAACTAACCTTGCCAAATGCAACTTTTTCCTACTTTTCTGAGGCTGTGTTTCCTCTTCCTTTGGATGGTCAAATATGGCATAATGTTGCTTATGGAACTGACCTCTGTATCTGAGGGCTCCTAAACAAGGTTTGAGGACTTCCAGAATTTGAGATTGAAACCAGAAGTTCATTGTGAATGGGTTAACACAAAAAGAAACCGAACACTGAAATCATTTCGCCCCTAAGTTTGCAAATGTTTTGATCTGTTCTCTGTCACAGTGTTTCACATTTCAAACCATATTATTAGAGGAAGCATATTTGAAGAGGGTCATGAGATTTTTGTGTTTATCAAAAAGGGATTATGTGTCTTAAAAAGGATGATAAACACTGATTCAGATGGACATGATCAAAAAGATTTGTGGAGACAGCCTTCATTGATAGGTGTCAGGAACAGCCTAAATGACAAATATTCCAGACATTATGCATTAAGTGATATTCAAAAGCAAAGTGGTGTGAGTCATACACACCAGTGACTTTTCAGAAAGAGTTCTGGGGCAAGATGAAGATATTTTGGATGATGGCTAGAGAAGAAAAAGTAGTTCCCAGTCTGTGTGGAACAGTTTGGCATCAAACATAGGATCAAACTGCTAGTAAGATGGCAGAGGACTGAATGATAAAGTTCATTCATATTTGTATACTCTGTTAGAAAGTATCCATAAGAGGTGACAAGAGGGAAAGCAAAGTATATCTATTGAATCAGAAACAGTAAAATGTCCTGTCATAGATACAGATAAACATATTGATTATTGTTGTAAGTTGTTCGCCTTTAAGGCTCAGTAGGACCACTGTGTCCACAAGATCCAGTATCTGTGGTTTCACTTATCTGCTGCCTGAAAATATTAAATAACCCTCCCCAGAAATATGTGTTTCCAAGGTGTATTACTGGAACTGGCCACTAGAAGGAACTAGAGACTGTGCTATATATAGGGTTTGCATATCTGCAGGTTTTTCGGTATCCTTGTAGGGGCTTAGAACCAGTCCCCCATGGATACCATGTTCCTACTGTATTCCAAAACAGAGAGTAAGTTATGCCTGGTTCTATGCATGGCTCAGTCCAAATGATTCCGGTGCTGATGAGGTGTTGGAACCTAGAAATTTAAACTAATGGCACCTGTTGGCTCTCAAAAGTGGAGTGCTGCAAGTCCCATTCGGTCTACTATGCCAATCTAGACAGGGCAGTCCTTTGCTCAAATCTGTCCTCTATTTCAAGGGTTATTTTCCCCCAAGTCATCTTTAAAGATTGACAGCCAGTGGAAGTGACATTAAGGGCTTTGACATGGCCCATCAGCAGCAACCACCTGGACAGAAGACCTAGCAGGCACACCGAGCATTTTCGGGCAACCTTTCCCACTATGGCAAGATGCATTGTTTTTTCATTTAAATGAATTCTTTCTAAATTCACATCTATACATATATATATATACTTCAGGACCATGGGATACACATATACTGTATTAAGGGCACTCAGATAGAGTCTTGGGGAGGGGGAATGCCTGTACCTAAAGGGAGAGGCTGTGAGGGAAGTGCTCCCACCTTCTGTCTGCTGCTGTTGCCAACCCTATCCTCATGGAGATCTCAGTGACTGGTAAGATAGTTATGCACTTTGAGTGATGCACCTTGTCCATATCTGGTGATTCACAAGTTGCTACTCTCATCCCATCTTCCTTTTACTTAATCCATGAAGAGTTCCTCCTGCCTATTGCAATGGAGTTCCATTCATTGTAAGCCACTCCTCTCAGCCAAGATCACAAGATAAAACGTCTTTGTTCAGAGGCTGTATATGACTGAATGCTATTAGTTATGGACAAACAACAGATGTTGATTTTTTAACAATGAATATGGGCAACTGGCCAATCAAAAGTATTCATTCATTTGATCATAACCAGGCAGCCTGGAACAGCTCTCCCTCCCTCTTGCAGTCACACACTGCCAGAGAACACTGCCCCCCTTATCCTGTGCCCTGGCCTCTAGCTTGAAGAGGCAAGAGAACAAAGATATTGTTTATTTCTGCTAACATGGGCAGCTGGCCAGTCAGTTGCATCCATCTAGACCTGCTGCCACCAGGAAGCCTCTGAAATCCACCCTTCCTTTGTGGTCTGTGCTATACAAACCCCATCTCTCTTGTGGTGTGGAATTCCTGTCTGTGGGGGCAGGCAAGGAATTAACCCTGGGAACTCCTTTTGCACATCTGCTCAGGTGGACTGTGGTGCAGGCGCTGGACTCCCAAAGATGCAAGCTACGCATTACAGACATGCCATCATTAGAAGATAAAATTGGCTAGTGTTTCACAGGTGTGATTTAGGCAGACTTGTGTGACTGGGAAATCATAATTGCAAATGAAGTCCGGGCATAATTTCCAAAGACCAATCAAAAAACAAAATAAGTTCATTTGCAAAACAGGTGATGAGAAAACCTCCATTTCTGACCAGCAGACATCTTCAATGGTTAACCCTCTTCTAAAGATGGGCCGTATGTGGTATATAACTTGCCCCCACAGACTTATATTCCAAGCACCATCTGAAGCACAAAGAACCTCATTAAGATTCAAGGCATATTCATGTAATAATTTAGCATACTGGTTGCACCGAATAATGAGCATTGATTATGAAACTATAGACAGTCCATTGAGTGTCAGGGATGGGAGACAGAGGTTTGTGGGAGCTGAGTAAAACACTTGAACATCACTTGACATCCTGGCCTTTCTTCCTGCTTGTTAATAGTAAGGAACAGGATCGTGTCCCTGGTACTGGAACACACTGCAGTTCCAGTGAGTATCCACCTTTCCTGGTGGATTTTCTGTTGATAGCTTCTGGAGACTATCTCCTGTTGGTACTAATACTGCAGAAATTTTCATTAGAACTGCAGTTAGGAGCAAAGAAATAAACCCCCCTTCCTCAGGTATAGAAGTTCTTATTAATCCACTTTCAATTAACAATAGACCACTGTAACACTGTGAAGGTGCTCAGTCTATTCAACTTCTATTTACCTGACAGATAAATAGAAGATGAATAGACTACTAGGCATGCTTGCCATCATAAGGAAGGCCCAAAAGCTTCTACAACCAACTAAACCATTGTTGCAAAACTACTTACTAGGGAGTCATTACATCCATAGACACTTCTCTCAACCCTTCTCTACCCTAGAGTCCAATCCCTCAGTCACTTCTGGGTGGATACACTTCAACTTCTGTGATACAAAATCTCAACCACAAACAGAAAGGGAAAAGCTCACTATATGATATTTCCTTCTTTCATATCCTGAGTCATTGGCCACAACCTTTTAAAGCTGTCTCTGACATCTCCCCCTTGTCAGTTGGGTTAGGGTCAGTGTGACCATAGTAGCTGGGATTTCACTGAGTACTGCTGCCAGGACATCATGAACTACAGGGCTTGACCTTCACTGCCTTGGGGAGGTTCAGTTGGTGGAGGCTCACCAGTTAGGGAGATTCCAACAAAGTAGGTGGAGACTGGTGTTCTGTTGGTCCCACTGTTGGTCAGGGTGTCAGCCCATTCCATGATCCTACTCTGCTCTTCTTCTGCTTTCACTGAACTTTCTACCTCCAGGTCTCCCCATTTTCTCTTTATCTGGTTCTTGCTTCATCTTCCTCACAGGCTTCTCCTGCTCTCCAATAATTTCTTCTTTTATGGTCTCTTCTGGTTGGGAAGCTCCTTGTGTGGGAATTTCCCATCCTTTTCCTGCTTCTGCTTTCCTGTACCCTTTGACCCAGTGGCTGGACAAATTACACTCCTCTGCCTGGGAACAGAAGCTAATCATAGCTTCTGCAGTGGTAGAGAACCAAGATTTTCCCATCCTGGGCCAATGACACTTCTCGATCTTTGTATTAGTCATAATTAGATTGCTGCTAATTAGGCACACACTTTCACAAAAAGCATCTGACAGACATAGTGTCAGTGTGTGTTCATGGAGACCTGGGGTGGTAAGGATCTGTGCAGACAAATATGACACTACTTTCTATATCCACTCTATATGCTTTCTGTATTCTTGCTATGTCTCCTATTGATGTTCATTTTGCAAAAGCTGTAATTACAGAAAGCAAAATCCTGTTGGATTCTGCAGTTATGGAAGGATGACCATGCAGCCCATGCTGGCTATTTTGCTGTCTTGTCCGTTGCACATGGGCGGTTGTGCCTGACCGCACAGTTGGCTGTATGACAAAAACTGTTTGCATGATTGCTCTTCTGCATGTGATAAAACCCAAGGGATTTTGGTCATTTTTTTCTCAGACGATATGCCAACATATTCAGGAAAATGTTACTTCCCCCTTCCCATCCCTGACACCCAATGGACTGTCTATGAAAACTTGAATGTTACCCATATTTGTAAGAGTTATTATGATGAGTATTCATTTGTTGTATTGTTAGAAGAAATCTGCAAGAGTCAAAAACAAGATCTAGGTCAGGGGTTCCCAACCTTGGGCAATCCAGGTGTTCTTGGAATGCAACCCCCCCAAACCCTGACCAGCACAGCTAATGGCGAAGGCTTCTGAGACCTGTAGTACAAGAACACCTGGGTTACCCAAGATTGGAGACCACTGCTCTAGGTTAATTCCTTTCAACTAAAATGAGAATAACTACCCTATTGTGCTTGGAACTGAGTCTTCCCTTAGAATCAATAAAACATATTGGGATGGAAAATGAGTGTGAACTAAATAAGGAACCAGACTGGTGATCATTCTCAGTTAAACAACCCAGAGGAATGAGGCCCAGAGTGTTATGAACTGAAGACAACAGTATGATCTGTTTCAGAATCTTTATATTACAATGGATGGATTTTATAGCTCCAACAGCAGTTCATAGAAAAGGTCATGGATAAAAGATGTGGGGGCTGGAGATAGCAACACGAGGCATGAAATAAACTATTTTATTTTGTGTGGAAGTACTTAAGTCAAACAGCGCAGGAAATAATTCTTTAAGAGTGGCTCCTTCCTGAACTGCTCGCTATACAATTTCCTGGCTGAAATCCTGTTGCTTTGTTAGGCAAAAAGTGTAGTATTTCATCATTCTTAGCTAACAGTTAACAAGATTCTGCTGTCATTCTTGAGCACGCATCAAGCAAGCAGCATGCATGCTCCTGAGAATCCCAGCAGTGACTTGTTAATTGTTGGTTAGGTACAATGGAATGTTATGCTTTTGCATAACAAATAACAGGGTTTCAGTCATTGATTTCAACACATTGTACAGTTTTATGGACATTTACTGAGACATGGAAATTTTTCAGTACTGAGTGAGTTCTGTTTATTGAAACAAACAGCCCTACTTTCCACCAAGAATTGTAATCCAGGGAAGTAATTTTCTAGACTCTGTGTTGGAGGGGCTATCCTGAAAAGCCCTGAATGCATGGAGATGTTAATCTTCTTTCCGGCCAACAAAGGAGTGTTGCAATCTGGTACTTTTTCCTTCCCTTTAATACCATTGTATCATCACTGACACATCCAATAAATACCAATGTTTAGAAATTTGGGCCTTCTGAGGTTTTATAATCTGCCCTAGGAATGGCTGGATCAATTATGTCCATGAATACACCTTTCTAAATGTGTATCTCAAAGTATACATTTCTAAAGACTTAATTCCAAAATATGCATATTTGCAGTCTTCAAAACCTCCTTCTTGTCTTTCTCACTGAACAAATAACTGGAAAACTATGTTCTATTCTGGGCACCACAGTTTAAGAACATTGACAAGCTGGAAAGTATCCTGAGGAGGGAAACAAAGATGGTAAAGCAACCTAGAACCAAATCTTATGAAGAACAAGCTTGTTTTTTGTGGCCTTGGGATCCCTTCCGGCCCGTCACTTCTTTGATTATATTATTCTGCTCCAGTACACACCACATAACAAAGTGTTCTGCTAGACATGGCACCCTCTCTTTGAATGTACCTGATTGGCACCTGAAGTTTGTGTGTTTTCCCCACCATTCCGTTATTTATTATTCGTTTGTTTTAAATATTTTTACTCCACCTTTCTCCTTAAGAAGGACCCACCCAATTATGTCTTTCTTACATTGTTGAAAGATCATATTAAAGCTGAAAACAGTGTATACAAATATGAAAAAGGAATAAACAGAGAAATGGAAAACACAAGTAGTATTAAAAGCCCAGTCAAAGTAGTCATGCCTAACAGTCCATCTAAAGATTACACTTAGGTAGCCAGTCACTGAGAGAAGGCTTGCCTGAAGAGAAAGGTCTTTGCCTGCTTGCAGAAGGACAGCAAAGACGGGGCCAGTCTGGCTTCCTGTGTGAAGGAGTTCTAAAGTTTGGGAGAAGCAACAGAGAAGGTCCTGTCCTGTGTCCCCATCAAATGTGCCTTTGAAGGTGGTGAGACCGAGAGAAAGGCCTCTCCTGATGATCCTAACAACCAAGCTGGCTCATAATGGGCGATACGGTCTTTGAGATAGCTTGAACCCAGGCCATTTAGGGATTATAGGTTAAAACTAGCACTTTGAATTGTACCCAGAAACTGATCATCAGCCAGTGGAACTGCTGTAAGAAGTAAATTATGTGACCCTGTAACCAGCCTCAGCCAGCAATCTGGCTGCTGCATATTGGACCTGCTGAAGTTTCCTGACAATTTCCATGAGCAGCCCCACATAGAGTGTATTACGGTAGTCCAGCTGGGATGTAACAAGGGCATGTGTCACAGTGGCCAGATCAGATCTCTCAAGAAACACACGTAGCTGGTGCACTCATTTTAATTGCACCAAAACCTGGGCATCCAGGCTCAGGAACCCCACAGGAGCTAGAATCCCTCAGCACCATCTTCTGAGTTCTCTGCTCCAAGGCTTGTCTTGGTGTTTCCTGTGATAAACAGTCCATGGCAAAATGTCCCTCCCATGAGATGTAAGGTTCTTTTCCTAGCATTGTGGCTCTTTTCAGTTCATTTTCCAGGATCAGTGCACAGTCAGAACCTTTCAAGTACTTTCAAATAAAGGTTTTTAAAAGCTCCAGACAAGAAGATCTAGCTGGTAGTTTCTACATATTTTCAAAGGATTTCAATAGTTTTTTAAGGAGAATTGCAGTGGACTTTATTTCCATGCTCAGGGCCCCTAGGTCTGGTGGAGGGTATTTTAAAAGATAGCAACATTTTCTTGGGTGAGGTTTTTATCAGTGCAAACTGGGCAAGAATTCTGGTAAGCCTGTGTTCCTTTCTACCACCAGAGATAAATTGGGATCAGGGATCAGAACTTTTGTCCTTTCTGGAAGACTTCTCAATTTGATTGCTGTTATTATCATTCTGAATACAAATTGTGTAATTGTTCTCTCCTTCCACTCCATCTGCAAGACTCCCTCATTCCTAAGCAGTCTTTTGTGTTTTTTTTAGGATATTTCACATGGCTTTATTACGTCCCATCTCTTATGAGATTTACACAAATAAATCTGTTTATAGCTGGACTGAAGGAACAAGCATTGATCTTAGATTGTTCCAAAGTGGCCGTGTTCTGAAGGTTGTTCTGAAGGTTGTTAAGGAAGAACAACCTTCAGAACACGGCCAAAGAGCCCGAAAAACCCAGAACAACCATTAGATCCCGGCCGTGAAAGCCTTCGCGAATATACTTTGATAAATGGTTTGACCTTTATTAATGGCGTTGTTTTATTTCCGCCTTCCTTTTTGTCAGTGTTACTCTGCAGAATATGAGGATTAGTCACCTAGTCTGACATTGACTTAGTACAGGGCAAAGCGCACATAGGCATGTACTTCAGACACCCACTTGCCTTGGTGACAAAGCTGAATTGGTTTGGCAAGGTTACAGAGTTATTATCAGTTTCCATGACAGCTGTCCCTAGTGACCAGGGGGAGCAAGCCCTGAGTCATGCCTCTTTGTGATGCAGTCATTTAGAACAAAGCCACTCACAAGAAGGGCAGTTCTCTGAGGGAGCTGGGGAAAAGCTTTTCAGTAAAAGCTCTATTGCTAACCAAATACTTGTGAAGTACTTCTGTGTCTAGGTAATGCTGAGAAACAACATTCCAACGGAAAATGTTTCAGAGCACTGGGAAGTAAAGGATCTGTCAAGGTAACCACAAGATGTCACTGAAGTGTAAAGATTGCACCCACCCCACCTCACCCCACCCCAACCAGTCTCTACTTCCTTGACAGCTTTGAAATAACCACAACATATTGCTTAAAAAAACACAAACTAAAATGAACTTGGAAACAAACTGGAGTTTTGCAACTTCAGCAGCACAAAGAATAGATGCAGAGAGAGGGGGAAGGGAGGGAGGGAGAGCTGTTTGGTTATAGCTAAGCTACAAGTGTCTTTTGCTGGTCCTTCATGTAATATCTCCCTGATGCCCCCTCCAATGCAGAGCTGGTGGAGAAAGAGACAGCAAACAAACGCTCAAAAGCATAAGCTCCTGAAATGTGGTACAATGATACCACTGAAGACCACATCCTATACAATTCCTTTCTGCTATTGGCTGGTTTTCCTACACTTACACAGAAACACAATGGTAAATTTCTGAAATGCAGGCAGTCATAACAGTTTCTATAGCTACGTGCCCAATCAAAGTCCATAATTTGCAGGCACATGTGTATATGTGCATGTACGCATGCATACACATGCATGGTGAGTTATAAGGAAGAGCCCATGCTTCTGGTTTTGGGTTAGAGGGAGTTGCAGAGGCATGGAGTTGCTGCTTCCCCAAAAGCAAAAACTTAGATCCTTGAATATGTTGGAATGTGTGGATTTTGATTATTCCCTTTTTTGGGCGGAGAAATGCGTGAAGAAATGTGCCCAGTCTCACCTGTTCCCTTGAAAATAATTTTTAAAAAAGATCATTGTGGATACTTCTTGGTTATTGTTTCCTCTCTTTGCTTTTTTCTTTAACCAGTATAATTGTTTTGATCTTGAAGGAACAGCAGCCTGTAGGAATAGGAGTGAGTCACAGAGAGATTATTTCTTCTCTAACAGGTTGTATTTCCAGAAGGCCAGTGAACCCTGCCCACGATTTGTCCTGCATACCAGGGTTGCTTTCTGAGAAGGAGCTTGGCATCCGCCCCACCAGGAATGCTGCATACCTTGTAGCACCAGGGCAAAAGTCTCTTAGGAAATCACACACTGTGACCTACCAGCCCTTTCATTTAATCTCAGCTTGATTGTGACCACAGGGGAATGGGGAAAACACACATTACACGTTCAAATATGTTGTATCTCTCATTAGTTCTCATTGTTTAATGTTTACAAAATACCTATGTTTTTATGAACTAACAAACAAACAGCGTTTATATGCTGTCCCATGCAATAATTTTGCAATATTATTTTGCACATTTCTTACTTATTTAACTCATAAGATATTTTTCAAGACCAGTTTTTACGGGGTCAACTTCCTTCGCAGGAAAGAGCACCAACTAAGTAGAAGACTAAAAAGGTGTCGACAAAGAAGGAATTTATCAATAAGATTTTGGAACTAGCAGAAATGGATATTTTGACAGATACACTAAATGATAGACTGGGTAATAATAAATGGGAACCTCTTTATAGCTGGATGAAATCTACACCGATTTAAGTAGAATAGATTAGATTAATATTATGTTAGAAAGCATAAGACAAGATGAAATGAATGGAATATATTGTAATAAATCACTCTGGTTGCAACAGATAGAAAAATAGAAAAAATACAATAAAATATTTATTAAAAAAATAGGAAAGAGCACCAAAGACGTATGGTGTTGTTTGCAATGAATTCTTTATTGATAAATGTATGGACCAATAGATGAGTAGGCAGCATGCAAGCCTGTGCTATAAGCAAGAATTACCCAGTATCTAGAACCAACCTAGGTGTGACCCGCTACACTGCAATTTACTCCGTGGTATGTATCAGAGTTGCCATGCTTAAAATTGAAGAATTTACCAGCAACAACACAACGTAAAGCCAAGTGTGGGGAAGCTGCTCCTTTTCCATGGACATTCATTTCTTATTGTCCAGTCAGCAGATAATAGTTTATTATGCATCTGGCTTCTCTTTTTTGTGTTTTCTGACATGTGTGGACCATTGCCTACAAAGGTCCCAAAGGCCTATCACATGGGTATCTTGAGGTGACATTGAGGGTGACATAGTCGGTGGGTCATGGTGCTAAACCTATTCCAAACAATTCTTATATTTGTTTTATTATGCTTTTCCTGGTAGCAACAAAATTGGGTTCCAAGACTTTCAAGGTTGCCCATCTTGCCTTGAAAAGTAATTTTTCCAGCCGCAAACATCTTAGCAACTACTTCATTTCTGCCAAGAATTATCGTTCTTGGTTTGCTCATATTCCAGACTACACAGACTGATACTTTAGCAACACAATTCAAATTCTTATGCCTTGTACCAGCTAGGTATTAGGATGTACTACATGAAGTATTAAGATGCAAAACCCTGGTGAAGAAGTGCCCTTTTGCATAGCTGAGGGTTATATTTATTCTTTATTGGGTGGCATGGTGGCTTTTTGCACTTCTGAATTAAGCCCTTATTTGTTCTAGCTCAAATTAAGCTTTGCTTATGTCCTCTTTGGCCCCAGCTGTCTAAGAATGGTTCACTGAAGAAAGACTAACTGCAAATAAAGAGTTATATATCGGGAGAGGATAGGCAGATTTAATGAGATTATTCAAAAAGGATAGACATCTTTAGTCTGTTGAAAAACAACCCCTGATTAGCTAAAGCTGTATGTAATAAACAATAGATAAAAATTAGACATGGGGACAAATTTTAAAAAAGGATCATGATATTCGTCAGAAATCGCTGGTTCGTTAAATATTCATCCCTTCGGCTAGCCTTCCCTCTCCTCCTATGGCTTTCCCATTCTGCCTACCCGCCTGCCAATCAGCTGATTGGTGAGCTGATAGGCAGCCACCACCCCCACAGCTCCCCACCCCCACAGCCTATGCCCCGCCCCTTCCTCTCACTACCTTAGCCGCTGCCCCCCTACCCCACCGACACCCTCCACTGTAATTGCCTCCGTGGCCATCTCCAGCTGGCTTCTGCAGCCATGGCCTGTAGAAAGGGACACTGACCGCCTTTTGCAAATATGGCAACTGCGGTTTCATTTAGGGTAGGGAAGCTGCAGCTGCCATCTTTGTAAAGGGCAGCCTGATTCCCTTAACCTGCAGTGGCGGTGATTACAGTGGGGGTGGCAGAGGTGCAGTGGGGGCAGGGGGTTCAGGTTTTTTTAGTAACCCCCCCATGAATCGACAAATAAATTTGTGCTCTGTTGGTTTGTGGGGGGGGGAGCTTCGTGCTTTGTGAACTTTGACGAATCACGAAGCAGGACGACTCGCTAAAATGGTGAGTCGTCCCCATCTCTAATAAAAATATTACAAGTGAGATCAAATAAAAGGCAAATCCTTGCCTTTGCAGTGAAAGTTTCAACAGCAAGACATCCGGAATCTGTTAACCAAATGAACCTCAGAGAGTGATACCAATGGAATGTTTTGCATACCCAGGAATGGAGCCCTGCCAGTTATCCGGCCGCAAAAAGGAGTAGAATTAGAGGACTGTCTCCATTGCATTCAGGATGTAGTGCTATTTTGACTGACCAGGGAAACAGAATATGGAGGAAGAAAGAAGTGATCAGCAACCAGGGAAGCTCGCACTAAAATGTAACAGTCTTTAAGGTGCCACACGTTTTTGTCCTTTTGTTTTGTTTTGTTTTGTTTCTTTCCCTGAGTTTGGGCCCTCTGCTGCTGGCAGGAGGCTCCCTTATTGACAATTACACCTTTGCCAAAGAGAGATTTCATATTAGATTTGATTTCACCACCTAAGGCCCTTGAACTGTGATCCTGTCAATATAAATAAGCCTTTGAATTGTTGATTCTTCTCTCTAGAAAACTTTAAAGGGACTCCTTATTTTCAAATATAACAGTTATGGGGAAACTTTCTTCTTTAGAAAGAGGGGTGGGGTAGATGGAGATATCAGTACAGTACCTTTGTATATATGCATCTTTGTCTATGAATTGGGTGACCTTGCATGTGAGTTGAAATGAACTATCACAAAACAGCTTAAAAATGCAGATGTGACTGTGTCTCTCTCTGACCGTTTAACCTTTGTTGAAGCTAGTCCT
The DNA here is from genome assembly GCF_051106095.1 of Pogona vitticeps. NCBI lineage: Eukaryota > Metazoa > Chordata > Lepidosauria > Squamata > Agamidae > Pogona > Pogona vitticeps. Next base: position 64,280,432 of record NC_135783.1, on the reverse strand, counting down.
TGAAAATCTCATATCATGATGAATTGTATTAGGTGCCATAGGACTGAAGGTCACATTACATGAAATTAAGTACATCTAATATACACATTTTTTAAAAAAAAAAATGCAGATTTCATCAGTTGTGGAGTTTCAGAAAGAGAGCCTCATAATTAACAGAATCAAAGCTGATGTGAAGTAGGAATGTTATAGCACTTTCTCTCTTTGCTGTGTTTCTGGGAGAAATACTTAGAAAGTCTATTTGGCTTTTGGGGGAATTTCCCTCTACTTGCAAAAGCCAACTCCACACAAGAGATTTTCAAAATGTTTAAAGGATCTATACCAGGGAAATGCTCAGGGATTCAGTCAGAAAATTAAGGGTTAGGTGCTCCAAACCTGTTACTTATCACACACACATCCCACAATTTAAAACTGCAAGTTAGAGACAAAGGCCCATATTTAATGTAACTTCCTGCTTGGGCCTAACATTTGCCTCTCTAGACTTTGAGAGGAAAAAATCAAAATCTGGGAGATATGATTAGCCCAAACCTCAATTCTTGGGATAAATGAATTATGCCCTAGCAGAGCCTAAATTTAAAGGGCCTTGCAGAAGAATCTGTGGCTATGCACTCCTTCACATACTAAAACATACAGTACAAAAAGGTGGCACATAATTTTGACAGAATTTCTAGTACTGTATCCATATCCACATGTGTTTAAGGAAACACAGGAGCATTTTGAAGAAAAGAAACTGTGATCACAAATAAGGAGAGTCTAAATGTTAGTTCTAAGGTTGAAATTAAAAATTAATTGTATGCCATCAAGTTGTTTCCAACTTATGGTGACCCTTCAAAGGTTTTCTAGATATAGAATACTCAGAAGTGTTTTAGTGTTCCCTGCTTCTGAGGGTTCTCTGGGACACTGCAGCTTGTCCAAGTCTATGCTGACTGGCTTTACTCTTGTGAAGCGCAATGGGGAATCAAACTCCCAACTTTGGTATCTGCAGCCAGGGACCAAACTCATTAAGCTATCCAGCCAGCAAAAGACAAACTGGAGAGTTGAAATACGACCAACCGACCGACCAACTGACCGACCAACCAACCAACCAACCGACCTATCTACCTACCTACCTGCCTGCCTGCCTGCCTGCATGCCTGCCTGCCTGCCTGCCTGCCTGCCTGCCTACCTACCTACCTACCTACCTACCTACCTGTGCTCCAAAGAGAAAGAAATTACATGGCTGGAATTCTTTTGGTGTTTATTTATTTATTTATTTATTTATTTATTTATTTATTTATTTATTTATTTATTTATTTATTTATTTATACCCCGCCTATCTGCTCAGAACGAGCACTCTAGGCGGCTTCCAAGCATATAAAACACTATTAAAAATACATATAACAAACCAATATATTATAAACCATCGCAATAAACAGCCAACAATAAACGCTAAACATATTTTTCAAGATGGCGATATTAAAAAAAAATTAAGGAAAGGAGAGAAAAAGAAAGAAAGAAAAAGGATTAAGTATTATCTGGAGGGAAAGCCTGCTTGAACATCCACGTTTTAAGATGAGTCTTAAAAATACCCAGCGACGAGGCCTTGCGTGGAAGGTTGTTCCAGAGGCGAGGAGACACCGCCGAGAAGGCCCGATTTCTTGTTTTTTCCTTTCGGGCCTCCCTCGGCGTCAGGCTCCTCAGCCTCACCTCCTGACTCGATCGAGTGATACGGGTAGTTCTTGGTGGGAGTAGGCGTTCCGCCAAGTATCGAGGCCCTAAACCGTTTAGGGCTTTGCATGAGGTCTGCATGATTTACATTAGCTAATTGTGTTGATTTGTGGAACATCAGTTATAATAATAATATATTTGCGAAGGCTTTCACGGCCGGGATCTAAAGGTTGTTCTGGGTTTTCCGGGCTCTTTGGCCGTGTTCTGAAGGTTGTTCTTCCTAACGTTTCGCCAGTCTCTGTGGCCGGCATCTTCAGAGGACAGCACTATGTGCTCTGGTGTCCTCTGAAGATGCCGGCCACTGAGACTGGCGAAACATTAGGAAGAACAACCTTCAGAACATGGCCAAAGAGCCTGAAAAACCCACAACAACCATTATAATAATAATACTTTTAGGACTAGAGCAGGAAGAGAGCCTATGGATTATCAAGCCCAGCCCCTGTCAGGGAGGCACACTGGGGACTTGAACTCCCAACCTCTGGCTCCTCATCTCGATACCTAAAATACAGAGCTGTCCAACAATTCAATAATAATCTAATATTCTTAGGAGAGGTAACCGTGTTAGTCTAGGCAAACATATCAGGTTATCTGATCTTACACTGAAATTAACCCTCAAAATGTCAGCTGTTACAGACCCCTACAAGCACAGAATACCAAAAAGCATTATAAAGTTTTATATTGCCCTGAGGTCATTGTTCTAGTGTCATAATCTGACCTTGATAATTGCAGCTAATTCATGAGGTGCTAGGGTACATTCCATTTGTGGAAGATGTTCATTCACTTTCTCTTGAGAGCTTTCCTTTCTTGAGCGACCTCCAATTACCGTACTTATCTGCTGCAAGTATCTGATGCTGAGAAGGGCCATGGTGCCTCCCTTGTTTTCTCCATTCTAACAACCAGAATCACCAGTGCTTACAAGGGTCAGAGGGCTCTTATCAAGCTGTCATCATCTTGTGAAGGGACTCTTTCATCTCTTGTCCTTCTGCAAGAGAGCTGCCAGCCAGTGCCTGGAGAACTTTCCCAGCTTTAGTCTCCCACTGCTGAGGGAAGGTTATCTTCATCTCCTTTCTCTAAAGAGGACTTAAGCAGGTAGACATAAGCATGGTGAGACCAGAGTTGCAAAGGGAATTTTTGAAATGGGGATAATGGGAACAACATCCCTCCCTATTAATAGGTGCTTCTCAGCAGGAAATGCTTCCAGTAAGTAATTGAATATTGTGATCTAATTTACAACCACTCAGGCACCACTTTGCACAAATTAGGTGTTGTGATGCCATTGTTAATTAGATTTCTGTTCTCCATAGCATTCTTTGTTACAGCATCATTGTAATGTTGGGGCTGAAATCAAATGACTTCCCTGAAGCCAAAGTGGTTACATAAAAACTGTGCCCTGCTGACCAAATTACTGGCTAAACTTATATAGCATTTCCCATTTTCAGAAATAATCAGGTCTTTCAGGAGCACCTTCCTAAATGGGCTAATTATTACTTTATGAGAAGAGAAAATATCCAAGATGTATGTGTCTTTTATGCAGAAAATATAAGTACTGTACTACTGTATCTGTTTCATTAACTAGTGCACAAGTTGATGCTACAGGAGAATCAACCAACACACATACAAGCTTTAGTCCTCTCAAAGATGCTGTGTTAGAACCATCCTTAAAGCAGCATGAGTTCTTCCAAAAGCAATAACATAGCCTTTGAGCTGTATTGGACTTTTTCTTGCCAGTTCATTCTGAAAACATGCTGAAACAGACAAAATGGCTTTGCCTTAAGAAGTGCTCGCCTGTTGGAAATCAGCGTGTAACTGCAAGCATACCTCCAAAGGGAGCTGTTGGTAATAAGGAGCTTGTGCCATTGTTGATTCTTTGTTAGGGGGAAGAGGACTGTACTAGTGATGTCATCTACAAGAGTATAGTATAGCCTACTAGAGTATAGCCATGATATCACTACACAAGCCCTTTGCCCTGCCTGTAGCAATTTGCTCTGTCTGTTTCCAAAATCTCCATATTTTCATTTCTACCTTTGCAGTTATTAGATATTCTTATTTGTTTTAATTTCTTGTAAACCACTCACAGTAGTGGTTTGCCACTAGATGGGTGGTATATAAATGTGATGGATGGATGGATGGATGGATGGGTCTAAAATGTTTAATTAAAATCAACCAAGTGTATTAGAACTTGCCAAATTCTTACATAAATCTAAATACACATAGAGTATTTAAGTGTTATGTGTTTTAGTGATGATAGTTGTATCTGTCCTTCTAACTTACAAATTAAGTATAGAACCTGATGGCAAAATCTACTGTTAGTCAAACTGGTGCTAAAAACAATTGGTTGTCAAAATTTTGTGCAAGAGGAACAAGCTAAGAGTTGCATTTCAAAAGATAGCATACCAATCAAATTGAACTGCTTTATGCATTAACTTTGGCTACTGTGCTATTGCCTAAACACAGAGCAAAATGGAAACTATGTAAACATCTCCCCACCCCCACCCCCAACTCCAGGAGATTCCTCATTGCATGTCCACTTGCACACTGGTTGTGAGACTGGTCACACAGTTGGCCACACTACAAAGAGCTGGGTGGAATCAGGTGGTGGTGGGATGCTTACATGATTCCTCTTCCACTCCATATTTAGCAATAGGAAGCAAGCTTTTGCCTCTAACCCACTTGGCTGCAAGGGCAAGTATTGTATGTAAGTACTATAAGTATAACATAGTCAGAACTTGGAAAACTTGCTTTTTCAAACTAAACCTCTTAACTAAACCCAATTACAATGCCTATGATACCCCTGTGAGCATACTGGCTGGGGAATTCTGGGAGCCATAGTCCAGAAAAGTAACATTTCTGAGCTCTGAATATATTTATCCTTATCACCCAATGAGTAACAAGGACAATAGTGGCAATGATTCAAAGTACTGTGGAGTTTTAAAGGTAAAGGTAAAGGTTCCCCTTGACAATTTTTGTCCAGTCGTGTTCGACTCTAGGGGGCGGTGCTCATCCCCGTTTCCAAGCCATAGAGCCAGCGTTTTGTCCGAAGACAATCTTCCGTGGTCACATGGCCAGTGCGACTTAGACACAGAACGCCGTTACCTTCCCACCGAGGTGGTCCCTATTTATCTACTTGCATTTGCATGCTTTCGAACTGCTAGGTTGGCGGGAGCTGGGACAAGCGACGGGCTCTCACTCTGTCGCGTGGATTCGAACTTACGACTGCTAGTCTTCTGACCCTGCAGCAAAGGCTTCTGCGGTTTAGCCTGCAGCGCCACCACGTCCCTTGGAGTTTTACCTGGGATCAATGAAGGAGGTCATTGGGCCTTAGCTGTTTAGAGCTATCTGTTTAGGACTAGAGGAAATATCAGTTCACGAGACTACTTTTTTCCACATTATTTCCATATAGTTTAATAAACACTGCATTCAAATCTGTTGCCTTCGGGGAATTAAACTTTTTTAAAAGTTTGAGTAGTTTAACCTGCTACGGTTATAGTGATGTAAGTCATTCTGGCCATGCTTATTTATAGACACATTTGTCCTGCCAAGTAAAGAGAGAAAGGATGTTACATCATAAATGCTGTCCAAATCTTGTTGGAGTGATGGGAATAATAACAAGCTATAATCAAATTTTTACAAATCCCATTTTCAATTTACATAATAAAATTATCCAGCATCAGCTACAATCAGCTACACTGGATACTTCAGCTTTCTTCAACGTATTCTTTGAAAAAACATAGGAAATAAACCATTTTTTCACCACAGACTCTTCCCCACCCCACCCCCACAACTCAGGTATTTATGTCAAATCACTTTGTAAGAGAATATGAAGTTATAGTCATTCTTCAGCAGGGAAAGGACAAGAAAATGACTTGCAAATGGAAATCATCTGATTTGTTTTCACACATTTTCTTTTTCTATGTTCAGCAAATGTACCGGATTCTCATAAGGGCTAAGCCTCCTTCAGTCCTTTTTAGGAGAAAGGTGGGGTAAAAATATTTTAAATGCACAAAGGTTTAGTCACCAATTGTATTGGCTGTATAGAATAATTCACTAGCTAATCTCAGTAATGCTTGTGTTTCAGCTGTGCTGAAATAGTGTCATCTGGATGTTTGGTCTCCAAGCCCTACCATTCCTCCAACTGTTGGCTGTGTTGGTTGGAATCGATGGGAATCATAGGCCAATATATCTTGTCTGTGATTAAGTCACAGTTTGGTGGTGGTCACCGTCACAACACAAATATGTTTTTTCCCCCTGTTTGGGAAGTGGGAAGGAATGGAGGGCCTGACCGCATGTGCACATATGTAGAGAGATAGCAGTGTATGTATGTTTCCCTGATTCTCTCCCAACACCTGTTACCTGATCCTTTTAACTGGAGAAGCCATGGATTCCACTTATCTCTCAACTAAGCAATGGCTCCTGCCCAAGAATAAATACTGGGAATAAATACTGTTACCCCCCCCCCCAAATAACAGTGATTGATGATTTAACTAGGGGTTGATGTTGTAAGAAAGTCTGTGAGCCTTTAAGAAACAAGAATCCAAAGAGTTTGACCTCTGCAAGTATCTGGTCAGAGTAGACAGTCAAGATAACCCGCTTGGAAAACCAGCTTGGGAAACTGTGTGGAATGAATGGGAAAGGAAGCCAGCCTTATTTTTAGAGCTTGGCTTAATTTGCAGAAGACATGGGTGGACCCTCTAAATATGTTAGAGGTTCCACTAAATTGGCAAATGAAGGTTGAGTGGGAGGGGAGGGAAAATAAGATGTTAAGCATCGGCATGATCATATGTGTTGAAATGGCCCAGACTAATGCTTGGCAAAGTTCATTGTTGGACTGTAATTTCCAGAGCATTCCCAGCTTGGGATGTAGTTTAAAAAGTAACTTTTCTAACCTCTGAGTAGGTTGGAGCCAGAACTTCCTTGACTAGTGGGGATGCCCAAGCTTGATAAGTGGACAAATATTTCATCAAGTAAATAGCCATTAGCAGGTGGTCAACATAAAAAGCGAGACCAAGTTTGGGAAAGGAAGCAGCTGGGAGCAGATAAAAAGGGAACGCAATGCACAATCAACACATGCTGTTCTGTGCTCAGTGCCAATTTCCTTCTCTCTCCCCTCCCCCACCCTTGGAGTTGATTATTTATACAATAGCAGCAAACTCTGAAATCTCCTGATGAACAGTCTTCTCTTGTTGGCTATGTCCTAATCAACACATTATTCGCATAACCACCTGTTGATAATATAGAATATGCATTGATAATAAATTTTAAAATCAGGAAGATATCAGGGATTGGCAGTGGGTTTGACATAGATTTCTCTTCATTCATTGCCTGCTGCTGGCAAATTTGATAGCAGTTACAACTTATGAGGTACAATTTTTTTTCCTGTTTGAGATTTTTTTTGGGGGGGAAGTCTTGCCAGTCTTTCAGGTTCCTCATCTGTCTAGCCAAATTGGTTGGTCTTATCCTTGCTAGATCAAACTCTATGAATTCTAACTGTCGCCATGTCATCATCCTAAGTGATTAGGCCTCGCTTCTGAGAGGTTGGTGTGAAATTCCTTTCTTTCACTACATCAGTAAAGAAGAAAAGCAGGATCAGTTCTTGATCATCCTAGAGTGCAGGGCATTTAATAATGGGCTTAAGTTACAGGAAGCCAGATTTCAGTTGAATATGGAGAAAGCTTCCTAACCGTTAGGGCAGTACGACAATGGAACCCATTACCTCAGGAGAAAATTAGACAGCCACCTGTCACATATACTTTGACTTGGATTCCTACATTGAGAAGGGGGTTGTACCTGATGGCCTTATAGGCTCTTCCCAATTCCATTGTCATGATTCTCTCTTATTTGCATCCACTTTTGGTTTTTTTTTTAAATCTCTTTAAGAATTATAGAAAAAATTTAAATAACAAGAAATTAAAGAACACAACCTCCTTTTGTCACATTGTTGCAACAAAAATTAAATGATGAACTAGGTGTTGAAATAATGTTGACTCTTACACAGAAACAGATCCTTACAACCCTCACTGACTGAATGCCTGAGCAAAATCAGCTAATACTGTATTTCCAATATAGTGGATACATCTTCCATGATGACATGATTCCATCAACTATTTCCTCCCTGTTTTCTCTCTTCTTTGTGCTGGTGTAACAAAAAGCATAGTCTGAAAATCTACATTCAGTAAGAATGTACATGCTGTTGTGTGCTGTCAAGTAGGAACTTACCTATAGCAAACCTAACAGGGTTTTCAAGGTAAGTAAGGTATTTCAGGAGTGGTTTTATCATGGCTGAGAGGGGATTCAGATCCATGCCTCTTGAGTCCAAGTCCGTCCCTCTATCCACTACACTACACTACACTGATTATCCAATAATCACATACCGCAGATTAGGCATCCTTCAGTCTCGAGAGACTATGGTAATGTGCTCTGTATGGAGGACTTGGAACATCGTCTAGTGTGGCTGAGAAGTCCAATTCGAGAGTGACAATTCCTTCCACACTGAAGAAAAATATAATCTGTCCCCTGTCCAGCTCCAAACTGATTTTGTTGCTTTCAGAACTGTCTCTTTGCCTTGGCATGCTGGACAAGGGTCTCTTCAAAATGGGAGAGGCCATGATGCACCGCCTGCCTCCAGGCTGAATGCTCAGATGTCAGGGTTTGCCATCTGCTGAGGTCCATTCCTAAGGCCTTCAGATCCTGCTTGCAGACATCCTTGTATCGCAGCTGTGGTCTCCCTCTGGGGCGATTTCCCTGCACTAATTCTCCATACAGGAGATCTTTTGGAATCCGACCATCAGCCATTCTCATGACATGCCCGAGGCAACAGAGACATAACTGTTTCAGTAATGTATACATGCTAAAAATTCCAGCTTGTTCTAGGACTACTCTATTTGGAACTTTGTCCTGCCAGGTCACATAATCACATATCAAAGACAACCCTAACTGAGTGGTGTAAGGATGATTTTCAGGGAGTTAGAGCACTATCTTATCACTGCTCTTTTATGGATGATTTTAGCACATCATTAGAGAAGTTCTCATCAAATGTAACTTTCCAACTTTCTTGGGACGTGTTATTTCAGAGTCTTTGGTTTACTTACCAATTGGCTGAACTAATACATTCAGATTCCTCTATGTTCCTCTGAGTGCTGGAGAAAAACGCTTAGATCCTGAGTTGCCTGTCATTGAATGGAAAGGACTCCTACCTAGCATAGACTCCTCCTGGCGGAAATGGGAAGACAGTTTTTGAGTCAGCTTTCCCCACAGTCCCACATCTCTCCTAGTGTTATTCCAGAAGATCTCTCTGCCCTCTAAAAGTGCACAGAGATTAGGATTAGGCATCCTTCAGTCTTGAGAGACTATGGTAATGAATTAAAAATTAAAATTGCCTTCCCCCACTTCCTGAGCAGTGATTGGCTTCCAGGAAGTCAGGATCCAAAGAACCAAAGAGAATTAGAGGCTAATCTAACTTTTATTGGAGATGTAAGATAATTTACTGTTTTGGACAAGATGTCAAGCAAGGAATTAACCTCACACTAGGCAGTATGTGTTAACTTTCCTTTGTTCGTGTGGTCCTTGATTATGTTCTGGCTTGGCAGGTCCTAAATAAGATACACATGGTTTGGCTTTGACATGCATTCTTGGCTAATAAATGACTGATTTTATGGGCCTGGAAATTCAAGTCACCACCTGATACTAACAAATGGGTAGATAAATTAGAATTGGCCTCCTGTGAGTACCAGATACGTGTACACAGGAATGTGTTATATAAACCTAATGGCACACAGGACACCTTTCTGGCATGCCTTGATGACAACTACATTGCTTCAACAAAGCTTGGTTACTCTGAAAAATAATTATTGGTGTAACTCTTTGCAAAGCCCTGGAAAGTAATTTGTAAATTACTAAAAATAATTTAGCAAAATATAACATTACTTTCTTTATGTTGTTGCTTTTTATTTAAATTGGGGTGAATGGGTGCAGAACCTATTTAAAAAGTAAGCAAATGGCTTGTAATGAGCAAAACGTAGGTGTAAATATTAGTCATTGCATGTAAAAACTAACAAAGTTATAGTCATTATATTTATTCATGCATTTAAAATATTTTTACCCCTTGAAAAGGAGCCAAGGTGGCTAACATCAATAAAAGACAATATTCAAAAGGTAAAATCATTAAGTATACAAACATTTTAAAAAGAATTAAACAAATATATTAAAAATACTAAATAAAATCAATACTAAAAACACATTTAAGAGCAACAAGCCACAATACTCCATTTAAAAAAAACCCTCAGACGGCTAATAAATAAGGGATAGAGTTCAAAGTCTGGGAGCAGCAAAAGGCCCTCTCTCGTTTCCCCACTGGTGGGACTGAAAGCAAGGCCTCCCCTGATGATCTTAATATCCAGGCAGACTAATCAAGGGAGATGCAGGCCTTGAGACTGCTTGGACCCAAGTCACTTGGGGCTTTTTACGTAGGTTAAAACCAGCACTTTGAATTGTGCCCAGAACTGGATGGGCAATCAATGGAGCTGCTGTAACAGAGGGATTATGTGATCCCTCTAACCAGCCACAGTTAACAACCTGACTGCAGTGTTTTGGACCCAGTGAAGTGTCTGAACACTTTCCAGCTGTGCAAACGTACTCCTGGCCACTGCCAAAAACCTGGGCATCCAGGTTCAGAGGAAAAAGATAAAGTAATATTGCAGATGACATCATTCTGTGTAATGTGTTTTTTTCCTAATTCTAGCTTCAACAGCTACTGTGACACAATTTCTCACCTGTTGGTGAATCTGTTTGACACACACCAGTTCTCCTGTTAGCCCCCTCTCTCTTTCCTTTTCCTTTTCTTCTTACATACTTGGTGGAAGACAGAATATGGGGGCGGAAAATCACAAATAATGAATACTTAACCACAGCAATATGATTTAATCAGATAGAGCTTCTCTTTTTCAGAATTGTCGCAACCCAGGGGTGAATGTAGCTACAGTATTTCTTTAAATTGCAAGTATCTTTTTTTTTAAAAAAAGTAAGATTATTCCTCTCTCGATTTTTTGCATTGTCATTATGAAATTGTGGCACATGTCAATGTACTCCTAATGTATGAAAAACAAGACTTCATGATTTGTGCACATACTATTTTCTCCTGATTTAAAAAGTCACCTTGTCCCATGCCTGTCAAACAGGTTCTCATCATTACAACAACAACACAAACGCAATTAGTTCTGCTTCTTCAGGAATGTTATGCGGATGAGGGTTTCACACATCTTGCCGCCTGGTGTTCATTATAGTGAACAAACAAGATGAACACACTATTTTTCATTTTTCTTTTATTTATTTTTTTTGGCTGCATGTAGATGAACCACTTGCCAATGTTCACTCTTGTTCCCAGTTCGTATCTCATTATACCCCCTTGCTTTTCTGTTTTGTTTTGAATTGCTGCCGTTCACCTCCCTGGGTCATTTGCTGAGCTTTCTGTCCCGTCTTTCAAGGAGAAGCCGAGTCACCTCTGCAACTGTAGTGGAAAAGATCTCTATCAGTCTAGACAATGTTGCCCAGGGAAATGTGTACACGTAATTTAGAATTTCATGAACAGATTGGGAGACATAACATTCAAACTAGGGGGTGTGCATTTAGAGAGAGAAGAAATGCTTCTGGGGAGTAAAAAAAGAAATTCTATGAAATGGTGTAAGAGAGTCGATATACCGTAGCACAGTATTTATATTTACTGGCTTTAAGTATTTGGCCTAAGAAATGTTAGGATCTATCCAGTGATCTCGTCATAACCCTTGTCCAATGGCAAAATATCTTTCATGTTGAGCAGAGGTGGGCAAATTGCAGGGCTTTAGATGATACTTGGCTGCAACCCCCTACAATCTTCATTGTTGGTTAAGCTGGCAGTTGGGAACCAGCAATAAATGAAAGTCACCATTTGCCAATTCTGATCTGCAGCATGCCTGGCAGATGCATATATAAGTCTTCCTTACTCAAATCTACATGTAAAGAGACATGTAGCTATTTTGGATAACAGCTGAAATCCTATAACTTAGAGTAATAAGTCACAACCAGAGCACTGAATCAATGGAACTTAGGCAGGAGTTGTCTCACCAAATTCCCACTGATTTAATGGGACTTCTTCCTCTGTGTCTTAATGTGTTGAGTAATAGCATTTCACCCAACAATGTTTACATCATGCATTGAACATTGCCTACAGTATAGTAGTTTCCCTGGGATTTTAAAATTGGAATTCAGATCTTTGCCCCTACTTGGCTGGTTCTGCCTTTTCAATGTTCTTTCAGCTCTTGCCCATGTTCATTGAACCATTTTATTTTCATTTGAATGCTTGAATTCTTTGTATTCCTCTTCTTAGCCACGAGACAACCCTTTTACTCCTGTAGAAAGTTCATTTGATGACCCAGTCTCTGTTCTTAACTACCAGCAACCTCTGTTCTCTCCACTGAGCAGTGCATCTTGCTGGGTACTAATATGTAGCAGTGTCTCATTCTGAACCATCTAAAGTGAGGATATATACAGTATAATCTCACAGTGGTTGCCCATTTCTTCAGCTAGGCATCTTAATATGTTAAGACATCCTTTTTCATCAAAGATGTGAAAATGTGGGAAAATATATATTTACACAACAGTAAAAAAATGTGCCCTTTTCTTCAGTGACAAAATTCAAGAGCACACACACACACACACACACACACACACACACACACACACACACACACACACACACACACACACACACACACACACACACACACACACACACACACACACACACACACTCTTCCACAGAATGTTTGCAGAAAACTATCAAAACATGAAACAGGCACAAAAACTCTTCTGTTCTCATTCAGCAGGGGAGAAAAATTCTAATTCTTGTTGTTCTTAGCTGGAAGACTGAAATAAGTAATATAAAGGTAAAGGTTCCCCTTGACAATTTTTTTGTCCAGTTGTGTTCGACTCTAGAGGGCAGTGCTCATCCCCGTTTCCAAGCCATAGAGCCAGCGTTTTGTCCAAAGACAATCTTCCGTGGTCACATGGCCAGTGCGACTTAGACACGGAACGCTGTTACCTTCCCACCAAGGTGGTCCCTATTGATCTACTTGCATTTGCATGCTTTCAAACTGCCAGGTTGGCAGGAGCTGGGACAAGCGACGGGCACTCACTCCGACGCGTGGATTCGATCTTACGACTGCTGGTCTTCTGACCCTGCAACACAGGCTTCTGTGGTTTAGCCCACAGCGTCACCACGTCTCTGAAATAAGTAATGATTATATCGCTAATATAGAGTGTGGACATTAAGAAGTAATTAGTTGTTATAGTTCCAAAATCTAAAAGAATAGTTACTTTTATGCTTGACATTTTTCAAGAGTAAATCTATTTTTTGGTTTTTGAAAACGTACCTAATTTTTTTTATTTTTTTCATTTTTAATCCAAATGCTGCAAGCTGTTGGCTTGTGGTGGAAAAACACACTGCCAGTCCAGCTACCTTGTCATAGCCTTGACACAGCATGAGGTAGTAGCACAAATCAACAGCATCAGCTCTTGAACCACGCAATATTGCTAGTGGGGGTTGTAGCCAAACAATATTGGGGAGGCCTATCCCATTATAAGGTCAGACAGGGCTGACACAGATGGTGTTTTAAATGGATGGGGCCTCCAGCAGAGCTTGGAATGCTTAATTTTGTGGATTATAGCTTCGAGAACCACCCTGCCACCCCAGCCAGCATGGCAGCTGGGATCTGTGTATATGAAGATGGACTGCTCTATTCAGTGGTTGAGTAGATAGCCTTTAATAGGCATCTCCTGTTCAGATTCATCTTGAAATCTGGAATTTCATTAATTGATGCACCAGTGTCAATGGGCATTTAGTCAAAGCAGCAGCTTCCGGTGGTACACCTTAACCAAATCCTGTGTTTACTGGTGTCTTACCACTGTCACCACACTGCTAGCCATTAAAGTTACTTGAGGCTAGCTTTTCCTTATGACTCTTACAAATGTAAGAAATTGTGAGAGCAGTTCTGCATTTCTACCTCAAGGGGTAAAGACAGTTTCTACAAAAGACAAGGACTGCAGATTGAAATGGAGGTAATTGTGCTTGATTGAAGCCAAGTAATACTGTTTTGAGCAGAAAGAATGAAAACATGAAGGGGAAAATGTATATAACTGCTCAAGGGAAGAATCTGGAGAATGTATGCACAAACACAGAGGGCAGTTAATCTTCCTTGAAGAATAGGAGGAAGCAGAAAAATGACAAGGAAAAACAACAAACATTTCTCCTATCCTTAATGAAGCCTGTTGCCAAAGTATTTCTCCTCCTTCATCGGGTAATAATTTTATTCGTTTTTAATAAGAATTTACTAAAGTTTTTTCTTATTTGTGATAGAAAAAAAATCTGATGCACTAAAAATCCAAATGCGAGTGAACCAGAACTGACAAATCTGTCTCTCCAGATCCAAGATCTTGAGTAGTTTGACCATAATGAAGTTTAATCCCTGTGTACTCATCTATTTTCATGAAGTTGAATAATGTTTGCCACCTTCTTTGTATGACAGTTTCCTCATGTTTACACCTTTATGCCAGCCAGGTGTAATATGGTCCTTGCCATTCTAAGCACATCTACATATATCAAACCAGACTAATGAAAATGAGGGAGGGTAAATTTCATCTCAGTTCATATGGAACAAAGATACCAACACACATTTCTTCATATGTGGGACAGAAATAATTTTTTTTAAAAAAAATCTGAACTTGGGGAAGAAAAGTGCCAGATTCACATATGCTTACTTTGTCTTGCACGTACATATATTTTAATTCTTTTAACCAAAAGGCAACACATGTATCAAAACTGCACCTCATCAATCACTGTTGTCTGACCAAGATAAGAAATTGGTTTCCTTTTTCTGGGTTGATGCAGAAGTCTAGATGGTCGGAAAACTCATAGACATCCATAAGGAAATCCTCCAACAGAAATAAGTACATCCTTTGTGTTTCTGGAGCTGGTTTGTAATGAGGGACCACATGCTTTGTTGATTCATAAAAATATAGGAACAATCTTGCCAGATCAGACCAAGCACCCACTTTTCAAAACATGGCCAGGTATAAGATTTTGGGCGGCTCCCAAGCAGAGATGCCTTGTCCAGTTATTTGGATCTTGGGAGCTGGTATTCAAAGGTACCCTATTCCCTTAGAAAGTACTGGCTCAGGCAGCCAATACAGGTGCCCTCAGCTGCGATGCCTCCTTCCAGACCCTCTGTGCTCTGTGTCAAGAGAGGCACCACTGCAGTGGCTCATTTCACAGCAGTTGCTGTTCATTGGTCTTTACTTGGTAGCATTAACAAGGAGAGGTGGAGAGATCAAGAAAAATCAGCAACGGCAACCACAGAAAGAACAAGAGAGGCAAACCATGACATATTCTCTTGCTTCCTCTCCCAAATAAAAGCAAGGCTGAATCTGTACCAAGGATAGAGGAGTGGTGAATCTCTCCTTGCTGGGAACAAAGCACAAGAGACTGCAGAGTACAGTGTTCTGGCCACATATAACTGCAGTGGCACCTAAGCTGGAGACTACTGCAGTTGCACGGCGCCTTCAATATACCCACTGTCTAATAGGAAGGCTCATATGTATGCCAGCACTCATACTCACTCTTCATAGCTTTTAAGGCTTTGTGGCTAACCATCTAGCAGGATTTACCATCATTTACTCTGAATGAAAATAATAATGAAAATCTTTTGGTAGAGTGCTTGAAGAGTGTTCCTGAGTGTTCTTTTCCAGAGCAGTTATTGACTTGCAGTACTGACAGAAACAGAATCTAATTGATGCGACAGAAGAAAATAAGTCAAGCAGAACACAGGCTGTCACCGTTCCCTATCAAAGCCACACATTTAATACATCTTGCCATGACATCTGTGCATGTCTATAGCAGTTTGATTGCCTTCTGAAACAGAATTAAACTGTTAAGAAGAATTACACATTGTCACAATTCCTGTGTAATGTTTTGGAACTAACAGGTATGTCATTCTGTTGGCAGCCTTCCTCTAATCTTATATTTCAAGTTGAGTGTTATTTGTGAGTAAAGGTCTTCTGAGCACATTTCCCTCTTTTATGTAGATTCTTTTAAAAGCTGCATTGACATTTCCACTTAAAAAGATTACCAAAAGGGAAATACAAGCACCTCCTCTAATGTCAGAGCCCAATTATCAGTAACCAAAATTTGGGGCAGTAGTGTACTTCCTGAAGGGTACTATGTATATAATTTCCCACCACCACCACCACCTTAATGGTAAAAATAGTATTTGCATGTTTCCAGATATTTGTATGTTTAAGAATCTTAATACTACATTCCTGAAGAAGGGGAAATACAAATGGCAAATCCAGTTAAATCATTCATTCATTCATTCATTCATTCATTCATTCATTCATTCATTCATTCATTCATTCATTCATTCATTCATTCATTCATTCGATTGATTGAATGAATGAATGAATGAATGATAGAATGATTGATTGATGGATTGATATACTGCCCATCTGGCAGCCAAGACCACTCTGCACAGTTTATAACAAATAGACAAGCAACACAGTAACAAAATAATACAATATCAATACATTTGGGGGCACAAATAAAGTGCAGTGAGAACAAAAATACAATACAATAAATTACAGTTTAAATGCATAAAAATATAAAAGACAAGAAGTATGATGGGGTGATGGATGATATAATATCAAGCATTGTTGTATCGTGATGTTACTTGTTCAGGGAAGGCCTGCTTAAATAGCCAGGTTTTAATAACTTCTTGAAGGGGCCCAGTGAAGAGGCCAGGCAAACTTTGGGTGGAAGAGAGTTCCATAGTAGTTGTGGAGGTACTGCCGAGAAGGCCTGATTTCTAGTAGTTGTTTTCTTGGCCTCTCTCAGGATCTGAACTCTCTGTCGCCCTGCCTGTGGTAATCTTATAGGACGGGCAGACCTAACTGGAAGAAGGCGCTTGGCCAGATATCGAGGTCCAAAACTGTTTAGGCCTTATAGGTTAGTACTGAAACTGGTACAGAAGTGAAGAGGTAGCCAGTGTAAGGATATGGAAGCGAAGAGGTAGCCATGGAGGGGGAGATATTTATTTATTTCATTTATACCCTGCCTATCTGGTCATTGTTAGTATTTCCTAACCCCACTCAATAGTCTGGCTGCTGCGTTCTGGATCTGTTGCATTCTCCATAGCAGTTCACAGTCTGAATGGGAGAAGCAGTATAGAAGGGCACCAGTGAACCACTTATTGTTATTTTTCTTCTTTTTTTACAGCTGCCAGGAGAAAATCACAGTTGGATACCTAAAGCAGTCACTAGGAAGGGAGTAAGTGAGGGACTTAAAGGGCAATACACAAAGTTCTCTTTGATTGCTTCTTAAAAGGGCAATGCAGGGAGTCTGCAGTTCTTTACTTTCTATCTTTTCTCTCTGTCCCACCTCTTCCCATTCCGTGTTTCTGACATCAGTGATGCTGCAGCACAAAACTTTGGTGATTTAATCAATACCTTTCCAATTAGGAAAGATAAGAGAGGATCATTTCTAAGGTAAAAAGAGTATATGTTTGTCCTCCTTATTTTGACTCCCCCTTCCCCAATTATATTTGATGCTTGAATACCATCTTTAATACAAGGAATCCACGAGGGTGTTGTTCTGTGCCATCAGTGACCAGCAGTTATTTGCTCTGCCCTGTTTGCCCAAGAAATGTACAAATATAGCTGACTGCATTCATAATTACACATTTACCCTAAGACAGCACAGCTGCCGAGAATGGGTGTACAGTTATGTGAAAAAGGAAGTACACCCTCTTTGAGTTATATGGTTTTACATATCAGGACATAATAAAAATCATCTGGTCCATAGCAGATCTGAAAATTAGGTAAATACAACCTCAGATGAACAACAACACATGACATATTACACCGTGTCATGATTGTAAAACCCTGGAATTCAAAGAGGATGTACTTTTTCACATGACTGTATTGAAATGTTCCTTACAAGCAAAAATCATGATCTTGCAAGCCGTTTCTTCACTCACATTGAGAAACGGTTTGCGATATGCAAAACTGCAATTCCTGCCACTGAGGAATTTTCTGAATAAATCATTCTCTGATTACAGTGCTATCTGAGAAGGGAGGGAACAGATCCTGGCATATTTAGGATATTTCTATGAAATGATTGTTGTACATGAAAAGTGTTTTAGAGATGTACAGTATTTTTAAATTATAGGCTGAATTCGGTGGATATAGTACTGTAAATCCCTAAAGGTGATTTATAAAGGTGCAGCACAAAGAATAAAATAAAATGATGGTGGTGGAACAATGGGTTGCATACAGGATCTTCCTTTATAGGAGGAATAACTCTTTTAGTGCCTCTACCTCTTTTTTGGGGGGATCTCCCTCCCCCTGCATCACAGTTTACCTCATCCAGAAGGGCCTCTTCAGATCCTCTGTAGTGTTTTTGGAGGGATTGTGGGCAATTCCCCAGGCCAGTTGCATATATGTAAATGTGTATCCAACCCAGGGACATTGTAGCGCTACAGGTTAAACCGCAGAAGCCTCTGTGCTGCAAGGTCAAAAGACCAGCAGTCGTAAGATCGAATCCACACTACAGAGTGAGCTCCCGTCACTTGTTCCATTGAAAATTCGATACAGGCTTCATGAGATGTGGCACTATCTACAGGTTAGGAAAGCAACTTATGATTATCTGTTGACAAATAAATACCCTCCCCCACAAAATTGAGATCCAAGAAGCTTATCAGCTTCTCTGACTCAGATGATCACAAAGGGAAAAATCAAGCTTATTTTTTAATTCCCTTTATGGCTCCTATTAATATGGTACTCAGTTCACTCACTCTCTTTCTCTTCATTATGTCATGGCTTTTGTTTCCTTCTACCATCAACACTGGAGAATTGAGACTAGACAAATTGTATTATCCCAGTAATTAGCCATCTCAACAACACAGCAGTATCACTGTGGCAGTAACCCAGTGCAACAATTTGCATAAATGACTTTTTGAGTCCCAGGAAAGCAATTTCTGTAACATTTAGATGGAAAGTAAGTGCTGGGGAGAGCCAGGCTAGTGTTAGATGGCTTGTTGAAATCAGACTAAAGAGAAGACTAGGAGCCACCATTAAAGCAATGGCGAAAATGCTGCATGTTTCATTAGAAGAGTTGTCACATTGGATTCCTGTAGCAAAGGCAGCAGAATTTGCCCTCTTGGAGCTGTGCAAAATGGTGCCTAGGGATGTCTCTCTTTCCATTTCTTAGACTCACCACCAACACTCTCATTCCATCCCAGTTCTCTATTATATACTTTATTTCATGTTTCTTCCTGCATGCAAGTTTTTTTGCAAACATGTATACATTTGTACACATTTTTGTAATGTGTTTTTTTTAATGGATTAAAGCATGCTGTTATGTGTGAGAAATGCCTGATGTCCAAGCTGGATTTAAAAAAGGAAGAGGCACTCGAGATCACATTGCAAATATTTGCTGACTACTAGGGAGCACTAAAGAATTTCAGAAGATGAACAGTCTAGGCTTGATAGACTACAGCAAAGCCTTTGACTGTGTAGCTCATGAGAAAGCTATGGGTTGTGAAAGAAATGGATGTGTCCTCCTGATGCATAACTTGTACTGTGGACAAGAAGCTCCTGTTAGGACAGAATATAGAGAGACAGGTGTCCTATGGGCAAAGGTGTCAGATAAAGGTGTATTTTATTCCCTTATATCTTCAATCTTTAAGCAGAACATATACGGAAAATCGGACTGAATTCAGAACTACACAACATCAGCACTGACAAAGAAGAAACTGAAATAGTTAGAGATTTTTCTGGACCTTGGTTCAGTCATCAATCCGAATAGAGACTGTGGCCAGGAAATCAGAAGATGATGGGGAGTGGGAAGGGCAGCAATGCAGGAACTAGAAAAGATTCTCAGGCATAAGATGTCATTGGAGGTCAAGACCAAGATCATCCATGCTCTTGTATTTTTTATCACCAGGTATGAGTATGAATGCTAGACAGTGAAGGACGCTGACAGAAAAAAAATGATTTGTTTAAAATGTGGTGCTGGAAGAAAATTTTGCAGATACCCTGGATTGCCAGAAAGACAAACAAGTGGGTCCCAGATCAAATCAAACCTGAACTATCCCTGGAGGCAAAAAAAAAATTAAACTGAGGCTGTCCTACTTTGGGCACATCATGAGAAGACAGGAGTCTTTGGAAAAGTTAATACATAATACTAGGAAAGGTGGAAGGCAACAGGAAAAGAGGAAGACCAAATTATGAGATGAATTGACTTCCCAAAGGAAGCCACAGGCTTGAGTCTACAAGAGATGAGCAGGGGGGGAGGCAGGCCATTTTGAGGAGAGCTCATCCATAGGGTCTCGGTGAGTTGGTGGTGACTTGACAGCAAATAACAACAACAATTTAATTTTGATTTATCGGCAATCCTAATCTCATTTTCAATGTATGTGAGATAGTTAAGGAATGATCGGCTATTGGCATTACTCAGTAAGTTTCCATGGCTGAGCAGAGATTTGAACTCAGGTCTCCTGAGTTCTAGTCCAACCATCTCTGCAGCACATCACATTGGGTGTCATATTAGTGTGAATTTCTTTTCAATCAAATGCATTTTAGCCCTGTATCCATAGCTTTGTAAGAATGTTTTCTTCACCCATCATAAACCTTAGAAATGCCTGAATTTCTGAGGGAAGGCCTGATTTGGTTCACTGCCAATAGGAGGAAGCGTTTATTTTTGTAGGGAAATGCGAATTTAGCAAAAACAATTTCTTTCTCCCAACCCACCATTCATATCCCACTCCTGCAGAACTAAAAAAAAAAAAATTAGCAGCATAATAAAAGCAGGAAAGCTTTCCCTGAAAAGCCCTCTGCAGAACATAAGGCAGCTTGAGGAGGTCTTGTCCAGCATTTTCAAGATAGAAAGTTACAGGATCAGCAAAGATGAGATCTCAAAAAAATTGGAACACTGCTAATTATATTTAAAATGAAGATCACTCCAGAACAATCCCGCTACGCAAATTTAGGTTTTTTTTCTCACCAGCCTCCACTGTAATTTTGTCTGTCTTTCTCCGTATACATATTTATTAACTAACAATCCAGAAAATAAGGCTGAAATGAAACCCTGCATACAATATGGTACATGGAGTTCATTACTCAGGAGGTAGCGATGAACATTAATTACAATGTTTATAGCATGTACAGATGTTAGGAAACACCATTTGGCAGTAGGTTCCAATGAACATATAAGCAACAAAACAAGTATTGTACCAGTGTTATTTTTAACAAAGGACAGGTTGCAGAAAAGTGCACATGTTCTCCTTACATTTGTATACAGAAATCATCATACTTAGAATGGTTATTTTATTTTATTTTCAGGTTAAATTAAATAGAAGCTCCAGAGGAAATGTTTGGTTTACTGGTTCATCTATCTTCTCTTCTGTATCAGAAATTCTAGACAGCAAGTTTTACTGTAGCCTAATATGGATCACTTTTGTCATGAGTTGCATCTGAATTGTTTTAATAGTGCAATCCTACCCACGTTTCCTCAGCAGTAAAGCCCATTAAGTTGAACGAAGCTTAGTTCCAGGTAGATGTGTCTAGGATTGCAGTCATATCTAAGAATGTCACACTCAATGTGCAGTTAGCATCAGTGGAGGCTGGTCTATTAGGGTTAGTGGGGGACTGTCTCATCTTTGGTTTAGCCCAGGGGTGTCCAACCTTTCACCTTCCCTAGGCCACATTAGAAGATGAAAATTTGGTTTGGGCCGCACATACATTTGGTTTGGGTCGCATGGGGGGGCAGCCTTAGCCATCCTCCGCAGCCCTGCTCCAAGCGTGCTTACCGGCAGCTGCGATCTCAGCAGAGGCTGCCAGCTTCGACTCCGGCGGCTTTATGGGGTTGGGAGGGGGTCCACCTATTGATGGGGAAGGCACAATGCAGTCACGCAGCCCCCCTGTCCCCTCCCTTCCCGCTCTTTCCTTCCTTCCCTCTCTCCCCCTCTACCGTTGTGACATGTCCCAGCCACATTCCGGCTGCAAGCGCCGGCAGTGTATCTTGAAACTTTGGAATTTCTTTTAAAATAAAAAATTGCACTGGGCCGCATTATGAGCTGACCTGGGCCGCATGCGGCCCTTGGGCCGCAGGTTGGACAAGCCTGGTTTAGCCTGTATCCTTAGCTCACTCATTCTTGCCTATTCTTCTTATGAAAGGCAGGGGAGTCTGTGTGTCTGTGTGTCTGTGTGTGCGCGCGCGTATGTCATCCTGGGTTCAATAGTAAAATTCAGTGCCACCTGGTGGCAAAACTGTATAATGATGCTATCCACACATTGACAGCAGAGGAACATAGGGAAGATAAACATTAGGGGAGTATCAACCATCCAATCCAATTTGTGTCCAAATATTTGCTGTACAGATTGGGACCCACCTGAACTGGCTGGCAGGTGGCTAAAGCAATTTTGTTCCTCAGTTTCTGTGGGTATTTATATATTTCTGGAAAGGGGGAGAAACTGGGTCCAGGCTTGGTCCCAGGCTATTTGAAGATTCATATTAACCCATGTGGAATGACATTAGAAGGACAGATTCTGAAGATGAAGCTCCAATACTTTGGCCCTCTCATGAGAAGAGAAGACTCCCTGGAAAAGCCCCTGATGTTGGGAAGTGTGAAGGCAAGAGGAGAAGGAGACGACAGAGGACAAGATGGTTGGACAGTGTCATCAAAGCTACCAACGTGGCATGAACAGAACATGGACAGAGTTCCTAATCCAGTCCTCTGAAGATGCCGGCCACAGAGACTGGTGAAATGTCAGGAAGAACAACCTTCAGAACAGGCCTGGAAGGAAAAAAACAAGGTCTGCCTATACATCCACGTTTTTAATTGATTTTTAAAAGTACCCAGTGAGGGTGCAGCACGAATCTCCGGAGACAGATTGTTCCAGAGGCAAGGAGCCACTGCCGAGAAGGCCCGGAAGGAAAAAAACAAGGAACCAGGCCTTCTCGGGGGTGGCTCCTCGCCTCTGGAACAATCTGCCTCTGGAGATTCACGCTGCACCCTCGCTGGGTACTTTTAAAAATCAATTAAAAACGTGGATGTATAGGCAGGCCTCCCCCCCCCATTTAATTCCTGACCCTCTTCCCTTCTCTCTCTATTTGATTTATTTTGTATTTTTCCCATCTTGCAGAATTATTTAATTGTTATAATTTTTCGTATATTTGTTATGACCAGATAGGCGGGGTATAAATAGAATAAACAAACAAACAAACAAACCACGGTCAAAGAGCCTGAAAAACCCACAAGACCAACATGAATTTGACCAAACTCTGGGAGGCAGTGAAAGAAAGGAGGACCTGGCTTGCTCTGGTCCATGGGGTCATGAAGAGTCAATCGTGACTTAATGACTAAACAAATTAACCCATATGAGCCTCCTTGACTTTTAAGATCTTCTCAGGAGGCCCTTGTCTCAGTTCCACCACTTTCCAAAGCTCACTAGGTGACGACACGAGAGGGGGCCTTCTCAGTGGCTGCTCCCAGGCTTTGGAATGCACTCAAACCCAGGGCGGCCCCTCCTTCTTGACAGATGAAGACTTTCCTCTTCAGGCAGGACTTTTAGTAGTAAGTTATCTCAGGAATGCTGGTATTTAATTGATAGGTTTTTAATTTTTAAAATGTACTGCTTTACTTTTAATGTATGTTTTTTTTAAATGTGATATTTATATAGTGTTGTGAAAATTTCTCCTCGTAGCAAGATTTCTTTGTCTGAAGGTTTTCCTTTTTTTCTTTTTCTTTTTAAGGAATGGGTAATTCTTGTGTAAAGTCTAACAAGATTTCTTGGATGTTTTGTGATAATTGTTTTCCAGAAGAAGAAGAAATCTGCACAGAATTGTTACCACACCTATCCAAAAGTATACTTTTCTTGTGCAAGGTTTTCTGAAAAGAAGGATAAATGATTTCAATGGGTCAATGAGGCTTGTTTTCAAGCAAATACGTTGTTTTGCTCTAATTTATTCCTATAGCTGTTGGCTATTTAAAAGGAGTTTGATTTAAAATCAGTATAATGGGTCTTATTTCTTAAGATGATTGGACATCAGAATCAATGCTGGCTGTATAAGGTCTAATCAACATGCTTAGTGCCAGTCCCACTTGCATGATTAACATTAGAGATGGGAAGGAACTGCCGTTTTAGTGGTTCACTCTGGTTCATTCATCAGCCAAACAAGGTGTTCAGCACTTCAAAGCCCCGACTCCTCTAGCAGCTGCCCAATCAGAGGTGGCACCCAGAGGAGACAGAGCAGGGAAGCCAGGCCACTGCCTCCGAGTGGGCACCCACCAGATGAGACAGGGCTTTGAAGCACTGAACACCTGTTCAGCCCATAAACTTCCAAAGTTTGTGCCCATCTCTGGTTAACATCCTCCCTAAATATTACTGCAACTTCTTTAATAGACATTTGGGAAAGAGAAAATCTAAAGCTTCATATCACAGAAACAGTATGATTTGTCTTTGGCTTATATCTTTGACAAAACATTCAGTCACCTTTGGCCTCCTATCCCCAGCTGAAATCTCTAGGATGTTAAAAAGAATGATGACTAGACATGTGAAATCCCCAAACTCAATTTAGGGACAGCCTGTTGTATGCTAATTGCCTTATGTTCTATCTGCTAATAATCATGAACTCTGAGGTTAATAGTGAAATGAGGGGGCTTTCTGGTCTAAAGGTAAATTTGATTTCCCACTTTGGAACTGCAAAGAGGGCAATCATTTGCTACGTTAAAGGCCCTACATTAAAGGCCAATGGATAAAGAATCTGCACAGGTGCCGTTAATGGTTATGTTTTTAATTGTCAGCAAGGAATTCAATATTGTATTTCCCTTTTTCATGTATGTAGACACTGAAAATAGATTATAGCAATATTTTTAAAGCAGGGAAATGGAGAGTGGGATTTTTTTATTTTTTATTTTTTTTCCTTTTTTGCTACATTTCAAGAAAAGAGAATTTAGCTGCACAAGTTGAATTTATCTTATTTTTTAAAACTTATGTGTATTCTTCTTGAATTAAAAAGAAAAGACTCTGTGGTCTGTGTACAGAATCAAAACATCAGGATGGGTAGACACAGCAGGACTCTTTTTTAGGTTAAGAGCTTGAGGGAGCAGAGGAAGAAAGAAAATAGTTCCCTGAAATGCCAAGAAGGCCAGAATGTCTGACTCCCTTTACATCTCATCATCCAGCCACAGAATATCTGCAGCCTTTTGCTTAGAATCACTAAACACACCCAAAGAAGGAGAGAACATGGTCTAATTTCTGTAGTTCAAGCTGTGTTTGGTGCACAGAGAACCTGCATCTTCACTTTTGGCCTTTCTCACCACTATATGAACACAGCTGCCTGGAAAATTGTGCCTGACTCCAACATGTGTATTTGAAAAATGTGAAAGAGAGAGAGAGAGAGAGAGAGAGACTGGGCATTTGAATTCCTATTACCTGAGTAGGGAGAGAAGAGAGGAATAGGCTGCATGGAGTAGAGGAGAAAAAGAAAATGTTATTAGGCTGAAAGTAGAGAAGGGCCAACATCAAAGAAAAATGGCAGAGGAGAAAGAAGAGAAAGAATACGGTGAGTGTGCAACTAATTGACTCTTAACCTGAGCAAAGGCAGGTACTGTATGTTCCTAAGTATCTTCTTCAAAGAGATAAATGAACTTCCATGATTTGCTGCATGAACAAGCATGGCATGTACAAAAGCAAAGTGCTCCAAAATGACTTGAGGAGGAAATCTGAAACTTTCCCACACCTCTAAAAGACATGTACCATTGATCATCCATCACTCCGTGTTGATTTAGTAGAATTAAACAAACACTTCTCCCATAACTGGCTTGACCACATTAATAAGCAAGTTGGGTAAGTTTCACATTCTTGGCCGCATCCTCTGAACTTGTCTGGAGAGAACTGCCTTTGGGAAAAGTCGCATATCTGCAGTACCACAAAGCCGACCCTACCTATACAGTTTTGTGGTGTGAGTGGCGGACTCCAAACCATTACTATATGGAAGCTGCTTTCAAGTGTTGCCGCTTAAAATTACAGATCACCACACACAGGCTATCTTCATACAGCTGGCTTGTTTGTCCAGCTTCCAGTCACATGGAAGATATTATGGACTATCATTAGAGGGGTCATTATATGTAGGTGGGCCACTTGATCCTTGTCTGGGAAATAAAAGAACAAATAGTCATAACAAGCTGAGAATTTACTACAGCTACTGCTGGCTGCAAGCCCTGTAGGAATGGTGTATTGTAACAGAGGGCCATTTATATCCATGGATGTTTCCTTGATTTAAGAAAATCAAGATGACGAGAATATGTTATTTAGGTATCAGAAGAGCTCTGCCTCGTTTTCTCTATGCTCAGTTTACTAGAGATGTGAATCTCAGAATCTCCCATTCTCAGCAAGAGGGGAAATTCCTCTTTTCGTGGCAAGATTTCCTTCTTTGTGTGAAGGTTTTCTCTCCCCCCCCCCTTTCTTTTTAAAGAATGGGTAACTCTTGTGGAAAGCCTCACAGGGTTTCTTGGATGTTTTGTGATTATTGCTTTCCATAAGAAAAAAAATCTGTGCAGAATTGTTACCACACCTATCCAAAAGGATACTTTTCGTGTGCAAGGTTTTCTGAAAAGAACATCAGGCTGCACAGACTATAACAGTTTATTGCGCAAAAGAATAAGTAAACAAGAACCAGAAATCAGGGTGGGTGGGTCTTGTTTTTGAGGTCCCAGTAAGAAGTCTCAGACTGGCGATGCCCGGAAAAATCAAAGAATGAGAGAAAAATTTTAGTACGCTCTGCATCCCTAAAATTAACCAGATTTTGTCATGCTCTCTGCCTTCCATTCCCTTGGCCATCATTTTTTTGGCTCCACTTTAAGCCCATTCCAGTTTGTCTCTGTCCTTCCTAAAATGCAGAGACTAGAACCAAACATGGTATTTTTGTTGACGTTGGATGGGTTCAGTGTGTTTTCTTTGCAGTTGTGAGTGTCTTCTCAATGGGCAAATCACATGGCAGGCAGATGCTATTGTACAGCATTTTATGGTCCAGTCCAGTCTATACTTGTGAATAAAGCATGCTAACTGGGGAGTGACAACTTTGACCCCATATGAAACTCAGACCCTGCCTCACCAAGAGGAGGCTAACCTCAATCTGAGGTAATTCCGCTTGTGCCTTATGTAAATATTCAAGCCAATCGCAGAGGTTTTAACAACCTACAATTAACCCAATATTGTATCTCCAACCCACAGCCCTTATGGTTTGGTATGAGAACACAATAAATGTAATCAGTTGTCCCAAATTACACATGCATCGCCTGTGAGATTCAGAAAGGCTGCGCTTCTCAAGGACAAAGGCATGGGCTAAGCCCCAGCATCTCACTTTGTTTTCTCCAGCCATCTTTTGTGAAGTGTCATGGGAAAAATTCTAATGAGTTTCTTTACACTGCTGAAAGGAGGTGGGGGGGCACTGATGTGGGATCTGTCAAACACAAGTATGTTTCTCTCTGTGTTGGTTCTTTTGATTGGTTCTTTCACGTCAAGATCTTTACCCTACACATTTCTGCTTCCTGAATAAGAGGCAGAAGGTGGAGGTAGTACACTTAAACACTTAATTGTACTTGCAGAGTACAGTATGTTAACAATACAGCATACTTTATTTTTTTTTATTCCACACATCCCATCTTGGACATTGCCTTCCTCTCACGCCCCAACTGGGTGAGTTCTCAATTGACAGTGAGCCAGAACACTTCCCCCACACCTGAAAAGAGGGATGAACTCCTGAACTTTTCAGGATGGGACCCTCTGGGCCCAGAAGGCTACGTCCCAAAAGAGGACAGCTCAGGGGGCCTGAGTCAGCAGAGGAGGTCGGGCTGCTGTACGTAGTATACATGACCTCGGCTTTGGTCTCCCGGGACACCTCCTTACATGGTAAAAATCTTTTCTCACGCCTTCAGATTATTGTATCAGGAGGAAAAATGATCCCACGAGGACAGCAGTAGTAAACAGACAAGAAATCACAGGAAGAAAGAGCAATTTAGGTAGGCTTTGGATTAGTACGACTTTATGATTCAAAACAAATTAGTTGTTTTCCTTATTTCGTAAACTGCTGCCCCCAAGCTGAGTATGGTGTGTGTGTGTGTGTGTGTGTGTGAATTTAAAAATCCAATTTTTAAAAAAAGTCTTTTAAAAGGTTTTTTTTGGGGGGGGGGGTAAAGTGTTTAGTGATATACAGCCTGTTAATGAATGGTTATTTCTAAGACATCCAGTTCTTCTTTTGCATAGATTAATGTATTACATCAGGCATTTTAGTTGTAAACATGAATAGATTTGTGAAAAACTGCCTGTGTGGGACAATGCTGTGCTTGTTTCCTAATTCCCAGCTCCTTATCTGTACAAAACTTCCAATGCCTGCGGCTCAGGCATTTTGATGAATAAAGACCCACAGTTTGTATGCCCCTGTATCTCCATTTAAGCCTTTAACTACCTAATGTTACACAACATCATGATTTGTTTGTGTGTGTGTACATTTCTCTCAATATTTGCATTTTTGCAATATGCTCACTAATGCATGTTCTTAATTCGTTTTAAATATGAATAATCCACAGCTTTTAGCTTTTAATGTTGTGTTTTTAATGATGTAAGCTGCCCTGAGTCCTTTTTAGGAGAAAGGTGGGGTAAAAATATTTTCAACAAACTCCAGGTGATTAGCGCAAATAAAGAGCTAGGCTTCTGGAACCGAAAACAGCTGTTGCCCTCCTCAAATCATATATCCTTACATCCAGAGGAAAGCCTTCTTTCAGTTGCTAGAGCTTTGCTCGAGCCCAAAGCTCCTTGTGCTCTATGAACCCTCAAGCAGTGTTATGAAGAATAGCTTATGGTGAGACAAATGCTGAAAGCATCCCTCCTCAGCTTTAAAACACAATGGAAAACTTTGGCCAAACAGAGCTTCACAGGCTAATTGAAACCCTGCCGGGACTCCTTCTGTTGTGTAAAGTCCTTGGCAGTTTTGCAAATAATATGCCAGAAACAAAGGTTCTAATTTCAAGGATAGCAGTGTAATTTTTATTGCTTCTTCCTGCATCCTTTTTCTAAAAAAGCTGATAAGAACAAAGAAGCATTGTAATCTTATGTGCTAGGACTCAGGAAATGCAAGGTTCAGTTAATTATCAAGCAATCACATGCTGAACACATTAGTTTATGCAGCACACTAGGGATAAGAGGCCACAGATAGATATATAGCTTGTTTTTGTTTTCATTTGAAAAGGAGCCTCAACTCAGCTTCCCACTGATTGCAATGAACAACAAACAATAGAAGGTAAAAAGCCAACTTGCTGCTATGTTGTAGTACACTCTGTCCTCCTCATTCCTGCTTGCACTCTGCAGTTATGTGACTTTGGCAAGGGTCTCCTGTGTTTGGTATCTATGCATCTTCCTGTCTCTCTGCTCTGGTCAAGGCTCCGGCTGCTGATACCCTCAGTAATAGTGAAGCTGCACTGGGGCTTGTATGGGACGCAATCAGAGAGACCAACAGATAGTGATCATGGTGTCTGGGGAATAGCCCCAAATATCACTCATCTAAGCTGTGTAAGGAACACCTTAATTAAGGAACTAGATTTGGTGGACAGAGTGCCTAAAGAACTATGGATGGAGGCTCATAACATTGTACAGGAGGCAGCAACAAAAACCATCCCAAAGAAAAGGAAATGCAAGAAAGCAAAGTGGCTGTCCAACGAGGCCTTAGAAATAGCAGAGAAGAGAAGGGAAACAAAATGCAAGGGAGATAGGGAAAGTTACAGGAAATTGAATGCAGACTTCCAAAGAACAGCAAGGAGAGGCAAGAGGGCCTTCTTAAATGAACATTCCAATGAAATATAGGAAAATAACAGAAAAGGAAAAACCAGAGATCTGTTCAAGAAAATTGGAGATATTAAAGGAACATTTTGTGCAAAAATGAACATTATAAATGACAAAATGGTAGGGACCTCACAGAAGTAGAAGACATCAAAAAGAGCTGTCAAGAATACACAGAGAAGTTATACCAGAAAGATCTGGATGTCCCGGACAACCCAGATAGTGTGGTTGTTGACCCTGAGCCAGACATCCTGGAGAGTGAAGTTGAGTGGGTCTTAGAAAGCATGGCTAACAACAAGGCCAGTGGAGGTGATGACATTCCAGTGGAACTATGTAAAATCTTAAAAGATGACATTGTTAAGGTGCTAACTCAATATGCCAGCAACTTTGGAAAACTTTGCAGTGGCCAGAGGATTGGAAAAGATCAGTCTATATCCCAATCCCAAACAAGGGCAGTGCCAAAGAATGTTCCAACTACCATACAATTGCACATATTTCACATGCTAGCAAGGTTATGCTCAAAATCCTACAAGGTAGGCTTCAGCAGTATGTGGACCGAGAACTCCCAGAAGTACAAGCTGGATTCCGAAGGGGCAGAGGAACTCGAGATCGAATTTCTATCATGCGCTGGATTATGGAGAAAACTAGAGAGTTCCAGAAAAACATCTACTCCTGCTTCATTGATTGTGTGGACCACAGCAAACTATGGCAAGTCCTTAAAGAAATGGGAGTGCCTGACCACTTTATCTATCTCCTGAGAAATCTATATGTGGGACAGGAAGCAAGAGTTAGAACTGGATATGGATCAACTTACTGGTTCAAAATTGGGAAAGAAGTACCATAAGGCTATATATTTTTCCCCTGTTTATTTAACTTATATGCAGAACACATCATGTGAAAGGCAGGACTGGATGAATCCCAAACTGGAATTAAGATTGCCAGAAGAAATATCAACAACCTCTGATCTGCAGATGATACCACTCTGATGGTAGAAAGTGAGGAGGAATTAGTGAGTGTGAAAGAGGAGAGTGCCAAAAATGGTCTGAAGTTCAACATCAAAAAAACTAAGATCATGTCCACTGGTCCCATCTCCTCCTGAGAAATAGAAGGGGGAGGTACGGAGGCAGTAACAGATTTTACTTTCTTGGGCTCCATGATCACTGTAGATGGTGACAGCAGCCCCGAAATTAAAAGACCCCTGCTTCTTGGGAGGAAAGCGATGACAAACCTAGACAGCATCTTAAAAAGCAGAGACATCACTTTGCCGACAAAAGTCCACATAGTCAAAGGTATGGTTTTTCCAGCAGCAATGTATGGAAATGAGAGCTAAATCATAAAGAAGTCTGACCACCAAATAATTGATGCTTCTGAATTGTGGTGCTGGAGGAGACTCTTGAGAGTCCCCTGGACTGCAAAGAGAACAAATCCATCCATTTTGAAGGAAATCAACCCCAAATGGTCACTGGAAGGACAGATCCTGAAGATGAGGCTCCAATACTTCGGCCATCTCATGGGAAGAGAAGACTCCCTGCAAAAGACCCTGATGTTAAGAAAGTGTGAAGGCAAGAGGAGAAGGGGACAATAGAGGATGAGTTGGTTGGACAGTGTCATCGAAGCTACCAGAATGAATTTGACCCAACTCTGGGAGGCAGTGGAAGACAGGAGGGCCTGGCGTGGTCTGTTCCAAGGGGTCACAGAGAGTCGGACATGACTTAACAACTAAACAGCAAAAGCTGTGTAATCCTCAAATGATTAGGTGCATAGAATAACTTTCTCCAGGCTGGTATACCCAGATGTGTTCAACCACAACTTCCATTGTTCCCAACCAGTGGAGGAATTCCTGTCCATCATGTTGGAGGGATGGAACAAGGCTGGGGAAGGCTGGCTCATTCAAAAACAAATATCTTTAATCTGAAAATAGGAGGCTGCATCATCAAGATACAGGATGTCCTCGATCAAAGATATAGAGAAAGTAGATTTCCATATACTTTGAGTACGTTAATTTATCTGTAAAGAGGCAAATTTGGAAATAACGGGCAGTGTTTTGTTCAATATTTATGTATGGGAAGCTGCCAGAGTAATCTGATGAGGTGCTGGTTGTGCACAGACACATGCCTGATGGTTGTGACCTGGTTGTTTGATCAAGCATCTAACTGGGCATGACTGGCACCTCGGCAGACCCCCTGCAGAAGCTTTCACAGCTGGAGGTCTGTGCTTGTAAATATTGGAAAGGTTTCTGACCAGTGATCATAACTTGCATATAAATAAAATACACCCCACTTTATTGGGGAAGATGGCGGCCAGGTGACCTGTGTTTCTGATCAGTCTGTGCAGAAGCGAAGTGCTGGCGGGCATTCTGATCATTCTTGATGTTTAAGCCACAGAGGTTTACCCTTATTCTTCAGATAAGATGCCCCACAAGAACATCATGAACTGTCAAAATAGAGTGTGGACAGGCCTTCAAATATGGGACTGTAAACTAAGTGCATTAAATCATCCATTGTCCAAACAGGTGCTGTGACAATCTGGTCCTTCTGTAGTCATATCCTTATTAGGCAGCAACGACCTTGACAAAAAATGCAGGAAGTGCTACAGGGTTCGGATGGTCTCGTTCACATTTTTTAAATTGACCACATGACATAAAAGCAAATGCGAATCACTCTGGAGCCGAGAGAGAGAGAGAGAGAGAGAGAGAGAGAGAGAGAGAGAGAGAGAGAGAGAGAGAGAGAGAGAGAGAGCTGTAGTTTTCCCCCTCCATCACTGGGGCTTCTCTTTATTTCCATAGTGGATCCATTCACATTGGTTTGAACAGTGTGACTGCTTTAACCCATGCAGAAAAGTGTGTGCTGTGGTTGGCGTGAATATGTTTTGGTTGGAGAGGACAAAGATCCAGTCTGGGAGGATCTTTGTCCCTGCCAACCACATTTTAAAAATAAACAGCTTGGTACCAGTACTGCAACCTTTCTAGCACCTGGTCACCCTCATCTACTCCCATCAGTCTGTGCTTTCATTGTGCAGCTGTGGCAGCTGCTGATCTCTGGCCAGCTCCCCCCACCCCATCTTGTTCTTGCCTCTCCCTTCCATTCTAGGAAATATTTCACATTGCTTCCCTCTTTTTCTTTCGAGTTCACTCTTCCCCCTTTTTCTTTTCCCTGTCATCTTGCATGTTGTACAGAGAATGCCTATTTAGCCTTTCCAATTTCTCCTAATGAGCTAGAAGGAATAAAGTAAAGTGAGTGAAAACTAAGAGGCGATTTTGAAGCGTGTTAAAATTGCATCCAATACATTTCCACACACTGTTTTTTCTTAACATACTAATATACTATAATACTTCGCCTTCTGCATAGCAAGAAGAGATTATTTGTGGTGGCCCAAATTATTCTGTTGCCTGAGGCAACAAGCACCCCCATTCCAAGTAGACTAGTAGCTGAATCATAACTGAACATGGATGACAGGACATGAATCTTTGCTGCACCTGAGGGCAGCAGGCTAACTTGATCGGAGAGACAGTAGACTCGAAAGCCTCCCAGCATCTGTAACCTGAAGTGGTTGCCTCACCCTGTCTAACGGTAGGGTTGGCCTATCTGGAAATAAGTATAGAGCTATCATGGATATTACCCAGACAATACTCTAATATCTGGGGAGGAGGTATGCATTCCAAACAGAGCGTCGTTTAATCGTTTAGTCGTGTCCAACCCTTCGTGACCCCATGAACCAGAGCACGTCAGGCCCTCCTGTCTTCCACTGCCTCCTGGAGTTGTGTCAAATTCATGTCGGTTGCTTCGATGACACTGTCCAACCATGTCATCTTCTGTCGTCCCCTTCTCCTCTTGCCCTCACACTGTCGTCCCCTTCTCCTCTTGCCCTCACACGGATTGCTGCCTTGTCATGGCGAAGGGCCTTGAATAACTCAGAGAAGCTATGGGCTATGCCGTGCAGGGACACCCAAGACGGACAGGTCATAGTGGAGAGTTCTGACTAAACGCAATCCACCTGGAGTAGGAATTGGCAATGCCACTCCAGTGTTTTTGCCAAGAATGTCCCATGATCAGAAACCAAACAGAGCAGCAATGAAGAATTTCCAGTTTTAGTCCTTCATTGGCTCTTGACAGAACATCTCATCTGCCTTGGCCATGTTTGATTATTGGTAGGATACCTACATCCCAGAACTGTCAGAGGAACATCTCATACTGGATCTAAATATGTGTATATGTATCATTTACATAGAAGTGGGTTGAAAGACATTGAAGAAAACTGTTTACATCAGAGTAGTTCCATCAAGGGATACCTATAGCAGTTTGCAAACAGCTTGCTTCTTGTTTGGCAGATAACCACTGAAGTGAGCATGAGGAACTGTCACCTATGTATGTTCTGATTTGACACAACTTGTATTTATAGTATTGTTAAGTTGACCTTCCCACTCTGTCTGAGATGAGGTTTAGTATCACCAGGTGGGCATTAGAAACCATTTCAAATGGTTTGGAATGGACTGATCCTTGAGTAAATCCACTCAAGCACATCTATAGTCACTCACAGAAGAAGGTGAGGGAGGGTCAGAGGTCAGGCAAGTTACTTTTTCAAACTACAACTCCCCCAACCCCCCCCCCCCAGCCTGTAAGACTGGTGTTGTAATCCAGAAAAGTAACTTCATCACGCTCTGGGAGATGTCACAAAACAGTTCAGAAATGGACCAGGATGGATCTCAAAAACATAGCTAGAGGAAGAAATCACTTTAGCAAAAATGTGGCAGCCTCTAAAATCTACTTTTTTTTTCTCCTTCACAAAATGTTTTTAGCATACTTTCTGGAATTAGCATTATTCACATCTTTGAGAAAGAAAGATTGTTTATTTTACAGTAACCAAATGGACCTGGCTGACGCCTTCCCTGTCCCAGCAAGGGTACCCAAGTTAATCTCCCAGAAAGAAACATGTTTATTATGGGTCTAATTTTCTAAATAAACAGTCTCACTATGCCTGCCTCATAGAAAAATAGCAGTGGGTATTAGACAGTGTATTTAGTCCTTGGAAACGAAATTCTGTCATGCCAGTCAGAGTTAATCAAATTTATGAGCTTACATAACAATCTCATTTTTCGTTAACTGCCTTGAGAAGGAAACCTAAGGAAGGGGGAAACTGGTGTTCCAGTAATAATGTTGTAATCTATTTTGTCTTTCCAATTTAACTACTCCTGCCAACTTGTATGGTTTTTTTTCTCCCTGTGGAACTTCAGCACTTAGGACTGAGTGATCGAGCTACTGCAAGGAGACCCTTGGGGTCAATTTTTGGTAGGAAATGGAATAGATTTCCTGAGTCTTCTTGTAAAGTGGTGATGAGGGGGTATATTTATAATGCCAGTTTCCTTGCTTTATTTCAGTGCAGTGAAGTGATTCCACAGTTACCATTTGTTGTCTGTTTAGCCATGATGCTCACTCAACCCTTGCAAACATTCTTGTCAGCAGCACGTGAAGGCTGATGAAACCCAGGTTCAAATTCTCACTCAGCCAAGATGACCATGGCCCTGTCACTATCTGCTGATTTAAACCCCAATTGCTATGGCTATTTGCTGCAGCTGAGTAATGCAAGACAGCCTTAAAGAGCTCTGATGAGCTTCAATAACTTAAATCAGAAGACTGATGTGCTTTAACTTGAGGATGCTTTGATGAGCATCAAAGGCATGATAGTTGCCCAAAGAAGCTACATCAAAGGAGTACATACATTCTGGAGACCATAAGTAATGGGCTCAGAACCATTGGAAACTTCTTAACCTCTGGGACAAAGAAACTGAATAGCGAGAGCAGCCAGCCATATACAGGTGAGGTATCTTTTCAAGAAAACGTCTTTGGGACGATGAGGTTTGAGATGAGCAGATACTGTGAAGTGGAATTGCTTGCTTCGATGCCTCTGCAACAACGTCCATAACAGAGAGAACCCCAAGAGACAAACCACCTTGCTTCCAGTGCTCCTCTATTAATGGGATGGGTACGGAAACGTTTGGTTCAGTACGGTCTTCTTTCAGTGTAGGGTAAGGGTTTTATTTGTTTCTTTATTTCTCACTATTCTGTCAAATAAAGGGTCCCCCCCCCCGAGCCTGGTGAGCTCTGTCTCTTATGCTGGGATGATGCTATTTTGCCTGTATAATCAAGTCTTTCTCACACATTATCTTGAACCAAGATCATTCTTAGTATATTAGTTAATGTAAAGTAGCTTGTCTGTAGCCTCACGCTTGTACCTGCATCCCCTATTTTGCTACACTACTTTACCATGGGTTGTCAGGAGTTTTCACTAGTAACTTTGTGATATGGAGCAGGTATCAGGTTGTTTGACTTACAGGGCAGTATGGATTGAAACCTCAAAGGAACTGGCAGCCAGTAGGAAGCAGAGGATAGAAAGGTAAAGGTAAAGGTTCCCCTTGACAGTTTTTGTCCAATCGTGTTTGACTCTAGGGGGCAGTGCTCATCCCCATTTCCAAGCCATAGAGCCAGCGTCTGTCTGAAGACAATCTTCTGTGGTCACGTGACCAGCACGGCTTATACACGGAACACTGTTTACCTTCCCACCGAGGTGGTACCTATTATCTACTCGCATTTTACCTGCTTTCGAACTGCTAGGTTGGCGAGGAGCTGGGACAAAGCGACGGGAGTTCACTCCGTTGCGTGGATTCAGTCTTATGACTGCTGGTCTTCTGACCCTGCAGCACACAAAGGCTTCTGCGGTTTAGCCTGCAGCGCCACCACATCCCACTAGAGGATAGAAATGTTACTTTTAAAAAACTACAATCTCTCGACTACC
Organism: Pogona vitticeps; assembly: GCF_051106095.1. Taxonomy (NCBI): domain Eukaryota; kingdom Metazoa; phylum Chordata; class Lepidosauria; order Squamata; family Agamidae; genus Pogona; species Pogona vitticeps. The sequence goes on along the minus strand of NC_135783.1, from coordinate 64,244,027 downwards.
ACCAGTCCAGAAAGTACATTTTCCAAACCCTGGTATGAAATGTGTTGACTGAACGTCCCAGACTAATGTAAATTCTACAAGCCTTGACTGCTCAACAGAACATCTTCCCGTCTGTTTAGCTGCCTACATTTCAGACTCAAGCTGAAAAGCTGTTCTTTGTGTCTCCTGATTCCATCGTCTCTGCACTTTCCAGGCCTAGACGGGACATCAGTGGTTCTGGCTGAGCTAGGAACCAAATGCCTCTGTTAATCTCAAATGACTGCCGTAGTGTCTCCTGCTGGGTGCAAAGCTGATCAACCTGGTTTGCCCTTCCTCTTCATCCTTCTTGCGAATCCAAACATTTGAGGAGGGAGAAATATAGACAACCAGAATGCTAACCCTCTTTGACCACTGGAAGCAACACACACACACACACACACACACACACACACACACACACACACACACACACACACACACAGAGAGAGAGAGAGAGAGAGAGAGAGAGAGAGAGAGAGAGAGAGAACTATCTTCCTACTAAGCCAGTGCACAAAGCAGAACCAGGTCTTTCCCATCATCATTTGTCTTCTCTCTAGCATGTAAGCCTTTCATGCACAGGGAAATGTTAACTTGTGGGGGCAAAAATATGTAAAACTATTATGGCATATATGAACAGGGTTTTCAGGACTCAGGGTGCTGGCTGGCATCTCAGGAATTCACTGCATTTCTCTGGGTCTCCTGGCAGGGAAAAAGTCTTGAGAGAATCAGTGCTGGAGGAGGAGAAAATTTTATTTTTGTGCGTGCAGACTCACTGGCTGCACAATGCACATGAGTCCATTCTTCCTAAGTGGGAATCTGTATTGTTTGAAAGTCTTGTTCCCATTCAAAATTGTCTTGGTATTTAAAAGCATATCATTTATTAGGAAAAAGCTTATCTGTTTTCCAACAGTTCTGTTGTAGCTTGTAATATCATGCAGGATACGTCAGGATGGAATCTTTGTTGACCAAAATCCTACTGCAATGTATGCCTGTGTGAGAGAAATTGTCTAAGTCTTGGTGAGACGTTCCTGAGGTGCTGGTTGTATTCGTAGTCACATGGCTGCATTCCTGGGCAAGATGTACATGGTTTGGAATACACAGGGTCGTGTGGTGGATAGAGCGATGGACTAGTACTCAGGAGACCTGGGTTCAAATACCTACTCAGCCATGGAAATTCACAGGGGAGTTTCCACTCCTTAAATACCTCACTTACCTTGAAAGCCCTATTAGGGCCATTATAAGTTGTTCTGACTTGATGGTACATAACACTACCAACAATTAGAAACTAGTAACAGAATTTTGACCATCAACTCATTGTTTTCACTAATTTAGGCATCTTACTGAGAAATGATAAAGCCACTCTGAGATCCCTCACCTCCACCAAAAAATGAGACAAAGGGCTGTTTTTCCTCATCATCTCTGTAATTTCTGTAAAATATCTCCAGTGTCCTTCCTTTTTGAGAAACAGAGCATGCACACAGCCAGCACAAAAGAAATGCCCAATTATTAAATAAAGCAAGAAATCATCCTACTTTGGGATAATCTTATGCAATAAATGTGTAGTTTTTTTAAAAAAATACAAACATCATTCTTGTTCAAGGTGTGCAGATTAAAGGTTTTGGGCTGCCTAAGAATTCTGAGAGTTGTAGTCAAAAACAGAAATCTGCACATCTCTTTCTTCCTGATGCAAGAACTTTATTGACAGACTCAGGAAAATTATTCATTGTTCACTGCAGAAGAAGAATGTTGATGCAATTCCTTGTCCCGGCTGGCCAAGAAGAGACAAGTGAAGATTTGCATCCCTAAATCCCAGTTCATCCCCTCTCTCACACCTTCTAAATAGACGCACGTTGCTGTAGAGACAGGTGTCAGCCACGATGATGGCCAAAACTGTGGTGAAGTGGCTCAGATCTTTACTCCCACTTGCTATCCCTTCCACTTCCTCCAGAAAGACAAAATGGGGGGGGGGGGTTCTTTAAGATGGGATAAGGGGTGACACATGTCCCCCAAGTGAAATAAATCAGGGGATGCAACTTTACATTAACATAATTTTGAATCCATCCTCCAAAAGAATGGGGGATAGAGAAAGGGAGAAAAGGGTTCTTTTAAGATAGAGGCATGATAGGTATACACCTTCCTCCCCCGCCCACCATCACAAGCTTGACCTGGGGCAATTTAAGTGTACCACAACTTGGCGTGAAATCCATGCACACACCACCACTCCAGGAGCAGGAGGCCGACTTCATTCTCCCATTCATGCTTTCATAGAAGAGAGTAGCCTATGTATGTGAGGGGAGAGCATGTGCTAGCCCTCTCACCTACTCCACTGCTTCTACCACTCTGTCATGTGGATGGCCAGTTGAAAACCTACCCTGGAGAAAAGGGACTAGCGCACTTTGTATATTTAAGCTATTTAGTCTTGCAACTCCTGACTGAATCCGTCTGTCTGTATTAGTGAGGGTTTGTCTACACAGCTTGGTTGGAGTGAGCTAAATAACCAAATGGCATACTGGAGGTCCAGTATGCTGTTTGGTGCAATCCTCATGTACAAATAGCATAATAACCTCAAATAACCCTATGTGGTCTGCAGCAGCCTTTGCCAGTGTCATAAAGTGGTTTAATAAGACAGCCACTGTAGGATATTGGCAAATTAATAACTTCCTCTGCTCAGCTGAGGGCAGAGGAAGTGAAATAAAAATTAAGTTTGTATTTATTTTATTTATTTGTATTTATTATTAGACTTATTACCCTGCCCCTCTAGACAACGTCCACTCGGGGCGGCTTACATGAATAAAAGCAGAGCAATATAAACAGTATAAAATTTGACATTAGATATTTGCTCCATCACTTTAAATGCAAAGCTTCCTCCAGGAATCTTTTTTTATTTATTTGCTGTGCTTTGCTTTGTTTTTCCAAGATCCAGTGGGGAGAGCCAAATCAGACAGTGTGACCATCACAAGGTCACCCTGTGAGTTTCATGGTTCAAGGAGGAACATAGCTGAATCTCTCAAGTTCAGCACTCCAACCATTCTACCACATTGGCTCTCAAAGGGTTTGATTTATAATGTTGCTGAGAAGTTTCAATCAGTGCAGTGCTTTAGCATCAAAGAACATCTGAACATGGGCCAGTAAAAGAATGGGCTTTGGATACTTGATTTGTACAAAATCTTGTTTAATATTCTGAAGAACCTCTGGAGGCTGTTTGTAATAATACACCTGAGAACTGAATAAATCCAAAATACTGTACTGAGTTACTGGAAACTGCCATTATCACTATTTATAACTACGTTTTCCAGATTAACAAGATATATCAGCAATTAGACCCCAGAAACATGGGTTGTTCAGGAAGTCTGATAAGCGGTTATCAAGTCCTGTAAAACTGTGTCTGTTTTTGTCTGACAGATGTCAGAAGGTGTGGAAGACAATCTGAGAAAAGAAAGGCGGAGGAGTAAATTCCATACTGAGTGTTCTGACCAGTTCATTTTCTTATCAGGGAAGACAAGAAAAGATAGAGTTAGGCATGCATGGAGACTGGGGCCTGGAAAAGCAGCATCTGTGGCTAGAGTTTCCAGGTGCAATTTTACGATGTATGTTTTAATCTAAAGGGTAATGTTTAACTTTGAACTTCAAAATTCTATATAGTTTCTTGAAAATGTAGTCTTCAGTTTGGCTGCAAATTTGTGGCACTTCCATGGAACATATTTGTAAAACTAGCTCTCTGTGAGGAGATGGGATCCTCTTAAATCAGGAAGTGCACTCATGAGATACTGTAGATCTGACTCTCCCATGTTAGGCTCTTGATATATGCTGTGTCTCTATTGATATCCCATGGATTTTTTGGACTATAAATCCCATAATTCTTCGTTCTGGGAGTTCCACCTGACATTGAAACCCATGCAAATACCAAAATGTGGCTCATCTGGGAGAAAGACCTAAGCTGGAAGGCTTTGTTGCCTTGTTTACCCCAGTTCCACCAAACGTCCTCTTCAGAAAGGAAGATGCCCCACTGCTAGCTGGGAGCTTCCTTTCTGAGACCTTTGTCTGGATTAGACCTTTTGCCCAGCTAATCCACGTTTAGGTGTCTGTATGTCAGGAAGAACTTTCAAAATGAAGAATTGTGGGATTTTTAGTCCGAAAATCCCATGCCAAATCTCATTTAATTTTGGTAGTTTGTTTCTTCTAAATTCTTTATGAGAAGTTTCACTTCACTCTTTAAAATTGCAGGCTCTTTGCAGGAATTTGCCATCCTTGAATCGCTTCTGCACAGCTCTTCAGTATATTGTTTTCATCTCACTTTGCTTTATTCCAATCAGATACTTGCAATGAGTTTGTAAATTACAGGATATTATGGAAGCCTCTCAGTCATAGGTAAAGATTCCCCTTGACATTTTTACTCCAGTCGAGTCCGACTCTAGGGGTCGGTGCTCATCCCGCTTTTCAAGCCGTAGAACCAGTGCTTGTCCGAAGACAGTTTCCATTGTCATGTGGCCAGCGTGACTAGGGAACACCGTTTTACCTTCCCACTGAGATGGTACCTATTTATCTACTCGCATTTTACATGCTTTCGAACTGCTAGGTTGGGGAGGAGCTGGGACAAAGTGACGGGAGCTCATTCCATCGCGTGGATTCAGTCTTACGACAGCTGGTCTTCTGACCCTGCAGCACAGGCTTCTGCGGTTTAGCCCGCAATGCTACCACATTCCCCAGTCATAGGATAGCAATAAACTGGAGGAAACTTGACTGCTCATAACAACAAATCAGATAATATATTCTCCTTCTGTTCTTTCAACATCATTTTTCTGTTTTCCTGGATGTTATGCAGGAGATCCCTCTTTCTCTTTTTTGTTTCTGTTCTATTTCTTTGCAAATATTATTATAGTAGTTATGTTTGTAACTACATCGTTGTTGTTTAGTCATTTAGTCATGTCCGACTCTTCATGACCCCATGGACCAGAGCACGCCAGGCCCTCCTATCTTCCACTGCCTCCCGGAGTTGTGTCAAATTCATTCTGGTAGCTTATTCTGCATATCAGAAGTTGTTGATATTTCTTCTGGCAATCTTAATTCCGGCTTGGGATTCCTCCAGTCCAGCCTTTCACATGATGTATTCTGCATATAAGTTGAATAAGCAGGGGGGCAATATATAGCCTTATCGTACTCCTTTCCCAATTTTGAACCAGTAAGTTGATCCATATCCAGTTCTAACTGTTGCTTCCTGTCCCATGTATAGGTTTCTCAGGAGACAGATAAGATGGTCAGGCACTCCCATTTCTTTAAGGACTTGCCATAGTTTGCTGTGGTCCACTCAGTCAAAGGCTTTTGCATAGTCAATGAAGCAGAAGTAGATGTTTTTCTGGAACTCTCTGGTTTTCTCTATAATCCAGCACATGTTAGCAATTTGGTCTCTAGTTCCTTTGCCCCTTCGAAATCCAGCTTGTACTTCTGGGAGTTCTCGGTCCACATACTGCTAAAGCCTACCTTGTAGAATTTTGAGCATAACCTTGTTAGTGTGTGAAATTAGTGAAATTGCACGGTAGTTGGAGCATTCTTTGGCACTGCCCTTCTTTGGGATTTGGATGTAGACTGATCTTTTCCAGTCCTCTGGCCACTGTTGAGTTTCCCAAACTTGCTGGCATATTGAATGTAGCACCTTAACAGTGTCATCTTTTAAGATTTTAAATAGTTCAATTGGAATGCCATCACCTCCACTGGCCTTGTTGTTAGACAAGCTTTCTAAGGCCTACTTGACTTCACTCTCCAGGATGTCTGGCTCCAGGTCAGCAACCACATTATCTGGGTTGTCTGGGATATCCAAATCTTTCTGGTATAATTCCTCTGTGTTTTCTTGCCATCTCTTCTTGATGTCTTCTACTTCTGTGAGGTCTCTCCCATTTTTGTCCTTTATTATGTTCATCTTTGCACAAAATGTTCCTCTAATATCTCCAATTTTCTTGAACAGATCTCTGGCTTTTCCTTTTCTATTATTTTCTTCTATTTCTTTACATTGTTCATTTAAGAAGGCCCTCTTGTCTCTCCTTGCTATTCTTTGGAAGTCTGCATTCAATGTTCTGTAACTTTTCCTTTATCCCCTGCATTTTGTTTCCCTTCTCTTCTCTGCTATTTCTAAGGCCTCGTTGGACAGCCACTTTGCTTTCTTGCATTTCCTTTTCTTTGGGATGTTCTTTGTTGGTGCCTCCTGTACAATGTTACGAGCCTCTATCCAAAGTTCTTCAAGCACTCTGTCCACCAAATCTAGTTCCTTAAATCTATTCTTCACTTCCACTGTGTATTCATAAGGGATGTGGTTTAGATTATACCTGACTAGCCCTGTGGTTTTTCCTACTCTCTTCAGTTTAAGCTTGAATTTTGCTATGAGAACCTGATGATCAGACCCACAATCAGCTCCAGGTCTTGTTTTTGCTGACTGTATTGAGGTTCTCCATCTTTGGCTACAGAGAATATAATCAATCTGATTTCGGTATTGCCCATCTGGTGATTTCCATGTATGGAGTCACCTCTTGTGTTGTTGGAAAAGAGTGTTTGTGATCACCAGCTTGTTCTCTTGACAAAACTCTATTAGCCTTTGCCCTGCTTTGTTCTGAACTCCAAGGCCAAATTTCCCTGTTGGTCCTTTTATCCCTTGACTCCCTACATTCGCATTCCAATCCCCTAGAATGAGAAGAACATCTTTGGTGTCAGTTCCAGAAGGTGTTGTAAGTCTTCATAAAATTGGTCAATTTCAGTCTCCTGTGCATAAACTTGGATTATTGTGATGTTGAAAGGTCTGCCTTGGATTCATATTGACATCATTCTATCATTTTTGAGATTATATCCCATTACAGATTTTCCCACTCTTTTGTTGACTATGAGGGCTACTCCATTCCTTCTGCGGGATTCTTGCCCACAATAGTAGATATGATATTCATCTGAACTGAATTCGCCCATTCCTGTCCATTTTAGTTCACTGATGCCCAGGATGTCGATGTTTATTCTTGCCATCTCCTGTTTGACCACCTCCAGCTTCCCAAGGTTCATAGATCTTACATTCCAGGTTCTTATGCCGTATTTTTCTTTCCAGCATTGGAGTTTCCTTTCACTTCCAGGTGCGTCCACAGCTGAATGTCCTTTTGGCTTTGGCTCAACCACTTCATTAGCTCTGCAGCTACTTGTACTTGTCCTCCGCTCTTCCTCAGTAACATGTTGGACGCCTGCCGACCTGAGGGTCCCATCTTCCAGCGTCATATTTTTTAGCCTTTTGTTTCTGTTCATGGGGTTTTCTTGGCAAAGATATTGGAGTGGCATTGCCAGTTCCTACTCCAGGTGAATTGCATTTAGTCGGAACTCTCCACTATGACCTGTCCGTCTTGAGTGGCCCTGCACGGCATAGCCCATAGCTTCCCTGAGTTACTCAAGCCCCTTCGCCATGACAAGGTGAAGGAGTTGTAACTACATGCTAGTCACCAAAAAGTTGTATTTAGGATTCTTACCCTACTTCTAATGCTGTGGTTTCCAAAGAAGTGGCTGTGTTAGTCCATCCTGTAGTGTAGACCATCTTGACTGCTGCCATTGGTGTTGTCAACATTCAGGCTGCCCTTTGCTATGTAAAGCCTGACATCTTTTTTTCCTGCTGGCAATGCAGGCACAATGTTGTGCAGCAATATCAGGTCATTTCCTGGCTTTTTAAATCATGGGTACAAAAGCACAATATCCCACAATCATAAACCAAAGACTTTTTGAAGAATCGAATAATTGAAAACATCTTACTCCAGTATACTTTAATTTACTCCCCTCCCCAAGCATTAAAATGTATGAACATTCAAATTCTTATTTTATGAGTTCAAACTGACCGTGATTCATACTTCTCACATTCCATTTTCCCGTTATACAAGTTATAAGCTACCATAGATAGATAGCAAAGAAAAGCTGCATGAATAATGGCTCACATGCAAGGATGGGAGCTGTTTGTTTGTTTGTTTGTTTTTTAATACAAAGTGCTTGTCTTCACATGAAATAAAATAATGTGTTTTGTGCTAAGCTTCTGATCCCGCCCTCCTGCAATTCTACGACCCTTATTTTTAAAACTGGGTCAGAGCAGCAGTGTTTTTTTTTTTCTGGCTTGATCACAGATTAGAGCAGCTGACCCACCTGCTGTCTCTTCTATTTAAGTAGAAACCAACTAAAAATCACAGAGATGATGGAGCAAAGACAATGAAATAAGGACATGCCATTTCATCACACTCTGAAAGCTAAATGACGGTGTTGAGAATGCGTGATGCCCACCTTCGATGTATGACACCAGGGATCAGGAACATGAAAGGCAAAGGACATCCCTACATTTCACAATGGCAATTTTGCAAATGGCAAAGAGTTACATGGCCTTTAGCATGGCACCGTATGTGAACACACAGGGCTGCTTAATTACTGCTGAGTCAGGTCGTTCATCTCTCCAAGCTCTATCACGTTCCCAAAATATATACTGGACTACAACTCCCATGTTTCCCAGCCAGCACAGTTGTGGTAATCCAAGAAAGAGGTGGGTTGGAGCAGGCTGAGTGAGCTCATTCCTCTTTATTCCAACTGGCAGCAGGACCAGTTATACTTTTTTAAAGAGATGCCAGGGACTCAAGCTGGCACGATCTAAGCTGAAATGGCATGCGCTCTATAAACTGAGCTAGATGTCTTTCCTGAGGCCTGTCTGGCCCAATCAAGACAACTATAGAAAGGGGAAAGAGAAGCATTTTGGCAATTGTCTGTACCTGCCTCACAAGCCCGTTTGGGACTGCTGCCCTCGTAGATGTCCATCATCCTCCAACCCATTCTCAAGAAGGAAAACCAAAATCCTCCTCTGCTGTGTGTCTGGCATTGCAACTCTATGTGCTGCAAAAATCATTCTGCCGTATTCCCCAAGAAGAGGGGGGGCAACAGCAGGGTAGGTAATCCTGCCCTCCTTAACCTTTCTCTGGATGCTTGGAGAAGAAACAGTCCTTGATGTGTAGCAAAGTGCAGCTGCCACTTGACAACCAACCCCAGGCTTCTGAAAGGTCAGCCTGCATATTTAGCCCTGGCACAGCTGCTACCTTTCCCTTTTCCTCCCCTTGCTTCCCTTTAAAAGACGCCTTAATCCAGCCTTGAAGAGATTTGTACAGCAGCCTAAGCACTTAATTTACGCCCACCAAGATTTGTCCACAGCTGAGTCAAGGCTGCCAGAGCCACTCTGTGCTTCGTAGGATGTGTTTCAGCCTCTCTGTTTACTGTAGAAACTGATCATTTAAATTGCTATTTGCATAGCTGGGGCTGTATGACAAAGGGACGGATACAGATTTGCAGCAGAAACGGGATTGGGAAGGCAGATATGAGCTTTGTTGCCTCCGCAGGGAGAGAACAAATGTAGCCCCATCTCGAAATCAAAAGGAGGGCACGGCTCGTTCTTCCTTTGGCAGACACCCTTTTCACTCTGCTTGTCTGCTCCTGTGCATCTCTCCCACCCGATGTTTGCCCAGGCCAGTGCCAGGTTTCACAAAACACTGCTGCCCAAGTACCTTTGTCCAAATAAGATAAACAGCACCACTATAATCAAGATCACTCAAGAAGAACAGGAAGGATTTTCCTACTCAGATTGACAATGTGGGGGGTGGGTGGGATGAGTAACTTGCTATCTAAATCCAAATATGAAGAGGGAGGAACCAGGCACAGAGCTTTTACAAAATTTTAAAGCACCAGGAACAGGATAATCACTGACAGATAATAATGATGACACCAAGGTCAGTGAAACATGCCTTTTCCTTACTGTTGGGTTGCTGGGAGCCCACCTTTTGGGAAAGGCAGAGCTTGTTGTTGTTTAGTTGTTAAGTTGTGTCTGGCTCTTCATGAACCCATGGACCAGAGCAAGCCAGACCCTCCTGTCTTTCACTGCCTCCCAGAATTTGGTCAAATTCATGTTGGACGCTTCGATGACACTGTCCATTCATCTCCTCCTCTGTTGTCCCCTTCTCCACTTGACTTCACCACTTTCCCAACATCAGGAGTGAAGTGGAGCGACCGCCACATCCATCCAAAACCAATCCATCCACAAATACTTTGCATTACAGCTGGGATGACTTGCAACAGTATCCTGCTCCTGAGAAAATCCATTTCTTTCCCAGTTGTTGTAAGGATTGCAGCTAAGCTCAAGGAAGCCTAAGAGGGCAGCATGTCCTATTCCATGCTAACCACAAAGTCCTAGGGTTTTACTCTCTGTCTTGGCTGAATGACTCTCCCTCTTCAGGTACGTGGGGCTGTATCATCACCACTCAATATTCATAATAATGATGGCTGGGAATAATGGAGGTTGTAGTGCATGTATCTGGAGGATGCCAGATTGGAGAGGCATGATCTATGCTTCCCACAAATAGAATGGACAGTAATGGGAATGAAATGTTAAAATTGTGATATTTATCACATTTGCTCTATCATAGGTTTTAAACAACAAAATCCCTACTGCTTTTTCTCTTGCCTTTTCACTTGCCACCAGTATATACATGTGGTGCTTCAGTCAGGATCTCTCCTTGGGAGCAGATGTTTGAAAAACAAATCCATTTGTAAAGAAAAAATCATGTTGAATGAGGGCACTTTAAAGTCTGCCTGCGCCAGAAATGCAGCCATCAAAAGACAACAGCTCTCTAAACCAATGGCCCTCTTATCTTTTAAAGCTTTGCATCAAATATGTCCTTGGGAGATGCAGTGAGGTAACTATAAAACATAAATCACTGTTACCTCAACAGAACCAGATCTAGTGAAGATGGTTTAGAAACTTGTCGCCCAGCTGCAGAACTCACCAAAGAGTCTCAAGTTGTTGTTTTTGCGACCAAAACAACATCACAGAGGCTCTTGGAAGTTGAAAAGCCACACTGTTCATATTAATAACTGTTGTCAAATTGATTCCAGTTTATGGTCACCTTTTCCATGGTGTTCCAGGTATAGGGTAATCAGAAGTGGTTTACCAGTCCCCACTTCCAGAGGCAAAGCACTCAAATCTTGGAATTGTCTGAATGTTTGCAAAGGTGCCAAATGTCCATTACTATTGACATGCAGTTTTCTACTTCAATCTAGGCATTTGTACAGTTCATTATAACCATGTTCTTAAGGAGATTCTAACATATACTTACCCAACGTTTGGGCTGTTGTTATTCAGTGTAGTCATGTCACCTCTAACTTATGGTGACCCTATGAATGATTGTTCTCCAAAATGTCCTGTCCTCAACAGTCCTGCTCAGCTCTTGCAAACTCAAACTTGTGGTTCTTTTCAAAAGTCAGTCCATCTCGTGTTTGGCCTTCCTCTTTTCCTGCTGCCTTCCATCTTTCCCAGCATTATTGTCTTTTCCAAGGAATCCAGTCTTCTCACAATGTGCCCTGAGCATGACAGACTCAGTTTCATCATTTTTGCCTCCAAATATATTTCAAGCTTGATTTGCTCTAAGACCTGCTTATTTTGCTGGCAATCCAAGGTATCCTCAAAGCTCTCCTCTAGCACCACATTTCAAACAAACCAATTTTTCCTGCCAGCATCCTTTACTGTCCAGCTGATACATGGCGATGGGAAGTACAAGAGTGTGGGTGATCTTGGGGACTCTCCTATACCTCAGGGACCCAGGACTGTACTATAAACAATTTTGTTGTATTTACTGCTGTAGCAGAACCCCACGTCACACATGTCCATCATGGGAAGCTCAAAGGCAGGAGCCTATGAGAGGACAGGAGGGGCGGAACCAAGGAGGACAGTTAGACAGTCAGGCAGACAGTTAGGGAAGAGAGTTGGAGAAGAGAGAGTTAGGAGATTGTATTGAGAAAGTTAAGAGAGAATGTTAGAGAGAATAGGAAAGAGTTTAAAAGTATAGAGAATATATATATACAGTAAAAAAAATATTATAACGGTGAATAAAAACAAACAAACCCAACGAGAAAGCAAATGATATTTAATGAATAAGCCTAAACATCTGTGATTTACTCTTGTGATTTGCATGGCATATATAAAATTAATAAATCTGTTGAATTGGCAGCACGTGTCTAAGATCTGTTTGGTATTAAGGGAATAATACCTGGTGACAGTGTGACGTGAGGACACACATCCAGAGGGTGGACTTGTGTTTAAGGAAAAATAAACAAAGGACACGGGGGGGGGGGGTGTACATCACAGCTGCATACAATTTAAAACATTTTAACCCTTTGAACATTTTAGATGATGAATATCATAGTTAAAATACTCAATTTCTACTAGGTGAGCCGAGGATTGTGATCATTAATAGTGATCATTTTGTCTCTCTTTCTTTTTTGGGTGGAGGGGTGTGTGTCAAGGAAGAACCAAAGGGCAGCAGGGGCCTCACCCTCTGCTTTTCTCATTCTTATCTGGATTTATCTAACATTTGTATGGCACCTATTTTTATGCTTGAGGTAGTACATAGTTTCCCATAAAAAGCTCAAACCTGCAATTAGCCAATTAGCCATTGTGCTATTGAGTTACCACAAAGACCCCCTGCAGGAAAAATTATGTGATTATGAGAGCAAAATACATATAGAACAGCAATAGTTGGGGACTGTAAATGTTACTTACTTGCCCTGTTTTATGCCCCATCAACATCAATGTCACAATGTATTTTCTGAGAGAAATGGATTTTCAAATCAATTGGAAGGCTGCTAGTGGTGGACTATGCTGGTAAATATGGCAGGTGGTAACTGACTGGAAAAAGCAGCAGCTAGAAAGTTGAAGGAGGAAAGCAACTGCAGCCAAACAGGAAAAGAGTCAACCCCTATGGTTCACTGTATATCTTCAGGACTTCCCTCATGTACAGGAGCTTTGTAGCACATTCTACAAACACGATAAGCACTTCCCTCATTCATTATCAAGAAGAGAAAAGAAGGGTCCATATTTTAACAGAGGTTATTGCCAGAGGTTTTCTGTCGGGAAAACCCGTGGCAGGGGCAGTATTCTAAAAGTAAGGCATTTCAACCTGGGTTTTTCCTTGGCATCCTGTGCTTTTATTATCTCTCAGAGGATCTCCAAGCTTCTTTCATCACTGTTTCATTTTGAAATGATGCATTTCCCATTTCCCATTGATTGCTGGAGATCACTGGAAACTGCTGCAGACCTCCCGTTATCTTACCTCTTTCCAACTTGAATCACTTGATTTGTGTCCTTGACACAATCTGTAAATATTTATGAGTATTTGATTATTCATAATTATTAGCCTACATACACCCTCCCCTGAAAAAATATTTTTAAAAAAACACAGAAAAATGAAGACACTTCTTTAGTGTTTTCCTAGATGAAGCAGTATAGCTAATTTCTTTTAAGCTTCATTTTCCCCAGGAGATGAATATAAATTCAAGTGTTTTTTTTAATTATTATTTCAGTTTAGGTTGGTTCCTAGCTAAAGATGAATGGAAATTCATCTCACCTTATTTTTGATTACCTCTCTGCATCACTTGTTAGTCTCTTTCCTCTTACAGCCAAATTTGTATTTCCTTACGATTCTTTTGAACTGGGAGAGTGATATGGAATATAGATGCCAAAATAATTTTTAAAAGCGTTCACTGTTTTTAAAGAGCCATGCCTCATGAGCCTGCCTGGAAGTTTGGAAACTGTTCAGAAAAACCTAAAGTTCACTTTGTATAGAGATCCAATCACCTCTAGTTCAATCTGCTCCTATTTCACTTCCATGGGGAAAATGAATTTATAAACCTGAGTTCAGGGAGATTTCATTATATGTACAATTGTCCAAGGATATACCACAGCACAGAATTGTAGTAACTTAGCACATAAACCTTTTTACAGTTTTCGTTATTGGCTACACCAGTGGTTCTTAACGTGGGCGATAATGCCCCCCAGGGGGCGATTTCATTTTTCAAGGGGGCGGTAGAACGAAAAGGGGCGGTGTGGGGGTGCTGGAGCAGAAGGGGGGTGGTAGGGGGGCGCTGGAGCAAGCCAAACCTGTGAAGATGGCTGCAGCCTTTTTACAATGTGCATGAATATATATTTTCCTCCAATCTTAATTTAGTTTCAGAGTTTTCGTCTTGAAATTTTTAGTTTCTGCATTGCGGTTTGTTTTTATGCCCTTTTTATATTTCTTTTTGCGTCTTAAAATTCGCTTGCAACTAAATCATTAAATGTTACTTTGGGGGGGCATTTCATTTTCTTGGAATTGAATTTTGTTTTCAGGGGTCATTGGATTTAAGTGTCTTAAATAAATAAATAAATAAATAAATAAATAAATAAATAAATAAATAAATAAATAAATAAATAAATAAATAAATAAGATCATCGCCGCGGGGAGGGGGGGGCGATGATAACTTCCTCAATGGCTCAAGGGGGCGTTTCTTTCAAAAAGGTTAAGAACCACTGGGCTACACTGACCATGGATTCAAATAGTCCCAATTCAGCTGGGACAGCTACATTTTTCAAAGCACTGCTGCAGGAAACAGTTACATTTATTTTCTCCTCCTCCAGCTTTTGTTTTGTTTTGCACTATAATGCAAGTGGCAATTGACATCCACCGTGTACACAGCAAATAAATGTTGTTCATGACATTGGATTAGCACACTTTTTAATAATACACTTTTTAATCCAAGTGGGTGATTCTTGGTACAATGCAGAACTGTATTGAATTGCTGGATTTGAATCAGTGATTTAGTAAGGCTGGGAGTTTGATCCTCCACTGTAATCTTGTTGACAGGAGTCGGACTTGATGATCCATAGAATCCCTTCCAGCCCTATATAGTAGTTCTAAGATTATTTGTTTGTTTATTGTACCATCACAGCAAGGAAAGCATAGATGATTTGGGAATTGGGGGGAAATGAGAGAGTCTAAAGAAAGAGGAGTGAGAGAAAGCAAGAAAGCAAGGAGATAACATGGGGGAAACGTAGTTTTTATTATGCCTGGCACTACTCTCCATGGTTCTTTCTTTCTGCTACTCAGCCTTTCACTGCCCATTTGGTACAGCATCCCCTTGTTGCTTGTCTAGTGGGAACTGCAACAAGACCTCTGATGTCTGTAGTTTTTGACTGAGATAGTTTGTTGACGTACCTTCCTAAAATAATGTTTAGATGCCATTTCTAAAAATTGGAGGAGACTGACCCTCCAAAAGCAGAATTGCTGAACTTACAAAAAAATGAATTCTACATCACAACATTGTGCCTATGACATTCCTCCATCGCTCCTCCCCTTTTTATTTTCAAAGCACATGACTGAATGCCAAGGATCCATGAGTCATCAAAGCATGCCGATTAACAGCCCTGTTTTGTATTCATCTGTAATTTAGATGTTCAAAAGAAGTTGCCGAATGTAAAGCTGTACTTTACTTTACTTTCACCTCCCTGCCTTTTATTGGTAGAATCACTAAATAGCCCATGTTGACAGTTGGAGCAGACATAAAGATGTCCACACTTCTGATTGATACCATATGCATTTGAGACCTACAAAATGAAAACCCGTATGGAGATATATGCCTTTTATCACATTTTAGGCTTTACACCATGTCCACAGAGAAAAATTTTATGGCATGGGCAATGAGATTTTTATAGCACCTGGTTAGCCTTCAGCATGGAAACGTAGATTTATACACTACCTAATTTTTACAAGTGTAGGGCGGCTCAGTCAGTGGTTGCTAATACTGAACATATGCTCTCTGGCTACACATGTATTTCATTGGGATTTTTAAACTTGCCCTACCTCTGAAGTCATAGATTGTGTGACAGCATTTTGAAACCAGTATTAGACCATTGATGCTGAAAATGGTAAGCTACAATGAGCAGACCTCTGAGTTGATATGCACAAACCTATTCATTTGAGCAGGAAGTCCTTGAGAGTACATTTGCAGCACATATGTCCAATCATGTCCAAGAAAACACCTAGGTTATCCATTGGCAGGTGGGAAATGCTTGTAGTTGAGTCTAGTTCTATGCCCAGTTGAACCTGTTGTTGGAATCTATCTAATCCTGAGCCAACGGCATAACCAGTTCTTGCAGCTGATCCACATATGCTGAACTACCTAGGACCTGAATCACATCCAATTTCCAGTGTACAATGTGCTTTGGCCACCCAGACTTAATCTTCTTTGAAACATATTGGAATCATGGGAGCTGGCAAGGGACTAATGTAGCTTGTGCATCCTAAATGCTACATATTCTGTTACAACAGGAAGTCATTGAAGTGATGGGTTACAGTGGTTGTGTGGCCCCTTGTCCTTCACTATCCTTTCCAAGAAGGTGCTAAAGGTCTTAAATGTTGTGCAGGAAATGGAAAAGCCCATAGCATGGCCTTGTCAACACACCTAACATCACTGAACTTAACTCTTGGAAAGCAGGTGGGTAAAGTGGGCCCCAACCCTGCAGGACTCCATGCTGAAAAGACGCACAACAATTCAAACAAAACTCTGGAGTGATAACTTCATTGATCAAAGATCCTAGCAAGTACGGTAAGTGGTACATTAGCCTGTGCTCCTCAGGAAATTTCAAACGAGCAAAGAGGCAGTTATGAACGAGTTCGCCAGCTGTGGTTCCAGCCACTGAGACCTAGGGCCTGTTACCACTGTTAGAATAAACCAGCAGAGAGATCATTTTTTAAAAAATGGCCTAAATTTACATGAAGAGAGCAACAGGCATGTGAGCAGTGGGGTGGCGATGAGGGCAAGTGGGGGAGGGAGATTGGCCAGGTGTCTAAGTGATAGAGGGGGACGAGCAGATGGACAATCAATAAATTGATTAACTGGAGGGTGGGCGATTGAGCAAGGGGGCAAGGAGGAGGGCAAAAGGGGAGAGTGAGGCGGTGGGTGGAGGGGGCTGAGCAAGTGATCAGGGGGCAGTCAAGTGGGTGGGTGTGAGGGGGCAGCAGTCATATGGGTGGTAGCTTCTTTGGCAAGTACAGTGCTTTTATTCATTTTTAAAATTCCTGCTATCTGGTATAGTGCTGTATCAGATAGCAGGAATTTTAAAAAGAAGTGAATGAGACATTCACTTATCTGCTCAAAAATAAATAGCTCTCTGGTGGATAAGCAGAAAAACTCTCTCTCACACACGCCCAGCACTGTACTCCATGGATGCATGTACCTCATGTGTACACTAAAATTTAAATGTTTTTAAAGCAGTATCTGGCACAAGAGTGGGTTTTATTCTCAATGAGATCAAGTCCCTAGCTGACTTATTCACCTAGGAATATGCCAGATGAGAAGGTACTGTTGGGCTCACTTCTTCCTAAGGCCAATACTAGAGGTAGTTTGGACTCCCCCAAAGTGCTATTTGTTGTGATTCTATGGACATAAACCACAACAGCTAGCAGCCCTTTAGTGCTATCTTTAACTTTTTTTATCAGAAGAAGGTCTGAAGCCAAACAGCTACCAAGAAGTGTTGGCAGAGCATTTATATGCCCCTGAGGTCCACTCGAGAAGCCACTACTCCTATCTAAGCCAAACTCAAATTGGCTGGGGCAGAGACCATCCTATAGGAGTAACACAAAAGCCCATGCTTGCTGCATGGATTCCATAGATGTCCACCATATTGTGCTGGACAAGGTGGACTTCATGCTCATGATGTTCTGCTGGACAAAATAATTTCCACATCCCTGTCAGCAGCCACAAATTGGGTCCAAGGTAAGTCCTAAATGTGAGTTTGTAATAGAACAGATGATGGACTGAATTATACTAGGGAGGATTGCAAAATTAAGGTGTTCTATATGCACTTACAAGTATGTATGTATGTATGTATGTGCGTGCGTGCGTGCGTGCGTGCGTGCGTGCGTGCGTGCGTCCGTCTATCTGTCTATCTATCTATCTATCTATCTATCTATCTATCTATCTATCTATCTATCTATCTATCTATCTATCTATCTATCTATCTATCTATCTATCTATCTATCTATCTATCTATCTATCTATCTATCTATCACACTTATATCACATTTGACTTAGTGGGATCACTACTCTGGGCAGCCATTATATTGTATTTTATTTATTTATTTATTTATTTATTTATTTATTTATTTATTTATTTATTTATTTATTTATTTATTTATTTATTTATTTATTTATTTAATATCCCGCCTATCTGGTCGGTTAAGACCACTCTTATATAAACTAACCCCCACCCATCATAGCTCAGCAAGTATACTTCTAGGTATCCACCTTGCCCTGTTGATTTGTTCCTTAATCATATTGGATGGGTGTTCTAGTCAGAGGAGTGTATTTTGTAGATCTTTGAGTTTGGAGTCAACCTACTGCAAGAGAGAAAATGACCAAATCCTACTACAGTAGTGATTACTTTCAGCCCACAACCAAGACCACTGACACACATCATAAGTGATCTTCAACCTATCCTTGACAAGAATACTTCACTCTCCCAAGCCCTTGGTGGCAGACCTACCTTACAGACAACCCTCCAAACTCAAGCAACTGCTAACACACAACGGAACACACAACACTAACACAGACTTGGGAACTAAACCCTGCTACAAACCCAGATGCCAGCTCTGTCCCACATTTATTCTGGTAATATGATTACAGGATCTTACAATGCCACACACAACATCAAGGGAATCTTTACCTATTCCTCTTCTAATGTTATCTATATCATCTTTTGACAACAATGCCCCTCTGCACTCTACATAGAACAAATAAAATAGTCTCTGCACAAAAGAATTAATGGGCACAAATCGGACATCAGGAATGACAACATAGAGAACCCTGCTTCAGACCATTTTAATTTACCTGGACACTCTCCACAAGACCTGCATGTTTATTTTTATTTTATTTATTTATTATTGGATTTATATCTCACCCTTCTAGACAGAAGTCTACTCAGGGCGGCTCACAAAGTATTGTGCACAAACAAATAAAAACAACAATTAAAATCTACAATAATATGATCAAGATGGGAGAATAAACAACAAAAGCGAAGACAGTACAATCGAGAATTGTTTCTGGCAAAGAAAAATTACAGGACAAGAATCCAGAGAGAGAGAGAGTGGAGATAAAATATACAGAGATGTTTAAATCTCATGTCAATTGACTCAGTATAAGCCAAAGTTTCTTAGATAATACTAAACTGTAAAATATTTGGTTGTACCTGCTGAAATTTCCAGCTACTCCACATATGGTATTGAACTACCCAACGGTTCATATGCTATTACCTTAATATCTGCCACTGCCACCTCACAAGACTAATTGGTGATTAGAGATACTCATTATCATATTTTTCCTGCTTGTTATCTATAGCCTGGGATTAATTTAACCAGCTATCATTGTCATTGTTTACAGAAGAATGCTTCCTGGGAAGGGAACTGAATATTAACAAGCGTTTTAAAAGTCATTGCCAGGTCAACAACTTGTACCCAAATGTAATCTGTGATTTAGGCAATGTATAAATATTTGCCATATAGTTCCACTCTTACATCTCAGTGGATTTCTCCATGAAAGATCACATTAAAATATAGCAGTTAGTCTTTAAGATGTCACTATGTTTTTGTCTTCTTTATGTTTTATTTTTCTTGTTTTGCCCAATATGAGAGATCCAGGAGGGCCAAGAGGGTTGAACTCCCCTGTCAGCCTTCCTTAAAAGATTATCATGCAGTGCGATCAGTAACATCTCAGTCCCATGGCATGGCCTGCACCCTGACTGGAATGGGACAAGGCAAGTCTGTCTCCTCCAGGAACATCTTCAGTTGCTCCAGCAGTTGCTGTGCAATATTGGAAAGATACATAGTTGGTGCCACCACAGTAGACAGGGATGTTGGCAAGTCTTTGGGTCTGAGTCCACGTCTTTGGTACCAAGTACCATGCCCAAAGTACAAGTGCTTATTAAAAACAAGTTTCTCCCCAGGAAAAAAGGGAGGGGTGTGAGGGGTCGCAAGTTGAGTCCTAATCATTGGGGGTGAAAACCCAAGTTGAGTCTGAGTTGCGTCCCTGGTGTGACTTAAATCCAGCTTGACGGCAAGTCCCATTCCTTGAGGCCCCATCCCTGACATTAGATGCACTGTATCAGACAACTGGACCTCAAGAGTGTGTGGCATTGCCAGAGACACCTCTCCAGATGACCCCTAGAAGTAAATGTGTCAGAAAGGAAGAAGACATTATCTTAGACAATCAGGCCCAAAGTTCTTCAGAACTGTATATATTAACAACAACAAAAAACTTTGTCTCATTCCTTTCCCTTATCCAAATGTACAAAAATAAAATAAACCGGGAGTGACAAGGAACTGTTTCTGGAAAACAGAAGTGACGGCACAGGCAATTGTGCTTATTGACAGCTCTGTTGTCATACACGAGGAAAGCTGCTGGGACCGTCACACGCAGCCTAATAGTTCCAGTGCCTTAATTTCCAGGAGCAATCACACTTAAAACCACCCCCACAGAAATTAGCTGGCAAAAGCATATGTAAGGGTTTGCTCTCTTGCCTGCTAGCGGGTACAGACAAGCCTATTCATTCCTATCACACATGGAGCTTATGATAGGATTTCAATTTCATTCACAGATTGATTTTTCAGCTGCACAGATCTAATTGTGCCAAGGATATAGAGTTTGATTTTCTGGCAGTCACAGAAGAACCTTGAAAATGTTAAGGGTTTCAAAATCTTTGTAAGGCCGAATCTTTCACCTCCTCCCCCACTCTGCGTAGGAGAAGAAATAAATGCACAGAAACCTTCTAAGAAATTTGCAAAACTGAAGCAGAGTGAAATGAAAACTCATTAGAAAGTTTCCTGAATACTTTTGCACCCTATGGTAGAGATTTGCATGAATCAAAAAATGAACCAAGAAGTTCATGTAAAATCAGTGGTTCACTGATTCGGATTGGTTCAGGTTAATCCAAACTAGAGAACCTGAACTGATCTGAACCACATTTTTTAAACATTTCCCCAAACTTTCTGGTTTGTTCCCCCTCCCCTACATGCCCCCACCCACTGGCCCCTGTCACATCTCTACCATTTTTGCTGCTGTCACCATATTGAGAAACAGTGGCCTGGCTCCCCTTCAGAGCTACTGTCTCTCAAGATGGCGGTGGCAGTGAAGGCAGCAGAACAAGCTAGGGAGGCAACGGGGGTAGTGGGAAAGAGGTGGGGGTTTAATTTTCCTTTTTAGAAAAGCATGGGCTTCTTTAAAAACCAAAGTGATTTATGATTCATTTTTTTCATCTCTACCCTATGGCAACGAATCTCCAGGAACCATCGAGTAGCAATCCTTGGGTTTGTGACTGCTTCTTTGTTCTCTGTGATAATTGCCTCAACAAATGTTATTTTTACACCAGCATAATTTCAGACTTGTGTCCTAAACCATCTCATGCAGCTGTTTATTTTCCATTGTGTATGTTGAGAGTTTTACAAAACAGACAAGACACAGCTACAATTTTGAATGTACCACATATATATATCCCACTCCAACTTTAGTTTATATTTGAAAGTAAAAAATAAACATGACAAAAAATACTTGATATGCTCAGGAAATCCTGCATTTTCAAAATGTTGCTGGGAGGAAGAAGGAAAAACTTTGCCAGAGATCCAGTCTAAGTAAAACCAGTTATTTTTATTTATTTTTTTATTTTATTTATTTGATTTATATCCCGCCCATCTGGTATATTTATACCACTCTGAGCGGCTTATCACCAGGTCAGCAGCAGTATTCTTTCCTTCCCTGAGACAAATCTAAAACCAGGGGACAACTCTCGGCAATGTCTCAGGAGTAGGTCCTTGTGATGTCACAGGGCTAAGACAGGCAAGGGTTGTGCTGGGCACAAGGTTACTACAAATGTCTCACAATGAGTTATTTAGCCTGTAAGCACCATTTAATGAGAAATGAGGAGGACTCTCTGAGAACTTGAAGCTCTGTGCTTCTGCTGTGTTTCAAAAGAAGAATTCCTAGAAATTAAAACTCTGCAACACAGTTGGCACCATTTCCAGGTAGCACCAGGGGCTCATTGACTCTGCTTTGCATATTATCTGATTAGCCGGGTCTTTCTTGAATTTCTTTCATGCCCATTTCCATAATCAGCTGGCCAAGAAATAGTTTTGGCCTCCCTCTCAATCTTTGCTTGGCTGGTGACATCACAAAAGGCCCATCCTAGGGTGAGAGGGATGCTGGTGACCTGGTAACTATATCACCTGCCTTTAAAACATCCTGAAAACAGAAAAACAGCAAGCAGAAAAAATGGTGGGCCAGCACTCTGTCCTATATTTGACAGTGTTTTATTTGTAGAAGGTGTTTAGCAGTCAAAAAGGGTACCTCCTGTTTCCAGTCTTGAGAGAGGTCACACTGTCTGTTCCAGCACCACGTCCTGCCTCATGCATAGGCTAACATCTCCCTGTTTGATCTGTGTCTGGGTCAGATGGAAGTTTAAACAAAGAGGTCATCCACTCGCCTCTGCGGTTTGGGCTGGAGTGATAAGCTCCAGGTCTGCAGCTTTCCTTTATCTCACTAAGGTGAGTGTGTTTGCCAAAGAGATTTATGACAGGACAGGGAAGGAATGGTTAACTTCATCATGGGATGTAAGACAGGTCAAACATGGGAAAAGTGGAGTCTGGAATGCTTGCTATGTTTACTTTGTAAGTAAAGCCAAATCCCAGAACAGGGATAGGTTTTGATTAAATTCTGCTTGGAGAAGAATTTCAGCTAATCTGTTTTCTTGCTAAAAATGCAGCTTTGACCAAAATGGGTAATTTAAAAAGATCAAAATAAGCCTGAATAGTACTATTGTTGTGCATTTATTCCATAGACCTGCCAAAGCACCCTGATCCTCTGTTTAGATAGGTAATAGCCGCTGAAGGGGCCCTGAGGTAGGCAGTTGCTGCTACTATACACTGAATGGGATAGGACTATTTTATCAGACTCACTTTCTGATGCAAAACCCATTATAATAACCTGTTGCAATATACTGTGCACATAAGATTCAACTCACATAAATGTTCCTTTCTCACAACGTGTCTTCAGCAGAGATGGATGAGAACTTGTAGATATGGGCAGTTCAGGGCTCACCATGAGGGATCCAGCCTGACCCCCAAATTTGAGGGCATACCCCCCCTCCACCCCAGTCACAAACTACCTATACTTGTAGGCTACAGATTCTAAAGACCTGTTTGGTACCAAAAGTCCTGAGCTAGAACATCCTTGATGCCCAACCCAATCTCTGTATGAAGACTTACATGGCAGAAGCTAACTATATTGTTGAACTGTTCTTGCCAATTAAGAGGTTTCTCTTGATGTCCAGCTGAAATCTACCATCTCAATACCATTGGGTGGAGTCAAGTAGTTGTTTCAGCTAGTGGCTGCTATGGGACATCTAGAAGGTATTAGAAGAGAATGTGGTATGCATCATGGCTGCCTTCCACATATGGCATGGTGGGGGAGATCTTCCCATCACCAGGGCTGAAGATATCGGAGGTGATACAACTCAGCCTACATTCAAGAAGTTTGTTTTCCCACGAGGCTCAGTAGAGTCACAGGACCTCCTCAGGTTTCCTAGACTGTCCTTTACTTGTGTTGACTGTCTTTTGGCCTTAGATTGTTATTCTTAAGTTTGCTGATGTCACTTCCTTCTCACATCTCCACCTTGTCCCTCCAATGAGAAGACATTTTGCCTTTTGTTTTCTACAGATTAAAAGAGCAGTCACATCTCTTGACATCTTTGGCTTCAAAGATCTAGAATTAGGACTGTTACCACCTTTCCCAGCCCAAGTGTATTTCTCTAATAAACACAAGGTTTCTTAATGTTTTAGAATGAAGTGTGTCTGTGATTTCTCCACACAAGGGGAAGTGTCCTCAGGTAATCATTCTGAGGGCACAGTGTGATTGATTTCAAGGAGATGGATCTTCCTTTACCACTGCGTACTTATTCTCCTACAGAAAAAAGATTCAGCTGCCAGGACAGTTGGCTTTTCTACATAGAATGGAAACAGGTAACTCATTTTGGGCAGCAAAAGCTTTTTGGCAGGCTGCATGTCTTAAGCTCATTAGGTCTAGTTTTCTCTTTGGGTAGCAGAGCAATCTCTTCAATGAGACAGTTCTTTATGTAGGTTAAAGAGTGCTATTGTGATTATATAGATGGCATGTGGCTCCTTAGTCTTCAGATCTAAACTAACAGATGGAGTATGGTTACTTTTTGCAAGGCAATGGACAAATCAACATGCATTCCATGTAAGCTTTTGCCTACAATGGAGATTAGACTGTATACTTATACCTTTACACCATTGTTTGCTGCATTTGCAATCTCCATCTTTCCATGACAATAGTTTGTTTTCAAGAACAATGGTCATCACAACTAGACAGAATTTTCTTTACTTGCTATTCAGCTCCTTGTCTATAGAATGTTTATTTGTTTCATTTCATATTATGTTTTCTACATCTTAAGATTATTGGAGAATGTGAAAGCTTGCCATGAAAGTTTATAATATTTTTAGTGATCCAATAAAGATAGTAAAGGTAAAGGTTCCCTTTGACATTTAGTCCAGTCATGTCCAACTTTAGGGAGCAGTGCTCATCCCCGTCTCCAAGCCGTAGAGCCGGCGTTTGTCCGCAGACAGTTTCCGTGGTCACGTGGCCAGCGCGACTAGACACGGAATGCTGTTACCTTCCCACTGTGGTGGTACCTATTTATCTACTCGCATATACATGCTTTCGAACTGCTAGGTTGGCAGGAGCTGGGACAATCGACGGGAGCTCACTCCATCGCATGGATTTGATCTTAAGACTGCTGGTCTTCTGACCTTTCAGCACAAAGGCTTCTGCGGTTTAACCCGCAGTGCCACCACGTCCCTAATAAAGATGGTACCCAACAAAAAAAGTTAAGATCATCAGGAGAAGCCTTTCTCTCAGTTCTGCCACCTTCACAGGTGCATCTGATTTGGGGTACAGGAGCGAGCCTTCCCTGTTGCTGCTTCCAGACTTTAGAACTCCCTCCCACAGGAGGCCAGACTGGCCCCATCTTTGCTGTCCTGCAAGCAGGCAAATACCTTTCTCTTCAGGCAGGCCTTCTCTCAGTGACTGGCTACCTGAGTGTAATCTTTAGATGGCCTGTTATGCATTACTGCATTGACTGGACTTTTAGTACTACTTGTGTTTCCCATTTTTTTTTTCATTTTTCAGAGTGGCATTTTCTTTAAAATATTTGTATACTTATAAATCTTTGCCTTAATATCGCCTGTTAATGATGCAAGATGCCTCTTTACTCATTGTTTGTACTTTTAAATATGGTATTTCAATGATGTAAACTTTGACATCTGAAGCGGAGTGAAACAGTCCTCGTGCCAACTCTGTTTGGGATCTTTTTTGCTGTCACGCTGAAGCACTCTTATGGAACTGCAACAGAAGGTGTCTATCTCCAGACTAGATCAGATGGAAAGCTCTTTAGTCTCTCTAGACTGAGAGCAAAGACAAAAGTCCAGCTGAAATGTATGCGGGACTTCCTTTTCGACGATGATGCAGCTGTTGTCTCTAGACTCACAAAAAGATTATGGCTTAATAAGAAGCTGACAGCATATACCAAGATCCAGGTCTATTGAGCCTGTGTCCTGAGCACACTCCTGTACTGCAGTGAGTCCTGGACCCTTTGTGCACAGCAGGATAGGAAGCTGAATGCATTCCATATGCATTGTCTCAACCGCATATTCGGTATCACCTAGCAGGACAAGTTCCAAATAGAGTAGTCATGGAATGAGCTGGAAGGGAGCTGGACAGGGGACAGATTGTATTTGTCTTCAGTGTGGAAGAGATTGTCACTCTCGAATTGTCCTTCTCAGCCACACTAGACGTTGTTCCAAGACCTCTATTCAGAGCATGTTACAGTAGTCTCTCAAGACTGAAGGATGCCTACAATGAACCACTGTTGTATACTCATTGTTTTCAACTTTAAGTATTGTCTTTCATTGATGTAAGTCACCGTGCATTCTTTTCAATGAGAAAGGCAGGGTATGAATGATTGAATGAACTGATGAATGAATGAATGAATATTTTCTTATTCCATTGCTCTGCTTTCCAAGCTAAACCTATCCACTTCCTTCAACCACTGGAAGCCCATAGTCCCAACAAAGGAGGCACCTCATCTTCCCTTCTAAACCCATCCCAATTTCTCCATATCCTTCTTATATTATCAGGAATGTGAGTTTCTACAATCCCGCCATGGCCCATTGTTCAGCTCTTCTTAATGGGATTTTCCTGCAGACAATGCTATATATATATTAAGTATTAACTTGTATCTTTCCATTTCTGTATGGAACTACTGTATTGAGAGTACCTGCCATTTTTAACACTTAAAAAGTTTCCTTTGCTGCCCCCTTCTTCTATTATGGTAGTGGCAATTAAATCTATTAACCACTATAATGAAGTTTCTATGGAGACTACGTAATGATGTTCTCCTCATAATACTCGTCCCCAGAGCCAAAAGATTCATTTTTTCCCCATGGAGAGGTAAATTTGGGGTAATGATTCAAGGAGAAGGTTTCTTCCTCCCTTATCTGTGAATTATAGGCTTGTTCCAGAGTGAGTTCAATAGAAAATGGACTAAGACTTCCTTGCATTCTAAAAATTTAAAGTAGCAACTAGTTTAATCCTCAGACTTGAGAGTTCTTGGAAGACAGAAGGATCTGTTCATTTGTTAATAATTCAGTATGAAGAGAGACTTTCAAGAGCAATTAGAGAACATTCAGTCATTTCTGATTACTGACAAAAATACCCCTTCTTCAGGATCTGGAGAGGCTATTATGACTTGAGAGTCTTAGAACTGATCCTAATCAGATTCGGATTCACATAATAATCTTACTGACACTTTTGTTGTTGTTGTTGAGGATGATAACGATGAAATATTTTTGTGGGAAAGGTTGACATTTGCCGGGCTAGACGTACTTTTAATTTCAGTGTGGTAAATGGCCTTTGGTATAAAATGCCTGAGCCACACATCCTGGACACTGAAGTCAAGTGGGCCTTAGAAAGCCTGGCTAACAACAAGGCCAGTGGAGGTGATGACATTCCAGTTGAACTATTTAAAATCTTGAAAGATGATGCTGTTAAAGTGCTACATTCAATATGCCAGCAAGTTTGGAAAACTCAACAGTGGCCAGAGGACTGGAAAAGATCAGTCTACATCCCAATCCCAAAGAAGGGCAGTGCCAAAGAATGCTCCAACTACTGTACAATTGCACTAATTTCACACGCTAGCAAGGTTATGCTCAAAATCCTACAAGGTAGGCTTCAGCAGCATGTGGACCGAGAACTCCCAGAAGTACAAGCTGGATTCCGAAGGGGCAGAGGAACTAGAGACCAAATTGCTAACAGGCACTGGATTATGGAGAAAGCCAGAGAGTTCCAGAAAAACATCTACTTCTGCTTCATTGACTATGCACAAGCCTTTGACTGTGTAGACCACAGCAAACTATGGCAAGTCCTTGAAAAAATGGGAGTGCCTGACTACCTCCTGAGAAACGTATATGTGGGACAGGAAGCAACAGTTAGAACTGGATATGGAACAACGGCTTGGTTCAAAATTGGGAAAGGGGTAAAACAAGGCTGTATATTGTCCCCCGGCTTATTTAACTTATATGCAGAATACATCATGCAGAAGGCTGGACTGGAGGAATCCCAAACCAGAATTAAGATTGCCGGAAGAAATATCAACAACCTCCAATATGCAGATGATACCACTCTGATGGCAGAAAATGAGGAGGAACTAAAGAACCTTGTAATGAGAGTGAAAGAGGAGAGTGCAAAAAATGGTCTGAAACTCAACATCAGAAAAACTAAGATCATGGCCACTGGTCCCATCACATCCTGGCAAATAGAAGGGGAAG
The DNA here is from genome assembly GCF_051106095.1 of Pogona vitticeps. Classification (NCBI taxonomy): domain Eukaryota; kingdom Metazoa; phylum Chordata; class Lepidosauria; order Squamata; family Agamidae; genus Pogona; species Pogona vitticeps. The sequence goes on along the minus strand of NC_135783.1, from coordinate 64,216,224 downwards.
ATATGGAGGCAGTGACAGATTTTACTTTCTTGGGCTCCATGATCACTGCAGATGGTGGCAGCAGCCACGAAATTAAAAGACACCTGCTTCTTGGGAGGAAAGCGATGACAAACCTTTGCAGCATCTTAAAAAGCAGAGACATCACCTTGCCAACAAAAGTCCGAATAGTCAAAGCTATGGATTTTCCTGTAGTGATGTATGGAAGTGAGAGCTGGACCATAAAGAAAGCAGACCACCGAAGAATTGATGCCTTTGAATTGTGGTGCTGGAGGAGGCTCTTGAGAGTCCCCTGGACTGCAAGGAGAACAAACCTATCCATTCTAAAGGAAAACAACCCTGAGTGCTCACTGGAAGGACAGATCCTGAAGCTGAGGCTTCAGTACTTTGGCCATCTCATGAGAAGAGAAGACTCTTTGGAAAAGACCTTGATGTTGGGAAAGTGTGAGGGCAAGAGGAGAAGGGGACGACAGAGGATGAGATGGTTGGACAATGTCATCGAAGCAACCAACATGAATTTGACACAAGTCCGGGAGGCAGTGGAAGATAGGAGGGCCTGGCGTGCTCTGGTCCATGGGGTCACGAAGAGTCGGACATGACTAAATGACTAAACAACGATGTGGCAGCCAGACTGATGGTTGGTGCAAGTAAATTTGACCACATCACTCCAGTTCTGGCTCGCCTCCACTGGTTGCCAATAGCATCCTGGATCTGCTTCAAGGTTTTGACACTCACATACAAAGCCCACCACGATTTGGGACCATGTTACTTGTGGGAGCATCTCTCTTGCCTGATTCACAAGATCATCCCAGTCGAGGGTCCTCTGGATGGCCACCCCAAGGGAGGCCCATAAATTCTCTACAAGAGGTAGGGGCTTCTTTGTGGTGGCTCAAACCTTATGGAACCAGCTTCTGGAGGAGTTCTGCCTAGTCCTGTGATACACAATGTGACCATAACATCTTATCAGGGTACACACTGGGCCTGGAGCCACTGAAACTATCCAACCTTGTAGCCTGCCCATACTATTCCATTGTCTTCCAGCTTGGCCACAGCCTTGTTGCTAGACCAATCGAAATCTTTAGCCCATTTTGCCAAAGGAAACAGTCAATTTTGCTGTTTATAAACCAAACCAAAGATTTCCTTGATGCCATTCATTAGGCAGGCCATTCCACAGGTTGTTAGTCCAGTCGATAGGCCATATACCTGTAGGCCAATCCAGTTCACATGTCCACACATATTTTGTCCAGTGTAGCCTCATATTCTAAGTGTAGGACCCAATGAACAATGCAGGCAATGAAGAAACTGAAATCAGAGCTGACGTGACAGCACAGAACAACAACAAATGACCTTTACAGATTCAAATGTCTTTAAACATGAATGAAGAAAAATTTTGAACCTCTCTATGTGCAGAAACGTTTGGCCTTACTATTGTGGTCCATGTGTCTGAGGAAGGAGACTCTAAGTAATGACACCTCTGAAATAAATCTATTAGATTTTAGTGTGCCACAACTCTTGTTTTTTATTTTTGTTATACATGTTGGAACAGACTAATAGGACTGCCCCTTTGAAAAATAGTGTGTGAAGGACAGAATTCTGAAGAGCTGACTTTTGGCTTGCATTACTATGTGTATTTTTCACAGAAAAATAAATAGATTTATATTCATTAGGGTTGATCTGTATGCATGCTTGCTTTGTGTGTCTAACCATGTTCTGCAGGCACAGGAAACAAAAGACCATATGGAGGTGACTGACGTGCAAAACAGAGTTTCTGCCTTGTTGTCTGCCATTCCACAAGGAGCTTACAGTGTTGCTTCTCTCCCACTCTCAAAGAACTGCAGTCAAAAAGAAACGAAAAGGAATTCTTCTGCATACCAAACTTCCCTCTAGCACAGAGGTCTCCAGCCTTGGGTCCGTAGATGTTCTTGGACTAAAAATTACAAAAGCCTTTCCCACTAGCTGTGCTAGTCAGGATTTCTTGGATTAATAGTCCAAGAACATCTGAGTACTCAAGGTTGGGAACCACTGCTCCAAGTCACTAAGTGTGAATCACTGCTGCCTATTTATGGACTGCCACATCAGTTAAAAGCTGTTTTAATGTCCCACATCTTATGTGCATAGTATGTGGATCATAATTAGGTGTGTTGGGCAACTTCCCCTATCATTGAAGGCTTTCAAGTGAAATCTCTCCAAACTGATTTGAAGCGATGCATGTCATCTTTAATATCAGGCGCTGGGAGTTCAGGATAACTGTACAGTATCTATAGATATCCTGTATCTACAGAAAGGAATTCTAGGAGTTCATTTTGTACAGGACAATGACCTTCAAAAGCTGTAATCCTTTTCCTAACACATCTTGGATTCTTCAGCATTGACCAGAATGCTTACAAGTCTAACAAGATAAAACCAGAATGTTTAAGATTCCTCCCTTGGATTCAGTGGACTCACAGATGCCTTAAATCTTTCATGAATTATGTACCATTGCTGCTGACAGCTCCAAAATTTTAATTTATTGCATTGCCCAAAATCCATTTTGAAAAACAAAAAATCCATGCAGATACAAAATCCAGCAAGATGATATTGATAGGAATGTGCTACTTTTTTCACACTTTATTCACTGAAATCTTGTTCATTGACAGATGTACTTTAAAACGATGGAAACAAGTCAACTGAATTTAGAGCGATAGATTATATGTGTTGGGAAAATTAAAGAGAAAAAAGGGGGAAAGAACAAAATATTACGGCACTTCAATGTTTCGGTTTCAGTGTGAGCTTTTGGGAATCAAAATTCACACTTGCTTGGAAAAAAATGAATGGTCCACAAGAGCTCACCTTGAAATGAAAGTTTTAAAGAGCCACAACATTTTATCCTTGTTTTTCCCATTCCAGTCCCCATTTCCCTTTTATTTTGACAACATGCTGAGTGAGACTAACACAGTTACTTCTTTGAGAACTGCTGCTCCAATATATAATTTCTACAAACACTGCTGGTAGAGGCCCCTTTCCATTTTTTTTTGCTATCCTTCGCATTGGCCAGAGTGAATTTTAAAACAAAATTAAGCAGGAGGAAAGTAAATGCCTCTTCCACCCTTGAGCACTGGTTAGGGCCAGACTGGAGCCACACACACACAACTGCTAGAAGGGAAACCCCAAAAAGTCTTAAAATCTATTGTTTTTGTTATATGCCATCAAAACACTTCCAACTTACGATGATTCTATGAATTGGTAACTCCCAAAAGGTTCCGTCACCAATAACTCAAATCTTGTGAACTAATGGATTTTTCCTTCATCAATCCATTTCATATTTTTAAAGATTTGCAACAACTGCAGTTGTCAAGCTCTCAGCAATCCAGACCATGATGGCTTCCAGGAAGGGCCAGCCTGTCTGTACAGTGGTGCCTCGCTTAATGATTACCTCGTTAAACGACGAAACTGCTTGACAATGAAGTTTTTGTGATCGCTTTAGCGATCGCAAAACAATGTTTTAGTGGTAAAAAATCGCTTGACGATGATTGGTTCCCTGCTTCGGGAACCGGTTTTTCGCCAAACAATGATTTTGAAACAGCTGATCGGCAGCTCTAAAATGGTTGCCCGCTGTGCAAAATGCCTCCTCGTTGTGTTTTCAGGACGGATTCCTCACTTTACAGGCACCGAAAATGGCCGCCCTATGGAGGATCTTCGCTGGACACTGAAGTATTTAGCCCATTGGAACGCATTGAACCAGTTTCAATGCATTTCAATGGGCTTTTTTGTTTCGCTTGACAAGGATTTCGCTTAACAGCGATTTCAATGGAACAAATTATCCTCGTCAAGCGATGCACCACTGTACTCTATTCATGGAGCAATTTCAAAAGCATTATGGCTGATTCCTTCCATTCTCTTGGGGTAGGAGTGACCCACTATGCCCCTTTCTCAATGTCTTTGAACTACAGATTCTTCCAGTTTAGTAAACATGGATAATGGTGAGGGAGTGTGGGGATTTGCTGTTGCATGGTATCTTAGGGCCACAAGGTACCTACTTCTGTCTTAGTGCTGAACAACACAACTCTTTGCAACATGGCACATTCTTAAGGTTGAAGAAAAGTGATTCCTCTTTTAACTGATCTGCTTTCTTCATTGGGAGAAGGGAAAGAGATGGTTATAGCCAACATTATGCTAGGAAAATATATACAAGTGTTAGTGGCATTTTTCCATGAACAGTTATACAACCAACAGGAGAAAAACTAGCACAAGTGGCTGCTAACCAAAGGAAGTTGTAATGGGCTGGGCACCTGAACATCCAATTTTACTTCTGCAAAACTGTGAGAAATGCTATGTGGACATAAAGCAGGCAATATAAATGACAAATAAGTATGTTCAAGATCAAGTCAAGCCTGAACTCTCTACTTTAGGCACATCTTGAGAAGACAAGACCTTCTAAAAAAGGAAATAATTCTAAGGAAAGTTGAAGGCAGCAGGAGGAGAGGAAGACCAAATATGAGATGGATTAAACCAATAAAGGAAGCCATGACCTTCTGTTTTCAAAAACAGAATTAGGGTAATAAATGGTTGGACATTGTTCAGGTTATTCTTTCATAGGGGCACTATAAGTTGAGGTGACACAATAGCACATAAATACAACCATGCCTTGCACTCTACCCTGCAGAAGCAGAATCAAAATACTGGGCTTGATATATGCAGCTTCTGAAATGGACTAAACCAGCATCAAGATGGGGCAGCCGTGGCCCTCCACATGCTTTTTTAACCTACAATTTCATTAGCCTAGCCAGTGTAGCCAGTGATGTGAAATTACGGGCACCACAGTTTCTGGTGCTAAGTTTTTCTCAAGACAAGCCCAGATTTGCTCCTCAGCTGTATAACATGGCCAGACAGAGAGAACAAGTACTTTTAAATTTTATTTTCAACTTTTTAGGTTGGAGGAAGAATGCCGAGTGAAAGAATTTTTCTCACACCAGTACTAAAAGTTCAAGAGCCTTGACCTCTTTGCATGAAGTCACCCTGCAGGCAGGTGGATGCCTGGTTGGATGCTGGTTTGAAAAGAATGTTTCCAACTTCTTTTTGGGTATGGCCATGAAAGTGGTAGGATGGGATGTAACATAACCATAACTCTTGAGAGCCAAGGCTCTCAAGAGTTAAACTTCCTGGACCTTTTGAGTAGCAGGTACCATAACACCATCTATTCTACACCATGCCCAGCCTCCCTGTTCCCTCCAAGTTTACCTCAGATAAAATGGCTTTTCTGAGGAACAGTGTAGTGTAATATTGAAAATTTAAGATTATCTTGGTCATGAATAGGCAAGTAAGAACTACCAAAATTATAAAAGATTTGCTCCCCATTTGTTGACATGGGCTAATTCAGCTGCCTGCATTTTGTGTCTCTCCTTACGGGGGTGGTTATGGAAACAGTTGTGACGTGTACCTCCATTTCCAAATTTACCTCTGCATCATTGATAGAAATACAATGGGAGATTAAAGCAAGCTGATTTAGAAAACCCTACACAACTCAGCAACAGTGTTATCATTGCTTCAGAATAGCCAGCAGTACTGAACAGTGATAAGGAGCAAACAAATGGAAAATAGGGAAAAAAGCACTTGCATCTTTTCTTTGCTGAGTTTACATATATGAGGAAAAGTAAGATAAACTACATTCATGAAAACACAATGAACAGGTATTATTTTCATAGTGCAGGAATGGCCGGCCTCCAGAGATCCAATGGTCACATATCTACATCCTAGACCACTGGTTCTTAACCTTGGGTTACTCAGGAGTTTTGGACTGCAACTCCCAGAAGCCTTCACCACCAGCTGTCCTGACTGGGGTTTCTGGGAGTTGCAGTTCAAAAGCATCTAAGTAACAAAGGTTAAGAATCACTGTCCTAGACCACTGAAGGCTCCAAAAATATTTTTCTTTCTTAAAAATGTTCCCCCGTGTCCTCTAGCAGTCCAAAGCATTTTAAATAGAAATACGACATTTGGGGTGGCTGGGTGGAGGGCACAGGTCTAAGGGAACCAAACATGGCAACATTCCCCTCCATGCCTCCAAAAGGGCACAAAACCTTTGCCAACCTTTTTTTTAAAAAAATATAACTTTTTCATAAAATTTGTGAAGGAGTTGGAGTCTGGCAGGGGTGCCGGAGGCCACATGCCGGCTCTTCATGGCTGCTTGTGGCAAAAAGATGAATTTCATCCACTGCTGGACACCTTAATTCTTCACTTGGGCGCATTCTGATGTAAGAACAGAGATGTTGAACACCTGGATTTTTCTTTTTCCATTCACGTTCTTCCTGAAAGATAATTTTGTTCAATAAAGTCATATGAGGATATTTTTGGCTTGTTCTGCTGTCGTGCAAAAAACCAGACCCTCCAAAGAGTAGTCCTTGTCTTTATGTTGCCTGATGGCCACCATGAACCAAAATATTCAGCACTGGCAACTCATGACCAGAGCAGAGGATGGCCCTTGACATTTTGGGTTGACTGGCTCTTCTGGCTTAGTCCATGCGGCTCCTAGGGGGTCAGCTGTTGTTAGAGGGTTGGTATCTGGCAGAAGTTGTTTTTTTATTGCTCCAGATGCTGTTGGACTGCAACTCTCAGCATTCCTCCCTATTGGCTGTGCAGTTTAGACCTGATGGGAGCTTCAGGCCAGCACCCTCTGGAGGGCTGTACGTTCACCATCCCTCTCCAAAAATGTCCAGATGATGTGATTTCACTACCTCCTAGGTTGCTTTCTGTATAGAATGTGATGACATGTCCAACCCAGACAACCCAAAGATCTAGCCACTGCCATGAAAAATGAGTGTCTCCATTGTGATGGCTGAAAAATACACCGATGTATCCTGTAAACTGTTTGAGGGAAGGCTATAGTTCTATCTGGTGCCTTTCAGTATGAATGTGTCCCTGGAGGGCAATTGAGGAATGTCTCTTTAGGGGCAGACTGTTTAAAATATGTTTGGGAAATGAAAATTGTATGTATGAACACGGCTGTAACGTGGTACGACAACATAAATTCTACTATTTGTGGCCTGTTGCTGGGGATGGCGAAGTACCATGAGGACTCATTAAATTAATTGTGCAGAAAAGCCTTACTTGCATAAGTATCTCCACATTACAAATAACTTCGTGAGGTAGCATTTAACATGCTACTCAGGAAGGAATAAATAAGAGAGAGCTCAGATATGCCAGCAAGCGAGGGCTTTTCATGCAATGTGATCCTCTACCTGAATATTGATGAAACACTTCTTTTCTTCTTATCTTGACACTTTTCTTACCCTTTATTCCTGGGGGGAATTGGTGTTTGTGATTCAACTATGTCCTTACTGCCTTCCCAGCTTTATCACAGAAAGCAAAAACTCCATAGCTTTGGTACAAGAATTAATCATTCCGGGTGGAAGGTTGGGACTTCTCTTCTCTTGGGTTGCAGAAGCCTTGTCAAAATGCTAAAAATGCAGTGGATGCCAACTGATTGCATTGCAAAACAAAGTAAATGCCAGAAAGCTTTCACTCGGATAGGAAAGAGTTGCCACTGCCAAAACTGTATGTCTCACATCCTCTGCCAGGTACAGCTACAACCAGCCCTCTTGGGTTTATTTGCTGGCATACCTGTGAACATTATGAAGCTGTGCTGGCATTAAGTCAATACTGCATTGGAGAGTAAATCCATTTGGCATTAGTTCCAGAGATGGTTAAATTCTGTTGAACGTTTCCCATCAGTGCTAGATATACCAGAGCTATTGCTTTTTCCTCCAGGTGGAAGCCCTGGAGCCTGAACAGCTGCATGATATGCAGAGATTCCACAGGTGCAGCCTTTATTACTGCACATTGCAGAAAAGGACCTGGTTTAGATGGATCTCTGATCTGTGGCATGCTTCATCAAAGCATTCATCTGTTGTCACAGCACTGGATATCTTCATTGTATAAACTCAAATGATAATGCATGAGTCAATTCTAAGACCTTGCTCCTGAAGAAGATCATGTGCTGAAACATGTTGAGCATTTTTAAAATCAGAATAAAGATTATTTAGATTTTTCTACATCCTGAGACCCAGTCACTCATTCTGATTTCTGATACCATCAGATGTACCAGTTTCTTGTGTTTTTGCTAGGTACAAGACCTACACTATAGCTGAAATCCAGTTGCATAACTTATACCCGTAAGAGGGCAATGGCATCACAAACAAGGGATGAGTTAGGGCAATTAAAAAATTCCTATTTCTGTCCCGTGGTTTTTCTGACTCTCACGTAATCCCTTTCATTCCGTGGAAACTGTGGGAGCCATGGGAGAGAAGGAGGAATTCTGTAATGACCAAAAATCACAATTGCTGGGTGACGTTACTAGCAGGGGGAGACATATAGCAATTAAAGATTCCCACCTTCTTTCTCACAGCTCTCAAGTGGTGAAGTGAATTACACAGAACTTTAAAAAGCTGTGGGACAGAAGTAGGAAGTTTCTAATTACCAGAAATCACCCCTTGCCCATGATGTCATCACCCTTCCACCAGCATAAATAACAGGATTTCAGCCTGTATCTCTCACATGAGTTAGAGGCAAACGGTCACCTTTTATCCCAGATGCTTTAAATGCCAACTGTCTTTATATGATCAGGTACACTTTTTCATAACATTATATATATACCAGAGTGTTGATTCTCCACACACTGTGGTGGCCATGAGACAGAGCTGATGTCCCACAGCATCCCCTTCTGGATTTGGTTCCCCAGGAAGGACTGGAATCACTATAGGACTATCCTTCCATGTCCTGTTCTGGACGGATGTTCCAGGAGAACCAACAGGGCCATAACCTCTGTTGTAGGCCATCCTGCAGCGACACTAAGGATATTTTCCTCTGCAGACCATGAAACCAAGCTGGGAAAGATCAAAATAATCAGTCTACTCCAACACTGCTTACAGCTGAGACATGTGCAAGCAATGTCTTGCTCAAGAATGGTTAACTGGGCATTCGAAAGCAACAGAAGGGGAAACCCTTTTCGTCTTCAGATAAATAATTAAGTGATATATTTCCCCAGAGCATTAAGAGAATATTACGCACATCAATACAACATGTGATTATGGAACATGATATACAGTAGGGTCGTTGTACAAATGAGACAGCTTACTGAAGCTTACTGAAGGCCAGCTTACTGAAAACTAATGAACTGGGAGATCCATTTAAAAACTGTAACAATTAAATTCCTACATCTTTTTGATTTACATACCTTCATGGAGTTGTATCATGCTAGGTTTCTAATGAAATTTGCCAAAGACATTCTGTTGTTTTTTCTGTAAAAGATAAACATGGGCCCCAACTGAATATAATTCAGTTGTCGCTGGTCAAAATCCAGTGTACACAGTTTTGTACATTTAAGTTTCAGTGAATCTGTTAGGCTTAAACATATGTAGTACCCTATTGGATTGTGCTCATTATCTACTCAGTGGGATAAACAACAAACACAAAGCCAGCCTTGCTTTGAGGCGCAATGGGACAGCTGTCTCAGGTGACAGCTGTGGGGTGGGTGGGGCTGCAGAAGAGTCACAAGATATCAGAGGGCAGAGCTATGTAAGCCATTTGTTTTGACCTGCATCTGTTAAGCTAGCCTGTTGTCCTTGGCTGCTGTGCAGGATGGTATCCTGTTGCCAGCGCTAAAATAAAATGCAAGTGCCAGTTGCGCTGGTTCCTCTATGTTGCATGGGGAAGGAAACCATCCTATCTTTTAGATTTTGGCTGCTGGTTGGGCAGGGGAGGGAAGAATGCCAAACTAAACAAATAAGGTTCTGATCTAACAAAGACGGTTCTTCTTATACCTTTAGGGTCAAGATTTCAGCAAATCAAAAGTTCTGACAAAGCAGATTTTGAACTCCTCAACAGATTTTAAAGGAACCTGCCTGTAAACCGGCCCAAACCTTCTCTGAATATCTGGAGTTGGCATTCTTTCCACAAGCATTTTAACATTCTGTTTGCACAACAAAGGGTGTTTTGCAGAAGAAAAGCTGTCAGATTTTTCCACTAGGGTCAAGGGCAAGAAATGAACCACCTTTTGCTTCTCTACTTGAAATGGAGCCAAAGGACAACCTTCAGTTTGTAACTATTTAGACTGTACGGTCCTGTGCAGAATCGGTATGATGAATTTTAATTGTCTTATCAGTAGGTGGTTGGTCACACACCTATGATTTTAGATCTCTCCACTTCCTTTGATATTATTGCTAATATCATGTTCTTATTAAGCCACATGCTAGACCTTGTACAGAATGCAGTGGCTAGATACGAATACCAGGACAATGGAGTGCAAAGGTTGTTTGTCTGGTATAACATAGACATATTATGCATGAGCATTTCCATCAGGTACAGTCCATGGTTTGATAAAGGTAGACAGGTTGGTGGCTGGCCACCCTGTGTACTTTCGCTCCTACCTGATGCTTGTCTGGGTCTGCACAAGTTTTTGTGCATTCTCTACTCTCTGTGAGAAGCTGCAAATAGGGAAACACAAATGGTTTTGCTGTGGATGGGCGCTACACAGTGTGAACAATTTTGGGAAGTAAATTTAGTCTGCTTCATTGGAGATCTACACTTTCTAGGGTGTAGGATTCAGGCAGCTTCTGCAGTGATGTTTGCATTTGGACGAAGAAAGGAGGAATCAGCCATCATTGTCTATGGCTGAGCAGCATGGATAGGCTACATAGGTGATTCTTCCTTTTTCACATTTGCATTCCATGCTAGCAAACCTTCAGCTATGGCTCCTTCCTCTGTCCTCCCATGAATTTGTGTTTTACTGCCCAATTCCCTCCAGTACCTGAATACTGTGTAAGTAAAAGCTCTAGCCTCTTAGCTGCTCTCCTCTCTGCAGGAGCCAGGCACTTCTCCTCCGGCTCCTACTTTCCATGAATCCTGTCCAAGGAAAGCTGGCAACAAGGCTAATTCTACCACGCAAGGCCCTGAGAAATCCTTCCTATTCTGTTTCCACCCTTTAATGGATCCTTTTCTACCCATGAGTAGAAAAGGCTTTCTTCCTCTGCAAGAAAGCCCCAATACCAGTTTCTTCCCTCAGCCTCAGACTGGAGTTTATTTGATTAATTTTAGTTACTAAGCCCGAGAACATGGAAAAGTTGCTTAAATGGAAGTAATGTTGCATAGGTTTAGTCTCCATCCATCCTGGTATATAACACATAGCATGAAAGGAATGATTGGTTGCCTAAAGAAGGTAATTAACAGCATGGACCCAGCTACACTGAAGAGTACAGTTCCCAAAAGCACCAAAACCTCCCCAGATTCCAGGGAGTGTTCAGACGATAAGCCAGGTGAAACTTTCCCATCTGTGAAAAGTGTCCCAGCAGGCCATTGTAGAGGAATTCCAGGCATTTGAGCTTGATGCGGATGTATTTCCATCTGCTTTCTGAACACAATGAAACCTGCTTTTTGACATTTTCTCTGAAAACTGTCCTGGTCATCCTGATACAGACTGATGCAGGGGCAAAGAAAGCAGGAGGAGTAAAACTCTGTTGCTAGTCCTCCTGAGGCTCTTAGTGTTGCGGTCTTGTGCTACACAGTTCCAGCTTTTGGTAGGTTTGGTAGGGTTTTCAAGGAATGTGAAATGTTCAAGGAATTGTTGACCATTGCCACTCCCCAGTGAGTTTCCATGGCCAGACAGGGATTTGAACCCTGGCCTTCTGAGTCCTAATCCAATACTCTGTCCAGTACAACACACTGGCAGTCAGCTTCTTAGAAGGCCTCTTTTGACACTACCAGCCATGATATCCTCCAGCTAGAACCAGCTGTCTCAGGCAACGACACAAGCCACTGCACTCCAACAGCTGCTCCTCTCTGGATTAGGAGACAGCTCTTCTGAACTCTGGCAATTATGATGGGAGGGGGTTCTGCAAGGTTTTATTTTGTCTTCCATGCTGCTTACTCAAAACTGCTGAATAAGCTGATCTGGAGACAGCAAGATGTTATCAAGTTGTTGATAACACCCAGCTCTGTTTCTTTTCATCCAGTTCAGGGGAGGCTTTTACTATGCTGAATCAGTGTCTGGTATCAGTAAGAGACTGGATGAGGGCCAATAAATTGGGTCTCAATTCATATGTTCATGGGCACTTTGCCTGCTTGTAGAAGAGGTCTTAACCTGTTCTGAGTGGGCTCACTTCTCAGAAATAAGATCACAGCTTTTATACCCAGCTCTAGCAGTGAATAGCCATGTATTTATTATTATTTATTTTATATAAAATATATTCAATCCACCTTTCTCCTTTAAAAGGACCCAAGGCAGCTTACATCATTAGAAGACAGTATTTCAAGCTGAAAACAGTAATTACAGAGATACTAAAAAGGATCAAACAAATACCACTCTAAGAGATGGTAAACAAAAGCAACACCAAACCCACATTCAAAGCAGTAAAGGCACAACAATCCATTTAAAAAGCCCACTCAGGCAGGCAGTCACTGAGGGAAAGCTTGCCTGAAGAGAAAAATCTTTGCCTGCTTGAGGAAAGATGTGGTACAGTGGTGCCTCGCATAGCGAGGTTAATCCGTTCCGGATTAACCTTCGCTATAGCGAAACATCGCTAAACGGAATTTAAAAAGCCATAGCCTATGGCTTTAAAACTCACCGTTAAGCGATGTTCCTCCATAGCGCCGCCATTTTCGCGCCCTCGGTAAGCGAGGGCAGGGCGCGAAAATGCGGCGCGGACCTTCCGGTGGCCATTTTGGAACTGCTGATCAGCTGTTCTCCCCCGCTTCGTTATGCAATATTCGCTAAGCGAATTGCTTAGCGAATATCACAAAGCGAAAAATGCCCAGAGCCCCTCGTTAAGCGATTTCATCGCTCAGCGAGGCGCTCGTTAAGCGAGGCACCACTGTACGTGATATCTGTGGTACAAAGGTCCCTTCACCAACTGAGGTTTGCACACCAATCAACTGCCATCTATCTTAGACAGACATAAACTGACACCTATTATCTACAGCAATAGTTCCCAAACATTTTGGACTTGTGTCTCCCTTGATTTACTGACCACTGGCTTCAGCATCCCTTGCTCAGAGGGGCCATCAAGGGGTCTTGAAATATTCATGAACAGTTCATTCAATTCCCCCTTGGTCTCTGTTTAAAGGCACAAACTAATCTGTATGGTGAAAAAATAGAGTTTGGATTTCACATGAGTCAGAGGTAACATTGGTATCAAGAGCCATGTCTTGCCTGATCTTCAGAGAAAACCCAGTTTGGTTTGTCCACCACAGATCTGCCAGTCATCTTAGGTGAAGCTATGCAGGTCTCTTTGTATGTATGTAATCCATTAATAGCTACTAACTTGTGCAATGCCTTTTGCTATTGTTTAGTCTTTCAGTCATTTCTGACTCTTGGTGACCCCATGGACCAGAGCACGCCAGGCCCTCCTGTCTTCGACTGCCTCCTGGAGTTGGGTCAATTTCATGTTGGTTGCTTCAATGACACTGTCCAGCCATCTCATCCTCTGTCATTCCCTTCTCTTCTTACCTTCACACTTTCCCAACATCAGGGTCTTTTCCAGAGAGTCTTCTCTTCTCATGAGATGGCCAAAATATTGGAGCCTCAGTTTCAGGATCTGTCCTTCCAGTGAACACCCAGGATTGATTTCCTTCAAAATGGGTAGGTTTGTTTTCCTTGCAGTCCAGGGGACTCTCAATAGTCTCCTCCAGCACCACAATTCAAAAGCATCAATTCGTCGGCGGTCAGCCTTCTTTATGGTCCAGCACTCACTTCCATACATCGCTACTGGAAAAACCATAGCTTTGAATATGCATACCTTTGTCAGCAAGGTGATGTCTGTGCTTTTAAGGTGCTGTCTAGGTTTGTCATCGCTTTCCTCCCAAGAAGCAGGCATCTTTTAATTCTGTGGCTGCTTTCACCATCTGCATTGATCATGAAGCCCAAGAAACTAAAATCTATCACTGCCTGCATATCTTCCCCTTCTATTTCCCAGGAGGTGATGGGGACCAGTGGCCATGATCTTAGTTTTTTTGATGTTCAGCTTCAAACCATTTTTGCACTCTCCTCTTTCACCCTCATTACTAGGTTCTTTAGTTCCTCCTCACTTTCTGCCATCGGAGTGGTATCATCTGCATATCGGAGGTTGTTGATATTTCTTCCGGCAATCTTAATTCCAGCTTGGGATTCCTCCAGTCCAGCCTTCCGCATGATGTATTCTGCACAGAAGTTAAATAAGCAGGGAGACAATATACAGCCTTGTTTTACTCCTTTGCCAATTTTGAACCAATCAGTTGTTCCATATCCAGTTCTAACTGTTGTTTCCTGCCCCACATATAGGTTTCTCAGGAGAGGTGATCAGGCACTCCCATTTCTTTAAGGACTTACCATAGTTTGTTGTGCTCCACACAGTAAAAGGCTTCTGCATAGTCAATGAAGCAGAAGTAGATGTTTTTCTGGAACTCTCTGGCTTTTTCCATAATCCAGCGCATGGTAGCAATTTGGTCTCGAGTTCCTCTGCCCCTTCGAAATCCAGCTTGTACTTCTGGGAGTTCTCGGTCCACATACTGCTGAAGCCTACCTTGGAGGATTTTGAGCATAACCTTGCTAGCATGTGACATGAGTGCAATATACGGTAGTTGGAGCATTCTTTGGCACTGCCCTTCTTTGGGATTGGGATGTAGACTGATCTACAGTCTACATCCCAATCCCAGAGAGGGGCATTGGGATGTACAGCCTTTACTGTATCATTAAAGTGACAAATCAGATGAGTTTTTGAGTCCTCCGGGACTCTTGGTCCAGTGACAATGGTACAAAACATGGGGTTAAGGTAAACAGTTAAAACAACAACAATACTGCCCAGATGCAATACCTGCTGAAATAAGAAAGAGTCAGTCCACTCAGCTTAGAAAATAGAATGGAAGAAGGTCCCATCCTGTTGAGCAACAAAAGTCTTCAGCCTTCCTTTTGTAGGTGAAAGAATCAAAAACAAGATGGCGGCAACAAATAGTCTTGTATCAGCAGAGAACACAGGTTAGCTAGAGCACCTGCCACAGAACGACATCTGCAGATGTTTCCAAGGGGGAACTCAGCTAAAAAGCCTAGGGACTCTGTTTAATCACCTCTAGGCTTTTGTGTGGAAGAGCAGAACACATGGGGAAGAAAGTGGATAGTAATAGTAATAAAACCCTTTCTAAGATTCTAGGCCTCTGGTCCTTTGCTGAGACTGCCTTCCTTAAAGCATTCAGTACCCGGATCAAACCTCAGCTTCTCTCGCAGCTACACTCCCACCTCATCCTTTTCAAAGCCATTAGGATAAATTTGCATGATGCTGAGTTAGTAATTGGTACATGAATCAGCTCCACATTAGCATTCTGCTGTATCAAGCTTTTAAAGGAAGACAGAAATAGAAGCAGAGGAGGAACAGCCTTACATTTCTGCCTGGAAAAAGACATGTTCCTTCCCGGGGCCCTGTAAACAGTGTGGGGGATACAGCCGCCTGCTCTGAGCAGATGGGCACCCATTTTAATATTCTAAAGGGTGGATAATACATATATCTATTTCTTCTCTCCACTGAAGAGGATTTAATCACACTAAACTGATTGAGAATTTGTCAGTGACAGAGAGGAAGGCAATATGCCAGAAAAGGAGCTAGCTGCAAAAAGCATGCTCCCAGAATCTATTGCCCTAAACTTTGCCGAAGAAAACTGAACTGATTTGCGAAACTAGTCTCCTCAGAGCTCAATGATACTCTGTTTAGCTTGTAAACTTTACACTGTGTGTTATAAATTGAAGTAAATGCCCAAACAGCTTGATGCCTTGTTTCCACAAAACACAATCCTCATCAAGGGCATTTTTCCTTCTGGCTATTTTCAGAGTGCTTCCTACAGTATTGTGTACACATCTGTCAATGCTCTTCTCCCCAAGGTGTTCTGCTTCTGTCAAAGGGTGGGGGACTTCCAACCAGTAGAAGTTTATAACTTCAACACAACCTTCCACCAGAAATGGATCTACACTTCCCAGAATCTGTTAGCCAACATGGCCACTGCCATGCTAGTTGTGGATTCTGGGGGATTTAATTAAAAATATATATATATGAAACCATATTCTCCATCTCTACCTGCTTTTTAGAACTGCTGCAAGTCTATTGTAGATTTTGCATCACTGTATGTACATCTGTTTTGTATTGTATTTTTACTGAGCTATTTTTTCCATTTTTCCTGTTTTTGTTTTTCTTCATATAATTTTTTCTAAATAAACAAAGCAAGCAAAGTTGTATTTATTTATTATTTACGTAGGAAAAATATTTACATGCTGCCTTTCTCCTAAAGAATCCAAGACTGTACACAGTATTAAAAGAAACAATGTTAAAAGCTAAAATAATAAATTCTTTCAGAAATAAACTAATATTTTAAAAATTTATAAGTAAAAATAGTATTTAAAGCACATTAAAAGCAATAGAAATACAAAAGTCCCTTTTAAAATCCCCTTAGTCAAAAGACAGCTAAGACATAATCTAAGGGTAATTTTGGATATACTGGAATATTATGAAATGAATCTAGGGAAACAAATGGCATTATTATTCCTTGATGCTGAAAAAGCATTTGATAATGTCAGCTGGCACTTTATGATACAGCAGTTGAACATAATGGACCTGGGGAGAGAAGTTTATAAATGTAATTAAGATAATCTATAAGAATCAAACAGCAAAAATAATCATAAATGGTGAATGGACTGAAGACATTAAGATTAAAAAAGGCACAAGGATGCCCTCTCTCCCCTCTGCTGTCTATATTGACCCTGGAAGTGCTCAAAAGAAATGTGAGACAGGATCCGGAAATTAAAGGAGCAAAAATAAAAGGTGAAAGCAACAAGTTAAAAGCATTTGCAGACAATTTGCTATTTCTCTTAGAAGAGCCACTGGAATCAACACCGAAATTGTGCAACCATCAAAGAAGACAACTACGTAAAAGTACTTAAACAAATAAAAGCAGACCTGGAAAAATGGAAGAACTTAGAATTATCAGTGTTAGGAAGGATAGCGACAATTAAAATGTGTATCTTACAAAAACTACTTTTTTTGTTCCAAACAGTACCAATTAAAATAGAAAATAAACACTTTGAAGATTTAAACAAGATGATTTTAAAGTGTATAAGGCAAGCCACAAAATTAAAAGACGGCTGCTTCTTGGGAGGAAAGCGATGACAAACCTTGACAGCATCTTAAAAAGCAGAGATATCACCTTGACGACAAAAGTCCAAATAGTCAAAGCTATGGTTTTTCCTGTAGTGATGTACGGAAGTGAGAGCTGGACCATAAAGAAAGCTGACCGCTGAAGAATTGATGCCTTTGAATTGTGGTGCTGGAGGAGGCTCTTGAGAATCCCCTGGACTGCAAGGAGAACAAACCTATCAATTCTAAAGGAAATCAATCCTGAGTGCTCACTGGAAGGACAGATCCTGAAGCTGAGGCTCCAATACTTTGGCCATCTCATGAGAAGAGAGGACTCCCTGGAAAAGACCTTAATGTTGGGAAAGTGTGAAGGCAAGAGGAGAAGGGGACGACAGAGGATGAGATGGTTGGACAGTGTCACCGAAGCAACCAACAAGAATCTGACCCAACTCTGGGAGGCAGTGGAAGATAGGAGGGTCTGGCGTGCTCTGGTCCATGGGGTCACGAAGAGTCGGACACGACTAAACGAACAAACGAAAGGCAAGAATTAAACTGAAAATGCTACAAGAATCTAAAGGGAGGATTTGGGCTACCAGACTGGCAGCTATATTACCAAGCATGTATTTTAGTCTGACTTGAACAATGGATCACTTTGAGGAATAAAGACTGCTTGGTGTAGAAGGACATGATCAACAAATGGGCTGGCATGCCTTTTTATGGTATGAGAAAGCCAAAACCCATAGATACTTTCAAAATCATTACATTAGAAACTCACTACTGATAATATGAGAAAAGATTTAAAAAAGAAAAATACCTAGGTGGCTTTCACCTATCGAAGCATTTGTACACCCAGCTCTCAGGAACTTTGAGGAAATTTTATGCTCTAAAGATATACTAGATAGAGAAGGGAAATTAAAACCAAAACAAGATTTTATTGCTCAGGGATTAGGCTTGTCATAGTGGTCATTAATGTGAATTCAATGTAGGTACAATAAATATGTTAAAGAAGGCTTTTATAAAGAACAAATACTGCTTGAACAAATATTGTTAACCTCAGACGATAAACTAATTGAGAAACTACACATACTGCTTTTGAATGGAAAATGGAAGATGAGCAGGTGAAAGAAACAATGGTACAATGGGCTAAGAATTTTGGGCACAATATTGAATTGGAGAAATGGCAGAAATTGTGGAATAAAAATTGTAAAATAACAATGGTGACTTCGTATAAAGAAAATCTTTATAAAATGTTTTATAGATGGCATTTACCACCTGCCAGAATTGAAAACATGTTTCCAAATATGTCTAGTAAATGTTGCAAATGCGAACAAAAAGTAGGCACCTATTATGTATGGTGGACATGTGAAAAAGCAAAAAAAAAATTGGACTAAAATACACACATTGTTGGTTAAAATGTTTTAAAATGTATAGATTTTAAACCAAAACTATTTTATTAGGTATTTTACCAGACAATTTTGATAAACAATCGGTTTACCTAACACTGCATATTGTGACAGCAGCTAGGACCGTATTTGCACAACACTGGAAAAATGAAGCAATGCCAACAGAAGAAGAGATAATTAAGAAGATATTAGATTGTGCAGAAATGGATAGACTCACACTGAGAGAGAAAGAAGATTCAGAATACTTTAATATGTGGAATTTGTTCTATAAATGGCCAGAAGATCGGAGAAGGGATTGAATCAGTAAGACGCGAAAATAGATTATTATATGCAAACCCATGTAACACAATGTTTAACAAGCACAAATTGAATGTAGATATAGTGAAAAACTAATAAAATGTTATTTTAAAAATCCTCTTAATCAACCAATTATTTGCAAGCAATCCTACCAGAAAAGAAAGATCTTCACCTGCTTGTGGAATGACAGCAAAGACCGCCATCCAGTGGGAAGGAGTTCCAGAGTCTAGGAACAGCAATAGAGAAGGTCCTCCCCTGTGTGCTCACCAAATATGGCAGTAAGGGTAGTGGGACTGAGAGAAAAGCCTCCTCTGAAAGATCTTAAAGCCTGGGCGGATTCATAAAGGGAGATGTGGTTTTTAAGATAGCTTGAACCCAAGTGGTTTAGCCATTGTGCCTGCAAACAGCCTTGCAGCCAACTCAGCTGCTGTAACAGAGGAGCTATATGATCCTGGCAACCAGACCCAGTTAACAATCTTGCAACAGAGTTTTAGACCCTGCTGAAGTTTCCAGATAGTTTCCAAAGGCAGCCCCATGTAGAATGTATTACAATAATCCAACCAGGATATAATTATGGCCTGTGTCACTGTGGCCAGATCAGACATCTCCAGGAACAGGCATAGTTGGTGCACTAGTTCTAACTGAGTGACCAAGAGCACCTTTGTCTTGTCTGGTTTTAGTTTTAGTTGATTCTCCCTCATCCAGTCCATTACTGACACCAGACACTGATCTAGAACTGAAACAACTTTCTCAGATCAGAAAAGAGAGGTAGAGTTGGGTCTCGTCTACATGGTGACACTGAACCCCCAAACTCCAGACAACCTCTCCCAGTGGTCTCATGTAGATGTCAAATAGCATTGGGGACAGAACAGAACCCTGAGGGACCCTACAGGAGAATAGTCAGGGTGCTGAACTGGAGTCCCCCAGCACCACATCTCCCCTATAGGAGAGACCGGAACCAAAGTACAACAGTGCCTCCAAATCCCATCTCAGAGAGACGGCCCACAAGGATACCAAGGTCAATGGTATCAAAAGGCATATATCCATGAGGAAATTTTATTGTGGGTAAGAAAATGAGTTAACTGTAGGAAATATGAATTACCCTTAAGAATTTGGTTGACCCTTTAGTTTGAGCTATTTCTGTTGACTTTTGTGAGTTATCCTGGGTCCTGGATTACCTGACTGAGACCAATTAATCTATGTGAATATGCTCTGAATCATTGGGGAGGCACATCTCACAATTAGACAAGCTGGGATAGCATCCCTCTTTATTATCTTGCCTTTAGAATAGAAAAGTATAATATGAGATCAGTAGAGAAAACAGGTGCTGTATTGGGGAAGGGTCTTCGCTCATTCATTCCTGCAAGCATTGAGATGTTGGGGACTGAATCTGTCTGAAGGTGCAGGTGGAGGTGGGTAAAAAAACAATTCTGCCTGAAATCCTGCAAAACTGCCATCAGCCAGAACTGAGAATATTGGATCAATGGTCTGACTATTTGCAAGGCAACTTCCTATATGCCAATGAATGAATGAATGAATGAATGAATGAATGAATGAATGAATGACTAGATGGCACCATAATGATAAATATTTATATTGTTGTTTTTGTTATTGCTATAATTGTGTGCCATTTATTATAGCAATCAGTTCCAATTCATGGCTACCCTATCCAGGGATTTTTAGGTGGACAATACTCAGGCATGGATTAGCATTCCTTTCTTCTGGAGGTGTCTCTCAGGACTGTGCAGCTTGCCACACAAACTGGCTCTTCTCCCAGGAGGGACAGGGGGGGGGGTTGAACTCCCAACTTCTGGCTCCACAGCCAGATACCTAAATCACTGAGCTATCCAGACAGCCTGTTATTGCTACACTAGCATATTATTACTGTTGTCATTGTTATTATAGCTATATTTCCCCAAGCATGCAAGAGCATGTTTGGATTTTCTGCATCAAATATTAAACATATCTTGAAGCATCTGCACGAAATGTGGATCTGAAAAGAAACATGCAGCATGCTAGAGATGAGAGATCATATGGTGAAAGCTGGCAAAAAAAAATTGCAAGGCAAGGACCTCCCACCACTGTAATATTATTCATATATTGCTCATGCAGATCAGCTGCATTTGATGATAGGTGACTGCCTGCAACAACCTCAGTGAAGTTGGCTGTTACTGCAGGTTGAAAGGATTAACTTCTTTCCCTCCCACACTGCCTTCCCACTGAAAATAAATCCCAGGAATAGTCATTTGCCCTGGAAGTGCCCTTTGCAGCATACAAAGTAAACAACTGTGTAGCAGGTGATTTTTAGGGAAGAAAGATTCTTCTCTGTCCATCTGGAATGGGAAAGTCCACGGTTGTCACTTTAAAATGTAAAACTGGTTTACTAGTTTTAACAAGAAAACAATGCCATTTTTGTAAAGTATGTCAGAAGAATGAACAATGAACTAAAGGAATCATGGGTTTTGGACTGAAGATGACTCATCAATACCACCACATGGTGATGACATTTTAGTAGGGAAAGTTCTATTGTTTCAAAAAGCCTAAAGTAGCACAAAAATTAAATAGCCTTTTAAAAGTTCTTTGCTGCAGCACAGAAATGTATTGATTCAATATGAACCTGTGGAATTAATTTGATCCATGCCTCAAGATATACCATGTTGGAACATTCATGAGCTTTCTGCTCCTCATAATTAACAACCTATTAGTATTAGTATTTTTCATTTCCCGATATGTTTCTGCTTTTCTCTCCCTCACACAAAGCATTACAACCCCATCCAATATGCAACACTAGGAAAGGTGGGGGAAAGGCAGTGGTCGCCAACTCAACTCCTGGTGTTCTCTTTACATAAGCAAGCAACCATTTGAAAAGATTCAAACAAAGAAAGACATCAAAGGCAAATGAGAACAAAACAAATGCAGTCTTACTGAATAAGAAATACAACTAATTTTATTTTTAATGAGACAATAACAAGGTATACATGATCCCTTAATAATGAAAAAGAATGGCTAAATGAAGGGACGAAACCCTCATTCGCATATGTTCTTCCTGCTGCACTTTTTGCTGTTTTCTTGTCCTGGCCTCATGTACTATGGCATTCAGAATGCACATAACAGATCTGGACTTATGTCTGTCTGTCAAAGATTTCAGCTGTTTCATTTATTGTCTTGTCTTTATATCAACAAATATTTTTGCTACCAGTTTTCATACTCTGTTGCTTCTCCATTTATTTCATCTTTGTTTCCCTTTGCTTTTATTCTCCTTTATGACAATATATTTATTTGTAAGTTATACAAAGCTATTTTTTCCACATTTTAAAATGCAGACATATTGCTTGGATATGCTGTCATAATCTTACTTTTGTATAATGACTCTCAAAAATGTATTCTTTGAATTTGAAGGATCAGCATACACAAATGGAGTACAGGAGAAAGACGCAGGTTCTGTAGCATACGAACCACAAATGCATGTCGACCTAACCTAAGTTAAGATGGGAGAAAGCAAGATGACATGTTCAATAGATGCACAGTAGAGGAAGTCTAAGAATAACTTGGGCAAATGGATTAAAACACACACACAACCGCTACCATCATCCCAGCAAGCTGTTCTAGAACAGGGATAGGCAGAAGGCACATTGGATGGTTTTCAAGTCACCAACTCACAACTGTGTAGCAACAGCAACAACAACTTGATAGCACCCCAACCCCCAACCCCAAACAAGTTGCTAGGGGAAAAAATAACTTGGTGGAAGAGGAAGCCTGGAATGGATTTTTATGTGAGCATGAAGCTCACAAGTTTCCAGGCTGAGCCTGTTCTTAGAGACAGATTGTTTCCAAACAGAACAATCCTGAGCCACCATTTTCATGTGGCTTTGGCTGGTGGATCTCAGGATTACATTAAACAAACTAAAGTAGATTCTTCAAGTCCGTTTAGCCCTATCCTATAATAAACAATACAACAAATGATTTGATAAGTCTAACATTAAATAAGCATTATATATTTCAAAGTTTATTTATTCTGTACTTTAACATTTTTAAAAACTTTTTAATTTCTTGTATTTTAATTGTTTTCATAATTGTTTTTTACATTCTTCATAAGTTGCCTTGAGTCCCTCTGTTGGGCGGAAGACACGGTATAAACTAAATGAATATATACATACAGTGGAACCTCTACTTAAGAACTTAATCCGTATTGGAATGGTGTTCTTAAGCTGAAGCAAAATTTAGCAAACGGAACTGTTAAGTTGGATTGTTCTTAAGGAGGGACGTTCT
This sequence comes from Pogona vitticeps, assembly GCF_051106095.1. Classification (NCBI taxonomy): domain Eukaryota; kingdom Metazoa; phylum Chordata; class Lepidosauria; order Squamata; family Agamidae; genus Pogona; species Pogona vitticeps. The sequence goes on along the minus strand of NC_135783.1, from coordinate 64,193,144 downwards.
TAAATAGAGGTTCCACTGTATCCGATACTCACACATTGCATTAGAAACAAGAAATAGAAATAAAAGCTAAGGAAGAAAGAGAAAAGTGTAGCTTAGAAATGAACCTTCCTTGCCTTTCCTGTTGCAAAGTTATTGATTAATCACCAGAGTCTTGTGGCCACAGTACCACTAACTTCAGATGCAGAGAAAAGATAGGGCAAAGAGAAGAGATAGAAAGTGAAGAACAGCAGGTTCCCTCCTCTGCCATTTTAAGAGGCAATCAAAGATGACTTTGCCAATTCCACCTTTAAAGTCCCTCCCTCCGTTCATAATGATTGCCTCTGGAGGCAAGAAGCTTTCTCCTGGTGACTGGGAAAAAAGGAGAAAAATAAAAACAAAACAGAATACCCAGCTCTGGAGACTGGTGCTACTGCCCTCCTGCCTTGTCTAGCTATGCCATGATCTGGCCTTCCATTTGCATTTTCTCATTCACAGGAATGAGGTGTACACACAGTATAATGAATGCACAAATATTGTAATTGATTTGGCAAAAATTAGGTTGGACTGGCACAGCATGGGGTGGCTGTAATATTTGTGCTCTTTATTAGGCACAGGCTGGATTGGGGAGCTTCTGAGCATTTCTAGTGGATATGCATGATGAATAATTGACCAAAAAAAGAGTCCTCTTGCATAGCAATGCAAGTGGCATAGATTGTGGAAACAAATAGTCCCAAGTTCAGAAATCTCCATACACATTATCAGTAGCATTTGAAGTCTCACAACTCAGTATGCAACTGATAAGGTTTACAGTAATTTCTTAACTTAAAACAATTGCCTCCCAAACTTACATTGTTTGTGTTAACTCAACAGAACTAGGCAAGAGGGTTTGGGAAACTATGTTTACAGTGGAACCTCTACTTGTGAACGTCCCTAGCTATGAATGATCCAACTTACGAACAACTCCGTTCACAAAATTTTGCCTCTACTTGCGAACGGAGCTTCAAGATACGAACACTAAATTCGGGGGAGGCGGGGAAAGCGCAAAATTTGAACTTTCAGTTGACCGTTGGCCAGCGAAGAGGCTGTTTGTCTGGAACATCGCTCATCCAAGTGGTTAGAGAGTGGATAGGGAGAGAGTCTTCAGACTGCCTGGTACTGCCTGGTAGTTGCCTGGTACTGTACAGTATGTACTGCCTGGTACTGTACTGTATGGACTGTAATTTTTTTGGCTTTTTTATATTTGGTTTTTAGATTTTTGAATTTTTGACTTTTTTTAAAACAGAAAGACTGCCTGTTCTGGATTAGTACATACACTGTACAGTATTTACTGTACTGTATAGTGTTTTTGCAGCTTGGTGGGGTAGGGCTAGGTGGGGGGTTATGTTTCTGTGCCCTGATGGGTCTTGCAGTGTGGATTTAAAATGTGAAAAGTAGAATGGAATATTAAATTAAAATTAAATGTGAAAATTAGACTGTAATTTTAAAATGTAAAATGTATTTATTTATTTTTGCATTCTGCGGCTTCTAGGGTTTGTGTACTGTGACCTCTCTGTTGTTTTAAAATGTGTGAGTTTAAAATGTGACTCCAAAGTCTTTTTCTCCTTTGGGGATCTGTTTGCTATAATAATGGTTGCTGGTTGTTGATGCAGGCAGGCAGGCAGGCTTTAAAATTGAGTTTAAAATGGAGTTTTAAAATGGAGTCTACTGTACACTCAAGGCTCTCACCACTACTACCCATTGTCTTATCTCTCTCTCCCTCTATGCTCTCTTTTTATGATGAGGAGTTCTGTGCTGGAATACAGTAATAGTTGCTGACTGTTGGCGCAAGCAGGCTTTAAAATGGAATTTAGACACAAGTCTCTACCCCCCTCCCCATGTTCTCTTTTTGTGATGAGGAGTTCTGTGCTGGAATAATGCTTCCTGGATTCTGTGGTTTAAAAAAGTTGTTCTGTTTAAAAGGTGTTCTCCTGCCCTTTTTTAAGCTAAAAGGTGCTTGTTTTTAAAGGTGTTCTGTTTAGAAGGTGTTCCCTCCCCCTCCCTCCTTTCCTGCCCCCCCTTTTTTACCTAAGTTCATCTTAGGTCAAAAGAAGAAAAATTTTCCCTCTAATAGTAGAGGATGGATTAAAAGCCACCCATGGAGGACTGCCGAATATCAGCCAAAAGTATTGCTATATGTCTGAGAATATACCGTGAGAGAGTTGGTGCCATTATCCACAGTGACTTGGAAATGAGAAAGCTGGCAGCAAAGTGAATCCCCAAACTTTTGACAACTGAGCAAAAGAGGAAACGTGTGGAATCATCGGTGGCTGTTTTGGAACATTTTGCAAGAAATGAGTCAGATTTCCTGGGCAAACTGGTAACTGGTGATGAGACGTGGATCTACTGTTATGATCCTGACACAAAGGAACAATCTAAGGAATGGAGGCACAGTGGTTCCCCCAGGCCAGAGAAGTTCCAAGTGCAAAGTTTGGTGCAGAAGCAAATGGCAACAGTTTTTTGGGATAAGAAGGGAGTTCTGCTGGTAGACTACCTCCAACAGGGTTCAACCATCAATGCAAAATATTACTGTGCTTTATTGTTGAAGTTGAGGCAAAACATCAAGAAAAAACATTGAGGAAAGCTCTCCAAAGGTGTCATCTTGTTGCATGACAGCACCTCGTCACACACTGTAGGTGAAACAATGACAAAACTGACATCCTTAGGATTTCAAGTGATGCCCCATCCTCCCTATTCTCCTGGCCTGGTCGTTCTGACTATTACCTGTTCCCCAAACTCAAAAAACACCTAAAGGGACAACATTTTGGGAATATTCTGGAAGAAACTAATGCCGCAAATGAATGGTTATACCAGCAGCTGGAAGAATTTTATTTGCAGGGACTTAAGAAGCTGCAGGACAGATGTCACAAGTGCACTGACTTCCTGGGAGAATATGTAGAATAGAGTGACAGTTACAACTTCCTGGCTCAATTTTATTCTGGGAAAGGCTCAATACTTATCAGCACCCCTCGCAGACTGCCCATTGAGTTTCACATAAGTCCTCATGCAACACTCTTAACTACACTACACTGGCTATTCAGTAATTGCCTCATTTGTCTGAACTGCTGATAGACCAAGATGTTTGCATGCTTTCCAAAACTTCTCTCATAAAAATAGACACATGTACAGTACCTTATGCCAAGGTAAATAGTGATATGTAACATTTGTCCTCATATTTACCTGCTCTGCAAGACAGAAGTTTATGCAACATCCTCAGTGCTTGATATGTGTTTATATCCCACTCATTACATTCACATAAGCACAATTTGTTTCCAGTTGCAGATTCTGGTAAAGATCCACAATGTACATTTAAAAGATGTGTCACAACTCAGTTATGCTCTTTTGTAATGGAGACTGTCTGCCTTTTCTGCACAGCAAAACTTTATTTTTAGTGTGAAAGTATATTTAGGATGAAATCCCCTTAAGAGGGAAGAAAAACATGGAGTACATAATAAAGGGGCAAGGGGAGGTCATGACCTGAAATGAGTTTTATGAACTTGAGACGATAAGAAAACTGCAGGAGCTTAGCTAGTCCAACCCCACCCTTCTCTCCTGCTTAGTTCAAAGACAGGCAAGATAAATAATTGGTCATTTCTCTCTCTCTCTCTCTCTCTCTCTCTCTCTCTCTGTGTGTGTGTGTGTGTGTGTGTGTGTGTGTGTGTGTGTGCGCGCGCGCGCGCGCGTGCATTTCAAGGCTACAGGGAAAAAGTTTGCAACTGATTCAGAATCTTGGGGATAAACCCCGGATGAGAGAGCTGGAAGAAAAATCTTGTGCAACCAGCCAAAGAGGTGGGGAAGGTTTGAGAGGGCCCAGAATCCAACTTGTTAAAGCCATAATGTAATCTATCTGTATTTGTCTTTGGAATATCAGTGGATTTTGTTTTCAGTGAAAACAAACCAAGGTAATGGAGAGAATCGGGAAGGAAAATGAAGACTGTAAACACCTGCAAAAAGTAGTAGTAGTGGTAGTAGTTTGTGTTTACAGCTCCCCTTAACCCATGCTACCTGCAACTGATGGAAGTTGTAGTTTAACACCCTAGAGGACACCAGGATGAGTAAGGTTAGCCCCCTCTGTTTCACCTGCAATCAGGGATACCGTGAATGAGGCAGTATATTTTCACCATGAGTGTGCTTCAGATCCAGCCCTGTTTCAAGTCTTAAATCGAACTGGGCATATTCAAAAAGATTCGAAACCTGTCGGGGTTGAACAACCCTTTCAAAATGGACTGAAAACAAATATAAATGCTCCTAAACTATTTACATTAGGATGAACAGAGAGACAGCAAAGATGTGTCTGTAAAATTGATACAATGGTCAAAATTCTCTTGTGCAAATTATGCCAGTGTAAGAGAAAAGACATCACCTGCAGTGGCAAATTGGTAATAAATAAATGCTCCCTGTTTCACATACAACTCAAAATCAAAATGGCAACTCTTTAATGAGCAGAAACATAATATATGTAAGAATCCAAATGGGATGCTGCCTTTTAGAGTCTTATATTATTCACAGTACTGTTATTTAAAGAGTATCTGCTTTGCTTCCTGGTCACACATGAAGTTGTCCAGCTTGTATTCAAGGAGATTACATTCAACCAATGAGGAACTGAAAGGAGTGGGGCTCGTTACTTAGCAGCAATCTGCCACCAGAGGTAGCATCATTTCCCTTACACCAGAGGACTTTTGGACCATTCTGCCCAAACTCTCCTTGACCCTGTTTCTCCAGATCCATCTACCGTCCCATCCTGTTGCATTCTCTGTGTCTTTGGTGTCAGCTGAGCATCAAACAAAATACAGTGGGGTCTCAGCTTACGAACTTAATCCGTATTGGAAGGCAGTTCTCAGGTCGAAAAGTTCTTAAGTCGAATCTGCATTTCCCATAGGAATGCATTGAAAACCATTTAATCCGTATCTGCTCTTTTCGTCCATAGAAACTAATGGGAAGCTGCTATTCCACCTTCTGCCACTAGAGGGGGATATTTTTTTCTTTTTTCCTTTTAACCTAAGATGACTTAGCTTTTAAAAAAAGGAAAAAAAGAGTTCGTAACTCGAATCTAAGTTTGTAAGTCGAGTCCATATATTCCTATGAGAGCGGTTCGTAAGTCGAAACGTTCGTATGTTGAGCCGTTCGTAAGTCGAGACCCCACTGTAAACTATTGCACTAATTTTCATAACTCCTTGGACCTTTGAAACATACTTCTGAAATTCTACAGTTTTTATGCCCGTGTCATTTTTATACACATTGTCCTGAAACCTACACAGGGGGGAGGTAGACAACATCTCAAATTAAATACGTCCTTCCACAAAAAAAAAAAAAAAAAAAAAAGGTTCAGAATTCTTAATTGAGGTCACCTCCATGGCATAAGTTATTTTTGCAACAACTGATCATGAGAAGCTTAGAGGAATAAGCACATCCCCTCCTTTTTTGTGTGTGAGGGGGGACACATCAGGATGCAAATGCTGTTGTTTCACAAAGATCCCTATTCAATGGAAACTTGTTAAAGTTGATCCCCTCATAAGGGGAACCTAACTATACAAATTTCATCCACTTCCATATATATGCGGGAGGCACCTCATTTTAAAGTAAAACCTTACTCCATGAAGTAAAATTGTCCTCTAAAGTAAGGACCTAAATCTAATCATTAGTCTTACCTGAAACAGAGCTATTGAATCAATGGCATTCTGCTCAGTAATCACTTATCTACATTTCATTGGCCAAAATTCTGTTGCTTAGCATAGTAATTTGTGCTAGAGAAGGCCCATTGAACCATAGGGATTTAGTGTGTCAGCACCTCCATAAATTTCATTGATTCAAATAGCCATAATCTAATTATGACTAACTATGCTAAGGCCAGTGGAGGTGATGGCATTCCAGTTGAACTATTTAAAATCTTAAAAGATGACTCTGTTAAGGTGCTTCACTCAATATGCCAGCAAGTTTGGAAAACACAGCAGTGGCCAGAGGACTGGAAAAGATCAGTCTACATCCAAAACCCAAAGAAGGGCAGTGTCAAAAAATGCTCCAACTACCATACAATAGCACTCATTTCACACGCTAGCAAGTTTATGCTCAAAAACCTACAAGGTAGGCTTTAGCGGTATGTGGACCGAGAACTCCCAGAAGTACAAGCTGGATTTCGAAGGGGCAAAGGAACTCGAGACCAAATTGCTAACATGTGCTGGATTATAGAGAAAACCAGAGAGTTCCAGAAAAACATCTACTTCTGCTTCATTGACTACGCAAAAGCCTTTGACTATGTGAACCACAGAAAACTATGGCAAGTTCTAAAAGAAATGGGAGTGTCTGATCACATGATCTATCTCCTGAGAAATCTATATGTGGGACAGAAAGCAACAGTTACAACTGGATATGGAACAACTGATTGGTTCAAAATTGGGAAAGGAGTACGACAAGGCTGTATATTGTCCACCTGCTTATTTAACTTATATGCAGAATACATTATGTGAAAGGCCGGACTGGAGGAATCCCAAGCCAGAATTAAGAATGCTGGAAGAAATATCAGCAACTTCGGATATGCAGATGATACCACTCTGATGGCAGAAAGTAGGGAGGAATTAAAGAACCTTGTAATGAGGGTGAAAGAGGAGAGCGCCAAAAATGGTCTGAAGCTCAACATCCAAAAAACTAAGATCATGGCCAGTGATCATAGCAAATAGAAGGGGAAGATATGCAGGTAGTGACAGATTTTAGTTTCTGGGGCTTCATGATCACTGCAGATGGTGACAGCAGCCACGAAATTAAAAGACACCTGCTTCTTGGGAGGAAAGCAATGAGAAACCTTGACAGCATCTTAAAAAGCAGAGATATCACCTTGCCGACAAAGGTCTGCATGGTCAAAGCTATGGTTTTTCCAGTAGCAATGTATGGAAGTAAGAGCTGGACTATAAAGAAGGCTGACCGCTGTGGTGCTGGAGGAGACTCTTGAGAGTCCCCTGGACTGCAAAGAGAACAAACTTATCCATTCTGAAGGAAATCAACCCTGAGTGCTCACTGGAAGGACAGATCCTGAAGCTGAGGCTCCAATACTTTGGCCATGTCATGAGAAGAGAAGACTCCCAGGAAAAGACCCTGATGTTGGGAAAGAGTGAAGGCAAGAAGAGAAGAGGATGACAGAGGATGAGATGGATGGACAGTGTCATCAAAGCAACCAACACGAATTTGACCAAACTCCAGGAGGTAGTGGAAAACAGGAGGGCCTGGCGTGGTCTGGTCCATGGGGTCACGAAGAGTCGGACACAACTTAACGACTAAACAAACAAAAACTATACTAATGTTAGAGAATACCCTTTTGAATCTATGGAATTTACGGAGACATCCATTTGTACCATAGTTATCTGAAGCAGTTTGTTCATTTATAATGAACAAACTGCTTCATAGAGTTCTGAGTCACTCTCCTGCTTCATTTCTTACTTCTAGGCCAAACTCTTCAATAATCCTCTTTATTTCCTACTTTTCTCATTCCAGTCATTTATTATTAGTAGCACATCCCGTTCTGTTATGTGATCAATTTTCTCCAGGGCACTTGCATAAAAGCTTTCAAATTCTTCTGTACTTTGAGCATAGACTTGATCTAATTTCTGTATTGGCCATGCAGTCACGTCCATGTGTACAGTGATCTGTTTGGTTGCCTGAAGCATGTTCATGCAATAATTGGACAGTCAAGGGCTGCAAAAACGGGTCAAGGGTTGCTGAAACAGGCTGAGGAGCCACATGCTCTAACTCACCTTGGTCTGTTGTAACCAATTATGTTTCAGCAAACGCTTGTGGTGGCTAACCCTGAATCCTCCGATGTTGTTAGAGTACTGCTCCCATTCTTCAAAGCCAGTGGTGATGTGAACTAAAGTTCAACAGTTAGCAGGAATTCAAGGCTGGGAGCAATTGCTCTCTTTTGTCATATTCTTCTTCTCTCCATTAGAGCATGTAGATCTCAAAACACCTCCCCCCACACACAGGCAATCCCCAGCCTGTACAGATTCTCACATGCCCCCAACACCACCATCCCAACTAGTTTTATGTATTTATAAACACTCAGTGACAACCTGCAGAGGATGTAAGTGACTATTTTGGCTTCATTTTCACATATACTCATACATTCATGACTTTCAGGCATGGAGAGGACATTTACAAAATTGGAATTGATTTTCCAGCCATGCCTGAGTGTGGCCATTTGTGGTTCATGGGGTAGATGTGGTCCCTAGGCCTCCAGATGTTGCCCACCCTTGCTGTAGATGTACTGTATTTGCTGGCGTATAAGACTATTTTTTGCCCTGAAAAACATGCCTCCAAGTGGGGGGCGTCTTATACGCCGGGTACACTTCAGTTGGGATAGACATAGCTGCCCATAGTAGCCTTCCGATGCTCGCCTGGTGTCCATAGTAGCCTCCCGATGCCTCCCCACCTCATTCTACATACTGTCCAGTATCACACGGTATCCAGCGCAGGCGCAGCGAACATCATCAGCAAGACAGGGGTGCCAGCCTTTTCGATGCGACCGGCCCGTTCTGTTCGGCAGGAAGCAGCAGGCGCTGTGGTCACACCGCGGCTGTACAATGGTGACAATGAATAGCACCTTTTATTTGGTGTGTGGAAGGTGTGCGGAAGAGGGGGTAGTCTTATACGGCGAGTATATAACAAACTCTACATTTTGAGTGGAAATGTTGGTGGGTCGTCTTATACACCCAGTCGTCTACAGAAGACTTAGAAACAGATTCTGCCATCTCATCTTCAGCTTTTCTTCTTTGCTTAGGCACAGGGAGGGGGTTCCTCATTGTTGACCACTTTACCTCTGTTACTAACATTGAAAAGTCACATAATTGTCAGACCTTCCTTTGTTCTTTCTTCCAGCATCCTATCCTCTGCAGCACAATCTTTTTTCATGGAGGAGAAATGCAAACAGTACAGAGTCTTTGTTTATTATCTGTCTGTGTTGATACAGATCTCATGTCCTTTTAATCTGCAGCCTCCAAAGTGTGTTGTGTGGACAAAGACGACCATTTGCTCACAGGTTAACAGGGACCAAATGTTACTTAAGCAGAAACAGTGCAAATGTTTGCAGTGTGTCTCTAGAAACACAAGAACACACTGTGTAAAATCAAATGTTTGTGAGGAAGAAACACTGGGGAATCTATTTACAGGAGTGGTTAGCAAGTCATGTCTGGGCTACTGACTCAGTGTTTACATTCTTCCATTTTGCGCTATCTGTCCAAATGCAGACTGTATTAATATCTGTATAACACAGCACTGTGGTTGCACTAACAATTTCTGACATCCTCTGAAAACATCGTTGTTAGAAAAGAAAAAAGTAGCATCATTTGAAAACCTCCATTGTTAGTAAATGTGTAGGGGAGGAACAGCAGCAGCAAAAAGTCTGTAATAAAAAGTCTGTAATAATAATAGCTGCTGTTGGCAGCCCCATTCATATCATCAGCTGCTGCCAGGAATTTGGTAAGAGAATAACAGTACTCCTTCTGCTTTTCTTTATTGACTGTATATATAAATATAGAGTTAATTGCTCCAGTTTGGTTCTAGTTATAGACCTGGTGTATGTGGATAATTGTGCCAAATGTGCATGTTGATGTGTACCCCACTATTAGCAATCCAGAGTAGACAGCTGAGGCATGTTCAAAGGGGTATTTACATATGCCCCCAGTTGATATTGTTGGCTTCCTGCGCTGGTGTATTTATTTATTTATTTATTTATTTACATGCTGCCTTTCAAAGGGGACCCAAGGCAGCTTAAAATATATAAAACAACAGATTTAGAAACACTATACAAATATCATATTTTAAAAAAACAACTAAACATATATTCAGATTAAAATCAAGTTTTAAAACATTTCTATTTATACAGCAACAGCTCATGAGATCTAAGTCAAGGGGGTATATAAGTATCCATGGTGTGTTTTCCCTACTTTGTCTTTAAAAAAATAGATTGCTACTATCAGTGTTCTTTTATTCTTCATTCTCTCAGATCACTTTCTTGCTCCTCCATCTTAGACCTACTGTTTAAGTATAGAGTTTATAGAATTATAGAATAATGGAGCTGGAGGGGGTTTATAAGCCCTTTGAGGTGAACCCCATACTCAGTGCAGGAATTGAAGTTAGAGTACACCAGACAGGTGGCTGTCTAGCTTTATATTTTCTAGGTGTAAAACTTTGCTCTTATCTCTGTTAAATTTAGTTCTCTTATTTTCAACCCAGTTCTCAAGACTGTCAAAATCTCTTTGAATTCTTCTTTCTGTCTTCCAGAGCTAGCTATGCCATTCAATTTTACATCATCTGCAGATCTGATAAGAATTCCCTGCACTTCCTCATCCAAGTTATTAATAAAAATATTGAAGAGCACTGCCTCGTGGCGCAGTGGTTAAACTGTTGTACTGCAGCCAAAACTGTGCTCATGACCTGGGGTTCAAATCCCAGGTAGCCGGCTCGAGGTTGACTCAGCCATCTATCCTTCTGAGGTTGGTAAAATGAGTACCCAACTTGCTGGGGAGGCAATGTGTAGCCTGCATAATTAACTTGTAAACCGTCCAGAGAGTGCTTGAAGCTCCATGGGGCGTTATATAAGCAGCAAGCTTTGCTTTTGTTTTGCTATTATATTGTAATGTAAGCTTTTGTGAAATGTCCACTTCATCAGACATAAGAGTTTGAATACAGAGATTAAATGGCAAAACATTCGTGAAAGGCTCTAAAATAAAGATATAGTGCTGTTTGGTTGCATTTCATATCTAGTCATGATTTTAGACCTCTGCTTGGTATTCAGTTGTATTTTGAAGTTGATTCTGTAAACAGCAACAATGATTAAAGGAAACGGCAAAGGAACAACATGTGGTAATGTAAAGAACGACAGTCTTTTGAGCCTTGTTCTGTGGATCTGGTTAGTTGGGGAAAAACATAACAGTAGATAACAACATAATTATTACATTTGGTAATGGCTTAAGAAACTTTGGTGAATATTTAATCTGTTTCCCTCTGGATTCTTGTTCTGTAAATTTTCTTCTCCAGAAAAGCAACTTTTATATCTTGTGAAGAGTGTCCTGGTAGATTGAAGAGTTTTGAGACAGGTTTGTGTATACTGTATTGAGATTTCTGATATTTTATTTATGTCAATTAATTTGTGTGTGTGTGTGTGTGTGTGTGTGTGTGTGTGTGTGTGTGTGTGTGTGTTTGTGTTGCCAGAGTAAATGTGGGAGCACAGCTAGCACCTGGATTTGTAGCAGGGTATAGTGCCCAGTGTTATGTAACTCCAGGCACTTCAAGCACTCATGCCATTCCGTGGCAGACATTTGGATACAGTTTATTGATGTTATTTGCAAAGAACATGATGCAGCATCTCCATTCAGGTCTTTTGTTTTTTCCCCCCAAGCAACAATGTCAGCTTTTTTCATTCTTCTGCTCTGCCCCAGTTTCTCTGCTGTCATTGCTTTTGAAAAACAAAAGTTAATTATAAGATTTGGCTCCAGTCACATTCATACAAGTCTCATTTGTCGATGTAGGATCATGGACAGTCAAATTATATGACACAGCACAGGCAATAGCACATTTTCCTTAAGTGATGTAATTCCTTCAAACTCCTTATCTGAGCAATCAGTTCGCAAATGAAACCCTCTACAGTTGACCCTTGACTTACAGACGGCTCGACTTACAGACTTTTTGAGTTACAGACGTCTCTGGCCGCAAAATTTAGGTTCTACTTGCAGCCAGAAAATCGACCTACAGACCAGAAAAAAACCAAAATGGAACAAAAATAGAACAAAAACGGTCGGTTACGGGATTAACCGGTTTTCAATGCATTGTAGGTCAATGGAGACTCGGCCTACAGACTTTTCGACCTGCAGCCACCGTTCCAATATGGATTAATTCCGTACGTCGAGGGTCCACTGTAGTTTTTAATGGTGTGCTAATTATGCAAGCCCTAATTCATTATTATCTGGAATATCTGGATGGCACTGGGCTACATGAAGCCCATCAGAATCCACCAGGGCTTATTCCTACCCCTACCACTGCTCCAGGACCATCATACTCCCAACTAACATGGCCACATGTAAAAAGTTTGCATGCCTAGTCTAGAACTACCAGTGGTGCCCCAGCCACTCCCCCATCTGGACTTCCTTACCTGGTGGCAGAGATACTTTTGGATGGAAAATTTCTGAATTCTGACCTCGATGGGTGGCTGACACCTTTGATTTCCCAAAATGCTAACAGCAACATGGCAGCAATATCTAGTGGAAGCATAACCCTTCACTGGAGGGCCTATCAAAACTACCATGATCAATGTGTCTTGAGGTCTGTCACCAATACTACATGTCCAGGTTTTTCTTTCTCCCTCAAAACCCCAGACATTTCTTCTCCACCCAGGTTCCAGGCAGTTTCTTGTTGCCCATTCATGCTCTCCAGTGCTGGCACTCTGTACCACTCCTGCAACAATGATGATGACTGGTATCAGCGATAAGAAGGAGAAGAGAGGCAGTGGCGCTTTTCTCTCATCTGCCCACCTGCACACTTTGGACACTGCTTAGCTGGCTCTGGAAATACTGGGAAATTATTATAGAAAATGGTGGCCAAAATAAACAAATGAATAAAATCAGCTTTCCACAAGTGGTCACCTCTGCTCATAATGGCTTGGCCTGAAGACCTTTGGGGCTAGAGGTCAGCCAAGGACTGCCCAGGGCATGCAGGCAGGTGGAGGCAAGGAGAAAGAGGCTGGTGACAGCGGTGGCTGACTGAGCCAACAGAGAGTGGGTGGCAGTGCCAAGCTCTGCCCCCTCCCCAGCACTCCATTGCCTGAGGCAACTGTTTCAGTCTGGCTAAAGGGCCAGCTTGGCCCTTAGTATCTCGACAAACATTTTGGGGAAAACAGGCCCATCTGGGCTTAATCTTTCTGTCTTTAGGTGTGCAAAGGTGAAGGCACACAAAACAGTATACACAAAACACTCTGAGAGGCATCAAGGAGGGGTTGCACTGAAAGGACATTTAATGTTTTCACTACAAATATACCAGTTGTTCTCTAACTCAGCTCTGGGGAAGCGGGGGGGGGGGGAGACTGGTTCTGCAAGTTCCAAGCAGAAACCAGTAGTGTACAGTTTGCATTACTTGGCCCCAGTTATGTCAGCAAGAATTGAAACCTCACCCTCTCCCTTTGCTTGAATGGTTGTACACGTTTTTAAAAGGTTTCCTTTTTAATTGAATGAGACTAATGAACAGATAATTGCATAAATGTGCGTGCAGCGTTTTGTTTAGGTTTGTGTTTTGGGGGTTTTGTTTTGTTTGTTTTTTGTTTGATTTCATTTAGTTTTTGAAGCAGGTAGTCTCCCAGGAGTATGTGGGATAGGGTGATGAGTAAGCATCATGAATGGCTGAACAGTGTTTAATTTGATGATATCCTCTAGCCTGTCATTACTTTTTCTTTCTTCTCCTTTTTAATATATAACAAACACACAAAAGAAAAAGACAATAAACATTCAAACATAACCTACAGTATACTCCTTAAATTCACTATTCTTGTACAATATCACTCTTTTACATTTTCCCTCCACCCAGTATCATCCTCCCCTTCATGCCACCCCATATCTCTCCGGAAATATATTGATTCTTCTTTTGGCATGAACCCATTCCCTTTAATCAGAACATGTTCCATATTTCTCTAAAATCATTTTTTAACATAACTCTTCTGATTTTCATATCACAAGTCAATTGATTACTAGTCTGTCATGTCAGTTCTAAAGCGGGGTTCAAACCTCAGCTAAGAATGTGCTGTGAGCTCTGCCTTTTTATTACAGCTCAGTTCATTGCAACAGAACAGAACAGTCTGAATTGTGCTTCAATATCATAATTAAAGAGAAGTTCCTAGATGTATAAATGGATCATAGTAGCTGAGTATTTCTTAGTCTCACTTATGTCAGTGCATCAAGTTTCACCTTTCCAGGTGTGATCATAGAATTATAGAATCATAAAATAATTGAGTTGGAAGGGGCCTATATGGCCATCAAATCCAAACCCATGCTCAGTGCAAAAATCCAAATCAAACAAGATCTGACAGATAGCTGTCCAATTTTTTCTTGAATGCCTCCCACACTACCATCTCCCAAGGTAATTGGTTCCATTGTCATACTGCTCTAACAGGAAGTTTTTTCCTGATATTCAGCTGAAATCTGACTTCCTCCAACTTGAGCCCATTAGTAGCTGTCCTGCACTTTGCCCCATAAAGAGAGATGGGTCTAAGAGTAACCCCAGGGTATTGTGCATCACCTGGAAATGAACCGAAGGAGAGATAGAGCTATGTGCCATCCATGTATTGATAACAAAAAAACTCCAAATCTCCAGATGACTTATCCCCAGCAGCTTCATATGGATATTAAAAAGCACGGGGGAGATGGCTGATCCCTGCAATACTCTATAATGGAGGTCCCAGGGGCTGAAAATACCTCCCCAAGCCATACCATCTGGGATCAGTCCTCAAGGAAGGACTAGAACCAACAAAGAATGGAGCCTCCAAGTCCTAAGCTCAGTATCATGGTTGACAGTATCAAAGGCTGCAGAAAGATCCAGAAGGACTAGCAGGTTTACACTCTCCCTCTCTCCCTCCCTCAGGAAAGCATCTAGCATGGCAATGAATGCCATTTCAGTTCCATGGTGTGGCTTGATCTCTGACTGACATTGTCAAAGAACTCCAAAATGTTGATGACAGAATGTCCCTTTGCAGAAACACTGTAATATGAAATGAATACAGTATGTGATTATGGAAGCCCGGGACAATGCAGTCAGGCAATATACATGTGATAGGACGTTTCTATATTAACAGAAAGGTTTTTCAATAGCTTTCATGAGGCAAAGGATGGCAACACAGCAGTCAACACTGATGATTCTTTTGACTTATTTCTTGAACTGTAAGGAAATGTGATGCCTTTGGAGTCTTGCCTCACTTTGTCAGGTGGTTGGCTAAGCCCCCAGTTTCATGAAACACTCAGGGTGGAGCTCCTAATTAGTGACTAACGAAATTCATCTGTACAGAATCATATTGGACAGAATCAGAAGAAAAATATCTCTGTGGCATTGCAGAGGTGATATAACTGGGGATACCATGCTGTAGGATGGTGTGGGGAAAGAAGCAGAACAGAAACCTACCACACCAGTTTTGTTTTGTTCCAGTTCTTGGGTTCATTACCTAAGTAGGGAAGAATGCACTCTCTTTCACAGAGCTATTGTGCAGATGACTGTGACTGTAGTCAGGCTGCATCCTGGCTAGAAATGAGTCATGCAGCAAATATTTACTGGTGAGATACACCCAAGCCAAACAGTTCAAAATCAAGTGCAGGATGGGTTTCCAGATGCTTTCAAAGACAGGAAGTGAATGGATCTGGGGGTGGGGTGGGGATGGTTGTCTGTTCAGTGCAGTGTAATAAAGGAACTGCAGTTCCTGAGAAATTGATTTCTCGGGAACTGCAGCATTCAGTGGGTGTGAAGATCCAGACCAATTATTATTTCACTTCCACCATATTGATTAATGAAAGTAGAATGATTTATTATCAGTTGAAGAAATGGCCCTGCATAATCCTACACATTGCAAGAATGTGGGTTCAGCAAAAAGAATAAAGGTTCTTGGATCATGAAAACTAGAAAGGTATCAGCTGGTTCTCATGTATTCATTTATTATTTTTGCATTTTGCTTCTTCTGCAAGGAATTCAGAACAGCACTTTAGCCTCACAACATCCATCTGCAGTACGTTAAGCTAAACGATTATGGGCTAAATCTAATAGTTAGTGCCAACAAGAGCACCCTCGCTGGAACAACGGGAAGTATATAAGTGTTGACTTAATAACTGCCTATGAGTAAGATAAGTTCTAACTTAATAGCAGATGTTCTGACTTAACCATTCCTTTAGTGGGCCTATTCTAGCTGAGGTTTAGCCCTATGATTTCTCCAAAATTACCCAGCAAGCTTCATGCCTAAGTAGGAATGCCAACCTGGTTTTCCTACTTCCAGGTGAACCCTACAGCCAATGCAGCTTGGCTCAGAAAAGTCTTGTTTGGTGGGAGAGCCAGTCTGAAGAGGGAATGACAGCTTGCAAGCCAAGTCTGTGTTTTTATGGTACCCCAAGATAATCTGATTTCCACAGCATACGTTTATTCAGTAGAGCCAGGGACTGGCAGTTTGATGGTGGCACCAAGAATGTTATAACTCATCCATTGCCTTTCACAGTTGTAGTTTTAGAAGAAGTAGCCATGTTAGTCATGGTCAGGTCAAAAACAAAATAAAAAATAAAAAATTAAAAAGATTAAAAACACTGTGGCACCTTAAAGACTGTCTTTTATGTTTTAATATGAGCTTTCATGTACAAGTCCACTTCCTCAGCCTGATTCCTTCACTGCTATATATAATCATCATCATTTACTTTAATTGGCCATGAGATGTTTCCCACAAGTCACTGCAATATCCTTGTAAACTGACAAAGAGAATAATATATGGCCAAGGCTTGACCTTATAGAAACAAAGGCCCAGGTAGGACATTTACTATCTATATGGATTAATTAACACAATGAACTGAATAGTTTTGAAGAATGGGGACGATATAAACAAATTGGCAATCCATCCACTCGAGACATGCATTTCAAGATTTATCTGATCCAGATACTTTTGTTGCACTGCAGAACCACAATTTATTACACAGGAAAGAAATCTGCTTTCTCAGTTTATCATTATTTATCAGAAATTGTAGGAATCTGATGTAATTGAGTGGGGGTTTAAAATATGGAAACAAAGGGGAACATTATGGAGTGAAGCACTCACTTGACATTATTAAATCCTGATAAATTTAAATTTATGAGTTATTGGGGAAGATAAGACTGCTATCAGGAAATAAAGCAAAATGCTACAAGCCTGTATACTTCATAAAAATGAGCAAGTCCTGAGGTTCTTCTTTTTCTCTTTTCTCTTCATCTTCTTTTCTTTTTGTCTCGTCTCTATGTTCAATTAATTTTCTATTTTGTTTTGTGATCTGTAGAAAATAGCCAGCCTGTGAGCTGCACAGACCCAGAGAGCCTTGAGAAGAACAAAATAGTAAACCACTTCTGTGTATTGTCTGTGCAGAAAACCCTGGAAAGGGTCACTACGAGCTGGACATGACTTGAGAACATGTAATAATTATTATTGAGCTATGAATCTGCAGAACACGTGATGAAATCATGGGGAGGTCACTTCCAGCAGCAAATTTCCAACCCCAGAACACAGCGGCAACCCCATCATCCCTTCAAATGAGCAAAATTTTTGAAAAAGTGAAAACTGAATGTGGCTAGAAGTCCATGTCTGGTTTCACATTTGTGAGGAATGTGAGGGAGAATTAGGGGCCCTGTACACTATTTTATTGCAGAACTACTGCTACTCAAGGCTGCTAGGAGTGGGAAATTACTTTATTTGAACAGATTTTGGAGGAGGGGAGCATCTGGATGCTACAGAAATGTGTTTGGGAGATAAAACTTTGTCAGCCCCAGGTTAAATCTATAAACATATCACAGACGTCTCCAAAGGCTTAAATCCTGTCTAGAGTAGAATCGATGGAATGTAAGTGCTGACTTTTCAATCTATTGATTTAATTGATCTCCAGATGTGCCCAACATGTTGGATTTAGGCCAAATAGGAAGAATAGTTCATGAAATATATTATTACCTGTATTCCCCAATCTACCACAAATGCCTGAAACCATAGATGGTAGTAAACCCTTTGTACAATACACAAGGAGGCAGTACAAAGGCAACAATGGGGTGGGGCAAAGTCCACAAACCCCAGTATCTTATATGCTGTATATAGGGTTGTGGTAAACCACAGATAACTGAAAACATGGATTACCAAACCCACATATATGGAGTTCCGACTGTATTGACATTGTAAAGATAATGTTGAAAGGAAAGGGAGTGTGGTGGTACAGTGATGAAACAGGTTTTATAAAAAGTAAAACATCAAGCTATTTTTATTTACTGGCCAAACTCCTACTAGATACTTACGTACAAGAAGAATCATGGAAGGTGCTGGCTACATGTTGTTTGTATCCCTGATCGCACACCTGGCATGTGTCCAGCATCTTGTCAATTAACCACAATTAGCTGTGGCAGCTTCCATAATTACTCTTGAGCATGGCTAAATAACCAATAGAATTCTGGCTATTGTATTAAAGGTAATCAAATAGAAATTTGATGCTCTATTTATAAACATCATCCTCTGAACTAAGGAATCTTTCCCCTAATGCTGAAGAGAACTTGAAACCATTGATGGCCTCTGGTCCAGACAGGACAGGGGAGACTGCCTCATCCTGTACAGAAGCTGGCCAGACTGGCAACTGAGCTCCACAACAGCTGAGCAGTGTACTTCCATAATAGTGCAGTGGTGTCCTCCACTACAACAGGGGGCTGCAGGCAAGCCTAAGGATGGTAGGGAAAGCTCTATCCATTTTACATACTTAACCTCTGCCTGCAAATGGTAAAATTACCACAAGATAGAAAAAATGCCTGGTGTGCTCTGGTCCATGGGGTCACGAAGAGTCGGACACGACTAAATGACTAAACGATGACGAGAAAAATGCAACCCAACCCAACTGAATACGGCAGAAGTGCTTGAACAGCCACTTCCAATTTTCATTTTGGCTTTTTATGGGGGGGGTTAGCCCCCCCCCAAAAAAGAAATAACTGAAAAAATATCACTTCTGGGGGTGTCCAGCATCAGGAAACAATATTTCTGTGTGAATCTTTAAAAAAAAAAAGCCATGGGAGGCTTATGAGGCCAACTAAGATGCAAAAATGGCCTTGTTTTCAGCTGAGAGATGCATTTTGTTCCCATCTGCCAGGTCTGGGTAACCAGGGCTGAATCCTAGGGGGTCAAATTCAGATTGCTGGTCTTTTTTGGACAAGCTGAAGGCAGCAGTTTGTGCAATCCGAGCTCACCTGCCTGGAGCAGGAAGTACAGTGCCGTGTGGTGTCCCTCGCCGAGCTGTGCACCACCAAACCGCAACTCTTGGAAACCGGAAAAAGAAATAATAAGCAAGCTTCCAGGAGCATACCCCCATGGGAGAAAGAAGCAAAGGCAGTGCCTGCATGTCCTGGCTCTCCTTTGACTGTTTTTCCATTTTCCAGTGACCTCAAAAACTACTCTTTCCATCACACCTTGCTTTTCAGAATCTCCCCTTAAAACCAGCAGTAAAGTACTGTAGAGTGCTAACTTCCTTTTCTTTCTTTTTTTATTTTTTTCTCTCCAGGGCTGAACACTGCTAGAGGTTTGTATTGTCTTAATGTTTCCAGCACTCAGAGGGCTGCTGGACAGGTGAGGCTTTTTCTTTCTGCCACAAACAAGTGAGCTTGGGCTCTATAGCTGCCTAACTTTAGCTTGTTGCTTTTGAGGAGAACCAGCAGAGAACAGGGCTACGACTATGCCCTCTAACTTTGGTGCATGCTGGAGAGTCTATTTCCCCGACCCAGCAACAAAATTACTCCTTAGAGCTCTGACCTCTGGCTTGTAGGCTTCCTCAGTCTGCCTGATGGTAGGGCCGGTTCTGAGAAAAATGGAGGCAGAGCTTTGTTGCCAAGGGAGATTTGTGGAGCTGTCATCCAGAAAAGTTGTATTTCCAAGTTGTGAACGTGCACGTCATCCTCCTGTAACTTACCATTGAGGGGGCTTAACCTTGGAACCAAGGAGGGCACTGATCAAGTACTGTTACTCGGCCTCATTGTAAAAATGCCGCGTCTCCCACGTATTGTGCCTCTGCAAGTGGAGTCTTGTTGTCTGGCAGGATAGCTCTGCCACCACAAACTAGCCCTTGAAAGTCCTGTTTTCCTCTCCTTATCTTTTTGACAGACCAAAGTGCTCTGCAGGCTGAGCGTGCCTAGCAGATGCGGAGGGTATTCCCATCACAGTGAGTCAGGAGACAGAAACCGGGAGCCCAAGGCTGCACACAATTCATATCAAAAGTGAAAGCACAAGGGGGGGGGGAGGGAATGGAGAATCCATAAATAGCTCCTTGACAGGATGAATTTGTTTGGCAGCTTCTTTGGCTTGAAATGTCTGTTTTGGGGGATTTCTGCCCAATTTGTAATCACAGTTTCACACTCATTCAAGCCAGTTTTAACAGGCCTTTGCCTTGTTAAAACACAACCAAATAAAAACCAAAAAAATCATAATATATTCTGCTCCTTAATATAGTATAATCTCTCTGTCTGATCTACTTCCCTTTTGTGGATATTATAAATGACTGCACAAGCTATGGGGGGAAATAAGCCATGGCTTTACAGAAGGCAATGACTGCAGCGCATTAGTTGTCCCAGATTGACCTATTATTTCTACAGTAAGTTTAAAAAGAAGCTTTGCAAATGGTTTCAAGACTTCAGAGCAAAGATGTGGAACTGAAAGAAACCCTTTAGGTGCTGCATAATGAAATGGAACTGCTTAGTATAGTGGTTTACAAACTCAAGTCTCCAGATGTTCTTGGACTACAACTCAAAATAAATCCTGGCCTGCACAGCTTGTAGTGAAAACTTCTGGGAGTTTTAGTCCAAGAACATCTAAGGATTCAAGGTTGGAAACCACTGGCTTAGTAGATATATCATTAGTTCTGCCAATTTTAGTGGCCTTGTACTAATCTCAAAGAATTCTTATAAGCTTGCCTAAATAAAGACAGTAGCAAATGCTGTGGCAGGATGGACGAGGCAAGGGCCCCAAAAGAGGGAGCAGAGTTCCTCATCACCACGACTAGCCTGGGCTGAGCCTCTCAGGCTTGATCAGCAAGACAGGCTGCTGTTATAAGTCAAGGCTAATGGATAAAGAAGAATATAAGAAGTTGCCTTATACGGAGTCAGACCATTTGCCATCTAAACCATTACTGTCAACTCTGACTGAAAGCACATCTGGCAATTCCTGGTATTCTCTGATGGTCTCTCATCCAAGTATTGACCAAGGCCATCCCTGCTTAACTTTCAAAACCAGAAGAGATCAGTGTAGTTAGGGTGGCAGGGTGGTCCCTAAAGAAAAAGTGAATCCCATTTTCTAGAGGCCAGGCTGAACAGCCTTGCTTGCTCTGCCATGGAGAGTAAAGCATTGGTGTGAAGAGAGGACCTAGAAGGAGCTGAGATGAAAGGTAAAATTTCGAAAAAGAGAATGGGAGACAAAGCTGAGGGCAAATCCAAACCAGAGCTGCTGCTTCTTAAAAATGCAAGTGCACAAGAAAACTCATGCTGGATCCCACCAAAGGCTTATTTTATTCAATGATCCTGTTCATCCAGTTCAGATGCCCATGGAAAGCCTATAAATATTCTGTACTATTCTATTATTCTTTGATAATAATAAACTGTCTTTTGAAAAGTGCCTTTTGTATTTCTTTTGAATTAAACAATACGTATGTTGTATTCGTTTAGTTTCCTCTCCTAAAAGTTAACTAATTAAAAATTGCAGTGGCCATGTAGACTGATTACAGTGAACAACAGGCAAGATGGTGGCCACTGTAGCACATCATGCAATTACCTTCTTTATCAAAATAGGTGGATTCTTTTCCTTTTATTTTTGTTTACTGTCTTCATTACTTGTTTTCACATGGCTTTAATATGTGGGAGTAAATTATTTTTTGAAAACAGAATGATGGTTGTTGTGGGTTTTCCAGAGTAGTCGATTGACTAGATGGGCAGGGTATAAATGCAATAAATAAATAAATATGTTATGTTATAATGAATTATGTTATAATGAAATAATAGACACTAAAAACATTGTGAAAGAGATAATTTACAAGGCAAGATTTGGATTGAAAACCCGTGTCCCTTTTTTCTAGCTTTGTCTAATTATAAAGTTATTATGGCTTTGCTACATAATCCTTACATTCTATGTCAACCCCCACTACCTAGCAGTCATTTTGTTCAAATGGCTCATAGATTTATGCATTTGAGATATGTTTATCTATTGGAACATTTGCAAATTGTAAGCATACTGTTTAATATAGAACATATTTTATAGTGTCATTGAGCAACAATCATAGAATGAAACAACATATCAATCAGAATATCTTGATTTCTAGATACGTACCCTTCCAAGTTATCTTTTTGTGCTTTCCTTCAAAGCCCTAAATGATTTTGTGCTGAAAAACACATTGGAAAAAGTGCCTTTTCTCATATAAATTTTCTTGTACATTAAGACTAAAGGAAACCTTTGTATTTATGGTTTACAGACAAGAAAGCCTTCTTTGTGGTGGCTCCCCAAGTCTGGAATGCTCCTCAAAGGAGACTTGCCTGGAAAGGATCGGGTAGAGATTCTACAAACTGTAGCACTAAAAAGTAACTCTTCTAACTGCAGCTTTTTGTTGTTACTTTCAAAGCTATGGAAGTGTCGACACACTACAAGGTAAAGGATGAATTCACATGGTACCAATGCTGGGGCATGCTGTGCTTCTTGCTGCTGTCTTATGCTCTGTTGTGAAAGCTGAGGTCACAACTGAATGGGAGGAGGATGCGTTTTGTATCACAAACCAGCAGCCTGTAGCATTTGGATGTGTTTTTAAAAAAACAGTTAAAATTGTTTACTTACATGGGAAGACTGGAAAGACTTCAAGCTTTTAAAAAGTAAATATAGTGCTAGCTAACAATTGTGAAGGCCTTGGAATTCTGACTAATTAATTTTCATAAAAAAACATACTAAGGACTAGGGCTGATCGTCTCAAAAGCAAAAGGGCAAACAACAGATCCTGAATTTCACTTCCAGAACTGAGCAGGCAAATCTATGCCTGCAGCCTTTTTCTGAAGATACCCAGAAGTATGCAGGTTAAGTGAGAGAGAAGAGTTATCTAATTTACACTGCCAACTTGGATTGCAGGGTCTTTGGTCCCTGCCTATGGAATTGCCAGCTTTTCACGTTGTCCTCTATGCCATAGAGTACAGTATCTCATGCATATGGCAGATTGTTGCAGAAAGATATGAATTTGAGTGGGCTGAGTACTAATTTACTGTTACTGCAAAATAGCTGTTACTTACTGCTTCCCACTCTGGCTGGAACTGGCAGCCTGACTATCATATATACTGCATTTATAACTCTGGAGAAGGTCCTCTGCATTCACAGATGCAGTGACTGATCACCAGAGATGCAATTGGTCATTGCAGGATGCTAAATAGATTTGAGATTGCTATTTGATTAAAGCTATCCCTCCAAGCTGTCAGTCATTTGTTCTGTTGGCAGCCCTCCAGATCAGAGCACCTGGCAATTAACACTTAGCCACCCCATAGCTAACCCTTTGCAAGAAGCAATCAGGGAACAGGCTTTCTTGGCAACAGTTGGGGGTCACCTACTTTGCATAATCTCGATTAGCATAATCTTCACCATGGAGATGCATTCTTCAAGGACTTTCTACTTTCTATTTCTACTACATCCAAATCAAGCCATAAATTAGATTCCCTTGCGCCAGCTGAACTACAAATTTGTTGCATAGGCCTATTACCTGCTCCTCATAACATGCCATGTGGTTCCCAAATATATAACAGCCTTTCCAAATCACGCAATTAGACTACAGGGGAAGATGGGTGGACAGACACCATTTCTTTTCAGATCTTCAGTAAAATGACTGAAGTAGGTTAACAGAAGACATGTCCACCCTGGTGGCTTCTCTCTGACCTCATTGGAAAGTCTGAATAAAACTGCTAACTACACCAGAGTTTGGAAAAGTTTTTTTTTTTTTTTAAAAGCTACTGTTCCCAGAATGTGCTGGCAAGAGATTCTGGCAGGTACAGATCAAAAAAGCAACATTTCCAAGCTTGTCCCAGAGCACTCAAATTGTGATATATAGACTGTCTCAGAGAGATCAGAATCCTTATGAAGTCAGAGCATGCAGAGTCTATATATGTCCCTGCATTAAGCTCTCTCCAGAGTTTCAAATGAATATCTGAATGTTGGGGGAGGAGGCAAGAGTCATTATCATAGCTCCTCCCTCCACATATTAACTGGACAGGCGAGAAGAGTTATGTTCAAAGTATCTGCTGATTTATGCAGCAAACACATGGGAAATACACTATTTAGGGTTTATATAGTATCAGTTTTTAGCTGCACTACTTCCCTCCCTCATGACAAAACTGTAAATGGAAAAGGACAAATGTAACAGAGCCAAAATCTATTTTCAGGCATATCCTTCATGAATAGCCCTAGCCTCGATCAAACTAAGCAGAGGAAATCCGTTCACACCCAGCTTCCTGATGTGTCACTCTCTGACTGTAGTTGACATGAGTCTGTCCAGCCGCAGACACACAGTGTAACTTATTTCCAAAAGACTATATGAAGGACAAACAATTTCTTCTAAGACCTTCTAAGCCAAAGTGGGATAATTTCCTCCAGAATTTTCACCCCTTGAGGAAAGTATTGATCAGAGGTCTAAAAAGAGGGTAACAATTTTCTCAGCAGGACAGGTTCCTAGACTCCCCTAGAGCAGACACCTGTCTATTCAGATGTTCGGCCCCAACTAGCAAAAAGCAGGTGGGGACTACATTTCCCCTTGTCTCACACCAGTTCAGAGACAGAATAATGTGATGCATTGCCTTCTCAATGAGATCAAGTGGCCAAGCTTGATTGGCTATTTGATGTCTTTGATGACTTTCACCATTATTCCTCATTGGCTGGGAGAATTTGTAAGAAAAAGGAGATTGTTTGGTTGCTGATTTTTAAGGAGTGCTAGTCAACAGAAAACTGCTTCTGAGCCTTGCCCAACCCTAGGTCTATTTCCATTACTTGTGAATTAAGTTTTTATTATTTTCACTTAAGGGTGTTTGTTGCCACGAAACCTTAACAAACAGCAGTTGTCCTTTTTTTCCAGTTCATAACAGCAATATTATTATGCTTTGCTGCATTGGCTAACTGTGCCAGTATTGTGTAGTCACATATAACAAAAACCAGCATCTCAGTGCTGCTTGAAAAAGAGAATTTCTGCGAAACAGATGGCATGTAATTATTAGATGTTCTTATCCACAACGTTCTACTCCGCCATTTCAATGCCTCCCCATGACATAAATTTCTCTCAATAGCTTACAATATATTCAGAAGTCTTCCACACATAGCATGTGTTTTGCTAAGAGCGGTTTGTCCCACAGCCCTTTCCGGTGTTTGTTGGTTTGTTCATTCATACATCCTGTGCCTTTCTCCTCAAGTGGACCCAAGACAGGTTACAATACTAAAAATGAGCAATATAAAAACTGCCTCTCTTGTGTCCTCACCAAACGGACCTGTAAAGGTGGTGGGATAGGCAGAAAGGCTTTCCCTGATGAATTTAAAACTCAGGTGAGCTCATAAAGGGAAATGCAGTCTTTCAAGTTGCATGGGCCCAAGTCATTTGGCATCACAGAGAAAGGAAACATTGAAATGGCACATGTCATCTGAGATTGAGATATTATCATTATGAAATGATGATAAAAATTGGAGTAAGGGGGAATGCAACAAAAAAAATGCAACCAAAAGTAATTTAGGGGTACAGATGAATCAGAAGTATCACTTCTTGCTCATGGATCAAGCTAAAGAATTCAATTTACAAGGAGGGGTATTCCTATCTAAAACTGGATTGGGAATGTCATTAAAGCCCTCCCCCCCATTATTATATGATCATAGGTTTAATGAGAAGATTTAAATGTACATGGAACATGTTGGCACCACATAAATTAAGTTTGGGCCCTAAATATTCACCAAAGCAATTATTGTATTTGAAATTGTAGCACATAGAATAAGAAAGTGAACTTTTTAATAGTGAAATTTCAGGTTTGATTTGATATAGCACCCATTTATTTTTCTTCCTGAGAGTCCATAATATCTGTTAAGCTCTCTTCCTACACCACAATTCAAATAAATCAATTTCTCCCCAACTAGCTGTGTCCAGCTTTCACTGTAGTCTGGAATGAATTAGGTTGGTCTTGGTTTCCATTGACACGTCCTTATGTTTAAGGATCTCTTATTTAAATTAAATTCTTCACTGCATTTCTCCTTCCCCTCTGCTTAATATCTTGGTCCCTTCCCCCTTACTGCCCGCTGCTGTTTGATGTGTTGATCATCTCCATCTATGTTCCCCAGTTTTCTTATGAGTCTGTTAAGACAGCAATGCAATCACTACATTACTCATAACCCCACCCCCACCCCGCAACAACAGGAGGTGGAATTGCATCATTGTTTAATCAAGTTTCAGTGGGAGGAAAGGAGGCATTTGTTCTCAACAATTTTTAAAGGGGCAAGTCAAACCAATAAGGCACCCCATGAAGCACTCCAAACCAGCATGTCTTCTGACACGAAAGGATTGACTTGTCAGTGGAAGGTATAGCAAATAAATGAGGAGGTGGAGAGATTCAGGAGTGGGCCCTGGCCACACTGCAGGCAGAGAACTTTGGAGAAAAGGTCATTTTCTTCTTTCAGCACAGCTTTCTGGTCACACCACATAACAACAACAAACAAAAAACACGCAAAAAAAATATGAATGTTTGTAATAGAGGTGACCTCATTGGGAGAAATCTACAACTGATGCTGATAAATAAATAACCAGCAAAATAAACAAACATCATTAACTGTCACAAAGTACCGTAAAATTGTTAGCAAATATGCAAACATTAAGTACCGGTACATATTGAAAACACCATAGAGGCAATTTGAATATAAAATAGAAATTACACCATTCAAAAAAGGAACATAAAATATGGCACAAATACATTCAACAAATGAGTGTCCTGTTTAGTTTGATGAGCAGATTTGATTAATTTAAAAAATTAATTTAATTTTGTATTAATTAAAAAAATAATTATTTTTAATTAAAAATGTGAATTTCATTGTATGGGTATACTATGTATATACTTACAATGACAATAAATTTATTTGTTTAATCAGATGAAGTGTTCGGTAAATGCACACATGAAGAGAGCATTGTACAGTATTCGGAAAACATTTCTGCTTCATCATCTACAGTGTGGTATAGTGAGTCAATATAGTGACAGAATCCCCACCCCACCATGGAAATTCCATGGAGGAGGTGGCCCTAGTAGAAGTACTCCTTACAGACACCACATACCTTGAAAACCCTATTAGGGTTGCTATAAATTGCATGTGACTTGACGTACATAATAACAATATGTATATAAAGCACTATAATACTGGTACTTTACTGATGAAAAGTCATTCCTGAAGGTTTGCCCAACTATTTTACAGACAAATATAATCTTGATGGAAGACTCTGCTGTCTTATGGATAGTTTCCAATTTCTGCATTATGTTGATTTCTCCAGGAAAAAATGGCAAACAGGGAACACTATGCGAGGTGCAACATATTAGACAAATCTCAGCAGTTTACTTATTTTCCCAGTTGTCAGATAATAATATAGGCATTTCTACTGAAAGACAGAGAGGGAGAGGGGGATCAAAGAGGATTCCCCAGATTATCCCTGTCACTTAAGGACTGTTCCCACTGCCAGGATAAACCAGGAGAGGGATCAGTTTCTTTTGGATTTGGGCTAAAGTCACATGGACGGGGCAGGGGGGTGATTGAGCAGGTGGAGGGCAATTGGGCCAGTGAGCAGTGGGTAGGCTGAATGGTCAGGTTGGTGGAAGGCAAATGGGCAGATGGGGTTCGATTGGGCAGGTGAACGAGGGGGTAAGCAAGCAATCAGGCAGGGGGTAAGCAAGGAGGTGATGCAGCAAGTGAGTGATCCAGCTGGCAGGGAGGCAATAGGGCAAGCGAACAAGGGGTGGGTGAGCAAGGGGGCATGCAAACGACTGGGCAAGGGGGCAAGTGAGGGCTTGGGGCAAAGCGGCAAGCAAGAAATCAGGCTGGTGGGGGGTCAATTGGGCTGTGGGAGCAAGCAAGGGGGCAGGGGGATGACAGGGCAAGCAAGTGATTGGGCTTGTGGGTGGGTGAGTGGGTGGGCAATTGGGCAGATGAGTGAGTGAGGAAGCAGGCCAGTGAGCAGGTTTTTCTGCTCCTATCAGAGGGAATTCCAATGAATCCATTCTATATTTACATCATAATAAATGGACCTCTGGTGGAGGAGCACAAAAACATACCTAGTGTGTATAGTAACATTTAGGTGTGCGGTTTGTTTGTTTGTTTTAAAGCAAAACCCAAATGTAACTGTGGTTTTGATTCTCGGTAGAATTCAGCCCTTTGGTTCCATTTTCAGGAGCCTAAGGTACACCCCTAAATGCATTAAACATGTACTGACAGGCAATCCCATCAGGAAGCAAGTTAAAGGCATTTATTTATTTATTTATTCTATTTATATCCCGCCTATCTAGTCGATTAAGACCACTCTAGCAGGTAGCAGTGATGGCAGCAGCAGAAGCAATTCTGAGGGGCAGAACAGGGTAACGTGGCCAGAGTTTTATTTTATTTTTCTTACTGAAGGATGAGTTTTTCCAGAGCAGAGCCAGGCTGCAGTCTCGGCCTCTTACACAGAGCTGTCACCATGATCTAATTATTCTGTGTGAAGTGTGTGACACCTGGAGACGCGCCAGTGCTTCAAAGTGACTTAGGGCACTCGGTGAACCATGCAGTCCATGGTTCGTGAAGACTGCCAATACTTACTTATCTCCAGGCTGCACTAAATCAAAGAAGGAAGGATTGATTTCTGCAAGAGTGTTTTTCTACAGCATATTCCATTGCCCATTTGTATACCAGGCAGGGTCTCTGAGCCGACAGCCTTTTCATGTGATTCACTTTTCCATGTGCATGATTCTGCTTGAAGGATTTTGTCTTTCCCTTTCTGGAGAGACTGTTTTGTTCTGCAAAGTATCCATACCTTGCTTTAGAATGCAACAGAAGTGTACAAAATTATGCACAGAGTGGAGAAAATTGGATATGGCGAAATTATACGGCATGTCCCAGTATCAACCTCTCCCCTATTCCATTTAGATCAGATATTATAGGAACTTGGAAACGTGGACCCATCAGTGAGTCAGATCTTGGCTCCAGCTGGCCCACGGTTGTTGATGTTGATTGAGAGAAGAGGCTGCCCAGCATTCCACATTCTTTTCTAGCCCTGCCTGGAGATATTTGAGATTTTCTGCATGGAAACCATGAGCTTCACATGCCCCACCCACTGATCCAAGCAGAAATGCGGAGAGAATTTTCGGTCTCACTGACATTATAAGCCAAGGAAAAGGTGTGGGATGATTAAAGAGTGCCTACAAATGGGTTGCTCAGTGATCAGGTGCAGGGGTGAAAGAGGAGCCGGTGACTGGGTCAAGAATGAAGCTGGTGGGATCTGGGCTTGCCAGATGTGAATGGAAGACATGCTAGACCGCCATTGGATGGCAACAGTTATTCTTAAAACTATATTTCCTAACCCTATTGAGGAGGGGGGCAAATGATGGGTATGGCCATGCTAAGCAAAGTGACAATGGACACTTTACAGTATGAAATACCTCCACAACAGATCAGTAAAGTAGTGGGTGGAGCCAGAGCCAAGTGCAGGCATAGTGAGACCTAAATGATTCCAATTGTGTCCCTATTCTCCTGCATTACAGTGAAAACATCACAAAGCAGTTACTTAACACATGGAGTGGCTTCCAAGTTTGTGTCCTCATCTGTTCTTGAACAGAAACCCCCAGAAATCCTGGCCAGCACAGCTAGTAGTGAAATCTTCTGGGAGTTTTAGTCCAAGAACATCTGGATACCCAGGGCTGGGAACCAGTGATCTAGATGAGTGGTTCTTAACCTTTGTTACTCAGGTGTTTTTGAACTGCAATTCCCAGAAACCCTAGCCAGCAGAGCTGATGGTGAAGGCTTCTGGGAGTTGCAGTCCAAAAACATCTGAGTAAGAAAGGTTAAGAACCAGTGATCTAGATGATCTAGGCTCCCCACCCCTATTTCAGTCCATGCAGACAGAGCATGGACTATGGCAGCAAGGTGGGAGGAAAGAAGAAATACAGTTGAATTGACCATGGAAGCAACCACGGACATCAGAACTCAGAACCAAGGAAAAGCATGACAGTGATCCAACACCCTGACCTTCTCTTGCATTTACTGATAGGGAACCTCCAACTCATTTAGATCTATCCCTTCTCTTGTAAAATGATTGTGTAGATCTGAAAGAGAAATTAGCTTATAGGCGGTCTCCACTAGAATAGTAAATAGTTCACTGTCTTCAGAAATATGAACATGGCTGATCTGTTTATTCCTCAATTCTATTTTCAGCTGCTCTGGTTATCCTTTCGTTTAAGCCAGGTTGATATAAAGATGTACCAGAGAATCATATGTATTAGTAAAGCTTCCCAGTGAGTCAAGATCTCTCATTATTGTGATTAAAAAAAACCTGTGATATATCTCAGATCAGCAAGGAGGGCTCCTTTTGACTGCAGAGTCCCTAAGAGGTGTTTAATTAGGACTTCTTAATCAGCTGAAGTTCAAAGAGAGTTGAGACTAGATTATATGAGAGTTGGCAATCTTCTGTTAGCAGAGAGGGCTAAAGCTCACAGGGGTGTTTTTCCTACAGATGAGTCAAAGCTCACATCTGGGAATTGCCAAAATACTAACATTACGTTTGTCTCAGCCACTTTCAACTTAAATTAGTAAATCTGAAGTCAGTTTAGTCAAAAAGGCAAATAGGATTTGACAGCAAGGCTGGCTAGAGGGGCAGAACTGTATTCAGTGGGAGGTCATAACAAGGAATTAAAAAGTTTAAAGGGAAGACTTCTTTTCTTGAAAAGGGGAGTCACAAAAAAGAAATGTCATTCCAAATTTCGGCAGAGGAAGAGGAATGGTGTGGATGTGTGTGCATCTGTACAATACAATAAACTGAACAAAAGACCCAGGGTCAGCTTAAGACATACCATAACTGGGGACCCAGGCTGCAAACAAACCTTACAGGAGGCTTTCTGTGACCTGAGCCACTGCTTTAGATCACTTGACAGGATGGTAGACCCTCCCGCCCTGCCCCCCCGCCAAATCTTGACCTGTTCCTGACTGAGAAATTGATCCTTGTCAGCTCTTCAAAATACTGCCTTTGTGTCTTTGACAATCAGGTAATAATTACGCGAAGCAAAATGTACAGAAGAGCACCGATAGATGAAGAGCAGTTGATGCACGGTTGTCCGATCTGCTCCTCTGGCACCAAAGAACAGGGGGATGAGAGCAGAATATTCTTAAAATATGGGTGGCCAGAACACTGAACATTTAGCTGTGGGTCCCATATTTATCTTGAAAGCGCCAACAAAGTCACAGTGATTAAACTGCAGTCCTGCAGCCAAGACTCTGCTCACAACCAGAGCGATGTCCTGATTGTGACCAGGTACCTGGCTTGAGGTTGACTCAGGCTTCCATGCTTCTGAGATTGGTAAATTGAGTACTCAGCTTGCGTGTGAGTGTGTGTTTGCCTTGCCTTGCCTTGCCTTGCCTTGCCTTGCCTTGCCTTGCCTTGCCTTGCCTTGCCTTGCCTTGCCTTGCCTTGCCTTGCGTCGCTTTGGAATCAGGCTGGCCCATTCATTAGCTGCACTGGTCCGGTGGCATATTTACCACTTCTCACTACTGCTCTCCCAGAAATGCTCCTCCTTCTTGAGGAAGTTGCCCCACTGTGTCCTCCACCTTCAGAGAAAAATGTCCAACCCACACCCTTCCCTGCAAGTTGTCATCACAAAAGGAGAGTTAGGTGATGTGTACAGACATCACCTGTAGTTAGATCTGGCTGTTTTGTTAATGCCTTGCTCTGAAGGTTCCTTAGAGCCAACACATTACGGGGTGCTTATCCAGAGAAATAACCTAAAATCACAGTGGAGGAATTTCCCTTTACCTCACTGTCATTTGCTTCTTTCCAAGAGGAACCCTTGGACCCAGGCTTAGTAATGGCTGCTGTACAATGCCACCCTCCTTCTTCTCTGGTGGAAGCATGCAGGGTGCAGAGGCATTGCCACCTCCAGCAGGGAGGGGGGGCTCTTCTTCTCCTCCATGGTTGGAAACTGTGGTAATAACAATGGTGATGTAAAGGGAGTGCATAGCCTTCTACCTGAAGCATTAGGAAGGGTGAGTCATCCTTGTTTAGCATGTGTCGTAACAGGGAATACACCTAATGCTAAGTCAACCAAATACAATGTTTAAGGAACCCTAGCAAATCCTCTGCATGACTTAAAAGCATACCTTAGCAACAATTTGGCTCAGGCAGAAATAAATCTAAACACACAGCCTTACTTCTAAGGAAACATAAAATGGAAAGGATTCCATTGTCAGCAAAAGATACCGAATCTTTTATCCTGTGATTGTCAGCACTCAGATATTAGCACACAAACTTTATGTAAAAGTATTTGCACATATGAGATAGCAGGTTTGAAGTTAGAAACAGAGCTACCTTATGAAATAAATGACATCTGATTATTCCCTAACTTTTTTTTTTTTTTTGCAGTATTCCCAGTTGAAAACTGGCTTGCTTTTCTTTGGTGTTTTGACATTGGGAAATAAACAGTGAGCTTTGTTTGCATGGTGCTTTAGTGAATATGGCAGCTGTGAAGAAGGCATCTCTGGTGCAGGAACATTTTATCATGTGAAGCTGCTGTCTGTCTGCTTCTTCCCCTAGAATTTTCATTTTATGCATTTCTCATATCCATGCTCTGTGTTGATTTTATTTATTTGCCTCTTTTTAAAACTTCACACTTAACAGCCATCTTGTGTGCTTGTTCAGGATCACTTGCAATTTCAAACAATTCAATGTTTAAAATGGAAGTTAGGATTAGTCATTTTATAGAAATTTATTATTATTAGTGTCATTACTAAAAGCATAAAATACAAAATCTCAATGAAGCAATAATAAAAGAACACAAAGTAACCCCAGCAATTATGGGTAAAATAGAGTGATAATGCAAACATAACAAAAACCAAAGTAAAACCAGCAGCAAAAAAATGAAACAATGAAAAGTAAAGCAGTGCTGTATCTAAAGCATGGTTGGGAAACTAGTTTGGTTCTGGAACCTGGATTGCCCTCTGGGCCCAATCTGGTTGGCAGGATAATATCAAGGGCGGGGCCAGTTCAAGCCCCACTCCTTCTCTGACATCATCAGACTATTTCAACCCCATATCAATTTCAAGTTTCTCCCTGCAGGGGAAATTCCTTCCACATGCCACACATTACATCAGTTTGGGATGTCGCATGACATGTGAATATGGGGTCCTGCCTGCAAACTTGGAGGAGTACTTTGAAGTGCCAGCCAAGTCCATGCAGAACCAGCAGAGCCACCCTCTCCAGCCCTTTGTCCTGGTGTAGGTCTACCCAGAAAGCAACCCAAGATCAGACTACGAGTCCCAAATCCTGATGGAAACAGATCTTGGGAATCAGTACCAAGATGCCCGGAGAGGGATAACAACGCCTTGCTCAAGCATCTTGCCAAGGAAAGTTAAAACAAAACACACATTAAGTCAGCCAAAAGGAGGGGGAAATCCTTTGGGTGTTCT
This sequence comes from Pogona vitticeps, assembly GCF_051106095.1. Classification (NCBI taxonomy): domain Eukaryota; kingdom Metazoa; phylum Chordata; class Lepidosauria; order Squamata; family Agamidae; genus Pogona; species Pogona vitticeps. Next base: position 64,159,717 of record NC_135783.1, on the reverse strand, counting down.
GGCTGACAGACAGTAGACTGCAGAAGGAGGCTTATTTGTGCTAACATGAGGCAAATTTGCATCGTAACCTATGAGGGGGGAAAATACACACCTAAAATAACCTTAAAGCATTCTCACTGATACTAATACTGTGAGACAATAATCAGGTAGGAGGCTTTCTTCCTAAAGCCTTTAACCTAGGGCAGTTGTTTTTAAATGTTGCCATCAAAGAGGAGATTAGGGATCTGCCATTGCACCCGCCTGACTATCCTGGATCCCGTAACCCAACAGTAACAGCAAAGACTCCAGGTGTAACGCAAATCACAAAAGAGAAAAGGAGGGCAGACAGAGGAACTGTGATCAGGCAGCTGGTGGGGACACCTTTGTCTGATCTGCCATGGCACGTTTACAGGTTCAAGTGAATTTTGCTGATATTAAGATGGCCAACCAGGGTAGAACATTAGCCCTAGTGACTGAAACTCCTACAAAACCCATCATGGGCTTTTTCTCCAGTGGGAAATATCTGTTACTTGTGAATAAATGCCCCAAGGAGCAATAGGAAGCGGTGGCTGGCAAATATATTGATCTGTTCAGCAGATGGCAGTCTTCTGTTTGATTGAAACACTATGTACAGTATAGCCCCATGGAAAATGGAGTGGATTTTTTGTTTTGTTATGTTTTGATTTTTGGCCTGAAAAATCAATATGGCTAACATTTTGAAAACAAAAGCTTCCCAACTAGAAAGAGACTGAATTGTGTTACATAGATGGAAGGCTGCTCAGACTGCAATTGATTTTTGTGAAATGCAGTGCTACCCACTTTTTGGCCTACCTTTGCTTTATACACTGGGATGAATTCCAGACGAAAACTCAGTCAAGGCAGTCAAACCTGATGACTCCCCATTCAGCTGCCAAAAGGGAATATTGCAGAGCATTCTCTGCTTGGAAGCACAAAGGAACTCTGCTGGGAATTAGGCAACCTTGGGCCTGTTCCCTTTGCTCCGAGTCCTGTGTAGCTGAAATCGTGTCAATTGTGCCAGTCATTTCTTTTACTTCTGATCTCCAGGAATGACTGCAGTCTGGAAGGGAATCTGCTTTGTTAGGTGGAGCAGATGATACATTTTCAAGTGGGGCACTGGGGCGAGATGCAGAGCACCAGCCAATCCCACCCCCCACAACCTTCCACCAATGTAGATACTGTGAGGGCCAGGCCAGAAGAAAAGCAAGGCAGTGGCCTTCCTCTCAGTCCTTTTCCTGAAGGGTATGTTAGACTGTGGGTGCAACTGCACTGGCCCTTTTGGTGTGGGTTGGGGTGGTCTAAACAGGGTTGCCTGAGGTTGGACGGAGGAGCAATATACCATTTGGCACTATCCTTACATCCAAATGGCATATTGACCTCTGGCTCCTTCCTTTGACAAGTATAAAGCACTGAGAAGAGGCATCACATTGCTCAATATCTCACTAAACCATCCATTCAGAAGTGAATTTATTTATTTTTTTATTTTTATTTATTTATTTTTTTGCTTGTGCTAGTCCATAGCTGCTGAACCGAATCATTTAAATTAAGGTGTTTTTTTTTCTTTGACTTGTGTGTAGTACAGATAAAGAAAATGCATGTATCCAATTGTGAGTGGCGTATTGAAGGCAAAGAAAAGAATTGTTTTAATTTAATTTAGGTAATTCAGCACAACAACAATATTGAAGCAGAATATTCACTTTCTCTGCCTCTCCGCAAAAAAAAAAAAAAAAAAAAAGCGTGTGCTGCTTATATACCGCCCCATAGCGCTTCAAGCACTCTCTGGGCGGTTTACAATTTAATTACGCAGGCTACACATTGCCCCCCCAGCGAGCTGGGTACTCATTTTACTGACCTTGGAAGGATAGAAGGCTGAGTCAACCTTGAGCCGGCTACCTGGGATTTGAACCCCAGGTCGTGAGCACAGTTTTAGCCGCAGAGGTGTAAGGGAAGTGTTCAATCTGCCAACATCCTGATGTGGCTCACTTATTAGGCCACTTCACAATGCTGGAGACTGACAGCCAAAGGAGCCTTGGCAGCTTTGACAGCTGCAAGACTCAATTTCAGTCCATTCCTGTGACCACACACACTTGGAATAGTGTGACCAACTCACACCAAAAAAGTAGAAGCCCCTGACAGGGCTCAAAAGAGTGTTGTTTGGGAAGCCCTAGAGGGAGATTGGTCCACTCTTGCAATTGCATTCTATGGTCACCAGAAAAAAGAGCAAGCCAACTGCCCCTGAACCACACCTAACAGCAGGACAAATGCCTGTCTGAACAAACCTTATTTAATATACTGTACATAGTAGGCAATATAAAGGCCAAGTTAAGAGAAAAGTTAGTGTGAGCGCTGGGACTTAAATGGTTGGTATGCTTTTGTTCCATAAGATATTAAGAGTACAATAAAGAAAGTACTATCAGAAGGTGTAGAACAAGCAGAATGGTTTATGCTATCACTCTGAAGTTACAAATAAGTGTGGTGATTGTTTTCACCAAAATTCAGTTTTTATCTTGTATCACAAAAACACCAATAGGAAAAAAAAAGGTTTAGACAGGAGGAGGACACATTAGTCAGGCATTGAGAACAATATCCATAACTTTCTTGTTAAAAGAAAATCATATTTGTGAGTCTCTAAAAGTCTCTATGGCTAGTTGGTCAGACTTACAAAAAAAAAAGCCCCATGTTACAAGAAATGGTTGTGCTGCAAAAATAGAGAGAGAGGTCTTTCTAGCAACCAGACATTGATACACATCCATAAAGGCCATTCTTTGCTGGTAAATTTCTTGAAACACACGTAGGTTGCTCTGTTTTTCTAAAAAAAAGTTAAGAGGTCCAGAAGCAATAATATTACCAATGGTGATATTGTTAACAGTGACTTCGGATGGTCTTCTCTCCACTTCCGCACTTTCTGTGGCACTTTCTGTGGATTCATCTGCAGGTTAGAAAATCTCAAGAACTTTCTCTGTGGACACTAGACAGAAACAGAATTCAAATTCTTCATGAGAAGAAGCAGCCCTTTACTTTGGGCAGCACCATCTCCTTTAAATGTTGCATGTTTCCACCTTTTAAAAAAAATCATGTGCTTTTGTAATTTGCACAAAAAATTCTTGTATCTTTCAAATGATTTGACCAATGCTGTTCCAAAATGTGAGACGGGGTTGTCCCTCATAAAGACTTGCAACTTTTCTGTCTTAAAAAAAGAGTTTGAAGCATCACATATTAGTGAAGCCTAGCACATTTGTGGAAATGTTACTTGACAGATTTTGTAACTAGATAGACATATTGAGTGCCACAATGGAGATGCAATTTTTTCGTTGACACTTCTGTTGTATTCAAGCTTCTCTGCCACTTGTTAATACTTGCTTTCATAACAGTTGCACATGATTCATAAATCTTGCCATTTCCCACATATTGGATTTTTACAACAACATTTTCACAGTTCTAGGAGTAGCTTCCAAAGTATTTGGTTTATACTATATCCTTGGGAACAATTTGTACAATGATGTCTGTAATTGCATTCTGCATTTCTGCAGACTGACAACATACATTTCCAACATACATATACTGTATATGCCAATATATGCTCTCTCTCTCTCTCTCTCTGTGTGTGTGTGTGTGTGTGTGTGTGTGTGTAGTAGTAGTAGTAGTTAGTAAAAATACATATTGTGTGTGTGTGTGTAGAGTAGCTAGTAAAATACATTAAGAGTGTTTTTACTAATTATTACCAATTTCTAAAATCTTTTTTGAAAGTATATGCAATTTTTTTTTAAATAAGCTGCATTCTTTCTCTTTTTCAGTGTAGTATGTTTCCTGTGTAGCTATCTCATTAATACCCTGTTTCCCCAAAAATAAGTCAGGGTCTTATATTAATTTTTGCTCAAAAAACACATTAGGATTTATTTTCAGAGGATGTTTTATTTTTTTCATGTACAACAATCTACATTTATTCAAATACAGTCATGTCATCTTCTGATTGCTGCACAATGATGGAGGGCGGGGTTTCACTTAACTGGGGCTTATTTTTGGGGGTAGGGCTTATATTACGAGCATCTTGAAAAATCACACTAGGGCTTATTTACAGGTTAGGCCTTATTTTCATGGAAACAGAGTAACTGAAAACTGAATAACCTTGACAACTTTACCTGTAATTCTTCATGAACTTAATTCCTTTATTAGTAACAGAGAACTGCTGTACTTGCTTTTCATGTTGGATTAGGTATCTAAACTTTAGATTCCATCTTGCAAACAAATAAATTTGTTCATACTACAAATTTACAGAAAACAGAAGGAAATAAATACTTCAGGGTGTGTTTCCTAACTTCTCTTTCAGAGCCTCTTCTTGTAACCTTGTTCTTAACTGATAGATTTGTCTTCTTGTTGGACAATGAAGGTGACATTTTTAAAGTGGCTGTCATATGCACAGTGAATTAATCCAGTGTGGGCAAATTTGGAGGAAATGCATTTTTCAGATTTTCAAGCAGTTTTCTCTCTCTCAAAGAGAGAAAACTGCATATTTATTGATTAATCTCCCATGAAAATAAATTAAATCATGAAAAGAAAAAATGGAATCCCCATCATAACAGCAAACCTTATCCCACAACCAGATGTTATTTAAACACGTGTCAAGTTAAAAAGAACATAACATTTGTTTTTTAAAAATTGTAAATCGTATGAGAAGAGTGGGAGAAAAAGCAGAGGCAAACATCCCTCTTCATTGCCAGAAAGTCACTGAAATCAGAATGCAGAGCAAAAACAGTTCAAGAAAAAGGTGGTTGTCTAACTTTAGCCAGTAACCCTAAATCCTAATTAATTAACACTTCAAGGGCCGTGTTGCTATACAGGCTGCTTTTTGTTTGTTTGTTTTTTGTTTTTCAGAATCACTTTGTCAATTAGGACAATTGTGAGAATAAAGAAATCTGTTTTCCATCGGAAGAAATCTTGAGTAATCAGGCTTTTGAGGCCTTTTAAACACATGCCTGCACCAGGTATTATTCACTGATTTTTTTTTAGAAGGACCTATTTTTAAATGGTTCCTGTTCTTAAAACAAGCTGCTGTTCTATAAGGAGTAACTATTGTAGTATGTATCACATGTTTAAAAGAAAAAAAATATCTGGTGGTAGGATTGGAATATAAAACAAGGACTAGTGGAGTACCAGTTTACCCTGACCCTGAGTACCATTGCATACAGACAAGGAAGGAAGGAAGAACACACACATATACATATCATTTGCAGGAAATAGACAAAAGGGAGGGGGAACCAGATAGCCCAGAGAGGATTCAACATGCAATGTTTTTGGTCTGTCCAGACCAAGTTTTAAACTGTTTTCTTACCTTTTTTAAATGGAATCTTTTAGCTAACACACAACAGTGTTTCCACTAATAATATCCCCATGTTTTGCTAACAGTTTCCAATATGTTTTTTCTATAATTGTGGAAAAGCTGTTAAATTTGTTGAGCAGGAAGATAGGATAGAAATAGAAAGCTGTCCAGCTGCTAGTGCTAGGATCTCTCCATTTGGAAGCACTCTGACTGCTGTCTGAGAAGCAAAAATGGGGAGGGATGCTTAACTGGAATTGAAATTTATGGAGAAGAGCATGAGCAATTAAGTGGATAAGTCAACATGTGCACCCCACACTGTAACATTTTATTGCAGGTTTTGTATCACATTTTCCTATCTAGAGATGGGCAAAAATTGGAAAAATGGTGATCCATTTTGATTCATGATTCATCAAAATCAATGAATTATAAATTTATAATTTTTTTTCTGATGAATTGACAAATGACTTTGTTAATTTGTTTGTGACTTTAAAACCCTATAAAATGGCCACCCAAGCACTAGAGACACTGAATTTGCAGGGAAGCTTCATTTGACTCTCCTCTATAAGCCCTGCAGATTTGGTGAAGTTTTGGCTTTGGACGTCCAAGTTATAAACCCACAAGGATGGCCTCCCCTGGAAAGCTTCTCCCAGGCACCTAGAAACACTAAAATAATAGAAAAGCTTCTACTGACTCCCTTCTACAATCCTTCCAAGATTGGTGAAGACTGAGTTTCAGACATCCAAGTTATATACCCATAAAGTGTGTCTCCCAGGAAAGTGCTGTTTGGCAATTGGGGAAATCCAGTCTGCACAAAACTTAGAGGCATTGTACAGGAGATTCATGGGAAGCTTCTCTGTCATTTTGGTGCCTCTAGGTCCCTGGGGGAACTTTCCTGGGGGGGCTCTTTGTGGATGTACAACATGAATGTCTGAAAACTCTTATCTTCATCAAACTTGAAGGGATTGTAGGGGATGGTTGGGGGAGGTTTTCCTTCATTCTTTGTGTCTCTATGTGTCGTGGGGAGCATTTTATAGCCAAACGAATCAACAAATCAAAAATCATTAACATTTATTGATTTGTGATTCATTAGGGGCATTGATTCAAAAAGATACAAATCAATGAATTAGCAATTTTTGAATGAATTTGATGTTTCACTTTTTAAAAAATTCGTGCCCATCTCTATTCCTATCTAAACAATATATTCATAAGATTTTAAGCTTTTTCTCGGATACTGGCTGTCAGGTACTGCCTGCCTAAAACTTGGGCAACAGTTTTGTTCAATATTTTTTAAGATCGTAAACTACCTGGAGTTGTCTTGAGGAAAAAGTTGGGATTTGAATATTTTTAATAAATAAATATTTTATTTTCCTTGGGACTCCTGTTCTATACGGTATAATGGATGGATACATGGGGTAAGGAAAGCCTTCTCAAGGATATGTCAACACTGAGGAGGCCTTTCTCCCTTGAGTCTTTTCGCAGTCTAGTCAAGTCTGTTCTATTCCAACGAGCTCTTGAATGGCATCACATCTGGCATGAACTTGAAATATTTATAACTGCCGTTAAACAGCTTGCTGTTCTTTTGACGCATTTTATTTTTAGGTTGTCTGGTTTTCAGATTTTGAATTGTTTTTAATATCGTGCAAGCTACCTTGTGTGTGTGTTTTTCCCCCTAAAGGAATGTAAACATTTTACCATCTTTATTTAAAAATCTTCTAGGCACAGTTTAGGCTACACAAAGCCCTCAATGGGCCGTTCAAAAGACAAACAATATAGCAATAAACATCAATGAATGAAATCCAGGGACAATAATAAAACAGACATCACACACATACACTCCAATAATAAAACCAAAATAGTATTGCAGTAAAAAAAATGACCCATCACAGTTCCATGAAAACACAACTCAAGGAAGAACTGCAGAAAATAAACAAAAAGAGAAGAAACAGTAGAGTATTTGTCATCTACTTACCTAGGCCTGCAGTGCTGAAGAAACAGAAGATAAGGGAGACTGCATCTCCTGCCTCTAAGGAAGAACACGATAAGTAGAACATCAAGCTGGCTTGACTCATGGCAAGCTTGCTTCTTCCTCTTTGCCAGAAACAATGCCCGGCTCCAATTGCCCAGTACCCTGGATCTCCTGAAATCAGGGGATGTAAATTCTGACCCAACACCTTTGGGCTGAGGGAGTTGGGGTGGCAAATGTGCTACTGCCAATAGCGGCCAGCCCACTTACCTACCCACCTACTTGCTCCTGATCAGGAGGTCTACCGGCAACTCAGAGCTGCCTCTTTGTTCTGTTGATGCCAACAGTAAGGAGTCCTTGGACCTAAGGAACTATATAAGCAGTTCATTTGCTCACACTACAGTTTTTCCCCCCTGGTTCTCTCCACTCTCACAAAGCATTGACTTATTACATTTATAAGGCCTGGGACTCTAAGTTGGAGGTAGGATACTGTACTAATTTTGGAGATCAGGTTGCCTCCCAGGACCAATCTATGTATACTGTATGTATGTGTTTCTGTTTGTGTGTGCATGTGCTAGCTGAGTTCTGTTTTGTGCATCACTCACCATCCCAATAGGAATGACAGGTAACACATGGAGAGGAATCTGGTTGTTATCTCCAGTAAGAGATAACAGTGATCAGATCTTCTAGCAGGGGCCTCTTTTCTGGCTAGAGCATTGAGATGGAGCCTGGAAAAGGGAGAAGAGACTGGAAGGGAACTTCCATAGGCCAGCTTCCACCCACGGGCTAGATCGTCCATTCCTAAGCATTTACTAGCTTCAATTTGAGGCATGAGATCATGAAGAGATGTGGTGATGTGGAAATAGCTGCTAAGAGGACAGAAAATAATGGCAGTGATCAGGTGTTGTTAAAAATTGTCAACTGGGTCCTTTTAAGGAAAAAGGCAGGGTAAAATACTTTAAATAAATAAAATAAATAATTTAAATAAAATAAAATAAATAGTGTGAGAAATGTTCACAAAGCAAGATATGCTCTGTTGGTAGAGGTTGTTGAATTGTCAGAGCCTTGATATTTCAGATGATGTAAAAGGTAGGCATTAAGATGTTCTGCTTTTGCAATAATTATGGATCTGTGCCCATGTTGCTTCTTAATTCGTATCTATAAAATTTAAGATGTAGTAATAGCAACTATACATCTACATTTAGAATAAAGAAAACACATACAAAATAAAAAGAAAGTGAATACCTAATTACTATAATCAGTTGGTTGCACCTATTTTGGCCGCTCCCACATGTGTTTTTGGATCTTTTAAATTACTAATTACTAAGCTGTTCTACAGATAGGTAATGATGTAGCATAAAAGCCAGGCCAGGAGATTGTCTACATGTGGATATTGTAAACATCTCTTCATTAGACATGTGATCGGCTCCTTCATTATGAAACAAAGAGATAAGCGGAAAGCGTCCTTCTGGAACAGTTGTTCCTTTTAGTTTAGGGTTTCAAAAGGACCGTGAAGACTTTTCTCTTCTTGGACACTTCCTTTTTCCAAGGAGGTGATTACTTTTAGTGGCTTAGACATACTTTTTCAGGTGGTGTGAGTGGAAATTTGGTCGGAGTAATATATCTGTGTTATCATTTTCTATCATCTATAGGGCTCTGTGAAGAACTGGATCTGCAAAGTGGCCTAAAGTGGAAATAAAATTATATTTTCTCAAAATTGTTTCTGGTTGTATTCTGTTTCTTCCCCACTCCACCTCCAGGTCTATCTGAGAGTTCATCTTGCACTTAAACTAAGCACACTAGGTGCTAGAAACAACAACCTCTTCCCTTAATGATGTCAAAGGCCAGGTTTGTGTTATGTGTGAAATGGCCGGGAAGAAGCAACTCAGCATGCCCTTGCTTCTGGTTGGCATGTATAGCTTGGGGAAGGGATGGGGGCATTATTAGCAGTCCCAGAATCCCCTAGTCAGCACAGCTTTAGCCAGGGTCACTGAGAGATTCTGATTGTTCAAAAAGAGAGCTGGTTGGAACTCTGAGGAGGCTGTCCAAAGAGGGTTCCAGTAGTTCCTGTATTCAGTTTCCTATCGCTCAGGACAAATTGCAGCCTCATCTTGGTGCCTTAAGATGGAGTCACACTTTGTGTTCTGATCTCAGTGACCCCCAGTATGAAAAAGATTACTGCCCCACAATAGGATCTAGTAGGTGGCATGATAATGTTATATGTACTCTAGTGGAGGAAATGTCCTCTAGCCCAGCGGTTCTCAAACCGGTGTCCTCAGATTTTCTTGGACTGCAGTTCCCAGAAGCCTTCACTACTTGCTGTGCTGGCCATAATTTCTGGGAGTTTTAGTCCAAGAACATCTGGGGTCCCAAGCTTGAGAACCACTGGTTTAGCCCCCCCCCCGGGGCAAGCTATACTAGGAACAGTGAGCAATAATGGTCTGGCAAGATGAACTCTTCTCCTCTGCTTCCTCCTCCTCCTCTGCTGAGAATGGAGCAAAACCTTTCTTGGTTTACAAGGCAGCAAGACCTTTTCTTGTTTGAAACACCTGGACTTTTGTGTTAAAACACCTAAACACCAGTAAAATCAAATCAAATCCTAGCAAGATGAGGAAACAACAGAAGGAAACCTTTGTTACAACTTGTTAGGCAGATCCTTTTAACTGTACCTTCAACAGAGCAGCAAACAAGCAGAAAACAAGGTTTTTCTCCTGTTTTCCTGTGTGTCAGTTTAAACTGAACAGACTTGAATTCCCTGATTCACAGCAAGTGAATATGAGTGAATCTGCATTTCCCTTGCTGTGTAGTCAGTCTGTCTGTCTGTCTGTCTGTCTGTCTAGCTAGCTAGCTAGCTAGCTAGCACCCCATTAATACATATGCACTATTTTACATGGTTTAGAAGCAGCTAAAATAATATAAAAATACAAATGAAGTCTTACTGCAAGAATCTAATTTTCAGTCCCCAGTGTTCATCCTCAAGATGTGTGACTAAGAGGGTCTTAGAGCACAAGCAAAGTGGCCTTTCCAGCTGCTGTGCAATCATACAGTATTCTGTGTCAACTACTTTGGGTTCACAAGACAATTTTTGGAACAAAGGGACTTTCTTCTAGACAGACTTAAGGTTGACAATTCCATTTAGAAACTTAAGCAATAGCACAAATAATTTAGGATTTAGAAGATTACTGGATCTATGCACACATGTACATACACACAAGCCTGACTTCAACTTCTTTTAAAAAAATAAAAATCAATGGAACAGGATCTGTTATCCAAACTAAACTCTAACAATAGTTCCAGGCAGGCACTGAGAGCTGTTGTTATAACTGTAAACTGACACAGCACATTTTAGGTTAATTGGTCTGATTCTCTGCCAAGTCTCATCTGTCCACAGACTAACAATGGGGAAACCAAATGCAGAGGAATGTATAAGCCTGTAACTGCTGGCAGTCATACCATTCAGTGTTTGTGTTTGAAACAACCAAAGCAGTATTGATTCACATGAAATGATAATATTCCTTTCTTATATGACTAAAAATGAAAGGGTGATCTGATTTAGCTTTCTACATCAAAAACAACACAAGGTCTGGTGGTACCATAAAGCTGAACACATTCACTGTGGCATAAACTTCTCCTAACTAGGAACAAATTTGTGTAGATCTAGATGAATGGCTTTGGCACATCCAGGGGTCACCTTAATCCTCCCAGGAGCTCCCATGGAAGTGGCCCCACTGAAATGAAGTGACAATAGAAAGAAACCATTCAAAGCAAGCATTTCGCCTGCTTTAAATGCATTGCAGTGGTTTGCTGCTGAAATCTGGCAGCAGGCTGCTACCAATCATTTGAAGCAAAGGAGCATTTGTCTGCTTTAAGTGGGGTAATCCCTGTTTGCTGATGAGGCTCACTGGCAAGCCACTACAATGCATTTAAAGTGAGCAAAATGAGTTGTTTTGTTCCCCTACCCCCTACTCCTGTTGGTGCAAAAATTCATAGTACAGTTTGCTGCCAAAATTCAGTAGTGTTATGCTCTGGGGACTGCAAAAATGACCTGGAGGGGAGGGCTTGTGTAGACAGCCAACAGTGTTGGGGTATGACATATTTTCCCCTTCATTAAATTCTAAGAAGCCAGTTCAGATCTGAGAGAGGAAAGGGGCAAAGTGTGTATACAGGCAGGGCGAGATTCACATCAAAGTTCATGGATACACTCTTGAGTTTATTCAAAATTAATTTGCCTAAGATAATTTACTGTATCCTAGTAATCGCTACGCTATTATCAACTTGCTAACTGACTATGTTATAACTTATGATCTATTATATTGGCTTCTCTGGCATGCTGGTCATATTGACACTGCCCTTTTGTTCATGGGCCAGTGTGGTGTAGTGCAGTGGTTCTTAACCTTTGTTACTCGGATGTTTTTGAACTGCAACTCCCAGAAACCCCAGTCAGGACAGCTGGTGGTGAAGGCTTCTGGGAGTTGCAGTCCAAAACCCCTGAGTAACCAAAGGTTAAGAACCAGTGGTGTAGTGGATAAAATAGTGAACTAGTACTTGGAAAACAGTGGAAACTCACTGGGGGTGGCACTGGTCCTCCTTAAATATCTCACATACCTCTAAACTCCTGGTAGGGAGCCAGATGCAACTCGATGGAACTTAATAATGTTGACAGATCTTTCTAACATCCTGGACACACTGGAGGGGAGAGAAAACAGAACACCACTGCATCAGCCTGCGCACTGGAGATCTGTGAATCAAGCAGCATCTATAGAGAGACATCTCCCTACAGACACAGCACCACTCTGGGCAGGTTATAACACATAGAATAAAAGACAAGAAACAAAATAGAGACATGAAAACCAACAATAAGAAAGTCTCCATGCCATATGGAAGTCCAATTGCGCAGGGGAACAAGACTATTCAGAGTAGCCTTGCTCCTCTCCGTATGTATGTCATTTGTTCAATGAGGGCGATGAGTTCTAAATAATATTGCTCAATATACAAGACTAAACAGTCCTGTGAACTCACTGAATGAATGAGGCTTGATAATTGAGAACTTATGAAAGTCCAGTTAGTGTAATAGGCCAACTCAAGTTGAGATTGACAGTAAAGTTTAGGGCAATGTAAAGTTGTGGTTATTGTTGCTGCTGTTGTTATTTCATTGCACTTATACCTCACATTTTATCCAATGAGCTCAAGTCACTACACCCAGTTCTCTTCGTATTCATATTAACCTCACAGCATATCTGTCAGGTTGGTGAGAGTGAAAAAAACAACTGCCAAATGAGTTTCACTACACAGTGGGAACTTGAATCGGGATCTCTAAAGCCCTTTGAAATGTTAAGGTAGGGACTGGAGGGAGGATAACTAATTTCACAGTGATCATTTTCTGTAGTGGTCTGCTAGAGATTTGCAATTTGCAGTTTACCTCCCAGTATTCTGTAGCTGATGTTGGGAAAGTGCGAAGGCAAGAGGAGAAGGGGACGACAGAGGATGAGATGGTTGGACAGTGTCCTCGAAGCTACCAGAATGAATTTGACACAACTCCGGGAGGCCGTGGAAGACAGGAGGGCCTGGCATGCTCTGGTCCAAGGGGTGATGAAGAGTCGGACACGACTTAATGACTAAACGACAACGATTCTGTAGTTGTAGGCAAGCATGGTCACTACCACCCTGCCTGGGGAATTCTGGGACACATAGTTCAAGAACAAAAATCTGTGTTGGTGTAATGTTTCCTGCAGTCCTAATGAGGCCTAGAAGACAGGGGTGCTGTGAATGAATTTGATTTAATTCTTGAGTTTCCTCTGCCAAGTCACACCTGTCAAAGGTGAATGTTTCACGTATCGATAACAAACAGGAAAACAGAAACACCATGGCACCTTCAAGACTGACAGACTTTCTGCAGTGTGAGCTCATACATGTGTCTGAGGACATGGACTGCAATGGACTAAATCTATTAGTCTTTAGGGTGCTATAACTCTTTTATTTTCATTTTCCTTATATATGGTGAAACAGACTAAGATAGCTATCTCTTTTTAAAAGATACCCATTCATGCATCAAGAACCAAAATAAGTGGTTTTTTCAGTTTCCAAAGAGCTTGAAGAAGAAAGAAAATATTGATTGTATGTTATGGGTGAAAGAAATGATTTTGACTCATTTTATGCAAATATCACTCAACCGGTAGAATGTTCAATGAAGAATGAAAAGTAATGTTAGCTCTAGGAATTAGTAACTGTATGAGTTAGAAGTCATCTTAACAATTTTGGTTACTGTTTATTACCCTTTACCAATCAAAATTGGGCCAAAAATATTGATTTGAAGACTATACTCAACTATTTTCTATACGAAAATAATTGACGCTTTTCACTAATCAGTTATTGACTTGACTGAATCAGATTTTAAAATCATTTCAGAATGGCAAAACTAAAAGACTCATCCAGAGTTTGGTAGTTGGGTGCTTTCTCTGTGCTGATGACCCAACTCTCTCCTTCTCCTTTTTAATTAATGCCGAAGAGGCTGTAGAAGATCTAGAGGAGAATCACCACCCAAAAGTTGCTACTTATCCCAACAGAAACCGTTCACTGGTACTGGAGTAAATAGTAGTGGGGGGGATATAGGAACCCCACTCTTCATTTATTACATGAATACATGAAATTACATGCAATACATGTATTACTCTCCATGTATTCATGTATTACATGAAGAGTGACCTCTCTTCCAGTGGCTGATATTTAATGTGTTTAAAACACAGACACATTAAATACTGGTATATACGGAATAATGGAACTGGAAGGGGCCTACGGATAAGACTATTGAGTCCAACAGTGCAGGAATCAATGTCAAAGTATATTTGACAGATGGCTGTACATCGTCTTGAAGGCCTCCAGTGCTGGAGTACTCACCAGATCTATTCTGTTTAGCTGTGGCAACATTATTGGAAGGAGGCAAGCATTTAGCACAGTTATGGTTCCTGTTTTACTTATATGAAAATTATTGTCTAGTTTAGGAGCTTTGCTATAGTCATACTGAAGTACATATCGCTCCTCGGCCTTTTGGCTAAGATCAAGTATAGTGTGTGTGTGTACTGTAGTATGGAAATTAAGATAGTAACCAGACATAGGGACATGTCCTTTTTTTCTAATACCATTTTCCTAATATAAATCCCCTTCCCTCTGTGTTAATTTACTTCATATTTTCCCTGGCAAATAATATTGTAGGAAGAGGCAATCAAAGAGAGAAATTTCTAATGTCAACATCACCATGTTCTTCATCCAGTTCTTTTCTTTGTCTTGATCTTTTTTATTATAAATATAAGAGACATGAGAATCTTATCACACAGATTGTGCATAGTGTTGACAGGAGGTGCACTTAGCACTTATGCAGCAGTATTCTTAAAAGCTCAAGTACTTCATATATATATATGAAGCCAACCTCTGTCATGAAAATCAATTACCTAGCAGGCACCATCTCCTGTGAAAGACAGAAGCACCTACATCAACTGTGCATCCATTTTTTGGATATCATCTTGCTCCTCCCAGATTAAAGTCAAGGAAAATTCTTTTCAGAACATCTGTGAATCTTGGAGGAATAGCAGAGGATTCCAGGACTATAATGTGGAAAGAAAGAAGTACCCATCCCTTAAAATGAATGAAGCACCAGGAAAGTCCAACTTTCAGTCAAGCAGAGAATTGGGTTACTTGGAAGACATTTTATAAACTACTGAGTGGAGTTGGTGGAACCAAGGTGAACCTAATAAAACAAGGTGCTGTGGAGAAGAGCAGGCAACTTCACACCTATTGTATGTCAGGGTACTCTATACCCCTCAACATGTACTATGGAAGACTTGATGTTAGCAGGCCCAAATGCTCTTGATGTTGCCTGTTATTGGATAAAAGTTATATGATATGTTTACTAATTATACTGTGGTGCCTCTGAAATAAAAAAAAGACAGAAAGGTCTCTGCAAAACCTCCAGAATCTTCTAACATTGTTATAATGTCAGAATGTGGAACAGGGCTGAAGCTGAAGTGCAATGGCTTTCCCAAGAACATTCAACAAGTTCATGGCTGCCTTGAAATTTGAGCAATGGCTCACACACTTGTCTTTTTATCTACTATATTACTCTTTCAAACTTCAAAAATTGCATTTCAAGGAAATTTATGGATTTGTCATTTACCATTTTTCTCAATATCAGGACACCTTTAAAAAATTACCCCTGGGAAAAAAATACTTAAAGTATATGCGTAAGCGTCTATTAGGCATATAGTACATAGAAGGATAATTGATAATTCTCAACCTGATTGGATTATTTTGCACAGCCAAACCAAAATGAAACCCTTTGAAGGAAAAGGGATCAGACCTCTTTTGAAGATGCACCAGCAATCTGGAGTCAGAGGGATGCAGAGGCACACACTGTGTGAAATGACACCTGTCACCCAAGAAGCTATGTGGCTGGGGTGTGTGAACTTGGTCTTCCCCATGTTTTACTCTGACACTCTAATCTCTAGATCAAGGGTCCCCAACCCTTGGTCCGCAGGCCAATGCCGGTCTGTGGGCTTGCCAGAATTGGGCAGCGGAGATGGGTTTCTGCCCCCCCTGCACAGTGGGCGTGTCGCGCTCACGTGGGGGCATGTTGCGTTTGCACAGGGGGGTGTCACACTCACAGGGGGGGTCGTGCTCATGCAGGGGGTTTCGCACTCATGGGGGCATGATGCACATGAACACGACACCCACCCCTGCACATGAAGCCTGTCCCCTCCCAACCAGTCCGCAGTTCCAAGAAGGTTGGGGACCGCTGCTCTAGATTCTGCTGGCTGCCATCATACCTCTCTGCCTCCTATTCCCTTCCACTACTTGACAGCTTGACTATTAAGAAGTTTCACATCCTGTTGCCATTCTACTGAGCCAGACAACACCTTCCAAAAACAATTTAGGACTATTGTAGTGTCCTGTATCATATGTAGACATGATGCACTGTAAGAATCATCTGCCCCTGCATTGCATCACTCTGCAGGGCAGCAGATTAATGGATCTCTGTATTAAGGACTATAGTACAGAGACATTTTCCACAACAGAAAGAAATATGGTCACTCATCCCTTGACTCACAATACAATATGATACAATACAATACAAGCAAATATGTGCCAACTCAGAAAACCAAGACATGTGAAAGATCATTCTGTAATATATTGTGTATCTCAATATATATCTATAGTGATGGATTCTTTCACCTAGCCAAATGCATTTCTGACTACAACTGTAGGTGATATGATAGAAATTCCATTGACACAGCCAATGTGGCACAGGGCCAAATCGTATGTTACTGACAGTATATCATTAGAATCTGAAATCCGTTCATGTTCCAGAGATATGATCTCGCACATATTTTCATGATTGAGTCATCACACCTGTAAGTGAACTCTGTGCTTACTTCCAAACGATAAATCTCAAAGCAAAGCAAGCTAATTTGCAAACTAGTGTGAGAAGTTCCCACAATGATAATCAGATATTCTCAATATTTAAAGAATTCCTTCTTCTACTGATGTGCTAATTATGATCTGTAGTAGTGAGAGCTGGAGATGATGGACATGAGAATTTGGGATGTTCACATATGCTGGTCATCCCTGGACCATTGCAATATTGACAGTTGATTTATTATTCATGTATCTGCATGAGTCATCACAGATTGGCCACTACAAACAAAGTTTTCCCATCCATCATCTCTGGACCTAATCTCAGATACAATCATAGAATCATAGAAAAGTAAAGTTGGAAGGGGCCTACAAGGCCATAAAGTCCAACCCCCTGCTCAATGCAGGAATACAATCAAAGCATATCTGCCAGGTGATTGTCTAAGTTTTTCTTGAATACCTCCAGTGTTGGAGCACTCAACAACTCCCAAGATAACTGTGCCCACTGTCGTACTGCTCTAAGAGTTAGGAAGTTTTTCCTGATAACCAAAGTGTGGCTTCCTTTAACCTGATGCCATTGTTGTGTGTCTTCCACTCTGGGATAATCGCGAACAGATCTTGCCACTCCTCTGTATGACAGCCTTTCAAATATTTGAAAAGTATGATCATATCTCCCCTCAGTCTTCTTTTCTCAAGGCTAAACATGCCCATTTCTTTCAGTCGTTCCTCATAAGGCTTGGTTTCCAGCCCCCTAATCTTCCTTGTCACCCTCCTCTGAACTTGTTCCAATTTGCTAGCATCCTTCTTGAAGTGTGGTGTCCAGAACTGGACACAATACTCAAGGTGAGGCTTAACCAGTGCTGAATAGAAGAGGACTAGCACCTCGTGGGATTTGAAAACTATACTTCTGTTTATGCAGCCAAAAATAGCATTTGCCTTTTTTGTAGTCACATCACACTGTTGGCTCATATTTAGCTTGTGATCTATGACAATTCCAAGATCCTTCCTGCTTGTAGTTTTGCTGGGCCAGGTATCCCCCATCTTGTAACTGTGTACAGTGGTGCCCCACTAGACGATGTTAATTCGTTCCATTGAAATCACTGTTTAGCGAAAACATCATCTAGCGAAAAGCCTTTCCCCATTGGAATGCATTGAAACCCGTTTAATGCGTTCCAATGGGGAAAATACCTCATCATCCAGTGCAGATCATCCATAGGGAAGTCACTTTGTGAAGCACCGATCAGCTGTTCTAAATCACTGTCTTGCGAAAAACGGGCCCGAAAACAGTCATTTTGCGAAGATCATCCCTAGGGAAGCCATTTTGTGAAGCCGAAGATCAGCTGAAAATATCATCGTCTTGCGAAAAAACGTTCCACGAAGCATGGACTAAATCGTCGTCCACCGAAATTCCCCCATAGGAATCACTGTTTTGCGAAGCAAAATGGCGTTCGCAAAACGTCGTCGTCATGCGGATTTGTCGTTCTGAGGGGTAATCGTTTTGCGAGGTACCACTGTAATTGGTTTCTTTTTCTAAGGTGCAGTACTTTGCACTTATCCCTGTTAAATTTTATTCCGTTGCTTTTGGCCCAGTGCTCTATCCTATCAAGGTCATTTTGAATTTTGTTTCTGTTTTCTAGATTATTAGCTATTCCACCCAATTTTGTATCATCTGCAAATTTGACAAGCATTCCCTGCACTCCTTCAGCCAAGTCAATAAAAATATTGAAGAGCACCGGGCCCAGGACTGAGCCTTGGGGTACCCCACGTGTTACCTCCTCCCAGTTAGAGAAGGACCCATTAGTCATCACCCTCTGTGTAAGATTCTGTAGCCAATTGTGCATCCACCTGATACACAATTGGCTGTGATCACAATCCTAGTTAGCTTCCTTCCTTCCTTCCCTCCTTCCTTCCTAGCAGAAAGCAATTCATGGCCTAACTGGTCTGATCGCTAAGCCCAAGTAACGATGAGACACCTGCACATTCTTATTCTTGAGCTTGCTTTCCTTCATAATTGGCTGGGGGTGTTTTGAAACTGCATTATTCATCACACTGTCAGAGAGCAAATTAGAAACACACTCTCGGTATCTTCTAAAACTAGCCTCCCATACAAGGCATAGATTACTGGTATCAGTGATTTCAAAAGTGGGTGTTCCCTTTGAGGTACATGGTATTTATACTGTTCCATCCCTGACTGAAACTGAGGCACACCCTTCCATAAGGCTGCCTCACATTTTAATTACATTTTTTGTTGTTGTTGTTTAGTCGTTAAGTCATATCTGACTCTTCGTGACCCCATGGACCAGAGCACGCCAGGCCATCCTGTCTTCCACTGCCTCCCGGAATTGGGTCAAATTCACGTTGGTAGCTTCGGTGACACTGTCCAACCATCTTCTCCTCTGTCGTCCCCTTCTCCTCTTGCCTTGACATTTTCCCAACATCGGGGTCTTTTCCAGGGAGTCTTCTCTTCTCATGAGAGGGCCAAAGTATTGGAATCTCAGCTTCAGGATCTGTCCTTCCAGTTAGCACTCAGGGTTGATTTCCTTCAGAACTGATAGGTTTGATCTCCTTGCAGTCCAGACGACTCTCGAAAGTCTAGTCTCCTCCAGCATCACAATTCAAAAGCATCAATTCTTCGCCGGTCAGCCTTCTTTATGGTCCAGCTCTCACTTCCATACATCATTACTGGAAAAACTATAGCTATGTCAGCAAGGTGATGTCTCTCCTTTTTAAAATGCTGTCTAGGTTTTTCATCACTTTCCCCCCAAGAAGCAGGCGTCTTTTAATTTCGTGGCTACTGTCACCATCTGCAGTGATCTTGCAGCCCAGGAAAGTAAAATCTGTCACTACCTGCATATCTTCCCCTTCAATTTGCCAGGAGGTGATGGGACCAGTGGCCATAATTTTAGGTTTTGTTTTGTTTTGTTTATGTTGAACTTCACACCATATTTTTGCACTCTCCTCTTTCACCCTCATTAAGAGGTTCTTTAATTCCTCCTATCTTTCTGCCATCAGAGTGGTAACATCTGTATATCCGAGGTTGTTGGTATTTCTTCCGGCAATCTTAATTCTGACTTGGGATCCAATCTGGACTTTCGTATGATGTATTCTGCATATAAGTTAAATAAGCATTGAGACAATATATAGCTTTGCCTTACTCCTTTCCCAATTTTGAACCAATCAGTTGTTCCATATCCAGTTCTAACTGTTGCTTCCTGTCCGACATATAGATTTCTCAGGAGATAGATAAGGTGGTCAGGCACTCCCATTTCTTTGAAGACTTGCCATAGTTTGATGTGGTCCACTCAGTAAAAGGCTTTTGCATAGTCAATGAAGCAGAAGTAGATGTTTTTCTGGAACTCTCTGGCTTTCTCCATAATCCAGGACATGTTAGTAATTTGGTCTCGAATTCCTCTGCCCCTTCGAAATCCAGCTTGTACTTCTGGGAGTTCTCAGTCCACATACTGCTGATGTCTGCCTTGGAGGATTTTGAGCATAACCTTGCTAGCGTGTGAAATTGAGTGCAATTGTATGGTAGTTGGAGCATTCTTTGGCACTTCCCTTCTTTGGGAATGGGATGTAGACTGATCTTTTCCAATCCTCTGGCCACTGCTGAGTTTTCCAAACTTGCTGGCATATTGAGTGTAGCACCTTAATAGCATCATCTTTTAAGATTTTAAATAGTTCAACTGGAATGCCATCACCTCCACTGGCCCTGTTGGTTTGGAGTGACTGTCAATCTCTCCAGAACTAGCCAATCATTCCTTCCCTGCCTCTAAATTTAGAGAGCTCCACCTCTCTGTTCAGTGTTTTCCCCTTCTCTAGGGTCTGTGGAAGTCTGTCTGCTGAATGTTAGTCTGTTAATTTGCTGTTTGAGCTATTTGCAACTGTAAGTAATGAAATCTTTTATTCTCTCTCCTACAAATGTCTTGGAGTGAGTTATTTAGATTGTAAGCACCAGTAGTTGAGAAAAAGGATTGGACTAACCTGGGGAACTTAAAGCTATTCTGCTCTGTGAATTCCTGCAGTTCTGCTGTACAGCTAGAGGAATTTAACCAAAAATTCAAAACTTTGCTGCAAAAATACTGTCCCTTCCATGACAGAACATATGTAAGGCTGAAGCAGACACCAGGAAGGAAGCTGCAAAAAATAATACTGGCACAAAGCCAAGAATAATTTGTTGGGAATTTTTAACCTCCTCCTCCTCCTCCTCCTCCTCCTCCTCCTCCTCCTCCTCCTCCTACTCCTACTACTAATACTACTAATACTAATACTAATACTAATACTAATACTAATACTAATACTAATACTAATACTAATAATAATACTAATAATAATAATAATAATAATAATAATAATAATAATAATAATAATAATAATAATAATAATAATAATAATAATAATAATAATAATAATAGTGTGCTGCCAGCCATTTGTGACTTGTGGCAACCTTTAGGCAGAGAATACACAAATGTGGTTTCCCATTCTCTTTTTCTGGGAGTCCCACAGGACCATATAGCTTGCCCAAGGTCACACAGGCTGGCTCTTTTCTTGGGAATGCTTGGGCGGGGGGGGGGATTTGAACTCCCAAGCTCCGACTCTACAGCCAGATATTTAACTCACTGAGCAACCTAGCCAGCTTTAGTTGAATAATATTTTAATCCAGTCCAAATTTTTTGCACTACAGCAAAAGATGTCTTTGCTACCAAAAGCCACAGTTGTCCAGCAGAGCTTGGAGAAGCGAGTTGTCTGGCTGAAGGTCCTAGAATGCCATTGACCGCGCTGACTGGGAGGACTCAGTGAGGTGTGAGCTGTGGCTCAAAAGAGTAATTCAGACTAGAATCCTGTAGGGCTTCTAAAGGGTACATTGCCCAACCTGAGAAAGCGAAGGTACCCAAGCTGAAGTTATTTAATGAGATGCTGGTTATGCTGGAGGTATGATCAGGAATCAGCTGGCACCTTATTAATTGGTTTCGATTAGCCCCAAAAACGTCTGCGTTCTTGCTCACACACAAGCAACAAAACAGGATTCTAGCCACAAGTCATAGGACATTTAGTACCAGAAGGTGCACCAGCCCCACTTTCTTTTGATGCAGAAAATCCGTAACAAAAGAATCCCTGATAGATAAACATCCATCCTGTTTAAAAACTTCCAAAAAGGAAGAGTCCAGCACCTTCTGTGAGCATTCGTTCCACTGTCAGACCAAAATCAGATGCTCAAATACAAATTTATCTCCTTACAATTATCTTCCTTCCTTCCTTCCGGTTTTTGTTGTTAGAAGCAACACAGTACAATTAATGAATATATCAGATTATTTTGCTCAATAGCAGGCAACATCATGAGCTTTGGGGGCAGCTAAAATCAACTCTTCCATGGTGCATGTTGAAGGGCAGAGAGTACACTTGCACAGGTGTGAAGCTGCCTGTTCTCCACACTCACAAATGCACACACACACACACACACACACACACGCGCGCGCGCGCGCGCACACACACACACACACACACACACACACACACACACACACACACACACACACTGACGTTTTCTTAAGCTTGCATTGGTTCTGCCAACTTCACTCCATAGCCTATTAAGTGACTCCCATGTAACCCAGTTCTCTATGATGGGCTTTCTAGTGATCAGGTGAAATTCTGGGCAAGTACAATGTGGGCTCAGTGTGAGAGAAATGCTTGAGTTTTTCTTCTCATTGGAACAATTATGATTGTCAGTTCTAAAACATCAGTATGTGGGAGGGTAGGGAATATGGTAGTAACAAAAAATATGAACGTTAAAAAAAGAAACATATTTTCAAGAGAAAAGGGAAGAAAAAGAATGTTGCTTTTAGAAATATATATAAAGTTATGGGGTTTGTCCTGTCCAGTCATGAAATCTAGAATTGTATTGCAGAATAATAAAATATTAGAATAGCCATTAGGCATCAATGGCCTATTTTCTGGCTTCATATTAAACAACGATATCACCAGATACCCTCAAGTACCTTATTCTGCCAGAAGCCCTTTGATATCCTACTTCTTTTTTTTTTTGCTGCTCAGGTGAATGGCATGCTTGTTCATAATGATCTAATCAGCTAATAGGTGGGGTGATGGTTTGGTTTTTCTCATAGATGGCTCCCAGTATTGTCATCGTGTCTCTCTCTCTCTCTCTCTCTCTCTCTCTCTCTGTGTGTGTGTGTGTGTGTGTGTGTGTTAGATATGGGGTCTTTCTTTGTTATCTTTATATCCCAGCTTTTCTTCAGTGAGACCAATGGAGTTGACTTGGCTCACCTCCTCCCTACTTTTTCCTCAATATGACTCGGTGAGATAGGTCAATCAGTGTGACTAACCCAAGGGCACCCATGAGGTTCAAGGCTCAATGGGGACAACAGATCTCCCAAGTTCCACTCCAGTACTTTAGCCACTACACCACGGTGGCCAGCAGTGCTATCTAATTTGCCATTCTTACCTTGGCCTTTAAATGGGACCCTTTGTTCTTCTGGAGGGATTTTTCCACAGTAGGGCTGTAGGGTCTTGGAGTGCCAACTGGGGTCTCAGGGAATTGCTATGCTTCTCTTCTTCTTCAGGTAAGGCAAAAGGTAAAGGTTCCTCTTGACATTTAGTCAGTCGTGTTCGACTCTAGGGGGCGGTGCTCATCCCCGTTTCCAAGCCATAGAGCCAACATTTGTCTGAAGACAGTTTCCGTTGTCATGTGGCCAGTGCGGCTATACACGGAACACTGTTTACCTTCCCACCGAGATGGTACCTATTTATCTACTCGCATTTACATGCTTTCGAACTGCTAGGTTGGCAAGGAGCTGGGACAAAGCAACGGGAGCTCACTCCGTTGCATGGATTCGATTTTATGACTGCTGGTCTTCTGACCCTGCAGCATACAGAGGCTTCTGCGGTTTAGCCCGCAGCACCACCACATCCCTTCTTCTTCAGATAGGGAATCGATTCTCAGGGTGAGCAGCACTAGATAATGTTTGGTCTTTGTATGTGAGGGGCTTTTACACTTCAGAATCCCCATCAAAAGACATTCCCAGCTGGTGCCAGGGTTCACAGGCTGAGCATGAAGGTGTTTGCATATGTGCTATGCTTGTGCAATATCACCACATCAAAAAGCCATGAGCAAAAGGAGAAAACTGGGGAGAAAACCAGTGGGTGCATATGCTGGCCAATCCTGCTATTGAGAGCAAGGCAGGGAGTGGACCACCAAAACACACGGGAATCCATTTTCCAACTCTAGCAACTGGATAGAAGCTGGAAAAACCATTCCATATACCACATGCTGTAGGAAAGCCCACATAAGACATGATCCCTGGATAAAATGATGCATCAATAGTCCATTTATTGCTTAATCAAATGACAAAGTAATAAAATAATAGATGCATACAATATTTAATTAAACTCAATGAGGATAATTTACTGGGTTGGCAGGCAAACAATGGCAGAAACAGGATGCTGGAAGCCTGCCTGATCTCAATCCTTTTTGGAGTGGATAGTCATTCAAATGGAAGACCTATTCCAATAAAAGATAGCCCCCCCCACCCGCAAAAGTAAGGAATATGGCCAACCTGCCTACACTGGAGCCTTATTTGGACTGCAACAATGGAATACCACAGCCATAGCGATGATTTCTGGGAGAATCTTGGAACTGTAGTCCAAACAAGTAACTTTTTCCATCTCTGAGAACAACTCCCACCTCCTTTTATTGTGAGGAGATGAAAATAGCACCAAGAAGGAAAACCCCTAGACATACAGTATTCTGGTTGATGTATTTGCGAAGGCTTTCATGACCAGGATCTAATGGTTGTTGTGGGTTTTTCGGGCTCTTTGGCCGTGTTCTGAAGGTGCTGTCCTCTGAAGATCCTAGCACAGAGACTGGCAAAACGTTAGGAAGAACAACCTTCAGAACACGGCCAAAGAGCCCGAAAAACCACAACAACCATATTCTGGTTGATTTCAAGACTGCACTCCATTGAACATCTGAGTCACAAAATTAAAGTTTTGTACAAAAATGAAAGACACCAGGCTTATAATGGGCAAGAAGTCCACGAAGACATATTGGCAGCTAGTCTAGCCTCCAGCCCTTAAAAACAGAGTTTAAGAGGCAGTTTCAAATCCATCAGTCCAAATTCCCTCTTGTGCAAATTGTGAATTTGTCTTCTGTGTAATAGAGAAAGGATTAATCTGAACCTAATTAAAATAATATCATTTCCACTCTTTGACTCTGGTGGTTTTTATCAAAGTGGATAGGAACTTGGCCTATGTTGTAGTTTTTAATTTTTGCTAAAGCACTCCAGCTATTAAAAAGGGCAGTGAAGCATTTTAAAGTATATATGTGGCATCTGCTATATTCCTTTAGATTTAGCGAAGGCTAATAAGCTCAAGCAGCCTGCTGCAGGAAAGAGAGGGCTAGATCCAAAGATTATATTTGGGAGATATACATAGAAATGGATGGCAGGTACATCTGTGGGGCTTCTGATAGTCATTGATTTCAGTGGGTCTATCTGACTAATAATATATGTCCTCTTGCTTTCAGACCAAAGTATGGCTATGTCTGCATAGTGCATGAGCTCAACACCACTGCTTTAGTATTCCTAAGCTTGGGCCCAACCTGATACTATCATAATCGCAAGTAGTCACTTGACTAATTTTGTGGAATAATTCAAAATGAAGCAAAGTGTTCAACAAGTAGTCAGGTCAACAGGATACAATGAACTGCACTAAAGGTTTCATATGCCATAATCTGCAACAAAAAGCTCTTTCTTCTGCTACCCCTGAAACATCTCTGTCACAAGTGACCCAAGGAACTTTTCTACCCAAAGCAAAGAACAAGATGGTGCCTTGCTTCTTTATAGCACAAAACTGATCGGACCTGAAGCTGAATCTCTCTTTGGCAATGATGACGATGATGCAACCAACTCTTCCACCTCACTCAAACAGTCATAGCCTAGTTTGTGGTGTCCATGGCAGATCGTAGGGTGCATGGTTCCCTCGTCTAACACCTTGCTTCTGTCTTTCAGGAGATGCTGGTTAAAGCAGCCAGCATTTACTCCTTTTGGCAGGAGATGCAAAAACATGTGGTTGTGGGCCAAATTTAACAGTGATAAATGCATTGTTTTCTAACACTTCTACCTTGCTCAGAGAGGGAAGCCAGGCTTCCTTTTCAAAGGCAACGTGTGGAGAGATCTGCCCAATCACACCCTTTTTCTTTGGAAAAGGAAAAAACGATCAGTCTGGATGCTTCTTGGTAAAAGGAAACAAGAGACACTTCTACTTACAAGACATGGTTTTGGTCTCTCAGATAGATAGACAGACAGAGAGAGAGATAGATAGTGTGGAGCAGTAGCTCTACTTGTCTATCTTTAGAGAGCAGAAAATGGGTGAAAGAGGAAAGACGGCTAACAAAGGAAGTAGCAGAAAGGAAGGAATGGTCTCAAAGATTCTGAGATATGTGGGGTGGGGGGAGCATCTATTTAGCAGCAGGTAGACAGCACCTTCCCCACAGGCACCCAGTGTTAAAGGAGAAGGATGCAGGATTGCATGTCTCCAGCAGTATCTTCAGAATGGAGAATAAAACATTATCTCATTTTATTTTTATTTTTCCTAGAAGGCTAGTGGTTGTTGCCAGGACAGAGGGCTTGAATTTGGTGTCAGCTGACAACCTACCATCATTTCTGGTCTCACCTCAAACAAATGGCTTGAATGTAAAATGAGCACTTCAGTCATCTTGAGTGACATTCTAAACTTCATTGTCTCTGATTGGTATCCATTCATTATTCATCCGTAACCGACTCCGCTAAATTGAAAAAGCTGCCTAAACAAGAATTAACAGAAGCCGGAAAGGTCCTTCTGCTTTTATTCCTCAAGGCTGCTTAAAAACTACCTTTCCTTTTCCAGAAAGAAATTCATCCTTTCAAAGGAAATTATGTCCTATAGTTGCTATTTGCATTCCTTTATGCTGAAGTGTGAGGCCCTAATCCTGGCCTTCAGAGTAATCCCATCTATCCCTCCTTACTTGACAGCTGGTGAAAACAGAAACAGACTTTGAATGCTCACCGGCATGAATGCACATAGAAAATGGCTAAAGATATTAAATGTCCTTCTTTACTTCCTTGAGACAAAGTAATTTACAATGCAGTCCTAGGCAGGGCCTACTCAAAAGTACATCCTGCTGAATTCAAAGATACTTACTTCCAGGTAGGTGTGTATATGATGATTCAGAATTCTGACATGTTACATGTTTGGATAACTTTCAAAATCGTCCACCCAGCTTGAGCCAGCCTGTATGTGTGTGTGTGTGCACTCTGGAAGTGGTAACTTTGAAAAGTAACTTCTCTATTCCCTAGGCACATTTGAGATTGTGGCTCCTACCATGCTTTCTGTGTTAGCCCAGAAAGAAACAATTCTGAGTCAAATGTATTCTCGAAGGCTTTCATGGCCGGGATCTGATGGTTGTTGTGGGTTTTCTGGGCTCTTTGGCCATGTTCTGAAGGTTGTTCTTCCTGATGTTTCACCAGTCTCTGTGGCCGGCATCTTCAGAGGAACAGGAGTAGGAACTCTGTCCATGCTCTGTTGCTGTTTGTTGGATGGTTGAGTGTTTATAGCTGTGGGAACAGCTTTTGTCCTTTTCAGGAGATAGGGTCATGATGGTGATCAGCTATAAATACTCAACAGCCCATCTGAGTCAGATGCTTTTTAAATAATAACGGTAACAACTCACATCAAACTAAAAGTTTGCAAACTTATATTCCTTTGCATTTTGTTTTGTTCTCCTTTTAATATGAACTTAGAAAATGCCAGAAATTGGAGACTGTTTTTAAAAAGCAAAATTCCCCAAAAAACCTCCAGCTAGTGTGACCACTGGCCATGGTGGTTAGGAGATTCTGGATGGTGATTCAAACAGGTAACTTTTTCTGTCTCTAATATAATTTAAGCTTATAGCCGGTACAAAATAAGCAGGCAAGTCCAAGTGGGTACCTTTCTGAAGAGAAATAAGCTGTCAATTCCCATTAGCTGTCTTTCTGAAGCTGTAGTGGAGGAGAAAGTACCTGAGAGTGTTCCTACTTTCTCACAGAAAAAGGCTGTCAGGCAAAGAAAGGTATGGACACTAAGCCAAGGAACACAACAGCATACATCAGAGGAGAGGGAGATGCTATGGCAGGGGTCAGGGAACTTTTTTACCTTTTACCCCCTAAAAAAATGTATATACATCGACATTACCCCCTTGATTTGAAAGGAAGGTTCTCGGTCACACGTGGCCAGTTGAGTGCTGCCGCCGAAGCCTTGCTGCCTGGGTTGCCGCCGCCTGGCAGGGGTGGCTTGCTTTCTCTGCCAGTGGGCGGCTCCTTGGTGGCTGTCAAAGAGCAGCAGGTGGCTCACCTTCCAGGGGCACCCAATGCCACCTTCCACTCCGGCATCGGCTTCAGTGGGTGCTCACTGGGGTGGCCGCAGGCCTGACGTTGAAGCGCCATGACAGCTGCCGCACGGAGGGCAAGAGGCTCCTCCAGGCCCAGCCAGCCAGCGTGGAGGCGCTGCGGAAGGAAGCCACACTGCTGGACAAGCACCACTGCCACTCAGCGGGCTCCTCTGGGGACAAGGCGTGGGGCGGTGGCCCAGTGCCAGGAGGCTGAGCATGGCCTGGGCCATCGTCATGACTATGCCCCCCCTCCGCCGTGATTCACCTCTTCAGGCACTGGAAGGAGAGGCTCCTCCTGGCTGGGGCGCTCTGGTCACTCGTCCCCGGCCTCGCCCTCCGCCATGGCTGGCCCTGCCGCCGCCTTGGCTGCCATACACCACTGGCTGGGGCCTGTCGCCAGCCACCATGGCTCAGTGGCAGCCGGGCCGGAGAAGGGGGTGGGAAGGGGCGATCGGGCTGCTGGGGACCCCCCCTTTGGGCAGAAGAGAAGGAGGAGGAGGAGGAGGGAAGGGGGTTAGGGTCACATCCTCATTACCCCCAGGATTTTCACTTTTAGCCCATTTGGGGTAATTTACCCTTGTTCCCTGACCACTGTGCTATGGTGTCATGAGAATTGGCAGTGCCTTTCTTTACAGAACCTTGTGAAAGAGACTCCTTATTATCAAGTTACAGTCAAAGCTGTAACTTTTGTTCTTGTTTGTTCTATCACTGCTATTTATTTATTTATTTATTTATTTATTTATTTATTTTACTCCACTTTTACATTTGTCTTCATTTAGATTTGTTCACTCCCTAGTTTATCTGTTACATTTCCGTTCCCTCACTTTCACCACAGACATTACTGTATGAATGACAGCATCCCTTGGGAAGCACATTGGTCAAAAACAGGGGCCTGGGAGCTGCATGCAGCTCTCAGATACTTCTCACACAGCCCCTGATGCTGGTGGGACCCTTCCCAGTTTTCACCTTTGCACATCTCCTCAAT
Source organism: Pogona vitticeps (assembly GCF_051106095.1). NCBI lineage: Eukaryota > Metazoa > Chordata > Lepidosauria > Squamata > Agamidae > Pogona > Pogona vitticeps. The sequence continues at coordinate 64,130,634 of NC_135783.1, read as the reverse complement.
ATTTCAAATTTTCCCCCTACCATTTGCAGCAGTGGAGAAACAGCAGTCTCAAGGAAGAGACTCACTGGGAGGGTGGCTTTCACCTCTATCAGCCTAGAACAATCCTACATGTTGCATTATAGGGTGGGCATGTGTGTACCTATTACTTTATATGAGAGCAGGAAAGTATGTATGATAGTCAATTACACATCAGCAGAAAGAGAACAAGAGATGCAACTCATTGGCATAAAAATGCATTGCCCGAGTGGTCATCCAAGTGAGGTTGACTGTGGCTTGGTGACCTGTGGGCCTGCTGAGAGTGCTGCCCAGGCACTGCTTATTGTGAATGCGCAACTGTAAAGTCCATGATCTTCTTCCTTGTGGTTCTTTGTCTTTACTTTAAACTTCGACGGAACAGGACAGCCTTACAACTGGTGAGCTGCCCTCCCTAAAAGAGGATGCATGGCCACCCTCTGCATGCACTTATATGGACATGGGAGGGGAAAGCATTATGTGCATGCCTGTGCATCTATGCAGCCCAGCAATCAATGCTGATGTGTCCATCAACAGCGATGAAATTCAGCTCAGAGGGGGAACTTGTATTGGGATAGCAGTTTGTCTGGGAACAGCAACTTGGATGACAACTCTATACCAGATACAGAGACATGCTTTCCCCCCTTCCTTTTTAAACCTAACAAGAGCTGTGCTGGACCAGAATGAAAGGTGATATAGTCCAGTAGAGAGATGAGATACATTGTTGAAGGTGTCTCCTAGGATGCTATAGCCAAATTGGCCACTGGCCAAAGAAATACAGACAGGCCACAAAAACATTGCATTTCCCCACTCGAGCCATCGTGTTCCTCTCTCTGCTAAGACACTGAGCCTCTTTCATTCTGGCTTCTCTGTCAAAGAGGACTCTGATTCTGTGCCACATGTACCTCACCCTTTAGCATCTGCTAGGGAAAATGCGAGGACAAGCCGACGCTGCTCGCTGCTAAAGAAACAACAAAACAAGCTGGGGTTGGTGTGTTTGACTGGTATTAAACTGCCAGGTCAGCAAAGCTCTGTCAAGTTAAGCCTTCACAGGTACTCAACCAGAAAAACCAGCTGCCACTACTTAAGATGATGTAGTGTGCATATACTGTATCTGTGCTTTGAATTGACTGCTCAAGACAAATATTTGTTTTAAAGGCTGTGTTGGAATCTGAACTTTAAATCCCCCCTCCCCACCCAAGATACTGGAAAACCTCCTTGGGCTGGAAGTCCTGGAAGAGGCCCAGATGGTCTTTTTCATTGGACAAACTATAACCCTGAGAAGGGGAAGCAAGAAGGAATCTTCCAAACCTGACAGAGGAAAGCAAAAAAGCAGGATTTCCCCTTCTTTCTTGGGAATGTATTGTCGCTTATTGACTGCACACACAATGCTAATGCCAGAGTCTATTTAAACCCGCTCCCCTCCAACCATCAGGAAGCCTTTTCTATCCACAAGTATTTAAGCTGCTAAGTGGCATTATTTGTTGCCTTTATGCCACACGTGCCCGGCAATGAGATCAGCACAAAATGCAGGGAGACAGGCTCTTTTATCATCACAAACTCTTGAGAGTTATTGATTGATTGATTTAATAGGCCACCTTTCTTCCAGAACTGGGTCCCAAGGTGGTTTGCCACACAGTTAAAAATGCAAAAATTAAAGTACAATAAGTTACAAATAGAAAACAGAATTAAACTCATTATGTTATTAAAATACAATTAAAATTAAGATAATTTAAAATCTTTTAATTAAATACTGTACTAATAATAGTTTATCTAAGAAGAGAGAGAAGAAATGGGGGAGAACCAGCACATCAGCTAAATCCCTGCTGTTGGAATGCTGTTAGCTGCTGGAGGCCTGTCTAAATAAACACAGTCCCCGATCTCCCGCCTTACTGATAGATTAAATGCAGTGACTGACCTGCCCCATTTTCCCCAGGAAGCTTTCTGGCCAAGTAGGGGTCTGAACCCAAATTGTTCTGGTCTGTGTCTGCAAGGTGACACATCCATTAGGCAAAGGGAAGAAGCTGCTTCAGGAAGCAGAATTCAGAAGCATCGTATCACTCTGATTCCTCAACAGAAGGACCCCTACCCCCCAAATACTGCTGTGGAAATTCCTGCTCTTCGGTGTGGGTCAGGACCCAAATACCTGGCTCTTAGGAGTCTTTAGAGCTATGTATTGTGGTGTCAGGCGTGTCCTGGAAGATACGTCTCTGCCACTGGCGCAAGCAATTTCCTTGGCTACCCCACCCACAATGTCTGACTCGAAAAAATGGCAGGAAAGCAGTGTTGCAACAAGGGTGAGCAGGAATTGCAACATCTCCTCCTGCCTTCTGTGGCCCAAGCCACTGCTTAAAATATAATAGTTAGTCTTTTCTTGAAAATTTATTTATTTAAATAATTTTGTTTTGTTTTGTTTCTTTGATTTTTTACCAGAGATGCTTGCATAGACCAGCACGGTTACCTCTTCTAATGCTCTATGCCTGTCCTCAGTGAGTTGTGGTAGTTTCTCATTGGGTCACCATAACCTTCCAACTGCCTCAGTCCAAGGGGGCTGCAGATCACCTTCCACCTGCCTAAAACCTCTAACATTTTAATACTTCATTTGCCTGGTGGAGTAATATGAGCTGTACATGAAGCAATCATGTTTATATTTGCTCACTGAACATCCAAGCTGGGAAGTTTCGATATCCAACTAAACCATCAAAACAACATACCTGGATTGACTTGCGCTTTGTTCCTGTTTGACAAGTTAATTTTTACACAAGAAATATACAATTAATAAACCTCACTTTTAAATTAGAGGCTGTCCTGTGTTTCACAATGCAGACGGCCAGATAACAAACTATTGATGTGGTAAATTCCAGGTAGCTGTGTAAGTCAATTGCAGCAAAAACTGCCTTGCAATTTAAAAAACTGTGCTTTAACAATCACCATTCCCTTTTCTATTTGTCACCTGCAAGGACTGTCACCACTGATGATTGCTATCCTGCTAAACTTTTGCATTTCATTGGAATTCTCAGTCCTACCCTTACTATTATAGTATAAATGTCTCTCTACTGAGGCTGCCTAATACACTGGCAGCAATTCATGATAATTAGTAAAACGTGCTTGCCTTTAAGAGGCCACAAGACTCCTTACTATAACATCACTTACTGATGTGATGTTATGCTGATCAATTCTGGCTTGTTGGTGTCAAAAAAGAGCCAGCCTTCAATCTTACATCTCATGAACCTTGACTACGTTTTTCTAAGGGTACCATACTCAGAAGGCACTTACCAGTCCCTCCTCCCTATTATTTAGGTTTAGTGTCCAGATAACAGAAACAGGACAAATCTCAAAATAACTCCATGTTCACTGAGAATTTCCACGAGTTTTCTGTCTATCTGAAAAAGTGGGCTATAACCCACAAAGTCCTATGCCAAATCAAATTTGTTACTATTCAAGCTGCCCGAGGAGTCCTTGTTAGGTTTCTGAGTTTTGACAGGTTACAGACATGGCTTAATGGTCATCTGCCAGAGGAGCAGAAATCTGTTCAGGTAGACCTGGTTTTAAGGATGGCTTGTCAATTCCTGCACTTCAAATTAAAACAACAGCTGCAAGGCTTCTGAAGGTTGAGAGAGCCCCTAGGAATGTGAGAATAACTCACACAATAGGTGTGAGAATAAATGCAACCCCTGGTCATTTATGAAATATATATATAAATGATTCAGGTATAATAGCATCCAAAAGCAAGCATGTGTGACATTTTCATTGGACCACAACAACATTTTAATGGTGCAATGAAATTATTAACCACCACTGTTGTTGGGTTTGTTTGTTTGTTTGTTTGTTTGGGGTTTTTTGGATTTTGTGCCTAAACCACACAGGGTTTTGTTTTTCCTTGTTTGATTACAGATATGACATAAGGCCTTTCCTATTGCTGTGTGTTATGTGTCACTTCTGATTTATGGTCATCTTAAGAATTGGTGACCTCCAAAAGATCTTATCAATTCATCGACAGCTCTGTTCAGGTCTTGAAAAACTAAAAGCTGTGCCTTTCTTTGTTGAAACAATCCATCTTCTGTCTCCCTCTTCTCCTGCTATCTTCGACCTTTCCCAATGTTACTGCCTTTTCAAATGAACCTTTTCATGATGCACTGCAAGTTCAACAGTCAGTTTAATGTGTATCATTTCAAGATGATCATTCAGATGTGATGTCATCTAGCACCTACTTACATGTCTTTCTGGCCATCCCAGGTAGTTAAGCTATTCCCCAACACCTCATTTTGAATTAATTTCCCCCTTACAAACTTCCCGTACTATCCAGTTTTTCTATCTGTACATGGTAATTGCGAATACCACACTATGGATGCTCTTGGTCTTGGTCTCCAGTGATACATCCTTAGTTTTAACAATCTTTCCCTGAATGCTGCTACAAGCTAAGCACAGTTTCTTGGAAACGAATCTAGTTAAAAGAAATGAGATATACTGTATATTTTAATTATTTTAAACCAGCCTTCTTTAATGTGGTTCTTTCACATATGGTTGGACTACAAATCTCATCATTCCCAGCCAGAATACCCACATTGGCTAAATCATCAGACTGAAGAAGGTTGGTTCAAATGCTGCTTGAATTTTCTGGGGGATGGTGTATTTATTGCTTTGTAATCTTGTGTTTTATTCTGAGATATAAAATTATTAAGTAAATAAAGCAATCTGAGTAGAAATGTTCAGATCTAGAATCTTACTCTCCTTTTGAAGGGCAATTTTATTAACCTGAAGGCACCTGGAAAACTAACTGCGGAAACAAATTCTGGCATATTTTGTAGGATGATGTATTTCCTCACATAACAAGCATGATTCAAGATGCAACGCTGGTGGCAGAATTGCTGAACTGCAGATGACCTGTAGTTTGAAATAGCAGTAGAAATTGCTAGGCCAGATGACTGCCACAAGTTACAGCCTTCTGTGCACAATCCTTCTGTTTCTTCTTTCATTCTGTTGAACACACAACCAGGAAATGATTTTGAATTGGGCACTTCTGTGCAAGTCTTTCCAAATGATTGATTTAGAGTGTCATAAATGCACATAAAATGGGAGGAGATAATCTAGAAATCTCCTCTCAGAGTAGCGCATCTCTTATAGAGTATCTTTTTCCCCCTAGCACTGAAACTGACAGTTTTTATTTCATTTTATGTTTTCTTTTGTTAGGAAATGTGATTCTTTCATTTTTTAATTTTATTTTATGTTTTGTTTTGTTAGGAAATGTGATTCTTTTCCTAGATAGCACAGTCACAGCAACTCTCAATGCTGTGTAAAATGTGTGGCTGTCATTGAACCCAGTTACAAACAAATAATCAAACAAATAAACAAATAAAATTATGCAACAGGAGGGTTGTTGTTGTTGTTGTTGTTGTTGTTGTTGTTGTTGTTGTTGTTGTTACATTTACAGTTCATTTTTCCTTCAGTGAGTTCATGGTGGTGTACATCGTTTTCCTTCTCCAAATACTATCTTCATAACAAAATGGCTGAAATCTTGCTGCACAACTGGAGGGAAGGGGTAGCCTTCAATATCGGGAAATCACTGTCAGATTGCTGCTGGCAGTCCCACTTAAAGGCACCCCCTTCTGAGGTTCCCAAACGCTTCCCTGGGAAGTCTCAAATACCAAAAGTAGGGCAATAGGAAGTTTTAAGTTAAAATAAAGATTAACATCACTAGAGGTGAGGATGTAGTCACTATTTACACCCGGCAGAACTGAACAAGATTTCAACCAATCTGTGATCTAGGTCAGTCTCAAAAAGGTTGACTGGCTGAAGAGTTACCCAGTTACAGTTGGTTCCATCATGGCTCACTGTAGACTAGAAACTGATTTCCTAAATTCTAGTCCAGCACCCTCTCTGCTCTGCCACAGTGGTTCAGCATTAACTAACACCACAGATCTTCCTTTATATGACCATGCAATTCTGAAAATTTTTCTAAGGTTTCTTCCTTCGGACATTGTATTTCTCTCAGCATGTAATCAATGCCTATTGCCATTCTGTTGTTGAAGAGTAGATTTTGTGTCATTAATTAATTGTCTTGAGCATGCCAGGAAAGAGCAAGTCCTATTAAAATACTGTGTGATTGTTGTGTTGCATACTTCTAGTAAAAATTATTTCCCAGCTGCAGTGCTGCCCAACCAAAAATTGTGCACACTGACACTGCTAAAAATGTTAACTTCACTGTAACGGTAACATCATGGTCCCAAATATGTAAGCACTGACTGTTTTTCTGAGCCTAACAAGTGAAATCTAATAGTATCTATCTAGAGGAATACACATCATTGGTGAAACAGATCCCCCTCTAAATTTTAATGAGATATTTCCAGGAATGTTTAAATGATTTTTATGAGATTTGGGAGATTATCTGCAGCACATTTAGGAGGTGCAGAGGATGGAATGAGAGGAGAAATCCTGTTGCATGGTGGAAATGTGCTCATATAACATTGGATGTTGTCTTAAGATTACTGGTGGAAGGTTCTTATTTGTAGTGTAAATAGGGGACTGTAATGGAATGCTCCGGTGTCCCCTCTAATAATCTACTGATTTGTTCCTGCTAAATGGAGTCCCACACTCCTTGCTTATTTTGCTAAATATGTGTGCTCCCATGAGTTAATATACAGCGTTTGTTACTATCAACCTGTGTGTTAAAGGCTGTATATTTTTCACTGCTGGCACAGAAGAAAAGAACATGGAATTATATCTTTTGTTCCTCACCTACTTGACCAGAACTAAATGGTTCCTTCATGCACCAAAGTCAATGCTCTAAAATATGAGTAGGCAAGACGTATTTCTTAATCTACTGTTCTCAATCTAAAAGTCACTGGGAGACTTTTAGTAGTTTGGGAAGCATTTCTAATGTCCAGTTAACGGTAGCCATAAAAAGATTTCCCTCTTATCCTGGAATATATTGTTGAAAATTAAAAAAAATAGTAGAGGTAAGTGACATGAAAGAACTATTAATTAGGGATGTTAACTAGGGGAAAACTTTTGGGTTTGATTTGTTCCAGATTTTTGGGGGGGAGGATACCTCATTTAAACAAGAAAGGACTTAGCTCTTTCAGTTTCACACACTGCCCCTCTCCCCAAAACCAGAAAAGCAAGGAAGCCCTCCAAAAAGACTAGGATATGAAGAGATTTATATCCTTGCCACACTGTTGATGTTCTCATCTCTTCCTTGAATCTCAGCACTCAGCAGCAGGCAGCAAAAATAACCCAGCAAAGGAAAAAGGAAAAGAGATGGGGAAATAATCTCAAAGAAATGCAGAGGGAGAGAAAATCTAAGAAATTTTCTCAAGGAGATAGCTGGCAGCAGCAATCATTCATAATCCTAAAAAGGGAGGGGAACCCCTCTTGAAAGATCCAGGAAAAAAGGGAAATGTATCCATAGGCACAGATGGAAAACATGAGCAAGATGGAGGGCACCGTGGAACTTATCAGAACACACATCCCACCCACTAGGAAGGGCTGTGTTGTGGAATCTGTTGGAAAAATTGCTAGTGAAAGTTGATAGAAGGAAATGAAAGTCTGCAGACTGCCGATGCAATGTCAAAGTCTCCACTTATTCTTGCCTTGATTGTTGGCCTACCTGTGTATGATACTGTCTCTGAAACAGGCTATTTTACCTTGCTTCATAGCAGGGCTGCCCTGCTAAGGGTGCTTGAGTGGAAATAGCACTAGTATTGCACTCCAGGGAAGACACAGCAGGAGGAAAGTTTTTCTTTTCTTTCGTCATAAATTGGAAGGGTTTCTATGATTCACTGTCTCAATTCTTGTGCGGTTCAGTTACCCAGTGAAGTTGTGTCAGGTAAAATCAAGTGTTCTGATAAACCATTGAGGTGTCATTTTGCTTCCGATGCAGTGTGTAGACAAGTTAATTTCAAGAGGTAGAGTTCTGAGATAGTGGTTCCACACCCTTGGGTCCCCAGATGTTTTTGGACTACAACTCCCAGAAATCCTGGCCAGCTCAATTAGTGGTGAAGGCTTCCGGGTGTTTTTGTCCAAGAACATCTGGAGACCCAAGGGTGGGAACCAATGTCTTATTGAGTCCAGGGGCAGTTCCAGAGGAAACATAGATCACATTACCATTCATTAAACTGGGACTCCATATAGGTCTTCCACTCTACAATCCTCTCCTCCCCACCCAACCCCCATTACCGATTTCTTTTTCCTGAGGGAAATCTGCTAAAGAAAAAAAAGAGCATCTGCACATTGTCTCCTAACTGCTTACGAGAAGGAAAAAAAAACTCTCCCCCTGGAAACATACCTGGGTGAAAGCTGGGGGGGGGGGGGAAGCACTCCCAGATTTATTCTTACAAACGTAGTGCTCATTTATTTCACTATCGTTTTTTAAACCTATCCACCCACTCCAAATTAATTCAGTCATTTTGTACTACCAGTTAGTAGTACTCAAGCTGGTAGATGGTCACAGCAAAAATGAGGTTTCCGTCTTCCACTTACCTGTAAGAGAGCTCAATTGAACTCAGCATAACTCCTTTCTCAGCACTAACACAGAGAATTCTGCTGTATATAATTCAAATAAATTCTTGCTGTCATAAGAATGACTTTTTAAAAAATGGTTAACACCCCTCCCATATTGGACAATTGTATTTTCTGAGATTTCAAAGATTTATAGAACTTTTGGACACTGGATATATTCATACATTAATTCAGGTAATTTTTTGGAGGTGAAGAACTGCACAGTTTGGTTAGTATTTAAAAAGAATTTAAAATTAAACCACTAGAACTTCAAACCTAAGCACATTTATTTAAAAGCAAGTCCTATTAGGATCAGTAGAATTTTGTTCTGCATACATTTCCACAGGTTCAGGGCTGCATGAGTAAATCTTCACACTGTAAGGAAAGGCTCCCACACTGACATCATTATTCTATGAGAGTTGCCAGTTTATTCTTGAAATAAATATTTAAGCTCACTGTTCCTTACCAGGCATTAGCCTTCCCGTTCCACTTTTAACATTTATACAAAAGGACGGTGCTCTTTTGCCCTACCTACTAAACCACTGCACCATAATGATCTACATGACATCTTATTTAACCATGTCTTTAGGTCAGCTCAAGACAGTTTTACTTTTCTCCTGGTGGCTATCTGGAAGGTCATGCATCCATCCCAGTAAACATGTAGCTGATGGAGCAGAGAAAGAGAGAAACTGTTTTCGTCCTAAGCAGAAGATAAGTAGTCATATGCAGTATGGGCTCTGTAAGCATTTGCTGTAGCTGTTGTTTCTCTTTATTTGTTTGTTTATAGAACCTCACAAAAGTATAGCTTGATGAAATATTGCTTTACACTTGTTCTCAAACTACATTAGACCATGCTGTACCCCATTAGATCAGGCCTGTAGGAAAGATTCTGGAGGGGCGTTTTTTGAGGGGTGGTTCTTTTCTTTTCTTAGTTTTGTTTTTGTTCTACACTTCCACATAGCACATGCTGGTTTTTACCATTATGGGAAAATTTATATGTATTTTGTTTTCTTGAAACACTTGATTGTATTAAGATTCAGAAAATGCAAGGGAGGTTTTGCTAGAAGAGTACCTACTGAAATTGCACTTGCTTCAAAATGGCAGAACTTGAAAAAGTTACTATTTTGATCCATGTCACCCTGAATCTCCCAGCTTGCATGAACAGTGGAGTACTTTTTTGTAGACCCTTGCCCCAAATAATTCTCTCCAGACTCCACTGTATGTTTGTGTGCCAGATGCTCATGGTCTAAAGTATATGATACCATCCCTTGTTGGTATCATGGACTGCCTGTTTGTCTAGACTAATTCACATGGGTACATACATCATGGGATATTTCATCACCCACTTGAGTCTTGTTGCAACAAAATGAAAAGTCCTGGGAACCTAGGAAGTTGCCTTTTAATGAATAAGACCATTGGATGATATTGGCAACCTTAAGTTTCAGGCAGGATTTTTAACTAGACATACTTGGAAATCTGCACTATTCTTTGGTGGCCCCTCATACAAAGATGTATGTTAGGGTTCACATCAAGTTAAATAATACTTCAAATTAAGTTGTGCTTTAGTGTTCAAAACCCTTCACTTTATTGTGTTGTGAGACTTACAATAGCCCAATAGACTATGTCAATCTTATTGAACCCGTACAAGGGATGGAACTTGCTGTCAAGTCAGACTTAAGTCACACCTGTGACTCAACTCAATCAGAACCCACTCATCCCCCCTTCCCTCCCTCCAGCAAAAAAAGCTTGTTTCTAAAAGGGACTTGGGCTTGGGGCTCAGGACTTGGTACCAAAGACTTCGACTCGGATTTGGGACTCAGACTGAAAGACTTGCCAACATCCCTGCCCTATACTGATTTGGTGGAGTGCCAAGATGGATAGGACAATGTTCTTGAGTGAGATGGCACATTTAAATGGGAAACCTGCCAAGTTCTCAGTTTACTGTCACAACAGTACACTGTGTATGTATGGTATTGTGTTGCTAAGGCTCGCCATAAGTAGGGAAGGCATCCCTCTGTACCCTAAAACCTTAGAGGATAGTTTACTGTCAATGATCCTAAATTACTAATTTGGGAGTGCAAAGCTTGCAGAACATTTTGCCAAGAATCCTTCATTTTGTCTTCTTCAGCTGTCGGTCCTCAGGAAAAGAGCAAAGCTCAGTGGAAGCCGTTTCAGAGCTGTCATTATCTATTAGCAAGTGAGCCTCTGGAAGGAAGAAATTGTTTTTGCCCTAGCCTTTCTTCTTTTACAAAGCTCCAGAGCCCCCTATAAAAGTGCAGTCAAAATGCCAAAACCTGGGGGGAGCCTCTGTGCATAGAGATGTGCATTTGAAGACTTCCTACCCAAGATGTCTGGATAATGGGAATGGGAGGAACTGTGTGATGTCAAAGTGTGGCTAAACGCACACTTTGCTCCTTTACACTTGTAAAATGGATGCCTTGATGCAAAATGGATATAAAGATTTAATGATTACAGACTAACTGAAAAGAGAATGTAGAGTGGCAAGGTGTGCAAGGAGTTGACATGCAATATATCCTGCAGTAGGAAGTCAAGTTTGGGCCCTGACTGTACAATCAAGCCTGATTATTGAGTGGGTCTTGCTGCATTATACAGTCATGGCCAAAAATATTGGCACCCTTGTAATTCTGTCAGAAAATGAAACCCTTCTCTCAGAAAATTGTTGCAGTTGCAAATGTTTTGGTAGTCACATGTTCATCTCCTTGGTTTGCGTTGGAAAAACACACACACACAAAAGAGAAGAAAAGTCAAATCTGATACAATCCCAAAAATCTGATACAGTCCCAAAAAACAGAAATCCAAAAATGCACTGGTCAAAATTATTGGCACCCTTAACTTAATATTTGGTATCACCCCCTTTGGAAAAAAGAAATGAAATCATTCATTTCCTGTAACCATGATTTAGTTTCTTACAGCTCTCTATTGTAATTTTGGACCACTATTCTATTGCTAACTGTTCCAGGGCCTTCAGATTTGAAGGATGTCTTCTCCCAACTGCAGTTTTGAGATCTCTCCACAGGTGTTCTATGGGGTTCAGATCTGAACTCATTGCTGGCTTTTTCAGAACTCTCCAGCACTTTGTAATCATTTCTGAGTGCTTTTTGAAGTGAGTTTTCGGTCATCGTCCTGCTGGAAGACCCATGACCTCTGGTGTCAGCGCCCCAAAATTCTTTGGTAGTCAGCAGATTTCATGATACCGTTCACACAGTCAAGGCATCCAGTGCCAGAAGCAGCAAAGCAACCCCAAAACATCTTTGAACCTCCACCATGTTGGACTGTAGGGACTGTGTTCTTTTCTTTGAATGCCTCATTTCTTTTTCTGCCATGATGTCCTTGAGCATAAAGTTCTCCTTTTCTCTCATCTGTCCACAGTACGTTCTCCCAGAAGGATTGTGGTTTTGTCACATAAGTTTTGGCATACTCCAGTCTTGCTTTTTTATTCTTTTGTGTCAGCAGTGGTGTCCTCCTGGGTCACCTACCACTCATTCAGATGGTGATGGATAGTGCGAGCTGACACTGTTGTACCCTGTGTCTGCAGATTAGCTTGAATTTGTTGGGAACTTAATCTGGGTTCTGTATTCACTATTCGAACAACCCTTTGTTGTAATTTTTTAGTAATTTTGCTCTTCCATCCACGTCCAGGGAGGTTAGCTACAGTGCCATGGGCTGTAAACCTCTTGATGATATTGTGCACAGTGGACACAGGAACTCGGGAAATGGACTTGTAACCTTGAGACTGTTGATGTTTTTCAACAAATTTTTTGCTCAAATCCACAGACAACTCTTTACACTTCATTCTTTTCTCCATGATCAATGTCACACACAACACAAAGGTTGAGTCAACTTTTCTCCATCTTAACTGGTTGGAACTCTGATTACTTTTAACAGGTGTGTCTAAATACAAATTAAAGGAGCATCACATGCTTGAAAAGCAATTATTTCTTACAATTTAGACAGGGTACCAATAATTTTGGCCAGTGCATTTTTGGGTTTCTGTGTGGAATTGTATCAGATTTGACTTTTCTTCTCTGTTCTTTTGTGTTGCTCCAATGCAAACCAAAGAAATGAATATGTGAGTACCAAAACATTTGCAACTGCAACCATTTTCTGAGAGAAGGGTTGCATTTTCTGACAGAATTGCAAGGGTGCCAATATTTTTGGCCATGACTGTAAATATATTTCCAAAGCATGCAGTTGCATTCAAGGGCAACACAATCCTATGAATATTCTGACTCTCCATGAGTAGATGATATGCTTAGCATGCATTTAGAAGTAGTTCCCCCTCATGCAGTGAAATATATGTTTTTCACAGCATATGATTTTTTCCCCAATGGTGGTATATGGTAATTCGTGTGATTTCTATTATGACTGATCATTGAAAGAGCAACACATGCTTGATTTCCAAATCTGATTTCTGAAGAAGCCTTGTTTTGAGAAGAAATGTGTTAATCATAGAGAATGAATTTTCCCCTTCAATTCTAGTTTGACCCTAAACTTTCACTATCTTGATCAGTTGGAGGAGCTACCAGGGGTGGCCTGGGTGGTGATGCATTGCATGACACTCAGAGGGGTGCAATGCCTGTATCAATGGTCACTATGATGCCTTAGAGCAAGTATTATACAAGTGTCTCTTGAATGCCTTGTATGATTGGCCTAGCATATTTCACTTTGTGAGATGTAATACAAGGTGATGAATACCCCACAGTGGAAATGTAGGTGTGAATTGTATTAGTAGGTGGAACTTATTTGAGCCCCAGAGATAGGATAGCATTGTTTGCCATATCTGAGAGAGCAAGCCAGTTCAGTAGAGCCAGGACAGGTTGTGTGACATATACAACGCTACCTTCCAGTAGAAGGAACCACTTAGCTCACCTTCCCAGCAGCTCTTTGAACCCTGAGGAGGCCTGCCAAAGACCAGAGACCCTCCTAACAGAGTAGTCTGTGCCAAGGAGGAACAGAGCAATAGCAGAAAATCGGGCAAATGCACTTTAGATAAGTAGCAGCTGTGTCTCTGATCAAATGCTGAATGATCCTCCCCTTCTCTCTTAGTTTCAGTGTCATAGATTATCTCATTCAGGAGGGTCCCATAACTCTTAGGATAAGGTGCACTATCCACCAGGTCTTTTCTACCAACCTTTTTTTCCCTCTGAATCTGATAAGCAACAGACAAAAGCTCTTCCACCACTTGAGACAGGAGAAGCCTTAGCAGTGCCCCTATTTTTGCAGGCATCATCCTGCCCACCTTCCCAGATCCCCTCTGCCTTTTTTTTGTATAAGCACCAGCCGTGTAAAGCAGCCTGAGTGTATTTTTGAGCAAAGGTAGTGGGACTGGATTGAAGTTCTGATCTTGAAAGACTCTGCTCCAAAAGAACTAGCCACTTTGAGTGGCAGGTACTTATGCAAAGAGGGAGACTGACTGCTGTCAATCAGCAGATACCATAAGCCTCCAGGAAAGGAGTTGAAGCCCAGAGGTATCGGTGTTGATGACTAGTTTTCATCCATGCGTGGTGTAAGAGAATTTTCAGCATGCTTCAAAATCAGTTGGAATTTCAGCAGGGGTCCCCAACCCCTGGTCTGCAGCCTGGTGCTGTTCTATGGCCTTGGCAGGACCAGGCCAGGGAGATAGATCTCCCCCCTGCATACACTCCCCCGTGCATGCCAACCTGCATGCACAGCCCGCCCACCCGTATGCATGGGTGCCCCACCCACCTATGCATGTGCACAAGTGCGCCCCGCCCATGTGAGTGTGCTCAACCCATCTGTGCATGTGTGCAAGTGTGCCCTGCCCACCCACGATGTTGCCCCATCCATCTGCACCCCACCCACCCACGAGTGCACCCTGCTCACCACAAACACGGAGGTGTCCCCCCCCCCCGTGTGTAAAGACCCTGCCCCCCCAACCAGTTTACGGTTTGGAAAAGGTTGGGAACCACTGAGTTAAAGGCTTCTACACAAAAATCACAAATTCTTCTGAGGTCATCTGTATCTCTTGTTGTGAGCAGAGCCAATACGAGGAAGGCCAGATGGAAGGAAGAAATCTATCCTCTTTGCCAGACTCATTGCTGGTGTGGAACCTTTGAACGGGGGTGAGTGGGGGAACTATTCACCACTTGCAATGTTCTACTAGCTCAGGCAGGTGCCTCACTCTGCCTAATGGAAGGGTAGGCTCCAGATCCAAGCAATAATGTATGTTTTGCCCCTGAATTGATGGCAGCATAATTGAAAGTGCTGTATTTTTCTGATGATCACTTGTACAGTATTCTTTTCCTTTGATTTTAAAATGGATTGGCAGCAGTGAAGCACATAATAAGCTCACCAGTTTTTATATACATTGATTTGGCATGGGTTGTTCTTTGCTGCTACCATCATAAATTTAGTTATTATGGGGATCAATCTGCAGGATACAAACTGGGAAGAAACAAAATGAAAGTCACTTAAACATAAAACATTTGCCTGGTGTACATGTGTGAATTTGCATGCAGTTTAATGCACATCATTACCAAGCGTCACAATACATGGTTGTCATGATCAAATAAAGCATTAAAAAGAAAATTTTAGGAGAAAATAGCCTATCCCCCCCCCCCCGTATTAAAAAAACCATGTCTGAGATAAATATAGCAATGAAATGAAATTGCTTTCAGCATGCATAACCAACAAGAAGCATCTAGCTATAAGAACAGATTTGATAAAGCTGATTAAATTTTAAGTGCGCTTTTCTTTTAAGAGACTCCCTTCTATATAACAAGTAGAGTAAGTATTCATTATCACTGAAGACTTTTTCCATCTAAGTGTAGATCTGCATTTAGTTAATTACTATTTCAGGCAGTTTGCCTCAGGCTGTCAAGCTACTTGTGTTTTCGTGTTTTTTTTATATCTCTTTCAAAAACTCCTATGTCTGGATGTGATTTGTTGTTGATGTTCTTAAATTGGTCAGAAGCAAGGAGAGCAGCAAAGTAAACACCATTTGTGAGGCTGACTTTAAAAAAAAACCAACTAGAATTTTTTTTGTTTGAATGGGTAAGCACATTCTGCTATTTTGGTTTGATTAAAAAATGAGATATGCCGGGTTTCTGTCATGTTTCCCCAAATTCAAGGAGGATTGAAGAGGTTGTAAGGATTTTTAATCACTTTGTTATGTAAAAGAATTCTTTGCATGCTTCAGGGTTAGAAAGTTGGAATCACTGTTAGGGATCACAGACTCTCCTCAGGCCAATTGTACCTTTTTTTGCATTTTATGAGGACTTGGCATGAAGGGAGCTGCACGGGAGGGGGAATTCTATCCTTTCCCTCCCTCTCCCTCCTCCAAGGAATTATGATGAGCCTTGAGATGAGTGTAGGGTGGCCACATGAAAAGGAGGGCAGGAATCCCATACCTTTAATAGCTGTGTGAGAGTGAGAATGTGTGACATGCCACACCTCTACAAATCCCTGCTTCTGCACAACTATTAAAGGTACAGAAGCCTTGTCCTGCTTTTCATGTCACCAACCTTTCTCGGGTGAGGCAGCGAGATAAATGCCTTAGATAAACATCACTCTTTTGTCTGCCAGGGCACTCTAGCCCTATCCTGGAAGCACTGCTTACACATTTACTGGAGAAAGGCTATGGCTCTGTCAGAAGAAAGTGCAAGCAATCTGTTGACTATACCAAGACAGGGGGAAAACTAGAAGTAAAGGCTCGAGATTCAAGTCTAAGGCACTTAAAAGCCAACCAATCTGGAAGCAGTTTCTATTAGGATTACTTGGCATCCATGCTTGCAGAATGAAAGGTCCTAGTCCTGAGCTTGAGTACTGGAGAGAAGGAAATTACCACTCTGGAAACTGGTATTTGGCAAAAAGAAAAATGTACTGTAATGTAAAAGTCCATTTAAAGATTGCGCATGAGGAAAAAGGTCACTGAAATTACTTACTCGAACCCTTAAAGTTGGCTTCCACATAATCAAGGTCTGGTGACAGCCATCATCTTATTCTTTCTGCCTTAAATGGAACAACAATGAGAAAGAGAAGGGAATGTCAGAAACAGAAGGAAAAACCTTGTCTCATAATGGTTTAGGAAAGAAAAGGAAGGAAAAACAGACTTGGGCCATCCGTTTGCCTGCCCACATCTATGGCAGTGGTTCCTCAGATCATTGGCAACATTTGTTGGTGTTCCAGATATTTCCACTCCAGGCATTCTTGAACAGTACCAATTATATGAGTTCTAATTAGGTAGAGAATTGAAGCTACAATGGTTGTTTTGGAAGATAACATGTCAAAAGTGCAATAGGGAAAGTGTAAACCTGTTGGTTCTTCTAAAAGTCATGGCAACTTTTGATATTATGGACTTTATTCTTCAGGACCATGTTCCAGAATGGGACTTGGAAACATGCTGTTATGGAGGCTCTGGTTCTCTCTAGAGAATGGCGTCAACTAAGGCAGCTTTGTTTTTCTCTGTGGCTGCTGGACTTTGGGTTGCCTCAAGGTTCCAGCCTCTTTCCCATGCTTTTTAATGTTTACCTCAAAGAGAGATCAATCTTTTCCTACGGATGATCACATTTCCTCTGAGCGCATACACCAGGGGTCACATGCTGGCATGTACAGTATGTATACAAACGCAAAGGGCATGCACGGTACATATCCATACAAAAGAAAGTCTTTGCAAAACGTGGATTAAACTTCTCAATTCTTCTAGTCCTACTTGGGTGGTGGGGAATATCTCTTTCCTGCCTGGCAGAGGTTTAGCTTTGAGCCGCTCACTTCTAAACTATATGAAATCACTGGGTGAGGTAAGATTTTTCTAAAGAATTCAACTGAGGAATCATCAGTATGAAAACAGCACACAGCTCTGCCTTTTGTTTCTGGCTACTATTAATGCCAAGGAGGCAATAGAAAAGGTTCTTAAGAGTTCTAGGACGAATAAGAGCAAACAAACTGAACCGTATGGCAGGTAAGATGGAAATAGTATTAGTTTGGATGAGGATTTCCTACACATTTCTCATGAGGACTGAAAACTGGTATGAGTCTTGGGAATTCTCCTGTACAGACCAGACAGCCTATAACAGAGCTACCACTTATCTCCACCCAGTCAAGTAACTACCTACCCTCCTTCTCTTTCCAGTCAAGCTAGAATGTTGCAGGTTTTCACACACCCAACCCAGCTCTTGCTTTGCTTAGTTTAGCATTAGCTAGTATTTACGCCTAAAACATTAATCTCATTGTCAGCCTTTAATTTGGATTGCTTAATATAGCCAGCCCTGAGTGCTGGTTTGTGCCGCTGATTTGAGGGTCAAGAATATTAATGACAGCTCACAAAAACTCAAGGAAGTAACATATCATTTGCTTTTCTAAAATGAGGCTGCTTGTTAAGGGCTACAGTCTTAAGCATACTTAACATACAGGAATTCCCATTCAAGTCAGTAGGACTTACTTTGGAGTAGACATATTTGTTACTGAGCCACAAGTATTACATTCCGGTTTGTCTGAAGATGCAGTTGGTATATTCCCTCACAAAGATGAGAAATGCTTCATGGTTGCATCATAAGTAGTTCTCTAGGGTATTATGCTCTCAACACATTTTATATTAAGATGTAAATAGGAACACATAAATTACATATTTCACTCTGCAGATCTCCTCCCCTGGCATTTCATTCTCAGCATTGAAACCTATCTGTGGAGGAAGGGGAATAAGAGCTGACTAAAACATGAAATACATATCCACCATTGTGATGAGAATATTACAATTATTGTTAATAAGTCAGGGCTTTGTTTTTATTAGCAAGCATGAAGCAGTAAAATTCCAGATCGGGCTGGGAGTAACCAAAGCAACGCTGCCTGCTTTTGTGACAGGGGATCAGTGGTCTTTGGTTCACTACCAATGTGTGCAATGACTGGCAGCCATGTTCCGTCATAGTGGTAAGCCTGACTGAGCAGAGCAATTGTGCTTTGGTGAGTTTATTCAGAAGCAAACAGCAGGTTTCTGAAAGGAAGAAAGAAACAAACCAACTCTGACAGGCCAGAGAGAAGCATCTGTAATCGTCCTCTCTTCTGGGGGTCACACAAGACTCCTTTCCAAGATGGCCTCATCATGAGGGTGTGCTCATGCCTTGGGCGACAACCCCCTCCCATCAAGCCTTTTGCCGTGCATGTGTGAACAGAAGAGAGGAACAAAACAGACCACACCAAGATGGCTTAGAAGAAAATCTACCAGTACTCTCGTACAAGAGCTGCTTCATAACACAGAGCAGAGCTCGGAAAGGTGTTTTTGAAATAGCAAATGGTTGTAATTATAGTTTTCAAGCGCCCAAAAGCAGCTAGCTATAATTTGTGTTATGTGCCATCAAGTCGGAACTGACTTATAGTGACTCTAATAGGGCTTTCAAGGTAAATGAGAAATTTCAGGAGTAGTTTTACCAGTTCTGTTCCCACCCCACCCCTGCTAATGAGTTTCTAAGGCCAAGTGGAAATTTGAACCCAGATCCTCTGAGTCCTGGTGTGTCACTCTGCCCACTGCTCCACACTGGGGGCTCAACTATAACTAAAGTCTGTTAAAAGATAGGTCTGTAATTTCTATTTCTTAAAAATAATTTGAATAGTTACTTTTAGTTCCTTTAAAAATATTCAAATGCTACAAGCCACCATACTCTCCTCCCATCTACCCGGATAAGACCTCAACATTTGTAAGAGAGCATGAGGCAGGACCATGCAACACAGCAGTAGCCAGCCCTTGAACCATTCAATGTTTCTCTTCCATTGATGGCAAACCCATGTTAAGCATAAAAGGAACTACAAGTTCACAGTTACATGTCCAAATGAGTGACACCATATCTTGGTCAGTTAAACTTGTACCAAGTGGCTGGGGCCAGCACTTTGATTTGTAGCAAGACTGGCTATCCAGTCAATTAAAAAACAAAACAAGGGAGGCCAAGAGGCCACTGCTGCCTATAAGTTTATGGGTGGGAAGAGGGAAGGAATGCAGAGTAGAGATGTGATATTGTATTCATATACGAATATCCTGGACACGGGTGGCAAGAAAGCTCAGTCCTGCCTCCCTGACCCAACCTGTCCATTTATGGCCAGTGCATGCCTGGCATCCTGCTATTCACACCAATTTCAAATGTAGTCTGGCTGGTGCTTCTCTGATTCCCTGAGCTTCTGGCCACTCAGCAGCTGAGCAAGGAGACTTGTCATCCCATCCCCTGGCCGGAGTGGCCAGCAGTGCAGGGAGTCGAAGAAGCACTAATTAGGCTACGTCCAAGATTGGCGTGATGAGCAGGACACCGGTTGCACACACCGCGCAGTGACCCATAAGTGGACGGGTTGGTTCAGGGAGGCAGGACTGGGCTTCCTGGCCACCTGGATCCAGGATATTTGTATACAAATATAAATATCCCATCTCTAATGCAAAGCAATCCAAATACAGAAAACAGAATGACTGTGAGGGCGACAAAAGGGTGGCATATTCAGGCCTCTGTAGTCCAGAAAAGTAATTGTCCCTGATTCTGGAAAGAAGAGCCAGAAGCAGAAGGACATTTGATATGGAGCCATTTAAATGTAGCACAGTACAGTAATTTATTTACTTTTATGACAAGGCCAGCTAAGGAATTTCAGAGAAACAAAACTAAAACAATGATATTTCTTGAAAATACCAGTGAGGGGAATTAGAGTACTTTTAGTATGAATCCAGATTTTTTTTGACCAATGTGAATTTTTTCATGTTAAAGATACAGGGCTTACGAGTAAGAGAATTATACTTCTGCTTGTCATTTTGTGCTATGGCAGATATAGGTGATGAATGTTCTAACACTCTACATTTTTTCTTTTTCCCTTATCCTTCAACTGTCTTGTCAATACATGGGTGTGGGTCTTCTTGAGACTGTCAAGAAAGCCTCATCCTTCCAGCTTTGGTGCCTTTTTGGCACTGATAATGCACAATTTGCCTTTGCTTGTCTACTTTAGAATTTCTCTTCTTGTAAGGTGACATTCATCAGCAATAAGCTGTGTTCAGGTCTCTCTTGGAAGTCTCCATATTGTTCACTTAAATTCTTGAGAAGCTGTTCCACCCTAGTAAACAAACTGTCTCTGATGCAATTCTTGGGGGGGATGCATATTGCCTTGGCCCATATGACCCAAGAATTGTGCTGGGGATGCTTTGTTTACCAGGGAGGAATGGATTGAAAGTTATGATTTGGCTTCTGATAAGCAGCAGGATTTCGGCCACACTATCAAGAGCACTGTGGACAAGTAACACAGCACAACAAATTAGATCAAAATAGCAATAGCAAAAAAAAAAAAAAAAAAACAATTAAAATGCAATGGCTGGATTCCTATTGATACTTTCTGTAGGGTTTGATAACTTGCCACATCTAATTGTGGCTAACTGATGAGATGTCAAGCTAGTCCCGGTTGTGTCCCTGCTATGCACCCAACTGTACAACTGAAATGTTTCCCAGCACCTCATCAATTGGTTGCAATTAGCTGTAGCAGTTATGCACATCTTGCATAAACATGAATAAGATTCCAAACAATAGGTTCTAAAATTTTCTGAGTGAAAAGCATTAACACAGCTGAAATTTTAGATAAAGATCACAAATGCAACTTTTGACTCTTCTGCTCTCTCCAGTCACTCTGATATTGGGGAAGGTCCTGAGTGAGATCACTCTTGGGAATCGTTTTCTGCTGTGGCTTAGTTGTTTAGTTAGGGCAGGAGAAATGCTGCAGATTGCATTTGTTGCTGCTGCTGCTGTTTTCTTCCAATAGTTCACTTTTAGGACTGTGTGTGCCCATGCAGCTTAAAATAAAGAATAGGAAAAAGGGAGAAAATAATTTAAATTTGAAGGTAGTTGGCCTCCAAACCCGAAAAGTCATATGTCTGCAATGTGTCATGGTGATTCCTCCCTTTGACGTCTTCCATGTTGCCAAGTTCCATGGCACCAGGATACAATGCTCCAAAGTAACAGTCATTTGTGTGTCTTAATTCAAGCAAATGGAGATGTTCTGGATATTTAGAAACTGGAGTATCAAAATGAATCCTGGTCTGGTTTGGAACAGGGGTATCCTAGTTAGGACTATGTTGGATTAGGAGCATCTGACCCAAATTGGGGGACCCAAACACAGCCCAGATTCCAACAATAGAAGTGAAACAAGAAGGTAAAATGCAAGTTTCTTGCACTGACACCTAGATTCTTCTTTTCAAAAGATGGTGATATTACACGGAATTTGTACCCAAATTCCAGTGTTGAGATTTGTCCTCAGTGTTTGAGATTTCAGGATTCAGTTTTTGCTCATGGTATTCTTTTATTAATGCCATCATTCTATCTCTCTCTTCCAACCCCCTTCTGTATTAAGTAATGGGTTTCCTCGTATTCATTTTTATATACTACTGTATTTTCAAGACAGCATGAAACAACAGCACTCTATGGTACATAACAAATGGTTGCATTTGTAGTTACCATCTTGGCCTTCTAGATGATTGATCCTGAAAAACAAGAGCTACCTATCCAATATGGGGCAGGAGGAAAGACACAGGTATTCATAACATCCTGAATCATAATCAGACTAGCCTGATGTTTAAATATGAGGATACAAAGGCTTGGCTCAAAACAGAAGGAAGCTGAGAAGGAAATCAAAGAACTGTTGATATGAACAGATGGGAGTGAGATCATTGTTTCTAGGATGACCCACGCTGGACTGATTTAACAGGAAAATAAACCAACAGTCCAAATAACACCATCAGAATGTGCTAATATCTCAATAGGGAAGGAGGTTGAAATAGCATGCAAACAAACAAACAAAAATGGCATCCAGGCTGTGAGAGTTATGTCATGACTAGACAATTAGAATCATATCCATACTTCAGAGGTGGAGATCAAGTATTTTTGGTTGCAGATCTATTACATTTGTTTTACATTTTTTTAGAAAAACACAACCCTTGTATTTTCTAGAGTGCATTTTCAGGTTCAATTAGCCTTTGTTTCCTCAGTTTTGTTGAGTGCCCCAAAGAGCATTCAAATGGGAAGTGCAAATGAACCATACTTGTGGTCTTTGTGCTTCTCCTGTGAGAAACATTATTACACAGACCATCCATCCTGTAAGGGAGGACCTAGGCTGAAGCACACTTTTGTTGTATTTTACTCACAAGCAGGATGCTGTCCCCTCCCCATTCCCCCCTAACTCTCAAGCAGGAGGCAGGTCACAGATTAAAATAATCAAACTGAGAATTAAGAAGTACTTTTATTACACTGCCTGATATCCAAATGTCAGATTCCAACCTGTAACATCTCTTTTGCCGTTTATAGAGCAGACTGAAAGAAACTAGACCTATGGTGAACAAACTAACAAATCCAGTCAGTTCTTTAGTTTAAAATCAAACGATAAAGAAATGTTATTTAAAATGACCAGTTTAAAAAGTTTAAAAGTGGAAGAAATCAGAGAGAGTCTGACAGTGCAAATAAACAGTTTTGAACATTTCTTTATCTCCAGTAAATTGATATAGCTGAAGAACTTTTAAATCATCATAAATAATATTTTATATAGTCTAAAAGACAGCATTGGAGAGGTATGCCGCTAAACTCTTCCTTAAGGCAAGAGTGAAATGGGTTGCAGATTCCAAGGGCGTGCTTTTCCAAAAAGCTTCTCCTGAGGATTTTAACAAGCAGGCAGATCCATAAGGAAGGACTCCAGCAGTCCATTAGATAGTCAGACTCCAAACTAAGAATGGCTGTAAAATTAAAATTCAGTCCCTTGAATTGGGTTTAGGGGAAAAATGATAACCAGTATAGAATCTTCATATCAGAATAATAAGACCTTATGGTTACCTTGTGTGAGTTAGCAGCTGGGCTACCACTACCTGTTGTCTTACCTGAAGCTTCTGGAATGTGCTGAGGGGTAGCCCCATTTAGAGTGATTTGCAGCAGGCAGAAGTGAGTCAAGGATGTCACTTCCCAAATCAGATGTGCTGATGAAAGATCTTCATTGACAGTTGGATAAATAATCCAATCCAACCTCTCCTGGCAGGGAGAGCAACATTTAGTGCCTTGCTTGGGCCATACAAGTAGCTGTAGAAGGTGTTATGCCCGAGGTGCCCTCCTTCCCATACTGCCAGAGGCTCCTTGCCTAGTCTGGCAAAGCTCAGGGTGGACTGGCATAAGGGAAAGAAGAGTCTTCAAGTAGACAGAGATCTCCAAGAGACACAAAAGATTGACTTTGCCCACATGAAGCATGTGTGCCATCTCCATTTTTAATGTGATTTTCTGAGTGTGCTAATTCAGTGACTTTCTGTGTGCCTTCCTTTCAAAAACAAGGTTGCAAGTAACTTGGGAAAAGCTGTGAAGCTTTAACAAAGAACTGACTTAAATGTATGACATGAGTAAAAAGGGGTATGTGCATTGGGACAGGAAAACAGCAATTCTGGTTTTATTTGCAACTGCAGAGCAGTCAGCAGGTAGAGTTAGGTTGGGCTGGGCATCGTGTGAAGTGGTTTCTTGTTTTTTTTCATATTACTCCAAATGCCTTCACCCTAAAAGCAGAGCTGAAGTCTTTGGTTAAGCTGTGGTACAACACGAAACAAAGCCACAAACTTGGCAATACATTCCATTTTGTGTACTGACAATGCAATGTTCAATGAAATAAAAAGTAGGAACATTTCATGAATGACCAGCATGCTGTGGTTCATGGATCATGAAAGAACATTACAAGGAGGCTTATTCTTCATGGGATTGCATGGATTTCAGTGCAATACACAAAGGGCACTTCACACCCAGTTCCTCTGTCTTCTTTCAGGCACAGCCATGAGTACAAGCCAGCCTGGGGTTCAGCCTACAAAAGAAACGTCTAGTGACATTCCTTTTTATTATAATGTAGGCATCCTTCAGTCTCGAGAGACTATGGTAACATGCTCTGTATGGAGGACTTGGAACAGCGTCTGGTGTGGCTGAGAAGGCCAATTCGAGAGTGACCATCCCTTCCACACTGGAGACAAATACAATCTGTCCCCTGTCCAGCTCCCTGATTTTGCTGGTTTCGGAACTGCCTTTTTATTATAAGATATATTTAAACACAAATGCTAAGATAAAGTTGTATAGATATGTATCCTACTAAGATTTTACTTTATACTCTTTCCTTTTTAGAAACTAGTAGGGGAGAAGATAACTGCACTTCAATACCCTAACACTTTCTTCTTGCTCCTTTCCTACTGGTGGTTAGATGTCGCCATGGCTATTCTGACTTCAGAAGCAACAGCTCTAAACAATGATACTGCATTATATCCAAACCAGTTTCCAGGGTTCCTCAGTCAAGAAATGTATCTCCTTCCTGCATATCTTTCCCCATTCCATTCATCTTAAATAATCAGCTGTAACAATCTGTGCATTTCAGCCCCATTCACCATCAGCAGATGACCCAGGTTCTCGAATCGACATCATGAATAATTTTTAAAACATACATTGCCATTTGGCCTTCTTCCAGTAATTTCATCTCCTACCAGAAGCTGAACATCATCTGAGCCATTTTTTATTTTGCATGTGGCAGCTGTAAGCAGTGATGTTGTGCTGCGTTCAACCCCCCACTCCCACCCCTGCCCAGGTTCTTCAGCCAGTAAAGTCTCCTTCCTGTACTTCCTTTTATTTTACCTTGAAAGCCTTTCCTTCGTTTCCTTTTTCCCAGATAACCCAAACATTGTAATCTTTCCCTTTGAGTTACTCGAGTTCCTTGATAATTTTGGCTGTAAGACATCCTTTTCCAGGTGCAGTAACCAGAACAGCACATAGTACTCCAACTGAAATAATCATATGTCGGTATCAGGGCAGGAAGATACTAGCAGCTCTGTTGCCATCCTAGTTTTAATTGTGTCCAACATGGAATCTGGCCTTTCTATAACACTGAATTAGCATTTTAATCCCGAGATGCACCCACAATCCCTCCCTTTGTCACTCTCTGCCAGATGAGATCTCATCAGTTTATGTGTGAATGTAGGATCCCCACCCCCACCCACCCCAGTTTTTATCACTTGAGTTTTCCATACACTGAATCTCATTTGCCATTTTAATGCCCATTCCCCCAGTTGGGAAATATCTTTTTGGAGATCGTACTTGTTTCTGACGCATACAACAATTTTCACTCTGATATCTTAGTTTTCCACACAGTATTTAATAACAATATATTTTCCGTAGTTCTTCCCTCCTTTGACAATCACTGCAAATGATAGAACTTCATACTGTTTGCTCTACCTATTCATCAGAGTTCAGGCTCATAGATGAGTAAGTTTTGCTCAATATTTAGTTTTCTCCATTTTGGAACAATAAAATTCCAGTTCATTGACCATTAACAATGCCTGTATTTGATGTCCTCAGTTTCTGACAGCTCTTCTATTGATGTCAGTGAGATATGTGCCTGTATATCACGAGGACGGTAACTCAGCTCACTGCCTGTAGTCATAACCTCTGTGTCAGAAAACTATTCAGATTTGGCAGTCAGCTCTTGTATTCTATTCTGACTTTTCATACAAAAGAAATGAGAACAGGTCAGATTTAATTTCTGTGGAACTATTACTTAAAAAAATACTAATATATTTTTTCTCCAGAAGTATACTAGTAAAACATAAACTTTAATTACTAAGTGATATGTTCCTTCTTTTTTCCCTTGCTACTAAAAACAGGAATTTATCTAGGAAGAGCTTTGATTGCAGAATTGTTTATGTTCTATTATATGGGTTCTTACTAGACCTTGGAAAACTAACTATTTTTGGATTACAACTGGCCATGTTGTCTGGAGAATTCCGGTAGTTCCAGAAAGTATTTTTTTCAAAGCTCTAGTTCCTAACCAAATGATTTCTCTGATTTCCTCTTTTCTGCTAACTCACAGATAATTTTGATAGGCCCAGATCAAAATAGTGGCCACTGAAATAGCTTGGGTTATGAATGCTTGCATGCTTTCTATCTTTCAGGATCAAAGATGTCCAGCCATCTTGTCCTCTGTCATCCCCTTCTCCTCTTGCCTTCACACTTTCCTAACATCATGTCTTCTCATCAGATGGCCAAAGTATTGGAGCCTCAGCTTCAAGATCTGTCCTTCCAGTGAGCACTCAGGGTTGATTTCTTTCAAAATGGATAGGTTTGTTCTTCTTGCAGTCCAAGGGACTCTCAAGAATCTCCTCCAGCACCACAATTCAAAAGCATCAATTCTTCAGTGGTCAGCTTTCTTTATGGTCCAGCTCTCACTTCCATACAAGAAAAACCATAGCTTTGACTATGTGGACTTTTGTTGGCAAGGTGATGTTTTTGCTTTTTAAGATGCTGTCAAGGGTTTGTCATCGCTTTCCTCCCAAGAAGCAGGCGTCTTTGAATTCCGTGGCTGCTGTCCCCATCTGCAGTGATCATGGAGCCCAAGAAAGTAAACTGTCACTGCTTCCATATCTTCCCCTTCTATTTCGCAGGAGGTGATGGGACCAGTTGCCATGATCTTAGTTTTTTAGATGTTCAGCTTCAGCCCATTTTTTGCACTCTCCTCTTTCACCCTCATTACAAGGTTCCTTAATTCCTCCTCACTTTCTGCCATCAGAGTGGTATCATCTGCATATTGAAGGTTGCATGTACTATGTTTGATAGCTGGGAGCCAAGTTTTGTTGAGCTTCATACTTTCCTCTTTTTTGTTGAAACTGTGCTTGTGGTTGTGGATTTCAATGGCTTCCCTGTGCAGTCTGACGTAATGATTGCTGGTGTTGTCCAGTATTTCAGTATTTTGAAATAGAATTTCATGTCCAGTTTGTTGGTCACAGAGACTGGTGAAACGTCAGGAAGAACAACCTTCAGAACATGGCCAAAGAGCCTGAAAAACCCAGAACAACCATTAGATCCCGGCTGTGAAAGCCTTCGTGAATATGTTGTTGATATTTCTTCCGACAATCTTGATTCCGGCCTGGGATTCCTCCAG
This sequence comes from Pogona vitticeps, assembly GCF_051106095.1. Classification (NCBI taxonomy): domain Eukaryota; kingdom Metazoa; phylum Chordata; class Lepidosauria; order Squamata; family Agamidae; genus Pogona; species Pogona vitticeps. Next base: position 64,103,208 of record NC_135783.1, on the reverse strand, counting down.
TCCGGCCTTTTGCATGATGTATTCTGCATATAAGTTAAATAAGCTGGGGGACAATATACAGTGGTGCCCCGCATAGCGAGGTTAATCCGTTCCGGATTAACCCTCGCTATACGGAATCGTCGCTAAACGGGTAGGGGAAATGTATTGGAACGCATTAAACTTCGTTTAATGCGTTCCAATACCTTTGTTACTTACCCGTTCAGCGAGGATTCCAGGTGCCGGCAGCCATTTTCGTGCCTTCGCTAAGCGAGGGCAGGGCGCGAAAACGGCTGCCGGCAGCCATTTCCGGGCTTCCGGCGGCCATTTTGGAACTGCCGATCAGCTGTTCGGCGGCTCCAAAATGGCCGCCGCAATACCCGATCTTCGCAATGCGGGTTTTCCCCATTGCGAAGATCGGGTATGTTTCCGTATAGCGATCCCGAAAAAGGGATCGCTATACGGAAACATCGCTATACGGTGCACTCGTTAAGCGAGGCACCACTATACAGCTTTGTCGTACTCCTTTCCCAATTTTGAACCAATCAGTTGTTCCATAACCAGTTCTAACTGTTGCCTCCTGTCCCAAAACATTATAATTGAAATTATTGTCACTTGATCTGACTCATCTCTGAACATTATCAGAAACCTTCTTCAAAACAGTGAATGAATTCTTTCAGAAGTGGGTTGCTATGTTACATGACACACCTACTTACACTTTTTTTGTTTTGTTTCAGGGTGATTAGTACTTATTCATGTTACTTAAAACAGCCTGAGTTCAATGAATAATGATGTGACACATATGTCAGAGCATTTCCTATACTAAATATCTATCTTTTCTCATTCTATCTTCAAACAGGCCCCACACCCTTCTCAGAAAGCTTCATTGCTAATTAAACATTTCCCTAATAGTAATAGGTTATATAGCCACCAGGGATACAATCAATCAATACTTTGGACGGGGTCTCAACTAACTTCTTAGCATGTTACAAGATAATGTGACTGAATTTTAATACCTATCATGATCCTGGTCTGCCATTTCTCTTCCCATATAAGCAGAACCATCTCTTTAAGATCTAGAAAACCAACACCATGGAAAGAGGAAAACAGAGCTCTGTGTTCTCAGAATACTGATGTTACTTCTTCCTCTGAGTATCATTATACCACTGCTCAGTTATGGAAGGCTTCAGCGTGTCATTCTCTTCATTCTACAATTGCTGTATCTATTCTAACTTTCCGATTTCTGCCCTCAATTCCCAGAGAAAGTCCAGCTGGATTGGAGACTGGAAGTTATCTAATACTGTAATAACTTTGAACTGAGACCACCTGATGTTACTTGACTACCACAAGCTTAGACACCTTAAAGAGAAAAAGAAAAATTACTAAATTTCCTCTACTAAGCTAGTTGTTTTCCCATGAGGTCTCACCAAAGGATGGAATGTACTTGTTACTGCCAAACAGATAAATCTAGGAACATCTTCTGTTGGAATTTCTCTCTGCATGATCCCAGCTCTGCCCCCATTCTCCAGGAATCACCTCTAAATTCTCCTGCCTATGCTTATGAAAAAGAAAGTGTCTGTTTCTCCCTTCTGCTTTTGTGCACCCTAGCACCATAGTCAATATTGTCAAAGGATCTATGTACCTCCATTAGATCTGTCACATTTGAAAAGTAATTGTCTTGACTTTGATATGCTTACTTAAAGCTATGTCTGCACTACTAAAACAAACCAGTTTAACAGTCATGGCTTTCTTCCAAAAATATAGCCACAATAGTTAAGGGAAGTCATGAAAGAAGAATTCAAGACACAGGCTGAATTTATATGCACATCAGAATGAGGTAGTAAAATCCTGATGCAGTAGAGCAAAGTGTAAATTTTAGATGACAGATAGGCAATATAATTTTTCAAAGTGATTCTTTTTTTAAAAGCCACTAAAAACAACTCCATACAAATGGAGAGCAGAAACAAAGTTGGCAAGAACATTTCACCTAGCTTATCTTCCTCCTGTCGGTCACCGTGATCCTGCTACTGGCACAGAGCTTTTGACAAAATGGTAGCCTCACCTGCAGTCTGACAGCTCTGAACTTTATGGCTTCATCCTGCTGGAGATACAGACCAGGCCCAAGCTCAAGAGAGTGAATATATTCAGCACTAAATAAATGCAAATAGAGTTGGATAAAGAGGGGGAAAAACCCACATGCCTTGACTGATTATTACCTCAATCAACCCTTAACCTACTTTCATTAAGCCCCATTCATAATCAGCAGAGAAAGGATACCACAGCATCTGTGTCTGATGAAAGGGCTAGCATAACAGCTACTTTATCTGCGAGAGGCTTTGATAAAGCTTGGGAAGTCTTGTGGCAGTCAAATGATTGTCATCCAGAGCAGTTGGCTTTCTTTGCTTTCTCAGGCTCATCTTCATTCCGTTGCTTTTTCTTTTTTTCCCTTTTTTTAAAAGTAGAAAATAATTATCTTCAAAATGACAATCAAACGTACGTGATTTTTATGACAATGAGATGTTATTTTTATCCATAGTTTAACATGTTCTGGAAACATCTTTTACAACTTTCAGCCCAGATGTGTGATTGTTAAAATTCTGAAATAGGCCAGAGATTATTTATCTATAGAAGACTATGGAAGAAATCTGAGACTAAACGCAGTGTAAATCCCAATCAAATTAGACACACTAAACTCAAAGGAATTAGCAGGGGTTGCTCTAGGTTCCTGGGGCTATTTGGCCGTGTTCTGAAGGTTTTTCTTCCTAACATTTCGCCAGTCTGTGGCTAGGATCTTCAGAGGACAGGGGTTAGAACTTTGTGTTCTGGTGTAGCGTGTGGGATAGTTGAGTATTTGTAGCAGCTTTTTGGGATCAGCTTTTTGTCCCTTTCAGGAGATCAGGTGTTTATGGTGATCAGGGTGTTTTTTGTTATGGGTGTATTGTTGTCATAAGGGGGGAGATGGTCTGTCACTGTGATTGATGGGTGTCATTAGCTAGTCTTTTGTGTGCAGTGGATCACCAATCCTTGTGGCTGGGTAGAATTCTTTATAGAGGTTTTGTTGGATTTTAGACTTTCTTCTTTTTTGTTGAAGCTGTGCTGGTGTTTGTCAATTTCAATAGCTTCCCCGTGTAGTCTAACATAATGATTGCTGCTGTTGTCCAATATTTCTCTGTTTTGAAATAGGATTTCATGTGCTGCTTGCCAATTTTTCCAGTTATTTTAGTCTGCAGTGTCTTTCATGTTCTTTGATTTTGGAATGGATGCTGCATTTTGTGGCCCTTTGCTGACCGTAACATTTGTTGTATTTTTGTGGTGGACCTGAATACTGTTTGTAGGTTGTGCTTTTTCAAAGGTTTCCCCATGTGGTCCATGACCCCTTTGATGTATGGCAGAAATACTTTATTTGTTTTTCTTCTTCAGTTTGGTGTTGTTTTCTCGGTTTGATGGCTCTTGTGATTTCATTCTTGGAATAGCCATTTGCCTGTAAGGGCCAATTCAATTCACAGTACAAAAATACAATAAATGTCACAGTCAGCAAAGGAAAAAAAGGGACTCCCTCACCACTGCAGGAGTATACTGGTTACCTTGCAGTGGTGGCCAGGTATATATTGGGACCACAAAATACAGCATCCACACCAGAATCAAATAATATGAAAGACACTGCAGATTAAAACAACCGGAAAAATCAGCAGTAATTGAACATGCCATGAAACAAGCTGGACATGAAATCCTATTTCAAAACACAGAAGTACTGGACAACACCAGCAATCATTATGTTAGACTACACAGGGAAGCCATCGAAATCGACAAACACCAGCACAACTTCAACAAAAAAGAAGAAAGTCTAAAACTCAACAAAGACTGACTCCTAGCACTGAAAAATACAGCCTGCAAAAAGGTCAACAAACTCTACCCAGCCACAAAGACCAGTGATCACTGCACACAAAAGACTAGCTAACAACATCCATCAATCACAGTGACAGATCATCTCCCCCCTTATCACAGCTACAAATACTCAACTATCCCACACACTACACCAGAACACAGGCAGAGTTCTAAGTCCTGTCCTCTGAAGAGGCCAGCCACAGAGACTAATGAAACATTGGGAAGAAAAACCTTCGGAACATGGCCAAAGAGCCTGAAAACCCTACAACAACCATCAGATCTCGGCTGTAAAAGCCTTCGAGAATACATTGACATTTGCATTATTTGTGATTAGCAAGTATCACTCATTTCAGTGCATCTACTCTAACTGGAATTGACATTGGATTGATCCCCCTATTTCCAAAGATCTCTGTCAAAAATGGTCTCCAGCCCAGTTTTTGTCACTCTGTGAAGTTGACTCCATCTTTTTGTTTCTGATTCTCCCAGCAAAGTGGGGAGGGCAAAATCAAAAACAAACACACACCTCCATGAAAGAATAGTTTTGGCAAAGCTGGTTATTTTAAGTATTATACAAGTAATGAAGAGTAGAAGGATTAGTAGAATTACTGTACAAAACTGTAAAAATTGTTTAAAACCCAGGGAACAGTATGCATTATAAATACAGCTACTGAATTTCTGGTGGTACTTTGGCAGTTTCAGTTCATTTTTTTCCTTCCTAATAAAGTTCATAATTTCTGTCATTCACCATGTGAAAATCAGTACTCCTGATAGTTTATTTGTAGGCCTTTTTTCTCCTCATATATAACTTGAGGCATCTTACAGTCAATTAAAACTGTATTAAACACAATTATACACACCATAAAATACAATATTTAAAAAAACCTCAACAAATAGTTGTATCAAAAAGTGCTGTTTAAAAACCATACACGCTTTGTCAGCACCATTAGAAACTTTCCTTGAAAGGTCTTTGCCCAACAGTGGAAGGACAAGAAGGATGGGACCAACCTGACTTCCCAGGTGAATGCATTCCACAACCCGGGAGCAGCTACGGAAAAGGCACTTTCACAGCATCATGAAACAAGTTGGTGAAGATGAAGGGGTGAAGAAAAGAGCCTCCCCAGAAGATGTTAAAAACCAAGTCAGCTCATATGGGGTGGTTCTTCAAATAGCCTGGATCTAAGCCATGCAAGGTTTTATAGGTTAACAACAACAACAACAACAACAACAACAACAACAACAACAACAACAACAACAACAACAACAACAACAACAACAACAACAACAACAACAAACAGCACTTTGAAGTGGACTGAAAACTGGAGGACTGTTTCCCCTTTTTGGACCTGCACTTTAAGAAGATGGAGGAAAAACTGGAACAGGCTCAGAGAAGGGCAACAGAGACAATCAGGGGACTTGAAACCAAGCCCTATGAGCCACATTCTCTCTAATTTTCAGCCCCACTGGGCAGGACTCTGCCTCTTGTGTGCATAACTTTGCCTGCGCCTATGTGCGATTCCCCACCCCATGCAGGGTTCCACCACAACCAGAACCAAAAGGGCTGAAAATGATCACTATCAGTGTGCAGAGGACAAGGAAGGCTGCATGGACAGGGGTAGAGTTGAACGCATGCATGCAGACGCACACCTTTAAAGGAACTTTACCTATGAGGAAAGCCTGAAAGAACTGGACATGTCTACCCTTGTGAAAAGAAGACTAAGGGGAGATATGACACCAAATACTTGAAGGGAAGGATCTGTTCTCAGACATTCCAGAGTGCAGGACATGTCATAATGGGCTCTAGTTACGGAAAGCCAGAATTTGGCTAAATGTCAGGGAAAAAGCATCCTAATTGTTAAAATAGTATAACAATGGAGCTGAGGAGGTGGTGATCTCTCCAACCACGGGGCCATTCAAAAGAAACATAGACAGCCGTCTATCAAATACACTTTAACCTTGATTCCTGCATTCAATGGAGGGCAAAGGTTAGACTTGATGACCTTATAGGCTCCTCCCAACTCCATTATTCTAATCAAAGAACATGAGAGACACTGCAGACTAAAACAACCGGGAAAATCAGCAGTAGCTGAACATGCCCTAAAACAAGCTGGACATGAAATTCTATTTCAAAATACTGAAGTACTGCACAACACCAGCAAGCATTATGTTAGACTGCATAGGGAAGCCATTGAAATCCATAAACACCAGCAGAGCTTCAACAAAAAAGAGGAAAGTCTAAAACTTAATAAAGCCTGGCTCCCAGCACTGGAAAATACAGTCTGCAAAAGGTCAACAAACTCTACCCAGCCACAAGGACCAGGGATCATTGCACACAAAAAACTAGCTAAAGACACCCATCAATCACAGTGACAGATAATATCTCCCTCTTATCACTACAATACATCCACAACAAAAACACACTGATCACCATCATCACCCTATCTCCTGAAAAGGACAAAAGCTGTTCCCACAGCTATAAACACTCAACTATCCAAGAAACAGCAACAGAGCATGGACTGAGTTCCTACTCCAGTCCTCAGAAGATGCCGGCCACAGAGACTGGCAAAACGTGAGGAAGAACAACCTTCAGAACATGGCCAAAGAGCCCGAAAAACCCACAAGAACCATTTTATGTGTTTGTTGCTATGTAATACATGCCTGTGCAATAAGTATCACATATAATTAACTTCCATTCAGAAATTCATCTCCTGGAAGTGCAAGATCACTAAAGGCATTACAATCAGACACAAGAAACATGATACTCAGTCTTCACAGAATTCAATAAAAAACAACACATCAAATTGCATGCACTACCTTAAAGACAGAGACATGTTGTATATTTATCCAAACACAATTTATGGTAGCTTTGATCTGCAAAAGTTTCTACCACAATACAGTGGTGCCCCACTAGACGATTACCCCGCAAAAGATGAATCTGCATGACAATGAGGTTTTGCAATCGCCATTGCGCTTCGCAAAACAGTGTTTCCTATGGGAGATTTTCGCTATATGATGTTTTGGTCTGTGCTTCACCAGACTTTTTTTTTCAGGACCGATGCTTCGCAAGACAACGATTTTAACAGCTGATCGGCGGCTTCGCAAAATGGCTTCCCTATTGGCGATCTTTCGCAAAATGGGTGTTTTCGGAACCGATGCTTCGCAAGACAGCGATTTAAACAGCTGATCGGTGCGTCGCAAAATGGCTTCCCTATGGACGATTTTCGCAAAATGACGACTATTTTCCCCATTGGAACGCATTAAACGGATTTCAATGCATTCCAATGGGGAAACGCTTTTCGCAAGACGATGTTTTCGCTAAACAGCTATTTCAATGGAACGGATTAACATCGTCTTGCGAGGTACCACTGTACATTCCTTAGTTATTAAAGTATAAGAAAATTCTTGGATGATTTTGCTGCAAGGAATCAACACAGCTATCCTTCTGAAATTAATTTGAAACATATGTAATTAAGGTTTAAAATACTGCCTGGGCGATTCTCAAAATTACAGTTCCAAAAAGTGAAGTTTCCAAACTCTAGTGAGAGTGATATATTTTTACCAGAGGATAGCTTTCCATGGCACCTAGACAGCAAAATGTTGCTCTTTTAAAATGCAGGCCTGCCAAGTCGGTCTCCACCCTTCTAGCATATTCTCCATGCTATGCTCCCAAAAAAGCAGGAGACCTGTGAGAAAGATACAGTAAGAATGATAGAAGTGAACATGCAATACACTGAAACTCGTTAGGGGAAACGGAGAGCTTTGGTAGAGTTGGGGAGAACCAAAGAAATGAAACTATCTTGCCCAATCACATGCAAAATCAAGGGTCAAACTATAGGAAACTAACAGCTCTGTATTTTTTTTTTAAAAAAAAGTGCGTCTGGAACTAATGAAAGTCTTCCAGTAGTCTTAGAACTCTCACCTCTACATTTTGCAAACTAGTTTGCCTTGTTTTCTGACTGGTCATCAGGAGGGAAACACGGGCTTCATTTCCAAGTCTGAGTGCTCAGGCACAGGTCTCAAAGGGAATTGTGTTGCTGGAGGAAATCAGTTCTATCTGTTTCTAATTACAAGCTCAGTGTGTCCAGGTCATGTGACGCCACGAACTCTCCCCTTGGGCAATGGAAGACTTGAACAGTTCTTTAGTATAAAAGTTATTGTACGGAAATAGGAATGTCTACCAAAATCAATGAGATTGATCTTTGTGAACTACGTTTACGAGGGGAGAATTGGAGCAGGTAAGACCACTGCAGACAATGAGGCACAATTGCGACTACTTAAATTCCAGTCATTAAGTGAAAAATTATGTTTTATTATCAGTCACTATAGATTGAAGAGAAGGTAGCGTGCCTGCCTATTGTACACACATAAAATAAGCACAGCTGGAGGTTATGCAGATCAGATACAGAAACTGCAATCAAGCTGCCAACTGACATTTCTAAGATTTATCAAACAAGGACAGGCTTCCTTGCGCTGGTACAAAAGTTTATTTTCTATTAGAGCGCCATTCCCTGAGGAATTACATGATTAGTTTGATCAGCTGATCTGCCCTGTCAGCAGTCAATTCACTTTCCTTGGGCTTCATTTTCATAGCACTGCTCAAAATGATACACTGCATGTGGTACCTTGTGGGACACCATATTGCCAAGCCTTATTCTCTATGAATTGATGCATATGGATGAGGAAATTAGTACACAACCTTAAGGCTACTTAATGCATTTGCAAGCTCCAGCAAAGCTAGTAAGTAATGAATAGAAACAACCGAGATCACAGTCTTAATTTTCAATTGACTGTCAACCTTCCGGCCCTTTTTGGTGGGCTACTCGCTTCTTGCTGGATGCATTAAGAGTCTCACTTTAATAAAGGATTCTGTACTGGAGCCTTAATAACTTAGGAGCACCAGACTTTTCTGCCTGTTACTTGGAGAAATGAATTCAGGGAATATACCAAAGGATCCAACTTACATCTGAATGTTATCTAGGCTGTTCCTGAGGAATACAAGAAGCTTGCAGTATATATTCAGCTCCCGGGTAGAGCTCTGTAAGCAGAGCTGCTTGCAGCCCAGGTGTGCCTCTGTACTGCTAGGGTCTGCCCCCCCCCCAGCAATTGCCAGAGTCCAACTTCCATCATACCCATCCAGTAGCAAGAGCAAAGATTGAAAATGATGGCACATGTAGTCCAGCAATATCTGGGGAGACAGATATTGCTCACCAGCCTTTCCCTCCCCGGGGCCAGGGAATTTTATTTCAAAAAGCAGACACCCCACTGCCTTTCCTCTAAAGTGATAAAAGGAAAAATATACAGACTGGAGTCTGCTGTTACTCAGAGCCTGCCTACATGGGAGCATAAGTACCTAGTTCAGGACTGAGCCTTTTGTGCTGCCAAGAGGAGGCAAGGTTGAATTTTAGTGGGGTCCATGCCTTTTCTTTGGCCTTCTACACTTTGTGTCTCTCCAGGAGGTTTGCATTATTTAGAGTCAAGCTTTCTTGTTGTGTGTACAGTGCTTCCAATGCAGAGTTCGTTTCCTTGTCTGAGGCTCCCACTTCAGAAATCTTTAATTAACTACTACTTAATTGGTTTTTAAAAGGTAAAGTTGAATGGAGGGAACATTGCTCACTGCAAAGCTGCAGTGAGGAAGGAATTTACAAAGATTTCTTTCCAGGAAAGCCAAGAGAAGCAGTCTTCAATTACCGTGTTTTTCCATGTATAAGACTATACTTTTGTCTAAAATCTTTAGACTAAAAATTGAGGGTCATCTTATACACGGAAGTAAGCTGAAGAAAGAACAAAAATAAGTGGAGGGGAAAGCAGGGATCAGTGATCCTGCAAGGCTTTGATCCCTGCTTTCACCTCCATTTGCTAAGCCCCACTTAGATTTCTTAATTTTGCGTTAGAAAAGTGGGGGGTGTCTTATACATGGTGGCGTCTTATACATGGAAAAATACGGTACCTGCTTTTGTAGTGTAAACACACAAAACCTGGTAAGCCTCAGTGACCTTGGGGGCAACCCATATGCACCCATCCTCACTTTCTGTGGTCCTTCTGCCATCTGGACAAGTCCCTGATGAGAAATAAACACCGCCTTTCTGCCCATGGTGATTGGCAAACACACAACACTTTTAACAAAGGGTTTAAATGGAATTTAACTTTGTTAATATTGACTTTATTTGCTTGCTATTTATCCTTAAGGTTATCTGTCCTCTTGCCTGAAAACATATTGGGCTTCTTACAGTTCAGCAATAGCGCAAAAAACACAGGCACCTGAGATCAGAGGAGTGACTGACGTTGTCACTTTAGCTAGATTTTGACTCCTTTTTCTGGGACATAGCTCCAGTTCTGCAGATCATGTTTCTCTTAAAATATTGGCTTGGGGTTTTTACTGTTGGATTTAGTTCAAAGGAGATGTGTTCCAGTTCTTCAAAGTTTCATGAACAAGTGGCAACAAAAAGTTTATGAGGCAATGCACCTTGCAAGTTTAAATACAAGTGTCGGTGTGCTGACAGCTGCATTATTGTTGCTCCTGGGATTTATAAGAGAAACAAACTATTGCGTAAATGTGAGTCACTGAATTCTAGCTCCCATCTATGTATGGTTCATACCACATTAAAGATATGCCAAGGTCCTCTTGACTCAATGTTTTGGAAATGAGTGCTGTAGTTGGCAGGTACTCAGGTCTGGAAACCGGCTACACAAGCAAGCAGCAGAGCAGAATAGCCTGATCAGCAACAAGTTGCTCGGAAGGAAGGAATCTATAGATTTCCTGATTCCCAGAACAAGAGTTTGGAAAAGTTACTTTTGAGATCACACTTCTCAGAATCTCCCAGCCAGCATGGCTTCTGCCTATTTGGGGGGGCAGTTATCATCCCCAAAAGTAACCTCCAAGCTCTGTTGGAAAGAAAAAAATTATTCCTCTCTGTCCACAGCAGTAAAACCCAGATTTGTCACCACGAGGAGACAATTTGGTGTAGACAATTTGGGGAGCAATGCAGGCTCCCCAATGAGCACGATGATCACACTTTGAAATGCCTGTTTGTCAGAATGACATTTTACATTTTTTGGTGTATCTTTTTTTTAAAAAAAAAAGTTGTGTACACCTTGCAACCATAAAATGTTAAAGTAGACCTTCTTGCTGTGTCAGCTCCAATCCCCATCTGCAGAATAAGGTTGTTACATAAGGTGGCGACATGAAGAGGAGGAAAAGGCTCCTGTAGCTTTCTTTAACAGCTGTGTAGGAGAGAAAAATTCAGCTGTTGCCTTTTTTCACTCCAACCATAGCCTCTGAAATGTCCTCTTCTGGACAAAGGCAGGGGTAGGCAAAGTGGGGCACTCAAGACCTCCAGCCTTCCCCCACTTTTTCCAGAAAAAGTAGAGAAATAAATAGCAGTTCTGTAAGTCCTCAGAAGTGGTTATTCAATGTTTAAATAAGTGCACACACCCTACAGTGTTTCACACCCTGAAATATTCACTTTTCAAAACAGGGAAGCATCTTTATAGGTGTCTCTGGTTTCATTATTATTGTCATTTGTAGCCGTCTGTGTGCTCTAGAGCAGTGGTCCCCAACCTTGGGCCTCCAGATGTTCTTGGACTTCAACTGTCAGAAATCCTAGCTAGCAAAGGTGGTGGTGAAGGCTTCTGGGAGTTGTAGTCCAAGAACATCTGAAGGTTGGGGACCACTGCCCTAGAGCAGTGGTTCTTAACCTTTGTTACTTGGATGCTTTTGAACTGCAACTCCCAGAAACCCCAGCCAGCACAGCTGGTGGTGAAGGCTTCTGGGAGTTGCAGTCCAAAACTCCTGAGTAACCCAAGGTTAAGAACCAGTGCCCTAGAGGGTTCCAAGACCAAAAAAGTGACCCTCAACAACACCGAAGTTAGCCACCCCATCTTAAAGTTACAAAAGCCCTGTCCTCCATGTCACAGGGCCACTGTAAGTATTAATGACTTGAGGAATGTGACTATCAGGAGGATGAATAAGATTAAGAAGTGTATGTCATTGCATTCTGAATCCTCTTCTCTCTCCTTACAGATTGCCAGCACAAAAGCTGTTCAGTGCAGGAGACAATTGTCAGTAGAACCTGCTAATTTTTGTTGTTTTGTTTTATGGCACTCTTGTGTGCACCTTTTGCATTTTCTATCTCCCACGAAGTTGCTCAAAGTGTGGAAGGCAGCCTTTTCTCATAAGACTGTTTCAGACAAAAACAGTTTGAGATGAGCAGGAAATGGGTTCTGTTAAACAGCCCACATTACAGTACAACTATTTTGTTATAATGTGATTCCTTCTTCCTTAAATGGCTATCCTGATTCTATTCCTGAAGAGTAGGGCTTCCGTCTCTTTAGGAACTCACAAACTGCAAAACCTACAGCAGATGACCAACCTACATGCAATAATAGGCTCAAGCTAAACAATACCAGATTTAGGCTAAATATCAGGAAAAACTTCTTCACTATTAGAGCAATACAACAATGGAACCAATTACCCCAGTATGTGGTGAATGCTTCAATGATAGAAGTATTCAAGAGAAAATTGGACAACCATCTGTCAAATATGCTTTGAATTGGATTCCTGCATTGAACAGAGGGTTGGACTTGACAGCCTAATAGGCCCCTTTCAACACAATTATTCTATGATTTTTATGGAGTTTGTCCCTTATATATGAGAATATCTACATCTGGGGAACCACTCCCTTCTTCTTCTTTGTCTTCAGAGCTCTTAAAGGGATATATACACACACTAACCTTTTCAAAATATTGTCTAGTATTAGCAAACACCTGTTGAAACCATGATTGTGTGCGTTATGGTGTCTTTTTGTCGGCACAAGATTCTGAAAAGCTCATAGAAGCTGATTTCCACTGAAAGGGGTAATCATTGTGATATAAAAATGAAACACATGTTCTAAATAATCCCTACAACATGTGTTAATCTATACTACATACCTAAAATTTCTGAATAGCCAGTCTTTCCTCCTGAAGAAAAATGAGCATGATAGTTGTTTTTTGAGAAACAAGTATTTTCCAATACAGTATACACGAATCCTCAGGATTCCTTGATGGACTATATAATTGATGTAAAACAAATATTTTTTGTTGATAGGACCTAAAGCAGCTGTGTGGTATCTATGGACTAGACTACAACTCCCATCATTCCTGACCAATGAGAGCTGAAGCCCAATAACATGCATGACCACATTTAAAGCCTTGACTACAAGTGCAGCTATCTCCATGAGAACTGCTTCTATGGGGTATTATATATGCGGATGGCACAAATATGGGGCTGCATTTAGACATAACAATAAACTATGATTTACTATGGTAAAAACAAGCAGCTGCCACGTCATGCTCCTCACTCTACTGTTTGCAAAGTGGATGAGGATAAGTCCTCAAGCCTGTGCATATAACTGATAAAATGTACTGATAGCAAGTGAAAGTTGAAGATAGAATGATACAAAACATACAGATGCAAAGAGGATTATAATAAGCATGCATCCTCTTCCCACTGTTTTCCAGTTGGTATATCATTAGATGAGTATTTCCTGATTGAAACAATTATATCATTGTCAATGGAGAAGTTACTGACACTGTCTGACATCCAGACAAGACAGTATCCCTAGGTGACCACTTAGATGGTCTGTGAAGGTTACCTAGTAAAGTCAATAAAATAAGTAATTAACACTGTCTAAAAATGAATTTTAAGAAAATCAAGTTCATAATGATCAGTAAGAAACAAGCAGCCCAATAAATACAGTCAAAGACCCCCAAATAAAAGCATAAAGCACATTGGCCAATAGAAGTACGGTACCTTGGGATTTGGCTGAATGAACCGTGGGAACATAGTCACAAAAAAAGAAGTCACAATACAGACTATCTCAAGCAGCTTCATTAAGATAATGAACGTAAATTGTAACAAAAACTTAAAATTAGCTTTCAGAATGCCACTGTGCCTTCTTGGTTGTTCTGAATGACATAGAAACATGGAGTTTTGTTGGTGCCAGTGTTTAAAAGATAACACTTCATCACAGGATGCTTAGATTTTGTTTTTAAGTCCGGAGGTTGATAAAAGTTAGGAGTATCGAGGAGAGAGATTAAAGAAGAAGAAATCATAAAGTACATTAAACACAGAAAATTACAATGCTTTGGCTACAGAATGAGGAATACAAAGTAATAGTTGTTAGAAATAGCCATTAAGGAAGAATAATGGCAAAAAAATTTACTGAGGTGAAAAACTTTTGGAGACTGGTTTGGATGTAACAAAATCACATGGTGTCAAAAAATCAGACTGCCACATCTAAAATTAAAATGTCCTTGGTGATGCCCTACCTTTTGTAATACCGGAACAACAAGAAAAAGAATCACTAGATCAGAACACACTGAATAAGACTCATTTTAAATGCCCGGCTTGTGAACAGAAGGTTGGGCTGGATGGGCCTTTGATCTAATCTGAGCATGCCTCTCCTTATGGTTTTTCACAAGCATGTGAAAGACGTCTTAAGTACTGTGTTTTCACCTTGGTATAAAACTCTGAGGGTGGTTTGTTTATTGGCTTTGTTTGATTTTAAGTTTGGCTTAATTTTTGCTGTCTGGGAATTTTTCAGCTTAGTCCAGTAGTTAAGAAGCTGATGAACAGTTACATACACACATGCTTGTGTATGCACGCACATATTAGAATGGGAAGCTATGACCAATTTACAGAAAAAACATGTGTATGTGATCTTTCATCAAGGGCATTGCTCAGTGTCTTTTGATCTCAAAGAGAATTCCAGCGTATTGAGGTGAGCATTAGAGTTCGGATAAGGATGAGAATTAATGTACACCTCTTGTACTTCCTCACTTCTCCCCCAAATAAGTACCAGTGACTCCCCCACCCCCAACCACAGGGCTAATCTACTGGCAAAGTATGCAACTTCTCTTTCTTAGCATTACAGTACTCCAGAAACCAAGGGGCATTTTTGTTCATTATACTGAACACAAAATGTGCTCCAGTGACACAAAACAATAGATCTGTTGGCATAATTTTTTGTCCCAGATGTTTTATTAGGGACAAAACAGGTTACCCATAAGTGGCAAGTGGTGAAACTTGTGGATGCTGTTTACAGCTGTTCAGGTGACTGTGTCACAAAATACATATACTGCACAGTAAGTCTAGTTCTATGTGGACTGTGCAGCAACCTGTGACTCTGTGTATATGGGTGTCAAATTGTGTCCTGGATCATGAGGGTTAAATGGAAGTCATCCCTGATTTTTTTTTCTAAAAGCACAACTTTTAACTGCCCCCCCCCCCCTGTATTTCTGTGTTGGTGATCACCATGAAAATAAGCAGTGAGAGGTTCTTCACAGGAAAAAATGGGCAGTGTTCAGCCTATGCCTATGACATACCTTGCAATTCTAGACATCTTACAAGTCACTTCGAGATTTGAGGGACATGCTTAGCCTGCTTCTCCACCTTTACTGATTAATGTAAGATACCAGTTAGTGACTCCTAGATGATTATATGATTTGTAAGTTAGATAAGAGGCCAAATTAGCAGCACCTATTTCTCTGCTCAAGCCAGTATTCTTGACATTTTCCTTCAAGTGATGTCCTATTAAGCAAATTGTATTTCATACTTCTCACCATTGTTTATTTCAACAAGACCATAAAGGAGAATTTTTCTGTTATTTTTCTAAAGACATGAAGTAGTTGAAAATATACAAGAATAAAATAGAAATCTATTAATCTCTTCTGGTATGCTGACAATGAAACATTAGAAACTTTCCCTGTAGTTTCTGAGATGGATGAACACATCAATTCATTCTCTTCCATAATGCCTAGGGAAATATCATAGTATGTGTTTCCCTCTTTTCAGTCCCTGCTTTTGGCCGATGATGCGTGGGGAAGTTAAAATGCAGTGAACTCCCACCATATCAGAATTATGACAATGGCAATGATGACTTATCACTCTCGGTCCATTTTTGATAGCATCTCAACATGAACCTTCACATGCTAGTTCTTTGTTGATATAACCTAGATATTTTGAAGTAATGTCTTTGAAAGGGGGAGAAAAAAAAGTGGAGCAAAACGATGACATATTAGAATGCTTTACCCCCAATAGCTTAGCAGCAGGGACAATGTGAAGTATCCCACCCTGTGAAGTGGAAGAATCGATGCTACCTTTCCATCTGCTCCTGTTTTCTCTATTAACCCTTTTCTCCTGGTTGCTGCCTTCTCCCTTGCACCCTTTAGCCTCCAGCCACTTTCTCTGCATCTTCCTCCAAAGCTTCACTACTGGGTTGCTCTTAGAGATTCTTCCTGAGAAAAAGGCATTGTGGGAAGGGTGGCCATGGGGAATTCTGCCCACAATGCCATGATCTCAAGAAGAACCCCTGACAGTCTGGAGTCTGTGGTCTGGTGGGCTCTCAGTTGTTGTTCTGGTGGTGCCTTTACCACTGCAAGAACGCGGCCAGCGTGTTTGCCTAGTGCCTCACACTGGGAGGTGGGAGATGGTTTCAGATAGCTGGATTAGCTATTTCCCACTTATGCAATTTGCTGTTCCTACAGAATGAACAACAGAATATCCAGAGAAGCATTGGGGAATAGTCCTAATGAGGGATGATTCACTCCACCTCACATGAGGGCCAGACTTGAGGGTCATCCACTCTTTTTTTATTGCCCCAGCAGCCCATCAGAAAACCCAGGCTCTGCAGAGCTGTCACATTCTGCTGAACATATCCTAAATGGAATATGACTTGAAGCTCTGCCAGGCATGTGTCAGGGAACAACAGCCTGTGCTGTGGGTCCAGGGTTCTTTCTGGAGATGGCAGTTGAACTTCTCCCCATAAAACTGATGGCTTCCTTTTTGAGTTGAAGGGGGATGGCAAACAGCCATCCCAAGGAGCAGTGGTGCTTAAAAGTGAAGGCTTGATCAACAGCTAAATGCAGGCATGTCTGCCTGATGACAAGACGTTCTTCTTGTGAGTAAGTTATTTATTTATTTATTTATTTATTTATTTATTTATTTATTTATTTATTTATTTATTGGACTTATATACCGCCCCATAGCGCTACAAGCACTCTCCGGGCGGTTTACAATTTTTAATTATACAGGCTACACATTGCCCCCCCCCCCAGCAAGCTGGGTACTCATTTTACCGACCTCGGAAGGATGGAAGGCTGAGTCAACCTTGAGCCGGCTACCTGGGATTTGAACCCCAGGTCGTGAGCCCCAGGTCGTGAGCACAGTTTTAGCTGCAGTACAGCGTTTTAACCACTGCGCCACGAGGCTCATGTTATATGTGAATAAAACAGTTTTGGCAAGTACAGTAGACCAATTCCAGAGGGTCCACTAATGGCTGGTTCTGAAGGTTCAGTCTTAACCGTTGTACATCTAAGAGCAATGTGTTTGATCAGTTGTTCTGGTTGTGTATCACTTGACTAACTAGCTGTTCACTAGAGCTTTAGTTTACTGTCAGATATTGCTGCCAGAAGATCTGAAAGGTGGGCAGAGTGAGAGAAAGTCACGATATACCAGAGCCAAACCTTATTCATATAATGCTGGTAAGAAATTAGGCAGTGGCAAATTTCCAAGATGCTTACTGTGAGAGGAGTATAAATTCAGCATAGCTTCATGCAGCATATTAGCAGTTCAGCTGACGTTTGGCCACTTCAGTTAGTTAGGACAGTACTCTAAATCTGCAGGCACATTCTGCAATCTGTTTTATTGATTGTGGGTTCAACTACAATGATCTATTTTCTCTCCTCCTCCTCCCCTTTTCTTAATAGTGAGCCTGATTAAGACTTCTGAAGAACTCAGTAATGTTTTGGTTGACTATACTAGAAAGATCTGGATGTCCCGGACAACCCAGATAGTGCGGTTGCTGAGCTTAAGCCAGACATCCTGGAGAGTGAAGTCAAGCGGGCCCTAGAAAGCATGGCTAACAACAAGGTCAGTGGAGGTGATGGCATTCCAGTTGAACTATTTAAAATCATAAAAGATGATGCTGTTAAGGTGCTATACTCAATTTGCCAGCAAGTTTGGAAAACTCAGCAGTGGCCAGAGGATTGGAAAAGATCAGTCTATATCCCAATCCCAAAGAAGGGCAGTAGTAGTAATAGGGGCCAAAGAATGCCCCAACTACCGTACAATTGCACTCATTTCACACAGCAAACTATGGCAAGTTCTTAAAGAAATTGGAGTGCCTGACCACCTTATCTATATCTTGAGAAATCTATATGTGGGACAGGAAGCAACAGTTAGCACTGGATAGAAACAACTGATTGGTTCAAAATTGGGAAAGAAGTACGACAAGGCTGTATATTGTCTCCCTGTTTGTTTAATACATCATGCGAAAGGCTGGACTGGATGAATCCCAAGCATGAATTAAGATTGCCAGAAGAAATATCAACAACATATTCGCGAATGCTTTCACAGCCGGGATCTAATGGTTGTTCTGGGTTTTTCGGGCTCTTTGGCTGTGTTCTGAAGGTTGTTCTTCCTGATGTTTCGCCAGTCTCTGTGACCAACAAACTGGACATGAAATTCTATTTCAAAATACTGAAATACTGGACAACACCAGCAATCATTACGTCAGACTGCACAGTGAAGCCATTGAAATCCACAACCACAAGCACAGTTTCAACAAAAAAAGAGGAAAGTTTGAAGCTCAACAAAACTTGACTCCCAGCTATCAAACATAGTACATGCAAAAGGTCAACGAACTCTACCCACCCACAAGGACAGGGGATCACTACACACAAAAGACCAGCTAATGACACCCATCAACCACAGGAACAGATAATCTCTTCCCCTAAGCACAACAATACACCCACAACAATACACACTAATCAACCATCTACAGAAAAAGAAAAAAGGCTATCTCACAGCCATAAATACTGCACTCCCAAGCCAACTACACCAGAGCACCGGTTGCTGTCCTCTGAAGATGCCGGCCACAGAGACTGCGAAATGTCAGGAAGAACAACCTTCAGAACACGGCCAAAGAGCCCAAAAAAACCAGAACAACCAAATATCAACAACCTCCGATATGCAGATAATACCACTCTGATGGCAGAAAGTGAGGAGGAATTAAGAAACCTCGTAATGAGGGTGAAAGAGGAGAGTGCAAAAAATGGTCTGAAGCTCAACATCAAAAAAAAACTAAGAACATGGCCACTGGTCCCATCACGACCTGGCAAATAGAAGGGGAAGATATGGAGGCAGTGACAGATTTTACTTTCCTGGGCTCCATGATCACTGCAGATGGTGATAGCAGCCACAAAATTAAAAGACACCTGGTTCTTGGGAGGAAAGCGATGACAAACCTAGACAACATCTTAAAAAGCAAGGCATCACCTTGCTGACAAAGGTCCGCATAGTCAAAGGTATGGTTTTTCCAGTGGTGATATATTGAAGGGAGAGCTGGACCATAAAGAAGGCTGACTGCCAAAGAATTGATGCTTTTGAATTGTGGTGCTGAAGAGACTCTTGAGAGTCCCCTGGACTGCAAAAAGGAACAAACCTATCCATTCTGAAGGAAACCAACCCTGAGTGCTCACTGGAAGGACAGATCCTGAAGCTGAGGCTCCAATACTTTGGCCATCTCATGAGAAGAGAAGACTCCCTGGAAAAGACTCTGATGTTGGGAAAGAGTGGAGGCAAGAGGAGAAGGGGACGACAGAGGACGAGATGGTTGGATAGTGTCACCGAAGCTACCAACACGAATTTGACCAAACTCGAGGAGGCAGTAGAAGACAGGAGGGCCTGGCGTGCTCTGGTCCATGGGGTCACGAAGAGTCGGCTATGACTTAACGACTAAACAACAACAACAACAACGAATAAACGTGTTGCCCAATGGAGTTATGACTTAATGGTTACCATGAAGAGAAGTGTAATAAATAGCACTTAGTTGCAAGAGGTAATAGCATCACTGTAAGAGGTAAAAGAGAAAGACTCGCAGTATTGGGATGCACCAAGGTCTATTTGAGCTATGTCATCAGAGATTCTGGGAGGTAGATGTGAAACATATTCATTCTACATGTAGTTTTAATAGTTGCCATGAGAATAGAGCAGACCCAATTGCCTGAAGTGAAAAACTATATAGTATCACATTCATTTCACAATGAAAAGCTGATCAAACTGGTATTTGAATATTATTCCAACACTGGTAGGTTGCATGGAAAACACACAACTTGTCTCCTCCATGTCCCTCAGCAGCTCCACACAATTATACTGTTAGTACAATGCTGCTTTCATCCAGCATTAATAAAGAATATCCACAGATGACGAACCACTGGGCACAGTGTAGTAACCACAGCCTTGGCAGACCTTCCTCCTATAGACCTTCCTCTATGTTCCCAGCTTAAATAGAAGTAAATGGGCTGGGGGGAAGGCAGGCTGTCCCCTTTTATTTGGCAAGCTGAGGCTGGTTCAGTTTGGGGCCAGTGCTATCTTTGTTCTGGAAATGGCAGCTCTAATATTGGTTTCTCCAATAGTCTTTTAGCCTCACTAGAATCTGTGAAGAGAAAAGGAGATCAAGGGGGCTCCTCCCAATAAGGCTCCTGATACCATCCTTAACATACATTTTCTTACCTTTCTGTACCTTATTTCCTGCATCACTCTATCAAACAACCTGAGTCTCATCCTGATTACAAACAAGGGAGTCATGTTGTTCTGTTTTATGTCTAAGCATTTTTTCTTTATATTTATCATTTACACTAAGTTAGTCAGTGGTGGATGAGCAGGAGATCTGAAGAAAACATTGAGTATCCAAAGTATTAGTATGCTAAAACTTTGGAGATGGATAGTCCATTGAGGCAGGAAGTGGTAGGCCAAATTTTCAGGAGGACATGTGGATTGGGGATGGAAGGGTGAATTATTAGCAACTGTTCCAAAAATCCAAGTGACAGAATGATGCATACCCCAGTGGTCAACAACCACTGTGCAAACGCATCTCCAGTCTGTGCATACATAGATTTTTATGAATGCATCTTTGCTTGACATATTTTATGTTTGCTGTAAAAAACACCACAGTGATGCTCTTATACCACCATGAAACAGAATTGCCATGGGCAACATGGAGCTGCTCACAAACATGTGCGTAAAACAGCCTTCTGTATCTATTTTGAAAGGGCAAAGGGAGTTTTGATTAAATGAAGAAACAAGTCAGGCAGACATTTGTAAGCTCTAATAGAGATTCCCAGTAAGATGTGACATTTCTCATCTTTATCTGTGTGGCTCTCACTCAGGGAGGTGAGAAATTCTGTCTTGGTATGTGAATATCTGAAATAATCTCTATCAAATAATTTCTCAGTTGTGCAGAGTCCCTAGCTTTCTACAGAATAGAAACAATCATTCTAGTTCTAGAATGATGCTCCTCTGGGAAAATAATGAGAACATGCTATTTTACCTCTCAAGCGATCAATAGAAGAAAATGGAAATTTTAAAAAAAGTACACCTTCTATTCAAGGCACCAAATAAAATAAAACTATCACAGAAAATGAACTTTAAAAACAGGTGTTCATATTGAAAAAGCACCAGGAGAGCGAGACCTACCATACATTAACAGACAGGAATGACAACCTGCTTTCCTTGTTTTGCTGTTTGGGGTGTGTTTCAATAATATCAGATCATCCATCAACATATTGAGGAAAGGCTTCATACCATTCCTCCCACATCATGAGAGTAAAGTGAAAATGGAAAAGATGAAATGACAAGATGATTTACTCTTTAAACTCTAAGCTGTTCCAATGGCTAATTGCAGGAAATGGATGAACTAGACTTCTCTGCCAGGTTAGGATGATGTTTCAACTCCTTCATAAACAGTAAATGTTTTAGTAGAGCATAATATGGCAAATCCATGGTAATTTTTCTATTATTCACTTCCTTGCCCATAAATTTAAAATAAATTGCAGGCAGAACACATGTGGACCTCTGTCACACTATGAATATTATGAATGTACAGCAGAAACCAAAATATAACCTTAAAGCACAGGTTTTATACTCAAGTAGTGTAAGTAGAAAGTGCATCAATTGCCGTTTAGTTGTCAACAAACTGGGTACATGCAGTTTTAGACTGAGGTGTAAAATTTGGGAGACAGTGGTTGAAATCCTCTTGCCTAACCACACAAATGGCATAAGTACTGGAGGCAAATTGCCCCAACTTAAGAAACACTATAAGCTACACTCTGACTCATGCAACTCCGTATGCAACAGATAATGTCTATGGCAATTTCTTAACTAAAGGTAGTTCCCCTTCAAAAGGTCTGCTACTTGTGTTACACCAGTATAATGAGGCAAGAGGATTTGGGCTAATTATTTTAACAGAGTCAGATGTGGGCGACAAGATGCTCTGCTTTCTATATTGTACATACTATTTCCTCATTGATAGTTTGAGTTATATAGACTTTTGAAATCATACAAAAGCCTGCAAAACCTCTTTGACCAGAAATAACATTCCCTTTCAACCATATTCTCTAAAGCAGAGATGGGTAACAGTTGCCCTCTTAACATTGTTGGACTGCAGTTCCCCTTATCTTCAGTATTAAATATGTTGGTTAGGTCTGACGGGAATTGTAAGCAAAAGTGTCCAAAGGCCAATGTTGTCCCATCGTGTGCTAAAGAAGCTTTTGTTTGATACCGGTCAGAGCAAAGGAAAGTGCAGTGGAGAACAGGGCTAGTGCTGTGGAATGTTTCCTTTCAAGTGAACCACCCCTCTTCTTTCTCATTTAATGATACCAATATACTGATGAATATTGATTGTAATCCTGAAAAGAAATGGCTCTACATTCACCTACTAAAATGGTGTTCAGAAACAGAATTAAGGAAAATCCCAATGGACTCTGGTTCCTAATGCATGTGAACAGCATTCTTTATTAAAAAGATGCCACAAAACTGCCACTGGGAGATTAGCAGGGTTGACAAATCCTAATTTGCAAAATTTTGTCCGCCTATGACAAGTTCCATGAATGTTTCATAGGTCTCTCTTTTATTTAATTAATTTATATGCCGCCCACACTGCCCAAAAGTCTCTGGGTGGCTTAAAACATTTAAAATGCAATAAAAAGTCAAAACAATTAAAATGCAAGTAAAATATAAACTCTAAAAATTGCCATCGGACCCACAGCTGATATTATGCAGGTATTTATTTATTTATTTTCTGGCTGTACTCAAGTCAGAAGTCATCTAGCAAGACTTAAATCCATCAGACTCTGAGTAAGTTACTCCCCACAGCCGCCAGTGACATTTTTCTTCTGTAGAGCTGTAGGCACAACAGTATAGGCCACAGCGGTGACTGCAATGAGAGTGCCATGTGCAAAAAGAAAAAAGGAAAAAAAAAAAGGAAAAGGGGATCTTAGAGGATTGGTATCATTCTGAAGGAAAAAATAGAGTAGATAAGACAGGTTGTAGCCAAAGGGCAGAGTCAGAGAGAGAAGACACCACTAAACTTTGCAGAGCATAGATCATACATGTTCAAGGTCCATGAAAGAATTCATCGTGAGGGACACAACTATGAGACAAACACCTATATCTTAAGGTCACACCAGCATCTGCTAGCATGATGAGACTTTCTCTCTCCTCTCCCTTTTCTCCTACAACCCTCCATATCACCGACAAACTGCACTAGAGAACCTTCCAGACTTACAGAGAAGTTGTTCGGTCTGTGGAACCACCACTGTATCGTGGCCAAAGGGACAACAGATGACATGATTCCTTCCCATTATACATCTAACAAGAGTTTAACCCTGAATCTACTTCATATCATCTCTTCAAAACATTTCAATATTTATTGTCTGAAATCCTGTTCACGTTAGTGTAATGTAAAATTACACCTATAACAGTGTGCTGGACATTATGCCCAGGCAGCCAGCAATTTGATAGTGCAATCATTTGGGTGATTCATGTCATGAGTGACTGTTACATGACATGCCTGTGGAAGTTCCTCATGATTTTATTTGCACCCTGCTGCTTGTGTTCTGTGAAACAAGGTTTTAGCCATTAAATCCAAAGAGAAGACAGCAGGTAGGAATGTTCTGAGGGGAAATTCTGTTGGGGGGGGGGGGAATCTTCCTTTTAGATCAAAGCCTTTCTGACTGCAGTTTCTTTAAAGTTCCATGCCAAGGATCTTGTAGAATTTTGACTTGTTACTCCAGATTTAGTAAATACGCTGGTTTTTAAAAAGGTGATTCTTTGTATCTAGATACTACATATGAGAAGGCCTATCCTGTGAAAGATTACTATACTTAAGTGAATTTATGAGCCGCCTAGAGTAGTCCGGTGGGCCAGATAGGCGTGGTATAAATTAAATAAATAAATAAATAATAAATATGAAATGAAGAATGTTTATGTAAAACCTGAAAAATCTAATTTGTATCTGTGATGTGATGATCAAGAGAAAGAGAAACAGAGGAGGAGAGAAAGAGAGATTCTGAATGTTCCAGAAACAGGAAAAGTTAACTTTTTGAACCATGATTACCAGAATTAGCATGGTCACTGGCCAGCTTGGCTGGAGTATTCTGGCAGTTGTAGCCACAAAAGATTTAATATAGGTAAAAGACCTATTCCAAAATTGTTCCATGGACATTAAAACTTCTCCTGGATAACTCAGTGGTTTAGGTATCTGGCTATGGAGCCAGAGGTTGAGAGTTTGATCCCTCACTATGCTTCCTTGAGAAGAACTAGACTTGAGCCATAGAGTCCCTTCCAGCCCTGCAGCTCAAAGATATTGTCCTGACCCATGGCGCTACAGTGGCATATCTTCTGCATAAGGATAATTTCCCAAAAATATTAATAAGGGCTACAACTCACAGATTTCCATGTCTGACATGGTCAGTAGCCATGCTAGCTGTGAGATCTGGGGAGTTGCAGGCCAGCTACAGCATTTCACACATTTTGATGGAACTACCTCTCAAAACACCTACGGGCAGTGAGTGACTTCAGGGTATGTGTGCCATCAAGTCAATTCCGACATATGGCAACTCTTTCCAGGATTTTCCAAGGAGACAATACACAGAAGTGGTTTATCAGTCTCTTCTTCTGGGGGCACCCCAAGACTGTGCAGCTTGCCCATGGTTACACAGACTGGCTCTTATCCGATGAGGCCAGTGGAGAACGTGGACTCCCAGCCTTTGGCTCAGCAGCCAGATATCACCAACCTACAAAGCATTTCACAAATATTAGGTGAATGCTGCAAGACGTTGTGTGAGTAGGGTGAGGAACAGGAGAGAGAGAGAGAGATTGAGAGACTAATGGATATATAGTGGATGAAACAGAATTGTTAGGGTTACATGGATGAGTTATAAAGCTAGATGTATCTCACTAAAGTGCTCAGTATTCTTGCATTTACTCACTGCATAGGACTGAAAAACAGCTGGGGGATTGACAAGTGATTGACAGGCCATACTACCTGATGAAACATAAGATGTACCATAGGTAATATACTACCTATTATGCCAGGAATGAAGAACATGTGTAGAGGAATTGCTGAAGTGCTGCTCCCATCAGTCTTCATAATTTGCTAGGCTAGCAGGGAGGATGGGACCTGCAGTCCAACAGCATCTAGTAGGCCACTTACTTCCTTTCCCTGCTCTGTGAAATAACACGATGTATTTTTTTAAAAAAAAAAAATCAAATTATGGTATTTCCTTGTTTTGTGGTGCACTGTACTAACACCTCAACATGTAATGGTAGATTGCTTATTGCATATATAGCAGTGTCTTTCTCTAGTCATATTAAAACATGCATATTTCTTTAACAAACCCCTCAGTGTATATACATATTGTAACAGTTATTGGAATAATTATCATGAATGGTAACACTTCTGGGTGTTTTCTGGCTGTTCTCATTAATTCCAGTGCCTCTTTTGCTAAAGAGCTTTCCATCACTTTCTCCGTCTCAGTATATCCTTGCCAAGATTTCTTCACTGAACATATTCTGTAACCATTTATTTTTGCCAAACACCTCGTAATACATGTATGTTTACAAACGTACTTGGCAGGATACTACCGCGATTACTCCCCTTATGCTGAAGCAATGGAGCTTGCCACCAAGAAATGCCAGCACAGATAACTAGAAGCTGTGCTATGGGAAAAGATTACAGTTTACAGCCATACCAGTCTACCTCTTGCAGAAAACCAATTGGGATGGGAAAGAAAATGTGCTTAGGAAAAAGGCTACAAGATTTAGCATTTTCTTTACTACCCCATGTTTACACCACCTTCTTAGAGCCTAATCTGAAGGGGTGCTGAATAATAATAATAATAATAATAATAATAATAATAATAATAATAATAATAATAATAATAATAATAATAATAATAATAATAATAATAATAATAATAATAATAATAATAATAATAGAGGTGGGCCGAGTCTTTTTCTTGTGTCCTTTATTCAACAGACTGCTGCACCCTATTTCTGCATGAATCACTTAATTTTTTAAAATGCACAAGATCACATTATTTCATACCCTTGTCTAGACATATATGTTACCCTAAAATGGGCTTTTTCTTTTACCCTGAAACACACTTTTAGATACACATTTTGAAAATACAGAAAGGTGTTAAAAAACACCCCTTCTTACATTCTAATCTATGTATTAGCCCTAGAATCAGGTCAGCTTACATAAGTATATATGACAGACTATATTGTTGAGTATCCTGTCTGTCAAACCCTCTTCCTAATTTCAGTTGTTTTGGGGACTGGTTGTGTGGAAAGAGTGAAAATAATGCTTTCTGAATTGCTGTTTATCTTCATTGACACCTGCACATAATCAGCCTTGAATCTGAAGGAGTATGGCATGTTATTCAATACCTTTATTGCATAAGTACTGAAGGAAGAAGATGCAGTGATGACAAGGAAAAATGGCATGACATGGTAGATTGTGGGGGAAACAAGGATCGGGGGGGGGAAGATGAGTATTCTTTCAGGTTGCATTTGAACCCCTCCAAAAGCAGGAGATATTGGAAGAAAACATTCAGCGTTCTATTACATAATGACTTGGGGCCAGGCTAACTGAAGGACCATGTCTCCCCATATGAGCCTTCTCAGCTTTTAAGATCCTCAGAGGAGGCCCTCCTCTTAGTCTTGTTGCCATTGCAGGCATGTTTGATGGGGACATGAAGCTCTTCTCTGTGGCAGCTCCCAGGTTCTGGAATGCTCTGGTGGTTAGTTTGCCCTCTCTCTTTCATCCTTCTGCTGACAGTTGAAGACGCACTTCTTCAGGCAGGCTTTTAACAATCGTAACTGAATCCCTGAACACCGTTTTAAGTTGACTTTTCAAAAATTTTAATGGCTTTAATCATTCATGTATTTTAATTACTATTATAGTTTTATTGTTTTTAATGCATACTTTATTGCGCTTGTAATTCTTTTGTTAACACAATGAGTCATCTTATCTGGAGAAAGGCAGCCTATTAAAGAGATAAAAAAACATCAGCATCAATAAGAACTGAAAACGCAGCACTGTGCCCAATACATCCCTTGAGGCAGGGTGGAAGACAGGATGGTGACAGGCTCAAAAGCCAACAGTGACCAAGCACTCCTCTACTAGAAAAACTATTGGCAATCTTAACATGATGTAAGGTGGCCTTACAAATCATTCATGTTTTGACCAGTTACATTTTTCCCCTCAGTCTACAGAACTACAAAGCATGGAAGGGTGTTTCTGGAAGGGGTAGTCCAAAACAGTAAGTGTTCCAGGCTCTGAACTGGTATTCTGTCCATTTTTACTTAGTTGCTTTGATGGCCTGCTATTTTACTCGTCTGGTGACCTACCTAATCAGTTGCTGCTTGTCTCCAAACTGCTTGCTATGACATGTAGGTGCTTTCACAGTCAGGCAGCATGTGCCTGGGAAAAAAAATGCAATTATGAAGAAGATTTGTACTTCAAGTCATTTGGATCAAAGTGTACAACAGATAAACTTAATTAAAGGAATATGAAGCTTTTGAGGTGGCAGGAAAAATTCGCTGAGATTGAACATAATGTCCTTTTTAGCATGGTTTTTGCCTTAAAACATTAGACTATAAAATCAATGTTTGAGCCAATAATAATGTAGTGGCTGATACAAAGTCTGATTCATTAAAAACCCAGCTTCTTAAATTGACATTCATGGGTTCTGCAGAAAGAGATTGCATAGACTGTCAAACATCTTCAAGTAGGTCATCTTTGGGGGATTAGACTAAGTTGCTATCTGTTGACATTTCACATCTGACATCATAAGCTTCTTATGCATTGAACAAATTCTGCTTCTTTTTTCTTGGGGGGCTGAAAAACAGATGAGATGTGAAATCTTGTCACGTAAAAGCATAATTCAGTTTCCTCTTCAGAAGTAACTACTCTAGGCTGGAATCCTGTTGCTCAGCATAGCAAGTTATGCTAGAGTAGGCCTGCTGAATCAGTGGGGATTGGTGAGTCAATTCCTCTGTAAATTCTGTTGATTCAAATGGGAAGGCTCTTGTTGTGACTTACTATGATAAGCAATGGGATTTCAGCAATAGTGATTTTGGAGCATGTTAACCAGTCTCTCGAGACTGAAAGATGCCTAACATGATGATTTTGGAGAACAATTAGCTACTCCCCCACCCACGCAAGATTCATGTAAAACATGTTAGGTGTTTGTGCCTACTTTGTCACCTACAAAATGAATTTATAATCCCAGATATGTGGATCTGTTTGACAATAAGTATACCATAGCAAGAGAAAGGCACTTCCTTCTTAGTACATCATGTTTCATGTATAAGCTCTAGGTTGAAAACAGATTGTGGCTCTAACCCAGGAGTGCTATGATTTATTAAGTCCTGGATTCTTAATAAAGTTTGTATGGTCATAAACATCATTCGTGATACCACTAAGTCAGCTATTCTCAACCTTCTTTTGGCCATGGCTCTTTTCATGTTCCTGGTCTCCTGTCAAACAAGGATACAAAACAGATATCTTCCAAAAACTCATCGTTTTTGGTCTGTGCCCCCTTTCAAATATGCCAGCCCCCATGCACAGGGGGCCATATGGTCCCTGTTGAGAATGGCTGCACTAAACCTCAACCTACAGAGTCTGAGCAAGGTAGTTCAAAAGGGTTTATTGTTGACCTACAATTTGATTGACTGACTGCATTTCTATGCTGCTTCTTTCCTAATACTGTAGTGAGATTCAAGGCTCAGTATACTCCTGTTTTGATAGAGAGGACACTGGAGTAACAGTGCAAAAAGGAAGGATCCAAGTAAGCATAGGGATTAAAAATAGCCAAAACAAGCTGTGTTTTTTATTAGGACCAATTAATTAGTCACAAAACAATATGCAAGTTTTTAAATACTTTAGGTCTCCTTATAAGATTAGGTGATTGCACAAGCGGGGCTGAAGGAAGAAAAGTTGAACACATAGAGATCAATGTAGTGGTCACAAAGTCTGGATGGATCTGGTCATGCCAACTGCTGCAAGTTTCAAATTTCATGTAGAATTCTAGAAAAAAAAGAAAAAACAACGGCTGAACCTTATTGGGTCTTGAATACCTCAAGCAAGTGCAGGCCTTCTACTAACAGGACACAACAGATTTGTGACTTAACATTCAGAGGCAATACGTTTTTATTTCCAGGATCCATACAATATGTAGGGCTTTAAAAATGGCAAGTGTTTGGTTGTCATGAAGTTGGTTTGGCTTATGGGAGCTCTTGAGATATCCTTGAGTTAGGGTCCTAGTTGGTCCAGAGCAGTGGTCAGAGAACAGGGGTAAATTACCCCAAATGGGATAAAAATGAAAATCTTGGGGGTAATGAGGACGCAACCTTAACCCCCTTCCCTCCTCCTCCTCTACCCGGAATGGGGGTCCCCAGCTGCCCAATTGCCCCCTACCCACCCCCTTCTCCACCCCAGGTGCAACCGAGCCACAGCAGATGGTGGCTGGCGATGGGTCCCGGCCGGTGGCGTAGGGCAGCCGAGGCGGCGGGGCCGACCATGGTGGAGGGTGAGAGGGTGAGGCCAGGGGGCACAGCCAGAGCACCCTGGCCAGGAGAAGCTTCTCCTTCCAGTGCCTGGAGAGGTGCAACGCAGCGGAGGGGGATGGGCACGGCCACAACAGTGGCCCTGGCCAGGATCAGCCTCCCCGTGTCGGGCCGCCACCACCCCACACCCCATACCTGGAGGAGCCCGTTGAGAGGCAGTGGCGCTGGCCCTGCCGCTGGGCTTCCTGGTGCCTCTCGCCCTCCGTATGGCAGCTGTCACAGCATTTCGACGGCAAGGCCCACGGGAGCCCTGACAGCGAGGCCCGATACGGCTGTCCTGGCGAGCAGCCGCCGGAGCTGGTGCCGGAGCAGGAGGCGGCATCGCGCACACACACCCAGAGAGCGAGCCACCTGCTGCTCTTTGATGGCTGCCCAGGGGCTGCCCACCGGTGGAGAAGGGGAGCCGCCTCCACAGGGCCAAGGAGTGAGCACAGCCCTGCCAGGCAGCGGTGGAGACGGCAGCAGCCCGGGTGGTGAGGCTTTGGTGGCGGCACTCGACTGGCCACATGTGACCAAGACGCACGTGACTGAGATCCTTCCTTTCAAATCAAGGGGGTAATGTCGGCATATATAATTTTTTTGGGGGGGGGGGTTAAAGATAAAAAAGTTCCCTGACCCCTGGTCTAGAGATAATACTTTATCTTGAATACCTGCAATAGTTAGGCTACCACTGTGGAAAGGTACAGCATACAGTGGGAAGGAAGATGATGTCAACAAATTCTACAGAGAATTCAGGGTGTACAAATGTCAAACAGTGATAATTTGGAGATTGTCTGGCATGTGGTGTTGGGCAAAAAATTCAGCAGGATAATATTACAAATAATTATTATGGTGGATGTAGCAATAGTTACCTGATCAACATGTTCCACCTCATTGACTGAATAAACACATATTCTTTAGACCTGGGGACAAAATATTGTGGCAGTAGCTTGTTAAGGTTCTGTAACTGTCCTGTTCATGATCAGGTAAAAGCCAGGAAGCAGCACAATCCATTCAGTCCAAGGCCAGAAAGGGTTATTATTCACTTAATTATTTAAAATATTTATATACCACTTTTCTCCTGAAGGATCCAAGATAGTTTACAGTATTAAAAGAAACAAAGTTAAAAACTAAGTAATAAATTATTGCAACATTTAAAAAGCATGAAATAGATACTATATTAAAACTCATAAATAAGAGCAATATTAAATGTTCAAGTAAAACAACAGAACAAAATCCCTTTAAAAAATCCCCTTGGCCAATTAATCATTTGAAGGAAAGCCTGCCTGAAGAGAAAAGTCTTTGTATGCTTGCAGAAGGACAGCAAAGATGGGGTCAGTCTGATCTGCACTGTCTGAGAGTATCAACAGAGAAGGCCCTCGCCCTTGTCCTCACCAAACATGTCTGTGAGGGTGGTGGGACTCAGAGGAAGGCTTTCTCCTGATGATAGCAACACCCGGGTAGGCTAATAAAGGGGCATATGGTATTTTACATAGCTTGGGTCCAAGCCCTTTTGGGCTTTATAAGTGAAAAACCAGCACTTTGAATTGTGCCTGGAAATGGATTGGCAGCCCATGGAGCTGCTGCAACATGCAGATTATATGTTCCCTGTAACCAATCTCAGTTGACCATCTGACTGTGGTGTTTGGGGCCTGCTGGAGTTTCTGAACACTTTCCAAAGGCAGCCCCATGAAGAGCACATTACAGTGATCCAACTGAGATGTAACTAAGGCATATATGCCCATAGCCAGATCATTTCTCTAGGAACAGGTACAGTTGGCACACTGGTTTTAATTGTACAAAGGCATTCCTGGCCACCAGCAAAACCTGGAAAATCTGAGACAAATCTAGGAGAACCCCTAAGCTGTGCACCTGTGTTTTCAGAGGGAGTGCAACCCTGTCCAACACAGGTTGAATCCTTATTCTTTGCTGTGCCTTTCAGCTAACCCGGAGCACATCTGTCTCGCCTGGATTAGGTTTCAGTTTATTCACCCTCATCTACTCCATTACTGACACCAGACATCGATAGAACTGAAACAGCTTCCTTGGATTTAGATGGAAAGGAAAGATATACGGTGTCAGTTGCATGTTGATTACACCCAGCGGTTTCATGTATATGTTAAATAGCACAGGAGACAAAACAGAACCCTGAGAGACACCACAGGGCAACAGCCAGCGTGTCAAACAGGAGCCCCCATCACTGCCTTCTGAGATCTCTCACATCATAAGGCTGCAAAAAATGAAACATCCATTAACACAGGACTAGCAGATAACATAGTTACACCCACAAGACCTGTATCAAGTACAGGATCCAAGTCAGAGCAGATCTGACTGATTTTGCCTGCAGTGCCATGCAAATTCTTCACAGTGAGCTAGTGTGGACTGCATTCTTTTCCTGCAGACTGGCATGTAATAAGCCCTTGACCACTCAGAAGAGCTCTGCTGGATGGCTTTGTGCAGGTGCAATAGTGGCAGAGAAGAATTACTCCTTCACCACCATAACTGCTATGGAACAAGAACTGGGAACACATAGTTTGTCTCACACAATCCAAGAAATAATAGATTATTGTGGCAGTAGCTCCTCCAACTTACTGTTGAGGTAGTTTTAGTAAAGCTGGCTTGGACTTCCTCTATGACCCAGGTGTAAATCCTTTGTTTCTATAAGAAAAGAGTCCTACTCAAAAGGAGACCATCTACGTATCAGGAGTCCTTCAAAGTAAACAGCCACTTCACTGGGTTGCCTGTGAGTTGTTCATGGGCCAGAATGCAGTACAGTATTGCCTTATCTTCTGACTTTGCACCATAAAGGCTCTCTGTCTCATTGGGGAGGATTTGACAATATCTCTGAGGATCAAGAGTCTGCTAAGACAGTTTGTACCTCTACAGCATAGGTTCCAAAACATTTTTGCCCCATAGATCAATTGCCGACTTATTTTTTTTCCGTAGACCCGCCTATGCAATCGTAATGACTACAAAATATGTATAAAATGTTACTTTTCTTTGTTGTTGTTTAGTCATTTAGTCGTGTCTGACTCTTTGTGACCCCGTGGACCAGAGCACGCCAGGCCCTCCTGTCTTCCAATGCCTCCCAGAATTGGGTCAAATTCATGTTGGTCGTTTCAATGACACTGTCCAGCCATCTCATCCTCTGTCCTCCTCTTCTCCTCTTGCCTTCACACATTCCGAACATCAGGGTCTTTTTCAGGGAGTCTTCTCATGAGGTGGCCAAAGTATTGGAGCCTCAGCTTCAGGATCTGTCCTTCCACTGAGCACACAGAGTTGATTTCTTTCAAAATGGATAGGTTTGTTCTCCTTGCAGTCCAGGGGACTCTCAAGAGTCTCCTCGAGCACCACAATTAAGAAGTATCAATTCTTCAGTGGTCAGCCTTCTTTATGGTCCAGCTCTCACATCCACACATTGCTACTGGAAAAACCATAGCTTTGACTATGCGGACCTTTGTTGGGAAAGTGATGTCTCTGCTGTTTAAGATTCTGTCTAGGTTTGTCATCTCTTTCCTCCCAAGAAGCAGGCGTCTTTGAAATTTGTGGCTGCTGTCACCATCTGCAGTGATCATTGAGCCCAATAAGGTAAAATCTATCACTGCCTCCATATCTTCCCCTTCTATTTGCCAGGAGGTGATGGGACCAGTGACCATAATCTTAATTTTTTTGATGGTGAGCTTCAGACCATTTTTTGTACTCTCCTCTTTCACCCTCATTAAGAAGTTCTTTAATTCCTCCTCACTTTCTGCCATCAGAGTGGTGTCATCTGCATATATGAAGTTGTTGATATTTCTTCTGGCAATCTTAATTCCAGATTGGGATTCATCCAGTCCAGCCTTTCACCTGAGGTATTCTGCATATAAGTTAATTAAGCAGGGAGACAATATACAGCCTTGTCATACTCCTTTCCCAATTTTGAACCAATCAGTTTTTCCATATCTAGTTCTAACTATTACTTCCTGTCCAACATATGGATTTCTCAGGAGATAGATAAGGTGGTCAGGCACTCCAATTTCTTTAAGAACTTGCCATAGTTTGCTGTGGTCCACATAGTCAAAGGCTTTTACGTAGTCAATGTAGCAGAAGTAGATGTTTCTCTGGAACTCTCTGGCTTTCTCCATAATCCACTTTTCCAAACTTGCTGGTTTATTGAGTGTAGCACCTTAACAGCATCATCTTTTAAGATTTTAAATAGTTCAACTGGAATGCCATCACCTCCACTGACCTTGTTGTTAGCCACGCTTTCTAAGGCCCACTTGACTTCACTCTCCAGGATGTCTGGCTCAAGGTCAGCAACCACACTAACTGGGTTGTCTGGGATATCCAGATCTTTCTGGTATACGTAATTTCTCTGTGTATTCTTGCCACTTCTTCTTAATGTTTTCTGCTTCTGTGAGGTCTCTCCCATTTCTGTCTGTTATCATGTCCATTTTTGCACAAAATGTTCCTTTAATATCTCCAATTTTCTTGAAGAGATCTCTGGTTTTTCCCTTTCTATTATTTTCCTCTATTTCTTTGCACTGTTCATTTAAGAAGGCCCTCTTGTCTCTCCTTGCTATTCTGTGGAAGTCTGCATTCAATTTTCTGTACCTTTCCCTATCTCCCTTGCATTTTGTTTCCCTTCTCTTCTCTGCTATTTGTAAGGCCTCGTTGGACAGCCACTTTGCTTTCTTGCATTTCCTTTTCACCTCATTCGCTTAATGGTCAGCTCAGCTGTGTTTTGTGGGATATATCATGTTTCATAATTTTAAACTGGATA
The DNA here is from genome assembly GCF_051106095.1 of Pogona vitticeps. Lineage (NCBI taxonomy): Eukaryota > Metazoa > Chordata > Lepidosauria > Squamata > Agamidae > Pogona > Pogona vitticeps. Next base: position 64,068,655 of record NC_135783.1, on the reverse strand, counting down.
CGGATAAAGAAAGAAAAGACCATAAGTGACACATCCTGACTAAAGTGTGAATTGTTCTGGTTATTTCCAAGCAATGTAAATAAAACTTTCTCAGTGTTCCACAAGATACAGAATTATCTAGAGATGTGCTGCAAAGTAGTATTGATTTCAGTGGCACCGAGCAATCTACAATTGTTCCTATATTTGCAGTCCTGCGTTTCTCTCATGTGGTGGGCCATCCTTCTCAAATTCTCTCTTGTTTTGTGAGATTTGTCACATCAGCATGAACAATAGTGTCTGCATTGAGAGTTGCAGATGTCTCTCTCTCTCTCTCTCTCTCTCTCTGTGTAATCAGATTGATATAGTGTTTCATATTGCATTCCAAAGCGACTTTAAATTCTTCCAAAAGAAGTATTCAGTGGTTTTGAAAATTTCTCCTTCTCGATTCTTGTACATCAAATAGCATAGAGATATTTTAAGCAACGTGATGCATATTTAGGATCTCTGAATGTTCATTAAGAACTGTTTTCTCTGCTGTCAGAAAGTTTTGTTTTGTTTTTAAGAATCAGAAAATTGCAAGAGGTTTCACATCATTGCTGGTTAGAAATTACAGTAGGGGATGTGTGACTGGACTACATTTACCATCTTCCTGAGGCAGCATTGTCAATAGTGAGGGGTGACAGGAATTGTAGTTCAGCAATATCTGGAGGGCCATATCCTTCTCATTCCTGCCCTAAACTTTTGCAAGCGAGGTCATAATTGGTAAACTGGTGTAAGCAAAGAACAGCCTGGAAGATTTACAACATGCCTTTTGTGTTTTCCTGCTTCTCTAATAGGCTCTACAAGCCTCACATTTCTAGCACATGCAATTGTTTAAGCATCCCTCCTTCTGAGACAGTATTGAGATCAAGTGAAGAATACTTCCCCACCATTAATAATATTATTCACCACCTTCTTGCTCTTCATTGGTATCAATCAACTGAACATTTGCTTTCACAGTTATTAACAGATGGTCCTTTCAGCCTATAATTGATTGCTAATTTATCACAATTTATCCACTGTCTCATGCTGGTTAGTGACTGTTATCAATTGCCTTTTTAAATATAAGCAGTAATTGCCATTTATCTATGATGTAACACGTTCTTCTGTTCAGCAGCAAGATGACTCTCTCTAAGAGCACCTGTCTTTTCTGTTTGTTGCCTCTCTTCTTGTAGGGCTGTTTTCCATGTTAAATTTAGATGAGATGGAATGATTCTTACATATCAGTCTTCCTTCTGAAATCTCGTTAATGCATATAAAATCTTCTCATGCAGCAGTTTATGTAAGGTAATAACTATCCCCATTTCTATGGACTGCAATCATATTCCATACTGTCCATTTGTCATTCAGATCATTTGCAAGCTTTTAAGAATACGTGACTGACTTCCACAAAATCTCTCCATTGTCCAGCTGAAGCCATAACAACAAGGTGTCGTGGGCAATAAGGTCTATAGCATATTCAAGCAATTCTGTGGAAAAGGCGTTGCAATCACATGCTGGTGTGGTTACTGGGATGTTGTTTCTTTTCTTTTTTCTCCCTTTCTCCAAGCACAATTGTCTTTGTGGCAGGAAGAAATTCAGCAGATTCTTTTCCCTCTAATATTGGGGATGCAAAGATACAGCTCATTAAGTCAGAGTGCCTATGCCAGGAGTGCAAATCTCTATTTTGTCTCCCAGGAGAGGAGTCAGCCGAGATCAACGAGAGCCTGTATGACCACTGGGGTTAAAGTGCCCTGCTACCCTCATGGCCTTGAGGGTGCTGCACAGTCCCAAAGTATTGCCAGAAGGAGGGGCTGGTAAACCACTTCTAAGTACTTCATACCCAGAAAATTCTGGGAAGGTTGCTGTATGTTGGAATTGATTTGATAGAACATAGGTAAAGATTCCCCTTGACATTTAGTCCAGTCGTGTCCAACTCTAGGGCGAGGTGCTCATCCTCATCTCCAAGCCGTAGAGCCAGCGTTTGTCAGTAGACAGTTTCTGTGGTCACGTGGCCAGCGCGACTAGACACGGAACGCCGTTACCTTCCCACTGTGGTGGTATCTATTTATCTACTCGCATTTACATCCTTTTGAACTGCTAGGCTGGCAGGAGTGATAGAACATAGAAATTAGCAACTAATGATTATACATGGGTCACTTGTTCAATTCTGGCCAGTCACCATATTGTTAAATGTACAAAGCCTTGCCAAAAATCAAGGTGGAAATACAATGTATTATGACTCATACAATATCTATTCCTGCCATCTTCTATGGCAGTGGTCCCCAACCTTGGGCCTCCAGATGTTCTTGGACTTCAACTCCCAGAAATCCTGGACAGCAGAGGTGCTGGTGAAGGCTTCTGGGAGTTGTGGTCCAAGAACATCTGGAGGCCCAAGGTTGGGGACCACTGTTCTATGGGAACTAGCATGAATCAATTAAGAAGTTGTATTTGAATGAGATAAGGGAGGAAAAGACAAACATGTCTGAAAGAAGGAAAATTAAAAAAAAAGAATGATGATTGTTGAAGTGACTTTTCCCCTTTCACAGTCATTACCGTGTTTCCCCAAAAATAAGATAGGGTCTTATAGTAACATGGGCTGGATTATGGAGAAAGCCAGAGAGTTCCAGAAAAACATCTACTTCTGCTTCATTGACTACGGAAAAGCCTTTGACTGTGTGGACCACAGCAAACTATGGCAAGTTCTTAAAGAAATGGGAATGCCTGACCACCTTATCTATCTCCTGAGAAATTTATATGTGGGACAGGAAGCAACAGTTAGAACTGGATATGGAACAACTGATTGGTTGTTTATTAATTTATTAATTATGATAAAAGGAGGAATGTTTTCTCTGCTTTCTGTGGGCTGAATGCTGATTTTTACTATGGAATGTGCAAAGTAAGGTACAGTCGTGCCCCACTGGACGATTACCCCATTTAACGATAAATCCACTTAACGTTGAAGTTTTTGCGATTGCAAAAGCGATTGCAAAACGATGTTCAGATTGCGTTTTTTCCCTTCACATTGATCCGTTCCCTGTTTCGGGAACCGATTTTTCGCTTTACGACGATCAGCAACCAGCCACCAGCTTTCAAAATGCCCCCTGCTGTTTTCTACGACAGATTCCTCGCTATACAAGCACCGAAAATGGCCACCGTATGGAGGATCTTCGCTGGACGAGCAGTTATTCAGCCCATTGGAACGCACTGAATGGTTTCAATGGGTTTTTTAATTTTGTTTGACGTCGTTTTCACTCTACAACAATTTCACTGAAACGAATTAACGTCCTCAAGCAAGGCACCACTGTACGAAGATTTAGTTGTGACAATCTGCCTGGCAAGTCAAACTTAGAAAATACATGACTTATTACTTGATCATATTCAATCAGAACTTTAATATTAAAAGTGGAATTTTACTTTAAAATTAGAAGCTGATTATAATTAATAAGGCTAATTACAGCATAATTTTTATATTTATAATCAAATATGTTAATATCTAAGGAAATAAATGCAGAAGCTTCCCGAGTCATGTATAAAATTTATATCTCATGACAGTGTTATAGTCTGTTTTATTAATTCAAATTGCTAAATTCCGATCTTTTTTCAATGTCTGATAATAGATTTCAAAACTTTGTTGAATAATGTAGTTCCCTAAGACTGTTTTTGGTTTTTGCATACCATACATATAGGAGGATAATGATCAGAATGAGTACAACTGAGGTCCCGTCACCTGACTGCTAAAATTAATATGAAGACGCCTACAAAAAGGTCACTTAAACACCAGAGAGGGAATTCAGAAAGCTGATGGGAATGGAAGGCTCAAGACAGCCAGAATATTATAGTGGATAGTGTGTCACACCTAGGTTCAAATCCCCACTAGGCCATGGATACACCCTGGGGGTGGGGGAAATGGAAAACAATTTCTTATATATCTCATATACCTTTGAATCTCTACTAGGGTAACCATAAATTGCAATTGATTTGGCAGCACATAGCACATACATCATGCAGCAACTATATAAATGTTCTGCACCTACTATAGATTCTGTCTAAAGATTTATTTACTATGTATTTTCAAAAGCAATCCTTCTTTCCCACAGGTCTTGGCTGTCCTTGCTTAGAGACACACACACCCCATAGGGTGCAGGGAATGCTGCAGATATACCAACAACAGTAAGGCACTTTCAAATGAGCTGAAATTTTAAAAAGGACATGTTGAGGAAATGGAAAGGGGTGCATATTTCTAAGGAAGAGTACAAATGAGTAACAACTGGTTGGAGATAAAAGGTCAAGAAAGGCTAAAGCTCAGAATGAGCTCAGACGTACTGAAGTATGGAAAAATATTTGAGATAAAACAATGTTAAAATGTATGTCATAAGAACAAAATGAAATTATATATAAGATTCAAAATGATATTTAACACCAGTAAGATTGATTTGTATGGATGGTAAATTTCACATTTATGTTGGAAATCCATCTGCTGTGCTTGGATCATGGCTTGGGCATGTTGTGAGAATGGCTGATGGTCGGATTCCAAAAGATCTCCTGTATGGAGAATTAGTGCAGGGAAATCACCCCAGAGGGAGACTGCAGCTGTGATACAAGGATATCTCCAAGTGGGATCTGAAGGCCTTAGGAATGGACCTCAACAGATGGGAAACCTTGACATCTGAGCATTCAGCCTGGAGGCAAGCGGTGCATCACGGCCTCTCCCAATTTGAAGAGACCCTTGTCCAGCAGGCCGAAGCAAAGAGGTGGTCCCAGAAGCAGCAAAATCAGGGAGCTGGACAGGGTACAGATTGTACTTGTCTTCAGTGTGGAAGGGATTGTCACTCTCAAACTGGCCTTTTCAGCCACACTAGACACTGTTCCAAGTCCTCGATACAGAGCACGTTACCATAGTCTCTCGAGACTGAAGGATGCCTAAGATGTTGGAGATATGATACTTATGTAGGTGTTTACTTTCATATGTGGTGGGAATGTAAAAATGTATGACATTTTGGGAGTTGGTTTTTGAAGAAATTAACAAAATGTGGGAGTTTAATGTAGTTTACCCCAAAAATAGAACTGTTATTGATAACTGTGAAAGAGAATTAGGAAAGAGAGAGAAAGATGAGAGTGAGCCGTCCCCTCAAATAGAAGCGCAGAAGAAAGAGGAGAGAGAAAGGAGAAGGAAGGATTGGTTGTAAAAGAAATTGAAGGGAAGGAATTGAAGGAGAAGGAAGTAAAAGTAGAGGTCTTTTTGGTAGAGGAAGGGAAAGGGAAAGAGGAGGAGGAGTTAACTCTACTAGTGTGGGAGGAGGATATACAAGATCAGAGGAGAGGGGGAGTTTTCAGTATACCGCGGACTGAGATAAAGAAAGACGAAAGAAGGGGAAAAGAAGGAAAAGAGGAAGAGCTTTGATATGGAAGAATGTGCAGGTTATTAGAAAGCTTTCCGAACTTAAGTGTAGGAGGATTATTACCCGATCCAGATAAAAAAGAAAAGAGGGTGACTGTAACAGCAATTCAAGAATGGATAGTGGCAGTTTTGCCTCAGGGACAAGGTCATCAGAGGAGGGTGATCAGACCAGATTCGACCTGGTCAGCTGCCACGAGAGGGAGACTGGGCCAGGCATCCAGGTTGTGGCACGATATGTGCAGTGAGCAGGGCGCCGCTGAGGAGGCCCACAGACAAAGAACGGTTTGGACCAACCCCTCAATAAACTCTCCTAAATGGCAGTTTGGATTTGTATCTTCTCCCTATGAACAATTACCAGACCTTAGTTCTTTTGATCTTGTTGAAATCATTGTTGAATCACCAAATGTTAGTATAAATAAATCTGTTAACTATTCAAACGGATCTCCGTGGTTATTTCCCAACAAAAAAGAGGAACTGCTTCAGTCTCCTAACAAACTCAATCACAATAACAAACATAGTATCAGCAGCAAGATTATTTATAGTTAAAGATGGAAATTAAAGCATGCATTTTAATTAAATTAATGGTATGGAGAAGTATGGAATATCGCTATTAATGATTAACTTGTGATACTAAGTTTTAAAAGGCATTGACAAATAAAAATACCTTTAATGATATTTGGGGAGTGTTTATTGACTATATATTAATTAAAGGGAAGGGTCATGTACTGTCAAAACAATCAATGCAATTTTGGAAGAGAAATGTGGCATCATAAATGAAACAAATGTAGCATATCTTCAAAAGGTCCTGGTGGAGGGGGGCATTTTGTGTACGTATGTATTTTGTTTTTTATTTATTAATTTTGTAATTTTTTGGGGGTATTAGAGTCAATTAAAATACTTTTTAGAAAAAGAATAAGCTCAGACTTGTAACAGAGATTAAAAAACAAAAATACTTCCCCCCAGCTTTGCTTGGAGCAAGAGGAGAAGCAAGAAAGTGACAGGTTAGCTGCATGGAAAGACTGAAGAAATGCTAGTAGATGACAGAGATAAGGCAGAATGCTCAACCCCTAACTTGCCTTCATCTTCTCCTAAAAACAAAGAAGTGCATACCCTAGCACAAGCAGAATAAAGGAAGCAGTGAGGTGGTTGCTGAAGAAGATAGCTAAAGAGTTGGAAGAGGAATACCTAACTGCATTAATTGAATCCAAGCCCCCAGGGCCAGATAAATTGCATAAGTAATCTCAGATCCCCTGTACAGTATATAAACTGAGAATTCTTGCAGAACAGATGAGGTCTCAGAAGACTGGAAGCAGGCGAATGTCTTCCTCATCTTCAAAGTTAAGGGGGAAAAATCCATGTAATTTCTGAAGAGTCAGATTGACATCAGGAAAGATTCTAGAACAGATATTAAACATTCTTTGAGCACTAAGAAGAGAATACGATTATTTCTAAAATTCTTTTACATAGGTAAATAGTTATTTTTGTTATTTTCTTTATTTATTTCTTTATTTTTCTTTATTTACAACAACGGTTGTATTTCCTAAGGACTCTTAGAAAGCAACAATTGACTGAGAGTTTGTTAATCACCTTCTATCGGAGTTCGATTGAGAGCATATTATCCTACTGTCTCTGTGTATGGTTCACGAGCTGCACAGTGGCAGAGAAAAAGGCAATTCAAAGGGTGATTAAGACGGCCCAAAACATCATTGGCTGTTCACTCCTCTCTTTGGAAGAACTGTATAAGAACAGATGCAAGAGGAAGATATCTAACATACTGAAAGACTCCTCTCATCTGGGACATCAGCTCTTTAAATTATTACCATCGAGAAGGAGATTCAGGGTATTGAAAGCAAGGACAAGCAGATTCAAGAACAGCTTTTACCCAAGTGCAGTATTGAGTTTAAATGCGGGGTCATAGGTTTTTGGTGGAATTTTAATTGCTGGGAGAAATGGGGTATCTATATTTGTATGGTGAGTGTTGTGTATATTTTTAACTTTTTTTGTTGTGGTGTTGTCCAGTTTTACCTTGGGGAAGAGCACCTCATTTCGTTGCACCCACTTGTGAGTGCAATGACAAATAAATTTCTTATGTCTTATGTCTTATGTCTTTCTTTGAAAACAAGAAAATGATTACTTCCGTCTAAAAATGAGATTAACATTAGCTGCAAGAACCACATACAATCTCACAAATATAGTTATATACACAGGGTAAATATCTTGACTTTAAAAATGTGAGAATTTGTGGTAAGGTATACTTATAGATTATAATGGGATGTGGTGGCACTGCAGGTCAAACCGCAAAAGCCTCTGGGCTGCAAGGTCGAAAGATCGGCAGTTTGAATCCATGTGACGGAGTGAGCTCCCATCACTTGTCACAGCTCCTGCCACCCTAGCAGTTTGAAAGCGTGTAAAAATGTGAGTAGATAAATAGGTACCACCATGGTGGGTAGGTAATGGTGTTCTGTTTCTAGTTACGCTGGCCACGTGACCACGGAAACTGTCTATGGACAAATGCTGGCTCTATGGCTTGAAAATGGGGATGAGCACTGCCTCCTAGAGTTAGACACGACTGGACAATTGTCAAGGGAAACCTTTACCTTTACCTGTATTTATAGATTAGTCTGTGTAGTAAAACATGTGTTTACAACAATATAGAAAGAACATTGTGAAAGAATTATAGCCAGATATGCTGACACAAAGGCCACGGATTAAGATGCCTGAGTTGACTCCTGACTGAAGCTTTTTCCATGTTTTGAAAGTAATATTTTGTGGTCCAACAAACCGACTGGTGACCATAAACAAGCCTTAAATTCAAGTCAAGGTGTGTGTGAGGGGCCCCTGCAGCCTCTTCTGTGACAACACTGAAAGTAGATGCTGGAACAGGCTCTTTTACTGAGCAGCAGAACTTTTAAAGGGTCACCAGGGGTATTAACATTAAACTCAGGGCACCATGGAGTTGACTTCACTCCTCAGTCTTTGGGGCAGTGCCTCTGGATAGTCACTTATTGGGGGGAACCCCACCTTCTCTACCAGGTCAAAGATGCCTTGCAGGTATATCAGGGTTCCTCAACCAGGGTATTTTTTTTTACAAGCCATCAGGTGTCCCTGGAGGTGGGTGACAAAGGCTCCCTCCCCAATCATTCCCCTGTAGTTCCCATCAGCCTGTAGATATGGCAATACTTCTACATGACTCAGATGAATTCCACATATACCCATCTGGTGTCTTCCACATAGTGGAGTGGAGGACACAGAGGAGTGGGAGGCTGACCTTCATGCGAGCAGGAGGGAGGCTGACTGTGGGACTTCTCTGGCAAGGCTGCATGCCCTTGGTGCTTTTTCTGCCAGCAATGTCTGCTCCTGGTCCTCGAGCCTCCTAGCATCTCAGCACTTGGCCTGGTCCCAGGAGACCATGGTGGATTCCTCCCAGCAAATAAGTAGCTTGGTCACATTTACAGATTGTCTCCTATCAAGCCTTTAACTTTTCTGGCAGTGACAGCACGTCCTGAACCTTGCATGCCTCCCAATCCACCGTGTCCACCCAACAGTCCTCTTCTGTCATCCCCTCCTCCTTAAATACACATCCCACCATTGCCACACCAGTAGACTTTAGGATGTAATCTGCTTCCTCCTCACCTGTGCCTCAGTCCACAGGTGAGCTGCAGGTAGCATTATCTGAGAAGGGGGGGGACTCACTCTTGTGGCCAGGGGTACTCACACTGGTCCCACAGTGTGACCACATGGAATGTTGTCCCAAGTCAACATGAACTTCTCTGTGCTGCACATGAACAGTTAACTCACTGCAATGGCCCACAGAGAAAAGTTAATTACCCCATGAAGGAGCATTTCAAGTCTCCATACATCACAGTTCCCCCTCCTCAGTCACTATCACCACCCTCTTATCTATTCCTTTAGCAGGCATCTCAATTCCTTACTTTTAAAAAAATTAATCTAGTGAAATAATGCTGAATTTATGAGACACAGCATTTGCATCAAAGCTGTATCAATTTAGTGCTATAGTTGATAACTAGGAGAAAGTTACATTAAATACTGTATATATTTTAAAATACAGTTTACAAATTGCATTGCAGTTGTAGTCCTTACCAGTGCTAACAGAGGGCAAAAAGAATAGATTTTATCCCACACTTTGCACCATTCTGTGCATAGTCAATGATGTAATTTGGACATACCCAACAACTGCCCCAAAGGACTGATACAGGGAATCAGACAAGTGAAGAGCAAAACAAAATAATGCAGACAGAAACGCTATAGAAAAATACAGCCCAGTTGGCCAAACAAAGTATATTGTACTTTGCTCATGTCAAAAGATTGGATCTACTCATGATTTGTGCAACTTGTTGACAGAATAAATATCAAAAGAAACATTGAGCAACATGGCACAAACAGTGGGACAAATAGATGTCTGGTCTCTCCCTTATGTTTGCTACTTGTGACTCACGTAATAAAAGAAAATGCATCACTAACAAAAGTACACAAAAGATCTGCATAAATGTTGCATATCCTAATTTTGTATTTAGATACACATTTAGAAAGAGCTACTGTAAATAAAAAGGGACGTGGCGGCACTGCGGGTTAAACCACACAAGCCTTTGTGCTGCAAGGTCAGAAGACCAGCAGTCTTAAGATCAAATCCACACGACGGAGTGAGCTCCCGTTGCTTGTCTCAGCTTCTGCCAACCTAGCAGTTTGAAAGCATGTAAATGCAAGTGGATCAATAGGTACCACCACGGTGGGAAGGTAGTGGCGTTCCGTGTCTAGCCGTGCTGTCCATGTGACCACAGGAACTGTCTACGGACATATGCTGGCTCTACGGATTGGAGACAGGGATGAGCACTGTGCCCTAGAGTTGGACACAACTGGACTAAATGTCAAGGGGAACCTTTTTACCTTTACTTTTTACTGTAAATTTAATAGAAAAACGATCTCAGTAGAGAGAAGATGACTATGATCAGGTGACTTGTGTGCCATCTCAGTATGTTGTCCAGATGCTAACATCAAGGCCTTGCTCTTCCTTCTTATAGTTCTTTTTAATATGTAAGGAAGCACTGACTGCTTTCAAAGCTTTTCTCCTCTACACCACACCATTTATCTTCTACTACAGACATTCTTTGTCCTGCTTCTCTCAGGTAGATCTAGATCTGACCCACTGACCCTTGCAGTTTGGCTAGAGCTGATTTAATTGTTTTAACATCTGCACAAATGTATGCAGGAGAGCTGATACCTGTAAGGATTTTTCCATCTTTGGATGGGGGTTAATGATGTGCCTTTACTGCAGTTCTCTAATCTTCTACCAATCCTCTTTATTACTGTGGGTTGCAGTTATGCTTGCCTATCATATTAGAGGCCCCCATTTAAGGCCTCTAGCAGCTGGTTGCCAACCTCCACTAGGCCTGTAGCCATAAAGCTGTTGGCTAGGCTTACCTTAGACCTACATTGGTGCCTCAACTTACAAACGTCCCTACTTACGACCATTTCAAGTTACGACCAGCTCCAGCTGCAAAATTTTGCTTCTACTTGCGACCGAAGCTTCCACTTACGAACAGAAAAAGGCAGGGGAAAAAGGTGGGAAATTCAAATTTCTAACTGTAGGTGGTGAAAGAGGCTGCTTCTTTGTAGCTCTTTTGTCCCAGCAGTTAAGAGTGTGTGTCAGAGGAGGCTTCGGAACTGCCTGGCTTCTGCTTTTGATTGAGTGTGTACCTGTCTGCAGGGAGGCTTTGGAACTGCCCGGTGTGACAAACCCAGACCTACTGGGATATGCCACAGTTTCACTAAGCTGCCACCAACCATTCCCTGTAAGGAGTCACACAGACCAGGAATGGATTTTCAACAAATAAAAGAATAAGGTTTATTTAAAGAACACACAGGGAAAAATAAAAGGATCAAGTGAATAAGATACAGTAACGTGGCTTAGTCTCAATCATACATACACACAGTTTGGTTCACACAGAACACTTAACTTGAAGCACAGACCCTGAACCTATCAGTTCTGGCTAACCATACAGACACCTGAACCTATCAGGTTGGTACTGACTGACACACAGTAGTACCCTGTCTGACACACAGACTCCCACTCAAGCTTCTTCTCTCAGCTTTTCCTCCAGCTTCTTCTCCTAACCTTCTCCACACACGCTCCACATATATATACAGTACAGCCCCTCCTCCTGATGTCCCGCCTTCCACTCCCCATAGGATGGAACTTTCCCTCCAAACCCATGACAGACAGGTAACATCAGTGCTGTATGTAACACCTCCCCTCTTTATAAGTTGTTTTGTAGGGGGAAAGCTAAGGTGCTTTTCACCAAAAAACAACCTGGACCCAAAACAAACAAAAACAGTCATATAATAACATACAATACCATACTTACTTATACTTACACTCTATTAGGCATTTAAACATTTACCATTAACAATACATCAAGTTACCTTTATTCATACAAACCAACATGTTTAATAAAGAGACACATTTGACTTTTTGTCATCAAAATATATACATAGTCCATGTTTCTTTCGCCGTCTTCATTCTTCAGGTCTTCTTGACAAGGCGTCAGCAACACAGTTCACTGACCCTCTGACCACCTTCACTTCAAAGTCATAGTCTTGCAGATTTAAAGCCCACCTCATAAGTTTGCTATTGTGGGTTTTCATTGTCTTTAACCATTGCAGTGGTGAATGGTCAGTGCACAGAATAAAATGTCTTCCCCAGATGTAAGGCTTGGCCTTCTGGATCGCGTAGACTATGGCCAGGCACTCCTTCTCCACGGTTGCCAAATGTCTCTCACCTTTCTGGAGTTTCCTACTCAGGTAGGACACTGGATGCTGGTCACCATTCTCATCCTCCTGGCAAAGAACTGCTCCTACCCCGCTGTTAGACGCATCGGTGTAGATGATGAACTCCCGGTCGAAGTCTGGAGCACGCAGCACTGGATAGTTGATGAGCGCCTCCTTCAACCTCTGGAACGCCTCCTCACAGTCGCTGGTCCACGGGATGCGGTCATCAGCCTTCTTCCTCGTCAGATCGGTCAGCGGAGCCGCAATCTCGCTAAACCTCGGGATGAACTTTCTGTAGTAGCCCACCAACCCAAGAAATGATTTGACTTTTTTCTTGGTGTTGGGTCTAGGCCAATCACGAACTGCTACTAACTTAGCCTCTAGGGGTTTTATCACTCCTCCCCCTACTATGTGACCCAAGTATTTTATTTCTGGGCTACCCAGCTGCAGTTTGTTCTCTTTGCAGGGCCTAGGCCAAAGCACTTCCTCCCCTGGGTTAAAGTGCCTCTCCCTGCCTTCCTGGTCATCCCAAGCTTTCTTTCTGACCTTTTGAGCTTGCAGGGTCTCTGCTGCTAGCTCTAGGTTTCTCTTTATGTCATTCATCAAGGTGTCTATGTATGTCACAACATCTTGTGGGTCATCCTGGGTGATCTGCTCCCAATTTTGTTTGATCAAATCAAGGGGCCCTTTCACCCTTCTCCCAAATAAAAGTTCAAACGGACTGAACCCGGTACTGGCTTGTGGCACTGATCGATAAGCAAACAAAAGGGATTGCAGCTTCTGGTCCCAATTGTTTGGATTCTCTGCCAAGTAAGCCCTAATCATGCGCATTAGAGTCCCATTGAACTTCTCAGTTAACCCATTACTTTCAGGGTGATAGGCAGTGGTTTCCTTGTGCTTAATTCCACAGATTTGCCATAACCGTTTCATGAGCTTCGATGTGAACGATGCGCCCAAATCTGTGATTATTTCTGAGGCAAATCCCATCCTGGACATATACCCCACCAAGGCATCTGCCACTGTGTTAGTTTCAATGTTAGTCAAGGGAATGGCTTCAGGGTACCTCGTGGCATGGTCCACAATGGTGAGAATGAACCTGTTCCCCCTCTTTGTGGCCTTGGGCAAAGGTCCCACAATATCCACCCCTATGCATTTGAACGGAGTGTCAATCACAGGCAAAGGGCACAACTTTGCTTTGGTCCTGTCGTGGTTATTCCCCTGCCTTTGACACACATCACATTGTTTACAGAATTCTTTGATCTGCTTCCCTATTTCAGGCCAGTAAAAATTCTGTGTGATTCTCTGCTGTGTTTTGTTCACCCCTAAGTGCGCAACAAACATGTCAGAGTGCCCCCTTTGTAAGATCATGGGGCGATACTTTTCAGGTACCACTAGCTGACTTCGGATCCCATCTCCCCCTTTTGAGATATTCCTCAGGGTCTCTCTATACAAAATTCCCTTTTTCTCATGAAATCTCACTGGGGTTTCAGGTGTTAGCTGGGCGTCTGTCACCTGTTCAAAACATTTTTGGAGAGTGGCGTCTGCCTTTTGCTCTTGGCCAAATCGGCTGTCTGTGGTTAAGGTTTCCACCACAGCTTCTGAACTCCCCTCTGCTTCCGTCTCTGGCTCATCATTACCCCCCTGAACTGTCCCCGTGGTGGCTTGTGAACGTGTAATCACTAGCACCCGTTTCACATGTTCAGCCAGGTCATTTCCCATGAGCACGGCTGCTGGCAGAGTCGATGAAATCGCTAGCCGCCAAACTCCCCTCCAGCCTTGAAAGTTCACAGGTACCTCCGCTACTGGCAGTGAGATCACCTGCCCCTCAATCCCTGCCACCTTCATGCTCTCATTTGGGATTATATATTCCCTAGGAATAATATCTGGATGGCACAGGGTCACCTGGGAACAAGTGTCCCTCAGCCCCCGATACTGATGGTCAAGTATTCCTACGTCCACCCCTGCTGTTTCAAACAACTGAGAATCTGTTCTCACGAGCAAGCAGCGCTTGACCTCCACAAGAGGACCATTTTCCTCAGCCTGATCAGCAGATGTAACTGTTCCAGATTGAGTAGCCATGGCAACAGGCTCCCTCAGTGACAAGGGGCTTTGCTCTTTCTGGACACAGAACACAGCTTTTGGCTTGGTTCCACTCGAATCCTGAGGCACAATTCCTTTTAGCTGCTTTAATTTCTCACACTCTGAGATTAGATGGCCCTTTCCCTGACAGAAATAACATTTTCTGCTGTACTTGGAGTCTTTCTCATCTGGTTTTGGTTTTCCCTTCAAAATCTGGTTCCTGGACTGGCTCTGCCCAGAAGTTTTATCAACAAAATGGCCGCCCATTTTTGGCGGGCTCTGAACTAACCCTTTGGAGTACTTAGGGTCCCATGTTTCCCTCATGTTTTCTTCAGAATAATTCAGGTTTTGACGTTGTGCCTTAACCTGTGTGCCTTCTTTTGGTTTCTTTTCCAGCTCCTTTTGCTTAGCCTCAAACTCAGCCCTGATCTGTAAAATTTCTTCCTCAGCCCTAGCTTTTATCTCTTTTACTTTTTCTTCAGTCTTATCTCTGATTTCTTTTAATTTAATGTCTTTTTGCTGATTATATTTTTCAAGATCTTGCTCACTTTGTCTGGTCTGAGCCTCATACTTTTCTCTTTCCGCAGTTTCTTCAACTGATAAACTGTTGTTTCTCTTATTGAGGAATGTTAATTCTAATTGTGCCATTCTAATTTGATGTTTCAGTTCCATCACTTTCATCCTCATGGCTATTTCCCTTTTCCTGGCATCTGCCTCTGCCTGTCTGATTTCAGCTCTTTCTCTGGCCTTCCTCTCCCTCACCCTCAGCTCATGCTGTTGGGCTAGGAGCATTTTTCTGAGTTCTGGGTTCTGTTCTCCCGTGCTGTCCTCCTGCACTGAGCCAAATTCATCCTCAGAACCTTGGTCTACCTGGGGGTCTTTCACTTCACCCATTTCTGCCATTTGGCTTCGAGTCAAGGGCATAATCCCCCCCCCCCAGAACAGGCTGCTTTCAAAAGTCAAGCCTCAAAATAAAGCGACCACTTTTTTTTTTCTTTTGCCTCAGAACCAGCTTTCTATAGATTACTGCTGTTCTTCAGCACTAACTTGCAACAGTTGCGAGCCAGAGTCTACCCCCCTCTGCTAGGCCTCTCAGCAGGCAGGCTAGATCACTGCTACTACACAGTTTTGCCTCAGCTTTTTTCCCGCCAAAACAGGCTGCCTCAGAGCACCCTAATCTAGTCTCCCCAGTTGGCATGTTCTTCCACTAGCGCACCTCCCCGTGAGGTACACCTAGAAGATTAGCTACGCGCCTCAGATTGTCCCTGACTAGACCCCCCTTGCTCTGGGCACACTTGCCAAGGCTTTGCTGTACCACTGGACAACTGGACCAGTCGTATCCCACACGCTGGACACCAATCAATGTGACAAACCCAGACCTACTGGGATATGCCACAGTTTCACTAAGCTGCCACCAACCATTCCCTGTAAGGAGTCACACAGACCAGGAATGGATTTTCAACAAATAAAAGAATAAGGTTTATTTAAAGAACACACAGGGAAAAATAAAAGGATCAAGTGAATAAGATACAGTAACGTGGCTTAGTCTCAATCATACATACACACAGTTTGGTTCACACAGAACACTTAACTTGAAGCACAGACCCTGAACCTATCAGTTCTGGCTAACCATACAGACACCTGAACCTATCAGGTTGGTACTGACTGACACACAGTAGTACCCTGTCTGACACACAGACTCCCACTCAAGCTTCTTCTCTCAGCTTTTCCTCCAGCTTCTTCTCCTAACCTTCTCCACACACGCTCCACATATATATACAGTACAGCCCCTCCTCCTGATGTCCCGCCTTCCACTCCCCATAGGATGGAACTTTCCCTCCAAACCCATGACAGACAGGTAACATCAGTGCTGTATGTAACACCCGGTAAGGTAATGTGCTGCTTTTTGCTTTTTAAAAACTGTTATGGGTGGTTTTTGAAGCGTGGTTTTGGGCTGGGGGGGTTATGTTTCTGTGCTGTGATGGGTCTTGGGGGGTTTGTTTGTTTTTTGTTTTCCCCCATTTCTGATGGGTCTTGGGGGGTTTGGTTGCTTTTTGCAGTGTTATTCCCCATTTCCAATGGGTCTTGGGGGGTTGTTTGTTTTTTGTCCCCCCCCAATTTTCCAATGGGTCTTGGGGGGTTTGGTTGCTTTTTGGAGTGTTTGTCCCCCATTTTCAATGGGTCTTGGGGTTTTGTTTGTTTGTTGGTGCTTTGCTTTTTCCCCATTTCTGATCTGTCTTGCATGCTTTGCTTGCTTTTTGCATTGCTCTTTACCAATTTCTGATGTGTCTTGCATGCTTCGTTTGCTTTTTTCATTGCTATTTCCCCATTTCCGATCTGTCTTTCATGCTTCGTTTGATTTTTGCATTTTTTTTCCATTTCCGATCTGTCTTGCATTCTTCGTTTGCTTTTTGCATTACTTTTTCCACATTTCCATCTGTCTTGCATGCTCTGCTTGCTTCCCCCCCCCCCCCCCGCTTCAGCCAGAAGAGATTAATTTCATTTCCAATGGGTCTTGCAGTGATTTTTGTTTGGTGATTTTTTTCTTCATCTGGAACGGATTAATTGCATTCCAATGCATTTCAATGGGAAATGGTCCTTCAACTTATGACCATTTCGACTTATGTCCATCTTCCAGAACGGATTAAGTTTGTATGTCAAGGCGCCACTGTATAACTGTAATCAGTTACAGGCCTCTGTTAGGATTCTAGTGATGAGCAGTGGTTGCATGAGATCAAAAGATCAAATGCAGCAAAATCAGAGGAAAGAGTAATATACATTTACGATAAGAGAAAATACAGCAGCCCTCTCTCCTTTAGGCTCAGAAATGCTGGCAAACTAGATGGGTGAAGTCTGGAGTTTACCCTCACAGGTCAGTCCACATCGCCATCTTGGCAGGAAGTCATGGTGATTTTTAAACAGAAGTTGAACTAGACTATCCTTCAAACAGAGACACTTCTTCTGTGAAGCTGGAAAGGTGAGAACCCTAATTCCAGTGAAAATATGTTGTTGATCTTAGTTCCAGTGTAGATTAGCAGAATCAGCTAAGAATGAGGGCAGAGAGAGAACTACTAGCTTTAACCAGTAATCGTTTTGCACAAAGCTTATAACAGGAAGTCCTGCTTTATGAAGTGTTTTGTTTCTGACACTGTTTTCCTGCTATTGTTGCTGGTAACAGCAATGTCCCAGAAGTCTAGAGTCAGCAATTTTGCTTTGTATCTTTGTTCAACTGATAAAGAATCCCAGCGGGCTTTAGAATGCAATACGGTTTACCTACATTCTCACTTTTAAGTAAAGCACTATTTTTTTCCACATTAAATGTTGATTTCCAAATTAGCAGTGCCCATGTAAGCCTTCTGAGTCAGAAGTGTCTGTAACAATGCCAATAAAAAATATTAACAGCATCTAGCACAAAGAGCTAGAGACGTACAGATATTTTAGTACAGTTGTGCCTCAACTTACGACTATAATCCGTTCCAGAAGATGGACGTAACTCGAAATGGTCATAGGTCAAAGCATGCATTCCCATAGGAATGAATGGGAATGCGATTAATCCATTCTGCCCCCCAAAAATACCCCTCAAAATAAAATAAAAATATAACACTGCAAGCCCGATAGGAACACGCTGGGGCTGCAAAACAAACAAACAAACAAACAAAAACAAAAAACCCAACAACCCAAAAATAAACAAAGCAAGTCTCACGCTGGGACTGCAAAAAAAAAAAAATCACAGAAACATAGCGCCCCCCCCAGCCCAAACCCACTCAGAACAGTTTTTAAAAAGGAAAAAACAGCACTTTACAGGCAGTCTGAAGCCTCCTCCGATGGCATTCACTCCCCGGCTGCTGCCGAGGCGGCAGGGCCAGGCATAGCAGAGGGCGAGGCCAGGGTGAGCAGCCGGAGGTCCCGGCCAGGAGGAGCCTCTCCTTCCAGCAGGGTACGGGCGCAGCCACGATGGCAGCCCAGCCCAGTGGCTGCTTGTCGGGGCTCCTCGCTACCCTCTGCGGGGCTGATGCTGCCACTGCATCTGGTCCCGGTCCTGTGGTGCCAAGGACTGAGCGCAGCCCACCAGGAAGGAGGCGGCAGCATGGGAGGAACCTTCCTCTACGATCAGGGCCCCCTCCACCCTCGTGCCAAAGACCGGGACCCGGCAGCGGCGGCCCCGCAGAGAGCGGCAAGTAGCCCCAACGAGCAGCCCAGGAGCCGCCCACTGACAGAGAAGGAGAGCCACCCTGCCACCGCCTCCCCCCGCCGCTGCATCCCTTTCCCGGTACATTACTATAAAAGTTACAGTAAACATTCCCCTGACCCCCTGCTCTAACCATTGGGGGAAAAGAACTACAAAGAAGCAGCCTCTTTGCCACCAACGGTTAGCTATTTGAATTCCCCACATTTCCCCCCTGCCTTTTCCTGGTCGTAAGTGGAAGCCCCAGCCGCAAGTTGAAGCAAAATCTGGTGGCCAGAGCTGGTTGTAACTCAAAATGGTCGCAAGTTGGGACATTCGTAATTCAAGGCACCACTGTATTATCTGAAAATGGACTTTTCACTAAGTTGGTGAGGAGGACCAAAATAGGTATTTAAGAGTAGCATCCCTTTGTCATAATGATGAGGGAAATAAAGGACAATAAAAATAAAAATACTTTACAGTAACAGGAGTTAGTTTTAACTGAGCAAATACGTCTTCCTTTTTTTTTAACTCAAAAACTTGTATTTTAAACAGTAAAAATTAAAGTTGGAAGGCACACACCAACAGCAACATATTTTCTGGCCATTGGTGCTAATTTCCTAATGATGCATCCACACCCTCTCATGGCTTACCAGAAACAGACCTCACTGAATCGATGCCTCCATTGACTTACTAAGAGGAAAAGCAACATTTACGTTTATCTGTCTCAAGGAGCTGTTGAGCCTTAATTAGTGCTTGGGTTTTTTTTTTTTACAAAAGCTATTTAAGAATCATAGTTACTAGGTTCCTCACATATACACACATCTTTAGAAACCTTTTATGTAAGCTAATTAGAATAGTGGAACACATACTGTGCTGGTACTAAATGCTGCCTTTTGATCATATATTATTGCAGTTAAGCTAACCATTTTGTTTAGATCAGTCTAAGAGCTATCTTACATTTGGTGAAGAATGAACAAAGTGAAATATTACATTGCCAAGGACAAAGTTCCTTTCTCTAAGATTTTAGTAGGAATGTTTAATAACACAAAACTGACTATTCAAATGCATGAAGATCTTGGATGTACCACAGTGTGCCAATGCTAAGATTTGGAAACAACAAAGTAGCATGTTGGATTTGGCATTTTGTTTTCTTTTTCATATCTGTATTTTGACTTGCTACAATTTTCCATTTTAGGAACAGGTTAGACTGTTGCTGTTAAATAAGTTACACTTGTGATTCTTTGACTTAATTATTAGAGCAGTGGATTAGATCAGTGGTTCTCAAACATGGATCCCCAGATGTTGTTGGACTACAACTCCTAGAAATCTTTGCCAGTAAAATGAGTGGTGAGGGCTTCTGGGAATTGCAGTCCAAGAACATCTGGAGATTCCAGTAGGAGAACAACTGGATTAGAGCAGCAGTCAGAAGTTTGAATCCCCACTGTGCTGTCCAGGAGGGAGGGCGGTTAAGATTACCTGGAATATATGTGAGTGATGAATTGTTGGATAGCTCAGTGTTTTAGGCATCTGAATGCAGAGCTAGAGGCTGGGTTCCCCACTGTGCCTCCTTGACAGGGGCTGCACTCAGTGATCCATAGGGCCACTTCAAGCTTTGCAATTCTAAGATGATGGCAATGACAATGATGGCTAAGTGTCCTACCTGTGGGGCCTTGGGTAAGCTGCATGGTCCCAGATCACTTCTGAGTATTTTATACCTAGAAAATACTATGGGGGGCTTCATCAGTCAGGAGCATTATTATTATTATTATTAATTATTATTGTTGTTTTGTTGTTGTTGTTGTTATTATTATTATTATTATTAATAATAACAATAACAATAACAACAAAACAACAATAATAATTAATAATAATAATAATTAATAATAATTAATAATAATTAATAATAATTAATAATAATAATTAATAATAATTAATAATAATTAATAATAATAATAATAATAATAATAATAATAATAATAATAATAATAATAATAATAATAATAATAATAATAATATCCATTACAAGTGAGGGACCTCTCTTTCTCTGGCTAGTTGGCTAGGAAGGCTGGTGGTACAGTGTTACTGCAGTCATTGAAAAGGAGGAAGAAGGACACTTACGTCAGAATTATTCCACTTACTCTTGAATTTGGCTTCTTTTCCATTTACAACTCCTCAGGTAACAAAGAAAATAACAGGGAACTGGGAAGAAGCTAAATGGTGTGATCTCCAACTACCAAAACTCCTACCCAGGTCTTCAATATTTGGACTACTAGCATACCTGCACCTACAGGTTTTCTTTATAAACATGAAGAATACTGCTATGCCCTTTTAAAATTATACTGGAGATGGAGGTAACAGGTGGTACTAGAAAGGCAGTTTTAGTACTGTTTGAGGTGCTCAAAGAAATCCAGTGTTTCAGATATGAATTACTTCGCTGTGTGCTGGTCATTCTGCAGTACTGCATCAATAGAATAGATACTGGATCAACTAAGTATAAGTAAAAATATGCATATTGGAAAAGGCAAAGAACAGATTCTCATCTATTTTGCATGAAATTAATTGATCTTCAGCTACCTCTGATTGTTTGATCTGTTCTCTTCAGCCTTTGAGAAGAGATTTGCAGAAATACAAAAATTCCTTTAAAATAATTTTTAAAATATACAGGGCTGCATCCAATAGTGACATCCTCTTAGCAGACAACCCTTTCACTTAGGTGAGAAGCCTATCCTCAGTTTTCACAGATTCCTCCCACCCCCACCCCTACTGCAGCCCTTTAGACCATGTCCCGTTCCTAATCCAAGATTCCACCAATCTTTGTATGAAAGATTTGAGAGAGGACTCATTCCTGCTAAAACCTCAAGTCAATACCTTCAATGAACAGAAGCATAAACATTTTTATGATTAATTATGTTGAGATTTTATTACAAGTGTACAACACATTTGTTGAGTGCAGTCTGGATCCCCAACAAGCTTCCATCTACACTGCACTTTTAAAAATAGTATTCAAATCAGTACTCAGTACTCAGCTTTGTTGTTTAGTCGTTAAGTCCTGTCCGACTTTTCGTGACCCCATGAACCAGAGCATGCCAGGCTCTCCTGTCCTCCACTGCCTCCTGGAGTTTGGTCAAATACATGTTGGTAGCTTCGATGACACTGTCCAAACATCTCATCCTCTGTCATCCCCCTCTCATCTTGCCTTCACTTTCCCAACATCAGGATCTTTTTCAGGGATTCTTCTCTTATGAGATGGCCAAAGTATTGGAGCCTCAGCTTCAGAATCTGTCTTTCCAGTGAGCACTCAGGGTTGATTTCCTTCAGACCAGAAAGGTTTGTTCTCCTTGCAGTCCAGGGGACTCTCCAGCACCACAATTCAAAAGCATCAATTCTTCGGCAGTCAGCTTTCTTTATGGTCCAGCTCTAACTTCCATACGTTGCTACTGGAAAAATCATAGTTTTGACCATGCGGACCTTTGTCGGGAAGGTGATGTCTCTGCTTTTTAAGATGCTGACTAGGTTTGTCATTACTTTCCTCCCAAGAAGCAGGTGTCTTTTAATTTCGTGGCTGCTGTCCCCATCTGCAGTGATCATGAAGAAAGTAAAATCTATCACTGCCTCCATAGCTTCCTCTTCTATCTGCCAGGAGGTGATGGGACCAATGGCCATGACCTAAGGTTTTTTTTATGGTGAGCTTCAGACCATTTTTGGCGTTCTCCTCTTTCACCCTCATTAAGAGGTTCTTTAATTCCTCCTCACTTTCTGCGATCAGAGTGGTATCTGCATATCGGAGGTTGTTGATATTTCTTCTGGCAATCTTAATCCCAGTTTGGGAGTCCTCCAGTCCTGCCTTTCACATGATATTTTCTGCATATAAATTAAATAAGCAGGGGGACAATATACAGCCTTGTTGTATGCCTTTCCCAATTTTGAACCAATCAGTTGTTCCATATCCAGTTCTAACTGTTGCTTTCTGTCCTACATATAGATTTCTCAGATTGATAAAGTGGTCAGGCACTCCCACTTCTTTAAGGACTTGCCATAGTTTGCTGTCGTCCACACAGTCAAAGGCTTTTGCATAGTCAATGAAGCTGAAGTAGGTATTTTTCTGGAACTCTCTGGCTTTCTCCTTAATCCAGTGCATGTTAGCAACTGAGCTAGCACAGCCATTTGAATCATTATGTAATTACTATGCACCAGTGTTACATTGCTCCATTAGGAATTGTCAGTGCATACTGACAAGTGGTAGAGCTTCTCACTCCATTGAAACTTTGACTTTTTAAAAGTTTTGCATTATTAATTTTTTGCATTTCCTATTATGCCACTTCAGTGTAGGAAATAACTAGGTTTGAAAATCAGTAGCAGCAAGACTCCATCCCTTTACCATTCCAGAACCTTTGTATTTCTGATATTGCAGTTCACATCCAAGTTGAACATTATAAAGGCGGGGTGGTGGTGGTGAAGAATACAGCTGTTCTCTCTATAATGCACTAATGTCTGTCAAAGTAACTTATTAAACTTAAAGTACACATTCACTGATAAAGCATTTTACTCTAAACTTATCTTAAACTAGATACTGTTTTAACCACTTAATGGTATCCATCAAACATTTAGTATTGTACAAAAATTCAAAAGAGGAAATGAATTGGTTTGCAGTATTCTCTCATAAGAATACTTCAGCATAGGCTTCTTCTGGTCCTTTAAGACACAGATGAACACTCATGGAAAATAACGGTTTCAAGCTTCTTCGCTTTGCATTTAAGATGTCAAGGCTTCTGTCACTCTTTTTTGTTCTACTTTTGCAAAACTGTAATCTAAGAATTCAAATTCTTATTTCCCAGGATTGTGAGGAAAAATCTAGACATAAAGAACTAGAGTTAAGTACAAAGATGAGGACCACAGGATTAGTCAAATACAACACAAGTAGAACGGGTGATTTGTGATGATGATATGATAGGTATATGGCTGCTTCAAGACCTTGGTACACTTGGTGCTTTACAGATATGTGGCAACACTCTGTAAAACGTTGCTGCAGCTTCTTCAAAGGCACATGATTGTATCCAGAAGATCTGGACTAAGGAGCTGTATTCTTGACTTACATGAGGGCATGAGGGTATTTCCTCACAGCCAGTTTATTAAAATATTTCTGTTCAGCCTCTTACATTATTTGATGCACTTTATAAACATATTCTTTAAAATGTTAAAATGCCAGATACCATACTTAAATATACTGAGTAAAAAATATAAACTCAAAAGTATATCCGAACTGAATATTAGTCTTTTTATGCCCTGACAAAAATGCATATCGACCTATCTTAGCTGCACATTACAGACTGATACAGAAGGTAGACATATTAATGCGTCAGAATAGTTTTGCTGCTGAATTTCTTTTAAAAATAAAATAAAATGAAATCTGTCTAGATGACCACCCCAACATAGGAGAGGAAGAGAGAACAGCTTTGAAAAAAATCATAAATAAAAAAAACATGTGTAAATCCTTTTTAGGGAGTTCTGCAGATGTATTTTAAACCTATTCAAAATCACTGTTTGATAAGTGCTTCTGCACTGCAGTTGCACCCAAAAGGAACGTGCATGTCTCCAAAAATCAGAGAAAAGATACACAGATGTTGTGCAAGATACTCACAACTCTTGCACAACAACATTGCACTCCATAATTATGATAAAATGAATTGATTGATTATGGGGGGAAAAGATTATATTTCTGTGCTGCAAAAAAAAGGTATTGCTTCAACAAAAATACACATTTACTGGAAGAAAAGAAAAAAGATAAAGAAACTGACAGTAAGTTATATACATGCATGTAGCAATTATTTCACTATGCAGACAGGTCCTAAAAGAAGGCTGATTTTTTAAAATCTTATTCGTCAACACATTAATCTAATGACAAGCTAATTCAACATACAGTAACTTTTTGGGCCATATGGTATTATACTTTCCAACCACAAATTTCTGGGTACTGGTTGCTGTTGAGATAAGCACTGTAGCAGCTAAATTAAATGATCTGTTGCTACAACAGAATCCTGATCACAAATTGTGAATATCAGTACCGAAGGAGTTTATGAAATCTAATCTCATAATCCCAAACTTTCTGAACAATTTCCTAAACTCAGTTGTATACCATGGAACTTTCAAAATACGCACAATCTGAATACCTACCTGTGAAGGAGAGATAAAAGAGTGAGCCGTCCTTAGTGATAGAAGCCATAATAGAGGAGGAAAAGGGTTGTGATTTGAATATGCCTGAGGAAAAGAGTGGTATATTAGAAGAGACGGAGAAGGTAGAAGAGAGAAAGGGGAAGGTTGAAATATACTTGGTGGAGGAGGGGGAGAAAGGAAAAGGAGAGGAGCAAAAGATGTCAGTCTGGGAGGAAAGTATAAATGTCCAGGGAGAGCAAGGGTTTCAGAGTAAGCTAGAGGGAGAGATGATGAGAAGGAAGGAAGTATTCAAGAGATTTTACAAATTTAAGAGTTGGTGGATTATTACCGGACCCGGAGCCTAAGAGAGAGAAAGAGACGGTAGTGGAAACCCAGGAGTGGACCATTATCGAATTCCTGCGTGGGCAAGGTAGAGGAAAGAGGGTGATCTGTCTGGACCCCACCAACAACCAGCCATCAAAAGAAGGGGACTGGGCGAGACACTCATGTTGCGGGACAATCTGTGCAGTGAGGAACGCGCCCCTTTGGAAGCCCACCGACAAGGAACATTTTGGCCCAGCACCCCAATAAGCTTATTCAGACTTTAGACAAGAATTTACGTCTCCCAGTTATGGCCTGTTACCAATGTTGTTTTGTTTTGACCCTATTGGAATAGTTATTGAAAAGCCTGAAGCAAATAAAAACCGAATCATGAGTTCAGTTAATTTGCCTCCGTCTTTATTTCCCGCCAAAAATGAGGATCTGCCAAAGGATTCAGACTAACCCGATCACACTAGTACTGCAATTTAAATGTACAAAAGAACTGTAAATAGAAAAACACATGCAACATTCCCCTGTTCTCCTGTGACATAGCAGAAGGAGCTCCTCTCATGAAAATTGTACAAGTCCAGGTCTGGATGGAAGAGTTTGGACTAATAGGTTACTAGTGAGCATTTATAAAGAAAGAAAGCAGAACTGTAAAGACTGAGGCGTGTGGTACCTATCCCAGGGAAGGAAGCAGAAAAAAACATAAAATATGCATCTAGTATCCCAAGCATGGCATGCTGTAAGGAAAAGTTGAGTTTCATAAGCCCTATTCAGTCAGTCCCTACCCAGATAAGCTCACTACAGTGCTCTGCCCTTTTATGCTGAGTGTCAAATCTGCATAAGAGATGTTCCTGCTTGTATGTAGTCTGCACATATTACCCTGTTTCCCCAAAAATAAAACCTAACCTGAAAATAAGCCCTAGTATGATTTTTCTGGATGGTCGTAATGTAAGCCCTATCCCAAAAATAAGCTGTAAGCCCTATCCCAAAAATGAAACCCCGCCCTGCACCATTGTGCAGCAACTAAAAATGATATGACTCTATTTGAATAAATGTAGATTGTTGTACATGAAAAAAATAAAACATCCCCTGAAAATAAGCCCTAATGTGTTTTAGGAGCAAAAACTAATATAAGACTCTGTCTTATTTTCAGGGAAACACAGGATCAAGAATTCTGATCTTGCTTGTGTGGAAAGCCTACATGTGAGTAGGAACATCTTCACAACAGATTTGTTACTTTCCATGTATAGAAACAAACAATGAAGAGAGGAAAATAAGAGAGCAGTAAGACAGTGGAACTTATTACCTTCAGAGGTGGTGAGTGCTCCAATACTGGAGACATTCAAGAGAAACTTAAGACAACCACCTGGCAGATATTGTCTGATTTGTATTCTTGCATCGAGCAGGGGATTTAATTTGATGACCTTATAGGCTCCTTCCAACTTCACTATTCTATGATTCTATGAAAGGTTAGCTGCTTCCATTTAAAGATTGCAAGCTTATTCAGGTAAGGAATAACTGAATACAAATTATAACTGTGCTACTCATGCAATGCTGATTTTGGGTGACCTTCTAAGGGCATTCAAGGTATAAAGTACTCAGAAGTGGTTTACCAGTGCTTTCTTTTTGTGGTGTCCTAGGACCTTGTAGCTTGCTTAAGGCCACACACAGGCTGGCTCTTTTCCCAAATGGCACAGAGGGGAACCAAACATCCAGGTGTTCCAAGTCACTGAATGAGCTTTTCAGAGTTTTAAGCTCTGAATAAAGCTTAACATTTTCAATTGAACCAAGTTTTGTGAATTTCAGTTTTTTTGCAGTTATTGTCTATGTTTTTGGTTTCAAAGTGGCTTCCTTTTACTATTTCTGGAGAGCAAAGAACAGTGGGGGACATAATTTTATTTTATTTTTGCCTTGACTGCAAAGGTTGGTAGTTTCACCTCTGAACGGAAATCTTTCTTTATTTCTTATACAACTTATAGTTAAAAATCCACAATTAAGTAAAAAAAAACTTATTTAAAACATTTTTAGTTTGGATTGAATGGATCCTTCACATGCAGTGAACATGCTTTATTAGTGTCTTCAAAGGTATACATACAAGAGTGGTAGAATAAATGAATGAAATTCACAATCCCATGAGCAAACTTCTAGGGAAAGCACCAATTAACAAAATGAACTACTGTATATCTCTTCTGGCAATTGATAATTAATTGATTACTATACTAATCAAATTATTCATTTGGACATTAACCTTATCCTATCTCCTAGGGTTCAGGAGGGCAACTGCAAGAAATACATATACTTTCAAACACACAATATAAACAAAATGCTGCCTGCTAATATCTCCTATTTATCATCCTGCCATAAACCACCTGTCCTGAAAAAAAGAGCTTTTGATTCTTTCAAAGGTACATTTAGAATTGCTCTAACACACAGAAAAACCTTCCTGCATCAGTGTATGAAAACATGGCCTAAGAGAGTTAGGTCTTGTACATTACTAGCCCCTCATTGTTATTTACTCCCTGTTTGTGGTGATGACTCATTCTCTAAACCAAGTCTGCTGGGCACAGCTATCTCCTTGATTATATCTAATTTTCCATTTTTGTATCCTATCACTGCCATTTTAAAGGGTATTCATGTTTACTATGTTTGCTTGCATATGCACATGACATGGTCCCTCACTACACCTGCTGCCTCCTCTCCTTGCCTCCCACAATAAGGCTGAAATAAGGTTTAAGAGTAATATTTTAATAATATGATATATTTAAGTATCTCATCTTGCTATATGTATTGGGTGCATGGGGAGCTAAGTGACTAGTGTGTTTTACTTGAACTTTTAAACTTTTTTTAAACAGTTGGTGAATTCTTGACCATTGCTTATTCTCATAAATTTTGAGTGTTGCTAAATGTTGCATGTTTGATTAATGAATTTATTGGAATGCACTCTGGTGTAGAGTGCAATATAAGTAAATATTATTATTATCAGTTTATATTATCTGAAGAAATGTGAATTTTTCCTAGTTTGAATAGAAGCTGGTTTTTCAGTTTCACAGTTGCATTATATCAGCATTATCTTCCCTGTTCTCAATTTTAAATGTCTCAATGGTCCAAATTCTTGGACGCAATATTTTAAAGCAATTTTTAGTGTCAATTGCCACTAAGAAAAATGAGACTGGTGAGGAATAGTAATATTGGGCCGCAATTTGTCACAGATATGCCAAATTCTCTATATTTTTGTTGGGTTATGTCGTCGTTCTTGTGCTGGAATACCAATTGTTGTGAACCGGCTGTCTGGATGTTGCTTCCCCACCCCCACCCCCTTGCACAACCCCCACTGAGTTCTATGGTACTTTTCTTGTAGTAACTTGACTCTCGCAATTCATTTCTATATCTCTGCATTCTGAGGTAAATCTCAGTGAGCTTAATGGAACTATCCTCCCAGCGAAGTCTGTCTCTATAGGATTACTGCCCAGACCAACCATTTCATTAGTGTCTTCCCAACCAAACGTCGTTACGTGTAAACAGACACCTTCCTACACTCAACAGATAACTACAGTATTATAGTATTTCTCTTTAACCACATATCGGCCCAACGCTATGTAAGGCTATGGAATGGCACAGATAAAAGCCCCAATCCAGCAAGTACTGATCTTTACGTGCGCTTTATATCTTTTAAGATTAACACGCTCTTACATCCGTTTAGCAGGTTGGAATCTTCCTTCTGAGAACAAAAAAGGCCGAAAAATAAAATCAATTCTTTAACACAATTCCCAGGGCCGCCATCCGTAACCCACTACTACTACTACTACATATAAACCCAGCCCCCTTTCAGCCGCCACCCTTCATTGTTCTTGCCGTCTCGGCAGGCTACCGCGCCGCTCTCTCCGTCCTCGTTCAGTTTCAAAACCCCAACGCCCCTCAACTGCTAATTTCTCCTCTCTCTCACGCGCACATATACACACACACACACACAGAGAGAGACAGAGAACGGCGCTCGCAGAGGCGCGAGCACCACGCGCTCGCTCGGCCTCTTTGGAAGCACCCGCGCGCGCCCGCTGGCTTTTGACCTGACACACGTACGCGCGCGCGCGCACTCTTTCGTACGGGCGGGGCGCGCGCGCGCAAAAAAAAGAAAGAAAGAAAAAAAAAGAATAGCCTTTCGCGGACTCCTCGCGGGGGCGGAAGGGAGGTGAGCGGTGCTCGCGCCGAGCTCGCAGCAGAACGGCCGAGCGGGCACGCGCATGGCACAGTCTCTCTGTGAGAAAAGGCGGGGAGAAGGGAAAGGAGACAACCGGGGCGGGGAGTGAGGCGGCTGCTGGTGCTGCGTTCCGTGTGGCGAAGGAGAGACGCTGTCGAACAGGAAGCGCTGCCACCACCACATCCAGCGCCGCTCCGTGCCTGTACTGAAGCGAAAGGGGCAAAGTCTGGGCTTGTGAAAGGAGGTGTGAGGCGGCGCCGGGAGACGGGATTCCTATCCGCCAGCCTCTGTTTTCGTTTTTTTTCCTCCCCCCCCCCCTTTTTACAATCTACCGGGAGCTCCGTGTAGAAGCCGCGCGGCCCGGCGCGGCCCTCCTATCGTGTAGGTGGCTCCGAGAGCCCCAGAGGGCGGCTGAGGAGGATGTCGGGCGGCGGTGGAGGTAGCCGGGAAGAGGAACGGCGCAAGCTGGCCGACATCATCAACCACTGGAACGCGAACCGGCTGGACCTGTTTGAAATTAGCCCCCCCACAGAGGTGAGAGACTTGAGATATAAAGCGGCGGAGGGAATGCCTGGTTTCTCCCCTCACTAATTCCCCCTCCCCGGCCATAAACGGGCAGAGATTAACGCTCTCCCCCCTCCCCCTTCCCTCCCCCCGTCCAGTGCACACACCGGTCAGCTAGTCCTCCTCCCTTCCCCTCACGGAGGTGAGGCCGCCAGCAGCGCTTCCTACCGACGCCTCCATCCTCACCGAGGGGGGGAGGGAGGCTCCGCCCCTTCCCGAGGTGAGAGAGAGAGAGAGAGACCCAGCGGTTCCAGGGTTGCCCTGACGCCTCCCGCTTCCACCACCACCCCGTTTCCCCATATTTCTCGGAAAAGGCTCCGGTTTTGCCTTCTGCTCTGTTTCATGCTATTGTAGTGACACGATCGCATTTGAGGAGGTGATACCCGGCTGCCCCCAAAGTACCCTTTTCACGAAGAGAGGGGCAGGAGGCCGATCTCTGCGGTCCGTCGCCTGTTCTCTGCGAGGAAATAATCCAGCCCTACCTGCGCTCCAGTCTCTATTTGTGTAAAGATAACACCCCCATCCGGCCATTTCCACCCTGTGGGGAAGAAAGGGATATTGTTCCCTGATCTTCTTTGGCCCGCTTCACACACCGGCCTGTATCGAGCAACTTCCCCTCTTTTGATTCCGTAGCGCCCCCACCTCTTTTTCTCGAGCAGAGATTTCCCTTTCTTTTGAAGTATCATCCAGCCCTTATAGGTCTCATTCACCCTCGTGATTCATGGGTCAGCCTGGCCTTAGGAAATTCCTTATCATTTGCTGATCCTTTTGCACTTTCGCTAGTACCACCTGACCGATCCCAAATATTACCTTTTTCCTCCTCCCAGACTGTCTCTCGGTCTAGGAATGTACAGTATATGGAAGCAGGGTGATCGTTACCTTCTCATGCCCTTAAAAATCAGGATCATGAGTCAGGAGGAAATGTCTCAGGTGACCTGGTGAAGTCCATTTATTTGAGGGAGGGACACTTTACAGTGTCTCAAGTAAGAAACTTGTGAAGGGGGAAAATTCCCACTGTTTGGGATAGGGGCACTGCAGAATTTCGTTTAAACAGCTTCAGAAAAAAGAGAAATAAGATTAAAAGATGTTACATTCACCGTTAAATGTTTGGCTTAAAATTAATGCTTGAGATTGATCAAAACAATGACAAGACCAATGTGAAATTCTACTGGAAAAAAATTCAGTTGATTTTACTTGTTAAAAGTTTCTCTTACTGAAAGAAGCTAGAGACGCTTTACAAGTAATGTCAGGCCACACCTCATTGCTGTTGTTGTCACATTCTTTTTGGTTGGTCAGTCTCTATGCATGAGTCAGATGTGAAAGGTGGCGGTGTGGGAGAGTTTTGATAGGTAGATGGCTCTTTCCTGGGCAAAACAGCACTATAATCTCTGCTTATTGGGTGGAGGTGGGTCATGTGCTTGTTCCTAAGTCAAAGAAGGAACATTACACTTGCCTTGCTATGTTTTATTTAAGAAACACATGGTGAACAATAATAGATTGTGTTTTTACAAGTTTTAAATAGGTTTGAGGTTTTTTAAAGTTATAAATATGTAATATCTCTATAGAACACTCAAAGATTTATTTTCTAAAACCTTCATTTTACCTTGGAAAAACAAAATAGCTTCTGTTCCCATTCTCATGAATTGTGCAGAATTTACGTTTGCAGTGTGTTAATACTCTGGGGATTTATAACAAAAACAAAAATAGAAATGTAGGTTGCAGAAATTTGTATTACTGTGAACTTTGGGGACTGTGATTCCATGTTTTTCTCTTCAAATAGACATTTTTAAAAACTGCAAATGAACTTGCTTATTTTGGAGGGAATTATACTGCTAGCTCTAATTCTTATCATATAAGATTGGATAATTAATGCAGATACTTGATTTTACAGGAGTACTTTTCTGGGCTATCTTTTATGATGGATTACAATTGTGCAGTCATTTTGTTAGGAACTGCCAGTTTATGAGTTGAAAATCTGGGTATCTTATATTATTTGTTGCTTTTGTTATTTAGTTCTTAAGTAGTGTCTGACTTTTCGTGACCCCATGGACCAGAGTACGCCAGGCCCTCCTGTCCGCCACTGCCTGCTGGAGTTTGGTCAAATTCATGTTGGTAGCCTCAGTGATACTGTCCAACCATCTTGTCCTCTGTCATCCCCATCTCCTCTTGCCTTCACATTTTCCCAACATCAGGGTCTTTTTCAGGGAGTCTTCTCTTCTCATGAGATGGCCAAAGCATTGGGGCCTCAACTTCAGAATCTGTCCTTCCAGTGAGCATTCAGGGTTGATTTCCTCCAAAACCAGGGGACTCTCAAGAGTCTCCTCCAGCACCACAATTCAAAAGCATCAATTCTTCGGCAGTCAGCCTTCTTTGTGGTCCAACTCTCACTTCCATACATCGCTACTGGAAAAACCATAGCTTTGACTATGTGGACCTTTGTCAGCAAGGTGATATCTCTACTTTTTAAGATCCTGTCTAGGTTTGTAATTGCTTTCCTCCCAAGAAGCAGGCGTCTTTTAATTTCATGGCTGCTGTCCCCATCTGCAGTGATCATGAAGAAAGTAAAATCTATCACTGCCTCCATAGCTTCCTCTTCTATCTGCCAGGAGGTGATGGGACCAATGGCCATGACCTTAGGTTTTTTTTTTTTTATGTTGAGCTTCAGACCATTTTTGGTGCTCTTCTCTTTCACCCTCATTAAGAGGTTCTTTAATTCCTCCTCACTTTCTGCCGCCAAAGTGGTATCATCTGCATATTTGAGGTTATTGCTATTGTTCTTCAGGCAATCTTAATTCCGGTTTGGGATTCATCCAGTCCAGCCTTTCGCTTGATGTATTCTGCATATAAGTTAAATAAGCAGGGAGACAATGTACAGCCTTGTTGTACTCCTTTCCCAATTTTGAGCTAATCAGTTGTTACTACATGCCCTCCAATTACTTCCAAGTTATGGTGACCGTATTAATTAACCCTCCAAAAACCCTTCCCCTTGACAGCCGTACTCAGGTCTTAAAAGCTGTGTATTGAGTCTATCAATCTTATGCCAGATCTTCCTCTTTCTTAACATTACTATGTTTTCAAATGAGTAGAATTTTCTCATGATATGACCAAAGTATGATAACCTCCGTTTAGTCATTTTAGTTTCTAGTGGAAGTTCAGATTTGATTTGTTCTAGAGCCCACTTATTTTTCTTCCTGTTGGAGCATATGTAACACTCTTTCAAAACCACTTTTTGAATGAATATATATATATTTTTTCCTGATCAGGTTTCCTCACGGTCCAACATTCACAGCTGTAAATAGTAATCAGGAGTGCCATGGTATGGACAATTTTGGATTTGGTCTCCAGGAACACATACTGTACTTACACTTCATGATCTTTTCTACTTCATTTGTAACAGCCCTTTTAAGTCACAGTAGGCTTCTGACATATTGGCTATAGTCTTCATTTTGATTGATGACTGAATCAGGGCATGGAAATTCTTGAATAATTTCAATTTCTTCGTCAATTACAGTTATGTAATCCTTCTGTAGGCCTTTTTTGGTTAATCTTTAATTTCCCTCAAAAACCATTTTAAGTTATTGCTGTTTTCTGCTAGTTAATATGGTGTCACCTGCATATCTTAGATTTATATTTCATCCATCAATTTTTATGCCTCTATCTGTCAAATATGTGATACCCACTTCTTTTGAGAATTCTTTTTTCCAAGATAATGGAACAACCGATACCACTGGAAAAATGGTCTGCCATTGTCTGCATGGGTAATATTGTATTGTGGGGGGTCAGTGCTTTGAGGACATCCATTGATGCTCTTATCTTGTTACATGTAATGTGATTTGAGTTGACATCTTTATATACCTTAGCTTGTTTCCCTGTGTGATTTCAATACTACTATGAAGTTTGACTTACCTTTTCATTTAAATGTATTATAATTCATTTAATAACTCAAATTGCTATTGGTGTTTATTAAATTTATTAAGATGTCTTATAGAAGGGTTATGTAAAATGTCTGTTGCAGCTGATGGACATGAAGATGGACCATTATTACTTGTGGTCCTCTAAATCGGGTCTCCAAACCTTTCAGCATTAGGGATACATAATATATTTTACACATTTTTGAGGGCTGGAGAGAATGGACCTGAGCCTGCAGACCTGCATCTGCAGCGTTCGCCGGGCTGAATAAAAAGGGAAGGCAGGCCAGATGTGGCCCATGGGCTGTAGTTTGGAAACCTGTGCTCTAAATGCTAGCAACATTTTTTAAAAATAGTTTTTTACTGAGCACACATTGAAAATTTCATTCATTGGTGTTTCTTTCTACCTCATCCATATTTTTTCATGTAAGAGCAGTGTGCAGAATCATCTGTCTTACTGTGAGAACTAAGTCGTGTCCAATTCTTCGTGACCCCATAGACCAGAGCACGCCAGTTCCTCCTGTCTTCCAGTGCCTCCTGGAGTTTGGTCAAATTCATTTTGGTAGGTTCAGTGACACTGTACAACCATT
The DNA here is from genome assembly GCF_051106095.1 of Pogona vitticeps. NCBI lineage: Eukaryota > Metazoa > Chordata > Lepidosauria > Squamata > Agamidae > Pogona > Pogona vitticeps. Next base: position 64,034,490 of record NC_135783.1, on the reverse strand, counting down.
TCGCTCTCTGTCGTCCTCTTCTCTTGCCCTCACACTTTCCCAACATCAGCGTCTTTTCCAGGGAGTCTTCTCATGAGAGGGCCAAAGTATTGGAGCCTCAGCTTCAGGATCTGTCCTTCCAGTGAGCACTGAGGGTTGATTTCTTTCAAAAGGGATAGGTTTGTTCTCTTTGCTGTCCAGGGGACTCTCAAGAGTCTCCTCCAGCACCACAATTCAAAAGCATCAATTCTTCGGCAGTCAGCCTTCTTTATGGTCCAGCTCTCACTTCCATACATCGCTACTGGAAAAATAATAGCTTTGACTATACGGACCTTTGTCGGCAAGGTGATGTCTCTCCTTTTTAAGATGCTGTCTAGGTTTGTCATCACTTTCCTCCCAAGAAGCAGGCGTCTTTTAATTTCGTGGCTGCCTCAGTTTGTTGTGGTTGACACAGTTAAAGGCTTTTGTGTAGTCAATGAAGCAGAAGTAGATGTTTTTCTGGAACTCTCTGGCTTTTTCCATAATCCAGCGCATGTTAGCAATTTGGTCTCAAGTTCCTCTGCCCCTTCGAAATCCAGCTTGTACTTCTGGGAGTTTTCGGTCCACATACTGCTGAAGCCTACCTTGCAGGATTTTGAGCATAACCTTGCTAGCTTGTGAAATGAGTGCAATTGTCTGGTAGAGAACTAAGCTGGTCCCTGTAAATTGTGTTGCAGTTCTCCACTGTTTATTTTCTGAATGCAGTGAGGGATGTGCCCCATCACAGTAATAACTGGGATGCTCCAACATACTCTCTATGTTTTAGCCCTGTTGTGTGGGGCTCTGTCTCTCTTTCGTTACTCCGCCCTGTGTGCAGAGTTCTGTTGCGACCAGAACCAGAGTGGTTGGATGCAATTTCTGCCTGGAGGAGGAAGATTTCTGTGTGGAGGGAGGTTGAGTCGCATGTTCATGGCTTAGAGGGAACCTTGGACTGCTCACTGGATATCCATTTCTCTTCTCCCATGGCAGTTCTCATTTGTTTATGTTGTACTGTGGCTGTCTGCTACAGGCAAACATAGTGTATCCAGGTATTTGGGTATGTGTTGTGAAAGGTGATGTATAGATGAAGTACTTTGTTAATATCGAAGAAATTAATTTTCAAATTTACATCACAATTACATAGTTCTGAGTGATACTGGATTTTTGGATTTAAAAATGATCTTAGTATAGCTTGAATACTATCCGTACTGGATGTCTGTATAATACTTTTTCAGCATTCAAAGTTCTTTACTCATATTGTCTTTTAGCCACATCTGCAACAAAAGCATAAATGCTACTACAGTGGTGCCTCACTTGACAATGTTAATTCATTCCAGCAAAATCGCTGTAGAGCGAAAACATCGTCAAACGAAATTAAAAAACCAATTGAAATGCATTGAAAACCGTTCAATGTGTTCCAGTGGGCTGAAAAACTCACCATCCAGCGAAGATTCTCCATACGGCGGCCATTTTTGGTGCCTGCATATCGAGGAATCTGTCCTAGAAAATAGCGGGGTGGCATTTTGAAAGCTAGTGGTCATTTTGAAATCTGATGATCAGGTGTTTGCTGATTGTCGTAAAGCAAAAAATCAGTTCCCGAAACAGGGAACTGATCAACGTGAAGCGAAAAAAACCAATCTAAACAGAGTTTTGCGATCGCAAAAACTTCAACATTAAGCGGATTCATTGTTAAACGGGGTAATCGTCCAGTGGGGCACGACTATATATTGCAAATAGGAGGATGGTATTATAATAGTGAAGGAAAGTGGCATTTCTATTACCTTTTAGTGACCTTGGGCTTAAATTTATGTATGGTTTCATTCTTGTGATAGGACATACTGTACATCTTGCTTGGAATAACAACTGAGTGATGTTGATGAATTCCTTTGTGGGCAACTTTCTCTGTAATTGCCAGGAGTGCTGCACGGGGGCACCATTCTATGTGTGCAGGGTTCCAACTGCCGCTGAAAGCAAATGGGTGGCAGCACTGGCTTGGCTGCGTGTGCTTGATGCAGTGCTGCACATCCAGGTGGCTTAGAGGAAACGTAGTTTGTGAGAATCACTTCTGGAATAAATGGTTTGTACAGGTCCAAGTCAGACACTTGCTTTGTGTGATTTGTTCTCACACATGCACAGTCATGAAATTACTTGTGGGGGTAATTTTTTTAACTGAAATGTGCAGTGTGTAGATATTTGTTAATCTGGAGCAGAAAAGTGGCAATCCTGTTTGTGCATAAACGTTCCTGAGCCTATATCTCAAACTTCTTGGGGCATAAACTTACCTATTCAAGCATTATTGCAAGTTGCTATTCTAGAGCCCCTCCTTCCTATACCTAGTTCAAATTTAGTACCTTTTTTCATGTGATAAAAGATAGCGCTTTCCTTCCCTCAGCAATCCTGGCCAATCAAGAGTAATTTGCTAAGTCATTATGTCATAAAGCTAATTAGATCAGGCTATGTAGAAACGTCATTGAAGGCAACTGTGATTGAATCAGGGGGAAATGAAATGTACTCCCCTCAATAAGTGCATCTAGGTGATGCTCCTCATATTAATTTTAGTGCAGTCTTATAAATAATAATAATCATATGCCGACAAATCAATTCTAACTTAGGGCCACTCTTTTCAGGGTTTTCCATGGGGAGAACAGGCCTGAAGATCTTGTCATTAGGCTGCATCTCTCCCTAAGCAATGCCTTTGTGCTCTTTTGTATCCTCATGATTGCTCAAACAAGCATGTTTCATGGGACATGAAGATGTCTTTGCAGTTGGTCTTCCCTTTGCATTCAGCCCTAGGTATATGGTGGTAACATCCATTGAATAAGTATAATTAAAATTGTAGCATTATGTGCACAAATGGTATATCATTGACGAGTGGTGTATTCTGACATTATTTTTTGAAAAGGAAGTGATAGCAAACATTGCCTTGGATTCTTGCAGTTATATAAAAAGTAACATTTCTTTCCTTAATACTTTTTCTCCTCTTCATAAGAAGAACTTTCCTATCCAAACCAAAAAAGAATATTGACAATCCTTGTCTATTATTTATGGCCTTTGGGATGTTCACCACTGTATTAAACTGTACCTTTTATGTAGAGATGCTTCGTCATTTACAAGCATATAAATAAAGTTTGGGTGTTGGGGGGAATCACAGGTGTCTGTCAGATGAAGTGTGAACTCTTGGAAGCTGCTGCTAGGAATGTAGGTTTCCCCCCCTCAACTTGTTAAGGTGAACTGGTTTAGGCTAGTTCTTAAATATTTGAAATATTCTTCCAGACTGTTCTTAATAATTTGTGCTTTGTAAATCTATTTGTCCTTTACATGAAATTAATGACAGTTAGTATTAATTACTGCTCTTTTTCAAGATAAAAAAGATTAAATTTGCACTTAAATAATTGTAGATTTCAGTGTTCTGTGTGTTTGAAATTTACATACAGTGTATTGAAACTTAAAATCATTTTGAAAGAGTGGAAATTGTGCAACATTTCTTGCTGTGATTTTAGAAGAGATAGGCATTTTAGTCTGTGCTAGCATACCAGGCAAAAATAAATAAAAAATAAAGAAGGCAAAAATGTGGCACCTTAAATACTAACTGCTATACTTTAATGTCAGCTTTCATGGACAAATCTGTTTCCTTAGACTGTTATTTGGGATTCTCATTCTTTCTACACCTGCTTGGGTGAAATATTAGCATAACATCAGTTTCTGTGATATTAATATACTAGCCTATTCTGTCAGAAGTATTTTGGGCTTTTGTTTATGAATTCTGTACCATCATATAACATTTCTTATTTAACTGTTATCTCTTCCAGGATTTTTAAAAAAGCTGCTTTAAGTCCATGAGAATTCTAGTGTATTTATGATTAGTAGTAGGGTACAAGTTAGAGTTGTGGCTAGGTTAGGGTTTAATAGACATATATAATTTAATCCACTGAGAATTCCAGCATGTCCCCTGAATGTATGCAGCCTCTTAGCCAGAGTTTTCATAGATTTACCCATGTTAGTCTGTTTATTGTATATTCTACAGCTGGCGAGGTGGGGGAAGGCAGCATACCTACCCCTCCTGGACCAGTAATAAAAAAACAGGCAAATTGGACAGGCATAATGGCCAAGATTTTTGCCCAGAAGCCTACTGTAGGCTACATACACCAGGGCTAGATATGCTGGGAAATAATAACAGGCATTACCCCGACTACAGTGGTACCTTGCAAGATGACGACCCCACTAAACGACAAATCCGCATAACGATGACTTTTTGCAATCACTATAGCGATTCTCAAAACAGTCATTCCAATGGGGGATTTTCGCTGAACGTTGATTAGGTCCGTGCTTCGCGAACCGTTTGTTTGTAAGACGATGATTTTTTACGGCTGATCGTCAGCTTCGCAAAATGGCTGCCCTATGTTTTCCGGATCCATGCTTCGCAGGACGGCCATTTTTACAGCTAATCGGGGCTCGCAAAATGGCTTCCCTATGGGCGATCTTCGCTGGACGATGGGGTATTTTCCCCATTGGAACACATTAAACTGGGTTTCAATGCATTTCAATGGGGAAATGGATTTCGCATGACGACAATTTCGCTTAACAGCGATTTCAGTGGGACGGATTATTGTCGTCATGTGGGGCACCACTGTATAAGCAAAAGTTTCTGGGCACCTATTTCTGACTTTGATGCTTGCTTGCTTGCTTGCTTATTGATTGATTGATTGATTGATTGATTGATTGATTGATTGATTGATTGATTGATTGATTGATTGATTGATTGATTGATTGCCAGCCACTCTTCCTCCAGTGAAGGGACTGAAGGCAGATCTCCCCCACTCACCCCAAAAAAGGCCTCATGAAGACTCCCTAACCTTTAAAGTGCACAACCTGGCACTCCTAAAGGCCTTCAGTAGGAACAACAGTTTTAAGTTTTGTGATAAAACATCATAGGCGTTATTGGGGTTTCTTTGGTGGCTGCAAAACATGTCTTGTAAGCTGCACACAGCCAATGAGTTGCTGTTCTCCAACCACTCCTCTGACCATTGTACCACATTGACACTCCATTTATGACATAATTAATCCACTGACGGGATGATACACAGAATGTAAATAAGTTCTGAAATCATAGAACTATGTTTAATCTAAAAATATTTTTTTCCCTTTTTGGCCAGTCAGAGTTGGATGTCTGGAATAAAGTAGAAAAAAGTACATAAAAGAGGCTATGATATAATAGTACCTCAGTTTGCGAAATGGATCCATTCCAATGGATACGTTATGTAGTACGGAAATTTTGCAAACCGAAACACCAAATGGGCTATGAAAGGGGCGGCGCTATAGGCACAATGCGTCCTGGGAAAACCCTTTCATAGTGAAAAAAAATAACCAACAACATAAACCGGGGCTTTATTTCTTACGGATTTCAGTTTGTAAACTGAAAATTACGTAAAGTGAGGCACTTGTAAACCGAGATACTACTGTACTCTTTCCACCTTAAATGCTACTAAATATGGATATTATATCCAATTTAGTCTATTGTGCATTTTGATACCTGGATAATATACAAAAACTGCAGCAAAATATAGGTGTACATTTTGAGTGAAAAGGTCAGTGTTATTTGTCGAGTATCTCTTTTCACAGTCAGGTTTGATGGCATGTATGTGTATGAACTGAAGCTTTTGTGTACGCATATTAAGCTAGATATTTGAGTTTCATGAGGCAGATTTCCCAGAAGCACTTTCTCTAATAATACAGGCTGTATGAAATAGTCAGTAGACAGGCAACAACTTTATTATTCCAAATCACTTCCCTGGTCTTTCTGTTCACAGTAGCCTGACTCTTTGAAAATTATTTCTCTAATGTGCTAATTCTTAGTGGATACAAAAACTGTTGCTTAAAAGACGCATGATTGCCATGTGAATCATAGAGTGTACATTTAGTCAGTTGTACATGTCCATGTATGCAGCATATAAGAAATTTGCTAAAATTGCATACCCTTTGAGTAAAATAGACAGTTTTCATTTTGAGATGTTCAGTAGACTGCCAAACTGGGTAACTATTACAGTTTTTTAGATGATGCAATAAAATGTGGGGTCTGATCTATCAAATGCTTCTAAATTTTGGCATCGTTTAGTTGAAAAGGACAGTGTTTGATTTTGGAATATTAACTAGGAACCATGATCTGATTGCCGCCCAGAGTGGTCAGTTGATCAGATGGGTGGGGTATAAATCCAATAAATAAATAAAATACACCACAGAAACTGTAAAATTCAGAGTTGTGTTGCATTACATAGTGCTTCTGGTGCAAAATACTGGCATATCCCACTGAAGAAGCATAATAGACATGTACCAGTTTTTGTACTAGTTCTTTTTTGAATGCCAGTTCTCTCCAAAATGATTCTAGGCCAGTCCTGAAATTTAGGGAAATGCTTTACAACTCTTTAGGTGAAAATGTCATAGGTTGCCTTTATGGTAGATCTGGTTCTACCTGGATTATCTGTGTGTGAGGGGACAAATCTTACTCTGGCTTTTTTATTTTGTTCACCAACCCATTCACCAAATGACAAGTTTAATATGCCAATTGACAATGTAGCCTTTGAACTCCATACTTAGCATAATTGCTGATGCTGGTTCCTAAATGCCAAAAATGGACGTTCAATACATTGGGGAGGGGAAGAGATCAACAGAGTAACCTGAGGCAGATGGGAGATACTCTCAAAAGGGCACCTTAAAATAATGAGAGGTCACTTAAAACATTTATTTTAAACAACTGACTACATATTTATGTAAATATGGACATTTTATGAAATACTGTATCTACATTTTTTCCAAAAATAAATAGTAATTGATTACAGTGTGAAGTAAATTAGTATTTAAAATGTATCTTAAAATATCCAGAATTTTTCACAAACTCTCATTTCATCATAAATCTAAGTAAAAGTTGGTGTTTCTTTCTGTCTCTGGTTGAAAGAAAGTGAACAGTTGTAGGCAAGGGATCATAATAGCTTGCACTCATGATTGTGTTTAGTTGTGCATTAATTCTGTTTTGCTATACTTGTTTGTGTTTCATGAATATATATTTATGCACAGACTTTCAATTTACATTGAAAATGGTAAGGGAGTTGTAATTGTTTTGAGACTTTTTCAACATGCAGAATGTATGAGCAACAAACAGCTAGCTAATACTGTATGCACATAGACTAAACATTTAGAAAAATCACCCCATAAAGTGTTTGGTGAGATGATCTGTAGAAGCTTATACATTTCTAAGATATACTGATTAGCCACAACATTAAAACCACCTGCCTAAAAACATGTAGGTCCCTCTCGTCCTGCCCAAACAGCTCTGATGTGGCGGAGCATGGACTCCATGAGACCTCTGAACTTAACCTGTGCTATCTGGCACCAAGACATTAGCAGTAGATCCTTAAAATCCTGCAAGTTGTGAGGTGAGGCCTGGGTTGGATGTGGTGTTCCAGTACATCCCATACATGCTCCATTGGATTGAGATCTGGGGAATCTGGAAGGCAAGGCAACACCTTGAACTCTTTGTTATGTTGTTCAAACGATTCCTGATTTTTTTTTTCTGTGTGGCAGGGTGCATTATCCTGCTGAAAGAGGCCACTGCCATCAGAGAACACCATTGCCATGAAGGGGTGTATGTGGTCAGCAACAGTCTCTAGATAGGTGGTGCATGTCATATGAACATCAACATGAATGTCAGGCCCCAAAGCTTCCCAGCAGAACATCGCCCAGAGCACAACACTGCCTCCACCGGTTGGCCTTCTTACCGTAGAGCAGGAGTCTCCAAAGTACGGCCCACGGGCCGCATCCGGCCCACCTTTCCTTTTTATCCAGCTCACCTGATCTAAAAGAAAACATGATTCATCAGACAGGTGATCTTCTTCCGTTGCTCCATGATCCAGTTCTGACGGTCACATCCCCATTGTACATGTTTTCGGCAGTGGACAGTGGTCATTATGGGCACTCTGACCAGTCTGTGTATGTGCAGCCCCATGCTCAGCAGACTGTGCTTTGCTGTGTGTTCTGACATCTTTCTATCATGGCCAGCATTAAGTTTTTAAAAAATTCAATGTACAATAGCTCTTCTGTATGATCAGACCAGATAGGCTAGTCTAGCCTTTGCTCCCCACGTGCATCCGTGAACTTGGGCACTTGCTACTTTGATGCCAGTTCACCAGTTGTCCTTTCTTACACCACTTTTGGTAGGTGCTAACCATGGCATACTGTTCGTTTACTGCCTAATGTACTTCACCACTTTACAGATGCCACTGTAACGATATAATCAGTGCTGTTCACTTCATCTGTCAGTGGTTTTAATGTTATGGCTGAGCAATGCATATCTAAAAAATCCTGTTAGAAAGCCGTTGTTGCTATTGTTCTTATGTTAAGTCAGAGCTGACTTAATAGGGACCCTAAAATGGATTTCAAGGTATGTGGGTATTTAAGGAATGCTTTTACCTGTTCTACAGTTCCTCCTCCCATGAATTACTATGATTAAGCAGAATTTTGAAATCAGATCTCCAAAGCCCTGCTCCATCAATTCTGTCCACTAAATCACATTGGGTATCTGTTTTTTTTTATCCTCTGTCTCTTCAATTCCCCTGTATTACACTGAGGTGTTTTATTCCCACATGGTCATGTTTTGTTGCAGAAGCCATATAGAAGCAGATGGTACAGGGTTAGCATTCTATGTCATTTGTTCATTGTCTGCATATTTTTGCCACATATTACGTACAAAGAAGACCTATTATTATCTTCTGTAACTGGGGATCTGCTTTGTCACAGCCAGTATAATGTACAGTGGTGCCCCGCAAGACAATGATAATGCGTTCCATTGAAATCGCCATTTAGCGAAATCATCGTCTTGCGAAAAGATTTTCCCCATTGGAATGCATTGAAACCCGTTTAATTCGTTCCCATGGGGAAAATCGTCGTCATTGTGTGAAGATCGCCCATAGGGAAGCCATTTTAAATCGCTGTCTTCCGAAGCACCCTAGGGAAGCCATTTTGCGGAGCCACCGATCAGCTGTTGAATTAAACTGAACAATGGCTGGCTGCCCCTGCAAGCCTCATGTTGCTGATAGCCTCTGGTGGAAGGGAGCTCCTCCGTGCCCACCTGGCCCCAGTTAATGCCCACGGGACCTCCCCTCTCAACTCTGTCTGGGGGACTTCCGTGCCGCGGGGAAAGGGAGCCGGCAAAACAAAGGCGACCTCCCTCTCTCCTCCCCCAGGCAGGTGAACCCTTGCTCAGCTCTGGAAGGGAGCTCCTGAGTGCGCACGTGGCTGGCAAAAACAAAAGGAGTTGCTAGAGACGGCCCATCTAGCAATGAGGGAACTTCCCCCTCCCGAGCCCCAGGCCGGGAAACCCCTGCTCAGTGCTGGAAGGGAGCTCCGAGTGTGCATGTGGCTGGCAGAAACAAAGCAGCCCCTGCCCTGATGGTGAAAGGAACATCCTGCGCAGAGATGGGGAAATCCCCTGGGGCTTCCCCCGCCCTGCTGAAAGGGCAAAAACTAAGGCTAAAAGCGCCCGGGGAGGGAATTCCTTCCGCTATCAGCCCGGGAAAAACCTCGCTGTCGCTAGCTTCCGAAGTAGCCCAGGTCGTCCCTGAAGCCACTCGCGACCCACCCACTCCCCAGACGCACCTCCGGTAAGCGCTGCTTGGTGTGGGAGGGGAGGGAATCCAAGAGGAGGCGGGGAGCCGGCGCGCGCTTTCTGCTCGGGTGACGAGAAGCAGCCAAAAAATCCTAGACTTGCTTGCTGTGGGCGGGTAGGGAAGCAAAAGGGGCAAAGGGTAACCAGTGTGCGCTGTCCCGCTCGTGTAAGGAGGTAAGGGGAAATCCTGGGCTTGCCTCACTGTGCCGGGAAACCCCATTAGTCCACGAAGCCGCTCGCAATGCCCCCCACTCTCCAGCCGCCCCCTCGCCGCCGCCCCCTCGCCTCCGGTAAGCGTCTCTTGGTGTGGAAGGGAAGGGAAGCCAAGAAGAGGAGGGGAGCTGGGCTCAGTCTCCTACTCGTATAGCGAAATTCCCCCATAGGAAACACTGTTTTGCGATGAATTCGTTATACGAATTCATCATTTTACGAGGCCATCGTCTTGCGAGGCACCACTGTATTCAGAAAAAAAGTTTGATGTTGTACTTTAATGAAATGTTCTGGTTATCAGTAGGTTGGGCCTATAGTTTTCTATTCCACATTGTATTTTTTGGCTCTTGACTGCTTAGTTAGAATACACTTGATTCTGCACATATGTCTTTTATATGGGAGAGGCTTGTGGTGCAGTGGTTAAACTGCTGTACTGCAGCCAAAACTGTGCTCACGACCTGGGGTTCAATCCCAGGTAGCCAGTTTAAGGTTGACTCAGCCTTCTATCCTTCCAAGGTCGGTAAAATGAGTACCCAGCTTGCGGGGAGGTGCAATGTGTAGCCTGCATAATTAACTTGTAAACTGCCCAGAGAGTGCTTGAAGCACTATGGGGCGGTATATAAACAGCACACTTTCCTTTGCTTTTTAGACATGGAGCATTTTAATATCCTACAATATGCTAGAATTTTCACTGAGTATGAAAATTTTGTAATTAAACAAATCACAAATAAGATACCCCTGTTTCCCCAAAAATAAGACCTAACCTGAAAATAAACCCTAGTATGATTTTTCAGGATGCTTATAATATAATCCCTCCCCCCAGAATAAGCCCCAGTTAAGTGAAAGCCCACCCTCCACCATTGTGCAGCAACCAGAAGAAGATGGCATGACTGTATTTGAATAAATGTAGATTGTTGTACATTTAAAAATAAAAACAACACCTGAAAATAAGCCCTAATGCATTTTTGGAGCAAAAAATTAATATAAGTCCCTGCCTTATTTTGAGGGAAACACGGTAGTTAAAATTTTTCTACACTTTTTGGCCACCGTGTATGTCAGTATCACTGAGGTGAACGTGATGTTGTATATACTTTTCGGTTACGCCTCCAGTCATCTAGGTTTAGATTTCCAAAAGGTACCCCTGGGACCAAACTTTCAAACTTCCTTATGTGCTGATGTTTGAAGTTTATGACTGGTGAGTCCAAAAAGCCCACTTCCATTTAGGTGGTCCGGTGGGCCAGATAGGCGGGGTATAAATTAAATAAATAAATAAATAAATAAAATAGGTCCTTAGATCTCTGTTTGCTTAGACACTGAAACAACTGGTAGAGTGAAAAGACCTAACAAGGAAACTTGAGGATTAATGAAATTCCTGGTTATATTGTGGAAAAATAGCTGTGATTAACAATAGGGAGAAATATAAATATGTTTCTTTATTCCTGTGGATTTGGGAAATCACTGACATAATAAAAATTTAGTATACAGTCACATGGTGGAAGAGGTAGCTGACATATCTACCTGTTCTTCATGACTGCCATAAAGACTGGAGTCATTTCACGAATATTAATTTCTTGCCTAGTGTGGCTTAGTCCTGGGTAAAGTATAGAATTGAGGAATATTGAGGAATTAGAATTTGCATATGAATAAAACAGTAGAACTGAAGGTTTTTTTTTAAAAAGTGTATTATATTTTAATTTCATGAAAGTAATTACCTTATTCATATATAGAAGTTCTCTGTTAAGATCTATCGAAAAATAAAACAATAATTTCTGGAACTTACAACTGTACTTACAGTGTATCTAAATGTTAAATGTACAACATCATCAAATATAATTGCCTTTCCTTCCTCATATTGGAAATTGACATAAATTATCAGGTATCATATATCTTTGATCTTTTATTGAGAAAGTGATCACTAGGCCTTTGGAACGGAAGCAGTATTTCTTGATGCTTAAAAAAATATTTTTGACATTTGTAGACATTCATTTAGGTAATCAGTGTTCATATTATTACATGTTCTCCCCTTGTATTTCAAGGTGTTGCACATGCAGCAGATTCAAAGGCAGTGCCTTATACCATTGGTCCCCAACCTTTTCTGAACAATGGACTGGTTGGGGGGTGGGGTCTGTGTGGGGGGGCACCCCCGTACTCACGGGGGGTGGGGCATGCTCGTGGAGGGGCAGGGGTGTGCTTGCATGGATGCATGGAAGGGTGGGGCATGCTTGTGGAGGGGGCATGCTTGCATGCATCCACAGAGGTGGGTGCACTCATGGTGGGGTGGGGCAAGCTCGCGCGCATACATGGAGGGGCAGGGCGTGCTTGTGAGTGGGGTGCAGGGGGAGTGTGTGCAGGGGGAGATCTGTCTCCATGGTCCAGTCCTGTGAAGGCCACAAACCGGCACCAGACCGCAAACCTGGGGTTGGGGACCCCTGCCTTATATCACAGCATCTTAAATTATTCAGCAAGTTTTGGCTATATCTTGTTTCACTAGCCTGCCCTTTTTAACCCCATCTTTTTTGTCAAGATACATAAAAACTATTACAAATAAATATAATTATTATGTTTCCCCTAAAATTCTGAGTATAGTAATTCATCTATTTTAAAAAACAAACTTCAAAAAGACAACACATAAAGCTATTTTTTATTTATGACTTTAACTTTTTTTTACATTCTTTTTGGGTCATTTGAACCAACAAATTAATTCTATAGGATATCAAAGAAATACACTGCTCTGAAGAACATTGCTCCATTGCAAAGAAACTGTGCAGAAAGTTTTGTATATATCAAGAGCTGTAACATATGCTGCTAGTTTTAGGCATACAACTAATCAGTAAGAAGAATTCTGTTTTCAAGTTTTTTGTTTATTTATTTATTTATATCCCCCCCACACTACTTGAACTAATCGCCTTAGTTTCAATCAAACCTGAAATTTTAAATTTGTACTTTCCTCAGGCTAGGACAGCAAATGCCTGGGAACCCATACAAACCAATCTTTTGTGAATATAATGACCATGTTCAGAAATACTTTTAAAAAAGTATTTCTGTTCATTTATATGAATGTCCTACAAAAATAGCTTGTGTGCAACACTTGATGTTTTTGAATTTCTTAGATACACTCTTGTTCAAGAAAAGCAGAGCAGTCCCATACAAGATCATATCTCTAATTTATACAATATTAAAAAGCTGTTCATGTTCTTTATGATTGTTTGGTAGTGATAGTGTTGTTTGCTTTTGCATTTTTGGAATAATGAATTTATAACCTGTGACCAGATTAGTATGCTGGTGCCTTGTAGAAATGAAAACCAATTCAAATATCATAGGTTTAGTCCAAACCAGGGAAGAACCTGTTCAGAATCTTCAGTGTCTTTTTGTCTGGAACTCCTTAAGGAAATCTGAATGCATGCCTTTTCAGACTGAGCTGCATGTAAAGGGCTGGGGGGAGAGAATAAGTACTCTTTCCCCCCCACTTAAGCATATAGGGCAGTTTGTCTGTTGCCATTCGTACAAATAATCCTGACTCTAGCAATCCAAAAATGAGTCATGTATTTCACAGTATTAGCATGGATGGAATTTTCTTCACATGTTTTGTATGGTCCCTGCTGTGCTGTGGTATATCTGTGTGGAATGGCAAACAACTGAATGCTGTTCATAGAAATGTTACACATTTATTTATTTATCAGGCAAAATCCAAAGGAACGAAACAAAACAAAACAAGACAAAAAGGTGGCACCTTAAAGACTATTATATTTTAATGTGAGTGTTCATTAAAATACAATAGTCTTTAAGGTACAACTTTTTTCTTTTTCTTTTTTTTGTTTCTTTGGATTTTTTCTGATATGCTTGCACAAATTAGGCTACCTCTCCTAAAACTGTATTTATTGCACTGCTGTCTCACATTTTATGGGTTCTGATTCAAATTCTGGCAACTCCTCCTTTTGCGCGGGGAAATATCACAGGAGACGTCTTCTTTACTTCAATATCTTTGTCTTTATTATTTACATAAGGATCAGCACTGTTCATAATTGGTTCATAAAATGGTTGTTGTGGGTTTTTCGGGCTTTTTGACTGTGTTCTGAAGGTTGTTCTTCCTAATGTTTCTCCAGTCTCTGTGGCTGGCATCTTCAGAGGACAGCACTCTACTCTGGTGCAGTTTGTTTGGGACCCACAAGAACCATTAGATCCCAGCCGTGAAAGCCTTCATGAATACAGTGGGGTCTCGACTTACGAACGACCCTACTTGCGAACAATTCAACTTACGAACCCGCCCTATAGGGGAAATAAGGACTCTACATACGAACTTCCCTCGAGTTACGTACAGGAAGAAAATGCCCCCTCCCTCCCCTTAGAGGCTTCTGGAGGGGAAAAATGGTCAGAAACTTAAAAATAAATAAAAGAAAGCCACTTACCAGGCCTTGGTAGCCCCCAAACAGCAGGAAAAAGAGCAGGAAACAGCTAAAAGCTGACACCCAGAAGGGAGCCTGGCAGCCATTTTGTGATTTCCCCCCGCTCCTGCACCCTCCTCTCCCCGCCACTCAGCAGCTGTATGGGGAGACTCATCTCCTGGCACCATTGGTGGGTAGAATGGGACTTTCAGGGTGCTGGGATATGTGAGTGGATGGTCTGGTCCTGGTCCAGCTGGGACAAGAATATTTGTATTTTTTTACAAATGTACGAATATCCCCATCTCTAATCCAGATGTATCATTAAATGTTTATATGAGTTGATATTATACATAGATCTTAAGTCCTGGAACAGGTGAAAAGCATGATGTATGTCTCTCCAGTCATTTTGGCTTTGGCTCCATATGGCAAGTGCAAATAAACTTTTCGTTATTCATACTAGTCTAGCTATCTTTGTGCTTGCTGATACGTGGAGAGTGCGAAGAGAACTCAGTTGAGCATGTGCATTTTCCTCCCAAATGTTACTTTGTCTGCAGTGCAAAGGATTGTTTCCTAAATTTCGACAGGCTCTCTTTACTTTACTTTCCTTCTGTTCCACAGTGTGTGAACGGGAAAAGAGGGAACCAAGGGAAAAATGTTGCTATACTGCTGGACTCTTGTGCTCCTCTTGTCTTTTCCTTAATATTTTTATTTTTAATTTGTGTCCCTGCAGACTGGGAGATCAGAAGTGTCTGTCTTTTCTTTCTATCCCCACCCCAACTATCCCAGTAGGATGGAAATCAAATCTCTTAATGTTCTGTCTTTCTCCCCTCTGCACATTGAGTTGTCAGCAGCATTTCCAGTCCTGTTTGGAAATGCTGGGAACTGAATGTGGAACCTTTTGCAAAGCAAGTATGTGCTCTATCACTGAACTGTGGTCATTCCCCTTTTCATTTATTTAGCAAATTTTTACCCTTTTACAGTTGGGAGGTTTCTCTGAACACCTTGCATTTCTGTAAAAGAACAGAATAGAATCCCTGCTCAGAGCTTTTCAGTCTGAAAAGACATTGCAGATAAAAAGAAAAGGGATTGTGAAGGGTATGGACAATTCAGATAACGTAGAGCACTGCTTAAAATGATGATGTCCATTCTGTATCCATTCAAATAATTAAACTAATCATCGGGGTCCTTCAGAATTTAAAATGTTTTATAATTCTGAGAAAACTGTACAGCGACGTTAATCTGTTCCAGGATTAATGTCGCTATCCGGATTTGTCGCTATGCGGGGGGGGGAACCCATAGGAACGCATTAAACTCAGTTTTCCCTATTGGGGAAAAACTCACTGGTAAGCGAAGATTCCCCCATCCAGCTGCCATTTTCACTGCCCGGTAAGCGAGGGCAGGGCGTGAAAATGCTGAGGGTGGCCATTTTCTGCACCCAGTGGCCATTTTGGAACTGCCGATCAGCTGTTTTCTAAACATTGCAATGCGAAGATCGGTAAGCGAAACGCTTACCAATCATCGCAATGCAATGTTTAGCCTATCTAAACATCGCAATGCGATCGCATTAGCGATCGCAAAAAACGCGTCGCTATGCGCATTCGTCATTAAACGGTGCGCTTGTTAAGTGAGGCGCCACTGTATTCTTATGCAGTACATGCTAAAGATTGGTCATCAGTAGTTTCTCTTGCTTGTGATTATTGGGCATACTCCTCAATATACTAATCACTTGGATGTTGCAGTTTTACAGGCCAAACAAGGTTGATAATGGCTAGTTTAGCCTATGCCATTCTTTTACTGGGACTGAGATGGGATACATTTTTTATTATTTATTTATTTAAAATATTTTATCCCCTTGAAAAGAACTCAAGATGGGTTACAAAAATATAATATTTAAAATTGAAAGTAGTAAGTATACAAATGTAGGATCAAATACTACATTAACAAACTATAAACAAAAGTGTAAGGCACACCAGTCCATTAAAAAAAACACACTCAGGCAGCCAGTCGCTAAGGGAAAGCTTGCCTGAAGAGAGAGGTCTTTGAAGGAAAGCAAAGATGAGACCAGTCTGGTTTTGCTGTGGCAGGGAATTCCCAAGTCTGGAAGCAGCAATAGAGATGACCCTCTACCATGTTTCCACCAGATGCATTTGTGAAGGTGGTGGGACTGAGAGAAAGGCCTCTCCTGATGATCTTTACATTTGAGCAGGCTCATAAAGGGAGATGTGGTCCTTAGCTTCACCCCAAGCTTTTAGGACTTTATAGGTTAAAACCAGCACTTTGAATTGTGCGTGGAAACTGTATATTACTAGCAATAAATGTGCATCAGGTACAGTCTTACAAATTATTACCAAGATATGTTGAATCCTTTTGTAGAATGATATATCATTTCCATTAGGAACTGTAAATTGTGAACACTGGAATTAACAACCAAAAAAGTACATTATGCAAGAACAAATACAAATTAACATGAAATATCGTTGACTACCCTAGAAAATACGTTGCAACAGAATTTTATTTATTCTATTTTATTTCACTACAGGACTTGGAATTCCATGGAGTTATGAGATTTTATTTTCAAGACAAAGCAGCTGGAAATTTTGCAACAAAGTGTATCCGTGTATCTAGCACTGCCACAACTCAGGATGTGATAGAGACGCTCGCAGAGAAATTCCGGCCAGATATGCGAATGTTATCATCCCCCAAATACTCCCTCTATGAAGTTCACGTCAGTGGAGGTTAGTGTATTCTCTCTGGGTTTCTATTACTATTATTTTTTGTAAGAGAAAAGAAAAATGACTTAAAATAATACATAGTGGCTGATACCCTGTTGCTGTACCTTATGTTACTTAAGGCTGGTGATGTCAGCAGCAGTGACAATTTTTTGGAAATTAAAGATTTCCAACGGAAACCCCTGAGCTCCTGAGGAATTCCTTTCATTGTTGCGAAGTCATGGGGACTTCCCCGGCTGGTAAAATCATTCTGGTCATGATTATTTTCAGTAGTTAAAGATTTCCTCCTCACATCCCACATGTCTTCCCAACAATGAAAGGGATTTCATGGAAACCTCATGACCTTTAGGACAGAAAAATTGCAGTTCTTATGCTGCAAATGATTGCTCTTATGCAATGTAACTTAAGGCAACAGGATTTTAGCCAGTATTACTCAACAAAAATTGTTAACTAGCAGAGTCTAGAATCTGAAGAATGTAAAGCATAAAAAACCACAACAAATTTACAAAGCAAAAGAAAGAAAGAACATAAGAAAACCCAAATACTTCGAAGATCTTGCATTGCTTTTTTGAAGGGTTGGAAGCATGCCCAGCAAGTTAGGATTGCTGCTGCAAAATTTTCTGATGTTAGCCATTGGTCCAGACAGTAACAGTAATCTGAATTTTTGTATGCTGAATGGAATTGCCCTTGAAAATTAATAGGAAATTATAGTTTTATCTTGATTCTCAATTAAAATTAAAATGTCCATGCTTTTATATTTGATTAGTTTCTTATAACTGTATTTTTCATTTGGAATGTATATTCCTATGTATATTCATTTTGTTGTGGGGGGTACTGTGAGATGGGGGGTACTGTGATACTGTCTAAATAGTTAAATATCTGTCCAATTTAAATAGCTTTGATTTGTTGAGTTATCAGCAGATGGCACTGATACATGTGGGATAGTAACTATATATTAGAATCCTACTTCTGAGGATAGTTTTTATATGAAAAAAGATACATCATAGGCAAGGGTGGATTTGAAGCTCATGGTGAAAGAGTTTGGGGGAGTCATGAGATTTTATACAAGTTTTCTTTTTCAATTTCAGGGGAAAATAGGAAAGGAAAGAGTGATGTTTGCTTGTCAAGATGGCAGGTTTCTTTTTCAAGCTCTAGAGAAAATGGTTTTTTGTAGTCTTGCTGGGAGGAGCAGTGAGTTCTGGGAATCATAGATGTATGTGTAAATTCTTATAAAGCCTGTTGTTAAATACTTCAGTTACAGTATATGGATACGTTATTTATACAGTGGGGTCTTGACTTAAGAACGGCTTGAGTTAAGAACATTTTGATTTAAGAACCGCTCTCATAGGAAAATATTGACTTGACTTAAGTACTTAGATTTGAGTTAAGAACTGAAAAAAAAACCACGTGGGAGGCAGGGAAAGTGCAAAATTTGAACTTTCAGTTAACTGTTGGGCAGTGAAAAGGGTGCCTGTCTGCTTCCTCACTCCTCCCAGCGTTTAGAGAGTGGATTGGGAGTTTTCAGACTGCCTGGACTGTATTTTCCCGGCCTTCCCTGAACCTTTCTTGACCTAAGAAAAAAAGAAACAAAATATCCCCCTCTCGTGGTCGAAGGCGGAGTAGCAGCTTCCCATTAGTTTCTATGGACGGAAAATAGCAGATACGGATCAAATGGTTTTCAATGCATTCCTATGGGAAATGCAGATTTGACTTGAGAACTTTTTGACTTGAGAACCGCCTTCCAATACGGATTAAGTTCTCAAGTCAAGACCCCACTGTACCACAGGAAGTTAGCATATAAAATAGCACTGCTTAGTAAGGTAAAGGTACAGGTTCCCCTTGACAAATTGTCCAGTTGGATCCGACTCTAGGGGGCGGTGCTCATCCCCATTTCCAAGCTATAGAGCCAGCGTTTGTCCATAGACAGTTTCTGTGGTCACGTGGCCAGCACGACTAGACACAGAATGCTCTTACCTTCCCACCACAGTGGTGCCTATTTATCTACAATGGACCCTTGACTTACAGAATTAATCCGTATTGGAACGGTGGCTGCAGGTCGAAAAGTCTGTAGGTCGAAGCTCCGTTGACCTACAATGCATTGAAAACCGATTAATCTGTAACTGGCCGTTTTTGTTCCATTTTGGGTTTTTTTTCGGTCGGTAGGTCAATTCTCCGGCTGCAAGTCAAACCTAAATTTTGCTGCCAGAGAAGTCTGTAAATAGAAAAGTCTGTAAGTGGAGCCTTCTTTAAGTCAAGGGTCCACTGTACTCACATTTTTACATGTTTTCTAACTGCTAGGTTGGCAAGAGCTGGGACAAGCAATGGGAGCTCACTCCATTGCGTGGATTCGATCGTATGACTGCTGGTCTTCCAACCTTGCAGCAGAGAGGCTTCTGCGGTTTAACCTGCAGCGCCAACACGTCCCACTGTTTAGTATATTTATGAAATTAAAAACTCATCTACCAATAAAAATGTCCAGTTTATAAACTGGACAG
This sequence comes from Pogona vitticeps, assembly GCF_051106095.1. Lineage (NCBI taxonomy): Eukaryota > Metazoa > Chordata > Lepidosauria > Squamata > Agamidae > Pogona > Pogona vitticeps. The sequence continues at coordinate 64,015,022 of NC_135783.1, read as the reverse complement.
GGTTGTAAATTGCTGCACTCCTGTTATATAACAGTCTTCTGCTGCTTTGCAAACCAGAATAAAATAAAATAAAAGTTGAAAGTAAAATAATCAGCTTTATGGTAAATGCAAAAGAAGAACATATTTGAGCTTAAAAATAATATGTAGATCACATTATGATTTAGAAATAGGAGGCCTTTTAGAAGAGTATTCAGAAATGTGCATCTGTGTATTTTCCAGCTGCTATACAAAAATATTATGTAAATTTATGCTATGTAGGCAAAATAAAGTATTTTACCTAACAGTTATGACTTGTTTATCTTTCTGTAAAGGAGAATGTTTGAGGATGTTTTAAACTTATTGCCGAGAAGTACATGTATAGGCCTCAGTGCATCATTTTAGGTTCAGGACTCACTACTGAAATTGGGTTCATCCAAAGGGAGAATGAGGGGAGCACGAAACATTTGATAACTCTGAATTTCTCTGTGGCTTTCTGTACAATTGATCATTGGCTTCTTAATTTTATTATTATTTTTGAATATATCAGGTTCTGTGTTCTGTTTTGTTCTAGATCCCCTTTTCTGTTTTATGGAGGATCTCTAGGAAGGTCTTTGGTCCTTTTAGCTTAAGATGAAAGGAATACAGTATGTTGATAGACCAGTATAAGCCCCTCCCATCCTTTATTCTTGCCTGGCTTAAGGGAGAAACTAGGGAAGATTCTTTCTCTTAAAAACATGCACAGTGGTGCCCCGCATAGCGACGATAATCCATGCAGCAAAAATCGCTGCAAAGCGATTTCGTCGCTATGCGAAAAGAAAAAGCTCATAGGAACGCATTAAAACCCGTTTAATGTGTTCCTATGGGCTTAAAACTCACCTTTAAGCACAAATCCTCCATACGGCCGCCATTTTTGCTGCCCGGTAAGCGAGGAATCGGCACGAAAACACAGCAGGTGGCCATTTTTTTTACCCGGCAGCCATTTTGGAACCGCCGATCAGCTGTTGGAAAATCATCGCTATGCGATAATCGGTAAGCGAAACAGGTTACCAATCATTGCAAAGCGATTTTTCCCATTCAAAACATCAAAATGCAATTGCAAAAGCGATCGCAAAATCTTCATCACTATGTGGATTCGTAGTTAAACGGGGTGCCCGTTAAGTGAGGCACCACTGTACCTTGGCCTAGCTATACTCTTCAATATTTTCCTGGTTTTTTTTCTTTTTGTTTTGTTTTTAGTATTTCTGAATCTTTTTCAATCCTCCAGTTTACACTTTCTGGCTTCATCACGGTCAAAGGATTGATTTTCGTGGAAAAAAATGAAGGCCAAGACATCTATCCCTTTCTTACAGTACATTTGAAGGAGACATCAGGAGCTGATATTTACTGGGTTGGACAAAAGGGAACAGTATAATCTGTGCATTTGCTCTCAGAGTCATTGGAAGAAACTCAAGGCTCTAATATGGAACCAAGGTCTATCTTCAGGTGGTTAATTCGTATAGTTCTTCAGCTGCCATACCTGTATTCAGGGGTTTTTGGCTTCTGCAATTCGTATTTTCATTAGTTCTGGCAACTAACATATATTCTAATTTTCAGCCCCACTGGGCAAGCCTCTGCCTTTTGCGCGCCTGACTTCTTCCCTGCATGCATGCACACACAGTTCAGGGCCCTGCACACGCGTGGGGTTCTGTTGCAGAACGCATTCTCACATGCCATTGAATTGCTGCAGAGAAAATGTAGCTTCTTAGTCTTCCAAAGAAGGGCAAGAATTCAATTACCTGTTGATAATTGCATGATTCACTTGAGCAGAGCCACACTGTAACAATGCTTTGCTTGAGATAAGAGCAAAATCTTTAGTTTTTCCCCCAACTGAACACGTGAACATTTTCAGTCTCATTTTTGTTGCATGTTCAGAATCAAAGTTATTATTTCCATCCTATCCTGGAAGTAATGGCAAGTGCCCCCAGCCTAGACATCTTTACATATGGAGACTGATAGTTTGAAGAGGAGAGTGTGTGGAAGCTGTTCATCTAATCAGATTGTATGGAGATCCACCATACATAGATCAGCCTTTTTTTAAAATAAACACCCTTTATGTGTGGAGGACAATGGTAATGTGCAAAGAGGAGATGGGCTAGCACACTCTCTATGCATTTTTGAGGAGTGTCTGAATAAGGTTATGGAAGATGAGCTTATCCTTACCTAATAATAATATATTAACTGTGTGTCATCTTGCTGATTCTGACCTATGGCAACACTTCCCAGGACTCTCTAGTTATACAATACTCATTTTACCATTTCTTCAGGGGGGCACTTCATGGCTGTGGAGCTTGCCAAAGGCTACATAGGTTGTCTGTTCTTTTGAGTAACAAGGGGGAATCAAAGTCCAAAACTCTGGCTTCACAGCCAGATACCTAGCTCACTGAGCTATTCAGACATATCCTTAGCGAATGGCTATGATGGGAAGGTTTTAATGCATTCCTATGGGCTTTTTTTATTTCACATAGCGACAAATCCGTATAGCAACGATTTTGGCTGCACGGATTATTGTCGCTATGCGGGGCACCACTGTAATACAATTATACATATATAAAATTAAAATAATACAATTGGGGCATACATCATATATCATAAAATGAAGCAGACCAGGGACAAAACAATAAATTACAGTTGAACGCATAAAATATAATGTTTTTTATGCTTTTTAAATGTATATCAGATAAGTCTTTGGTCTGATCCAGCACCTTAAGTTCTTCTATAATATATGGTTATACTGGTTTATTTCTTCCCATCCAGAAATGGTTGCATATTTTTGTACATATTTTTCTAAACAAAGGTACCATCTTTTTCTGAGTATAAGACACTCCCATGTATAAGATGCCCCCCATTTTTCTAACCCAGAATTTCTTTCTTTGCAAGAAAGTGGAGGGGAAAAGCAGGAATCATCAAAACACTTTGGTTCCTGTTTTCCCCCTCCACTTTTTGTGAAGAAAGTGGAAGGGGAAAGCACTTTCTTTGCAAGAAAGTGGAGGGGGAAAGCAGGAATCAAAGTGCTTTGATTCCCTCCCCCCTCCTTCTGTGTATAAAATGACTCTCAATTTTGTATCTAAATATTTTAGATAAAAGTATCCTCTTATACACAGAATAATGCAGCATTTTTACAACACTTTCCTAGCATGTAAATAAAAGCAGAACTAAACAAAGTATTGTGGCCTAGTTGAAATGCAATATATTCTCTATGTATCTTTCTATACATTTTTGTGTGTATTGGTTTGTGCAGTTTCTCAAATATGTATTTTTTCACAAGTTTGCTTGGACATGGTCTAGAGGGGCGGGGTAAAAATCAAATAAATAAATGAATAAATAAAATAAATTTTGTGTGAGGTTTTTTTTAAGCCAAAACACATTGTATATTGTGGAAAAGTATGGATTTCCAAGACAGCATGCGACTTAAAGAAACATGATAATAATAGTGTGAATACAACTATAGGACAGGAACATAACTGCATCTTACTTCCACATGCAGTACTGTTGCCTAGGAATGTGATGGCACTAGGCTGCAAGGGATGGAAACATCTGAAATTTACTCACATTCAGTAAAAAGCCACTTTTCTTCAAGGCATTTTGATTAATTTGTGTAGTAATAAACACTGAGAAAACTTGTTGAAAAATAGCCATGACAATTGCTTTGTGTTTAGGTGAGAAGTGGTTAATGGATGGGAAAAAAGGAATCAGGTTCTTGGATTTTTTTCGTGCTTGATGTCTGTGCATAGTGAGCAGGGCTCTAGAACATCTTGACTATTGACATTGGTGTTAATGTTTAAACTGGTCTTTCCTATGAAAAGCTTGGCATCCTTTTTCTTGCTAGTGATGTGGGCATGATACTGGAAGGCAATATTGAACTATTTCCTGGAGTTTTTTTTAATTGTGGACGAATTTTTTAGCAAAGTAACTAAAAGAAAAGTGGCTGCCTTATAGATTCCTGATCTCAGTTCTGAGAAGTCTAAGTCAAAGGAAAACACTTCTTGCAATAGTGATAGACGCTTTTTAAATTGTGCACAGGAGTGTATCCTATTGACAGTGTATTTTAGTGCAGTATTGTAATAAACTCACTATATCTAATGTGCAGTCTTCATCGTTGGACAACTGTTCTTTGAAATAACAGTACTTCTGGATATTTTTACATAGTAATCTTAATTTCAGAAGACTTCAGATGGGCTTGCTTCTTAATTATTCAAGATGTTGAATAATTAAGAAGTAGGTTCTCATACAGGTTAGAGAATAGGGTAGGATTTGCATCTAAGAATGAAGGAAAGGATGTGGTATGTAAATGACATAACCTGTTGAGTCTTATTGTTTTCGGACTAGCCTAGTGGCACACATTTATCAATAGTTCATACTTTACTATCCATAAATCGAAAAAGATTGTGATAATCTATCACTGCTACAAAAGAGCAGCATTTAAATTTTTAGCACAATTGGTCTATTCTTTACTTCTCTGTTTTTAAAGCACTCATTAATGAACTTTGGTGGTTGTGAATTAGTAAGCAACCATTAATCTTATCCCTTTTCCTTTCATATTTTGAAGAAGAAAGAAGATTGGATATAGATGAGAAACCTCTAGTTGTACAGTTAAATTGGAACAAAGATGATAGAGAGGGAAGATTTGTACTCAAGAATGAAAATGATGCACTTCCTCCAAAGGTAAGAGAGATGAATAAATAGATCTATAAATTTTTGGCTACTTCTGTTGTGTGAGATTTCTTCGTAATTGCTTTTGTATGTAAAAACAAATCTGGCATATATTATACATACGTTATACATATATGGCATAGTTTTCTATAACCCTTTCCACTGTATTCATATTCTGTAGCCTATAATTGTAGTATTGAACAATGCAATGTGCTTTGTTCTCATAGTACTATTGCATACATCAGGCAGTTAGGACTGCTAAAATGTTGTGGGGAGATCTTCCAGGATGAATGAGTAAAGTTATAATAATAATAATAATAATAATAATAATAATAATAATAATAATAATAATAATAATAATAATAATAATAATAATAATAATAATAATAATTATTATTATTATTATTATTATTATTATTATTATTATTATTATTATTATTATTATTATTATTATTATTATTATTATTATTTTTATTTTTATTTTTATTTTTATTTATTGATTTTTTGATTTGATTTGATTTGATTTGATTTGATTTGTATCCTGCCTATCTGGACTACCAGACCACTCTAGGCGGCTTCCAGTATATATTAAAAATACAGTTAAAATACAAAAATGTGCATAGACATAACATAATAATTACAATCACAGAAGATAAGGAAAGTAATATAAGGGAAATTAGAAAAAGGATTTAGGAATTGACAGTGGTCTAATCTTGAGATTACGAGCGCATGCACCAAGGTAGTGAGTGCCCCCGTGTCGAGATAGGGCCGCAGCCGGACCATCCGCCAGAGATGGAAAAAGGCGGTACGGACTACCGACGCCACCTGCGTTTCCATGGTGAGCGTCGGGTCCAGATGTATGCCCAAACTGCACACCCTACTCTTCGTGGCCAGGGTCGCCCCCCAAACGTGAGAGAGTCCCCCAAGCCGCCAACCATGGGGCCACCCACCCTCAGAACTTCCGTCTTGTGCGGGTTCAGCCTCAGCCCATTCTCCTGCATCCATCCCAGTACGGTCTCCAGGCAGCGCTGAAGGGACAGGACGGCATCACCTGCATCAGGTGAAAAGGAGATGTAGAGCTGGGTGTCATCGGCATATTGATGACACGAAGCTCCACATCCCCGGATGACCCCTCTCAGCATTGGGGAGATGATCGACCCCTGTGGGACCCCACAGATGAGACTCCACGGGGCCGAGACACACTCCCCAAGCTGGACTCTCTGGGGATGGTCCCCCAAGAAGGAACGGAGCCAGGCGAGAGCCGAGCCACCAATTCCAAACTCAGAGAGCCTTCCCAGGAGGATACCGTGGTTGACGGTATCAAAGGCCACCGAGATGTCGAGGAAGACCAACAGAGACATTTTCCCCCTGTCGGCCTCCCTCAACAGGTCATCATACAGGGCGACCAGTGCCGTCTCTGTACCGTGGCGCGGCCTGAAGCCCGACTGCAATGGATCCAGGGCATCTGTTTCATCCAAGTATGCCTGAAGCTGGTCGGCCACCACCCTCTCCACCACTTCGCTCATGAAAGAAACATTGGCGACGGGCCTATAATTGCCAGTTTCGTCCACCGCCAAACTAGGTTTCTTTTTTATGGGCCTAATAAGTGTCTCCTTGAGGGCAGAGGGAAACCTGCCCTCAAGGAAACACCCATTTATTATTGCAGTGGCCCATTCGGTTGTTATTGGCCTGGCTGCTTTGATTAACCAGGCCGGGCAAGGGTCCAAGTAGGAGGTGGTGGCTCGACAGCGATCAAGCACCTTGGCCACAGTATCAGGCTGAAAGGAGTCAAAGGTTACCGGGCAAGACGGAGTGCTGGACATCTCTGTTCAAAAAAGTGCTTACTAGGATGAGATTCCATCTCAGAACTTCATATAATATGCTTTTGGTGAAGCGCATTGGATGGATAATTCTGAAGACTTGTAGAGAGCAAATAGTGCCTGTAGTATGGCATAACACAATGTGAATGTGCAAATGTGCATCTATAGACAATTTCTTTCTTGTTAAACTTGCTTGCTACTAAATATACTTAAAGTATTAGAAGTGAGATGCCACCTGGTGGCTTCTTAAGATCTGTATGGTAATTTTATTTGGAAAATTGCCTTTAAGAGGTAAAGTGTAAGCAAACAGGTAATGGAACTGATGTAGGACAAGCCAGTGTGCAATTAATACTAGTAATAAAAATGGATAATCTGTTGTATAGTATGTTTTATATTTTGAATTGTTAAGCTGCAGATGTAGAGTATCATATTTTCCCATTTTTAGCTGAATTTATTTAGTATTGTTAAAAAAACTGAAAGAACCTCTTATTCCTGTTTGCAGTTAGAAACTTAGAATTGCACGTGTGGAAGAGATCCTGTGGATCCCTGCCAAGGAGGCACAGTGGGGAATCAAACTCCCAACCTCTGTGCACTGAATACACTGAGATTGCTTTTTAAAAACTGTATTTGTACACAGGAAGGCAAACCTTAAAGGCTAGATCTAATGATGGTTTCAAGGTGAGTTGACATGTTGAAACCTACATGTGTTCTTATGTGTCAGCCACAATTTGAGTCCTCTGAATGTTCAAAATGTAGTGTTTGAGTAACAGTGCAACCATTCTGTGGACTTTATTCTTGTTTATGACCAGGGACTATTATTTATTTATTTAAAAATATTTGTTTTGGTCGTTCAGTTAAAAGTATAAATTGCAATTGCCTCTGTTTTTTAATGCTTGTTTTTCAAACCACTTTTGTTTGATTTGGAAGTTAAGGTGGATAGAGTTGCAGTGAATTATGTTGTTAAATATGTTTGTTTCAGAAGGCTCAAAGCAATGGCCCTGAAAAACAGGAGAAGGAGGGAGTGATCCACAATTTCAAACGTACTCTATCAAAAAAAGAAAAGAAGGAGAAAAAGAGACGAGAAAAAGAAGCATTGCGGCAAGCTTTAGATAATGATGGACCTTTTCATGGGGACGATATGTGAGTTCTAGTGAATCAAATAGTAGAATGCTGATCTTTCTTATTTTAAAATAGTCTCTGAATACTATCAGTGTAGGTAGGGATGTTTCTTAAAACATGAGACTAGCCTTTGCATCGTTCTTGTTTCAGGTGTGTGTGTGTGTGTGTGTGTGTGTGTGTGTGTGTGTGTGTGTGTGTGTGTGTGTGTGTGTATACACATACATATCAATACATATACACACATATATATATACACATATATGTGTGTGTATGTATGTGTGTGTATTTTTGTGTGTGTATGTATACACACACACACACACACACACACACACACACACACACAGAGTGGTGCCTCGCTTGACGAGGATAATCCGTTTGAGCAAAATCGCTGTTAAGCGATATCCTCGTGAAGCGAAATAAAAAATCCCATTGAAATGCATTGAAAACCCATTCAGTGCGTTCAAATGGGCTGAATAACTCACAGTCCAGTGAAGATCCTCCATAGGGCAGCCATTTTCTGCTCCCTGTCTTGTGAAAAAGCCTTCCTAAACACAGTGGGGAGCCATTTTGTACAACTGGCGGCCATTTTGAAACCCGACGATCAGCTGTTTTTGACCGTCGTAATGCGAAGAATCGGTTCCCGAAGCAGGGAACCGATCATTGCAAAGTGAAAAAACCCAATTCAAACATCACAAAAGCGATCACAAAAACTTCATCGTCAAGCAGATTCATCGTCAAGCAGGGTAAGCGTTAAGTGGGGCACCACTCTCTGTGTGTGTGTGTATTCTTGATGACAGAAGGTTCATAAGTGCCTTATATATATAAAACTACTATATGCCTACTATATATATATATACAGTGGTGCCCTGCATAGCGAGGTTAATCCGTTCCGGATTAACCCTCGCTATGCGGAATTGTCGCTAAACGGGTAGGGAAAACGTATTGAAACGCATTAAACTTAGTTTAATGCATTCCAATACCTTGCTTACTTACCCGTTCAGCGAGGATTCCCCTTGCCGGCAGCCATTTTCGCGCCCTCGCTAAGCGAGGGCAGGGCGTGAAAACGGCTGCCGGCAGCCATTTCCGGGCTTCCGGCGGCCATTTTGGAGCCGCCGAACAGCTGTTCGGCGGCTCCAAAATGGCCGCCGCAATACCCGATCTTCGCAATGCGGGTTTTCCCCATTGCGAAGATCGGGTATGTTTCCGTATAGCGATCCCGAAAAAGGGATCGCTATGCGGAAACATCGCTATACGGTGCACTCGCTAAGCGAGGCACCACTGTATATATAAAATGATAATCCCATAACTTACAGATCCTGAGTTTAACCCAGATATGCCATCCATGAGCTGAAAGCAGTTGACACTTATGTCACTCAAATGACAGAATTTCTTCTTTGGGCTACAAACCACAGTGTTTATTCGATACAACTATAGTGAGTCTTGCAACCCTCAAGAGCTTATTTTCAAGAGATACAGTGGGGGTGGGGGAGAGTAAAGCCCAGTTGCTTATTTTTACCATCCACCTCTATGTATATTATGGAGAGAGAGAGACTGGGATGGTTGTGATGTAATTGTATAAAATATAAACATTTATCTTGTGTAAATTAAATTATAAATCACCCAGAGAATGCTGTAAGCCAAGTGCGTGCAGGGGGTGGGGTGGGAGGTCTGTCCTTGCAGCCCAGTCTGGCTCAGGCCTCAGACCAGCACTAGGCACAGACCAGGGATTGGGGACCTCTGTTCTAATCACTATGGGGCAGTATATAAGCACCACTTTGCACAATTTATTTTACTTCAGCACATTTACTGCACAGACTTTTTCAAAACTAATTCATCATTTTTACCCATTGTTGCCTTGAGTCCCTTTACATAGATATAAAAGAGAAAGTGATACTGTATGGAATTCCCTTACTGTATATGGTATATTGTTCATTTTGTTCTGCTGACAGGTAGAAAAATTAATAAGGCAATTTGGACAGGTTATTAAAGAGTGCAGTAGGTGCACTCTCCCTGTATACCAGTGTTCAGAGATAACAAATTCAGATTTCCCAATGAAACTGAAGAGCTCAATGCTTTTCCAAAGTATTGTGTGTGTTTTTTTTAAACATTTTAAGGAACACTGCTATGAGTGTTCCACTTGATGTAGATCCCTCAGCAAGGCTTGTTCATAGAAGAACAAGCTTGCTGAGGGAAAATGACCATGGGTTCTTCTATGTGGCCTCTGTGAACCCACACAACTGGACTCCTCTGAATATTCTAGAGCTTAAAATAAGAAACATTAACAACATGTTGTCTCCTACTATGCATGTTCCGCCCACCCGTGTACCTCAATTCCATCTTGCTGCAGCTGCAACTGGAACTTCTCATGCTAGAGCTTTTCAAACTTTTCGCCTTTTCTGGTTAGATCGCTAATTCTGCTTGATTTTCTCCATGATTTTGATTACGGATGCCCATTGACTATGATTTTGCCTTCCGGATTTGATTGCATGTTGTTTCCCGGCTTTGATCTCAGACCATTTTAGAGTTTCCTGCCTTTGCGTTGTGGACTAATTGCCTCATTCATAGCGATCATATGCTTGACTTCGAACCTTTTTTTGGTTTCCTCTTTCAATTAGCGATTTTGGACTTAACTACTCTTTACGGTCAGCAATTTCCTCCTGTTACCGTTTTCAAACTTTATTCTTTTTATTGATCTGTGAGTCTTTTCACCTCAATCGTATTCTCTGAAGTTTGATTAGTTTATGGCCTCCTCAGGCCCATTCAAGCGGTGTTCTTTGTGTGCTAGCAAGATAGCATTTACTGACGGCCACGACTGCTGCCTGTTCTGTTCAAGAGAAGAACATCAACCCCAAACCTGCCCACAGTGTAAGAAGCTCTCCAAGCCTGCCTTAAAGTTGTGTGAGCAGAGGCTTAGGGCATATTTCTGAGAGAGGTCCCTTTCTTCCTCCAAACCGCCCATGGAGTCGACTCCTGCCCAACCATCTAGCCCTCGTCCTGAGCCTCCAGCATCATCCTTACCGACCACTCCGTCGCCGAAGTCCCAGATGAAGTCATTTAAAAGACCTTTGGGGTTGGTGTAAAAGAAATGACTTCAGTTTCAACATCAGTGCTGAGGCATACATCCATGGAGAGTCTAAAGAAAAAGAAGACTTCCGTTAAGCACAAGAAAGAAAAGCATGACAAACCTTCCCCAAAGCATCGACTCCGTGACCTGCCTCCGGTGTCTGCATTGGTGCCGTCTCCTAATTTGGAGGAGTCCTCTTGGGACGTGCCTGACACCGAATCTATTTTGGAGGGCAACGCTTCTGTGCAACATCAAATGGCTCAGGCTTCGGTATTGATACCAAGCCATTCTCTGAGTCCGAGCCTGGCTTCTGCCCATTCTAGCCCTCTATCTACCGGGTGGGCAACTGTTATAAGACTGTCCACCCTGGGAAAGCCTGCGGGGGTGGGGGACCTCCAAAATGCCTCCCATGGCGGCGGAGAAGCCCTGGAAGGCATCCGGAGGCACAATCGGTGGTCCATGTGTAAGTCAAGGGTGCGCTGTAGTTGGAACTACATAAAGAAGTACAGTCATGCCTTCAACAGTTCTGGAGTTGGGGTGCCAAACCCTTAAGTAGTACAAAATCCATGTATAACTCTTACGTTCTCCAAAATGTAGTACCAAAGCATACCAGCTTTGCATGATGGATTAAAATTATGTTTTAAATAAAAAATGTATCTTTTACAGTTTAAATCAAAAAAGATTTTTTTATTTAAATCATGATTTAAATTGTGATAAGAAAAATATTTAAATCATGATTTAGATCAATTTGATTTTAATAGCATTATTGATTTTTATCCATCCTCCAGTTTTTGGCAAAACCTGGATCAGGCTGGGAGCTGTCTTACAGAGACTGCCACCAGATCTAGAACAGGGCTGACCATTTGTAAAGGCAGGCTGTGTCCTCACCACTGCCACAGCAGCAGGAAGGCTGGGCTCTGACTAACAGACTGTTTGGGTTCGGGGGGGCAGCATAGGAAAAGCCAGAAGCCACTGTCTGCCTCTCTTGGTCAGCAGCTGTGGGATGAAGGGTGAAGAGTTGGCAAGCAGACCAGCTGGTAGCGGTGCAGGCTGCATCAATTATTTGTTAACTTCTCTGCTGCTGGTGTCCAAATCTCCCTCTTCCACCTCCTCCTTGTAGCTGGAAATCTGCCTTGTCCCCTCCCAGCAGTTTCCTCTTTTGCAATGGGAGCCAAGCTGAACTAAGCTAGGGTTAAAAATGAAGAACCATGCAGGAAGTTAGCAAACTGAAGGAGGTGGCTCCAGCCCTGGCTGCAACTGCCCAAGCCACTGCCTCCTTGCTACCGCCCCCAAGCAGGAGAGCCAATAAAAGGCCTCCCTCAAAAATCTGCATTTAACCAAAACCATGTGCTTGAACCTGTGCAATTCAAAGGAGAAGTGTGTTTTTCTTTACACACAATCCAGTATTTTTCATAATGTATGCAGGTGAAACAACACACTCGGCTGCTTTATTGTAGTGAAAAAGTTGTTGTGAGGCTTCAGTCAAGCAGTTCTACTAAAATAAAAACGGTAGGCTGTTTTCAGCATGTGCCTAACATCACATATAATTGGTCTTGCCTTATGAGTCTTCATATAAGATATCGTCCTCACTTCCATCTAAGGCGTTGCTAATGCCACATTTTTTGAATGACTGTACAACGATCTCCTCCTTCACTGAGTCCCATGATGTTTTCACCCATTCACAAACTTGAGTGATGGTGGGCCTCTTCATTCGTCCAGTAGGTGTCAGATCATGATTACCAGCAGTCATCCATTTATTCCACTCTTCTCTCATTAAGACCTTAAATGGCTTGTTGATGGAAACATCAAGAGGTTGCAACTGGCTGCTAAGACCTCCGGGAATTACAGCTAGATGAGTCTTCACTTCTTTGAAACACTTTTTATTGGTTCGCTAATATGTGCTCTAAAATGGTCAAGCACTAGTAAGGCAGGTTTTTTCAGAAGTCTTCCAGGACGTTTGGACCACACTTTTTCAACCCATATTCTCATTCCATTTTCATCCATCCATCCTTTCTCATGTATATGTACAACAACTCCTTGCGGAATCACTTCTTTTGGAAATGTTTTCCTTTTGAAAATCAACATGGGTGGCAATTTGGTGCCATCGGCACAGCAGGATAACACAGTTGTGTAATGGGTCTTCTCATGCCCTGAAGTTTTCACAGTGATGGTTTTGGCACCCTCCACATCTACAGTCCTATTAGATGGCACATCAAAGGTTAGCGGGACTTCATCCATATTCCCAATCTGGCCAGTTTCAAAGCCATTTTTCTTCCTAGCATCAATAACAAATTTATGAAAGGATAGAATTTTAGATTCATATTCTTTTGGCATTTTTTGTGCAATTCTAGTTTTGGTCCGCATAGTAAGACCACATCGCCTCATAAATCTGTAGCACCATGATGGTGATCCTGTAAAATCCTGAATGCCTTTCTCTATAGAAATTCATTTTGCTTCAAATATGATCATTTTTGTCGAGACAGAGAAGCCATTATTCCGCTGATGTATTATCCATTCTTTCATGTCCAACTCCAACTCTGACCACTTTGCAGCATGTCCACGGAAAGTGTGCTTATTTTTATCAACTTTTTGCAGCTGATCCTCCTGTTTCCTCCACTCTCTAATAATTTTTTCAGATGGAGGAGACCCAAAATGTCTCCTGCTCTGTTTCCATGCTCCTAAGCATATTTTACTACCTCTAGTTTAAAAGGAATTTTATATGCTAGCCTTTTCTGCACTGGTAGAATGAGTTCCCGTAATCTGCAAGAAAAAATGTGCCACTTATTCATCACCACATCTACTGCCTGCTTCCTTTTACAAATATAATCTCAAAGCAGCACAGAATCATAGAATAATGGAATTGGAAGGGGCCTCTAAGGCCATCAATTCCAACCCCTGGTTCAATGCAGGAATCCATATCAGAGCAGATCTGATAGATGGTTGTCCAATTTTAGAGACTACAATAGGATAAAATACAGTAGCTGGGAATCACAATGAAAAGATAAAATCTACCAGCAATATTGTGGTGCATTGAACCTTCTGACAGCCCAAAAAGGCAGACACTTATTGTCAGAATAACCTGATGGTTCTTGCAGTCACCATGACTAGCAGTAATGGGTTTTCATAAAGCTACTGGATTTAAGTAACCACTTGAGACCAATCAGCCTTACCCTCCTACATTTTGGGAAAATAGGTATTTCTTGCCTAGTTGGCAGTGAACTCAAAGGGAACATGGATGCATGAGGGGGTCAGTGGCCCCCATTATCACTGCCCTTGGTAATGGAAATGGTGGGACATTCCAACTCATGATCCCTGTGGCAAGTGATTTTTTTTATTACCACCTCTCCCCAGAATCTCTTGGACCCCAAGACCTTTGGGACCAGGAGTTATGCACACAGCTGGCTAAGAAGTGCCAACATGATGGAGATGGCAGTGGCTGGGAGTCACAGCTGGATCTTGCTACTGTCTACTTTCTTCCTTGGTCTGAATGTGGCATCACAGCAAAAGTGGGGTGGTGACAAGCAGCAGGGATGGCAGTGGGGCTTCTCTTTCTGACATCCAGTGGCAAGAGGACTTGCACCAAGGCTGGCAGAACAACAACGATTAAGAAAAACCCATAAAAACAGGGGGAGCGACACCATGCAGCTTTTGTTAACACAAAAAGATACTAAAATTTCTGTTTGCAGTTGTGTGTGTGTACGTGTGAAATGAATAATATCTCCTTGCTATTTATGAAATGTTGGGTTCTTAAACCAATTTTCAAGATTTCAAAGCTTTTCTTGGACATACTCAGATCTGTGATTCAGATCTGCCCTCTGCAATTCAAATTGCCTTGCTCCTGATGAGTCCATAAAAACTGTGGTCAGCTAATACACCAAATAAAACCTGTAGCCCTAGTGGTAATATATTAAGGAAAGGAGTGATAGTTTACTGGTTTCTCTTTTGAACTTTATTCTGCATGTGCTCAGTGCCTTTTTAATCATTCTGTGCTTCAGAATGAAATTTGGCTAACAATACACATTAGCCTCCCCCCCCCCCAGGTCCCTTAATGTTTTAAATATCTGCAATATTACTTCTGTTTAGGCCTGTTTTATGAGGAAGTGATGCAGCTTCCTGCCAAGCTCTGAACTACAGACAGCTATTCTAGCAGGCTCTCAGTAGTAAATTTATCTTCCCCTCGCCATTCTCAGGCCTATTAAACTTACTGGCAATTTGTTTTAGAAGCTTTTGTTTGTGTCCTCTCTCTTTCTCTCTGCTTCTCCACACGTCTGGCTAGTCACATTGTCTAACTTCTCCGCAGAAGGTGAAGGGAAAGAGACTCCTCCTTCTTTGCTTCTCCAATAGAGAAGCCAACTGGGTGATGCAAGCAGGCAGATATGCTAATATCTGTGCACTGGAGGATTGTGGGAGGAAAATCCAGCCCAAGGAGCTCTCTTGGCCTCTTTTGGGACTGGGGCTGTGCAGCCCTGTTCTGAGCAGGAGGTGCAGCCGGGGGTCACCATACCTTTGGAGGGCAAGGCACAGAAAGGGGCAGGAGGCCAGGGGTCATTCTAACTCATACATGGCAGGGGAGATACCATTATTGTAAAAGTGGTTTTCCCAGGGTAAGGCTCATCCATTGCACTTTGGATGTGCTGACCCCTGTCATTTCCCTAAATGTGGGAAAATCAACTGCCTAAGTGGTTCCCCCTGGTCTTTCTAGAATCACCCTTTCCCCTTTGGTCCTTGGCTGTTTTCACTGCCTGCTGCCATAGGCCTGTTGGCCTTGCTGGTTTTCCAGGTGGGCTGCAGGAAGCAGATCCTGGAAAGCTAGCAGTGCAGAATGGTAAGGTCCAAACAGCAAGCAGTCTCTGATGCCAGTTCAGAGGCCTCCCAGCATGGCAGTGGGAGGCTTCTGGGTGGTGGTGGCTGAACCCTTTTTTACTGTATTTGCTCAATAAGACGCACATACTTCCCCCACCTTTTTGGAGGGAAAAAGTGTGTCTTATGGAGTGAAAAATACGGTACTTGTCATCTGACCATTAATATCTTCAGTCATCAAAATCAAAAGCCATCAAATCATATGTAGCTTGATTTTATTTTGCTACTGTCCTAAAGTCAGTTCTGGCACCAGCAAAGGTGAAAAGATTATACCTAAGGTTTTTCAATGATACATATGTATATGTGTTCTTGTAATGTATGTAAAGATGTAACTTGCAGTGGCGAAATGGCAAGCATTCTGGAAGCAGTTTTACTTGTGAAGCAGCTAAGTTGACATTCAACAAATTTTTTCCAGCATTCATATATTTTGTCACCTCGGCATATAAAAGGATTAACAACAATTCTATGTGTGTCATTGTTGCTTTCTATATTTGTTTTGTTTTAGTTTTGGGGATATTGTGTTTTAACCCCTTTCAAGACATTTGATTACATTCACTCCTTGGCCTTGTTCTCCTCAGATTAATGAATGAAATCACTGATCATAGAGCAAAAGCTGTTTGCTTCAATGTGTTTTCCTAATGAAATAATTACTGACATTTTTTCTACCAAAAGTTGCTAACATTTGATAGTGTTCTTAACGCAAAATACACTGGTGATTTCTTAATACAATATGCTTTAGTGCTTTATTTAAAGAAGAAATGCATGTGTTTATTCTGTGTTCAAGAATACAGTATTAGGGTTTCTTTTCAAAGTGGCAGTCTCACAGAATTTTGTACATTGATCTACAGTATATAGTTCTGAAACAATAGTTGAAGTTAGATGTGTACCTTAGTGTGCTTCCTTTCAGCTGATGTTATTAGTTGCTTTGATTGCACCTGAAATTTAATATGCAGTTGTTTACAATAAGATGTATGATTGTTGGATTTGGTGGTGTGGATGAGCACAGTTTTTAATGCTAATTATTAAAGCTTATCTACTAATTTTTCACATGCATATTTTGTGTAATTTATTGAGTAATAAGAGTTAATGTACACCTACAAGGGACAACATGTTTGAATTACTTTTTCAAATTAATTTTGGCAGTGAGAATTCTCGTCTTGCAGCAGAAGTCTACAAAGATATGCCTGAAACCAGTTTCACACGCACAATATCCAATCCAGAGGTGGTAATGAAACGGCGGAGACAGCAAAAGTTAGAGAAGAGAATGCAGGAATTCCGGAGCTCTGATGGCAGACCAGATTCAGGTAAATTTTAGTCTGTAATTAAGAAAATTAATCTGAATTGGCTCTTCCAGTTGCCTTATTTGGCATAATTCCAAGCACAGTTTTTGAATTATAAATCTCAAAATACATTAAGCCTGAAATCTAACATAGCACTGTTATGGCAGCAGCACACATGTGATGCAGTATTCTTCCTTATGTCTGTAACTCTTGAAGCTGCCAAGAAATAGGCCTCAGGAACTAATTCCCAGAGCATTTTTGTGTTGTACAATGCTCAGTTATATTTAAATGTATTATATATATGGCTTAGTAAAAATGTGATGGAGGAGTGAGTGAAAAGCTTGGAATGTTGTTATGAATGGTTTTGATTGGCTTGGGAAAAAACTAGATAAGAGGTAGATGTGTTTGGGAGTGAGTCTTGAGTTTGACAGAGTGCATGAGACAGCTTTAGTGGGAAGACAAAATCACACACTCCTCCACTGTATTCCACTGTCTCACTAGCATGTGGGGGTTCCTGCCCTTAGAGTCTTTATTTCTATTTATGTTTCACCATAACCATAAAGATAATCTACGTGCCGCCCCAAAATCAAGAATTGAGCATTGCATACTAATGATAGAGGCCCAGATGGGTATTCTTGGTGCATACCTTGCAAGAACGGCTTCTATATACTGTATTCAATAGCTGTTACTAACAAATTCATTCCATTTAAAAATAAAATTTATTCCATATTTTTATCCAAAATGACTTTTTATATGTATTAATATGGAAAAGCAAACAACAAGAACACCATAATATAAAAGCTAAATAACCAATTAGGCATATTACTTAAAACAGATTGGATCCATAATTTAAAAAAAATCTTAGTCAGAAATTCCCCTGAACAGGTCCAAATAGCACATTAAAAGCTATTGAATGTATTCTACCACGCCGTTTTGTTGGCTGTGAGACATTTCATCAGATCTGTAAGAGTTTCATACATGTTTGTGGGAGAAAATTTTAAACAGTGAGCTGTGAGTGAAATTAAATGCAGAAAATGCTGAAAGTGAACACTACATTAAAATGAATAAGTTCATTATTATATAGTGGACCATCAACCTATGGACTTAATCCGTATTGGAGCGGTGGCCTCAGGTCGAAAAGTTTGTAGGTCAAAGGTCCATTCCCCATAGGAATGCATTGAAAACCCATTAATCCATAACCGGCTAAAGAAAAAAATGCCCCCCACAAAAAAATGAAAATAAATACACCTTACTGGTCCGAAGTCTTCCAGGGGTCCCCCGCCGCCACCATCGCCACTGCTCGAGGCCTCCAAGGGCTTCCCCACCACTACTGGAGGCCTCATGGGGGTCCCTTGCTGCTGCCATTGCTGCTGCCCGATGCCTCCGAAGTCTTCCCCACCACTGCTGGAGGCCTCTCGGAGGTCCCCCGTCCCCGCCAATGCAGGCTTTCCCAGGGTGGACTGGGCCTACCAGGGGAGGGCTTCCCCTCGTAGGCCGGTTTACCGCCCAGGAAAGCCTGGTAGGCCGTGCCTACCAGGCCCGGTCTACCCTGGGAAAGCCGCCAGCACTGGCAGACCTCTGAGAGGCTTCCCATGGTGGTGGAGGAGCCCTGGAAGGCATCCATTGGCACGATCGGTGGCCTATGGACCGGAAGGGGGAGGCGGGGAAAGCACCAAATTTGAATTTGCCGCTTTCCCCGCCTCCCCCTTCCGGTCCGTAGGTTGATTCTCTGGCCCCAAGTCAATGGGAAATTTTGCGGCCGGAGAAGTCTGTACCTTGAAAAGTTTGCAAGTGGAGCCGCACGTAAGTCGAGGGTCCACTGTAGTCCCATAGGAGTGTTTTTTCACTTCCTAAATATGAAGGTTTTGATAGTCTTCAGAAAATCATCAAGAAGATGATCGAATGGACATGCTTGAAATGCAAGTTTCAGAGAGTCCTGTTATAGAAAAGGACCTAGATCTAGCAGGCGTAGATTTCTGAGAACTGGGGCAAGCAGAACAGGGTCCCTTCAGATTTCAGGAGGCACAGCAGAGCAGGGGCATCACAGGAAAAAGTGTTTATTTTAATACATGATTTTAGGGCTGTTATGTATGTCATTGGTTATCATAGCTCAAGCAAATTGGAATTCACTTCTGAAGGAGAGATGTTAGGTAGATATTGCCGTTTATTATCCATCATGAAACCAGGTCTTGTAGCATTCAAATATTGCACAAAGGCAGTCCAGGCAAAAGGACATCACGTTTCTCCAACCTAAAGGATGCAGTTGCAAAATGGGAGGAAAGGCACTTTGGGCCATAAATGTCACCTAAGAATGAAGTAGCAAAGCTAAGTCTGAGAGCCAACGTGAAGGTGAACATTCTTAGATATTTCAGAGGATGTGTGGACTCACATGAAATAGTCTTAACATGCTAATGCTCAAAGCCTAAGTATTTCTTGAAGATCTTGTTAACTTTGGTGGTTTCAGCTGATGTTTGGTGGCTTGCGTGTGGGCTATTAGACAGTAGTTTCATTAGATTTCTGTGATTAATAAATGTTGTTTTTAAGTATGTGACCTGCCTTGGGGGCCAAATATAAAATTCACTCAAAGAAGAAACTATATTAATTGTTATTTAATGTTTTTCCTCTGACAGTCCTTGCAAAATGAACTGTCTATCTTGGTTGTGTTTTTGTTTTCATGCTCTGTTGCACTGTTAAAACTATACCTGTATTAAACCTTGCAATCTCTGAGCCTCCAACAAAGCAACAGTTGTCGAAACCAGTACTCAATAGTTAGTTTGGGACACGATGCCAGTTAATACTGATCAGTGATCTGAATATCTCATCTTTCACTTATACAAATGAGACAGACTTTAGGTTGGATTTAAATGCGTGATCAGGGAAAAGCATATGAGTTGATACTGATGATAGTAGGGTTTATTAATAAAGACAATAGTGCACTGCGGAAATATTCTTGTCCATGCTGTGAAGTATTATAGCTCCTATTTTTAAATATTTTTACTGGATACCAGATGAGATTTTTAAATAAGTTTATTTAAGTTGTTTGGGGTGTATAATTTACAACTGCTGTTGAAATTCTCTCCTCCCACTACTTTTTTTTTTTAGGAGGGACATTGAGAATTTATGCTGACAGTCTGAAACCAAATATACCATACAAGACAATCCTGCTGTCTACTACAGATACTGCAGATTTTGCAGTTATTGAGGCATTGGAGAAGTACGGTTTAGAAAAGGAAAATCCAAAGGACTATTGTATTGCGCGTGTAAGTAAATTAAATAAAGGATATTGTTCGAAGGTTGTTAGCTGTAAGATATCTCTGTCATTGGAGAACATGTTTTTAAGAGGCAACCCTATTGTTAAAATGCAACGATAGGTTAGTAAAATGTAAAATTTTCTTCAGTTATATAAGTTTTTGAATTTTTACACACATATTTTTATAGCTGCTGCATCACATTAATTATTATTTAAGAAAACCTTTATTATTTGCAAACAAGTACAATATATTGATCCAATAAAATTTTGTCTGCTTGAATTAGCTCCAGTGAACTTGGTGTACAAAAGATAGTATCTACAGAGATTTCATATACCAATTTGCTTCTAAAAGTTAGCTATTTGTGTAAGCCGCCCCGAGTAGACATGGTCTAGAGGGGCGGGGTAAAAATCAAATAAATAAATAAATAAATAAATAAATAAATAAATAAATAAATAAACTGTGGAACAGGATTTCAGGAAATGTATACAAACTGCTTAGGGTATATTTGATTGAAAAAACATCAAGTTTCATTTTTCTTTTTACTTTGATACAAATTCAGTATATGACAGCTTTTGGGAGGGGAGAGATTATTTACTATCAAGCAATTAACTCTTAAGGGGAACTACTATTCCACTCAGTTATAGGCAAGGGGAATTCCTACTCAGCTGATCTGTAGTTTATGGTCTGGCTTATAATAATAGGATAGTGATTTGGTGTCTTTGGCTCTTCAGGTTAGTATGATTGGGATGTATATGTATTTGTTGTAGTGCAATGTAGCTTTTTTATCCATTTGGACAGTTTTTATCTGTTGAATTTATATTTATCTTGATTTTTCATCTGCTCTGAACAGGCAGTGGCTTTACGGAGATAGCAGGGAACATTAGTGAAAGCTTACAGTGCTGAACTAAAATCTGTATCTTTTTCAAATAGAAGCTATTAACCTACTGATAAAAAATGGAAAGACTGAGTGCTACTGATATATATTACTTTTTGTCAGCCATGTTACTGCTATTTTCATGCTATTTTATTTTGTTACACCAACTGCAAAACTTTACAGAAAAGCATAATATTTTCCTACCTTTTTAAATAAGTTGTGAGTCTAAGCATAGCTTGGACTGAAAGATGGGGTATGATGTAGTTTGCATCAATGCTAATGTTTTGCTCATACTGAAAGTATAAATGCATCCTTTTGACTACAGTGGTGCCTCGCATAGTGAGGTTAATCCGTTCCGGATTATCCTTCGCTATGTGAAAACATCGCTGTACAGAACGGGGAAGCCCATGTTTAATGCGTTCCAAATGGGCAAAAACCTCACAGTTCAGCAATGTTTCCAGGGTCTGGCAGCCATTTTCGCGCCCTCGGTAAGCGAGGGCAGGGCGCGAAAACACTGCGCGCTGCCATTTTGGGGCTTCCGGCAGCCATTTTGGAGTCGCCAAACAGCTGATCCGCAGGCATCGCTTTGCAAAGATCGGAGCCTCGTGGCGCAGTGGTTAAAACGCTGTACTGCAAGCTAAAAAAAAAAACTGTGCTCACGACCTGGGGTTCAAATCCCAGGTAGCCGGCTCAAGGTTGACTCAGCCTTCCATCCTTCTGAAGTCGGTAAAATGAGTACCCAGATTGCTGGGGGGGGGGGCAATGTGTAGCCTGTATAATTAAAAATTGTAAACCGCCTGGAGAGTGCTTGTAGCGCTATGGGGCGGTATATAAGTCAAATAAATAAATAAATAAATAAATAAATACCTCATCGCTATGCGATTTCGTCGTTCTACGGTGCGCTCGTTAAGCGAGGCACCACTGTATTTATTTCCACTAACAGTTCAGGGATAAATGTAGTTGTTAGTGCCCACTAGAGGAGTTGTACTGAATGAGTGGGATTTGCATAATATTTTATTTAACAGGCCCTATTCATTAATTGTGTCTGGTCTAATTAGGATTAAGAATTGGATTTAACCCTCTGTATTTACAGTAACCTTCCCCCACCCTTTTGTAGGTAATGCTTCCTCCTGGTGCTCAGCATTCTGATGATAAAGGTGCTAAAGAATCTATTCTTGATGATGATGAGTGTCCACTTCAGATATTCAGGGAATGGCCAAGTGACAAAGGTAATTTTAGCTGTTCAGAATAAATAATACATCACAGTGACCATCTTTAGACATGCCAGATCATAGGGCTTTGTGCCTGAGCCACAAGTAGCTTTAAACTAACATCTTCAGGTCTCCATTTCATGTGTTAGGATTTTTTTCACTTGCTCTTCCTTCCTATGACCAAATTATGATTTATGGTTCTTTCAAATTGTGACTGGAAACTAGAGAGAGGTGATGAGCAATGACTGTGCATTAGGGAGGACAGAAGTGTGACCGCAAGGCTCCTCCCTGTTCATTTATGCAAGACCAAACAGTAACTGGACATTGATCCCAAATGTAAGCAGTGTCCTAAGTCTTGAATACTGTACAAAATGGCTTAAAATAGAGACTGTGTCTTTATGCATCTTGATGGCTTGTTATATAGAGTTCTTCATTTAAAAATAACAAGATTGGAATGGAAATATATTGCCTTGCTTAGGTGGCATTGAGTTGGTCAGTGTGTGTCATCTTCACAGAGGTTCATATGAGGACAAAGTAAATACTGTGACTTGTTCCAACTAAGCCCTGAGGCTTAAATAAAATATATAAAAAAGGAAGCTGAAACAGCTTGCTATAATGGGTGTTAAAATCAAACAATTTAAAACAGGCACAGGTTGTCTAATTTATAGTGATTGCCATCTTGGCTGCCTCAGGAAATGTTACAGAACTAATTATTTGGGTTTAAATTTAAAAATAAAATCTACAAATGACCTGTACATATATTATTTATACCAGAATTTCTAGCTTTTGGAGAACAGTATGAAATTTTGTTGAATAAAAAAGCTTTTAATTTTGCTTTCAATTCTATTTTCACTTTATTCTTTAATTGGATAATTACTGTTTTAAAGACAGTTTCTTCAGTATACTTAATTAGTAACTCTTCTGTATGAATTAAGAGTGAGCATATATGTTCAAGAGAGAATTCTGTTTGTATTCTTTGCTTTAGGGATACTGGTATTTCAATTAAAAAGGCGGCCACCTGATTATATCCCAAAGAAGTTGAAAAAACAAGTAGATGGAAAGCCATTAAAGGGGAAGGAGAGAGTTGACGGGTCTGGTTATGGCTCTTCCCTTCCTCCAGAGAAACTACCTTATCTTGTTGAACTAAGTCCAGGTAAGAATTCCTTCTCTGAAGCAGCATTCTTTCATTTTTACAACAGCTTGCTTCAGAGTTACTACTGATGGTTTGCTAGAATGCCTGTCCTGCATTTGTGGAGTTTTATGAAATAGCATTGAGAGCTTGTCTGGTATAATGAATATAAAGACAGATTACAACTCAAAAGAGCTGGATTCAATCCCTGCTTGGCCGTGGAAACTCAGATGACACTGGTCAAGCCACTCCTTAAATACATACTTTGTTCCAGTCTGCTCCAGTGAACCTGTGTAGACAAGCCCATAGTTACTAACAGTGAGAGTATATGAAAATATACTAGTATTTTTGGTCTTGCCTTTGGCCCCACCCACTATTGGAATGATGATGCTAAAAAGCTATCTGAAATTGAATTCAGTTCTCAGGCTGAAATTTCTTTCCACTTGTGATATATTAGTAATAGACACAGTATGGCCCTCCAGATATTATTTTACTGCAGCCCCCTGGATTCTTTTCCATTGACTGGGAGTTGGTCTATCCACATCTGGAAAACCACAGTTTGTCCACCCTGCTTTATAGAATTGAAACTTATGTGGTGTGATTGAAACACAATATTGTGTCAATTCCAAACAGTGGATTGTATTCAAAGAACTACAAGGAGAGAAAGAACTGCAAATGACTGCTTCTATTGTTCTGTAAATGGTTGCACAAGAATTCACATTGTCCTGTAGTTGAGATATTCTTACACAACATTTTTGAGTAAAGCGAAAATGGGCCTTCCATTGAACATACATTTTACATGCTGTTGTGCAATTTTGGCTACAAATTATTCCAGTTCTTGTTAATGACTTGGAGATCTTACTTGAAGTGTGTGTAATATTTTTCAAGCTTTATATATTTGAACTAGAGGTGTTTTTTTTTTAAAATTAAAATTGGTGGTGAACATCATTTTTCTTTCCATAAAGGTTTGCATTTAAAGTGAGCAAGCAAGATAAAAGTTAACTTGTCCTCAAAATAGATCAGAATGTTTTCGCATGAATACTATATCAATGTGTGCTTTCTGATTATAAGGCAAGCCCACTACAATGAGACATTTGCAAATTTAATTTAACATCACTTGCTTTTCGTTGTTTAGTTATTAAGTCATGTCCGACTCTTCGTGACCCCATGGACCAGAGCACACCATGCCCTCCTGTCTTCCACTGCCTCCTGATTTTGGTCAAATTCCAGTTGTTAGCTTCAATGACACTGTCCATCCATCTTGTCCTCTGTGGTCCCCTTCTCCTCTTGCCTTCACACTTTCTCAACATCAGGGTCTTTTCCAGGGAGTCTTCTCTTCTCATGAGATGGCCAAAGTATTGGAGCCTCAGCTTCAGGATCTGTCCTTCCAGTGAGCACTGAGGGTTGATTTCCTTCAAAATGGATAGGATTGTTCTCTTTGCAGTCCAGGGGACTCTCAAGAGTCTCCTCCAGCACCACAATTCAAAAGCATCAGTTCTTCAGTGGTCAGCCTTCTTTATGGTACAGCATTCACTTCCATCGCTACTGGAAAAACCATAGCTTTGACTATGTGGACCTTTGTCGGCAAAGTGATGTCTCTGCTTTTTAAGATGCTATCTAGGTTTGTCATAACTTTCCTCCCAAGAAGCAGGCGTCTTTTAATTTTGTGGCTGCTGTCACCGTCTGCAGTGATTATGGAGCCAAAGAAGGTAAAATCTGTCAGTGCCTTCATATCTTCCCCTTCTATTTGCCGGGAGGTGATGGGACCAGTGGCAGTGATCTTAGTTTTTTTGATGTTGAGCTTCAGACCATTTTTTGCACTCTCCTCTTTCACCCTCCTTAAGAAGTTCCTAAATTCCTCCTCACTTTCTGCCATAAGAGTTGTATCATATGCATATCTGAGGTTGTTCATATTTCTTCCAGCAATCTTAACTCTGGCTTGGGATTCATCCAGTCCTGTCTTTCACATGATGTATTCTGCATATAAGTTAAATAAGCAGGGAGACAATATACAGCCTTGTCGTACTCCTTTCCCAATTTTGAACCAATCAGTTGTTCCATATCCAGTTCTAACTGTTGCTTCCTGTCCCACATATACGTTTCTCAGGAGATAGATAAGGTGATCAGGCACTCCCATTTCTTTAAGAACAGTTTGTTGTGGTCCATGAAGCAGAAGTAGATGTTTTTCTGGAACTCTCTGGCTTTCTCCATAATCCAGCGCATGTTAGCAATTTGGTCTCTAGTTCCTCTGTCCCTTCGAAATCCAGCTTGTACTTCTGGGAGTTCTCGGTTCACATACTGCTGAAGCCTCCCTTGTAGGATTTTGAGCATAACCTTGCTATAGCGTATGAAATGAGTGCAGTTGTATGGTAGTTGGAGCATTCTTTGGGATTCAGATGTAGACTGATCTTATTCAATCCTCTGGCCACCGCTGAGTTTTCCAAACTTGCTGGCATATTGAGTGTAGCACCTTAACAGCGTCATCTTTTAAGATTTTAAATAGTTCAACTAGAATGCCATAACCTTCACTGACCTTGTTGTTAGCCATGCTTTCTTCACTGGCCTTGTTGTTAGCCATGCTTTCTAAGGCCCACTTGACTTTGCTCTCCAGGATGTCTGGCTCCAGGTCAGCAACCACACTAACTGCGTTGTCCATGATATCCACATCTTTCTGGTATAATTCCTCTGTGTATTCTTGCCAATTCTTCTTGATGTCTTCTGCTTTTGTGAGGTCCCTCCCGTTTCTGTCTGTTATCATGTCCATCTTTGCACAAAATATTCATTTAATATCTCCAATTTTCTTGAACAGATCCCTGGTTTTTCCCTTTCTATTATTTTCTATATCATTGCACTATTCATTTAAGAAGGCCCTCTTGTCTCTCCTTGCTATTCTTTGGAGGTCAGCAATCAATTTTCTGTAACTTTCCCTATCTCCCTTGCATTTTGCTTCCCTTCTGTTCTCTGCTATTTGTAAGGCCTCGTTGGACAGCCACTTTGCTTTCTTGCATTTCCTTTTCTTTGGGATGGTTTTTGCTGCTGCCTCCTGTACAGTGTTACGAGCCTCCATCCATAGTTCTTCAGGCACTCTGTCCACCAAATTGAGTTCCTTAAATCTGTTCTTCACTTCCACTGTGCATTCATAAGGGATTTGGTTTAGATTATACCTGACTAGCCCAGTGGTTCTCTCCTACCTTCTTCAGTTTAAGCTTGAATTTTGCTATAGGAACCAAAAGGGTCTTGTTTTTGCTGACTGTATAGAGCTCTATCTTTGGCTGCAGAGAATATAATCAATCTGATTTCAGCATTGCCCATCTGGTGATGTCCATGTGTAGAGTCGCCTCTTGTGTTGTTGGAAAAGAGTGTTTGTGATGACCAGCTTGTTCTCTTGACAAAATTCTATTAGCCTTTGCCCTGCTTCGTTTTGTACTCCAAGGCCAAATTTACCTTTTGTTCATTTTATCTCTTGACTCCCTACTTTAGCATTCCAGTCCCCTATAATGAGAAGAACATCTTTGTTTGGTGTCAGTTCTAGAAGGCATTGTATGTCTTCATAGAACTGGTCAATGTCAGCCTCTTCAGCATTGGTAGTTGGTGCATAAACCCGGATTATTGTGATTTTGAAAGGTCTGCCTTGGATTCGTATTGAAATCATTCTATCATTTTTTAGATTACGAACTAATTTACGACTTACGAACGGCCCTAGTTGCGAACATTTCGGGTTACGAACCCGATCTCATCACAAGTAGTACACCCTACTTGCAAATGCGGATCGGGTTACGAACCCAAAAGGCAGGGAGAAAGGGCAGCAAATTTGAATTTCCTGCCCTTCCTCTCTTCCTTTGGAGCTTTCAAAGGGCTTCCTCCGACATTGGAGGAAGCCCTTTGAAACCCCCGAAGCCAAAAAGGCAGGGAGAAAGGGCGGGAAGTTCGAATTTCCTGTCCTTCCTCCTTGCCTTTGGAGCTTTCAAAAGACTTCCTCCGACATCACAATGCTCCAGGTGCTGCCCTACCAATGTTTTGTTCAATGGCATTATCATGTTGGCTATTTTATTTTCAATCCCCTTTTTAATGAGGTCTACCATGGAATTGGCCTTCTTCACTGCTGCCGCACACTGGGTTGACACTTTCATCAAGCTGTCCACCAGCACACCAAGATCTCTTTCCAGATCCGTCACGGACAACTCAGAACCCATCACCTGATAAGTAAAGTTTTGATTTTTTGCCCCAATGTGCATTACTGGTACTTTCCATTTTCTTATATTGAAACACATTTGCCATTTTGCCACTCGTTCTCCCAGTTTGGAGAGATCCTTCTGGAGTGCTTCGCAATCCCTTCTGGTCTTCACCACACAGAAAAGTTTTGTGTCATCTGAAAACTTGGCCACCTCACTGCTTATCCCTGTCTCCAGGTCATTTATGAACAGGTTGAAAAGCATCAGTCCCAGGACAGATTCTTGGGGCACAACGCTTTTCACCTTTCTCATTTGTGATAGCCTATTGACACCTACTCTGTTTCCTGGTTCTCAACCACTTCTCAGTCCATAAGAGGACCTGCCCTCTTATCCCCTTGACTGTGGAGTTTTCTCAGCAGCCTTTGGTGAGGGACCGCCTCATATGCCTTCTGAAAATCCAGATAGACAATATCCACTGGTTCGCCTGCATCCTCTAAAAGTGTTGTGAGGCAAGAGTTATCCTTACAGAAGCCATGCTGATTTTTCCCTCAGCAAGGCTTGTTCTTCTGTGTGTTTTAAGATTTTATCTTGGATGAGACTTTCCACCATCTTCCCTGAAACAGACAATAGGCTAACCAGTCTGTAGTTTCTCGGGTCCTCCCTCCTTCCCTTTTCAAAGATTGGCATGACATGTGCTATCCTCCAGTCCTCTGGCACTGTGGCCCTTTTAAGGGACAAGTTGTATATTTTAGTTAAGAGATCAGCAACTTCATTTCTCAGTTCCTTATTAACCCTTTGGTGGATGCCATCTGGACCTGTTCACTTACTGATCTTCAGTTTATCAATTAGGCCTAAAACATCCTCTCTTTTAACCTGTATCTGATTTACTTCATTCGTCAGGAAGGGCCATTCGGGCACCTGAATCTGCCCAATGTCTTATGTTCTGAAGACAGATGTGAAGAACTAATTTAATTTTTCTGCAACCTCTAAGTCCCCCTTTCCCTCCCCTTTCGTCCCTCACCATCCAGAGGGCTAACCACTTCTCTGGCAGATCTCCTGCTTATAAAATATTTAAAGAAGCTTTTATAATTCTCCTTTATATTGCTGGCCCTATGTTCCTCAAAGTCCTCCTTAGCCTTCCGTATCTTTTTCTTACATTTCTTTCATCAGAGTTTGTGTTTCTTTTTATTTTCCTTGTTTGGGCAGGATTTCTATTTATGGAAGGCCCCATCCCTGCTCTTCAAAGCCTCTCTAATTCTGCTCATTAACCATGCTGTCACCCTCTTGGATTTAGTTGAGCCCTTCTTTCTTTGTGGTATAGACTTCCACTGGGCCTCTACTACCGTTGTTTTGAACAGGCTCCATGCACTCTAGAGAGATTGGATTCTTCTTCCCTTTCAACTTCTTTCTAACTAGATTCCTCATCTCAGGGGAGTCCGCCTTCGGAAATCAAGGGTTTTTGTGTAAGATTTGCTTGACATTCTCCCCCCAGCATGCATGGCGAAAGAGATCACAACATGGTCAACATAACGGCTCAATGACATTCATGGTCAACATAGCGGCTCAATGACATTCATGTCCCTAACCAGATCCTGAGTACCACACAATATTAAATACACAGTCACCTGTCCTCTGGTGGGCTCCGTGACAAGTTGCTCCAAGGCACAGTCATTTCGCATGTCAAGAAACCCGGTTTCTCTTTCTTGACCCAGGCATGCATTGATCCAGTCGATGTGAAGATAGCTGAAGGTCCCCCATGATTACAATCCTGTCCCTCTTGGACACCTCCCTGATTTGTCTCCTCATTTCAAGGTCCCCCTCTGTTTGTAATAACAGATGATTTGAGGTCTCTTGAAATCACTAATCCTCATAATTTCAAATTATGAATTAGATTGAAATTATATTGTTAAACCAAGGTTTTTTTTGCTTATTTTTCATCAGTAGACTGAAAAATACTCTAAACTGTGTAAAGGAAGTATATCTTCATTTTTTAAATGTGCACTTAATTTTTTTTTATCTGAATTGTGATTTAGGGAGGTAGATTGGGAAGGGAGAACCCTATCTATTAAAAAATTACTATATTTTGCTTGAAGACTGCTTAGAACCTCCATTTTGTTTGAAAAAAATTTCCTTGGCTGCTATCTGGGGCCCACATAGTGATAATAAAGTTTTTATGTGCTGGTTTAACAACTTTGTTGGCTCCTGGCTTGTTCTTACACACAACCTGAATTGATAGTTTCTAATGAGTTGAGCACTGAAAATGGTCTTTTCCACTATGAGCCTTCTCATATGCTGAAACTTTTTTGAGGTTGCCTCTTCCTTCAGTATCTCTGTCACATGAAGTGGGTAGGTGGCAATGGAAACAAAGATGTAGCTGTAGAGGCACCACTTGTACAATGTGCTTCTCAGGGATATCTGTTTTGTATCTTTTATGAACTTCCCATCATTAGGTGAACACATTTCAGTTTTGCTAGCCTTTTAATAGTGTTATCTATGGAGTTTCATGCTGATTTCATCTATTATTTTTATCATTGTTTTACTTTGTAGGTTTTTTGGTGTTTTATATGTATGCATATTTAAAATACGTTTTTTAAAGAGTGGGAGTGATATACATTTTATAACTGAGCCTAATTTAAGAATATGTTTGTCTTATAATAACTCACAAGTAGAAAAGGGTATTCATAGTTTCCATGTAAGCACTAAGTCTCTTCTTGGATGTGTTATGGTTTTCCAGTATAATTAGTTTTTTCAGACTATTGGTGGCAAATCCACTGTTCTTGTATAGAACTGCTATCATTAGCATTGGCTGCATGTTTTTTGTGCTTCAGTCAATTGACTTGGTGAAACACATAATTGGTGGGACTTGTAGGATGCTTGATATTTGCAGAAAATCAGGATGGGAACTTCGTTGGGATCACCTTTGTATTCGCAGTCTTTTCTAAAATACGATGAAATATACATTTCATAAGCAAAATACAATTTGATTGTAAATGCATTGTAGTTATGAATAGTGGCAATCCAGGTCTCTGTTTATGGTTCCCTACCCCAAATTTGAAAGCTAAATGTGATCCTGAGTCTTATGATAAAACCCTCTGCATGCATCCAGTACTAGAAGAAACAAAATTCACAGGCAGTTTTTTTGTTCTGAATTTTCCATACTGTAGACTTTCATGCATCTGAAAGGGAAGAGAATGAGGCATGCTGAAATTCTAGTCAGTTGCTTCAACCGTATAAAATTTTCAGATGTAACAATGTGTGAATGTATGATTTATTAAGTACTGCTAAACATGCAATATTACTCACATAATGTAGTTTATATGTAGGAAATTCTATACTCCATAGCACATGAAATGGGTTGTGAAAATGTATTTTGTCTTGAAGTCTAAAGCAAGTTTCTAGCTTATTTACCCTGATGGCCTTTCTACTTTGCTTGGTGATTTTTCTATGCTTTCTTCTAGCAGCTTGTTGCCAACTACTTAATCGTATTAATCCATCCACAACACCAATGTCTATATATTCTGTGCAGTTTTTAAAGTTGAAAGCATTAAAAGCACTGCATCCTTTTAAATTGAGTAAGTGTTGCTGGCTTACAGTTTCACTCTTTCCTATCTTTTCTTTTCTCTGCCCCTCCGCATGTTCTGCATGGTATCTGTTCTGCTGATGCTGCCTTCACCTGGGTCCTGTGCATGTGTTTTCTAATCCCAGGGAGAAGGAATCATTTTGCCTACTACAACTATCACACTTATGAAGGTAATGCTGCTATTTAATACTGTTCTTTCTCACTAGTCACTAAAATCTGTGTTAGTAAAAAGGAGTTTGTCCTTTTTGATAACCAAAAAGTGGTTTTTTTGGTGAAGATGGGAGGTGGGGGAAAATGCCAGTAATTGACATGTTAGTGGAGTTTGTATATTCCTAAGATGTAGTTTCAGGGTGTGGAGAAGATGAGTAATTATAAACTGAACATTTCATTTAAAAAATCTTAAGGTGAGTACTGCTGTTGATTTGGAATTTACAAATTTATCTTTAGGGTTTTGTAATATTTGGATATTTTGATTTTTATCAGTTTTAGCAGACAGGGCATTGTTGAGACAATTTGGTATCACAATGTTAAATGCACCTGCTGTTTAATAACAGCCTCTGAGATGATACATAGTAATCTTCATCATCTGAGAAGTATGGGCTGGATCAATTTTTCAATTATCTGTCTTCCTCCGTATTTCTAATACTCAGATCAGGGCTGTGTACTTGCACATAATCATGTGTTTGGTTTGGAACCAATAACTTGCTTTTATATACTTTTTTCCTGACTCTTTATTTGCAGAGTACAGAGCACTGAAGGCATTAGCAGACATATTTGCAAAGACGCTTTCCACTGTCTCTTCTCAGTCCGTTTATTCCACTCTTAGCAGATGCAACAGTACAAACAGCCGTGGCTAGCTTTTCTGCAGCTGCCCAGAAGTGAGACCCTTCCCCAGAGCATCTTTGCTTGCTTATTTCCAGCTGCTAACATCCCTCCCCAGGGTTGTAGATTTTAGGACCACAAAATTGGGTCTCACCCCCAACTCAAAAAAAGCACTTGGTGCTGCGTTGATCTCTGGCCTTTCTCCTTCCCAGTCTGCTCCTTGGCTTCCCATTATTGTTGGGTTCCTTCCTCTTCACGTATTTACTCATTTGGATGCTTGCTCAGCCAGATTCTCTTCCTTGCTGTTGTCTGCTCCTTGCCTCTCAACAGTGGTTCCTCACACTTTTTCATGTTGGAAGAACAGTTGATGGCAAGAAGGAGAGAGAGGAAACGGTTCTCATTTGTTTTTGGATTATAGTTCCTAGAATTCTGGGAGATGTAACCGAGAAAACACAAATCTTCATTACTTCCCTCGAAAGTGTTGCTGAATGTGAACAAAATTCATTCCAAGCTGAGGAGGAGTACGTAGGTCCACATGATAGACTATGTTAAGTATTACTTACTGTAACAGGAGTTGCTCCCAAGTTATAAGATTGAATTATTGCTTCCAAGGAAATGGAATTCCCCTATCTTCAGCTACAACTGGTGCCTATCTTTCCCACATTGTATGCCCTGGAATGTAGCTGGGAATTGTGACATTATCCTGATCGAATTACTGGTGCGTGGTATATTTAGAATTTCTTTGTTTTTAGCCCAGTCCATGCACTAGATAAGCTCAGAGCTTGATTTAAAAGCTAAACCGCGCCTTCTCGGCAGTGGCTCCTCACCTCTGGAACAATTTGCCTCCAGAGATTCATGCGGCTCCCTCGCTGGATATTTTTAAAAACCAATTAAAAACATGGATGTTTAGGCAGGCCTTTCCTCCAGTTAATCTCTGATTCTTTCCCTTTCTCTTTTTCTTTTGTGGTTTACTTTTCATTTTTTCTCCATCTTGAAGAAATGGCTATTTAGTGTAATAATTCCTTTTTATATTTATTGTCATATTATGTGTTGTAAGCCGCCTAGAGTGGTCGCAATGACTAGATAGGCAGGATATAAATAAGTAAGTAAGTAAGTAAGTAAGTAAGTAAGTAAGTAAGTAAGTAAGTAAATAAATAAATAAATAAATAAATAAATAAATAAATAACCCAATGCTACCTGTATTTTCAACAACAAATCTTAGTAGCAATTGCGCAGATTCTGCAAGCTTTGTTAATTCTCTAAAAGCAAAACGAGATGGCTGGATCTATTTTACTTTAGTGGATTTTCATCAGTTCAGCCAGTTATCTGAGCCCATGGACATGGGGTAAAGGAGAATCCCTTTGAACATGGTGAACATGTTGGTTTTGGTCTTTGTTAAAACTTATTCAGGCCTCTTTTCCCTGATATTAGAATGATTCCAGTAGGCATTTCTCTCTGGAGGAGTTAGCGTTTTTCTCCAGCTACAGGGACCTTGACTTTTTCTACTGAAATATTTTCTGTCTTTCGGTTGAAAATTATGTACCAGAAATGCTCAAATACTATGATATGCTGAATGACACAGTTCTATAGACAGATTAAGATACACTGAGAGCCTGAAATATTACTAATTTTTGTATTTTTCTATATGTGTGTATCTGATATTGGGAGAATTCCCTTAGGCTGCTTTTAAAAAGAGAAGGACATTGGCATATTGGTCATTGGGTATCCCATTGTTGGTTTAACTTTCTTTTGATTTTTTGATTCTTATGGACAAGATATCTTAATTTTTTTCATTTTGGTGGTCACATATGTCTTTACAGTGATGATTATAATAGCTTTCCCTATCCCTTTGTGCAGTCACTGAAATATTACCTTTAGGATTGTGGCCATTTGTCTCTTACTGTTGCTCATCTCTTAACAATTTTAAGAATTTGATCAGTCATCCATAAAGGCTTTTCTTTTCTTTTCGCTTCTGGAACAGTCTTTTTAGATTCTTCTCAAATAATGCCTCTGGTTTGAGTCTTCTGGTTCAGTCAGTTATATTTAGTAACAGATCAGTCTGTTTTTATAAGATTTATAAATTAATCAAGAATGTTATTTAATTTGTATTTTGGCACTTGATGCTGTATTTTGGCTCAGTAAAGCTGACTTCCAAGTGATTTCAGGACATTTTGTGCTGCTTGTTCCAGGTGCCAAAATTGGCAGTTATGGCATTGTTTCCAGTCCTCTATTTGGGATTAAAGCCTGCTCTTTAACAGCAATTTTTCTCCCCTCCTTTTTCTCATCTCAGCAACCTGAGGAAGGAATAGTTCAGCAAGGTAACTATTACCGTATTTTTCGCTCCATAAGACGCACCTTTCCATAAGACGCACCAATTTTTTAGGAAAAGAAAACAGGAAAATATAATCTGTTTTCTTCGCTCCATAAGACACACAGACTTTCCACCCCGCTGTTTTGTGGGGAAAAAGTGCGTCTTATGGTTCGAAAAATACGGTATGTCTTTCCAGGGGTGAGAGCTCACGTGCCTCTTGTTATATTTCCAGGTGGCAAGTTTCAGGAATTGGGTAGTCAAAGTCAGTCTAATTTCAAACACAAACATTTATTTTTCTTGACGACATAGCTGCAGATCAGAACATATCAGAACCTTTTTGGCTACCACACCAGAATGCAGCCCAAATGGACTATGTGGGGAGGATCTGAAGTAGCTTGTACCTACAGCTAGCTTATTCCTGCTTCAGACACAGTGTTTTCTGAGACTTCTTCCTCCATTTTTTACTTGAAGTTGGGATAGAATGTACATTTTGTTTGAAGTCACAAAATTGACTGAGAAGAAACAGGGAGAAAGGAATGCATATAACTTGTCCTGTCCAGACAACTATTAGTTTTGCTGGGGTGTGTATGAGAGACTGTGTCTGTTCATCCATGCATCCAGAAAACTGAGGAGAGATACATCTTGTGTGTGTATAGGACAGTGCGTAATAACAATAACTCCTTTGCATCTAGACGTTCACTCATGGCAGCTAGACTTTTTACCCTGTTTCCCAGAAAATAAGACCTAACCTGAATATAAGACCTAGTATGATTTTTTCAGGATGCTCATAATATAATAAGCCGCAGTTAAGTTAAACCCTGCCCTCCACCATTGTGCTGCATTGTGCAGCAACCAGAAGAAGATGACATGAGTATAAAATAAAACATCCCCTGAAAATGAGCCCTAATATGTTTCTGGAGAAAAAATTAATATAAGACCCTATCTTATTTTCAAGGAAACACAGTATTAGGTTGAAATGTTTCACTATTCATCCAAGTAGCTTCTTCAGTCTGATGAGAGTTGGCAGGAGATCCCTGATACTGTATATGTTGGCTTCACTTTCCCCTTGTCTAAATAGGCTCCTTAGATGGACAAAGGACTGGAGGTGAGTGAAAATCCCACTTTTGCAGTCCTCACCCATTAACAGTCATTAACAGTGGTATTTCTGGTGTGTGTGGTTCTCATCTTTCTGGGGACAGATGAAAGGGCAGCATGATAAATAGGGAACAGATTGTTTCTAATGCCTCCACCCCTGTTGAGTGAGGGATTTTCTATATGCACATGTCTGGCCTCGTTGATCCTTCTCTCAAACCACTTATAATTAACAAAAATATATAGCTAAAAATTGGCATGTGAAACAGTACCTAACGTTGATTTTGTCTGTCACTTGGGTGGGAGGCTTAATTCATAGAAGCCAGTGTCATCAGAACTCATCTGAAATAGATAGCCCATAAGGACACCATAGTCAATGGTATCAAAAGCTGCCAAGAGATCCAGACAAACATGTTGAGTTTTTTGCAGTTGTCAGCCACCGAAGTAACCAAAACTGTTTCTGCCCCATAATTAATTCTGAAGTCAAATTCAAATGGATTAAGATAACCCATCTCATCCAGGAAACCTCAGAGCTGAGAATTTGCCTCTTGTACCTTGCCCAAGAATAGAATATTTGAGATTGGTCAGTACTTATCCAACATAGTGTGATCTAAGAAGAGCTTTTTCAGCAGGGGTGATGAATAAAGACTTTGAGAGGATTCACAGTCAAAAACAGGTGACGTTTTTGATCTGATACTACAATTTCTACTTCATGGTGCTTGCCTCTAATGGCAGAAGCCTTAGAATCACAGAATAATGAAGTTGGAATGGGCCTTTAAGGCCATTGTCCAACTTCCTGCTCAATGCAGGAATACAAGAAATATCTGCCAGGTGGTTGTCTAAATTTCTCTTGAATGTCTCCAGTGTTGGAGCACTCACCACCTCTTAAGGTAATTGATTCCATTGCTGTACTGTTCTAACAGTTAGGAAGTTTTTCTTGATATTCAACCAAAATCTGCCTTCTTCAATGCAACCCACTTCCAAGAAGATTGATTTACTTTATATAGAATCCAGGAAAAGGACCACGTTCCACTACGCTCAATTAAATCCAGTCATTGAGGCAGAACAAGAACCTCAGAACCACAATCTCCTCCATCAAACAAAGATGGAAGGATGTTTCTTGATAGGTTTTACTTAGCATCCACTCACTCTAAAAACATCTGATTATTCAGCTGCATGAGGTCCAGTCAACAGGTCTTTTCAAAGTGAGTGTTATATTTTTCTGCACAGCATGCTAGAAGATCAGAAACAGTGTTTATATTTCAGTTTCAGGCATACAAATAAGGAGCCCAACAAATAAACACATCTTGATACTAGGCTGACTGGTCAAGCAAAGAAACCTAGTAGTGTCATTACACTACAATGTCATCCCTGGTTGTCATTTTTGGTTTCATCATTGGATTCCAAAGTTAGAAGGTCTGTTTAGAGGAAAAATAGATGACAAATTAGAGCATGTCTAAAAATTTTAGACATCAACTAAAAAAGTATGGCGTTACTTCATGACCCAGATTTTAGCAGTATTGATATCAGCAGCAACATCAGGAGTTACCACATGGACCACTAGCATATGAAACATCCACATCAAGTTCAGGAGCTTCTATATCTTTTTAATGGCCCATCCAAAAGAAGAGGGATCACCTCTCTTACAAATTGCCCCTGTTTTGCTGATTCCTTCAGGGAGAGGCTTTGACTGCATAGCCATCAACCTATAAATTTCACTTCATCCTATCCTTTGATAACAGATCAAGCTGTTTCTTCCATTGCTAGGAGTCTGTCAAAACAGGTTTGTGAGTTCTGTTCATAATACTCCATTGGTTATGCCATAAAACTTTGAGAAGATTCACCATTAGGGATTCTCAAAGCAGAACATTGATAAAAACAGAGTTGAATGCCACACTTTTGCAAAAAGGGCTTGTAGAACATGTGTCACAGGAAGACCAATTTAGCGGGTTTTATTCCCATGATTTCACTGTTCTGGAAGAACATGGAGGCTGCCATCCTGAATACGCAAGTGGTTTACCATTCCCTTCTTCTGGAGGTGTCCTTGGATTCTGCAGTTTGCCCAAGGCCACACAGGCTGGCTCTACTCACAGGAGGCACAGTGGAGAATCGAACGCCCAATCTCTGACTCTTACTTATCTAGCAAACTCTTTCATCCATATTGCTGATGAAAAGAGAAACTGAGGGGGGAAAAGAATGGCTTGTTTAAGGCCAAGAGAAAATCTATGGTACAGATTAGATTTGAACCGGGGACTTTCTGATTGTAGCTGTCTGCTGTTTTATATTAGCTCTTGTTAACTTGAGGCTTACAATGTATAAGCCTCAAAAGCCTTGAGTTTCCTTGAATTGAGATGTTACTTAGATAATAATCTACAGCTGCTTCAGCTGTAACCATAAAACAGCAACCATATACTTCCTGACTTACATCTGAGAGAGAAGTGCCTTGCAAATTCCATCTTGCCAAGAACTTTCGGACTTTTAAGTTCTTCACAATGGTACAAACCTGATGAAGTGATGTTTTGATCCGCAAAAGCTCATGCATTATATGATTATTTTCTTTAGTAAAGGTTCCCCTTGACATTGAGTCCAGTCGTGTCCAATTCTAGAGCGCAGTGCTCATCCCCGTCTCCAAGCCGTAAAGCCAGCATTTGTCCATAGACAGTTTCCGTGGTCACGTGGCCAGTGCAACTAGACACGGAACACTGTTTCTTCCCATGCTTTCGAACTGCTAGATTGGCAGGAGCTGGGACAAGTGACGGGAGCTCGCTCTGTCATTTCTTTAGTGGTCTATAAATATATCTATCACTTATTTTTGCATTCATATTTTATATAGAGAGGAATTGCTATAGGGAAGTCTTCTCCAACCAGGATTCCTCCAGATGTCTTCAGCTACATTTTCTTTCTGCACCAACCACCATAATCAGTTGTCAGTGCTGATTTGAGTTATAGACAAAACTTTCTGAAAGGCACCAAGTTGGTTAAGGTTAATATAGACAACTCAATTTCACCTTCCACATTCCCAGTGCATATGCAAGTGCTGCAGTAGGCCATTAAGAGAAATGGGAGACCTTCAAGAAGGGTCTCTGTTCATATCCAGCTTCTCTCAAGGAACATGACATTATAATCTCAGACAGTTCTAATTGCTTCTGCCACTGTGCCTATGTTGGGACTGGGTGAAGGACTTCGTTTGGTGGTGCTTCTGTATTCATTTTCTTAAACTGAATTTAGAGTTCTCTTTAATTAATCCCAGTTTGTTCTGAATATATATTATTTGTTAACGAGACAAAAGTTCTTTAAGACGTACTCATTCAGTGATTGGTCATTTGAAGCTGTATACTCTGTTTTCCAGATGTTTGGTGTAGCCTTGAAATTGACACAACTTTACAAGGGTAGTGAAAAAAATGAAAACCTGGCCACATGTAGAAGCAACGGGAATATAAAGTAAAATGTGTTGCCCTTTTTTTATTGTGGGGAAACATAAGTTACAGTTGTCTGTTTCAGTAGAAACTTTAACATAGCTACTGTTTCTTCTTTGTGGTCTCTGTGAATGCACACTAATGGGTTAATCTGCACCTGCGCAGAGCAGCCTCGGAATCTTCTAGAACTCAAGTACATGGTGCCGGGACCTCCCACATGCTACCAATAACCCTGACCCGGCACCGAGTGCCTCAGTTCCATTTTCTGCCGCTGCTGTTGCAGCATCTCGGTACGGAGCTCCTGTTTTCATGTTTTTTCTTCAACCTGATTCTTACATTGGACCTCTTAGTATTTCGACCTTGGACCCGCCGCCAGCTCGGCCTGCTGAGGCCCCTTCATCCGCTTGCCTTTTGCCTAAGGGGCAAAAAGATGGCAAAGGCATCATCCTCGAGCTCAAGGTCGACTGCCTCAGCATCGATACCGAAGGAGATGAAAAAGGTACAGACACTGACTAGGCTCTTGGCTGAGGCCACTTCCAGCCCATTCCTGGAGTGAATCAGTATGCCTCAGGATACCATAGGGTGATGAGGACATATCTCTCCTGGCGCCAGTATCCACACTTAAGCCTTTCCCTGGACTGGGCTGACACCTCAGCTGAGGTGCAATTTGTGACACAGGCCAGCCCATCGTCTTTACCGGGCTCGGCATCAAGGCGGGCATCCCCATCTCCACCTGGCTCTATAGTGGCTGAGGCGCCAAAAAAGAAGAAACAAAAGACCAGGCACCTGGAGCCTACATCCGAACCCGAGCTGTACCGAAGTTGGCAGCCTCTGCCGCGTAAATATACTCCTTGTCGGGACTATCCTAGAACTTTCTGGGAGGATTATCCGCAATACTATGAGCCCAAGGACTTCGACTTCGATCCTCGTCGATACCCGGTGCCTTACGAGCCAGAGTTCTACAATTGGTGCCAACGGTGGCTGCGTTACTCACATTTGCCCTCGATACCGTAGGCACCCTGGCGCCTACCACTATCTAGAGGATGACTGCATGCAAGACCCACTGCCACAAAAAGGGGCCAGCTCCAGAGGAATTTTGACCACTGACCCATTTGAAGAAAACCATCCGGCTCTGACCCTGGCTCACCGATCATCTCCAGCTCCGGCTCCTGCTCCACCAACCCCCCCCCCCAACATGCCTCCACCAGGGCTGGAAGTGGAAATGACAGGGTCGTGGATTCCATCCCAACCCACATCAAATGGATCAGGCTCAACATGTCCTGTCCCTGTCTCCAGACCAGGACAAATAATTCGAACCGGACTCTGAGGCCTCGGTTGTGGGTGTCGAGAAGGACTCTCCACCCAACATATCTACTCCTACTTCGGATGTGACAGAAAGCCACCCTCCATCCCCCTCGGAAGACTATACAGCCTCCTCGCATATAATTCGCAGGGTTGTGAAGGTGATGGACCTGGCAGTTTTGCAACCTCCGGCTGAGGAGGTGGACAAGGTCTATGAGGATATTACCCAGGACCAAACCCCTCCTCTCTGCCTCGCCTTCATCTCCTCCCTCCTGAAGCTGGTTAAGGAGTCCTGGAACATGCATTTCATCAGATCCCTAGGAGGGTAGAGAATTTATATAAGACACATGGCAGTAGCACTGATTTTCTCTCCAAGCATGCCTTCCCAACTCTTTTTTTATGGATGCCACACAAATCAGAGCCAGAAACAGTTGGCATCCACACCCAACAACAAGGAGGGTCGGAAACTGGATATCCTTAGTCATAGAGTATATTCCTTGGCGTCCTTTATTCTCAGGGTGGCGAACTATTCAGCAGTGATGGGTGCCTACTGGAATACTGCTTTGCCAGCTTTGCAAGCCGCCCCATGGAGCTCAGGGCTTCAGGTCTTGCGTGCCATCAAGAGGCTATGACTGGCTAGGCAGGAAAGGATAGCCGGCAGACACATAGTGGATAGAGCATCCAAACTCATTACCACAGTGGTGACCCTGCAGCGTCATGCTTGGCTGCGTTCGGCTGGGATTTCTGAGGATGCAAGTTCCAGGATTGAGGACCTACCCTTTGATGGACCAACAAGATTCTGGACAACAAGGCGGGCAAGCAGCAGGGTCTCCCGAGGAACACCTTGCAGCTATCCTATCCATTCTGGTATCTTAACTTCCAGAGGCCACAAAGCTCCGGGTTCTCTTCCAATCCAGTGGAACTGGCAGCAGCCTCGCCAAGAGGCCCACCGCCCTGACCAGAAGC
Source organism: Pogona vitticeps (assembly GCF_051106095.1). Classification (NCBI taxonomy): domain Eukaryota; kingdom Metazoa; phylum Chordata; class Lepidosauria; order Squamata; family Agamidae; genus Pogona; species Pogona vitticeps. Next base: position 63,974,085 of record NC_135783.1, on the reverse strand, counting down.
CCAGACAGGGCCTTTAACTCTGTTGACCCACCAACATCAGTTCACATCTTGGTTCATTTGGCTCCCTTTCTTCCCACCTAGCAATCCATCACTTCTGACACATGGGTACTCACTATCATAGCCAAGGGCTATGCTATCGAGTTTGATTCTCCACCGTCTATGGGGCTGTTTAGAGACATTGCCTCCTTGCCCCGTTGAAAGCGGAAGTGGCCTCCCTACTTCAGAAGGATATTATTGCTCAGGTTCACAATCCGGAACATGCCCTCAGCTTTTTTCTCCGCTACTTCACTATCCCGAAGAAGGATGGGGGACTCTGTCCCATCTTGGATCTCTGTCCCTTGAATTCCTGTATCATGCCCCAACACTTCAGGATGATTTCCCTTGATGGCACCATCCAGATGTTAAGATATGGAGATTGGTTTTCAGTCACAGACCTCAAGGATGCCTATTTCCATATCACCTATTTCGGCCTGAGCATTGCTGCTATTTGAGGTTCCCCCTCTGGGGGGTGATTTATAAATTCAAGGTGCTCTCCTTTGGGCTATCCACTGCCCCATGGGTGTTCATGAATTGTTTAGCCCCGGTGGCAACCTATTTGCGTCTGCAATGTATTACGGTATTCCCTTACCTGGACGACTGGTTGCTAGTGGCCCCATCCCATGCACAATCAAAGGATGATATCTCCTTCACCTTGTCCCTTTTGTCTACTCTCAGACTCCAAGTCTACCAAGAGAAGTCAGTGCTGTGGCTCACCCAGAGGGTACCTTACATTGGTGCAATACTGGATGCCACTTGCGGGTGAGCCTTCCTCTCTGAAGACAGAATATTGAAAATCCAGCTAATGGTGGCATCCTTCCTGCCAGGTGCCAGAGTGTCAGCTCATCAGGCGCAGTGTCTGTTAGGCCTGATGGCTTCCACCACAGTGGTGGTCCAGCATGCCAGGGTGAAGATGAGATTGTTGCAGGCATGGTACCTGTCACTTTATGACCTACTGCTGGACCCCCCCATCCAAACTGTAGTCATGGCCAAGCTAGCATCGCAGTTAACGTGGTGGACCTTCCAGCCATACTTGTCGATGGGGAGGTCCTTTGGTCCCCTTGCCCTGAGGGTACATGTAACTGCGGACGCCAGCCCAACAGGCTGGGGAGCATACTTAGGGAGCCTGAGGGTACATCAGATGAGATCCTGCTACATATCAGAACTCTTGGCGATCTCCAAAGCCTTTTGGGTGTTCAAGCAACTGCTCATCAGCTGGGTAGTTCAGGTGGCGTTAGACAGCAGTTTACCACCTCAACAAGCAGGTTGGCTCTCTCTCTCTCTCTCTCTTTCTCTCTCTCTCTCTCTCTCTGCTGTACCTGGCAGTCCAACTCTGTGAGTGGTGCTACTCCCACTACATCTATCTGGTGGCGGTACATGTAGCATTAGAAAAAAATGTCTTAGCGGATCAGCTAAGCAGGCTCCACGATTCCAGTCACAAATGGTTTTTGGACAACAACATCTTCCTCTCACTCTGTCATCAGTGGGGCACACCTCAACTGGATGTATTTGCCTCCAAGCTATTGCTTCAGAGCGGGAATTGGCCATCACTTAGTGGGCGATGCATTCACGACAGCTTGGTCCGGGGGGCTCCTCTACACATTCCTGCCCATACCACTGGTTCAGAAGGCCATCGTCAAGGTACAACAGGAAAGGACGAACGTCATCTCCCCATGGTCGCATCGCCAACCGTGGTTCTACACCCTGCATCAGGATGTGGTGGCCTACGTTCAGCTTCCAGAAGTACCTCACCTCCTCTCCCTGCACCAGGGCAGGACATTCCACCCAGACCTGGAGTCCCTGCATCTGAGCTTGGAGGCTGCGTCCACGGTAGCTGATGTCTTGGATCATACAGGCAGGCGCTTGACAATACTCACATAAGCCTACAAGTCGAAAGTTTTCTCCACGTTCGCCTCTGGACAACACTTTCCCACGCAACCTACCTTGTTGATACGGTCCTTCAATTTCTCCTCCTCTTCCGGCGTGGCCTTTCCCACTCCACTCTCAAGATGTATATAGCTGCTATAGTTGCACATCACCCACCGTCTTCAGAGGCAGCAAACCTCTTCCACCATCCCACCCTCAAGCAGTTACTACGAGGCCTACAAACCCCCAACTCCATAGTGGTCCCTCCAACTTGTTGTCAACAAACTCATGGGTCCGCCTTTTGAACCTCTAGCTAACAGAGAAACTGCTCACGCTAAAAGCCTTCCTTCTGGTTGTTACATCTGCCCGTTGAGCCAGTGAGCTGGCGGCCCTCAGAGTCGACGCGCCCTTCCTTCAATTTCACCCAGATAAGGTGACGCTCTAATCTGATCTCTCTTTCGTGCCTCAGGTAGCCACGTATTTTCACCTGAAGCAGCCGATAGTTCTACCGACATTCTTTCCTGCTCCAACATCACATCTGGAATGGTCGCTGCACACCCTGAATGTCAAGAGGGCATTTTCCCACCCTGCATCTTTCCGCACATCAAATTGCCTATTTGTCTCCTTCCAAGGTCACTCAAGGGGATCCCCTGGTCACGTCCACAAACAATTTCGCATTGGATAGTTTCCACTACCCACCTAGCAAATGAGCTGACTAGGGCTGTTGCATCCTCCATGGCTTTCCTGAGTTGAGTTGACCTGGCAGACATCTGTAGAGCAGCTGCGTGGGCCATGCTGTCCACCTTTGTGGCCCAGAGTAGATTCATCGAATCTAGATGGGCAAGGTAAAAGCTAGAAAAATAAATAAATTTTAAAAATCCTGTAAAGGCTTTGTTTCAACAAGTTCATCAGTAACAATATGGTTGAGGTTAGCCGCCCCGAGTAGACGTTGTCTAGAGGGGCGGCGTAAAAATCGAATAAATAAATAAAAATAAATAAAATTCTCAATAATGTTTGCCTCAATCTGAAATTGAAGTCATGCAAATGATTGTGCCCAGTAGCATTGATACTAGAGATTCTCCAGTTACCAAAAAAAAATTCGTTGGGAAGTACATAAATGGGGAATCATAGCATATAAATGCATTGTTTGTTGGGCATGTTAATATTAGTGTGTCTGTTTCAGTGCCAAAAGTATTTGAAAACCTGTTTTTATATATATATATATATATATATATATATATATATATATATATATATATATATATATATATATATATATATATATATATATATATATATATATATATATATATATATATAAAAATGAAAAACAAATATTCTGGTACAAGTAAGTTTCATATAAAAAACTGAATTCGTTTGAATACAGTATTGAAAACACATTAAGTGTGTTTTCTTTTTTCTTCTTTGAGTCAGATATTTCCCTTCAGTTATTTGTGGGCTGATGGGGCACTGCAGAATGTTATTTTGTAAATCTAAACAAAATAAAAATTGAAAATCAGATCATGATCTACTTAGGACTTTATAACATTTTCCAAAACATTTTGTAATTTAAGGTTTTCTGGAAAACCTAGTCCACTGAGTTTGAACATGTAATGCAAGGTGTGTGTCTTTAACTTAACGGTTCAGTTTAGTCTGTTATATTATATTAATTATTATATACTAATGTTAGTATGTTTAATTATGTTGATTTTCTTCCCAGTCTATTTTTTTTGTAGGTATAGTCTTTTTTCTTCCAGGCCTAAGACTTTGCATAGAGGAAAAGAAATTATATACTTCCTTTCATAAACTTTTCTCTGTGCTGGCAGCCCATATTATACTGCCATAGTGGGCTTTTCAGGGAAGAAACCTTTTTCAGTGTTACAAATCAACCAACAATTGATTTAGCATGCTTTATTTATTTATTTTTAAATCTCAGAATGCTATATTAATGTCTTGTTTTATATAAATAGCTGAGTAGTTTTTTATGCTAAGTAAAATTATTTAAAATTAAATGTTGACAAAATACTCTGTTTATTTTGTTTAAACAAATACAGGGCTTTACTGGAGAGTATCTGTGTTAGAATAGTTGTAAACATTTTGTGATGTATCCCAATAGAATATACTCCCTTTATATCAGTGTTCAGGAAACAGGGGTAAATTACCCCAAATGGGGTAAATATGAAAATCCTGGCGGTAATGAGGACGGTTGCGGCAGGCATTTTACTCCCAGGCATTTTATTTCCGATGATGCTGTGTGTAAGCGGGCGTTCCGTCGCGGGGACAAGCAGCCCTGGCGAGGAACTGCACAGGGCACCCGCCTGTCCTCCTCGCCTCCAAAGTGGGGGGGAGGCGGGCGGCGTACCAGGCCAGCTGGACTCTTTGCCTGGTGGAGTCCTAGCCGGAGCTCTCCTTCCTGCCCGCGCCTACCCACCCGGCGCGCTGGCGGGGAGGCCCCCTTCCCACCCCACCACACCTGAGCTCATGGCCAGTGGACCTGCTGGCCCTGCAGTGCCCGCATCCCCTCGCCAAGGATGCGCTTTCCCAGCGGTGTGGCAGCTCCAGACTGGCTGCCCAGACGGTGGCCGCAGGTCCCAGGTGAGCACAGAGGTGGGGTGGGGGTCGGCCGCAAACAGCAAGAGCCAAGGGGGTAATGTCAATGTATATAAATTTGGGGGTGGGGGTAAAAGCTAAAAAAGTTCCCTGACCCCTACTTTATATTATTTAGTTGTTAAGGGAACAAAGAATGGAAGCTACTGAAAAGTTTTTAATTTTAGCATGCCTTAAAAGCTGTATGCACTTCTTTGGGCTATACAATTTGTGTAAATGGCCAGTAGGATTCTGTTAAATCACTTTCTAAATTTAGAACCATTTATATAGAAAAATAGTATTGCAGACAAATTTTTGTGGAATTCTTTTTTGCCATTGTTCTATTAAAACTTGTCTCCAAAAAGTGGTCTTAGTAATTCAACACTTCATAGAATGGTTGCTTGTTTTATTTACAGCATAATACAGTGCACGTTGTTCTGAAGCACTTCTCACTATTTTTCAGTAGGTCTTACTCCCAGACAATATGCATGGGATTACAATCCTAGAATACTTTTATGATTTCTCAGTATGATTTACCCAAAGTTAAAAGAAGACAAAATAAAAGCAAACAACAAAAAGTCTTGGATCATAAAATAGGGACATAGGGGAAATTTGATAGTTCTGACCTTTTGTATTAACTTAAAAAATTGGAGTTGCTGAACCTGTAAGTGAGCCAGGACATTCTTTTGAATCCAAATTTGCACTTTTCAATGTTGTGTGGTCTCTTTTGCAACTCAGATATATATGTGTGTGTGTTAAGAAAAAGTGTGAATAAGTATGCGTACAGTGGTGCCTCGCATAGCAAGGTTAATCCATTCCGGATTAACCCTCGCTATGTGAAAACATCGCTGAACGGATCAAGAAAACCCATTGGTTCCAAATGGGCTGAAAACTCACTGTTCAGTGATGTTTTCCTATGGCTGGCAGCCATTTTCGCGCCCTCCCCTCGCTTACCGAGGGCGCGAAAACGCTGCACGCGGCCATTTCGGGGCTTCCGGCGGCCATTTTGGAGCCGCCAAACAGCTGGTTCGCGGGTCGCAAAACGAAGGTCGGTAAGCGAAACACTTACCGACCTTCGCTATGCGAGTTTCGCCCATTGGGGCCATCGCTTTGCGATCGCGGTTGCGCTCGAAAAAACCCCCTCGCTATGCGGATTCGTCATTCTACGGTGCGCTTGTTAAGCGAGGCACCACTATATATCCAAAATGCATATTTAAAACTTGCTAAATATGTACACTTGGAAGAGTGTATGCAAAAATATATATCACAGAAATGCACACACATTTTATAGATTAGTTTTTTTAAAATTAATTTTGCTGTATTAATTGTGTTGTAGCAAATGCCGGCTGAAATGAACTTTCACTTGAGGATATGTGAAATCCAGTCTATAGATATGCTTCTGTATATCTCAATTTCCTGTGAATGTAATTCTGGTTATAATGGAAGTCATAGAAGTTTGCAAGTTTTGCAAATCTCACTTTTTTTTGCAGCCCTCTTATTTCTTCCTCCATAATTTTTCCCCATAGGGAGTTATTCACATTTGGCTTTTTAGCTGATATACAGAGAGAAAGGTATCAGATGTAAAGCCATAGATTTCAAAAGCAGTTCATTGACTGTTTCCACCTTAATCTCAAATTAAAGCCTCTTTGGGTTTATGCATAAAGACGAAATATCATGTATAAGACTGAATGGAAACTTCCTTTTCCTCATAGAACATGACTGAGGAAAGCAATTTTTTCTAACCTTCCTTGTAGTCCTCAGTGCCATTTTCCACATTGTTCAATAGTCTCTTTCCGTCACTTGGAGCAGCTCTTCAGTGAATTTCAAAGAATTAGTTAAAACCATTCACCTTCCTGTAACAGTAGCATCCTGTGACATATTTTTATAAGCCTCATTCAAGGTTAGAATTCCCAGAGTTTCTACCTTGCAGTCTAATATTTCTGTATTTTATCCTTGCTAAAATTTAACCAGTGGAAATTACTATTTTAAATCAAATCCTCTCTTCTTGCTTACAGATGGTTCTGATTCCAGAGATAAACCAAAGCTCTATCGTTTGCAATTAAGTGTGACAGAGGTTGGTACAGAAAAATTTGATGAAAACTCAATCCAGGTGAGGAACAAAATTTTGAGTAAAGCCAATAGTATCCTAAGTACTAGTACTTAGAAATCACAGTAAAGTGTGATTGTGCATACTTATAGCAGTAAGAATGTGGTATGATATTCAATGGCATTACAGAGTTTAGCTTTCCTACATCCTTTTATATGCAAGAGGAGATTATTTAAAGTTCTAGGTCATTATTTAGAACCCTTGGGGTTTTATTTTTTTATACCATACTATGTTTATGCTGCTTTTAGTTTCTAAAAATCACACTTACTAAGGCAGAACAGGAAACTGATTGTGACATAGCACAATGGAAAAGTTTAAATTTAAAAAGTTTAAAGAAACCTTGTGGCACAGTGGTTAAACTGCAGTACTGCAGCAAAACTCTGCTCGTGGCCTGGGTTCAATCCCAGGCCATGAGTTTCACTCAGCCTTCCCCCTTTCTGAAGTCAGTAAACTGAGTACCCAGCTTGCTAGGGGGAGCAATGTGTAGCCTGCATAATTAAACTGTGATAAACTGTTATAAACTTTTATAAACACCTAGAGAGTGTTTATAATCAGCATGCTTTGCCTTTTAAATTTTTCACCCTTGGATGCAAAGCACTGAGGGAAAGTCTACAAAACCTTAAAGTCGCAGGAACATTAGGCTGTTAGGTTATAGGATGAAATGTGGTGTATATTGCACATTGATTTCCTAATTTGCAACATGCTTTCCAAACATAGATACAAAACCCATTTTGTCATTTTTCCATACTCCATGTATAATAGTGGGCATCAAGGAAAAAGATAGACTTCAGTGTTTTATAGCTGTGTATGTCTGTGTTTGGGAGAAAATACTCTTTGGCATTCTTTGCACCTAACACCAAATTGTGACTTGGCATTATGAACATGAAGAGGCATGAGTTTTAGACTCTCATACTTCCTCTTTTCCTTACAGATATACAGTCATGGCCAAAAATATTGGCACACTTGCAGTTCTGTCAGAAAATGCAACCCTTCTCTCAGAAAATGGTTGCAGTTGCAAATGTTTTGGTACTCGCATGTTCATTTCTTTGGTTTGTGTTGGAACAACACACAAAAAAGAGAAGAAAAGTAAAATCTGATACAATCCCACACAGAAACCCAAAAATGCACTCACCAGAATTATTGGCACCCTTAACTTAATATTTGATAGCACCCCCTTTGGAAAAAACTGAAATCAATTGTTTAACTATGAATGAGTTTCTTACACCTCTCTACTGGAATTTTGGACCACCCTTCTTTTGCAAACTGCTCCAGGGCCCTCAGATTTGAAGGATGCCTTCTCCCAACTGCTGTTTTGAAATCTCTCCACAGGTGTTCTATGGGATTTGTACCTGGACTCATTGCTGGCCGTTTCAGAACTGTCCAGCGCTTTGTTTGTAACCATTTCTGAGTGCTTCTTGAAGTGTGTTTCAGGTCATTGTCCTGCTGGAAGACCCATGACCTCTGGTGGAGATGCAGCTTTCTGACACTGGCCACTACATTGTGCCCCAAATTCTTTGGTAATTAGCAGATTTCATGATACCACAGTGACACAGTCAAGGCATCCAGTGCCAGAAGCTGCAAAGCAACCCCAAAACATCTTTGAACCTCCACCATGTTGGACTGTAGGGACTGTATTCTTTTCTCTGAATGCCTCATTTCTTTTCTGTAAACAGTGCCATGATGTCCTTGACCAAAAAGCTCTACTTTTGTCTCATCTGTCCACAGTACGTTCTCCCAGAAGGATTGTGGATTTGTCACATAGGTTTTGCCATACTCATATTGCTTGTTTATGCCTTTGTGTCAGCAGTGGTGTCCTCCTGGGTCTCCTACCATAGTGTCCCTTTTCATTCAGATGGCGACGGATAGTGCGAGCTGACACTGTTGTACCCTGTGTCTGCAGATCAGTTTGAATTTGTTGGGAAGTTACCGTATTTGCTGCCGTACAAAACGACTTTTTGGGCCCAAAAACATGCCTCCAAGTGGGGGGGTCGTCTTGTACACTGGGTGCACTGAATGACGCGGGGCCGCGCTGGCCAGGGAGGAAGGCAGGCAGGCAGTCGGTCTGGATGGATGGAGGGAAGCACAGCCTGCCATGCCTGAGCGGTCAGAGCCCGCCGCCAGGCTGCCCACCACCCCGCGCTGCTGAGCCAGCCGCGCGCTCGCTCGCCCACCACCCGCCCGTTTCCCTTTTCCTCTTCCTCCTCCTACCGCCTCCCACTCAGCCTCTTCCGCTCTTCCTCACCCTCTTGCTGCCATGCCTGAGCCGCCACTGGGCTGCCCGCTGCCCTGCTCCGCTGAGCCAGCTGCGTGGTGGCTCGCCCGCCACCCGCCTGTTTCCCTTTTCCTCCTCCTCCTGTTGGGGGGGGTCGTCTTATACGGCCAGTTGCCTTGTGCGCCGGCAAATACAGTAATCTAGGTTCTGTATTTGAACAACCCTTCGTTGTAATTTTTTAGTAATTTTGCTCTTCCGCCCATGTCCAGGGAGGTTAGCTACAGTGCCATGGGCTGTAAACCTCTTGATGATATTGCGCACAGTGGACACAGGAACTCTGGAAATGGACTTGTAACCTTGAGCTTGTTGATGTTTTTCCACAGTTTTTTCTCTCAAATCCACAGACAACTCTTTACACTTCATTCTTTTCTCCATGATCAGTGTCACACACAACACAAAGGTTGAGTCAACTTTTCTCCATCTTAACTGGTTGCAACTGTGATTAATATATTGCCCACGCCTCTTATTTGCAACAGGTTTGTCTAAATGCAAATTAAAGGAGCATCACATGCTTGAAAAGCAATTATTTCTTACAATTTAGACAGGGTGCTAATAATTTTGGCCAGTGCATTTTTGGGTTTCTGTGTGGGATTGTATCAGATTTGACTTTTCTTCACTATTCTTTTGTGTTGTTCCAATGCAAACCAAAGAAATGAATATGTGAGTACCAAAACATTTGCAACTGCTACCATTTTCTGAGAGAAGGGTTGCATTTTCTGACAGAATTGCAAGGGTGCCAATATTTTTGGCCACAACTGTAAATTAGATGCAAAGAGCAATAAGTAGCAGTTGTAATTACTAGGAGGGCCTTTTGCTGTCTCCTAACAGAGAACAGCAGAGGACTAAACTGAGACAGATCCCAGAATCTGTCTGAATTGGAAGGGGAGAGGGAGACACAGGCTCAGAGGTAAAGAGAGATGAAGGCTGATGAACAATAAGAGGAACAGAGTGGGCAACTCTAATATCACCTAATAATCTTCAAAAAATGTACAAAGGAAAGCAGGCAACAAAGCACACAGTCTCTGGTGTCTATATATGAATACCAGGAGTATGGGAACCAAACAAGGAGGACTGGAAAATTTAGTTCAGGAGGGTAAATATGATTTGATTGGGATAGCTGAAACTTGGTAGGATGATTCTCATGACTGGAATACAGCAGTTGAAGGATATAACTTGTTCAAAAAGAATAGAAAGAGGGATGAAGTCACAATATATCTCAAGAGTACATATTCCTGTACAGAAAGACAGGAGGATGAGCTTAATTGTCTCATAGAGAACATCTGGATTAATATAGTTAGGGCAAAAAAAACAAAAGGAACATGGTAGTTGGAATCTGCTACTGACCAATCAAAGAGAAGATGCAGATGGAACCTTTGAAAAACAAATTACAGTGGTGCCCCGCATAGCGAGGTTAATCCGTTCCGGGTTAACCTTCGCTATGGGAAAACATCGTAAAACGGATCCAAAAAAACCATTGGAATTCATTAAACAAAGTTTAATGTGTTCCAAATGGGCCCAAAACTCACCGTTCTCCGACGTTTTCTCTTGTTCCGGCAGCCATCTTGGGTGTACCGGCGGCCATTTTGGGTGTACCGGCGGCCATTTTTTGTGTTCCGGCTGCCATCTTGGATGTACCGGTGGCCATTTTTTGTGTTCTGGCGGCCATCTTGGTTGTACCGGCAGCCATTTTGAGAGTCCCGGCAGCCATCTTGGGTGTACCAGCACCCATTTTTTGTGTTCCGGCGGCCATTTTGGAACCGCTGAACAGCTGTTCTCCCATCGTAATGCGAGCATGCCCTCGCATTAGTGATGGGGAAATCCACATCACAATGCGGATTCATCGTTCAACGGTGCACTCGTTATACGAGGCACCACTGTACAAGAATTTCAAAAAGACACAATGTCAGAGTAATGGGAGATTTCACTTATCCTGATATCTATTGGGAGGCAATTTTTCCCAAACATGGCCCTTCCAAGAAATTCCCAGCTTGTGTTGCTGATAATTTTCTCCTACAAAAAGTGGAGGAAGAAACTAGATGATTAGCTGTCCCTGACTTATGGAAACAACAGAATGAAATCTAACAGAGGTAAGTGTAAAGTTCTGCACCTAGGGGAAAAACCAAACACACAGTTACAAGTTGGGTGATGCTTGGTTCAATGATAAGTGAGTGATAAGGCTTTTGGAATTATTGTAGATCACAAGCAAAATATGAGCCAGCAGTGTGACGTAATTGCAAAAAAGGCCAATGCTCTTTTAGGCTGCATTAACAGAAGTATAATTTCCAAATCCCATGAGGTACTGGTTCCCTCTATTTGGCACTGGTTACTTCTCATCTTAAGTACTGTGTCCAGTTCTAGACACTGCACTTTAAGAATGATGCTGACAAAATGGAACAAGTTCAAAAGATGGCAACAAGGATGATCAGTGACTGGAAACCAAGCCCTATGAGGAAGGACTGAAAGAACTGGGCATGTTTTAGTCTTGAGTAAAGAAGACTGAGAGGAGATGTAATACCACTTTTCAAATACTTGAAAGATAGTCATAAATAGGAGGGGCAAGATCTTTTCTCTATCATCCCAGAGTACGGGACAGCTACTAATGGGCTTGTGTTTAGCTAAATCTGACTTCCTGCCTCCACTCACGACCATAACCCGTTCCAGAAGATGGACGTAACTCGAAATGGCCGTAAGTCGAAGCACCATTTCCCGTAGGAATGCATTGAAAACGCAATTAATCCATTCTGGCTGGAGGGGGGGGGAACCGAAAAAAATCACTGCAAGATTCATTGGAAACGCGATTAATCCCTTCCGGTCAAAGGGGAGGGGGAAGCAATCAAGCATGCAAGACCCATTGGAAATGCACAGAAAACAAACAGAGCAGATCAGAAATGCACAGGGAACAAAGTGGGCAGGTCGGAAATATAAAGAAAACAAAGGAAAAAGCAAGGGAAGCATGCAGGACCCATCAGAAATGGGGGGAAAACCCCCAAAAGAAACCGACCCCCCCCAAGACCCATCAGATATGGGGGATAATAAGCCAACAAACAAACCCCCAAGACCCATCGGAAATGGGGGAAAAATAAGCCAACAAACAAACCCCCCAAGACCCATCAGAGATGGGGGGGAACCCCAAAAAGTTACCAACCCTCCCAAGACCCATTGGAACTGGAGGGGGGAAACCAAAAAACAGACAAATCCCCAAGACCCATCGGAAATGGGGAACCAAAAAACAAACAAAACCCCCAAGACCTATCATAGCACAGAAACATAACCCCCCCAGCTCAAAACTACACTGCAAAAATACCCAGAACAGTTTTGAAAAAGCAGAAAACAGCACCTTACCTTACAAGGCAGCCCGAAGCCTCCCTGCAAACACAGACACAGACACTCAGAAGCAGGAGGCAGTCCCAAGCCTCTTCCAACAACATACACTCTCTAATTACTGGGGCGAAAGAGCTACAAAGAAGCAGACTCATCACCACCTATGGTTAGAAATTCAAAATTCCCACCTTTTTCCTCTGCCTTTTTCTGTTCGTAAGTGGAAGCTCCAGTCGCAAGTAGAAGCAAAATTTTGTGGCTGAAGCTGGTCATAACTCGTAATGGTCATAAGTAGGGACGTTCGTAAGTATCAGGGAAAACATCCTAAATGTTAAAGCAGTATGACAGTGGAACCAGTTAACTCGAAAAATTGTGAACACTCAAACATTGGAGACATTCAAGAGAAAATTGGACAGCCATCTATCAGATCTACTTTTATTTGGATTCCTCCATTAGACTCAATGCCCTTATAGGCTCTACCGAACTCTATTGTTCTATTATTTTAAAAAAATATTTAGTTATGGCTTGTGGGAATTAAGGTCATTTTTTCATTGGGACTGAACAAGTGAGCAGGACTGCTGACCAGGATTTTAAACCACAGTTTCATCCAGATTAATCTTGATTTTACAACATGTTGTTGTTTGTCTTAAATTGTGCTTGGACAAGGCAACATCATCTTTATATTAAACTGCTGATATATGCATTATGTTTACCAGCCAATCACTACTCATGCCACTTGCTCACATTAACAAATATATCTGGACATTTTTTGAAAAAATGTCTCATTTTGCTGAATGAGGCATGCAAACTGTAACACAACTATTTTAATGCAGTTACTTTTACTGGTTCAGAATTAGTCTTGAAATCCTGTTTGTTTGTTGTTGTTTGTGGTATAATTTTGATTTTGCAGCTGAGTTTTGATTATTTTTACTTTCAGTTATTCGGTCCAGGAATTCAACCTCATCATTGTGACCTCACTAACATGGATGGAGTTGTTACAGTTACCCCAAGAAGCATTGATGCTGAGACTTACGTAGAAGGCCAGCGGATCTCCGAGACCACAATGCTGCAAAGTGGCATGAAGGTTCAGTTTGGGACCTCTCATGTATTTAAGTTTGTGGATCCTGTTCAAGATCACATTCCTAAAGGACGTCTGGAGGCAGGTCACATGGTCAAAAGTTCACGACTCAAAGCTGGGTAAATTGTTATTTTCTAGCAGTAATCCAAAGCTTGGGATATTTAAGAGTATTGGAAGTAATAGTGGTGTAACATAAAAATACTTTCTTTGTAACATTTTATTATATTGAATTTATAAATTTCTCTATATGAAAAAATTTGGTCAATAAATTAAATTAAAGAATTGGGAAAAGTTAAATAAAAACAAATGCCTCAGTAAAACTATACTGTAACTGGAATGTATCAGTCAGGAAATATTTATCAAACAGACCCAATAGCACAGTATAATCAGTATGGATGACCTCTTTTGATTAACACCCTGAAAGGAGTTAACAGTGAAATGGCAAATTGCAACTGGCAAGAAATTATTCTAAATATTTAATTGTAAAATAGATTAAGAGAAAATTCAGCAGGATCTCATAACAGATTTCAAGTTCTACAACTGGAAACAGAATGTTAGTTTGTATACTTGATTGCTCTGAATTGTCTGTGCCAACCAATAGGTATCATAAAGTCCTTTTGGATAGTTCTATGAAAAAATACTGTTAATGACATTTTGTCTTCAAATTGACAAGTAATGTTAGTGATTACTGTATTATGGAAGTATGACTTATAACTCTTCTGAGTAGTCTTCTAGTTCTGTAGCCAAGCTGGAACAAATGGGAGGGATGGAAAGAGGCATTGAGGTTATTTAAAATTACTACATAACATTCATACAATGGACATTTTCTGTTTGCTATGAGTGTTGGTAAGTGGCCAGTGCACTGCATGATTTTCTTGGTCTTCATTTTATAAACAAGAGTTTATTTGATGGATGCTCTTAAGATGTAGAACTCCCTTTCAGTAGAAGCTAGTTTTGCTCCTCCTTGTTTTCTGTCCACCTGCAGGGGAAGACTTTTCTCTTTGTACAGTGGGGTCTTGACTTGAGAACTTAATCCATATTGGAAGGCGGTTCTCAAGTCAAAAAGTTCTTAGGTCAAACTTGCATTTCCCATAGGAATACATTGAGAACCATTTGATCCGTATCTGCTCTTTTCCGTCCATAGAAACTAATGGGAAGCTGCTATTCCGCCTTCGACCACTGGAAGGGAATATTTTGTTTCTTTTTTTCTTAGGTCAAGAAAGGTTCAGGGAAGGCAGGGAAAAGACAGTCCAGACAGTACAGTACCAGGCAGTCCGAAGACTGTCTCCCAATCCACTCTCTAAACGCTGGGAGGAGTGAGGAAGCAGACAGGCACCCTTTTCACTGGCCAACAGTTAACTGAAAGTTCACATTTTGCACTTTCCCTGCCTCCCATGTGGTTTTTTTTCAGTTCTTAACTCAAATCTAAGTATGTAAGTCAAGTCAATATCTTCCTATGAGAGTGGTTCTTAAGTCAAAATGTTCTTAACTCAAGCCGTTCTTAAGTCAAGACCCCACTGTACAGGCTTTTGGCAACTGATTGGGCCACTGAGAAAAGGGCTTTTAATAGGAGATCCCATTCTCTCTATTTTTACTTTTTATGTTGCCCCTTTAAAATGTTTTAGTCACTGACTATTTTATTATGATCAATGTTATAATTTAATGGCTAAAAGTCCTGTTGCTTAATATAGTAAGTTGCAACTAGAGTAGCCCCAGTGAATCATTGGGGATTTGGTAAATGAACTCCTCTATAAATTTCATTGATTCAGTGGCCTGCTCTAGTTGTGACTTACAATACTAAGCAGCTGGATTTCTGACACTGTGTTTTTACAGATAACAGGATTTAACTATTTGGTATTTTGTAGGTTTGAATTAAAGATAAAATAATAGATAATTCAGCCTATGCTTTGCTTTAGAATTAGGCCTACAGGAACATATACAGTACCTTGTTTTCATGCTGAATCACTCTTCATTATGCTTTAAAGCAAGAATGCATTGGTTTGGCCATTGCAATCCCATCAAAATGAGTGCTGGAAAGCTCTGGCAGCTTTGTAGGTGGTGTTGTGACCATAGAATTTGCCCACTCTGCTCTCTGTTGAAAGGTCAAGCATGGTAAAAATCAGACTGTGAAATTGAAGGTACAAGCATTAGACAGATAGCTTAGATGTTTGGTTATTTAAAAATATTTCTGCAAAGCATTTCCATAAAATATTCCGTGTAACTAGCAGTAATAAAAGAAAAATCAAACTAGAACAACAAATATTTCTTAAGGATATTAATTTTAATGACCTTTTTATTCTGTCATTCTTGGACAAGAAAACTTAATCCACCTGTAGATTATATTTCTCTGTGTTTAAAATGTATTGCTTCTAGTAAGAATGGTAAGTAATTTAGTAAAACATGGCTCTCTTGTAAGTTTCTACCAGTTGCGTGTGTCTAATCACCTAGTTCTTGAATATTGTATTTTCAGAACTGTACAGGAAACTACATTTGATTTGGAGGGTGACATCCATAGTGGAATAGGATTACCTACTAGCAAGGTAAAAATATTACTAAAACTAAAACTATGATAAAAAGACTTGGCCATTTATGTTTCAAACACTGTTTTAATGCATTCTGAAAATCTTGACACATTTCCTTTTATGTCCATAAGCCTCAGACTTCCATGTTGTTTTCTTTTCTCCTTCTGGTGCATACAAGAAGATATTAAAAGCATTGAGCGTTTTGCTTATCAGCTGATCAATAATGTCTAATGCTAAGATGTTCCCAGTTGGATCTGTACTTTGCTTAAATTAAGTATAGCAACTGTAGTCTTCTAGAAGTTGTTGGACTTCAGTTCCCATAACCCTTCACTGTTGAGTGTGCTGGCTATAGGCTGCTGGAAAATATAAGCCGGCAATGCTTGGCAGGCTATAATTGCCCACCACGGTTTAAAAGGTTTATTGAGAACAGAGATGTCAGAACTGACTTGTTTTCAAGCACAGTTTTAATTTGACCACATTTCTCTTAGTTTAGACATCAGAGGAAGTTGGGGTTAGGTTAAAGCCAAGACTACAAGGTTTTGTTTTCTTCTGGTGAATGACAGATGTTGCCAGGGTGGAGCAACATTGTAACAGACTTGAAGTTTAGTACCTTGATTTACCCAGTTAAAGGGCTTTTAGATTTCAAGCATCACTTTCTAAAATTCACAGAGTTTAGTGCTATGACTAGCTTGCTCTGGATTGACTTCATCACAACTTCCTGGGAATTAGTTGTGATGAAGTTATTTTTAAAGTGTTCTTCGGGTTCTGTTTTGAACTCACTTCTTAGGGGAACTGTTTTAGATTCAGTTCATGCCATGAGATTGCTGAGGGCACCTGAAAAGGTATCTAACATTACTCTAGGGATGCAGAAGAAGGGCACTGATAGACAAACTATTTTTCAGAATACATATTACACATGCACTGGTAACATCCCGCATAGATTACTGCAATGCGCTGTACGTGGGGCTGCCTTTGAAGACAGTCCGGCGACTGCAACTGGTCCAGAATTGAGCTGCGCGGCTGGTGAGCGGTGCGGCCGCCAGGGAACATATCAAGCCGATTCTGTTTAAGTTACATTGGCTACCAGTTGCTGCCCGGGCCCAATTCAAAGTGCTTGTTTTGACCTATAAAGCCCTAAACGGCTTGGGCCCTGGATACCTGAAGGACCGCCTCCTTCCATATGAACCTACCTGGCAGTTAAGATCTAGCCAAGGGGCCCTTTTGAAAGAGCTGTCCCTTAAGGAGGTAAGAGGGATGGCTTGTAGACAAAGGGCCTTTTCGGCAGCTGCCCCCAGACTATGAAATGCCCTCCCAACTGAGATTTGTCTGGCGCCGACGCTGATGACATTTCGGCGCCAGGTCAAAACCTTCCTGTTCCAGAAGGCTTTAATTGAAATAACATCAACTGTGGGTCCTGATGGCAATTTTTATATATATTTTAATTGTATTTTAATTGTTCTGAAGTTTTATTGTATTTTAAATGTTGTAAGCCACCCAGAGAACTTTGGGTAGTGTGGGCGGCATATAAATTAAATAAAACAAACAAACAAATAAATAAAATAATCGCTGTTATAAACTAGCAAGGACTGCCAGAGTTCCCTGAAATATATCTTTGAAACTACTGTTTGAGAAAATTATTGAAGTTCAAAGAACTGCTTGGTGGCTCTATATTTCTATGCATACGTTTTTTGCTTCATCCTTTGGTAGGATGTACTGTATTTTTTGCGCCATAAGACGCACTTTCCCCCCCAAAAAAATGTGGGTGGGAAAGTCTGTGTGTCTTATGGAGCGAATGCAGCAATTTCATCCCCGCTGGCCCCGTGGGGGGAGCATCGCAAGGGTCCGGGTGAGCCTTCCAGGACCCTTGCGACGCTGCCCCCACCGCCCACGGGGCCAGCGCAGGCGAAATCACCAGCTTCCAGGTGGGGGGAGCGTCGCAAGGGTCCTGGAAGGCTCACTCGGACCCTTGCGACGCTCTCCCACACCCGCACGGATCCAGTGGGGCAAAATCGCCAGTTTCTGGGAGTCTTTTGAGGCTTCCCAAGCCTCAAAAGACTCCCAGAAACTGGCGATTTTGCCCCCGCTGGCCCTGTGGAGGGGTGGGGGAGCCTTGCAAGGGTCCGAGGGAGCCTTCCAGGACCCTTGCGAGGCTCCCCCCACCCACCCCACGGGTCCAGCATGGGCGAAATCGCCAGCTTCTAGGACCTTTTCTGAACCTTTTAAGCCTCAGAAAAGGTCCTAGAAGCTGGCGATTTCACACACACATGCCCTGTGGTGGGGATAGGGGGAGCTTTCCAGGACCCTTGTGAGGCTCCCCCCACCCACCCACCCCACAATTCCAGCAGGGGCGAAATCGCCAGCTTCTAGGACCTTTTCTGAGCCTTTTAAGCCCCAGAAAAGGTCCTAGAAGCTGGCAATTTCACCCCGCGCCCCGTGTGGGGTGGGGGGAGCGTCGCAAGGGTCCGGGTGAGCCTTCCAGGACCCTTGCCACGTTCCCCCCACCCCTGCACAGATCCAGCTCCGGCGAAATCACCAGTTTCTGGGAGTCTTTTGAGGCTTGGGAAGCTTCAGAAGAGTCCCAGAAGGTGGTGATTTCACCCCCTCTGACCCCGGGGGGGGCAGGGTGAGTCTCTAAAGGGTCCTGGAACACACCCTAGGACCCTTTGGAGGCTCACCCTCCCCCCCCCCTGCACACTTAGTTTGGCTTTGTTCTGAGTCTTCATTAATTTTTGGTGATTTTTTGTTTTCCCCATTTAAATCCATTGAACTGACAGTTCAATGGATTTAAATGGGGAAAACAAAAAATCACCAAAAATTAGCGAAGACTCAGAACAAAGCCAAATTAAGTTTGCACATTTTTCACAAGGTGCACTACCGATTCCAAGCATTTAAAACAGGTTTCAAACATTTTAAGACACTTAAAAATGAGCGAAAACGGACATCGGAAAGCCATTGAAATGCATTGAGTCGGCTTCAATGTATTTCAATAGCTTTCTGATGGGGGAAACATTGTTTCACTTAGCGATGTTTCCTATGGGGATTTTCGCTTAAGGACGGTAATCCCATTGGAACGGATTAACTGGTTTTCAATGCATTCCTATGGGAAATGGTGTTTCGCTTAACGATGTTTTCCCATAGCGATGTTTTTTTAAACCAATTAACATCGTTAAGCGAGGCACCACTGTATATACCCTGTTATATACCCTGTTTTCCCCAAAATAAGACCTAACCTGAAAATAAGCCCTAGTATGATTTTTCAGGATCCTCATAATATACGCCCTAGCCCCAAAATAAGCCCCAGTTAAGTGAAACCCCGCCCTTCACCATTGTGCAGCAACCAGAAGATGACATGACTGTATTTGAATAAATGTAGACTGTTGTACATGAAAAAAAATCCCCTGAAAATAAGCACTAATGCATTTTTGAAGCAAAAATTAATATAAGACCCTTTCTTATTTTGGGGGAAACACGATACTTTGTATTAAATGTTTCCCATGTTGTCTTGACAGAGCACCAACAGGTTGGACAGTGACAGAATGTCATCTTCCAGCACAGCTGAACGTGGCATGGTGAAACCAATGGTCAGAATAGAACAGCAGGATTACCGCAGGCAGGATGGCAGGTACCAAAAAAAAAATCCTTTATTTTCTAAAGCTGAAATTTTATTTATTATATTCTTACACTGCAGCATCTAGTGGCCATACCTCCCAAAAAGCAAAGTTTTTATGTGCTTCCTGAATATTAACCTCTTGCTATTTTCCCATCTATCTCCCTGCTTTCCTGGGCCGGGGCTCAACCTCACATTGTTGAAAATGCTTCCAGATTCAGAGCTCTATATTTTGACTGCATTTTCTTAACAGAGATTGCTAGCTTGTCATCATTACCAATTTTGGCAACTGGTGGGGCAAGTGTCACATGCTTCTGAAATAATGCCCAACTAAATGTCCTCAGTCTCTTCCTTCCTCATTCAGATGTGTGTGTCCTTGAAGGGGAGTTCTCATCAACCACAGTGCTATTTTGCACAAGACAGATTTGCTGGTAATGGGGACTGGGAGTCAGCCCTTCCTTGAATATGATGGAGCTGCATGATATGGACATGGAAGGCAGTGTCTAGTGCTCTTCCTACACCTCTTTCCCAACCACAAAAGTAGCAGCACTCTCTCTGAGTGTGGATGTCATCCTTTTCCTTCTCTGGCATATTGGCTGTTTGGGAGAAAAATGCCGCCTTCACCATCTTTTTTGGGCCACTTGCCGGACTACAGAAGAAAGAATACTGTACCACATTAAAGACTGACATTTATTTCAGACTGAGCTTTCATGGATCATAATTTCCAACTTGGAAGAAGTGGGGTTTGATCCCCAAAATCTCCCACTGAAAAAAATCTGTTCAGTTTAAGCTTTACAATATTTTGCCCTTTTCGTTTGTTTGTTTTATGTTGCCCTTTTTCTTTCACCAAAATGTTTATAGGTGGTTCCTCTATTCAGGATGGTGGTATTCAGTTTGCTCTGAAAGCATTAATGCTTCCCCTCTACAGAGCGGATCAAGTTCATAGTTTAGTGATGTTTGTGGTTCAATCTGTGTGTCATTAATGGTTACAATTCTTCTCTGTGGCAGGGTGTCGTTCTTCATCACCATAGCAGTGATAGCCTTGACAGAGATAGCCTGGCAATCCATGCTCTGGTAACCTCTCTCTTAGATTACTGGAGCGAATTGTACGTGAGGTTGCCCCTGAAGATGCTGTTGAAGCTTCAGTATGTTATATGGGATGTGGATTGTCACTAGATGCTATGATCATGTTACACCACTATCGTATCATTGTTACTGGGAGGTTTTAAAGCAGTTTTTCAAAAGTGTTTAAATAGGCTTAAATCATAATATTGATGGTTGTAATATTTTAATATCTGATAGCTTTTGATGTTTTATGTTGTTCTCATTTTTGGAGTTCATTCAGTTGTTTGCTCTTCAGTCCAAGAACTATTTTCTGTAATGTGCCTAATAAATTTTAGAAATAATCACAAATGTGTGAATGAGAAGTTTGAAACTCTGCTAAAGAATTTTTTTTTTCAGTGAAATCAGGTCACATATTCATAAATTAGCCATAAAATGATAGACATGCAGATGTAATGAACCCTCTGAGTCTTATAAAAATATGTTGAAGCAGCATCTATTGATTTTCTGTGAAGCTAATAAGCAACTAATAAGCAATCCTCTTTATTCCTTATTTTTAAACATATACATCTGTACGTAACTTGAGCCATTTACAGTAGCTGACAGGTTGCCTTGAGCGTATAACATGCGCTGTAAATTCATTAATAATGCAGACTTTCAGTTCAAGCCTGCACTGTGATCTCTTTTGTTCATGGTCAAATATAACCTCTCCAAGAGGGAAGAAGCAATTTTTTTCAGATCTGTATTTTTCATTCCATACAAACAAAATGTTTTATACAATCTCAAAAACAAAGCCTTTGGAAAGGGCTCTATCTTTGGAAAGTGGAATTAATTTTTATTATTTGAATTGGACTTTTGAGGATCTGTTTTCTTCCTGTAGACCTCAGGATGGACATGGACCTGAACTGGTATTACCTGCAAGCATTGAATTCAGGGAAAGCTGTAAGTATTACCATTGCAAAAAAAAAATCTGTCAAGATGTGACAATTTATAAAAAATTAATAACAAGGTTTGTAAGATATATTTATTAAATACAGAAGTGGGTGGAAAATGTTAAAGTAGTTACATTTTTCCTTCAGCTCCATTTCCTGCCCTACAGAACTTAATGTTACTATAAAATGTAATCACTGTTCAAAGTTACAGGTGTAAAATCTATGCCTTTTTCCCAATGAGCTCGTCCCATCTTTATCCATGACAAAAAGCTTTTTAGAAATGAAGGCCAGTCTTGTACAGTATACTCAGGTATCCAACACCATTGGAATTGGGGCTTTACCACCTCTTCCTCTTTTGCTGCAGCACTCTTGAGTTGCCAAAAATATCTGCTCCAGATGGTTTCAGGGTACATGGGGGACTGCATATTAGAAGGACAGGTTGTTCATTCTGGCAGAAGCAGTGGAGTCAAGTGGAAATCCATAATTGGATTCTCACAAAAAAAGGTAGCAATAAACAGTAAAAACATGTTGTACCAAAGGGAATGAAAATGAAAAGAAAAAATTAGCCAAGGTAGATATTTGTGGAATAAGCTATGGGAAACTTCCTTTGGTACTTCTAATCCCTTAAATGTTCCAGGAATCAGTACCACATATTTTGGAATTTTCTCAAACATTATCACCTGAGATACGCTACTCTTTTCTTAGCAGCAAGGTCTTGCATATTCATGTCTATTACCTAGCCTCTGGACCCAGCCTGACTTTTTGACCATCAGTATTAATCTCTTAAGCACAAGCATTGCATAATAAAGACCAACGTCTTTGAATGCTGTAGCGTTCTTACATTATGTGTAAACTATAAGCTTACATGTGGGGAAAATAATGATTTAGAATTATGAAGATATGGGCCATTGCCACTTTCAAAGAATTTGAATCACCACAAATTCAGAGGAAGATAAAGCAAGCTTCTTTGTCCTAACCACATTGCCCGTTCCTGTCACATTATGTCAGTTACAACATCTAGGCACAGCCTGGAGTCCATTGGAAATCCCAGTTCACAGCACAGAAACATAACCTCCCCCAGCCTAAACCCATGCTGGCATTTTAAAAAGTAGAAGCAGTACCAGGCAGTCTGAAGCCTCCTCCGAATGCACATTCTCTAACCGCTGGGGCAAAAGAGCTACAAAGAAGCAATCTCTTCGCCAATCAATGGTTAGCAGTTTAGGTTCCCCACCTTTTTCCCTGCCTTTTTTCCGGTTGTAACTCAAAGCTCCGGTCGCAAGTCAAAGCAAAATTTTGTGGCCAGAGCTGGTCATAACTCGAAATGGTCGCAAGTCAAGACTTTCGTAAGTTGAGACACCACTGTATTTGCTAAGTGTGATTTTAAAGAATGCCACTGGGAATGAATTTGTCTGTTGAAAGCAGAGGCAGTGTGAAGAAGAAGCAAAAGATGAGGAATGCCCACTATGCAAGCACATTCAAGCCAAACCTCTTTTTGTCTTTGAAGGCAATTGTCTGTGTTGTTCACAGTTCTTTATTCAATTTTTACTAATTTGCCCTTTTAACAATGTTATGTTAACGACGGAAGTCTGATAATGTGAAGGTGATAATGGCTTAGGTATTTTTTAGTTTGTTTAGATTGAATCTAATTGGTAGTTCAAATTCAAATGATTCATAGGATCCCTTCCAGCTCTGCAGTTCTAAGATTATTCTTACTATATGATTATAATAGTTTTTGGATTTTCCTGCAAAAGATAGGCAAAGACTGTCCAATTTATGAAGTCATCTAATCTTTTTTTTTTTGGTCATTTTTTCTGCAGCTGAAGATGCCTTTTTGTCTGCCATCATAAATTACACCAATAGTTCAACAGTGCATTTTAAGCTGTCTCCTACTTATGTTTTGTACATGACATGTCGGTATGTATTGTCGAACCAGTATAGACCTGACATCAGTCCTGCTGAACGTAGTCACAAAGTCATTGCAATAGTCAACAAGATGGTGAGCATGATGGAAGGAGTTATACAGGTGAGTTTCAGTGTATGTGAAATATCAAAATAACATTTTAATACCTATTAATAGTGTAACTTCTTTCAGGAAGACTTTTCTTTCATAGGGTTGGTTTATATCTCAACCATGCTTGCAATAAAATGATCAATATGGCATCATAGTATGAAATATGAAATATTTCTTCAGCTGCAGCAAGGAAATACTGGATTTCCTCTTAACAAATGTAAAAACCACATCCAGCACATGCATTATATGATACTCCATTCATTTGAGAAAGGTAACGTGAAGTTAAGATGAATGTGAGGAGTTAGATGAGAAATGCACAGAACTATGTAAATATTTTCAATCACCAGTTCAGAATTACATTTCAAACCCTTTCCTAGAGAGAATTAAATCTAGCAGAATATGTTGTCAAGTCTACTGATGCAACCAGAGCTTGTTATATATTCTGGCTTCTTTTTCATAAGTCAGATCTGAAATTCCCAGGAGGAGAATTATATTTATAGACATTCTCACTATACACTGTGGAACCATTTTTAATGTATTTTTCATCCTCTGAATGGTTGCTTCTTAGGAAACATTTGAGAGCAGTGTGGGAGGTGAAGTGGGTAGTGGAGGGAAAAACAGTGATTGGCAAAAATCACCTCGCTCTCTTTTCCCAACCTAGATACCCAGTGACATCTCAATCCCTTTCACGAATAGCAGTAGCCCTTCTTTCAGGAAGGGGACTCTGATCCATCAACTTATGGGCAGATAGGTTATTAACAGTAAATAAGCAGAAACATGCTTTGCACATCATTCAGTTTTGTTGATATTCTGTACTCAAAATGAGTTCCATTAATTTTTTTAAAAACAACACACTCCTATATTAAAGCAATCAATGTGTTCATGTTCCACATTCATTTTTTTAATTGTCTTGTTTCTATGTTTATATATTTCACTGTTGTCTTAATATCTCTGCAGATTTGGTACACTCTTCTGCACAGGCAATACTCACTGGCTGAAATCCTGTTGTGCAGTTATGCAGTCACCATAACTTTCAAAAGTGAATTGCTATATGTTAAGAGATCTCCATAAACCTTCTCTGCTGAATGCTGAGCTGCACAACTCACTATACAAAAGATAATGTTTGTAGAGATTTCCTAACATACAGCGATTCACTTCCAAAAAGTTAAGCTGTTTGCATAACTGTGCAACTCAGCCACTGAGTGGTAGATGGACCTACCACATAGAAATCAATAGAGCCTTCTCTTGCACAAGGATATTATCATAGTTACACTCACAGTTGTACTTAAGCATGCCATTCATTTTGAGACACACTTTTCCATACCTTGCTTATAAGCATTCAGCATTTGGATTTTTCTCCATATGTTTCGTGTGTAATTGCTCCTGTGAAAAGTTGGAGAAGAATAGTATAAAGAGGGCTGAAGAAGAATGAGCTGGTTGCTTACATGTGGAAGTATGGATGGCATAGCTCAAAAGGAATGACATAGAAACAACTCTCAACAAGTTCTATTAAAACAACGAATTAGGCCCTTTGTCACCATTAGTATTTAACCTGAATATTTACTTTTGGGGTTATTGTGGTTGGGATAGAAGATGTTCCTGGTATTTAAGAGTAAACATGAGTAAAATTATTTTGCAGGTAGATTGTACTTATCAACAAATCTCACATTATCTTCTTGATAATGTGATGCTTGATGCTCAGTGCATTCATTACTATAAGACCACATTGCTTTGTGTTAAGAATGAGTGAGATGAATTGCATTTTGATACAGAACCAGAAATCTGGAGACTTGTTCTAAGAAAATTGCTTAAATATATTGATTTACCTTAAGAGCCCTGGCCAACAGATGATCTCAAACTTAGCAATATGGGAGATAGAGGTTTCAGGATTATCTGTACCACTTGTAAGGTAAAAATAAGTGGTGGTGTATTTATAGACATTTAAATTTAGAGACTTGCAGCAATCTGCTTTTTATTTTCAATATTTAGTAGAGTTGCCTTCTGATTTCTCTATTGTAATGTTTCTTGCAGATTGTTTTTTGATAGTTTAGCAAGAATATATCATATGCATTTCCCTTGGAGATAATAACAAAAAACAATGAAAGGCAATGCAAAAACATTCTTAAATAAGCAATGTAACTTGGTTGCAGTTTTCATTTAAACATAGCTTTTAGCTCACTTTACAAAAATAATCACTCCAATTATAGGCCTCTTCCTCAGCTCTGTTGCTGTCACAATTTTTTATTCTTTTTAAAATTCAAAAGTAGCTAAAATAGTTACTGTGACTTAAAATAAAAATGGTGCAATCTTCTAGCCTGTGGCAGAAAACACATCTGTGTAGTGAGGTCAAACACACCTGTAAGTATGAAAGTAGCTATAGCACAGTTAGCAATCAGATTATGAGAAGAGTGATATTATCCTTTGCTATGTTGTAATATAATTTAATTATATTAGTTATGTTGTAATTATTGCAAAAAAGAAATTAATTATAACTCGTTATATATAGTGATTTTTTTCAAGCTCTGGTTAGTACATTATATTGTTTTAAATAAAGAAAAGGGAAATGCTGAAGCAGTTGAATTTATTTGCCTAGACAGCTATCTCAATATGTTTCTTGAAGAAAAACAGAAATTTATTCTGAGTGTAAAAATAGAGAGATTGAAGCAATGGGGATATAATTTCCTATCTAACTGGTTGGTCACATGATCACTAGTTATATAAGCATACATATCAGATTGCATAGGGACATGACACAGAGTATAGCATTTGTCTTTCTTTTCCCATATTACCTCTCTGTTAAAGGAGCTTTTCTTTTTCTTTTTTTAATTATTAGAAAATCCAATAGAGTCCTTGTTTTTCAGCAGTTTAGCTACTTACAGTGCTATATTCCTGGCAATTTGGTTCAAAGTAAACTTGTCTGGAGAGGAGAAGGCTCTATTTTCTATGGGCAGATTTGGAGGCTGGTCTGTCTAGGGTTATGCTGTTGATACTAATGTTCCTGCATATATTGCCTGGGCATCCCCCAGATGAACCACTATGTACCCTTCAAGAGGCAGTACCTTTTTAAAAAATCTCAGTTGTATCCATCTGTTGCTGAAATGTTTTAATGTCACTAAACATAAGTCTTGTGTCTTCACATTTAGTGTTTTATTTCTAAAACTACCATGATTGTTTACAAGTTTCTTTCTTCTGTTTGATTTTCTTTGTTCGTTTTACTCCAGGAGGTAGACCAGGTTGATCAGGTAGGATATATTGCTGGGAACTGATCCTAGCTGGTATTGGCTTAGCTCAGTTTCTCATGCTGCTTCCATGTAAAAATACAACAAATACAGCTGGATTGAACATAACACTCATTCAGCAGCTGGAACATGCAGTACTAAAATCCTTTTTTGACTGCGCAATCTATCAGCATTCCATAATTTCTGCTTAACGCACTTCAGTATGGAGACATAATGACAAGCATTCTTTTTCTTCCCTTTTTTGTTTTGTTTGTGGTTCTGTTCTTTGGATTTCATCTGAGGTTGCCTGGCCTAGCATTTGTGGTCGGGAAATGGTGAGATAGATCAGTACTTAATACTGAGTTACTTGGTGTCAAAGCCAGTGACCAGCAGTATCTGGATGACAATGGGTATTAGTGAATATATGCTTGTGCACATACAGATTACCAGATAATGCATACATCTAAGCTTCCAACATTTCATGACAACACGCTAACTCCATTTCACTAATAACATTTGGAATAATTTAATAATGTATAATTAAAGAAAACTTATAATTTAAAGGTTTGTGTCATCTCCAGCATATTATTTGTATCTTACAAATTATTTGCAGATATCTGGTATCTGAGTTATGTAATACAGAGGAGGTACTGGTCTATCTAAATGAAGTCTTTTCACAATGAATACAAGTTGAACTAACAGACAGACCTTTTAGTGTTTACACTTCCCCTTTTTGATGTTGGCAGAAACAGAAGAATATTGCTGGGGCTCTTGCTTTCTGGATGGCAAATGCATCTGAATTACTAAACTTCATTAAGCAGGACCGAGACCTTAGTAGGATCACATTAGATGCACAAGATGTTTTGGCACACCTAGTTCAAATGGCATTCAAGTAAGAGAATCATTTTTTTCTCCACTTTGACATTGAACAAGTTATATTTATCAATTTCTTGAGTAAGAATTATATGTTCATTTTGAATTTCAAATACTTTTGAAAACCATGTTATATGTCTTTTCTTTGTTAAAGCAGGGCAATGGTCAGGTGTAGTACTTAGTGGCTGTATTAAGGCTGTACACACTTCCCTGCATCCTGTATTCTATAATAGAGCACATTTTTGAATTAATTAAACCAAATATTTGGTTTTTTTTTTTCAAATCTCTTGACCAAAATAGTTAATAAAATCTAAATTATTAATACTAAATAAAATCTCAAGGTTTATCCCTTGATGTTTTCTTTAAAATAACTGTTAAAGCTAAATCTCATCGCAAAAATGCTGTCTAAATGTATACTTACAGACTCATAAAAATGAATTATTGACTCAGTTGTATACAAATTAGCCAGAAATCTATTGGCATTTGACACTTGTGAAAAGAAAATAATTATTATTATTATTGATGTGCCGGTTGCATTCCTAAATGTACACTTGATCTGCCACTTGGGCAAGCATGAGTTCCAACCAGAGCATTACTCTTTCCTGGAGAGCAACAGAATTTTTCCATTTAATGTAAAGGTGGAGTAATCTTACAAAAAAATCTAAAAGTCATGATCAGAGATGGGGATGCTTTCTCTTGGTTGATGACCCAGGAACCACAAACTGCCCTCCAGTGACCTGACAAACAATGAATCAATTCATAATTCGTTGGGTCCTCCTCCTCCTCCTTTCTTTCTTTCTTTCTTTCTTTCTTTCTTTCTTTCTTTCTTTCTTTCTTTCTTTCTTTCTTTCTTTCTTTCTTTCTTTCTTTCTCTTCCTTCCTTCCTTCCTTCCTTCCTTCCTTCCTCCCTCCCTCCCTCCCTCCCTCCCTCCCTGCCTCTCTTGCTGTGCCCCGCGTTATAAGAAGATGAGAGAAGGGATCCCCTAGCCTCTGTGTAATTGCTTTGATCCCTTTTCCCTCCTCTTGTTAAGCCTCACAGGACATAGCAAGAGGAGGGAAAGCAGGGATCAAAGTGACCCCGCAGCGGCTGGTGGATCCCTTTGATCCCTTCTCTCATTTTATGACCCGCGGGCATAGGAAGAGGAGGAAAGGAGAACCAAGCCATCCTCCAGCCCTGGGGATGGGATTCCTTTTGGGCAGGCTTTAGCAAGCCGCCCAAAGAGAAAACCCCTCTCTGCTTATGCCCCTGAGGAACAGCTGATCTGCAGGGGCATAAGCAGATAGGGAACGAAGGGACAAATACCAAAGGGTTGTATTCGTTGCTTCATATTCATTGGAGTCTTTGGACCCAAGGAAAACAAAGCAACGAATATCTGACAAATCAGAGATATTTAACAAATACCCTGATTTGTTTTTATATTTGTACCCATGTCTAGTCATGATAGATTGTATCCAACCAAAACATGAATAACCGGGAGGTTGACTTTGTCTTCCATGCTTCCATTGACTTAACTTTTTCTGTATGGGAGTTGCTATCTTACATGATCTATGCATGTTGCTCTCCACTGCAGTATGTCTATGAATGTCTGTTTAAGCATGTTTGTACATACTTTTTCTGTACAGTTTACATTGTGTAGCAGAAAATCTGGGAAATTTGACAGTGCTAATATAGAAGAGTGTTCTGTTTTAGTTCCACAAAATAATCACCATAACCACAAAAGAGCAATGTAAATAAAGCTCAATGACCTAGTGGGAAATTTCTGATAATATATGCATTGAATTCTATTTGATTTTGATGTCTTAATGAATGCATGTTTTTGGGGGGCTGCAGGTTTGGTTGACCTAGTTTGTAGAGATTATTGATTTCCCTTTAATGAATCAGTTATTGGCTGGCTGGCTAGCTAGCTTATTTAGTTGGAGCCACCTGGTTGTGGGTTGAGAATGAGATTCACCAGAATTCCTCCCAGGAGAAGAACCACCCTGTGTGGCCTTGGGCAAGTTAAACAGTCCCAGAGCACCTCCAGAGAAGGGACTGGTAACTGCTTCTGTAACTGCTTTTGTAACCAGAAAACCCTTGAGTGGGTTGCCATACATTGGAATTTACTTGAAAATGCAGTTTTTATTATTATTAATCATTTAGTAAGCTAAAGGTTCTTTAAATGGATGAAGAATTTAATACTGTCACAAAACCTATTTTTCAGATATCTGGTTCATTGTCTTCAGTCAGAGCTTAATAACTACATGCCTGCATTTCTTGATGATCCAGAAGAAAATAATCCTCAAAGACCTAAAATAGGTTAGATTATCTTGTAATATATTGTGCTCATTGAAAGAACTGTTCTCATGTTGGAGGTTTGGTGAATAGATAAATATTGCAGGGCATGCAATATTGTTTGCATGCACCATAAGATTCACTGCACCTTAGGGACTTCTGTCAGCTTTTGAAAACTAAGCCACAAATGGTCTATCCCATTTTTTAGTGTTCAGTTAGAATGTGGTAGGAGGTGTGCATGCATATGTATGCACAACTGTTTTAATGATGATACATTAATAGTATGACGGTTGTGCATAATAACATTCCACATTGCACTTGTATCATAAATTGTATTTATGTCAAACATGACCCCTTTTTGTGTTATTTTAAATTCCTGTGAGACAAACACACCCATCTGTCAAAATATGTTTGGATAATGTTGTTTGCAGAAGATGGAGTGAAGGAGAAAGCATTCAGAATCCTATTATACCACTAAAGAAATTGCTGCAGGTGCCAGTCTGTCATAAGATGAAGATCTAACTATGGCACCAAGGCACTCGAGAAACAAAAAAGGTAGAACTTTGACAATAACAGATTTCATCACTGAAATCACCGCAGAAGTGCATAAACACCAGCAAGTCCTAAAAGCAGAATGGGCAGCATCTCTGAGAATACTAGAATAATCAGTAGCATTTCTGATAAACTTACTGGCATACCAGTGAAGCCTTGTATCAAAGAATTATACACCAAAATAGTATGTAACATTTTGTAAGACTGCTTAAGAACTATGACAAAAACTTGAGGATCTCAAAAACTGCAGTTACAGATTTACTCTGAGGGTGTGCAGGGTCCCAGAATCATTCAGTAAAGATAGTACAATAAAATATATAAGTTACTGGTTCATAGCTCTGTCCTGACAACCTAGTGTCATGGAAGAAGACATTTTAAACATGTGCATCATGCTTTGGCTTCTAAACCAAACCCTTAATCCATGCCAGGAGACATCATCATCAGATTTACATATTACACCTGAAAAGAGGTAATAACTACTGAATTTTGTAAAATACCTAATCTGGAACATAACACTGTCTTCAGTGATCATTTTACATTATATTAGCTCAGAACCCTTGCAGTGTCACTGAGCTTTCTGGCAGTGTATAGACCACCTTCAACATCACTGAGCTTTCTGTTGATGCATAGACAGGGAACTGACCCATGATGTAAGAGAGGTTTCCTTCAAGCTAATTCCACTGCATTAAGGCAGACTGATCACAGTTAGCAATCACATTAAAATGAGAAAAAAGTTCTTCAGATTGATATGAAAGACTTAATATCAATGCCAACGAAGAAGCCTCCTGACAGTAGAAAAGGCAGCTTGGACCAACCTCAACAGCTGCCCACCACAGAGGGGATGGAGAAATAACCAGCTACCAAGGCTGTTCATACACTCCCCAAAGACCCACCTTGTATAGCTTGGATCTCTTTCCCGTAATTAAGCTGAAGTATTGCCTTATCAGGTACTCAGTATAGTGGAGTGGAGTGGACAGAGTGACAGACTAAGATGTGGGAGGCCTGTGTTTGAGTCTCTGCTCAGCCATGGAAACTCACTGGAGAAGTGGAACCTTGAAAGCCCTATTAGGTTGGTTCCATCTTGATGGCACATAACAACAACATTGCCTTACCAAGTGGGTACAGTGGGGTCTCAACCTACGGAATTAATCCGTATTTGAATGAGGTCCGTAGGTAAAAAAGTCTTCAAGTCGAAAATGCATTTCCCATAGAAATGCATTGAAAACCATTTAATCCATACCCGGCCCAAGAAACCCTCCCCCACACAAAAATAATAAAAATTAAACTTACCTTTCTGAAGCCTTCCAGGGGTCTCCCGTCACCGCCATCGCTGCTGCCGGAGGCCTCCGAGTGCTTCTTCGCTGCTGCCACAGGCCTCTCAGAGGTCCCCGTCCCCCCGCCGATGCAGGCTTTCCCAGGGTGGACCGGGCTAACCAGGGGAAACCCTACTCCCGGTAGGCACAGTCCACTCCCTGGGAAAGCCTGCGTTGGCGGGGGGGGGGGGGACCTCCGGAGGCCTTTCCTGCCGCCATGGGAGGCATCTCGGAGGTCCCCGCCACTACTGCTAGTGCCTCCAAAACACTATCGGCAGTCGGGGGGACCTCCGAGACGCCTCCCATGGCGGCGGGGAAGGCCTCCGGAGGTTCCCCGCCGCTGCTGGGAGCCCAGCTGTGGCAGGCGAGGGGAAGTCCAGGAGTCCGAGCATGGCTGGGATTGTGCGGCATGACTCCCCGCTGCGGCAGCAGCGGGGGACCTCCGGATGCCCTCCAGGGCTTCTCCGCCGCCATGGGAGGCATCTCGGAGGTCCCCCGCCAGCGCCAGTAGTGCCTCTGAAGCGGTGGTGGGGGACCTCCGAGATGCGGCTCAGGGGTTGATGATCTCTGTTTTATAGGATAGGTATCCACATTACCTAACAAGCATCAAAACGTATTTGTTTTATGTTACTTGGTTTGGCAAGAACTAAAGCAAATTTTTCACCATTCACTCTGCACTCTGCAGTATATCGGTTTTATCCTATTTCAATGCTTCTGTTTTTTAAAAAAAACAGTTGAAGTGTTGCTACTACAAAGTTTGATTTCTCTCCTCTCTCACTTTTCCATCCATTTCTAAGTACTGCAAGACACAGTACTTAGTTGAATGCACAAATTCCTTTATGCATTCACAGTTCAACTCTAAAAAGAGGATGTTTCTTGGCAGGTGGTGTTATGACCTTAGTAGTTTAAATGCTTCCTAACAGTATGTGTTTTCAGTTCTTAATATAAGTGTCTAGAAGAATATATTGTTCATGGAAAAGCTTGGTCAATTTTTTCCTGATCATCAGTTGACACTTTTTCTACAAATATCGCTACTGATTCCAAGTATGTTTTTAGATGCAGTGTTTGTTTACCAGATGCTGTTATTGCTCATGAGGAGATGCTAGTGGCAAAAAAGGAGCAGAAATACAACTTTGCAATGACAATTATAGGGAAAATGGTCTTGTACATTCATCATCATTATCCTCCTCAATTAGATCTATGAAGGATTTTTTAAATGTCTACGTGACAATTCTTACATGCAGGGATATATATATTTTGATATATTTTATCATGACAAAAATGAATGGGTTTTAGTATAATTAATAATGTGAAGCAGTGTGTTTAAAATATGTAATTCAGTACTTTCTACTGAATAACTTTGGCTGTATTTTGAATCTATAAGAGGGATGTATCATATGCAACTCTCTATCTCTTTTGTAGATGATGTCTTGCATACACTAACTGGAGCAATGTCCCTCTTGCGACGCTGTAGAGTGAATGCAGCACTGACTATACAACTCTTCTCCCAACTATTTCATTTTATCAACATGTGGCTTTTTAACAGACTGGTTACTGATCCAGATTCAGGATTGTGTTCACATTACTGGGGAGCAATCATCCGTCAGCAGTTGGGACACATTGAAGCGTGGGCAGAAAAACAAGGCTTAGAGCTGGCTGCTGATTGTCACCTTAGCAGAATAGTACAAGTGCGTATCTGGTGGTAATAGAAAAATAAATGCTTGCTCTCATTCTGAAAGCCTTTTTTCCCTCTAGTAATGCAGATTCAACCTAACCTTTTTAATCACTTGGAGCAATATGAAATTATCTCAGGCTGGTAGATCTTTAAAAACTGGATGGGAAAGGTGTGTTTACCTTTGATTCTGTTTGACCTCTCAAGAATTTTCAGTTCCATCTACTTTGGTATCCTGCTGGGCCCTATTACTGGGACAAAGCAGTGGGAAACTCATTTGATGTGGTTCTGGTCCTTTCTGTGAGTCAGTTTTAGAAGATGATCCTAGGGACTTCTTCTAGACCTTTTGTGTTTGGCTTATGAGTTCCCATGGGGTAAACCTGTACATCAACGCTCCCAGCAATGAACGACCCCTGCTTAAAACTCTCTGTAAGGACCAAGCATACACAATGGACATGGACTGTTGATATTGTCAAGAAAAAAAATGTGTTGAAGTGGTAGTTAAATGCAGTGGTCAGAATTAAACAGGAAAATTCCACATACCATTTATCTGTTGGAGAATACCAACTGTACTAACTTAAAAGCAAGTGTGTGGAGCAGGGAGGTTGGGCTCCTGTTTGGTATTTTGTGTCCACCGGCAAGCCTCTTAATAAATGTTAAAATAAAAGTCATTCTGCTAATAGTTAATGTTTACTTTCCCCCTACAGGCAACTACATTACTTACTATGGATAAATATTCACCTGAAGACATTCAAAGTATTAACAGTACCTGCTTTAAACTCAATTCTCTGCAACTGCATGCATTGCTACAAAATTACCATTGTGCTCCAGATGAGCCATTCATCCCAACAGTAAGTTCATCTTGACTCAGTGGGAAGGGAACTTCTGTTTAAAGACGTTAGACATAATTTTCCTAATAATTATATTCTATTAAAATGAATGTTAACAAAATGGTGCATGAAAAACTAGTTAGCTTTCTGTCAGAAGAAGAAACTGTTTAACATTTTGGACACAATTTTTCATAGTATGCATAACTTCCTTTTAAAACTACCCCACATTCATAAGAAGAATTGCATTGAGTGAGTTCTGGAATATTTTCTAATCCAATGGGATTTCCAATGTAGTGAGGGTTAGTAGTATTATTAGGATTAAATTTGTATTTCCTGAACCCAGTGCATTGTCTGTAAAGAAGAAAGCAAAGTCTTGAGTTTTGAGTTATTTAGGATTTTATAAGCTTAACAGTTAACACATTGAATGAAGTCATTAGATAATTTGCATTTACTGCAACATTTCTATAGCATTACAGACATATGATATGTAAGCTATCAGGTTGTGTACATTATTAATAGCACTGTATATATGCAGACAGAGATTACAGTATAAGCAAATGTCAGTAGCGTTGATTGGCGATGGAACTTTGGGGTTATATTGAATAATGGCCCCAAATATTGGGTGAAATGCTGCTAAATCTATGACTTAAAATTCATAAATATCTCACTGAGCAAGGTTTTATGCCTTCTGTAAAGTAACTCTTTAGTTCCCGAACGGTGTAAGTATTCTTTTTAAGCTATGAAACTAACTATAAATTGGCATAAATCAAGCAAACCTCCCTTGCTAATTGCCAGCATTTTCTTAACTAGATCTGACTATGATATCTGAGTCCATTTTTTAATTTTTAGTTAGTACAAAATACTGATTATGGAGATACCATATATAAATGTCATGCTCGTGACCTATTCTCGGTTCTGTAGGACTTTATTGTGAACCTTTGGAGTCAGTTGTGTTTCTCAGGAAACACTGATAGTGGTGCACTCCTGTAGAGGTCTGATTTCTGATTCTACAGAGAGGCACTATATCTTGCAGACATTGTAACCAGAAGAATGCTTCTGAATGAAGAAGCATTCTGTTCTTAGGGCAACCATGTACAAATTCCAAAAACACTTAAAACTGCAATCTTCTGTTAGTCTATTTAGAAATAAGCCCTATAAATTTCAGTGGAATTTATTCCCAGGTAGGTTTGAATTTGCAACATTAATTCTCTATGTCCTTCTGTTAACTGGTATAGTGCTGGAGTTTTAACCTTCAGATAATTTTTTATTGGTAATTCATGTGTGTTGTATGTTGTTGTAACTTCTGATTTAGAAAGGCAAGAAATTCACAATCGTTCAGTAAACCTCTGGTTTATGGAAGTGGCATACTGTGTTTATGTCCACAATTCAAAATGCCAGGAAATGGTCCAGTACATTTTTGCAATATCATGCCTGCTGATGTTTTGAATCTTTGGCATAGGAACAATATCCCAAATACATAAACTAGAGGGTTTTTGAAAGACTTAATTATTCTAATCATGCCACCATAAAATTTTAAATGGCACACATCCATGGATTAACTTGCCACAACTTATTGATTATAATGAATACTTTGGATCTTTTACATTCCTTTTGAAACTATAATATTTTTATTTATTTTCCCCCATTAAAAATACTATCAGATGTAAAGTATATCTAGACTAACTGGTTGCCCTTGAGTGAATGATGGGTAACTTCACTGATTGTTGACATACTGGTGTAACATACCTGGTTATATTACTTCTCGATTCAGTTTATAAAGTGATGTGTTACGTTTTAAAAGACAGCTTGAAAGGTTTTATTAAACCTTGTCAGCAACTTCCACTGAAAGTGATAAAAACTTCGCTGTTTGGATTTGCTTCAAATTACATCAACTTAAACTGTGTAATGCTTTTACCATTGAGTCAGAGCAACTAAAGTACAGAATCATGATGTTATATGCCATGCATAATACTGGTTGCTTCTTTCCCTGCTCCTAGGAATTAATAGAAAATGTTGTAGCTGTTGCAGAAAATACTGCTGATGAGCTCGCTCGTAGTGATGGTAGAGAAGTACAACTAGAAGAGGATCCTGATCTGCAGCTACCCTTTCTTCTGCCAGAAGATGGTTACTCATGTGATGTTGTTAGAAACATTCCAAATGGGTTGCAAGAATTTTTAGATCCTCTCTGCCAAAGAGGTTAGTGTATTTTGTCTTGCACTGTTTGGGGCAAGTTATATAATCCATATTATCTTTTTGTTGTGTCTAAAGAAGTGCCTTTTAAATCTCACACTAAAATAAATCTGTGAGTCCTAAATATTCTGTAACAATTTTGGTTTTGGTTTTGTTGAAACAAACATCGCTAGTTGTCTGTAAATTGCTTGTTTGGAAATTTCTTACTTTTCTTACTTTAGTAATTCTTACTTTTTCTTAAAAGGTAATTAAAAGTAAAAAGTAATTTATTTTTTCTTACTTTTCACAAAAAATATCCCAATTTGGTCTGTTTTTACATATTTGTCTGAATACAGTGCACATGCCAATTGAATACACATTTTATTGTTGCTTACTTGATCCTTTCCATATACAGTGGTGCCTCGCATAGCAATGATAATCGATGCAGCAAAAATCATTGCAAAGCGATTTCATTGCTATGCAGTATTAAAAAACCCATAGGAATGCATTGAAACCTATGGGCTTCAGACTCACCTTTAAGTGAAAATCCTACATACGGCGACCATTTTCGCTGCCCGGTAAGTGAGGAATCAGTCCCAGGAAACAGCGGGCGGCCATTTTTTTACCCAGCAGCCATTTTGGAACCACCAATCAGCTGTTAAAAAATCATTGCTTTGCGATGATCGGTAAGAGAAACAGGTTACCGATCATTGCAAAGCGATTTTTTCCCATTCAAAACATCGAAATGTGATCGCAAGAGCGATCGCAAAATCTTCATCACTATGCGGATTCGTCGTTAAACGGGGCACCCGTTAAGCGAAGCACCACTGTACCTTGGCCTAGCTATACTCTTCAATATTTTCCTGGTTTTTTTCTTTTTGTTTTGTTTTTAGTATTTCTGAATCTTTTTCAATCCTCCAGTTTACACTTTCTGGCTTCATCATGGTCAAAGGATTGATTTTCGTGGAAAAAAATGAAGGCCAAGACATCTATCCCTTTCATGCAGTATATTTGAAGGAGACATCAGGAGCTGATATTTACTGGGTTGGACAAAAGGGAACAGTATAATCTGTGCATTTGCTCTCAGAGTCATTGGAAGAAACTCAAGGCTCTAATATGGAACCAAGGTCTATCTTCAGGTGGTTAATTCGTATAGTTCTTCAGCTGCCATACCTGTATTCAGGGGTTTTTGGCTTCTGCAATTCCTATTTTCATTCGTTCTGGCAACTAACATACACTCTAATTTTCAGCCCCACTGGGCAAGCCTCTGCCTTTTGCGCACCTGACTTCTTCCCTGCATGCATACATGCACAGTTCAGGGCCCTGCACACGCGTGGGGTTCTGTTGCAACTGGAACCAAAGGGGCTGTGCAGAGGAGGAGGAAAGCTGCACAGAGGGAGGTGGAGTTGCCAACATGCACAGCCGTGTGCCTGCTGACAATTAAAACTCAAGAGTTTGCTCTTTCCCACCATTTGAACCGGAGGCAATATTCTCACATGCCATTGAATTGCTGCAGAGAAAATGTAGCTTCTTAGTCTTCCAAAGAAGGGCAAGAATTCAATTACCTGTTGATAATTGTATGATTCACTTGAGCAGAGCCACACTGTAACAATGCTTTGCTTGAGATAAGAGCATTTTGAAAAACTTGCCCTGGCTTCGGCACCCCTCGCACCCACAGTCTGGTTCCGATATGTGGATGACACCTTTGCAATTTGGAGTCACGGTGAAGAAAAATTGGAAGAATTTCTCAACCATCTCAATAGTATCCACCCAGCATCCCGGCTGGGACACAAGGTCTACAGAAAACCCACCCACACAGACCGGTACCTACACAAAAACTCCAACCACCACCCACAGCAAAAAAGAGGCATGATCAAAGAACTGTGAAGCTCTACAGGCAAATGACTACTCCAAAAATGAAATCACAAGAGCCATCAAACCTAGAAAACAACACCGAACTGAAGTAGAAAAACAGCCACCCACAAATAAAGTATTTCTGCCATACATCAAAGGGGTCACGGACCGCATGGGGAAACTTTTGAAAAAAGACAACCTACAAACAGTATTCAAGCCCACCACAAAAATACAACAAATGTTACGGTCAGCAAAGGACAGAAGGGACCCCCTCACCACTGCAGGAGTATACCGGATACCTTGCAGTAGTGGCCAGGTATATATTGGAACCACAAAACGAAGCATCCACACCAGAATCAAAGAACATGAGAGACACTGCAGACTAAAACAACCAGAAAAATCTGCAGTAGCTGAACATGCCCTGAAACAAACTGGACATGAAATTCTATTTCAAAATACTGAAATACTGGATAACACCAGCAATCATTACGTCAGACTGCACAGGGAAGCCATTGAAATCCACAAGCACAGTTTCAACAAAAAAGAGGAAAGTAAAACAACAACAAAACTTGGCTCCCAGCTATCAAACATACTATGTGCAAAAGGTCAACAAACTCTACCCACAAGGACAGGGGATCACTACACACAAAAGACCAGCTAATGACACCCATCAACCACAGGAACAGATAATCTCTTCCCCTTAGCACAACAATACACCCACAACAGTACACACTAATCACCCACCTACAGGAAAAAGACAAAAGCCTATCTCACAGCCATAAATACTGCACTCCCAAGCCAACTACACCAGAGAACCGGTTGCTGTCCTCTGAAGATGCCGGCCACAGAGACTGGCGAAACGTTAGGAAGAACAACCTTCAGAACACAGCCAAAGAGCCCGAAAAACCCAGAACAACCATTAGATCCCGGCCGTGAAAGCCTTCGCGAATATATAATATCTTTTCTATTGAATAATGTGTACCTGTTCATGCGACATTGTTGGTGTTCAGTTAGATTCTCCAAATTTCTTCTTTCACTTTTTTAATCATATGGAATCTATGTCTTTTTCCTCTGATTAGGTTTCTGTAGACTGGCACCTCATCCACGTTCACCAGGAACATGGACAATATATTTTGAAGGTGCAGATTATGAAAGTCATCTACTACAAGAGAATGCTGATCTGGTAAGTACTCATCTTGTGTCCACTGTGGGAGAAAACACATGTGGGAGTTTAGTGGCATGCAATAGTTCTAAACTAAAAAATAGACAGCAATTTTCCACTGGTCTGTTGCTTAAGCAGGTAGTACAGAGAGTGAAAAATGTAGGTGAATTAATTAGATTTGTAGCATACTATATACACTGAGACTACTAAAAGGGGTTGTTGTTCTTTTGTTACCATGTTTCCCCGATTACAAGACAGGGTCTTATATTAATTTTTGCTCCAAAAATGCTTTAGGGCTTATTTTCTGGGGATGTTTTATTTTGCTCACGTACAACAATCTACATTTATTCAAATACAGTCATGTCATCTTCTCCTGGTTGCTGCACAATGGTGGAAGGGCGGGGTTTCACTTAACTATGGCTTATTTTTGGGGTAGGGCCTATATTACGAGCACTATAAAAATCATACTACGGCTTATTTTCAGGTTAGGTCTTATTTTTAGGGAAACGGTATCTAATTTGGCAATATGTAAGATAATATTTTAAGATAATAATTTGCCACTTCCTGGCAAATAGAAGGGGAAGAAATGGAGGCAGTGTCAGATTTTACTTTCTTGGGCTCCATGATCACTGCAGATGGTAAAATCAGCCACAGAATTAAAAGACACCTGCTTCTTGGGAGGAAAGTGATGACAAACCTAGGCAGCATCTTAAAAAAGCAGAGACATCACCTTGCTGACAAAGGTCCGCATAGTCAAAGCTAGCGATGTATGGAAGTGAGAGTTGGACTATAAAGAAGGCCTACTGCCGAAGAATTGATGCTTTTGAACTATCGTGCTGGAGGAGACTCTTGAGAGTCCCTTGGACTGCAAAGAGAACAAATCTATCCATTCTGAAGGAAATCAACCCTGAGTGCTTACTGGAAGGACAGATCCTGAAGCCGAGGCTCCAATACCTTGGCCATCTGATAAGAAGAGAAGACTCCATGGAAAAGACCCTGATGTTAGGAGAGTGTGAAGTCAAGAGGAGAAGGGGATGGAAGAGGACAAGATGGTTGGACAGTGTCACTGAAGCTACCAACATGAATTTGACTCAACTCTGGGAGGCAGTGGAAGACAGGAGGGCCTGGCGTGCTCTGGTCCATGGGGTCACGAAGAGTCGGACATGACTTAATGACTAAACAACAACAACAAAGATAATTGACAAGGAGCAGATAATCTGTAATTCTGTTAAAATATTTTTAAAAAATATTTCTTGTTGACCAGTATATATCGGGGATGGAAAACATGTAGACTTCTAGATAGCGCTGGACTGCAACTCATGCATTCCTATACCATCTGTAGGAGTGCTTGTTTCTTGCTTCTTCCCTTCTATGCCCATCAGTATTGTGGATTTTGGAGTCTGATCTATTTTTTTCTCTGCAGGCTCAACCCTTAAGGAAAGAGCCAGAGATCATCACTGTGACATTAAAGAAGCAAAATGGGATGGGTCTGAGCATTGTAGCTGCTAAGGTATGAGCACTTAATTTAAAAGAAATCACACTGCATCCTCGTCATACATGTACAATGGTTGCACAAAGCTGCACAATACTTAAACCTCACTATCAAATCTATCAAATGTTAAATTTAACTGAGACAGGTAAGCAGATAAACAGTACGTTGACCATAATAATATATTGCAAGAGAAAAGTCTATTTGTATAAAATGTATGTATGTGTGAGCCAATATAGCATTGTGAGTCAGGTAGGATTCAGGATACCTGGGTTCAAATCTCTTCTCAGCCCTGAAAGCTCACTGGAAGGTGGTGCTGGTAAACTATTTCATCACAATAAGTCAGAAGCAACTTGATGACACACAGTAATGTTTATGTAGTGGCTGATTGGTGAAAGAGAGCACAAGAGGAGTCCTGCCAAATTTTATGGTTGGATGTGTTCTGTAATACTGGTACAGCCCTTGAGAAGGTTGCTGCACATCCAATGTAGCAGAGACACAGAGGAGAGTATTTCCTCTTGTTAATGAGCAGGCAGAGTAGTATGGGAGGAGGCAGTCAGTTTCCCCCTGCAGAACAGGATCTAACATAGTCACTCCTGATTTTTATTTTGAATGTCCAGAGAAGAAGTGAAATTTATAACCATGAGCAATACATGTATTTTAAATGCCAAATTCCACAAACACTTTCTCAAAAAAAATCATCTAATGATGCAGTCTTTCTGTATAAGAAAAACCTAGCACTTCATAGGTAATACTCTCTATATGTTAGAGGTGGATAGACTTCAAGCTTGTGAAATCCCAGTATCTTGCATGGCATGTATGTACATGCAAAATGGTAGCTTTGAGGATGGCATGCAAGCTTAAAATTTAGCTGATCGTTTTTAAATCTTGTATGGTGAGGGCAGGTCTGGGGATTTTTCAGGAAACAAGTGAATGACTGAGTTAATGAATGAATATTTTGAATCACCATATGATTTTACAAAGAACACAACACATTCTTGAATTATGACAATCTGTGCAGGATGCTTAATTTTTTCTAGTTTCCATGCAGGAACTGGAAAAATATATTCTGAAAAGTGGCTTTGTCCAAAATATCTATACACTTTATTCATCGGGTTAGAAAACTTTGCCTGTTGACTTTCCTGGGGTGTTTCCCAACTGTAGAGTAACCTAATATAGTGTCAGTCTTCAGCCACCAGATGGTGCACTGCAGCAGTATTCTGAACTCACTTAGCTAACATACTGTACTACTACTGTTCAGTCTGCTTATTTTAAATGTGTTTTTAGGATTAGGTGGCAATTTGTATTGTGCTTAGTATAAAGTTTTGTTTCTGTATTTCTGTTCCTGGAGCAGTCTCTGGTGTCAGTGTGTTACTCTTGTAGGAAGTTTTAGGGTGACTTATCTACCAAGATGGAATCAGGTTTTGTTGCTGATTTAGCAGTAGCCTCAGCAATTGGCTGGGCAACATGTGCTCTTCAGCAGATTCTTTAGGGGGGAAAAACTGGAGGTAATCCAGGAAAAAAAGAGAGAGAGAAAGATAAATGTTGGTCAAAAATAGATATGGGGGTATTCTTTCATGAGCAAAGTGGTGGAGAGGGTGGTGGCCGACCAGCTTCAGGCCCACTTGGATGAAACAGATGCCCTGGATCCGTTTCAGTTGGGCTTCAGGCCACGGCACGGTGCAGAGACGGCATTGGTCGCCCTGTACAATGACCTATTGAGGGAGGCTGATGGGAAAAACTTCTCTGTTAGTCCTTCTTGACATCTCAGCGGCCTTCGATACCATCGACCACGGTATCCTCCTGGGGAGGCTCTCCGAGCTGGGAATTGGTGGCCTGGCGCTTGCCTGGCTCCGTTCCTTCTTGGAGGACCATCCCCAGAGCTTGGGGAGAGTGTCTCGGCCCCGTGGAGTCTCAATTGTGGGGTTCCACAGGCGTCGATTATCTCCCCGATGCTGTTTAATATCTACATGAGACCGCTGGGTGGGGTCATCAGGGGGTGTGGAGCATCGTGTCATCAATATGCTGATGACACCCAGCTCTACATCTTTTCACCAACTGCAGGTGATGCCGTCCGGTCTCTTCAGTGCTGCCTGGAGACCGTACTGCAATGGATGCAGGAAAACAGGCTAAGGCTGAACCCGGACAAGACAGAAGTTCTGAGGGTGGGTGGCCCCATGGTCGGCGCCTTGGGTGACTCACATTTGGGGGGCGTGACCCTGGCCGCGAAGAGTGGGGTCTGCAGCCTGGGGGTACACCTGGACCCGACGCTCACCAAGGAAACACAGGTGGCATCGGTAATCTGTACCGTCTTCTTCCACCTTTGGCGGATCGCCCGGCTGCGGCCCTGTCTCGACACGGGGCGCTCACTACCTTGGTCCACGCGCTCGTAATCTCAAGATTAGACCACTGTAATGCGCTCTACGTGGGGCTGCCTTTGAGGCTGATGCAGAAACTTCAAGTGGTGCAGAATGCAGCGGCCAGACTCCTTAGTGGAGTAAGAAAATACCAGCACATTTCTCCCACGCTGGCCATGCTGCATTGGCTGCCTATTCGTTTCCGCATCGACTTTAAAGTTTTGATGCTTACTTATAAGGCACTAAATGGTCTAGGACCTTGATATTTAGTGGAACGCCTCTCTCATCAAGATCTACCCGGATCACCCATGCGAGCCAGGAGGTGAGGCTGAGGAGCCTGACGCCGAGAGAGGCAAAGACACGAAACCGGGCCTTCTCGGCGGTGGCTCCTCGCCTCTGGAATAATCTCCCTCCTGAGATCCGCACGGCCCCCACTTTGGGCACTTTTAAAAGTCAACTAAAACCATGGCTATATATTCAGACCTTCCCTCCAGCTAACACTTGATTTCCTCTTGTTCTCCCTTATTTATTTTTGTTGTATTTTTGTATTGTGCATGTTATAATTATGATTTATGTAACTCTTTGTATTATTGTTTATATTCATTGGAAGCCGCCTAGAGTGGCCTTTTAGGCCAGATGGGTGGGGTATAAATCAAATAAATAAAATCAGTGAGTAATGTGAATATTCAGATTTCTGAATTACATTTCAGATTTAGGTCCAAGTTGAATCCTATTAAGTTCAAAGAGTCCAAACAGAATCAGATCCAAATATCCAAATCAGATTCTGAACCAAATCAAGATGCCATTGCACACCTGAGCTGCAGAGCTGGAAGATAACAAGCAAAATGAAATGTGTTAAAAGGTCATCTATGTGAAGAAAAGCTGAAGTATATTAGAATGGCAGTTTTGTTCAGAAAAAAGATTAGTTACAGTCAGATGACATGAAGGCCTTCCCAAATTATGGGTAGATTGGTATCTCACCAAAATGTCTAGTAACTCAGTGAAATGTATCAGTTGTAGTTTCAAGACAGAGAAGAGCAAGTAATATTAATATGATAGATAATTAATAAATGAAATTCAATACAATAAGAAATGCTGATAA
Organism: Pogona vitticeps; assembly: GCF_051106095.1. Classification (NCBI taxonomy): domain Eukaryota; kingdom Metazoa; phylum Chordata; class Lepidosauria; order Squamata; family Agamidae; genus Pogona; species Pogona vitticeps. The sequence continues at coordinate 63,929,825 of NC_135783.1, read as the reverse complement.
GAACTTGCTGAAATGGCCTTGAAAAGGGTTTATATGGATTGTTGGATGTGTGCTATGTGCTGTCAGATCAGGACTGACTTATAGTGACCTGAATAAGGCTTTCAAGGTAAATGAGATATTTAATGAGTGGTTTTACCAATTCCAGTGGGATATGGTGGTGCTGCGGGTTAAACTGCAGAAGCCTCTGTGCTGCAAGGTCAGAAGACCTGCAGTCGTAAGATCGAATCCACGCGACGGAGTGAGCCCCTGTCGCTTGTCCCAGCTCCCGCCAACCTAGCAGTTCGAAAGCATCTAAAAATACAAGTAGATAAATAGATACCACCACGGTGGGAAGGTAGCGGCGTTCTGTGTCTAAGTTGCACTGGCCATGTGACCACGGAAGAGTGTCTTCAGACAAATGCTACCTCTATGGGTTGGAAACAGAGATGAGCACCGCCCTAGAGTCGGACAGGACTGGATGAATTGTCAAGGGGAACCTTTACCTTTACCAATTCCACCCTGTCCAGGGACTTTCCATTTATTTATTTATTTATTTATTTATTTATTTATTTATTTATTTATTTATTTATTTATTTATTTATTTATACCCCGCCTATCTAGTCAGTGTGACCACTCTAGGCGGCTTACAACACACACTATAAAACAATTAAACATATAACATATCATATAACATAATTTACATAAATAAAAAAATAAAATAAAATTTTCCCCAAGATGGCGAGAAACAGGGTATATTATAGCAGAAAAGGAAAAAGAATAATTAGGAATTAGCTGGAAAGGGGGAAGGCCTGCTTGAACATCCATGTTTTCAGTTGTTTCTCAAAAATACCCAGCGAGGAAACTGCGCAAATCTCAGGAGGTAAGTTCCAGAGGCGAGGAGCCACCGCCGAGAAGGCCCGGTTTCTTGTTTTTTCCTTCCAGGCCTCCCTCGGCGTCAGGCTCCTCAGCCTCACCTCCTGACTTGCACGGGTGACACGGGTAGAACTGGGTGGGAGTAAGCGTTCCACCAAGTATTGAGGCCCTAAACCGTTTAGGGCTTTAAACATAAGCATCAAGACTTTGAAGTCAACGCGGAACCGAATGGGCAGCCAATGCAGCGCAGCCAGAATAGGAGAGGTGTGGTGATATCTTCTCGCTCCACTTAGGAGTCTGGCTGCTGCCTTCTGCACCACTTGGAGTTTCCGCGTCAGCCTCAAAGGTAGCCCCACGTAGAGTGTGTTACAGTGGTCTAATCTTGAGATTACGAGCGCATGGACCAAGGTGGTGAGCACCCCCACATTGAGATAGGGTCGCAGCCGGGTTATCCGCCAGAGATGAAAAAAGGCGGTGCGGAACACTGATGCGACCTGAGTCTCCATGGAGAGCGCCGGGTCCAGATGGATACCCAGACTGCGGACCCCACTCTTTGCGGCAAGGGTCACCCCCCCAAACGAGAGGGAGTTGCCCAAGCTGCCAACTGTGGGGGCACCCACCCTCAAGATCTCCGTCTTGTCCGGGTTCAGCCTCAGCCCATTCTCCTGCATCCACTCCAGTACAGTCCCCAGACAGCGCTGAAGGGACAGAACGGCATCACCTGCAGTTGGTGAAAAGGAGATGTAGAGCTGGGTGTCATCCGCATACTGATGACACGATGCCCCACATCCCCTGATGACCCCACCCAGCGGCCTCATGAAGATATTAAACAGCATCGGGGAGATAATCGACGCCTGTGGAACCCCACAATTGAGACTCCACGGGGCCGAGACACTCTCCCCAAGCTCTGGGGATGGTCCTCCAAGAAGGAACGGAGCCAGGCAAGCGCCAGGCCACCAATTCCCAGCTCGGAGAGCCTCCCCAGGAGGATACCGTGTTCGACAGTATCAAAGGCCGCCGAGATGTCGAGGAGGACTAGCAGAGATGTTTTTCCCGTCAGCCTCCCTCAACAGGTCATCGTACAGGGCGACCAATGCCGTCTTTTTACCGTGGCGTGGCCTGAAGCCCGACTGGAATGGATCTAGGGCATCCGTTTCTTCCAAGAGAGCTTGAAGCTGGTCGGCCACCACCCTCTCCACCACTTTGCTCATGAAAGAAACATTGGCGACGGGCCTATAATTGCCAATTTCGTCCGCCGCCAAACTAGGTTTCTTATGGGCCTAATGAGTGTTTCCTTGAGGGCAGAAGGGAACCTGCCGTCAAGGAAAGACTCATTTATTATTACTGTGGCCCATTCTGTTGTTATCGGCCTGGCTACTTTGATTAGCCAGGCCGGGCAAGGGTCAAGGGAGGAGGTGGTGGCTCGACAGCGGTCAAGAACCTTGGCCGCAGAATCAGGCGTGACAGGCTGAAAGGTATCGAAAGTTGCCGGGCAAGACGGAGCGCTGGACATCTCTGCTTGACTCACTGTGTTCAAAAAAGGAGAGAGCTCCCGGCGGATGGCCTCTACTTTAGATTTTTAAAATGCTGCAAACTGTTCAGGTGAGAAACTAGGGGGAGGCCTATCACCAGGACCAGTTCCGGATAGGTCGCGCACTATACGGAATAACTCCACCTGCTGGTTGGACGCTTCACTTATCCGGTTAGCGAAGTAAGTTCGACAAGCAGCCTTTACCTTAGAGAGGTAAAGGTTAGTTGCGACCCTGACAGCTATTCAATTATAATCAGTCGGGTCCTTCCTCCACTTATGCTCTAGCCTTCTCCTATGTCGCTTCAGAGCTCAGAGCTCCTGGTTAAACCAAGGCGCCGGGCGCATTCTGTGACGGAGAGGGCGTTTAGGCGTGATCATGTCTACGGTCCTGGTGGGGCCGTAGCGGGGATTTGAAACCAGGTCTGTTGAGTCCTAGTCCGTTCTATCCATTATACCACACTAGGTATCATTATATCAGTAGCTATTAGCTTTTATAGCAAGATAGAGCTTGTATATTTGGAGACAATGACTGAAATCCTTTTGTGCAATGAAATAAATGGCATAACTTTTAAACACCAATTGTGGTAAGTTAAGAAATCTCTATAGTCATTATCTGTTGCATGCCGAGTTATGCCATAGTGTACAGCAGATAATGTCTACAGAGATTTCTTAACTTGCGGTAATTTGCTTCCAAGGAATTATGCCATTTGTATAGGTACACAGCAGGATTCCAGCCAGTATACCTCTGAATACAAATTGCTAATGAGAGTTGCAGTCCTGCCCCTCAGCTTCGTGAAAGTAACTGAGTGGTTGGTAATTGAATAAAGAATCCAAGACTTGACAGACATTGGTCAGAGCTAGCAAAATAGAGCTTACATTTTTAACTTCTGGGGCACAAGGAGAGAGTTTGTATGATAGCTTGATTGGTAGTCTTGGGCAGGTGTTGTAGAATAATTTACTTCTGACTCATTTTGTATTTCTTCTGCTTGTGTGTATTTTGCTTTGTCACCCCACACTTTTGGCAGATCTGTAGATTCCACGCAAGGGTTCACTGCCTCCCTCCATCCTCTTTACTGTCCTGTAAAAGTGTTTTGCATGGCTGGAGTTTGCTGATTGCCATTCTTCCAACACTGGTGACGAGTTACAATAGGTGCCATAGGGTTTTTTTTGTCTGGAAATCAAAGGCTGCAGCTGCAGTCTGATAAAGTAATTGAGACAAAGCAAGAAAGTTGCAAGGCCCAAATACAGAAAAATAAAATACTCATCATCTTCTGTGAGTTTTGGTTTCATATAATGTACTGATATTTTTCAGCGTTGAAGTGAAATATTAATATAGGACATACTTATGTTATCAGTGGTACCTTGGCCATCTGATGAAAGTGTTAGTACTACATATATGCTGGGATCCTGCTGGTATAAGTTATGCTGTGGATCTCTGGTGATATCATCAGCCGTGACCATGCCACAGCCACTTCAGATAATTAAAAGCTTCCCATTGCACCCACCAGGATTTGAAGATGCCCAGGAATCTGTTTCTTTATTAGAAGCATTTGGGAACTGTCGAGGCAGAGTAAGGAAACAGATTAAGGCTAGCAGACCCTGGCTGTTCTGCTTAACTGGAGGATCTGTATGCATTTTACTGTCCATCCTACTCTCCTTGTCAAGTCTAAATCTTTTCCTTAGATGTCATGGAGATGCTGTCCCACCATCAGTGGTGAATTAGATTTTGGCTTTCAGTGCCGTTATGTTCTGTGTATGGAATGGGGATAGCTCATCATCTTGACCTTTGCTTCAAGCAACAAAATGTCCTGGGATGGCCCTGTAACAGTCCCAGGACCTATTCAAGGTGCAGTTGGTCAAAAACAAGCAAGGTGGAACAAGACTATGGCACTACACCAAACAGAAATCCAGCCAAACAGCAGGACCCTGTTAACTGTTAGCATGTACTCAAGAACAGGAGTTAATCTATATGATAATACTGGTGAGCCAGCCACACTGAGTTGAAAGGCAACAACTGTATTTTCTTATAGCCCTCAGCTGAAAGTAAATTGCCTTCTCTTGTTAGCAGTTCATTCTTGTTGCAAAAGAATGCCTTTATTTTCAGCACTCTTTTGGGTTGAGTGGTTTGGTTGCTTCAGCGTTGGGGCCATGAGTCTTTCTAACTGGTGGCAGAATTCAGTGCTCTAAGCCTGAAAGCTGTTTTGATGTTAAATGCTGCCTGACTTCCAACCACACTGTGGTTACATTTTATGAAATCCAGATGATTTGGAAGCAGTGTGTGCATGCAGTTTACTTTAAAAATATAGCAGAGGGGGTTTAAGGGGAGGGGTTAGCATATGATTTCTTTCCATCTGTGGACCAGCACTTTACTTCCTGTTTAATCTGATTTTTTGTATCTTGTACAAAAGGACTGCTTGATTTTTCTAGGCAGTGTCTACGGTTTAATAAAACTCTTAATGTTAAATGAAAGACAGAGTAGCATAACTGACTCAGTAAGAGTTGGAAGATAGCAATGGTTATAGCTCGTGTTGATAAATGCTATGCAGTGTTAGCGTTCAGTTCAGAATTATTTTGTTGGATATTTTCAAAAATCTGTCAGACTGATGTGTTAGTTGTAGTGTAGTTCTGGGAGAGGAAAGAAGGAGGTTTATTTTTGAAGGTAAAATGTGGTTTTCTGTCGTTGGAAGAACAGAATCCTTGGTAAGTCTAATCAGGAAATTTTCTATCAACTTTTAAACAAAGCTGCAGTAGTTTTCCCCATATTTCAGTCAGTTTACTATTTTCTGTTATTACTGGTTTGTGCAGCACTACTTACTAGAATATGCAATATTTATAGATAATGATATTTTCTAAAATAGCACAGGAATATTGTATATAACTTGTTCCTTTTACGTGCTTTTTATTTAGAAGTACAGTGGTAGGTTTTAATCTTCCATGGTATGGGAGTTAGCAACTGAATGAAAGTTTATTCATAATATAAGATGTGTACTCCTACTTCCCATGTTATCTGGCTGTGATCCAGCTCAGGATTTCTATTTGTGACACATATGCAAACAATTGATGTTCTAAACACCAAATAAGAATAAAATTAACAGACCTCTAAAAACTTATTTCTGTTCATATAGTACTTCAATCATTAGGATTGTCATAGTAAAAATTAAAACATCTTTAATGCCAATTATTTAAAAGACTAGTCGATCTAAACATGTTATAGCAAAATCACACTTTTCTTCCTGAATGGCTGTCCATCATTCATTCTCAAAAAGCTCCAAAATGTCTTTTATAATGTAGTGTTTTCTTGATTTTGGCTATAGTATCAGTATCCAATAATGACAGATAAATACTTATATAAATAAACAAATTTCTTAATGATTAAAAGCACTATTTCATCTTTTATGCTGCCATAACAGAAACTTGGTGACCTTATACACATTTATTAGCGAGCAACTCCATTGAATACAACGGGACTGACTAGTTTTTGAAATAAACAAGCATGGGATTGTTTTGTTGTGTATGCTATGAGCTCCCAAACAAAGTAAACATGAATGGTTTGTCTCTTCTTTTTTGAAAGTTTCTTATAAAGCATGAGTTTTTTTTCATATTGCATGTTCTTTACACTGCAGTTATTTGTCACACTAGAATTCCACTTCCATTGTATGGAATGTTATGCCTGTTTCTATTTTGCTTTTCTTCTTAGCTTCCCTGACTTACGATATTCATATTACAAGAATTAGCCTTTATTTTTCCTTGAAGGAAGAATGTATAAAAAAAGTTGGAAGTGCTCTGTCCTGTTCTCCTGCTATGTCTTAGAGATAAGCTATTGTGGAAGTGGCTGTAGTCCAAACACTTAGAAAAAATAAATGGCTGTATTAGAAGTAACTACCTATTCCTTTCCTGGAGATCAGTGGATTCAGTAAAAAAAAAGTCATCAGTATTCCAACTGTAGCACTATCCTGCACACAGAAGGAAGTGATTTTCACTGATTATGGCTTTCTCTGCCTCCCTTTGTATGCTCTAAAGAAAAGAAAAGAGAAGAAATGGTTAGGGAGCTGCAAGGTTATCAGCACTCCCTTCTGTTAATGGAAACCTGCACTAGATTTTTTCCCTGAAATAGCAAAGTTTATTAGCTAAGAAGAATATAATTCTCAGTAAACATTATTTGGTTGTATGTAAAAAGACTGTAGAGACTTTAGCTAACAGCTCATGTAGAGTACTCTTGGTCAAACGTAGCCATTAAGAGTGTGAGGTTTTTGCCCTGACATCAAATACTTCTATCTTTATAGACTGTAGTATGGAGCCCGATTGTACCAGATGCAAAGGTTTCATTAGGACTATGAAGCTGAAGGAAAGCAGCTGTGGAAATGTAGGCTTCAGGAGTATACAACAACTACTTCATTGAACATATTATTTGGAGCTCACCATCTGGGTTTTGTCTACCAGCCATTGACACATCTATTCTTGGAAGTCCGTTTAAAATAGAAATAAGTTGTTCTGGATTTAACTGCTTTGGTTAGCATAATGCATTGACCAATACATTCACTAAGGAATCAGCTATGCACAAATTCAATGCAATTGTGTTAATTTAATAGTATTTTCTGAGAAGGAAATATCTCTGCTGCCTAAGGTCACTTAATCTCTCTCTCTTACACACACCCCTGCCATAACATAAGGGTAATAGTAACTGTATTTTAACTGTATTTTAATCATTTTATCTTTTATTGTATTGAATTTTAATTGTTGTAAGCCGCCCAGAGACCTCTGGGTAGAGTGGGCGGCATATAAATTAAATAAATAAATAAATAAATAAATAAATAAATAAATAAATAAATAAATAAATAAATAAATAAATAAATAATACCATAATACAAGAGTAATGATATTTGTTCTTCTCACAGTATTCATTAAATTACTGGCAGATCAGTGAGGCACTTGTTCCAAGTTTTTTTCCAGTTTGGTATTGTGTTCTGTAAATCCACTTAATGTGTTCATTTAGTATTCCGATATACTAATAATGCTGAGTATCACCTGTTATATCAGAGAGGTACTGTACATGATACATAGTGTATATGTATGCGAATTCAACATGGTGAATTATTATTTGGCACAATAGGTGTTATCTGACTTTCATATGGCCATTTGAAAAGAATAATTACCAGTCTTTTTAATGTGACTGGGAGGCTTCCCTATTTATTTCTGTCACAAGCAGCTCCATATGCAGGCAGAAACCTGCTCAGGTCTTGTTTTTACTGTTGGTGTGTTCTCTGTTCTTTGGCGTTCTTTGAGTAAGGAGTAGAGATGGGGGTATTCATATTTGCATCTGAATACAAATATCCCTGCGCAGCTGGAATTAACAATGGTCCATCCCCTGGGGCTGGACCTTCTGACAGAGGCCTCGCTCATCCTTCCAATCACTCCTGGAGCACTGCTGTCTTCCTGCTAGACTTGTCCTCCCTCCCAGGCAAGGGGAGGGAGGATGAGTCTCCCTGCTCAGCTGCCGAGTGGCTAGCCGAGCAGGAAGAGAGTATCACTCCAAGAGTGATTGGAAGGATGAGCGAGGTGGCTGCTGCTGGACGCATGCGTGGATAGTCCGGCCTCAAGGGCCAGACCCTTGTTAACTCCAGCTATGCGGAGATTTTAATATTCGTATACAGATATCCTCATCTCTAGTAAGGAGTGCCATAAAAATAATCAGGTGCCTAACTTACCTATCTTGTAAGCTGCTTTGGGAGCTGTTTTGGCTAAAGAATGGGATACAAATGCATACCCCATGATAGATTAGGATACATGTAAACTGAAACAGTAGTTCATATGATCATAGAATTGTACTGCTGGAAGGAATCCCAAGGATCATTTAATCCAATCCTTTCTGATAGAAGAAATCCACAACCAAAGCATCCCTAAGACATGGCTGTACAGCCTCTAATTAAAAACCTCTGTCAAGGTTATGGCTGGGTCAGAGAGGCCGACACTAATCATTTAGCCATACTGCCCAGATTTTCCCGATGTGTGTAGACTTTGGGAGGGCTAAATATGCTTATAGCTTCCTGTTCAATACCCCTCCCAACACCTTGAGTCACTTTGACTGACCAGTACTCCAGGGAGTTACTAAAGATTGACAAGGTTAACTGTTTAAGCCTGCTGTAACATTTTATAGTTTAATGTATAGTTTAAGTGAAGGTGTTGCAAAAAGAAGTCAAAAGGAATAAAGTTCCAAACAGTTCCAGAAATGGTTTCAAAATCCAAAAGCAGTCAAAAGCTTGTTGAGCAAAGAAGCAGTCAAAAGATATTGAGGCAAAGGCAATTTCAGAACAGTTCCCACAGAAAATAAGAAGGTTAACTACTACTCACAATCTGGCAGAATTTGGGCATGGTTTCAGAACATGTGCCGGTGAGCATAGCATTCTCATAAGAGAAACTAGGCTAAACTAAGCCATTTCTTCCATTTTTATACTCATCCTTCCACCTCCCAGATCTTTTAGGGAATATACCAATCAGGCATTGAGTTGCCCTGAACTTTCACAGAGATTAATTTCTCCGAAGTAATTTCACTCTCTCCACCTCCTTTCTCTTCAGCTGACCCCAGGTCTGTTAATTAGCTCAAACCGGGCTGGAGGTTGTAGCCTTGAAAATTCCTTCTCATGTCAATAAGTACACAGAGAGCAGAGTCTTCCAATTAATGGACAGTTCCTCCCCACTCCTTTGGTCAGCTCCTTCCAGGTGCAAGCTAAAATGGGCCTGTATTTCAGAGAGCAACTGAAACCATCATGCCCCATTTCCTAGTCTCTTCACTACCTCCGATATTGGAGAGAGGCCATCAACTTCTGACACTGTCCATTGAATTGTGTTATTGGTGTCATAGGGCTTTTCCTAATATTTTTTCATTATCTTCTTTCTTGTAATTTGAATCTATTATTCAGGTCTTATTCTCTGGACTTGCATGAAACAAATTTGCTCCATCTTCCACATGACAGATCTTCAAGTATATGAGTATAGCTATCTCCATCTTCTCTGCTTCAGGATAAACAAATCAAACTCCCTGAACTATTCTTCCTAGGGCTTAGTTTGTCGACCCTTTACCATCTTGATCACCCTTCTCTGAACACATTCCAGCTTGTCAATACCTTTTTAAAACTGTGGTGCTCCAGAACCAAACACAGTACAGCATTTAAGGTGAGATTTGACTACAGCAGAATAAAATGTTTCTGTATATTCACTTTATCTGGACACTTTATTTCTGTTGATACATCACAGTTTTATCTTATATTTTATTTATTTTTGAGAGGGTTTGACACCACATCACATTGTTGACTCATTTTTCACTTATGGTCTAATAAGATCTATAGGTCCTTTTTTAGCTTTAAGAATCAACTAGGTGTCACCCATGCTGTGTTAATACATCTGACTGTTTCTGCCTATGTGTAGAATGTCATAATTTTTCTGTGTTTAAATTCATTTTTTTATTTTATGCACATGAATATAATGGAGGACCTTGTCAGGAACCTTGCTGAAATCAAGATAAGCCACATGCACAGTATTTGTCTGATCAACCAAGGGGTATATCTGTCAGAAAAAAGAGAACAAGATTCCCTTGATGTGATTTGTTTTAGTAGTAATTGTGTTTTAGTAGTAATTGTGTCCTTTTCTAAATGCTCACAAGACTGACTTTTTAATGATCTGCTCTAAAATCATTCTTGACATCGAAAACCTGCCAAATATATGCTAAATCCTGTTTCTTTTTGGAAGATGCTCAAACCCAGTCTTCAGGGGCCTTACTTGTTCTCTTAAAAATTCTCAAAGATTATAGATGGAGACTCTCAGTTACATCTGCAGTTTGCTTTAGTACTCTAGGATGCAGTTCATCAGGTCTTGAGTAGTTGAATTCATTTCAACTACCTCATTGTTCTATACCACACTTTTAATGTTCCTGAAAAGTGTCACTGTCTCCTTCATTTCATTTGCACTAAATTGAGTACTGTTCTCCTTTTGTGAGAAAACAGAGGCAAAGTAGGTGCTGAACAGTTCTCGTTTCTATCTGTGTCTCATTAGCATTTTTTATTCCTTTCAGTACCATTGATCTACTACTTCTTTGTTCTTTTTTTCCAAGCATAGCTGAAAAGTTACTCAGTTATGCTTAAAGTCTTCAGCTCCAAAGTTCTTAGAAATTTAGTTTCAGGCACTGATGGCCAAAACAAGTTTCCTGCCACTACTTCGACAGTTGTCTAAAGCCAGGTTAACCTGCCTCTTGCCATGGCGTTCATGCAGGAGACAGGGTGTGACCTTCTAGTGGCACTTTATCATTGAATTATGAAGATACACAGCTGATAAATAAATACTTGTGCTCTTGTAGTACCTAGCCTTGACAATTTCCAAAGAAGGGTCACAGAAATGAGTGTTGAAGGAGAAGCTTTAGTGTGACAACAGCATTTATCTCCATATATTCTGCAGATAGTGGAAATTCTAAACTGAGTGCCACATCACAGAAAGGCACAGGTATGTGTACATCATATTTGAATAATGATGTGTGCTGTCAAGTCAGTTCTGATTTATGACAATCATCCTCAGGGTTTTCTAGGTAGAGTACTTAGAAGTGTTCTACCACTCCTTTCTTCTGCTGGAGCCCTGGGATTGTGCAGCTTGCCCTAGGTTTACATAGGCTGGCTCTTCTGGGATTGCATAGTGGGGAACTGAACTCCCAACCTCTGGCTCTGTAGCCAGTTATCTAACTCACTGAGTTATGCAGCCAACTATCAAACACATATTTATTTTTCCTCTTTTCTGGAAATACTGTTGGTATGTATGGTACCTGTTACCTGCTAGAGGTTCCCCTTGATAATTTGTCTAGTCATGTCCGACTCTAGGCGGCGGTGCTCATCTCCGTTTCCAACCCATAGAGCTAGAATTTGTCTGCAGACAATTGTCTGTGGTTACGTGGCCAGCGTGACTAGACACAGTACCTATTTATCTGCTCGCATTTTTGCATTTTGCATGCTTTCAAACTGCTAGGTTGGCAGGGGCTTGGACAAGCGACAGGGGCTCACTCCGTTGCGTGGATTCGATCTTCCAACTGCAGGTCTTCTGACCTTGCAGCATAGAGGCTTTAGCAGTTTAACCCACAGCGCCACCACGTTCCCTAACTTGTTTCCTAATATTTGTACTGATCTGGAATGCAATAATTAGAGTACAGTATATAATAAAAAACTCAATTTCTCTTCTCCTGCAAAATGTTTATAATTGTGTAAAATGATGTAGAATAAAGTGTAGTTTGCAGGCTTACATGCTAGTAACTAAATGGTGTATGTATAACAAAGTATTTAATTACATACTGAAGTGGCACTGATTTCTTAATCTGCCATATAGTAAAAGGCAATTAAGAGGATTAAAGTGTTGGAACACATTTTTTTATAAGAAGCAGTTTATTATGCTCTTTTACAATTGCGTATTTCAATTAAATAGTATGCTGTCTTTATTCCTTAAAGTATCACATATCATGCAGCTCACATTGGCTGCACTGTGCAACTCACTTCCTTAGACCCTGACTGGTAGATGACTGTGGGAGCTGTATTCCCTGAGCCTTGTTCAAATCAAAACAAAAACAAAACATCTAACCCCACAGCCTGCCTGCCTTGTCAGGAGTTGAGTGTCTTGTATATCAAATGTATAAACATTTACTTTACAATCTGTGTACCAGCACTGACAGGAAAATCATGCTAAAAACAAAGGAACTGCTGTCTTTTAAACACATTTAGGATTGCAGCGTTAGTTGTGCATTTGTAAAACATTGTTTTGTTTCTTTCTAGGGTGCTGGCCAAGATAAACTTGGAATCTATGTAAAGTCCGTGGTGAAAGGTGGTGCTGCAGATGTGGTTAGTAATATTTGTAACTCTTGAAAAAAGTGGAATTTTCAGTGATTAATTTTAGATACTTCTAGTCTCACTCATCTCATACTAAATATTTTTTTAAAACTAAAAATGTAACTAGGATGGTCGGCTGGCTGCAGGGGATCAGTTGCTTAGTGTCGATGGCCGCAGTTTGGTTGGACTTTCCCAAGAAAGGTACATTTTGTTTTTATGTGTCAGAAAAGACCAAAGAGTCATCTGGCTTCTGCCATTTCTTTCCTGTTGCCTTTTGTACTCTTTCATTATAGTAATTTTTTCCCTCCCCTTTACCAAGTGTATCATATTACTTACTATACCAAAATATTTGAAGTACGCGTAAGCAGACTAAAATGTGTTTGGTGTAATGTTATGGTTTACAATGGCTCTGAAAGCTTTTTCTAGAGATATCCAGGTGTACTACTTTGAGGAGTATCTTTACATCTTTATGTCATCTGGAAGCCATTAGATATTAAATTCTTGAGAGGTTGTTTCGGAGCCTTAAAATGAAGATCCCCTTTTTCCAGGATGATAGGAATAAAGTGGCATAGACTAGTGTGGCTTTGTCTGCTATAATACCACTGATTGCATTTCAGAGTTCCGCATCAGACTCAAACAAAATAGAAGAAAATGCCTAATAGGGCATCTGCCTCCGTAGGGTACAGGTTATTTGCTTTTTCTTGAGATGCTAGGGGGCCCAACTCCAGAAATGTTATTGCCAAATAAAACTTGTTAATATTTAAGGTGCTACAAGACTCTTCATTGTTTCTGCTGCAGCAAACTGACAGGACTGTCTTGCTGGGTATTATCTTACTCATGGTTCTAAAAGAGATTAATTAGATTGATTCTTATTCAATGCCATTAACATTGGCAATAATTGTCATATTATGCCAGAATTTTGTGCTGTGTATAGGTTCAACACATACAGTAAAACAGTGGTGTTTTTAAAAATAATAATATTGAATAAATGACACTTTTTGGTTTTTGATGTTTGTTCATTTGTTTTAATCCAGGCTCTTGTGTACATTTTGGGGGAGGAAGGCAGGACAGAAATAAAGTAAATGAATAAGTGCCTAAATATGTTTCTTTAGTTTAATATCTAGTTTTCAATTTGAGTAATAGAAATGTTGCTGGACTTTTGTTCTCTATCACTGGATCTAAATTGTTCTTGAGGCTTTTTGATCTTGCAGAATTGTAGTACATTTCCTTGTATTCATTTTATTAAACTGTTCTTCAGGGCAGCAGAGCTGATGACAAGAACAGGATCAGTAGTGACTCTAGAAGTGGCAAAACAAGGAGCAATTTACCATGGCCTAGCAACTCTTCTTAATCAGCCATCCCCAATGATGCAAAGAGGTATCCAGCTACAATATATTCTTCATTTAGGGAGAGAATCTGTACTTGTGCATTTTTAAAAAAAAAAAACAGTGACAGAGGTGGTCTTGGGTGCTTCGCTGATCATGTGCTAGCTGCACCTTGAAAAGATATGTCTGAATAGAAGTATTGACAGGTATGTTTACAATTGTAGTCTTAAAATGAGAAAACATGCCTGTTTATTTCCCTGCATATAAAGGGGAATTATGATTACCCATTGAAAGAACAAAAGAGTCTAGGTTTCATGTTAGATACTTTTTAAGGTTTGATGAACATTTTCTTTCGATTGGCTTTGTTTGGTTTACATATGCGAAGTCTTAAATGAATTATTCTGCCCTGTTGTGCATTATGATTCTCCAAGGATTTTTTAAAAAAATATTTGCCAGATCTTTTGCATGAGACTCTTTTAGGTAGAAATGCTAGGGACTGGTTCTGGGACATATTCACTGTGACAAGTAAAGGATGACTCTTCTTTTGTTTTATTTTAGAATAGTGCCAAAAGTCTGGCAGCAATTTAGATGAGTATATTTAATCTCAGAAGAGAATTGAAAATTCAGGATTCCCTAACCTAAACAAATGTAATCCAAAAAAATATTTTTCTTTCTTTATGCAGTGTCAGATCGCCGTGGCTCAGGTAAACCCCGACCAAAGAGTGAAGGCTTTGAGCTATATAACAACTCTGCTCAGAATGGATCGCCTGAGAGTCCTCAACTAACTTGGCCAGAATATAATGAACCAAAGAAGTTACCAGGAGATGACAGACTGATGAAGAATCGGGCTGATCACCGATCTAGTCCCAATGTAGCAAGTAAGCGAGAGATTGTTTGATGCAGTTTGTGTGGAATATATTTCTTTATGAAGTTGAATTAAACTCTGAAATAAGCCTAAATGAAGATGATGTCGAGATTAAGCTGTAAAATAAATGATGCAACAACAAAAAAAGAGAGTGGCCAGAATCCTGTTGCACAGCTCTGTCTGTGTAGCAGGAATGATGTCACTATCAGCAGATTGATGTTCATTAAAAGAATTCCTTTTTTTAATTTTTGAGTGTGCACAATTTCCATGTATGGAGTCCAAAATTGATGAAGGCAGTCTAGCCATTACAGTTGTATCATTTCCATAGCACAGGCAGAACACCACCCAAAAGGGTTTCATCCATTATAAACGTCCTTTAGTGGAGGCAACCTTGGTTTTTTTTTTAAAAAAGATCTCTTTTTTTGACAGATCAGCCTCCAAGCCCTGGAGCCAAGAACACTTATGCAAGTGGGACTACTAACAAGATAACATCAGTGTCTACTGGAAATCTTTGTACAGAGGTTAGAAATGGCATTCCCTATACATTTTTGTAAAAAAATGTGTGGCGTATTTCTTTTTTAAATAGATTTTTTTAAAATCTGTAAATTATATTTCTCTGTTTATACAGGAACAGATACTACCACCCAGACCAGAAGCATATCCTATCCCGACACAAACTTACACCAGGGAGTACTTTACATTTCCAGCATCCAAGTCTCAGGATCGAATGGGACCTGCTCAGAATCAGTGGTCAAGTTACGAAGAGAAGCCACAGATCCCAGCAGAAAGTAATCATTATATCACTGCGACAATACAGGTTGGAAATAATTTGCTTTAACGAAGCTATTTTCTTTTATGTGTTCCCAGCTCCTCCTTGGTGAAGGGCTCCCAAAAGGTCTACTGATCCAGCCATAGGAGCCAGGGTCCAGAATTCTTTTGTAATTTAATTTTAGCTAACTAGATAACAAAGTAACTACAAACCGTAACATCTGTGTCAACAAATAATCTACCCCAAGTACTCTTGGGTACTGCTTTGGTCCAAAGGAGATGTGAGTGGTTACTTCACTCTTCTCTCATAAGTCCTTTGGATTCAGAATTTCCCTCTTCTCTGTCTTCTGCCTGGAAAATAGGAAGTCAGACCTTGTATTGCACATATTTCTGCTTCTAATTGGTGAAGGTAATTGTCTTTGCTTCCTCCAGCACCTCAGCTGGATAGGAGTGAGACTCATTAGGGCCAGCTCTGTGATTGGTTGCTGTCATCTTCTGTGTGTGCAATGGTACATATGACTTCCTCTTCTCCAGGAGGAGGACAGAGAAAAGGGAAGTTCTGAATCTTGAGCCAACTAAAGCTAGACACTTCTAGCACTTCTTTGGGTGGCTTCAATAGGGGCCACTCCGTGGTTTCTCACCCTTTCTCGATGACCTCCACCCTCAGTTCCTTCTGATATCTTTTGCTCCTCCACCTCCTGAGGAGCTTCTGGTGGTATTGGTGCCTTTGTGGGGGTAGCATGGCCATATTCCATGGATATGGTGGCCCAGGAGAAATCACTCATGGATCAACTGGTACAAGAGACAAAGGGGACGACCAGATTCCAGACCCTTCAGGGAGCCTCTCACATTTCTCTAAGTAGTTTCAGGATGGTGGCATGGAATAAAAATCATGATTATGTCTTAAGAATTGGTACATGTTAAATTACCTACACTTATAAAGTTTATATTGATCTTTGGTAGGCTTTTGAAACAGAAATTAAATCATGATGAATTCACTGATAAAACACATGTACCTATTTTATGGAAGAGCTGCTTCCTAAGAGTGGCTATAATTGCCACTCTGTATTAGAAGATCACATTAACTATTGTCAAACCATAAAATGCTTGTTTTAGTCATGTTTGTCTTCAGATACTCAAATCATTAGCAATCTGTTAGTTGCATTTTCATAATGTGCCTGACACAAGTTGTTTTGTGTCTGCTGCTTCTTGACTAATAGAGCGTAAGAAATGCTTTCATTCCAAACAAGGCATTCTTTCTAGGTCATGGATAAGGTCACTGATAGAAAAGCACAGAAATCAGTTGTTTTTGTATTGCTGGCTACATTTATTTTGAATCTGGTCAGTTATGTGTCTAATATAAATTGTAGAAGCACAGTGAAGAAGCTTGACTTAAATTGCAGCTTTTAAACATATTAGATCTTTCCGTTTGGTGTTTCACTATCAAATTATAATTCTGTACTATGCAGTAACTATATTTTTGCTTTTGGCACTGCAAATCTTGACAGTGATAAAACAGAACAAACTAATAAAAGCACAATATGCCTCTGAACGTGAAATTTTGTGATCAGATATGTTCCTCTTCTGTTTAATTTTCATTTCAGGGGGTTAAAAACAGTTGTGAAATAGAGCAGCGTGAACAGATGGCAGTACTGTCTTTGTACTTCTTATGTTTAATTATGATTATAATAGACACTTGCCACAGCAGTTGGAGGCAGGACTAGAGAAGTTAGTATGCTTCACTTACTCTCTTAAATTGCCAGCCCCACACATTTCAGTGGGAACAGATTTCAGAAGCAATAGTAGTTTGTTTCGCATACTTCTAAGATCTGTGAGAATGGAAGTACAGCATGGATTCTGGCCAGAGTAATTTCATAATCCTGACAATGCTTTCAGAGCTTGCATAACTTGTTTGGAAGTAAAGTCTACATGTAAGAATTCTCAGTCTTTTAATATGCTGCTAATAAAAGTGTTGATTTGAAAGAAAAGCAAGTAAAATTGCATCATCATACAGTAGTAGAATGTTAAAATCTGTATATGTTTGCTGTATGTGAATATCAACATGTGAAAACTAACATTATTTTTCTTTCTCTTCCAAGCGTGCAACACGTTCTCAGGAAGAACTACGAGATGATAAAGGGTATCAGCCAGAAAGGAATCGATTAGATGTTGTAATACGAAAGGATGTGGAATATATAGATCGGAAATCAGATAGTGATCCTTGGATGAATTCTTCTGTGGATTCTAGCACATCAAGCCAAGAGCATCTAAACCATTCTTCGAAATCCATCCCCACTGGTTCTTCTTTAACCAAAAGTGGACCTGGTCGTTGGAAAACTCCTATTGCCCCTCAACCAATATTGACAACATCCCAGTCCACCAGAACAGACCTTCCTCCCCCTCCGCCTCCCCCACCAGTGCACTATGCGGCTGACTTTGATGGACTACAAATGGATTTGCCTTTGCCACCTCCACCGCCACCTCCAAATCAGTTGGGCCCTCAGGCATCATCTCAGGTTGCTGCTGCTGCTGAGCGTAAAAAGAGAGAAGAACATCAAAGATGGTATGAAAAAGAAAAGGCACGTTTAGAGGAAGAACGAGACAGGAAACGTAGAGAGCAGGAAAGAAAGCTGGGCCAGATGCGTGCTCAGCCATTAATTCCTGCTCAGTCCCTCCTGCCTCCTGTTTCAGTTCAGCAGGTGAAACCAGAAAAACCTTCAACACTGCAGAGGTCTCAGGAAACTGTCATCCGAGAATTACAGCCCCAACAGCAACCCCGAACCATTGAACGGAGAGATCTGCAGTACATCACCATAAGCAAAGAAGAGTTATCCTCTAGTGATAGCTTGTCACCTGACCCTTGGAAGCGAGATGCAAAGGAGAAGTTGGAGAAGCAACAGCAAATGCACATTGTGGATATGCTGAGCAAAGAGATCCAAGAACTTCAGAACAAGCCAGATCGCACAGCTGAAGAGAATGATCGCCTGCGCAAGCTCATGCTTGAGTGGCAGTTCCAGAAACGATTGCAGGAGTCAAAGCAAAAAGATGAGGATGAGGATGATGAAGAAGACGATGATATTGATACTATGCTCATTATGCAGCGACTAGAAGCCGAGAGAAAGGCAAGGGTAAAATGAGAGAATCCTTTCAAAATAAAAAAATTGCACTAAAATTTCTGCATGCTATTAGCCTAAATAAAATTTAGACATCAAAACAGGATAAAGGAGGACTGGACTCTCTTAATGTCCCTGTCTTTCATGGTATATAATGAAGTTTGGCTTTATCTATTTTTCTTGTAAGTGGTGTATTATGAACTACTAACTGGAAGGCTTGAACTAGAGCTAGCTCTCTTTCCAGTACCCTTTCTCAGGACAAAGGGGGTGTGTGGGTATAAATCCAGTGTTAGTCCAAACTAAAGTGGACCCATTAAAATGAATGGTACTTATTAGTTAGAAGTAACATATATTCTTTTGATTTCAGTGGATCTGTTGTAGTTAGGGCTAGCACTGGATTTAGCCTGTAGTGTAGAAATGACAGGGAAAAATAGATACAGGTTCATTCCTGTGCATATAAACAGTGTGTGGGCATAATTGTCTTTATTTTATGTTCACATACTGACTTGTACAATACAGGCAAAAAAGGACAGTTATCGTTGATAGATTTTAAAAAGGCAAATTAAGCTTTTTATACATCTGTGCTGAAGCCTGTGCCTTTAGAAATAATTTGTTCATCTTTCAGAAAGACATAATATGATTTAGATTTTTCATTTCAGAAGAGTAGCTTTTGCTTTCAAGAAGGCATCAGTAAACTTTTTCCCAAGAAACACAATCTTAGAAACTGATTATTCACACACTTTTCTCTATTTTCAGAATCTAGACTAGTCAGTTTAAAATGAGGAATGTAGCCTTTACATCAATTAATGATTAGATGAAAGGAGAATTTTATTCCAATATTTATTTAGCAATAACTGTTTTATATATTGTGCTTCTTGTGCAGATATGAAAAGCATTTGCTTTTTGAGTCTTATTTTTAATGCATTTTCCCCTGAAAGCATTTCTTTAATTTTATTTTTATGTTGTACTTATTTTTTCCATTGCAATTTAACTGATTAAACAAAGGAATATTTAACAATTAATGGATTAATTATATCATATTGCTGCTAACTATGTTTTTGTCACACAGCTTTTAAATTACATGATCCTCAATCCCCACCTAGCCATTCAGATTTGCTATTTTGAAATCTATACCATATCCTTTCTTGGATGGCTACCTGTGTTTCATAATCAGCTAAATCCTTCTTTTTATACCAGGCCTGCTAAATTAACATTTTATACATGCTTTGCACAGTTTTAGAACTGTAAACAACCTTTCCCTTTCATAACAAAGCATTAAAAATGAGGGAATAATTTGGCTGCTTTTTTCACAATAAACCACTGATATTATGTATATTTTATTCATGCAAAAGTTAATTATCTACAGTATTTTAAGGGATGCAATTTAAAAAATAGCCTGTTTTTTTTAAAAAAAATATTTTTACTGATTTATTTAGAAGTATCCACAACTTTAACATGAGAATTTCAAACACTGTTTTTACTTTTTATACAGCTGTAGTAACAAATCAAAGAAAAGTGCTTTTGGCATAGTGCAATTCTAAATTTACCCTTATTTTCACTGTGCATCTTTCTTTTTCCTTCTCTTACTACCTGCAGCAGACTGCTATGCCAGCAATCTCTGTTCTAGATTTGGTATGTTCTTATTTCTTTCTCTTCAATTCCCTTTCCTCAATGCTTTTTTCTTTTTCTTTTTCTTTCTTTTTAAATTAATAATGGTCCAATATGCATTGGATATTTGTCTATATTTTGAAAACTTCAAGGCAGGGTGTAATGTTTCAAACTTGTAAGTAAGCACACACCTGTTGCTGAAGGTATGTTACTACTTTTTTTCTCCACCTGCCTTCTTTCTTTAAATGTTGTGTTCTGTTTGCATCTTTGAATTGTTTGCAGCTGTGATCTATCTTTAGTTAAATATAAAACATATATTTGACAATGTGAAAAAATATCATAGTAATATTGAAAGATACATGGGTGAAACAAATCCTCTTCATTGCAGTTTTCCTGCCCTATGAACCATATCAGTGTAGTTGAAACATTCCAGTATCCACCTTAAGTATTTACCTTCTAATCTTATGGTGGGTTTTCATGCTTTGGCATTCACATCTGTTGCCTAGAAACCATTGGTTTCAACTATGCATTTATTGATATGCTAACTTCTAGGTTACAGTGTTGGAACTCATTTATAGGTATTAGAAATGCCTTTACAAAATGATTCCTTCCTTACGTAGTCAGATTGCTGCATTCCACTGATACAGCAGTACAACATAATACCAAGGTATTAATATAAGAATAGGCAGAGCAGTGCTTTTACATAATCTGTGATATATGATCTAGCTATTATGAGATGGGAAAGGGGTTCATTATGCTCTGATCATTTCTCCTTTCCTTTAACCTTTTAAAAATATTTGTGTTTGTCATCTGCCATAGACCTTAAAGCAGTCTGTGATTTGGTTGATTCATTTCAGATCCTGAGCATTTTCCCCCTCAAACCAGTGACTTGGACATAAAATCAAGTATCTAGCCACCTGCATAACTGTCTTCTTCAAATCAGTAGATGTTAAACATGTTAAACTTTAGCTGAATCATGATTGCTTGAAATATATGAGAAGAATGTGCAGTTAAAAAGCTGTCTGCCCCTACCTAAGAGGGGGTTAAATTTTATTTATTGACCGAGGATCTTTTTTTAAGAACACCACTTTGTACAATATGTTTGCATTAATGATTCAAGCTCTTTTGAGCAGTGTGGGACAAGGTCCAGTAGTTCTCCTTTATTCTTTTTCTCACAGGTTTCTAAAATAGATATATGTAGTTTTCAAGGTACACTTTATTACATCATTTTATTTCTGCAATCTTTTCTGATACTGCACAAAGATCCAGATGTAGAAATTGGTCCTTCTTAAAACTGGATATATAATTGCTGTTTAAGGGTTGCATTTTTATTTTTATTTTTATTTTTTTTTTTGCTTCAAGATGGCCTTAAAAAGTTCACTAAAAAGCATTGTGTGCCATTTATTTAAGGAGAATGGTAATTGCTAGTGCTTTAGTAGACTAAACAGATGCCTGCTACCAGGACAAGACCATTTCTAGGACCATATGATTTTACCTAGTGAGAATCCCCCTAATTAGGAATTTTCATCTCTTCCTCCAAGAATAGGTTCAAAACATGTAGTTTGGCCTATTACAGCCATGAGATGCAACATGAAGCAAGTACAAAGTACTTGTATTATCTTAGCAGATGTCTATAGTCAGTTTAATGCTATGAATACAGTACCTGAAACATGCACGAGGAGGGGCTAGATAGGTCTCCTTTATGTACTTATTTGCTGTACCCAATATAATTACAGTACTAGATGTTTCCCTTCTCCTTCCCCCCAGTGTAACAAGAAAATTAGCAGCTATTTAAAGATAGTTAAGGTGTTGAAACTTTTATTGGCATCCCATGTACCTTGGAGCTTTTATGTTGGGATTTTTTTTTTTTTCTAAAATCAGATTCTTTATTTTATCCGAAAGAAAATTGTTTTGACTTTATTTGTGGGGGGAAATTGAAGACAGCTCTTTGTTAGCTACAGGATGAAGAGCGCAGGCGGCAGCAGCAGTTGGAAGAGATGCGTAAACGGGAGGCAGAAGACAGAGCCAGACAAGAAGAGGAGCGCTGGCGCCAAGAGGAGGAGCGAACAAGGAGAGAGGCTGAGCAAAAGGTTATGGTTCTCTAAATGAAACAAAGTTTTTGTATGCTTTACCCCAACTATATTGACTTGTAGCAATTTAATTTCATGAACAAGGGATGGAAATCACAATGGTAATGTTATGTTACTGTTGATGAGATATTGCTTCAGTGGGCAGAAATAAGCAGTGCCTGTTTGTGGGCTTGAATGAACAGTTCTAGAAGTAAGGGAAAACTTGAAATGCAATATGAAATATTAAAAGAGAACCTAAAGAAGAAGTAAAAGAATGAGAGTATTATGATGATAAGAAAGTCAAGCATAAAAATCAGCCATGTATTGTAATCAAGGTGACCTTATAGAACTGTTGCAGATAATTCTAACCAGAGTTTAGGAAGTAGATCATAGATAATTGTTTCTACATCATTTCCCTCCTTTCTTGTATGTCAATTTAAAGTCTCCCCCTCCATATGTATGGCCGTGTATTATATAAGGCCATTCTAATCATTGTTAGGAACATTCTTAAAATTAAAATGGTCTGTTTGAACTGTTACTAATCATTCCATAAGAGGAAGTGCAGGTGTAGTATTGTCTCTGATAAGCCACAGGAGTATTTGCTTAGTAGTCCACATCTTTTCTCTCATGCAGAAATTCCTGCTGTCCACTTGAGCAATGATTTGAGTGCTGCATGTAGCAGCAAATGAACATGGTTAACAGTGATGGCTGTCTCCTATAATAGCTAGTGGGGAAAAAAGCATAACAGCCAATGCAGGGTAGAGCCAGAAGTGACAGGCAGTACTGGAACAAAAGTGGGTATTTATACATACAGGCATTCACATAGACAGACAGACACAAACAGGCAGGCATATATTCAGTTACTCTCTGCCAATACTATCTTTTCTACAGCTATGACTGGCAGTGAGCTGCATTTAATTCCAATGAAGAGAGACTTGAAAATATCCTCCTTGTGGTGGTTGTAAAACATTATATACCTAAGACGTAGATTGGCTTAAAGTACTCTGAGGTGGGCAGTTGCCCTACTTCTCCTAAATGGTTAGCCTCCATTTGCAGTAAGATGTACAGCTGACCCACAGGTATTGGCTTCATTGGGTTCATTTGTTGTTTTAGATTAAATAACACCAAATAGGATTGCAAAAATTGAGGAACACAATTAATCTAACAAGAAAACCAATATTCAGTCATTTAAATTGAAATTTGTAGCTTGAAATACCTTGGCAATACTATACAAGAAGCTTTATGGAGCTCTTGGTAAAAGAGGAATGGCCTTATTTCAGAGGTGTGGTATACTTTCAAAACAAAGAGAGAGACCTTTAAAGGGGATTAGTAAATTTTGACAAATTAGTTGTATTCTTTTAAGTGCCTGGTAGAATTCCATATTGTGGTTAGTCTTGATTGTTCTCTTTTTCATTTTCTTTTTAATTTTCATTTCTTCATTGTGGTCTTTATGACCCACACAATTGGGTTCTGTGCCTGCATGAACACTCCATGAATCCTTCCAGAGCTTACAGCCTCTAAAATTCTTTCCTTGTTTTTATTGCACATGTTCCACCCATTTCCTCAGTCCCTTTTTGTCTGCCGCAGCAACAATACCTTTGTTTCACTCCAGAACTCAAAAAGTGAAACTATTTTATTTTATTTGTAAATAGCATCTAAAACTTAGTCTTTTTTCCTTCTTTTCTTGCAGTTTTTCTGTATCAAAAAAAGTTCTGGGCCTAGTACCCTTCAATATTTTTATTAATGACTTGGATGAAGCGGTGCTGGAAATGCATATCAAATTTGTGGATGGCACAAAATTGGGTGGAGTACTGTAGCTAATATTTTAGAAGACAGGAACAAAATTCAAAAAGATGTTGATAGGCTTGAGCACAGTATTGCACCTAGGGGGAAAATTCATATGGACGGTTACAAGATGGGGGATATATGGCTCCATAATATTACAAGTGAGAAGAATCTTGGAGGTGCTGTAAATTAAAAGCTGAATATGAGCCAACAGTGCAATGTGGCTTCAAAAAAGGCAAATTGGACTTTAGGATGTATTTGCAGAAATATAGTCTCCAAATCCTGTGAGGTATTAGTTCCCCTTTATTCAGCACTGATTAGACCTAATCTAGAGTCTTGTGTCCAGTTCTGGATACTGCACTTTAAGAAAGATTTCAACAAAGTGGAGCAAGTTCAGAGGAGGACAACAAGGATGAACTGGAAACAAAGCCCTATGAGGAAGGATTGAGGGGATATGTGATAGCACTTTTCAAATGCTTGTAAGGTAGTCATACAGAGGAGGGGCAAGATCTGTTCTCAATCATCCCAGAGTGCAGGAAAAAACTTCTAAACTGTTAGATCAGTATGACAATGGAACCAATTACCTCAGGAGGTGGTGAGCGCGCCAACACTGGAGGCATTCAAGAGAAAATTGGACAGCCATCTGTCAAATCTGCTTTGATCTGGATTATTGCATTGAGCAGGGGGTTGTGTTCAAAGGCCTTATAAACCCTTTCCAACTCAGTTATTATTCTATGAAATATATGGCTTCATCTACAGCTTCTATGATAGGGGTCAATATTCAGAACATTTGCAAGGGCAATGACATGCTCCCAACCTCTTACTTTTGTTAAGCATTATAGACTCAATGCACAGGCTCTAAGAGATGCTTCTTTTGGCAGAACAATTTTATCTTTAGTTCTGGAATGACAAGCCACCTGCAGTAAGTCAGCTTGGTAGTCACCCAGTTGTGTGAATAGTAGAGACTATGATGAAGGACAGATTACTCATCTGTAACTGGTTCTTCTTCAGCGTGGTCTCTGTGAATGCACACAAAAGGGGTTAAATCAGCACCAGTGTTGGTCCTCTCGGAATGTTCTCAAGCTTAAGAGAAAAGAAAGTTTAAGATTGCCTATACTGCGCATGCTCCGCCCGCCACTGCCTCAGTTCCATTTCTCCACTAAGTGGTTTGGAACCTCTCATTCGAGCTCCTTTTTTTCGCTATTTTTCTCGCTAAAAATAACTGGATTTTCAACTCAGAGCTGCAAGCACTGTAAGGCGTTCACCAAGGCAGCTCTAAAGGCCAGAAAACAGAGGCTGAAATATCATTTGTGGGTCCTTACCCTGTCATCTAAGCCTGCCTCTATGGAGCTTCCCTCAACTTCGGGCACCCCCCGTCCTGAGGGTGCATCCTCTCCCCTCTTACCTGTTGATAAACCTGTGGATAAACCTAAGAAGACGGCTGCTTCTAAAAAGGCTACGGTCCAGAAGTCCGCTTTGGCGCCGAAATCTGGAAAACAGCCAAAGAACAAATCCACTGCTAAGGGCAAGGAGAGCTTTAAACAGTTGCCACCATTGTCTGTTTCTGTTCCCTCTCCAATTTTGGAAGATTCCTTGAGGGACAGAGATTCACTGTCAGAGGTATCTCAATCTCTACCTCCTCGACAGACTGAGCCAATTCTGCCTGCAGGCGTTTCCTCTCCGACGCCGAGCCAGCTCATGAGTGCTACTGCAGGATTGACTTCTGCTCCCCACAGCCCCGCTTCTACGGGGAGAGCATCTTTGGCTCGTTCTGTTTCATCTGTTGCTTCGAGGTCAAAATCTCCACCTCGTAAGCCTAACAAGGACAAGAGACGCTCAAAGGATCAACATCGATCTCCGCGTCGAGAGGTGGTTGTGCACCATCGCCACTCTTGACGTTGACAAGACACTTATTCCAGTGAAGATTCTGAAGACTCTAAGTCCCGTCGTAAGAGACGTCAACGTCGTAGGGACTATTCAACCTTGGAGTCATCTACCTCAACGGATCGGCATCGACGCTGAAAAAGAGTCAAGTACATATATGTTTCTTCTTCCTCTTTGACCCCGATGCCCCCAAAGAAACATCAGCGTCGAAAGACCTTCGGTGTCGAAGCGCCTCCACCCAATGTACCCTCCATTCCACAGCCTCTGGTACCTTTCCCTGTACCCTCGACATCGACTGCACAATCTCCACAGCAAACAACATTGTCTACACTCGATGTCGAGCGCAGACCACCGAAACAACCTCATTTAGATGTCTCAGAGGATGATGCTTCCTTTTCATCACAGCCTTCTGATTCTGAAGAAGAGATACCTCAACAACCTTCTAAGGGAGACTTAGGTGAAGTGGTTGAATCTGACACAGCAGATCCACACACTTCTTCCCCATCAGAGGATTTTTCTTATACACAAATGCTTTCAAGGCTAGCTAAGACACTAAAGCTGGATGTTGACCAACCTGCTCCTCCTACGGAGGACCTCATTTTTTGGGACATCAATCAAGAACGCTCTCCTCCTCCCAGTCTATCTTTTTTGCCTGCCCTATTGGAAATTATAAAAGAAATGTGGGATCAGCCTTCTACGACTCCCCCAATTTCTAGACGCACTGAAAACCTTTACAGAGTACATGGCTCTGATACTACGTTTCTACTGAAGCATCCTATTCCTAATTCGTTAATTGTGGAGACCAGTTGCACGAGACCTACGGGAAAGTTGCATGTCACCCCTACAAACAAAGAAGGAAAGAAGCTGGAAGTATTGGGCAGAAAGATCTATTCCCTCATATGCTTCCTCCTGAGAGTCACAAATTATCAGACAGCCTTAGGGGCTTACCAGAAACAACTGTGGCTATGAATTTTACCTGGTCTCAAGATGCTACCTGAGGACGTTCGACAGGGCTTCCTGAATACTTATGAGGAAGCCCAGACGGTGTCTAAGCATCAACAGCTGTCTACTCAACATGCTGTCAAGGCAGCCTCCAGAGTGTTGGTATCTGTGGTTTTCCCTTCGAAGGCATGCTTGGTTGAGGGCTGCTAACATTCTTAAAGATGTTAAGGCTAAGGTGGAGAACTTACCTTTTGATGCCTTGGGCCTTTTCAACGAGAAGACAGATGGCCATCTAGAAGAGCTGCATAAGGCAAAGAAGATTGCTAAGTCTTATTACATCCAACCACAGTCCAGATATAACAAGTATCAATGGAAAAAACCTTACGGTCAATATTACCAGCCTTCCCAGCAGTACAGGCAATATAAGACTGCTTCCCAGCAAGCAGCTTCTACTGCCACTTCTTCTACTTCTACTTCTCGTCCACAACAGACACAGCGGCAGCAATCATATAAACCTCCTGCCAAGAAGTCTAAACGGTATCTTTGACTTCACCGCTATGATTCCCGATTCCCACCCTACCACAAGGTTACAACCCTATCTTCAAAACTGGTGCAGCATTACAAAAGATTCCTGGGTTTTGAACATCGTTCAGTCGGGCTACCTTCTGGAATTTATAGAATATCCTCCTCTAGGGCAGGTAGAGTTTACATCCTACGATCCTGCTCTAGAAGAAGAAGTTCTATCTTTACTTCAGAAAAGGGCCATTCAAAGAGTTCCCAGAAGGGACATAGCAAACGGTTTTTACTCAAGATATTTCGCTGTTTCCAAAAAAGACAGAGGCATAAGAGCGAATCTAGACTTAAGGACACGGAACACTTACCTTTGTCCATGCCGCTTCCGCCTGGTGACGCTAGAATCCATAATCCACCTGCTAAACAAGAACAATTGGTTTGTAGTGATAGATTTGAAGGACGCCTATTTTCACGTCACCATTCTCCCCAATCACCGCAAGTTCCTCAGGTTCATCTTTCAGGACAAAGTTTACCAGTTTCTGGCCCTTCCATTTGGGCTCTCAACAGCCCAAGAACGTTCACAAAATGTATGGCTCCAGTTGCAGCGTACCTGCGTCTCAACGGAGTCCAGGTGTACCCTTATATAGACAATTGGCTAGTGGTATCTCCCTCCAGACGTCGGGCCCTGAAAGACACAAAGTTCATACTAGATGTTCTAAACAATCTAGGACTCACAGTAAATCGCAAGAAATCACGGCTTGTGCCTTCACAGGTTGTAGACTATATCGGTGCTACAATAGACACTACCAAGGCTCGCATTTCTCCCAACGGAATGGATATGGAAAATACAGAAAGCCATCAAGAAATTTCATCCAAGAGCACGTGTGCCAGCAAGGCGTGCACAACATCTCCTAGGCCTGATGGCATCCACAACGCCGGGTCTGGCTCATGCCCGTCTCAAACTCAGATCCCTTCAGAGCTGGTTCCTGTCCTTGTTCAGTCCTCTCACAGACCCTCAAGAGAAGCGTCTCACAGTAACCACAGAATTGGCACATCAGCTCCGATGGTGGAATTTTGCACCTCATCTACAAGTAGGTTGACCGTTTCAACCTCTTCCGCTAACTGTACAGGTTAACCACCGATGTGAGTCCCATAGGATGGGGCGCACATTGCGGACACCATCACATCCATGCCCTGTGGTCAGCTCAAGAGCAAATTCTCCACATCAATCATTTGGAAATCATAGCCGTCATAAAAGCGTTCAAATCCTTCCTTCCTCTAATACAAGGTCGTGGTGTGCAAGTAGTGACAGACAACACCACGACCATGTATTATATAAACAAACAAGGAGGAACTCACTCGAAGTCGCTTCTTTACCTAGCAGTGCACCTCTGGGAATGGTGTTACCAGCAGCACATCTGCCCAGTGGCGGTTCATGTATCCACAGGGGACAATGCGTTGGCAGACAAACTCAGTCGCCTCACGATCCAAACACACAAGTGGGAGTTGGACAACAAGACATTCAAGGATTTGTGCTGTCGCTGGGGTACACCAGCAGTGGACATCTTTTCCAACCAATACAACAGGAAATGCCTGTTGTATGCCTCAAGAGCGGGCCTGGGGCAGGAATTTCTAGGAGATGCGTTTATGATACCATGGACTTTCACTCTCATGTATCTATTTCCTCTACTACCTTTGATTCAAAGGACTCTAGTGAAACTTCATCAGGAGTCCGGGGAGGCTATTCTCATTGCACCCTTTTGGCCTCGACGGCCATGGTTTCCGGCGTTGATGCAGATGGCCTTGGAATACCTGAGACTCCCTTGCTCTCCCGGTCTGCTAACACAGGACAGGGGCAAGATATTCCACCCAGAATTGGAAATTTTGTATTTGACTGCGTGGAGAGTATCCCAGAAACAAAGGAAGTTTTGGATAAGTCTAAAAAGCCTTCCGCTGCCCTCCTATATGGTTATAAGTGGAAAAGTTTCCTGAAATTTACAGAAGCTAGGGGGTTAGCCTCATCCCCGGCTTCTCTGTCTACATTGCTACAGTTTTTGCGTTATTTATTTGACTTTAACCTGTCTGTTTCCACCCTCAAGGTTTACACCGCTGCTGTTGTTTCCTTCCAACCACGGGACTCTGCTTCTTCCCGACTGTTTTCTCACCCAACAGTTAAAACCTTTCTTAAAGGGCTTACCAATTTGAGACCACCTGTTCGTCCTCCAGTTCCTCAATGGTCTCTCCAGATGGTTTTGCACATTCTCACCCATCCTCTATTTGAACCTGTGGCTGCGTGTGACCTAAAGTTCATGTCTCTTAAATGTTTATTCTTAGTAGCTATCTGCTAGGACAGTTAGTGAATTAGCTGCCCTTAGGACAGATCAACCTTTTTTACAGTTTTTCAAAGAAAAAGTGATGTTATATCAAGATGTTTCTTTTTTACCTAAAGTTGTGACAGACTTTCATATGAATCAACCTCTGGTGTTACCTACGTTGTTTTCTAATCCCACTAATGATACCGAGTGCATGCTCCACATGTTGGACGTCAGAAGGGCACTTGCGTTTTATGTTTCACGTGCTAAGGGTTTTAGGTCTTCGAATAAGCTGTTTTTGTGTTATTTCGGACATAAGAAGGGTCTTCCAGCATCGTCATCAACGCTCTCCAGATGGCTAGTCTCCACTATATCTCTAGATTATGAACTGCAGCATAAGACTCCACCTGAAGTCCTGAGGGCTCATTCTACCAGAGCCATGGCGTCATCTTCAGCCTTGCTTTGTGGTGCTGATGTGCCCGACATCTGCAGGTCAGCTACCTGGTCTAATATTTTGACCTTCATTACCCACTGCAGACTAGACCTGAGGGCTAAGAAGGAGACTGCCTTTGGGAGAGCGGTGCTGACCTCTGTTCTCCAGTGACGACCCTCCATCCAGTAAGTTAGCGTGCTAATCACCCTCTTGTGTACATTCACAGAGACCACGCTGAAGAAAGACGTGTTACTTACCTGTAATCATGGTTCTTCAAGTGGTCATCTGTGAATTCACACAGTCCTGCCCGGCCTCCCCACTATCCGTCACTGGTGATACCTGGCTCTTACTCAGGTACCTTTGGCGAATAAATGGAACTGAGGCAGTGGCAGGCGGAGTATAGGCAATCTTAAACTTTGTTTCTTTTCTCTTGAGCTCGAGAACATTCCGAGAGGACCAACGCTGGCGCTGATTTAACCCCTTTTGTGTGAATTTACAGATGACCACTTGAAGAACCATGGTTACAGGTAAGTAACCCGTCTTTTGAGTGGTCATCTGTGAATTCATACAACCTGCTTATCTCCCCATGCTTGTCTCCCTCTTTAAAAGTTCCTTTTTTGTGACAGATACAGTAGGACTAAGGTAATGTGTGCATGTGCAGTATAAACAGGAAAGATCAGAAACTGTTTATTATATTTTACCCCACCTTTCTCCTAAGAAAGGACTCACCGTAGGTTACACCATTAAAAAACAATATTAAAGCTAAAAACAGTGAATTATTCAAATGAATTAGTAACAAACAAAGAATGTTAGGTAAAGCATTACTAAAACAGATTTAGAAGCAACTATGAAGAGCTCTCAACTCTGCAAAGTTCTGTGGAGTGTTTGTGCAGGCACAGAACCCCATTGTGATTACTTGAAGAACTACAGTTATAAGTGAGTAACCTGTATTTTTTCAATGCAATATGTGCCATGCCTACACGAAATACATGTATGATTGTGATTCAACATCTAAAAAGCAGGTAAATATTTTGTAGTAGGGGATTGATTCATTTCCTTGGATATGGATGAAAATTGTGTCGGAATCTTTTGTGACATAAGAATCAACTTGTTTGAAGTCTGCCATTGGCTGAGAGATCCTTTTATTCCCTTTGGGTCTACAGAGGCGGCAAGAGGAAGAATATTACAATCGCTTGGAAGCTGAAAGGCGCCGGCAGCATGATGAGGCAGAACGGAGATTGCTGGAACCTGATGAGCCTGGTCTGTACAGACCTCCGCTTCCACGGGAATATGAATTCCCACCCCCACCCCTTTCATCTAATGCTCCTCCTCCCCCACCTCAGCGAAACACCTCTTACCTCAAAACACAGGTCCTCTCCCCTGATACGATTTATACTGCCAAGTTTGTTGCTTACAGTGATGAGGAGGAGGAGGATTCCTGTCTAGCAGCAGGTCAGGATAAGTACTCCAGTACAAGAAAATCTTATGGTGACCTTCCTCCTGCCACCCTTAAGCCACAGCAGCCCTCACGCCAGCCACGCCCAGCCTCAGATGGCATCTTTCTTGCCAACTCATTCCAGCCATCCTCGGTCAATGCCAACAGTACTGCTTTCAAAACAGGCCAGCCCCCTCCCCCACCAAACAAACCGAGTTTCATCAATTCCAGCAACTTGAAAGGTAGACTCAAGTTTTTAAATTAAGAATCTTTCTGTATGAAACTCTCTGCACATTTCCCACTATGGTGTTCTAAACAAAATCCCTTTCTGATTATTTCTTACTTGATTCTGCACAAGTAAGCATGGTGAGCCAATCATAAACTTAATGTACTACTGTAAATCCTGTTTTTGACTGTGTGCTTTCCATTTTCTTACCAAAATCTCCAATTCCTACTTTCATGTAATGAAAGCAGAATAATTTTAATACTTCTCTTCAATCAGCTAAAAGTACTGTTGGTTTTGGCTTTTCTGTACATCTTTCAGTGACTGTTTCTATTTTCATTGGGTCCTCGGTGTTTCCATATTTCTGAGCCACATGTTTCTCATGACAATAGGACATGTGTGTCTGGTTCATTTTTAATGGGGAGAAATCTCTGTTCTGCTTATTATTTGTCATGTAGATATTGTGCAAATGGCTTTAAACATAGATCGTACTTGAAATTCTAGATATATGTTTGTGAAGAGAAGAAAAATACTTCACTGACTCTTGACGTTTGTAGTACAGATTGCCTAGTGTTGGAACAGTAATGCATTTTTCCATTATTAGTGGGGTTTTCCCTCTCCATTTCCGTTCTCCTTCCCTTTCTTTTGTTCCTTTTCCTGAACTTTTCCCTCTCTCATTATAAGCAGAAAACAACAAACTAATAACGTTGGCAGCAAATACTGTAGTTCCACTACAGTTTTAACACAAGCAAATGAGATGCAACACTAGCAATTGATTATAGTTTCTTTAGCTTTTAGTAAGGGGAAGTCAGAAGTTTAGAATGTTAGTATTTTTTGACTCTATAAAACACCACATGAAGTGAAGAAGAGGGATGCTGTGGTCACGCCAGCCTCTGGAGCTACAGACCTGGCAGCGACTGGGTTCCCTGGCACAAATTCTATGGGCTCAGTTTCAGAGTCTAAACATGTAGGAGCTTTGTTTGCAGTTGTCATAGAGCCCTGCAGAATTTGTGCACTCTGGAGAGATGTGGGTTGAGAGGCATTCACAAGTCTTCTTCAGTGGGATTCTCAGTTAACCTCACTGAGTGTCTCTACATTGTAGTCCACCAGAATAGGACTTCACCCAGCTCAAAGAGGGTTTACACTGTCCTTTATGGAGGCTCTGGCTGACCAGCCCATCCCTTCCCCCTGGTCCTTGCTGTCCAGCATGATGGGCTCCGTTATGCTGTCAGTTGGCACACCACTCCTCTGGCTCCATCTGGCGGTAGCAGCTCCTCCAGGGCATTGACCCAGGTCCCAAGCCCCCTTTCTCCTCCCTTTTATCTGGCTTCTTGTTGCCTCCAGGGAGGTATTCCTCTTTAAGTTGCTTCACCTTGCCCAGCTGTCTTCCCTCCCTCTTTCCTTTTCCAGGCTGAGCTCTTTCATCGCCCCCCCCCCCCCCCCGTGAGCATATTGGCTCACCCCCTCACAAATATTCACAAGCTTCCTTTCAGCTGTACTCCTTTTCTTAAAGCTGATCACCCAAACCAGATGTTTGCATAATTAACTGAGCATGTGATTGCTCAAATAATAAAATAAAACTTGCTAGTGTTGCATCTTGATTTTCAGATTTGGAGTATTGATTTCCTCCCACTGTTTTGTAATACTGGGTAAAGGAAATATCTCCTTCAGATACCAGCACAGTCTCCTAGTTAGGGATGCCACCTCAGTCATGGTGAATAAAGGCATAGGAGTAAGCATTTTTCAGTGGTAATTGGGAGGAGGTGCAATAACCATTGATTTAAGTCTTACAATAAAACTGCAGGGAAGGGGCTAATTATTGGTCTTTCTTTTATAATCACAATAACACAAAGCAGAATATTGTTTTGTGCTGCTTCTGCTGTTGTTAATGTACTTAAGTCAGGAAGTTTCAAAGCAAGTAGTTCCTTGCTGCTTCCCTCTTGTACCTCCTCTTACAGTCTTTCATATTTTAGAAAATGTAAATATTCCGGTACTTAATACCTAATTAACATTTCATTAAAAAAACAGACACGTTTTTATATTATCAGGTTTGCAATGTAATTTGAGTTTCACCTTAAATTCAGTACATGAACTGTACCACAAATTCTAGCTATCTTTATTTTATAATCTTTTAAAGGTAACTCAGCATTCAGTTTGAATATATCATTACTTCTGTCTTCTTTCCTACCTTCTTATCTAAAGTACAAAGCTGTTTGCACAAATTGCAGAATTCACTGTGCAGCTTCTCATCTCTCCATCTCAGTAACACTCACATTTTTTTTCTTTTAATGTATACTACCATATGGCAAACTGTGCTTCTGCAAAACTGAACTTTCACAGCTCCTTCCACTGTATCATTTGGGATCACTTCAAAATACTGGCACTCTGAAATGTGGGGATAAAACTTAAATGTGAATGATCTTCCGTATCTGTATTCAAGCAGGGTTTTTTTCAGTATAGCATTGAAATTGAAAAGTGGGCAAAACAATACAGTATTTACAAACATTGCATTAACACACAGTATAGATTATATCCTTGTTTATTCAAAATTAAATCTGTGAGTTAATCTGGAATTACTCCCAGATGCAAATTCATCCAACTGCATTCTTAGTTTATTGTTGGAGTGTTAAGTCAATACGATATTAAGTATTCCATTGCAATGCTGAAAGAGGCAAAAAGCTTTGTTTCATATACTCTAGTTTAGTAACTGAATATAAAATACTAATGGAAGGAGCATACATTTGCTTTGTATAGATTAAGGCTCACAAGAAAAACACATGCAGTATCAAGAGATTAATAATTGGAAAAAAAACATTTTCTGATAACACTCTGTTTCACCAATGGTATAAATAGTAAATGGGAGAGATACTTTAAAACCTTGGTCCAGTGTTGACATTTCTAGTAACATTGGTGTGTTTGGTCTTGTGGCCTTTGGGAGAAAATCAATCTGTTGTGTGGGAATTTTTTTTGTATGAGTGCACAGAATTAAGTATAAAGGTGCAGTGCTGTATCAAAGTAAGCAGAATAGAAACATAAATGAAAAAGGCAACACTAATTCCCTTCTTAGAGTATATATTATAAATTTTAAAAAATAAACACAGTCTGACTATGGAGTTAACAGGCTAAATCAACTTATCAGAAATTTGTCATAGAAACTTCTTGCATCTCAAAATCAGGTCACTGCATAAGATTCAAGCAGTGGTCCTAGATTTTAGCTGGAGATACATTCTTCAGCTCTTCATAAAATAAGTGGGCTAGAGTACTGGCAGAAATCCTGATACCTAGCCAATCTCTATTTAGTCGCAACTAGAGTAAGCACGTTGAATAAGTGGAACTTACAGAGTTGACTCACCAAAAGCCCACCGATTCAAAAGGTTTACTCTAGTTGCAGTTAACTATACCTATGCAACAAGATTTCAGCCACAGACTGCAGTCCTGCACATGGAGTGCTCAAACTATCATAACTTTCTTGAGATTTCAGCAGACTAACTATATACAGAAATTGCAGTTTGCCATTCTGAATTGCTTTACTACTGTTTTGTTATCATTCTACATATTATTTTATTTCTGTCTATCCAGTTTCTATTTAGAAGTAAAGACAAAAGACAAACAAACTGATACAGTTTGTGTTCAGTGGCATTTATCCTTCAAACACAGTTGTCTGAGAGGATGTGTTTTGAGAAAAGTAGTTGAAACCACTTGCAGAGGCTAAGAAACACATGCTGAGACATAACTCCCAGCTAAAAGCACTGCACCTTTTTGGGGGGGGGGATTAAATTGCCATGCATCATTAAGAAATAGACTTCTTATTTTTAATTAACATTTTATTTTCTCTTGCATAAGGCTTAAACTACACTGGATCTACTGGAGCAATTGCAGGCTCACACGAATCTCACCAGGATCCGAGAGAGAAAAAATCAAAAAGGTGAAACAGAAATACTTTAAATAATACTGCGGTGTTTATCTAAGATGTTTCATATCCTTCTCATTTGAAATTTATATGATGTCAGGCTTTTTAAGGCCTCAAAGGACTGTTGAACAGAAATATATCAGTGCAGCCTGTAGAAATATTGAGTGTAGAAAGATAATTGTACTAAATCAAGGGCATGTTTTAGTGCTGTTATGGAAGGCTTGTTTACACTTATTCCTCCCTCTCTGCGCTATTCCAGTCAAACCAACAGAAATCTAGCAGTTGAATTCTTTACCAGTAAAAATGCCTTGGCCATTTTCAAGAGCTAACCCATGTATAAAATGTTGCAGTAATCTACCCTTGAGGTTAGTACAGCATAGAGCACTGT
Organism: Pogona vitticeps; assembly: GCF_051106095.1. Classification (NCBI taxonomy): domain Eukaryota; kingdom Metazoa; phylum Chordata; class Lepidosauria; order Squamata; family Agamidae; genus Pogona; species Pogona vitticeps. The sequence goes on along the minus strand of NC_135783.1, from coordinate 63,894,018 downwards.
AGTGTGACTATTCCTGTCCATGAAAGGCTACAGTTTGTTGAATCAGAAACACAAAGAATCCCCCAAAGAAACAAGGTTAGGACCAAGAGCATGTCAGACCTGCACATCTGCTCCTTTGTAGGAAATCGTAAGCCACCAAATCAAAGTACCTCCACTTTATAATGACTCCATTTTAATTTATTGGTCCTTCTTCACCTCATTACTGAGTCCAGGTAGTCATTCAGCACCTCTATAGTATCACCTGTATTTATTGACGAAGAGAAGGGTGGTGTTAGAACACTGATAACAACTTATTTCAAATCCTCAGATAACCTTACTCAGCAACTACATGTAGAAATTAAAGCCCATAAAGTTTAACTGGGATCTTGAAACAAGAGTTGAGCATCAGTCTTCCAGTTCTGCTTTCTGTAGGGTATAAGTGGAATCACAACCCAGAGAGCTGGTCTGAGAGGATATCATAGAAGCAAAGCAAAAGCCTGTAGGGGAATTAAGAGAATTGCACTTCCCTTTTGATCTGCCATTAAATGTCATTCTCCAGTGTGACCAAAACTGTTTCCATCTCAAATTGCATCCTGAATCCAGACTGAAATGTATCTACATAGTTTTTCATCCAGCTGTGCTACATGTTAGACTGTCACCACCCTATTGAGCACCTTGTCTAGAAAGGAAATACTTGAAACTGTTGTTAAAATTGTTGGGTTACGTTGTTCTCCTTCAGGGCAGTCAGAATTACTGTCTTTCTCAGTAAGGTATCAATGCCTAATTGCAGCCACCAAATCAGCCCCCCTCATCTGATTGTTGTTAAGTTATTGTTACTGTTAATAATCTACCATCCAGGTATCAGACCCAGAATTTAGTTGCTTGACACTCTCTCTCTCTCTCTCTCTCTCTCTCTCTCTCTCTAAGAGTCCTACAGAAATTCCATAGGCTTCCATGGAAAAATCTGAAGCTTGTGTTTGTCACAGCTGGCATTTATCCCGATAAAGGGTTAACTCCAGAATGAAACTTAAAAATACTTCCTTGCAACTTATGACAAGTTACAGGTGTGATTGCCATCTGAAAGTCTTGCAACTATGAGAAGTTGCTGGCATTCAAATATAAAACTTAATTTATAGGCATCATTGAAAAATAAATGAACTCATAGTCTGAAAGAGGCAAATCTAAAACAAAAGTCAGAGAATCCATCTCTTAAAATGTTAACACTCTTTAAGAATAAAATTATATAGAGTAAAAAGCATTTCTTCAAAGCACAAAAGTTCTTAAAAGTAAAGAAAATACCTCTTAGCCTCTAAGCATATTATTATAATACAGCTGTTGTCAGGTCTTAACATTTCTGTGCTTAGAGGTAGTAGGTGGGTAGGGTTTTTTTCTATTGTTATTAGACACTCAGTGTAGTGCCTGGTCACTAGATGCACAGTATAGAAATGTGAATAAGTAAACAAAATACATATAATTATTTGCTCAACCAACTATACCAATTAAATCTGAAAATCCATGTTGATTTTCTTCTGTCCAGCTGTTCTGCTATACAATATCAGTGTTGTTGATATCCAGTATATGTAGCATAATGTGAAGCTGTCTTGTTATGAATGAGGTATATGCTTTGGGTGTTGTTTCTACACATATAGTAAAACAAAATTTTAAAAGTTGACAAAGTTACTTCTGCTTATGACAACCACAATAAGATTTTCAAGGTATGTTAAAGCCGGGCTTAACTACTGCCAGCCCCAGTGGCTGACTGAGATTTGAATTCAGGTCCCTTGAGTCCTATTCTGACAGCTGTTCATTACATTACACTACTCTTGCTCTCAGCCAGAAATACAGGTGGTTAGAAAAACCTCTTCAAGAATCTTCTCTATATCCTTAAGTTGTATTGTTTAAAATGTAAGGTTGAAACTAACCCAAGAGGTGGTAATAGTAATGGTATAAAGGTCAAAGGGCAGCTTTATCCCCAAAAGTGCCTTACAGTAGACATTTGTAGGTTCCCGCAACTAATGAACTTCTTAATGTCTAGACTGAGCTATTTTAGATGGCTGCATAAAGTGGAAAAGGAGTAGTGTCACTTAATCCCCTCACTGCCACAAAGAAGGCATATGTTCTGCAAACCAAGGTAGTGCCATAATCAACTGCTACTTATAGTCTAAACTTCACAAATAAATAGTCTAACTATGAGTAGGGGGTTACATAGAAGACTCCTGATATTCAGTAGTTCTGTTTGGTTGAAAACACTGGATTAAAAATTATGTCGTGCAAGATGGGCCAGTGTAACATTTGACATAGGGTCATGGTTTTTGCTTATTAAGGTGGCTGCAATATCAGCATCCCCATTGCCCCACACAAGTGTTCTAGGGCATTTCAACCCCATACCCAAGACCACGTCAACCAGCTTGGGCAGTGAGGCTGATGCACAATGGGATAGCCAGTACACCAGTATAATTCCTGACATATCTCATTATCCCAGTGCCAAATACTAGCACTTACTGTAAACCCTGCTCTCAATTGAATGGGTCTGCTGCTGAGTGGGGCGAATATTTATGGACAACAGTTAATCATAATTTGAGATGGGGGTACTGTATTTGTATTCTACCAAAGGCTCCGCAGGGTGCAATCCGCTTGCCACTATTCAACCTTGCAGCGAGGCTTGTCCTCCTGCCTCCTGCCAAAGGTGGCAAGCAGATCACACACTGCAGAACCATTGGTAGAATTGTGTCATCCGCGGTGGATCGGTGAGTGGACCATCCGGCCCCATGGGGCTGGACCCTTGTTAAAGCCACCTCTGCAGGGATATTCATATATGAATACCCCCATATCTAATCATAATCATGTTTATTTAGTGCAGTGGTACTTAGAAGTATGTAAATGTTTGTAGACAAAATTTAATAAATATGGAGTGTATCTGTACATGAGGCATTATGATGTACCTTAAAGAACCCAAGGTTTTATTTATTTTCATTTTTTTGCAGTCAAGATACAGAGTTACCTGGTGCACCAGAGAACTTGACTTTCCGGGAGCGACAGAGACTCTTCTCCCAGGGCCAGGATGTGTCCAACAAAGTAAAGGCATCTAGGAAATTAATGGAATTGGAAAATGAACTGAATACAAAATAGGATAAAAGGCACCTTATTAAACATAAATCAGAAGAATCTTTGTGGGACTAGAGAAGACGGTTTTTAAGAAGAGCTAAATGTCTTCAGATAAATGAGATTGAATTCTCTGTTTGAACTGTTTTACTTTAAACATGTTGCAATAGCAAGAAAAATCATTCTTTACCAAGAGCTTTGTGGTTTATACAATTAAAGCACTGTAACATATATTTTAATTAATATGAATCAAGTGTCATGTCCTTTCTCCATGTCTTACCTTTGTTTGGGGGTTTAACTACTGCTACAGTACTCCCAGTTGCTTCCTGGTTTCTTACAGAAATCCTTTTTTAGCTGCTAAGCTGAAAGGGTGGCTATAGCTTGAACTGCCTAATCTCTGCACTGGTTTGTTACACTGTAGGGTGTTTGATAAAAGCTCTGTGGTGGTATACAAACTTAAAGAGATATTGACAGCTGTTCATATACACTATTAGCATATCACTGAAAGTTAGGATTGAATTCATTGGGTTACCTTGAATAAGCTTTTGCAGTGAAAACAAGTTGAATATTCTGAAACTGAAGGGCTTCAATGGAGCACTGAATCCTTACACAAAGCATCTATATCATACAGATAGAGCTTTGGACATTAAACAGTTGACATCTTGATGGCTATCCAGCAGAGTGACAAGTGCCCTAGTTTTCCCAGTTATTCTCTTACCCCTATGCTGATCTGCAAATCAGTTAAAACTTTCAGTGTTTTGGTGAGCGCTGAAGAGGCTAGTAGAAGCTGGATGAATTTATGGATGTGTGCGTGTGAATGTGTGACTAGGCACAATAGGATTTTTAAACTATGTAGAAATTCTAGATATAAGCAATAGGAATAAGCTCTTACTAGTAGTCTTGTTGTAGCCAAGCCAAAACCAAAGTTAAATTTTCACAAAGAGACTAGATTTCAATTACAAATAGATAGCATATTAAGCACTGTGCTCAGAGGAAATGTAGTTATTACAGCTGCTATGGAAAAGAAGGCTCATATCCTATTGCTTAAACACAGAGTGGAAGGTTAATCATATAACCATCCTTGTTTCTCAGGCAGGCTTCCTGGAGCATGCCTGTTCTTGCACTGGTTGCAAGGGCAGTTGTGCAGCTGATTGCATGTCAGAAAACCTGCTTGCCTTGTATTTAGGTCATAGGATATTGGCCAAAATATTGCCTGCCAATAAGGATTTCACTGAGGTGGCTTAACAGTGCTCTGGCCAGCACCCTACTAGTCCTTCATGTTGGGAAGTGGTGGTCAAGCTGCCTCTGGTTTATTAGGGTCCTTTTCTGATATACTGTAGCAAGTATTGGCAGTTCAAGCTATTTTTCACACTATATTGCAGCATTATTTAATTTTCTAAATGGTTGAAACCTTCTCCTACCATTTTTCCTTCAGTTATGTGTATATGGTTGATGCTGAGAATAAGGACCTCATCTGAGTTTGTTTCTCATTGTGTGATGTTGAAAACAATATATTATATTGTGATTTGAAGCAAATTTTCTATTTCATAAAGCCCTTAATTGGGTTTTAGATGATTTTTCTGTATAATATGTTCTCTTATAAATATATATTTAGGGAATTATGCACACTTCCAAATGCAGAGGATAGACTTTCACTGCCTTAGAAATCACTTTTAATAAGTTGTATGATAAAAAATAAATTCAAGTTAATGATATTAAAATTGGAGTGTAAATATTTTTTTTACATATTTCAGATTTCTTATTTGAAAGTGTGCTTTTACCGTTCACTTGTTAAATATGAAGTAGGAGATGAAATTGGTTGAAAGTGTTAATGAAGGATTTGCATGCTTGCTATATCTGTTAATCAGGTAAGCAAGCCTCCCCCAATTTATCTTGAGAACACTAAATATTTTGTGGCTGGAATATTGTTGCTGCTAGAACCTAAGCAAAGAAATATCACTTAACTGTGGAGTGGATTTGACCGCTGATGGGCATTCAGGCCACATGTGAATATGATCAAAAATGCTTTTCATAATTGTTTGTGTATTATTATGAGAAAAAAACATCAAAACTGCTGTAGGTCCCCATTTCTACTGTATTTCACTTGCAACCTATTTTTAATAAACTTTGTATTGTATTTAACTGCACTGTATAATGTTTGTATGAAGAGTATTTGTTCAAACTACACACACTTTTGTATTTCTGAGTTTAACTTTGTTGTAAGTTTATCTTAATTATAATCAGAAATTACTCATTCCTTACCTGTTCAAATATATTACTAGTTCACATGTTACCAGTTACTAGAGGTGCTTCTTATATATGCCATAATTAGCTCCCATCCAGATGCAAAAATATTGCAAAAATATTGGCACAGAAATTACATGTGTCTTCTTCTGGTGTAGGGATGCTCGAGGTACCAGTGATTAACGCACCAATCACTCCCTTGTCAGAACCCTTGTACCTAAAAGTGGTGTTCCTTTCAAAGACTACATGACAAGAAATCTGTTTTCCTAAAGGAGACTAAACGCCGTTAAGATTAGAACTGATCATAGCATTAATTGTAGAAATATCAGATAAGTTTATAGACAACCGTTGAACTGGGTGGAATTAGGACCTGCCCCTTCTGAACTCTTTTAGCTTACATACACTTCATGATTTTTTTTCCTCAAAGGGAAGATCATTTACTAATCAACAAATTACAGGAGTTTCCAAGCTTGTGGTTCCATATTTACCAGATTTTGCATTTCATTGACACAAAGATAATTCAAGAGCAAGTTACCATGTTTCCCTGAAACTAAGACAGGGTCTTATATTAATTTTTGCTCCAAAAACGCATTAGGGCTTATTTTCAAGGGATGTTTTATTTTTTTCATGTACAACAATCTACATTTATTCAAATACAGTCATGTCATCTTCTGGTTGCTTCACAGTGGTGGAGGGCGGGCTTTCACTTAACTAGGGCTTATTTTTGGCATAGGGCTTATATTACAAGCATCCTGAAAAATCATACTAGGGCTTATTTTCAGGTTAGGGCTTATTTTCAGGGAAACAGGGTAGCTCGCCTCTAATACCCTTTGAGCAAGTTCAGGTTTCTCATCCTCTGAACATGAAAGATAAAGCCTCCTTATTCTGTGTGACACAGCCAATTGCCCAACGGTATGTCTGAAAAACACATGAGAGGAGGACCTGGGTTGCTTTATTCCAATGGAAACATAAAACTGGAATAATGAACTACCATATTTTCGTGTATAAGACACCCCCATGTATAAGACGCCCCCACTTTCCTAACCCAAAATTAATAAATCTAAGTGGAGCTTAGCAAATGTAGGGTAAAAAGGATCAAAGTGGTGCAGGATGTCTTTAATCCCTGCTTTCTCCCTTTGTGCTAAGCTTCACATGGCTTAGCAAAAGGAGGGGGAAAGGGATCAAAGCAATTCCACGACTGCACAATTATTTTGATCCCTTTCCCCCTTATGCAGCCACAGGATTGCTTTAATCCTTCCCCCCTCCTTTTGCTAAGCCCGTGGGACTTGGCAAGCAGAGAGGAAAGCAGAGATCAGAGCGATCCTGCAGCACTTTGATCCCTGCTTTCCTTTTGTTAAGGCTTCACAAGTGGAGGGGAAAGCAGGGATCCCTGCAGGATCACTTTGATCCCTGCTTTCCCTTCCACTTGTTTTTTCTCCTTCCGTGTATAAGACGACCCTCAATTTTTAATCTAAAGATTTTAGACAAAAGTATAGTCTTATACATGGAAAAATACGGTACTTAAGCATATTTCTGCAGGAGTTTGGGAAAGTACTGTATCAGAATGTTAAATTGCTGGAATTCAACCGAAATAAAACTAGCACATATCTCTAAAAAGAAAATAATCTTCAAGTTTGTGTCAGGGGGTACAGAAATCTGGGGTTCCTTCTCCCATTCCTGCTGGTCCTGTTCAAATGTCTCGAGTTCTGATATCTCCTTTGTCTCCAAAGGAAACTGTTTCAAAGGTCCCAGAATCTGACCTTGCTCTCTGATTGCACCTATCCTACTTAAACAGATGACAAAGTTGTGGCAGAAATTGGATATGTGCACACTACTGAATATTTACATCAAGAAAATCTCATCCATAAGAAAATCTCACTGTTTGTTTCCATCCTCGCTACTTGCTTGGGCAAGAGGTCTTTGCTCACAATACTACCCAGGTGGACTAGAGCCTGTCATCTTAGCATTTGAGGAGTCACAGTTTCTCAAGCTAAAAAAAAAATCACAGTTCCTTCCCCAAGAGTTGGAGCTGCCTCAGCCGCCTTCTCCCAGACACCCTCATTGGACAAATCTGTAAGGCAGTGATTTAGTCTAATCCCTTCCCCTTTTTTCACCACTATGTAACTAATGTTACATTTCTGCCAAGACTGCCTTCAGCAAAAAAAAAAAAAAAAAAAAATGTAACAGCAGAGAATATCTCAGTGAATAGCCAGCTTTCCAAGGTTATCTTGGATATCACACCACTTGGGTAAGTTTCAAACTGCTGGATGGCCCCTTCCAGCAGATCATGAATGCTGTGTTAGTTACTCCTCACAAAAGCCTGTTTTGGTCTTTGACAAATGACACCTACCAGAATCACTCTAGGGTGGCTGTTACACATATGGTTCAAGTTACTTGTATGCCCTGTCTCCTCAATCTTGAGCCTGCATCTAACTTGCCCTCTTCTCTTGCTGTTTTGCTTGTCTGAGCTTCCTAGGTAAAGATACAGTGGTGCCTCGACTTACGAACTTAATTGGTTCCGGAACTCCGGTCATAACTTGGAATGGTCGTAAGTCAAAGCACCATTTCCCATAGAAATGCATTGAAATGCAATTAATCCGTTGCAGCTGAAGAAAACAAATCACTCAAAAAAACCCAACAACACTGCAAGACCCCTCGGAAATGCGATTAATCTGTTCCGGCTGAAGGTGGGGGGGAGAAAAGAAAAGCAAACAAACTGTGCAAGACCCTTCAGAAATGCAAAAAAAGCAAAGCAGAAAGCAAGCAAACTGCAAGATCCATCAGAAATGCAAAAACAAAGCAAAAAGCAAACAAACCCTGCAAGACCCATCGTAAATGGGGGGGGAGAAACCAAAAAGCAAACAAACCTTGCAAGACCCATAGCAAATGGGGGGAAAAAACAAAAGGCAAACAACCCCCCCCCGAGACCCATTGGAAATTGGGAGTGGGGGGAACCCAAAAAGCAAACAAACCCTGGAAGACCCATTGGAAATGGGGTGGAAAACCCAAAAAGCAAATAAACCCCCCAAGACCCATCAGAAATGGGGGAAAAAAACACAAACAAAGACTGCAAGACCCATCACAGCACGGAAACAGAAACCCCCCAGCTCAAAACCACACTGCAAAACCCACCCAGAACAGTTTTTTAAAAGCAGAAAGCAGCACCTTACCCTACCAGGCAGTCCAAAACCTCCTCCAATTGCACACTCTCTAACCACTGGGGCGAAAGAGCTACAAAGAAGCAGCCTCTTCAGCTACCAACAGTTAGCAATTTGAATTCCCTGCCTTTTTTCCCTGCCTTTTTTTGGTTGTAACTTGAAGCTCCAGCCGCAAATCAAAGCAAAATTTTGCGGCCAGAGCTAGTCATAACTCATCAGTCGGGACATTCGTAAGTCGAGTCACCACTGTATGTGGCTACATCTTTGTGGTTTTATGCCATTTTGGAAAATTAACCCTGCCTTGCCTGGACAGCACAGCAGAATATTGAATGTCTCCTCCTTTGCAAGCCACAATGAGCCTTCAGAAGTGAACCATTTTGTTCTCATGTATTTTCTTGAATTATTTTTATTCATGATACTGTTTTACTTGAAAACCTTAAATACTATTGTGTGTGTGTGTTTAGTCGTTTAGTCGTGTCCGACTCTTCGTGACCCCATGGACCAGAGCACGCCAGGCCCTCCTGTCTTCTACTGCCTCCCGGAGTTGTGTCAGGTTCATGTTGGTTGCTTCGCAGACACTGTCCAGCCATCTCATCCTCGGTCGTCCCCTTCTCCTCTTGCCATCACACCTTCCTAACATCAAGGTTTTTTCCAAGGACTCTTTTCTTCTCATGAGATGGCCAAAGTACTGGAGCCTCAGCTTCAGGATCTGTCCTTCAAGTGAGCATTCAGGGTTGATTTCCTTTAGAACTGATAGGTTTGTTCTCCTTGCAGTCCAGGGGATTCTCAAGAGCCTCCTCCAGCACCACAATTCAAAGGCATCAATTCTTCGGCGGTCTGCTATTACTATTACCTTTTATAAAATTAATATTATAAAATTTTCATTCAGAAATCCATATTTGATCACATATTTGTACAAAAGTAATTGTATAGGAAAATCAATGAATAAAAATTTAGCAATTGATAAACTAATTTCAATACTGTTGTAGTATTGCACAGCAGATAGTCAAACAGATATCAACCAACAGATCTTGGAGGCTTGTTTAAAAACTATTACACATCTTCCGAAGAATAACAGGAATGGTTCTACATGGGCCTTTCTTTTTTAAAAAAATTGTGACGTTTATACAAAATAAATGTCTTGCTCCTAGTTCTTGTGCCCTCCATGGAAAATAGAATCTGTTCTCCTCATAGGTTTTCAAGTGCAAGAGTAAATTTCAACATGTGGAAGAAAATTAACTCAGCTTTTCATGTAGCATTTGCTGGGCCATGCCAACAACCTTTCTTGGAAAATGGTATATTAAAAAGTTTGTGTATTAATCTAAATCACATTAGTGATAGCAAATACTATTTGACTGTTTCCCATGACTCACCCTGTCCCAAAATCAAGTAGTTACCCAAATGTTTTATACACAGAACATAAAATGTTGGAGTTTTGACAACCTCACATGCTGCCTTCCAGCTTGTTTGATTGGGAGAGAGCTTTCTAGGCTGGGGTAACTGTCAATGTGTCCAGCATTAACCAATAGTTCTCCCCTGGCACTGAATTGAAAGACAGTATCACTTCTCTGCTGAGACTTCTTTTTTCTCAAGAGTGTCGTTTGATAGTGGTTGGTTGAAAATGTCATTAAAAGTATATTGATGCAGTTTTTAAAAGAAGTCATGGCTATTAGTTTGTTGTTATTCTAATCACAATTTTAAATAAATGCAACATTTTTATCCTTTATACTGCTAATACTACTATGCTACTAATGTCTCTGAGAATGTAAGTGCCAGTTCATGAGACGGGTGGACTATCCGAGAACTGGCAGTTACTATACTCTGTGAATCCCTGCCCTTTTGTTTCACAGCTGAGGAAGGAAACCAACATTTCAAAACTCTGCAACAAAAAATTCTGCATAAATGGCATTAATGCAGTTCCCAAGATAGTCATACATGCCAAGAAGTGACACTGAGCAACCATCCATGTTGTTTCCTTCTCCCTGCAACTTTCTGGATGGGGCTTTAAACTTTTGGTACGTTGCATGTGTGTATTTTGGCAAAATCTGAGCTGAGGGCTCAAACATGACGAATCCTCATTTATTGCAATGCCTCCTGCCATGCAAAGTGGGGGCAGGAGATAATGAATTAAGAGTCCATTGCTGTCTGGAATCAGCACTGTCTTCTCATGGCCCACTTGACAGACTATGCTCAATGCCAAGACATGTTGAAGGCCTTGTTCCTGCATCAGGTTAATCAGGACATCATCTTGTTTATTTGCACTTCCCTATCAATCACCACATAAAATGGCCTTCTGTCTCAGGAGACAGCACAGGTGATGCTTTGATCATATTTCTGATTGTAGCCAGCAAAAGAAGCTTAAAAGAAAAAAAAAACTTTTATCTTTTTGCCCAAAGAGTAGCTTTTCTATGAATGGGATCAGCATTATTTTTGTTACTGTGGATGACCCCTTCTGAATATTTCATGATTCTACAAAATCTTGAAACACTAATGCCATTTATGCAACATGTTTATTTATAGCCCTGAAAAGCAATGAATCAGCAGTCATAATGAGATTCATTTGCTTCATACTCTTGTGTCTGCACGAAGTCTGAAAAGTACCAGATTTTGTCACTGATACAGTCTAACAACAGTGTGACAATGCTGAGAATACACTACACTAAATCTGGCTGTCAGACTAAGGAGCTGTTTCTTAGCTCAGTGTGTTTCTTAATGTTTTAGCCTCACTGATGTGCACAGAGATCTTGAAATTATTAGTACAACTCTAGTATTCAATCTCAATGTATTAAAAGGGAGGGGCCCAAGCTATGTAAAAGACTGCATCCCACTCTATGAGCCTGGCCAGACATTAAGAGCATTCAGTCACTCCCACCACCTTCACAGGTGCGCTTGGTGGGGATACATGAGAAGGCCTTCTCTGTCACTGCTCTCAGACTATGGAATGCCTTCCCACAGGACACCAGGCTGGCCCCATCTTTGCTGTTCTTCTGTAAGCAGGTGAAGAGCTTTCTCTTCAGTCAAGCTTATCCTTACTAACTGATGGTCTGAGAGGGGTTTTTCAATGGATTGGTTTTAAATGTATTTAGTACTGATTTTAATTACTGCTTTTAATATAATACTTTTTAAATTCCTTTTTTGTATTTGTATACTTACTGTATACTTATTGTTTTTAGCTTTTGAATGTTGTATTTTTAAGCTGCCTTGGTCCTTTTAAAGAAGAAAGATGGTGTCAAAAGGTTCATAATTCGTTTTTGGTGGTTTGTTGAGGTATGCAGGAAAACTAGGAGTCTGATCTCCTGGAACAGAACTATCTTTATTAACTCTTAACAGCGATGTATCAACAACAACTTCTATGGGTTCCAAACTGTCCCAGTCATTCAACTTTCTCTCCACCTGCCCATACTGATTTACTATATATTCATTCCTTAAAACCGGGGAGCCGGACCAAATCGCTCCTTGTCGGTAGGCTTCCTGAGGGGAGCACTTCTCACCGCACAGAGAGTTCCACAACAATGGTGTCGTGGCCAGTGTCCCTCCAGTGGTGGTTTGTCAAAAGTCGCGTCCAGCCGTATCACCTTCCTCGAAGGACCCTGACCTCACGGGTAAGCCACCACCGTCCATTCCGTCGTTTCTTGCACTACCACGCCTCCTCACTTGGGCTCTGGATCTGGTAACAGCCCACCGACCCTCAGATTTGGGAAATCGTCTAACAGATCTCTTCATGCGCTTTTGTTTTCTCCCTCTCCTCTCTCTTTTTGTCCGTTGTTACTTGAAATTCTCACGCCTTCTCTTCCCCTCTTATACCTTCTTCCCATACCTCTACCCATTGCTCCTCGTCCTTTCCCTTCCTCTGTCAGACAAACCTATGTTTTAACTCTCTCTTGTTCATCGACTTTCTCCAGACTGCCTCCCTTCTCTTTGATGTCCTTTCACCGGAGGAGATGGCACACTAATTTCCTCCTGATCTTCACAGATGGGATAAAATATTTTAAATAAAATAAAATATTGACCTTTTATCTAATAATGGGCCTTGCCTACAAACTTCACTTGGTCTGAGTCCATCTCATTTGAAAATGAGATGGACTCAGACCCTGTCAGAGCTGCTGATATATGTATCATATATGTATCATAGTGCCCAAAAGAACAGTGTATATTACATTTATAATAATAGGAAATACTAGGTTGTAGATAAATGTTTGAATAGGCATATCAACCGCTTTGTTAAGAGGGAATGAACCAAGAAATGACATATTTGTTCATCTTGCTTACTGTCATGCCTGATATTGTGGTGTGCTAGGAAAGTGTGAAGGCAAGAGAAGGGGACGATAGAGGACGAGATGGCTGGACAGTGTCTGCGAAGCAACCAGCATGAAATTGACACAACTACAGGAGGCAGTGGAAGGCAGGAGGGCCTGGCGTGCTCTGGTCCATGGGGTCACGAAGAGTCGGACACAACTAAACAACTAAATGATGACGACGAGTAATGGTAGTTTCTGACTGGGATGGTTGAGCTGCCATGACAGAAACCTTTGGTCTGGTCAGGGCTCATGACAGTCTAGTAGTCAATGAAACATTTGTGGAAATAGCAGACTGCTCTGTTGCACCATGGGGGGGGGGGGAAGGAAGAGATATCTTTAACATCAAATAGCAACATCTCTTCCACTGGATAGAGGGAGGACTTGATGACGCCAGTTGTAGCAGTGGTCTTATACACAGCCTGAGATGATGGATATGGCAATGCCCACCCCTTTCTAGCCACCAGTTCTACATAACAGCCGTCTCTCTTAATACTGTATAAGCTATTCTTGTTGTGTATTGAAGAGGTGCATTAATATAGCCATTTGACAGATCCACCAGAAAGCTACTAAGCAGGCAAGTTCGGGAAAGTTTATGACAAATTAAATTTTCTTTAAGGTGCCACAAACTTTTGTTGGTTTTTTTAAATTTTATCTTTTTTTTGCAACAGACTAACACACACACTTTTTATTGGTTCAAAATTGGGAAAGGAGTACGACAAGGCTGTATATTGTCCCCCTGCTTATTCAATTTATATGCAGAATACATCATGTGGAAGGCTGGACTGGAGAAATCCCAAACCGGAATTAAGATTGCCAGAAGAAATATCAGCAACCTCAGATATGCAAAAAATCTCTCTCTCTCTCTCTCTCTCTCTCTCTCACACACACACACACACGGACGCACGCACGCGCGAAAGAAACAACCCTAGGTGCAGCGGTAAAGTCGGTTAGCTACGGACAAAATAATAGAAATATTGAAAATGCTGTGCATGGAGAGGCGTCCTCCTGACGTGGGAAGAGCAGAAACAGAAAGCCAAGACCACACCCCACTTCCACTTCCACTTCCACGCCCCCAGCGAGCCCCTGTCTTATCTCCGGATCTAAACCGGGACTGAGAAGAGAGGATAGAAAAGTAATCCCCAGCATTGCTTTATTAGCGCCTTAGTTCCTCCTCATCTCCTCGTTCTGCATCCAGCCAATCATAACAAATCTCCTCTGCCGGGCCGGTAACCGTAGCAACCCCCGCGAAGCTAAATCTCTGCTCCTGATTGGCTGGCTCAAACGGCTCTCGCCCGGCTTGGGGAAGAGCGCCTCTGAACAAAAGAAGAAGTCAACAAACAGAGGAGACGCGGCCTCTCCCGCCTTTCCTGACCCTTCCAGCCGCGGAATGAGGCCCGGCAGCGGGATTAGCTTGAGTTTTGTGGCCGAGCAGCGGATTCGGCAGCTGGAACAGAAACTGCGAGTGAGTCTCGCGGGTGTCTGCCAAGGGGGGCGGCCCTCAAACCCCTGAAAGGGCTGTCTAGGGTGGGAGCCGGCCTCGCTTTCAGGGCCTTTTTTTTTTTTTTTTTGCCCGGGCGGGTTGTGTTTGGGGAGACAGGGAGCTTCCTCGGGGGAAGGAGGGCCCCTCGGAAAGGTGCCGCCCTGTGGGTAGCTCATGACGTCTCTCGCGCCCCCAAAGGGTTGCGTTTACTGTACATTTAAAACCCCAGTAAGTCCAACCAGTGCCCTTGGTGGAAGTGGCTTGGCTGTGCTGGAAGAAGGAGGACAAGGGCTGTGACTCCTTTCTGAATGGCTTGCTCCCATCTGATGCCTAGAACCCCCCACCCCCTACTCTCCCCCCCCCCCATCCAGCTTGATCAGTGGCTGTGCCCTTTCTAGGTTGTGGCATGGCTATTTCCAGGCTCAGGTTTTGCTGAGGAAACCACTGGTTTACGAAGATGTGCGCTTCATTTGCATCTTAAGCCATCTCTCTCTCTCCTCTTCTTAGAAAACAAGGAATCACAACTTCCAGGATTTTTTAAATAATAAAATTCTATCTCCCATAAAGTCTAGCCAACATCCCCCTGGGATGGGGATGATGGAAAATGCAGTTTAGCAACATCTGAAAGGCCACAGTTGCCACCCCCGGGTTCAACTCAGTGAAAGCTGAGATGGAAGGAGAAAGAAGAAAGGGCCTACACAGGACTCTTCTGGTTTGCTTCTGCTCATGTGGAGCCAGCGTAATGTGGGAACCATACCTGCTCATCTTGCATGACTTTTGACCCCCTTCAAGCTTACAGTGAGCTGAGTCTCCTGGGTATAGAAAATAATTACTTGAGAGGCTTGGATTTAACAGAGGTGGGAGAGGGATTAGGGGAGTTCATGAAGATGTGTGTCAGGAGTGGCTACTATTTAGGATGTTTATATATCACCTTGACTATCAGAGGCAGTTAGCCCCTATGTATCACTTGTTAGCTTTGTGAGGGGAAGGATGCAGTTGCATTTATATCCTGCTCTTGGATTCCCTGCCTAGAGGCATGGACTGGCCACAGTATGCACAAAATATTGGGCTAGATAGGCCTGTGGTGCGGTCTAGCTGCATGCCTCTTATGTTAAGTAATACGTGATCTGTCTGGTTCACTTTGCAGCAGATAAATGTGTTCGTCTAAGTCTCAAGGTGTGACGGGTTCCTCTTCAATCAGCCTGCCAACAAGCTATTGCTTCTTCTAGAGTACTGTGTGGATTTTCCTTTTCTTTTTTCCATTGTCACCACTGGGAATGCTCAGTCCTTGTTGGATGTTCTGGGAAGATTTCTCTCCCGTTAGTATTTTGTTATTTCTTGTGAACTCCGGAGTTCCTTCAGGCATATTCTTTGTTTCTCGGTGCTCCTATTCTGGCCACAGTCCTGTTGGCTCTCACTGCTGGAAGGAATTTTATTCAGTGTCTCCCACTGAGCTCACTGGTTCACTTTTGTAGGTTTGTGCAGTGTTTAACACGCACACCTGTTGGCATGCCAATATCACCTACAATCTGCATCAGTTCAGTCCTTCAGATATGAGAAGGTGCTGGTAAGTATTGAGCCTTTCCCAGAAAAAAATGAGCTAGGAAGCTGTAACTGCCACACTATTCTACATTCCTCCATGAAGTCAATGCACTTGTGACATCTGTCCTACAGCTTCTTAAAGCCCTGCATATAAAATTATTCCGACTGCTGGTGTAACCACTCATTTGCAGCATTTGTTGCCTTCAGAACACTCCCAAATCGTTGTCCCTTTAGGTGTTTTTTGAGTTTGAGGAACAGATAATAGTCAGAAGGAGCCAGGTCGGGAGAATAGGGTGGATGGGGATCACTTGAAAGTCTAAGGAGGTCAGTTTTGTCATTGTTTCACCTGCAGTGTGTGACGAGGTGTTGTCATGCAACAGGATGACACCTTTGGAAAGCTTTCCTCAATGTTTTTCCTTGATGTTTTGCCTCAGCTTCGTCACTAAAGCACAGTAATGTTTTAAATTGATGGTTGAACCCTATTGGAAGTAGTCAATCATCAGAACTCCCTTCTTATCCCAAAAAAATGTTGCCATTTGCTTCTGCACCAACCTTTGCACTCGGAACTTCTTTGGCCTGGGGGAACCACTGTGCCTCCATTCCTTAGACTGTTCCTTTGTCTCAGGATCATAACAGTAGATCCATGTCTCATCAACAGTTGCCAGTTTCCCCAGGAAATCTGACTCATTTCTTGCAAAATGTTCCAAAACAGCCACCGATGACTCCACTTGTTTCCTCTTTTGTTTGGTTGTCAAAAGTTTGGGGATCCACTTTGCTGCCAGCTTTCTCATTTCCAAGTCGTTGTGGATAATGGCACCAACTCTCTCACATGATATTCTCAGATATACAGCGGTACCTCGACTTACAAACTTCATCCATGTTGGAACGGCGTTCGTACATCAAAAAGTTCATAAGTCGAGGCAAGATTTCCCATAAGAATGCATTGAAAACCATTTAATCTGTTCAGGCTGTTTTTCGTTTGTATGTCGAGATGCTGTTCGTAAGTAGAGGCATTAGTTCCCATAGGAACTAATGCAAAGCCGGTTAATCCGTACTCTACCACTATGGGGAGAATATTTTAATTTTTTTTCTTCTTTTGACCTAAAATGAACTTAGGTCAAAAAAAAGGGCAGGAAAGGGTTTTTTTTTTCCCGTTCGTAAGTTGAGGCTCCATTCGCAAGTCGAAACAACATTTTGTGAACAGAGCCGTTCATAACTCGAAACATTCGCAAGTGGAGACATTCATAAGTCGAGGTACCACTGTATAGTGGTGCCTCGTTTAACGGCGATAATCGAAACGTTCGCAAGTGGAGACATTCATAAGTCGAGGTACCACTGTATAGTGGTGCCTCACTTAACGGCGATAATCCATTCCAGGAAAATCGCCGTTAAGTGAAAACATCGTAAAGCGGAAAAAAACCATTAAAACACATTGAAACCCTTTCAGTGTGTTCCAATGGGGTAAAAACTCACCGTCCAGCGAAGATCCTCCATAGGGCGGCCATTTTCGCTGCCTGTACAGTGAGGAATCCGTCCCTAAACACAGGGGGAGCCATTTTAATCACCCGGGGGCCATTTTGAAACCGCCAATCAGCTGTTCAAAAAACGTCATTTTGCGAAAAATCGGTTCCCGAAGCAGGGAACCGATCATCACAAAGCGAAATTTCCCCATTCAGACCATCATTTTGCAATTGCGATTGCAAAAAGATTGTCGTTAAGCGGTTTTGTCGTAATGCGGGGCAATCGTAAAGCGAGGCACCACTGTATAGCAATACTTTTGGCTGATATTCGGCAGTCCTCCATGATCATGTCATGGATTACTTTCACATTTGCAGGCACAGAGACAGAAACAGGCCTTCCACTGGGTTTCTCACTTTTCAAAACCGAAATGGCCAGTTTTAAAATTGGCAACCAAACGTTTAACTGTTTGTTGCATATGAAGGGCCACTGTCACCCATAGTTTGTGACATTTCATCATGATATGATTTGCACCTTTCCCTTGGACAAACAGGAACTTGATTATGGTCCTATGCTTTTCCACATTGAACTTTTCTGGAGGTGCCGCCATGTTCATTTTGGACCAGAAAATAAAAGTTAAGTTAAAATCATAGGTAGTTGTTTTTTGCACAGTTGAATATAGACAAATTGGCCAATACACCCTGCAATTTATAGCTTCCTAGCTCAATTTTTTTCTGGGTAAGGCCCAATACTTATCAGCACCCCCTCATCTATACCTGGCATGCAGGAAACCAGTACTGTGATCCAGGTTCACATGTTGTATATATGGGGAAGTACAGTGTGAAATGTGTTGGAGACTGACTACTAAGTACTGTACAAAGCAGTACAGAAACAACATTAATTTGTGGGTTCACCCTTTCGAAACTCAGAATGATAGCCTGTGTACACTTCCTCCTTTGTACAGAAATCACATCCGCACTTCTGAGATAATAAAAAGCTTGTCTTTACTGGAGAGGCAAATGTATGTTAGGTAAGGTTATGTCCTAATTCTAGCTAACACAGTTGGAGATATCAAGGGCCAGGGCTGTCCCTTTTCTTGTCTTCCCATTAAGAGACAAGCGAATGGTGTGAAAAAGAAGAAAACGTCACCATAATGATAGCAATTTACAGTTGCAGAAAGGTCAGCACGGGTCACAGGAGGTATAGGACAGTCTAGGAAACCCAGGTAGGCCCTCTTTACTCTTCTCTGTACATAGACATATATCTTCTGAGCATAAGCTGAGTTGCATCTAGTGACATCCAACCCAGGAAAATCTGCAAAAAGGCTCCAGTAGCACAACAAACTTCATTGCTTCAGTGTGAGTGCTACAGAACAATAATTTGTCGTTAATGCACTTTCAAATTGCTTCTGACAATGGTGATTTCCATAGGGTTTTTAAATATGCAAGATGTTGTGTAGCATTACCTGTCCCAGTGGGTTTTCATGGCTGAGTGGGGATTTGAGGACCAAGGCTCCTGAATCCTAGTCCAACACTCTATTCACTGCACTACACTGGCACTTGACAATAACATGAGTACTGTACAGTATTGTATAGTTTCACTCTCACACAGATTCACTGAAGTATTTTGGAGGAGTTGTTAACATTAAATTATTTTGATTTCTGGTAGGACTCATTTTATCCATTTTCACTTTTGGTTGATATGAATTATGTTTATCTAGGCTAAAGAAGAAAGAATAATTGTGTTGGAAACAGAAAATGCCTTTCTCCATCTCAAGCTTGCAGAGGTAATAATAGTCTCCATTTCTCCATTCACTTTTCCTGTTCATTTTATCCTGAATAAATTGTAACAATCTGTATTTTTCATTATTGTGTGAACAAAGTATTCTAGTTTTCTATGTTTTATGTTTTAAGACTTTTGGCGATTATTCATTCACATTAGTACTTCTTTGTTGGTCACCTTCTCAATCTAGAAATTCTTACCATGCATGTTTCTTACGTTTCTTTTTTAGCTGCCTGTGCTGAAGCGTCACACGTGCATATTATCAAGGCCAATTTTAAATTCTATATCTTATTTGCTCAGGCAGCTTGAATTGTTTTATAGTGTGAGGTGCGCTAGAGCTATGTATTTTCTGTTTAAAAATTGCTCCCCCCCCCGTAGTTTGATATATTTTAGTTAGGTTTTATTGTTATAATTATAAATATTTAAATTAAAAATGCAGCTGCTTAGAGGAATGAATGGAGTTTTGTGACTTAAGATTTGAAACCAACTGGAAACCCAGCTTTCTTGGAGAACCATATATATTAGGGCTTTTTAGTCTGTGGAGCACAGAGCCCCCCCATTTTTTTTCATTCGTGCCAGCTGCCTGAAGGGGCACACTCCCATAGGAATGGGGCTAGAAGAATTAGTTTACATATTTTTAAATATTTATTTAAATGTACAGCAGTGTTTATGTACTGTAAAAGTTGTTACAATGGGTTTTTCTTAAGTGAAAATGGGTTTAACTTTTTTAAAAAAGGCGTAACCCTCTTTGTATCTTCTAATGACCAAACTAAAAATAGTATATTGGGGGACAGGGGTACTGGGAGCCTCTCAACATATGGTCAGTGTTTGTCCTATATCCCCTAGGGCACAAACACACTTTCTAAGAAAAAAAAGGTGTTTTTTTTTTTTCTGGAAAAAAAGTTTAAATATATGTTGAGGTGAGGAGCAAAAATGGCCTTGGGGTACAGCATGGGTCTCATGAGCTGTACACTGCCTATAGCAAACTATATGTTACAGATTATGCAAGTATTTGCTGCTGTCTCTGAACAAATACTCATTTCACTGTGAGAAGTATTTTAGGAAACTGTTGGCCGCCATGGCTCTGCAACGGGTTTTCTGTTTACCTGCTATAACAAATTTGTTTTATTGCCATATTGCCATACTGGAACTGGGAAACCATTATAAGTGAATGGCCCTTTATGATTCCAAATAGAGTTGACCCACTGATCTGCACTAGTTACTATGGTTGTCTCATCTGACATAGTAGACTGAATGAAGTTGTTAAGTGCAGCTAGAGCAGATCCACTGAATCAATGGGTGTTATGTAAGTGTTGATTTAACATGTTCCATTCGTTCAGTGAGCTTGGCTTGGTTGGGATCACCAACTGGATTTAGCACAGTGCTAATTGTTTTTTCTTGTGCAAACGGGCCTGTGAAGCATTGAAAAACCTGCCCTGTTTTGGTTTTTATTTATTTATTTAAACATTTATAGCCCGCCCTATATCACAGGATCTCAGGGCAGGTTATAAAGGTGTTTAAAAACAATTTTGAAACAGAAGATCTTTAAAGCAATTTAAACAGCAAAAAATCCTAACGTTCAAACATTAAAAAACGTTGCACAAAAACCTGATCTTCCACCCTTCGAAGACTCAATTAAATATGTCTTGACTTGGTGCTGAAATGATGCCAGTGTCAGCACCAATCAAGTCTCCAAGGGGAAAGCATTCCACAGTTGGGGTGCTACAGCAGAAAATGCCCTCCCCTGTGTCTCCAGATAATGAATTGTTTTCAGTAGTGGGATATGGAGGAGGGCCTGCCCAACAGATCTTAGTGATCTTTTCAAACTGTTTTTCAATATTTTTTTACCATAATGTTTTTGTCCGTTTTATTGCACATTCCTTTTGGGAGACTTATGAGAGGGAAAAATAAGTTTACATGTTTTAGTGATAAATTCACAAATAAATGATTTAAACAGGGCCTTTCATACTTGAGCAGTTATTGATCATGAGAGACAAGACCGTCATCCTTGCTGAGAACATTTTGTCTCTTCACTGTTGGTCTCCTAAAGATTTAAAGAACTTGGAGCAGTTGGCGGTTGGGCCAGAATTAGGGCAGACTCCAGGGATTAGTAGTAATAGCAACTGTCAGTCAAGAGGTTCTAATCTAGTGTGAGGTTTCAAATTGCTGTGTGTGACCTCATGAAAGTCTCCTGTCCTTATGTAGTTTTGATTAACTCTTTAAGGATAAAACCTGGGATCAACTGAAACAAAATAAAACTTGACAAGAAAACCAGATGTTGCCTTTTTGGGTTCACGCTTCCTGGGGAGCAGCTACAAAAATATTGGATAGCAGCAGAGTTGAGAAGAATATTATGCCTCCTGTCCTTCAAAACTTTCATCATTGATCTCTTTGGAAATTTGGATTCCCCTTTAATCTCAGATGTATAAAACCTGTTCTGGCATAAGTTTCCAATTGCTTAGTACCTAACTGCAAGAAAATAATCATCAAAGGCACATGCCAATGCAGAGGGAGGCCCACCTTTGGTGTACTTGCCAAAAAATGTAACACCTGGCTTTGTCAAAATAAAATGGTTGGCTGCTGAAGAGTTACTTGTGTTTCTGTGGATGTGTGTAAATGCTGTTAGAAGAACAGAAACAGTGTATCCCTGATCAGAGTGAAGTATTCATCTAATTTATCACATTTTCCCTTCAGATGTGTCTATTTGGCTTCTTTTGTAGCTCATGAGCAGAACAAGATGAAGAGAGCCCTGACATTTCTTCCCAGTATCTTCTAACCAGAGACATAGAATCTGGGAATATTAAAGTTGCATTTAGCTATCACTGAAACTATCTCAGGCAGAGGTGGCTCTCCAGATGGTGGTGTAGGGGAGTTATTTTTGTTTGGCCTAAAAATGTTGAGCGGGGTGCTGACAAATAGTAGTAAGGGACTGTGGAACATGAAGTTCAAAAAGAATTGCAGGACTATGGTTGCTCACCTTGGTCTAGGATGTTTTAGTGACCCAAAATAAGATCTCTCCCCCATCTTCTAATGTCATCACCATGTCTGGAAGCAGTGAGGAAATTACCACTAGGTTGATTCTGATTCTGAAATTTTATTGGCAATCACATTTCATGCAAAACAAAGCAAAAGACCTTTTTTGTCTTAGGCAACAGTCTTCAGCAGATAACTTCAGAAAAGGAAGAAAATTGTCCAAACAAACCTTCAGACCCTTTCAACAAAAAGATTTACATTGTAAGGAACAGCAGAGACTTACTGTGCCTAATAATGGGATTTGAGGGGGTGGGATTTACTTCTACACAAATTTCTTGCATAGAAATTACTAAAGAAATTGTTAGAAGTTATGTATAAATGCACATTAAACAGGGCTGAAGGACTCTGTTATGGAGATAGCTTTGTGCACTTCAGGAAAGTGTGTACATTTTATTGAAGATTCATTTTAAAAAGTGTGCTGCATGTGTGAATGAATAGGATAATTTTTGTCTACTAGAAAATGTATCTTGTACCAAGCCATAGTAAGTTTTAGTACAGGACTTATAAAACAATTGCCTTCCTTTTCTGGAATACAACTGTATCTATCCTGCAAATTGTTTCCCAGGATATGCATAAAGAGAGGCATGGTGCAGCTTTCCAGCTGTTTCAGTAAATTATAAGGCTCAAAATTTATTGAAGAAATTCTTAATGACCAGACTGAAGTGAAGCACACTACCCAACACTTTTTATTTTTATTTTTGCTTTCTTTTTCCATGATAATTTGGAGCCAAAGATTAAATTTATAAGACATTTGGAAAGTGGCAAGAATGCTAATGTTAAATGAATTCTGCACTGAAAGGGGAAAAAATCAGGATTTTCATTTTACCATTCTTACACATATGAATGGAATTTCAGAACTTATTATACCAGATGCCAAATTTTAATCTATTCATTGTGTTTACAACTATAATCTGCTGTCTGAAACGAAGGGAGTACTGATGGAAAAGAAACACAAGCTCAGAACCCTTGAAACTCATTGCAAGTTTCTGAACCTTTCCTAATCACCCTTAAGGTTTTTAAAAATGAATAATAAAAAAGTACCTGTTCAGTGTAAGTGGAAAATCTTTTCTCTAGCAGGTACAAGAGCATTGTTTTCTAAACCCTAAGGAATATAATGCATGACTGATGTAAAAAGACCACTACCTCAGCCTCTTTACCCATTTGCAATTGCTACACATCTCATACATTATTAGGAACATTAGAACGTCACTGCTGCTTAAGCACTCCTAACAAGAGGTGAAAAAAGCAGTGTAATATCAGCAAGTCAAGAATATATTACATTCTACAAAAAAACTGATAAAGAGCATACAGATAACTTAAAATATGTTAAAATGCCTTAAAATATGTATATGCGTAAAGTCAGTGTTCTGTTCAGTTTTTGAAATATACCTGGTGGGGGGAAGTGATGTATCAACTTCTCAGCTCCTTAGTGTAGGAAAACTGAATTTAAATTTACTAATTTATTTACTTGGTATACTTATTAAGGTCTGTGATATGGTGACAGAGAACAATTACACATAAATTATGATAAACATGCTTGGGGGACATGTTGTGCCCATCAGCTCTCTCCCACGTGGGCATTCAGCATCATGTCTGAAAAAGGCAATGAGGATATGAGGGGTCAGCACCAGTGGCATAGTTTGGGGGGGGACAGAGGACCTGTCACCCCAGGGTGCAACCTTGCTAGGGCCACAACCACTGCCCTTTCGTACCCCCCATGCTCTGTCTTGCCAATTTCTGTCCATCTGTCCTCCCTCCCTCCCTCTCTGCCAAGACCCCCGGCCTAGCACAAATGTGGTGCCAGATGACAAAGGGGATAGATTGGCCCATCAACAAGGGTTGGTGTGGGGCTGTAGCAGCAGCTGCTGTTGGGCAGCCAGAGCCATGTGGGCCAGGCTGGGAGTGACAGGAGTCTGGGTGCCACTGTGGCTCTTCCTGGCTGGAGCTGGTAGTGGTAGCATAGCAGCAGGAGCTGGAGGCACAAAGGTTCCCCCTCCTCCCTGGCTGAAACTAGGCCTCTACTAAACCCAGCTAGACCTCTTCTCTAGAGGAGTCAAATTTATGTGTCTGTTATGTGTCTTTAAGTGTGAGTCTTTCAGGTAGAACTCCCAGAATGCAGAATTATTGGATTTGTAGTCGAGGAAATCCCAAAATCCGATGCTTATGGAAGACTAATATGTAAAACTCTCATCTCAATGTTGCTGGTAGCAGCGTGTTCAGAAATAATACAAAGGTTGAAAGTTTTTCTTTCTCTGGAAAGCCAGTGTAATAGGACTTGGAATATTGATTTGGTTTAGAAGTTAACACATATAAGAGAGGCTAAAAGGGAAGCCAAAGTAGATAATTTGCAGAAGATCTGAGATTAGTGAAACATTACAGTGGTGCCTCGCTTAACGATGTTACTTGGTTCCAAAAAAACATCGCTATGGGAAAACATTGTTAAGCGAAACGCGTTTTCCCATAGAGATGCATTGAAAACCGGTTAATCCGTTCCAATAGGCACAGATTGCCGTCCTTCAGCAAAAAAACCCATAGGAAACATCGTTAAGCGATACAATGTTTCCTCCATTGGAATGCATTGAAGTCTATTCAATGCATTTCAATGGTTTTGCAGTGTCCATTTTTGCAAATGTAAGTGTGTCTTAAAAGGTTCAAAAACTGTTTTAAATGCTTGGAATCATTCGTGCATCTTCTAAAACGGGTGCAAACTTAATTTGGCTTTGATCTGACTTTTCGTTAATTTTTGCTGAATTTTTCCCCCCACCAACTTTTGACAGTCTTCATTAATTTATTGTGAATTTGTTTCTCCCCCATAGGAAACAATGGAACTGTCAAAAGTTGGGCTCCATTGTTTCCAGTGGGGGAGAACAAAATTCACAAAATATTAACGAAAAGTCAGCAACTGTTTTAAATGCTTGGTTTCATTAGAGCACCTTCTAAATCGTGTGCAAACCTAGTTTGGCTTTGTTTTGAGTCTTCATTAATTTTTTGTGAATTTTTTCCTCCCCCATTGAAATGCATTGAGCCCAAGTTTTGACAGCTGTCAAAAGTTGGTTTAAATACTTTCCTGTGGGGGAGAAAAAAAATCACCAAAAATTAACGAAAAGTCAGATCAAAGCCAAATTAAGTTTGCACACGATTTAGAAGGTGCTCTAACGAACCCAAGCATTTAAAACAGTTTTTGAACATTTTAAGACACTTTTAAAATTGAAAAAATGGACATCGTTAAGCGAAACAGGGGACCTAAAAATGCATTCGCTATGTGAAGCATGGTCCCGAAATCGCTAAGTGAAAATCACCCATAGGAAACATCGTTAAATGATGCATAGAATTCTTTAAAAAAACCATCGTTAAGCAAAAACATCGCTAAACGAGGCAATCGTTAAGCGAGGCACCACTGTAGTTGAAATTTTGAAAAACCAAACTCCAATGGAAATCAGAATGCAGACATAATTCAGCTGGATATAAAATAAATCTAACTGCAAATTTATAATCAAAGGCCCTGTTCACATACTATTACCCTGTAACCTATGAATGGTATACTGGCTATGAAAGGCAAGCTAGATCATGCCTGCAGAATGAGGATGATCAGAATTTGATCAAATACCTATATTACATTTTTAATCAGCCAAGGGAACATCAGAGAGAGTAGGACACCATTACCTGTGAATTCTTACATGAATTGTTTGGTCTTTTAGTTCAGTCTAATATTGGCATGAAGATTGTAACATTCTGAATTAATGTATGTATCTGATCATGGAACCAGTTGTTTTGAAATAACAGGGGTGGTTATCTTAAACAGACTCAAAGAACAAGTTGGATGATCTCAGCTGAAGAGTCAGATAACCACTGTGCTTCTTACAAGGAGATGAATTTCCATGAAAGTGCCAGGTCCATTTTAATCCAGCTGTATGGAGCCATACAGGTAAAGATTTTTATGAGAATTAGGAAGATTCTATGCATGTTATTGTGTGTATGTAATGAGAAGAGAAAGAAAGAAGTGAGGTTGTTTAAATCCTAGTGAGACAGCTTTCCTAAAACTGGTCCCAGTCACCAGCCTAGTGGTAATATTTAGAATATCTGAATTTCCTGAACAAAGGTAACCCTATGTACAGTATATTACAATAATCAACCCTAAATGTTTGCATAGCATAATCAATTGTGGCCAGTCTTTCTCTGTCTCAAGAGAAGCAGTGGCTTGTGTGCTAGCATACACTGAGGAACTGGTCTCCTTTTCTTATTGCCTACTTGGGCCTTCAGTGTCAGGCTGGATCTAATGATATCCTAAAGTGTGAGTGAACAAGAGTGGGGCCACATAGGCTTCTCTTACTCTACCCCCAACCCCACTGGATTTCTCCCAAAATAGCAATTTATAAGACCTCATTCCCAGAAGCTTCAAAGGGTACACAATTTGCCATTTTATGTCATTCCTCCTGAGCCTGGAGTACAGGGTCGCCACACTTCAGAAAAGACATTGTGGAACTGGAAAAAGTGCAGAAGAGAGTGACTAAAATGATGACTGGGCTGGGGCACCTTGTGGTACTTAGCAATTTGTCTTTAATAAATTAGGCAGGTTTTGAGGGGAGGTTTGTTTTATGGAAAAAGTTAGCTGCACGTTTAGACTGTACACTTACAATGCTTAATAGTATCAGTAGTTTCCAGAAATAAAATACTAAATTCACAATCCTACATACTACCTGTGTAAATTCTGTTGATATCAGTAAAGTTTAAACAGAAAAACTATTTTTGTAGATTGTAGCCTTGAACTCCTTGCATCAGAAAAATCATGTCAGTACAATTTACTGTCACTAAGAGGTTAGCTATTTGTTAGATACTAGAGGCCCTTATATGCTGCCAGAGATGTTTAAATTGCACCAGGAAATGATACTATGTACTGCATGGAAAGTGTGTGATAGCATGTTTTCAGTTATGGAATAGAATTCCTTATAAAACATAAATGACTTTTAACAGATGATTCAATAGAGATGTTTCTGTGAGGAAAAAAACAAATAGTCAAAGTTGTCAGCAGATAACTGCTTGTTGGAATGCAAAAATAACATTCTCCAAAATAAAAATCCTTCTCCATAATTTAATTCCTCCTGGTCCCCCTGTTTCCTTATACAGAGATTGAAGCAAGACATGAAGAATCTCCGCTTGTCTGCCCTTCAATTTTCCAGGGATGTCCAGCATCAAGGCAAGAGTTTTTTCTACCAGATTCTGACTGCTGTCCAAAA
Organism: Pogona vitticeps; assembly: GCF_051106095.1. Taxonomy (NCBI): domain Eukaryota; kingdom Metazoa; phylum Chordata; class Lepidosauria; order Squamata; family Agamidae; genus Pogona; species Pogona vitticeps. Next base: position 63,866,708 of record NC_135783.1, on the reverse strand, counting down.
GCTACAGCTACATAATGAGGTCATGCAAAGTAAGTAAGGAGCACCAATTGAAACTGGCCAGTCTGGTATCAAGTTGCTTGAATGGATGAATAGTTCCATTGAGACATGGTGTTAGATTCTGCCACAAGCATTGTCTAGTGGGGAGCTCCTTTTCAGATGCAAGTACTTTACCCTATGCTGTTGGTCAAGATCATACTGTATAGCTGGTTGGGTTGATAGGGAAGGTAGTTTTGCTTCTGTTCTCCTTGTGTAACATGGTTTTTGTCTCTTTGGAATGCAAGTTGCTGAGCTAGTACAAAAATGCATTGGTCCTAATGGAAAGTAAATCTAAGTCAAAGTTTCCATGGAAACTAATCATGCAATAAAGGTTTGTCCTGTAAGGATGGTAAGGAATGCTGCTTCAGCTCAGTGATTAACTTATACAGCACTTATCAGCAGGTATCAGCCAGAAGTGTACAAACAGGACACAAAGGTGTTGGCTGCCTTATCTGGCTAATCTCCTCCATCTGGTACTTAGAGGATGCTATCTTTGAAACAGAGTTTGGAAAAGTTACTATGGGGGATGATAGCTCCTAGAATCTGGTAGTTGGAATCTGTAAAGTAACTTTCCATGGAGTACAATATAGAAGTTCCTTTTAATTGTCCTGGCTAATAGCCACTGTTGGTACTAAACTACATGAATCCTAATAATGCTAGTCCTAGAATAGTAAGACTCTTATATATGTGATTGCATTTTGCAGCTTACATGGGTCTGTGCATCTGACTGCTTAATGGTGAATGGTTTCATTTTTCTGGAAGAACGTTATCCCTTAACCAATTACGTATCTTGTGTTTGTTGACATGACATGCTGTGTGGTGGCTTCAGATGTCCTGTCTTACTTTTGATTCAGGGACAATTTTGGAATATGATTTTAAAAAGTAGGAAAGTATTCATCTGTCTTTAAAAACAAAGAAAAACCCCTACATATAAATACAATATACATTATTTTCCTTGATAGGACCACATGCATACTCATGAACACAACTTACATATACAGTACATGCACGTAAAGACTTTTGGAATATGACTGCTTTATAAAGTAAATTTTTTGTGTACTGATATTTCTAATAATTCTAAATTGTTTTTCTGTTTTTGATTTGTTTTAATTAAATGGAGGCACTACTGTGAAAAGAGGTGTCCTGTTACAATATTACAGTCCTGGCTAAGCCATATAAACCCACATGGGAAACTACTCCTTGAATATTTTAGAAACTCTATTAGGCCCACCACCAGTTGGAAAGAACCTCTACCTGCCCCCATGGTGTGCATGTAAACTAAATTCACCATCTAATATGGACAGAACATGGAATGTATACCTAGAAAAAACACAGCATTCTGAACAGTGTGAAATATTGGTTGCAGTTCCACATTTAGCTTATGGTACAGAAGCAACAGATGGAACTCAATATTCCATAGCCTTACACCAGGGTAATTTCATCATTTTCAGTAGAAATTCTCAAAGTCTGTTACTGAGGCTTCACTAAATTCATTGGAGGAAATGAAACTATGCTATGGGATCAGATAGCATAGCAGTACAAGCATTGAAGAATTGGCTTTAAATACAGTGGTGCCTCACAAGACGATGTTAATTCGTTCCGCGAAAATCGCTGTTAAGCGAAAACATCGTCTTGGGAAACACGTTTTCTCATTGAAATGCATTGAAAACCTGATAATCCGTTCCAATGGCAACAGATTGTCATCGTAAAGTGAAAATTGCCATAGGAAACATTGTTAAGCAAAACGCAGTTCCCAAGTGAAAACAGCCGTCTAACGAAACAGAGACCATTAAAAGACTCATATAGTGAAGCAAGACTAAGCTGTCAAAAACATTGTAAAGCGAAAAACAGGGACCTAAAATTTAACCGTCTTGTGAGGCAAGGTCCCTAACATCGTAAAGCAAAAATCGCCCATAGGAAACATCATTAAACGAAGCACAAGATCGCTCCGAAAACCTAATCGTAAAGCGAATTCATTGTTATGCGACACAATCGTCTTGTGAGCCACCACTGTACCTGGATTTAATCAACTAAGTTTAGGACAGAGAAACTTAAAAGCTGAACATCTCTAAATTTGCCTCTGGAGGTTATTGCTGTGCTGAAAAAAAAATAAAAGGTCTTTTTTCCCCTGGCTTTGCACCTTTTCCTTGTCCCCGTACCCTTAATTTCTGCTCATAAAATCAGATACGGTCATGGTTTGATTTGATTATAGTTGCTTGTCCTTTTTCTGAAGGCTAGGAATTTTCAGAATCAATCTTCTTTGCAGTAGCAAATATTCAGCTGTCAAAATTAACCATTGCCTTAAGATTACCTGATATTCTCAAGCCCACTATGACATTAAGGTGTGCAACCACATATGTGTGTGTGGGGGGGGATTTGTGGCCTTCCAGTGAGTGCTGGAATGCATTCATCCCTCTCTTTTGGCTATGAGCTTTCAGAAACACTGGAGAACCCACAAATACAGTAAAGGTGAACATTGAGGTTTTAGAGCAGATCTGGAAAGAAGCTGAAATTCACATTACATCAGCACTACTGATAATGTTGTTGCCAGTACATTTCTGATTGACATGACATGTCCAACATACTGATGGCCTCTATGCTTAAACATGGTGGGTCTTGGTATCATCAGATTTTGTCTCAAGAGTCTCCCAATATCTTCAAAATTATTTTGTGGTGGCCCTCTTCAATTCTTATACGTTTATATAGGCATGTGTGAAATGTCTTGTGTCTTCAACAGACACAAGTATGGGGATTTTTGCACATCTACCAGCATTGGTAGAGTTGCTCAAAAATCATAGAATAATGGAGTTGGAAGGGCCCTATAAGACCAAAAATATATTACAGTTCTTAGTAGTTCTTCACGCCCCACTGATATTGCTTGATAGGATGTCATCATATTGCAATTTGGATGGAACTGATTCATGGAGACTGTAATGCAATTGTACTGTGTCCCACCAAAAAGAAGAAAACAGTGCTAGATCTGAAGAATTCTTTGCAAATAACATTTTTTCTAGCCCTATCATTTTGTTTCCGTTTTTGTCATGGTTTTCCTTTTGTACAATTGTGAGTGCAGAAACATTCCAGATGCAACAAAAACTTGTAGCCCAACACTTCTGTGAATATTTGTGTAAATGTCTTTCCAGCATTTCAGACTAAAGCTCTTGAACTTGAACAGTCTTTGCATGAAGTCAATGAGAGATACCAGAAAGAAAAGCAAAGGAGAAAAGTTCTTCATAACAGTTTAGTTGTGAGTATCCTGATAATTAAGTCTATAATATCTGGAAAAGAGCCATAGAAGTCTTAGTTGCCAAGGAGCTCTCTTGTCCATTTAACAGCTGAGCACCAGCCAAGGAGCAAACAGCTGTGTTTTTTCCTGACTCTTCCCAACTGCTCCAGTGTCAAACTGGAATTCCAGCTTGCTCAAGTAGACAAGAGAAGCCATGGCTATTGTTGCATCCTTTGAAGCTACAGAGTTGTTTAAAGAAATGGGAAGGTTGCTCAAGTTACAACTTAATATGTGTTGACCAAATAAGCTGCCTGTAGTTATTGTTATTTGCTGTTAAGTTGCCTCCAACTTATAGTGACCCTATGAAAGAGCAATCTCATTTTTCAATATTCTGTATTACATTTCTTTGAAGCAGTTTTGTATGTTTAAAAGGTAAAGGTTCCCCTTGACATTTTTTTTAGTCCAGTCGTGTCCAACTCTAGGGGGCGGTGCTCATCCTGTTTTCAAGCTGTAGAGCCAGTGCTTGTCCGACGACATTTTCCATTGCCACATGGCCAGTGTGACTAGGGAACACCATTTTACCTTCCCACCGAGGTGGTACCTATTTATCTACTCGCATTTGCATGCTTTCAAACTGCTAAGTTGGCAAGGAGCTGGGGCAAAGTGACGGGAGCTCACTCCGTCACGTGGATTCGATCTTACGACTGCTGGTCTTCTGACCCTGCAGCACAGGCTTCTGCGGTTTAGCCCACAGCGCTACCACATCCCCACGTTTACACAAACACAAAAGTTATGGTAATACAATACCGATGACAGTTAGGTGGGATGTGGAAATACTAAAGTCTGTTGTCCAGAATCCTTGTGGTTATTGTTGTTGCTTCCTGCTTTCAGGTTGCCTCTGATTTATAGTTGCTACCTGCTTTCAGGTTGCCTCTGCTTTTCTGTGTGAATGAGACATCTCCAAAATGTCCTGTCCTCAATAGCCCTGCTCAGCTCTTGAACCTGTAGCTTCCCTTAGGGAATCAATCCATCTTGTATTTGCTTTTCCGCTTTTCCTGCTGCCTTCAGCCTTTACCAGCATTATTGTCTTTTTCAGGCAACCTTGCCTTCTCATGATGTGCCCAAAGTAAAACAACCTATTTCACCTTTTTTGCCTTCAAAATAGTTCAGGCTTGATTTGATGTCCAGAATCCTACTCGGGCTAATTGTACAAGTTGCCACTTGTATTCTGTTTCATTCTGTTTCATCTGTCAGTCACATGACTTCATGCATGATGGGCGATGTGAGCAGCAACTCCTTAATTAGTAGCAAGATTACTTAATTACATAAAAACTCAATCCTTAGTGAATTCTGGCCATTTCATGAAAAATCTTAATTTAACTAAGATGATTTTTGTTTGTCAACCTTCCAGTTGTCATTATATTTATGATTACTGAATCTCTAGATCATTAAATTGCACCCTCCAGGTATAAGTTATTCTTATCCCAGACCTTTGACATAAGGTGACAGCCTTATTCTCCTCAGTCCAGCTTCCTGTCCTGTGATTCTGAGCCACTGTAATCTCACTTGTATTTAGTCCATGAAGTCAAATACTGTAGCTGCAATTTAAGTAGAGTAGTCTCTTAAAATCTGTGAGGCTTAGTTTAAATGCCTGTCTTAGTTACCATTATTTGTCAAGATTAGACCCAAATACTTGTCCAAGCACACCTTGGTTGGACTGGTTGATTAATAATAAGGCTTTCCCCCATTCTTTTCTACCTTTTAAATATTGTAATACAAATACTATTAATTAGATTATTTTTCAATAAAATTGTGGTCATCCTTTTCCTAATCATATCATCAGCAGGTGATCCATTTAAAGAAAGTGCATAGATTGGACATTTTTTCCTTAAATACTTGTAAAAAAATTAATTAATTAAAAATACTCCCCACACAGGAATATGCATCATCAACAACAAAACATAGAACGTAGGGCTATAAAATTATTACAAATGAAATGCTGGATTATAGGTTAGAGAAAAAAAACTTCCTAATGTGCACCATATAGAAAAGATAATATCTGTGTTCTCCTCCTTTTGCTGTGTAACGTTAATTCATATCATTTCAGCAGTGGTTACTTACATTGAGCTGCTGCCTCAAGCCACTGAAAGTATGCACAGCTAGCAGGACAGCAGTGTTTGGACCATTGTTCTGTAGATTTCTTATTGAAATTATATGGGCAGAAATCAGTTACTGTACACTGAAAGGTGATTTCTGTAATCAATATACATTGTATACATTTGAGAAAACTTGTTTTGGTTGGCATGAATAGATGGTGTAAAGGTTTGCAGAATCTTGAAGCCTGCCAAACTGAACGCCAAGCTCTGCCAAGTGTTTGTGGTTTTGCTTGTTATAAACATGTTTAAGCCTTAGTGGCATAGCCTCAAGGGCTAGAATTGTGCTGCTTGAGAAAAAAAAAGTAAGAAGAGAAAACTTGAGATCCTCAGGTTGCAGAATTCTTTGGTTTGAAGGAATTTCTCTGCCTATGTGGCACACTTGGGGAATATGCACAGCTGTGCTCATACTGAAATCATCTTTTGCCTCCTGTGAAGCATCACCAGATCATTAGTGACTGAACTGGATGTTCCCTTCTGAGTGTCGTCCCTTCTCTCTTGTACTATCTTGATTGTGGATGCTTTAGAATGGGATGGAAAGAGTATCTCCTCCCCTAAAATCTTGTTGGACTGCAACTCCCATCAGTCTAGCAGGCTAAGTCAGTAGTGAGGAATGATGGGAGTTGCAGTCTGGTACCATCTGAAGGGTGATACACTCCCCATTCCTGCCTTAGAATAAATGGTTTGGGCCTTCAGTTAAAATCCATGAGATTTCTTGTCAAGTAAATGTGTTTAGTATCAAACTGTAAGGTATGTGCATTTACTGGTTTTTCAACTGCTGTTGTATCCCCAGGAACTAAAGGGCAATATCAGAGTACACTGTAGGATCCGTCCATTGTTACCATTTGATGTGGCTCTTGGAGAGCCAGCCTTTGAAGACAGGTAATTTATTTCATGCCTGTAGTTACAGTATATTAACCAGTGCTTTGATGTCTTTTCAGGCAAAGACCGTTTTATTTTCTCAAGATTTTTATCATTTTAAAATTGTTTTGATCAATTTTATTTCGAGGCTGCTTCTGTTGAGTTCTTATTTATGGTTTATTTTGTGGTATTTTAAGTGTGCTGGGGTAAGCCATTCTGATAAGGAATTTGAACCCCAAGATGTACAAATTTAAACAAATTGTGTTTTTTCTCTCTGAAAGTATTACTAAGATTTTATCTTTTGAATACACTGAAAATACTTTTTGCTTTACTGTTATCAGAATATAAGTGGGACATGCATATACATACGCACACACACATATACTTGAACACACAGAGCCAGACTTACCCTTTTTGCAGCATTAAGGAGAAGAAGCCAGATAATTCACTCTTCACCTGTGCACCCAGGCTACCCTCTTAGTTTTCTACCCAAATATATATTTCTGGAACTCCTGATGACTCCATGAGCAGTTTCATTCCCCTCTGAATGAGGATTAGGGAAGAGAGTTCCTCCTATAGATGTGTGTGTGTGTGTGTGTGCGTGTGTACTTTTGCAACCTTTGAGGTTTCACAGAAGTGTACTAATTATTCCTTCTTTGCTTCTCAGTGGCCCCATTTTAACTCCAATCCTAAAACACCTGAATTTGCAGAATGTTGATGGTGCTCATTAATGTCTCTGTCTATAGCTGGGATGAATTAGTTTCACGTGGTCCTCTGGATGCTGTTGCAACTAGTGATGATGTAGGTTACAGTCCAAAAACATCTGAAGAAACATGTGTTCTCTATCGCAGGTTCAAAGTCTTTCAGTTTTCTGGATCTGAAGGATTGGTGTTTCCTGGCATCTCCATAGTTAACTTCAGAATACAGATGGAGAATGTGTTAGAACTGTACATGCATATTCTATTACAACTAGCTTCCATACTGATGAAGGAAAGGGTGCTTCTGCACCATCTTTTCATTTGCTGTAAGCCTGACGTACAATAGAGGATGTTAGGGGAGAATAAAAATCTTACTTCCTTACATTTTTCTCCTACGCCAAGCCTGTTGGGCCATTGGAAACAGTTTTGGTGGCTGAATAAAATTATTTCCAGACTGCTAGTTACCATCTCTGGTTTGAGACAGCTAATGGCAGATTTTTCCCATTCAGTCTCTGTGGGCTGGTATAGATGTGTACACTAACAATGTCACAGCAGAAGAAAGACAAGTCCACTAAAGTGCCAATGAAGGCAGATAGCTGCTCTTTTCTGTATCATTGAACTGAATTTTTTATTATACTGCCTGCGAAACACTCCAGCCATATGGTTTTTCTTATTTCCAACACTGTTTTTGCTGTGTCACATGTACCTAAACAACAGGCCAGCCCAGGTGGTGGAAAGAAAAGAACATAAAAACTAAACTGCAGTTTTGTGATCTCAATAGTCCCTGTAATCAATTCTGGTTCATAGAAAGTCTCAGGAAGGCTGTTTGTTTTTGCTTGTACTTGTGTATTTGTGTCAAGTTGCTCAGACTTAGGCTAGGGAGTGGAATAAAAATATTGTTGCAATTTGCAAAGTCTTTAAAACTAAGAGGAAAGCAATGCAATTTAGGCATCATATTGTTTTCGGAGATCCTGCAGGTAACTCTTCATTTATCTACAAAATTGCCACACAAAACAAATCAGTCAGGGCTATACCAAACATCTAAACTTTCTTGAAGCCACTTCCAGATTACAGCATATAGGGACCCTAGCAGATATATATATATATGTCACATTTGTGTGTGTGTGTGTGTGTGCGCGCGCGCGCATGTATATATATATGGAGTTGTTTTGTTTGTTCTTTAATGTGTAGGCAATTTACTCTTAAGAGTCTTGTGCAGCGTGGGTTTCTTTACTGATAGTTTCATTCTAAATATATGTGTTTTATCTTTAAAAGGCAGAGAAACTTTTTGGAAAAAGTGGTGTATGCAGCTGATGATGTGAGTATATTTAGTTATTCTTATATTCTACACTGGAAACAAATTAAGAGCAGATCCCTTGTGAGGATCTGCAAGAAAGAGCAGACTGTAATGACCTTACCCTCTGGAGGCCTTACATTTCTGACATGCAGCTTTCCCTGTTTTCTTGACCCTGTTCCTCTAAGCGCTCCCGAGGCTTGCTTTGAAGCCTGTATGGCTTTGATTTTATTCTGTTTTTGAGTGCATTTAGCCCCTAAAGTGTTTTTCATCTCACACCTGACACCATTTTCTTTAATGTACTTTGGTTAAATATATCACTCAGTTAAGGAAACCTCATTGCTATGGCTGCAGTAGAAGAGGTGTCTTTAAGACAGCATTCAAAAAACCCCACAAACTGAACTTGATTGAAACAGGACAATCACTCTTCCTTAGCTATGTCTGTTTCCTGTTTCACCAATGTCTTTCCTCTCCTTTGCCCTTCCTACTTTTGTTCTGCTTTCTTTTCGTCACCATTGTTGGTTATTTCTCTCCTTACCTGATCAGCAGACTCCTTCTTAAATTATCTTGCTTGAATGAACTTGTAAAAGTTACTTTTTAGAGTGCAACTACCAGAACGCCCCAGCAAAGTCTGGCCACTGACCATGTTGGCTAGCACATTCTGAGACAAAGCTGTAGTAAAGAAGATAACTTTCCTAAGCTCTTATTTTTGCTCTCACCTCCACTCCCACTGACCAGGCAATCAGGAAACAGATACGTATGTGCACCTGCTTAACTGGCACTGTGAAATAACTCATTTTCTGCCAGCTGTCTAGGTGCTGCTGCTGTGCCAATTGTGCATGAGACAGAATAAATTAATCAAGGGTGGTGGAGACTTGACTGCAGGTGAAACAGCTGGAGTGAGTGTGTGGACCGGTCAGTGCTGGTTGCTACCATAAATCAGCCATAGAATCATGGGTTGAAATCCATTTCATAGTATAAGCAGCGTAACTTGCTGTCCATTCCTCCTTGGTAAACAAAATGTTCCTGCTGTGATTTTGGGGGGGGGGCAACGATTCATGCTGGCTTCATGCATGTGCAACACCCTCCCCAAAAAATCACAGCAGGGATGCTTTGATTGCTGAAGATGAATGGACAAAAAGTTACAAATTGGTTTACTTTACAAAGAGGATTTCAGCCATAATCTTGTAGAGCTGGAAGGAATTCCAAGGGTCACCTAATCCAACCCTGCTCCCCGCTAAATTTCAAAATCCACACCTAAAACCATCTAACTTTTTTTCCAAAACTTCCCATGAAGGAGAGTCTCTCACCCTCCAAGCTAATACATGCCATTGGCAAACGTCTCTTACTGCCAAAATATTCTTTCTAATGTTTAAGTGAAGTATTTTGAATAATCTGAATCCATTACTTTAGGTTTTATCATCCAAACGTACAGAAAATAAACAAACCCCACCCTTTGTGTGACAGTCCTTCAGATCTGTGGAAAGAACTATAATAATACTGCTCAGTCTTCTCTTCTCAGTTATCCAGATTTGTCTGAGTGCGCAAGCTTGAGATGTTACCCTCTGCTTTCTGTTTCCTGTCATGTCAAGTTTCCTCCCTGGTGATAGGTGTCACCCACACATGCACACAGGTTCTGGGCGGGGATGGCAGAAATATCAGTTACAAGATTTTAATTGGCTCAGATGTTTAACTGACTTGTTGTTGTTATTTAGTCGTTAAGTCGTGTCTGACTCTTCGTGAACCCATGGACCAGAGCACGCCAGGCCCTCCTGTCTTCCACTGCCTCTGAGAATTTGGCAAAATTCATGTTGGTCACTTCGGTGATACTGTCCAACCATCTCGTCCTCTGTCATCCCCTTCTCCTCTTGCCTTCACACTTTCCCAACATCAGCGTTTTTTCCAGAGAGTCTTCTCTTCTCATAAGATGGCCAAAGTATTGGAGCCTCAGCTTCAGGATCTGTCCTTCCAGTGAGCACTGAGGGTTGATTTCCTTCAGAATGGATAGGTTTGTTCTCCTTGCAGTCCAGGGGACTCTCAAAGGTCTCCTCTAGCACAACAGTTCAAAAGCATCAATTCTTTGGTGGTCAGCCTTCTTTATAGTCTAGCTCTCACTTCCATACATTGCTACTGAAACAACCATAGCTTTGACTATGCAGACCTTTGTCGGCAAGGTGATGTCTCTGCTTTTTAAGATGCTGTCTAGGTTTGTCATCACTTTCCTCCCAAGAAGCAGGCATCTTTTCATTTTGTGGCTGCTGTCCCCATCTGCAGTGATCGTGGAGCCCAAGAAAGTAAAATCTGTCACTACCTCCATATCTTCCCCTTCTATTTGCCAGGAGGTGATGGGACCAGTGGCCATGATCTTAGTTTTTTTTATGTTGAGCTTCAGACCATTTTTTGCACTCTCCTCTTTCACCCTCATTAAGAAGTTCCTTAATTCCTCCTCACCTTCTGCCATCAGAGTGGTATCATCTGCATATCTGAGGTTATTGATATTTCTTCCGGCAGTCTTACCTCCAGCTTGGGATTCATCCAGTCCAGCCTTTCGCATGATGTATTCTGCATATAAGTTAAATAAGCCGGGGAACACTATACAGCCTTGTCGTACTCCTTTCCCAATTTTGAACCAATCAGTTGTTCCATATCCAGTTCTAACTGTTGTTTCCTGTCCCACATATAGATTTCTGAGGAGATAGATAAGGTGGTCAGGCACTCCCATTTCTTTAAGAACTTGCCATAGTTTGCTGTGGTCCACACAGTCAAAGGCTTTTGTGTAGTCAATGAAGCAGAAGTAAATGTTTTTCTGAAACACTCTGGCTTTCTCCATAATCCAGTGCATGTTAGCAATTTGATCTCTAGTTCCTCTGCCCCTTTGGAATCCAGCTTGTACTTCTGAGAGTTCTTGATCCGCATACTGCTGAAGCCTGCCTTGTAGGATTTTGAGCATAACCTTGCTAGCGTGTGAAATGAGTGCAATTGCACTGCCCTTCTTTGGGATTAGGATGTAGACTGATCTTTTCCAATCCTCTAGCTACTGCTGAGTTTTTCAAACTTGCTGGCATATTGAGTGTAGCACCTTAACAGCGTCATCATTTAAGATTTTAAGTTTATCCACTGGAATGCCATCACCTCCACTGGCCTTGTTGTTAGCCATGCTTTCTAAGGCCCACTTGACTTCACTGTCCAGGATGCCTGGCTCAAGGTCAGCAGCCACACTATCTGGGTTGTCCAGGACATCCAGATCTTTCTGATATAATTCCTCTGTCTATTCTTGCCACCTCTTCTTGATGTCTTCTGCTTCTGTGAGGTCCCTATAATTTTTGTCCTTTATCATGTCCATCTTTGCACAAAATGTTCCTTTAATATCTCCAATTTTCTTGACCAGATCTCTGTTTTTTCCCTTTCTATTATTTTTCTCTATTTCTTTGCACTGTTCATTTAAGAAGGCCCTCTTGTCTCTCCTTGCTATTCTTTGGAAGTCAGCATTCAATATTCTGTAACTTTCCCTATCTCCCTTGCATTTTGTTTCCCTTCTCTTCCTCTGCTATTTGTAAGGCCTCGTTGGACAGCCACTTTGCTTTCTTTCATTTCCTTTTCTTTGGGATGGTTTTTGTTGCTGCTTCCTATACAATGTTATGAGCCTCCATCCATAGTTCTTCAGGCACTCTGTCCACCAAATCTAGTTCCTTAAATCTGTTCTTCACTTCCACTGTGTATTCATAAGGGATTTGGTTTAGATTATACCTGACTAGCCCAATGGTTTTTTCTACTCTCTTCAATTTAAGCTTGAGTTTTGCTCTAAGAAGCTGATGATCAGAGCCACAATCGGCTCCAGGTCTTGTTTTTGCTGACTGTATAGACCTTCACCATCTTTGGCTGCAGAGAACATAATCAGTCTGATTTCGGTATTGCCCATCTGGTGATGTCCATGTGTAGAGTCGCCTCTTGTGTTGTTGGAAAAGAGTGTTTGTGATGACCAGCTTGTTCTCTTGACAAAATTCTATTAGCCTTTGCCCTGCTTCGTTCTGAACTCCAAGGCCAAACTTTCCTGTTGTTCCTTTTATCTCTTGACTCCCTACTTTAGCATTCCAGTCCTGACTTAGTCTACACTATATATGTCTTCAGGGCAATCCTATTTACAGCACAGTCCACAAGTATTTAAAAGTGTTTTTAAATTTGCTTTTAACCCACATTGAGCAATATTCTAATACAAGCTAAATTTAAAATAATACATTGGTTTAAAAATAATATTTGCATGCTAAAATCCAGATGTGATAAGGCTTTAGATATTTCCTAATTCCTGAGCCTGTTTTACTGACTGGACATGATCCTCGTCACTCTGATTTTGCTTCTGCTTATCAATTCCATCAGTTTCAATCAAAAGGAAAGGCTTTATTTTTCCTCAGGGTAACTGAGGGTGAATGATTCTAACTTTGTCTTAATGGCTAAACCAGGGCTAGAGATTTACTTCTCCAAAGACTCACACTCATCTGATGGCTTCACAAGATATTCAGCACTTGGGTCACTAAATTGCATGCCGAAGTCCTAACAATGATACCCAGACCATGATTAATGAAACACCTTCTATTTTCCTATTAAGCGCTTTGTACGTGCGTTTTGGGTACTGTGCAATGGACATCAAGCTAAAGGTGTAGGGTTTAAAGAGTTAACCACATTTGCTGACCACGAAGCCTTGCTTTCAAGTGGATTAAAGGAACCTGGTTTAAATCCACCAGAGCAGGGGAGCTTGAGAGCTGAGCTGCGAATCCAGATGGCATTCCAGCATTAATTAAGCCTGTTACGAAGAAATAAAATTTGAAAGACATGACGCGGTGAGCTAAGATGGTCGTTTTAATCCAGGTTTTACTGTTTAATTTTCTTGGCGGCTATGGTTTCCAGTCAGATACTCCATGTTATTTACACTTCATAGAAGTGTTTAGCCAATTCTCCTTTTATGGTAGCATTTAAAATACTGCAGAAAGGCACCATTTATGAGTGCCATATGTACATATGTAGCTGCCTTATATCAAGCTAGATCATTGATACATTTAATCCAGTATTGTCTACTCTCTAGGATTTTAAATAGAGGTTTCTCATAATCATCTGCTTAATTAAAGGTGCTGTGCATTGAACTCATGACCTTCTGCATGCAAAGCATGTGATCTACTGCTAAGCTATTTCATGGTCCTCTCTTTAATTTGAGTTATATTTTGTGCCCTGCATAATGACTGCTATAATGATCTGAACCTACTTGAGTTCATCCATACACAGGATTCTATCTCCTTCTCCTTTTCTTTTCTTTATTTTATTTTTGCAAAATGACAAGTAATTTGTGTACAAAACTGTGGCCAGGGTCTTATCGGTTAGTTATGCTGGCATAAATGCAGTGACATACATTGCAATGGCAAATTTTACTAGTTAATGAGTTGCTACTTGTATGAATGGCACACAGTGAGGGATACAAACAATGAGTTGTTCAGTGGTAGCCATTAACCACAGTGATGTATGCCATTGCATTTGTGTCAGTGTAGCTCAATGGTTTAGGTATCAGGCTAAGAGTCCAGAGGTTGGGAGTTTGATTCCCCTCTGTGCTTCCTGGGAGAAGAGCCAGTCTATGTGACCTTGGGCTAGTTGCACAGGTTGGCTTAACTACTACTCTTACTAGAAGAAACATTTGTTAGTGAACCAGTCTAGGAAAAAAAGTTGTGCATGTCCTCACCCATCCTGTCCTAGCTGATGCTTTTCATTTTGTTTTACTATTGAGCTAGTTGGTGACCAGAGTTCTTCATCGTGGTCTTCTGTGAATGCACACAAAGGGTTAATACCAGCGCCAGTGTTGGGCCTCTCGGAACATTTTCTAGCTGCAAGAGAAAAGTAACAATGTTTAGGACTACCCCTACTGCGCACGCCCAGCCTAACCGTCCCTCAGTTCCATTTTTCCGCCTAGCGGTTTGGAGCCTCTCGTCTTAGCTGCGTTTATTGCGATCTATTTGATTCTTTGGTTTTGACCTAAGCTTCGCTCACGGACTACCCTAGCGCTTTTTCCCTTCAACTTGACGACTCGGTGTATTTTTTGGCTTTACTCGGACTGATTTCGGACTGCTCTGCCTTATCCCTTGGACTTGTCGTTTCGGTTTGCTTACCGCCCTATGTCCCCTTCCGGGCCATTCGGCAGGTGTGTGGTGTGCGACCGCAAAATTCCCCACCAGGACGGCCACGATACTTGCCTGTATTGTTTGGGGGAATCGCACAATCCCAAAACTTGCCCACACTGCAAAGCCTTCACTAAAGCCGCTCTTAAGGCTCGCCAGCAGCGCCTTAAACTTCATCTGTGGGAGTCAACGTTGTCTTCCACGGCGCCCTCGGAGGGGGAAATGGCTTCCACTTCTCGAGCAGCTCCTGTTCAGTCGGTCGTCTCTAAAGTTTCCAAAATGTCGAAGAAATCCGCGTCGTTGAAATCGGCCGTTCCCGCTTCGAACCCCGAGCCTCCGGCTCCGAAAACTAAGCCGTCGAAGTCATCCAAAGCGAAGGCGTCCGCCCAGCTTAAAATGACATCCATTCGACTTTCTCCGAGCTCGGGTTCCATTCCATCACCAATTCTTGAGGAGTTGTCGAGACGCTTCGAGGCCTCGTCCGAGGCACCGGCTCCTCCTCCGGCTCGACGTACTGAAGTCATACCACCATCGGGAATGTCTTCCCCGACGCCGAGCCAGTTAGTTGGTGTCACTACTGGTCTTGCTTCCGCCCCACATAGCCCTTTTCCTGCGGGCCAGGGGTCGCCTCCCGTGTCGATCTCGTCCGTGCACTCGGACTCGAGATCTCCTCGAGAGAAGGTACCTCGATCACCTGTGCGTTCCAGGTCGAAATCTCCTCGAGGCAAACGTTCCCGCACGGAGAAGCATCGCTCCCCGAGTCGGTCCCCTTCCTCCGGCCGCTCGAGGTCGAAGTCTCCTCGACGGAAACGGTCGAAGAAGAGACATCGAGCTTCCACTCAGTCCGACTCTTCCCATCGTTCGGACTCGAAATCCTCTAAGCGCAAACGCTCTAAGAAGAAGCGCCGCTCCCATCGACGTCGTAGCAAGCATCGACGTCGTTCCTCTTCTTCTTGCTCGGCGGATTCCGACCACGCTAAGCGTCGTAAGCGCCATCGACGCCGACGCGACCGTTCGAGGTCTCTTTCTTCGTCTTCGACGTCCGCATCTCGAGACCGGTACCGCAAAAAGATCCGGTACATCTACTTGTCTTCTTCCTCGGAGTCGAACCGACCTCGACATCGACGCCGAGCTATTCGAGCCGGGGAACGGCCTCCTACGATACCTGTTGCCCCTCCACCGCAACCGGTTCCTTCCACCTCGGCGCCGACTGCGGTCCCTATTCGACCCCCGACAGCGCAGGTCGGCATCGAGAAACCCCCTCCAAAAAAGAAGAGGGATGTCTTCTCCTCTGATCCAGATGAGGTGTCCACGGAGCAGTCTTCTGACTCCGATCAGGAACAACCCCCACCCATGCCACCGCACGATTTACCCCTGGGTGATCTGGTGCTTTCAGATACAGGTGATCCTCACGCCCCTTCTCCATCTGAGGATTTTTCTTCCTATTCTCAGATGATGTCCAGACTTGCCAAGACTCTAAAACTGGACTTGAATCTCCCTTCGCCTCCGGGTGAGGACTTGTTCTTCGGGGACATCAAGAAGGACAGTACCGCTCCCCCCAGTATAGCCTTTGTGCCTGTGGTTATGGAGGCCATTAAGGAGTTCTGGGCTCAGCCTGCGACTACACCTAATGTCCCTCGTCGCACAGAGCACTTCTACAAGATTCATGGGGCTGATACTCACTTTTTACTCAAGCACCCCATTCCGAACTCACTCATTGTTGAAACACAAACAGCTATGGCTCAAGCTTTTGCCAGGGCTAAAAATGATACCTGAAGACACCCGGCAAGCTTTCCTTAACTCATATGAGGAAGCTCAGACGGTATCCAAGTATGAACGTCTTTCCATCAGACATGCAGCAGAGATCTCTGCCAGAGTTCTCATGTCTGCCATCTCTATCCGGCGCCACGCTTGGCTCCGTTCTGCAGACATAATGGAGGACGTCAAGTCAAAGGTTGAAAGCCTCGCCTTCGACGCTACCGGGCTGTTCAACGAAAAGACCGACTCCCATTTAGAAGACCTTCACAAGGCTAAGAGGACTGCCAAGTCCTATTCTGTTCAGACTCAATCTAGACAGCGACGCCCCCAATGGCGTAAATCTTATGGTCAATATCAATCTTCTCAACAGTACCGCCCTTACAAACACCTACCTCAGCAGCGCTCTGGCCAGTCCTCTTCTTCTGTCCAGGGCTATCAAGGATACCGGCCTCGTCCGCCCCATCGCCGCCAACCCTTTAAGCCACCTGGCAGGAAACAAAAACAGTATCTTTGACTTTCGGCCCCCCATTTTTACCCGTTCACCTCCTGCCACCCGTCTTCAACCATTTCTCCACAACTGGTCTGCCATCACAACCGACGCTTGGGCTCTAAAAATTATTCAGCACGGTTACCAGCTGGAATTTATAAGATCTCCTCCGCTCGGGTTCATAAATCATTCCCCATTCGACTCCTCGCTCGAAGAAGAAATATTATCTCTATTACAAAAAGATGCCATCTCTACAGTACCACCCCGCGACATACACTGCGGTTTTTACTCCCGCTACTTTGCGGTGTCAAAAAGAGGAGGAGGCATAAGGCCCATCCTCGATCTAAGACTCCTAAACACTTACCTGCGACCCAGACGTTTTCGGATGCTCACCTTAGAGTCCATCATGCACCTGCTGAAGAAAAACAATTGGTTCGTCCTCATAGATCTAAAGGACGCATACTTTCACGTCACTATCCACCCCGACCACCGCAAGTTTCTTCGGTTCATCTTTCAGGACACAATCTACGAATTCCAGGCCCTGCCATTCGGCCTGTCCACAGCTCCCCGGACCTTCACCAAGGTCATGGCCCCAGTGGCAGCTTACCTTCGTCTCAGGGGCATCCACGTTTACCCTTACCTGGACGATTGGCTCGTAGTCTCCACCTCACGAAACCGATCTCTGAAGGACACAAAATTTATCCTGTATCTCCTTCACAATCTCGGTCTCACTGTCAACAAACAGAAGTCTCAGCTCATCCCCTCCAAAACAGTTCAATACATAGGGGTCTGTTTGGACGCCGTAAAGGGTCGAGTCTTTCTCCCCCCAGAGAGGGTACGCAAGATTCAACGAGCCATCAGGAAATTTCTTCCCCGTGCTCGGGTGACAGCCCATCACGCCCAACACTTTCTCGGCCTGATGTCTTCTACAACACCGGCGCTAGCTCACGCTCGCCTCAAACTCCGGTCGCTCCAATCATGGTTCCTCACCCTTTTCGACCCTATGATGGACAGCCAGAGGAAGCGCCTTCGTGTCACCCCGGAGCTCACCAGACAGCTCCAGTGGTGGATGTACACACCCCATCTCACGGTTGGCCGGCCCTTTCGTCCACTCCGTCTTACCGTTCAGGTCACAACGGACGCCAGTCCGTCCGGCTGGGGGGCGCACTGCGGCCGTCACACCATTCACGCCCTCTGGACACCACAGGAAGCCATGTTCCACATCAATCACCTGGAACTGCTTGCAGTTATCAAGGCCTTCAGGTCCTTCCTTCCTCTGCTACGCGGCCGCGGAGTTCAGCTGGTGACGGACAACACTACCACAATGCACTATGTCAACAAGCAGGGAGGAACCCGCTCTCATTCACTCCTGTATCTCTCCATCCTCCTTTGGGAGTGGTGTTACCGTCATCATATCTACCCGGTGGCCATCCATGTAGCCACAGAGGACAACACAGTTGCGGACACTCTGAGCAGGCTTCAACATCAGACACACGAATGGGAGTTGAACCCTCTGGTCTTCCAGGACCTTTGCCGCCAATGGGGGACCCCAGTGCTGGACTTGTTCGCATCCCCTCACAACGCGAAATGCTCCCGGTACGCGTCCCGGGCAGGTCTCGGTCTCCACTCGCTCGGCGACGCATTCATGATCCCCTGGAACCAGGGTCTCTTGTACATATTTCCACCAATTCCGTTGATACAGAGGTCCCTGATCAAACTCCAACGCTCAATGACTCCGGCCATTTTCATTGCACCTTTTTGGCCTCGCCAAGTGTGGTTCCCCACTCTAGTCAGCATGGCTGTGGACTCCGTAACCCTTCCGTTGTGGCCGGACCTGCTGACCCAGGAAGCAGGCAAAGTCCTTCACCCCGACCTCGACACGCTCCATCTGACGGCGTGGAGGATCGTCCAGAAATCCAAGAGGTCTTGACCAACGCCATCAAGCCATCCACGTCTCGCTTGTATGCCTACAAGTGGAAAAGCTTTTTGAAATTTACCCAGCAGAGGGATCTCGTCTCCTCCCCTGTATCTCTTTCTACGCTTCTGCAGTATCTTCGTTACCTGTTTGATTTCCACCTGTCTGTCTCTACTATCAAGGTGTACCTTGCTGCGGTTGTCTTCTTCCAGCCCAGAGCTTCTCCCTCTTTCCGCTTTTTCTCCCATCCTACCGTCAGGATGTTTTTGAGGGGTCTCTCTAACCTCCGACCTCCCGTTCGTCCTCCACTCCCTCAGTGGTCCCTCCACTTGGTTCTGCATGCCCTATCCAGACCCCCATTTGAACCCATGGCTACCTGTGACCTCAAGATGCTTTCTTTAAAAACGCTGTTCCTAGTGGCTATCACCTCTGCTCGTCGAGCTAGCGAGTTGGCAGCTCTCCGCCATGACCAACCTTTTCTTCAATTCTTTAAGGACAAGGTTATGCTTTACCTGGACATGTCTTTTCTTCCGAAGGTGGTCTCCGACTTCTACGTCAATCAGCCACTTATTCTGCCAACCTTGTTTCCGTCTCCGGCTACTGATGTTGAACGCATGCTCCACATGCTCGATGTTCGACGATCCTTAGCTTTTTATGTGTCCAGGACCAACGACTTTCGCCTGGCCAACAGACTCTTTCTTTGTTACTTTGGCCCAAAGAAGGGCTGCCCGGCCTCGCCGTCCACACTCTCTCGGTGGCTCGTATCTACCATCGCCCTTGCCTACGAGCTCAACCACAGAGATCCTCCACAGGGACTTAAAGCCCATTCCACCCGGGCTGTTGCCTCATCGACTGCCTTACTCCGTGGCGTTGACCTGCCCGACATCTGCCGGTCCGCTACATGGTCCAATGCCTCTACCTTCATAACCCACTACAGATTGGACGTGAGGGCAAAAGAGGAGACCAGATTCGGGAGGGCAGTGCTAGCATCGGCTCTTCAGTGACAGCCCACCATCCGGTTAGTAAGCGTGCTAATCACCCTTTGTGTGCATTCACAGAAGACCACGATGAAGAAAGAAAGGTTACTTACCTGTAACGATGGTTCTTCAAGTGGTCATTCTGTGAATTCACACAATCCCGCCCGGCCTCCCCTCTGTCTGTCTGTCACTGGCATCTCTATGACTCGAGGGCCTATGGCGGACAAATGGAACTGAGGGACGGTTAGGCTGGGCGTGCGCAGTAGGGGTAGTCCTAAACATTGTTACTTTTCTCTTGCAGCTAGAAAATGTTCCGAGAGGCCCAACGCTGGCGCTGGTATTAACCCTTTGTGTGAATTCACAGAATGACCACTTGAAGAACCATCGTTACAGGTAAGTAACCTTTCTTTCTATAAGTTATCTAGAAAGGTACTTTCCCCATTAGCAATGTATATAATAGAACTCCCTCCAAAAATATATTTCATCTAAATCTGCCAGTTTTTTAGAAGAATATAAGTTTGACAGAAGAATATAACCTATTTCTTCCATTTCCCCTGATCCAGAATGACACTTCAGTTCTGCTTGAAGCAGTGCAACTTGCAAGGTTAACAGGGTGGATCATTACACCCTTAAAATATGGTATCACTAGTTCTGGAGACTTGTCAGGGTTTCCTGTGCTTCCTCAAAGCTCTAGTGTAACACCTCCATTGTAGCCAATCCTCCAGTTATCCATAACTGATGCAGTTTGAATGGTGCCTAATAAATTATTAAAAACAAATAGGGTATATTCCAGTTTTACATGACCCTGTCTACTTTCAGCATTGTTGAGCAGCACAGTTGCTACAGATTTTTAAATGGAATGTGCTCTGAAAACAACATACTGTATTATCTCAGATTTGGGAAGGTCTGAAAGCTGTTGAAAGACTGTGGTAAATAAAATGAGAGGCTATTCCCAGTCTGTTTATTTAGGGATTTTTGTCTTTTCAATTAGCTACAGATACAAATGATGTCCCCAACCCAACTCCCAGAGTTCTGTAAACCTTGGCTTGAGAACCATCACTTTGGTTCCAAAATCTAAAAAAGATTTCAGTTTTTTTATTGCAAGCAAAGCATAGTATTTCATTTCAGTATTTGAATTTATTCAAATAAAGCCCTGAAATAGTTTTCATATGGATGGTTTTGGCTACTGGTGTTTGAGGTATGAGATGATGGCAACTCCCTGCATTACTAATTGGTTCTAAATGAGACTTTGTTTTATCGGTTTAAGGAAGCAGATCCTTGGCTTTCTTTTCAAGTTTTTTCCCCATTCAGTTAACATTTGCTTTGTAGGGTTTTTTTTCTTGGTATGCTCTGAAAGCCAAAAAATGTAGTTAATTGTGTCTAATACCATATGCTTCAAGGCTGATGGACTGATGGTTGTCGACTATAGGTTCTCTGTCATGGAGATTTATTGATTCAGTGAAGCTTGTAAAGAGGAGGATGTTGGCAGTGTGCCAGTGTGGCTCAGGCTAGGCACAGTACCTCTGGAGATGTGTAGAATAAATGGCTAGATCCTTCTTCATGAGAGTGGACCCCTGTTCACAGCAACATCGGAGAAGTTTTTGTTTACACCAAAACAACTCTCACATTTTGCCTAATAATAACCTATGTTGGTTGTGAAAAAATGAGTCATTTTAAATATTTAATCACTCTTTAAATATCTTATTCCTCATCCACTGTGTTCATGAATTAATGGTTACATCAGCAAAAGAGAATTCTGGTGCTGATGGGGGTGAAGAAATTCTTGAAGGGCAGCTATTGGGTAACAGTAGCTGCTACCCAGCTATTGGGAGGTGCCAGAGGCAAAGAATCTTTTGTAGACAATGGCAGTTACTCTCAAGTTAACACTTATTGGAACTTTGCAGAAGAAAGCAATGATAAGCCAGTTTTGAATACTTTTATCTTGAAAACCTTATGATGAGAGAATCCAAAACGAAACAAGAGATAGTGCTGAAAGATGAGAGTTTCAGATGGCACTCAGTCATCTGCTGGGGAATAGCTAAGGATGATGATGAGTGCACTGTTACTGATGAAGCAAATGAAAAAACTGAAAGGTTGACTATCTGTTGATGTGCACAGTCACAAAAGGAAAGTCTAGTCTAGTGTTGTCCAATACATATAACTGGAATATGGAGTGTTAGTAGTATCAATTAAGTTAAGTTTGAAATTATAAAATCAGAAATGGAATGTTTAAACATGGACTTGATTAGAGTATTTACAATCTGGTTATTACATTTTTAATTTTTTTAAAAAAAAAATAGAAACAACAAGCACAGAAGAAATGCCATGGTTGTACTCCTGGAGCAAGATGTAGGACAAGCAGTTAGAGGCTATAGTGCAAATTCTGACCAAAAATATCAGTTAGACTTCATGGAAAGCCTATTTACATACGCATCATTCAAGTCTATATTCCAAATGCAGATGCTGAAGAAGAAATTGAAAGCATTTAAGCAGGAGAAAACTGATCATGCACCAAAACAAAATATGCAAACAATTATGGGTGAACGGAATGCAAAAGTAGGAAATAAAGCAGAAGCAAACATTAGGGCATTTGGTGTAAGAATCAGAAATGAAACAAGAGAGTGATTTAGTATAGAATTTTGTGAAGCCAGCAACATGCTTCAGGCAGCTAAACCAACAATTGTACATGTGGTTGTCACCAAATTGCCAGTATAGAAACAAAATTGACTATATAATTGGGAAAACATGGTGGAGAAGCTCTCTTGCTGCAGAAGCAAAGAAGGACTGTGGTACAGATTATGAGCTGTAAATATAAAAAATTAGGAAAAAGCTAAAGAGAAACAAAAACAATCAGTGCCATAGCATCATTTTAAAAACATTCTGTAATTAGTTGCATTTTTAAATCTTGAGATTTCCTTCAGTCTTTCACTTCTCACATGAGATCTCTTAAGTTTTTGGATGAAGACCTCAGGCCTGTTCTCCCTCAAAGAAGTCCAGGTGCTGAGTATTAAGCAGGTAAAGTGTAAGGCATTGAGATGCTTCCTCCAGCCTGCTTGAGGGAATGTCTTCTGTCAAATACAGATATGCTACTTGTTCTTCATTTTCAAGTTGTAGCCATAATTATGGTCATGAAATAGAGAAAAGTATGAACCAACCCCCTGCAACTGTGTATAGCAGCCCAAACTAAAAGTTCACTACACATCTAATGCTTCAGATTGCAGCATGTACAGAAGAGAAGATAGGGCTACACAGCTTTTGTAGTTTGGAACTTTTTACAAATTCTGCTTTGTGGTGAACTTCAACTATATGTTTTCCTTCCACTTAGCCTTTAATAATAGATGCTCTAACTGTCACCACTTTTGTTTTCTGCCAGGAAACTGTTGTCGTAAAATGCAGCCGTTCTGGTCATGCTTTGATAAACAAGATGTTCCAGTATGGAAGGTGGGTGGTCTTGACAACTGTTGTCCTTTGGTTTGTTTGTTTTTAGATCAAATTTGTAATGAGAGTTGATTATGGGTCTCTTACCATTCCAAGGAACCCCAAAATTTTATTGGTTCCTCAAGACTTACATTTATGAAACGAAATAGGTTTCAAAGCTCCTTCTGAGGGAAAAATAAATTTGCTTATTCCTCTCAATTAGAGATTTGTCTAGCCAATTTTTTGTGTTTTTGGAGAATTTAGGGCTTGATTTTTAAACACACATTTCTCTCCAGGGGTAAATCTTTTCTTTTCATAATGTCCTCCTTCACAAACAATTTGTAGTATGTGAGTTATTCCCCCTGAGAGTGGTCCTATGCCCTAGGAGACAGTGGCCACATGAGAAGAATTGGGGGAACAGCCTAATTCCAGAGTTGAACTGAGTGGCCATAGTTAGGGGGTGGGGGGGCTGAAAAACAAAGACACAAATCATTTATTTATTTATTTATTTATTTATTTATTTATTTATTTATTTATTTAATTAATTAATTAATTAATTAATTAATTAATATGCCGCCCACACTACCCAAAGGTCTCTGGGTGGCTTACAGCATCCAAAATACAACAAAGATATGCAACAATTAAAATACAATTAAAATATATATAAAATTGCCATCGGACCCACAGCTAATATTATTTCAGTTAAAAGCCTTCTGGAACAGGAATACCTGTCCTTTCCTTTAATTTGTTCAGTCCTTCTTTCTAAACAAAATGCTCATGCTACTGCAAAAAATTAATCATAAACAGTCCTTTAAAAAGCTATTAGCTTAGCTCTTCCACTGTATCTCTAGGATCAGCAGAATAAGGTTCTAGTGTATATCCAAATGGGAGCAGAAAAATGTACTTGTACTTCCATATGCAAGCTAGACAGTATTTGAATCAAAAGTAAAGGAAGTTTCTAGTTCTCTAAATTTTAACACAGAAAATCACTGCCAGATCAAAATGCTAAAGTCTTTATAGGAAACTCCAGATGTGTGGCAGTGTATGTTTGGATAGATCACAATGAGGGTTAAAATGGTAAATTCCATCAAAGAATGCAGCTCTTGGAAGTGTTTTTTTCAGTGTCCTTTCACAATATATACTTACAAACAGTAGACCATATGGTTCTTATGAACTTCCAGTGTTTATATATATATTTTTGCAGATAAATGGAACCAATAAATGTCAAAATACTTGATTCTATTTCAGACAGAAAATAAATCTGCAACTTTTTCAGATTTTAAATATCTTGTTGCTAGTGCAATAGTCAAGAAATGTGGGAGGGGAAGGGATTTTAATTTTCATGATGCAAATAGCATCAAAAAACTAGGTAGTTGAAGTGAACGTGCCATTTTGAATAAATTTCTTGTGATTGTTTTTTCTTTTATTATCTAATGCTAGAAAAAGATATGCCCATTTATATCCCATCTCAGCACCAGCCAGCCAGATCCTTAACATAGCAAAGTTTTTTACAACTCTCCAATACTATTTACAGGCATCTCTTACCAATGTAAGATTTGATGTTTGTCCTGCCTTTCTCTTGAGCCAAGGTGGCTTACAAACATGTTATTTACTGATGGAAAATAGCTATGATTTTTAAAATGGGAAATCTTCCTTGTTACATGTGATGTTACTAGCAAAGCTAGACTCTTGGCTGGTTTCATTACCTTAGGCAGCTACCCAATAGTGGGATTTTTTTTCTCTTGAGATTCCTCCTACAAGTCACTGCATGGTGAGATCCACATGAACTATGTTCATGAGAAAACCCAAACACGTTTTAAGATCATAGGCCTGTGAATCTCTTAGATTGTTATTGTCCATGGTCAGAACACATAATGGAGACTAGAGTTTGATTTATTGTGTGTTAACTGAAGGGGACAGGGAAGAAAAGGCACAGAAATAGTAATGCATACCCCCATGGAGGGCAGTCTGGATACTGATGAGCTTATTACAAAGGAGCATTAGCAGTGATCTTATTACACAAAAGTAATTATCCTGTTCCATTTTAAAGGTGTTGCTGGCCCACCCTCAATTGACAGGCTATCAGGTGACATACAACTGGTGGGATCATATATATTCAAAGAATTGATAATGATTTGACTATATAAAAGCAATTTAATATATATATATATTTTAAACAACTCAGTGCAGTTTTGTATCTTACATCAAGAATTGACATTACTGATCCCTGCAATTGCCTAAATCATTGCACAAATACAATCTGGGACATAACAATGATTATTAACCTTGAACTTCATAAGATTTAAAGTTTCTTCCAGAATCTCAAAAGGCAGTAAACACCACAGAACACATGTCAAAAAATGAAGTTAGTCCAAGTAAAATATTTCTTTGTGCTGACAGTAAAATAAAAACAGTAAGGATAAAAATGGTGAGTGCTCGAACACTGGAGGCATTCAAGAAAAACTTAGATAATCACCTGGCAGATATGCTTTGATTGTATTCCTGCATTGAGCACTGGTTGGACTTGATAGCCTTGTAGGCCTCTTCCAACTTCACTTTCCTATGATCCTATGGATTTTTGGTTTCCTTTCCAGACTCCTTGCATAGTCCTGGGTCCATAGTTAACATAGCACGTGGTGCCCGGAGGGAAGGCCTGTCTGAATAGCCAGATCTTCAGTTGGCTTTTGAAACTGCCCAGCGAAGGGGCCAAAGGATCTTGGAGGGGAGGTTGTTCCACAGACGGGGAGCCACTGCCGAGAAGGCCCGGTTTCTTGTTTTTTCTTTCCGGACCTCCCTCGGTGTTAGGCTCCTCAGTTGCCCCTCTTGGCTCAAACGAGTGATACGATTAGATCTAGGTGGGAGGAGGTGTTCCGCCAAGTATCAAGATCCTAAACCATTTAGGGCTTTGTATATAATCATTAAAACTTTGAAATCGATGCGGAAGTGAACGGGCAGCCAATACAAGGCGGCCAGAGTGGGAGTGATATGTTGATGTTTTCTTACCCCGCTGAGAAGTCTGGCCGCCACATTCTGCACCATTGGAAGCTTTTGCATCAATCTCAAAGGCAGAACTTCACAATTGAGGCTCCACAGAGCCGAATCCTTCTCCCCAAGCTGGACTCTCTGAGGGCGGTCCCCCAAGAAGGATTGGAGCCAGGCAAACGCCAGGCCACCAATTCCCAGCTCAGAGAGCCTCCTCAGGAGGATACTGTGGTCGACGGTATCAAAGGCAGCTGAGATATCAAGGAGGACCAGCAGAGATGTTTTACCTCTGTCGGCCTCCCTCATAGGACATGTTATCTCTCCACTCAGCTGTACTGGTACCGAGTCTATTTCTGGGCCCCATCTAAAATATTGTTGTTGCTGTTTAATTATCTGCTCTAAATGTTTTTGGATCAAGTCACTTGAAAGACCACATCTTCCAATGGCTACATTTCAATTTGAGATGTTCAAAGCCACTTTCCCAGGTGCCCCATCTAAAATGATGAAGCAGGCAAGCACAAGTGAGAGAGCCTGTTTAGTGTATGCACTTCAGGTATGGAACATCCTTCTTATATAAGCCTTCCTGGTACCCTTTTGGTGTCATTTAAAAAAAAAAAATTCAGCCAGTCAAGATCTTTAACATTAGTCCTTCAAGTTGAACCTCTCAGTTTTAGTATATCTGTTTTAACTCTGAAGTTAAACTTCCATGAGTTTTGTTTTTTGTTGTTTATATCTATGTTATTATTGAAATTGTCTGATGCCTTAATTGTATTTTAAATGCCTGTATTTAATACAAATGATCCAGACAATTTTATCTTATGGACTGGCTCGTAAATGAATTTTAGATTAATTAATTTCAGATCTTAGTTAAAAGAGAACTGATTTGGGCCCCCACCTACTCCAATTAATATAAGTATCAATGTAGTATTCATTCTATGGTTAGACTTAGGGGAAGAAGAAATACTGCTTTGATAAGAGATGCTCTCTCCTTCTATCTTAAACCATGTGTTCAAGATTCCTTTTGTTACACCTGCATGTATCCAAAGCATTTATTTTGCTTCAGTATTATATTGTAAGAGCTATCAAGGATAAGAGATGACATTTGTTTTATTTGTTTCTTCTCCTTTTCAAAATTATGCTTTGACTATTTTCCCCTGAAGGAAAGTTGCGTGAAGCCCAGTCTCCATTTCTTTTCCTGGCATTTCTACAAACTCATTTCATCCAATAAAGTACATCTTAGCTTAGTCTGTGTCTCTAGAAATAGCTTAGATTTGAGGATGACCTGAGGGCTTGGCAGAGTACAGAAGAGTTGACATTCCTTAATTCTGGCTATTGAAACAGGGTTGTGACTCAACACTCCCTTTGTTTAATTTCCTGATGTTTAAATCAGCATCAGAGTTTGTATGAGTAATTCTTCTCCTCAGATCCTTGGGCTTTGCAGAAAAATAAGTATTGTTAAACCACCATAAAGATTTGAGTTAGACATGCTCCTCTTTACTTCTTTTTCCCCTCCTGGCCTTCCCCCCAACCTCTGCCATTTTTTGGGGGGGGGATTAAAAATGACTATTTATAAACCATTTCCTCCAAGCCTGGCAAAGTTCTGTTTGGGGTATGTGTCTCTTAGAACTCACTAAGCAGCATGGCCATAACCTTGGTGCCTAGAGTATTCTGGGAGCACTAACCAAAAAAAGTAACTTTTGTAAGCTTTACATTTTGCCCCAATGAATGAAAATACTGCATATTTTCCTTCCACAGAGTTTACAGTGCTTCTGATTCACAAATGACAGTGTTTGCAGATGTATCCCCTTTACTAACTTCTCTGCTGGATGGGTGAGTTGGAAGTCACAGCAAATATTTTTAATGGGATAACAACTCAAGATGAGTTATTTTTTTTTTCATTTAAAAGAGCACACGAAACCTATTTAAATTCTGTATTTTCTACAACAGTAAAAGGATGCTTGATTTTTCTGGAATAAACTAATACAGCTATCATTTTGCAAAGAGTAAATCTTGTGTCTCCCAAATAGGAATTAATATACCACCATTGCTTCTTTCTTTTAGTTGAGACTTTGGATAAGTTACTTTTTTAGATTATAGTTCCTAAAATCCCTCATCATATTTGGTAGGGGCATTTGAGAAGTATAAAAATTAACTTCCAAGGTCTGTTTCAGCTGTTGTGTCCCAAAGAAGGAAGGGGAGGTTGTTCACTGTTCTACCTCAAATTCAACTTACCCAGCTGGCTGCGTAAATAATAAAGCCCCAGTGCGCCAGCTGTAAAATGACCGGGAAGACATCTTCTCCCTTAAGACAGCTTCTGTTGGCACATTGCTATCTTGAGATTTTTTTTTCCCTGCAGACATTCAGGAAATGTTCTGTTGTTAGAAACTAAAGTATTCCATGCGTTTCTAGGATGCGCCATTTAAACAAAAGCAGATTTCTCTCTGAAAAAGATGAGCTCTTTATACCCGTCCATGGTTGTGATCATCTCTTTCTGTAAAATATGGAACAGACAGAACATTTTGACTTTGACTTACTAACAGTGTACAGTATAATGTGAGCCATTGACTGATTTCTCATGTTTCCTAAAGAGATAGTTATTTTAATTCAAGGGTGAGGAAACTGCCAGTCCACAGGCTCAAATCAATTTCAGATCAGTTCCCAGGGACTGCTTTCCAGTGGAGGCAGGGCTAAAGCAAAAAGCTGAGACCCAAAACACCAGGGTACAATTCATTAAACCTCTTATTCCTGTTAATGAAGTCTTAAGAGAAACATTGCAACCTTTTAACATAGGGGGAAAAGTTATGTAGAAAAGCTGGGAAATTCCAAATGAAGGTATCATGAGGAAAGCAGTGTGGCCTTCTAGGATACCTGAGAGCGTTGGATTTAGTCACTTAAAAGGTCTGAGGTTTTACACTTTGCTTTCGTTCATGCACTAAAAATTGTAGACTGAAAAAGCTGTGATTGCAACCTGTTATCATAAGACTTAGACATCTGCATTGGTACCCAATGCAACTATGTCTTCATTTGATTATTTATTAGTTATTTATATATTTATTTAAAATATTTGTATCGCACCTTCTCTTTCAAGGGGACTCAATGTATTTTGCAATGTTAAATAAACAAAATTAGAAACTAAAACGCAATAAATTTTTGCAATATTTAAAAAGAATTAAACAGATATTGAATTAGACATATGGAACTCTTGAAACCATTGAATGTTAGATCTTCAATCCCATGGTTAGTGTCCTGTTACTTTCTTGTATCTCTTCTTGAGATTTGAAAAAATTCATATATCTGTGCCCTTTCTTTGCCCTGTAATTTATACCATCAGCTTCTTTAGTTCTGTTGAAACAGCTCCAGGAGACATCCTACTTAGGAGGAATAAGGAATGGGCGACGTTTTCTGAGCATTATGCACTCTGTACTGCTCCATCCCATTGAAGAACTTTCCAGAAAGATAAAAGGGAGAAATTTAACCTTAACAAGCTTCGGTGTTTTTTTTTTAAGGAGCTTCAATTACTTTATATTTGTGTGGAATTGCTCAAGAATTAAAAATGCTGCCTTTTCCTCTCAAGATACTGTATTCATACTTTGATCAATAGCTAAGCTGCCTTTCTGATTTGCAGGTATAACGTGTGCATTATGGCTTATGGGCAGACTGGGAGTGGGAAGACCTACACAATGTTGGGTCCACAACCTGAAGATAGTTGCACTTTTCTTCTAGAAGATGAGTTAGAGTTAGGAATTATTCCTAGAGCCGCCGAAGAAGTATTCAGGTATTGATGACACTTCATGATAGCACTGAATAATTGATTAATTTGATTTATTGGGAAGTGTTACTACTTTGCTTTTTGTACAACGATGTTCAAAACAGGATACAACAGTTGCAGTCAAGGTGACATGAAGCAGGAAAAGCCTATAACAACTCACAGAAAATGTTAAAAAATCAGTGCATGTTGACTTTTTGAATTATTTTTAAAAATGTTTTTATGATTCATCTAAAAGAACCAAACTCCCCTCACTGGCCCATCTCAGCTAGCTACGTGTTCTGCAGTTCAGTGGTTCCCATCTTGGGATCCTAGATGGTCTTGGACTATACAGTGGTGCCTCGCTTAACGATGATAATTGGTTCCCAAAAAATCGCTTAAGCGATTTCATTGCTAAGCGAAACACGGTTTCCCATAGAAATGCATTGAAAACCAGATAATCCATTCCAATGGGAACAGATTGCCGTCCTTAAGCGAAAATCGCCATAGGAAACATCGCTAAGCGAAACACGGTTCCCCAATTGAAATGCATTGAAACCTATTCAATGCATCTCAATCGGGGGGAAAAATTACAACAAATTTAAAAAGAGTCGGAACAAAGTCAAATTAGTTTAACAAAGGGTTTATTAAGTGCACTTATGATTTCAAGCATAGTAAACATTTTAAACATTTTTAAACATTTAAAAAACAGCCAACATGAGGCTGTCAAAACCATCGTTAAGCAAAACAGGGGGACCCAAACTGTCATTGCTATGCGAAGCATGGTCCCAAACATTGCTATGCAAAAATCAACCATAGGAACCATCATTAAACGGAGCGCAAGATTGCTCCGAAAAAGTCATCGCTAAGCGATTTAATCGTTAAACGAAGCAATCGCTAAGCGAGGCACCACTGAAATTTTGAGAAGCCTTTACCAGCCGAGTCAGTTGTTAGGACTTTAAGGAGCTGTAGCTCAAGAACAAACATTTGATGCCC
The DNA here is from genome assembly GCF_051106095.1 of Pogona vitticeps. Taxonomy (NCBI): domain Eukaryota; kingdom Metazoa; phylum Chordata; class Lepidosauria; order Squamata; family Agamidae; genus Pogona; species Pogona vitticeps. The sequence goes on along the minus strand of NC_135783.1, from coordinate 63,836,008 downwards.
CAAGTTTGGAAATCTTTGTTCTGCATCTTAGCTCCACTGTGGTTGCCAGCACGATAGAAGTGGATGTCAGTCCTTTAAAGAAAGAAAGAAAAATCAATTATGTGGAACTTAATATTTCCTGTGACTTTTATTTCTGAATAATTGTGAAAGCCTATTCAGAAAATACCAATGTGGGCTTTTATTCCAGCTATCAATGTGCATATATGAAATCAATTAACAGTAAATTGTTGCTACTTGGTGTATAGAATTCTCATTTCATAGCATTTTTGACCATAGATTTCTGCACAAGCCAATCTTTGTTGCCGTGTTTGACATATTCTCTCCTCCCTCATTGTTCTTTGTAGTTTTCAATCAACGAATTGTACATTTACTGTACTATGTACTTCCTCCTCTTACAATTACAAAATTGTTCTTTGCGTTAGGGAGGGTGGACAGACTTTTTAAAAATTCAGATGCACACACAAGCAACTGTGTGTCTCTTTCAGTTACTGATTCAGACACTCTGCAATTTCAAATAGCAATAAGCTTACAAGATTAAAGACAGTGAAAATGGGACTATGTCAGTGAAAGCAAATGATAACTGAATTTGTGAACAAGTAATTTGAAAGATAGACTGTATTGTAAAAGTTAGATTGGATCCAGATATATGGTATTGATGGAAATAATAGCAGTTATACTGTACTGCAAACTGCTACATGCGAGCTAACAGAAGAATTAGTGCAATATATACTTAATTCAAGCCTATGGCTTGCAATGTGGAAAAGCTGTGGAAGAGATAGCATAATATGATGTACAGTACTGTAAAAATCACACCACAGCATTCCAGTTCTCTTAGAAAGATTTTCCACTAGGTCTAGAAGACTTCTTCTGTTTAAAGAATTATCCTTCCACCCAGAGAAAGGGACCTTCTGGATTCAAAACAGTATGCTGTGATCATAAAAATAAAACCTGCTATTTCTTTGGCATTGAGGTCAAACAAGTTAGGACAGAAACAAGTCTGTAGGTGCAAACTGCACGGTCTTCAAGCAATACATGCTGGTATTTGTTGTGAATGGATTGATTGCGACAGCTGTCAGACACCCTCCCCTAGGCCCTCAGTTTCTTGTTTCTGCCACCATTTGCAATTTTATATTGGATTATTAGATATGTTCTCTTTCCTGGTGTTTAATGTTGGTGCGTGTGTACGGGTTTGTGGTCAGTTGTTATTGTTTATGGTTGTGTGTTTTTTCCTTTCCAGTTTGTTCTAAACTGCTTAGATTAGTGCTTTGCACTTAAGTAAGCGATATATTTTTGTTGTTGTTTAGTCGTTGTGTCTGACTCTTCGTGACTCCATGGACCAGAGCACGCCAGGCTCTCCTGTCCTCCACTGCCTCCCGGAGTTGGGCCAAATTCATGTTGGTAGCTTCAATGACACTGTCCAACCATCTCGTCCTCTGTCGTCCCCTTCTCTTCTTGCTCTCACACTTTCCCAACATCAGGGTCTTTTCCAGGGAGTCTTCTCTTCTCCTGAGATGGCCAAAGTATAGATTTATGAAATAAATAAATGAATAAAACCTAGTTTATCACTTCAAGCAAGGGTGTTCCCTGTGAGACTGTGAATTCCCAAAATGACTTATGTGACTGAGTAAGATTTGAACTTGTGCCTATATACCTTTTCTGTCCCGTGTTGCATGCAGTTTACTTCTTGTATTCAAAATGCCAACTAATTATCCTTTGTAACAGATTCATCATAAGGTTTTTCTGTTGGGTGTCTTATGTAGAATTGGGAAATGAAAGTATTTTTGTCACATAATATGTTGGAGGCTTGTGGTACAGGATGGCTTTTTAACCTATGGAGCGGGTGCCTTAATTTTAATTAATACCTAGCCACATGATATGTTGCTGCAGATTCATAGTAAGATATTTACTTCCTGTCACACAAGAACTTGGAAATGTTAACTGTTTTGGACTGCAGCTCTCAGAACTCCTGACAAACAAGGAGAATTGTAGTCCTGAAGATACCAACCTTTTATGGTACCACTAAGCCTCTGGGGTACACATTTGAAGCAAGTATGTATGTGATGAAAATTACAGTGCACAGTTGCCATGCTGGGGAGATTTGCCTGCCATTCATTGGTGGCTGGTGTAATAGCACAATGCACTAAAACCTGAAGATCCCAATAGCAGCTTCCATCTGAACACTGGCCCATCATCATTCGGGATACACTGTATGACTTTAAAAAAGAATCAAAATATGAACCTTGCAGTCTTTTCAAATTCTGCTTTTCTCACAGATACCAACTTTGGGACAGAGAATTGATTCATTACCTTTTTCTAGGAGCCTATGAAACTGAATTGTGCAGTCAACATAATTGTCCCAGTATATCAGAGTCATAACTGTTGGAGCAGATTATTAAAAAGACCCAAATTTCTCTGAAGAGCAGTAAAGACTCTGGCTTATGGAATCTCGATATTTAGATAAGCACTTCAGTCTGTCTGTAATAGTCTACTGGATCACATACTCTGTTTATTTAAGTTTATGTTTCATCCTCTTAAGTGTTTCCCCCCCTACTTTCCCCCTTTTTCAGGCTTCTTTCAGAAAAGTCACCAGGAAGCCATTGGGTTGAGGTTTCTGTTGTAGAAGTGTATAATAATGAAGTATTTGATCTTCTGGCCAAAGACAACTCTGGAAGAACAAGTGGTGTCAAAAGAGAAATAATCACAAATAAGGAAGGAAAGAGTGATATCCCTCTTCTTACCTACGAGTGAGTACTCACTTGTGTCAGTGTCCATGTATTTTGGTGCAAAACGATGACAGAAGTATCATACAGTATGAGCAGTGAGGAGGAGTGTTCATTTTTAACACTGTTATTATTGTCACTCTTGAATTGGCCTTCTCAGCCACACTAGACGCTGTTCGAAGTCCTCTATTCAGAGCACGTTACCATAGTCTCTCGAGACTGAAGGATGCCTAATCTAATCTATCTTGCTTCTCATATTCACTTATGATGTGTTAACATTACCACAATGTGAATTTTATTAGATTATTATTTATTTTATCATTTTTGCACTTTAAACACTTCTGAATATGTCCTTCTTTTGTGTTACATTCCCAGGTAGTGGTTTATGGGGGCTTTAGGATGCGGGAAATCTCAGTCTGTTTGGCTACTAGGTGCAGGAGAGATGAAAGAGAACACATTTTAGTTTTGCCTACACTTGGGACCTTGTTGCAGCGGAAAGCAGAGGTGTGCAGACTTGTGTTTTGGAACTATATATCCCAGAATTCCCCAGGCAGAATGGCTACTGGCCATGCTCTTGCAGAATTTTGGGAAGTGTAATCCAGAAACACATATCTGCGTACTTCATGTCAAAAAGAGAAAAGATTTTTGGATTTTGTTACTGCTGCTTTGAAAACCATTTCATATGTTAAAATTCCACAGAAAACCATAAATGATTCTGTTCCCAATGGAAATTAAACCACTTGCTTCAACTCCTGTAGTCAGAATATAAATTGTTTCTCTTGTTGTTGGGGGTGGGAGATGGATGACTAGAAGTCAGACACAACAAGCCTTTTATTTCCTTCATAAACTATAATATGCTACACCCACGAAAGAGATAATTTAAGACAGTATTTTTGTCTGTGGGTTTCAGTAACATAAGCAAACCACTAGAGCTTTGTTTATATGGTTCTCTATTATTGCCAAAAACCATTTATTTAAAAATACACCAAATGCACTGGGGGTTTTCAAGCAAACTTAATTCTTTCTGTCTGTTTTTATATTCTGCACACATTTATCACCCCAGAGAATGGGGGGGACCATAGACAAATTGTGGAATTGGTCTTTCTAAAATCAGAGTTTGAATGGTTTGTAAGACTGCCATCCTAAAGAGAAGAGGGAGAATGGAAATGTCTTGTGGACATTTCCTTCTGGCTCTCTTGCCAGCCAGGCAGATATGTCCAGAGAGCTGATTCTTATATCTTTCTAATGCTTCATTATAGGAATTAGATTAGTTGTGCTCTGAGGAACATCTAAATTTCTCTTCATATCGAGGGCATAACTGGAGGCTGAGAGGGCTGTGGATCCAGCAGATCAAGGTCCCTTCCCTCATTCCTTGTCCACTCTTACTTCCATAAGACTGCCAGTTTTGTGTTCTCCAAGGTCAAGAGTTCCAACTTATTTATTGATTGATTTGATTTGATTTTTATACCACCCATCTGGCAGCCAAGGCCACTCTTGAACACCACATAAGCTTTTGCTATAGTTGAGAGGGATAGGAAGTAGGGGTCCAATATTAGATTTCATTCTTTAAGATTGAAGCAGCTTCCCTGAATGCTGACCTGGATGATAATGTTAACTTATGGTTAGAAGCAGCACTCCCCTGAGAGGAAAAATGCTGTTTATTATAGCACAAGCATATGCCATTCCACATGTTGCAAATTAGCTTGCTTTTGTTATGTTGTTAGTCACAAGGAGATAACTAGGGCTTCATTTGTATGTCTAATGTTTCTGGCATGTAGTTTTGAAGGAATTTTGTACCTGGAGGGAAAAGTTTGTGATAGCAAGAACAACATGCTTGTCTTAAGTTGTGATATGACCCACAATGTCATCAGAAATCTCAGAGGAGAATATTTGTTCTTTCCTTTAGCTCTTGAAATGTATCCCCAAGATCACAGGCTTGCAGCCTAAGACTTCCATATCTTCAGCTATTTGGAAAAGAAGTGTTTAGCGTTCAGTATAGCACCACCCATACCCACCAATTTTAGAACAGCAAGTGCATGACTTTCTTGGAAGAAGAATCGGATTTTGTAGAGTTTCCAAGTAAAGGCGTGGTACACAAATCAAATAAATAAATTTTGACTCTTGCTTTTCTACAGTCGAAACCCAGTTGCTTAGTGTGGTAAGTTGTACTAGAGTAGACCCATTGAATCCATCAGAATTAGGTGAGTTAACTCATTTGTAAGTTCAGTTGATTCCAATAGGTCTCCTCTAGTTGCTACTATTTTAGAGTAGCAAGTTGCAATTAGAGTAGGCCTATTGGGATCAATTGAACTTACAAAGGAGTTGACTCACCAAATCTTCACTGATTCTGTGGGCCTGTTTTAGTGCAATTTGTTACATTAAGCAACTGCACTGCCTTCTGCTGTACACTCTAATAAAGATTGCACTAAACTGAGACAGTAACCATTTTCAAATTCCTGTCATATCTTCTAATAGCATAGTTTGCAGAACTTTGGCACATGTTGCACTATTTTCTCTGTTTCTTAACCAAGAAATAACTCCTGGATTTATTTCTTGTTATCTGGTGAGTAATGAGTAGCCAATGGCTCCAGTTAATCCATTAGAAGTATACCAGAATCTGGTGAGCTGTATATGCAGGGTTTCTCTTGTATAACATGAGGTAAAGTGGCATTTGCTGACAGGAAAAACTCAAAAGGGCTACAGTCCAAAGTAATTTATTTCCATTATTTTTATTAATCATCTTTCTCAACAAGCGGCCTGTGCCATGCCTTCCGTGAAGGCAAAACTGCTCACAAATGGCAAGGTTCACTTTCCTGTCTAAACAACTTCAAGCTGATAGTTGAAGTCTCAGAGGCCTGTAATATCATTCTTCATTTATCCAGGATAGTCATTGGTCCTTTGAAATTTTATTGAGGTGAAATAACCTGCAAGCTGGAATTTGTGTCATATAGCAGAAAACTGGCAGAGGTATTCCCACCCACCCACCACAATTTTTCAGGAGGCTTTGCTTTTATTGCAGTCCTTTTTATTGTATAGCTAAAAACAAAAGACCCACCGGGAAGAAAGCACCTCTTTGAAAAATGTTTATGAGTTCAAGACACTCTTACACACAATTCGTGTCTTAAATTCCATATATTTATGAGGAAAGATATTAATAAACACTCAATATTAACAATTTATACAGAAAAGTTTAACAATGAAACACATATCAAAACTAAATAAGGGAATCATGCTGCTTGGCCACCCTTTGCTCTCTACAGTTTAAAGTAAGCTACCAGGATTTTGAGTAGTGTTTCAACTGTATTGCATTTGCTTATGAATGGAAAATTCTCAAAAGTGTTTTGCCCCTTTCTTCTCTGTCAGGCTAACTAAGGCAGAATTTATGCTTGTCTCCCCCTTCCCTTATTCTAAAGAACGATTACTTTCTCCTAGTTTTAGAGGAGGTTGTTCTTTTCTGTTCAAATCAAAGAAGATCCAACATATTATTCTCCACCATACTGCCTTATACCAAATCACGCTGTTATTCATTCAGTCCAACATTATAAATGTGGCTTTTGAAACATTAAGCCTTTCAATTGCTGATTGTGGAAACTGAACCTGGGATTTTTTGTATGTAAAGCATGTACTTGACTACTGAACTATACCCCCTCATAGTTCATACAAGATGGATTCTGGAGCAGTCATAGAGTGTATGCTCAGAAGGTTCCAGGTTGATTTCCCCAGCATTTCTAGGTAGAGTTGGAAAAGCCCAGTGTTTGAAATAAGAGAAGGTCAATAGTGAGGTATATGGAGCCATGGTTCAACTTGCTGCAAGGTGATTTTCTGTGGTTCTAATTCCTTCAGGATTCATCTGCATCCCAAAGCTGTTGCCGGTTCCAGGTTCTCTCCAAACCTCAATTACTTGAATAGACCAGATCAAAGGTTTTGATTATGTTGGAAACATTTTCTCAGGATATGCTTTGTGTAGCCATCAACGTTCAAAACTATGAAGAATATTCTTTGTAATATCAATAATTCAGAATATATTGATCCAATTTGTATCTTGCCTTTTCTCCATGAATGTGGTTCAAGATGGCTTACAGTAAAAAAGAAACAGAAAAATGTAGCATTGTGATCCATTCAGAAAATGTAAATTGATACATTTGACAGAATTGTCTTCAACAGAATTTGCAAAATTAATTTTGATGTTGGTGGCAATTTGGCTTCACAAGCCAAGAGTATCACATCTGTCTGATCCAGTTTTTGAACTAGTTACAATAACCACAAATCTTATGCTGTTTTTGCCTGATGGTTTGGGAGAACTTGCTAGCTTGCCTTATTTGTCACTTTTCAGTTATCAATAAAGGTGTTACCCAAAATAAAATAGTGCAAATATATAAAAAGAATGAAAGTATAAAAGAACTAAAATTCAACTGAAAAATGCAGCAGTAGAGAAAAGTATGGCATCCATCCATTTTAAAGCCCCTTCTGCAGCAAGTGAATTTAGGTGCCGAAGACATACTTGAATAAAAACATGCCTGCTGTCGTATCCTGAAAGGACAATGAGACAATTTATGAAGGGTTCTTAAAAAGCCAAGCTTAACCTAAATTCAGCTAGGCATTGTTCATCCTTAGTCACAAAGCTGCATGTACTTTTTAAGGCAATCTGCAATTTTGAAAAAGAAGAGGTAGTTCTTGAATGTTACAGTACCTCAATATGTATTTTTATTCCATTCATAGACTTACATAAAATTATTGAAAGCAGGAAGGAAATGAGTTTCTAGAAACTTAAATAGAGATGTTATCAAATATCTGGAGGTTTGCAGAGGAAAACAGGTGGGAACAATGTAGAGAACAAGGCTAGTTTTGGGGACACAGGGCTGAGATGCAGCTGGAGGAAACATTACCACATGAGTCCTTGTTTTCCCAACTACAATATATATTTTTTAAAAGTCTGCAAATATGTTTTGTTTTTTAAGGCCTGTTGGAGATGCTGTAGAGTTCTTGGAGCTAGTGAATAAGGGCCTTCAACTGAGAGTCAAACACCCAACTCTGGTACATGCTCATTCTTCTCGTTCTCATCTAGTGGTAACCTTGTGTATAACCACAAAGACTGTCTCAATGGATCACTTTGGTAAGTAGTTTGTAGCACATTTAAGGAAATCAGGGGATGCCAAACCCCTGTTTTGCTTTTATTTCAGCATATCTCGTATTTAAACCAGGTCTGAGTCTGGTTTCATGTTGATGCTGAATTCCAAGCTGAAATGTTTGCCATCATTTCTTATTGCTTATATTCACACTAGAGGGAGTACATGATGGCCACTATGTAGGAGTATTTCTAGGATTAATATGAAAGCATACATTCCTTCCTAGTCAGGCACAATGATCTCTCTGCCACATCATGTTACCTTTTTAAGTTGTTTTTAAGTTGTGTTGGTTTTGTGAAATTGGTACTCCACTAGTTCTAGTCAAAGACCAAAGTGTCCTGTCTCTCTAGAACAACATTACAAAGTTAGAATTGCCGAAAAGTCTTATATCAAATTCCAAATCCCCTACTGGTAATTTTCCTTCTCCCATTATGCAATCTCACTCTCCCTCCCGCCAAATTCTGAGGCTGGGAATTTACACTCTGGTAATGAAGCAGGCAGTTATGGACAAGTCAGACATAGTCTGAGCAGTGCCCCGTTTGTCCTAATGGATCAGCCACACCTGGATAGACCATAAACTAAGACTCTTTGAGTATTAACTTGAAAAATCATCCATACATGGAAACAAATATAAAATATTGTAAAGGGGGAGGGAAATCCCTTAATTTATTTCTAATGATTGTATATGATTTGTGTCAGCAAACCTTCAGTAGAACATTGTAGAAAACCAGGATCTCCACTGAGAAGCCTTGCTGTAACCCACATTACAAGTTATATCCTTTAGGAAGGTGAATCGTAGCAGGGCCAGTGTTACTGATGTTTAAAATTTGGGAGGATCCATAGCTAGTGTCAAGGACTGACTTTATCTGGACAAAAGAGAGATGTAATGGAAAAATAGAGGTTGCAGCAGGTTTTGTGAATGCGGGAAACAACTGTAAATGCATACACTTTTTCAACTCTTACACAATCTTTGATTTAGGAGAAGAGCTACCTGTATAAGCTAATGTTGCAATGTCATAATCCTTCCCTTCCTTAGAGTGACCAGAGTGAGACACTAACGAATTTTTATCACTTTGTTAGCACATCTTAGTCAGATCTAAACAATTGCATAAAAAAAAAAAACCCTTGAAAATATAGTCACAGGGTTGGGTCTATCCATTCTTGTCCCAAGCCCAGAAATCATAGTGAACTAACCCAATCTTCCTCTGTGTCTTGGGAAAGTTAGATTATAGCCCCTAGAAGACCCATGCCAGTGGCTGCAGTGGGAGAGTCTGAGATCTGTAGTTTCTAAAAACGTAATTTTTCCAAACTCTCTTATTTCATTTGTGTGTGTTGAGAAATAAACTGTGCTCAATGCTTTTCTTTCTGCCACCTAGGTACTCCCTGGGTAGGTGACCGTTCTAGTCAAAAGCTGACTAAAGAACATTTCCTCAGTTCTCCGTATGCGGTGAAAGATGGCATGCCCTCCTTTCCTTCCAGAGCTTCTTCGCCAGCCCAGTTTGTCAGTGAACCTATGGAGAAGTTGAAAAGAGTGAGAACAAGACTTCAGCTAGTGGATTTAGCTGGCAGTGAATGTGTTGGTAAGTCCGCTTTTGGGACAGAACCATTTCATGTTTGTAACCAAGTGTACTTACTGTGGGACTGGTTTACATTTAATTAAAATGTATTATTGATGAGTGCCATACATATGCCTCCAGGGACCATATACATAAGAAATGTATTAGTTTTTTTAAAAAAACAGGGAAAGCCATGTAGTCCACATATACAATCAAAATACAAGGGTGGGTGAGTTTGTCTTTGAATTTTAGTGGTCTAAGAAAGGAGTCCTTGTCTTTGAATATGCTCAGATTGTCAATGCCAAAGTTACTTGCCAGTCTGTTTACATGAAGCTAAGTATTTAAGATCCATGAACCATTTGTTCCCCAACAAAAGCTACAAGGATCAAGTTTTATATATAAAAATGCAAAGTGGTAAATGGTGTCCCTGGGCTACTGATACTTTCCTCTTGTTACGGTGTTGTGTCTTTAGAGCTACATGAGGGTAGACACCTGATGTATATTTTAGATGTATATTTACTTTCATATTCAACCACAAAGGGACAGAGATTCCTGTGGAGAACTAGATCTTTTTTGGTACAGAATATTGCAGAATATCACGTTAGCCTTCCAGTTACTCTTCTCCCTTGATATCCAGTCAAGGACAGACATGACATTTGTTCTGGATATTGTTAATAGATACTACCTTTGCAATGCCAGGTCACCTAGGCATGCTTGCAGTTTAAGATTGTCCAACGTGCATAAATATTTGAAATGCATCAAATATTTGTAAGAATTGTCAAAATCCAGTATCGCTTCTTCAGTCTCCTTATGGAAGACAATTCCAGGCAAGATATTGGTGTGGTGTAAATATCCTGTTTTCTTTGAGTCCTCCCCTTTCTTCTTCAAACATAGTCCCTTCAGAAAACTGATTATTTATTTCCTGAAGAACAAGTTTCCCTACCAAGAAAAGTCATTTAGTCAAATGTAACATTCCAGAAATAATATTTTGAAAGCTGACCCTATGTTATGAAAGAGTCCTTTACAATGTTGCCAAGAGCTCCTTTCCCTGGTCACATTTTTAAAATAACTTCCTAAAGATGCATATTTTATTTGTCATGGGTGTTAAATGTGTTTTAAAGCTAATATGCAATTCAGCAGTCCTGCACATTTCCATAGTTCACTGAAAGCAGCCATCTGATGGTCTGTTTTTTCTGGGAAGACCAGCAGTACCACTCAGTATCGGAATTAATATCAGTTTGTTTCTATTAATGTTTTGCCTAATAGACAGATTAGCATGGCAGCCTAAGCATGTTTATGCAGAAATAAATCTAGCTCTATTCAGCAAGATTTTCTCCTGTGTAAGCAGGTTTAAGATTGCATTTTAAATTCTCCGTAAGAGCTATAGAAATGTTAGAAAGACTTCACTAGAGATAATTATTTATTTTCAAAGAACAGGCTTATTCATCTAAGCATAGTTTTAACTCATCAGTTCCTTATAGCAGACCATGTCTAGTTCCCATCTTACTTTTGGCTGGGGTAAAATCACTTCGACTACAAAACTTTTCCATTCTGAATATTTAATGTGAACCTATTGCTGAGCTGTGACACAAGTATGTAGAACTTTGGTTGACAGTGGGTTTCCTTCATGTGGGACTGTCACCTCTCACCATTTCTGGGTGCATTTAAATACAATGAAGTTTATATGGCAGAATTCTGAGAAGTGGACCTTGCAGAGCATTTTGAGCAGCACTGTTTACCATATGTGTGTTTTATCTCTTTTAGCCTACAGTACCATAGATATTCTTTTTGAATAATTGTGCTACATTTTGCGTCAGAAGCAAAATGCCTTTTGTTTGTGCTTGTTGATGTCATGGAACAGGGGGTCGTTTTCTGTACATCTGTGTAAACTTTGAGGTTCATAGGAAAAACAATGTCATTGATAAGCATTTGGTTTAGTACTAAATCTGTATATTTATAACTATATGTGTCTCCTATTGTACTTGCTAGACAGCGAGGTAATAGATTTGAAAATAACATTAAAAGTGCTTTTAAAAGTTGCATATCTCTGTAACACTAGAAAATGATTTAGCATTGTAACAATCTTGTCTCCCTAAAGAGACAATGATCACGGTCAGGGAGTCCCTCTGGGCGCAAAACTACCACCTTAATTTCCTGAGGTAGGTCCTTTAGGACTCAGAGGTGCATAGTAAGTCCCATAGACAAGCCTGAACCTTAAAAGTAACCTTGTTTGCTTCCAAAGCAATAAAACCTAGGCTATGTGTTTCCTTAGAATACACACCGGCCTTGTAAAGTAGGACAGTAGGACCTCTACTTACAGTAACCACTATTAACCTTTCATGCACACCAGATTTAGTTACAGTCCTGCTGTATCAAGAGACTAGTCTGTTGAAGTTTTATATTTATTTTATATTTAAACTTCCATTGAAGTTTTATATTTGTTTTATTAAGAAAATACAGTAGATTCATTAGATTACAGTTGTAGCTTTAAAGCATAAGTATTGAGCATATCCATTTGTTATAATGTTTACATAAATTTACAATTCTAATTAAAATAAAAACAGCTAGGTAATCATCTTTTCTCTATGTCCCTACAAGCTGGCATCTAGAAGCTGGGCTATTCCCCCCCTTCTCTTGAAAAGAAAAACAAGCCTCTGTGTCTCATATTCCACAGCATTCACTGAACCTTCCTTTCACATACACAAACCCTCCCATTTTACATATCTTTAGGACATTCCTAATTATTTTTTCAAGCTGTCAACTAATTAAGTCCTTACCACTCCGATCACCACCCATCATTCTCATGATCCAGGCTCCGGATGTCTTATCTTCTCCAAATTAGTGGTTTTTGTTGCGTCTCTTCTCTCTGGACTGTTCATCCTTGTGACTTAGACAAACATCTCTGCATAACAAGTTCATGAAAAATGTATCTTTTTAAATCCATCTTACACAGAACCTAATAGACTCCATTTTGGTATGACTACAATTCTCAGTTTCCTTCCATTTCCTTACAGGCATTGTCTCTTTTGTGACACAGAGTCAGTAGACCATGTTCATATCTTGTCCATTAAGCAGATAAAAACATTGCATTACAGCTGAATGCAGTACAGTAATTTGTTCCCCATTGTATGATCAGATGTCTGGAAGTGTTTGGAGATGCTCTGCTTAATTCTAATATATTCTTGTCTATTGTTTTAGGTATGTCTGGTGTGACTGGGCCTATTCTGAGAGAGACCTCCTTCATTAATCGCAGCTTGTCTGCTCTAGCAGATGTGCTTGGAGCCATTTCAGAACAACGATCTCATGTTCCATATCGAAACAGCAAACTTACACATTTACTTCAGGACTCCATAGGTGACTATAGCTTGTAGTAGTAAAACAAAGCTGGTTTCACTGTTTAGCTATGTTCTACCTTTAAAGAAAAACAATTTTATCTTTGAATGCAATTTGTACATGGCTCGTAAAACGAGTAACTATGAGGATCTGTGAATTCAGGAAGCATAGTTCATAAAATTAACAGGACTGTCAATCAAAAACCTTTTGTTCCATGTGAGAACATGCAGAAAGGTTGCCCCTCGTTGGTTCCTTTTTTCTCCTTATTGGGAATTCATGAACATTAGCAGCTCTGTGGCAACCAGAAATTCAAAAAGTGGAAATTTTTCCATCAGATCACTGTGTCACTGAGAAAATTTCTGCCTGCTGTGCTACTGCTGAAATCATGGTGGCCCTCTTCCCTGATTGTTAAGACCCATAACACTGTATGGCTGTTTCTCTTTTCTCTATCTCACTCTCTTATATTCATTTAAAAAATGATTCTGGTATTCAGAAATCCTCAACAATATAGTATTAAGTACTGACAAGAGGATAAAAATACATTTTAAATTTACAGTCCCTTTTAAGGAACTGAGACAACCTAAAATGAAACCCCAAAGATGCTTGTATGAATGCCTAACCAGATATTTCTCTCACATGTAAATATTATTTAATGTTTCTAAAGACAGTTAACTTTCCTGGCCTTGATTCTGCAGAATGTGGCCATTTGTTTGTATATAGATGTAGAAAAAAAGTAAAGTTCAGTCCATAAAGAAGTTCTGCTGCACATCCCACTACAATGACTGGAAGCTGTGCATCAGCACATTATTAGAAACTGGAATAATTGGGAAGAGAATTACAAATCATGTTATGGTCTTCAGCCATGGGAAAAGGAGAGTTTTTGCCTCCCTTTAAATGTTATAATTAGGAAATCTGAATGCCAATTGTGCTTTTTTCCTGGTCTCATAGTATTGTTTTGCATATGTTCCTTGACATCTGAGCGTTCAGCCTGGAGGCAGGCGGTGCATCATGGCCTCTCCCAATTTGAAGAGACCCTTGTCCAGCAGGCTGAGGCAAAGAGGCAGTTATGAAAGGAGCAAAATCAGGGAGCTGGACAGGGGACAGATTGGATTTGTCTTCAGTGTGGAAGGGATTGTCACTCTCAAATTGGCCTTCTCAGCCACACTAGACACTGTTCCAAGTCCTCCATACAGGGCACGTTACCATAGTCTCTGGAGACTGAAGGATGCCTATGATAATGTTCCTTGAAGACAAAGGAAGTATTTCAGTATACAGTATTTTATGTTTAGTTCCCATTTCCCACCCATGTTCTGTAAAACCAATCCTAGTTAAGGAACAACAGACCTTTGAGTAGAGTGGGCGGCATATAAATTAAATTAAATTAAATTAAATTAAATTAAATAAATAAATAAATAAATAAATAAATAAATAAATAAATAAATAAATAAATAAATAAATAAATAAATAAATAAATAAATAAATAAAATAACTCTCCAATTCCACTTAGGTGTAAAACCTTCACCACGAGGTCTTGGGGGCATAATCTTGGCACTCTTTAGACAAAGGCATTGGGTATTTACAATTTTGTTATGGTCAGTTCTCATTCTAGGACTACCTGACCAAGGCAGTTCCCTGATGGACAACTCAGACTCCTGGCAATGTGAAAAATATTGAGAAATCTATGAAAATGTATTTATTGTTCATTTTTCTTAGGAGGTGATGCAAAGTTGCTGCTGGTGTTGTGTGTTTCCCCCAGCCAGAAGTACTTAACGGAGTCACTGCAAACTCTTGGATTTGGATCTCGTGCATGTCAAGTTCAGAGAGGACAACCCAAGAAAAGAAATCAGCCGGTGCTGAGCAAATCTAAATAAGATATAATATTACTGTGGATTAAAGCATTATTAATGAGTTCCTCAAGCTAAATTGGCTTTTGTCATAAAAATGTAAACTACCAGTTAAAATAAGCAGTTCTTAATGCAGTATTGGCAAGCTATACACTTACTGAGCAATATCTTTCTTCCAAGAATAACTGCACATATCAACAAAGAGCTAACATATAGGTCCTTGAGTTTACTTGTTCTTCTTTTGAGGAAGAATAGTGGGATGATAGTCTTCTAGGATGCAAATCTTTCAGGATAGCAAAAGGAAACCCCTTCTCCCAATGAGATCTCAATGTTGCTAGTTATGAAATCTGAGCAATGGGACTGTTCCAGACACTTCTGTAATACATAGTGGTGGCATCCTGCATCCTTGCCAGTGATGCCATCACCATTCTGCAGGCTTAAGTTATGTCACAAGATTTCAGTGAATAAAACAATAATAAAAACTTAATAGAAAAGCAGTAAGGATAAAAGTGAAAAGCATGAGATTAAAATAATTATTTCTCATTTAATTAATTAGATTAAAACAGTTAAAATACCTGGTAGAATAAAAAGTATCTTTGCCTAAAAGACTCCAGGGTAAATATCAGGCAGGCCTGTAAGTAGGAATTCACCCACTAAGCTGTAGCTAAATTATTATTGACTTTGGGAAGTGATATCCTGAAAAGATTTTCTTCTTTAACAAGGTTCCTGTCACTTACATGTGTAATCATAGGAATGCTTATTTGAAAATAAGAAAAGATGGCCAGAATCATATTTCTTGTCCAGGGCAGTGTAAATGCAATGGCATAAACTGCAGTAGCAAATTGCCACTAATTAAAAGGTCATTACTTGTATTCCTATCACATGCCACTTGCTTCATTTGGCATACATTGAGGAACAGACGTGGCAAGTCATTAACTAGCAGCATTTTGCTGCTTTGATTTGTGCCTCTACACTTACCCAGTGTGAATAACCAATAGGATTCTGGCTATTAAAGAAAGTGAGATGTACTTCTCAGTAAATATGCAGAAACCCATAAGAGATTTGTACTTTGGACCTCCTGTGACTAAACCAAAATAAAATAAATTCTACAAAATAAACCAGTATATGAAAGTTTGTTTTGTAAGTGATATAGAATTCAGTTTTCCAAGATTTTGAACATACAGAGTTAAAGGAAGGCTTTTGACCTACTGTTTGGCCTACTGTTAATATTTCTCCAGGTGAAGGTAGATGCTATCTGCCAAATGCCTGGAGCACAGAATAAGGGAACAAACAATTTGGTACATTTTGTGGATAACAGATCTGTAAATAGTTATGGCCTGGGCTTTACAATAATGTGACACTAATAGAGTTTGTAAAATAGAGCAGTATTTGCTTACTTATTTACTTACTGTACTTACTTATTTAACTTTTATACTGCCCATCTGGATGCAAGGCCACTCTGGGCGGTTTACAGCATACAGTACTAAAACAATAACACCAAAAATACCAAACATAATGGTTATACAACAATCAAAATAAAAATTATAGTATACAGTCAGTAATATATAAAAAAGAGAGATCAGAATAAACCTAAATATAATTAATTAAACAGTAGGGAATGAGCCCTAATAACCCACTGTATATCCAGAGGGGGCAAGTATAGAATCTGGTGGATGGAAAACATGTATTGAATGGAGGTAGGAGTTGGGCCAAAATAAAGTAGCATGGGGAGGTTTGTGTGTGAATGTGTGTTTTGGAGCCTGCTGATGGAGAAAATTCCAGCTGGCTAAATATGCTGAAAGGTATCTGATCTCACTTTTTGCTTAATTTTTTGGTGGTCTAAATATAAGTATCACCTATTCCTGCATTGGTATGCTCAGTTCGTATATAGTAACTGTTATTCCAAACCTGATTATTTCAATGTTCTGAAAACCCTCTAGTCATTCAGCTGCCCTAAGCAGAGGGCATCTAGTTCCCAGCCTTGGGTAACCCAGGTGTTCTTGCACTGCAGCTCCCAAGAAGCGTTCACCATTATCTGTGCTGGCTGGGGTTTCTAGCAGTTTCAGTCCAAGTATACCTGGGTTATCCTAGGTTGGGAACAACTGGTCTAGACATATTGTTAATCTCAAATGTACAGCAGCTGTATTTTGTGCAGAAAATCAGAGATGGAGATTAGTTCCTTAAACACCCACATGCTGCTCAGACACTGCAATTATGTGAGTCTATCACCCTGTTTAAACTAAAGTAAGAAAATCTGTTCTGTAATTAGAAGCCCTGTTTTTCTACCCCTCCTTGGCAGTTGGCACAGACAAATAAACATTTAGCTCTTTTTTTCCAAACTGAGAACAAATAATTAAAGTTTAGCTTGAAAAGAATTTTCTTCTCCCCCAAGTTTCTGAAAGACTCACATTTGACTATAGTTTCTTATATGCAATTTTGTTTTATCGAGTTTCCTTAATCTGATATAAGTATATAACTTCCTTCTGAATAAGCAAAATTGAATGCAGGCTAGTAGAAGTTGCTTCATGACATAATATTTTTCTCCCTATAGACAGTTCTGGCCCTTCTCAGGAATACATTGGAAGGGTAAAAAATTGCTGTTGTCTTTGATATATTATGTGTTTATTTATTTATTTATGATATTTATATCATAAGATCTCAGGAGAGACTACAACCAAGGAAATTTAAAACAAATGAAAATAGTTTAAAACATTAAAAAAACCAATTTAAAAAATTCAAAACATCTTACATATGTGTCTGATGGGACTGAGTTCACTTTTTTGCATTTGTCTACATGACAGTGTGAATTGTATAAGCCTGTTCTACGAGAACAAATAGCCTTGATATTTATGCAATATAAAATTCGTCCCTCTAGAATCAGAATATATGATCCTCTAATCACACAAGAAAATTTAAGTGTTACTGATAACCATCCACGTTATTGGTATATTTATTTTACACACAGCCTGTCCTCTTTCCAACCCTACAAAGTAGACTGGAAATGATGACTGACCCAAGCTGAGCTATACAGCTGTGCCTGATTTGATCCCAGTTGTCCTTGATCTAAGGCTACCATTTCATTCTTTTATCCTAACAATAGAATGCGTGAACTTGATCCCATCCTGGTGAGCTCTACTTCTGTAGCACTGTCCAAGGAACTAACCATTGCATCCTCCTTTAAGGACCTTCCCTATTGAGCAGAAGGGAAGTCAAAGACAACACAAATTTACAGTTGGACAAAATAGGTAATCTGCCTAGGCTCTGTCTGGCACCTTTGTTGTACATGGTGACTTAGGGCATGGTATGCAGATAATAGGACAGCAAGAAAATAAATCTGAGCAATGTTAAAGATTAAGAATGATTCAGTGTTATTCAGCGGGGTTTTAATAATATCTCATTTGCTTAATGTGCGGTTTTAATACTCTGGAGGCGCATGATTCACTATGGTTTTCTTTTGTGATCCCAGCTCCACCAGATGCAAGAGGGAGTTCATTGGTAGGTCTCTACAAGGAGATTTAAGTTGCAGTTTGCCCATCCAGAAGTCTGGTGCTTGCAGCAGTCCAAGTCTCTTAACCTTCCTGAGCATAAATATTTACCCAGAAATTGTATAGCATGCTCCAATTGGAATTTCACCCTTCAACATGTACCAGCTGCTGCATTATGCAAGGAGCTGTATGTGGTATGGTCTCTGACCTTTTGGAATGTTCAAATTACAATGACATGACTGTGCACTGCAGTGGTAAGGAATGGCCATACATCTTGCCTCTCCCCTAAAATTAAAGTATGCTGTACTTGCAAACAGGGAAATTTTGTGTACACACTGTCTGAAGAGGCTATGGGAGAATTATAACCTTTTACACACATGAGAAGACACCAGATAGTTGTGCATGCTTAGAATTGGAGGAGAAATAGGCAAAATTTCAGATCCTTTCTAGGTAGAAAAGGGGTAGGCATGTTTCTCTACTTGGAGAGTACTTTCGTTCAACAGAGGTACACCATATATTTTGTGTGCCCCTATAAGCTTATTGTGTCGATCAGCACTGTTGCTTCTAGCTGTAACAGTTCAAGAGAAAAGCTTCATTATACACTGTCTCCTTAAATGTCTGGAGGTTTATGACAGTCTGCCATTATTCCTAATTCACACTCTGAACTGCTAAAATGACTGCTTTGAAGGGTGGGAGTGGAGAATACACAAAGAGATACAACAACTCTCTGTGCTGGATGTCTGTCTCAGTTTGGCTGTGTGCAGCTTTGATATCTTGGTGTGAACAATCAAATAAGATATGCCACCTAGCCCTTTTAACCATGTCAGCTGTGCACCTGTTTTTGTCCGGGGATAAAAGGCTTAGACTTTTTTCCAACTAGATCATTACCTACAGCATCTGTTCTGCTTCACCTATTTCATTTTCTAATGTGACTGGAAAAACTACCATGTCTGCAAACTGGACAATATTTTTTTTGTATTGACAACAGGCCATCATTTTGCCTCCTCTATTCGTGATTATATTGGATCAAACTGATAGCTCAACTAGAGGAGATCTACTGAATCAATTGTTCAGTTGAGAACCATCATCTGTAGAGACCCCATTCATCCAATGAGTCTACTCTAGTTGGAATAGCAACAGGATTCAAGTCATTTCCTTGAGAAGATTCCAGTGGTTCTTGTGGAGAGTAAACTAACTTCCATTGTTGTGAGGCAATGCTTGATGGATCCTCACCTGATGGAGGTGGAGGCGGGACTTTGTAATATCTACCAGAGCAGGAAAGCATTGTGCTGGGAGACATCTGCTCATTTAACATCATTTGCCACCACTTGCCACGAAGAACTGTGGCCTGCTGGACACCCCCCTCCTGCAGGACTAGGCTCTCCATTTGCTAACCTATGAGACAACTGTTTTGCAGCCCTAGTGTCCACCTGCTTTTCCCCCAGATTGTTTTTATCCACAGTTTCAAAATATTGTTATGTTTTTAATTTGAAAAAAAAATGTTATAGCTTAATGGCTGAAAATCTGTTGCTTAGCAAAAAGCCAAATTGTAACTGTCAGTCTGTTCCTAGTAAACAAACTGACCCTGCTATGATTCTTGAGGGCGCATGCACACACTGGCTTGATGCATCTGTGTGCACGCCTCAAAAATTGAAGCAGGGACAGTTTGTTTGTCGAGGAGGAAGAGACCAAGAGTTGATTTGGCTTACACTAAGCAACAGGATTTCAGCTATTATTTTTATTACTGAGCTTGTTTAAACTATTCGGAATTGCCAGAGGGGCTTAGTCTAGATTGAAGTCCCATTACCTTAAGAAAAACAGTGGGTTAACTGTATATCATCCTTAGGAATATTTATGGAAATTTTGAGATGTGCTGGACCCAATCAGAAATAGTGTTCAAGCAAAACAAGCCACATTATGAACAGTGAGGTGCTAGTACAGGCTCTTCTCTAGAACAAAGAAAGCAAGCTTGTGCAATTAAGTGAGGACTTAGTTTGAGAAACAGAGGTGTACCCCATTATATGGTACACACTGTCAAAATTATCAGTCCCAGAGTTCCTTGTACAGTGGACCCTTGACTTACAGACTTTTTGAGTTAGAGACTTCTCTGGCTGCAAAATTTAGGTTTGACTTGCAGCCTGAGAATTGACTTACAGACCAGAAAAAAACCAAAATGGAACAAAAACAGCCTGTTACGGGATTAATCGGTTTTCAATGCACTGTAGGTCAATGGAGACTTGACATACAGACTTTTTGACCTGCAGCCACCATTCCAATACGGATTAATTCCGTAAATCAAGGGTCCACTGTATATGGATAGGTTGGATGACAATGCATCACAGTGTGAAACATTGATCCAAGGAACAGTGGGAGCCAGTGCTACAAATCCAGTTTGCAAGGTTAAACCCATATGCATGTACAGTCACGGCCAAAAATATTGGCAACCTTGCAATTCTGTCAGAAAATGCAACCCTTCTCTCAGAAAATTGTTGCAGTTGCAAATGTTTTGGTACTCATGTGTTCCTTTCTTTGGTTTTTGTTGGAACAACACACAAACACGCACACAAAACAGAGAAGAAAAGTTAAATCTGATACAATTCCACACAGAAACCCAAAAATGAACTCGCCAAAATTATTGGCACCCTGTCTAAATTGTAAGAAATAATTGTTTTTCAAGCATGTGATCCTCCTTTAATTTGTATTTAGACACACCTGTTACAAGTAATCAGAGTTCCAACCAGTTAAGATGGAGAAAAGTTGACTCAACCTTTGTGCTGTGTGTGACACTTAGCATGGAGAAAAGAATGAAGTGTAAAGAGTTGTCTATGGATTTGAAAGAAAAAATGGTGGAAAAACAGTGACAATCTCAAGGCTATAATTTCATCTCCAGAGTTCTTAATGTTCCCGTGTCCACTGTGCGCAATATCATCAAGAGATTTACAGTACATGGCACTGTAGCTAACCTCCCTGGACGTGGACGGAAGAGCAAAATTACTAAAAAAATTACAACAAAGGGTTGTTCGAATGGTGGCTACAGGACCCAGAATAACTTCCCAACAAATTCAAGCTGATCTGTAGACACAGAGTACAACAGTGTCAGTTTGCACTATCTGTTGCCATCTGAATGAAAAGGGACACTGGTAGGAGACCCAGGAGGACACCACTGCTGAGACAAAGACATAAAAAAGCAAGACTGGAGTATGCCAAGATCTAACCTGAAAATAAGTCATAGTATAATTTTTCAGGATGGTCATAATATAAGCCCTACCCCAAAAATAAGCCCAAGTTAAGCGAAACCCCTCCCTCCACCATTGTGCAGCAACCAGAAGATGATCACATGACTGTATTTGAATAAATGTAGATTGTTGTATATGGGAAAAAACATCCCCCGAAAATAAGCCCTAATGCGTTTTTTGAAGCAAAAATTAATATAAGACCCTGTCTTATTTTCGGGGAAACACCGTAGTTCTCT
The DNA here is from genome assembly GCF_051106095.1 of Pogona vitticeps. NCBI lineage: Eukaryota > Metazoa > Chordata > Lepidosauria > Squamata > Agamidae > Pogona > Pogona vitticeps. Next base: position 63,814,472 of record NC_135783.1, on the reverse strand, counting down.
TTCACACACACACATATGCCAGCACATAGCGTTCTGCTAGGGGTGGTTATAAAAACAAACAAGGCAGCCAGAAGTGAAGAAAATGAAATAAAAGACACTAAAAGATACTGTTCCTTAAGTTTGCAAACCAGACAAAGCCTTTCTACAGTCCTATTGAAGTAGTACATTTAAATTACAAAAAAATGGGGAATGGGAATATTCAGTTAAAAAAAAACTTTGCAAGAACTTTCTTCAGGCTGAATACTATACTAAATAAAAATATCAAGCATGCTATGGCTCTGAGAGCCTCTAACAGAAATAGCTAATGGGGGACACAATGTATTTCAGAAATATTTTTTAAAAAAATTATTACAGAAATAAATAAAATCTACTGTTCCTAACTTGAGATTTTCTGTTGTGTTGATGGATGGGGATCCATAGTGTTATGGAGTTGGAAGTGAACTTGAGGTTATTTGAGCCCAATCTCTTGCTGAAGCAGAAAACTTACAGCTAAAGAATCCCTAACATATGGCCATCTAACCTCTGTTTAAACCTCTTCAATAAAGGAAAGCTTAGCCTATTCTCAAGTTTTCCATTTCATTGTTGAACAAGCTCTTACTATCCAGAAATTCTTCCTAAAGTTTAGTCAGAATGTGACAGTTCTTCAGGTATCTGAAAATAGGTATTATACACAGTTTTTTCTTCTTCTGCGTACCCAGCTATCTCAAGTGTTCTGCATAGGCTTGGCTTCCTCGCCCTATCTCTGTCACTCTCCTTTGGATGTATTCCAGCTTTTGAAATTCTCCTTTAAGCAGCACTCAGAACTGAATACAATTCTCCAGGCAAGGTCTGGCCAAAGCAGAATTGTAACTTATATTACAAATTTCTTCAAAAAGAATGCTGCCTCTTGAAACATGAATTCAGACATTGGTGTTTTTATTTTCATAGCTAAAAGAACATTCACACATTATTTGCATGATACGTTCACATTCCTCTTTTCTGCCACAAGAAACTTACAACCCTGCTGCACCCTATCAATATGTAGCTGTGAAACCGCCAATAGGAGATTTATTAGCAGAGTAGCAGGCAAGCAGACACTGACCATGTGCAGTTGAACATGTCTTAATTTGAAGCTACATCATCATTCGTTTAGTCGTGTCCGACTCTTTGTGTCCCCATGGACCAGAGCATGCCAGGCCCTCCTATCTTCCACTGCCTCCCATAGTTGTGTCAAATTCATGTTGGTTACTTTGCAGACACTGTCCAGACATCTCAATTTGAAGGTACAGTGGAAAGAAAATGTGCATGAAAATCTTGCTCATCTGAAAAAGCAGTATTAAAGATAAAAGGCAGATGATCTGTAACAGCTGTAGCAAGTTAACCTATGAGGAGGTTGAAAATCTGTAGTGCAGACATACTAGTTTTGTAGCATTTTAACCTTGCTATGAATTTTAGGTGAATTTTGTAAAAAAAAAAAAAACAACCAAAAAATGAAATCAGGCATATCTGGAACTTCATTGTGCTTTCCAGTAGGCTTTATTAACACTGGGCTGTAGGAAAGAAACCAGAGATTTTCCTACAGTCCTCACGGCTGAAGGTGATTTGATGTAATTCAATTACAGTGCAATTCAACTGAAGAAGATACAAGTCTGCATGGAGAAGAGTAGACAAAGGAACAACAACCTCTTCAGGACTGTGAAATTATCTTTCAGCATCTCTAATTTGTGCTCACTTAAATCCATACTGATTTGAATGCTAATGTAACCTCCTTCCTTTTCACATTCTCTTCTTGATTATCTTCATTCTAGGAGAGAAAAAAGGAGATTTTCTGCCTTTGCTCTCCAGAAGGGAGGGGGAAGCTGTGGCTTCCTGCCATCTCTACTTTAGGGTATGAGTACCCAGTAGAGAAAATGCACCTGGTAAGTCAGGGTTCTTAGGTGAGTTTGCTTTAGCTGACCACACAGGAGTCAGAAGAGAGAAAGAGAAGGAAATCGACAATCAGTTTTATTCGCAGCTTATTAAAGTAGCTCTGCTGTGGTTATTAGGAGGCACAGTTAAAGCTACCGAAACAAGCTGCAAACAAGGCTGACTGGTAATTTCCTTCTCTCTGCTGACTCGTTAGTCACCCTTTTGGTCAACAGATGCCCTGGGACAATGGCACCAAGCCTTAAAAAGAAGAAATAGAATGGGAAAGGAAGAGAAGAGGAAAACAAGCAGACCAAGTCTTCAGGTTTAGGGAGAAAAAGATTCAAATGGTAACCAGTTTTCTCTCTGCCCTTCTTCTCAATTCTGCTATAGCTAGGTGGAATTACTTGAAATATAACTGCAACAAACCCATCCACATTGGCTCAAGTGATCATACTGCATGAATCAATGTGAATGCATTCACTGCAAAAAGAGAAAGAGTAGAAGGCCCAGGAGTGGAGGGGAAAAATTTAGATTAGAGGGGAAAACTCTGGGTTGATCACATTGACGTGTGTCATGCAGACAATGGAAAACTGTCCAAATGCCAGAGCATTTCCCATATTATTTACCAATGTAGTTGTCCCCTAGGTTAGCCAGAACTAGGATTCCTCTTGCCATTCCTATGTCAATGTATTTATCTAATAAACCCTAGCTGTCTCATTTTTAGAGCTAAAAAGGGTAGACATGCTTTCTTTCTGAAGGAGAAAGTGTTCTCTGACAACCATTGTTTTGCATGAGCTGAATCTATAAATCACCATGACTGCTACTTGCTCTGCTAGCACAAATGAGGGCGGGTTATGTTCTCAAAGGGATTTGATGCATTTATATGTCCAGTTTCGCCTTTTTCCCTGGGAAGCTGGGCTGAGGGTGAAGGCCAGGTATGTTTGAATGGATGTTTTGCTGAGGTTTTCTTTTTTTTTTTCCTGGGCTTTCTTTTTGTCTCCTCACCACATGGCCTGGGGGTGGGGCCTAGGGGGTGGGACGTTCTGCTTTAAAAGAGTGTGTCCCAGGACCCTGGACCCTTTTCCCTGGGAAGCTGGGCTGAGGGTGAAGGCCGGGTATGTTTGAATGGATCTCTGGCCTTAATATGGTAAATAGGAAAGCCAATTAGATTTGCATAAGCCTGGGAGGCAGGAAAGTTTTAAGGGTCAGATCATACTTTCACACTATTAAAAAGCAGGCCGGGTAGGTGGGGCTCATCAGGCACGGAAGGCAGCCCATCTAGGAGAAGGAAAACTCCGATTTCAAACCTCCACTGCCTTGTGGCTATATCCACTCATGGAAAAGGCTTCAGGAGTTAACCTAGAGGCAAAATCCAGAGCTGGAGTCCCGAAGGCAGCTCGTGTCATTCTGCCAACTCCTGCAACGTTGATGGAACCAGTTGTATTGGCTCTTACCTTTCCATTGGACCATTTCAGCAATGTGGAGAAGGGGGATCTGCTGCTTGGGTAACAGCCTATCCTCCATATTACTTTACCTGAGCTTCATGCTCTGGAGAGGACACTCCTCGATTCAGAGCATGTTACCATAGTCTCTCTAGGATGCCTATATATGTCCAGTTTCACTAAACAGCCCAGTTTATGTAGCTGAATACAAAACGAAATAAATGGGAAAAATAAACTAGCATAGTGAATCTTGGTTACATGTAGGAAGCCAAGGACAAAAGTCTAAGCAGAATTCTCAGGGCTTGGGGAGTCTTAATCAAGCAACACTTGCTATATGGAGCAAATGTTATGAAGCAGCCAAGTATTTCTCCAAATCCCTGGGGCTTTGGCTAGCTTGCAGCCTGAGAGAGCTGAAGCTCTCTAAGGGGTTCCCAGGAGAGATGCTGACGATAATGTAGAACTAGACCTTGGTAAATGTTTCTTTGCTTATTAGTGATGTGAATGAATATTGTCTGATCTGATTTGTATCCAAATATTTGCTGTATATATCATGACTATCCTGTCCCAAACAGATATGGAAGTGGCCTGAACCAGTTTGTTCTTGGGTTTCAGCAGACATTTGCATGCACTTGTACACTTCTGGACTGAGGGTGAGACTATGTAGGGAAGAACACCAGTTTAAACTTTTTTGCTCTGAAGTTTTTCAAGCCAGTCCCTGGTAGTTTTTTCTGGCAAAATCGCTGTACTCATCCACACATAGCAATATGATTAATTATGCGGCTGCACTTACCAGTTAGTTCAATTTCTACGGAGATCACAGTCCCACCCTGTTAATGCCATCCTATTAATACTTCTCCTTCATCCCTCCACCTTAATCCGTCCTCTCAGGAAACAGCAGGTGCTTACTGGAGAGGAATTATCATACTGTAATACCACACCCCACTGAAGAGGTCACTGTCAACATCACAGTAGGACATACCTCCAACTGCTCCTTTGGACAAGACTGGTGATAACTAGAGATGGGCACGAACTGCCAGTCAAGCAAGCAATAAGTAAATAAACAGGAAAATTACAGCACATAGTCAATATACCTTAGTACAGTGGTCCCCAACCTTGGGACTCCAGATGTTTTTGAACTACAACTCCCAGAAGCCTTCACCACCATCCTGCTCGCCAGGATTTCTGGGAGTTGAAATCCAAGAACCTCTGGAGGCCCAAGGTTGGGGACCACTGCCTTAGTAGGTCGGCTGAGAAATAGAGTCCTTTCAGCCATCCCCAGGGGAAATTTTGCACTCCATATCTGACCCTGCATTTTTGTTCGAACGGCACTTTTTTAACCATGAAAATGTTTAGCATACCATATGACTGACTTTCTGCCCTATCCATCTCAGAGGACTGGTCTACGAAACCCCTCTTCCCATGATCAGGGTAGAATGCCACTTTGTGTGGGACAGAGGCCTGGTTTAGTGAAGCTCAGGGAAACTAGCCCTCCAACATAGGAAGCTGGTCTGCCCCCAGACCAGGTAGGCCAGCAATCCAGCTGGTTAGAGGCCACCAGGTGCTACATCTTCCTCATCTATGGTGCAGATCATAGCATGGAATGCTACATTTCAAAAGGAACTCATTTTTGACAGGCAGGCTGGCATTATAGTTGTTGTAGCCCCGTTTGAAAAGGCAATTTCTTGCACTCTGTGTGTGTTGTTAACATGTTACATTGTCTTTACCACTTTGCCAGGGAAATCCTGATATTGCAACTTGAAAACAGAAAAGACAGTATTCCCTTTTCATAGAGGATTTATAGCATAATGGCACAAGCTTGAAAAAAGGCCTTTTGAAATATCTTTTAAAAGTAACTTTTGAAAGTAACTAAATTGTGTTACACTGATAAAGTAACATTGTAATAGTTTGTTGCATTGATTTTGACTGTCAGGACCGAATCTCCCTAAAGAGCATGGATCCTTCGGTCAGGGAATTCCTCAGCCACAAATCTACCACCTTTATGCTGGGGCAAGTCCTCGACCTCCAGCAGTGTGTAGCCTTTGGCCTAGTATAAGCCTGACCTTAAAAGAACACTTTACTTTTACCCAGTACTTTGCAAGTACAGACAGATGGGTTTGTAGTTCCTTAGAACTCACAACAGCTGAGTTAATTAGGACTTATCTGGTAGCTAGTCAATGGCCGTTACCACTCCTCTGGATTTAGCCAAACCCTGCTGATTCCAAGAGACAATCCTTGTTGAAGAATTTTATGATTAATTGTTTATTAAGAAAATATATAGTTCCACAGAAACAGTTTGTTTTTGCTCAAGCATGGCATAAAGAACATGTTCAAAAGAATACACTGTTAAAGACAACTAATTCCCATTAAAAATAACAAACACTAAACTGGGATAAAGTGGGCTAGACCCATCTCCTTCTTTCTCTTTACTTACATTCTTTCTCCTTCAAGCCACATACTCAAACCATCAAGTTCTCTCTCTCTCTCTCTCTCTCTCCATTATCATGGAATTGAGCCTTTCCCACATAACCCATCGTCCATTTTCTACATTACTCAGACCTCCTTCTTCTTGACCATAAACCAAACAACTCAAAGAGGCGTAACCATTCCACCCATAATTCTCATGAAGATGCAGGTGTTTTAGCTCCATTCCAGTTAGGAAGGAATTGGTGGGTCTGTGTGCTCTGGGCCTCTCCATCCTTGCACCCTAATCAGTTTCTCACTGTACCAGGCTCGCTGTAAGAAAAACAACCTATTTGCCTTTCTCACATTCCCATGTCTTCCATTCACTTTTAAAACCTAACAGACTCCATTTTCTCTCTTCTTCATTGACTACAATTCCCATTTTCCTTTATTCTCAGACCACAAGTCTCATTCTCTCAGTCTCATGACATTGGCATGTAACTTAATTATACTCTAGTTATTCCCAAAAGAGCAGCTAGTTGCATTTAATTATGTTACTTGCAATTAGCTACTTCAAAGCAGTAATATTTCCAAGCTGGTTTTGTTCCATATCTGTATAAACACTGGGTAACAGAAGCACAAATGTTTCTGCTTATGCTGCCTTGCCTTGTGGCCAGAAGGTCCCATTTCCATGTATTGTTCCTAATAAAAAGGAAATTATTATTCTACCTATTTCTGTTGAGTGCTGACTTGAGAACACGGCCTATTGAAGCACAGAAGTTTGAGTAAGTACTCCAGCCTTGGGACCCACAGAAAACCATAACATATTACAGTATTTAGTGTTAGAAACTGGCATGGTTCCCATTTTAGTCCCTCGGTTGTGCTCAAGGGATTAGCAATCAGCCCTGATCCCCAGTTCCTCTGTGTTTTCTCATCTCTCAGAATGATTAAGGGATGGAATGGAATTTTTAAAAGAAACGTTGGATGCCTCTTGGAAGCCTTCCCCTCTTCTGTCTTGTACATTGCAAGGTTCTGAGTTCCTCTGTGATTCTCAGGCCAATAAAGCTATGTAGAAACATTTCCTATTCGAACAGGAAGGAAGCATTTCCCCCTTAAAACCTGTGACTCATTCTAAAGCTTTTTTTTTTTCTTGGCTGATTCTCCTTCACTGGCTTCTTTCTCTATTTATCCGTCTCTTTTTTCCAGGTTGCTATGGATATTTGTGATAGTGGATAATTTTTTTAACTAGCAAAAGGGAGAGGTATAGGATTGCACCCCACTGTATAACACCAATGCAATTATTAAATTTGCCGATGATACGACAGTGGTGGGGCTCATAAATAAGAACAATGAGTCTGCTTATAGAAAGGAAGTACAAAGGTTGATACTTTGGTGTAAAGAAAATCATCTCACACTTAACATCAAAAAAACTAAAGAACTCATAATTGATTTTAAGGAGGAAGAGAAATGTACATTTACCACTGTACATAAACGGTGAGGAAGTAGAGAGAGTTGGTAGTTTTAAATTTCTGGGTACTTACATCTCAGAGGACCTCTCATGGACTATAAATGCCAACATGCTAATGAAGAAGGCACAGAAGAGGCTGTATTTCCTGAGAATGCTCGGCAAGTTAAATTTATCTCAGCATTTACTTCTGTCCTACTATCGTAGCACCATTGAGAGTGTCCTAACCAGTGGTGGGATTCAAATAAATCAACAACAGGTTCTATGTCCTAATGATAAATAAATAAATAAATATAAATGAATGAATGAATGAATGAATGAATGAATGAATGAATGAATGAATGAATGAATGAATGAATGCCCAGGACATTTAAAAAAAAAGGTACCACATAAGCAACAGTCTTATGTGGTACCTTTAACTTGAAAAAAATCATAGTAAAATGAGCATGGTTGGGTGTTTGACTGAAGCGGTCTCACCCCAAAACTTTTTCCCTCTGTGTCCTGCCCTCATGCCTTGTCAATCCCCCCCCTCTCTGCCTCAAGGCCATGAGCTTTCCTCCAGTGATGTCAAGGACTCATCCTCCCCCCCTCTTTCCCCCAGTGAAGCCTCTGCTCTTTCCAGGGCTTTATCTCTCTCACCCACACCCCACCTCAGACGGCTCAGTGTGGCGCAGGAAGGGAGGCAGCTAATTGTGCCCCCTCCCCCTGCTCGTTGCTGGTCACCTCCTCCTTCATTCATCTCAGGCCAGCAAACGGTTCTAAAAACCAATAGTACATTTAGGAATCGGTTCTATAGAATAGGTGCGAACCTGCTGAATCCCACCTCTGGTCCTAACCTATGGCATTCTGGCATGGTTTGGGAGTAGCTCTGTAGCAGACAAAAAAGCTCTACAGAGAACCATTAAAATTGCCCAGAATATCATCGGGCTCCAGCTACCAACCCTGGATGACATCTTCACATCCCGCTGTCTAAGGAAGTCACACAGCATCCTGAGAGACTCTTCCCATCCTGCTTATAACTTTTTTGAACTGTTGCTGTCTGGCAGAAGATATAGAACAATTAAGACTTGGACCACACGTTTTCTGAATAGTTTTTATCCCAGAGCTATAATTGCACTTAATAATGAGCTTAAAGACCACCAGCAGTGAATAATTAGTTGGACTGTGTTACTTGGCCTGCGGTGTAGATGTTTGTATTTTTAGTGGGGGACTTTTAGTGGGTGGGGAGTGTTTGGGGAATTTTATGTGTGTGCATGTGTCTGGTCTCTGGGTGTCTGTGAATTTCGTTATATGGGTATACTTTGTATATACTTACAATGACAATAAATTATTATTATTATTATTATTATTATTATTATTATTATTATTATTATTATTATTATTATTATTATTATTATTATTATTATAATATTGTGGCAGCAGTGGTTAAATGTATTGAGAAAGAGTAAGAAAATCCAGGTTCATGTCCCCAGTGAGCTAGGAAACTCACTATGTGATCTTAATCCAGTCATACTCTTTCATTTTACTCTACCTCGCAGGATTGCTACGTGGATGAGGAGGAGAGGAGGAGAGTGACGTGTACCACCTTGAGGCATAGGAGGAAGGTGAGATGTAAACTTAACAAACAAGTATTATACCAGATTAATATACTAGACAAACAACAATACAGGTGTTTACTTTCAGTTAATATTTAGAATATGTTGATCACTTAGATTTTGTGACTGCCCAGTAGCTATCACTTATGCTCTGGATAACATGTTGCTGGGAAGAGTACTAATCTAGTTTCTCAGTCTTAGATTTCTGGGTACAAACTGTTAAAATGGAAAGAAAATTAAACTGGATTGATTCTTTGTTTATCAGTTCTAAGCTTTGGATCCAGCTTTCAATTATTACTTTTTTTTTGTTGTCATCGGATTTTGCTACTTCATGGAGAGAGGAGCGCTTTCTTCCACATTGGCACATTTATCCTTTCAAAACTGCATCATCACAGGAAGGTGTTCATCTGTGAATTAGGAGATACAGATCAAAATATTACAGGCTACATTTTTATTGCATAGATACCAACAGAATGGGGAATAATTGGGCATGCAGAGTTTTGGGATTTTATCCAATGGAAGCCCCAGCGAGCATGGCGAAGGATAACAGATTATGGAGGTTATAGTCTGAAACTTCTTCATGGGAGAGGGGAAATGTTGTCCACCCCATCACATATGCGAGCACATACAGTACCCTTATGTACATGATTGTGCAAGGAAAGAGCAAGGACCACCCACAGACAGCTATTAGCAATTTTTTCAGAGCCATGTTTTCCTTGCACTCCACAATCACTCCAGTGGAGCTCTGGATGCCTCTCTGTGCCACTGCTTGGTGTACACTAATATTTCTGTAGAGCTGCATACCCACCTACATGATTAAGTAGAGAAGGAGAATGGCTGGTCACTTATTTAAGCCAAATGAACCAAAGGGTAACAAATAAAGAAACAGAAAAGCTAGAATGGTCTTATCATCAATTTTTTTCTTTGTTTGTTGTGTTGCTGCATAAGAGAACCTTGGCTGACTATTGAAGTGGAACTGTGATGGCTGATTCAAAGGAGAGGACTGTGGCATTTTAAGCAGTTACTGGCTCTGTGAAATGTAGCGTTTCACTGATTCCATGGTATTGCCTCGGTGAGAAATGCAGTCTTCGATCTTCTCCGCTACACTGAGATCTCAGATGAGACGTAACTTCTGCTCTCACTTTCCACTTGAGTAGAAAGTGTGTGTATGTAGGGGCTCATGTATTTTGTCATGGCTGAAATCTTCTCTCCTGAAATAAGTCCCAGGCCCCAGACTCCCCAGCATCTGTGGCTGCTTAGGAATGGGCTTTCCTTCTTTCACCAGTGGGAGTTGGGAAAGGGAGATAAAGGCAACGTGTGAATGGAGGAAGCTGATAGGTGCTGAAGGAAGCATAATTTAGTTTGGAATAGCCAGTGGACACATTGCAGCTGCTCAGCAAATGTCGTGTGCATCGACGCTTCCAAAAAGAACCCAGATCCGCGTGGTTCAAGATAAAATAAGTTTATGAGCTTTGACTAATAGCACAGAAGGAAGATTTCTAGCACATGAATTTTCCCATTGCCAAAGTGATGTAACTTTTACCTGCCAAAATTATCCTTTTAGTATGAGAGTGAAAGGCCAAACGCTACCCGTACCTGACAGGAGAGCACTCATTTTATTAGCTGGGATGCAAATTATTAAATCAGGTGTTCTCTCCACCACAGTAACCACTACCATCACCACCACAGAATTAGTTTCTAACTCAAGGTCAGGATTAGTCTAAACTGATTTAAAATGCACACCTTTTCTTTTCTTTCTGCTTTTCTGACTAGATACATTTAAAAAGTAATTACAAATGAAATAATCCAGTGGAATAATACATGCAACTGAGTGATACCTGAGGTACCTCTTCAAGCTTTATCAGACAGCTAACAACATGATAGTTCACAGCCAGATCATACAGCTATTCTGGAGTTTTTACAGCATGCTGCCTGGAGAAGTTGTGGTTGGGAGGGACCTTTTTGGGCTGAGGTGATTGCCAATAGTTTCTTCCCTGTCTCTGAATTCAGGTACAACCCTACCTCTCCACTCTGTCTCTTTTTCCCTTTCTTGAGTCTGTTGAAGTCTCTTTCTGAAAGCAGTAATGGCTCTCAGTTTGCTGTTGATCTGTAAGTAAAGAAAACGGTTTTTATTCTTTCTACTATTCATGTCTCAGATTGAATGATTAAGTTTATAAGTACCAGTTAATGAGAAAAGGGGTGGACTGCTCAGGGGAACTTGAAGCTACTCTGCTTTGTGAATCCTTGCACTTCTGCTGCTCAGCTAAAGAAATTTAAACAAAAATTCAAAACCCTGCAACAGCTATTGGAGCAGTAACAGGTTTTTTTTAAAGAGTCACAAATGAAGAATTCTGTGGCCATGACTTTCAAGATTGCAATTCTGGAACTGCACGTGACCTTATGGCTTTAACAGAAGGCTTGTGTGTGGAAATAAGTGATGGTTTTCTTGCCATAAAGATTATTGGTGGAGAAACTGTTTCATTTCCAGATGCCGTGCCAGTGCAAATGCAGTTTCAGTTCACCCACTGGTGCTGCTCTCACCTCCTTCCCTCCCTCCTCCTGCCCATTCCAAATATATCCTTTGAAATCATGGAGAAAACATGCGTCGCTTATACCGCTTGATGCAATAGGATTTGGCCAAGATAGTTCTATCTCCAGACTGCGATTACCAGCAGAATGTGATGTGGCAGCGAGCAGCTGGATCCAATCTTGCTTTAAAGTATTTGCACTACAAGTAATCTCCAGTACATAAAACAGCTCTTTCTAATTTACGTCAAAGCAAAACCACTTCCACAATCCAAGCTAAATAAGTGCTGAAAAATAAGGTATTGTTCCTGGCCCATGAAGAGAAGGCTGTACAGTTGTTAGGCAACAATGGTTCCCTTTGCTAGATTTTGGTTCAGACCAAAAGCCTCTGTATGGAAATGTGTTCCTCTCAACAAGGGTGGCCATGAGGCTTCCATTTCAGTGTACAGTGCGAGGACTGGAACTGGAATTTATGCTTCCAAAAAGAGCATCTTTAGGGACATTTGTTTTATAAATATTGGGTAACCTCTCTTGATTGTCATTATTGGAATAAATGTGGAATATTATTTATTTATTTTTTTTTAAAAAAAGAATATGTCCATAGCCCTCATGGAAGTGGAGGAAAGCTTAGAATGAAATATTAGTAGGTTTGATGTCATTGAGAGGGTCAAAATAAGAACAACTTACCCGTACCAGTAGTTCATCCAGTGTTCATCTGTGTACCCACACTAATGGGCCGTGTGTTTGCACAGAGAGTCTTCTGGAAAGTTCCAATAGTAGAGAAGTGTTTCAGTGAGGAACCCACCTGATCCACACAACACATATGCATCCATGCTCTGCAATCTGTTTTTTTGTTGTGGTCTCTCGGCCTCCGATAAATGAGTGTCTGGCAAGCTGACTCACCAGATGCGTCTGTAGCACCAGGAACTAACTATACAACCAAAGGAAACATCTCTCCTCAGCTTGACATCCAGTCTGATGAGATCACTAAGTGTCAAGGGCTGTGACCATGTGGCTGCCCAGAAACAACAAACTTCAGAAGGACACTTCAGAAATTCAAGGACCAAGAGATCAGCCAGTGGATAGGCAGCTAGGGAAATGGCAGAAAATATCCACATTGCAAATCTTTGTGAAGACACTGAAAGGCCTTTGTTTTTGTCACCCTAAGAGACAAACAGGTGACTTGTGAAATGGTACCTGTACGCTTTTTGGAAAGTGAAAGCTCAGCAAAATCTAAGGAGCAGAATGAAATGTCAAGAGGCGTAAAAGGATCTAGAAATAAGGTAGGTACGACTTGGTTTTGAAGTGAATAGATATACGGCACCACCTTTGGTAGAAACAAAATATCTGTCCCAAGCACAGTCTTATCCCTGTCAAATGTTAGCGGGGTCAGTGGTCTGTTATTGGTTTGTAGCTGGGAACTGGTCTGATGGTAATCTTGTCCAGCATTGGGGCAATTTCATCCTGTACCAGTGGAGGAAAAAGGTGAGGACCTGAAGACTCCTGTAGGGGAGAAGATTATGAATAGAGATGGGGGGGTATTCGTATACAAAAAATGAATATCACCCCACAGGTTCAGATAACAAGGGTCCGCCCTCCCCGGGACGAGACCGACCACTCACCTGTCCACCACTGCCGAAGGCTCAGCGATCCCTTTCTGTCACTCCAGAGCTCACGATGGATTAGCCACTCTTTGACCTGGCAGAGAGGCCCATCATCCTGCCTCCCGCCAGGAGTGGCTAATCCAACATGAGTTCCAGAGTGATAGGAAGAGATTGCAGACAGGTGAGTGGTTGATCTGGCCCCAGGGGGCCGGACCCTCATTATCTGCATCTCTAATATGAAACCAAATAGCATATTTAAGGAGCACTATTGAAAGTGTTTGACATGGCAACAGATGAGTTTCATGTCTGCCTTAGGAAGGAACTATCCTTTGATGACTGTAACCAAGGAGGTATGGAACAGATATTTCTGATCTGCTTGATTAGACTCGTTCAATGAATTTTCCTATTTTCACAGCCCCTGCTTCATGAAACCTTTTCCAATAAAGCACGCTAAGGTTAAGTGCACCTCTCTAAGGCAGTACAGATACTCAGTGTGGCCATTGTAAAGCACAATTTTTCCTCAGCTGGAGATGCAGAGGTTATTTGGTATTCTCTCTGTTTATTACACTTAGTAGAGGGTGCCTTAAAAAAAAGCACTTGTCCCCTAAAGTCTTGCAGTTTCCATGAAGTGTAGAAATCTACTTCTGCTCTTCTTGCTGCAGAGAGAAACTTACCAAGACACATGTATGTATACTGAAATTCCTCTGAAGGTTTGGATTTTTAGGCTAAAGCAACCAGCATTCAAGCTGTGAGCATTCCTTGCCAAATTCTGGTAAGTGTAGTAAAAAAAAATGATTTTTAAAGAATTCAGGTAATTCCCTTTATAGTTAGCAAAGCATCAGGTACAAACAACAGCTGTACAGAGAAAGCATGAGAGAATAGCTTAAATTTCAGGAGCCCACCCCTTTTCACAGTGACTAACATTTTATATGTTAAAAATCAATCTGGAAGCATTTTAAGTTTTCTTTTTTAATTTACTTCCAGTTACTGTCTATGATTACTGTCGATAGAAAAGACCCCCTCCCCAATATGGATGCATATTGCAAGCAGAGTGGATATGCCAGCATATAATTAATAAGTATATGCCACTGAGTCAGTTCTGACTTATGGCAATTCTTTTCAGGGTTTCTACATAGAGAGTACTCAGAAGTGTTTTACCGTTCCCTTCTTCTTGGGGCACCTGGGGCTGTGCAGCTTGCCCAAGGTCACAAAGTGTAGCTCTTCCAGGATGCACTGTAAGAAATTTAACTCCCAGCCTCTGGCTCCACAGCCAGATAATTTACACATTGAGCTATCCAGCCAACATACAGCATCCAAAATTGCCACTAGAGATAGGCAATAAGTCATCTGCACCACACATTCCTTTCCCCCACCACCCTTGCCAGCACCTCCACTCACCAATTTAGCACATGCTACTCCATCTCTCCCTGTCGCGTGATCTTCCAGTCGAGGCAGGAGCCCAAACTTCCCTTCTCCACTTCCTCCAGTAGCTGGTTACTCAGATCAAGAGGTGGGGCAGGGATTTATGCAGCACTGCCTTTGAGTGGCCAGCTGCTGGAGGAGGTGGAGAAGGGAAGTCCAGGCTCCTGCCCTGACCGGAAGATCGCACGAGGTGGGACAGAGCAGTGCACATTGGCTGGTGAGTGGAGGTGCCAAAGAAGAGGGTGGGGGAAAGGAACATAGCGCAGTTGTGCTGCCATACAGACAAAGGGGAACAAAGTATTTCATGCCCATCTCTAATTGCCACACACTATTTAAAGCTGACAACTTGACCTGCAAAGGGACTATGGAACAAGGGAAACTGTTGGCACCACAATAGACAATAGGAAGCAACTCATTAGACTAGTCTTCCTCAACCTGGTGCCCTCCAGATGTATTGCATTGCAACCACCACTATACCCATACAGTATGCCCACTGGGTACCTCTGGGAGGCACAGGGTTGTAGGATGCTATGGAAGAGCACAGACAGCTTTAAATATTCAGTTACAAGAGAAATGAACCTTCCTTTTGACTTCTTATTCTGCCCTTTCTTCAAAACATCTGGCAAAAATTCCAGTGTTCAAGTGGTTTTTGTTTATGTGTTTTTGGTAGGATCTGTAATTATAAACAAAGAGCAGGAAGAGAAAATGAGGACCAGCAACAGAAAATGGGCCCAATTTTTTTTTTAAAAAAAGCTCTTAAAATTGTGAGCTATTTAGCAGTAGCTCACAGCCAATAATAATAGATGTTGGGGGGCATGCAGACTGAAAGGAAAACACAGTAAAATGGCTGTGGCAGTAACATTTCATAGAAAGCAGTAGCTTGGGGAAAACAAGAAGTGATTTATTATAGCCCATGACCAGAAGAAATCACATAGAGCCACGCCATTGTCCCAACAAGTCAACAGCTGCATCTATCCTATGATGGTAATTCTTTGTGTTTTATGTAGAGCAAAGATAGACGATCTTTGTGTTCCAGGCAATTTTTGACCACAATTCCCACCAGCCCTTAGCCAGCGTAGGGTTCTAAATTCCAATACTTGAGCCAATCTGTGTGGTTACTCTCATTTCACATAACTTCTGCTAGTCACAGGTGGCAGGTCTACATAGCACAATGAGCCTCCCCCCCGCCCCGAACACTGGAAATTTTATTCAATAATTTCTATGGGTTTTCAGATTTCACCAGATACTAGTTATATAACCTGAAGTGTATCCTCACAACCATAAAAACAGGGGCTTGTTGAGAGATTCTAAAATAATAAATAGGGGCATGCACCAGCTTTGGAAAAAAGTGTCCAAATGAGATGCAACTGGGATATTTCTATGGTACTAGAGCAGATACAAAGTGGTTCAAGACACTCAGGTCCTTAAGGTACACATTGCTGAAATTTGTTTGGCAATATACTTGCGTCTGTTGTTTTCATTTTTGAAGGTGATGCTCGTCTCTTATGAGAGAAGGGAAATGCTGACAAGACATTCAGTGCTATCATTATTTTTTGTATTGTTTTCATATCATGAATTACAAAGCTGATTTGGGAGCTTTATGGCATCTTTAAAACTAAAAAAACCCAATTAACATAAACCTCTGAGGATTATCATCTACTCCTCCATGACGTTAGGGAAATGTGGGTAATGAATCAATCACAGCTCACATTAAATAAATATGTATGGTAAGTCTTAAAGATATCACAAGATTCGCTTTCTGTTATTCCAGAAGATAGTGTATATAGCTAACTTGACTATTTGACTATAGTAATTGCTAAAGGTTCTACATGACTCCTTTTTTAATCTGTTGGAACACGCTAACATTTCTGAGTTTGAAAATTTCACTATTCCATGAAGTAGAACAAGGCCAGTTTGAAAAAGACTTCTCTGCTCTTCCCAGGGTTGAAACGGAAGTCTATATGTTACATCTGTACCAGCACTGAAAGAGTTACACCGTTATTACTACCAATAAAGTCCTGTTATTTCCAGAAACTTTCAGAGGTCATCATGGGGGACTAGGCTCTAAGACATTACAAGCGAAAGTTACTGGCACAGGAAGCAGACAGCATTAAACAATTTAAAGGCATTCTGGTGCCTTTGTGGTCTCTAATGAGGATTGATCACTCATGTCAGAAAAAGAGCCTATTTGTCTCAAGGGAGGACAGATAGTTGAGTAAGCCCAAATCACAACAGAGCTATTATAATGATTGAAATATGCCTCCCAGAACATATCAGAAGATTAAAAGAGAATGAGCTTGCAACTGAGGAGATGTTTCTGATGTAAAATAAATTGTATTTCCATGGCGCAGCATTTTTAGAGGAGTTTTTAAAAAGCTGCATGGGTAATTTTGAAGTCTGAAATGGTCTGAACCGGCTTAAATCTTAAATCAGAGCACAGTTTGCTGTCCTCTGAAGATGCTGGCCACAGAGACTGGCGAAACGTTAGGAAGAACCACTTTCAGAACACAGCCAAGAAGCCCGAAAAACCCACAACAACCATTAGATCCCGGCCGTGAAAGCCTTCGCGAATACATCGGCTTAAATCTGATTGTGTCTCACCTAGAGCAGGCCCATGGAGTCAATGGAACTAATATATACTGTACATTGTGTTTATAAGTCTTGTGCATTCTATTGATCTACTCTAGTTGGGATCAATCACTGGATTAAGGCCAATATTATTTATTTACTGTTTTTAATCACCTATCTTTCTTTTTAGAAACTTGGGATGATTTTTATAGAAAAATGTGAGCCCTAATAATCCACAGGCGCACACAAGACTCCTCGTTCTTGGGATTCTTCTTCTTGGCAATCCATTCATTTCCAATACCACTGTTATGCCAATAACACCCAGCCCTGCTTTGCTGCCGCCTCTCTCTCCTTTTGCTGCTGGAATATATTAATATTTCCAGTTGCCTGAACAAACTTAATATCCAGGGAAAATTTCATGTTTTCTTCCTCCCTCAGGTGGCAACATCAGTCTCCTCAACAAGTTAAGAGTTTGGGGTGTCAACTCTGATCTTCTTTCTTTAAAATATTAACTTATTTGCTCTAATTAAGGGTTCTGAGGGCAAAATTACAAAAGACATTCATTATGTGTATCTACATCTTTCAAAAAGTAGCTGTGGTCTGCACAAGCAACTGGGGTCCATGGAATGTGGGATTGTTAGATTTCAAACAGTTACGCCATACCCTTGAAAATTTGCCCATTCCCAGCTCCTGTTTGGCATAGGAAACAACCATCCAGGCATGCCAGTAAGTGCTGCCCCCTGTGGTGGGAGCCCCAAAAGCTTTTCACCCACTTTTGCCCAATGCTGTTAATTATAAGGGGAAAAACAAAATGAAATAGAAGTACGTAATCAAGTTGTACCTGTAGAAGGGGTAGCTGTGTTGGTCTGTGCAAGCAATATAGGTAAAAGCAAAATAGAAATAAAAAGCTTTAAAAAGACAAAAACATGGTAGTTAGGATAAATCATTGGATTTAGGTCAAATATTATTTATTTACTGTTTTTAATCACCTATCTTTCTTTTTAGAAACTTGGGATGATTTTTATAGAAAAATGTGAGCCCCAATAATCCACAGGAGCACAGAAGACTCCTCATTCTTGGGATTCTTCAATGTAGGTGAAAGCAAAATAGAAATAAACAGTTTTAAAAAGACAAAAACATGGTAGCGCTTTAAAGACTAACTTTTATATATATATATATATATATATATATATATATATATATATATATATATATATATATATATATATATATATATATATATATATATATATATATATATATATATATATATATATATATATATATATATATATATATATATATATATATATATATATATATATATATATATATATATATATATATATATATATATATATATATATATATATATATATTTATTTATTTATTTATAATTATAACAAAAACAAATCATATACATAAAACATATACACTTACAACACAATAACAGTGTTCCCCACCACCATATACGGGACCTCTTGCCATATTCTTCTTTTTCTTCTTCTTCTCATTCTTCTTCTTCTATTGTCCTCCTCTCCAGAACTGCATAGATTCTTGATTTGGAGCTCTCCCTTTCCCCCTTATTAACACATATTCCAAAAATTTGCCCCATATTACATAAAAATTGTTCTTTTTCAACTCTCCTTTCTTCATCTTTAAATTACAAGTTAATTTATCATTTAATGCTATATTCCATATTTCTTTATACCATTCTTCAATAACTTTTATATTTTTAAAAGCTCACGTTAAAAATATAAAAGTTAGCCTTAAGGTGTCATCACATTTCTCTCTCTCTCTCTTTTCTTTTTATTTCTATTTTGCGTTACCTGTAATAAAAAATCAATTTAATCTGAGAGGAGCAGAGCACTGCCTTAATCTATATGAAGCAGGATGGGATTCTGGTTTTGAAAGAATCAATATTTCCGAAGAGAAGAAATGTCAGGAGTATTAAAGTGAAAGACAGAAGTGAGAGGACCGAATCCCTCTCCTGCAGGGTCAAAGAAAATGAGGATGCCGCTTGCAAGAAACACAGTCACCGTTTCCAGCCATTGTGCCATCTTCCCTGCAGCTCCTTCATACTTAACCCACCTAGTTTAAACTTATTCAGTGATTTAATATTGCTTTCGGCAGTAATTTGTAAGTAAAATGGAAGTACTTATATTAATTGTACTTAATCCAGGAAGCCTTCAACCAGGCTGATCTCCTCCTGGGTTATTTTAGGGTGAGAAATCAGGAAATATTGTCTGATTGAAAACTTCCTGAATAAATGAGGTCAATTAATTTTTTTTTAAAAAGGAAGTTTTAGCCAAAAATAGATGCTGAAAATGATAGGCAAATCCTAAATAAGTGTGAAGAAGGTAGATTAAATACAAAATATCTTCAATTAGGATAGGAAACAGCTGGGAGCCATGCCACTGGCTCTTTCAGTGATATATCATAAAAGAGTTGTTTTGTTTGGTTGGTTATTTATTGGGGTTTTACAAAAATAATATTGCCATGGTTTTAGGGCCTCCACAAAATTGTCTTGATAATTGAGATAACTGACTTGCATGAAAACAATTTTAAAAGGTCTTGATTTAAATAAATACTGTATTTTTTTATAATTTGTGTTTGTACATATATTTTCTGCCTTTCCCCCATTAGACAGTGTAGATGGGTCTTCACTTCCCCATCTTATCCTTACAAAAATATTGTGAAGCAAGGGAGATTCATGATGGCCTAAGGTCACCCAGTGAGTTTTATCACCAGTTGGGGTTGCATTAGCATCAGTTAGGGGTGAACTAAACCATTCTCTACTTGCTCTCCATTTGCCTCTGCCCATAAGGTGCAGAAAATTTAGGATTCAAATCCAGAACAATATAGGTAGCTTCAGTGGAAGGCTGAACTAAAACCAGTTGTCTTTGAATGATGTCTCTTAATTAAGAAGGTAAGAAGCATCAGTGATGTGGAACAAAAAATGATACACATCAGGCTGGGCAGTCATTGTTTGGGGAAGGGATAAATCAAAACTATGAAAAAAGAAAACCTGGAGGTTGGCTAATGGGAAAGAAAAGCTGCCCAAGCAATGCTTATCAACACGCATGTGTGTCTGAGCAACAAAGTAGATGAGTCCTAAGCGAGCTGCCAAACAGCACTCAAGAGTTTTCACTATAGCTCGGATTGCTATTTGCTTGCTTAGTGGGACTCTTGGGGCCTTTCCAAGTGCTGCGGTTTGCCGGAGTGTGTGTCTATGCAACTGTCACTAATCCCTCGCTCTCGTCCGTGGAGACAGCGATGATGGCTCGAGAAGCGATGCTGTTCTTGGCAGGAGTCCCATTCTGCCACACTCACCCAACTCAAAGGAGTCTCTAGAAAAGAACAGTTTGTCCAGCCTCAACAAGCTTATACAGCACAATGGTGAAAAGACTGCTTGATGAACTTAGAAATGTCTGGTCCAAATACTTTGGAGATGACCAGCATGTTCCAAACTATTATGCATTGAAAGAGGAGTCAGTCACCACCATATATTTTACCAAAGCTTGGGAGAGCTACTTTTGCTGAAACTCGATTCTGGAATTCATACCAATTCTAGGATTTGTGGTCCAAAAAGTAAATTCTCCTATGTTTGAGTCTTGGTGAGAGATTCTAGCTCCCTCACGGTTTCTGTGTGGATGGCAACTCAGAGGAAATGGGACCACTGATGTTTATTGACTAAAATCTTACTGTCATTTCACTTCTTCATATTATTTGTATGCCACTTTTCTCCCCATAGGGGACCCAAGGTGGCTCACAGCAAATAAAACAACAGAATTAAAAAAACATGGTATAAATATCATATTTTAAAAACAATTAAACACATATCAGAATTTAAAAGCAAGTTCAAAACAAATAAAAATCTGTAAGTTAAAAAATGCATTACTTTTGGCAGCAAATGGATGCAAATTACAAAGTGGGCATAGATATTATCTGATGTGCTCTGAGTTGCACGACTTGGCACACAACAGAGAAATGTCTGTGCTCACTTTATACCTTGTGGCAATTTTTGTTGAAAAGTTATGTTATTTGTGTTACATTTATGGATGTAACTTAGCATTTTGACCACTGTCTATGCCTCTGCTAATAAAAAAAGTCCCAGCAGTTTAGTTTCTAAATCCTGGTTTCACTATAGCATAGTGTCTGAGGCTGTGTGTTTATCTTTTTCAGTTCAGACTTACATCTCGTTGCGCTGTGCATAGTGCAAGATGATGGCATCATCCTTACTCTAGCCATAAGCAAGTGACACTGAAACTTACTCATGGCTGAGTAAGACAAGCCATGCAGTCTTCTACTGTACGCAAATGAAGATACATCTTGTTGCACCTTGAAATAAATTTGGAAGACAAATTGAAAAACGTTTTAATTTCCAAACTATATTCTCTAGTTCTCCATATGTTGTAATGGTCATAAGGAAATAATAGGCTCTTTCACCTCAATGAAACATATTCCAAACATTTAACTCTTTTCTAGAAATCTGCTTTGATTTTCTCTAAACCTGATTATAACAGCCCGTCTAGTGCAGTGGATGAAGTGTCAGATTAGGATTTAAGAGTCTTGGGTTCTAATCTCTACTTGGCCTTGGAAACTCACTAGGGGTTGGCAGTCGTAAAATGCTCCTTGGATATCTCATTTATCTCAAAAACCCTGTTAGGGTCACTGTAACTTGGAATTTCAGAAGAGGTAGCTGTGTTAGTCTGTGCTAGCATGTCAGGCAAAAAAAGAGAAAATGAAAAAAGACAAAAATGTTGTGGCACTTTAAAGGCCAACTGCTATATTTGAATGCGAGCTTTTGTGGACAAGTCCACTTCTTCAGACATGATAGTCTGAAGACATTGCATGACATCGTTAGGTCCAGTAATCAGGCTGCCAGAATAAATGTGGGGGCAGAGCTATAGGAAATGTTTCTATGCTTGGGTAGTGGGGGCTACCATCTTCTGTGGGACCAGCACAGAACCATGCTGGGCCCCAATAAACTCTTGTCCAGTTTTGTTTATCCCACCATGTTCAACCTGCTTGGAAAAGCAAAATTGGTAACAGTGTGTGTGTTTTTTTAAAGTGCCACATTGAAAGGGCTAGCTAGAATGATTTGTGCAGGGGGTGGTTCTCCCCCTTTCTCTTTCATTCCAAATGACAAAAGGGACAGAGCGGCCTGGCTTTGCCCTACTTACTTTCTTTTCCAGTCATGCAAAACCTTTGTGCCACTGTAACTCCATTCAGCTCCTCACTTAGCCTACATACCACACCAATCTGCTACTCTGTTTGTAATGGCTGGTACTGAATAGAGACAAAGGAGAAAGACCCAAAACAAATACTTTGGAATGCAGTGTTTGGCAACTTGTCACACCAATGAACATGCTCAGAATTGAGTAGATGAAAGACTATGTCCCCCCCCCCCCGTTTTTTGTTTTTTTTTTTGACTGGTAGCTATGCAGTGATGCACCAGCAGTGCCCTCTTGTGTCTTAAGTGGAAGATACAAAGCAACCTTTAGTAACACAACTTGCTTAGGAAAGAAAAAGGGAGAAAAGAGGTTTCTATTTCAATTCTGGAGCAAATGACTGAGAATTGTTTTTGAAAGGAAAGTGTGAAACCGGAGGACTTGATTTCATAACTGGAATCCGCAGGTGCTTTTTGAATGAAGCATAGCACTGGTTATATTCCAGGTGAATCTCTCACCTCTGCCACCTACAAGGAAAAAAAAAATTTTTTTTGGAGCACCAGAGAAACACTAAACAAACACAAGCCTGCCTCAGAGATTCCTTTCAAAACCTGGTCTTCAGAGTGCAAGAACACCTCACCTCGCCAGTGCTTTGTCAACTGTCCTGGTTCTTTGTCTGTATTTGGGCTCCATTGCTTAACTAGGCATCAGCATCTTCATCTGAAGCCCTCCATTGCATGATCCTGACCTCTGAGGTGTTGCAGGTAGGTGTTGGTGGAAGGGAGTTTTGGTGGTGCCATTCTGTGGAGCCTCTTCTGATGGCCATCCAATAAAATAGGTGAGGACCTTTTGCTTTCCTAGGCTTTAAAAATGTTTTAGCCCTTTTAATCCAACCTGGCCTGCATCATGTCTGCTAATGATACCACGTATCTCTTGAATGCGTGCAGCCTATTTCAATAGTTTATTTTAGTTTGAGTAGGTTAACCAGCTTGCAGAATTCAGCAAAGTTGGGCAATGTAAGTGTCTATGGAAAGGCAGTGTGGTATAATGGATAGATGGATGGACTCAGAGTCTAGAGATGGGCGCACCTGGACACAAAAGACAATCTGTGTGCCAGGAGCATGGCCCTGCAAAGGAGCTGGGGGTCTTCCCCCTCATTCTAATTTTTTAAAATCATTAATTGGCAGAGATCACCTCTCTGGTGTTTCCCTGTGATTTCTAGTGTTATTATGACACCAGGTGGCACCTCCTAGACACTTAATTAATCAATGTATCATTTACTTAAAAAAAAACCCATTAAGAAAAGTGTGCTCCTAAAACAGAAGGGAAATGAGTTGGTTTCAGCAGTGTAGACACCAAAGCCAGTTTAAATCACCAGAAATAAATTGATTTCCATTCAAGACATGTGAATGTGGCCACCAGTTTAAATACTATGTGACTTGAACCTGATTTTTTAAAAAGTCTGAACAGATATTAATTAAAATTGCCAGTGTGACCACAGTCTTAGTTGCTAACTATGCGCACAGTAAAGAAAACAGCATACACAAGTTTGTAATTTAAACTTCAACTGCAAATAAAAAAATGTATTTTAAGTATTTCTTCTACAAATGTCTCAGAATGACTTATTGAAGCTGTAAATGCCAATTAATGAGAAAGGGGTGGACTCTGGTGAACTTGTAGCTGTTTTACTCTGTGGATCTTTGCAACAGTATGTGGGAGAGGAGTTACATTTGAGATCTTGGAAAAGGTACATTTGGGACTACAGCTCCTAGAATCACTGGGCATGCTGTTTGAATTATTTTAGAAGCTATTGTTCAAGAAAAGGAACTTTCCAATTCTGCTGCATCTCAGCAATAGAATATACATCTGGCATTTAGAAGATTTTTGGTTTAGTCCTTACATCTCATATTTGAAAGATCGGATCTAATAGAACCACAGAAAATTATATTCAAAAGCCACAAAAAGTCAGGACTCCATCATATTACTGGCAAGAGGGGTCAACTGTCTAGGTTAGTTTAAGAGGGCTTCATATATAACATTAACCTACCCCTTCTCATTTTGTATAATACAAATATAGTTGCAACAGAACAGATGGAAAACTGAAGGGGCAGAGGGTGGCTAATTTGTCTGGAGACTAGTAAAACAGTAATAGTGAAATAACACAGAAAAAGTAAAGGAATGCCATAACGCAAAAAGCAATTTCAGTTCTACAATATTATGAGAAATGGGGGAAAGAAACTTGGCGAAAAAACCCCACCATCTTACAGCAGAAGCCGGAGGAAAGGCAGTTGATATTAAAAGAAAGTTTCAAAACATGCAATATTCTTAGTTGGGTATTAGCGGTAAGACTTTACAACCTGAACCAATCCCTGATGGAAGCCAAACATCTCAATAAATGTGTAGGAGCTCAGTGACCCATTGGGCATTTGAAGGTTAGCAGGAAATGAACATGCCAGAGAATAACAAGATGGAAAAGCATTCCTCAAGGAAGGGAAGTCTGAGCGGTTATTACAAAAAGGGAATTGGGTAGTATGTACTTGAATAACAAGTTGTGGGTTCCCCCCCCCAATTACCCCACCATGGTTTCCATGTTTTAAATATCATATGGCATCCATGCTTGAAGTGTACACTCAAGAGCTAAAATCATGAATTAGACACAATAAAGAAAAAGTCTTTTTCAAAATTTCTTTAGGAAGAACCGGACAGGCAACTCAGAAATACAGACATGCTTAGAAGCACACAGCATTTAGAAGAGACACAAGCTGGGAGAGCCAATGTAGGGTCGGTGATGTTTACTACAAGCTCCAGAATTGAGAACAACCCTCTCCAAGCCCTGACATGAGATATATGGATTTACTACCCCCATCATTTCAGTCTCTGGATGATGAGACTTGTAGTCCAGCAGAACTGAAGAGCGTTAGGTTGGGGAAAGTTTTTCCAAAGCATCCCAACTAAAACATGAGGGAACTTCTCTCCCCTTGTACTTGGAACTCTTTCAGGTTTTTTTTTTCCAAAGGAATAATCTGCAGCACAGCTGCTGGTTGTATATGCATGTTGCAGTGGAGCACAGCAGTTTGAAATCTTTGATATCTTATGTCACACCCATCAATAAATCTATTGAAGAAACTGAGTCATACAGTGCTAGAAAAAGCTTGCTGAATGTTTTGCTATTACAATTGTCATTTAGGATGTTGCGGGTGGGCAGGGAAGCAGAGCAATAGGAGAACCTCTGAGTGTCCAAAAGATACTTCTGACATACTGAAAGTTCACAGACAGATAAAATATAGCAGTTAGGTCAGCAGGAGATCAGGGGAATAAATCCTCCTTTCTCTGGAGTAACAAGGGACTGTTACATTCTTCTCCCCATCAGAAGGAATTCCATAACACTCTTGGTGGTGTTCTAAATTGGCAAAGACAGTGTGCTGTGCAGAACTGTTTATTTCCTGTGCAGAGTTCCGCAGTTGCTGCCAGAGATTTGCCAAGTCTGTGAGTCTGAGTCCTGAGTCTGCATCTGAGTCCTCGAGTCAGTCCAAAGCCCAAAGCCTCGAGCCAGAGTCTTAAGTCGGTGGCCCCGTCTTCCCTGGGAAGTGCATGTACCGATAGTAGGCCTGGAAGGGAAGCTGGGTAGGCATATGTGCATGCACAGAGACAGCAGGCCGTTTTCCCTATCAGCTGGGTGGTGCATGTACTGGTGGAGGCAGCAGCTGGCTCCTAGCAGGGAAGTTGGGCCTGCTGCCTCTGAGGATGGCAGCGGCAGCAGTGGTAGAAGCAGGTAGGAAGTTCCATACTTAATAAGGACTTGAAATGTGACTCGAATAAATGGGTCCAAGTCATGAGTCAAGTCTGAGTCTTCCCAAAAAACAAACAAACAAAAAAACCAAGTCCGAGTCAAGTTGCTAGTGCAACTTAGGTCAGATTTGACAATGAGTTGTGACTCGCAAGTCCCCATCCACGGTTTGTGCATGTGGGCAACATTTCTGAAGCAATGGCAGGAGCTGCTTTAAGAATGGCTTGTCTGTTTCTCAACAATCTTCTGCTTCTTATTCATGGGTTTTGCTTCTCAAAAACAATGGCCATTGGACATATTTTACACAAATTGCTGAGACCTTGAGGGGAAAAGGTGCCATTTGCCATGCTCTCACATGGAGGTGAGGAATCTCGTGGGGCTTTGAAATTCTGTCAGGCATCCTGTCATATCAGGATGTGTACAAAGATAAGAAAGAGGAATTCAACAAGGGCTCATTTCATCCCCATACAATGGTGCCCCAACCTTGACTCCCCACAGATGTTGTTAGACTCCAACCCCCAGAAATCTTGGCTAGCACAGCTAGGGGTGAAGGCTTCTGGGAGTTTTAGACCACTGGTTCTTAACCTTGGGTTACTCAGGACTTTTGGACTGCAACTCCCAGAAGCCTTCACCACCTGCTGTCCTGACAGGGGTTTCTGGGAGTTGCAGTTCAAAAGCATCTGAGTAACAAAGGTTAAGAACCACTGTTTTAGACCATTATCTGGGGATGCAAGGTTGGGAAACACTGCTATAGGAGAGGGCACATTGAGCAAGAGTGAATTCTTGACTGTTGTTATGAAAGCCTTGTGTCCCACCAAGACTACTGCTGTGCCCCATCAGTGCTACATGAACCACAAGTAAGAATCACTGATCTCATAAGGAATACAGTACAATGTTGGTCTTCCATATAGGACACAAGTACATATCACAATAGCTGACGGCTAGTCCTGCACCAATTGCAACTGTTGAACTAATTCTCAGGATTGTAGCAAGAAAGGCTTTCATGGTAAGTACAAGATCTGTCAACTAATTAACCAAACAAGCTTAGAATCCATTTAGGATGTCTGCCAGCTTTCTGTTATTTAGGTTTCATGGTCTTGGAGCAATGGCCATGACAGCCGGCCTGCCTCTTTTGCTAAAACAGAAGAGTAAAACCAATCCCATTATTGATGGGATGTGCCAAGTGCAGATGCCGGACATTGCTAATGTGAAACAGCCTCTCCTTCATTTGCTTAGGCTGAGAGAATCCTTTGGCCGTTTGCCTAATGAAAAAACAACAACAACCTTTTCAAAAGCACTGAAGGCCTGAGGTGGTAATACCAAGAGCTTGGCTTCCCACACAATGTCTGCTCTTGAAACAGGTGTAGCAATACAAAGGGGCTGCTTGTGGCTGATCAGTACTTCATTTCTCTTTCTGCTGTCTCACCACCCCTGCAGCTTGAGAGACAACTTAATTTTTTTCATTTGTTCCACACTCAAAAAAGCACGCCTGAATATGGTTTCTTTATCAACTTTTATTGCAAATGTAGATAGTGACAGACAGATCTAAGCAAGCACATTTTTTCTATATATAAAAAATTCCTTTCATGGAAAGGAGAATATCAGCCATTAAAAATGGAGTGACTAAAACGAGTATCTTACAGCTGAACAAATACTGACAGCTGGTTTTCATATTGTCAGTGGATTATAAGGCCTTATGAAGAAAAACTAAAATCCCGAACCATAGTTAAGCTAAACATGAAATAGAACCTTATGATTAAAATCAATATAGATGTCAAAACTCTTAAATTCACGTGAATTAAAAGAAGGTTGCATAATAAGCATCTCAGTGCCTGGAAAGTTTTCACAAAGACAAGTGGAGTTACTGTTGGCTTACTTTCTCATGTTATCTTTTCAACAGATATTGTGTGTGTGTGTGTGTGTGTTTTGTCTGTCGGGGAGTACTGTCATGAATCCAGACTGAAAATGAGTAGTTTATATTAGGCAGATTATTGCTGGATCTCACAACTCTCTAGGAGAACTGATTTTCACATTGGTCATGATCTCATATCTATTGAGAAGCCAAAGCAGTGTCCAAAACTGTGCACGTTTTCCATTCTCACTATGAATAAATATGGCCATACAGAGAAAATATACAATAGACAACAGGCATTAAGAAGAATTAAATGGCTTGGCACTGTTTTTTTCAGGTGTGAACTGGTACTTTGAAAATCAGCATGTCTGTGTGCATAGATTTGTGTTTTTAAAAGGGGAGGGCTATCCTCTTCTCAGTGGAATTGCTGAAATAAATAGGACTGTTTGGAGAAGGACTAATTCCCCCACTAGTGACAAGGTAGTAGAGGATGGCAAGAAGCCAAATTGTACCGGGAAGAGTTCCTGCTCTTAGAACAGCAACATTCACTGATTCTCATGAGGTTTATGCAAGTTAACTTCTGGGTAGAGAACTTGCACAAGCTAATTTTGCCCCTTTTGTGAATGAAGCCAACAAGAAAATTAAAGCTACTGTAGTATTCATCTTTTGCCCCCTTTTCAATTCTGCATTCCTGCCCTTTAAATGGTTGCAAACAGATCACTGCTGTGAATCTTGTTGGTCTTTTCCAGCCCTACAATTTTGTGGGAAATGGCTTTTTAAATCCTTTCAATTTACTTCTATGGTAACTACCACTTTGCAAAGAAATGTTGTAACATTTTTTTAAAAAATGGGGCTAGAAAGAAACAAATATTCATTGCCAAAAGAAAGAATAATGCTATTAAGATAATATCTGGTTCCTGAAATGCATCCTCAGATTTCACATCAAAATGTACACATGCCTGGGAGACATGTAAGAGCTGAGCAGAAAAACAAAAGAAAATGAATACACCCAAGAACGATTTCAGGCTGGTTATATACACTTGATTGCTCATCTGTTGAGCACACTAACCCTGTCCCTCCACGGTCACATTCCTTACTTGAAAAGTGACCATTCTGAAGACCAAAGCCTTCTCCAGGTCTTCATGGCAGGGTTCTGACTCCCATGGAGATTTGCCTGTTTACAGAACCAGCTCTTTTTCCCAGAGCTGCCATTTTCTGTGAACAAAGGGACAATGAAGGAGACAAAGGTAGTGTGCTGTCGCCTCCCATGTTGATTTACCCTTTTGTGTGCCACTGAGTAGGGCAATGAGAGTCAAACTATAGATGAGTCACCAATAATGCAAACAGCAGCTCCATGTTTGGCTGGGAAGTAACAGTTGTAGGAGAAATGCTTTGGATAAGAACCCTGATGTGGGGAAGACAGGGTTAACACTGTACTCCTTGCTGTGGTCCTCATATGGATCAGCCCCCATCTGTCTGTTATTTCCATCAAGAGATGAGAGAAAGCTCCTTCCAGTTGGGTGATTGGTATTTTGAATTGTTTATTGACCAGTTTTGACTGCGTGCATAGGGCACATTGGTCACTGTTCCACCTCAGGCTCATGTTGTGTGCGCAGCCAGCCCATTCCTGTCTTTCCTCTTCCCAGAGAGGGATGGTCAGGGCCCCACCTGTGTTCTCCACTTGCTTGCTGCCAGGCATGCATGGATGCCCACGTCTGCTCTCGGCTCTGTCGCTCCTGGATGCACCCACCATTGACTGCCACCTCAACCATAATGCTCCCCAGTCCCTCCTGTTAGCAACTCTCAATCAAAGAAGCATTGTCTTTCAGCAGAAATGAATGTTTGGGAAGCAGTGATAAATCTCTGAGGGCACTTTCATATTTACTTACCATAGGACTGGGGTGAAGTTCACCTTCAAATTCCCTGTCCTATTTGGGTCAGTGAACTTGGGGCCACTTTGTAATTATTTTCAAGCATAGCTGGGGAAAATCCTAGTAATGAAAGAAGGATTGGAATTTACTTGAAAAAAAACAGTGACAATCTGGAAAAGAAACAAAAGAAGGATGGAGGGAAGAAGACAGAAGTAGCCATTTTCATTGTAGTTTTAGTGGCCATTTCACAACTAATAGTGTGTTCCCTCTCCCCAAAGTCACAGTATTTCATGACAAGCTTCAATTCAAGAAGGACAAAAGGGAGAAATTGCATCCAATGAGCAATCAACAGAGATTTGCTGTCACTGACAGAATGGTATTTTTGGGGAAAGAGAGAAACGTAAGAAAGGGAGAACTTCTCCCGCTTGCCCTAGCCCTCTCCTCACTATGAGATTTTCCAGAGACATCTCCCTGTCTTGCTTGAAAAATACTGATTTCCACTAGAAAAGTTCAAAAGAGAACTTTAGGCTCCATGCTAGGAAGTAAATGTTGCTTGATGAGTTGGTAATGACTATGCGTCTACTAATTGATCTTTATGGGGCCGAAGTATGAAGTAGCCCATTTGCATTACCTACCAAAGTTACAGGAACATTATTTTGTGAAATAAATCCAGGATTAGCTAGCCAATATAACCAGAATGATTAGTTTCCAGAATTAATTAACAAGATTACCTTCCTGTTAGTCAAAATAACAAGTACACAGAAGTTTAAACAGGCCTGAGTCCTACCGAAATCAATAGGGTTTCAATGCACACTCAATATATAACATGAAGTACAGAATATTACATTTGCAGAACTATGAGAAAAATCATGAGCTGGTCTTAAAGAACTTACTGACGGTCATTTCTAAAAATGCACTGACATTCTTTATTCATAAAACCATCCTGCCACTTTTTTACATGTTGCTCTGTCGTGCAACTCAGAACCTTGTGAGTATTCAGTAAATAGGCAGAATCTTATTGGTGTTCCATAAGGTTCACATAACTTGCCATGGCAGATTGCTGAGGTACTGGAGCACATATTGGCCACATGTTTACTGAGCCGCACAACTAATGCTGCGACCTGGCACCTCATCAATTAGCCACAGTAAGATGTGCATACCTTAAGCAAACACTCATAGGGTTCCAATTACTGTATAAATGTTGGTTGTTTCTAAAAAAATGTATTCAGTCAACTTCTTGGGCAGTTTTCAAGGAATGAAATGAGGTGAGGAGGAAACCCAAAGATGTACAAAACTTCAAAATCATCTCCCCCAATGACCTACTGTTGATCTAAATACACTCAGCAGTTATCAATAATTTTGGAATAATCATGATCAAAGACCTAAAACATTGATAGATTCACCTTCTCAAGAATCCAATGACAATAAAATTATAAAGTTTGTGAAGAAAATGGGAGGAGTATGTTAGATAACAATTAAAAAAACAGTAGACAAAATAATTCTGCATATTCTCCTAGCATGTGCAATGTTTTGCATCATTTGTTCACCAGTCTTTTCAGCAAGAGAAATATTTCTGCCTAGAGCACTGCTTAGACAGAGCACTGAAGAGGTTCTGGTTTTATTATTCATTTCCACTTTGTTCAGGTTTAATGGGCAGAACAACTTTGATAAGCCAAGAGTAATAACAATCTGGAAGAAAGGCTTCCCACATGATGAGGTATGTAGATATATACACAGAGAAAGAAAGTTGAAGAGAGGACATGGTTTCCATTTTTGATCGAAATCAGTAGTCATTCTATTTTGGTGGATGCTCTTCAGCAAGACCGTCCGAGAGCTTCAAACCACAAATTCCTCAGGGAGCTGATCTTCTCCCAAGAGATCCAAGGACAAACAGTTCATGGACCTCTTTCCATAGAGGGCCGACTTTGTTTTACAGTCAGCTGTTGAATACACACAGCCGTAGCCGGCCAGCTTATCCTCCAGACCGCAACCAAAAGTGTAGCTGTGGGACGTGTCTGAAGATAGGGTGGCACTTAGAGGTGGATGAAGACACTTGCGAAGCCGGATGTCATCTAGACTTTGACTGTGCTGGTCATGGCTCTTTGGAGCTGTAGGCTTTGCAATCTGCCAGTTTAAGGAGGACATGTATTAAAAGAAAACAGTCTTGAGCAAGCAAATGAGAAAAAAAGGAATACTGCATATACAGAAGCTCCCAGTGCACTTCCATCTCATCACAAATTGTTGACATTCTTCTTGCCCTCCTTTAAGGAAACTGTTTTAATGAAGAAGCTGTGAACCATTACAGAATTTGAAGAATTATTCAGCTATGGACGTCCACATTCATAGCTCTGCATGCGCTGCCTCCACTGGCATGCACAATGAGTCAAGGGTTGGGAGGGAATCACTTCCATGAATTGCCAGTTTGCATCTGGGTTGGGACAAGACAGGGAGCAAAAGAAATAAAGCTGTACCCTATGACTGCATTTAGAGTACAAATCTTTAATTGTAATTAGGGGGAGTTGAGATTCTGTTTTCACCTCTAAATCCCTACATTTTCGTTGTCACTGTCACATGATGACTGAACAGTCAGGCAACAAAGCTGAGGTTTCCCATGTCCTGCTGGAGCTTAATTGAAACTGAAGTTCTACAGCTAAGGCTAGGTAGCCTTTGGCCATCCAGAGCCACAGTGCAATTCTCAGTTCCAGCTAGAGCAGACACAGTGAATCAACTGCACAATGGTAAGTAAACACTTGCATAAGTTGCCCTGCTACAGTGGCCAAGAACCTAATGCTTAATACAATAACCTGCAACTAGAGTAGGCTCACTGAATCAGTGGGATTTTGGTGGGTCAACCCCTCTGTAAATGCCATTGGTTCAGTGGGCCTGGTCTAATTCCTACTTACTACACTGAACAACAGGATTTTAGCCAACGGATCTATTCTTACTGAAACTACCAGCTGCATTCAGTCCCAGATGTTTTGATCTACAATTCCCACCCCAAGTATGGCCAATGGTAAGGCACTCTAGGACTTGTAGGCAGGCTTTTGGCAACTGACTCTTGAAGAGTGGGTATTGTACTCGCCTATAGATTCTGTTTTCAAATTGCCTCTGTAATTTCTAAATCTGGTTTAAATGGATTTTAAAATCTGGTTTAAATGGATTTTAATCAAATTTTGTGTATTTACCTGTTCCTATTTTAATTTTTTAGGGGGAAAGAGTTACTTTAAATCCCTTATGAGAGAGAAAGGAAGGGTATAAATCAAACAGTGTGAGAACTAATTTATATCGACCGTAACAGGGCTTTCAAGGCAATTTAAGGAGTGGTTCTACCAGTTCCACAACAGCCCCCATGAGTTTCCATGGCTGAGTGGGGATTTTGAACTAAGTCTCCTAGTTTGTCAGTCTGTCTACTACACAACACTGGGTATCACAGATCATATAGAAATAAATACTAAAACAAACACACAAATAAGCAAGCTCTCGAAGTCTTGGGTTTATATGGGCAAAACTATCAGCTTAGGGATTGAAGTAAATGTTGTGGCGAATGAGTATTCCCTACAATTAACCCAATTTAATCCATTGTTTCATGTGCTCAACAATCAGACTTGCACATTAAGTCTGGGTTTACCTTCCAATGACCCATCGGCTCACTGAGATGAAACAAGCATGATAAATGTGAGATGTCTAATGAGATGGATCCTTTCCCTGTTAACCTTCTAATAGCAGGCAAAAGCCTTTGTATTCATGTAGCCCTCTGGGGATTAAATGGAATTAAGTATAATGCACTTACAACAAACAGACATACTTCACAACTTGGGAGAGCACCTCATCTTTAGAAAAGAAAAGGCACTCTTTTATCTAGTTTGACTCTTGTTTTCTCCTACACTCAGTTTTCTAAAAGCTCCAGGGCTTTCTGTCCTAAACAAGAAGAAATGTGTGAAAGTTTATAAATGCCTAACAAAATGAATTTTTAATTTCCAAGCAAGTGCTGTGAGACTGTAGCCTTAATCGCATGTTTAATGTTCCTTTGAAAACAAGGGAGATTGAAAAGTGCATTAAACTTTGTCTGGGCTGTGCCTACTAATTCATCTGAATCACACCTGCACAAACACATTATTTGGGGAGTTTAAACTATTCTGCTGAGCTTCACAGATTCTGAAGAAGTGAACTAAATTAATTTGTACTTGTCTTTTTTATATATAGCTGTTGACACGGTGAGCCCGGTTTTGTTTTCAAATTTCTGCTGTCACACTGGCAGTGGGAAGAGAGTGCATGAGTTGGGGTTGGAGATGAAACTTTAGAGATATTCTTTGCTGGGCAATTTGTGTTCAAACCACAAGCCAAAAATAAACAGCAAGTCCCACAACAGCCAGCAACCACATTTGCAACACAAAAGCATGAGCACTAGAGTATAAAGCTGAACATATTTATTATAGACCAAAGTATTATTTCTTTAAACACAGCAGAGGATCCTGCTGATAGAAACCACACCCAGTAGCAGAACCCAACCCTACACAGTCTTTGTTTTAGGTGATTCCCAAATTTCTGGAGTGGTTTAGAAATAGATGTTTCATAAGACAAAATCCTGAGGATTTAAATCCAGAACCCTTCATTCTTCTGTGGCATGAGTACTTGCTCATTTCCCTGCCACTAAAGCCCTACAGAACGTTGTAATCCCCTGTGCAATGAGAATTGTTTGAGAAAGAATGGGACGGGCATGCCAGCTCCTCTTTCTCCTCTCCTGTCCTTGGCACTCTGCCCATTGGCAAGGTGCACCCATCAACAGTGGGACAGCCTGCTTTGCTTTCTGTGGGCTCCCTGCCTGTGCAGTTCAGAGCCCTGACCTTCTAAAGGGTTTGATTCACATGAGGATCCTACAATAGTATAGAACGTGCCTCGCTCCAACAATACCCTCCTCCAACTTGTGGAGGGAAATGGAGATGATGAATAAGAGCTGTGATGGAGGCAACAGAACTAGTCAGGTCACATTCTTCCATTGGAGCCTGCTGGGCTTTGAAAATCCTGAGGGAAGTCTTTCCCTCAGTCCTGCATGCTGGGGACACAACACAGAGTTTCCTTGGCAGCTGCTAGTAGGGTGGAGCTCCCTTCCCATGGAGGACAGCCTAGTCCACCCTGTTGCTCTTCCATTGGAATCCAAACATCTTTTTTATTCAGGAAAGCCTTTGGCGATTAAGCTTGATTACTGCAGAAGAAACTTTTAACTGGATGGGTGCTTCCCTGACCCCATTCATTGATCTATTTTAATTACTATTTTAGTCAGCTTTATGTTTCATTAAACCTGTTTTCTGTTTCATTTGATTTTACCATGGGCTGCTTTTGAGTCCCATGGGTTTTGGACAAAGGCTACAAACGTGACAAAACAAGCAAACAAACAGTATACGTTCTTATAGTAATGCTGAGATTAGAACCCCTCGGGGTCCAAGGCTTAAATTAGCCGCCATCTTACCTGCTGAAGAGATTCCACACTTTGGCCTTTAATCTTTATTAATGTGACTTGTACTACTGCAAGATGATTCTTTTTAATATCTGGGGAATGAAAATATAAAAGCAGTTGGAATGGTAACAAGCCGAAAGCAAAACACACAGTTTGAAGTTTGCAGTGATAGGGCGGGATCCAGGCCTTGCCATACCTAAATCATAACAAAATTAGTTTGACGACCTCAGTGGGCCTACCTAAATTTAAGCATGATCCAACCCAGAGTGTAGACACAATCCGTAACATGCTAAGAAATGTAATATACAATGAAATGAGAAGCTTAAGGTAGTGGTGGAGAAGTCATCCTAGAAACTGTAGGGCTGGCAGTTTTGAAGGCAGTTTCCTTGCTCTCTAGGAATAAAATGGGTAGTAAAAGAACTGTATGTAGCCACCTATATATGTACATTTCTAAAGAGGTAGCCATGCTGGTTAATTTCAGCCTGCTGTGGGGTGGAGTGGAAGCTGGGGGCTGAGGACAAAATATTGCGGCACCTTAAAGACTAACATTTGCTTTTGTGTGAGCCTCTGTAGATTGCGGCTGGTCCATGAAGGCTCACATTGAAACAGTCTTTAAGATGTCAAACTAGTCTGCCTCCCTCCCCCACTTTGTTTTGTTTGTTTGTTTCTTTGGCCATAATATCTCTTGATGAGCCAGAAAGCAAGTGCAAAGGCAGGTATGTCTGCATCAGGACATCACCAAGGCTGGGCTTTGCTGGATCAATTCAATCGCCATTGCTTCAACAACTAGACAGATGCCCACAGCGATTCCAATCCATACCCACAGAAGATCTGAGGACACTCAAATCAGTAATGGGCAAATTTTGCTCAAAGGTCTCTTTCTTCCAACGACTGATGAAGTGGACATGTCCACAAAAGCTCACATTAAAAAAATATAAAAGTTAGTCTTTAAGGCACCATCACAGTTTTGTTTTTTGTTTTTACTTTTTTTTTTAAAAAAAATTTGTTTTCATCTACAATCCTTATTTCAAATCACTCTGTGACTAGGAAAGGCATTAAAAGTGGCCATCTGGGAGTAATAAATATTCTTTACAAATTGTATATGCTATATATACACAAGACTTCAGTATCAATATCAGTATTAGAGCTGTTGTATCCAAAGTCAAGACAGTTATGGTTGATTTCCAGTCTCCTGTAGGAGAGGAGCAAGAAAATAAATATTGCAAGCCATCCTGGTGGCTTGGTAGTTCCTACATCTGGTCCTACAGTTAATGAATACACCGCATTTAACAGCAGATAAATGATAGGCAGGTAAAGCATATTCACTCACAGATTTCTTTCTCATGGGCTAATCTGTCGGGGCAGATTAGGGTGGTGTTTGATGCTGCTAGTGGGTGGAGCCAAAGTCAAAAGTGGATAGGACCATCCTTTTTCTCCTCCTTAACTGCTGATATCCCCTCCTGTGGCCCACTGTCAAGAGGGGGATGAGTAACTGACCAACAGCACAGCATATTTGAAGTCAAGCAAAAGGCTCCATAAAGGCAGGCCAATGGCCATATGTGGTTCTAGGGCTCCAATGTCAGGTCTGCTTTGAATTGGTCAGATATGCTTTGACTTGGGATTCCTGCATTGAGCAGGGGGTTGGATTAAAAGGCCTTATAGGCCCCTTCGAAATCCATTATTCTATGAATGCGCCCACCCTCCAAGATAAATGTAAATAAGTAGTAAATTATTTTCTCAGGGAAATAGCAAAAATTTATGTTATACAAAAACATCTTCAAAATATGTACATCTGAAAAATCCAAAGTTTGGGACAAATTACTCAAATCCAGTTGGTTCAGTTACAGCTCACAGTTTCATATTCCTTTGCCCCAATGATATTCTCAAACCATAATGCCTTTATATACTCCCTCCTGTATTTTCCTGCTTCTCCCCAAAGCACATATTTTCAAAATTGGTCAAAGTGAGTAAATGGAATGTCTTATGTTGAACTGAACTTTACTGCCCAAAATCTGATTTGGACAGACTGTTAGGAAGCATCAACACCTAAAAAAATTGTGAAACACAGTGGAAGACTGAAAAAATAATGACATGTCCAGGCATCCTCTCACCTTGACAGCAAACACCATCTTCTACATGAGAATCTGTAGGCTTCTCATGCACACCTTCTTCTAACTCAGACTCATCCACAGGTACCTCGTCCGGCCCATCCACTCCCAATTCCACCTCTGGAAATTATGAAAAAGAAGAGACTTGCCTTTTTCTAGATGCACTCAATTTATCTACCCCAACCACCACCATTCTTTATGTGGCTGGCCAGGAAAAAAAAAATTCCGGCAGGCTGCTCCATTCCTTCCACCTCTTACCATCATCCTGGGAGTCCTCTTCTCCTCTCTCTTTGCTGCCGCTGCCAATG
The DNA here is from genome assembly GCF_051106095.1 of Pogona vitticeps. Taxonomy (NCBI): domain Eukaryota; kingdom Metazoa; phylum Chordata; class Lepidosauria; order Squamata; family Agamidae; genus Pogona; species Pogona vitticeps. The sequence goes on along the minus strand of NC_135783.1, from coordinate 63,777,008 downwards.
CCAGAGCTGCCACAACTGAGGTTTGAACTGCAAGACTGCTCCTTTAGATGAATGCGATCCAGGCCAAAGGGCTCGTCCACAGACATCTCTACAGATATCCGATGTTTTGAGTCGGCCTCGATGCCAGATGTGTGGGAGCTGCCATGACTGTCCGTTGACTGTCGAGATAAACGGTTGTTTCTACCACTTCCTCTGCTGCTTCCACTGCCATGAGAATGTTTGTCAGAGGGGTCAAGATCCATCTCCAAGGTGTCACTAATGTAAGATTCCCGGTATCGTTTCTTTTCTGGCAGAAGAGAGTAGGATGTGGGGAACAGTGAGGGGAATTTAATACTAAGTAGATCATATCCAAAGTGCTCCAATAGATAAACACTATTTTCTTGAGAGAGGAGGAGGAGGAGGAGGAGGAGGAGAAGAAGAAGAAGAAGAAGAAGAAGAAGAAGAAAAAGAAGAAGAAGAAGAAGAAGAAGAAGAAGAAGAAGAAGAAGAAGAAGAAGAAGAAGAAGAAGAAGAAGAAGAAAAGAGAGGGTGGGGAACAATCAATTAAATAATTAAGGAATTAATATCATAAAATAGAATTCCAGAGCCGTGCCATGCCATGCACAAGTGCTCCTCTTCTTTATCTAACCACATCCCTTTTGCTCAGCTATTCCTTATTTTGTTTATATATGTGATATATTGTATATCCTGTCTTTCCTCTAAAACTGGGGTGCATTTTGCAAAGCTGCATGCAGAAGGAAGCATAACAGCTGAACAAATTCACTGGGGGCCAGGGCAGAAATGAGCAAAAGGATGAGTTTCTGATCCGCAGCATTCAGTCTGAAAGCAGAACTGGTTTTGAGGCAGACCTTTTAATGTGGATTGCAAATGACCCTTTGTAAGGAGAAACAACAAACAGAGGCCTTTCCAGAGACTCTTCTTGCTAATCATTCTCAAACCAGGCACTGGGAGGTACTGAGGCGCCTCTTAAGTCTCATAGACAAACTCTGAAGCAGGAGCAAGGGTTCATTCGAATGCTGAAGGTGCGGGTGGTACCAGAGACATTTTCCTCCTGGCAATACTGCACCTGGGAGATTGCAGGGGTTGGAATTCCACTATTTCAAGTTTCTAAATAGGTGCCTTGGGGAACACTTGGTTGAAAGCTGGCTGAGAATTGTAAGAAATAAACAAGCCTGTGGCCAGATGTGTTACCAGCCTTATCGCTCTCTGGTCACAGGAGTCTCCACAACACCATAACTCTGTGTGATCACCGCCATGCTTATGTAGCTTTTGGCAGCCTTCACATCACCTTGCCTGTCCTCTCTTGTCATTTTCATCTGGCCCAGGTAAAGCGAGCAAAAGGAAGTGCTTAACACCATGGAGGGCAAAGGTACCCTACCATGTTCTCATGGTTTCTTATTTTCAATGTTGTACATGTGTTTTATAACTGAAGTGTTTCATGGGTAGATTTAATTAGAGAATTGGATTCCAAATGATCTGTGACTTTAAAAAAAAATAAGTTGACTAAACTTTAAGATTTTTAACAATTGACATATATGAAGAGATGTCAATGAATAACCTCAGGTACCTGACAGATAGGGGAGAAATCTGTGGTCCTCCAAATGTTGCTGGACTGCTATGTCCACCAGCCATAACAATAGATAGAATAGTTAGGAAGGCCAGGGAGAGCCGCCCAACAACATCTGGAAAGCCACATATTCTGAATTTCTCCTATTAGCAATTGGGGGACAACTTATCTCTTTAATTTCCACCAGTCCTGTTGTGATAGCCTCCTCTGGATGGAAGGGACAACCCACATAGATCTCTATAAACAGGACAACTGCCCTAGATTCTGGAACCCTAACCTGGCCTTAGGGTAGCTCCACTCATAATGATGCCCAGCTGTTCTGATCCAACATGGCTCAACATCTACGAGCCTTGCCCCTTCACAGAATGGGAGATTTGACCTGGTGAAAGGGTGGAATATAAGAGAGTTTGAGTCCACATCCCTTCTCCTGCTGGGACTTCATAGTACAACCTCCTCTATTGGGGGTTATCAAAACTCCACACCCTCTAAAGAATACTCACCTTCACAGCAAGATTCTCAGGGCTCACAAACATACTCAATTGCCTTCTGCCCTTCCTCCTCCTCCTCAGCACTATGAACTCACTCAACAGAGTGAACACTGAACAACCCACAAGCCCCCCCACCTCCATCTGCCTGCTGCTCTCACTGGTACTATCAGTTCACCTATCTCTTCTGGAGCATGTGCGAGGGGCGCATAAGCAGGTGAGAACGGTAAGCAGTCAGAAGGCCTGTAGCAGAGACTTAACAGATGCCTAACCATGCCAGCCACTGACTCCAGCCCCCCACTTACTGAACTGTGACTCAGAGCAATTTTCCAACTTAGCAGACACCTCAACATTTTCCAAAAATCAATTATTTTATATCCACACCATATTTGCTGGAAGCCTTTGCCTTTCTCAAGTGTAAACCCTGGCCATCACGTACCTTCTGCATCTTCCAGCATCTGGATCTGCTTAAGGACCGGCTGGATATTAAGGAACAGCCTATGGCTGTTGCTGAGCAGCTGCAGCAAGTGGCGAGACCGAAAAGGGCAACCGGTATAGTAAACCAGCTTCCGGGCAGAAGGCAAACCGTCTGGCTGGATCACAAATTTTTTCCCCTGGGTGAGAAAAAAACACAAATCGAAGCCAAGCAGGCATGAAAACAACATGCAGAAAGTTTAAAAGGAGGATTTAGATCAGAGTAGGTTATACAGATCAGGCAACAAACAAACAAACAAACAAACAAACAAACAAACAAACAAACAAACACACACACACACACACACACACACACACACACACACACCCTGCAACAACAATGGTTTAAACTTAACAAATAAGAGCAGATTATTTTAGACCGCAGTGCCCTTCATCACCAGCCAACATTACCATGGGTGAGCAATAAGACCTATCTCGCCTTGCATTGCTTTCTATGACTGGCATTGTCTTCTCAGAGTCTGGAAGAATTACCTTTTTGGCTATTACTTCCAGCCTCCCCCAACCAGCATGGCCAGATGTTGCACGAGGTGTCTGAATACAGACACCTTGTATTTTCTTCCTGGAGACTTTCCCCAAATCTGAGCATCTTTCAGAAGCGGGGCAAACCCTCTGTATCCTGCATGCAAAGGGGATCAGTTTAATATTGTGCAATATTGCATGTCCACCCAAAAGTGAGACTCACTGAATTCAACAGGGATTATTCCCAGATGAGTGTGTATTGGGCTGTAGCCTCCTAAGTTAAACATGCTATTAAGCTATATTTGTTCTCCTTCACACACATATACCCCCCATGCATTTGCTCTGTGATTCTATTTGCAGGTGGGCTAAAAGAAAACATGGTTTAATTCTGAAGAACTCACCAAAAATGCAAGTTTTCCTATATATGACCAGGGGAAGTCATAGAGTAACTGGCGAACGTGGTTCACTTCCTAGAACAGTAACAAATGCATAAAGGGAAAGAAACAATGTTCTGGTGAGGTGGGTAATGCAGGAATACAAGAACATTTGAAGATGCCGAGAAAGAATTCAGATCTACAGCACAGACAGAGAACCTGTGGCCCTCCAGAAGTTGAGTGAGTTCAATCCACCCCTCATCAACCCCATCCAACACATGTCCAATGGTCAGAGACGATGGAAGTTGGACAGCCGTATGGCCCCCATCACTGATCTAAAGAACCGAGTTCACAAGCAGAGGTTCAAGGGCAGTGGGATAAACAGGAGAGAGAGAAAAGCAGAATAAGAACTCAAGTATTTCCCAACCTCCTACCTGATAGATGTGCATCCCTTTAAGGGTCAGACCCAAGATGATTGTGGGGCGGTCCTCTTTCTTATCCTGTAAAGACAAAAGACAGGCCCAAGCTAACTCTGCATGCATGATTCTTTGATATAACTGGGTATGTTATTAGCCTATCAGGATAGTTTGTGCTTTAGACTGTGGTCTGGCACGTGGCCCAGGTGTACACCTAGAGTTGTAAGTAAAAGCTGCCACCAGAGATTCTTACAACCAGTTTCATTGATTCTATGAGCTACACCCTTTCTTAGAATGTGCCAGACACATTCAGACCTTCATAAGCCTTCAAATATATGACTGAGAGATGCCAGAGGAGGGGCTGGCCTTGAAAACTTGAAAGTTTTAGCTGAAGGTTTGGAAAGCTGTAACCTTCCAGATATACTCAGCTTACACTTCTGAGCAGCTCTAGCCCATCTGGTTAAGGTCCAAGCATGATGGAAGTTGTTGTTCAATAATATCTAGAGAGTTACACATTCTCCAGTCTTGTTTTAATAGGTGTGGAATCCAGACAGATGTGACAAAGTGATGTATGAAGAACCAATCTAGCAGAAGTTATATCCGCTGGTAGGGATGGATTTTTTTTTGGAATGAAAGGACTTCTACTTTCATAATTGCCCTCAAAGTGGAAGGAGGTAGAGCAGCCTCCTCACCACCATGCTGTTCTTGCACATTCTTCATCTTTCTTTGGTAAGAACGCATCCTGTTCACCTGCTGTACTATGGGAATCACTGGATTACCTGAGATTTGCAAAGGTGCGTGGGAAAATAAGTTCATACAGTGTTCTGAGATTTGTTTGGTTTTGACTGGTGTTACATGAAGAAATACATGAAGTGTAACTACACTGTCAACAAAAACAAACTCATTTATAAATTGCTTATGTGACCACACTAACTTGTAAATAGCTTTTTGTGACCATTGTTTGCAATGACTTTTGCTGCCTGGATTAGCAGCTAGCTCAGGGTTATATCCATCTTTCCATATGGCCTACTATAGGAACCTACGGTCCTCCTCCTTCCTCCTCATTTCAAGGAGGGTAATGGTGAATGAGAACTGTTGAGTGGATGTACCTGCATACTAAGTGAGCACACAACTCCACACCTCAGTATTTCAAGTCAGACAGGAATTGAGGAACAAAGCAACCAATTACAGATCTTCTCCATTCCTGGGCACAAAGCATGTCAGAGCTTGCCGCCTGTATCCCTGCTAGCTTATATTTAGAGACATCTAAATCAACACACCATTTAAACTGGGGGGAAAAATGCAAGAGTGGATAAATACCATACAAACAAGGTTTCCTTAATAGCAATCATATTTGAAGCCAGTGGTGAACAAGGCTTCTTCTACGCTGCATGGGGAATCCAGCCCCTGACCGAGCGTCTTAATTCACTGAGCTATTCAACCAGTTCAAGGTTTCCCAACATGCCTGTTAATTATTTGTCCAAAATATTGTGACACTTTCCAGGGTTTCTTCAGTACAGTATATGGCACTCAGAAATGATTTATCAGTCTATTTCTCTGGGGGCACTCTTGGATCACATGGCTTTTCTGGCTCTTTTCCTATACAACACAGTGGGGGATTGAACTTCTGCTGTTCTGACTCACTGAGTTATTCAAGTAGCTTATGGTTTCCCTATCTGCCTACTAAAAAAGTAATGGAAAGCCAAGCATGCAGAGTTGTAGTCCGTTCCCTGTGATTCCTTCACAGTGCTTAGTTTCTAGTGGATTAATTGTACTTGATTGGAGTTCACCTTTCCTGGCAAATTGTCCTTCACTATTCATTATTACAGCTAGTACCAGTGGAATTCTAACCAGAGACTGGACTACAACTGGCAGAATACCCCAGCCAGCAGGGCCAGTAATTAACAAAAACAACTTTTCTAATCTCCGAGTCTTGGCCTAAGACAGAAGGGGTTGGATCCAGAATTTCCTCTTTCAGATGGAAAGCATCTTCTGTCCATAGAAGCCTTTTACATCAGTGCTCTTCAATATATACATGTGACCACTACTGGAAATCATTCATAGCTTTGGAGTTGAAAGCCATCAGTATGTTGATGACACTCAGTTGTATAACTAAATAAGCAACCGGAGGCAGTTGTGACAGCTCTTAGCCATTGCCTGAAGGCCATGGTCAACGGTCTGAAGATTAACAAACTGAACCTGAGTCTGGAAAAGCCAGTGGTAATTCCAGTCATTCAACAGCTGACAAATCCAGGTGCTACGTCTCTGATGGTTCACAAGAAATATAATAATAAAAACTGTATCTTCCCCTTTTCTGCTGGCAAGAGCATTTTTAGTGGAATTTTGCTCCCTCCCCCCTCAGAAAAGAAGCTGGGTCTAACCGAATATTCATGGTTTGATCCTGGTTTTGTTCCTAGTTTCTCTCCTTTTTTTTTAAAGAAAGAAACTCCAGATAACATTCTAACATACGGGAAAAGAAAGTTCAACCTTCTGCAGCCTGTAGAAGTGGACCGGCACATCTTCCAGCAAGCACGACTCCTTAACATATTTCAGAATAGCTTCTTTGGTTGACAGGCCTTGCTGCTCTCGGTGCATCTCTGGAGCATGCTTCAGGATATAATCACTCCCTCGCTTTGCAATTATCTGCCAAGGGGGAAAAGAGACAACGTCAGCATTTCCCCCAACTTTCCTTCAACTGATCTACGAGAGAAGACAGCTGAGATTCATTACAAGGTATGTGAGAGTCTCAGACAAAGGAAGCCTCCCCCACCTCAGAAATTCTTTAGACTAATGCTGAATGTTGCATGGCAGGAATCAGTCTTCTCTTACTTGATACCTTCCAGGATTCTAGACAGATCAGATGATCTTCTGAAGTCCTTTATTTATTTGAAATATTTGTTACCCCACCTTTCTTCTTCATAAGGACTAGAGGCGGCTTACATCATTAAAATACAATGTTTAAAGCTAAAAAAAAAGTAAGTATACAAATGCTAAAAAGGATCAAACAAATACCACTCTAAGAAAGAGTAAACAAAAGCAGCACCAAAAATACATTCAAAGCAGTTAAGGCACAACAATCCATTAAAAAGCCCACTCAGCCAGTCACTCAGGGAAAGCTTGCCTGAAGAGAAAGGTCTTCGCCTGCTTGTGGAAGGACAGCAAAGATGGGGCCAGCCTGGCCTCCCAAGGGAGGGAGTTCCAAAGTCTGGGAGCAAACATAGAGAAGGCCCTTTTGTTACAGTAGAGCTATCTACTGCAGTGTGTGTGTGTGCGCGCACAACCACCCCTGGACTTTGGAGGGCTATACTCCCTCCTATGAGCTCACCACCCTAAAATATTTTCTTTTTAAAAAACGGGCTTCCTTTCTCTCCCTTGATAAAGTCCCCCTGCAGCCTTGAGAAGCAGATTTATTTAAAATTACATGTTGGGGGTGTATGGGTGCCAGGGTGCAGTGTATCCCAAAAACATGGAGAAATGATCCCCTGCATTCCCTAGGTCAGTGGTCCCCAACGTTGGGCCTCCAGATGTTCTTGGACTACAACTCCCAGAAGCCTTCACCACCGCCTCTCTGGCCAGGATTTCTGGGAGTTGAAGTCCAAGAACATCTGGAGGCCCAAGGCTGGGGACCACTGCCCTAGGTAACACAAAAGAACATATTTAAGCCAAAAAGTATTCTCCATTTAAAAAATTGGGAAGGTGCTAGGATTGAATTTGGGGCCCTGGTGCTCTTCTCTATTAGACATTTGTTATGCAAGCACATGGGAAAGGATATTCACAACCATGTCGTTTCCCCTAAAATAAGCCCATGTAATGTCTACATTGAGATTTTTACAAGCCATGTCTACCTGCTTTTATTTTCCCAGCAAATTTAACCCACTGTTGCTTTTAGATTTGTTTCAGTATCATATATAATTTCCAAATTATTGCAGTTTGATTGTGAAATAGTTTCACTTGTATGCCCTAAAATCTGAATAGGATCAAGGCTGGTGTATTCATTAAATAAATATATACTAATTTATTTCTATAAAGAACAATCTACTGTATAACCTTCCAGGTGAGTATTAGGAAACTTTAAATTGTGCTCCTCTTTAATTACAAAGCAATACCCATAACCAAACAAATAATTGAGAAAATTTATGGAAACTGTATTCATTATTTTGATATACAGTCCTCAAGCAGGATAAAATATTCAAGACAGGATAACGGGAATTGCAACCATTGTAAACTCTTCTATTTTACCAAAGGAAGCATAATATTTTACGGATTTCTTTCTTTGCAGACACCACATAATGAACAGGAACACTGCTCTGTATTTTCTTTGTTATCTAGCCATCAGTGTGACTGACACAAACCAATACCGAGAATAATAGGAAGTACAGGAGGAAGAGAACGCTCCCCACAGACTGCCTAGGTCAATACTACAAGGTGGTAAGACTACAATTTTAGATTACGATTTTTAGCTTCCATGCCTTTAAAAGAGGTAAACCTGGCAGATTTCTGTCTGTCACAGTGAAGGAGTAAGGCGGGAAGCTCCAGTTCCATGCAGCTATTAAAGCTACACTGATATCTTTCATGAGCAACCTAGTGAGCAGAATGACTTGTCTTATCTATTTATTTGTAGGTAGCTTTTCTCCCAAGAAGGGCATTCAAGGTGCCTCACAACGTGCAAGCGAGCAGAATTAAAAAATACAATAAATAATATATTATAAGGGAATTAAATCATCATCATAATTAAAAATGCATTAACTGATTAAAAATATTTAAAACTTTAAAGGGAGGAGGACCTCCTCTAGAGTTTTAAGAGCCAAGAAGGCTTACATGGAAACTTGGAAAGTCTTTCTGTTTTTAAAGGCAGGGGAAAATCATAGAGCACACGGACCCTCTATCCAGGCCTTCTCTTTTGCTTTTAAAGATAGGGTTATAGAAGTATGATAGATTGGGCCAGCAGGTAGTTGTGCTGAGGATCTCTGAAAAGAGGCTTTCTGTAGGTGCCTGTAACAGAAGCTAAACTACAGTCACCTGGAGCCATCTCCTCATGTTGAGGTTTTATTTAAAACCACAGCATGATGATAAATATCTGCATCCAGGTAGGAGATATCCCTTCTGGGTTGTTTGAGAATATGTGTAATAAAAGGTTTGCTGTTGTTTAGCTTGCATATCTTAGTTCCCTCCTGCCAGACCATCACTCAACATTCAAGAGGCACTTAGAATCAACTTTTTACAGGAACACAGTAAGCCTGTATTACACCCATATCTTCTATTGCTTTAATTACAGGGAAGCTCCTTCAGGTAGCCACATTATGTATCTCTTTGTGTCTCTCATCAGACTCCACACACTTTTAATTATCTGGCTGCCACAGGGCCTGATCTTTCTTAACTCCTCAGCCAATCACCATGAGTCTAGGAACCAGACTCCCAAACAAGATTGCCTGCTTGATACTTCATGTCTCCATCCCTTGCTATCATCGTTATCTTCATTCCTCACAGTGTGCTGCCACAATCCTCAGCCAAGGTACTGAAGCAGAAGGATTCCATCCATCATCTCACTGCCATGCCCTGAAGGCAAGGAGAGGCACATCCCACTGTATGCCAACTTCCATTTTAGGCAGTAAATCCCCCTCTGTTTCTCTTTACTTGACGGAGAACCACCACTGGACACTGGTGTTAGTAAGCTTTAAAAACACGGAGTGATACGATCCATCTCAATAGTCCATTCTCACTCATCTGAGAATGACAATTCTAAGGAGGAGGCAAGAGATGGCTGAGACAGAATTAGGAAGAGAACGCATGAGTGTGAAATGTTTTCACTTGTTTATGCAGTCCTTTAATTTTCATAGTACGGCTGGATGCCGACTGCACCCAATACTGCACTCATACCAAGGGAATTCCCTGATGTCTTCTTCCTGGTGCAGCTTCCTGTGCCTCTGCAGAGCTTCTTATGAGGTGCTGGGTGACTCTCAGTGGACCAGAAAGCTCTCACAGAATTACGGAATCCTACTAGCACAAGCTGCTACCAACGCTGTGCACCTCTTATCACAGCCCTGCCCCACTCTACATCCCAGAACCTTCCTAAGGATCCTCTCGGTGTCTGAACAGGCATTGTGAAGAAGAGGAGAAGGAATGGGTCAAAGGCGACAGTAAAATAAGGAGCATGCTTACAATGTATTAGGCAGAAATTAATGCAATACAAAGCGCATGGCAGTCATGAGTTACTTAAAAATAAGAAATGGAGTCCAATAAAAGCCTTCAGCCAACAGAAAGTCTGTCAGCAAAATAAGAGGGGTAATTATTCTTCCTCAAGTACGGCCATCACTGCTCTTCAAAATCTGCTTCCACGTGTTGGGATACCTTCTGGAGTAGCTCTGGGAAGGGTGTGGGGACACAAACACAAGATGAACTCAGATAGCCTCTTAACTGTTGGACTATTCAGGGGACTAGATGTGTTGCAGAGTCAAGAGGATGCATGTGAACCCCATCCATGAATGTTCCAGTGCACTGAGCCAGGTCAGAGCCTGTCGAGCACTGAGCACAAAGGTCTGCAGAAGACTTTGTATTTACATTCCATTCAGAATCCAGGCACAGAGCCCCTTTGGTTAAGACTTAACACGCGAAGATCTGAGAATCCACATGCAACAGGATATCAGGGCACAGGGCTTGCATGCGGGCTCCTCTCCCTGCCATCCATTTAGCCCTACACACCTTCAGGCAAACATATGAACGAGTCCTCTTTGTGTAAAATTAGGAGACTAGTTGGAGTTGAAGGAGAGCGAAGAAGAGAAGAGGAAGTTTAAAAAGGGAAAAAGTCCAAAAAGTGAGGTCCTACTTGCAGCACTTGAAATCCTAATGCTTTTGTTTCCTACTCATACTGCAAGACCTACCCACTGTGGGAAGTAAGTCTGGGGTTCAAAGTAGTTCCCTCTGTGGAAGTTTTCCCGGTAGTCTCCCACGTCAACTTGCAAGCCATAGGCAGCCAGCAGGAAGTAGATCTCTTCTTTGTCCATGCAGCGAGACCGCAGGACCTGTTCCCTGAGATGACAATAGTAGTAGTGCCGTGCCACCTTGTCACTGCAGAAACACAAAGACGCAATGGGTTAAAAGTGCAAAAGAAGCTAAAGGAAGACATTTAAGCCCAGTTCTATTGCTAACGAATTACCAGTCTGAGGAAAAATCTGCATGTGCTGCTTTCTTTATTGCTGTTAACCACTGCGTACATTTTTACTAAATGCCCCAGATATCCTTCTCAGGGACAGGACAGAATGGCTTTCCTTAGTTTATATAAACTTTGTGTAGTAGATAAAATAGATGGGTTGGAAGTTTAGCTAACCATCAGTCTACACGTTCTTGAAATAGGCAAAGGGGGCAACACATGGGGACATGCCTTTAATTCTTCCCTCCTTATGTTTTCACCTGATTAAAAACTGTGCTCCCAATGTATCAAATTGCTGTTGTTGTTCTGTGTCCTCAAGTTGGAACCCACTTACAGAGACCCTAATAGGGCTTTCAAGTTAAGCGAGATATTTAAGAAGCGTTTTTACCAGTTCTATTCCCCCAGTGAGTTTCCATGGATAAGACAGGATTTGAACCCTGGTTTCCAGAGTCTTAGTCATTACACCACACAGGTTATTTCATGTAACAAATGGCAGTGTCAAAAAAAACCCCTCTTCCTATTTATGCTAAGAGAACCTTTTTTAAAAAACTTTGCTCATTTGATGCTTAGGGAAGGTAATTATTGTCAGCAGACCAATTGAGGAGATAGGATTTAAACCTCTAAACTCCCAGAGTCTCAATCCAGATCATGTACCTGATGCTTCCTTTTAGGTAAACAAAAAACAAACACAGTTCTGTATTCTACAGCCATTCTGCTGAGCTCTCAGAGAATGGAAAATCCTGTCAGCTCTGTAATGGGGAATTGTGCTGGGTGGGTTCACTTCATGGACATCACCAGGCTTAATAGCAACGCTTGAGCAAATGCTGTGATCCTGCATAAATATATTGGTGAAAGTTTCCTAGAGAAAGCTGAATAGGATGGTTGAGATGGAGGTGTGGCATGAAAGCAGGGTGGAGCCAAGAGGGATGGTCCTTTTCTCCTCCTTTTGTGCTTGTCACTAGGAGACAATGTTGTGTTTTTTTCATGGGAGATTCTGGGAGTTCATATAGGCATCCTTCAGTCTCGAAAGACTATAGTAACGTGCTCTGTATTCTGGGAGTTGTAGTCTGAACAACTAGTGTTTCCAAAGCTATGGTCAGTTGTTGGAATTGACTGAAGAGGATTGGACTGAATCCAAGTTATCTAATCACATCTGGGAAGATATGGTACAAAGCTGAATTCTCCTTCCTCTTTCTAGACTCCAGTCACGAGCACTGGAACTAGTCCTTTCCAAGGAGGGAAGACAGAGCCAGCAATTCTGTTCCGAATAAAGTCTGAATGGCATGTCGACAGGCGAGTTATAAAGAGGACAAAAAGACAACTGTAAAACAAAGCTGCCTTTCTAGGATTGTGAATGGGGATAGTTACTTTAAGGCAGGCTGATAATTACATGCTTTTGTTTTAATGAAGAAGCTTCTGAAAACAGCGGAAAGGAAGAATGAAGGGAAAAGGGGAGGATCCAAGTGCAATCCTTCGGACAAAAGAGAAAAAGCTTTGTTCAGGCATAAACACAAAAATCTTTAGGCAGCTTAAAAGGTTATGCTTAATTTCAGTCCTCCTGAAAGCTTTGTGCTTTTGGCTTAGCCCGGAGCTCCCCATCTGGAGTTATGATGCAAATATATTCTGTCAATTGCCCATTTTGAAATCTACCAGCTTTTGTTCTGGACGGCAAGGTGGCTTCATGTTGTACGCGTCCTATGTTCCACATGCACAGGGCCCACTCAAAGGCAGCTAGTTCCCCTTCCCCACTCTTCAGAGACTTCTGTTCTCCGTTATTAGAATTTTTTTCCTGAAAAGTACCTGGGGTTGATGGTGCAAAAGCAAAAAGGAAGTCACAAGCTCCATGCTGCCATTTGTACCTGCTTTTGCATTTTATGGCACACCAGCACGGAAGGGAAGGCACAGTAAATGCATGTTTGGGAGCGGCAGCTCTGCAATTATTTATTTATTTAATTAATTACACACCTATATTCACTAGGCACAGTGACGCAAGGTGCGGGTACTCAGGTGATTATGTCCTTCTGGTCTTAATCCTCTGATTTTACACTTTACATTAGCTGTCCCCAGTCTGGCATCCTTTAGACATGTTAAACCACAGTTCCTATCATCCGAGCAGAGACACTCTATAGACAATGGGAGTTTTAGTTCAACTTATCTGTAGGGTACCAGTTTGGAAATGATGAACTAACAGAGTGCCACCAAATGGAAAGAGTACAAAAAGAGAAAAATCAAGTGAAATCCAGTTCTGTTCAAACATTAAGACAACTGTACCTTATTACCCGTCCATTTTCCACATAGTACTGTACTCTGAAGAAAGTGACCAAAGGAGGGCTGAATTTCTCTGTTCCCTTTCAAAGGAGAATGGCAGAAAAGGGAAATTAAACATAATTCATTATCCAGGCAGTCTTATTTCTCTCTCATCCCTCAGCATTTTGACCTACCTTCTTCCTTCCTTCCCCATCATGTAACATTTTCAACGGTCAATCCATTTTGAAGTCACATCAGCACCAACCATCAAGTGGTTCACTTCAATAACAACGGTTCACTGGTACCAATAATGCTTCCAGCTTCCCAACTTTCCCAGTCCCTGCTTCTATTACAAAGACTGAGAAACTCTGGTCTGTGGACTGCTGCTGGTCCAGTGTGTCACAACTGCAGCAGGCAGAGCTGTGGTGGTGGTGGTGTCTGAATTTTGGCAGGGGCCACCCAGACTGACCCTCGGTGGGCAGGTTCATAATGCAGCCACAACCACTAATAAGTTGTCTGCCTCTGTAATACATGCTTATTCATAAGTAAGTTCACTGTGTCCAATCCCAAGAGCAGATTGTACTACTGTACTTGGAAATTTTTAGTATGCAGTGAAATCCCCTGCAGTGTCAGTTGAACCAATTGTTTTGAATTCTATTTGGAACACAGAAAACAAATTGGTTCCATCATTTATTTCCATAGGAGTATCTTCCACTGAGTAAAATAGGCCTTATTTCTGAACAGTCATTTATAGTTTTCTACTCCATTTTTAAAAAAATATGAGATACAGGGAAAAATATGCAAGCAATGAGTCCACCTCACTCATTCAGAGAAGCAAACCTTTTTCTGCCATTTAATACAATTGATGACTTCTTCAGTATTTTTTTTTTAGTTGAAATATAAATAATGGCCAGAATTCAATTGGCTATTTATGCTGTAGTAGTGAAGTACCACTAGTTAAGGAGCCACTGCTTGCATTCCTCATCCTATATCAGTCATGTGGCTTGGTGCACAATGAGGAATACAAGCAATAACTCTGTAACTAGAGGAAATCTGCTATTATGATTCACAGAATTGCACTTATGCTGCCATAAACAGTCAATAGGATTCTGGCCAATGTTATTTAAAATGCTGGTTAAAAATATGTATTTTAGGGCTTTTGTGCTTAACAGTGATGTTTAGTATCCCCAGCATATTGGTGGCACTTTTTCAATTGGCCTTTGCAGCTGTTGTTGTTATGTGCTGTCAAGTTGGAACTGACTTATAGTGGAACAGCTTTACCAGTCCCACATCTCCAGCGAGTGGGAATTCAAACCTAGGCCTTCAGAGTTCATCACTCTATCCACTACACCACACTGTCACTTTGTAGCTATGCCAATCATGAGAACTTCCAGCTACTAATTGTTGCAGATTACTGTTCAGACAAAGCCAAAAGAAAAACTGGCCACCTTTTCCATGTTGTACAGAATCATTAGCTTACGCCAAAAATTCTGGCTATGGATCATTAATAAAGTACATAACTGAACTAACTGGCACATGCTAAACCTTAGTATATTTAGTATAGTATATTTATAAGGCAATACTGCAAATTATCAAAGAATCAGAGATTCGTAGAAGGAGACTATAAGGTCACTGAGTGCAACCCCCAGCTCAGTGCTGGAATCCAAATCAAAGTGTATCTGACAGATCGTTGTCTAATTTTGTCTTGAATGCCTCCAGTGTTGGAACTCTAACTACCTCCCAAGGTAACTGGTTCCATTGTTGTACTGCTCTAACACTTAAGATGTTTTTCCTGATATTCAACCAAAATCTGGCTTTCTGTAACTTGAGCCCAGGACATTATGTGTTCTGCAGATCCTGTATCTCCTCTTTATGACAAACTTTAAATTATTTGCAGAGTGCTATCACATCTCTCCTCAGTCTCCTTTTCCCAAGGCTAAACATGCCCAGTTCTTTCAGTCTTGCTCCAGTTTGTCAACATCCTCCTTATAGTGTGCTGTCCAGAACAGGACACAGTACTAAAGATGAGGCCTATTATGGGATAGTATCAACATGCAACACTATCAAGGATTCAACACCAAAAATGTACACTAATGGTACTTACTTTGTTTGTTTCTTTCTTCCACTCCTTTGGGAAATATTTGCAAAGCTTCTGCTGCAGGTCAATAAATACATACTCATTGTCTAAAAGCAAGATAAGAATAATGAATAGAAAATGGAAGGTTTCAGGTTCAGAGTATGACATTATTAGTTGTGTGTATTGAGCAAAAGTACCTACTTCTCATGACATGTTGTTGATGTCATGAATGTTGTTTTTGCCTTATTTAATTATGTAGTTGATGTCTGCTGTAATTCCAAGCTACAGTATATTTCCTTACAAACTGGCCACTACCATCTTACAAGCCCCACTGACAATTAGGGGTACTTATTACCATGTTGTTCCTGCTTATTAAGGACAGCCTGGGATTAACTGAGCCACCAAACATAGTAATTGTTTACAAAACAATGCTTCCTGGGAGGGCAATTGAATATCAACAGAGGTCTTAAAGGTCATTTCTAGATGTGAAATGCTATACTGTCAATAACTTGTTGTCTGGAAACAGTCTCTTTGTTGAAGTGGACTTGTTCATGAAATCTCACATTAAAATATAGTGGTTAGTCTTTAAAGTGCCACATTATTGTCTTTTAACTTCTTTATTCTTCTTTTGTTTTTGCCTGATATGTTAGCACAAACACTGCTATCTCTTCTAAAACTATAATTAAATAATTGACCCTTCAACATTGTTCTGTGTTTTTTTTCCTAATTCTCGCCAGTCCAACCTTATCAAAGTTATACTCTGGGCAGCAACTGGAAGTGCTACCCTTCATAATTAATACAGTAATTATGTGCCCTCAGGTTGATTTGCCAGTGTCTCTTAGATACATAAACTACTCAGAAGCGGTTCACCACTCAATATATTCGAGAAGGCTTTCACGGCCGAGATCTAATGGTTGTTGTGGGTTTTATGGGCTCTTTGGCTGTGTTCTGAAGGTTGTTCTTCCTAACTTTTCGCTAGTCTCTGGGGCCGGCATCTTCAGAGGACAGAGGGTCTTGGGGTGGTCTGGAGCTGTGTCATTTGCCCAAGGCCACACACTGTGGCTTTTCTTCTGGAAGGCACAAAAGAAATTCAACCCCTGACCTCTTGCTCTATAGCCAGGTGCCCAATTCACTGAGCTAGTTATTGTTATCTTACATTTTCTACATGGTAGAGGAAAGGAGAGGTGTCCAATGATACACGCCCCCCCCACCACTCTAACAGGCTTAGAATGGTGGGTATATTCAACATTGTGGGTATACAACACAATCCACTGCAAGTTGGCAGTCACCATCTGATTTTGTGGCAGATCCTCTCCTGGAGTTCTCTCTCTGAATCAGTGAGATTTACTCAAGTGTTGAATTGTCATTAAGTTCCAATGGGTCTGCTATAGCTGGGACTAGCAACTGATTTAGGCCTCTGTTTTTTCATGGCATGCATCAGTCCCTCTTTTAGCACAGGTATGGCATTTCTAAATTTGCTTCAATTGTAAAAGCTGCTTCTCCGCCTTTTGGCTAAGATTAGGTGCAGTGTGTATGCCTCAACTGTATTTAATGGCAATTACGGTATCAGGGAGAAGCAAGTGAGCCAGCTTGTACCTATGATCTTAGTTGTTGTTGTTGCCAAAAACCAAACCAAACCAAAACTACTGCAAGCATGGAAAGGCAGTTGACTAAGAAAACAAAAATGTTGTGCCACCTTAAAGACTAACTGCTGTATTTTTAAACTGCAATAAATGAAAGCTCTCTTAAGATACACTAAAATATCAGGGCAATTCTAGAAGAGTATCCAACATTTTTTCTAAATTCTACATTCAATTTTTGAGAGCTTTGTACTTGCGCAGACAAAATGGCAAGACTAATGCCTCTGTGAGAGGTATTAGTAGACTTGTGCAACCCTCAGGTTCACAGAAATATTTTTAAAAATGGAAAAAAAAATGGGGAGCCCCTCAAAACAGATGGCTGTGATACTGGCTAAATGAGATTTGTGTGTTTTTGATGGGTTCAGAATGCTGACAGCCATATGTCCAACTCACCCTACATACCTTCTCCACTCCCCAGACTAGAAGAGAATTAAACTAATAAAATCATCCTTGGACTAAAATGACAAAAATTTTGATATCTATGCGAAAATTGACTGTAGATATTACATTATAAGAAGCCACATCCCTATTATGATTTTGAAGTCTGCTTTGTAAAACACAATTTTTTGAACCAACCTACATTCCTCCTCATTTTAGAACTGCAAAGCTGGAAGGGAATCTATGGATAACTCCTATTTATGGGGACAGAGAATCAGGCATTGCTAGGAATAAACAATACAGAGATATAGCAAATAGCCAAGGTGGATACAGTTCCCTCACCCCTAGCTAGAATAATGTAAGTTTTACTGGAGGACACTGTCCTGTCGAAAGAAAGAAAGAAAGAAAGAAAGAAAGAAAGAAAGAAAGAAAGAAAGAAAGAAAGAAAGAAAGAAAGAAAGAAAGAAAGAAAGAAAGAAAGAAAGAAAGAAAGAAAGAAAGAAAGAAAGAAAGATCAGCCGGTCCAATTAGCTTCTTAGTTTTTTCCTACAAGTAGGTGGTGTGGTGGGGCCAGAATCTTCTGCTGGTGCCAAAGGGAGTCTAAAGCAGGGCAGAAAAGGGCTTAAACCCCTCCTTCTAAGTGTACTGTAATTCTGATAATTAGCAGCTTTTCCTTGTTGTTGCTTGCAGCTAATCACATTTAAAACAAACAAACTATACTTGAATGCACAGAAATAGAGTGCAGTTTAGACCCTCGAGTAAATACTTGCATTTCTGCAGCTTGATTTGAGTTGAGGGACTTTACTCCAGAATAAATGACACAAGCATCCTATTCCTCTGAAGATGAATATTTTCAAGTAACCCCACACTAAAAGTTAGGACACACACACTGTGGGGTACATGGAACCTTTACGAATGAGCAGTGGTGACATGCATGACACTTCCAATTACTTCCAGGCTAAAAAGGACACACAACATCCTGAGTGTTCAGGTACACTTCTAGTAATGAGAGGACTGAATAATAATCCAAAACGGAATATTATTTATGTTTGGAAGTGGGAGGACAACCTACATGACTCATTAAGCTACTTTAGAATGTCATAAACAGCAAGTGATCTCCCTGCTTTCATCTGCCAAGAACCTTCCTTTTTATCACTCCTGCTTTCCTCCCCTCAGACATGGACTCGTACTGCTGTGCTGGCCAACTTCCCTTCAGAGGAAGAATGCAGCCCTACATTCCAACTCTAATGAGGTTAATATTGTCAAAATGCCAACCTGGAGTGTAATCCTCCAGCTACAACAACGAAAAGCCTCCTTCCACCCTGTCAATTTTTCTCTCATATAAAAGCAGAGTGTGTGAGGTGTTTTTTTTCTTTTTAAGTGGATTAAAGGTGAAATTTACAGATCCTTATCATGTGTTTCAAGTTGCCTCTCTCTCTTTTTTAATGATTAAATGAAATCTGAGCACCAATTCAATCCGATTAAAGCAGAGGTGAAGTTGGGGGGGACCTCCAAGACTTGCATATGCATGCAAACCTGAGGATTCAAATGTTATTCACACACTGATGTGAGAATCAACTGCAAGGGTGTTTAACTTTGCTGGGGTGCCCAGACTTAAACCATGTCAGGGTTCATTCTCTGAACACCCACATTCAATAGCCTTATTCAGATGTCCTGGTTTCTGCCCATGGAATATCTGTGGGTCTCCACTCCTGACCTCCTCATTTCTAAGGGACAATCTGAAGGTACTGGGAACCTGCTTACACTCTCCCTTGAGATCTTCTCATTCAGCAAGGGAAATCTGGAGGTGGGGGGGCTGCTATCCATCCATATAAATAGATCACAGGGACATACTGAATGGCAATGTTCAATATTCAGCAAATATTAACGAAAAAGAATGCTCCCCCCGCCAAAAAAAAAAAGTATTTGCAAAGTGCACCACCTGCTCCTTTGACTAAGGAGAACTGGGTAGGGGCCATCTAGATGTGGGAGGATGACTGAAACACACACAATTTCCAGATGGACCTAAGCACGAATGTTTCTCATGTCAGAAATGCAGTATTATTTAGCTTGGAGAAATGCTTCACTGACAGCCATCCAGTGTACAAATGAATGCAAATGGGGCAAATGGGGATTGTGCTCGTTGCCTTGCCTTGTGGATTCAAAGCTGTGTTGGTACAGTTGTTCTTCCACATATAACCTGCTCTCATTTAAGACCTTTGTCTTTTTAGGAAATACTGTACACGTGGGGAACTGTCTGAGGTGCAAAACAGATCTTTAGACCTGTGGCTCTGGTCTGTGACCTAGATCTCAACTCTCCTCTGTACAGTGGGGTCTCTACTTAAGAACGTCTCTACTTAAGAACAATCCAACTTAAGAACAGTTCCATTTGCTAAATTTTGCTTCTACTTGAGAACAGAAATCCAAGATAAGAACAGGAAAAAAATCTTTCCTGCTCTTTTTTTAACCTTAGGTCATCTTAGGTTAAAAAAAATTCTCCCCCTAGTGGTAGAGTACGTATTAACCAGCTTTGCATTAGTTCCTATGGGAATTAATGCTTCAATGTACGAACACACCTCTACATATCAAAAAAACAGCCAGAACGGATTAATTGGTTTTCAATCCATTCCTATGGGAAATTTTGCTTCAACTTAAGAACGTTTCAACTTAAGAACACCATTCCAAAATGGATTAAGTTCTTAAGTAGAGACCCCACTGTACAGGCTCATTTCTATACTAGTTGCAATAAAAACAACAAGCAGGGCATTGCTCACCATTAGGCCACCCTTAACTAAATTACTTCTGTCTGTCTGGAGCAGCAGATAGATACATTCCTAATTTGGGTCAAGGTGCATTTTCCAGCAAATGTTTCAGCAAATGGCTCTCTCTCTCTCTCTCTCTCTCTCTCTCTCTCTCTCTCTCTCTGTGTGTGTGTGTGTGTGTGTGTGTGTGTGTGTGTGTGTGTGTGTGTGCGCGCCCCAATTCTGCTTACCTTTGGCTGCAGTGCTTTTTGCTCTATCGGCCAAAATGGACACAAGCCACAACCTACTGGATGAACACAAAGCTGTAATTTCCTATGAATGCTGATTGTGTTGGAGTAAAATGGGAGGTATTGATATTCCTGATTTTTATTTTTAAATTAAACAAATAGCAATCCGGGTTCAGTTTGGGGATCTTTTCTCACTTATGCAGCAGTTGTTAAGTTATATCCAACACAAGTGAGGGCTTTTTATTTTTGTTCGTAAAGCCACCAGAATTTTGGCTGGAGTAATCCCAGCAGACTTCTGGGTCTTGTAGTTAAGAAAGAAAGAAAGAGAGAGAGAGAGAGAGAGGAAGGAAGGAAGGAAGGAAGGAAGGAAGGAAGGAAGGAAGGAAGGAAGGAAGGAAGGAAGGAAGGAAGGAAGGAAGGAACTATTCTCCTACTGCACAAACAATACTACAGATTATAGCTAGTGAGATAGAGATAACAGCAGCAACAACCAATTTGGCAACCAGAATAACTGTAGGAAAATAAAAGCATACACCCTTCTCTAACAGGCATGCACACAGATCAATGACCAAAGAACTTCAGCATATTTTTAAATGATGTTAATAGTGAACGACTCAATGATACTGAAGTGCTCTCTCAAATACAGGCACAGATTCAACGCAATGGATAATTCCCCAAAAGTTTAACTCTGTGCTTACTTTTTACAACACTGATGCCAAAGAAGTGAGGATCTTTAATTTTCAGAACGTCGCAAACTTGATCAAACAGTTCTTGCCCAGTTGCTTTTACCTAAAAACAAAGGAAAACAATGTAAGTATATAATCTGACTAGTATTTAAACACCATGAGAAAACTTTCCTTTGCAGGAAGCATTTGGATATTCAGAGAAAAAAATCTGGAAGAGCCAAGTCCATGTTTAAACAAACCTTTCCACCGAAGAATATGGGAGACTCCAGTGCCGACTGCTCCACTGCAGGCTGGCCTGAGAGAACATGAACTGAGCTCAAGGCAAGTTTACACTGCTTATTAGAAACGTTTTTTCTTGGATTCTAGAGCACTGTCAGCTGTTGGCATGTCCACTGCTTTGCGGTCAATAGTCTTCAGCAAGCTTATTACTGTGTTAGATTCTGGCCAATACTGCAGTGAACCTGCAGTAGAGCATTACACACATAAAACAATGCAACATTCCTTCGTGTTATGTCATGCTGTTCAATATGGTTTCCTTTGCTGAACCAGTGTTTGTTTTTAATGTCTTAAGCCCACAGTTTGTATAGCAACAATGGACTGACAGTTAAAATCCCAGTTTGATGCTTGTGCTAACTGTAGGATCCTATTATATCTGAATTCACAAACCATTGATAATCTACAGACCACTGATAGGCTAGGTTCATCTCAAGAAACGTCTAAGCCATGGAGATGGGAGTGAATCTGGAAAACTATGTTCTTAGAAAATGAGAACACCACAAGCAGCCAAAGGCTCTGCTTTACCTCTTGTACATCTGGCATTCCAAACCATAGTGTGGTTTGTGAACTATGCTGAGCAAAGACAAACCATGGTTTCATGTTATAGCTGAATTCTGCCAAAGATATACAGAGCATTGCCTAGAGAAATGGTTCCTATTCTTGGGTCCCCAAATTTCCTTGAAATAAAACTCCCAGAAGCCTTCACGACCAGCTCTCTTGGCCAGGATTTCTGGGAGTTATAGTCAAGGATGGGAACCACTCACCTAGAGGATAAATGAGACAATATCTATAAAACAATCCTCCTAAACTGGTATCCTCCAAACGTTCCAGACTACAAGTCTCATCCTCCATAGCCATGAGAGCCAACAATCAGCAATGATGGGGACTCTAGTCTAAAATATCTGGAAGGGCATGGACTGGGTTCTGGCAATTATGAGGAAATGTGTGTGTTCTGTGTTGTCCAGTTGGAACCAACTTACTGTATCATGATCCTAAGAGGAAATAGTGTATGTTATGTGTGGACACGTACTATTTTACTTGATCATGCCTTCACAGTCTACCCATGTCTGTGAATGTAGAGTTGAAAACTTATTTTAAAGCAAGGGTGGGCAACTCTGATAAGGTTGAGAGCCAATTCCCCTCCCCCAGCACCACTAAAGGGACACTAAGCCCTTGTTAGGGCAAATGCTCAAAATTAAAAAGTGTGTGTGCGTGTGCGTGTGCGTGTGCGTGTGTGTGTGTGTGTGTGTTCACAGGGGGAAGAATCAAGGCAGGAAGTATCTGAATGATCACTTGTGGTTTTCATTTAAAAATGGTATTGGGAGCCCCTCTAACTGAAGTTCTGTATTTCTCTTGGTGTGGAAAAACAATTGTTTTGAATTTGAAGAGGGGCTGGAGAAACAGAGATCTCTGTATGGGCAGGAGGCCTCAAGCATAGCATTGGGACTGAATATGAGCTAGCAGCTACACTGTACTCACTGGTGTTTTCAAACCAATCTTGTTTACAATTTTTTTAAAAGGAAGCAATCTAAATCTGCTAAAATCTAAACTTCTCTGGATACAAAGAGAGAGACAGAACTTCAACATGTCGGAATATATTCCCATAGAATCATAGTAAAATACTGGGCAAATCCCTTGTTTATCAAGAAAAGGATCTATCCTTTAGCTTCTTGGAACCCAGTCAATTAACCTCTTTGTCTGCACACTGCACTGTATAATTAGGGATTTGCACAGTACTTCGAAATACAAAGTGTGATGCAAGTCATGTTTGAGGATTACCGGAGGAGAGCAGAGGTGGGAATCATGCAACCTTGAAGGCAGTTTCTGTGACCTGTAGAGAGCCCAGATTTCTTCCCGCGTTTTTGCTTTTTTTTTTGCTTTGTTTTAAGAACAACCAAGCAAGCGAGTAATCAAGAAACATGGGAGAATTTTACTTCCAGGAAGCATGGTTCTCTTTTAAAATAACTCACACACCCTCGTTGTTTGCTTTTGTTTTTTTTAAAAAACTCTCCTCTCCAAAAAAAACCCCCTCTTTTTTTTTCAAAACTGGAAGAGACCTTCTAGTCACTTATGCCTCCACCTGAAGGGATTGGTGTGGCCCCTGCAACACCACAGGTGAACATACCACTAGATACAAAGCAGCCGGCACATGGAAGCAGACTTACATGACGCCCTTACTGTGGCAACCTCTACGCCACAAGCTTTCTGAATCCAGAAGCTCACCATAAAAAGTGAGAATTACCTTTGCACAGTAAACTTCTCTTTCACAAAAGAACTTACAAACCCCATGCTGAGCTAATAAACTGCAGGGAAACAAAGATAATAGTTTAAAAATAATGGGGTGTCTTGGATCAGATGAATATTGGACTGAATCAAGCTGATCTGGCCAGATTTTTTCCCAGTGTTGTAGTTCCAAATCCCCAGATGTTGGCAGACAAAACCTCCCAGAATCACTAGTCATTAAGGCCTTTGATCAGGAATGACAAAATCTGAGATCCAGTGATCCCTTGTGAAGTTTATTTGCATATATATGCAAATATTTAGGGGATGATATATGTATACTCCAAATCAATTCTCACTGTTTTAAGGCATGGACATGAGGGGATTATATACCTGCATCATTCGCTTTGCCTCCTGTTGTTGATTTGGAATATATATATAGATATATATATCTAATTCTCCAAATTAAGAGTTTAATATGAGGAAACTCATATTGAAAGCCCTTTCAATGAGATGAAGGGAAGGCACAGACATGGAGTTTTGTGTCTGATAGCTCTAGCTTCCAATCAAAGTAATTGGTTTTACTAAGATTCACCACTCCCACTGTTTTAAGGCATGGACATGATACATCACAAGCCTGATCCAATGTTCAGCCTTCCTTGTTAATTCTTTTCCCTGAGAATAAGAATTTAAATAAAATTGCTTTACTCTCGGGAACCTGGTATGCTATAGCATACAAATGGCTTTAATACCAAATGAACAGAAGCCAAACCAAAATTAAGACAGATTTCTTAGTCGTCAAATCAGGACCTGATCTTATGGTCAACACACACTGCTCATCAGAGGGAGCCAATTGTGCCTCTCCAGATTTTCTTGGACATCCCCTCCCATAGTCCCTTTTCATGGGCTATGCTGTGCCTGCCTATATTAGGTGGAAGCTGCATATCAAAATTATCCAGAGGGCCACATCTGCCCATATTTGACTCAAAGACTGCCATACTGGCTTCAGAAATTCCCTCTAACTATTTTCTCACTGACCATCTGGCTTTCCCCAATCAGTTCACTGCTGGGATCCATATGGAACCTGGTCTTAAAAACATCCTCATCACCTATTTAGAGGTTTAGTAAGTATAACCAGGACCAAGAGATAGGCCAATCGGTTGTATGTTCTGAATCTTTAAGACTAATTAAGAGAAATAAAAGAAGATAATTTCACTAAGGTTTGGTGCCCTTTGTTGGTTTTTTGGTTTGGATTTAGTTGGGGAAGATGAGGTTTTGAAAAGTTGACTGGATTACTCATGTGCTATCTTTTAAGTCTGTTAGAATGCATGAGTTAATGGACTGTACGAATGGATTGTATTAGTCACAGAGACAAATGTACTGTTATCTATGTGATTGTATGAATACTTAGGTTATAGGTCTTTGTCTTAAAGCCTTTTATTGTTTTTATATTTTCCAAAGATTGTCAATAAGAGGAAAAAAGATTTTATGTTCTGAATCTATTTGTAAGACTATTATTATTACTCTCCATTAGTCAAAGAGACCATCTACACCAGAGATAGCAACTACTACTTTCTAGTCATTTTGTACTACAACTCCCATAATCCTTGGTTATTGGCCATGTTGGTTGGGGATGATAGAAACTGTAGTCCCACAGCCATGAGCGCTATGTGCTCTATCTCTGATCTATGCTCATGGTACATAATACGGACCTTGCACCAAGAAGTTTACAATCTAAAGTTAGATAGTGGAAGAAAAACAATGGGGAGAAGAGCAACAGAACACAAAGAGGAGACAACAAACAAGAGTAATAAATTAGGTCTCTCAAAGTGGCCTGAGTGCAAAAAATATCAAGGAAGGAGGGGGGAAAAACAGCACTGTCTGTCTTGCACATAGAAGCATAGCAAAATTTATCAAAACAAAAAGGCACAGTTGCACAAATGCTGTAAAGAGCAGAAGGCAATGGAATTAGATCCTAAGTAACATATTCCCTTGGCAGCTTATGTTGCTTTTAACGAAGCCTGGCAGAAGGGCCATTTTACTGAAAAACTGAGTGGGAAAACATAATAAATCCCCTTTGACAGTTTGCTTTGAACACACGCAAGCTCTGTGCATTTCCCTCTAGACATGTCTTTCAAGTGCTCCATAACTTTGTACCTGTCAACAGCACGGGACTTTTAATAATCTTTCCCATTTTTCTCCCTCTTGCTTTATTGGGAGAATGGAAGAAAGGGAAAACAGACAGGTCTGTGCACGGAGCTAAGGAGCTTGCTGATGCAAGCTGCATCTTTTAAAAACGCAGACCCTCAGACAAATCTGCCACCAGTGATAAAATTTTCTTCTTCTTCACTGATACAGCAATAATTAAAAGCCGGTTTCTATATTTTGGTAAAAATATAGAAACCAGCTCCCACAAATATCTTTAGTGTATTAAGAACCATCAGCGACAATGAGGTATTGTCTGCCTTTAATTTTCAGACTACCTTTTACCTTTCCAGTTTGTTTTAGGGAGATTCTGCACAACGTATCATTTGAATTTGCTCTGAGCTATATACAGAGACAAACTATGTAAAATATGACTCCACAAAGTCTCTCCTGTTGGAAAATTAACAAGCCTAAATGTCTGGGTTAGCAGACAAGTAAACAATAACCGGGCGAGATCTAAAGACAGATGTGCATCTTTTGTTCATATTATTTAACACAAAAGGACGTTTGTTTTCAAATGCTATAAAATCATGAAACTCAAAAAGGAAGTCAGAAAACAGACCCAAGCTGTCAAATGCAACAAGAATCAGCACACTCCAGAAAACAGATTTATCACCTAGTCTGGTCTTTTTCTGTAGAGGGCTAATCGATCAAAAGTGTCAGTTATTGGATAATTGTGTGTGTGTGGGGAGTCTCTCAACAGTCAAGACTTCAGAAGCCTGATTTACATTGGCTATCTGAACACAATAGAGCCAATCTCTCTCTCTCTCTCTCTCTCTCTCTCTCTCTCTCTCTCTCTCTCGTGTACAGTCTGAGCTCTCCGATGGAAGTTTAAACCTACTTACCCTGACAGTCACACTGAGTTGGTCTCGGTTTGGCAGAAGGACACACATGTTACGAAACTCCGGTGGCATTTTGTTTGGCAGAACTCGCTTGCTCATAGCAGAGCTGGTTGTAAACTTCTCATGCCCGCTCTGCTGAAAAATGGCACAGCAACGGAGTCTCAGGAATCAAGCCAAACTCTTCTCTAGTTGTCAAACCTGAGAAGCAGAAATCCACAGCATTCGTTCATGAGGATGAAAGGTTGGAAGTACTGAACTGCCAGAAGCTTGAACACACAAGGGCATCTCTTTAGCTTCGTACCAAGAAGTAGCACCAAGAGGCAAGCCTCTTGGGTGACGGCATTCACCCTATCATGGTCATAACAAATTCTAGCATTAGTCAGCTCTTTCGCCGATCACCAGCTGTCTACATGACGCTATAAGTGGAATGCAAACCTCTGGAAAGTAATCCAAAATTCAGGAAACTGGCATCGCCAGTATACATTCCCTTCTCCTGAGTCATTCTTTCTGCCCTCTCCCCCGCACGCCGAGTATCATCATCCATTTCATTTATTTGGTTAGTTGTACATTCCTCCCAGCTACATGCATGCTCAGTCGTTAAAAGCCCAGTCACTGGAAAAAAGAGTCAGAGAAAGCAATGCAAGGAGTAAACAAAGAACGGGGGGGGGGGTTGGAACACCACGACTACCAAGTCAACAATAAACAGTACCCGAAAGGGTGTCCATTCCCACAAGGTGAATCAGAGAAGGAGCAATCGCGTGCCTTTGTGGGTTTAGCAGTATTAGTAAAAGTATGTGGGGAAGGAAGAGGATTTTTTTTCTTTTACTCGGGCACCTGATCAGAAATCACACTGGATTTTGCTGGAAATGAGGCACACTCTCTGCATACCACTTGCTCAGAGTAACACATGGGGGAGGACTATTATTCATCACAGCCTGCTTATGCACTTCTTGTGGACATCTGACCGGCCTCTCCTGGAAACAAGCTGCTAGGCTAAAGTACCTTTGGGCTAATCCAAAACATTTCTTCTTAATGGTCTTCCTAAGGTTCAAATATTTCTAACTATAGCTTCCATGAACAGCTTGGAAACATTGTATTATTAGAGTTTTTGGCTACATTTGAGAACCGTAGCCTAAAAAATTAGCTTTCCCATGCTTGGGACAAAAGCAACCCAACCTTACCAGCTTGCATTGTGCTAGTTTTTCTGGGATTCTTCAAAGGGCAGGGAAGAGCCCTCCAAAGGGATAAGCAAGTATCTGGTGACAGAACAGCCTTTCCTAAGTTGTTGCCTCGCAGAAGTATTGGATGCATAACTAAACCACTGTATTACAAATTAGTATTTATTATTTGTCACACTTACATCCTGCCTTTCCTTGTTTGTGTAAGGTAGTTTGCATGGCTCTCCTTTCAACTTTATGCTCACAACAACTCTAGGTCAGGTTAAGAATATGACTGTCCCAAAGATGAGTCAATTACTTCCATGGCCAAGTGGAGATTTGAACCCTAACTGCCAAGGGTTAAGTCAATAGTTTACTCTACTGTCTCCTGTCAAAGACAAAGGGGAAATTCCAGGGTCAAAGCAAGTCAAAGTATGGGTCTTCTGGAATACGCAAATCTGGAAACATGTGTTTTTCTTCTTGCTAATGCCCACCAGCTAGAGCAAGGAAGCTCTACTTAAAATACACTTACTGGCTCAGTGAAGAAGAATCCATGCCATACCATTCTAACCCTTCATCACATATTGCCTCTGGGTCTGTCTAACAGTTGGACCCAAGGTGAAAAAGTCTCAATATCTGTAAAACACAAGGCACCGCCTGGCTATAGGTGGTGATCTCAACAATGGAAACTCATGTCCATCATTCTATCCTCACATTGGTCCACAGTGATAGGTTTGCTATAGCTTCTGGAATAAGCAATTCTGGAAACATGCCCTTTTCCTCTTGCTTAGAAACTCTTACTTGGGCAACTCTGGGTGTGATTATGTAGTATTTGAGAAGTGGTCCTTTTCTGAAGGGAAGTGAAGGGGAAGGAGGAGGAGGAGGAAACATAAAAATATGTAACAAGATGTTCTAAATTCTCCCCTAAGAAACTGTATTGTTCAAATGTGGATCAGGAAGCTTTGTTCCCTTCTGCAGCTTTGGACATCAGCTGTAAGTCAATTTCACATTACAGAAAGTTTAAATAGGTGGTGGCATGGCACCTCTGCCAGAGCCTTCCTTTTCCTGCTGCTTTTAGTAATGAGTGTGACTTTACTCCATCTCTAGTTTCCACAGTGATGCCAACCAAATCAAAGAAGAAGAGGAAGTGCAATAAAGACCAAGGCGACATCTACTGACATGTTACACAGGATGATACAACACTGATACAATTAACAATCACCGGTGTTACTGGAGTGGGCATGCATTTCAATTGCAGTTACATTATCTGATGAGAGGAATGTACTACTGATGCTACACCATAGTGTATTCTACATTTCCTAATGTCCAAACCTTCAGATATTTTACTTCCCATCTACTTGGTCATGCTTGCTAGAACTGCAACTACTTGACACAATGCATAAAGTGGCACTTCGGAACCAAAGCATTCACTACACTACTCTTCCCAGCCTTGGGGTCTTCAGATATTTTTGAATACAAAAGAACAGAGCCCTCCACTGTGGCCAATGATGGGGAATGATGATACCATGATGTAAACATGCACAGAGGTGAAAGTTCCCAGTGGTTTTAGATCCTGGGAAGCCCTTTGATTTTTTTTAAATCTTTCCCAAACTCAAGGACATCCATGCATCCATCCATGCATCCATGCATCCATGCATGCATCCATGCATGCATCCATCCATGCATCCATCCATGCATCCATGCATGCATGCATGCATGCATGCATGCATGCATGCATGCATGCATGCATGCATGCATCCGTCCATCCGTCCATCCGTCCATCCATCCATCCATCCATCCATCCATCCATCCATCCATCCATCCATCCATCCATCCATCCATCCATCCATCCATCCATCCATCCATCCATCCATCCATCCATCGTTTGTTGAAGCTGTCTTCTCCCAGCATTGGGACTCAGGGCATCTTCCATTTACTTAAAAATAATAGAATTAAAATGCAGTAAGTCCCAAATATCAAAACAGAATTAAACTCATTGTTTGGAATCCTTTTTGTCATCACGAAACATAAAGTTAGGCAGATGTAGCTCTGCCAGGTACTACATCTAGGAAATGTAGACCATACTTTGTGAATACCACTTCCATCCTGCTGTCATTGCAGCTATCATGGGCTTAACATTTGAGTTATGCCCACACAGCTATATTACTGAAATACAATTAAAATTAAAAATACTTCAAAATCCCTTAATTCAAATGCTAATAACAGTCTACCGAAAAAAGAGGAAACCAGCATATTAGCTAAAACCCTGTGGTTTGAAAGCTGATAATTGTTAATGGTTTGCCTAAATACCTTTGCCTTCTGGAGGACGACAAGGGATATGTGTGTGGAGGGGACCTAGCATCTCTTGGTTTGGCATTCCAGAGCCTGAGGGAGGCTACAGAGAAGAGGAGGCAGGTTATGGCTCTCATTCTCCACCAAGCTTCGGTTTGTCAACACTCTTCTAGAGCTCTAAGAGAATCCAAATAGGGGATTCGCTCTATTTGTTTTTGCAGGGGAGATTACCTCAGGTGAGAAAGAAGCAGGAAAGAAGTCATTAGGCCTCAGTCCTTCCAAGATTGGAGGAGCTCAAGTAGGAAGAAAAGAAAAGGAATCCTTCACTGCCCTGTTTCAAATAGCTGCAAGCCACTCAGATGACATACAAAAAACATATCCCTCTATGCAATTACAAGCTCCTTCCCCGATACTTCCTTCAAGGAAAAAGCATGTGTCTGTCCCCATCTATCTGTGTAAAGCAGACCTGGGCAAAGTTTGGCCCGAGGGCCACATAAGGCCCACGATCCACTCCTGTCCGGCCCGCGGACAATTTTGAACATCAAAACCATTTATAGCTTTTTGTCTAAAGTTGGTCAGTTGCTTATCTTTAACATACCGCAAAAAAAAACCTCTTTAGTATTTGTGAAGATTAACAAGTTTAAAATAAAAACAATCATAACATCACTGTTTCATTTCCTTTTTAAGTAAAGTTGGTTCAGACCCCGAACATAGTTCAGATTTTTCATGTGGTTCCCCTATAGAAATTAATTGCCCACCCCTGGGCCGTAAGGGTTCCTATGTCTCCATGTTTTTTCCGCTATCAAACTGCTCAGGAGAGGGTTGTACAGCCTCTTACACAAAGTGCTTCTGCCCAGTTTGGGATAATTTCCCTTTCCCAGAGCTCTTCTGCCTATAACTCAGGCCACAGAATTCAGGAGGATCACCCAAGCTTGCAGAGAAGGTGTTTTTTTGGGGGGCGGGGGGTGCAGCAAGCAGAAAGAGACAAGGCTGAAAGCGCCTTCCGTA
The DNA here is from genome assembly GCF_051106095.1 of Pogona vitticeps. Taxonomy (NCBI): domain Eukaryota; kingdom Metazoa; phylum Chordata; class Lepidosauria; order Squamata; family Agamidae; genus Pogona; species Pogona vitticeps. Next base: position 63,746,048 of record NC_135783.1, on the reverse strand, counting down.
ACCTTTCTTCAGTTTACAGTTCTTGGGATCCCTAACACTGTCTTTCAGTCTAACCTACCTCATAGGGTTGTTGTAAGAATAATACAAGACGACTGCAGCTGCAACATTATTACCAGAAAGCATAAGGCACAGATATGAATGATTAATAAAATATAATCTAAATAACAAACTATACAAATATGTTTGTATGTGTGTGTACTCATATAGTCACATATATAATGAACACGTATACATCTACAGTGGTGCCTCGCATTACGATGTTAATTCATTCCAGTGAAATCGCTGTAGAACAAAAACGTCGTAATGTGAAAATAAAAGGCCCATAGAAATGCATTGAAACCCCTTCAATTCGTTCCAATGGCCTTAAAACTCACCGTCCAGCGAAGATCCTCCATAGGGTGGCCATTTTCGCTGCCTGTGCAGCGAGGAATCCATCCCAGAAAACAGCGGGGAACCATTTTATTTACCCGGCGGCCATTTTGAAACCGCCGATCAGCTGTTCTAAAATCATCATTTTGCGAAGAATTGGTTCCCGAAGCAGGGAACTGATAATCGCAAAGTGAAAAACCCCTATTCAGATCATCGTTTTGTGATCGCAAAAGCGATCGCAAAAACGTCGTCGTAATGCGGTTTTGTCATAATGCGGGGCAATCGTAAAGTGGGGCATGACTGTAAACATAATATAAATAGATCGTATATACCCTGTTTCCCCGAAAATAAGCCCCAATATGATTTTTCAGGATGCTTGTAATGTAAGTCCTAACCCAAAATAAGCCCCAGTTAAGTGAAACCCTGCCCTCCAGCATTGTGCAGCAACCAGAAGATGATGACATTACTGTAAAATAAAACATCCCCTGAAAATAAGCCCTAATATGTTTTTGGAGCAAAAAATTAATGTAAGACCCTGCCTTGTTTTCGTGGAAACACGGTAGACTGCTCAATGTGCAATGCAAATATCCTTCTCCTTATATTATACTTTATTATATTGGTTGAAATCCAGTAGTAAATCACAGCTACAGGCCCACTGAATCCATAGAATTTACATGGGTGTTACCACCAAACCCTCACTGATTCGAATCAGGATTTCAGCCACTGTATCATATCATATCATATCATATATATCAGTACAATACAAAACTGAGTCAACAACACAGTATGCTAAAGATTGATAGTGCAGGTTTGCTCAATTAAATTGTGAACTAGAGAACAACACAAACATATGGGTATATACAGATGGCAGCCAACTGTCCATATGCCATGCTTTTGTTTATCACAGATTCTGACCTCTTAGCCTCAGTTAAACCTAAAAGGCTAACCAACACAGTAGAGAATTAAAAAGAATAGAAGCCAGTCTTCTGTCTCTAAGGCATTCCTGTTGTTACGCTACATGCATTTTTAAAAAACATTACTGGAAAGATGCAACTTCCAGGGAAGAGTCTAATCGCCCCCTCAGTAAAAGGAATATAATTGCCCCCTTAGGGACTCACTTAAACATCCTCAGCAATACAAAGATGATACCTCCACACCTTACATTCCTTACATTTAAGCTCTATGTCTCAGAACGTGGCTTCCTCTAGTATGGACTCTGTAGGAACACAATATTGGACTAGGCCTTCAGTCTGATGCATCAATGTGGCTTTTTCCACATCCACTTGGCCCCAGACCAACTGAAATCTATATGTAATACATGCAATGCAGTTCTATACATGTCTACAAGTAAACTCCAAGGCATTCAATGGGACTTGCATTCAAATTACATGTGCATGACTGCAACCTTAACCTTCTTTTGCACAAGTTAATACAGGCCTGCTATTTGGCATTATATAGATGGAGCACAGAATTTATCACTGGCCAGTTCATTTCTGTAGATACCCAGTTTGGTGTAGTGGATGGAGTGATGGTCTACATCCAGGTTCTGAACCTAGTAAACTCTGGAAAAGGGTCACCATAAGTCAGAATTGACTTGATGGCACACTACTACTGCTACTGCTGCTGCTACTACTACTTCTACTACTAAACATGGACACAATGGAAATTATAAAAACATTGACTGGTATTATATAACAGATACAAATTTTAACCAAAGGCCTAAGTATCTGTTAACTATCAGCACAGTATGTACGCTGTTCGTAATATTGCTGGTTTTTGAAGCTCTGATGGTGGTGTGATTTCTGAGATCTGCAAATGCTTATAGTATGGTGTGAAATTTCTTTATATTGTTCCCATGACTACGGGGACCATTGAACTGTGTTTCTTCCAGAGGTGAGATGTTTTGATTGCCAGGTGTCTGTACTCTGTTAGTTTTTCCAATTCTTTATTTTCAACTCTGGCATCCCTTGGAATTGCAATGTCAATAATCTGGACACTTCTTCATTCTATTACTACTATGTCTGGTGTGTTATGTTCAAGTTGTCTATCCATTGGGTTCTGGAAATCCCACAAGATCTTGACTTCCTCATTTTCTGACACCTTCTCTACCTGATGTTCCCATGGGTTTTGGAGGCTATCAAGTTATTTTCTGCACTATGATCAATGCACTAAATTTGCCACAGTACCGTGTCTAACTTTGTAATGTGGTGGTGGTGGTGGTGGTGCTGCTGCTGTTAAATGCTGCAGGCACCAATTACCTTAAGGACCTCTTTCTCCTTTATTCTGACTTCTCATATAGGAGCATATAGGAAACGGCTTTGTCACTTGTGGCGTTGACACTCTAGAACAACCTCCCTAGAGAGGCCCAAATGTCCTCATAATTCTATGTGTTTTGCTGTACCTGATGAAAACGCTAGTGGTTCTAAGATAATGTAAACTGGATTTAAAGAGGGCTGGTCAACCCAACAATGTAGTTGTTGTTGTTTAGTACTTAAGTAGTGTCCGACTCTTTGTGACTCCATGGACCAGAGCATGACAGGCCATCCTGTCTTCCACTGCCTCCTGGAGCTGGGTCAAATTGATGTTGGTAGCTTCGATGACACTGTCCAACCATCTCATCCTCTGTCATCCCCTTCTCCTCTTGCCGTCACACTTTCCTAGCATCAAGGTCTTTTCCATGGAGTCTTCTTTTCTCATGAGATGGCCAAAGTATTGGAGCCTCAGTTTCAGGATCTGTCCTTCCAGTGAGCACTCAGGGTTGATTTCCTTTAGAATGGATAGGTTTGTTCTCCTTGCAGTCCAGGGGACTCTCAAGAGCTCTCCGTCCAATGCATTCCAATGTGAGAAAATTCAAAAAATCACCAAAAATTAAAGATGACTCAGAACAACACCAAATTAAATTTGCATAGGGTTCAGGAGGTGGGCTAACGATTGCAAGAATTTAAAACCTGTTCCAAACATTGTAAGGCACTTTTACAGGAGCGAAAAAGGACTTCGCAAAGCCATTGAAATGTATTGAGTCAGCTTCAATACATTCCAATGGAGGAAACATTGTTTCAGAGAGTCTGAAGAGAAAGTTTCAATTTTAATTTTTTTTTTATAAGGGGGAATAGGGGTGGGAGCTGTTACCATCTACCATATTTTTCTGTTTACAGAATGACACTTTTCCCTAAAACAGTTAGAGGAAAAATTGAGTGTCGTTTTATATACAGAAGGAAGCAGTCGCGCGCATGGTCGGGTGCGTCTTGCTGCCGCCGCCGCCACCCAATTGCCTCTTCCAGAGCTCATGGCTTGTTCCCTCTGGCGGCCCTGAGGCAGCAGCAGCAGGAGGTGGAGGTGAAGAAGCAGTCACAAGCGCTCGGGCGCCTCTTGCTGCTGCCTTCCCTTCCCACCCAATCACCACCTCCAGTGGGACTGACAGGCTCAGCTCACGTCGCCACCTTGTCCCCTCCGTTGCCGCCTTGTCCCCTCCGGTGGTGGAGGCAGCAGGAATCAGAGGCGGAGGCAAACAAGCATTCGTGCACGCTCGGGCGCCTCTTCCTTCTGCCCCCGCCAGATCACCTCCTCCCACGATCTTCTTAGGGCAGGGGACAAGGCAGCGATGTGAGCTGGAGGTAAGCCCCGGCAGTCGCAATGGAGGTGGTAATCAGACTGGCAGTGGAGGCGGCAGCAGCAGGAGATGGAGGAGCAGCTGCCCATTAACTGCTCCTTCGCCTCCAACAAGGGTCAAAATTAGGGGGGCCTTTTATACATGGGGGGTCATATACACGGTAAAATATGGTATTTTCATAACACTCAGCACTAGCTTCACCTCTAAATTACAGTGCCCTCTAAATCTTGGCACCCTGGGGCAAAGTCTTGTTTGCCTTGGACTATTTATGGCCCTGCCTAGTACTCATATGAAAATGCTTGCACATTTTGAATATGAATTACCAGCCATATCTTGTAAACTTGATGAGGCTTGTAACAGCGTGGAGGAATAGCTAATTGCTGCCTCCATTATACATGGTGAAATTCATCTAGCTTAAATCAGGACCACTTTCTCCTGCCATTTCCAATTTGTGCAATCAACCTGCTCTACCATCCATCACCAGCCTCAGTCTTGTGAAACGTCTGGCAAGTGTTCAAACTGTTGGCCTCTCCGTAAAGGGCCATATGGATAACATGAGGATTCCTGTTTGCATGGATAGGAGGTACAGAGCTGAATTGATGACAGCAAACTTGGAATATATGATACAGATTGTTCTGCCAAATGCATGGGGAGGTTTTAGCTGAGAGACAGAGGGAGAGAGTGAGCAAGCACTGACCTAACAGCTGCTGCAAAAGATTTTTAAAGCTACATTTGCGCTATTGTAAAACTAAGTGAAGTAGAATGGACGTGTGTGATACATGTGAGGAAGACAAAGTCATGGGTGGCACGACGCAGCCAAAACTACAGAACTCTGTGGAAGCCTGCATGTTCTGGCATGTAGATGGCAACCGTATGACCGTGCTTTTTGCCAAGGATATCTGGCATTGCCCTGCAGGCCACAGAGAAACTGCATCTCCTTCAGTGCTAATCCAAGGGAGACACGCAGAGCTTCACCTCTGAGGCATACGGCTTTTCAACTATAGCTGTGGAGAGAAACAGTTTATTAAACATGCTTAGCCTGTGATCTCTTTTTAACATTAGGGCTGCAGATTCTTGTTCTGGGCTCCATGGGCAGCAAAGCAGATGGAGTGTGAAGCTGGAATGTGAAAGGTGGCGTTCTAAAGGTCTGTTTTAAAAGACAGCTCCCAAGGTTGCTGGGAAGATAAACTGGAATATCTCTGTGAGTGGGAGACAAGTATGACAAAGAAACAGCTCGGTGGGTAGCTTCGGCAAGCGACTATCAGGCGTGTGTACGTTAAAGTGCCACGGATAACTAAGAATAACAGTTCTACTCAGGTTTTGCTACTGTATTCTTCCGGACTATAATTTCTGACCAAATTTTCCAGAAATGCAAAGTCAAATAGTGATGGAATATGAAGAGAATCACATTTTACTTAAATGCAGAAAAAAATAAAGGAAATATTCTCCACATTTTTTTTAAAAAAAAGATAAAATTAAAAGGGAAATGATCAGTATTTCTAACTTTCTCCATCCTGCCAGGCATGTTTGAAACAGGAACAGGGTTATTTATTTATTTATTTATGAATTTGTATAGTGAGAGCACACTTATAATGACAGCGACTGGCAGGAAATAAATGAATAACAGGTTACACTAGAAAGACATGCTTGATAATAAAGCTGCAATCCTGAACACATTTCTAAGTACAATGGGACACAGTAGGGCTTATTTAACAAGTAAAGAGATATAGGATTGAGCTGCTCATGATGTTTTAGAATAAAACTGCAACTTATGGCCATCCAGATCTTCCTGGACTCCAATTCCCATCAGATCCAGCCACCCTGACCAATTGTGAAGCATGATGGGAATTCCAGTTAAACAGTGTCTGAAGGGCTACTTCCCAGAAATGGTTTGTTCTTCACAATTTCTAGAGGCCAATTTATTGTTTTGGAAAACAAAGAAACAATAAAACAGAAATGTTACTTCATCATCATCCACAAAGATAACAAGTTCTGTGGGAAACCCCCCTCCACACAACAAGAATATACAAGAAAAGCAAAAAAATGTACACTGTCAAGGGGTATGATGATTATGAGCAGTGCCTCATTACTGGAGGGAATGAGCAAAAAACACCTAAACAGCCTAGAACTAATGTTAATGTAAAAAAAAAAACCTGCTTTCTGGCACAGGATTTTGGTGCATAAAGAACGTACTGTGACAGATGGGAAGAAATCTAGAACAGAGAAAATGACTTTTCTGGAATGTTAGTGTACCTTCACAAAACACTATAACTGAAATATTATTATAACATGAAGACAGATTCCTTGAAAGAGTATCTAAATTGTGCAGCTATCGCAGCTTGATACTACAGTGGGGTCTCTACTTAAGAACGTCTCTACTTAAGAACAATCCAACTTAAGAACAGCTCCATTTGCTAAATTTTGATTCTACTTGAGAACAGAAATCCAAGATAAGAACAGGGAAAAAAACCTTTCCTGCTCTTTTTTTAACCTTAGGTCATCTTAGGTTTAAAAAAAAATTCTCCCCCTAGTGGTAGAGTACGTATTAACCAGCTTTGCATTAATTCCTATGGGAACTAATGCTTCAATGTACGAACGCACCTCTACATAACAAAAAAACAGCCAGAACTGATTAATTGGTTTTCAGTCTATTCCTATGGGAAATTTTGCTTCAACTTAAGAACGTTTCAACTTAAGAACACCATTCTAAAACGGATTAAGTTCTTAAGTAGAGGTTCCACTGTACTTTAACTGACGTGGTGCCATCCCAAGGAATTCTGGGATTTGTAGTCTGGTGAAGTATTAAGACCTCCCTGCTAAAGAGTTCCCTGAACTACAGGATTTGATCTCTTTAGTAAAGAATCTGACGCCTTCACCAAACTCCAAATCCCCAATTGCCACAGAATGCAGCCATGGCAGTTGTGCTGGCCAGGGTGTCTGGGAGTTGCAATCTAAGAACACCTGGGTTACCCATGATTGGGAACCACTGCACTAGAGCACTCCTGTTGCAGCCAAGACCCATTTGTGGGAATCCCCCAGACAACTGGTTGTGTGAACAGAATAATGGTCTAATCCAGCAGAGTTTTCTATATTGTGTATGTTTGGCAGGAAACATGTCTCTAGTCAGATATTCAGGTTTTTCCTTCCATGGATTACAGTTCATGGCTAGAAGTGACATCAAGTTTGAATCTCCCAGTATTCAGTGGGATTTTTTTCCCCTCCTCTAAGGCAGACCAGGGACGTACCCTCAGGATGGGTGCCTGAGAAATGTTAGTGTGTCTGTGTGTGCATTTTTAAAAAATACCCAGAGGGATTCAAAAGAGGCACAATGATTCACTTGTAACTAAATCAACAATAGAGTAAACCAAAGTGTGACACACTGGAAATTTATTGCTGTTAAAACAGACAGTCCTTAAATATAATACCGTCTCCACTCGTTTTCCTTCATAGCCTTCCACCAAACATTTCATTTTAGTTTTAAAAAAACAACACAGCATGAGGCAGGGATGAAAGGAACTGGAAGACAACTGGTGGTGGACACAAATTGATGAAATGGATGCCACACCTGAGATAGAAAAAGAATACATCATTTGCACTGTGGTTTCAAAATACGTAATCAATTTCCCACCTTGAATAGTATTTCCTGTGGACAGGTTTCCAACATCCCAGTTCTGCCAGGTATCCAGATTCTAGCTTTAAACGAGGTGAGAAACTGTTATATTTTTGTCAGAAGATGATCAACCTACTTTATAAACTGGAACATTCATAAGCTGCAATCAATATTTACAAGTCATAAGTACTAGGAGTTTACTACTGGGAAATAAAGTGTCTCCATTGCTACCATTTCAGATGGATTCGGCTTCAGCTACGGAAGTTCCATCCAAGTGTGTCACAATTACAAACAGCACTAGTTCATAGCCAGGTCAGCCAAGGGGGCACTCATATTTCAGTTAGAATAAGAAAATCTTCAAATGGGAGGAGGTCTTGGTGGTCAACCCAGTGCTCTAGGAACTATTAAACAGGCACTCCTAATACATAGCTGTCCAACCCCGGCTTAAATACCTCTACCAAGGTTCCTCTACAATCAGACACTAAATTGATTGAATTCCAAGTGACCTATCTGTAGGAAGGCCAACAGCACTTGAGATAGATAACTTCTTAAGATGTGTCAATCATATATCATTTGTAAGACAGGAAATGTGGGGATGACCAGCAAATGACCTGAGCATGCTTGATCCATCACTAGTCGGCTGGATCTTCTGCACAGTGTGCAGGCCAGGTCAGGGGGGAGAATAAAGATAGTGCTGATGGGTGTCACTGGGTTTCCAGATAAAGGAAGGCCACCCAAATCTATCTTTATCGTGTCAATGATCCACAAATGATGGATTAAACTTTTGAACTAGGTAGCCTCTGGACCCCATGGATCATGGTTGGCAGTCAGCACAATCAAGGTGAAGAGAACCATGGTCTCTAATTTGAGGCAGAGGCAATGGCATTTGCAGATTTGCTTACCCTAAAACTGCAGCACTCACTCCCAAAAGAATAGCATGGGGTCTCTTTGGTAAAATATTTGAAACAAGAGCCCAAAGAAACATTTTATTTCAGAAGAACTTTAGAAGATTTTAGAAGACTTCTCAGGTATTTTTTTTAATCTTTTGGATTCCAACAGGAATGGGCAACTTAGTATTCTCACTTAGTATTTAAGAAACATTTAAAATTATAGTTTTGGATATCAGCCAAGGAAAGTCCTCAACTTGTTCAGCTACATATATTTAAGGTGTGACCACAGAGACCTGGAGCTTGCATTTCGGAGTGCTTCTAGCAAGGTCCAGTGTGAACTGCCTTCCAGTGATCACATGGCTTATGCATGTAGTGCTCTAACCTGACCCCAACCCATGCCCAGGCTGGACTTTTTTGGTCCAGTAACAGTTTAACACTTTTGGGGGTCAGGCTGGCATGATTCCCTGTTGGGTGGAAGGATCGCTTTAAGGGCTCCTGTTAAAGTGATGAGACAGACATACACTTTTCTCATTACACCTTAATTAATCTTTCAACAACTCTATGCTCTAGACGCTTAGAGTGTTAAGTAACAGAGTTTGTGAATTTTTGCAGGGGGGGGGAGGGAGGAATGCCATTAACTTTCTCCTCTCAACACCAGCAGGCACGGTGTAGCAACACAAGCAGAAAGGTGCAGAGACACTGAACTTTATGACCATCTATTAGAGCTCAAAAAAAAAAAAAGCATGGGCACTTGTTCCATGGGACCAGGCAGCCACAGGTATCTTCTTGCCTAGCTGAGCACCTTTTACTCACTGGCTGAAATCTAGTTGCGCAACTCCACAGGTGCAACGGTTCCGACTACAGTAGCAACAGCAGTGGTAGTAAATTCCCACTGATTAAAGATTTTGTTTGTGGATTTGGGGGTGCATGTGACTTTGCTGCATTGTATATGAGCCACATGCACCCCAAATCACCTTTCACGACCCGTCATTTGTTGCTGATGATGACATCATCACTGCCACACATGTGGAGCTGCGCAACAGGATTTCAACCACTTGTCTGCACCTCCAACCATTCCATCTGCAGTGCTACATGTACCACAGATACTAAGTTAAACAGTGAACTCAACCCCATAAATAGATCATAGCAAAGTATGGCATTAAATAGTTCAGAAGCAAAGGCCAGAAGCCTATTGGTGATTTATACTGGCATAAATGTATTGATGTAAATTGCATGGATGAATTGCTGTTAGGTAATAAGTTTGTGTTTCTTGCCGCATTTGTATGAAGGGATACAAGCAACAACACATCAACTAGCAGTTGCTCATATAATTACACACATGCTGGTGCAAATAACCTGTAGGATTCTGGCCAATGTATCACAAGCGAGATCCTCAACAAAAAGTTGCAGTACAGAGTGCTCTTGTTCAGGGTTCCAGCCACAACTGTCTGTTAGGATACTTGTAATCCCTATCAAATACTGGTGCAGCCCAAAGGGGTGAGATTGAGAAACAGTGGGGCCGTGAGTAAGAGATTTGAATCAGAAAGAGAGGGAGAGCTGAAGAGTGGCTGTTGACACGTAGATTGCAAAGACCCTTGCTAACTTGGTCTAGGGTTTGAAAGACTCTGCATGTGGAGCTGATCCTCCTGTGTTATGGACACCCAGCCCTATTGAGGATCTCTTGGATTTTTGTCCGAATCTGAATTCAAAAGGAGACTTGAACTTTGAAATTCTATAAGCAACTTCTGTACTGTGCTGTTGCTGAGGCCCAGGGCGCTCAAATTGCAGCATTTTGTTGCTGTTATAAGTGCTCATGTTGCCTGTTACAGTATATTACTGTGAGTATGAAGCAACTCATTTTGTGAAATTCTTTGCAAGATTCATCAACAGATATCTAAGCAAACAAATAGCCCCATAAAATTCAGAAGTGTTACATATGCTAGTTCATTTTCCCTCCCATAGTTTCCCCTTTCCCCATAGTCAGTCAGCATCCAGTGGCCACTGAGTATGCTAAGTTTCCATTTGGCTTTGTTCGGTTCCCCTTACCCCTTTTCTCCCTTTTAAAAACAGTAACCACAACACTTTTGGATGCCTGGGATTTTCCAAAACCTCTGATCTCGATCTCTCTCTCATCTGTGCAGATGGTACCAGTTTTCAACAACAACAACAAAAAAAGGATTCCCACAGAGAGTTAGCTGTTCTTAGATAGATGATCCACCCATAAGGAACCTGTAGGCTATGCACTTACCAAGGGGGCTCTGTTTGAACTCTAGGATTCCATACCATCTTTGTTCTTTTTTGACAAGTTGTGTCTATCTCCTGACATGCACTTTAAATATCTGACAATTATATTCATTAAAACGGTCCAGCACCAGAAGATAAGCAAGTACGGCATTCCTGTTGAGGAAAGTGATATACAATTTTTCCCCATTCATCCTGTGGCTATGATATACAGTTCACAACACGTGTCTTAATCAGGTCTTTCATGTCAAACAAGCAACACATGCATGCGTATTTTGCAAAGAAACATTGATTTAAAACCTATGTCAAAGATAAAGGTTAGACACATATATCTTCTCGAGATGTTCCACCCTGTTTAACCCTCAGATCTTTGCAAATATATTTTACTTAAGTAACAATGGATTCACTGTCTTATCTATTCTCATGATTAACAGGCTTAAAATGTACCCCACTGGCTAACTCTACAGGTTGATTTCCATGAAACTCCCAAATTGAATTTCTCCCCAGTAAACATACGTCGAAAGGCCACGTAAACGAAGCTACCTCAGGTCAAATGTCTGACGTGCACTTTAATATAGCTGCCCTGGGTCCTTTTCAAGGAGAAAGGTGGGGGTGAAAATCATATGAGTCTATGTGGATCAGTAATGCCTATATCAGTGGTTCCCAATCTTGGGTCTCCAGATGTTCTTGGTCTAAAACTCTCAGAAGCCTTCAGCACTAGCTGTGCTGGCCAGGATTTCTGGGGGGGTTTAGTCCAAGAACACTGGGAGACACAAGGTTGGGAACCATTGGCCTACATTAATCAGAATCCAGGGGAGGGGAGTACTAGAGGAGCCAGAACAGAGGTAGAAGGTATACACCATATAGAAGATTGTGCATTCACAGCCTACTCTAATAGTAGGCAGAGCTAGCACATCTACAAGACAGTTGGGTTCTTCATCTCAGTCCAACAGAATGTCTGGTGTACATGTATTCAAGTTGGAACATCTAACATGAGAGGTCTGGGAAAAATGAGGCCCTCCAGATACTGTTGGGCTTTTACTTCCCATTAGCCCTGGACATAATTAATGTCAAGAATGACAAGAGCTGAAGTGCAACATCCAGAGGCTACAGCTTCTATGTTCCCTCAGTATGACCAGAGGATGGGTAGCCATGTTGTCTTCCCAGGCAGGTCTTCAGGGAAACACATCAGTATATCTTGCAACCAACGTATGTTGTGGCAATGATGCCTAGGCAGGTTATTTGCTTAGCTGTACTACCAAGCCAGGGTCAGAAGACCAGCAGTCGTAAGATCGAATCCACGCGACGGAGTGAGCTCCTGTCGCTTGTCCCAGCTCCTGCCAACCTAGCGGTTCGAAAGCATGCAAATGCAAGTAGATCAATAGGGACCACCTCGGTGGGAAGGTAACGGCGTTCCGTGTCTAAGTTGCACTGGCCATGTGACCATGGAAGATTGTCTTCGGACAAACGCTGGCTCTATGGCTTTGAAACGGGGATGAGCACCGCCCCCTAGAGTCGGACATGACTGGACAAAAATTGTCAAGGGGAACCTTTACCTTTACCTTTACTACCAAGCCAACACCATCCAAAATTTGTGAGAATGCAATATGCATCAATCAAAATGTGGAAGAATTGCCTTGGAAAGGGAGACTGCATGTCTTCTGTCCAGGGCAAGCCAGCTAAGAGGAAAGGCTTAAGTACCAGTTTATCCTGGCAAAAGAAAGGATGCTATGGCTATCTCCCAACTTCAGATTCTTGGCCAATCTGAGTGACTGCAAGTGGAGCCGTAACAAAGAATGGTTCCTTGACCCAAACCTAACAAACATGTAACGATAAATATGTCAAATAATATGAAGGATAACTGTGTTCACCTTTTGCAGTAAATGCATAAATAACTAACATTCTGACACACCTTTGAAACTAGTGAATGGACTATTTTGTGAACTGGTTTATGCTTTATAGATTATAGCAAAGCCTTTGATAATGTGGATCACGAAAAGCTATGGATTATAGCAAAAGAAATGAATGTGGCAAATTTGTCTCGATATATAACTTACATTCTAGACAAAAGATTAATGTGAGGACAGAAGATGGAGAAACAGAATAGTCTGCAATTGGGTATGTTTTATCTCCCTATCAGTTCAATCTACATGCAGAGTATAATAATGCAAAAAGTCAGTTTAGATTTATATGACAGAATGCAAAGTCGGTGGAAAAGAAAGTCAGTTGTTTAAGATATGCAGATATCATACTGTCATCAGAAAATACCAAATATTTGAAGTGAACGCAGATGAAGATTAAAGAAGAAAGTGCAGAAACAGGATTCAGTTGAACATTTAAGATAATAAAAATCATAAGTACAGAATAAATATTGCATATCTTTAATGTTGGCAATAAAGAAATAGAAATTGCTAAGGATTTTCTATGCTTTGGTTCAAACATTAACCAAAATAGAGACTGCAGTCTAGAGATCAGAAGATGACTGAGATTTCAGAGCTACCATGTTTTTCCGTGTATAAAACAAAACATTTTCCCTAAAATAATTAGAGAAAAAATTGAGGGTCGTTTTATACATGGAAGGCAGCAGCAAGAGGCGGAGACTGAGGCAATGAAGCAGCCGGGCTCGGCTGCCTCTTTCGGCTGCCCACTGACTGCTGCCACCGGCACCTGATTGCCCCCTCCAGCAATCGTCTCCTTGCGATTGGGTGGCGGCGGTCCTCCGATGGTGCTTCCCCAACTCCCTAACTGGTAAGTGACTTTTTCAGAGTTTTTTGGCCCATAGGAATGCATTAATTACATTTCAATGCGTTCCTATGGGAAAACTTGCCTTGCAAGACGAAAATTTTGCAAGACAATAGGTTTTGCGGAACAAATTATTTTCGTCTTGTGAGGCACCACTGTAGTTACAAGACCTGTGTTAGTGAAAGGAAGGGGGAAAGCCTCTAAAGAATACTCAATACAATTTTGGAGAGGTAATCTGTAATAAAATATTATTAAATAGAGTCCCGTGGGTATGGGGTGCACGTTAGAATTTAGTTTATAATATGTACTATTACTTGTATTTTTTTCTGTATTTTTGTTGTTATGTATGTGTGTTTTTTGGTGTATTTTTTGTATAAAATAAAATTAATTATCTAAAAAAACAAGACCAAAACCCCTGGCATAAACCACAGCTCCACCATGAAGTCACTGCAAAAGGGTATCCTTTTACGCAACAAACTAGGGGCCTGTCTACACTGGCATACAGATCTAGTATAGGGATTAGTGTAGATTGGAAAAAAAACTTGCCCACAAGCGTTTCTACCTACAGTGAACCATCCTTCCCCCTTTAAGAACTGTCACACACCTTTCTGGTCCAGTGGTAGGGCATGCATTCTTTTTGGCCCACTCAATTGTTTGGCCCACTTCAGCAGCCTCTGCTATTGTGGCTGCAAATTCTGAGAGAGGAGAGAACAAGGGGGGAAGGAGAACAAAGGAAGCAGGGAGGGGGGAAGGGAGGAAACAGAATGGCATTGACAGAGGGAGAAAGGAGTAACGGAAAAAATAATTCCACATCCCCTAACCCTATGCAGACATCGGGGAAGTGTTTATTTAACAGCTGATGAGTTGTTTGCTGTTTGGAAGGGAGGAGCACACTAAACGGCACATCATTCCTCCCCCGACTTCAACAGACCTCAATTCACCCCACACCAAAAATGGCCAGTCTGGATAAGCCCCAAAACAGCGAACAATGGGGTAAGCCTCGAAGAGTTGCCAAGGAAAAATATCTTGTGTTGCCCAAAGCATTTCAAGAAAGTCTTCACTTGGGTGACAGTTCCAAGTTCTTATATGGTGCAAGCATTTTCTTGCCAAATAAGAATGTGCTCTTTTCACTCCTGAAAAAGATTTTATCTCAGCACTTTGGGGAACTCCATAAATTCTTCCATGGCACCTCTTTTAAATTTTATCTCTTCACCCGTCAGTTATTTTACTGCTGCTCTATTATTTTCTTTGGCCTTACAGATACTGCTCTTTCTTAGTTTCAACCATGTCTTACCACTGATGAAATATATGCAGTTAATAATATTGGTCTACCGTATAGGTTACTGGAAGAACAACCAGGTCATGTAATGTTTTCTGATCAGGTGTGGAAAAGAGTACACACTCTATTGAGTACACGGAGATGGAACGTGGAATGCCTAGAAGATTCTGGTGTTCAGTAAAACAATGGGTCCAAACAGCCTCCTCACCAGGCTATGTTCCCTCTTTCTTCTTCAAGACACCAACAGATGTGCTAACAAAAACCTCTTTCCTCAGCTTAGCACCACAGCAGATTAGGAGCAGACATGAGATGGGAAGGAAGTAGGTTGATCTGCAGGTGATCAGTACATCAGCCAACTGCTTTAACACCAGTTGCAGGAGCTCCTTCCTAAATTAAAGTGCTAAGACCAGGAAAGCTTGGGTAGAACCAGATATATTATAATAAGAGTTGGGTAACACCCTATTACCCATGTGGTACAACAGAAAGTGTGTCAAACTGCTACACTCAGCCATGGAATCCAACAGGGGGGGATGACAATAGTAAAATATTCCTTGCACACACGTCGCATACCTCAAATACACTGCTAAGGTGTTTGAGGTATGTGATGACACATAACAAGAACAATACCTTTATTGGACCAGCACGATACATTAAAAAGGCGAGCTTTGGAGTCCTCCAGGGCTCTTCTTCAAGCAAGGCATTAGAGAACACAGAGTTGACAGAAAAACAGAAAAGTGTAAAAATATCTGGACTAGCCATTAAACTACCTAGGGCCCTCTTGGGGAACAGGTGTGTGAGCATGTGCGTGCGTGCACGCGCATAAACAAACCAAACCACTGGATCTGTAGTTAAATTAGAGTTCCAGGCTGCATACATGAAGAATGAGAATCAGTTAGTTTCACCATCCCCAGAGGTGAAACCACCTCTGAGGATGTATAATGAAGTGATTCTCTCCACCTCTAAAGGCAGAGGGGCTGCCAGACATCCCTTGATCTTAGTTGAAACAAGCTTCTCTTGCACAGGCCAGGAGAAGCAGCACCAAGAAATATATTCGTGAAGGCTTTCACGGCTGGGATCTTGGACGTTGTGGGTTTTCTGGCTCTTTGGCCGTGTTCTGAAGGTTGTTCTTCCTAATGTTTCACCAGTCTCTGTGGCCGGCATCTTCAGAGGACAGCAACCTGTGCTCTCAGAGGACAGCAACCTGTGTTCTCATGAGCACAGGTTGCTGTCCTCTGAAGACGCTGGCCACAGAGACTGGCGAAACGTTAGGAAGAACAACCTTCAGAACATGGCCAAAGAGCCCGAAAAACCCAGAACAACCATTAGCACCAAGAAACATGGTAATCTCTACATTAGAGACACCAGAGACTGAATTTATATTTGGATTTCAGAGAAGATACAGAGTGGGAGGATGTGTGTGCAAATTTCAGTTCTAGTAAACGTCCACCCGCTCTATCCCCAGAAGAAATTACTGTAGCAACTTTCCTAGGCTGTCTGATTAGGTAAAAGGGAAGGGGTTCCCTACTCGCCAAGTCCTACCCCCAAAATGTATCCTTATAAGACAGACATGCCCCCTTGTCATTGCCATACCTAGCCTCATTCCACTTTGCTAACATGAGTCCAAATCATAAGATCAAATTCCTAAACTGTTCATACATTTTAATCTTAAGAGTCAAATGTGTAAATTGCAGAGAACCGGCAAATCAAGAAATATAGTATGTGTAGTTAAAGTGCCATCTACTGGGGTTATACAACAACATTTTATCTCATTTTATTTATTACATTTATACTTATTAAACATCCTCTATATAGGAGCACATTTCCAGGCAGAGACATTAAATTGTTAATTAAATTAATTATTTAATTGCGTAAGAGTCCCTTATGAGTTTTTTTATTGTTTAATAGTTGCTGTTATTTCCTCCAATCTGGAATTTATCGGTCATTTTTATAGAGAGAGTGAGTATTGAGAGTTCTCTTTCTGTTTGTTGTTGAAATTCATGATTATTATGTTGCTTTGTATTTACAGCTGCCCAGAGAAGATACTTGCTACTAGACAGGCAGAGGTATAGGGTTAACAGATAAATAAGATAGAGCTGAAAACATTCTACAAAAACAGAGAATGACCGCCAGACAGATTATGTTGAAGATGAGATTAAATGCTGTCTGCCAGCTTTTGTGCAGGTGTTCGGAGCAAGTTCCCTAGGGGAAAAAAATACCAGTCTTTCTTTGCATGAGTCAAGGGTCTGTTTTAATGATGTCTTTTGTCAGCCTACAGCTCTCCACTTGATACATGATCATGTTGACCTGGAATAACTGGACTTTTAGTCATCAGGTTGAAGTTGGCTACTATAAAAGCATGATGGCCTTTTTATGCTGCTGAAAATAAGTGAGCTGAGCTGTGGAAAAAAATGAACAGAGAAAACGTCCCATTGCTAGAAAGGATATAGGAAACACAATTCTCTCAAATCTGGTCTTTCTTCCTCCTGAGGCACAACAGTCATTAGCTCTCTTTGGACGTCTGTAAGGAGGTAGCAGGATGGCACCTCCCACTATTATTCCACCTCCTTTGTCCCAGTGCTTGCTCTTCACCTTCCCAATCTGTCCATGGTGAGAAGACTGATCTGAAGAAGTGGTCCACTTGCAGTTAGCCGAGGAAAACGAAAGACCTCTTCCAGATATACCTAAGCAATTGTGTAGGCTGACGGGTGGGTGAAGAGAGACAGTAGGTACCGCTTTTAGACATTTATAATTTGTGGCCGATTGCCAGATATTTATGATTAGAATTTGTGATTCTAACTATACGACTTTATGTGGGTTGTTAGCTGTCCTGGACTCTCAGGAGGAATGGCAGAATATATGTTATATAAACAAACAAAACACCCTTCTTAAGATAGTACACCGCTGTGGTGAGGTTGTGAACTTGAAACACTTTGGACGGCAGAGAAATATCCCATACTTGAATCCCACCCCCAACTAAAGTGAAGCAAACACCCTGATAGTGAAATGGTTAAATATAGCAAGTCCTAGCCATCTTTAAACTACAAACAAGAGGAGACCCTGAGGCAAGTTGTATTCTGCCCCATTTTAGGTCAACCCCCGCCATCCCACTTCTGCCTGCCTCCTTACCAGGGCTGAAGACCCTCCCCGCCGCTTCTGCTTTTCTATGCATAGTTATATGTTTATAAATACCCACTCCCTGTCACCACACATGACCAGCTGTACTGCTTTCGATTCCACCAATATTAAGTAAACATTCAATGACAGTGTAGTGTTCTTTGGAGAAATTCTGCATTTTGCTTCCTCCTTCCCTCCCTTCCGTGTTTTGTACACCTCATGGCAAGGGCAACTGGTACACATTGTGGTTGGTGGAATGGAAAGCACCACATCTGGTTGTGTGTGAAAACTGGGGGAGTGGGTATTTATTTATAAACATATACAGAAAAACAGAAGGGGACAGAAAACTGATGAGCAGAGACTGAATAGAGTACAGTGGTGCCTCCCATTGCGACATTAATTTGTTCCGCAAAAATCACTGTGGAACAAAAACATCACAATGCGAAATAAAAAAGCCCATAGAAACGCATTAAAACACGATTAATGTGTTCATATGGGCTTAAAACCCACCGTCCAGCGAAGATCCTCCATAGCGCGGCCATTTCTGGTGCCTCTTAAGCGAGGAATCTGTCCCAGAAAACAGCGGGCGGCCATGTTTTTTCCCCCGGTGGCCATTTAGACCGCCGATCAGCTGGCCGAAAATGGTCGCTTTGCGATGATCGTTCATCGCAGTGAAATTCCCCCATAGGGAACATCGCAAAGCGATTTCGTCGCTAAACGGAGCGATCGCTATGCGAGGCACCACTGTATTCTGGAAAACAATACACCTGATTGGTTGCAACCCTGAAAAAGCGTACACTCTGCAATATTTGTTGCAGTTCCGGTTTGGTATTCATATTTCAGACTGCTATCCTGTTCTGCCAATTGCAACAACTGATTGCAAGAGAATCACAACAAAAGTATTTTTTTCTTTACCTATACTGTAATTGCCTTGGCGTACATTATAACTGCTTTGCCATACTGTGAGAAAATTATACCACTGTTTATTTAAGCATGTAGATATTTAAGGAGGATACCATACATATTCCATTCAAAAATATGTACATATGGGAAAAGAGACACTTTGTATAAGGCTGTGGACAAAATCCTGTTGCTTAGCATAGTAAATCACACTCACGTAAGTCCATTGTAGGCATCCTTCAGTCTCCAGAGACTATGGTAACGTGCTTTGTATAGAGGTCTTGAAACAGCGTCTGGTATGGCTGAGAAGGCCAATTTGAGAGTGACAATCCTTTCCATACTGAAGACAAAATCTATCCCTTGTCCAGCTCCCTGATTTTGCTGGTTTCAGGACTGCCTCTTTGCCTCGGCCTGCTGGACAAGGGTCTCTTCAAATTGGGAGAGGCCATGATGCACCGCCTGCCTCCAGGCTGAATGCTCAGATGTCAAGGGTTCCCATCGGTTGAGGTCCATTCCTAAAGCTTTCAGATCCCACTTGCAGATATCCTTGTATCGTAGCTCTGGTCTCCCTCTGGGGCGTTTTCCCTGCACTAATTCTCCATAAAGGAGATCTTTTGGAATCTGACCCTCAGCCATTCTCACCACATGCCCAAGCCAACGTAGATGTCATCTAAGTCCATTTACTCAGTGGAGATTTAGTGAGTCAATTGCTCTGTTAAGTTCCATTGAATCAAATGGGCTTACTCAAACTGCTACTTCATAGTAAGTTACAGTTCAAGCAGGCCCCTTTGAAACAATGGAATTTAGGGACCAGCTGATTCACTAAATCCCCATTGGTTCAATGGGCCTACTCAAAAGCCATTTATTACCCAAAGTGACATGATTTGGACCACTGTACAGCAGCCTTTCCCAGCCTGGTGGCCTCGCATTTTGGACAACTCCCATCATGACTGACTACTGCTTATGTTGCTGGGGGCTGATGGGAATTGTAATCCCAAACAAAGAAGACTTTTGAGCTAGGGAAGTTTGATGACTACAGTTTAGCCTCACAGGAGAAACATGTTTCGAAACAACCTTCAGGTACACAAAACTATAGTTTCAGCAAACCAGTACTCTCCCAAGCACTGGTCATTTCATTAAAATAAACCTCCTGGGAACACATCTTTTCCAGGAATGACTGAAATTCCAAAAACTTGTTTTTTCCCTTTGTTAAAAGTAAAATTGACTTGTACAGGTGAGAAAACACTGACTTCTAGATAGACATGTTACTAAACTCCACTGCTTTAATACAGCTTCTACAGCATTTAAAAGTTATTAGTCAGAACTAAAATAGACTGATTTTTTTCTTTTCTATCTCTTTAGTTCACCTTGCTAACAGACCTATATTCAAATATGAAAAAATTCCTCAAGAAAAGTTGGTAAGAAGGGGAAATTAAAAGCGCCGCGGGAGTTTCAAACGCATTCATTAGTACTAATGTTACAGGTGACCATCAAAATAATGATCAGAATATCCCAGCAAAATAACTGAGTCGTGACATCGGGTCGGAGAAGCGAAATTGAACACGATGATCCAGGGCAGAAACCTTAGGCTCAAGCAGGTTCCTTGTTATGCAGAGTCCTACATCATCCACAGATGGCCACCTGGTCTATCAAAACATCATCCGCGTGAGACAATCCTACCGGAAAACACAAAATTCAAGCAACGAAAACGCAAAACAACAACAAAGCACTGTCTGTTGTGCCTTATCCGAATCCTCACAGCAGCCTTACCGAAAACATCTGGAGACAGAAAATAAACAAAGTAAACGCCACACTGGGAACATATATATCTTTAATTTCACTGATTTCCCCCCGATCTGTTTCGTACCACAACTCTGCCATCGGAGACGAAGAAAACTTAAGCTATATATTTTTTTCTTCGGGGTGGAGGAGTACGATCTGCAAACAGAAGCTCGAGCAACGAGCAGTACTTACTTAAATAACGCTCTGCAGGCAGCACCCGACCAACGCGGAGGGCAAGGCAGCACCGATTCTTCTCTTTTGAGATGTAGCCAGACTTTATGCTTTTCCCCCCGAGAAGATCAGGCAATTTCACCCTCAGTGGCCCGGTACCATCGTCCCCTCACAAAGGAGGGGGAACCATCTGGACGAGTAGAAATTGGAATTCGGCATCGGGAGTTTCCCTTCGAAACCTCGCCCTTTCGGGGATTCGAGACCAATGGACTCGCGAAGCCTTGCGGTCGCAAAGAATCCGCCAATCGCCCGCGCCAGCCTCCCACACGATCCTGCCCCGGCGCTGCCTGGCGGATCCTTCCAAACCCGACGGCTTGTAAACAGTGGCGAAAGCCGCTCTGCCGCCTTTCTCAATGGAAACCCCACGTGGAGGGGCAGGGCGTAGTAACCCCCCTCAGGGGGAGGGCGACGGAGGCGGCTCCTCTTCCCTGCAGCGCGATTGGCCGGCCGAGGACAGAAAAGAGAGAAGCTTCTCCCTGATTGAAGGGTTGGCTCGTCAGTCCAAAGGGGGAGGGGCTGGCGGTGGAGGTTTAATTTCGGCTCCGTTCGGGTCAAATTAAACAACGATTTCTTGAGAAGCGTTCTTCAGCCTGTGGTGTAACACTGAAGTCATGGAGAGGGGAAGGCACAGGCTCTTAACCCCTGCTTTGCGCATATTTCATCCTGAGTCACACCCCAAGGACTGAGAAAAGCAGAAGGGACGTGGTGGCATTGCGGGTTAAACCGCAGAAGCCTCTGTGCTGCAAGGTCGGCAGACCAGCAGTCGTGAGATCGAATCCACTCGACCGCGCTTGTCCCAGCTCCTGCCAACCTAGCAGTTCTAAAGCATGCAAATGCGAGTAGATAAATAGGTACCACCTCGGTGGGAAGGTAACGACGTTCTGTGTCTAGTCACACTGGCCACGTGACCACAGAAGATTGTCTTCGGACAAACGCTGGCTCTACGGCTTGGAGACGGGGATGAGCACCGCGCCCTAGAGTCGGACACGACTGGACTAAATGTCAAGGGGAACCTTTACCTTAAACTGTGGCTAATATGTTTCTTGAGAACTAGTGCCATGAGTCCGGTTCTATGGCAGTGCCTGGGAAGAAGTTTGCTGCAGCCCATGAGCGATTGGCACACAAATGATTGCTAGTCCATCATCCTAGAGAAGGGGGAGCGGGATTGCTCTGGGGTGCTTTCCATCCTGGTAGGGTAAGTCCAGTTTCTGAGCAAGGTATCGGAGGTCCATCCGTGCTTTGATGCTGAGGTGGTTATTATACTGTATGCCATCAAGTCGCCTCCGATGCATTGTGACCCAATGAATGAGTGCTTTCCAAAATCTCCTGTCCTCTGTAGCCCTGCTCAGCTCTTGTAAACTCAAGCCCGTGTCTTCCTGGCATCAACCGTTCATTTGGAGAGGCATTGCCTCCCTCCAAAACTGAACCTGGGTGGTAACAAGAAGAATGATCTGTTCAGAGGAGAGGTGATTTCGAGTGCCAGACTAGAATCGCTTAGCAGACTTAGGATCAAATTCTACTACAATGTGACATTCTTGGGTGAAATATTGGCCAGAATCCCATTGGTCAGCCAAACTAAAGTGTAACTATTGAATCAACTGGATTTACATAAATGTAATTTCCCGTTAACAGTAAATTCAATAGGTCTACTTGATTTGGGACTACCAATAGTCCCTAAATCCCTGAAGGAAGCAACAGGCTTGAATTTACAAGAGCTGAGCAGGGCTGTTGGGGAACAGGACCTTTTGGAGATCTTTTTTGTTGTTTAGTCGTTAACTCGTGTCTGACTCTTCGTGACCCCATGGACCAGAGCACGCCAGGCCCTCCTGATTTCCACTGCCTCCTGGAGTTGGGTCAAATTCATGTTGGTCGCTTCGATGACACTGTCCAGCCATCTCGTCCTCTGTCGTCCCCTTCTCCTCTTGCCTTCACATTTTCCCAACATCATGGTCTTTTCCAGGGAGTCTTCTCTTCTCATGAGATGGCCAAAGTATTGGCGTCTCAGCTTCAGGATCTGTCCTTCAAGTGAGCACTCAGGATTGATTTCCTTCAGAATGAATAGGTTTGTTCTTCTTGCAATGCAGGTGACACTCAAGAGTCTCATCCAGCACCACAATTCAAAAGCATCAATTCTTCGGCGGTCAACCTTCTTTACAGTCCATCTCTCACTTCCATACATTGCTACAGGAAAAAACATAGCTTTGACCATGCCGACCTTTGTGAGCAAGTTGATGTCTCTGCTTTTTCAGATGCTGTCTAGGTTTGTCATTGCTTTCCTCCCAAGAAGCAGGCGTCTTTTAATTCTGTGGCTGCTGTCCCCATCTGTAGTGATCATGGAGCCAAAGAACGTAACATATGTCTCTGTCTCCATATCTTTCCCTTCTATTTGCCAGCAGGTGACGGGACCAGTGGCCATGATCTTAGTTTGTGTGTGTGTGTGTGTGTGTGTGTGAAGTTGAGCTTCAGACCATTTTTGGCACTCTCTTTCACCCGCATTAAGAGGTTCTTTAAGTCCTCATTTTCTGCCAACAGAGTGGTATCATCTGTATATCTGAGGTTGTTGATATTTCTTCCGGCAATCTTAATTCTGGCTTGGGATTCATCCAGTGCTGCCTTTTGCATGATGTATTCTGCATATAAGTTAAATAAACAGGGAGACAATATACAGCCTTGTCGTACTCCTTTCCCAATTTTGAACCAATCAGTCGTTCCATATCCAGTTCTAACTGATGCTTCCTGCCCTACATATAGATTTCTCAGGAGATAGATAAGGTGGCCAGGCACTCCCATTTCTTTAAGAACTTGCCGTAGTTTGTTGTGGTCCACACAATCAAAGGCTTTTTTTTATTCAATTAAGGAGAAATAAATGTTTTTCTGGAACTCTCTAGCGCTCACCATAATCCAGCAAATGTTAGTAATTTGGTCTCTAGTTCCTCTGCCCCTTTGGAATCCAGTTTATACTTCTGGGAGTTCTCGGTCCACATACTGCTGAAGTCTAGCTTGTAGGATTTTGAGCATAACCTTGCTAGAGTGTGAAATGAGTGCAATTGTACAGTAGTTGGAGCATTCTTTGCCACTGCCCTTCTTTCGGATTGGGATGTAGACTGATCTTTTCCAATCCTCTGGCCACTGCTGAGTTTTCCAAACTTGCTGGCATATTAAGTGTAGCACCTTAACAGCATCATCTTAAGATTTTAAATAGTTCAACTGGAATGCAATCACCTTCACTGGCCTTGTTGTTAGCCAGGCTTTCTAAGGCCCACTTGACTTCACTCTCCAGAATGTCTGGCTCAAGGTCAGCAACCACATTGCCTGGGTTGTGCGGGACATCCAGATCTTTCTGGTATAATTCCTCTGTCTATTCTTGCCACCTCTTCTTGATGTCTTCTGCTTCTGTGAGGTCCCTATCATTTTTGTCCTTTATCATGTCCATCTTTGCACAAAATGTTCCTTTAATATCTCCAATTTTCTTGAACAGATCTCTGGTTTTCCTTTTCTATTATTTCCCTCTATTTCTTTACACTGTTCATTTAAGAAGGCCCTCTTGTCTCTCCTTGCTATTCTTTGGAAGTCTGCATTCAATTTTCTGTAGCTTTCCTTATCTCCCTTGCATTTTGTTTCCCTTTTCTTCTATTTGTAAGGCCTCATTGGACAGCCACTTTGCTTTCTTCCATTTCCTTTTCTTTTTTGGGGGGATAGTTTTTGTTGCTGCCTCCTGTACAATGTTACGAGCCTCCATCCATAGTTCTTTAGGTACTCTGTCCACCAAATTGAGATCCTTAAATCTGTTCTTCACTTCCACTCTGTATTCAAAAAAGATTTGGTTTAGATTATACTTGACTGATTTTTCTTACTTTCTTCAGTTTAAGCTTGAATTTTGTTATAAGAAGCTGATGATCAGAGCCACAATCAGCTCCAGGTCTTGTTTTTGCTGACTGTATAGAGCTTCTCCATCTTTGGCTGCAGAGAACATAATCAATTTGATTTCAGTATTGCCCATCTGGTGATTCCATGTGTAGAGTCACCTCTTGTGTTGTTGGAAAAGAGTGTTTGTGATGACCAGCTTGTTCTCTTGACAAAACTCTATTAGCCTTTGCCCTACTTCGTTTTGAACTCCAAGGCCAAACTTACCTGTTGTTCCTTTTATCTCTTGACACCCTACTTTAGCATTCCAGTCCCCTATAAGAGATCTTACATTCATACAAATCATCATTAGTTGAAGGTGACTTGACCACACTTACACTTAACAACAACCAATAGGATTTAAGCCACTGTCCCTCAACCTAGCCTTCATCCTCCACCAGTGTCAACTTCCACTGGAGTCATGTGTACTATCTTTGGACAGATGTGCAAAAATGGACAAAATCAGGAGTATTTTTTTTTCAGTTTGGAGGTGACTACATGAAGCAGGGACCCACCAATTTTGCCACAGGCAGAACAGCATTATAAGGTATCCTTTATTTCCCATTTGGCATTTGAAGAGTTAAGAAGATGGTCAGGGGTTTTAACTGAACAAAAGGGAAATTGAAAGTCATAGATTGAGCTACTGACATAAAAGGAGAAAGCTAATGATGACTCAACCCCTCAATAACGCCCAAGATCTCCCCTAGGCAGGCCAGCCAAAGAAGTGGTAGGCAGGGTTCAGACTAAAGCCTCTTGCAGCTATTTCTCAAAGCTGTAGGAGGAGGAGAAAGTCATGTGTTGTTGCTTAGATTGCCTTTTCGCATTTGGAATATTATTTTTCTTGGATTTCTCACTAGGCCAAGTTTACTGAACTCTGAAACATTATACTATTAGGACTAAATGCCAGTGTGATGGTAGAAGGATGATTGATACATCTATCAGCTTTAATGGATAGGTCATGAAATTAGGGACTTAGGATCTGCCTTTTCTCCTTGTGCTTTTCCCCCTTCTCTTTTTTTCACTTGTTAGTGAGGTCATACAAATATCCTCCTTTGTCTGCAGGCCTTTGTGCCATTGAGTGCCTGGGGAAACCTCCCTTCTTTTCTAGGATGAGGCTCAATCTATTGGGCTTTCCCACCCACCACTTTTCCAATAGTCTACCTCATCTCCACCATTGATTTATGTTCACAGTACCACAGAGTCATAACAATTTACATTTATCTCCCATTCAGTCATGTTTTTCGTCGATATCCAGAAACACATGGAAAGTATCATGGACCTCAGGACAGAATTCAGTCAGAAAGTCTCCCGAAAGGGTACAGGTTGTCAGAAGGGATACCATATGTTTGCTTTTATATACATCTCTACAGTTATCACCATTGAAACCTATACACTGAGATTATTGTACTTTGGACATAGAATGAGAAATCAAGACTCATTGGAAAAGGCAGTAGGAAAAGAAGAAGATGTCATGTGGAATGGATTGATTCAATAAAGGAAGCTGTGGCTTTAACTTTGCATTTTGCAGTACCTTAGCAGGATTGTTTCCAGCGGGACTTATTGGTAGTTTTTAATTCACAAGGCTGCCATAATTTGGAAACGACTTAATGTCATGCAACAACAATATTGAATTTATTTTGTGCTGTTAAATCAGCTCTGACTGATAATTGAACAGCTTCTAAAATGTCTTCTCATTAACAGCTCCTGCAAACCCAAGTCTGTGTCTTCGTTTATTGAGTCATTCCATCTCATATTTGGCCTTCTCCTTTTTCTGCTGCCTTTAGCTTTTGCCAATTCAGTATCTTAAAATACAGAAAGAGAAGAATAGAGTCACTGGAAAAGGGTTCAATTGTTGCCTTGACCACTAACTATTGTCTTCTCATGATAAATCCAAAGTACAATAATCTCAGTTGAGTCATTTTTCCTTCTTGGAAGATTTGCTCTAGCAACCACTTGTTTGTCTTTCTGGAGGACCATGGTATCTAGAAAGCTCTCCTGCAGCACCACATTTTTCTAAAAATAATTTTTTTCTTAATTGACTTTCTTCACTATCCATATTAACAAATAATGATAATTTATTTCTAATTTGTCTGGCAATATAATCTAGTTTCCCCGTGCTTCCCTAGTATACATAAAATTAAACTTGAGCTTCAAATATTATAGTTCTGATGTGTGTGTGATGTTCTGTCAAGTCAGAACCAATTCCTAATCACCCTAATAGGGCTTCCAAATTGAGATATTTAAGGAGTAGTTTAACAGTTCCACTCCCCTAGTGTGCTTCCCTGACTGAACTGGATTTGAACTCAGGTTTCCTGCAGCCCAGTCTGTTTCTCTTTCCGCTACACCATACTGGGTATCTTAAAGTTCTGACAGCCTGTGAGGTGAGAGCACTACTCCTCTCGCTGGAGTGCCGTCCCTCCCCCTCCCCACAGAAAAGGAGATTGAAACTATGCCTGCCTCTCCTCCTAAGAAAATGGAGCAGCTGGAGACAGACCTGGGATACGCAGAGATGGGAATACGAAAGTTGGTAGTTAGAGGAACTGGGGAAGAAATGGCAGGAATAGGGCGGGAACCTGTGGGTGGAAGTAGAGTTGGGAGTAGCAGATATAAAGAGGAACAATTGCCGCCAGGCTGGGAGTGGGTCTGAATAGAGGACCAGAGTGTGGAAGAGACTTAAGAGTCCTGAAAGAAGAGGCGGACTACTGGAGACAGAGGGAGATACCACCAAGACCCTCTTATTGGGGAGAGGCTGAAGCCAGGGAGTAGAGGAGGAAGAAGCTTAGAGAGGAGAAAGAGAAGGTAGAGAGAGAAAGAAGAGAAAGGCTAGAATGGAGGGTGAGAGAATGGAGGATGAAGGGATATCACGAGGACCCTGGCAGACCTTCACGCCCACCCAGGACCCTCTCTGGATGGACGACTGGGACAATGACACA
Source organism: Pogona vitticeps (assembly GCF_051106095.1). Lineage (NCBI taxonomy): Eukaryota > Metazoa > Chordata > Lepidosauria > Squamata > Agamidae > Pogona > Pogona vitticeps. Next base: position 63,718,444 of record NC_135783.1, on the reverse strand, counting down.
GTCTCCTTGTTGGAAGATGAGGCAGGACCGGTATTAAACCTGAACCTATCTTTGGACTGGCCAGGAGCTTGGAACTCGGTTGAAGGAAACCCCTTTAGAAACGAAGATTGGAAACCCCTAGCTGGCCCGTTGTTGGAAGGAGATAAACATTGAACTAATGTTGCAGACGCCGGTTATTTGTTAAAGACACCAATAAACCTTACACCTGTTTCGAAGCCACATAGATCTGCTAATTTATTTGAGTGAAAGCAGGAGCCAGAAGCAGAACCCCCACACAGCCCCATACTCAAAATTCGTGAAAATACATACTTCTTCAGTACTGACAATCCTTTCTGTGTGCATGCATGTGCAAGTGGCAGTCAGAGAAGAAATAATATATGCCCCATGGCATCTAGAAATTTCACAAATGCATTATCTTGCCACACCCTGGGGAAGAGGTGGTCTAGCTGGTTTTAGCCAGAACTGCTTGGTAGATGATTTGTGTTGTAATATGTGAGCATCAACAGCAAACTCCACTTTCCCCCCCTGTGATTCCCCACTTCATTAATTGCCTGCCTTCTCTCTCTCTCTCTCTCCCTCTATCTGTTTTTATACTGCATCATCTGGTGACCTTGCCACTACTCTGGGCAGTTTCCAGCAATAAAATAAACATACAAATAAAATAAAATATATATCTATAACAAAACAACAGATCTAAAAATCAAGTTGGCAGCAAAGGACAAGATAAAGGATACAGGGTATAATGTTCAAAATGAAACTAAATGACCAAAAATGGTAAAAGGAGGATATTCTGAAAAATCTCCCTGAAAAGTTTTATGTGCTTCCTGAGTATTAGGAGGGAAGGGGTGAGGTGCCCCTCCACAGGTAGAGCATTCCATAAGGAGTTGGCCACCACAGAGAAGGTCCGGCACTGACCACTGTAGTCAACAATGCCTCTGCTGGAAGGTGTTATTGTTAGAGGTGTAATTTAAGTGCTAGCCATTGAGAAGATGTCTGCATCTCTGCTTAAGAATCAGTATTGGGTTTAATCAAAACTATCTGTGATTACACCTCTGATGAAGAGATTAGTTCTTGTGTCTAAATAAACAAATTACTTTGGGGTATTGAATATCAGCAGTGGCATTTGTGACAATGAAGGTGTGCTGTGAGTTGTAACTTTATTTAGACAATAAAAGCTTTTACCCAGTTTACACACACACACACACACACACACACACACACACACACACACACACAAATATGACTCTTTTTATGTGGGTACTCTTGAACAACTCCCATTCATCCTAGTGAAGCTTTTACATGGTGATGTTCTGATTGTGCCACAGAGACCTTGTGTGGTGCTTAATGGTGGCTTAGGGCACAGGGGATCTGGGTTCCAATCCTCACTCAGCCATGAAGATCACTAGGTAAATCATATGTTGAAATCCTATTGGGCCTTTACATGTATGTACGTAGGTGCATCTCACAACAGCAAACTGCTGAATAGTAACAAAGTGCCAATTGCATCTTGATTCTGTGCCCATTGCATGATTAGGCATGTGACGAGGAGTGCAACCTGTACCTGATTAATTAACAACAATCCCCTGCTATGGCTTACAGAATTTCACTTAACGCCCACATAACTTGTCAATAGGATTCTGCTCAAATTTTGTCTCAGTGTGAATACTTGAGGGGGTTGTTTGAAGAAAGGGTGTGCATAGCAGGAGAGTTAGCTATGCTTCCTTGAGTAGCGTAGGAGTGTAACAAATAAATATACATTCAATGTGCTTGGGGCAGACCTTAAGGGTGCCCAAAATATGTAACTGAAAGCTGCTACTATCATTTTACCTCATGGAATGATAGTGAGATCCAAATGAAAGAATCTCCTTTTGTTGTTGCTGTTTTTTGAGCAGCGTGAAATATAATCTTTTTGTGATTGCTTATATAACTGAGATGACTTTACGGCTGGCAGTGATTTTAGGAAACTGAAGACTCCCCCCCCGCCCCCCCGGCCCCCATCCTGCGGGTCCTCATGGCCTTGCTAGGATGACAAGGATTCTATGAGAGCCTCAGGCTCTCTTTTATTTCTGCAAAATGGCTGTGGCTAGCAACATTAAATTACAATTGTAATATAATATAGTTATATTTCAGTTAAAAGCTGGAATCTCATGTAATAATTATGCTGACAGAAGTCCATTGGCATAAGTACGAGCAGCACAGCCACTCATTAAGAAGCAAACATTTACGTTTGTTGTTGCACATTAAGGCGTTTGAGTGGCAAATGCCAACTTCTTAACCAGCAGCACTTTGCTGCTAAAATGTGTGCCGATGGACATAGGCTGGCAGGCATAAATAACAGGCTTCTGGTCAATAAAAAGTAATTTATTATTTGTAAGTAGATAGTTCTGAGCTCTGGAATTGCCCTGTACCTACTGGTGCTTTATATTAGCTTGGTGCTGAAAATAAATGTTTACTTCTCATGAAGGGGAGAGATAAGACCTTGCTTTTGGAACCAGAAGTCAGGAGGAAAGATGTGCTGGTTCCCAGGGGGTTAATTTTACCTAACAGGGAGGTGGCACCAAGCCTAGGCTTCTTGGGTCATCTCACCACTGAAAAGCAGTACCTAATGCATGCTATTGGAAATGATCCTATTGTACCAAGCGTCTTAACGTCACTGCTAACAGCCCCCAGCTTGTTAAAGATGTGCAGAAAATGCTTCTAGCAGAGAAGCTGCTAGCAGGGATAACAGGCCGCTCCCTCTGTCAATGCATAGCTTATGGTAGCTTCTTAGGTCACTGCTAGAGCTAATACTTATGCAGTAAAACAATGGGAATTGGGCCATTATGGTTTTAGAGGCCCTACTCAGTTTTAGCCTGGAAAGGATGACTCAGAAGTCAGAAATTTGGAGTATTTGAACTCACACACTTAGTAAACAGTAAATCAATGGGAGGCATGTGGGGGAATTAATAGGGAAAAGTAACTCAAAGAGAAGAATAGGTCATTCATTCAAGAAATCTCTAGCCTTTCCAATAGAAACAATGATGCAAGACAGAATTGTATTTAGTTATTGGTGTGCTGAGCTGCATATGATTTTGCTCTAAGAATATTATGTTTCTGTTTAAATTCATCATTAACATTGTAAATGTGAGAGTTCCCACAAAAACATCATTTTGTTGTTGCTATTATTAAATAACTAGGAATCAGAGATTTTTTTTTTATCTACTGCAAACTACCAAAAGATCTGTCTTCTGCCCACAGGATGTAACTGTATTTAACATCTGCCTTTGCAACCCAAAAGGGTTTGCTTTTAAAATTAATTCTAGAGGATTTTCTAAATGTATCATGTAATAACAACGGGGGTAGTAAATCCTGGGGGGTGGGAAATTATCTGATGGGGGGAACCCAGTGCTCTCATATCTGTAGAGATGTGAAATTTAAACTAGAGATTGTTTTTTTCTTTGGGTTGATTTAAAAACAGAGAAATAATTTGTAATATATAAGAACTACTGGATGGCTCAGTCATCTAAGTAGCTGGTTGCGGAGTCAGAGGTTGGGGGTTTGATTCCCCACTGTGCTTCCTTGACAGGGCTTAGACTCGATGATCAATAGGGTCCCTTCCAAGCAAGAAGCCTGAAACCAGTTTTTATAATTCCTAACGTGAGGTGATTTTATAGTTGTATTCTGGAGAAACCTGAAGTTGACTGAAACATTTTCAAAGATGGCTTCCTGAACTCAGAAATGATGCATAAGTGTCTTTGTAAGACAACTTTTTAAAAACAATACAGATATTTCGTATGTTTCTAGACTGTATCATCACTTCACATGCAGCCAAATAATTCTGGTTGGTGTTCTGAATGAATGAGATGTGATCCTAGAATGTTTCTCCTATATCTTGCTCCTCAGCTTGCAGTTCTGTGCCAGATGCTCAAGAGTTCCTTTGCAAATATTGTTTTGGTTTGAGTAATGCCTTTATTAGGTTGCCAAAATTGCCCGCACAGCAAACTTTCATTTTCTTTAGACTAATTCTTCAGCAATAGATGTTAATAAAGTTTGGGGGACTGGGAAGAAAGAAAGAGTTTAAAAGCTGAGGCAGTGGGTGGTGGGGAAATGCAGACAAGGGTTATGTTACAGTGTGAATTATCATTTGGGAACATGGATGGATTGGCCACAGAGAGAACGTGGGTTACGTAGAAGTCATTTAATAAGCTACAGAGTTGAGTTGGGTGAACCTGAGAAGAACAGGTAACTTTACACCTTTGTCAATATACTCTATATCCTTCAGCATGTACCGTGGAAGATTTGATGCTAGTTGCCCCAGATGCTCTTGATGTTGCTCATTATTGGTGAAAATTATCCGACATATTGATTAAATGGTTGGGCTTGGGTGACCTGAATGATGAACAGTTCATTGCAATGTATTCTGTATCCTACAGTTCTATCTTGGAGCTACCAATCTATCTAACCTGGAAGTAACAATCAAATAAGAAAAAAAGAAAAAAGAAAAAAAACCCTCGCGATTACTCAGTTGAAGTTGGTTTTAAATGGGTATTTCTTGAAAGGATTGCTATTTTCCCCTATTTTATATGATATAATTATATATATATCAATTGATTGTAGGGTGTTTTGAGAACCAGTGTGGTGTAGAAGATAGAGTGACAGATTAGGACTTAGAAGACCTCGGTTTGAATTCATGCTTAGCCAGAGAAATTCACTGGATGGGTGGGTGGCACTGGTAAAACCACTCTCTAGGTATCTCACTTACATTGAAACCCCCATTTGCATTGCTGTAGGTGAGATGTGACCTGATGCCACCTCACTACAAAATTATTTTTCGGAAAAAAGCAAGATGAAAGTATTTTGAAAATAAAATAATAAATTAAAATAAATTGGGGTTGTATATTGCCTGATCCAGGGATGGTGAATGGCAGATTCATCTGGCAAACTAATGGATGAAGGTTGGGGAACAAGGGGTTCTCCGGATATTCTTGGACAGCAGTGCTTGTGGTGAAGGAGTTACAGTTTAAGGAGTGCATGAGAAACCACATGTTTCACATTGCTTGTTTAAATTGCTATCCACCAACTACAGTTTACTTGTCAAATAATGGAAATCGAATGTAGACCAAGCAAACTATACTGAAGTTAATTTGTTACAATATTCAAGTTAATCACTCCCTTTAAAAATAATGATAATAATAATAATAATCCTTTGAGATATTTTCAGTGTGGCTGTTGGTGATTAGTGAACTAACAATTTCTTGTCTATTACAACTGTACTGTAATGAGCTAGAGGGCATTAACATATTTGTCTCCTACTATAAGAGCTTTAATTGTGGAATTATACTAAAGCTATTTTGAGATCATGCTGAAACTGTGGCTTCAGTTATAGGAAACTCCTCCTGGATGTGTTGGCATTAATTCAGAGCTCAGCTGTGTTAACAACCCTGCACGTGAGCAACCACAGCTTCATTTCAGCCTTAGTCCCACCATTTTTATAATGAATAGAGTGCTCTAAATAGTTTGTTATGATTACAGATCTGGATTTTGAACCATGTCACTGCAAATCTTCCTAACAGGACTTGAACAATCACCATGCCAAAGTGCATTGTGTGCTTGTGATGTGTGACTGTCGTGGCATAACATAGTTTAAGCCACACTGTCTGCTGTGAAAAAAAACAACAGGTGACCATGTATAATCATCTAAATTATTTAGTGGAAGAAAGGATTGGTCAAGATCATCTGGCTGAGGTCTTCAATATTTCATTTATTTATACACACACCAGATGCAATAGGTAATCTATATCAAAGGTCTGTTAAGGATACATTTTATGTATCGTTTAATCAGATAAAATGCACCCTTGTCTGACACCTTTGCCTATAGGAAACCATTCTGCCTCTTCATAGTCTATCCTAACGGTAGCTTCTTGTCCACAATACAAGTTACACATAAGGAACATAGTTAACATTATACTGAGTCAGACTCTTTGTCCACTTAGCTCAATATTGTCAACTCTGGCTGGCAGTAACAGCTCTCCAGGGATTGAGACAGGCTTCTTTTCTAGCCCGGGAGATTACATGTATTCCCTGGTTGTCTCCCATCCAGCTAGTAACCAGGTACAAACAAGATGAGACTGGGTGCATCCACAGTAGTACAGTACTGGAACGTTATTTCATGTCATATAGAAAAGTAAGAGGCTGTGTAGTGTAGTATATATAGTGTTGGTCTGAGACTGAAAAAACCTTGGTTCAAATCCCCCCTTGGCTGTGGATACTTACTGGGAATGGCAGTGGTAAACCACTTCTTGAACTTCTCATATAGCTTGAAAACCTTGTTAAGGTCACTGTAAGTAAGAAGTGACTTGATGGCATCTAAGGAGATAAATTTGTGACTTTTCCCAGGATAATAGAAATGATATTGCCCTGTCCCGGTGTTCTTCTCTGCTTGAGAGCATGGGTTTTCTAATGAGCATCTCATTGCTACTAGCTATTTGCAAGGAGCTGATTAGAAATTTTAACAGAAGGCAGCAACTCCTTCAATGCAAAGAAGTGTCTATAAGAAATTGCATTTTCATTTGAAATGAATGGAAACACCTCTGCTTTTGCTACAGTTCTGTTTGTATCTTAGTCTACATTGAAATGTGACGCCAGTGGGTGCTATGGGTTGTTTTAGTTTGAATTTTCATGGGGGGTAGTGGGAAGGGGGCAGGGGGAGGTTGTGGGGGGCAACAATCCAGGAGGTTTATATATCGCCCCAAAATTCATTGCTTCAGGAAAGTTCGGGTTCTCTGGTTTGGATGAACCCAGACTGATCCGAAGCAACAAACTGGCCATTTCCCATGAATTTCCTGGTTTGTTTTGGGTTTCATGCCCATTTCTAATTTCAATATATCTTTTCTCTGTGTGTGACATCAAGTCATAACCAATGTGTAGCGACCCTAATAGGGCTTTCAAGGTAAGCGGGATATTTAAGGAGTGGTTTTATCAGTTCCACTCCCCTAGTGAATCTCTGTGGATAAGTAGGGATTCAAAATCTATTCTCCAGAGTCCTAGTCTGGCACTCTACCCATTACACCACACTGGGAGTCCTATCTTTTCTTACAATGGCCAACTTTGGTTCCAAAATATATTCTGTCAAGATACTTACTCAGTCTTACTGTGCTGTCTTCTGTTTTTCCCGTGAACTGCATTAACTGCAAGTGCGGTTAATGACACTGTGGAAAAGTCTCAGAGGATACCGGTGTCTGGCTGACCTTCCATTCCTTCCACACAAATCAACCCCAGAGTGTTCTTCCCGGGACCACCTTATGATTGGAAGATGGCCATGTTGCCAGCATTGTCGCTGACAATCTCCTCAGAGTAGAGGTGGAGGACTTTAGGACATCAAGAAGAGTCTGCCCCGAGTGTCCGAAGGGCAAGGATCTTTCTTTTTGGAAGCAGAGAGGCTCAAGGCAGGGCCTGGAGTTTACAAGAGTCCAGAAGGAGGAGGGCTGATGGCAAAGGACTGTTAAGGAAAGGATGAGGAGGTAGGAGAGACCTGGGCGGAGGCTCCAGAGTAGCCCCAGCCAGAACCAGCTGAAGAGACTCGGCAAGTCTCTTGCTTTAGCTGGCCAAAAATGTGCCATCAACTTCCCCTTGATCCCACCCCCTGAGACCCCTACCTTGATGCAGCTATGGTGGGGAGGAGACATAGGCAATTTGAATGCCTTTGGCACTTGGAAGCAGAAATGTGGGCTGTCCTGAGAATGCTGGATTCTTCTTATCGCAAAAGCAGCAACCAGGACATTGTTAAAATATTTATCCTTTTTGGGGAGGCTGAGTTATGCATTCCTGAATTTGGAACTTAAGGGCAGCCCAAAACCAAACCACATTCAGGAAGCCATAGTGTGGCTTCAATGGTTCGTTTATTTAAGTTGTATGGAAAATTTTGATTTTTGTTCTAATATCTGGACCTGTGGGTCTTTTAGATGCACCCTCCCCATGGAGAACTTGGGGGTACACACAGGAACAGAGATGCATAATTTAATATTTTTTCATTAATAACATTTATAACCTATTTTGCTTCGTGGAGTTAAAGGCAGTATACAATGGAGTCCTCCAACAGTCTCTTATCCATACATTGACAAGTCCATGGCCTACTCAATGTCAACCTTGGGACGCCAGATGTTCTCGGACTATAGCTCCCAGAAGCCTTCACCACCAGCTTGCCAGGATTTCTGAGAATTGTAGTGCAAGAACATCTGGGGTCGCAAGGTTGGGAACCACTGCTTTAGACTGTCTCCTTGAATCGCCTTCTCAAGCTTTTTGAAAGCTCTTTGAGCAAATAAACAAAGACACATGAACCACAAGTGTACATACAATAGCATTTTTTTTTGAGAAAATGACAAGCTCTGAAGGCTATTAAAAGATACTTAGGCTTCAGGAGGTTGCACAGTTTCATTTGCATGTTTCGGAAGGAGACACATTTACACCAGTTTCCTGATTTTAATGTCAGCACTGCAATATACTTATAATCTTGTGCATTTGTTCTTAAGCAATTTATATTCCAAGTGGCCAAAATTCCAGAAGTTGAAAGGTGCACAAGGAGTTTAATTAAAGAATAGTTAGCAGCAACGTAGTCCTGATTTTTTTTCTGAAAATAGTTCAATGCTTGTTTTTTCTCCTCCCAAAGTATTAATTCTGATTTAAATCTAAGAACCTGGTCATAGGATGGGTTGAAAGGTCTGGAAGATCCTTGGGATGCAGCCCTGCCTGCTAGTTCTTTGCCTTTTTTGAAAGGAAAGCAGTGAAGTGGTGGAATGTGTGCAGGAACTGAGAGCACGCGCATCAGGAGGCAGACGTGACTGAATGCAGCTCTGCATTGCCAAAGCCCTGAAACAAAAGCAATTGACTGGAAGCAATTGTCTCAACAGAAACTGTCATTTGCAAATTCTTTATTTCTCCTTAAGCCAAAGTGTGATGGGATCAATCCTTCAGGTTCCAGACTTTAAAAACAACAACAACATATTGTACCAGAGGTAAATAGCTTAAAAGCCTGTACACACACACGCACACACACACGCACACACACACACACGCACACACACACACACACACACACACACACACACACACACACACACACCTCAACGCAGGGAGTGTGCATACTCCATAAACTAGACAAAAGTTCTTAACAACAGCCAAAAAATTTCCTGACATGTGACATTTGTCAGCATCTAAAAATGAAATACAAGCCCCACCACCACATGCATGCATTTACAGACTTGTTTCCTGAGGAGTTGTCTGTAATTACACAAGGGGTGCATGTCACTCCCTGTATGCAGTTCACCAAATAAGAATATTACAGAGGTTGTGGTGCCTGGTTCAGCAAGCCTCGTTGCCCACAAGAAGCCACCGATGAGAAATGAAATGAAAAGCAAGCATGGAACAGATTGGTTCTCTGCTCATATAATCAGATTGTAGTGAAACCATTGTATAACTGTTGTACAAGATATGAAGCTTTCCTCAAGAGCCATTGTTTTTGAGATATTTTTCCTGCTCACCACTAAAAGCTATTTTACATTATATGCACAATTCACCAGCAGGCGTGGCTGATGTCCGAAACATGTTATTTGGGGTGATTCTGGCAATGTTCCCCTCCAAGCCTTGAATGTATCTATGGCATGCTCTAACATTTAGGTTACTCATCTCTGGTAACAGTTGTTCTCAGTCTTCAGTATCTTAATGTCCTACTGATCATTCTGTCAAAGAAAATAAGCCACTCTTTGATAGAGGTAAAGCCCATGTTCTCAAGAAGGACATTTATATGTTTATAGGCAATCCATTATTACTGTATATGTATCATTTGCAGTACGCTGGGGAGCCACTGAGTGTCAAATGTTACCATTAGAATGCCAGAATGGCAGATGGTTAATCTATGGGAAGCAGAGACAGCTTGATTTGTTCTAAGACCCTGGCAGTCCAAGGTATCTTCAAAGCTTTCCTCCAGCACCAAATTTCAAACAAATCTCTTTTTCTCCCCCCCCACCCCCCGCGTCAGCTTCCTTTATTGTCCAAGCCTTGAAGCCGAGGTGGTCCTACTTTGGGCACCTAATGAGAAGGCAGGATTCTCTGGAAAAGACAATAATGCTAGGAAAGGTGGAAGACAGCAGGAAAAGAGGAAGACCAAACACAGGATGGACTGACTTCCTAAAGGAAGCAGCAGGCTTGAGTTTACATGAGCTAAAGAGGGCAGTTGAGGACAGAAGATTTTGGAGATTGCTCATTCATAGGGTTGCTATAAGTTGAAGGCAACTTGACAGCATATAACAGTTACAGCACTACAAATAATTATTTGGGATTATTTTTCTTTTGCAGGGTCTGTTTGTCAGGGTTGGTGAGCAGTTCGCTCTTTGTTTGTTCTCTCTCTCTCTCTCTCTCTCACACACACACACACACACACACAGAGAGAGAGAGAGAGAGAGAGACAGACAGACAGACAGACAGACACACACACACACACACACACACACACACACACACACACACACACACACACACACACACACAGAGTAGGCCCAGGTGATAAAAAGTAAGGGCTCACAAATATCAGATACTTTGTTCTGAAGATTTCACAACTTTTTCTTTATAAAGTGCCCTCTGGCATTCAAGGGCAGAATATAAAGCTATCTTGAAAAAAACACACATTTAATTTGTTGGGTTTTTTACATACCTTCAAGTCACTTGCAAGCTATGGTGATCCTAGGAGGTTAAATATTCAAGGATATTTAATATTTAACACTGTCATTCCACAGTTAGTTTACATGGCTCAATGTGGGTTTGAACCTAGATCTCATGTGTCTTAGTCATTCTGTCCACTACACTACCCTGGCTTTGTTTAGCTTAACACTTATTCATTTCAAAGCTGGCTGGCTGTGGAACCAGAGGTTGGGAGTTTGATTCCCCCAGTGTGCCTTCTGGGAGGAAAGCCAGCCTGTGTGACCTTGCTGCACAGTCCCAGGTGTCCAATCTTCTTTAAAGTTAAGGAATTAACGAGGGAACCAAGGAAAGAGAAAGTATGATGTTAGGCTTCTTTATAATTGGCGACTGGCCATGCATGCTAGGATATTATGGGAACTGTAGTCAAAAATTTTAAAAAAACTTCGCTCATCTCTTGGTCCTTGGACTCCATTGAATTTTGCTTCATGCCTTAAAGTATTTAATGAAAAAGGTCAACTTTTGCATGGAAATATTGTACAATCAAATTTACTTAACTTTCCACACTTAATTGAGGAAAACCATTTACAGGATCCACTTCCCAGTTTAGAACCTGCCTCCCCCATTTCTACATCCTCCAAGCTTGTATTGGACTAGTTAGTCACCTGCACATCCATTAGCCACTCACTCCTTCAATTTTCCCCCTAAATGGTGAATCTGATGGAAAGGTCATCTTCAAAATGGAGGGTGAACTATTATACAGTAATATTATTATTCTAAGAATTTTCTCAGTTCTTCCAAAAACCTCTGCAAGAGAAGCTTCAGTAAAATTAAATTGATTAAAAAAAACTATTAAAGATCAATGAGGAGTGAAGAACCATGAAAAAGGACAGCAGGATTTTCCACTGTGAGCGATACTGCCTGTAAAATCAGCTGTGACGTTATAAACAGTTTCGCAAAAAGACAGGTCAGAAGAGTTAAATTTTAACATTTGTTTATCAAAGAACCCCCAGTTCTCAATGTTTATACCAAAGTTTATTTGTGCATCACAAGATGGAATTTATTGGATTGCTTGGAGTTTACAAGCTAGGCATGGGATCAACTGTTCCGACTTTTGCCCCATGGCAACATTTGTAGATCTAGCACTGTCTACATACAGACGTTTGGCTTTCTACAGGTAGAAAGTGACAACAGAGAGGTGAATTGCTGGCTGCTTCCTTCCACTATGCACACCAAAGTATTTGTCTTACCTACTTCATCCTTGCAATGTCTCTGACTGTGTACATATGGTGTCTTTAGCTCACTAGGAGGCACAATATAAATCCAATAAACTGTGCAGGGCAAAAGTCTGAATCGGGATGCAGCAGCTAGGGAGATGAACTCTGAAGATTGCATTCCATGGGGATTTCACCAGGATACTATTATGAATGTATTTGCATAGTGGAGTAAAATAGGTTGTGTGTGGATCTATCTGTAATTGCCTTAATCACAGCAGGCCAAAGCACCACACCAATCCTACCCTGCATCTCATGGTTAGAATACATTGATATATTTACTGGGATTTTCCTCTTTAAAGAGCTTGAAAGAATCAACTCACTTGCTTAAGTTATAAATGTTTATGTTCCTTGTTTTTTTTTTAAAAAAAAAGGAAAGGAAGAATATGGATGGGAGAGTCATCATTTTAAATTATAAATGCTCTGGACTTCCAAAAACCTTGTAAATTAGGAATGTGGCTTTCAAATCTAATCTCTCCAGGGGATCAACTTGTAGGCTTTCATCTCCCAAATGGGATGAAACACATCAAACCCCTGCAAGGACTGGGCAGGGCACGGGAGTGCAATAAAATGTGAACTTGCATGCTTAAGCAATTTGCAGCGGTTGAGTGTTTCAGACTGACGTCACTCCCCAACATAAATAATCCTATCAACTATGAAGGGAATGTAAGGTTAAACTACCTGTCACATTGCAATATATCAAACTGATATAACAGGATATAGCTCACCTTAGGTCATCTAAAGGCATTATTACCATACTTCCCCTCCTGCCATAGGTTCCTTTAAGAAACAGAAGAAGCTTTCCCTACAACTATTTTTATCCATTATAAAGCTGAACTCATTGTCTATGGTTGGATTCTCTAAATAGTCAAAATGCCCACACGCCAAAACATATGGAAGACGAGGGAATTTTCAGAGGGCTTCCATGGTGCTTGCTCACAGACTGAGGGCACCTTTTTGTCCTTCCTTTGTCAGGCAAAGATCTCCAAGCTTCTTCTGAGTGACTGGCCGTCTGGGTGGGGTTTTTAAGGGATGGTTGTGCCTTACTGCTTTGGGGTTGCTTTTGATTACCATTTTTAGTGTATTTTTAAAAATCCTTTTAAGTATTTGTATACTTACAGTTTTTAGCTTTAAATATTGTCTTTTAATGATGTAAGCTCCCTTCAGTCCTTTTTAAGGGGAAAGGTGGGGTAAAGATAATGAATTAATGAATTCAGCCAAGCCTGCTGCCTCTAAGCTACATTGTTACTGAGTCAGCTTTGAATAGTTGAGTGGTTTTGTTTCTTTTTATTGCTGCGGTTTTAATTATACTTTAATTACATTTTAATTGTATTTATGCATTCTATGTATGTATTTGATTGTATCACTGTTAGTCATTCTCTGCACTGTTTACTTAAAGGAAGACAGGGTGCAAATTTAATAAACAAATATACTCTGGGAACTTCCCACCCTCTTTTTTAGAAGTTCACAAAAATACTTTAGGGAGAAATAAATAAATAAATAAATAAATAAAGGGAATTCAAGATTTCAAAATATGGATTGAATGGCTGCTTAGCATGCAGAGCTGTTAGCAATTGAAATGTTATGTGCATGGAGTAAATGTAAACTTTAAAAGTTTGCAGGTAGATCAGACCAAGATCCACCTAGTAGTCTTTATCTAAGAATGATCAGCTATATGAAAGCCCCCCCCCCCCGCCCAAATAGGAAGATTATGTCAAGGAAAGCTTGTTTGCAGTACCATCATTCTTACTCAAAAAGAATCAAACAGCTGTAAAAATGTATATTGTATTTTATTAAAGGCGTAAATAAACAAAAAGTGCAAAATTTCAGAACAGCTTCAACAGTTACGGATTAGTCAAAAGATGTGTGGAACAAAATAAGCAATCAAAGCAATCAAAGCATTGAAGCAAGAACAATTCTAGAACAACCCCACAAGAAAATAAGAAAGTTAGCTAACTTGTGCTATTATATCTTGGCATAGCTTCAGCATGGTTCCAGAATATATACTGTACATAGTGCAGGTTGTGTAGCAAAGCAGCAGATGAGCATAGTGGTCTCTTAAGAATGACTAGGCTAAACTAAGTAGATTTTCTCCCCTTTCTTACACCCAAAATGTCAGTAACTTCTTCCTCCTCCTCTCATTTCATCTGAATCCATTCTGCTAATTACCTCAGTACCAAGGAGTGAGTTCAGTTCGGCCTTGAGGTTTTCTCACAAGTAATAGTTTTACTGCTTCTTTCCTTTGTCAACAATTCATGAAACAACAGAACTTTTTGGACCAATTGTAGATAGAACTTAACACAACAGAAAACTCTTCACATATACCTGAGTTTAGTGCACCATTATGCATTGTCAACCCAACCCCTAGCAAGGTTCTCACCCTTGTTTTGGAAAGAAATGTTGTTGGCATTTCCCCCTCAGCAGAGGCAATTGCTAGGGAGGAGGGGCAGGGAAACTAGAGGGAGAGCAAACAAGGAAAAAACATGGGAAGCTCCCTTCCTCTCTATTGCAAATTATCATTCGCCTCACCCCCACCCCATTTTCCACCTCATTTGGTCTCTTCGCTGGGAGCACCCACTTCATACAGGGAAATCAGTACACGTAATGCACTCTGCCTGAGAAACCTCACATTGGATTGTCTCCTCACAATGCCCAAGGGGCTTTGGAGGTGGGAGGAAGGAAGGAAGAGGCTCAAGGGAGCCTCATGGGCAGCCAAGCTCTGGAGCAGCCCTTTCCCATTTTTCTTTCCCACGGATGAGAGGCTGGTGTATTGTGGGAAACAGAAAGAGTTGTTTTGCCACCTAAGGCAGAGGTGGCCCCTCTCTCTTTCGCTGTGCAGTGTCACCAGCTGGCCAACCAGTCAGTCTGGAGTGGGTTGCATAGGTACTTTCCTCTACCCCCACATTTCCTTTTCAAGAAGTGGGCAATGTAAGCTTGTAAGCCTGCCCATCTGCTGGACCAGTCAAGTTCCTGAGTGTGGAGGAACACTAGGTTGTTATAGTGGTTTGTTTAAGCTTTAATTTAAACTTCAAGACAACCTCCCAGAAAGCACTTGGGGATCACCTTGGTGAGTTGCAACCCTTAGGTTGTGAAACCATCCTCTAGAGTAACGAATACTCACCAATTAACAACTCCCTGTTCCACTTCCTACTCACATGCCAGTTGCATGATTCAGTGTGCAACTGAAAATTCATTTGGGGACTTGTTAATTAGCAGCTAATTGTTACTCATGATTTATGCCACTCCATATATGCTGCCATAAATATTTAGCTGGATTCTAACTCTGTGCATTACATTAGTCCTGTTCAGATGTTACCAGGGTGTGGATAATCATGTTAAGACTCTTTGTGTCTCTACTTATTTTGGCCAAAAGCAGTTAACACATTTATCTCTAATGAATTTGGCTGATCCTTTTCTGGAGCCATAATCACATCTTCTAAACATACATTCTAAGTAAGAATATAGATGACAAGTAGGCAACTGAAAAAAATTGCACTACAGTATTTGATGTCTGCATGTCATGCTGCTTGCACATGCCAGTGGGGCCAGTAAAGACCAGGCCAGTAAAAACATACAACAGATAACCTTTATTATATGTGTAAAGTATCTCAACAGTAAATATCTGTGCTGCAGCCAAAGTGGAACCATATATGATAACCTTGCTAATAAAACATCTGCCCTTAAACAATGGCATATTATGTATTTTAACTTACACCTCTCACATGGCACTGGAAAAGGAACCGTTGATTTCATTTAGGTCACCAACTGCAACTCCCCTATAAGGAAAATTGGCAACATTTTCATCTGCTCTTACACAGGCTGATACTGGAGCCAAAGTCTTTCGAGGTTAGAGCTCATGAAGCAATAGGCAGCGGTCCAACAAACAGAGCCCTTCTAGAGAGTCAGGTAAGCCAGATGTGGGGGACCCAAAGCCAAAGTCCAAGAATAGTTTGAAAGATTCTTGGAGGAGTTGAAGAAGCATTGACAAGCTACTCCAATATTCACACACAGCCAAAGAGTCAACAAAAAATGATTGGGATACACAGCTGGGAAGAGCTAAAGTGAGAAGAGACATTGCTGCTGGCAAAAACACAATCTCAAGCTAAGTTTAATACAAGTGGAGCCCCATTCTGAGGTTTAGCTGCAGGCGTTTGGCCAGCTGGCTGTCTTGGAAGGGAGACCTTAGGGAGACCTCTAGGTTTGATACTTGCTGTCAAACCTAGAGGTCTCCCTAAGAAGGCACTTTTCTGAGGCAGTCTTTCCATACAGCTGTATGTGGGAGCCTCTGTCTGGGCTCAAGCATCACTTGTCTCTGCCAGATTCTGAGGGCCTGGCTTTCTAAAGAAGCAGCGATGGAGCCAGCAGACCAGGTCTCCTTGGCATTTTCTCAGGATCAGTTCTCTGGGCTGTATCCTTTCTGGTCCACTGGGTACTGGAGGTTGACAGGAATGTCAACAGGAATCCAGGACGCAAGAGTTCATATTCCTCCTTTCTCCTTGAGTTTCCTTGGATAGAGTACTTGGGGATGGTACAGGATTAAGATGGGAGTCCTTTGCTGCCAAATCTGGGGATGTTTGCAAAGCCAAGGAGGTGCTGCATATCTTCGACTCCATGAGATACATGTTAGATCAGGATGGCCCCGATTTCAGTGGGGTTCATTTGCATTCTGTGAGAAGGAGATGTGAAGCCCTAAAAGTTTCATAGGCTTCTAGTTGATCATTATAGGAACAGAATAATGAAGTGGATCTTTCTTTGGTTTTTGATCCATTTGTGCTATGCTTTTTGCAGGACAAACAATGAAGTTTGCACCTTTAATGATGCTTTTTTAAACCTACCTCTAGCCATGAGGCATTGTATTATCTTCACTCATACCATATCCAGAATCATTTATTCTTGATATAAAACACTACATTTTAACTCACTAATGTAAGCAGTAGAGGAAAAAAACCCACTCAGTTGCAAGATACACTGGAGATGTGTATGCATGAACAGATGTAAAAGTGGATATGAAGATGTCATTGGGTCAGATCACCTTAAGCCAAATGTGTGCTGTCCCTGACAAGCAAACAAAGACATGCTATCTCCCAGTTGACCAATTAAAAAAAGAAAAACAGGCTAATTTGCCTAATATAGAATGCAGCAAGTTCATATTAGAATAAAGAGGTAATACTTTTCCTCTTGAGGCCAGCTTCTAATGATTTGTGAGTCATCTACGTTAATATGACCTATCTATAACTACAACATTATTTTATAGGGTGCTCATTTATTCCAAGTAAACTCGTAAGATCTATTAATTTTACCCATATGCTTCTATCCTGTTTTCTTAACCAGAAGTGCAGTACAACTTCAGCAAGCCAAGGTTATAAGTATAATCCTTGTTCACATTCTACACAAACAGTTCAGAAAATAATGTGTGAACTCTTATCCCATGAAGAGAAGAGCAGGGGATGAATATGATGAAGCCTAATCCTTTTAGAAAAATCTGGGCTGCTTTTTACCTGTAGGGCTGACTTTTTGACCCTGCCTAAAGTTTAGACCAGCCTGTCAAGTGAGTCATGTTCTGAAGCAGTCATCAGTTTTAATACTTAACGCCTAGCTCATTTCCTTTGGCCTCCCTCAAGATTACTGGCTGGCAGTAGCACCACCTATAGGAATTCACAAGGAGTTTAATAATTAACACTGAGAATAAAATAGGACACATATTTTACTAGTTTGCCTACAGCAAGTGCACAGAATGTAATGAAAAACAGTCATTTGTCAGGCCTTTGTTTCTTGCCCAGGCAATGGTGATTAAAACTGAAAACAGAATGGAATGCCTGACAGACAGCCCAGTTCTAGGCTTCCTTACTTAGATTTATTTTATTTCTTTGTTACATTTATATCTGGCACATAAGGCCTTTTGCCAGATATTGCAGATCTTCAGATAGGCAGTGCAGGTGGGGTGTCCACCCTGGGGCCAGGTGGTCCCTTATCCAGGAACTGCCTCAGCATTGTTTAGCTATCACAAGGTAGCTGCTTTTTGCTTTCAGGCCATGCTATGGGAAACAAAGCCTTCTGAATTAAAAGAAGCTTCTTTCAAAGTAGTCACAGAGGACTTAATTGAGAATCTTAGGGTGCAGCTAAACAAAGAGTCTATCCGAGATCAATGCAAAGTTTCCCATGGCAATTAAATAGCTGCTGCTGTTCACGAAAATATTTAATTGAGCAACTTTTATTGAGTCCACACTGCACCTCAAATGGCTATAAATCTCACCAGGATAATAGATCCTCCACTTTCCTCTGCCATTAATACCACTTATTTTGGCAAGTGACACAGTACTGAACTGATATAAAAACATGTGAAACTACAGTGCTTATCAGAGATAATGCTATACTGGAAAAACATAGTAATCATAAACAAAAATTGTTTGAGGAAGAGACAAGAGGTGCTCACTTCATGTCAGGGAATGTACTGCCACGTACTTTAGTGAGGTGGAGTATGTCAATGGTTCTCAAACTGAGATCCCCAGATGTTTATGGATTTTAACTCCCAAAAATCATGGCCAGCACAGCAAGTGGTGAAGGCTTCTGGGGACTGCAGTCTAAGAATATCTGGGGACCCCAGTTTAAGAACCACTGGAGTATGCCACTACAGCTGCAGCATCTCCATCAAGTATGTGCCTCTTATCTCGCCTTGGAACATTTTTATTATGCTTTCCAGTACAGTGCTATGTCAGTTGTTATATCTGTTCAGCACTATGTTACTTGCCAAAAAATTTAAAAAGATGCCTCACCATGCATAGCACTCTAGGACACATTTGCCACTGTCCCTTTAATACAAATGAAGATATTGAAAAAAGAGTAATGCAAGAGGAATAGCTTTTTAAAAAGATACTAGCCCCTGGTGGCTGAATAAAAAGCAACAAATACCCATGAAAGTAGACTGGGTTTAATCATTATGTAAATTGTGTGGTCAAAAGAAAATACATCATATTTAACCATGCCAACTCTAGTGCAAACCAGAAGGGTAAATTGTGGTGTGGTCACATCCTGAGCTGGGATATAGAACCCTCTGCATTAACTCAGTAGCCTGACTATCATCACTTCAATAGGAAAATCTAGAAAAGATGTTGCTCAACCTTGGTTTCCTCTCCTTGCATGCTGGGTTGGATTAAACAATACTGACAGGTTTGCTGTAATACTTGGGGACTATTAGGAAGGGATCAGAACTCAGTGGTAGACCCAGAGTTGGCCCTACCACTAGGCAGAGTGAGGCATTGCCTCTGGCAACAGATATTCGGTCTCATGAAAAGAAAGCAAATGATTAATGTATTATTTTTAAACATTCATTTCAAGGGAGAAGGAAGAGATACCTGTGAGGTTTTCTGCCTGAGGTATCAAAATGACCTGCTTGGTTTGTGGTACTATGCACTTTGAAGTAGGGGTAGAATGGCATCATTCTGCCTCAGGGTAGAAACATGCCTTGGGATGGTGCTGGGTACGGCAAGTGCTGTGCAGAGGGAAGGTCCTGCCTGCCACTCATTGGCATCTCTCTTTATTAAGCCACTGAGAATGGGCAAGACCCTCACTGTGCACTCCAGAGAGTGACCAGAGAGGAGTCAATGACAATGGCTTGGAGGGAGTCTAAATGTGTCTGAGGCTGATTCCTGCAAATCATGTGTGACATATATAAACAGTTTGTTTGCATCAACATTTATTAAATGTGCTCACATTTATAATTAGAGCAGGGAAGCCTTCCCCCCCCCCCGCCAACTTTTTTGTGGGAAGGGACTCCTCTTATTCAGTTCATGAGCTGCCCAGAGTGGCTGCTGGCCAGATGGATAGTACACAAGCTGAACAAATAAATAAAAATATATAAATGAGCTAGCCCTGGCTTCAACTCATTACCTCTGCTGTCCTCTGTTAATACCCACTGCCAATCTTGAAGCTCCTTCAGCATGGTCTGTTTTTATTCTATAAGGAATTTGACTTTTACATGTTTGGTTGTAGGTTTTTTTGGTTACACAGGACTAAATTAACATCAAGAAGGTTAGGTGCTCTGTTTCCTGCTTTCTCAAGCAAGCAAAATGTTCCTGAGGCAGAATAGCCAGGTTTCCCTTCCTTTGAAGGAACACTAGAGATTTTAGACTTTTTGTGATGTGTGGAATCTTTACAAATATATAGACTGTCATCACCTGCACTCCAACCAGATCTTCTACCCTCACATCAGATCCCCAGAGGAGAGAGACACCTGTATGAAAAGGTTTCTTCATACCCATTATTCCATCTGTTTCGTGTCTAAGAGTGACTTTCTTTACGCACAATTTCCTGGCCGTTAGTTCCAGTTCCGGAACATTAATAAGCCACAGGGGCACAGAGGAAAGGTACAGCTAACTGAATTCTAGAGATACAGAGAAACATGGCCCACCTCTGCAATCCCTGTTACTATTAAAAATGAAACTTTTTATCACGGCTGATGGAATTATATTATGGGATGAGAGAATGTGGTAATGACATGAGGAGGCAGGTTACATGTTCGTACCAGCCCTCCCCCCCCAAATAATGCTTTGCCTCCATTTTAAAAGCATTTAGAAAGTTTCCCTAGCTGATTCTTCCCTTCCTGTGCCACACTTATGCACAAGCTCTGTGGTCTATAACATAGGGCCTCAGATAACAAGGAATAACCAAATACTGTACCAAAACAAGACCAAGAATAAAACCGTCAGAATAATGCACTCTTGTTACTGGAGGTGATACCATGACACCCCTTAAATGTAAATACAAACAATGACAATATAGCTGGTAGATTAACACACTTTTCTTCTTTATTGTTAATTGTGTGGGTTTTTTAAAAACCTAATACTGTATAGCTGAGGGGGCTCAGCATGCCTTAATTGGCCCTGCCCTCTTCTGAATCTGGCCACATTGGCACTTTCTCCACAGTTGTCAGGATACTGTCTGTGTGTATGTGGTAGAATCTTAGTACAGTACAATTTTTGTGAATTTTCCTGTTCTGCTGAGGAGCCACGTGGTAATTAGCAAGGCACATTTTGTCCAGGGTGAATCTGCACTAAAATTCTCATCCCCCCAATATTTCTCCTACAGCTGACAATTTTTTTAAAAAAAGAAAATACACACATATCCACCAGCTCTTTCCCGTGTTTTTGTAGTTGCAGCCTGTCCAGTCCAGGTGGTTCTATTGTTGTGAACCACCCACAGCCCCCTCCTCTCGAAGTCACTGGACAACTTCCAAGTGCCATTTAAGCCCCTTGCTTAGTTTGCATACATAGCATTACATCATCCCCCAAAGCATCTTTCACTCACGTCCCAGACAATGGCAAGGGGTTGGCCGTCCTTGATTTGAGGTTAATAGTTGCCAAGGGAATGCCGCATTCCGACACCGGCTGCTAATGCCCAGAGCGTGCTATGAGGGACTGGCCAGGAGTGAGGCCATGGGAAACTCAGTGCATATTTTATGAGATTGAAAACAAGCTGGCTTTCTCCAAAACAACACACAGGACATAATAGAGTCTCTTCAAACATGCCAGAACATCAAACTTGAAAAGGGGGGGGGGATGTAAAAGGCAACAACATTCCGTTCTTCTTCGATCTATCCTTAACTATATTTTGATACAAAGAGCTATTTTTGTTATGTACATAAAACATGAACAGGGATGGAAGAGGGGTAGGATACTGTTGATCACAAAACTCAGTTTGAGCTGTAGAAATCTTAATGCTCTAAAAAGTGCAAAGCTGTCAATAATTTTTGGGCTGGGGTATAGCATGCCTTCCTCTCACTTCTCCTGTTTGTGCTGGAGTCTTAAACAGGGTCAACACAACAACCTCTTGCTCAGAAGGCCTCCCATCTTTCTCAGGCTGTTTGTTTACTAACAGAAGGAATGGAACAGATGGCATTTCTCAAGCAAGAGCAGTCTATGTGGTAAGGTGGTTTCGAGAGGGAAGGGTAGCAGGCCACTAAAGGCACAGCATGTGTGTGGTTTCTTCAGCTTTCTGCTGTTCCCCCAAACAAAAACCCTGGGAAAAAGGTTGTGTGCCTTTCTGTTGTTTACTTCAGCTGAAGAAAAAAAAAGACACAGAATTAAAACCAAGTTAGGAGGAGAGGGAAAAAAAAGTATAAGAGCAACTTTGCCAGCCAACACATTCTGGTGTTCAAAGCACAGAATCAGCACAATGGCATTTTGTAATGGATGGGATTTGGTCCCATTCAGATTCTTCAGCTTGATCCCAACATGCCTTAGATTTTGGTTTTTTTGTGACGGCACGCAGCATACTCTTCTGGCTGGGGCACCGTGTCCTCCCTATCATCAGGATCCACGAGCCCTAGAACAGTATTAGCCATCCAGAAGGGAGGTGTCATGGAGCCCAGATCAGCTCCCATGTGTGACGAAGTATGAAGAATATATAGATTGAAGGGGAAAAAAACTGATGGAGGATGGAATAGAAAAACAACTGGGAGACAATTTAGAGTGGCCACTGGACACAGGATGTTGCCTGACTGCTGAGAAAATTAGAGAGCAGTAAAACGTTGTGGCTGGAATCCTGAGCCCAGAGCATTCGGCCATTGCAACTTGTGCAGGTAGGGCTGGGCACAGACCCTCAATCTTGTTAGTTCAGCCTTTTGGAATGGATCCCAATCGGGTCGCCAGGGATTTGAGTCTCACCTGATTTAACCCAGACCAGTTTGCAAATTCAGATTGCCAGCCTTCTAACTGACTTGCATTAGAAAAACAAAATGGCTGCAAAACTTTTCTTTCTTTTTGTGCCAGTTTACATAAAATTTGGTGACGTGATAAATCCCAAAGATGCGAGTAAATGTGCCAAACAGCCAGCCAGATAGTTGGCACCAGGGCTTTGTGTACTGGGTACCTTTAATGTTTCTTCCCTGCAAGTACAGTGGTTGAAGTAACATTTTGATTTCAGATTGTGTATTATAGCTGTCACCACAAGTAAACTCTCCTCCCTCCCCTTCTGTCATTCATTCACATAATCAGTCCCTACAGTCTGGGTTTCCCTGCCTTATTTTCAGTGATGGAATAATTGAACCAGTCCAAATAACCTTTGCTTTGCCTGGAACTGAAACTGCCCATTCTGTTTCCATCTGGGCCTCATATGAGTTAGTACAGATCAGACCTGTTTGATTCACGATTCCAAATGTGGCTGTAGCCAATACAGAACCCTGTTTGTGGGTCCCACTTGTACACCAGTTCCTGAGTTTTCTGAATGGGGGTAGGGTCTCTACCACTAACAGGAAATATGAGACCACTCAAAGGAGATTTGGTTTAGTGGAGGGTCAGGATCTTGAAGCAGACAGAGTCTTCCCACCTTTACCAGGAATGGTTTGGTTTAGAAATCATTTGTGCCTGTCATGAAGAAGCAGAACAACTCTGGCACAAGCCCTTGGCAAATACCCTGATCTGTGCAAGCCTATGCTTGCAGCTGAGGATGGAGAAAGAACACTGAAACACTTTTAAAACAACTGTAAAAGGGACAGACAGTTAAATTGGAGACTACAAACCCTAAACCACAATAGGATATAAACTAAAAGGTTGCCTGTAATTGTGTGTGATGATGTTGCCAAAGAGTATGGTTGGAGTCCAAAGAAATTTTGAAAGACACAGTAAGTTCAGATGTTATCTGATAAATGTTATCTGTTAAACAAACAACATTTTAAGGGTTAAGTCAAACTTTAAAGACTGTTGCCAGGTTGAAATTAAAATGTATTTTATTCAGGGCTGCAATATTGGCTAAACTTTCCCAGACATACTGTTAAATATAGAAAAGGAAGCTGTAATTTCTAAAAGACTGGTTGATTTTGCATCTGGAGCTGGCATTGGATCGGAGTTCAGTCTTTGTTTCACATGCACCAAATGTAGGAGATGGCCCTGCGAAAGTGTATAAGAAAACCTTAAAACAGAAGTGGAGCAGGGCATGATCACAGACTAGAAAATGGTTGCTGAGATTTAGAAGTATGTTGATACATTTGCCCTAGTGGTCTGTATTCTTCTGAGAACTATGTTTGCTTGCTTCATATTTATTCCAAAAGGAGTGCAGCTTGCTTCTGTACTCTGCTCAGTGGAGAAATGCATTGTGGGTAGTGAATTTTGTCCATTTGTGCATCTCTTATTTGGACATTATGCATCCTGAGAAAACCATGTTCAGGTCTTTCCAGGAAGCAACCAAACTGCAAGCCGTTAGTCCCTTTTTGGGTTCATCCCCAATGACCAGTTACATTTCGGGCCTGTTTTTCAGCAGTCAGCACTGAGCCAAGCAATAGTTAGGGTAAGTGGAGTTAAAGTGTCTTTCACACAAACTGGGCCCCTTCGGGGGTAAAAAGCACAAATCATCATATAGCTGAGAAGCACTGAGTTATGGGGGTTGTCACAATAACCTGCCGTTCCAAATGTATCACTATATCAACTGTATGAAACAGAATGTAGTAACAGTACAGCACTGAATCACCTGTAGCATAAAGACAGTGCTGAAAGAAGAATGTCATTTACACCCCTTAGGGTGCTAGTTCTAACAAGAATGGCAATGTTGCTGATGAACAGTGAATATGACATTTTCCAGAGAATGTCCAAATAGGGTCCTTTTCATGTCACCTGCGTGTTCATTGATGTGAAACCTTAATTGAGCTTTCCTAGTTGAAATGCCTGTGCACTGGCCTTTGGAATCTTGTTGAACGTGTAACACCCAGCCTTTGTTTTCAAGATAGTCATCACGTTCCCCTTAAAAGACACCTCTCCCAACTAGTTTTGTGACTGCAGAAAACTGAAGCACTC
Organism: Pogona vitticeps; assembly: GCF_051106095.1. Taxonomy (NCBI): domain Eukaryota; kingdom Metazoa; phylum Chordata; class Lepidosauria; order Squamata; family Agamidae; genus Pogona; species Pogona vitticeps. The sequence continues at coordinate 63,693,720 of NC_135783.1, read as the reverse complement.
AACATTCCACAGGTGCAAGGAGCCTCCAAGGCTTCCTGCCTCCTTTTTGGCCCACAAACAACAATAGCAACAGGTAAAAATCCTTCAGTTTGGCTCATTCAGTTCCAATCCGTACAATGACCTCCCTGGATACAGGAAAAAAGAAGACTATAATTGGTAGCAGGCTTTGTACTAAATAATTTAGAGTTTTGCAGGTGGTAATTTGGATTCCATCTTCCCTATAGCACACAAGGTTCTTTATTCCAAAATCTCTGATAGGCAAGGTTTTTATTATACCATCATGATGTCACATGATACTGACGTTATTGCCCCTAAAACAAAATGGTAAGCAAACTACAGATATAAAAAATATGTAGAAGGGGGAAAGGCTAATGTTTAATCTGTGGATTCTGCATTTAGTTATTGTCTCAAGATTGAATGGATGAGAAAGATACAGGCTGTGTCTAATGCTGAGACAATTTCAGATTGATTGTTGGTCTCTACCAAGGGCTGCTAGGTCAATCAGTAATTGACTGGAAGGATGTTCATATACAATGTTTCTTCTTCCCATTGGATTAAGCAAACTGTTGGCAACCATTTTGGGATTATGTCATGTCTGGCAGAAACATTCATCTGTGGATGATCACGGAACAAAGGAAGGCTAATTGCCTTAGAACAAAGGAGTCCATGACACGGATGTCCAAACCAGCGGAGCCTCTAAAGGCAACGCCCTGAGAGCTCTTTTTATCGATTTAGCATGAGTTACATAATATGTTGTTAGAATTCAGATAGGATAATAGTTACCTAAGCATAACCAGGATTGGCTGAAATAACTCTTTGATTTTATGCTCTACCTCTAAGCCAGGGGTCTCAAACTCAATTTACCCAGAGGCCGCTGGAGGCAGAGTCTGGGTGAGGCTGGGCCACATCAAATTTTCCGCCAAGCAGAGCAAGAGCCTGAGGAAGCCACCCAGGAATTTCCTTAGCCCAGCTGGGGCTCCAAGGAGGAGGAGGAAGAGGGGCGCCAGCCATGACCCCCTCCAGCTCCTTCTTCACTACCACCACCAGCAGCAGCAGCAGGATGAAGAAGTGGAGGAGGGAGCACTGGCGACCACCTAGCGGGAGGGGAAGTCATGACATAAAATTTAAAGAAAAACCCCTCACAGGATTGGCCTTGCCAAAGGAGAAAAGCCCCCACGAAATTAAACAGAATGGGGTGGGGGCCCCACAGGTGCACGCAAACACACATGCACAGAGGTCCAGCAACCTTCCTCTGATGGCCCCCCTCAAAAAAAGGCACACTTAGCAGCCGCCGCCACCCCCACCAAGACAGAGGAGCAAACTTTGCGAGGCGAGCGGCACTGAGGCGGCTGCTGGCCAGGCTGGTGCTGGGGGTGCTGAGAGAGAAAGAGAGCTAGAGAGCCGCTTCCCTGGAAGAGGTGGCGGCGGTGGCAGCTGCTGTTGGCAGCTTGGAGGCGCTCTTCGAGGACAGGCTGGGAGTGAGCTCTGCTCAGTGGTGGCTTGGGCACCGATGAGTAGAGGGGAAAAGGGCTGGCAGCGTGCCTCGCTTGCTGGCTCTCCCCCAAGACAGCGCCTCTTGCACCCTCCATCCAGAACTTGAGTCTGCCAGCTGGCAGACAGGCAGGCGGGCTGGCAGGCTGCAGTTCTAGATGGAGGGTGCAAGAGGTGCTGTCTTGGGAGAGAGCCGGTGAGCGAGGTGAGGCTTTTTAAAAAACTCTTGACAACAGAAGGCACGTGGGCGCTTCGGGGGGCAGGCAAGGTGGGGGCCACAAACTATCATCCGGCGGGCCGCAAATGGTTTGAACCCCCTGCTCTAAGCGAAAAAGCAGAATAAGGGGTTACCCCACCTGCTGGCAGCTTCCGCTTCCTGCCAGGAGTGTATGCACGTCACTGGAACAGAATGCAGCTACAACCTTTAAGCAGAAGTTTCCCACATTCATGTACTGAAGTGAAATGCAGCTATCAACATAAATTATATAGGAAAGCAACATGTACAAAACACTCAGGCAAGCAAGCAAAAAACTGTGGAACCTTAAAGACTAAGGGCATATCTACATTGGCCTATTGGTGAGGGCTGGTGAGGTCTAAATAGGGTTCCTTGAGGTCCAGGGAAAGTGATATGCCATTTGGTGCATACTCATGTCCAAATCAACCTCACGTGATCCTTCAGCTCCTTCCTCTTTCAATCGAACACTTCCACTGCTCCTCTGCAGAGGGGCAGGAGTAGTGATTTAAACCCCCCCCACAAATGAACAAACAAACTCAGCTTTGGAATGATTGAATGATACTCTGAACCAAAAATATCTCGGTCAGCACAGGGCCATGTCTCAAACTGTTTTGATCTGTGAACCCCATGTTTGATAAAGAAACATCTAGGAACCCTGCAAAACCCAGCAGCCTGCCTTTATTTGCAGCTGCTGGATATGTTTGTGGGGAAGGGGGAAACATCATCCACACTGAAGTGGCTTATTCATGGATCTGTTTCCAGGTTTTGACCTACTTGAAATCCAGTTTCCTATAAAGTACAGTACTTGTTTGCAGTGCAGGCTTACATTTCCAGAGAGTCTGGTGTGGTGCTTGATCCATACGAGGTGGCTGAGTGCAGGGGTGGGCGAGGAGAAGAGTGTTTGTAGGGGTGCCTTTTTATGGCTCCCTCTGCAATTGCAATTCAGATTGAGAGAAGAGGGGGCATCTCTTATCCCATGCAAAGAATCAGAAAGGAGAAATGGAGCAACACATGGTGGTTTGTACAGTCATATAATCTATACATATCCAAAGAAGTAGCTCTGTCAGTCTGCCTCAGCATGTTTGCAAAAGAAAAAGGGGGGAAAGCGCAATATATTATAGTACTTCAACAGTTTTACTCACTGGAGACCAAGATAATCCACCTACTTGTATTTCTGATCATCACATATGGGAGTGAAAGCTCAACAGGAAAAAAAAATACTTGATTTGTTTGAAATATGGTGCTAGAGGAAAGCTTGTGGATATCCTGGACAAGCAAGGCAGCCTTACCTGCACTGCAGAAGCCATGCGCTGAAATGACCTGTGTATACCAAGGTAAAGCTATGAAGATACAGGCTTATGAATCTTGACTTACCACAAACCATACAGTGCTCACAGTCTAATTTATAGCTGAACATTTGTTAAAAAATACCATTGCTAATGTGGGGCAGACCTCTCAGACATCTCCCCAAAAGTCCCAGTGTCTCCACCCTTTAGTACATAAATGTGAATAAAGACCACTAATGCCACCATTAATGCATTACTACCTAATATTCCTCTGTGGCTTCTCATGGTGCACGCCCTCCATCGTCAGAGACAGAATATTGGAGTAGAGAATTATTGGTCCATCATTGGTCTCAATAATGGCATCTTTAAGCCCTTGTCATCTGATACATTGGAAACATGCTCAAAAAGTGTGTGTTCCACTGTGTCTTTCCCCTCCATCTCTGTTGAGACGATTGCCCTCATTAGGCTAAGTCAACAGATATGAACCTTTGTCAAGGTTTAAAGTGAAGGACGGTTTCACAATGTTCTTGAAATGAGCAGTTGTTTCACAAATATTTGCCATTTGGAAAAATCTAAAAAGCTTGAGGCTCTGTGCAAGAATACATACATAAAAAGGACAATTATTTCTGTTGGTGGAGGAGAATAAAAAATTATTTATATTATCAATATTGATGCAGTAAGGAAGAGCTATAGTAATAAATGTGAAACAATGACGTCTGTTGTATGATAGAAAAAGAATTTGGAAATAGGCAGCAAGGCGTTTGGAAATAAGCCATATATTTTGTATATATGTGAGACTGAGTCTTTAAACAGACTACAGTATTCTGTTTCCTCTGCTATTTTCCTACATGATCTTTTATGGTTTCCCTCCTCTTTCCCAGCCCCTTTTAAACTGTCTTTTCACACCAATCTCTTTGGCAGGTGCTCAAGTCTCTTTCAATTAATAGTTGACTGAAGCAGACAATATATTTTTCTATCCTAAATCCTTTCAGGAATGATAAGAAAAACAAATTTTTAGGCATTGGGTCCCAGGACAATTTCATAGAAAAGTCTCTGCTGAAGCAGGCTGTACGTAAACCAATACAAAGTATCTTGTTTGTGAAGGAGGAATTCTTTGCTAAAGCAAAGGCTTGCTCCTCACTGAAGCAGGAGACCTCAGGTTAGGGTGCATCACTTCAAGCTGAAGGCGGGAGCTCTTGACACCAAATACTCCAGAGGAGACTAATTCTCAAAACATGGGAAAAGAAATGAGAAGTGAGGGACAAGCATTGTAGCCTTGCTTTCTCCAGTCATGGCTTCTTTCTGCTTGTGTGAACTAGCAGCTAACCATCAGCATGATACTGAACAGCAGCAACGTGACTTACAGCTGTCAAGCAGGCTGATACTACTGCAACTACGGTTTGGAGAAATCTTCCATTTTGGAAACACTTCAGCTTCCTTCCTTCCTTCCTTCCTTCCTTCCTTCCTTCCTTCCTTCCTTCCTTCCTTCCTTCCTTCCTTCCTTCCTTCCTTCCTTCCTTCCTTCCTTCCTTCCTTCCTTCCTTCCTTCCTTCCTTCCTTCCTTCCTTCCTTCCTTCCTTCCTTCCTTCCTTCCTTCCTTCCTTCCTTCCTTCCTTCCTTCCTTCCTTCCTTCCTTCCTTCCTTCCTTCCTTCCTTCCTTCCTTCCTTCCTTCCTTCCTTCCTTCCTTCCTTCCTTCCTTCCTTCCTTCCTTCCTTCCTTCCTTCCTTCCTTCCTTCCTTCCTTCCTTCCTTCCTTCCTTCCTTCCTTCCTTCCTTCCTTCCTTCCTTCCTTCCTTCCTTCCTTCCTTCCTTCCTTCCTTCCTTCCCTTCCTTCCTTCCTTCCTTCCTTCCTTCCTTCCTTCCTTCCTTCCTTCCTTCCTTCCTTCCTTCCTTCCTTCCTTCCTTCCTTCCTTCCTTCCTTCCTTCCTTCCTTCCTTCCTTCCTTCCTTCCTTCCTTCCTTCCTTCCTTCCTTCCTTCCTTCCTTCCTTCCTTCCTTCCTTCCTTCCTTCCTTCCTTCCTTCCTTCCTTCCTTCCTTCCTTCCTTCCTTCCTTCCTTCCTTCCTTCCTTCCTTCCTTCCTTCCTTCCTTCCTTCCTTCCTTCCTTCCTTCCTTCCTTCCTTCCTTCCTTCCTTCCTTCCTTCCTTCCTTCCTTCCTTCCTTCCTTCCTTCCTTCCTTCCTTCCTTCCTTCCTTCCTTCCTTCCTTCCTTCCTTCCTTCCTTCCTTCCTTCCTTCCTTCCTTCCTTCCTTCCTTCCTTCCTTCCTTCCTTCCTTCCTTCAATATGGCTGGGTTAGAATGGAATTGCATCCTGGCTACCTATTACTGTTGTCTCTTGTAAGATACTAAAGTGGAGACAGATTGTTTATTTGTGTATTTACTGTATTTATGAGTATTCAAAAATTATAAAAAGGTACATCCTATTGTTAATCCCAATTAAAACAGAATGAATGGGATGGCACTCAAATGAGTCCCATTGAATCTTTGAGGGTGCAATTAGATAGGCCTGACTGTTTCATCTGCTGCCGGGACAGGCTGGTTCACTCCTTTTTCTGGTAATCACATGATGTAATCACTGCAGCGAACCAGCCCATCCGCAGAATGTTCCTACCTGTACCCTTCTGGCTCCTGTCATGGGCTTCTACCTTTTTGGTATGGTTAGGATTGCTGCATTATGGTTTGTTTCCAGTCTGTGTGATTGTCCGCTTTTTGTTGGAGAAAATCATTAGCCACACAAGCCAGGAATTTCTTGGAAGGGGTTGGAGCTTGATGGACTGCCAACAGGGACATCCATGCCCCTGTCCTCCTCACAGACGGCATGGATAGGTCCCAAGGATACATTGATAATGGAGAGGTTTTCTTCCATGCATTCTTTTACAAAACTGCTTGCGTGTAATTGCTAACATTCCCTCACCTCTATCAGGCCACATATTTTCCATGAAGGCCCACCCAGAAAGGCAAAGGTGAAATCCCTCAGACCAGCTCTTAACCTGTTTCAAATATTCCTGTTGTCCTTAAAGGTCTATATAGCCATTCTTGAACCTAGGGGAGGAATTTCAACAAATGTTCGAAACATTCTTGCTCTTACTGGAGCTCCATCTTTGACCATGGTTTTGAAGACAGCCCAAAGTGGTTTGAGAAGGGCACTCCTTTGTATGGAGCACATTGAGATTTCTTTCATCCCTTGGTTGTTGTTGAACAAATGGGTTTTTGAAACAATAGAAAAACCTACAAAACAAAAGGGGAAAGAGGGATAACACACTTCAAGGGAGTGTTTCAATTGCTTTGAAGGGGGGCAGGGGGTGTCAGACAAATTTGTCTGCCTCAGGTTTCCTAAGTAGCAATTAGAGATGGCGATGACTGACCATTTTGGTGAGTCGTCCTGCTTTAGATTTGACAAAGCACGAAAGTCCCCCATGAACTGACGAAGCATGAATTTATTTGTTGATTTGTGGGGGGATTAGTTAAAAAAACCCTGACCCCCTGTCCCCTGCTGCCCCCACCGTCCCCACCATCATTGCCAACACTGCCAACACCATCTTCAGCTGGCCTCCACAGCCATGGCCTGTAGAAAGGGACACTGGCTGCCCTTCACAAAGATGGCAGCTGCGGCTTCTTTTAAGGTAAGGAAGCTAGAGCTGCCATCTTTGCAAAGGGAAGCCTGGATTCCCTTAAGACAGGCTAAGGTAGGGAGAGGAAGGGGGCAGGGGCTAGGCTATGGGGGTGGGTGACTGTGGTGGTGGGCGGCTGCCTATCGGCCTGCCAATCAGTTGATCGGCGGGTGGGTAGGCAGAATGGGAAAGCCATAGGAAGAGAGGGAAGGTTAGTCTTCCCTCTCTTCCTATGGGGGATAAATAAAAATGGGGAAATATTCATCCCTTCATATTCTTTGAGGTCTCTGGAACCCACAAATATGAAGGGACAAATATTTAATAAATCAGCAATTTCTGATGAATATCATGATACTTTTTTTATTCATCCCCATGGCTAGTAGCAATCTGTGTATTGTTGGAGTTGCAATCTTGTGAATAAAAGCTAAAGAAAGACCAACTTCTTTTCAGGATATTTAACGTGGAAGTAGCCATGTTTACCTCTTGCAAGGGAAAAAAACTTTTCTGTTTTTACTTCGAAGTTAATTTCATTATGTTCAGTAGGCTTGTTCCCATTTAAGTGTGCATAGAATTATTGTCTATTATCGTTCTTTTTAACTCCACTGTTATAAATGCTGAAATGCAACTATGGAATTTGAATGCCAATGTAAAAACTGCATTCCAAATTTCATGCAAAGTAAATAATAATGTTACTGATCTCATATTCCTTCTGGGTCAATAATTTGAAAGCTTGAGGTCAGGATAAGGGCCTGTGAATTGAAGTCTACATAGGTATTTTTTTCAGGGGTGCAGAGGTTAGTTATGCTACTCAGATACAGCTTTTTTGATTAACTTCTAACAATTTGATGACTCAGTGAAACCTCACTGAATTTAGTGGTGTCAAGCTGTTGATCACCAGATGGGGATCTGGATTAAATCATAGCCTGCTAGCTATCTGGACAACTCAATGAGTTGGAGCACTGCAGAATCAGGGTCAGGAGTTTGATTCCCCACAGGGCTTTATAGGAAAATCCTGTGTGGCCTTCGGCAAACTACACCAAACCTGAGTACCCCAGAAGAAGGCAATATTAATCTAGTTCTGAGTATTTTATACCTAGGAAACTTTGGAAAGGATTGTTGTAAGTTGGAATTGACTTGATAGAATGTAATTATCATTTTAATTAAACATCCCAGTGTGCTTTTGCAAGAATAGCAGTTCTTCCAGTTAAAACAACATCTTGGAGAAATTACAGTTTTGGAAATTGTAAACTTTCAATAAACGATAATGCTTCTCTTTGTTGCTTTTAGTTTTTATTTTCCACACATTCATTTGGAATCTGTGTGGATAGTATCATGATATCATTCAGTCACTATGCAGGAATGATTTTCCTTGTATCTTGGTGGAGTGAAGTTGCTCTCAGATCCAGGTTGCTGTTCTATCTTTTTTGCCTGGCTTCAGGAGCATCCTCTACCCCTCACCAAAACAAAACACAAAACAAAAGAGGAGAGAAAATATAAGAATTGCCACTCCTGGATTGGTAATTCTGCTTTAAAACTAGATGTAGTCTGCCTCTGCACCTTGTGTATTTTTTTTTTAGTTAATATCCAGCTATTTCTAATTTTGTTTTCTAGCACTGGTGTGAGAGAAGATCTCAACCTCTTCTTGAATTCAGTATTGTTCCAGGAATATTGCCATCACCCCAGCATCATTGGGTGTGTGTGTGGGACAAGCTTGTTTTGACTAGCTGAGAAAATGGTGTGTGGAAAGTATGCTCAGAGCGAAAAGCAGAGGAGTATATCCATCCCAAGATCCCATTTGTTTTTGTGATAAAAGATAAAAGAGTATTTGTGTCAGATCAAAGCATGGGTATTCTTCAAGAAAGGAATGGGCAGAGGGAATGTAAATCATGGGATAAGGAGACAGAAGTTCATTTCAGATTTTTATTTAATCTCTCTTGTTCATCCTTGTGTTAAGGAAACAAGCTAATGAAACAAATGAGGGATAAAGAGTAAGAATCTAATTGGTCAGCCAGTGCAAACAATGCTAAGCCATGCCAGTCCATAAAAACCAGCCAAATCCTAGATAACCCACAGGTACCTTTGTTTTAGGTCAAGTGGTTGAAGTGATGATTTATGAGGGAGAAAGCAACTGATGATGTATGCATTGCCAAAGGATACTGGAAGTTGGAATTGCCAGCTTAAGCAAATTGTTGTCTAGGAGCTGAATGCCAGAACTGTTGTTTGCCATAGATGGAGACAAGATATCTCTTTGGGAGTCTAAGGCCACTTATCCAAGTAGTCAAGGGATGAGCTGAAAGGAACCCAAGGATCACTAACAAAACCAAGGGGGGGGTCATTTATGCCCCTTTCTAATCCATGGACAAATTACAACAGAGCAAAATGAACGCCTAAAACTAATTGCTACTGAATCAGTTGCTGCATAAGGAGTTCACATGTATGTAAATCACTCTGGTCCAGAAATCATCAGTGAAAGTTTTGTACAAGTTGCATATAAACATTATTGCAGCGATGGAGAAAATTCAGCTCTCCAGCTGTCAACCTCCAGAACAGTACAGCCCAATGGTAAGAGACTGTGGGAGTTTTAAATCCAAAGGGCCAAAGGCTGCAGTATTGCCTGGTAATGTCCTTGATGTTGATAATCCTATCTGAACTCTGTGCATGAATGGCCGTGAGGGAAGTTGTAGATTATGGGAGTGGCAAGTTGAGGAAGGCTGTTGTAAAGGAGGCAAGTAGCTCCCAAAGAAGAGAGTTACCCCTTTGTAGTATAGTATAAGAATCGAAAGGCTGAGATATTGGAGAATTTAGGGGAGATGTTTTCTTAAAAAAAGCAGTGTTCTCAAGTTCTATACAATTCTATCATTTTGTGTCATGGTCTAGTGTTTAACCCACTTAAATGTAATTTGTCTGAGGTGGCTTACTGTGACTTTAGAAATACGTGGTGAAATCCTTGATTAAAGAGTATCAGTTCCTTTCATTTGCACATTTATACAAAGCAGCTCCATTTCCCCCTCTCTTTACTGTTGGCTCTGAATCTTATGCAAGATTGATAGAAGTCTAAACCAACATTTTAGGTAGAAAAATTAAATGTACAGTAATTAGCCGCCTAGAGTGGTCCTGACCCGACCAGATAGGCGGGATATAAATAAAATAAATAAATAAAATAAATAACCTAGCCAGAATTGTTATGATTTCATGCAATTCACATAACTTCTCTGAAGAAGATTTGGAATTCTCAAGGAAACAAATCTCAGGATAATATGGCAAATGAAATATCTTTTAATTTTCTGTTTATGATTTCTGCTTATCTGAGATCACAGGCACTGTATATTTGAACACTGGGGATAAACACATTTCACTTTATTTAAGTATGAAATTGTCAGAGTTTGCAAAGTGTTATTTGAACTGCATCTGCAATAATTACATAAAATAGCAAAATTAGTTCAAGTTACTGTGAATGAACGAGACCTTAAAAATCACATATTTCTCCCGGTTGTATCATTGATGTTCTATGGCTTTTTTTTCCCGAAACAACAGTGCCACCTAGTGATTTTCTAATCTCTGCTCTGCTTACACGTCCTCTTATTTCTTCCTCTACCTAAAACACAAAACAAAACCGGTGAATATAATCAGTTCTGTGTAGGGTTTTTGTGTCGTGTTTACTTAGACCCATGTGCCCCACAGGCAATCAGAATAGGACAGGCCAAGATTACATGTGCCCCTTTTGTTCTATATGCTAGTCAGAGAACCCAGGGTAAGAAATTATATTTGGCCTGTAAGTGCCCAGCAAGCTCACCCTTACATGGTGTGTATACAGTAGAAGCAAAGCTCAAAGAGACCAACCAGTTTTAGGGGAGGGAAGACCTATGACTTCAGTACCCTCACATCTTTGCATTGCCTAATTGTGCTAGCTTTTCCTCTTTCTGAGAGGTGCTCTAGCTACCAATCAGGCAATGTGTTTCCGCAGAACAGTCAATAGAAAGTGGCTATAAAATGCCATAAATCAACTTGTTTGGCCATATTTTCTTTTGCCGTGGGAAATCTTGATGAAGTGTCCATTTATTACCTTTCAAATGTCTAGATCTCATGGGAAAAGAATAAATGGGAGGATCGTAGCTGCAGTTGTTCTTCTGGTAGTAATGGAGCAGCACAGATTGGTCAAATACATGACCTGAAAAAGAATTACAATTGGACAGTAAAATTAGTGGGCAACATACAGTAGGCAGACCTTCATGTGTGCCCTGCTCATCTTTGAGCCTGGAACCTCAGAGATTCCCCGTCCTCCTCGCCATGAGCATTGCCTAATTTAAAACAACATTTGCTGGTCCTAGATGTCTTATCTTAATTTTTAAAAATCCCTTCTTCTTAAACTTTAAGCAAAGTTTTAGTCTATTTTAGCAAGAGGGGGTAGTGTGACCTGCAGCAGACCTTACAGAGACTGGACCCTGCACCCTGCCTTACCAAAATTGCCTAGTCCTGGCGTAAGTGATTCTCACCCATTTTTAACAAACCTCTCCCTCCATTTGTCGAAGTTCAAGGGCAATGTATATGACTTCTGCAGGAGGGAATTCTGCCCCAAATGACTAGCCCCAGCCACCCAATCTCCTAGGATAGAGTCATCACGGTTCAAGTACAGGAGGCCAGCCAGACATCCCCACTGAATTTGTGGCAGCATCAAATTATTTTATAGGCAAGCTTCAGGCAGATTGCTTTAGGAATTTTTTATTGGTTTTATAGAAGCTGTTTTGTACTCTACGTTACAGCATGAGCATATAACATAGAGTGGTCTTTTAGACCAGATGGGTGGGGTATGTATAAATAAATAAATAAATAAATAAATAAATAAATAAATAAATAAATAAATAAATAAATAAATAAATAAATAAATAAATAAATACTCAACAGTGATCTCCTCCAAGGTTTTTCTATTTTTTTAAAAAGAAAGTTGGCTCTGATTTTTTTTTAAGTTTCTTAAAACCAATCGTTCATCTGTTTTTAAAGAATGTCCTTAACATTTTAAATTTGTGCATTGCTCTAGAGGCCCTCATGGGCTGAAAAAGTATAAATGAACTATTTAATAATAAACCTTCATTTCATAGTTTGCAGAATTTCAGATAGATGTGGCAGCTCTGTCTTTGCAAACTAATCCTTTGCGAAAGGAAGATTTTAACTCCAATTTTAAAATGACTAGAGTGGAAGCAAATAATATGTTCAGTTGTAGTTTAAGCGAACAGAGGTGCAAATGCAATAGTATTATTGGCGGCACTGTCTGGGGCCAGCAACCCTTTCATTCAGCTTTCAGAGATGTCACTGTGTCAAGTTGTTTCAGAAACAGGGAAAAATGTATTGTGTCACCTTTAAGACTACAAAAAAACCCCCAACAACCCTCATTTCAATATGCGATTCATAGATGACAATCCAATTCTTCAAACACACCTGAAGAAAACATCTTGTTCTTAGGAAGTGGATTGTAAACCAAGAAAGCTTACATTTAAGTCAATGTATTACTTTTAAAGGTGCTCTGCCTATCTTTAGTTCAGTCCTTCCATCTTCATGGTGAATTCAACTGCGTTCTTTTGATGGGCCCAGTTTCTCTCAAGTGTCACAAAGACAAGGGTCACTGTAAGAAGGCATACCTGTTCATGTTTTCCCACCTGATGGCCAGCTTGAATCAATTTGTTCTGGCTGACAACCTCTAGCAATTCTTTTAGCTTCACTATTCTGATAATTAATGAAAAATTGCATCTACCGTCTCTCCTCCCGACTTGCATCCCCTCCCCTTGGCAAAGGGATTACTTTGGCTTCAAGCTCAAGCAGAAGTGGTAGAAGATCACAGAAAGCGTGGAGGACACTGAGTGAACAAAACTAGGGGCAAAGGTCATGGGGTCACAGCAGGGAGTCAAGAATTCCAAAAGGATTAAATTTCTCCCGTACCTGATATAACCGCCTTCGGACCTTGTAGGCATCACAGGATAGATCCCAGCTGTTGTTTATCACAGAATGAATGGGCACACAACCCTATCTGTTCCATGCAAAGGTTGAAAAATCAGCCCCTTTAGCATTTTTTTTACAGCTGTCACTTTTGTTCCTTATGCTCTGCATCCTGTAATGAGCTGACTAAGGCTCTTGAGTGCCTGACAAGCTGGAATTGTTTTGCCCTTGAGAGAGAAGATGGTGTTTTCCTTTAAGGCTACAAGGTTTCATTAAAATTACATCAAGGTTTGCTACAGCAAAGGTCCCCACTCAAGGCACAAATAATCAGGAGCCTTTGATATCCTCAAAACATGGAGGAGAGGAGAGGATCTCCTCTTCATTTGATTTCCCCTTTCTAGATCTTTGCAATATACAACTAATTGACCGGCTGCTGCGTACTGCCCATGTGCTGGGTTGTGATGGCTGGCAAACTGTGTCTTAGGGGGCATTAACAAATCTGGTTGAGGCATCAGTGGGCATATTATAGTGCCAGCCAACACTATGCACCCCCGAAGAAGGCAACATAAAAAGCCCCTATTGTGGGGGCCCACCTTCTTCCCCGCATTAGGGGCCAAGTGGGATGAGCAAGGCCCTACAGGTGCTCTTCACAGCAGGCAAAACCACCTCAGGTGCCAGTGGGTCTACCACAACAGCAGGAGGCATGACAGACCATATCCCAAGCCCTTGTCCACATCATGGAACTGCTGGACTTCCTGACATCAAAAATCACACAGGCAGTAGCAGGCCAAGTGGGAGTGCCAGATCTGGAGCCTTCCCCTACCAGTGAGTCTAGCAGCCCCAGTTGAGAGCAATGTAGGAGAAAGAGGAAGTGGAGGCATGATCAAGCCACTGGCAGAGGAGTTCCACCAGGCGGTTGTGCTTGTCAGACACAGCACCTCTGGCAAGTCCTTCTAATTCCACTTGATTCACCATCTGTCCTATCCAAAAGGGACATCATTCCGTGATGCTGTTCCTTCTGAGTTCTGCACAGTGTGTTATGCATTTGATCATGCAGTAGCATTGGTTATAGCATTCGCCCCCTGGGCACTACTTCTCAAATTTGATGTCCAGTGAATCTTCAGGCCACTGCCTGTCTTCCCAGAGGATTTATCACGGTTAGGACTCTGATCCAATTTTCATGGCAGCTGACATGTAGATAAGGCCATGCCCATAGCTGTTCAGTGTCCCTTGCAACATTTGAGAGGTTTAGCGCCTTCCTGGATTGGACCAGATCCATAGTGGTAATACGCTACCTAGATAACTTCTTTTTTATCAGGAGGGTGGGGACTTCAGAGTGTGCTAACCTGTTAAGACTTCCAGGGTTTGGCAGCTGAGCTGGGCATTCTATAACTGGAGGAAAAGACAGAGGGTCCATTAACCACACTGGTTTATGTTGGCATTCAAATCAACACTATGGGTAGTACATCCCACTTCATAGAGGCAAAGGTGTTCATCCTTAGGGAGCTCATAGCAGCATTCCTGCCCCAGAAACAATGCTCACTTACAGAGCTACAGGTAGTTCTGGCCCACCTTAACTTTGCTTTCAGGATGGTGGCACTCAGTTGGGTCCTCTGTGCTAGAGCCATGCTAGGGATATTAGCACCCCACAATCACATCAGGCCCACTAAGGGCATGAAGAAGCACCTGTTGATTTGGCTACCCTTGCCAGTTGAATTTAATGGGATTACTATTTTGCAGCAATATACTCTATGAAGCTGGGAGGCAGGATAGGTTTTGGGATCCATTTGATGGGCAATGGAGTGCTTAGAGGTGGCCGCAGGCATGGGCTGGGTCAGACATTTCATGGGATTTGGCTCTCCTGGAATTATTTTCCTTTGTGGTGGCAGTTACACTATGGTGGGATCTGTTCCAGAACTAGTAGTTAGGTTCTGGTGTGATATATAGGTAGTAGTTAGGATAGTCATTAAGCCAGAGAGAATAATGCATCTTGCATGGAGGCTTGTCCATATCTGTTTGTCCACCAACATAACTTTGTCAGCCAGGCTTGTTTCAGGATTGGATAATGCATCACCGAGGCTCTGTCTCATTTCCAGGAGGACAAATTTCACATGCTGCATGATAACTTAATGGTCCTAGTATAGTACTCTGGTTTCGTTTTCTAAAACTGGAGGTAGCTGCCATTTATAATATGGAAGAAAGTATGAGTAATCCATAAGATTTAGCCAGCTTCTGAAAAATGACCTTTGCCGCTTTGTTATGGCTGCATACGTATATAATTTCTTAGTATACTGGTTTGAGGCAACCAGAAATGACACGATGAACTGTTTCTTTACATTGTGACAAGGCCCGATCTGTATTGCTTACACCTTGCTTCATAACTATTTTCTGGTGCACCTAATGTGATCCTGGTTTATGCATATGAATCAGGCGTACTTTGAATTTTTCATCAGACCAACTGATCACATCATCATCATGGTCATAATGATCAACCTGTTAATATAGAAACTAGGGGTGCCCAGAGCTGTGTTTTTGGTAATTATGGGAGTTGTAGTCCAAAAGTACAAATCTGCACACCTCATGGAAGATATAGTACCCTTTATTGCTTCCTTGGTTCATCTCCTCCCTGTGGAGGAGATTTTAGGGTGTCAAGGACTCACACTGAAGAGCAATCAACACAATGGCAGTGCTGTTCTCCAGAGTCCAGTTAAATGTAACAACAATCTTCTTTCTGTCACTTGTCACTGTATTTTCTGGTTCTGAAGCCTGAAATGTGCTTCAAACAAAGGCAGAGGCTCATCTCCAAATTGGTAGCCTGGGGCCCTTGAGACATGCTATTTGATCACAGCCACTATTTCTCCTCAAACAAAAGCTTCATAGAAAGTCCTTGTTAAACCTTCAGCCATAGAGACTCCATAACTGAAGTGTGTTGTGCTTCATGGTAGTAAAGGGAATGTTCATTATTCTTTGTCCTTTCAGATCTGATACAAGGAACCGTTCAATTGTGTGCCTTCTGAAGTTTACTCATTATTTATTAAAAGTATTTGTTAATTGCTTTTCTGCCCACCAGGGCTCCCAAAGTAAGGTATAATAGATTTTATGTACAACAGTTAAAGGAAAATTTCTACATAAATAATTGTAACTGAGAATTTTTGGCCTCCTGCTAAGCCAGCCCTGGCCCCCTCCCCAAAATAACACACACACACACACACACACACACACACACACACACAGAGAGAGAGAGAGAGAGAGAGAGAGAGACAGACAGACAGACAGACAGACAGACACACAGGCACACAGACACACAGACACACACACAAACTTGAGTTTAAAAGGCCACAAGCTTATTACTTACAGCAGCAGTTTACCTGGTGAAGCATTGTGATGGATCTTGCTCATTGGGGGACCCTAATACCACCCAGTGCCACCCAGCATACCAATGGGATCCTTCCTGTGAGACCACTTGGAATGGCAGATCTCCTGGAGCCACGCAGACATATGCCACTCCATGGCTCCTCACCAACCAGGGGCAGCCGCAAACTGTCCCACCCAAGCTGGGACAGCCTAGCCCCCAAACCCAGTTCCCATTTAGGGATTCCATACCAATCATGACCTGCAGGTCTCTGCCTGCCATCCTGTGACCGTTGTAATCCATCTCAATGCCCCAAATGGCCTCATCAAGTTGGGCCAATAAAGGAAGAATCACTGAACACCTAGCAGTGGAACCATTGAACTTCTGTACAAAGGTGCAAACGGTATAACCAAAGAAGGTGGGTTGAGGAGATGGGAAGCTACACAGAAGAAACTGGGGCTTGGCAGGTACCTCAGCTCCCACTTTTGTGCACGGCCAATGGATTGGCCCCTGCCTCTTCTGTTCCACTGGCCTGCCCTCACTCTTCCTCTCATCACGCTGGCCTCTCAGCCAACCAGCACGAACCTTCCTGTGGAAAGAGGCCAGGTGGCAGAGGTCCTCTTGCCAGCCCCCAGCATGTGGCTGCTGCCATTGTGCAGACTCCCTGCATGGAGTGGGCTGGCCACTGCCCAGCAACAACATGGAAACCAGGGAAGTCCTCATTCCCATCTTTTCACACATACATACGCATGGATATGTACACACTCACTCACTCACTCACTCAAAGTGCTTGGAAAAATTATTGTGTTTGGATTTCAGCTCTTAGAAGCCTCCACAGCTGGGCAGTTGGCCACACTATCTGTAAGACTTTGTGAAACAGATTTGCCCTGATGAGTAATCCGTATTTAGTGCAAATGATAATGCTTTTCAGACTGAAACATTTCCTTTGGATATCTGCTAATATAAAACTGGCCCTCCACCAAACAAAGAGAGCAGCTTTAAACACACATTCTAGCTAGTGCTGTCTCCAAACATTTTAAATTTAAATTTATGTTTTGAAAAGGCATATGCCTTTGTTGAAGGACTGCCTTGGCACTTTCAAGTGTTATGGATAAATCCTACTCCTGTCCACCAACAGGTGGCAGGAGAGTGCTATAATTCTGAGCCCACAGAGAATGCAGATTCTTAGGACCTTTCAGTAGCCTATTGAGGGGGAAATGTGCAGGGTGAGGATGGTACTGTAGATTTATTTATTTAGAAATAGTTAGCTCCTGCTCTCATCTGTTAAGAATAAAGATAAAAACAACATGTTAACAATTTGAACCATTGTATTCGCGAAGGCTTTCACGGCTGGGATCTAATGGTCGTTGTGAGTTTTTCGGGCTCTTTGGTGGTGTTCTGAAGGTTGTTCTTCCTAACGTTTCTGAAGATGCCGGCCACAGACTGGTGAAACGTTAGGAAGAACAACCTTCAGAACACAGCCAAAGAGCCCGAAAAACTCACAACAACCAATTTAAACGATTGTTAACATGAAAACACAACAATGGCAGCAGAAAACATCGAAAATACCTGTCTGTCCATCTGTCTAAACCATGGATAGAAAGTGTGGGGTCCATAGGAGAAACCTGGATCTTTGCTTCACTTCCTCAGGCCCTTAAAAGTTCTCCTCAGATGAGAGATTTCCCAGTGTTGGGCTACATTCTGACTGAGAAGGGCTCTGAATGGTTGATGAAGCTGGATGATTGTTCTGGAGTGTCGTCTCTGAAGACTCAGATCAATGTGTGCTTTCAAACAGCATCCCCTCCTCTGTTTTACTTATTCTGAGTGATCCCCAACAATTTCTCCAGCCCCCTTGGGCCAATGGCCTGTGACAGAATGAGGATTCCCCATTCCTAATCCAAGTGGCTGAGTTTCTTCTGTTCAGAATATTGAATTATGCTTCCTAGCTAACCCAGTTTCTCTCTCTCAGATGGCTATGTGTTCACTCTAGGTACCCCAGTAATACAGGATGTTGTATATTTGAGTTATGTGTCCTGTTCCTGTTAAATTTATCCCAACTCCCCCCTCCCCTTATTTCCTGGTTTTATCCACTTCTCTGAAACACCTATGTAAATGTGGACACAAGTCCACTTTATGCATTCTTACAAATAGACTGTTGTCTATTAAAACCATGAGGTAATGAAACTGTTTATATGACTCACCTCTTACATAAATTTTGGTTCTCAGACAGACTTACATTCGAAACACGTGCAGATCACATAAAATAGGAAAGCCACATGCCTGGAAGGAGCTGTTGGTTTGGTAACAGAGAACATAGTTGCATGCTATAGAAAACAGTGGTTCCCAACCTTGGATAACCTAGGTATTCTTGAACTGCAGCTCCCGGAAGCTCTGGCCAGCACAGCTGGTGGTTAAGTCTTCTGGGAATTGCAGCCCAAGAACACCTGGGTTACCCAAGGATGGAAGTGATTGCTGTAGAAGATCAGTTTCAGTTCTTGGCAATTGCCACTTTTAAAAGGATCAGATAGCAGGTGATAGGAAGTAAAACATAAATCTTGTTGATGGCCCTAAAGAACTGCTTTTAGTCTGAGTAGACAACACTAAGCTAGTCTAATAAACAGTTTTGCATGATACAAATAAGCCTTATGTGTTCCTATGTACTGTTTACTGAATTATGTAAGTTATGAGTCAGAATTCCCTGTAACTCATATGTTATTTGGAGGAGAAAATGTTTTTTCTTTCTTTCACAATTATGTACTTTTAAAAATAGTTAAGTCAAGAGTATGCCAATATCTGAGATTTCTGGGCCAATACACAAGGCCACAGGGTTGACCCTTTTGATGATACAGACTGGTGAAACGTTAGGAAGAACAGCCTTCAGAACAAGGCCAAAGAGCCCGAAAAACCCACAACAACCATTAGATCCCGGCAGTGAAAGCCTTCACGAATATATCAAAGGATGATTGGTGGGCTAAAAAGATTTCTGGGCCAGATGATTGCAGAAATGGGCATGATGTGAATCCAAGTAAATGGGCAGAGAATCTGGGTGAAATCTAGCTGGCCAGAACATCAGCAACAGCAACTCCCCACCAAAAAAAAAAAAAAAAAAAAAAAAAAAAAAAAACCACACTTTTTTCTCAGCAGCCAGCCAGGTGTCAAAAGGCAAGTTGGTATCAGGTGGAAAATGGTGCTCAGCAGTGTCCACCTCTAAAGTCATGTTACACATAGAAGCCCAGCTTTCTTCTTCTCTACCAACAGCTCACCTTGAGCTATGTCTCTTGACCTGGAGAACTGGAAATGCATAGGAAGTCCTGCGATATCAGGACTTGATGTACTCAAACATGTGGACACTGCCTGATAGCTGAAGCTGTCTGAGAAATTCACAAAATAAAGCTTCAGAGCCATACAAAGTGGAAATGTATGTGCTTATTCATTTAAAACAACAGAATGACAGAAAAGTCAAACCAGGCAAAGTAAGCATCAGTGGAAGATACATATATGAAAATTAAAAAACAGTACATGTCTCAGTGCCTACAGTTTCTAATTGACATGGTGCTAGGTCCAGTTTTAATTGTGATTAGGGTAGATCCACTAAAAGCAATAGGGCTTATGTTAGCACTGACAAATTATCCCATTTATTTCAATGGGTATATGCTGGTTAGGACTTACACTGGATTTAGCCAGCATTCTTCAGAATGTAAATACCAGTCTGCACACAGCAGATTTCAAGTGTAGAGTTGCCTGTCTCTGTATCTTTACTGGTACAGGTAAGCATACGGCTTTCACACAAGTCTTTATTTGGAGACTTTCACACAAGTCCCCAACATTTTTACTCATGCCAGAGTGTGTGCATGTGTGTGTGCAAAATTTCAGAGAAAGGGGGCATGTCAATGGGTGGTTAACACAGATGGTGATCCTGGGATAACAGCCAGTCAGTCTGTATTAGAGATGGAAATGAACTGAAAAAAAGCCATGAACCAGGCCGGTTCATAATTTGGTTCATGCAACCCATTCTGACAAAATGAAACCAAGTGCCAAACTTTTTTCCACTTGGCACTTTGTTTTGGATACCTGCCTGCCCCCTTCCCGCTGTCCCCATCGCTTCCCTACCTGGGTTCTGCCGCCATCTCCTCCTCCTCCTCCTCCGATGGTGCCAACTTCACAGACAGCAGCCCGGCTTCCCTTCCAGATACAAAGGGAACCTTTGAGAGAAGCAGGAACTTGATACTATATATGGGTTCCTAATTTCTCTCCTTTTCTCGTCTTCCAACTCATTTAGAACTTGTAAAACTTTTTTATTTTGGAGATTGTGACTCTCAAAATGCCCCAGACACCATGGCTACCATTGTAGTCTAAAAAGTAACTTTGCCAACATCTCTGCCCCCCCCCCCCTTTAAAGAGATTTGCCTGCCATCATGGTGAGGAAGAAAAATGTTCTTGGAATCACCTTAGGGGCTTTATCTTTGTCCCAAGACTTTTTCTACAGAACCTATTCCCTTTCATTCTTTCCCTTTGTCTAATGAAAGGGAAACCTTTAAGGTTCCATCCAAACGAATAATTCTTGTGGAATTTTCCTCTCAGTTGACCTCAGATGAACATGAAGGCAGCTGCTAGGATGGCACCATACCAAGACTACTCAGCAATACCTCCTTTTGTGAGAGGCATTTTGCTGTATTAATCTCATAAATGCGCCGGTTCTTACATGGTTTATGAGGAGCAGAACATTAGTTCCCGAGTGCTTCACATGCGGTACGGTTACTGCCTTTTATGATGCTCCATCTTTGAGTATACAAGCCTGCTCCTGGGGCAACGCTAGACATAATTGACTCTGTGGAAGGCATGACTAAACTGCTGTGCTATACGACTGATAGCAGGCACCTAAGAAGAGGAGAGACAGAGGGACAAAGCTGTGGTTACCATAAAATAAAATAGATTCTTGCAAACCATGCCATGCCTTAAAATTTGCCATGTAACCAGCCAGCCACTGCCTGGTTCTAGCAAAGGCCTGATAAATAATAATTTGATTATGCTGAGGTCCTCCACAACCAGGTGATATATAAATCAATACAATTATACGTAAATAGAGGTGATGTGTATTGAGTTTGGTAGAATTCATTCACATTTAAGTGTATGCAGATCGGCACTGCAGCCTAAAGGTGCCTGAAAGTACAAATAAAGAGAAAAAGGACACAGAAATACAGTCAAGGGAAAAGTCACAACGTATTCTCAAGTGTGTGTAAAAATAAAGTTTTCTGTGCTACCTTTATGATAAACAGATTGATGGTAGCCTGATGTGATCGAGTTCTTCTGAAATTGGTGATGGTTCCTTCATTTTGGTGGGAATGAGAGACGGAGGCGGTTTGAACTGTTCAACAACCTTAACTTTATTTTCATCAGCTTCTGGGTTAACAAGATTAAATGGATCAAAACAGCTTAATTCTGGAATCATTCTATAACTCAATATCTTTGACTCTGGTGTAAATATTTCACTCCTCACATTGGGGCTGGACCAAAGCGCTCGCAGTCGGTCATCGGTCTCATTGGGGTACTCCTCACAGCACACACCATCTCACAACATGGGTGCCTTGCCCAATCCCCCTCTGGGGGTGGGGTGTTGCAGGAAGGACTGGGACGGATCACTTTACTTCTTCCGCTTTGATCGCGGGAGTAGATCACGACCATCCACTCTAGTGACTTCACCACCTTTCCATCACCTCTGGGAGAGGTAGGATCTGGTAGCAATCGTCCTCTCATCTTGAGATTGGGAAATTCTCTCAACAGATCACAGACCTTGCTAGCTGATTCGTCCACACCATCTATTTGCATCGCACTGTCTCTCCTGTTTCTCTCTTTCATGTCAGTTTCCACTCTAGATTCCCGTTTGTCGCTCCCCTCTTTTATAACCGCCTCCTATAATATCAGATCTTGCTCCTCCCATTTTTCTCCCTCCTTGTCTTCCGCTAAGCGTATCTCTAGCACCCTTGCGCCCTTCACCTCATCTTCCTCTATCTGTATGAACTCCTCCTCTACATATCCAAATGTCTCCTCTTCTCTATCCTCTGATGAGGAAGGCACACTAGCCTTTTGTCCTTCACACCTGAGCTCACATCTACAGATGCATGGAATGATATTTCTGGGGCCCCAGAATATGCACGTAGTACGTTTGGTTTGGGGTGGGATGTAGACAGTCCCTATCCCACTGCCAACCATGTGTAGTCTCTTGGGCCAGCGAAGCTTCATTTCATGTACCTGAAGAAGTGGGCTATGAGTCCACAAAATCCCATGTTATCATAAATTGGCCAGTCTTAGATGTGCCACATGACCCTTTGTTATTTTACTGTACCAGCCTAACAGGACAACCCGTGGAAGTGACAGCAAATACACCCAATGAATAAAATTGAACAGTCACTTTTAAAGGATAAAAACAGAGAGAGAAGCCAACATCCTATTGCCTAATTATGTATGCTAGTGTGGTATAATTTTTGGACCTGAATTGCCTTAAATTTTAAAAAATCACCACAGACCTTATCTGTTGCATATTGAGTTGTGTGACTCAGCATGCAATTGAGAATGTCTATGATGATTTCCTAACTTGGGTTAATTTGTCTCTAAAAGTTACATTCTTTGTGTAGCTACACTAGAGGATTGGGGTCAGACTTGATGAGGAGGTGTCATCTTACATTAGAGAGTGTCCCAGTTAACCTGATCAGTTCAAAATTCATGTCTGTTGGAAAGAGCACAAGTGACAACACATAGTAAGGATGTCTTCTTTCACTACAGAAAAAAAACCCTCAAGTCTTTGACACATTGCACAGTGAGTCAAGGTCATTCCAAAAGTACAACCAATTCCACAACATACATATTCAACTTGGTTTTGGACATGTCCATTCCAAAAAACGTAACAACATGTGCAATAAATGGTACTTATGCTAGTGGATTCTTGTTTCTGATTTTAAATGTATGATTCCTATAATAGGCTGCCTGCAGTTAATTTATTTAAGTGCACCAGTTTAAAAGTTGTGAAAATTTGGAGTGCTGGTTAACATACATATGCTGATTATTATTATTTTTTTGGAAATAATCAATGTTAATTTTTGTTAGATAAATTTGGAACATAACCATTCAATCCTGACTAGTCATCTTTTGCAATTTATCCTGCAGTGAATTCCATGCAAAAGTCTGACATTTGGTGTGGAGGTTGCATTTCTCAGATACTATCCTCTATTCAAGAATGAGACTTTACCTCAAATCAAGACTGTTTGTTCAGCTGGATTATTTATATAAGCACCACACAAATTCTTCTTTAACAGATTGGCCTGATTCATCAGTGTCTTAAGTCTTCTATAGTCATTTATAGAATGAGGGCATTAAGATCTGTAGCATTATTCCTTGGCAGAAGCTCTTATTTCCATATAATTTTATTTCCACACAGGTTGCATGAAAAGCAAATGCAGCAAAAGAGGGCTTTCCAGGCGTTCCCCCCCATAAGTTCATATTAATGACATCTGTTCCTGATTTGCAAGGATGCATCCCTCCTCCTCCTCCTGGCTCCTCTGGTTATTAGCATTTCAAAGGTCAGAACAGATTGCACAATATATAGTTATTATAGTCATAGGACAAAACATCCAAATCAGAAATGGTCATTCAGGTGAAATGTAGTTTGGGATGAAACAAGTAGTTTGGACCATAACAGTCATTAGGACATTTAGATAAATACAGACAATGAAATTAGCAATGCAAAATGCTATTTAGGAAAAAAGGATGTCTCATGAAGGAAATAATCTTCTCATCAAAAAAGGCTTGACTGCTTGCCATAAATTTACAGGGGAGTCTTATGTCACTGTAAAAGATTAGCACATTTATTATGTTATCAGCCTTTGTAAACGAGAGTTGGCTTTGTGAAAATGCATTAAATGTTTTTTCTGAGTTGCAAACACCCCCCCACTCATCCCCGATTGAGTGCAATGAGATTGCAAGCATTGAGGTCAGAGAAAAATTAGATGCGTTTTATAGACAGTGGCAATTATCTTGGAGGACATTTGAAACATAGCTGTTGGTGACAACAGAGACATCTTGATTAGAGATGGGGACATTCTTATTCATAAACAAATATGAATATCCCCGTACCAGCAGGACCTAATGAGGGTCCAGCCCCCAGGACCTTACTGTCCATTCATGTGTCCTAGTGCCATGAAGGTCCCTCTCTTCCTGCCAATGGTGCCAGGAGCTCTACTGTCTCCCTGCTTGACTGGGCCAGTCAGCAGCCATGCGGGAAGATTCCAGACCCCCTGCCTGGAATGGCCAACCGAGCAGGAAGACAACAGAGCTCCTGGTACCATTGGCAGGAAGAGAGGGACCTTCATGGCACTGGGATGCATGAGTGGATGGTCCAGTTCTGCAGGCTGGACCCTCATTAGGTCCAGCTGGGAGAGGGATGTTCAGATTCATTAATGAATACAAATATCCCAATCTCTAATCTTGATGGCAGTAAGCAAATGAACACCTGTAGTGTAAAAAATTGATCCTGATGCAAAAACCATTCATGGGAAAATGTCCTTGGGGAGAGACACTCCAATAGATCATGTGGCCCCAAACTGTGGATGACTTTGTAGGAAATTGTCGATACTTTCAACTTGACCTGGGATGCAATCAGCAACCAGTGCAAGTGAACCATAACTGGAGAGATGTGATGAAATCTATTCATATCTTCCACCAGCCTGGCAGCTGCATTCTGGACTTGTTGTGGTTTCTGGGTCAACCTCAAGGGAAGCCCCATGTAGTCAATTCAATAGTCAATTCTGGAGGTCACCAATGCCTGCACCTACGCGCTGATCTAGATAGGGGCAGAGCTGGGCTATGAACTTCAGTGGATTAAAGGCTGACCCGGACATGGCTGCCATCTGGGAGTTTCAGGAAAGAGCTGGGTCCAGGAGGACACCCAGGTTTCTAACTGAGTCCGTAATAGTGAAGTCAACACCATCCAGCCTAGGGAGAATGCCCCTTAACTTGTCAGAGGGACCCCCAGGAGGATGATCTACATCTTTTCCGGGTTTAGCTTGTGCCTGTTGGCCCTGGTTCATTCCAGCACTGAAGCTAGACGAACCCAGCAGCATCCAGACAGTGTCCACTGCAGAACTGGAAAAGGAGAGACGGAGGTGAACATCATCAGCACACAGATGATACTGCACCCCAAATCTCTGCATGACCTCCCCCAGTGGCTTCACATAGATACATTGGGGGAATGGATGACCCCCTGAGGGACCCCCACAGTTGAGGGTCCAAGGGTCCGACAGCTCATCACCAAGCTGCAAACTCTGGACATGGCCTCAGAGGAAGGACTGGAGCCAGCTTAACACCAGATCCCCAGCCCCCCTCCAAGATTCTGTCCAGGAGGATACTGTGGTCAACAGTATCAAAAGCAGCAGAAAGATCCAGGAGAACCAAGGGGGAGTGAGCTCCCCTCTCAGCCTCCCTTAAAAGGTCATCGTGCAGTGCAAACAGAGCTGTCTTGGTACCATGGTGTGGCTTGAATCTGTACTAGAACGGATCAAAGCAGCATAAGCAGAATTAGAGAACCATAGGGATAGAAGGGGCATCAAGATACTGGAAGACTCCCAATGAGGGACAGCTCACCGTTCTCTTAAGCAATCGGTTCCACTGTTGAAGTGCTCTTTCTATGATATTCAGGAAAAAATCCCTCTTTTGATAAGCCTATTAGATCTAGTTCTGGTCTCTAGGGTGGCCCAGAGCAATTCTTTCCCCTCTATTTAGATATTTTGGGAATGCTGTCCTACCACCCAGCTCTCTCTTTCCCAGGATAAATATACCGAAAGATTCCTCCAAGATGTTTCCCACACCACTAGTATTTCTTCCTAATATTGTCCCCTCCTGCACACACTTCCAAGTTGTCTATATTTTTCTTTAACTGTGGTTAAAGCTCAGGACTGGACTCAGACCTCCCGGTGGACTCTGTCTAGCACCAAATGAAGTGTGATGATGCCTTTTTGCCAGGGTGACTGGCTGCTTGTATCCCAGGGTCTCATTGCTCATGCTCACTCCTGTTATACAATCTGAGGAACTCCATGGGGCAGTTTGCGCCCCCCCCCCCCCCGGTCATGCAACTGGATTCTGATATCAAAACTGTGTCACCAACTCTCCTACGTCTAATTTCATGGCATGAACATCAAGGACTTTTAATGGCTGACTTAAAATTTGAGAAGCAGACCACATATAGTTCCCCTCCTCAGCTGACAGGTTTCTGCTGTTTCATTCATCCAGATCTCTGACCATTAATGAGAAAGGACGATTGTCTCCAGTCGTTTTTGTTTAATAGGGTGGAAATGAACAGTAACATTTTAAAAAGATTTCAGATAAATCCCCCCTTTTGTGTTTCCTCTCAGCCAGCAGCTGCAGAGGTATTCAAGGAAAGGTTATAGCCAGTTCTTTACCTCATATAAGAGCTTCATTTCATGAATGTATCATTTGTTACATGAATACAGATTTGTTACTTCATGTTTCAGGAGCTGTGTATACTGAGGTTTTAAAACCAGAACATGTATTTCAAAGTCAGTGGAGGAAACATCTGTTAGGCCTCATAAGCCTAAGAACTCCAGGTTTGTTTTCATAGTTGTAGAAGGGGTAGCTATGTTGGTCTGTGCAAGCTTTATAGGTAAAAGTAAAATAGAAATAAAAAGTAAAAAAAAAGGACAAAAATGTGGTGCGACTTTAAAGACTATATGCTATGGGGGGCAGGGAGCTAGAAGTCAGGGGATGAGACTGAAAGTTCCCCTCCCAAAGTATGTATGTATTATGTATATGTTAATATACTGAATTACAGGACACAAAAATAAATGAGAGGGGGAAAAACACTGAATACAGTTACAAATTGCATGGGGTTTATCTCTGAGAACAACCTCTAGTCTAGGAATGCAAGAACTGCCATTCTCATGGGAAACACAGGACATCATACTGGACAGAAATCAGTATGATCGGTTATATTTCCAAACTGCTTTGGCACATGAGTGAATTCTTCCACTTATCCCATAGTCTATGTGCAGGTGTATCTCTAAAACAATGGTCTCAGAATCCTTCCAGAGTTGTGCAATATCTAAGCAAGACTGTGATTGTTAATATAAGCATATGTTTAAGATTTTGTATATTAATCAATTATTAAAAACAGTGCAAATGTAGGATTGTAGCCAGTGCTTTGTTCAGTAATTGGTGATATCACTATGACCCATCACTTCTGGAAATTGTTACCTTTTTCAGAGTTCTACCACATATGACCAGGAAAAAAATCTCATATCCTTTACAATATAGCAGAAAATTCTTTATACAGAAGTTGGAAGGGGCATGAGTTTTATAGCAAGTGTGTATATTCCCTGAAATAGCACATTCAGCATTGATCTCAAGGAAAAACTCATCATTCTCTGAAATAGCGTTATCAATATCTGTTTCCTAGAATGTTTTCTGACAATTCAGTTCTAATTCTGTTCTGAAAATGGAGGCCTTGCTGAAGCCTTACAATCTTGAAGCCACAATCCGTTCCCAGTCATCATCCTTTCCACCTTTAGTAAGGACCAAACTAGATATCAATTACGTGAATTAATACCAGGATTTGCTTGGTTTTTTTTAAAAACTGTAAATAGCAGTTTGGTGTGGAATTCCATAACCTGGAATTGTCTCATGTGGAAAAGAGGATTCAACACTTTCCTTCTCTGCTCTGGTACCAAAGAAGACTTCTTCCAACACTGTTATCAGCCTTTTGAAGGAAACTTTTACTGACACCACTGGAAGCTTCCCTTGGGAGAGCATTTTCCCTGGGACAACTGAGGAGAGGGTGCAGCAAGTTAAGCCCCCCCTTATATATTGCTCCTAAATCCTCATCGCCTCCCTTCCTCAGACGTTATGCTAACCATTCTCAAGTTTTGATCCTAAGTCAGACATACCTGTGGGAAAGCAATGAGGAGGGCCTCAGTTGTGGTGTGAATAATGCTGCAAATTCTGACACCTTTGTATAAGGTGATGGTGTCGTAAGTATCAATTTGATGAGCTAGCTAATGCCCCAGGGCCTCATCTGGATTTATTACCGATTGGGCTTAGACTCCAGAGTGTCTGCAGTCTGTTCTGAGATCAATCCATTTGGAACCAAATCCTCAACTGCACCACAGATACATAATTCATTTCAAAATATGGTAGCAAGTGCACATATTTGGGTGGGAAATTGTTTATAAGATACACTATACCCTGAACAAGGCTGTAAATAGCGACGGTTGTTTTCATTTCTTTGCCATGTCCCCTGGGTTCTCGTCATATTTGAAGTTCTGCATGTTTAATTTTACAGTTACACAGCCTGTTAATTAATTTGGCAGGAAACTGGCAGCTCTAAGGATTCTTCTTCCAGCCAATTTAGAAGTTGTTTTCATCCTATGATTTCATGTTTTGGGTGTGTAGCTACTTTCCCACCTTTTGTTTTCATGCTAGAAAACCCCAAGCAAGGGAAAAAGGAAGGGGTGTGTTGTCTACCTTTTATTCTACTCAGCTGTACTGGCAGGAGTGTGCAGGCTCTTGAGCCTGGCTTAGAAAACAAGGCGATGGATTTTTGGCCCTTTTCTCCCTCCACAGCCAGGTTTATGTTAATTGTCAGTTTCAAGAGTTAATCATCCTGAAAGAGAGATTTTATGCTTCGGTTTTTACAACCCACTTTGGAACAAGGAATGGTAAAAGAAGGAGTATAAAAACCTACATTTAATAGAAATTATACCACTAAAGAAGTGCAGAAAATATTCAGACTGATCATGATACATTTTCTCCAAAAAGGATTAGACACATATTTTGAGTAGAGATGGGTACGAATCACTGGGTTTGATGGTTTATGCTGGTTGGTTTATCTGCCAAGCAGGTATTTGGAACTTCAAAGCCCCACCTCCTCTGGCAGGTGTTTATTCAGAGGCAGTTCTTGGAGGAGGCAGGCCAAGGAAGCCAGGCCACTGCCTCCAAATGGCCTTTCACTGGAGGAGGCAGGGCTTTGAAGCAGGAAATGCATGTTCGGCAGATAAATGTAGTGTTGCAAGCCACCAAACTGGCCGTTTGTGCGCATCTCTAGTCATGAGCTGTGGTGTGATGTAAGTTAAATGAAAATTCTTATTTGGGCAAAGTGTTTCCCAATGAGATGTGCTCATTGTCAGCATCTCCACTGCACCACCATCATCAAAAATAAAAAATCAAGTGTCATCAACATTGACAAGTGCCAACAGGATTGCAGCAAAATGGAGCTCCTGAGAAATGAGAAAGAAGCACTGCATTATGCTGGGGAAATTCCAGCATTGGCAGATATGGGGGAAAAAAATCTTTGCAGAGGGGCATAAAGTGCCAAAACCCAACACTGAGCAGGAACACTTCACTATGCAATCTGATTTTGCAAGTCCCAGTTATATTTATTATCTAGAAATATTCCTGACAATAAGTGTGCACATGTGTTGCAAGAAGGTACTGGATTAAGATTACAGTCATTTACTAAAAAGTGAGCAGAGCTGGTTAATGTACTGGAGTGTGTCGTCTCAGTATAAACATGTGTGATTTCTTGCTACATGCCATTAAGTCACTTTTGACTTATAGCAACCCTATGAATTAATGACCCCACCACCACAAAGATCCTACCATTGACAATCT
This sequence comes from Pogona vitticeps, assembly GCF_051106095.1. Taxonomy (NCBI): domain Eukaryota; kingdom Metazoa; phylum Chordata; class Lepidosauria; order Squamata; family Agamidae; genus Pogona; species Pogona vitticeps. The sequence goes on along the minus strand of NC_135783.1, from coordinate 63,664,149 downwards.
TGCTCAGGTTGAAAAAGGCCATGGCTTCCTTTATTAGGTCAATCCCTCTCATGTCAGATCTTCCTCTTTTCTTAATGACTTGCAGTTTTCCTATCTTTACTGATATGCCCACAATACAATAGCCTCAGTTTACTCATATCAATTTCTAGCGAGAGTGCAGACTCAAGCTGATCTCTTACTCTCTTACTTGCCTTTCAAGTGATCCATAGTATCCGTATAGCTCTCCTTCAACATCCATTTTTGGAATTAATCTTTTTTCTTTCTTTTATTGTCCAGAATTTACATTGTGCAAAACTGGCATCCATATATAATAACCAGAATATTATGGATGATCCTCTCTTCAGGAAAGAGATCTTGGTGTGCTGGTGGACAGCTTGATGAAAGTGTCAACCTAGCATACGACAGCAGTGAAGAAGGCCAATTCCATGCTAGGTCTCATTAAAAAGGAGATTGAAAATAAAACAGCCAACATGATAATGCCATCATACAAAATGCTGGTAGGACCACACCTGGAGTATTGAGTACAGTTCTTCTTGGCGCACCTAAAAAAAAAGGCATCGTGGAACTGGAAAAGGTTCAGAAGAGAGCGATTAAAATGATGACTGGACTGGGGCACATCTCTTATGAGGAAAGGCTACAGCGTTTGGGGCTCTTTAGTCTAGAGAAAAGGCACTTGAGGGGGGACATGATTGAGACACATAAAATTATTCAGGGGATGGATAAAGTGGAAAGAGGGAAGCTCTTTTCCCTCTCACACAATACTAGAATCAGGGAACATCCACTCCAATTGAGTGTTGGGAGAGTGAGAACAGATAAAAGAAATTATTTCTTGACCCAGCGCATTGTTAATCTGTGGAACTCCTTGCCACAGGATGTGGTGATGGCATCTGGCCTAGATGCCTTTAAAAGCGGTTTGGACAGATTCCTGGAGGAAAAGTTCATCACAGGTTACAAGCGATAATAGGAATGTATAATCTCCAGGCTTCAAAGGAAGGTACCGCCAAACGCCAGATGCAGGGGAGTGTTATCAGGAGACAGGTATCAGTTGTCTCATGTGTTCCCAGAGGCATCTGGTGGGGCCACTGTGAGATACAGGAAGCTGAACTAGATGGGCCCTTGGCCTGATCCAGCAGAGCTCTTCTTACGTTCTTTGGTCCTCAGTGACACATCCTTAAACTTCAGTATTTTATCTAATTTTGTGACAGATGCCTTTCTGTGTCTTAGTCTTCTAATTCCTCTGTTGCAGTCTCCATCTGGATTGATGACTGACCTGAAGTAGAAAATCTTTAAAAATTACTATCTCTTTGTTGTAAATATTAAAGTTTCATCATTCTTCTGTACACATTATTTTTTTGTCATCTTAATGTTCAGATGGTCTTTGTCCTGCTTTTGCTCTTTCTCCTTTCCTCAGAAATCATTTGAAGACATTGCTACTTTCTGCCAGAAATACTGTACATCATCTGCATATCTAAAATTTTTGATGTACCATCCATTATTTTTCTCCCCCTTCATCATCACACCTCTTCTGTAGAGTTCTTTAGTATATTGTTTCCATCTCCTCTTTGTTTTATCCTGATGAGATAATATATTCCCTGATCTTTCAGCATCACCCATCTTGGATCCCTGATTTCTTGAATCTTATGGAAGAGATCTTTCCTCCCCCCCCCCCCCTTTTGTCATTTTCCTTTCCTTTTCTACAGTCATTGTTGTAGTAGTTCTCTTTCTCTGTAAGTGCAAATTGCCGAAAAGTTGCATTTAGGATTCTAGCCCCTTTTCTGTCACAATTTATATTTGTTTCTCATCTGTCCTTGGCAATTTAAAAAGTTTCTTCAGTCATCCTTTAAGCTTTTCTTTTCACTACAGGTATAGTCTTTTTGAATTCTTCCCTGATAACAACTCTGGTTTCAGTCTATGGTTCTTGTTCATGTTTGGTTGAGTTTAATAATGGAGACACATTCTTCAAGAATCTTATTTAAATTATATTTTGACACTATAATTGTTTTAATGTTCTTCAGCTTTATTTTGTTTTTGAGGCTTACTGTTCTTAATCTGTACCCTAGTCCACTCCTGGTCTTATTTTTAAGAAAGCTTCTTCATCTTCTTTATTAAATCATGTCTTACCTCACTATTAGGGCCACACCATTTCTTCTGAAGTTGCTGTTTCCAGACTTACACAATTTGTAATTATCCAATTAGAAATTATCTTTTTAAATGAATGTTTATTTGCTCACATAAAGTATTACAATGTTTGAACATTCCATCTGTTGTTTTATAGTTTGACCTTCCCTTGATCCATACCTCTCACATTCCATGTTCAAACTATATGGCCATACATCACTGATCTTTCCTTAGGTTTCTGTGCATATCACCAGCTAGCCATACTTTTGACTGTAATCCAATTGCTTCATTAGCACTGCATTTTTAGTGATTTTCTGCTCTTCCCTTGTAGCTGACTGAGTTCCTTCTATCTGGGAATCACATCTTCCAGCTCTGTCTCTGTTTCCTTTTTGATTGTTTCATAGTAGAGTTTTTGAGGTATAAAATATTCAGAAGAAGTTTACCATTGTCGTTTTCTGCTCAGCACTAACACAAGTCAGCTTCAGTGTCACTGCTGATATTCATGAAAGCTCCACTGCCTGTCTTACCTTTCTCTATTGCTACTTCCCATGAGCTGCCTTTCAATAAGTTTTTCAGCCTCTTCAGCATTGGATCTGTTAATTCTCTTTTGATGATGTGAACATTCATTCCCAAAGAGGATGAATGTATTTTAGTTTGGTGTCGCAGATTTGATCATTCTACCTTGACTTAAATTGTTAGGAGTCTAGACTCACAACAGAGTCTACCTTCCTGACAGTAATGTTCCTGGCTTACTTGACACACTCAGACCCACTCATCACATTAAGGTGTGCATCCCAGAGGAGGCTGTATGTGATAGGGTAGCAATATTTTTACGTGTCCAGCTATAAGCTGCCTTAATTGAATTTTTGGCTTGTGTTATGAAGAAGTGCTTCTCCATGCCTTGTGAATGTGCTCCATGCCTTGTGAATGTGCTCACTATGGAAAGCAAGACTTAGCCCAAGTCATCTAAACTGATACTAAATGAAGATGATCTTTAGAAGCCAGTGCAAGTGGCTTTCTTGACGATTATGAAGCTTAAAGTTTGGGGTTTTCTTTAGCATTCAGTGCGTGGCTGATGACACTTAATGTTGTCTGTATTTTCCCAACAAAGTAGCTAAGACATTTAAAAAAGGGGCAACACTATTTCCAAGGCTTTGGAATTAATTAGCATTATAATACCCACATAGTTTTCACAGACAGGGATGCCCATCTCAGTGGCTGTGGGCCTCAGGATTTGCACAGATCCTAACAGTTCTGGTGCCAGTTTAACAGAGGTGAATTTAACCGGCATTAGTAACATACAATTCATTTGTTGCTCCTCAGAGAGGCTGAGTGCAGGCCAAGTGGAGAGATTAAAAAGTATTGAGCAAAAAAATATTTGGGGCAAAACCCAGGTGTTGGTCCCATCCAGAGTAAATACATTGGATTAATAAAAATGTATTAAGTCAACATTTATATAAAACCTCTATGTGTGTGGTTGCAGGAAGTGGTCCTCTTCCCAGAGCTGAGTGCATAGTTCAAAGCCTTCAAACTCAAAAGCAGCCTTACCCAGCCTGGTGGACTTCAGATACGCTGAACTACAAAAGCAAGGTGTGCTGCTGCTTGTCTACTGTCCCATAGTGCTTAAGACAATTTCTGGGCAGGTTACAATTGAATGATGCAGGCTATATATTGTCCCCACCCCCCACCCCTGCCCCAGAGGCTGGGTACTCAATTTACCAGCTTTGGAAGGATGGAAAGCTGAGTCAGCCTTGAGCCAGTTACCTGAGACTGTAGGGATTGAACTCAGGTCATGATCAGAGTCTTGACTGAAGTACTGCAGTTTAACTACTGTGCCATAACTCCTACCACACTGGCTAAGGATTATAGAATTAGAGTCCAGCACCTCTAGAGGGCATGAAAGACAGCTCCATACACAAACAAAATGTTTTGACAATGGGAAAAATGTGTAAAGAAAGAGTCTATCTCACATGCACCCACCATACAAGATTGGCACCCATGGGTGTGTGGAGAGAAAAACACCCAGCATGTGGTATCAGCAGATAAAGTTCTGAATCAAAGTTCTGGATCAAAAGGCTCCAAAACCTTCCCAGTCTCTGACTACACTCTCAGTTCAGGGGAGCATTTAGACAAGGCCTACAAATGGTCTTACTGAGTTCTCTCTCGCAGCTCACAATGGGAAGGAAAAGCCTTACCTCCTCCAAAAAAACATGTGGCAAGCACCACAAATCCTTTCGCTTTGAAAGAGGCTAGCACCACAAATCCTTCATTTTTTGCCTGGTGACAGGACCAGGCAGGACTCTGACACAACAATAGGATTACTCTGTCCATACTTAACATCTAGAAAAAATGAAAGGCACTGTAACTATTCAACTGTACAGTAATATGTATCATGACATCTTTAATTCTCCTCTCCTTTTGCTGGGTTATTTGCTTTACACTGTTTTGAAGGCTGTTTAAATTATTTCAGTTAAATGTCATGCAAACCTGTGACAGCTTGTATCACTTTCTATATAAGGTGAAACAAAGTGCTTTAAAACCCACCCAATATGCACGAGACAGTCTATCAATGTACAGTTGTGCCTCGCTTAACGAGCACACCATACAACGACGAATCTGCATAGCGATCCCCTTTTCGGGATCGCTAATGCGGAGGCATACCGATCGTTCCAATGGGCAAAACTCGCATAGCGATGATCGGTAAGCGTTTCGCTTACCGATCTTCGCTTTGCGATGCCCGCGGATCAGCTGTTCGGTGGTTCTAAAATGGCCGCCGGACGCCCGAAATGGCCGCGCACAGCGTTTTCGCGCCCTCCCCTCGCTTACCAAGGGCGCGAAAATGGCTGCCGCTATGGAGGAAACTTCGCTGAACGGTAAGTTTAGGGCCCATTGGAACGCATTAAACGATGTTTAATGTGTTCCAATGGGTTTTTATGTTCCATTCAGCGATGTTTTCACATAGCGAGGGTTAATCCAGAATGGATTAACCCTTGCTATGCGAGGCACCACTGTACATATTTGTCTTTGTTCATTAGGCTCTGCAGAAGGTGCCTCTCAAAAACCCATAAGACCTCTAATTCCTTACAGGTCCCATGGACCTTTTCTCCACTTGCCTATTTTCTCTGTCTTCTCCAAAGGAGCAAAATGGCTTCCAGAGTCTTAATTAACCATCTGTAAGTACTTAAAACCCCACACCTGTCAAGGCTTTGATTTCCTGAATTCTGGCTGGGGAATTCCTGCTGAGTTCTTGAGGGTAAAGTCCCTCAGATTGTCTGAATGCAACACAACTTTTTTAATATCTCTGAGCTGGAACTGGATCCTAGAGTCTTCTGAGAGATGTTCAAGATGAAACATTTGATTCCTTCCATGTGCCCTACCATGATAGCTTCCTGGAGTTGTATCAAAACCTGAACCTTGAAATCTTTATGAGGTGATATAAAACTCTTTTATTAGGGCTGGTGGTTTGTCAAAAAGTTCTGAGGCACCTCTTTGTATCTTTCCTTACTTCTTGCCATTTGCAACTTAAATGCAGCAGCATAGGGATTGCAAAAACATCATATACTATCCGTAGCAACAGCTGCCTTTAAGAAGGGTGGATGTGAAGCGTCCATTTCAATAGTTAGTGAGTTTTGTTAGCATTTAGGTAAAGGTAAAGGTTCCCCTTGACATTTAGTCCAGTCGTGTCTGACTCTAGGGCGCGGTGCTCATCCTCATCTCCAAGTCGTAGAGCCAGCGTTTGTCCATAGACAGTTTTCCATGGTCATGTGGCCAACTCAACTAGACACGGAATGCCATTAACTTCCCACTGAGGTGGTCCCTATTTATCTACTCACATTTGCTTGCTTTCGAATTGCTAGGTTGGCAGGAACTGGGTCAAGCGACGGGAGCTCACTCCGTCGCATGGATTCAATCTTACGACAGCTGGTCTTCTGACCTTGCAGCACACAAAGGCTTCTGTGGTTTAACCCATTTAGCTAGGTGTGACAGCACCACTGTTGGCCACAATTGGACATTCTGAGCATGAAGAATATGATATGTGCCTTCATGGGCACATTGCCTTCCCTATGCAGCATATCTTGTGCTTATAGACTAGGATAAAGCTTGGATAAATTACTTCTTTGAACAGCACCCTTCAGAATCTTGGCAATTGTAGTCCAAATCATATGTTTTCAGAGTTCTGGAAAGACTAAGGAATGGGAGGCTCCTGCACAGATGGAGTATGGCCTCCTGGCTGGTGATGGCAATGTTTTGGGAAATGGGTCTCCTATCTGCTTTATCATAGTGACTTCAATGGGAAACAACTTTGTTGTGGAATAAGGATAGCTCTGTACAGAGCTCAATGCTGACAACAGACCCTTTGCACGTAATCCATGTACTTCACTGAAAGCTTGGCCTGTACAGTAGAATTCCTCTGAAATTACATAGTACATCCTCATTAACAACCAAAAAGTGAGTCTGTGACTCATGTTAGCGCAGTGCCTAATGGAGGTAGCTAATTATTAAGGCTACAGCAGCAGATGATGCACCTGGGGTGTGGAGATGATGTCTAACAATGCCAGTTTTCTAAAAGGATCCAGTGACGCACTTGCCAGGATCAGACATGCTTTAATCAGCTTCTTGATTGTTTGGTTAACATGCACGTACAGGGGCAGGACAATCCAGACAAAAGGAAGTTATTGGGGTTGCTTTTGACTCAAATATGTTTGGTTTTATCTAACCATCTTCGCTGAGACAGCTGCAGCTTCTGTAGTGGGAAAGGTTGTAAAGGAGAAAACAGTGTAGAACTAAGTTGAATGAAGTAATAAATGATGGCATTTTTTAAAAATATAGCTCTTCTATTGTTCCAGCAAAACTGAGGGAACTTCACTAGCAGGCTGTGAACCTTAAGTCTTCTAGATGTTGTGGACTTCAAAGAACTGAAGTCCCCATCCATACGGTCAATGGGAAGGCACGGTGAGAGTTGTAGGTGAAAATATCTGAACAGCCAAATATTTCCCACCACCAGTGTACAATAATGATCAAAGCAAGTTAATTATAACTTGGCAATCCTCTGTGACTAAGAAAACATAGAACTTTATGAGTTGTTGTTGTTTGAGTCCCTTTTAATAGCTCACCGTGGAAGCAACCCAATCCAGCACAATCCAGTGCAATCTTTATGTCGCTGCCTGATCGCACCTTGAGAGTGGTTATGTCTTATTCAAACTGTACTAAATAATAAAGGCTGGATGAAGCCAGTGTCTGAAGAAGTTCCATTATTCATCAGATAGATTTTTCCTATCCACGTATTCTGGATTATTTTCTGCTAATAACATGTCTAATGGCAATATGCTATTTAATCTTATAAAACTTTTAAACATTTTCCCTCTTACAATTGTATGACAACCACTTGTCTTATGAAACTTATGAAAAAGGAGTCAAGTTCTGGGATTTCCCCTTGCCTGGTATTTGTTTGTGTATGGTAGTGTGCAGAAAAGAGGATCCTATAGACCATTTTGACTGCTTACATCTTTGTTGTCAGCAATCAGACTGGCCTTTGCTTTGCTAGTTTTTCTTGATGGCAATGTGGGCACAATACTGCAAGCAACGTTCTCTCTAATTTTCCACCAGCACAGTGCAGGCTCCCCACCCTATGTGTGTGGGTTCTGGCTGCAAATGGAACCAAATGGGCAGCAACACTGACTGTAGGTGAGCAGCACTGCGCAGCTGCACACCCATGCAGTTTAGTACACTGATTTCAAAACAATGATTTACAAGAACACTGATTTTCAAGACAATATCGGACCAATCAGGAAACACTGATTTCAAGACAATTTTGGACCATTTCCTGGCATTTTGAATCATGGACACAGAAGCAATATTCCATATTCATAAACCTGAGGATTTGTAAAAAAGATTTAATACAAATTTGAGACTGTTAGAGTGAAGTTTGCATCTAAGAAAGACTTCAGCTGCGTAATAAGAAACTGTCAGCTTGTAATACACACATAATTGGCCAACACTAGGACACAAAGATTGTGTCACCAGAAGAACATAGACTGTATGTGTTCCACCCACAAATCTCCGTTCCCCCCAAGAGCAGTGTAAATGCAGCCCTTAGCTATGGAAGCATGGATAGCCCACTAGAATGCCATCTATAACTAATTGTTATAATTTAATTTTTGATGATTTTATACATGTCATACTGTTGTGTTTTTATCCATGTAAGCTGCCCCGAGTAGACATTGTCTAGAGGGGTGGGGTAAAAATCAATCAATCAATCAATCAATCAATCAATCAATCAATCAATCAATCAATCAATCAATCAATCAATCAATCAATCAATCAATCAAATAAATAAATAAATAAATAAATAAATAAATAAATAAATAAACATGAATATTTACGGTCACCGAAGCAGGACTATAAACTGAGGCAAACAGGTTCCTCCAGCACTACATAATACTGTTGGTTGGCTGCAATTGGCTCACCTAACACAGAGCCTGAATTTTATTTAAACATCTCTGATAGCGGACTTACCACATTTCTGGTTGCTTCTAACCCCCAGCCAAAATGGATGGTTGGGGACAAGGAATAATGAATGAATGGCAACTTTTCGTCTTAAAAGATTTGGAAAGACATTCAAGTCAACACTGCCAGGGTTGGAATCTAATATATGCCTTTGATGTTAATTTGCAGCCCCTACTTGGAAACCTAATTCTAACAAAGGAAATTGGAAAGCATATCTGACTATGATCTGGGGGGCTTATGTTTTTTCTGCACCATCCCCAGCTCTATAGTGCCCAACCTGATGAAGATCGGAAGGGGGTTGAAAGACAATGTTTGTGATTTTTAGTGGTCTAATAAAGGCATCATCTGCCCTTACCTTTGAATTGTATACGACAGTCTCTTGATTTGTCCTCTTTTCATCTTCTTGCCTCTCCTCCACAAGTCAGTTATTACCAGCCCTGCTTCCTGCTTTACTCTTATGGACAATGATATCTGGACCTAGAATCAAATGTATGAGAAAGCATCATGGTAATCTTAGCAACTTTCTCTTCAGGCAGGGTTTCCCTACCAGTTATTAGAGAGGGCTTTTAAAACAGATTGTTGTGTTCTGTTGTGTTAAATGTATTTTAATCTTGATTGTATTATAGTACTGCTTGTTTAATTCTTTTTAACTATTTGAATATTTATTGTTTTTAGCTTTTAAATATTTCCTTTTAATGATGTAAGCTGCTTTGAGTTCTTTTTAAGGAGAAAGGTGGGATAAAAATATTTTAAATAAATAAATAACCCACACCATCTGCATTCTGCTAAGTATACTTGGATTTTAGGAAACCGGCACACTTGAATTCCATGAATTGGCCGTCTTGTGATTCTTGCATAAGGAGACAAAAAGACCAAAGTCATACCTAGAATACAGAAGTTCTCTCACCAAGACTATACGGACTGCCCAACAGCCACAAAGACGCAATCCCACTCAGGCCCATTGTAAGTGCCATTGGCTACCGATATATGAATTAACAAAATACCTAGCCACTCTCCTACAGACCCACATTGGAGAAACCTCATCCTACATCAAAGATTCAGGACATTTCATAAACAAGATCAGCAGCCTAAAACTCAACCCCGGGGACAGACTGATCAGCTTTGATGTAGTATCCCTATTTACCAAGATACCGATAAAGGATACTCTAACACTCATCCAGCAGATCTTTCTAGAAGACATCACAGCCTTTTTTCAACACTGCCTCACGACCAGCTACTTTCAGCAGGATAATTATTTCTATTAACAGACAGATGGAGTGGCCATGGGGAGCCCCGTCAACCTGGTTATAGCAAACTTCTACATGGAACTTTTTGAAAACCAGGCCCTGGCTTTGGCAGTTTTGCACCCACAGTCTGGTTCTGATACGTGGATGACATCTTCACAATTTGGAACCATGGTGAAAAAAAACCCGAAGAATTTCTAAACCATCTCAATAGCACCCACCCAAATATACAATTCACAATAAAAAAGAAATAGAGGGCCACCTCCCTTTCTTAGATGTCATGGTCATACACAAACCTGATCTCCGACTGGAACACAAGGTCTACAGAAAACCCATTCACACAGACCAGTACCTACACAAAAGCTCCAACCACCAACCACAACAAAAAAGAGGCATAATCAAAACACTGGTAGTCTGTGCGAATTGGAACTCTGAAGCCCAATTTCTCAGTACTGAACTCAACCATCTGAGTTGGGCCCTACAGGCAAATGGCTATTCCAAGAATGAAATCATAAGGGCCATCAAATTGAGAAAACAACACAGAACTGAAGAGGAAAAACAGCCACCCACAAATAAAGTATTTCTGCCATACATCAAAGGGATCACGGACCTCAAGGGGAAATTTTTGAAAAAACACAACCTACAAACAGTATTCATGCCCACCACAAAAATACAACAAATGTTACAGTCAGCAAAGGACAAAAGGGACCCCCTCACCACTGCAGGAGTATGCCAGATACCTTGCAGTTGTGGCCAGAATTATTTGTAGAATCTTGAAGAGAACAATAAATGAAGGTAATGATGGTAAGCTTACATTTGCCCAAATGCAAAGGAAATGGCTCCAAATAAGCCATTTGTGTGTGTGTGTGTGTGTGTGTGTGTGTGTGTGTGTGTGTGTAGAAACATGAAGTATGGGAGAGCTTCACATCTCTTCACAGCTGTGATTTTATTCTAATCAAATGCAATTACCTTGTTGAAGAAACCAGATGTAACCTCATTAGATGTTAGTTTTCAAGGATGGCTAGGAGAGGAACACGGGCTAACAAGTAAGTGTTACTCAGGAGAGTTGCAAGTGGCTATGCATGAAGGTTGCAAGAATTATAGGTTTTTGAAATGTGTTTAACACATTAGAGATGAACAGTGTGTGCGTCAGTGCAGGCTGTTAACATGCCAAAGAGTGCATCATGAGCAGTAAAGACAGCACTGTAGGCTCATAGTTGTAAAAGGAAAGCATGAGTTATGTATATTATTATCCATGATCAAGTAAGCGGGTTTGTATGCATATGTACAGTTACATATCTGGATGTTCCCATTCATTTTTTGCACTACAGGTTCTCACTTTTAAAAAATAAAAACACCCCCCTCAAATCAAACTGTTTTAGAAAAAACAAACAACAAACAGTCCTTTGCTACCTCCCTCTTTCACCTTACTTTTCAGAAGTACTTGGCTTTACAAGTTGGAGTTGCACTATTTGTTAAGTATGCTAATGTGGTGTAAGCGGTTTGTATTGGGCATTCTGCTGACTAAGTACTAATGAAGCCTGTCTACAAACTGGGATTGAGCCCTGAGGTTGAAACGTTAAATATGGATAGGACTGGAAGAAGGGGAAATGTGAGATGGATTGTTTCCGTTGAAGGAAGCCACAGCCTTGAGTGTACAAGAGTTGAGCAGGGCTGTGATGGTAGGACTGTTTAAGGTAAAGGTAAAGGTTCCCCTTGACAATTTTTGTCCAGTCGTGTTTGACTCTAGGGAGCGGTGCTTATCCCCATTTCCAAGCCATAGAGCCAGTGTTTTGTCTGAAGACAATCTTTTGTGGTCACATGGCCAGTGCAACTTAGACATGGAACACTGTTACCTTCCCACCGAGGTGGTCCCTATTTATTTACTTGCATTTGCATGCTTTCAAATCGCTAGGTTGGCGGGAGCTGGGACAAGCGACAGGAGCTCACTCCGTCACGTGGATTTGATCTTACAGCTGAAGATTTACAGACCTTAGAGCACAGAGGCTTCTGTGGTTTAACCTGCAGCAGCACCACGTCCCTTAGGACTGTTTAGACGTTGCTTATTCATTGGGTGGCCCATAATTGCAAGAAAAGGAGATATTATTCCTTTGAGCAGGAATGTATCTGCTTACAAAAAGAAACAAATATGCCAGTGATCCAAAGGCTACAAATGAAACAATGATGGGTTAATAATTGGCTACTTCTTGCTAGTCTTGTAACAGAGAGTTACTGTAGTAGAGTGAATCATTAAGGCTGCAACCCCCTGCACAGGGCTGACAGTCATCCCTTCTGACAGCAGTGTCATTGCAATATTTATAGCAGTGTTTATTGATCTGCCATAGAAACTAAACTGAACTACTTTGATTTACCTGTTCTTTAATTTACCTTTTCTTTGATGAATGCCACATGTTGGAATCAGATACAAAGATAACTGAAAACTTTCCCAAGTAAAATGGAAATGTACCGAGATTAAAACATTAAATTTAAATATAATATCACATTTAGAATTTCCTATTTCTAGAGGCAAAAATGTTGAACCTGAGGCTGTTCTACTTTAGGCACATCGTGAGAAGGCAGGATTCTCTGGAAAAGACAATAATGCTGGGAAAAGTGGAAGGCAGCAGGAAATGAGGAGACCAAATACAAGATGGGCTGACTCCCTAAAGGAAGCCACAGGCTTCAGTTTGCAAGAGCTAAGCAGGGCAACTGAGGACAGAAAATTTTGGAGATTGCTCATTCATGGAGTCACAATAGGTTGGAGGCAACTCGAGGCACATAACAACAGCATTTAGCTTAGCTTTTTTCTATGGTCCACTGCAGTGTAAAAGCATGTTGTGTTGAAAAGTGGGCTACAGATATCCAAGTAAAATAAATGAAACAACTTCTTATAGATGCTCGTGCCCTCTTTTGGGGAATCCAAAAGTAGGCTACTATATTTCCAACTCTGTTGAAGAATACTCAGCTATGAAATATCCCTGCCCCCCCCACCCCACCCCACCCCCCAGAGGAGCTGAATTGCATCATGGAAAAGGGCGAGGATTTTTCTGTAATATTAGCACTCAGTTGCTCTTCCCACAATGTGCATCAGCTGCAGATGAAACCACAGCTCGGATTACATTTTTGATGAAGTGAGAGCTCCCTTGAACAGCTGATTATGTGTAAAAAGCATTGATAATAATATTAATAACACTTGGAATTTCTGAAGGTCCATATTTAGCAAACAATTCATGAAGGCTGCAAGAGTCAGCATTCATCGAGCACTCTTGTAACTGAATATCTCTCCCACCACCTGCACTCCTCTTTTACATCAAGCTTTTAAAAAACAGAAAGATTAATTTTGACCAAGTTCCAAGATAAAGTTCTTTGGATCTTCAGACATGGAGGAATACGCTGTAACAGATGGCCCAGTGTCAGATGCTACTGTTTGTCCTAAGCTATTTATTGAATGAACATCACAACAAATAATAAGCCCCAACTCAATGACTACAACACAACAAAATATGTTAGGAATTTGTCGTGGTAGAAGACAGGATACTATAAATACATACACCATCTAGCCAAAGTTTTAAGTTCAAATCTCTTTATGAATCCAGTGGGTTAACTATGTATCACCTGTTCTTTTGAATTTGAAACATTCAAGCCACATGCATTGCCAAATTACAATCTATTCACTTAGAACAGATGTTAAGCTAACCCATCAGCAATTTCCTGGGTGCCTTAAGAATGTTAGCTGGTCATTTGTTTTTAATATGTTGGTAGATTTTAGTTAGAAGATCATTTACAATTTCACATTTAAGATCATTAAGAACTCTACGGTGGATATCACTTGAACTGAAGTACTTAGAAGAAAGTCCAATAATTTCCTTCAGTACAGAATAATACAGTACAATAATTTGCATTCTGAGAACATCTTTAGAGAAGCACTTTGATACACATGACAGTACCATTTAGCTTCAGATGACCACATCATTGTCAAATGGAGAGGTCATCAACATATACCACAAAAACTTAAAACTGAAACTGTGCACTGCACAGAGCTATGGATTCTCCATTCTACTGTTTAGCATGGAATCATAGACTTCAACACAAGTTGCTATAAAAAGATGGAAGCATTTGCAGTGCTTCCTGAGAAAATGGAAGAATAAACAGCAAGATATCATAAAACATACAAAATGGAGAAAGTTTGCAGAAACATACTGTGATTACATAGATTGCTTTAACTGATTACCAATGGTAAAATAAAGTAAATCATGTCAAGAGACTTCTTATCTAACAAAAAGAAAAAAGAATGTGGTCCTTATACAAAATCCCAAAACAAAATTTAGTTTCTTATCTGACTAACAACAACATCTACTACTACTCCAGATTGTGCGGTCCTTGGACATAACTAAAGACAGAGTGATGTCTTTATTATACAATTGAAATATTATAAATACAAATAAGCTTTAAGCTGATGCAAGAATCTTCATCAGACTGTGTGTTATGATGGCAGTGGGAGGTGGCGGTCAGTGACTGGCAGGTCTTTATCTCAGAAGGCCATTCTAATCTATATCTGTGTGGAAACCTGCCACCTCTAAGCTGGCTCAGCAGCTCCTATTTTGGGATTTACTCTAAACAGAGGAACATGGCATGTACAACTTTGCCATGAGTTTTCAAACCTTCATGTTTCTTCTGCACTGCCTTGAGTTCTGTAGTGCCCAGCCTCAAGAAGACTGTCTTGGGAGTCAGCTTCTCATCTGGTCAGCCTCTGTATAAGGAAATATCAGGTGGACTGAAATTTGTCTGAGGTAGCAGAATATCTGACATCAGGTCTGCAGTCCTAGGCTTCTAAACAAAATTTGTGAAAGAAGGGAGGGAGGGAGGCCAATTAGTCCATAGATATGAAGCATCCAAAAAATAAGCTTGACAGACATGTCTAGACAATAAGTTGGAATAGAGCCTGACAACAACATGACAAGGAGATCAAAACATCATATTTTCTTGCTTGCTTGCTTGCTTGCTTGCTTGCTTTACAAATGTACACATGGATAGTGATGCTCCTTGATGACAAATTTAATTTAAATTGCCATAAATACTGATTATAATATTCTCTTGAGAAGTAGCACCTTTCAGAAATTGTGCCTTGTGCCAGATTGGTAGCTTGTAGCAATTTGTATTCTGTATGCTAAAAATTTCTGTCTCCCCACCCATTATTTCTTATCCTCTATTAATGTCTGTATAATAAACCAAGAGTAAAAATCATTAGATCATCACATAGGATATTAATGTGGACTCTGTTGATGGTGTTAGGTGCCAACAAGCTTTTTCTGGGTCATGGTGTTCAAGTACAGTACTGTTTTCAAGGTATGTGAGATGTTTAAAGACTGGTTTCTCATTTTCCACCCTGTAAGTTTGCACAGCCAAAGGAGGAATTGAACTAAAGTCTCCTGAGTCAGAGTCCAGCAGTATGTCCACTACACCAGTGGTTCTTAACCTGTGTGATACTTCATTTTCCAGGGGTGCGATGGAAGTAAAAGGGGCAACGCGGGGGCGAAGGAACAGAAGGGGGTGATAGGGGGTGATGGAGCTGCTGTGCTGCTGCTGCCATTGAAGAAGTTATCATCGCCCCCCCTTCCCACACGGTCAGATCCAGAGCAGCTGGTGCTGGCAGCAGATGCGGTGCCGCCATTGAGGAAGTTATCATTGACCCCCTCCCCGCACCGCCGCCATGGGGAGGGGGGGCGATGATAACATCCTCAATGGCTCAAGGGGGCGTTTCTTTCAAAAAGGTTAAGAACCACTGCACTACACTGTTGCGGCTCTGTAACGTCTGTCTTAATGTCTGTATATCATATTGTAGGTAAAAGGCACTAAAGATGTGTCGGATGTCAGTATAGACTCTGCCTCCCCAAAATTCTCCAACATCCTAGAGGCCGATGAAAATGCCTGTGTGGCCTAAAGTGATGCATTCCAAATCATCAGCGTCTGTCTTTAAGGTGAGCCAACATCTTGAGAGGGTTGCAGAAAAGAACAGATCAACAGGAAACACAAAACAAAAGAAAAGCAAAAACAACAACAACAACAACAACAACAACAACATCAACAACAACAACAACAAAACACAAGTCTACTTCTTCACACGTAAGAATGAGAATACAGAGGTCTTTGGCTCTAGATGGTCCAATGTGAAAGGGATGGTTTCTATGTAATCCCCTCAGAACAATGTGGCAGGACTGAAACCAATCAATTTATCCTTTGTTCAATTTCCTCTTTCCCTTGTAAATTTTCCAGAAGTGAATATTTGAGCAGAACTGATTCCTGTGTATGTAGTTAACCAAACTGCACAGGGTTTTATGCAATACATCTGCCACAAGCACTCCAATGCATAGCTTTGATAATGTTTTTTTCCTGTTTTTTTGGCTAAAGACGGCTCGTACTCTTTGCACAGTGCTATGAATACAGAGAAGAAGATCTGTGATAAATGCTAGGTATAAATTATTGCTCTGATTACTGGATTTCTTGTGCCAAATGCAGGGAAAAAAGCATTTGTGCCTGTGTGTTTAGTCGTTTAGTCGTGTCCGACTCTTCGTGACCCCATGGACCAGAGCACGCCAGGCCCTCCTGTCCTCCACTGCCTCCCGGAGTTGTGTCAGGTTCATGTTGGTTGCTTCGCAGACACTGTCCAGCCATCTCATCCTCGGTCGTCCCCTTCTCCTCTTGCCATCACACCTTCCTAACATCAAGGTTTTTTCCAAGGACTCTTTTCTTCTCATGAGATGGCCAAAGTACTGGAGCCTCAGCTTCAGGATCTGTCCTTCAAGTGAGCATTCAGGGTTGATTTCCTTTAGAACTGATAGGTTTGACCTCCTTGCAGTCCAGGGGATTCTCAAGAGCCTCCTCCAGCACCACAATTCAAAGGCATCAATTCTTCGGCGGTCTGCTTTCTTTATGGTCCAGCTCTCATTTCCATACATCACGACAGGAAAAACCATAGCTTTGACTATTCGGACTTTTGTTGGCAAGGTGATGTCTCTGCTTTTCAAGATGCTGTCAAGATTTGTCATCACTTTCCTCCCAAGAAGAAGGCGTCTTTTAATTTCAGGGCTGCTGTCTCCATCTGCAGTGATCATGGAGCCCAGGAAGATAAAATTTGACACTGCCTCCATATCTTCCCCTTCTATTTCCCAGGAGGTGATGGGACCAGTGGCCATGATCTTAGTTTTTTTGATGTTGAGTTTCAGACCGTTTTTTGCACTCTCCTCTTTCACTCTCATTACAAGGTTCTTTAATTCCTCCTCACTTTCTGCCATCAGAGTGGTATCATCTGCATATCGGAGGTTGTTGATATTTCTTCCGGCAATCTTAATTCCGGCTTGGGTTTCTTCCAGTCCAGCCTTCCGCATGATGTATTCTGCATATAAGTTAAATAAGCTGGGGGACAATATACAGCCTTGCCGTACTCCTTTCCCAATTTTGAACCACTCAGTTGTTCCATGACCAGTTCTAACTGTTGCTTCCTGTCCCACATATAGGTTTCTCAGGAGACAGATAAAGTGGTCAGGCACTCCCATTTCTTTAAGAACTTGCCATAGTTTGCTGTGGTCCACACAGTCAAAGGCTTTCGCATAGTCAATGAAGCAGAAGTAGATATTTTTCTGGAACTCTCTGGCTTTCTCCATAATCCAGCGCAAGTTAGCAATTTGGTCTCGAGTTCCTCTGCCTCTTCGGAATCCAGCTTGTACTTCTGGGAGTTCTCGGTCCACATACTGCTGAAGCCTACCTTGCAGGATTTTGAGCATAACCTTGCTAGCGTGCGAAATGAGTGCAATTGTACGGTAGTTGGAGCATTCTTTGGCACTGCCTTTCTTTGGGATTGGGATGTAGACTGATCTTTTCCAATCCTCTGGCCACTGTTGAGTTTTCCAAACTTGCTGGACTATTGAATGTAGCACCTTAACAGCATCATCTTTCAAGATTTTAAATAGTTCAACTGGAATGCCATCACCTCCACTGGCCTTGTTGTTAGCCAGGCTTTCTAAGGCCCACTTGACTTCGCTCTCCAGGATGTCTGGCTCAAGGTCAGCAACTACATTGTCTGGGTTGTCCGGGATATCCAAATCTTTCTGATATAATTCCTCTGTGTATTCTTGCCACCTCTTCTTGACGTCTTCTGCTTCTGTTAGGTCCCTCCCATTTTTGTCTTTTATCATGTTCATCTTTGCGCAAAATGTTCCTCTAATATGTCCAATTTTCCTGAACAGATCTCTGGTCTTTCCTTTTCTGTTATCTTCCTCTATTTCTTTGCATTGTTCATTTAAGAAGGCCCTCTTGTCTCTCCTTGCTATTCTTTGGAAGTCTGAATTCAAGTTTCTGTAACTTTCCCTATCTCCCTTGCATTTTGCTTCCCTTCTCCTCTCTGCTATTTCTAAGGCCTCGTTGGACAGCCACTTTGCTTTCTTGCATTTCCTTTTCTTTGGGATGGTTTTCGTTGCTGCCTCCTGGACAATGTTACGAGCCTCTATCCAAAGTTCTTCAGGCACTCTGTCCACCAAATCTAGTTCCTTAAATCTGTTCTTTACTTCCACTGTGTATTCATAAGGGATTTGGTTTAGATTATACCTGAGTGGCCCAGTGGTTTTTCCTAACCTCTTCAGTCTAAGCTTGAATTTTGCTATGAGAAGCTGATGATCAGAACCGCAGTCAGCTCCAGGTCTTGTTTTTGCTGACTGTATAGAGCTTCTCCATCTTTGGCTGCAGAGAATATAATCAATCTGATTTCGATATTGCCCATCCGGTGATTTCCATGTATAGAGTCGCCTCTTGTGTTGTTGGAAAAGAGTGTTTGTGATGACCAGCTTATTCTCTTGACAAAACTCTATTAGCCTTTGTCCTGCTTCGTTCTGAACTCCAAGGCCAAACTTCCCTGTTGTTCCTTTTATCTCTTGGCTCCCTACTTTAGCATTCCAGTCCCCTAGAATGAGAAGAACATCTTTCTTTGGTGTCAGTTCTAGAAGGTGTTGTAAATCTTCATAGAATTGTTCAATTTCAGTCTCCTCAGCAATGCTGGTTGGTGCATAAACTTGGATTATTGTGATGTTGAATGGTCTGCCTTGGATTCGTATTGACATCATTCTATCATTTTTGAGATTGTATCCCATTACAGCTTTTCCCACTCTTTTGTTGACTATGAGGGCTACTCCATTCCTTCTACGGGATTCTTGCCCACAATAGTAGATATGATAATCATCTGAGCTGAATTCGCCCATTCCTGTCCATTTTAGTTCACTGATGCCCAGGATGTCGATGTTTATTCTTGCCATCTCGTTTAACCACCTCCAGCTTCCCAAGGTTCATAGATCTTACATTCCAGGTTCCTATGCAGTATTTTTCTTTGCAGCATTGGATTTTCCTTTCACTTCCAGGCACGTCCACAGCTGAGCGTCCTTTCGGCTTTGGCCCAACCACTTCATTAGCTCTGGAGCTACTTGTACTTGTCCTCCGCTCTTCCTCAGTAGCATGTTGGACGCCTTCCGATCTGAGGGGCCCATCTTCCAGCGTCATATCTTTTAGCCTTTTGTTTCTGATCATGGGGCGTTCTTGGCAAAGATACTGGAGTGGCTTGCCATTTCCTACTCCAGGTGGATTGCGTTTAGTCGGAACTCTCCACTATGTCCTGTCCGTCTTGGGTGTCCCTGCATGGCATAGCCCATAGTTTCTCTGAGTTACTCAAGCCCCTTCGCCACGACAAGGCAGCAATCCATGAATCCTGCTCAAGAATTAAGAGGGACTTTGAAGCAGCAGAAACATGTCCTATGAGCTGGCTTCAGCTTTGTGCTCTCTTATCTCTTTCATCTGGGAGTTAGGGAGTCCACATGAGGAAACTAAGCCTCATATTACCTAGTCCTGATTACCATTAACTATGTGGATCCCCTTCCCCCTGTATTAAAATATGAATAAAATGTATTTTAAACTGATCTGGATTATGCACTGATGGTCTGTAATTGTGTCAAAAAGTGCCATACTGTACTAAAAAATTTCTGGGATGCTGCATTTGGACTCTGAAGTCTTCTTTTCCTCTGTACAATGGGATTACACCTCCTTGCAGGAGAAGTCCTGTTTATCATGTCATGTCATGTATGTATACTGTATATGTATCTTCTTATGTGTCTGTCTAGGGCTGCGGCTACACTGGCAAACTGAATCACGGTGATTTGGTTTGATCCACAGCCTATTTTATGCTGCTGTTAGATTATGTGATCACATGATGACTACAAATTATTTTAGTGCCAGTGTCCACACTGGCCCCTCAATTTGATGCAGTTTGATCTTTGTCAGAACCCACAGACCTTCCCTCCCTTTGTTCCCTCCCTCTGCCGATCCCTGGCTCTCTTTTTAAGGTTCATTGTAAAGCCATTTAGACTCAGGATAGCTTAACTTCAGGTGAATTTATCCTCACGACTGTTCCCAGTTATACCCTGCAGCTATTCAGCCATATTTCATGGAAAAAATGGATCGTGTTTCATGAACACTTTTAACTGGGAGGAGTTATAATTGCCAGATGTAAAAACTCTTTCTGGAAGCAAAGCAGTGTGCATGGGAAGACATGTAACATGAACCCATGAATTTGCCTGCTACAAGAAGAATCATGTTGCTTATGCTGTTGATTATATATAATTTGGATTTAAAGAGTATTACAGACAGAGGGAAGGATCTGAAATCTTAACTCAGAAAGAAATTACTCATTTGCTATTCATTTTCACAGCATGCTTCAATCACCAAGAGCTTTCTATTTTTTAAGTGCTCGTTCTGAATGGAAAATTATTTTAATTGGATTGCTGCCCTACGTCTTCCTTCTCATTATTCCATCATGGTTACTGAGAAACAAATAAGAAGCATGAGGTAAAAAAAGGAATGATTCCCAGTGCAGTTTAAAGTTTTAAGCCACCTCATGAGCTCAAACCCATTGAATCAAGTCGGGACTGGCCCAAGACAGTTTACTGCCTGAGGCAACTCCAACCATACCATGCTGGATTGGCAACTGAATTTTACCTCAGCACAGGAAATGGAGTGGGGATGTCCACCACCCTTGACAGCAGCACACCAGCTAACTGGGGTGAAGGATAGGCTTACAAGGTACACACAATTCTGTCCTTCAAGAAAGGGAGCAAGACTGGAGTTCAGGAGGAACAGGCAAGGGGCTACCACTGCTGCCCACTCACATTTTCTGAGGTGATTGCCTTATGTTGCCTAATAGAGAAAAAAAAATCTTTTATCACATTTATTACTTGCTTTTATACACATATATAATATTTGCTGATGAAAGATGCTCTTAAAAATGCTCCCGAGAGGCCAAGCAGAGGTTGGGGGTGGGGTGGGAGGAAGAAAGATTAATAAATAGAAACCTGGTATTTAGGAAAATCACTGATTTAGCCTCTTCATCACTGGGTTCTCATATCTTGAAAGCTAAACTTCAAAAATGTATTCCAAAATCCATTAGACTGAGACACAGATTTTCCAAAAGAAAGAGAGAAACTTAACATCATGCCAACGCTGGCCTCACAGAAGAAATAATTGCGTTCCAAGGGTTCAGGTCCCAGTGCTACAGATTTATTGCATGGTTATTATTTTCATTATGACAAAGGTACAAGGGTTTGTCTAGGAAGCTTGTGTCATGGTTAGTAGTCACGTGAAAGGTGCTTTGATTTGAAGAACTTTTCATGTGTGGTCATAAAACATCCACCTGAACTCCCCATGCCCCCTTGTTCTTTCCAAGAGGGGGAAAAATCCTCCAGGTAATCTATCCCATATTGTATGAGACTTCTGTTAGGGACACAAGAAAATAAGCTTAATGGAAAGAGATGGAGGACAATAAATTTAACCTGGACTGTCAAGCAAGTTGATTTACGGTGCAGTGGCACAATGATAATGAAGCCTGGGGAGCATCAACCATACAGTTTTACAACGAACCCACTGAGATGTCTTGCTTGTTGCTTGTATTGCAGTTTCAGGGATGTTTTTGTCACGGACATGACGGCTGTCCTAGCTGATCGTGCAGAAAAAAAAAGTTTGGGAAAAGGAATCATGGCTTTCTTTGTTGCCAGACAACTGATTTTTATCTGGCTGAGAACTTACATTGACATCTAGGTGGTGGTCCTCCTGTTCGTACTAGTGTTAATTACACAGAAAGGATGAAAGAAAGCATTTCATTGAATCAAGGGCAGAGGAAAACAAAATAGGAGGACATTCAAATAATGAGAAATGGGTATGTTGAAGATACCTGAGAGGCAGGCTCTCAACCTCCAGGGTAGAGATATGGAAACTTTTTTGTCAGGAAAAAGCTTTGCAATGCTACTTTTTGGACTATAATGCCTAGAATTCCTCAGGCAGCACATGGTTTGGAAGGCCTCATTCCTCAGAGATTATCTGTCAGTCAGTCAGTCAGTCAGTCAGTCAGTCAGAGCCTTTATTGGTATACAAAAAAACCCCCACATGCACAGGTTAACAATCACATTTAATTAACTGAATCTACAAATCTCTTATTTCTCAGTGTGCAGCTCCTCACTATCTGGTTCGAAAAGGCCATGATGTTCTCTCCTGTTGTCAGAATATACCTCTGTGACAGAATATACCCTCTTCTTTAAAACAATATTTTTTTGGGGGGGAGATTCATATAGAATGGACACTACAAAATCATGTGAGAGAGTGACTTCACTCCACCCAGCTTGCAGGAGCAGCACCTTGCTGTATGAAATCCCATTGAATCTCCTATACAGCACTGCCAATAGAATGGCGTAACATCTAGCAAAGTTAAAGGCCATGATTTCCTGGGACATTTTAGCAGGTAAAGATATCATGCTGGTGGACCAACTTTAATGGGAATCTGCAGGCTCATTGGCAATCAGGTTATATTTGCAGTTCCTGTGTTTGTATGTCCAATAGCTTACATTTTATCATTTGATGGGGTTCCAATTAGGACATCAAATTCAAGGAGTCTATTGCAATGATTATTGATCTAATTTTCTTAACCAAATTGGGTGATTCTATGAGGGCAGTCATATCCTCTCGTCATTGTCGTTTAGTTGTTAAGTCGTGTCTGACTCTTCGTGACCCCATGAACCAGAGCACGTCAGGCCCTCCTATCTTCCACTGCTTCCCATAGTGGTGTCAATTTCATGTTGGTTGCTTCAATGACACTGTCCATCCATCTCATCCTTTGTCGTCCCCTTATCCTCTTGCCTTCACACTTTCCTAACATCAAGGTCTTTTCCAAGGATTCTTCTCTTCTCATGAGATGGCCAAAGTATTGGAGCCTCAGCTTCATGTCCTCTAGAAGTTATCAAAGCAGACTGTCCGAACTATAGTAGACTCTTAGCCAAAATGTTATTGTTCTCAAGCATGCCCTCATCTCTATCAAGGGTTGACCTGCTTCTAGACACAGAGTGGTATAACAGACACATCTTGGCATCCCTATGATTTTCTGTAAGAATGAGGTTTGAATTTGTTCCCACTGAGCAGTCCATAGCACTCATTCAAATGGGGATGCTGTATAACACTTAGCATTAAACACTTCAAGAGTCGCTGGGACATAAGATTTGCCTCTGTTAAAATGGAAATGGGCAATGGCTGTTTTCGTTCTAGCAGAATTCAATATTGCTTTATGATGCCAAAGCCAGATGTGTTCGTAGTAAAACTGTATACCTAAATATTGAAATTGTTTAACATGTTCAATATTATTTCCCTTAAAGTTCCAACTGGATAATTTCCATGTTTTTGGCAAAATATGTAATTTTGGATTTGCTATAATTCAGTCCTTGGCATGTCTGAGAGAAGATTACAGCATGGTTTATTTTATTTTTATTTATTCATATTTTTTCTTTTTTATATCTCATTTTTAAATTGTTTAAACTGGTTATTGTTTAATTTAAAATTACATGTCTATTTTATCCTATGGTTTAATTTAATTTTTCTTAATTGAATACAATATTGTTGTAATTTTTGTTTTATTAATTTGTAATTTCTCTTTTTTCTTCCTTTCTCTTGTTTGACATGGAGTGGATGGCCTGTCCCCCCAGCGGGGGTCCTTTGAATATCAGAATGATTATGGTTAAAGGGATATATGGTGTTGGCACAGTTCCTACTCATTGCAGAAGAACGGTGAACAGATGTTTGAAGGCTGTTCACTGTTCTGGCACTGTGACCAACTGTCAGACTCAGGGTAGTCAGACCAGCCATCCCTCCACTCTAAATCTAGTGCTGCTTAACGCCAGGTCTGTATCCAATAAATCCCAGATTATTCAAGACCTTATCCTGGAGGAGGATGCGGACCTGGCATGCATAACTGAGACTTGGATGGGCGGGGAAGGGGGTGTGCCCCTGACCCTTGCCTGCCCTCCAGGTTATGCAGTCCAGCACCAGGGTAGACTGGAGGGGTGGGGGGAATAGCCATTGTATATAAAAACACTCTAGATGTTGTTAGGCACTCCATGGTGGTGACACCAGGTCTTGAGGCCCTTCACGTGTTGATTGGGGCCAGGGATGGTATTGGGATCTTGCTGGGTTACCGTGCTTCCCGCGACCCAAGCATTTTCTTACCAGGGCTGGCGGACTTCATCTCTGCGGCACTGTTGGAATCCCCAAGGCTTTTGGTCTTGGGTGATTTCAACATCCATGTGGAGGCAGAGGTTTCCGGTCCAGCTCTTGAGTTCTTGGAAACCATGGCTTCCTTGGAGATGTCCCAACATGTCAACGGCCCCACCCACATGGGTGGCCACACCTTAGACCTGGTGTTCTCCCCCAAGCAGAAAGAGTGTGGTCTGATGATGACTGACCTTGTGTCAGTCCCTTTGTCATGGTCGGCTCATCGCCTAATTAAATGTAACCTCTCAGTGGCTCATGATAATATCACATTTTACTGTCAGACAGGATGAGATACCAACAAGATTTCCTGCCTTATATGCCCAAACTACTTGGCTGGTTTTGGTTACAATGAACCTGAACTTTGGGTAGGGATGTGTGGTCACTATTTACTGTTTATCTCAGACAGGAAAAGTCTTTTGGGTTAGTTCTGTCAAGCCTACAGTGTTTCCAACAATGTGAAAAGATGCACAGCTGCAACTCTTTCCACATGTATTTGACACAAGATGCTCTAAAAAGAGACTCATTTCTAAGCAAACATGTAGAGAATTGGGCTGCCTGAGTGTTCCTTCCAGACCAGGTCTGTTTCAGTTTCATAGCAGAGGAAAGCAGAAATTTCAGCCATCCAGGGAGGTGATTTGTCAACTAGACATTTTTTCTTTAGAGAGCTTTACTCCACCGCTACAAATCTTTCACAGCCGAGTGAATTTATACCTCTTCAATTAGCAATCAAGCTTCTTCATATGCATGAGTTCTGGGGATCTATACTTAACCAAGTCAATTGGTTCTTGTGGTGTAATGATACAAATAAAATAGTGGCAGCAGGGGAAAAGTAGCTCTATAATTTGATTTGGAAAAGTCATGTGACTAAGCACAAGTGAGTTAAAATTGCAAAGCTCACCATAAGAGCCTTGTGCACTTCATTTGCCTGCCTTCTCAATATAAGTCTCTGTTTATCAATAAAGATATGCAGGATTTGATGCCCTTATAGGGTTAATAGGCCAGCAGGTGAGTAGAATAACAATGGATACATTCTTTCCAAATACTGTAATAGTTTTGAAAAATTTTATCAATAACTTACAATGATATTGGCACAATTAAGCAATTCCCACCTCTAGGGCAAGTTACACATAACTGTTATTTTCATGGACTAGCAGCGAGATCTAGAAAGTTTCTTTAAGCATTTTCCAGTAGTCTGATTGCTTTCAGAACTAGATAAAATTAAAGCAACAATAACCAGGGTTCCAATGTTATCACAGGGGCTGGAAATTGAAGTTAATCCTAAAATTAGAGAATAATGGTAACGAATTTTTGAAGGAATATTAATATGTCTAAAACCAATGCTTTTCAATTTGATACTTTCATTGCATACCATAAGTAAATGAAAAGGTGAGCAAAATAGAACAGAAGATGGGGTGTGCCGAGATTTTAGGAAAACCCTGAAAAAGGGTCGCTGTAAGTCAGAATTGACTTGACGGACTCATCATCACCATTGTCATCATCATCATCATCGTTGTCATCATCATATATGGACTGTAGTCCATGACTGTTTCTTCCATAATAAAACTTTCCAATGCCACAAGGATCTTTGTTCTACAGTATTTATATTAGGAATGGGAGGAGAGGGAGAGATTGCTCATGCATACTCTTCCTCTGCTGTCACAGTTTCCTTTGTTCAGCCCCCACTTTGCATTCCCAGTCAGGTTTTAGAAATAAGAGAGAAAAATGTTTCTGGGAATATAATCAGAAAAGATGTGACATGCAGTTTTGTACTGGGGGAGGCGGCAATCCACTATTGCATGGACAGAAAATAAAAATCTCTCTGTAAGCAGAATGGGGGGGAGGAAAAATGTCCTTTTCTCTTGCAGCATCTGGTGCACCATTAAAACGTATTGTGGAGAGTCAGGGGGCATTCAAGGCTAGAGATTCTTCACTAGGGGTTCATGGGTCTCTAGGGGGTGCAAAGTATGGGTTTCAGGGGTCTGTGAACTGTGCACCGAAGAGAAATCTTCTTTGAATGCCTGCCTTTTAGACCATGATCCCACTGACAATAAACACTGCTCTTGTATCGGGTTCTGCTTTTTTAAAAAAAGACTCAAATTTAGGTGTAAACATGAGGTACACAGTACACATGGAACACTGTGCCGGGGAGCAGGTTTTTCTGTTCTTCTGCCAGAGGTGCATTTATTCTGAGGATAAGGAACTGATATGTGGAATATATCAGAAATATGTGAATGCCCCTGATAGAAGCAAAAAACCTCACTTGCTCTCACTCATGTGCCCCCTTGCTTGATCACCCCTCATCTGTTTGATACCCCCCCACCAGCCCAATTGCCTTCCTTCCCCCTCACCAACCCCCTGACCCCTCAATTGCCCACCAGCAGCAGCCTGATCGCTCCCTTGCTAATCCAGACACATTGGCCCTATTTGGGCATCCGGGAATTCAGTTACACCAACTGGACAAGGAGGGAAGCATGCTGGCCCCAACCCCTCTGTCATCACTCCCCTTGTGTAAAACATGGCAATGTGAACGAAGGGACATGAAGGCTTTTCCCACAGCTTGGAACACTGGTTTTTATGATTGGGTGGAGACTTCTCAGATACAGACAAGGTTCTCCTCCTCATTTCTGTTGCTCTGAAGCATGCTCCCATCCTCACATTTTATTTTATTGTATTCCACACATCTGCAACAAGTTGTATCACACAGGCACAAACACACACAAAGACACAGCGATAGATACAGACGCACACTAGTTGTTGGCTTAGGGTCTGCATCTCTGTATCTAGAGTCCTGTGCCTTCCTTTCTGTCTTGTAAACTTGGCGAGCAGTTTATCAGAACTGGAAGTTAGCTTATGCAAACATATTCATGCCAATATAAAAAGGGTGGAATAATTAATCTTTCCTGAAAACTGCGCTGGGTTTAAGTACTTGATTGAGCTAATATTTGGATAATGGACAGTTGCCAACATTTTTAAATCAGTCTAACTGAGAATGAATAAAGTTAGAAATATGTAACAGGATTTGGGTGGCATTCTTACGAGAACAGGAGAGTACGATTGGCAGTAACTGTCAGAATTCCCAGACGTTTGTATTCCTTCCCAGACTTTTAATTTATTTCTTCCGCTGCTTTGATGTGAGGGTGGCATTTAGTGCTACGGTGCTTCTCAAGCAGCTTAATGTTAATACACCAGATAAAGAGGAACTTGCTCCTGAGTCAACAGACTTAGGATTCCACCACAACTTTTCCTGTCTAACATAAACAACAATTCTGAAAAAAAAGCTGTTTTGCAACCAACAAAACTCCACTAAATTGCAGCTATGGATGGGCAGCATCTCATCTTGAGCACCCCTGGTGTGATGCTTGCAGCTGCAAAGGAACCTTTATAAAAGTAATATGATATGCAAGAGAAAGAAATAACTTTATTAGTTTTATTGATATCATACTTTGCTCTCAATAAAAGGACTCAAGGTGGCTGACAGAATACTGAACAGAGAAGTGCTGGTAAAAATACAATAAATTACAGTATTAAAAAAAATCACACATAATGACCGGAATCTTATTGGTATTTGCATAAAGTTTATGCAACTTGCTGCAGCTTTTTGTGGTCAATTGATGATGTGGTCAGACATGTCTCCATCATGTGCCTGATCACATGCCTGACTGCACAAACAAATTGTGCCCAGCTTCTTGTCAGCTCATGGCAATTAGTTCTAGTATGTTACACAAACACAAGCAGAATTCTTAATCATATTAAGACTAGGGAATAAAAAACAATTTGAAACAATTTAAGGGCACTCCTATATGTATTCATTCAGCAACAGCTTTCCCATGTGTTCAATAGGAATCACATTCAAATATTCTTAAGAATGAAACTCAAATTCTTTTTTAAAAAAATCACCAGTGTAATGGGGTGGGGATGTTGAATGTCATAAAATAGGGAGCTATGTCTCTATTTTCACCAGTTGTATTCTCACCATGCAGCTGGGGGATAAAAAGGACAGTTAACTTTAGAAGATGAGTCCTCCCGATCAGTTCTGTGTTCTGCTGGGATGTTATGTCATCAGTGACACCCCACAATCCTGAAATAAAATGAAACAAGTACTTCCTGGGAGATTCCTCAGTTCAGTACACAGCGCCTGTGACACTACTACAGCTGCTCCAGTTTGACACCCAAAGGGTGGACTATGTTGACCTTCAATATAGATGCAACTGAGATCCAAAGGTATAACATGTGAAAGATCAAACAAAACATCAAATAGGATGAAACACATTGCCGGGAGGAAGGGAAGGGAGCACAAACCTGCCAGAGACACTGGAATCTGCTCACAGAGGGAGTTGGCACTTTAGCAAAGCTAATGAGTTTTGCCAGACCTAGGAAAACCAGTCAAATGACAATTTGTGTCAACAACAGGAAAAGTTTCAATTTTTGGACTGTAGCTTCCAGAATCCCATAGCCAGAAGTCGCCATTTGTTGAGGAATTCTGTGAGTTGATCAAAAAGAAACTTTTTCTGTATCTGGCTGTTAGGATGAAAGGAGCAGTATGCCAGAGGGATCAAGAGGATTCTACTCTTATTTAGCCTGAATGGGCACAATATAGCTACAGAATTCTGAAGAGACACACAAAAATTGATTTAATTGAAGTATGGTGTCAAAGAAAAGCTTTATGGGTACCATGGGCCAGCAGAAAGATGAATAAATGGAGTCTAAGCTTGAACACTCCCCAGAAGCTAAGATGGCTAAACTGAAGTGAACCTACCCACACCAGAAAAATAGAAGTCCCTTGACAGGGGCCAGAAAGTTGTGGGTAGACATGCAATGGCTGTGGGCAAAGATGTCATCTGATCACCGTCTGTAAGCGTGTGCCAGCCCATCGCTGCAGCACTCCAGACAGTGGACTAAACAACCCATGTATATTCATTGTTTTTTGCTTAAAATATTAATTTTTAATGATGCAAGACACCTTGGGCCCTTTTTAAGGAGAAAGGTGTGGCAAAAATCAATCCATCAGCCTCTTGATTTGACTGATTCAGCTTTGATCGATTTAGAAGTTTAGAGGCTTTTATAAAACAAAAAAAATCTTTTTTTAAAAAAATTTCTCACACACATACCCCATGTCCATATAGATGCACTCCTAGAGGGGAAAAAACAACTTGGAGTGGATGCTTGAGGGGGAAATGGAGAAAAGTTCAGAAGAGGCCATCTTCTGCTTTGTGCAGGCATCTCTATGCCTCAACGGTTGTGGAAAAAAGAAAAAGAAACATACACACTGTGTTTGTCGTAACTAGAAACAGGTGCTGCATAATTCCTATCTGTTTATTTTTTGCGTTTATATCGGCAAGTGGCTAGCAGCTGATTTGACAAAGACAGACAGCTCAAAAACACTCCTTCGTTAATCAATGCTCTCTGTTCACACAGCTTTAGTGCTGCAGTTTATCAGCTCTGCAGGCATGATTAATCCTGTCCCAGTGAACTTCATAGAGAGCTAATCCCACACTTTGGCTCTGAAAGGTGAGATGGTGTGCCCTAACATTAAGAGAGAGCTGAAACACTGTCGCTTTAGAGCACTGCCTGTGATCAGAAATCTGACAAATTGGACATGAATCTGTGAAAGCTTCGGGTAAAATAAATAACGTCGAATAAAACCTGCCAATTTTTCAGGTGCCAGAAGACTCATTGTTTTTGTTGCAACAGAATTTAGCACAAAACAGTTGAAGGTAATGAAAAAGCAGAAAGCAATATATACATATTCTGCATTTATTTAGCGGACAACCTCACATTGAATGGAAATTGGGATGCATTGCCACTATTATATGTTCAAGACAAGTTGAACAAATGCTCAGTGTGGACAAACTTTATAACCAGCTCCAAGGCTGTTAGGACTTTAAATACCTAGAATCAAACCTGCTCGTAAATGATGAGCAGCACAGGCCTTTCAATACAGATGTAATAGAGTTAAGGTTGGCAGGTATCTCAAGGCACTGGCTAGAGTCCCAGGGAATTTTTATCTTCCTCTGGGCCTTCAGGCAGAAAGACAAATTGTAGAGTGAAAAGTGCTAGAGAAGGAAAGTTAAGGTTTTTTTTTTTTTTTACTATGGGGTTTTAAAGCCTGAGCATCTATTTCCATTCATCTCTAGGTGCTGCCAAAGTTTATTGGCTCTTTGTATGTGCCTTGTGCTTGTACAGTGCTGGTGCACCACGCAGGTAGGTGCAAGGGAATAACAGAACGAGGGTCAATGCTGGTGGGTGGGTGCACTTGGGACCACTCTGCATTTGGAGCAAGGCAGAGTTGGAGCAGCATGACTCATGAGCCTTCTTGGTGAAGAACCCTAGGAGCAATAAAATAGGATTCGTGGGGGAGGGGACAACAACTTCCCAATGGCTTGATGGTCAGCCTTGTGTAAGCCACAGCAGGCACTTCTCACCTGGTTAACCAGGTGTTACAGAGATGCATATTTTACAGGTTGATTTTCCAAAAAAGGGGGCGAATCTGGCCAGGCAACCTCATGCACTGGCGGCTGCATCTTGTGAGAGCACAATGGGTCCCAGGGCCACTTGCACAGCCCTTCCATATTGGGCAGCTGGTTTTGCAAGCCTGAAATTGCTCTGGAGAATGGTGGGCAATTTAAATGAACTACAGGCTTCTTTTAAAGCAGTCTTGCCCTTGACAAGTAAACTTGCAATGTGAGGCAGCCTGCAAGAAGAAGACATTTTCCCCATTGGCTCTCTCACACATGGAACTGTTTATGAATGTGAATGGGGGAAGGCAGGTAGACATCCTCTGAGTGCCTGACTCTTTGTATGGGAGTGAGACCCATCCTGGGACTTGGACAGTTATTCTCGGATGTCACACAAAACTGACTTCCAGGTAGAAACACCCTGAAATTAACCGGGAATTTAATAGAGGCTTCATTTGCTATTTTGTCAGGCTTCAGCTTTACAGTTCCTTTAATCTATTTCCATGAGCCTCTTTAAACTTTGTCAACCTTTTTATATGCATCTCTTGCCTTCTTGGGGTGCTGCACAGTCTCACTTATTGTCCTGCCTGCTAAATTCTCTGTCTTTTGGGGGTCAAATGGATGCTGGTTTCAGGCAGCAGTGTAAATATAATTAAATTTAATGATTGATTTGCCAGATAAGACTACTTAATTGCTTTTAAATCATGTGAACTTTAAATGTGTCCTTTAATCCTTAACACAAGCTTTGGGTGTGTGTGTGTGTGTATGTGTGTGCACTTGGCTCACTCTTCATTTTCATTTAATTTGTCAGCCCTATTCAGTTATTCAGAGAGAGAAAGCTAGTCAGAAAGGGGGCATCATGGCTACAGAAGGAGAGGAAATATAAGTTGAGCTTGGAAAAGTTAGTTTTTGAGTCTAGAGTTCCCAAAATAGCCCTGCTCCCCCATGCTGACTGGTGGATTCAGGGAGTTGTAGTCAAAAAGGTAAGCAATAATAATAATAATAATAATAATAATAATAATAATAATAATAATAATAATAATAATAATAATAATAATAATAATAATAATAATAATAATAATAATAATAATAATAATAATAATAATAATAATAATAATAGAAGAAGAAGAAGAAGAAGAAGAAGAAGAAGAAGAAGAAGAAGAAGAAGAAGAAGAAATCACTCGGGTCAACAAGGACCATGTCAGACACTGCTGGGGGCTCAGCAGACCCTGTTGAGGAACTAGGACAGGCAGCTGCAAAGCTACTGGAACAACACAAATATAAAACTTGGACTCTCTTCGAAAATTGAGAAATTATGAAATGTTATTACAAGGCAAACCCAACAGCCTATAGCTTTCAAAAAAGAATGATGGAAATTTGGAAAAGGAAACACCCAAGTAGTGACATAACTGAACAATGATTAATGGACCAGAGAATGTTTATTGTCTGGAGTAAAGTGTTTTCAGAACTGGAATTTCAAGAACTAGAAAAGGTGTCAAAATCAACACAGAACAATGACCATAATATGGAAGACAAATGGAGGGTAGAGGTAGACACAACAGTGGAAGAAAACGTATCAATAGGGGAACAACTTATGGAACAACTCAGAAATTATGAGTTGACAGAACAGCAAACATCACTTAGGGGGGGAAATAGAACACCATATTAGCCAGAACACAGAAAGACAAAGGCTCCCCAATTTGTGCCCATTACAAAGTAAACCAGTAAAAGATCTACTGAATGATGCAGTTGTTGTCATCAGAACAATCCCAACCAACATGCTAAAGGAAACAAACCAGCTTGTATATAACACAGCTACCATAATAACTATGGAACTTGGTTACAAGTTGAAAAAAAAAAAACCAGAAAACCCATTGCACCCCAAAATGAGAAATTTGGCTGGAAAGAAAAATAAAAAAATTATGTGCAGACACTGGCAGCTTAAAACACTTGAAACAGACAAAACTTAAAAATGAAAAAGTAAAAGCCAGACTATGCAAAATATGAAAGGAAAACAATTGTTAAAACTATGGAAGAATTAAAACAGCTACAGCAAATTGAAACATATGGACACTTGAAACAATATAGAGAAAACATGCAATTTCAAAATAACCAACAATTATTCTGTACGTCACTAGGAGAAAATGCAGAACAAAAGAAATTAGGCCCATGTAAAGATGATACTCTAAAATTTTGGAAAGAAATGTGGGAAAGCCCATCCGGACATAACAAAAACACCTCATGGATTAAAGACATTTGTAAAGAAACTCAAAGAAAACAAATGAATGATATTGTAGTAACAACTGAAATGATTAATAGTTAAGGCTGTGAAAAATTGGAGTGCACCTGGTCCAGATGAGCTGCGTGGATTTTAGTTAAAGCATCTAACAAGTCTCCTTCAAAGTATAGCAGTGCAATTTAACCACTTAATTCAAAATTCTACAGCTGAAGACAGGATGACAACAGGCTGCACATTTCTGATCATAAACAATCATCAAAAGGGCAATGAACCTAGTAATTATTGACCAATTGCATGCCTTCCAACAATGTTCAAGCTCATCATGGTACCTAGAAAATCAACATATAATTACTTAACTGAAAACTCCTTATACCCAACTGAACTTTAAAAAATCAATAGGCACAAAAGACCAGCTGTTTATTGATAAAATGATACCGAAGAAAGCAAAAACAACAACAACAACAACAAAACAACAAAACAAACCTTAGCATGGTCTGGATAGACTCTAAAAAGGCAGTTGACTCATTGCCACACAAGTGGATTAACACCTGCCTAGAAATGTTTGGGATTAGTAAAAACATTCAGAAGTTCCTCAAGAAAAGCATGGAAAATGGAAAACTGTCTTAATGGTCCATGGTGAAGAAGCTGGGAAAGTTAACATTAAAAGAGGGATACTTCGGGGGGATTCTTTGTCACTGTTGGTGTTTAACATTTCACTAATTCCCATGTTGGTAGTTTTAAATAAAACTGGATTGAGCTACCATATTTCAGAACAGCCTTTGTGGCTCTGAAAGAACTTTGGTCTAGATGGGCGGAATAGAAATCCAGTAGATAGATAGATAGATAGATAGATAGATAGATAGATAGATAGATAGATAGATAGATAGATAGATAGATAGATAGATAGATAGATAGATAGATAGATAGATAGATAGATAGATAGATAGATAGATAGATAGATAAAACAAGTTGAAAAAATCAATAATCTCTTATACATGGATGACCTAAAATTATAAAGTTCCACGGAGATAGAATCACTGATAAACACAGTGCAAATATTTAGTGAACTGATAAATGTGCAGTTCTGTCTATACACTGTGGCAAGATCTGAAACCTAGATGGAATAGAGTTAAAAATGGCAATATTATAAAATCACTATCAAGTGATGAAAATTATAAATACTTTGCAATACTAGAAGCAGATAACATTGTGCTCACAAAAGGTAAAAAACTGATAGAAAGGGAAAACAGCGAAAGACTTCGGAAAATCTTAAAATCAAAATTAAATGGTGGAAATAAAATCAAAGCCATAAATAAATGGGCAGTTCCAGTAAATTAGATAACCAGCTGGAATAATAGATTGGACTTAAAAAGAATTGGAAGAATTGGATCAAAAAATACGGAAACTAATGAACATGCATCACACACTACATCCAAAAAGTGATATAGACAGATTATATTTACCATGAAAAATCAGAGGTTGTGGATTACTGCAAATACAGCAGGTAGTAGAGGAGGATAAAAGAAGCCAATATGATTATACCAGTACAAGCAGAGAAGAATTCCTTAAGGAAAATTGAGAATATTTTGAAAACAACAGAAACGAAGGCTTAATACAAGAAACAACAATTAGAAAATAAATTAAACAGCTGGAAAAATAAGTCTTTACACAGACAACACCTGAGAAATATTGATGGAAAGCATGATCATAATTCAAAATGGGTATGGCTACAACTGGGGACCTTTAAGAAAGAAACCAAAGACTTGATTTTTGCTGCACAAGAGCAAGCATTCCAAACCAATGTGATGAAAGCTAACATCCAAGGAATTAGCTCTAACTCTGCCAAGAGAAAAATGAAACTGTGTCACACCTCATATGTGAATGTTCAAAAATTGCACAAACAGATTACAAAGTTAGGCATGATAGAGTGGCAAAGTTAGTGCATTGGTCATCATGCAAAAAATATAACTTGCCAACCTCCAAAAATCCATGGAACATCAGGTAGAGAAGGTGTCAGAAAATGAGGAAGACAAGATCTTGTGGGATTTCTGGTTCCAAACAGACAACTTGAACACAACACACCAAACATCGTAGTAAGAGAAAGAAGAAATGTTCAGATCATTGACATTGCAATTCCAGGGGATGCCAGAGTTGAAAATAAAGAATTGGAAAAACTAACAAATTACAGAGACCTGGCCATCAAAACAATTCACCTCTGGAAGAAACACTCTTCAGTGGTCCCTGTACTCATGGGGGCTTTGGGAACAATATCAAGAAATTTCACACAGTACTATAAGCATATCTGTTCATATTTATTGCCATTGTTTCTAATGCCATTTCCAGGAAGCAAATCCTTCCAAGGGAATGGCCAAGGAATACCAAAATCATAAAATCAAAATGAGCAATATTGGCACATAAGAACTTATTGAGAACCTTGTGAGTGATGCCTCTGTGACCAGAGGGGATAGTAGAAGGGGAGGCAAAATCCAATCCGATCATTTAGGTGGCCCGAATCTAGAGAACTTTTAAAAAGTCAATATGGCTTCTATTACCTTACCAATACCAACACGTTTGGGGTGCCACCAATACTACTTTTATGAATGGCTACATGTTTATATCTTTCATATAACTATGTTATATCAAGTCAATTCTGATTTATGAATACTCTTCCCAGGGTTGTTGCTTTTTTATGTTAAAAGTATGCAAGGAGAGTTTATCAGTCCCTCCTTTTGGTGGTGCTGTGGGATCATGGCACTTGTCCCAGTCTGCACAGGTTGGCTCTTCATCCAGGAAAAATCAAACCCTGGACACTTGGGTTTGCAGCCAAATGGTCCCGCCCACGTAACAATCCAACCAACATTTTATATCCTCACATTACGGGCACACTCTGTACCCCTTGCCGTTTATTTGAGCCATAATGTACTTGTTAGTTTTTAATATGATACAAGTATCTGAGCGTTTGGTTTTTTTTTTTTTTTGGAAGAACATAGCAGCCAATTCCGAATTCTGGATTCCGAAGGGGCAGAGGAACTAGAGACCAAATTGCTAACATGCGCTGGATTATGGAGAAAGCCAGAGAGTTCCAGAAAAACATCTACTTCTGCTTCATTGACTACGCAAAAGCCTTTGACTGGGTGGACCACAGCAAACTATGGCAAGTCCTTAAAGAAATGGGAGTGCCTGATCACCTCTCCTGAGAAATCTATATGTGGGACAGGAAACAACAGTTAGAACTGGATATGGAACAATTGATTGGTTCAAAATTGGGAAAGGAGTACGACAAGGCTATATATTGTCCCCCAGCTTATTTAACTTATATGCAGAATACATCATGCGGAAGGCTGGGCTGGAGGAGTCCCGAGCCAGAATTAAGACTGCTGGAAGAAATATCAACAACCTCCAATATGCAGATGATACCACTCTGATGGCAGAAAGTGAGGAGGAATTAAAGAACCTTGTAATGAGGGTGAAAGAGGAGAGTGCAAAAAACGGCCTGAAACTCAACACCAAAAAAACTAAGATCATGGCCACTGGTCCCATCACCTCCTGGCAAATAGAAGGGGAAGATATGGAGGCAGTGACAGATTTTATTTTCTTGGGCTCCATGATCACTGCAGATGGAGACAGCAGCCACAAAATTAAAAGACACCTGCTTCTTGGGAGGAAAGTGATGACAAACCTTGACAGCATTTTAAAAAGCAGAGACATCACCTTGCCAACAAAAGTCCGAATAGTCAAAGTTATGGTTTTTCCTGTCGTGATGCATGGAAGTGAGAGCTGGACCATAAAGAAAGCAGACCGCCGAAGAATTGATGCCTTTGAATTGTGGTGCTGGAGGAGGCTCTTGAGAGTCCCCTGGACTGCAAGGAGAACAAACCTATCCATTCTAAAGGAAATCAGCCCTGAGTGCTCACTGGAAGGACAGATCCTGAAGCTGAGGCTCCAGTACTTTGGCCATCTCATAAGAAGAGGAGACTCCTTGGAAAAGACCTTGATGTTAGGAAAGTGTGATGGCAAGAGGAGAAGGGGACGACAGAGGATAAGATGGCTGGACAGTGTCTGTGAAGCAACCAACATGAATTTGACACAACTACGGGTGGCAGTGGAAGACAGGAGGGCCTGGCGTGCTCTGGTCCATGGGGTCACGAAGGGTCGGACACGACTAAATGACTAAACGAACGACGACGAGCAGCCAGTGCTTAGGCAAGGCTTTTTATAGGCAATTGCGTCATATAGACATGTAATGGCTCTTCACTAGGGGCTAAAACGAGAGATGTGGCAGACTAAAGGCTACACAGCGATCTTAATAGATGAGATTTGAATCCAGGCTTCCAAATCTTTTCACTATAATCCTTGACTCTGTGGTTTGTACTTATAAAGTCTTAGTCATTCCAGCAGCTAGACTGAGAATAAATAATACCACTGATGAAAACAGAATTCCAAAGTATCCAGACATAGCTATGCATGCTATTAATATTTCATATTGATTGTTACGTGTCATTAGTTCAATTCTTTGTTTACCAGTCTGTTATAAGCACAACCGTGTGGATCCCAATATTTGTTCTGGGAAGTCTGGCTGCGAAATCTGGGTGTCAGATGCCTTAATTAAACCACTAGTCCTCTCACTCACTCACTAACTCAGTGACCAATTTCAACTTGCAAAAGTAACATACTTCCTTTCAAGATGAGAGAGAGAGAGATAATGACTGAAGCACTCTGCATAATAAAGTGATAAAAAATAATGAGCAATAATAGCCATTTCCCATACCCAGATGTATTTAAGAGAAGTATGAGCTAACTAAAGAGTGTGTGATTGTGTGTGTTCTGTGCTGTCAAGTCAGAACTGATGTATAGCAACCCTAATAGGGCTTTCAAGGTAGGTGAGATATTTAAGGAGTGGTTTATACCTGTTCCACTCCCCAGAGAGTTTCCATGGCCAAGTGGAGATTCAAACCCTGTGCCCTTGAATCCTAGTCCATCACTCTATCCACTACACTACACTGCACTACACTGGGTATACAACTAAAAAATGAGTGCAATGAAATTCAAATGATTACAACAGACTGGACCAGACCTAACATTCTGCAGAGTGAGACAACTGCAGTAGGCAGCAAATATTTGGGATGAAGAATGAACAACACTCCTAAGATGCTAGGGGATACAGAACGTGGTGCCACATGGTCTACCCTGCACTTTCTAAGTTAGTTTTCTGCCCCCCCCCCACCTCAGTGCATTTGAAGGACACTGTCCTGTCACCAGTGCTGAAGTAACATTCAGCTGCCATTCCAGTCAACGTCTGTCAGTGGAAAACATAAGACAGGCCATCAACTTTACTTTCACCTCTGGAAGCAGTGCATTGGGTCAGACCAGGCATAGAAATTTGTCATTGAACTGGATTCTGAGATGTAATCTTGACTTCTTTTGCTGTCAGGAGTGTGAGAGAAAACATTTCTACTTCCCTCTTTCCCAGGGGGCACAATTAGGTGTGTTGAGTTTCTCATATTCTAGGATTTATTTTGAAAAAAAGGTTTTCAGAAATGGTTTCCTCATAGAATTCCTGGCCAGAATCTCGTTGGGGAAAATGCAGAGCACAAGGGTGACTGTGGTTTCCTTCCTCTGGAGTGTTGTTCTTCAGGTGCTTGGCAATGCACTGGTTAAGAGACCAGGCCTTTGACTAGTCCTCTGACCAGCTGTGCAGAGAACAGGCTGCCAGAGGGAAGAACTGCTCTGCTCTGCTTGCAGGTGTTAGTTAGTTAGTTAGTTAGTTAGTTAGTTAGTTAGTTAGTTAGTTAGTTAGTTAGTTAGTTAGTCAGTTTATTTATTTATTTATTTATTTATTTATTTATTTATCAAACAGGATTTCAGCCCTTGTATTTGTGCACAATAACTGGTAATTTTCTGCAAAATACAGGTGTTTAAATGCAAAACATTGTGTAAAATATGTTTTATACCCGAGTCTTTTGGCTCTCACCCAGGAAAAAATATCTTGCAGTGGTTGGCAAAAAATTTTTTTCATGTGATGTCTCGGTATGTTGAGATACTCTTTTTCACTGAATATAAGAAAATTGGTGATTGATTTCTATCTTTATTAGAGAGCTTATGAATAAAAGCAGGAAGGAAATGAGTGCTATTCAGGTGATCAAGATGATTATATAATTTGGAAAATAGTTTAGCTAAGCTTTCTTGCAGACTCAGGCTAACCAGCATCACTACAGATCAATAGTGTAGTGAAAAGAATTGAAGGATAGGTGTTTCATCATAGCATAGCTAATTCCACTAGGCGAGTCCCAAAATGCCCCCAGAGATGTTGACTGACACAAAGAAAACAAAACTGGCACTTTAAATTTCTACTAGGAGCTGGTCTTTTGTAATGTTAATGGATTTTCATTGCCTATTGAGGGCCACAATTTTCTGCAACGTTTTGCATCACAAAGAAACTCGTTGAGATACATTTTCTGCTGTGGGGAGTGCAATCAGGTGCAGGGGGAAAATAGGGAACTGGGGGAGAGGAAGACATGCCATTTTTGTCCCTGAAAATCAGAAAGTGCAGACAGTTCTGTGAGCCCCGGCTTCCCTACACCAACACCCTTGCAAAGTAGCCTTGGATTCCAGGTGGTTCTCGCATCTGGCTGTTTTGTGGACTAGAGCCTCTCAAGAGTGACTCAGATTCAGGAGCATACAGACCGAATGACCAGAGCAGGAAGAGAACTGGAAAGGGCCAGTGGCACTTCCAAAGACGACAGCAGAGACTCAAATGCCAGCCTTTAAAATCCTGACAATATTATGTACATCCCAAAGAAGGCAACACTTTTTCTTCCTCTTCAGCTATTTCCAGTTGGAGGAGCTAATTACCTGCTCTGTGTCTCCTCCCTTATGACGGAAGCTTATATTACTTTACAGACACAATCTCTGTTCGATTGTCCGCTGCCTTTTCTCCGCCAGTTCTGGGAACATCTAAAGCTTCCTTTTCAAAGTTTCTTGTAAACAAGCAGTGCCTGCGGGCTGCCACAGTTCAACAGGTCAATCAAATAGCATAGGAGATAAAGGACCTCCTGGGTGTCTGAAGTCCCCTGACACAGGGGGACACAATGACCAGCTGATCAAACAGCCACATATCACCCAAGGCTAGAAAGAGTGGCGGAAGCAAGCAGCTTGTGTCTGCCTGTTGTTTCAGCTTTTGTCTGAAGGGTGAGGTCCTGAACTGTGAGAGCCGGGTGACGAAGAGGCCCCTGGGGACCTTTGGTTTGGGTAGGCTTTCCGCATTTCACTTGTCTTGCTGTGTTCTTGCACATTAGTTTTTCCTCTTGTTCTCTCTCCCTCTCTGCATGTTCTGAGGCTTACTTTGCCAAAATGTCCCAAGCATACACACCAAATAACAAAGGAGATTTACCAGTATTTGAATACATGCTGAACTTCACTGAGGTGTCCATTTTTCTCCATCTACTAGGAGGGCCTGGGAAGACAGGAGGGCCTGGCGTGCTGTGGTCCATGGGGTCACGAAGAGTCGGACACGACTAAAGAACTAAACAACAAGAACAACAAGAACAAGAACAACAACAACAACAACAACTCATCTTTTGGTTTCAGTTAACTATTTTTTTGCCCTGTATGTCAGAGAAATTTAAACCTTAGCTTTTCAGGTATGAGGATCGCCATTCTTCTCCTTGTTTCTGCTTCTAGCCAGTTCAGGATCCAGGGAACTGATAAGCTCACTATGGGATTGATAGCTTTTTGTCTATCGTGAAGATGAAAGGGAATGGATTCTGCATTCCCTGACACTGCCCAGGACCATCACACCTCAGGCAATATCCTTTAAGTCAGTATTCTCCATTTTGCATCTTTAGGAAAACTTCAGTCTTACTCCAGATCCTGTGACATCAAGGATGAGGAAGGGTGATTTTGGGGCATCTTTTTTTTCCTTCCCCAGCCCATGCTCTCTGATGGCCACCTGATGAAAAAATCATGGGGGTCTTCAAAGCTTGCCCTTTTGTGGTATGTTAGTAGTCCAATTAAGATGTTATCAAATATTGATAAGTGGGAGTGCAGTACATCAAGATTAAGACAAAAATATAACACATTTCTCATCCATTTGAAGGCCAGGTTTTTAAAGGTTTTTTTAACTGAAAAGAGCTAGGGATGACATGTAGGGCCACCCCCAATGCTATTTACTTGTAATTATTAAAACATTTGTAATTTTCCTTTGTGCCTGAAGAGCTCCCAGGTAACATGCAGCTTACAAATCAGTCTCATAACAAACTGAGTAAAAACTAGCATAACCTTTTTTAAAAAAAAATCTGGAAAAAACCATTAACAATCCCTCACAGGACAGCCTAAACAAAACAGTCTAGCTGTTTTTCAGAAGGTCATGCCCTCTTTCCTAAGAAACTATGCCAAAATCCTATATTGCACTTGAGTAGCCCCATTGAATCAAAGGGGATTAGCTGTGTTAACTCTCTCATAAGTTTCATTTAGGCAAACAGGTCTGGTCTACCTACATTTTACTTTAGCACAGTAAGTCACAATTAGAGCTGGCCTATTAGCTTTAAAGGAACTTACAGAGGAGTTAACTCAATAAACCCTCATTGATTGAACAGGCCTATTTTGCTGCAATTTGCTATACTAAGCAATATAATTTTGGCCATTGTTTGTGGTTTTGAGCTTTTGTCTGGGTTTTTCCCATTCTATAAGTTTATGCATTTATTTTATTTATTGAATTTGTATCCCACACCATCTGGCAACCAGGCCACTCTGGGTGGCTAACAACAGTATAAACAACAATATGAAAAAACAATAAAAATAAATAAATTAATACAAGCCAATTAGGGTAAATTAAAACAGACAGCAATAAAGGTGGCAAAAAGTGTGATGGAGAGGATGGCAAAAAGGATGGTAAAAGGGAGGCCGAGATCTTAATGCTCCGGGAAAGCCTAACAGAAGAGCCAAGTCTTCAATGTCCATTTAAGAGAGGTTGAAATACTCTTAAGAGAGTTTGAAATAACTCTCTTAAGAGTTAGTTACTGGGAGAAATTGAAAAGACCAAAGAGAAAAATCATGACTGGTTTTGTGGGCCAGCCTTTCTTTTTTTAAACTAACTTCCAAAACAGAGGCTGCAGCAGTGTAGAGTCAGTTAGCAGTAGCAGGTTTCTGCTTCCACCTCAGGGAATGTAAATGTCACTGTCCCTAAGTATAATTAACAAACAGCATAATTATGGTTCC
Organism: Pogona vitticeps; assembly: GCF_051106095.1. Classification (NCBI taxonomy): domain Eukaryota; kingdom Metazoa; phylum Chordata; class Lepidosauria; order Squamata; family Agamidae; genus Pogona; species Pogona vitticeps. Next base: position 63,621,751 of record NC_135783.1, on the reverse strand, counting down.
CCTGTCAAGATTCACTCTGTATGGCCACTCGGCCACACTACTCTTGCTCACTCTAAGGTGGGAGAGCCCAGGTAGCAGTCAGATATGGGGAACACTATGGAAGTTGACTGAAACCATATGATCCTCAACTAGTCTCTCAGACCTAGCGGTGCTCCAGGGTGTAATACAAAAGCAGTCTAATATGTGGTGTAATACAAAAAGGAAACTCCAAGGCTTGGCACTCAGAGCTAGCATATTAAACTTACTAGGTAGCTGCCCACCATTCCCACTAAAAATCCCAGGAGCTGGTTGAAGCAAGGACTGGTTTACCAGAAACCCTCTCAGCCAAAAATCTGGCCATCTATGTGAAAGGTTTTTTGTGATTCATTGAAGGACGGAAGGAAGGATGAAAGGGTACAAGTTCCACACAGTTACAGTAAAAGATTTGTCAAAATGTGGGGGCAAATGGTGAGATAGACTTAACAGTATTCAGAAAGAAAACATACCGGAAAAGAATGAAAGCTAATCTACCCTATTTGATACTCAGACCTTAGCGGAAAGATAGCACAGTTCTAAGACATGTTTAAAAGCGCTCCCGCCTGGCACGACTTTATAGGACTTCAAATAGACCCAATCCTTCCTTAGAGTCAGACTAAGTCCCTTCTAAGCATTGAGGAACAAGCAAGGGAGCAAAAGCGCTTTTCTCCTCAGAGACATGCTGGGCTGACTAACTAGTTTTCCTAATCCCTTTTATGCAAGCAAAGGAACTAGAGATGAGCACAAACCTGAAAAAGGGTGGTTTGTGGTGTTTTGCAGTTCATCATTTGCCACAAACCACCATGAAACAGCCAGAAAACTGAACTAGTTTGGGGTTTGGTTTTTGGGTTTTTTTGCCTGGTAAGGGGGGCAACCTGCTCCTATTGTGCCATTGTCGCACTGCTCTGCAGCCATGGCCACTACCTCCACCAGTGAAATAATTTTAAAACTGCATTGATAAAAAAAATGCTGAACTAATCTGTGGCAAGCACCTTTCCTAGCAGCTAATCAAGTGTCAAAATCCCACTTGAATGAAAATAGTCTTTAGCTAATCTATATATATACTTTCGAAGTTCTATATAGAGCATATATACAAAAGCCAGTAAAGTGTAGTGGGTAGAGCGTTAGACTAAGTTTCAGGATACTTGGAGCCCAAGTAATAGATTTGGACCATTAGAACAGAGAGGCTGATAAAATTAGGAAAAACTTCCTGGCAATGAGAGTTGTTTGAAACTGGAATGGATTGCCTCAGAAAAGGGGGGGGGGGGAGTTGCCCTCATTGAAGGTACTAGCATATGATTCAGTGGGATGCCCAGTGTAGTGTAGTGGATAAAGTGACAGACTGGGACTCAGGAGAGATGAGTTCAAATCTTCATTTAGCCATGAAAATTCACAGGAAGAGGGTGGTGATGGTTAAATCACTCCTTAAATATCTCACTTACCTTGAACTCCCTGTTAGGGCCACTATAAAACAATCCTGACTTGACAGCACATCACACAGATTCTATTATTCTAAATCTGCTTGTTTTAAAAAAAGAAGTCTGCAGAAGAAAAATCATAGGTATGTTTGTGACTTATGAAAATCTGTAATACTTTTCTATGCATTTTCTTAGTACCAATTTTTGCAAGCACTTATCCCTAATATATACCTTTTTGCATGCAATTTATGCTACAAAATTGGATTTTTGTGTGGATTTTTAAAAATCAGATTAAGTAAGAAAATCAAGAAGCAACTGTGTTCTGGCCAACCATCTTCTTTGTAAAGTGAGTTTGCATTAAAATGTCAATCAAATAAATTTTGCCCCCCTCCGTTGTCTGGTTACTGCACAATTTGTAATAAGAACCACTCTGGACAATGGGCTATTTCAATTTGCATGTTTGTCATATCTATGAGGTCTTCTATTTGACTTCCAGCATTTTATATGGAAGAAAACATGCTTTTTAAAAACCTTAGTTTACAATCAGATTGCAAACCTGTGGGAATTGCTACATGAGGCTCATAAATACGCAGCCACTTTTCAGATACTACACTAATTAGCAAAATGAAGCTGATTGGAAAAACTCAATCTGTTTTAATGAAAAAGGCCCCCAAGGTTATGGTATAATAATGAATTCTTCATTAACTTCCCCAGAGCATTAATAAAATTGTGGAGTCCTCTTAGTCTAGCTGGCAGGCTCCATAAGTAATGTTGTTCGCCTATAACAAAAGTACCATGGCTTAATTGTTGCAGAGAGCATTTCCTTACAGCCTGAATGCTTGAATATCAAACAGTTTGGCTTGTTCTGACCTTGAAGCAAGAAAATTGCTTTCAAAATTGAGATTAATTTTGGATTCAAAGGAAGATAAAGCTTTTATAGCCAACTCTAAGCCGGTGTCATCATACAGAGCCGCAGATCTACATGAACTGCCCTGAGGAAACTATGAGCCCAAATGTCAACATTTTTTTTTACCTTAGCAAGAGAGTCCCAGCTGAACTCCGTAGTACTTAAATTCCATTTTGATTGTACCTATTTTGCCCACCATCAAGAAACATAGTATGAAGCATAGCCTAGAGCCCCGTGCATGGACCAGTGCAGCCAAGAAGCTCTCTGTGCACTTGTTTTCAATGAGACGGACTTCTCTGTGGATGAATCTACATGATGGAAATAGATCACATCAGCAGCAGTGGTCTTTCTCTCATCAAACATGTTGAGAAATCAGCATGCCAGGCTGTGATCTTAAGTGTGCCATTGATTCAACTGAAATAGACTATGCTTACTTCCAGGTATGCGTGAGGCCGAACTGTTGATAGTTGTTAGTACAGTAGGACCCACCCACTGCATCCTCAAGAACAATATCCAAGGATTCACTTATCAACTGCCTGAAAACATTACATGTTTTTAAAACCCAAATCTCACCACTAGATGGAGCTAGAGACCATGTTATTTATATTGTTCCCTAGTTCTGCGTTTTTCAGCATCCACGGTGGGGGCTTAGAACCTATCCCCCTGTGGATACTGCATCCTACTGGACCTGTTTTTAATCTGGAAATGCTAGCAATTTACTTTAAGGTTCACAGAGCTCTGCTTCTATTGTATATCCCTGTGATCAGCTGCTTGCAGTGACCTAAAAGTGTGAGGAGCCCCACACGGTTGAAGTCTGCTAAAAGAATTCTTTGTTTGATATTTGCCAATATTGAGACAACAAACAGATGCCAGGAGTGAGGAAAGGGTCTGTCGCTGATGTAATTGGCATCTTCCATCACCAGATTCAACAACAATAACAAACAGAGGCTTCAGGAGTTGCTGGTTTATATAGAGGAGGGGATACAGCCTGTGTGACTCTCTAGATTCTGTGGACAAAAACAACAATCCTTTTCAATATGCCATCCAGTCAGGGGCTGATGGGCGTTGCAGTCCAACAATATCCAGAAGATCAGAAGATCATCGGTGTACACCATGCTTCTAACAAAGTGGGGGCCCACATTTTTGCAAATTGTGCCAGAGGCAGAATCCTAAGCATGAGAGGATGCTACTGTATTGTGCATGGCACTTTTATATTTTGCCCTGAATGTCATGGACTCGTCTTGCCTCTAGTCTGCTGAACTTTGGACTGCTTTCAGCTTCATGCCAGAGTGACCATAAGCCTTTCTCTTCCTGCCCTCTGCCGCTTGGGGCATCATGATGGCACAGACTGGCCATCGGTAATCAGCATGTACAGGATGATAGAAAGTTGCCTTATACCAAGTCAGACCAATGGTTTCTCACTCTCTTCTGGCAGGGAGAAATTCCCCAGGGGTTCAGACTGGAGTCCTTCACATTTCTGTGAGGGCCTGGGCCATTAAGATATATACCACTAACCAACAACTCTTTGTTTTCCAAATTGCAATGGCAGCATTTGCCTTTTTCCCTACTACCAGCACTATTTTACTATACTTTAATAACTTACAGTATAGGGACGTGGTGGCACTGTGGGCTAAACCGCAGAAGCCTGTGCTGCAGGGTTAGAAGACCAGCAGTTGTAAGATCAAATCCACGCAACAGAGTGAGCTCCCATCGCTTTGTCCCAGCTCCTCGCCAACCTAGCAGTTCGAAAGCATGTAAATGCGAGTAGATAAATAGGTACCATCTCGGTGGGAAGGTAAAATGGCGCTCCCTAGTCATGCTGGCCACGTGGCAACGGAAACTGTATTCGGACAGGCGCTGGCTCTACGGCTTGAAAAGCGGGATGAGCGCCGCTCCCTAGAGTCAGACACAACTGGACTAAAAATGTCAAGGGGAACCTTTACCTTACCTAATAACTTACACAATATATCCATCCAATGACAGTCTATCTAATAATTCTCTCTTCTTAACAAAGCAACAAGAAATGCTTTTCTGCATCTGCTGGAAATGGGAAACACCTCAATTATCTGTTAATAGATAATCAGTATAAGATTATCATTGTCCACAATGTAAGCTGCCACAATTCATTTTGTAGGCTAGTTGTGAGCTGCTAAGTTTTGTCTCTCTCTCTTTCTGTGTTATGTATATGGATCTATGTAAAATTTTGTAAGAAAAATGTCCAGTTAGTACAATTAAGGGTCATATTTGACTGTCACTTGCTACAGAAATATTACATTTCAATCCTATACTATCCACCAGCAAATCCCTTTGAGTTCCATGACTCATTTGTGTTCAAGTAATTGGCTAAAAGACTGTATCTTTAAGCATGTTTATTTCAAATATGTCCATGAGCTGGACGTAGAAGAGTCAAGTTGAGCCCACAGCCCCACAGCTCTCAGGACGACCTTAGGCCAGATGCATATTCAGCCTGATCCACCTTAACAATGCTTTTTGGGAGGAAGAATTGGGGAGGAGAAGAATCCTGCATTTGGCCTTCAGCTCAGGAGACGAAAGGCAGGATATAAATCTAAACATTGACATCCTGGGTGTCAGTGAACTAAAATGGACAGGAATGGGCGAATTCAATTCAGATGATTATCATATCTACTATTGTGGGCAAGAAGCCCATAGAAGGAATGGAGTAGCCCTCATAGTCAACAAAAGAGTGGGAAAAGCCGTAATGGGATATAATCTCAAAAATGATAGAATGATTTCAGTGTCATCGAAACTACCAACATGAATTTGACCCAACTTCGGAAGGCAGTGGAAGACAGGAGGGTCTGGTGTGCTCTGGTCCATGGGGTCACGAAGAGTCGGACATGACTGAACAACTAAACAACAACAAAGTACAAACAAAAATTATCTGTACACATGTAGAACAAACTGTCTGACAACATAAATCTCCTGTGTCTCTCTTTGCATATATAAATCTTAATTTCAGAATATTGAATCAGGCTTTGAGTGAATTATGTAGAAGGTTTGTACTTATTAAAAGGGATTCTTTTACTTCCCTGAAATATGAGGACTATTTAATATATTATGGTGTAAGTTTATTTCACACGATGGACTTTATGATGTGTGATGTGGCTAGAAAAAAAGGCAAATGCTATTTTAGGCTGTAATAACAGAAGTATAGTCTCCAAAATCTTGCAAGGTACTTGTTCTCCTCTGTTTGGCACTGGTTAGGCCTCCTCTTGAGTTCTGTGTTCTGGACACTGTACTTCAAGAAAGATGTCAACAAATTGGAACACTTTCAGAGGAGGGTGACAAGGATGATCAGGGGGGCTGGAAATCAAACCTCATGAGGAAAGATTGAAAGAATTGGGCATATTTAACCTTGAAAAAAGAAGACTGGGGGAAGATATTATGACACTTTTCAAATACTTGAAAGGCTGTCATACAGAGGAGGGGCAGGATCTGTTCTCAATCATCCCGGAGTGCAGGACACACAACAATGGGTAAAGTTACAGGAAGCCAGATTTCAGATGAATATCAGGAAAAACTTCCTAACTGTTAAAGCAGTACGACACTGGAACCAGTTACCTCAGAAGTTGGTGAATGCTCTAACACTGGAGGCATTCAAGTGAAATTTAGACAACTGCCTGGCAGATATCCTTTGCTTTGTATTCCTGCATTGAGCAGGGGGTTGTACTCAATGGCCTTTTGGGCCTCTTCCAACTTCACGATTCTCTGATTCTATGATGTGCCAAACTGCCTCCCAGGCAAGGTTAGTTGTGGTCTCTCCATGTTGTCTTTCTGCCAGCAGGCAAAAAACTTCTTTAAAAAAGAGAACCAGGCCTTTGGGAACCGGTATATCCAGAGTGGTCCTTTCAGTGCAGGCTAGTGTGTATAAATAGCATTGGCTGAGGTGGGAGGGGGGGTGCAATATGCCATTTAATGCAGTACCCACAGGATGGTGCAAGGGGAGGAAAAGCAGCCAATGAAAAGCAGACAAACACCCATCTGCTCTTTGCACTCCCATTTGGCAACACCAAGTTTGAAGAGGGGGAAGGAGGGAGGGAGAAAGAAAGGGCAGGGTGCACCAAGAAGGAAGCTATGCCATCTTCCACCATTACCCCAAGCTTGAGGTACTGGAGACAAAAGAAAGGGATCCTTGCTCCCCCTTTTGTATTTTATATTGTCCACAAAGAGATGGGGATTGCTTGGAGGATGCAAAGCAGATTGAAGAGGAAAAAGGGGGCATGCATCTGAACAAGAGACCTCCCCAGCAGGATCTCTGTGTCCCTGTAAAAATAAAAGAGACTCCCAACCCTCTGCTGTTGGTCCCTGCACACCTCTCCGTTCATCCTTTGCCTTCCAGATGCACTCGCCTTTTCAGTCTTTTTTTTGGCAGGCAACAGATTAAATGCCCCCCCCCCTGAAAAAAGAGGAGGGGAGGAAGGGGAAAAAACCCTAATGTGTCTTTCTTTGCTTTCTTAGGTCTTCCGTTTGCTGATATCCTGAATCAGCTGTTTTATTTAGCTCTTCATGATACTGGAAGTTTATACTGGAGGGGGCTTTGAGAGCTGCAAGGCTCCCTTGTAGTCCCTTCCCAGTGACTGAACATGCTGAGAATGGACTAAACTAGAGCACACCAACCTGCACCAAAAAAAGCTGTGGGCTGAGGTACTGGGCGGGGCGGGGGAATAAATTGGAGCCAATGTGGATGCTGTTAAAAAACAGCCAAACAATCCACCCCAGCAATGCCCTGAAAGGATGACTGGTGCCTCTCTGGACAGGCTCTGAATGTCTTTGTGAGGAATTACAGTAGCTAGTTTTGGCAGGTGGTGTAAACATTCCTTTTTTGTGTGTGTTTTAAACCAGGTTTCCACTGTTTTTAATAACTGTACTTTAATGCTGGCATGCTTATAATTGTGTTTTAACATTCTGATTTATTGTAATTTCATTTGTTACTTTTAGTAATTTGAAGGCTGCCCTGAGCCCTTTTTGAGAGAAAGGTGGGATAAAAATGAAGTAAATCAATAAACATTGCAACCCCTTACCCACCTCTGGTTAGCACTGGCATAAAGAATTGAGTGTTTCACACGGCATACAACACACACAAGGGTTGCGGTGGCCCTGGCAGCTACAGGCATAACTTCACTTGCTGAATCCCTTAACCCATCTTTGTGAGTTTAACATGTGGAAACTCTTCCACATCCATGGCTGTGTGTGGATGGTTGACATGGCAGCAACATGAAGCAAATCATAAGAGAAAGGAAGCATGACGGTGGGAAGAGTGGGCAAAGTATGACTAGTTTGGAGGAGACATTTGCTAAGTTGCAGTAGGAACCACAGTGGAGAAAAATGGGTATACAACAGGCTAGCGACCAGCTTAACATATCTGATTCTGTGGGGAAACAGCCATCTTTATGAGGATCAAGGAGGTATGGGTTGTAGTCTAGCTCCCCCCTCTTCCATCCTGAAGAGAATCCATATCTATTCATGAAAACCTATGCTATAATAAATATGTGATATTCTCAAAGTATCACAGATCTCTCTGATATTTTTTTTAAACAGAAAATCATGGTTACCCCTCTGGAAATTGTGCTAGCATTGTTGTGTGTACACACACTGCAATTAAGTATCCGCCATCTGTTCAGTCATATTTCAATACCCAACCCTCCCTTCCATTTTCAAAGAAATGTTGTCAAGACTGGCAAGGCCTGAAAAATTTAATGGGGTGACAACAGCTGTGTGCAGTTTCATCAAAGAGAGTGGTGTTGATTACTCTTTCATGATTATACCTACCATTAGCTTAGGAAAAAAAAGGTGAGTCAGTTTGTTAGCTTATCAAGATGTGGGCCTCCCCTTATGACACTTTTGTTTAAATGATTTGGGATGGTTCTGCATTGCTTTCAGAGGGGATTATGGTTGAAAATACAACCTGGGGATATGGCAAAGATAAAGACCAAATAAGATAAAAGGGGAAGTCAGACCGGAAGCATAAATTTCTGTCAGTGCTTTCTTTTAAAACATACAAAAATACCAATGAAAACAAAAAAGCAATGAATGAAGAGGAGCTTTGAAATTTTATATATTAGTAAACATAAACTGAAAGAACTGTAAAATGCAGGAACATCCCATTTTTTTCCTATAGATCAGTGTTTTTTTTTAAAAAAGGAAGAAGAAATAATTGGTGCATTATTGTGGGCAAAAATCACTCTAATAATACTTGGAGCCCAATGGTCTATTTGGTTTAAAAAACAGATGTATTTTATGATAATTCAAATTTATTGTTAAAATGCAAAATATCAAAGTTCACTGTCAGCAGCCTTATATAACCTTGGATTTAATTAAGGAGGCTCAAAGGCCTTTTGGTAGCTCACCCTTCAATTCAAAATGACCTCAAATATGTGAATTAAAATGTATTAATTATAAATATAATCAGTATGATCTAAGATCACATTGCCAAGCAAGATCTTTCACTGTGTTTGCTCTTTTTAGAACTCCAGTTTAATTGCTCTCCAATTGCTATAAGTGGGGTTTATCTGATCCCAATACTATCATAATGAAAGCCCTGAATTAATAACAGGAGGAGTGAGGTTGAAACAATTATTGACATATTTCCTGTTGGAATATGACATGATAGATGCTATGGAGAAGGTGCTATATTTTATCCCTTGGGCTCAAGTTCTGAACCCTAAAACTTAGAATAAGTATTAATATTCATTAATTACAGTAATTAACTGTTAATGGAATAACAGCACGTTATGAATTATCCTTACTGCCATCCCGTGTGTGTGTGTGTGTGTGTGTGTGTGTGTGTGTGTGTGTGTGTGTGTGTGTGTGTGTGTGTGTGTGTGTGTGTGTGTGTGTGTGTGTATGTATGTATGTATCAGTATTCTTCTAAATTCAACATACTTCCCAGCAGTTTGTGATATATAAGGGGACTCAATCTCTTTGAAGGGGAAATGTATTGATTTTCCATGTGTGCTGAAGGTAAATGTTTTGCAACACCCCTTGGCACTTTGTTACTCTTTATTGATTTGCTATTTTCAGCTCAACTGAAAAACTACTGCAAAAACTTTGTGCCTTCATGTTCAGTGGAAAAACTAGACCGCAGGAAATAAATATAGCTAGGCAGTCCCTTTCAGGAGATGGGTAATGCCACATCAGTTCAAAGAGACATTTACATGAGTGAGGTCAACAAGTTGTCTATACTCTGCCTAATCTGTATTAAAAGTAAAGGTTCCCCTTGACATTTAGTCCAGTCGTGTCTGACTCTAGGGTGCAGCGCTCATCCCCGTCTCCAAGCCATAGAGCCAGCGTTTGTCCGAAGACAGTTTTCGTGGTCACGTGGCCAGCGCGACTAGACACAGAACGACGTTACCTTCCCACCATAGTGGTACCTATTTATCTACTTGCATTTACATGCTTTTGAACTGCTAGGTTGGCAGCAGCTAGGACAAGCAGCAGGAGCTCACTCCATCGCGTGGACTCGATCTTACGATTGCTAGTCTTCTGACCTTGCAGCAGAGAGGCTTCTGCAGTTTAACCCACAGCACCACCATGACCCACTTAATCTGTATTAGGCAAGTTTAAAAAGCTTCTTTTAGGGCCTCTAATGGAACACAAAATCAAAGTACATTCTGTATGCAGAGCCTCATGTGGAGATTTATAAGTATGAGGGAATATGAATGGTCATAATTTTGTAACTGAGTAAGTCAGAGCCATATTTTAAGTCATTGATATTGCAATGGAAGAGATAAAAATTCCTCTTCAAGGGTTATCAGATAAAATCTGTGAAAGGATGACCAGAAACACACATTCTTGCCCCATGTCCTCTCTCCCAGCCTTCCCGTTTTAGCAGCAAAATGCTGCTAATTAAATGAATCATTGCTTTCAGTTCTTATTGTGTGCCATGTCACTCAACTGGTGTGTAGTCAGGAATGCAATTAGTAGCAATTTGCCACTGCAGTTTAAGCCACTGCGGTTATGCTAGCATAAATAACCAATAGGATTAAGCTTCTACATCCCTCAGCCAGGGCAGCCATTGGCACTGCTGGCTGAAGGATACTGAAATTTGCAGCCCTGCAAAAGAGAGTGACATTTTCCTAGTGCTATATGTTAGACCTACTTCACCAGCTCAGGGAAGATGGTGGAAGGTGAGGTGGGACTGAGTGGCATTCCAGTCTGCCCGCCACAGACAGGGTCCCTAATTCTTAAAATGACTGAGGCTTTTGGAACATGTGTTTTTGCTGCTATCTGATTGCTCTTCTATTCCTTTTCCCACTAGCAGATGAATATCATCATGACTCCAATGACTTGGGATGAGGCAGCTCCAAACAGCAATGTCAAGTAGTATTTAGTAAGTATGGAGAACATATTGGTGTCAGATGCGGGGGGGGGGGGGAACACTTGCAAATCTCTGCTTAGTGTGAATTTTAGTGAGGATTTTAAGCCAACCAATCACTGTCTTTCAGCTGGCCCCAGGGTTACACTGTAGCAAAATGTGTGTGTGTGTGTGTGTGTGTGTGTGTCTGTGTGTGTGTGTCTGTGTGTGTGTGTCTGTGTCTGTGTCTGTGTCTGTGTCTGTGTCTGTGTCTGTGTCTGTGTCTATGTTCTGATAAAATTTTATAGACAGAGGGCAATGGAAAGCATATTGTGCCTTTTAAGGCTTCCACAGAGCCTTTGTGAAACTCCTCCTACACCAATTTATTTGAAGCAAGAATGGGGGTTTCTACTCCTGAACACCACCAGGAGCAGTGGTATTTATATTGAGAGGGGTCACTGCCCCCATCCCAAATTCTCAGATTACCCAAACATCAACATTTGAAATGGGCATCTGTTGACTTCCAATTTTGCAGTCGTATTCTGTACCTGGTATCACCCATGCCAAGTGCTGGGGATGTCGAAGTAGAACCCAGGTCTATTCTTGATTTGTTATATCAAATCATGACAAATACATTTTTTTGCCAGGAAGTACAAAAAAATCCAGTGTATGAGCACCACATTCTGAAATGGGGCAGCTAGCCTGGGGCCATAGTAGAAACATCTGGTCCTCCCTGCTTCTTTATATACATATCCTGGTTTGATAAGCAACACTTAGTTCTTACTCTGGGAGTTAGGAATCCACCTATCCTGCATGTCCACCAGAGCTTAACTGTGCAACACTACGTAAAGCCATTCATATCATTCATAGTTTGGTGCCTTTGGCTTAACAGTGTTCATTATCACAAATGTACCAAAGTACATTGTAATCCTGCAGTCTCATAAAGTGTAAAAAACAAACAAACATTCAGGCTTCTGTGCCAATTAAAGGCTGAATATTCTGCTCCCGGCCAGCTGATACTAGCTGGTTATTGTGGCAGTCCTCTATAGCTGCTATTAGAAACTCAGGCCTCCTGTGGAGTGGGGATATCCTGGCTGCCCCAGCTGAGTTTACTGAACCATTAGCTGGTTCAAAGATGTTGGTATATTTTCAAACACCCCAAGCTGTTTACTCATTGAACCAGTTCTCTGGCCCATTGATTCCTCACCCCATATTTCTAAACATGCAGCAACAATTTTATTGTCATTGGAATCAATGGCAAAGGATTGACTCATTTTCAACAAGCCCAAAGGTGACTCTTTCCTATTCTTTTCAATTCCAGCACGGCTAGTCTGCCTTTTCAATACAATATGCAAAATTAGATGGATTTTAATGGGCTCTTTTTTTGTGCTGTGTGCTGACAAGCCAGGCTTGCAAACGCCTGTATTGAATGAACTCACAGTTGCAGCCCCATGGCAATCCCTGTCATAACTGGATGGTCCTGACGTTGCCCTAATGATGCAGAAAGTATTAATTGGCTGTGAGCCCTAGGACTCTCTGTGTCTTTACTGTCACAAAGGCTGTAAGGCTAAGAAGAAATAACTATACCCAGCAAAAGACTTAAGTCAAGCAGAGATGCCATTAGGATCCCATAAGTTTCCTTAAATCTTTATATTAAGAAAATTCATATTAAGATCATTGAAACCCACAATTTTACATTTCTTTGGGCATGTATGTGATTGGTAAATGTTGTATCATTTACTAACAACGAAAGCAACTTGGGATATTTACTATGTATCCTTACTTTCATTTCATTATTGTTGTTGTTTTATCATTTAAGATATTGATCTTGATACTTCTTTTTATTAAAGCTGATTTCCTGGTCATTTATGACATTGAAAACAAATGCAACACATAACTGAAAAAATAATTTAAGAAATCTACATAATGAACTAAGAGATTCAGTTCAGAAAAGTTGAAAGGAACTTCAAGGGTATTGCTCTTCCTTTTGATGTTTCTTTAGCTTTAAACCAAATCTGGCTGGGACCGCCCTTCAAAAAGAAGATGCCTTCAGACCTAGAGAGGTCTTTCCTCTGGTATTCTTTCAAATAGAGGACTGTCTTCTGAAAATCCTTCATGTGGAGGACTATCTTTGTTAAGAAAAATGCCTCCCTAGAGCAAAGCTGGAGACACTAAAAATGTAGGTGGAGAAGGGGTGAAACGCTCCCTCCCCTTCTGCTGATGCTCCTCTTAAAGTGTTGCCATAGTAAGGGAAATGTAGGTTGGAAATCCCACCTCTTTCAAATAGCACACAGTTCTTTCAGTAAGAGTTGACCTAGTGTCCATTTTATGCATAGCTCCTAAAAGCTCAGCATCATCATTTCCACAATCAAATGGACGTCAGAGGAATCTTTCTCTCTTGGTTTGTTGATAATTCTGTCCACTCACATTGAAAGGCTGAGAGTACATTGAGAGTTGGCAGCTAACCTACCTTCTCTTGGAACGGTGATGTGATGAACAATCAACAGCAAGTGACTCGAGGACCTTTGTCAGTGCAACACTGACATATGAAGAGGAACGCCTGGCCTGCTCTTCTTTGGCTTGACAGAGTCTCCTGCGACTTGTTTTCTGGAAGATCCCTAAGCAAGATGTCTCTTGGTATGAACCTCAAGCACCATCTTGCTGATTCCTGAGAAATTTCTCTGGGAAAAGGAATAATCATAAAAATGGTTCTCAGTGAAAAATATTCAGTTAAGGGCTTGATGGAGGGAGCAAACTGGTATATAATATGCTCTGACATGAACACTATACATTAATATGTTTCACAAGAGGGGAAAAATTAAGCAAGCATTAATGCCATGCTGAGTTATTCTCTTGTAATGTTCCATTTTGTCTCCCAAAGTTGTCCATCTTCTGCCTCCTATCTCATTTTGCCAGTGTTTACATGCCACTTTCTCCCTTAAAGTGTCACGTGAATTATATACTGCTCTATTCTTTTTAGGTAGAACATAGTGGTTTTATGGGTGATATGCAATCTGAATAGGGTTGCACTGCCTCTGCCTGGAGAATTGTGGGAGTTATAAGCCGAAAAAAAGATACAGTGGTGCCTCGCATAGTGACGTTAATTCGTTCCAGATTAATCGTCGCTATGCGCAAACATCGCTAAACGGAACGGAAAAACCCATAGGAATGCATTAAACTTTGTTTAATTCGTTCCTATGGGGGATAAACTCACCGTTCAGCGATGTTCCTCCATAGGGGCGGCCATTTTCGGTGCCTCTAAAGCGAGGCAGCACAGCGGGTCAGCCATTTTGGAACCGCCGACCAGCTGACCGAAAATGGGGCTTTGGCATTTTCCCCCAGCTGAGTGGCGGGGGCTTCAAAGCCCCGCCGCTCAGCTGGGGGAAAATGTCGGCAGTCGGCGGTGGCTTTGGAAGGACCCAAAAGCCACTGCCGACCGCCGACATTTGCCTTCCGAGCTCTCAAAGGGCTTCCCCCCCACACGTTGGAGAAAGCCCTTTGAGAGCTCGGAAGGCTCTCAGCGGCAGCGGGGACAGGGTAGGGGGTGTCCGGATGGCTTCCAGGTGAAGCACTGGAAGCCATCCGGAACCCCCCTGCCCCCGCCACTTGGAGCTGCCCCGTGCCCGGCCAGCGCGTCTGAGAGGCGGTGGAGAAGCCTTCCCCTGAGGCCTCTCGGACGCGCTGGCTGTGAGAATGTTGGCCAGCGCGTCTGAGTGGTGGCGGCGGAGCCTTCCCCTTCCTCCTGCCTCTGCCCGACCCACCCCTCACCCTCATCTCCGCCGCCGCCGCTGGGTTTCAGAAGCCGCTTCCAAAGCCCAGCAGTGGTGGCGGAGAAGGGGGTGACGGGTTGGGAGGAGGGCGGCCGGGATCCGCCCCCCGGCCGGCTTCCCCTTCCATGGTCGGTGTGACAACCCCAGACCTACCGGAGTATACCACACTCTAATTATGCTGCCACCAACCATTTCCTATAAGGAGTCACACAGACCAGGAATGGATTTTTAACAAACAAAAGAACAAGGTTTATTTAAATAACAAACAGGGTAAATAAAAAGATCAAGTAAATAAGATACTGTAACGTGGCTTAGTCTCAATCATACATACAACAGTTTGGTTCACACAGAACACTTTAAAGTAAAGCACAGACCCTGAACCTATCAGTTCTGGCTACCTAGTTAGAAACCTGAACCTATCAGGTAGGTACTAACTGACACACAGTTGTACCCAGTCTGACACACAGACGCCAACTCCTCAACTCCTCACACCAGCTCCAAATATATATACAGTACAGCTCCTCCTCCTGATGTCCCGCCTTCCACTCCCCATAGGATGGAACTTTCCCTCCAAACCCATGACAGACAGGTACCATCAGTGCTGTATGTAACACCTCCCCTCTTTATAAGTTGTTTTGCAGGGGAAAAGCTAAAGTGCTTTTCTCCAAAAAAACAACCAGGATCAAAACATATAACAGTTAAACATTATCATACAATCACATAACCCATACTTACTTTAAACATTAATATTCGCAATACATTAAGTTACCTTTATTAATACAAACCAAGCATGTTTAAAAAAAACAACAAGTACATTTAACTTTTGGTCACCAACATATACATAGTCCATGGTTTCTTTCGCCGTCTTCACTCGTCGGGTCTTCTTGACAAGGCGTCAGCAACACAGTTCATTGACCCTCTGACCACCTTCACTTCAAAGTCATAATCTTGCAGGTTTAAAGCCCACCTCATAAGTTTACTATTATGGGTTTTCATTGTCTTTAACCACTGCAGTGGTGAGTGGTCAGTGCACAGAACAAAATGTCTTCCCCAGATGTAAGGTTTGGCCTTCTGAATCGCGTATACTATGGCCAGGCACTCCTTTTCCACGGTTGCCAAATGTCTCTCACCTTTCTGGAGTTTCCTACTCAGGTAGGACACTGGATGCTGGTCACCATTTTCATCCTCCTGGCAAAGAACTCCTCCTACCCCGCTGTTAGACGCATTGGTGTAGATGATGAACTCCCGGTCGAAGTCTGGAGCACGCAGCACTGGATAATTGATGAGCGCCTCCTTCAACCTCCGGAACGCCTCCTCACAGTCGCTGGTCCACGGGATGCGGTCATCAGTCTTCTTCCGCGTCAGATCGGTCAGCGGAGCCGCCATCTCGCTAAACCTCGGGATGAACTTTCTGTAGTAGCCCACCAACCCAAGAAATGATTTGACTTTTTTCTTGGTGTTGGGTCTGGGCCAATCACGAACAGCTTCTATCTTGGCCTCTAGGGGTTTGATCACTCCTCCCCCTACTATGTGACCCAAGTATTTTATTTCTGGGCTACCCAGCTGCAGTTTGTTCTCTTTGCAGGGCCTAGGCCAAAGCACATCCTCCCCTGGGTTAAAGTGCCTCTCCCTGGTTTTCTGGTCATACCAGGTTTTCTGTCTAACCTTCTGAGCTTGCAGGTTCTCTGCTGCTAGCTCTAGGTTTCTCTTTAGGTCATTCATTAAAGAGTCTATATATGTCACAACGTCTTGTGGGTCTTCCTGGGTGATCTGTTCCCAATTTTGTTTGATTAAATCAAGTGGACCTTTCACCCTTCTCCCAAACAAAAGTTCGAACGGACTGAACCCGGTACTGGCTTGTGGCACTGATCGATAAGCAAACAAAAGGGATTGCAGCTTCTGGTCCCAATTGTTTAGATTCTCTGCCAAGTAAGCCCTAATCATGCGCATCAGAGTCCCATTGAACTTCTCCGTTAACCCATTACTTTCGGGGTGATAGGCAGTGGTTTCCTTGTGTTTAATTCCACAGATTTGCCATAACCGTTTCATGAGCTTCGATGTAAACGATGCGCCCAAATCTGTGATTATTTCCGAGGCAAATCCCATCCTGGACATATACCCCACCAAGGCATCTGCCACTGTGTTAGTTTCAATGTTAGTCAAGGGTATGGCTTCGGGGTACCTCGTGGCATGGTCCACAATGGTTAGAATGAACCGGTTCCCCCTCTTTGTGGCCTTGGGCAAAGGTCCCACAATATCCACTCCTATACATTTGAACGGGGTGTCAATCACAGGCAAAGGGCACAACTTTGCTTTGGTCCTGTCACGGTTATTCCCCTGCCTCTGACACACATCACATTGTTTACAGAATTCCTTGATCTGCTTCCCTATTTCAGGCCAGTAAAAATTCTGTGTGATTCTCTGCTGTGTTTTGTTCACCCCTAAGTGCGCAGCAAACATGTCAGAGTGCCCCCTTTGTAAGATCATGGGGCGATACTTTTCAGGTACCACTAGCTGACTTCTGATCCCATCTCCCCCTTTTGAGATATTCATCAGGGTCTCTCTATATAAAATTCCCTTTTTCTCACGAAATCTCGCTGTGGTTTCAGGTGTTAGCTGGGTGTCTGTCACCTGTTCAAAACACTTTCGGAGAGTGGCGTCTGCCTTTTGCTCTTGGCCAAATTTGCTGTCTGTGGTTAAGGTTTCTACCACAGCTTCGGAACTACCCTCATCTGCTTCCGCCTCGGGCCCTTCAGTACCCCCCTGAACTGTCCCCGTGGTAGCTTGTGAGCGTGTAATCACTAGCACCCGTTTCACATGTTCAGCCAGGTCATTTCCCACGAGCACGGCTGCTGGCAGAGTCGATGAAATCGCTAGCCGCCACACTCCCCTCCAGCCTTGAAAGCTCACAGGTACCTCAGCTACTGGCAGTGAGATCACCTGCCCCTCAATCCCTGCCACCTTTAGGCTCTCATTTGGGATTATATACTCCCTAGGAATAATGTCTGGATGGCACAGGGTCACCTGGGAACAAGTATCCCTTAGCCCCCTATACTGATGGTCAAGTATTCCTACGTCCACCCCTGCGGTCTCAAACAACTGTGAATCTGTCCTCACTAGTAAGCAGCGCTTGACCTCCACAAGAGGACCATTTTCCCCAGCCTGATCAGCAGATGTAACTGTTCCAGATTGAGTAGCCATGGCAACAGGCTCCCTCAGTGGCAAGGAGCTTTGCTCTTTCTGGACACAGAACACAGCTTTTGGCTTGGTTCCACTCAAATCATGAGGCAAATTTCCCTTTAGCTGCTTTAATTTCTCACACTCTGAGATTAGATGGCCCTTTCCTTGACAGAAATAACATTTTCTGCTGTACTTGGAGTCTTTCTCCTCTGGTTTTGGTTTTCCCTCCAAAATCTGAGGTCTTTGTGGTTTCATGTCTGAGGGCTTCCCTTCAACATGGGCCCCTCCCCCTTGCTGGTTTTTCCCTGGTCCCTGAGAGTACTTGCTGTAGGTTTCTTTGGGTTTACCTACAGATTTCCCCTCAGCACCTAAGGGCTTTCTTATTTGGTAAATAAAATCTGCGATCTCTGCCGCCTCTGTCACAGATTTCGGTTTCCTCTCCCTCACCTGGAACTTCAGTTCCTCATGCAGGACTGAATAAAACTGTTCCAGCGCTATCATGTCTTTGAGCTGCTGGAAGGTCTCTGTCCCCTCCTGAGACAGCCATTTCTCTAGCAACCTCACCAGTTGGGCCCCCACTTGGGTAAAAGTCTGCTCTGGTTTCTTTGTGAGTGACCTGAATCTTTGCCTCAGCTGTTCAGCATTTATCCCATGTCTGGCAAACACCAGTTTTTTAAACTCAGCAAAGTCTTTCAACAGTTCCACTGGCATCTCTGCATAGACTTCTGCCAGGCTGCCACTGATTAAAGATCGCATAATGGTCATCTTCTCAGTTTCCCTTACTGAGAAGTCCACAAACGCTCTTTCCACTAGGGAAAAGAACACCTCAGGGCAATCTCCCTTGTTGTACACAGGGAATTTCTTCAGGTCAGCTTTAGACAATTGGCCCACCTCAGAATCCCTATTGTTATTATTGTTCTGGTTCATCATTTCCAATTTTCTTAACTCAAACGCCATCCTTTCTTTTTCCAGAGCAATTTTCTCTCTTTCTAATTCGAATTGTCTCTGTTTCTCCCTTTCCCTTTCCTCCATTTCAACTTGCCTTTGTTTCTCTTCCCTTTCTATTTCCCTCATCCTCAGTTCATGCTGTTGGGCTAGGACCATTTTTCTGAGTTCTGGGTTCTGTTCTCCCGTGCTCTCATCCTGCACTGAGCCAAATTCCTCCTCAGAACCATGGTCTACCTGTGGGTCCCTTACTTCCCCCATTTCTGCCATTTGGCTTCGAGTCAAGGGCATAATCCCCCCCCAGAACAGGCTGCCTTCAAAAGTCAAGCCTCAAAATAAAGCGACGACTTTTTTCCTTTTGCCTCAGAAACAGCCTTCTATAGATTGCTGCTGTTCCTTCAGCACTAACTTGCTACTGTTGCCAGGCAGAATCCACCCCCTCTGCTAGGCCTCTCAGCAGACAGGCTAGATCACTGTTACTTCACACAGCTTTGCCTCAGCCTTTTCCCGCCAAAACGGGTTGCCTCAGAGCTCCCTAATCTAGTCCCCAATCTGAGGTGGCACGTTCTTCCACTAGCATACCTCCCCGTGAGGTAAGCCTAGAAGATTACCTACGCGCTCTCAGATTTTCCCTGACTAGACCCCCCTTGCTCTGGGCACACTTGCCAAGGCTTTGCTGGACCACTGGACAACTGGACCAGTCGTATCCCACACGCTGGACACCAATTAATGTGACAACCCCAGACCTACCGGAGTATACCACACTCTAATTATGCTGCCACCAACCATTTCCTATAAGGAGTCACACAGACCAGGAATGGATTTTTAACAAACAAAAGAACAAGGTTTATTTAAATAACAAACAGGGTAAATAAAAAGATCAAGTAAATAAGATACTGTAACGTGGCTTAGTCTCAATCATACATACAACAGTTTGGTTCACACAGAACACTTTAAAGTAAAGCACAGACCCTGAACCTATCAGTTCTGGCTACCTAGTTAGAAACCTGAACCTATCAGGTAGGTACTAACTGACACACAGTTGTACCCAGTCTGACACACAGACGCCAACTCCTCAACTCCTCACACCAGCTCCAAATATATATACAGTACAGCTCCTCCTCCTGATGTCCCGCCTTCCACTCCCCATAGGATGGAACTTTCCCTCCAAACCCATGACAGACAGGTACCATCAGTGCTGTATGTAACAGTCGGACTCTCAGGAGTCTGGCCATGGATGCAGTAACCGGCCAGGGGGCGGATCCAAGCCCCTACCGCCGCCGCTTGGATCCGGCCCCCGGCTGGTTCCCCATCCATGGCCGGACTCCTGAGAGTCCAACCACGGAAGGGGAACTGGCCGGCAGGCGGATCCAAACCCCGGATGCCTTAAAGGCATCCGGACCCCTGCTGCCGCTGCCACTTGGATCCGCATCACGGCCGGCTACCCCATCCATGGTCGGACTCCTGAGAGTCTGACCATGGCGGGGGTAGCCGGCTGCGGGGCAAATCCAAGCGGCAGCGGCGGCAGGGGTCCGGATGCCTTTCAGGCATCCGAAGGGGAATCCCGGCGGTGGCCTTGGAATGACCCTTCGGAAGGGTCCTTCCGAGGCTACCGCCGGCATTTTCCCCCAGCTGAGTGGCGGGGCTCCTGCTCAGCTAGGGGAAACTGCCCCCTCCGAAGGGGAATCCCGGTGGTGGCCTTGGAACGACCCTTCGGAAGGGTCCTTCCGAGGCTACTGCCGTCATTTTCCCCCAGCTGAGCAGTGGGAGTGGTCCTTTGGAGGCTCCCGCCGCTCAGCTGGGGGAAAATGGGGCCTATGGGGAAAACATCGCAAAGCGATTTTTCCCCATAGGCAACATCGCAATGCGATCGCAAAAGCAATTGCGTTTTTGCCATCGTTATGCGGATTCATCGTTAACCGGGGCACTCGTTATACAAGGCACCACTGTATAAGTTTTCTAAATTCTGGTCTTTCACCAGTTTATCTGCTTCACCAGTCCTGGGCAGAAACAACGTACCCAACCTCTAGCTAACCTGTTGACTGAATTGCTACAAATGCATATTATAGTGGAACCTCTACTTACAGAATTAATCCGTATTGGAACGGTGGCTACAGGTCGAAAAGTCTGTAGGTTGAATCTCCATTGACCTACAATGCATTGAAAACTGATTAATCCGTAACCAGCCGTTTTTGTTACGTTTTTGTTCCATTTTTGGTTTTTTCTGGTCTGTAGGTCAATTCTCCAGCTGCAAGTCAAACCTAAATTTTGCGGCCAGAGAAGTTTGTAACTCGAAAAGTCTATATGCCGAGCCATCTGTAAGTCGAGGGTCCACTGTATATAAATCCTTAGAAAAATATTTGTCAGCTACCACTGGTGTAGAATATGGGTATGGATTTGAGCTGAGACAGCTCTTTCATGCCATATCTCTCCTCTGTATTTTACACAGGATGGTCCTCTATTTGAAAGGCTTTAAGAGAAGAAGCTTCTATATGATGGGATCCTCTGTCTGATAGCTTTCTCACTTCCAGTTCAAGTTAAATTTAAAGAGCCACTAGAAGGGACAATATGGACTTTGGTGACGCCCATCAGCAGTTAAGTGTCCAGACAGCAGATGGAACAGATACACTGGCCACACACAGTCTTGTCTACTATATTTTTTTATTCCTTTTTAAATCATATTAATAATTTCTAAACTGTATGTCCTCTTTACTGGTAATGTACAGTTGCCTTCAATCTTGAAAAAGCTACATTAACTCCTGAATCCCCTCTCCAAAGGCAGGATACAAAAAAAGGAGAAGGCCTTTTTGGGTTTGGCACCCTGACCTTGGAATGTTCTCCCCTGGTAGGCTTGCTGAAGTTTATAGCTAGAAGGTTGTTGTGAGTTTTTCAAAAAACCCACAACGACCATTGGATCTTGGCCATGAAAGCCTTCAGGAACACATTTATAGTTAGAACCCGGAGAGCAGGCCGAATAGACACAGGAGTCACCTAGTCCAAGTTGTCCCCAACTATGGTGAGAGGCATGGTGTTTCTATTTAAATTACAGCCATGTTTTCTAAATATGCATCTGTACAAATAAACATTATGCAGATGTGTATCCTCTTTTTATTTTGGCAAGACATTACGTCCTTTCTGGACAATGCATAAGTGGACACGTTATCTGGATCTGTCACTGGAAAGATGTCCAGGTAAATTGGAAATGTTTGTCAGAGACTATGTTAGAGGGAAGGAAGAAGCAGGAACTACTGGAGGGGTTCAGCACTCTGGCTTACTGATTGCTCTCTGCAGCTTTCCCCATTTCATCATTTCCATTATTCCCTCAGAAGGAGTGACAGTAGCAAGAACAACTGTCACATCATTGGTTCTTCCTGGATGCTATGAGTGCCATTCCTCCCAGAATCTGGGACAAAACTACATGGGTGAGTCAAGGAGCCACATCCTGATTTCCTTCCACATGGCCTGAGGTATCTATTGTTAATGGAGCAGTGACTGGAAGTGTCTCTGCATGATAGAGCTGGTTGCTGTATCATGCGGAGAACCTGTTGTGGATATTTTGAAATGTTCCTTCACTCTACTGTTGAGTCATTTTGACATGGTCTCATACAGGCAGCACAGTTTCATTTCATTCTCTGTTCTGTTTGTCAACAGTTGTTGTTTTTGCCAAGGAAAGTGAACAAAAAAAAAATCTTACTTTGATTCTTCTAGCAAAATTTAGTCTTTTGTACTGGGTGTTTGTGGAATTACAGTGGACCCTTGACTTACAGATTTTTCGAGTTACAGACTTTTCGAGTTACAGACTTCTCTGGCTGCAAAATTTAGATTCGACTTGCAGCCAGAGAATCGACTTACAGACCAGAAAAAAACCAAAATGGAATAAAAATAGAATAAAAACCACTGGTTATGGGATTAATCGGTTTTCAGTGCATTGTAGGTCAATGGAGATTCGACTTACAGACTTTTCGACTTGCAGCCACCATTCCAATACAGATTAATTCCTTAAGTAGAGGGTCCACTGTATTACCTTAAAATTATGCACTCTTTAGCTTTATATACTGGACTTCACTAGCACCTAAGCCTGGATCCTTCTTTTTTCTCTCCCATCTTTGCCTTGTCTTTCTAATATCTGCAGGGCTATATCTGCTTTTAGGTAGAATACAGTTGTCACCACAGGTGGCATATGCTGAGCTTGGGGCAGTGCCAAGATGTTGGAAGACAAAGGGGTGTGCATGTCATTGGCTTCCCTGAGTCCTAGGGACTCAAATGCAGTGAAGGATGTTGCCCTTCCCTTGCCAGTACTGAAGTAAGATTTAATTGCTAGTCTGGGTGGCCACTGTATGTAGAATAGAGGGCACCATCTTACATTTTGCTTCAAGCTGCAAAATGTCTTGGGCCATCTGTGAATACAAGGATGAATAAATACTGCATCACAATTTCATTCTGTAAGGCAGGCAGGCAGGCAGGCAAGCACCCAGTTGCCTCTCCACTGAGAACAATCTCCTGATTAGCTTGTGAAAAGTCTTGTGAAGTAACTTGTATACCCTTGAGGTTAGACTTCTGCTTATGTTAAGAGACTGACTTGGGAGGCTTATGTTTAAGTCCAGGGAATCAACACGCAAACCTTTAAATGTCTTTGTTTCCTTTGGAATGAAAGGAAGTGGAACAATTCTTCCTTCCTTCATTGTCTGATTCATTTACATCCCAAATCACTGTGGGAGGCCATGTGGGGGGGGGGGGGCTCAAGTCTCTATAGCAAACTCAGCACCACCATCATAGTTTTCAAGATGCTGTGGTGGTAATGGCAACAAAAGGCATATACAGTGCTGTGCTTATAATTTCCTGCAAGTAAACTATTAGGAGGTAGGTCTCTATGTAAAGTACGTTTTAGAAAGAAAATGAACATAACATCTAGAGTTCAGCTCTGATTTAGAAAGTTGCAGCAGACACCTCAGAGGGCTGTGTAGTCACAAATACTATCTCAATGATCTCTCACCCCACTGCTTCTTCCTGTACTTCACATTGTTTGTATACTGTCTGTTATAGAAAAAACATGGATGCATAACTTTTTTTCATGCATTCTGGTTCTTTGCTACTGCTGTTCTTAGGCTTCTTACATGGTTTGCTTTTTAAAAGTTCCATCTTGCCTCTACTTTAGACATACATGAGCGCCACTTTGACACTTAATATAGGCATGGTTGCTGACTAGGGTATTCTAGGACTTGTAGTCAAAAAGTCACTTTCTGCTCTAATTTTGGTCATGCCTGCTGCAAAGCTTAGAATATTGGCATTTGCTATCCTGTGGCTCTAGACAACATCCAAAGATTGTAATCAATAGGTATAAGCAGAGCAAGGAGCCAGGCCATATAGGTAACTGGAAGGAGAGTGCCCCATGCTGTATTAATATTATGAACATATGTAGAGAGATGTGTACCGTAATGTTTGACAAGCCAGATTTTCAAGACAGACAGATTAGGCTATGACATACCCTCACCAGACATTGATGTCGCTCATTGGTCTTGGTGATAACTTCGTTGGGTCTTGCATTTGCTGCCTTTAGAATGCCTCTACAGTATGCATACATTTACATGCAAGTATGCATTTATATTCATTATCTTGTCCATTGTCACTCGGGGGTGGGGGTATTTATCAGGTATTCACCACAAGCAAAGGAAATAAGGTGAAAAATAGATTTAATTGATCATGGGAGTTCACTGGATGCAATCTGGGGTAAGGAGTCTTTCTCATCTGCTGGCTGCTGCAGCCAGATTGGGTATAGTAGGTGCAATTTGCTTAGAACACAACAGGGAACATGCGGCCTTCCAAACTTTATTGGCCTGACACTCCCATTGGCCCTAGTCAGTACAGCCAATGGAGAGGGATGATGAGAGTTGCAGTCCAGCAACATCTATAGACTCACACTTTTCCCATCTTCCTCTTGGAGCATGAAAGGAGACTGATCTTGATGAGTAGTTGGTCCTGAGCAGGTCAGTAGAGATCATATAACTGTATCCAGCACTGCAAATCAGCAATCCTGGATGCTGATCTGTGTTCCAAGAAGGCTAGATATAAATATATTGTAAATACAGTGAGGTAGAATTCATTAAGTGAGTGGAATTCCATTCATGCAATAAGACTTCTCTTCTTACCTGGACCATCTCAAAATTTGTCGTGGAGAATCTCTTAAGCATTTGGAGCTGATTTAGAGACAAGATGAGGCAGGTCACTGTAAGGGAGAAGGAGGATTTGAACCATTCCATTGACCGAAACAATTTCATCCATGAGAAGAGCTAACACGATTCCAGCTATTATTTACCCTACAAAGACAATTCACATGCTGAAGCCAATACCAGTATGTTATTTGTATTTAGTGTACCCTTTGGTTTTCTTTAAGATTCATTAAGATGTGTTTTAACAAGATTCCTGTTGTTACTTTAAGCAGTGATTCCATTTTGCTGAAAAAAGCTGAGGTGGGCCCAGGAAAGGAATGATATAGGTCAACTATATTTTATTGAATATTGTATATTTGGAATTGCTCATTAATTTTGATCAGCCAAAACAAGTATGCACTTCTTAGTACTCAGACCCAGACATGTTTTGGTCTCAGGAGGAAAAAAAGTGCTTTCTTTCATAGAAAAAGAGCAAACATGCACTTAGGCAGTCAGACCAGCCTAAGTGGGTTCTTGAGAGTGGCTTTGAACTATCCGTTTGTCTACAGGTTAGTTATCAATGGGTTCAGCTTATTCTTCTACCTGCTGTCATAATCCTTATTTGCAGGATGATTATTTCTGTGCGAGAGAGACTTATTTACATTCCGTCTGCCAGCGAGTCTCTAAGAATGGAAATCAGCTCCCGTCTATTCAAAAGTGCCTTGATTTGTAAGCAGCCTGAATCACAGCTGACAGCTTTCTGGCCTGTAATAGAAAAATGAAATACTCACTTGAGGTCTTGGATCATTTTGTTTGCATTTTACAACTGAAATAAAACATTTAAACAGAATTTCCACCCAGTCCTCAACAACCACAAAGAATTGTTTATTGTTTAATGACATTTCTCAGACATGTTCTTTACTGTTTTACTGACTCCTTTAGAAGACAGGCTCACTTTAATTCTAAACACTGATTAGCTGGTGGATCAAATCTTGGTGTGAGTTCAATATATTCGCAAAGGCTTTCATAGCCGGGATCTAATGGTTGTTCTGGGTTTTTCGGGCTCTTTGGCCGTGTTCTGAAGGTTGTTCTTCCTGACGTTTTGCCAGTCTCTGTGGCCGGCATCTTCAGAGGACAGCAACCTGTGCTCTGGTGTAGGTGGCGTGGAAGTGCAGTATTTATGGCTGTCTCTGTGTTCCCTGAAATACATTTTGGGGCCTAAGGTCATGTAACTCTTGTGACTCCAATCCTAAAGAAGAGTGTGTTCTTTAATATAAAAAGAGATTGCAAGGCCTGTTGCAGCCTTGTGTCTGTGGAAGGCAAACAGTATACATAACTTGTAGTAACTTCTTATTGACCACTGAATCTGTGCTTAGATTTCTGGGTATGTGCCAACTCATGGACTGGTGGATGTTCAAAAATCCAACTAGGAACTTCTTCATTGTTAGTGAGAAGCTGTTGTGCATAATGGTCTTTGCCTTCCACAGGAGTAACTAAGCAAGGCTTTCCATGTCTTGGAAGAAGACAAAAAGGGATACTGAATGTTTCAATCATTGTATGTAGCATGATGTTGAGGAAGAGCAAAAAGGGACTCAGGAGAGAGGACAAATCGAGTAGTTGTCCCCTGGAATGCTCTAGATTTTTCTCTAGCCCTGCAGTGAGGTGCGATCCCACAATTTTAACCTATTATTTAAAAAAAAAAAAAACAAAAAAAAAAACACAGTGTCTTTTCTGGAAGACATTTTTGTGGCTTACCATCTTTTTGGCTAAACTGATCAAGAATAAGGCCAATGTTTCCTGGCCTCACTCTCTTTTGGTTTTGTGCCATGGTAATATAGCCAGATCTGATTGGCTTGATGATGATTTGAGATCATTGCTCTATCTATCATGATCTATCACTTGCTGGAATATTGCCTCAGGAAGAAGTCTCTGTTTAAGAACCTGATGCCAAATATACATGTTAGGGAAAGAGGCTTTTGCAAACAGGCAGTAAACAGCTTGCAATATATATATGTGGAGTTCTGCTTTGGTCCTGGATATGAGCCACAGAGATTTTTGTCTAAATCTCTGCCCAACTATGACTCTTGTGGGTGGTCTCAGGGAGTAACTATCTCTTTGCTTCTCTGATTTTAAAAGTCTGGTTTAAGGATAGAAAGGAATCACTGTTCTACAGTTTTTTTTAAATGTAAAGTTTTCCACATGGAGACATGATTTAGTGAAGAGTTATGCAGTGATTTTTTTTGGAAAATTGAACCAGTTGTTCTTGTAGTTTGATAACACATCTGAAGTAACAGTACTCATCATGTTAGTTCAAGGAAAGTCAAAAAATACTTACAGCTGTGTTCATCAATATTTAACCCACTCACACACACACTTTGCATTCTGACAGAGACAGTTCACAATAGCATTGAGAACATTCATACCCTCCACTCCCTTTCCCAGCAAATGACAGTGAGGGTTTAAGCTAAATGCAGATATTACAGGTAAACATGGCTGAGAATGGTAGCAAATGATTGGTCCTGTCTAATTATAAAACAAACCAATAAACACCCTCAGCACTTTGTCCCTGTGAGCCCTAGATCCATCACAATATGGATAACCAGCTCTTTTATCATAGACTATGGCAGATGGTGAATTGTAGCTGATGGTCAGTGAGGGTAAAAAAAAGAAAGAAAGAAAAGAAACAGAAGCATTTCAGTTGTACATAATCTTAGGTATGATCCTGCTGATGGAATGGAAGCAGGACTTTCTCAACCTAAACTTTAGTCATCCAGTCACTTGCAACTTATAGTGAGGCCAACAGGGTTTTCAAGATTGATGAGATGCTTACATTTGCCATCTGCTCCCCCAATGAATTCCCATGGTGGGGATTTGAACTCAGGTCTTCTGTGTCCTAGCTTGACATGCTACTGTATATCCTACACCATGTTCACTCTCTTTTTCACTATAGAGTGGCGATATGTAGAGATAGCCCAGAGACCTAAAAAATCCCAAAACAATGCCTGAAGGCCCAAGACTCTCCTTTGACTTTCTCTTTTAACTGCTTTCTCCACCAGACTTCATTCTCCTTTGTGTCGCTAATCTGGAACTTGTAAAATCCTCACTCCCCCTTTTTTGGATTATAACTCTCGGACTTCCCTCCTGCCCCTGCTAGCAACCACACTGTATTTGGGAATGGTGGCTCAAAAAAGAAAATGCTCAAGGCTTGTACAAGCTTCATGTGGACTGAATGCAGCAGCTGGGATGGTAGGCATCTTCTGTAAGCAGTTGTGGCCCTTCAGGTTTCTTTTAACCTTGATTTCCCACCTTCCTTACCCAAAGTAGAATGTTACCTTATGGGAACTGCAGACCAAAAGAGTCAGGGGTGCAGTTTTCCAGCCCTGGTGATTTCCAATCCATGGTGATTTGAAAACAAAGAGCCATTGTAAAGGAGAGGAAGATGATGTCAAGCACTTGGCCAGTAGATTGAGCAACATGCAAGGTGGCCACTATCCTTCTCATTATGGTGGGATGTTTTTATTATACAAATCATATATATTTGTGTATTTATTATAGACATTCTGCACAAAGGTTCACATCTGTACATGTGTATTAGCATATATGGATTTGAGTCATCTTTTTAAAAAATCCTGTTTTGATGATGTGCTTTCTTCTTTTTAGCGATGTGTGACGATCTAAGCTTTCTGCCAAGCACGATAAGGTTTCTCTACTTCTGGCCTGTTGCAGGATCAGAGTTTAGCATTATTGTATGTTCCCCTCAATCTGATTAATTACATCTGATTATGGGAATCAGGCTGCCATGGGATTCCAGAGGTAGTCTGGTGGTTTGAAATGACAATCAGTGCAGAGATGTAAAGGATTGGGAACAAATATAGTGTGGCCACTGAGCGGTATTTTTTAAAAAGAAAATCCGTCTGAATTGCTACGAAGGAAAGTGTCCTGCTTTATAGTACAAACAGAGCATTTTAGCCAGCCAGTATGCTCACCAAGTTGATATTTCCCTCCCTCCCTGTAACGCTCCCTTTGCAACAAGCTCATCAAAGGTAACCCCCAAATCATTTCATTCTCCTGCCTTGGGAATTTCTCCTCTTTGAGAGTTCATGGCGGAGCTTGACTCTTTTCTTTTCACAAAGGCAAGAGGCCAAAAGTCCACAGAATATATTGTGGACAGGCCAGCTAATTGGTCTTGAAATCGAAGGATATGGCTTCTTTCAAGATCTTGACTTTTTAAGGACTTACGTGAAAGTAAACATTTGCAATTCTTGATGAAAGGTACTTGTCCCCATGAATCCCTCTTGACCTTCACTGACCCTGCTTCCCAACTGTATAATGCTTTACACTTGGGGATGATTGAAAAGGCTCTCCTCTTTATTATTCTGCACATTCATCTCAAGGGGTGACGGACTCAAGAGCTGGCTGGAAGAAGCAAAAGCTGGTCTTTGATCCTAAAGACCAGATATGCTCTGCACCACCTGAGCGCCTAACATCTGCACTCTGGAAGGAAACAACAAGCATAATTGCATGCAGAAGCGCTCTGGTCTGTGACTTACAGAAATGCAATGCACTGCAAGATACTGAGTAATAAATGCAAATTATTTGATTGGCTATGTATAGAGAATGTGATGTATTTATGAGAGTAAGCATTGCAGAATGAGTTTGTCTCATCCCCTAGTTATGTCATGTCTGAGTCTGGAAAAAGAGGCCCTCAGCTATTTCCCATATTTTGTGCTGGAGACAAATTTGGAAGTGTGGCATCATTTATGGGGACAGTGAAGTGTTCTCAAGGTTTGAAACTAGTAGTGACTTCTAATTAGTTCCTTTTTGAAAGGACCAAAGTATATGCATTGCAATTGCAAAAGCAAAACAAAAAACAAAGGAATGTGGCACCTTTGAGACGGAGAGCTTTTTCCAGTGTCAGCTTTTGTCGGCTGCAACCCAGTTCTTCAGCAATGGTAGGGCCACAGGTTGACATCCAGTGTCGGCAGCAGTGAGGGAGAGGTGAGAATGAGCAAGGAAATAGTCAGTCAGGGTAAGGGAAGGTTGCTATGGGGCTTAGTGGATGACCGTTGCATTTAACACCTAATAATGAACTTACAAGGTGACAATGGCATTGTTAGCACAGGTAATGAACATTCAAAAAGTTGGTAACATTGCATCCTCCCCATTCAGGCAATAGGAAGATGCAAATAATATGAATTCCCAGAATTTTAATTTTAAAACTAGAATTCCTCAGAAGACAAGGTTGTGCTGATGGCAGGGTATCACAAAAACATTTTTGGTGATGCATAAAACAGTAGAGAAACCCAGCTTATTAATACACATAATGTATTGCACTAAAAAGGTCTGACATATTTAATCTAGATATGCGCCAGAATGTATGATTGCAGCCTACTTTATCTGTTTCTCAAATATACCTCTGTAATTCCTTTGTGCTATAACACCCATTTTGAGATCAGTGACAGGGTGACTGTGAGGTTGAAATATTCTGGCATTGGCTCCTTGGTTGCTACTTCTGATGTCATATTAATGTCTGTCTGTTTTCCTGTAGCCTTCATGAGAAGACAATACTCACTGGAAAAGTTAAGGCAGAAGGAAAAGAGGAAGACTAAATATGGGATGGATGGCTCAATAAAAGAAGCCAAGGCTTTCCATTTTGCAAGAGCTCAGGAGGGCTATTAATGATACGACATTTTGGAGGTCACTCATTCATGGGGTCACCGTGGATCAAAAGCCACTTGATGGCACATTTTCTTCTGCATCTCAGGTAAAAACAGGGACAAAAGGTGAAAAAATAAAAAAGCACCTTAAAGGCTGACTCCTTTATTTTAATGTGAGCTTTTGTGGATAAGTCCACTTCTTCAGTCTGAAGAAGTCTGCTAGCACAAACTAACATGGCTACCTCTTTTAAAAGTATAATATTCTTTTGCAGAGAGTTTTAAGAGTACAATTTTTTTTCTGTCTAGTGCAGAGTGCAGAGGAACATAATGGGAAGAAGATGACATATATTACACCAGAAGATGAAAAAAAGTGAACCCCTGATGATGGGGCTAATTATGTTGGCAGAGTAGATGTGTGGAGACACAGTTGGCATCTAAATTTGTATCCGGGTCTTATCCCTGCCTCTATTTTCATATTATGTTGCCTCTTAAGTACCAGTAACAGTTTAGGGGTGGGCGCTGTGTGTGAGAGAGAGCAAGCCCAGGCCTGCCACCCAAAGCTTGGGAGAGGGAAATATTGTCCAGGATGCTCTGTAGCTTGTTAATAATATTTTTCAGTGGTCTTAGCTATGGGTTTTATATAGAAAAGGGGATGAACCGCCAAAATGGTATTCATCTTGGTTTATGAGTTTACTAATGCTTTGGAGACAAACCACAAATTGGTTCTTTGGTGCTTTTCTTTTTTATGACAGTCCATGGCTGTCTAAGAAACAAATAATCTGAGCCCCCGCACCCGCTCCCACAGCCTGTCCCACCTCTTCCTACTGTCCCCATTGCCTCCCTACCTTGTACTGGTGCCTCCTTCTCTGCCCCTGCTGCCGCCTCCACCACCAGCTCTGTGCTGCCACCTCCAACACTTCTGCCGTCTTTGCAGACAGTGGCAGCTGTTTCTGCTCCAGAAGCCTCGCCCTTCCCCCTCTGCTTATGGACCCACCGAATAGCTGACCTGTGGGCACATAGGCAGAGAGGGGAAGGCTAGGCTGCCGGACCAGAATCCACCATTCTGGCAGCCTAGCCCTTCCCCCTCTGCCTATGGGGACATATAAAAAAGGTAAATATTTGTTCTTTTGTATTCGTTGGGGTTTCCAGAATGGATGCATATGAACCAGTAACTTCCTATGAATATCATGATTTTTTAAAATTCATCTCCTTGTCTAGTTGTAAGTGACAACCAATTGTATTCTGTCACTGTCTTTTTAGTCTGTCTTGTAGTAGCTTATTCCTAAGCACTTCCCTGCCATGCATTTTTTTTTCACCTGAGTGGATACCTTTAAAATGTTTGCGGCAAATCCATGAGTTTTCAATCTTTGTCTTGTGAACTTCAGCAGGTGCAGACTTGACTATAAATGGGAGATTTTGGTATGTGTTCTGGGTGGAAGCTGGAGGCTGGTAAGCATGTTTTAGCTCTAGATCAGTGTCTGCTGTCAGTGATGGCTTGGATGAGGGTGAATAAACTGAAACTTAATCCAGACAAGGCAGAGGAGCTCCTGGTCAGTTGAAAGGCATAGGGATTCAGCCTGTGCTGGATGGGGTTACACTTCTCCGAAAACACAGGTGTGCAACTTGGGTGTGCTCATGGATTCATTCTGAGCCTGGATGCCCAGATTTCAGCAGTGCCCAAGAGTGCCTTTGCACAGTTAAAACTAGTGTGCCAGCTACACCCATTCCTGAAGAGGTCTGAGCTAGCCATGAGGACAAATGCCTTAGTTACATCCCTGCTGGCTTGTGGCTGCCTTTGGAAAGCGTTCAGGAACATCAGCAGGTCTCAAACACTGCAGCCAGATTGTTTACTAGGGTTGGTCACATTACCCTCCTTTGCTACAGCAGCTTCACTAACTGCTAATTTGTTTGCAGGCATCATTCAAAGTGCTGGATTTCACCCACTCCTCTCAGTCCATGTTGCTAAAACTGGCCACACTGAGCAAGGCTATAAAGGTGACAAAAAGGAACCAGGTCTTTTCTGTGGTGGCCCCTAGTCTTTGGAATAAGTTCCTGAGTGAGATATGTCAGGATCCTTCCCTCCTTATGTTTAGGGAATGGGTGAAAACAGATATATTCAAAGCTGCCTTCAAGAACTGATTCTCCCAAAATCATGGTTCGGTAATACCAACGTGGAACTATGTGTTACTTCTCTGCCATCCTTCTGTGAGGCCATACCTCATACGATGTAATTTCAAAGTTACTAAAAAGTGACAATTATACCACAAGGAAATTATCTGCCATTATGTTACAACTGTTACCAGTGCCACTAGTACTCCTAATTATATAAGCTACTGACTAAAGATGTGCCCACTGGAACCCTCCGTTTCTGTTTTGCTTCTGTTCCTTTCAGAGGGCACCTCTGTTGTCTTCATTTTGTTATACATCTCTCCTTTCATTTACACACACACACACACACACACACACACACACACACACACACACACACACACACACACACACAGAGAGAGAGAGAGAGAGAGAGAGAGAGAGAGAGAGAGAGAGAGAGAGAAATCTTGCACTAATTTGAAACAGCCCTAAAGACCCTGGTAGTGGTGGCAAGTGGGACACAAGGAAGGGAAAGAGCAGGATAAGATCACGGCATGGAGGTGCACAATGGTGCTGAGGTAAGGAGAGGGAGGAGAAAGAGTGGGGCAAGGAGGGGCACGGTGGCAAGGCAAGTGGGGGGGGAAGAGCGGAGCAGGCAAGCAGAGAGGTGCGCAACAAATTTCCTGGGCAATGGAGGTGAAGAAAAAGTTTCACAGAAGAGGGAGGTGTGAAAAATACAAAAAAAATTTATGCTGCCCTCTTTAGTTGAAATGTATCTTTTGTGTTTATGTAGCTCTTTTTCAGGAATTCACTCATGAACCTGAAAGCAAAGTAAGAGCCTTTCTTTTTTAAACCCTTTTACGTGAAAGTCCTGTTCTTAATTTTGACCTGAGGAAACTACCATCCATTCACATCCTCCCAGAAAGCACCTTCCTATCCACTATGAATGTAGATGTTCTTTATACCAACACCCCATGTAAGGATGGACTACAAGCCGACAAACACACCATCCTATATGAAGCTACAAGATATCTAGGACAGATGGCAAGCATGGTGGTGCAGTGGTTAAACTGAAGTACTTTGCTCATGACTTGAGTTTTATCCCGATGGATTCAGGTAGCTGGCTCAAGCTTGGTTCAACCTTTCATCCTTCTGAGGTTGGTACAATAAGTACCAAGATTGATGGGGGACAAAGTGTTCCTTGCTTAATTATGTTGTAAACTGCCCAGAGAGTGCTCTAAGCACTATGAAGTGGTATACAAGTTGAAACAACAACAATAACAATAAGGCATCACAGTATGGAAACATATTAATGGCTGACTTAGAGCAATACTTCCTCAGCTTCTCTGTCAAAAAACTTCTTTTCTGTCTGAACTACACTGATGATTTTTATTATCTGGACTCATGGAAAAGAACACTCAAGAAGAACTTCCGTTACTTTCACCTGAGCCTAGAACAGTGTATCCAAAGAGTATTTTTTACACCACTGTGAGACTGTGCAATAGACATACGAGCACTACCTTGTGTCATAAACATAAGGTGACACTTCTATTATTTATTTATTCAAAATATTTTACTCCACTTTTCTCCTTTAAAAGGACCCAAAACGACTTGCATCATTAAAGGACAATATTTAAGATCTAATAACAGTAAGTATACAACTGTTTTAAAAGAAGAAAACAAATATTATATTAAAAAGGTAAATAAAATCAACACTTTTATTTACCAGCCAAGTTATTCAAAACATACATGCACAGCAGCTATTCCACATGGTAGGTGAAGGCCAATACGATGTCGTTGAAGTAAAAGGAAAATAGCCCTTACTCATCCTTCGGTATAACTAAAAACAAAGATATTTTTTTACTACTCACAAAAACCTGACATACATAGAAATGCTTTCAGGTGCAACGTCAGTTCAGGGAGGTAAGTTCCTCTCCTGCAGATGCTTCTTTGGAGAAGAAGCAACTTTCGGGAGCCCACGCATGAAGCTACTTGCTCTGTTCCAAACAGGAAAAGGGAGAGAAGACAATAGTGCAGAGAGAAGCCTTCCATGCCACAGCGTTGCCATGCAGTGAGAGTCCCCATTCACTATCTGGGTTAACCCTTTCCTCTATAGAATGGTTGCAGGAAAGGTTAGAATATCTCCAACACAAACAACTGCTGATTCTCACATTCTTGAAAAAGCAAAGTGCTGCTTTATACAGTATATCATCTCATAACATTCAAACAGTCTCTCTGTGGCTTACAATTTAATTATGCAGGCTACACATTGCCCTCGCTCTTGTGAGCTGGGTACTCCATTTACTGACCTCAGAAGAATGGAAGGCTGAGTCAACTGTGACCTGGCCACCTGAGCCTGTCAAACTCGGGTTATGAGCAGAGTCTTGATGGCAGTTTTTCAGTTTAATCATTGTATCATGAGGCTCCTTATGAAAATATTTATTTATTTATTTATTTATTTATTTATTTATTTATTTATTTATTTATTTATTTATTTATTTATTTATTTATTTATTTATTGCATTTATTTATTTATTGCATTTATTTATTGCATTTATTGCATTTATATGCTGCCCATCTAGACATAGTCGACTCTGGGCGGCTTGCAACATATACAATAAAAAACAATTTAAAATATACACAATTATTACATAGGTAAAAACAAAGCAATATAAAATATAAATCATAAGTTTACAATTAAAACTCTCCTTTTCCTTGGTATTTTCTCTTAGGCGAAACACTAAAAATTCCTTAGTAGGAGGATACAAATGTAAAGAAGAACTATGTCTTCATAGTAACAAAACGGGAGATATCATTTTAGGTGGTGGGTTAGCTAATAAACACGCTTCACCTCTATTTGGTCCACCTCTACAATAAAAAAGGGTTTGGGGCACAGCAGGTGGGGCCTGTCTTGCTGCACGGAAGCTTTGAAAGCAGGGAGAGCAATAAATGGCACTTCTGGCTGTTTTTGTGGCTCCTCTCAGATACCCCAGCAATCAATTCACGACAGTAACAGGAAAACTGCCACCTTTTAAACCCATAGGATGCAGGCCTACGCCTTTGTTTTTAACGAGAAGCAAGCCAGCAAGTATGATTTTCCTTGATTTTCCTTCTTATTTATATACCAGAATAGGGTGATTTTTGTTACCACTGCTGCAAAACTGTGAACTGTGTTTTCAAGCTGAATGCTTTCAGAAAAATGCCCAGTGGTGTGGGAGGGGGTTCTGACCAGTCCAAGGCAAGGCACCATAGTTGCCCACTCATGTTTTAAAGGAACAGCTAAGAGCCCCAGATTAACTAATGTCAATTCTAGCCTTAGAATAATAGCTATACATTTGAGCTTTGTGTTCCAACACTAAAAGGTCACAATGCACTAAGAAAAGATCCAGATACATATGTCTGTGTCTCCCATCTATCTGCCTAATCAAATCAATGTTGTGCTCAGTCACATCATCTCTTTCCTCTTTACTGACAGCTCAGGGCAATAATGGGTGCCTATTTTTAAAGGGTACCCACACGGGTACTATTGTTTCTAGTATCTGCTCTTGGCTTGCTGCTTGTTTCCTTTCTCTTTGGCTGAGGACTTTGGAGAGTCTCACACTGATTGCTATCTGTCAAGGCATCAGCAGCTGCCAAGCAGCTCTCTGCTGGAGATGTCCCTGGTTTGACAATTAGCAAGGGAAGGCCTTTGTCATGCTGTACAAAGTTGCCCCTGAGACCAGGGTTTGAGGGAGCTGTTTTCTGCATTAAAGCAAGATCTGAAAACAAGAAAAGTAGTTGCTGGCCATTTGACTTTTCAGGAAGAGGAATGACCTCTTCCAAGAATCAACCAACTGCACATAAATAGAGTAACATTAAAAGACTGCTAATCTGTTTCTTGCTATTATTTATCATTTCAGGGTATTCAGTTGCTGACTGATACTTATACCACTTTATTTATTTATTTATTTATTTATTTATTTATTTATTTATTTATTTATTTATTTATTTATTTATTTATTTATTATATGCCGCCCATCTAGACATAGTCTACTCTGGGTGGCTCACAACATATACAATAAAAACAATTTAAAATATACACAGTTATTACATAGGTGAAAACAAAGCAATATAAAATATAAATCATAAGTTTACAATTTTAACAATTAAAGTAAACAGTTTCAGGATGGCATAGATCAAAAGAAAAAATAAGAAATAAGAATCACTTAATTGACTGAAGGGAAGGCCTGCTTGAATAGCCAAGTTTTCAACTGGCTTTTGAAAATGCCCAGTGAGGGTGCCAGCTGAATTTCAGTAGGGAGGGTGTTCCACAGCCGAGGGGCCACCACCGAGAAGGCCCGGTTTCTTGTTTTTTCCTTCCAGGCCTCCCTCGGCATCAGACCCCTCAGCCGTCCCTGCTGGCTATGTCGGGCGATTCGGGTAGATCTGGGTGGGAGAAGACTCAAGCTAGTTTCAAACCTGTGCATGTGTTAGTAGGTGATGTTTGTTAATAACACTCTTCATACCCAATATTTTAAAATAAAATCTAGTTATTGGTGGAGGCGGAAAATGAGTTGGAGAAATCTATATCCGATTATAGGATCTTGACTTAAAACAAGAATACTTTGTGGAAAATATACCTAAACCTTTTGACCCCATAGCAAAGAGTAGCCGTTTCATTGAAGAAGGGAAGGAGAAAGAACAAGCCTTGCCCAACCTATTGTTGTTGCTGGAGATGAAGGATAAAGTGGTACCTCTACCCTTTCCATGCACAAAAGCCAAGTAGATTCGAAACCAAATCTAATTTGCAGTAGTTGCAGTAGGATGACAACCTGTCTTGAAACTGATCAAAGTAAAGGGATGCATAGTTGGTGTACCTTCCATGGCGTTCCTTCCAATATTTTACTGCTGCTTTCTGCCCTGCAGCTTCAAATAGCTGAGGTGGCCCCCGCACTATCCAATAGTAGGGCCAACTCCAGAATATCTCTGGATTTCGCCAAGTACTTCCAATTTTAGCTAATTCAAAGTTGCTTCCAAATCTTTCTAAAATAGGAGTGAAGAGGTGCTGTCT
This sequence comes from Pogona vitticeps, assembly GCF_051106095.1. Lineage (NCBI taxonomy): Eukaryota > Metazoa > Chordata > Lepidosauria > Squamata > Agamidae > Pogona > Pogona vitticeps. The sequence continues at coordinate 63,584,261 of NC_135783.1, read as the reverse complement.
CTATCCTTCAATGAAATGACCACTGTTTTATACTAGGTCCAAAAATGCACCAATAATGAAGACTCAGGCTTGGCAATTTAAGGCTGCTTAATAAACAGCAAAGCCTTATTAGTGGGCCCAAAACACAGCATCCAGACTGCTAACGGTGGCTAGACACAGGGATCACACAAGCCCCCTCTTACAATAGCTTCACTGGCAGCTGATCAGTTCCTGGGCAGAATTCAGAATGATACTTTTAACTTGTAAAGCCCTAAATGGCTTGGGTCCAAGCTATCTCAAGAACCACAGCTTCCTTTATCAGCCTGCTTGAGTGTTAAGATTATCAGGAAAGACCTTTCTCTCAGTCCAGTCACCTTCACAGGTGCATTTGGTGGGGACACAGGAGAGGGCCTTCCTCTGATGCTGTTCCCAGACTTCGGTGTTGCTTATGGTTTTGGCAACATATTTTGGCAACATTGTATTCATTGAGTCCTTTAGTATTGTGTAGTCATTGTTATTCACTTAAATACTGTATTTTAATTGTTGAAAGTCACCTTGGTCAGTAAATCCAGCTGCATCTTCTTACCCCTCACCACACATCTATATGAAAAAAATAATGTACAGCAAGAGAAAGGTGGTTGCAAAGAATATTGAGCAGATCCTTGCCTATGTTAAGTGACCTTTTGACCAGGACCAGAGGAGGTTCTAAGGTCTTACTGCAATTTGCCTTAGACAAAGAGAGTGTCCCTCTCAAGCAGGTGCATTTGAACTGGCCAGCCAAACACAGCCTGATCAACAAAACTGAGAAGATTAATTCAAGACTCTTAGCAGTGGGGAGCTTTCATGGAGAAGGGAGTATTCAGTAGGGGTATAGTTTTGTCCTGTGGCACCCTGCAGCTGGATGACCTCTCATCAAAGGGCATCCCAGTCTTTTGTCATGCAGGAGAGTCAAATCCCATGCAGGAGATCTGGCAAATCTCCCCATTCTTATGTACAGTAAAGGCAAAAGGGACCTAAAGGGATTTGTTGTAAAAGTAATTCTAGGCACTGGAATGTTACAGTGTCTAAGCTCCAGATGGGTGTTCACAGCTCTTCAGTAAACTGCTCTGATGAGGTTCAAAGAGGCAGCCCTAGCAGTTAAAGAATGTGTATTAGTCCTCTTTCTGCCCACCATGTTACATAGTCCTTGGGTGGATTCCTGCATGGAAACCAATGAAGCTGTTGTATTTATTTATTTATTTATTTATTTATTTATTTATTTATTTATTTATTTATTTATTTATTTATTTATTTATTTATTTATTTATTTATTTATTTATTTATTTATTTATTTAGGCTGGTCCTAACTTGAATGGCTGGCTCATGCACCTGAAATCACCAAACCAGGGGATTATAGGGGACACAGATTTCTATAAAATGTATGCATGCATTTTGTAAGTGCACATTTAGAAACAGGTACTGTCACTGAAATAGAAATGCAATACACATTGTGAAAGACTATGACTAGACCGACCTTTATGTTTACTTAGTCTGATTCAAGTGTGAGGTGCAAATGGGCAACTTCCCTGGGTGAGGTTCTTGATCCTTAAACTGGAATAGGACCTGAAAGAGGACAGTCCCCAACAGTCCTTCAAGCAAATATTGTCTTCTGTGAAGGAGAATATATGGTCAATACACAATGTGCTTCCATCTAGAATTGTGGCATTGGCAGTACAGTATGGGGAATCTGTGTTCCTCCAGATGTCACTGGACTACAGTTTCCATCATCTATAACTCTGGCCATGGTGACTGGGGCTGATGGGGATTACAATCCATAACTTCCTCAAACTCCTAGTCTAAGTTGACACTGGAAAGCTCTCAGTTTTGTTCCCTAGAATATCAGGGACTTCCTTGGCCCATCAATTGCTAAATAGCCTCTCTGCCTCTATGTCCAAGTACAGACAGTGGTTCTCTTTTGAGGACATTTTAAAGGAGCCAGAGGCCCTTGGCATTTTTGCACAGTAGAGCTAGCCTGTTTCTATGATCGGAGAAGGGCTGGGAGAGAGAACAGGTTCACATAACTGTACCATCCCTGAGGAGAAAGACATTCTCTGCATAATGTAAGAATGCCTCAGAAAAAAATGGTAGAATGTGTGAAGAGAGACAGCAAGAAATTTGAAGATGCATGGAATCTTTACATATAAACATGAGGCTTCCAAATGTGAATGGGTTTGCTGCATATTTGCAAGTTTGGTCATGCCCACCTCCTTCCTTTAAAATGCTACCAATTTCCAATCCCTCTGAGAAATAAAAGTAAGGGCTTACTAGGAATTCATTGTGTCTCAGCTCTGTTTCCATTGACATCTTTAGGAGATTTTCTCTGCAGCATTATCACCTTAATCTAGGTTTTGAGGGTATTTTGCAAGGGATTTTACTGAAAGTTGTCTTTAACTCGGAAGCTTGCTCCCATCCTTGCAGAGTGGATTCAGGTGTATGTTTTATTGACTTGAGTCATAGATAGGTGTGCATAGAACTGATGCTTGAGCTAACTGTAATTGTCTGTCCTAGTTAGAGAGCAACCATTTAATTAATTGGGCTTACATAAATGTACCAAGTCCAAACAGTGGAGCCTACTCTAGTTGAGACTTACAAATGAATTAGTCTCTTATTACACAAAGTAAGGGACGTGGTGGCACTGTGGGTTAAACCGCAGAAGCCTCTCTGTTGCAAGGTCAAAAGACCAGCAGTCGTAAGATCGAATCCACATGATGGAGTGAGCTCCCGACCCTTGTCCCAGCTCCTGCCAACCTAGCAGTTCGAAAGCATGTAAAAAAGCAAGTAGATATATAGGTACCACCACAGTGGGAAGGTAACGGTGTTCCGTGTCTAGTCGCACTGGCCACATGACCATGGAAACTGTCTTCGGACAAACGCTGGCTCTACGGCTTGAAGACGGGGATGAGCGCCACGCCCTAGAGTCAGGCACGACTGGACTAAATGTCAAGGGGAACCTTTACTTTTAATACACAAAGTAGGAAAGGTGAGTCTTCTAGAACAGCCATTTTCAATGGCACAACCAAAGGGGAGGGGACACAGACTGAAAAATGTGATAAGTTTCTGGAAAATATCTGTATTGTATTCTTGTTTGACAGGGAACCTTGGAAACTGAGAAGAGCTCCTAAAAGGGCCGTGGCCAAAAAACGTTTGAGAATGACTGTTCTTGAGCTTGTCTCTAGTCTACCAGAGAAAATGCAAATCAGATAGTTCTGCGGATCTCTTCCAGAAAGGCAAAACCAAGATAAGGAAATCAAACAGGCTATATTTTAAATCTTCTATTTTCTTAAGAAGGCGTTCTAAATTATTTTGGAGTTCATAGTCATGGCAATCTCACCCCAAAAACATATTGTACCACTGGACAAGTTGCAGAAATGGGAAATGAAAATCATCAAAGGATTGGACCAACTTCCTGTGAGGAAAGCTTATGCCTGTTGAGGCTTCTCAGTTAGGGAAAAAGGACAAATACACAGGAGTGTATAACGATATCTATAGTGAAAGATCCAGGAAACAGAAAAAGAGAAAAATTGAAACCCCCCCTCAATTGCATACTACTAGTATCTCATGTTATATGCAGAATACATCATGTGAAAGGCTGGACTGGAGGAATCCCAAACTGGAATTAAGATTGCCAGAAGAAATATCAACAACCTCCGATATGCAGATGATACCACTCTGATGGCAGAAAGTAAGGAGGAATTAAAGAACCTCTTAGTGAGGGTAAAAGAGGAGAGTGCCAAAAATGGTCTGAAGCTCAACAGCAAAACAACTAAGATCATGGCCACTGGTCCCAAATAGAAGGGGAAGATATGGAGGCAGTGACAGATTTTAGTCTTTTGGGCTCCATGATCACTGCAGATGGTGACAGCAGCCATGAAATTAAAAGACACCTGCTTCTTGGGAGGAAAGTGATGTCAAACCTAGACAGCATCTTAAAAAGCAGAGACATCGCCTTGCTGACAAAGGTCTGCATAGACAAAGCTATGGTTTTTCCAGTAGTCATGTATGGAAGTGAGAGCTGGACCATAAAGAAGACTGACCGCCAAAGAATTGATGCTTTTGAATTGTGGTGCTGGAGGAGACTCTTGAAAGTCCTCTGGACTGCAAGGAGAACAAATCTATCCATTTTGAAGGAAATCAATCCTGAGTGCTCATTGGAAGGACAGATCCTGAAGCTGAGGCTCCAGTACTTTGGCCATCTCATGAGAAGAGAAGACTTCCTGGAAAAGACCCTGAGGTTGGGAAAGTGTGAAGGCCAAAGGAGAAGGGGACAACCAAGGACAAGATGGATGGAGAGTGTCATCGAATCGACCAACATGAATTTGATCAAACTCCGGGAGGCAGTGGAAGACAGAAGGGCCTGGCGTGCTCTGGTCCATGGGGTCACAAAGAGTTGGACAGGAGTAAATAACTAAACAACAATAACAAAGTATGTTGGGGGCATGGCTAACATCTCTTCCCTCAGGGCCTTTGAGAGTTGCTGGTTGTTGTTGAGAAGACAAAATGTTCTGCAAGCACTCTTACTGGCAAAATCCCATGAATGAAAACAAACCAAAACAGCAGCATTTATTTGCTTTAGGTTTAAGCCATTTTACAGTATCCTTATTCCAAAACAGGCAGTCCCATTGTGTTTAATGGGACTTTCTCTCCAGATAAATGCGTTTAGAATTGTAATCTGACAGACAGACTTCTAGTTTAATGGAGCATTTCATCTTGCTGCTAGGTGCCATTAAAACAGCTTCATAGATGGGAAATAGTATCTCCTTGGAACACAACTCCCAGAATCCCACTGCCAGTGACTATGCTGCTTGGGGGATTCTGGATGTTGTAACTACAAAAAGCAAGATTTCCCATGTCCGCAGGTGCTTGGTTCCACAGCAAGTCCCCAATTAATCATGTAAACATTCAAGCAACCATTGCCAGTAGCCAGTGGACTATAGCCAAAGGGGCCAGGGACCCACCAAGCAATGCAGAAAGAGATGCTCCTCCCCACATGGTCCATGGATGTCTACAAACCTCTGGGCTACTGAGACTATTTTGGGAAAATGTTATATGGGTGTTGTAGTTTTAGCTTCTGCCTCTAGTGCATACTACACTTTGTCTTCTTGGATCCAAATCCAAGAGCATCACTCTTATGTGTGGCCAAGACTAGCCTGCAATAGCAATCTTTTCCCCCAGCATTACAGAACAGGTAACAGCTCAGAAGAGTCATCCAATTTTAATCAACCCAGATGCTAACTTAAGAGTGTGACCTTCGATGCACTCATCTAGGAGTAATGTCCATTGAATTTAATGGTTCTTACATCTGAGTAGGACTGGTTAGGAATGCCCTAAAGTCATACTGTAAAAAGTCAGCAGTCGTCAAAAGCCAACTGTGTTTCCCCATAATCCCCAGTCCTGATCCCAACCCTTAACAGTGAACACATAACAGCAGCAGTGAAGTCAATAATTAACAATTTGCTTCTTCTTCGTGGCATCAAAAATTAGTTACCTCAGGCGCCTGCCCCTCTCTGTCTCATGACAGCATCAGACCTGGAACAGCTAGAGATGGTATATACTTATTGTCTCTCCTGGAAGTGGGGGAGGGAAAGATCTGATTTGAGATGATCTACACCACACACACACAAAATTGTCCTTTTTTGTTAGGCGAATGTGTGTGTGTGTGTGTGTGTGTGTGTGTGTGTGTGTGTGTGTCCCCACACACATTTAGTAGCATTCAAAGCACCAGCTGAGAAGAACAGAACTAGACTCACTGAATATGATGATCATCTAACCTTGACTGTGCTTGCTCAGCTGGAACTGTGTAAAAAATCTGGCTCAAGATGTACCAACAGAAGCACAGTCCCTCATCAAAACTACTTCTTGGCTTTAGGCAGCCACTTTCCTCAGGTGTTACTGTTTATTTAAATGCACCCTATTTAAAATAAGTGCACTGTCCCTGCCCCATCCGCCCCTACTTTCATTATCCTCCTTCATATAGTGATGAATCTGAAGAGGGACAGCTGTGCTTTCCCCAGGTCTCAGTTCATGAAGACAGCCCTCATGGATAGCAGAATTAGATTCGCTACCTTTCAATGCATGTGAGGATAACAGATCTGATGACACAGCAGGGAAGGCTCAAGTGTCCCCCTTCTGATGTGGTTAAGTATATCTAAATGCTAAAATCTGAATAGAGATATTATGATAATCATCCGATACCACTGAAGCTTGGAGCAAAATTTTGTATTGTGGAATGTTTCTGTTCAGAATTCCAATTCAGAACAGAGTGGCTATGCCGCCTGGGGTGTTCTGTGAGCTATGCTCCAAAAGCACAAATATGTCTATCTCCATTTCAGAATAACTGGGTTGACAGCTTAGCGAGTTAGGTGTTTGTCTGCAGAGCTGGACACTGGGATTTCAGGCCTCCATTGTGCTTCCAAGAAGAAGAGCCAGTGTGTGTGGCCTTGGGCAGGCTGCAGAGTCCCAGAACCACCCCCAGAAAAGGGAAGGGTAAACCACTCTTGGAAAACTCTAGTGAGGAAACTCTGACAGGTTTCACCATACGTTGGAATCAACTTTATGGTGCACCATCATCTATTAGAGAATAATCAATTCCCCAGTTTTATGTTCCTTACACCAGTGTGGTGTAGTGGGTAGAGGGATTGACTAGGACTCAGGAGACCTACATTTGAATCCCCACTTGACCATGGGCACTCATTGGGGGATGGTCTAAAACAGGTAAAGCCACTCCTTAAATACATCACATGCCTTGAAAAACTTGTTAGGGTCTGTAGAAGTTGGTTCCAACTTGAAGCCACACATCACCTCCAACCCCCCCCCCCCAAATTATTATTCCTTTCCCACCAAGCATACCCATCTGCCCTTGGGTTCTTCTGATGAAGTTCCTCCCTTAGGTTTCATTTCTTGATTTCTTTTTTGTTCTACAATCTTTGTGGTCCCCCAAAGCCTGTTGATATCTCCCTGATGTGCATGTATGGTGTTCATAAGGATGCTTAAGTGGGGAATGAATGTGCTGTTAATGTTGCAGAATATAAAATAAAGCATATACCTTTATCCTGCTGACATTTCAAAGAAGTGCTAGTCAGCAGAAATCTGCACCCCACAGGCGACCTAGCAAAAATGGTTCTATAGTAACTCTCCTTGCTTCTTTCAAGAGCACTGCAGTCCATTTTCAAAAACACTCTTTTGCTCCAGCCACTTGCTGGAATCAGGGCTCCTTTATTCAGGATTTTAACACTCTTTGCTACCCAGAGGCATCAACAGCTGCTTTCCTAAAGGTCAGTGCAGACAGTGTCTGGTTAATACTTCGGGCAGACACACAGCAATCTGATGAGTCCCTGGAGAAGTGAAATTCCTTCTGTGATGATCTCTTTGCCAATCAGGACAAACTTCCCAGCTGCAAAGCAACTTCGATGGAAAGGTAATTGAATGTGGACCTAGGAAGAGTGTTGTGGTGTGTGTGTGTGTGTGTGTGTGTGTGTGTGTGTGTGTGTGTGTGTGTGTGTGTGTGTGTGTGAGTGAGTGAGTGAGTGAGTGTGAGTGTGAGTGTGAGTGTGAGTGTGAGTGTGAGTGTGAGGGAGAGAAAGTGTCTAATCCCTTGAGCAGCTGCCAACAAGGGTACAGGCAGGGAGAGAATCCCTCCACTGTTGGATGCAAACACATCTGTCATTCTGTAACTCCAGATATTTCACTGGCAATCCCTTTGTATTTACACTGCACACATGGTTGCTTGACAGCCACACTGATGGCACTTCATTTGGGAGGCTGTAGATATTTACACAGGAACCCTGCTGGCTAAGAATGCTTAATTCTTTAAAACAAAGCAAAAATAATAATAATCCTTTCTGGGGTGGTGGTGGGGAGAACTCTTCAATATGTATTAAGGGCATAGCAACCCACCAGCAAAACTGACACTAACGCACATCCAATATTTCTGTATTAATGACATTTATTCCTCCCTTCTTTTTAAGCCCAACATTGTAGCCAGTGAACACAAGGCAGCGTATGTGACCCTTTCCCTCCCCACATTATGCTTACAACAACCCTCTAAATTCAGATAAAGAGAAGAAAGCCCCCAAATCACCCATCAAACATAACATAACTATTTTCATGGAAGTTTTCATGAATTATAATTCAACCATGGAAGCTCACTCTACAATAGTAATATTAATTTGCTTTGTCTTGGCACTTTGTACATATTGACATTGACTAGCATAGCCGTGTCTTTTAAAATTGCTCCAAGTTCACCCAGTGAGCTTTGTGGCTCCACTGGGGTGGGCTGGGCAATAAAACCAACCTAAAACAGTGTGGTATAGCAGATAGAGTGATGGACTAGGATTCAGGAGACCTGAGTTCAAATCCCTACACACCCATGGAAAGTCATGGGGTTGCTGATGTTAGTAAAACCACTCCTTAGATATCTTTAAAACTCTGTTAGGGTTCTTTAAGTCAGATGACCCCTTCATGGATTGCTCCCTTTCATGGATTGATCCCCTTCATGGATGAAGGGGCTTGAGTAATTCAGAGAAGCTATGGGCTATGACATGCAGGGACACCCAAGACAGAGAGGTCATAGTGGAGAGTTCCGACTAAACAAGATCCACCTGTAGGAGGAACTGGCAATGCCACTCCAGTATCTTTGCCAAGAAACAAAAGGCTAAAAGATATGATGCTGGAAGATGAGCCGATCAGGTCAGAAAGCATCCAAAATGCTACTGAGGAAGAGTGGAAGACAAGTATGAGTAGCTCCAGAGCTAATGAAGGGGTTAGGCCAATGCCAAAAGGATGCTCTGCTGAGGACATGCCTGGAAGTGAAAGGAAAATCCAATGCTGCAAAGAAAAATACTGCATAGGAACCTGGAATGTAAGATCTATGAACCTTAGTAAGGTGGATGTGGTCAAACAGGAGATGGCAAGAATAAACATTGACATCCTGGGCATCAGTGAACTAAAATGGACGGGAATGGGCGAATTCAATTCAGATGATTATCATATCTAGTATTGTGGGCAAGAATCCCATAGAAGAAATGGAGTAGCCCTCATAGTCAACAAAAGAGTGGGAAAAGCTTTACTGGGATACAATCTCAAAAATGATAGATTGATTTCAATACAAATCCAAGGCAGACTTTCAACATCACAGTAATCCAAGTTTATGCACCAAACAATGATGCTGAAGAAGCTGAAATTGACCAGTTCTATAAAGACTTGCAACACCTTCTAGAATTGACACCAAAGAAAGGTGTTCTTCTCATTATAGGGGACTGGGATGCTAAAGCAGGGAGTCAAGAGATAAAAGGAACAACAGGTAAGTTTGGCCTTGGAGTTCAAAATGAAGTAGGGAAAAGGCTAATAGAGTTTTGTCAAGAGAACAAACTGGTCATCATAAACACTCTTTTCCAACAACACAAGAGGCAACTCTACACATAGACATCACCAGATGGGCAATACCAAAAACAGATTATGTTTTCTGCAGCCAAAGATGGAGAAGCTCTATACAGTCAGCAAAAAAAGGCCTGGAGCTGATTGTGGCTCTGAACATCAGCTTCTTAGAGCAAAATTCAAGCTTAAACTGAAGAAAGTAGGAAAAACCACTGGGCTAGTTAAGTATAATCTAAACCAAATCCCTCAAATCCCTTATGAATACACAGTGGAAGTGAAGAACCGATTTAAGGAACTCGATTTGGTGGACAGAGTGCCAGAAGAACTATGGATGGAGGCTCATAACATTGTACAGGAGGCAGCAACAAAAACCATTCCAAAGAAAAGGAAATGCAAGAAAGCAAAGTGGCTGTCCAACAAGATCTTACAAATAGCAGAGAAGAGAAGGGGGAAAATGCAAGGGAGATAAGGAAAGTTACAGAAAATTGAATGCAGACTTCCAAAGAATAACAAGGAGAGACAAGAGGGCCTTCTTCAATGAACAGTGCAAAGATATAGAGGAAAATAATAGAAAGGGAAAAACCAGAGATCTATTCAAGAAAATTGGACACATTAAAGAAACATTTTGTCAAAGATGGATATGATAAAGGACAAAAATGGTAGGGACCTCACAGAAGCAGAAGACATCAAGAAGAGTTAGCAAGATTACATAGAGGAATTGGATATGGAACAACTGATTGGTACAAAATTGGGAAAGAAGTATGACAAGGCTGTATATTGTATCTCTGCTTATTTAACTTATATGCAGAAAAAAATCATGCGAAAGGCAGGACTGGATGAATCCCAAGGCAGAATTAAGACGGCCAGAAGAAATATCAACAACCTCAGATATGCAGATGATACCACTCTGATGGCAGAAAGTGAGGAGGATTTAAGGAACCTCTTAATGGGGGTGAAAGAGGAGAGTGCCAAAAATGGTCTGAAGCTCAACATGAAAAAAACCAAGATCATGGCCACTGCTCCCATCACCTCCTGGCAAATTGAAGGGGAAGATATGGAGGCAGTGACAGAGTTTACTTTCTTGGACTCCATGATCACTGCAGATGCGGACAGCAGCCACGAAATTAAAAGATGCCTGCTTCTTGGGAGGAAAGCAAAATCAAACCTAGTCAGCATCTTAAAAAGCAGAGACATCACCTTGCCAACAAAGGTCCGCATGTAGTTTTTTTCCAGTAGCAATGTATGGAAATGAGAGCTGGACCATAAAGAAGGCTGAGTGCTGAAGAATTGATGCTTTTGAATTGTGGTGCTGGAAGAGACTCTTGAGAGCCCCCTGGACTGCACAGAGAATAAACCTATCCATTTTGAAGGAAATCAACCTTGAGTGCTCACTGGAAGGACAGATCCTGAAGCTGAGGCTCCAATACTTTGGCCATCTCATGAGAAGAGAAGACTCGCTGGAATAGACCCTGATGTTGGGAAAGTGTGAGGGCAAGATGAGAAGGGGATGACAGAGGAGGAGATGGTTGGACAGTGTTACCGAAGCTACCAACATGAATTTGACCCAACTCCGGGAGTCACTAAAACATCTGGTCCATGGAGTCATGAAGAGTTGGACATGACTTAACTAAACAGATGAGACCAAATGGCACATTGTGCACATGCACGCATGCACACACACCATCATCCTAACCACTACATCACACTGCCTCTTTATGGAGAGCCCTTGCCAGAAATCTTCAAAATTTAGGAGCTTGTGCTACACATTTTGCCAACTCATTGGATCAAATTATATGTGGATTTATAATGTTTTAGAATTCCTACAGCAGTCCTGTGCATATAGTTTCCGAAGTGAACTCTACTGAGTTCAATGGCATCATTTCTGGATAAGGAGGGTATTTGAATGCTAAGAGCACAACTGAAAGAGACAAAGGAGTGAGAATTCTTGGTGTTTAAACTATCATTTTGCTTGTTCTTTGGGATTTGTACCTACAGGGCAGAAAGTGGGGGCATTACTGGTGTCATTTCCCTAGCATTTAAAAATTATTTTCTGCCATTTTTGTTCTTTCCCTTCTAATTTATTCCAGGCAGAGTAAATTATCCCAATTTCAATGTAGTTTTTCTCCATTCTCAGTCATATTGGAGAACTGAGACATCTCCTGCTCCGTCCCAAAAATGCCTGCTTTTTTTATCCCTTTCATTGCCAGAGTTAAAGCAATGGTGGAGGTCTCATGATGAAGCTTCCAGTCATGGCTCTTAATCTTTAGTCATCCACCTCTGTCTCCATAATCAGAGAGACAAACAGGGAGGGGTGGTAGTTCTGGTGTATCCTCTTCCCCTCGCAGTACCAGGTGAGGGCTTGACTTTCTCTCCCCTCTCTTATATCAGACGAAGTGGACATGCCCATTAAAGCTCACGTTAAAATATAGCAGTTAGTCTTTAAGATGCCACCACATTTTTGTTGTCTTCATTTTTAATTTCTTTTCTTTTCTTTTGTCCTGATAGTCTCCCCTCTCTTGTTGGTTTTGTTATTGTTTCTGAGAATTACTTCCAATAAACAAATTATCTCACTCCATCATCATCCATTCCTGGAGTATGTTATGGGAATGCGAGGTCTTTGGATTCTGTAGATCCAGAGCTTCCCCAGTCTGCACCAGAACATCCCTGGCATATCTCCTTTTTGAATACATTTGTGGCTTTTTGGCATAGTATCCTCCAAAAACAGACCACTATTTCTTATTATATCATCTGAAATTAATGAATGAAAAACAATAACAATGAAACAAAGCGTTACCAAACAAATCTCTGACCACATTGCATGAGGCAGACTGTGAGCTGCCCTGGAAACCTCGCCTCATATCGCTGTGTAGTTAGACAGTGTTGCTTAAGCATCAAACAATTTGCCTCATGTAAGCCTACACAATCAGACTTTGGTTGGTAAGGCTTTGTTAGCTCATTATTGTTTCTCATTCAGTAATATTCACACTGACATGTGAGAGTTCCACACTGTAGAAGGATTTTTATTTATTTAATTTATTTATTCAATTTATAGCCCACCTATCTGGTCGATATGACCACTCTAGGCAGATTTTCTGCAATTCCCTACATGTCCTACAACTCCTTACATGTCAGAATAATATACATACAAAATACAAATTTCCCATTGACTAATGCTGGGATTAAATAAATATTATGCTAATTTTATCCTGGCCAGGTAGAAACTCCTGTACCTTGTTAAAGTGCTCAGATTGAAAAGACTACTAATTAATCAGTTGTGCAGACCTGAGGTACAATATGCAAGCAGTCAACTAATTACACCAAACTAGAATTTGTTTTTCTGCCATATAAAAGGAATTCCTGCCAGAAAGACCCATTTAGTTCACCCAGGGTGATATAAAATGTTTATGGCAAAAGTAAGACAATGGATCTCTTAAACTTCTGTGTACACAGCATGGAAGACTTGGTTTGTGGCCTGAAACATTAACCCTTTTCCTCCTCATGATGCAGAGCAGGCACTATTCAAGAAGAAAAAAGAAAACTGGAGCTCCCCATTTTTGATTCTCATACAGTACACTGATTCACAGATAGAAAGTGACCTGCTTATTAGGTTTAAGCAAAGCTTCTTTTTCACATTTTTTACTTTAGGAGGGAGGGTCGGGAGTACATTAATCATTTGGAGCTCAGACTGAATATATCATGTATAGTTCTGCATACTTAAAGGGACAGTTTACTTCTAAAAAGGAACTTAGTAGATAGTAGGGTGCGGCAATGAGTGGTATATAGCATCTCTTACTAAGTCACTCATGGTGGAATGATCTATGCTAGTGAGGTAATATGCTTTGCTTAGTACAAAGGTGAAACCTAGAACTGCTCTATTTTCATAGAACTTTCATAGTCTGATAAGGCTGAGATTTTTTTGTTGTTGACAAGACTTCTTAAAAAGTAGTGAAGGCAGACCCTCACATTCTGCTGCTTGAAGTAAAGAATTAGCAGATGCACATAAGCAAAAGAGACTGGCAGTTGAGTTTTGCTTCAGTACTAGCCCTTGCCTATTGTCATGCACTGCATCAACCTACTCAACAGCCTAGTTGGTTCTCTTTGCCTGTGTGTGTGTGTGGGGGGAAGGGGGTATTGAAACGCCTATGACACTGTGAGGCAGACACAGCTTTGCCCTCCAAAAGAAGGAAAACAAACTGCTACTGCCTGAGGTGATTGCATCACTTTGCCTAATAGTAAGACCACCCCTGAAGACAGTGGTGCTCCAGCAAGCGTGAATTAGAATTTAATATCTATGCAGCTTTATATGACTTGCAATTGGGGAGGGAAATGAAATTATCAATGTGATCAGCCTTTGAAGGTGAAATGGGGAGATGAGGCAGCATCTTGTTGACCTCGGGCAGCAACATGTCTTGACTTAGGCCCACCTCTAATTGCATTGAACTGAAAGTATTTAGTATCGGTCTTCGAATCTTCATGTTGAACCTGCGAAAGTAAAATCTTTTTTCTGTAAGGAAGAGGGCTGCTGTGCTGGTACTAGCCGGCAAGGCCATAATACTATCTATAGATATTTATTTTGGATGGCTGATAGGGTGGTAATTTACACACCACCAAAAAAGAGGTAATCTTCCCCCGCAGATTTTCATAAAACTGAAAATGCTGATACATGTCTACAGATGCAGAAATAAGAATTACTTCTATAATTTAAACAGAACTGGAATCGAACTCACCACAGCAGGTGACTTGCATGCACTACAAATGCTAAGTGTATATTGGCAACTTCAAGGTCCCACATCTCCCTCCCTATGGTTCATCATCTTTAAATTAGACTTGGGACTAGACACATTCAAATAGAGGCCATCTTCAAAAGGAGAGCCATCCCCTGTAACAGAGGGCACATGGCCACTCTAATGCTTGAAGGGGACTACTTTAGAAACCATGTACTTATGTGTATTTATACATGTTCAGACAGGCAGGCAGACACATACAGACTATTTCATTACAAACCTATCAAGGGCCAGAAGCCATGTGGAGTTGCTTTCCCCCCACAGATGGTAGACATAAACACTAGATGTTCTGAATCCCCCTTTCCTCATTTTCCATCTGTCATTCCAATCATCTCACCCACTGATATATTGACAATAGCACGCAACTGGGCCAACCTGATGGCTGGTGTAACCCTACTGATTCCAATGGATTTATGCCCACGGTGATCATGTACTGCTGTGTCCTTGATTACTAATGCTGTTGAAGCAACTCCTGGCTGGCAGACAAGAGTGAAAAGATATATGTACATTTAATATGGATCTCTATCAGGGAAAGTCTTGAGTGATTATAAGGTTCTGCTGGTGGAAGGGATGATTAACATGTTTCTGAAAGATCCTTCACCATCCAAAGTGCTTAGTAAAATAGCAGGAACTCAAATTAAAAATCAACATTTTCAAGAAATAATTGTTATTGTTCAAAAACAATCAAATCATATGGTATTTGGATTATGTCTGGCATCTTATTTCATTGCAAATGTTTTGAAAGGAAAATAATATAGAACCTTTCCTCTAAAATCTACAGATCAGCAATGTATTATAGGAGATACTGATAAACATACCTATCAAGAAGTAATTCTAACCCATTCCCATCTTTTTATTGGATTTATGCTGGAAACAAATTTTACCGAGAAGCATACAATGAGGTCCATGCATTTTAGGCTCAAACAGCTATTCATAGGAGTCATTCTTATTTTCCAAGATGAACTGTAAGGAAGACATATATACTTGGATCCCACATCATCCTCTCTAAATAAATAAACCTTTGTTTTCTTATTGAAACCATGTTTATCTTTTCACATCTTGGCGCAGTGTTTACTAGATGAGGAGCATAGCTCAGAAGCGAGTATTTATTGTCCACCAGATATTGTCAAACCAGTTTCCAACTACTCATCATCATTGCCCAGGCTGGGTGGGGCTGCTGAGAACTAGGTCCACCAGCATCTGGATGGCCACTAGTTCCCTTATCCTGATATAGATGTATAATTGGAAAAATATTTCCTCTTTAGGGAAATTATTATAGACATCCCTGCACATTTCCTGCAACAGCTGTTTCATAGGCAACACCCCGCCCTGTCTCCTGTGAACACACTTTCCATCCTTGCGTTCATTTTGGCTCAATACACACAGTTCTGAGAACCAACCTTTGCCAAAATGTGTTATTTGGCTTTGAGGCCCATCAGAGAAAAGGACCACCATCTACTAATGGGAATATCTTTATTAGAATCAAAACAAAAGATTGCAGAATACTAAGGAACCGGATAACAATGACAAACAGCCATTTTGGCTATACATTACCTTTACTAGGGGTGGGTGGGTGGTAATTTGCATCTTGGCAACAAATGCCAATTAATGGGGAACAGGAGATTCCAATTCCCTCACCTGCTTTTCTCATAAGAGCTTGGTTGTCCACTGTGGGAAAAGAATGCTGCACTAGATTGCCCACATTTTATGGTCTTATAAGTGCAGGCTTTAAGATTTCCAGAACGCTGCCATCATGGAAGATAATGAAGAAAACACTACGCTGTTTATTATGGTTTGGATTCTTCCATAAGAACATTAGAAAAGCCCTGCTAGATCAGGTCAAGGGCCCATCTAGTTCAGCTTCCTGTATCTCACAGTGGCCCCACCAGATGCCTCTGCATTTGGAATTTTGAAGTACCTTCCTTTTAAGCCTGGAGATTATACAGTGGTACCCGACATAGCGACGATAATCCGTTCTGGATAAATCGTCGCTATCCGGAATCGTCACTATACGGGGCAAAAAGCCCCATTAACCCTGTTTAATGCGTTCCTATGGGGGGAAAACTCACAGTTATCCGAAGATCCTCCCATACTGCCACCATTTTCGCTGCCCTGTTAAGCAAGGAAACCGCGCAAAAACGGTGCGGGTGGCCATTTTCTTCACCCAGCGGCCATTTTGGAACCACCGATCAACTGTTCTGAAAACATCGCAATGCAAAGATCCGTGAAACGCTTACCGATCATCGCAATGCGATTTTCGCCCATTCAAAACGTCGCAATGCGATCGCTTTTGCAATCGCAAAATCCGCATCGTTATGCAGATTTGTTGTTAAATGGGGCACTCGTTATGCGAGGCACCACTGTACATCCCCATCATGGCTTGTAACCTGTGATGGACTTTTCCTCCAGAAATCTGTCCAATCCCCTTTTAAAGGCATCTAGGTCAGATGTCATCACCACATCCTGTGGCAAGGAGTTCCACAGACTAACATGCTGTGTCAATAAATATTTTCATTTGTCTGTTCTCACTCTCCCAGCACTCAATTGGAGTGGATGTCCCCTGGTTCTAGTATTGTGTGAAAGGGAAAAGAGCTTCCCTCTATCTACCTCATACATCCCCTGCATAATTTTATATGTCTCAGTCATATTCCCCCTCAGGTGCCTTTTTTCTAGACTAAAGAGCCACAAACCCTGTAGCCTTTCCTCATAAGGGAGGTGCCCCAGCCCAGTCATTATTTGAGTATCTCTCTTCTGCACCTTTTCCACTTCCACAATGTCTTTTTTGAAGTGAGGCAACCAGAACTATATACAATACTCCAGGTATGGCATTACTACCATTTTGTACAATAGAATTATAATGTTGGGTGTTTTATTTTCAATGCTCTTTTTAATGAGACCTAGCATGGAATTGGTCCTCTTCACTGATGCCACACACTTGGTTGCCTCTTTCATAGAGCTGTCCACCAGCACACCAAGATCTCTTTCCTGATCCATCATGGAAAGCTCAGAACCCATTAGCTGATAAAGTTTTGATTTTTCCCCCCAATGTGCATTACTTCCCATTTTCTTATATTGAAACACATTTGCCATTTTGCCACCTTTTCTCCCAGTTTGGAGAGATCCTTCTGGAGCTCTTCTCAATCCCTTCTGGCCTTCACCATCTAGAAAAGTTTCGTGTCATTTGCAAACTTGGCCACTTCATTGCTTATCCCTGTCTCCAGGTCATTTATGAACATGTTGAAAAGCACTGGTCCCAGGACAGATCCTGGGGCACACCGCTTTTCACCTCTTCCATTGTGAAAATTGCCCATTGACTCACTATCTGCTTCCTGGTTCTCAACCAATTCTCAGTCCATAAGAGGAGCTGTCCTCTTATTCCCTGACTGTGGAGTTTTTTCAGCAGCCTTTAGTGAGGGACCGCATCAAATGCCTTCTAAAAATCCAGATAGACAATATCCATTGGTTTGCCTGCATCCACATGCCTGTTGACCTTTTCAAAGAATTCTAAAAGGTTTGTGAGGCAAGACATACCCTTACAGAACCCATGCTGATTTTATCTCAGCAAGCCTTGTTCTTCTATGTGTGAAGATTTTACCTTGGATGAGGCTTTCGACCATCTTTCCTGGAACAGACGTTTGGCTAACTGGCCTATAGTTTCCTGAGTTCCCATTTCTTCCCTTTTTAAAGATTGGTGTGACATGTGCTATCCTCCAGTCCTCAGGCACTGTGGCCATTTTAAAAGACAAGTTGTATATAATTGTTGTAAGCTACCCAGAGACCTTTGGGTAGTGTGGGAGGCATCTAAGTTAAATAAATAAATAATAAATATTTTAGTTAAGATATCAGCAACTTCATTCCTCAGTTCCTCAATAACTCTTGGGTGGATGCCATCTGGGCCTGGTGACTTACTGATCTTCAATTTATCAATTAAGTCTAAAACATCCTCTCTGCACAGTGGCAGAGAAAAAGGCAATTCAAAGGGTGATTAAGACGGCCCAAAACATCATTGGCTGTTCACTCCTCTCTTTGGAAGAATTGTATAAGAACAGATGTAAGAGGAAGATATCTAACATACTGAAAGACTCCTCTCATCCGGGACATCAGCTCTTTGAACTATTACCATCGAGAAGGAGATTCAGGGTATTGAAAGCAAGGACAAGCAGATTCAAGAACAGCTTCTACCCAAGTGCAGTATTGAGTTTAAATGCGGGGTCATAAGTTTTTGGTGGAATTTTAATTGCTGGGAGAAACGGGGTATCTACATTTGTATGGTGAGTGTTGTGTATATTTTAACTTTTTTTGTAGTGGTGTTGTCCAGTTTTACCTTGGGGAAGAGCACCTCATTTCGTTGCACCCACTTGTGAGTACAATGACAAATAAATTTCTTATGTCTTATTTCTTATGTCTCTTATAACCTGTATCTGATTTAAATCATTAGCCAAGAGGGGCTGTTCAGGCAGCAGAAACTGCCCAAGGTCTTCTGTAATGAAAACAGATGCAAAGAACTCATTTAATTTCTCTGCAATACCCAAGTTCCCCTTTACCTCCCCTTTCTACCCAACTTGATGGATGAGCATGGCTGGATCCACCCCACCCAGCCCCTGCAACAAAGATGACTGAAAAGATGAACCCCCATCACAACAATATCAGGACCATAACATGTATGTGAAGCTTACAGGTTTCAAGACCATGATTGAGAAAAACAGAAGTACTGTGATATCCTTGAGATGACATTTATTTCTGTCTGACCTTTTGTGGATTACCCTCCACTTCTTCACTCTGCTCCCAATGAAATATATTTCTTAGTCTTAGAGAGTCCACAGTATTTTTGTTGTTTTTCTTGCTGAAATAGACTAGCACTACTACTTTTCTGAAGACAAGGTGAGTCATGCTCAACTGTTTTGCTGGGCATCCTTACACTGGTTTACAAGATCAGTATCAAGCACTCATCCTGCAACCTTCTGTAGGCAAAGTTCATGTTCTGCCTCAGAACAATGGCATTTCTCTCTGTTCTAATTGTGAATATACATCACTGCTTAGCCTATACTTGAGAGGCTGTTTCTCACAGTATAGACAGCACATTTCCCTACTTTCAAAATCAAGAGTGTATTTTATGCTTTGCTCCCCTGACTGTGGCCATAAATATCTTCGTAAAGTTGTGAGGTGTTGCAGTGTAATCTGCAGATTGTTTTTTAATACCTTTTTTTACTGGATCTTTTCCTATTTAATAGTTTAGAGCAATTTGCTCTCACCAAAAAAGTGTAAGCTTTTGTCTGCAACAAAGGAAGCACTTAAGTACTTCATACATTTTAGTGATTGATGATCCTTGGTGATGTTTGGCAGCTACAAGAATTGTTGGCTCTTTTAGTAGAACTGCAAGATAAAGTTATGCTTTCAACAGCCATTTGAACTATACACTTGCTAATGAAATGGCTGGAGAAGTGACACATTCCTTACCTCAAAAATGTAGCTGGGCTAGGTGCTAGACATACAGTTGAATCACTAATAAAACACATTTCCCCAAAGGATCTTCAGATTTCATTCAGACAGATGAAAGTACACCTCATTTGGAAGTGCATGCAAGTTTGGTCCTCTTGGTGAGAATTCTGAACTGCCTCCACCATTTTAAAAGCCTATTGTTCAATACAAGAGATTCCAGTAAGTAAATCTCTTGGTTTATGGATCTAGCTACTGAGTACAGATTAATTCAGAAATTCAAACCCAGATTCGACCAATCCATTATTCTACCCACTACACTGGGTATCTTTTTACCCCTATTTACATTAATTCAGAGTAGATGTTGTCCTCTCATCCAGTCTGGAGATGGACCCTTTTGGAGCTTCTGATAGTCTGCATAGGCTTCTAAATCCACTCCAAGTGTTATTACATCATCCACAAAAACTAATTTATAAACTACAGTAGTTATCTTTCACAAGCACCAATATAGTTCCTTGTGGACATTCCACTTGCTACTTGTTGGGAACTGCCCAACAACTCAAATTCCAATATGGACATGTCATGTTGTTTCATGACTGTTGTTTGATGGCCTTCCAAAAAAGATTGTGGACAGCATCCTATTGAGCTTCTGCTGAGCACAATGTCACCAGCACAGTAACATAAGATTGTGCCACTGCAATTTTAGCAAGCAGGGATCTCCATGGGGTTCCTGCTTGCCAGTGACAATGCTAATATAAGTAGCACAATTCATCTTACTACAGTACATTGGCAGGACTTTCCACTTGGTAGAAGCTCAGGGGGATACTGGCCTTTGGGAGAAAGTCTTTTCAAAGCTAGTGGCTCAAATCCTACTGGTGAGCTATGTCACTAAAAGTGCAAAGGCATAAACTGCAGTGGCAAATGGCTGTTAGCTGACAAGTCACCAAATATATCCTTATCCTATGCCAAAGGCATGACAAAGGATGCAAGCAGCAACTAGTTAACTGGTGGCAATTTGCCACTGCACTTACACCACCATAATTAGCCAACAAGATTCTGGCATACATGTCTCTGCAGTTGCTTGTTTACACTTGCAAATGATTTTTAAACTTTTGTGAGGTAAAAAATTCTTTTAAAATCCATACTAATTCTTTCCCAACAAGTCTTGTATTTCTGTTTGATTAACAGTTCTGTCTTCAACAATGTTTTCTACCACTTCCAATAGAACAGATGTTAGGCAGCATATTGAGTTAGGCCTGTGCTGGGTGTTCTGTTTGTTTAATCTTCCCCCTCACATTTTTCCCCATCAAGCATCAGCAATGCAGTCAGGAACAGAGGAAGCCAATTTTGGTTAGGGAGAAAAAGGTCAAGCACCTCTCTGTCCACCTCCATCTAGAGAAAGGCATTTTTGAAAGCAGCATTTTCTTTAAAAAGGTTGGAGGGGGGAAGAAAAAAGGTTAGGATGTTTACTTCTGTCATGTTTTCCTTAAGGAGGCAGTTTTGTACTTACTGTAAAGAACCAAAATGATTCCTGTATTTCCTAGCCTTGAAGGATTGCAGTCTCATAAGTATTCTGAGGATTCTTTGCTCAACTCCTTCTAAGGGCTGGTTGCCTCTTCCGATGAGAAAGGTCTTTGTTCATGTCAAGTATACTACTGCTGCTAATCCTAATTATCCCTAGGATTTATCATTGCCTTCTCCAGCCCCCCCCCCCCCCATGGCCTGCTGATGTAGACTTCTGTCCTGCCCAACTAGCACAACCCTGGCTATCACACTGAGATCTGTTTGTTTCCATGTGCATTTCTGAAAAACAAGTCATGAGGACAGCAAAGAAACCAAGACAGTGATGCCCATGGATGCAGATAGCAAGCATGTGTTTTTCATAATAACATTTAGTTATGTATGTTTAAAGCAGCTGGAAGTTATCAGGAGTAGCAATGCTGAATGTGGCATCAGTACTTTAAGGGCCAAGAACTGTGGCTTGAGTTGTCACAGAGCCCCCAACTCTTTCATAATCTGGTCACTTAGAGCTTGTGCAGTAAAATAGGTCAAGCAAGTTGTAATTATCTCACAGTGACGTGGGGGGGATGGGAAGAGAAGAATATTATGTAGCTGAAGAACAAGAAAACTGTCTCAAGAAATCATGTCTTTTCAGAACCCCTTAAAATTTTAGATAAATGAGAAGAAGCCAATTTCTAAGATGAGGAAGGCAGCTGTTTTACAATGGGGTCGTCATAACATTTCAGTCTCCAATCAGTCTGAGCAGCGATGAAAGCATTGTGCTCTGACCCAATATCTAGAATGCAGTTTGCCATTCAGACAAACACCACCACCAACATCTTAATATAAAATAATTAGATCTGTAACCATATGAGTTGGATATTGTTTAATCTATTGAATATTGCAGGTAGATAGAAGTAGTTATCACAGCAGTCATTTTTCTGACCGTAGCCCTTAGTTTTAAATAAATAGCATATCTCAAAGAAAAGTAATGGAAGTAGGGAGCTTTACTTAATAAGAAATATTTACAATTAATTATTACAGGGCAGTGGGGAAGACTGTGTGTGTTGTGAAGTGAGCCCAACAATGTAATTAGTGCCTCTCAACAGGAAAAGATACTCTCAGGAAGGAACTTACAATGTCACTCTTAGCAAGAAAACGTCTATTCCCCCCCCCCCCCCAAATCCCTGGCAAATTTGGGAAATCCTGCATGCTATTTCCCAAAAAAGTATACTATACAGGACCTGGTTGCATAGGGCCTAAAATCTAAACAGCTAATATCTACAAGAATGGGATTGGGTGGGAAACATAAAGACACATTTACAGAAAAATGACATTAATAATCGTATCATTTAAACAGGCATTACCAAATGAACGGCAACAACAACAACAAAAGACCCCATGCCTTAGAACCTAGGGGTGTAATCACATTTCACAAACTCCTTTAAAGGATCAGTCCTCTTTTATTTTGCAAATGGTACAGTCAGCTGAGAAAAGAAGTCCCAGCTTTCACTTTAAACCATGGTCATAACTTTCAGAGAGGCAGGTTGGAACCTCCTAATCTTCTTCTTAAGGGCCTTTGAAGCTTTGATGCGGCAGAGTTTGGGGATGGGTGGAAGCGACTTGGAGGAGGCCTGAACAGTTGCTGACTGCTGGGCAGAAGAGTCAGGCCAGATCAGTTCCTGCTCACCCTCACCCTCATAGTCAAGAGTCAGGCTACTGCTATTGCTGCTGCCCTCTGAGTCACTTTCACTCGACTCGCTGTCCCCAAAGCGATTGGCTGTATAGTCACTGACCTCTCCTTCACTGGTCTCAGCTATGGTAGAGTGGAAAAGGGAAGCACATTCTGCAGAATATTCGGAATGGTCTGACTCGCTTTTGGCATATGTTCCAGGATGAAAGGGGTGCCGATTCTTGGAACGTGCCCTCATAGTCACAGCCCGCACAACCCCTGCTCTTCTGGCTTGTGGCCTCGGTGGCCCTGAGGCAAAGCCACCAGAAAGACTAGCAACCTGGGTTTTTGCTGAGATTTCTACAGTGGACTGCCATTTGCGGTGTTTCTTCTTGGTGGCTGCGTAAGCTGTTTCAAGAGAATACATGGCATTAGCTGAAGCTTGGTAGAGTTCAGGCCCCGAGGGTCCCTGAGGGATTCTGAATGGCACAGGGTATAGGCTGGACTCTGAGCAAGACCTGCCTGTAGTTTCTCCAGCAAACGTAGGCCTCCTAACCAGGTTCCTTCCCCTGATTTGTCGCTGAGAAAAATTCCACTCGACAGGCAACTTGGCAGCAAGATGATGCACACCCTTTGGCTTTTCCACAGAGAAAGTCTGTTTCCCAGGCCTCGGAACCTTCTCACTGTTCCTCCTCTTCACTTTCACAGGCTTCGTTTTAGAGTTAGCAAACTTCACCCTAACTTCATGGGACTCTGCAGGGACAAACTTGGCATGAACAAATCCCCCTTGAGGCATAAATTCAAGACCTCCAGGCTTGACAGCAAAGGCAGGTTTCTTGTGAGATTTCTTGGCTGGAGCAACATGAGCATTTGCAGGGCTCAAGCTAGAATCCTCCGTTCCAAGTTGTGAGCTGGAAGAACTGCGTTCCAGGCTGCTTTCACCTACTTCTGTCAGAGGAGAGTCCCTCACAGATGATTTGGCAGGGTAACGGCCATTCACAGCCAAGGAAGACTCTGCATGAACCATGGCAGCGGTCTGCTCTGCATTCACACAGTGCACAGTTCCCTGCTGTTTGGCACATTCCCCCTCAGGCATCTCCCTCTTCAGTTTCCCCTCAGCTTTGTTACTATGCGGTGAGCCCCCTTGTTTTTCCAGCTGGCTGCCACTGCTGTTAATTTTCACTCCACCAGCACTGGGGATTATAATGAGTCTCTGGAGCATTGTGAATGGCTGGCTCTTTGTTGGACACCTTTCACTGGCGTCTGCCTGATTGTTTCCTCTGTGGCGTGTCAGCTGGAGCAGTTTGTTGATGTAACCTCCTGGCCTGGACTCTACAACTGGCCGAGTCTTAATCAAACTGGGCCCAACGGCACTGAGAGCAATTTTGTTGGGCAGAGGATAGGCTTCTGTGTCTGATGATGACCCCACCAGAGAAAATAAAGGACTCTGTAAAGCCACAGCATGAAGGGGGCTGGGGTACAGATATACATCGTTCCCACTTTTAGAGACCAAGTCACTCTGGTATTTAGGGTCCACACTATAGAACTGGAGTTCTACCCCTGCGCAAAGCAGAGGGAAGGATTTGGGGTCAGCTGCTTGAGGAAATGCTGCATCTTCCGTGGTGAGTCTTTCAAGGTCACCTAGTGAGAAAAGAGATTTTTTTTTAAAAAAAAATCTTTCTGTTTATCTCAGATATTAAAGATTAAATCTTTTTTAAAAATTTCCCAGATCATTTGCTCATGTTTTAAATTATGGTGAGCCTTGCAAGTGACATAGCTTTAAGTTTTATTTCACTCTTTGGATAAATCCCCACCCATGAAGCTTTTTCTGTTTCAAATAAAACATCCAAACAGATGGTAAGATGTGCATGTTCTGCACTACGAGTTGGAACACATGTATTTATCACACAATACATTGCAATAATGCACACATGAACCAGATCTTTCAGAAAGCAATGAAAAAGAGCATTAACAATATTTCAACCAGGAAATGGGATAAGGGCCAGGATATAGGGGAGGAGTTACCTGTGGAAACAGGCCTTGGTCTGGACCTAGTGGGAGTCCCTGAAACATCACAGCAAGTTTTGATGCAACATCCCTCAATATTATGGGCTCCTTGTGGCTGGAACTGGTTGTGTACTGTGGTTTCGTCTGCAGATTTCGGGCGGTAATCAAAGATGCTAAGTCGGGTTTTGGGCTGCTGAGAAGAACTTGTCAATAAACTGGCATGGGACGAAGAGATGGATTCGCTGAAGACAGATGTACAGGAATTGGACAAGGAGCAAGACCCACCATCACTCAGATCATAAAAGCCTGTAGGGTTGTGAGAAGATAGAAAACACTCTTTGGTTTAGAGAGAACAAATGCATACCAGATGGCCCAACTGTACCCTCCCAACATTTTACACCAAAGGGGTGTGTTTGTGGAAATTTGGGCACAAAGCATACAAAAGGGGTATGTTTGTGCAAAGTTAAGCACATTTTAATACTGTGATATTCAGCTGTGTATTTGGCCCCAAGAATGAACAAACTATAACTCAGCAATGTATTCTCGAAGGCTTTCACAGCCAGGATCCGATGGTTGTTGTGGGTTTTCCGGGCTGTTTGGCTCCTGTCCTCTGAAGATGCCGGCCACAGAGACTGGCGAAACGTTAGGAAGAAAAACCTTAAGAACACGGCCAAACAGCCCAGAAAACCCACAGCAACTATAATTCAGCAAACTGTATAACTTTTCACTGGCTTGCCAGCCTAGCCTATTGTAACTGTTTTTATCTTGCCACAGCCTTTGACTAGTGCAACAAGTATTATATAAATATAAATATATTACAGATTAGTTTATATATTGTAACCAATTATTTCATCTGAGTCAACTTTGCACACTGTCTATGACAGCAATGAGGAATACATGGCTCTACAGGAACTGCCAGTCTCTCCCTGAGAGAGGCCCGGAAAGAGAGAACTAGAAACCGGACCTTCTCGGCGGTTGCTCCTCAGCTCTGGAATAACTTCCCACCTGAAAATCCATCTGGTCCCTCCACCAGGAATTTTTTAGTAGTTGTTAAAGACATGCTTTTTCAACAGGCCTTCCTGGACCTTAAAAGGTAAAAGTTCCCCTTGGCAATTTGTCCAGGTGTGTCCGACTCTAGGGGGCAGTGCTCATCCCTGTTTCCAAGCCATAGAGCCAGCGTTTGTAGACAATCTCTGTGGTACGTGACCAGCACGACTAGATACGGAATGCTGTTACCATCCCACCGTAGTGGTATCTATTTATCTACTCGCATTTTTTACGTGTTTTTGAACTGCTAGGTTGGCAGGAGCTGGGACAAGTGACGGGAGCTCACTCCGACGCGTGGATTCAAACTGCTGATCTTTCGACCTTGCAGCCCAGAGGCTTCTGCGGTTTAACCCACAGCACCACCACGTCCCTGGACCTTACAACACCTTAATACAGTGACTGGTCTTAACATTTACATTATTCATCTTGACAACCTGCTTTTATGTTATTTTATATTATTTTAGTTATTATTACTTAAAATGTTGGTTGTTTGTGCTTATTTTGATTTTATAATTATTATGTTTATTATTTTGAATTGTTCATGTCTAATATGTAAACCGCCTAGCGTGACCACGCAGCTAGATGGGTGGTATAGAAGTGAAAATAAATAAATGAATGAAACAAATAAATAGTCTATAACACTCAGGATCTCTCAGCGTTGGCAATGCTGGCTAGGGCTGATGGGAGATACAATATCCAATATCTTTCTATCTTCTTTATGACAGGACACACATTTTATTACCATGTTATCATTATAAACGTTTTCTTATCTTTACAACAAAAGAAATACAGATATCTACTTTTTAGGGACAAAAAGCGGGGGGGGGGAGGGGGAAGCGGGATCCTCAGATTACCTGAACTTGGTCTGCTGTCACTGTCAAGATATTCAATGGATGTTTTGCCTACATCCAGCTTCAGTTCACTAATCTGTTGGTCCAGCTGATCCAAGTGGCTTTTCAGTCCAACATCTTGTCTCCTCAGACGTGACTGTTAACATGGGAAAGGGGAAAGGGTCAAGTTCACAGTCATGAAAAACAGCTGCCTTGGGATTTTTGGCATCTTAGGAAAATTTTAAACAAACAACAAACTTAGATTTCCACGGCGCTCCCTCACATTCCACCTACAGACTGTGACTACATGCAGACTTCACAGCTTTTCTAAATGACGAGTTCTAAAATATAGGCTTGGCAAAACGTGGCGGATGCTTTATGCTGTTGCCCTTAATTGTCTTGGTGGGAAACCTGAGCATGCAAGAAACATGTGTTTTATATCATTAGATGCTATCAAAAAGAAATTAAAAATGAGATGTGGGAGCTATGGCTCCTTTAGCCATATTCTTTGCTACTTCCTAGTTCTATCTAGAGGTCTCCTCTGCTTTTCCTTCTACTGTTTAACAAGTCACACCAGTAACTGAAAGAATTTAGGGAACAACCTATATGGAAAAGTAACCATCTGGGAGTTTGGGGAAATTCTTGTGTGTATACTTGACCAATTTAGATCTCACCTTAGATTGGAAAATGAGCCTCAACCTTCTTACAGTGCTGTATGTCAGAGGTCGTCAACCCCCGGTCTGTGGCCTGAGCCGGACTGGGCCGCGGAGACAGACTTCCCCCCCCCCACATGCACTCCCCTCCCCACAGCTGCTTTGCGCATGCATGCATGTTCCAGCATCTGCGTAAGTGCTCTCCCATCTCTTCACGCATGCACCCGAGTACCCGCGTGAAGGGGAGGGCGGGCGCGCATGCAGGCGCCCCTGCACGCGTACGAAGGTGTGTGGGAGCACTCATACCAGTGCTAGCGGGTGCGCTCTGTCTCCCCCACTGCGTCGCGCATGCGCCTGAGAGCGTGCTTGCGCGGGGGTGCCCCGCCTTCCTCAGAGGCTCAGACGGTCCACAGTCCCAAAAAGGTTGGTGACCACTGCTATACGTAACCAAAAAAAAGTCATTCAAACTCGCTAAATATTCTATTAATTCCATACGCATGGGCTAATTTCCCTCCTCTTCACTGGTCATTTTGGAACTCTTTCCATTTCCCAGAAACTGCAAACTGGAGGCTTCCATTAACTTCAAAAGATTAGGAGAAGCCTCATTAAGCCTTAATAGCCTTTACAACCTACTACAGGGGCTTAGCAAATTTTCAGACCAAAGTATCTATTTATCTATTTATGAAGAGAATAATGTTAACTCATTGCATAAGTTTTCTTTTTCACTTAAAAACTGGGGTGGGGGTCTTCGGTTACCTTACAGAAGTAAACACATTGCAAGTGTTCTCTTTTTTAATGGGCACAAGGCTACTCCAAAGAAACTGGGCCCTGTGTGTTTCATCACTATCCATAAATACTTAGGTAAATTCCTACCACTTCATCTCTCTGCTCAGAAGATTAACTACAGCTGGAAATATTTGGCAGCAAACACAGGATTCTCAGTCCTACTGTTTCCGTTGTTCTGCAAAGCAGCAGTGAGGGAGTGGCCATTTGGAACAGAGTCATGGCAGGTGATGGGAAAGTTCAATCTCACCTTGCCTTTTTCTCAGCTTGTTCCCTTACCACCAATGCTTGTCTGTATTTGAACAGAACCACAGGCTTTACTAACATACCAGTATTGAATATTTCCCACTTGGTTTGTTCTCATCACCACCTCCCTGGAGAGGGTGCATTCTCTATTTTGCCTAGTGTCCTGCCCACTCTCTGAGGTAGACTGATACAAGTTATGAGTGAACATGGGACTTGGAAGAGGGCTGGCAATTAACATGGCATCTAAAATTCATTAGGGATGGCAATGGTAAACCACTCCTTGAACATTTTACATACCTCAAAACTCTATTAAGGTCACCTTAACTCAGACACAACTTAAGACAGAAGCACATAACACACATACATATAGATGCAGATTACTTGAATTAAGCTTTAATCTGTTTCCTGTCTAGTTTGAATTGCTAGATTATCTAATTTATACAGTCGTGCCTCACTTTACGATTGCCCCGCAAACTGCATTACGACGATCTTTTTGTGATTGCAATTGCGATTGGTTTTTTTGCTTTGCGATGATCGGTTCCCTGCTTCGGGAACTGATTCTTTGCAAAACAACGATTTTAAAACAGCTGATCAGCGATTTCAAAATGGCCACCGGGCAAACAAAATGGCTCCCTGCTGTTTTCTGGGACGGATTCCTCGCAAGAGTGGCAGCGAAAACGGCTGCCCTATGAAGGATCTTCACTGGACGGTGAGTTTTGACCCCACTGGAACGTATTGAAGGGGTTTCAATGGGTTTTTTTTTTTGCTTTATGATGTTTTTGCTTAACGGTGATTTTCCTGGAACAGATTATCGCCATTAAGCGAGGCACCACTGTAGTCCATTCAGTATCATATTGTGATTTTATTAGATACTTTTCTGTCCATGCAATCATTACTTGTAATATTGCTTTTGAATTGTTACACTTACTGTTATTTGACAGGCTGTGAGACACTTTGGGCACTATTAGACAGACAGGTCTCTAGACCATGCAGTATGAAAACTAGACAGACAGACCGACCGACCGACCGACCGACAATGACAATCTTTTGAGTTAGTCCATAAAGACTGGACGCCTGCTTAAAAAGAGGCCTAAGCAGGGATGGGATAGTAGTACATATACCTCCAAGCCCTACCCAAATAATTTCCAACCTCCCCTTCTCTCTGCTTGTAAGTATCCTTTGTTTGGCTGTTTGTTTAAAGTCTTGGAACCAGAATTACATGAACACAAGTCCGAACCTCTTGCTCAGCACTTAAAGGTGGGGGTAAAAGGATAAGAACATGGTAGGTGGAATTCACAGGCATGGCCATGTTCCCGCCACACTTCTAATCTACACTCAAGCAGACTCAATGCTTAATAAACCGTGAAACTCCATCCCGATTAGAAACAAAACAACGTATGACTTGCTAATAACATACCTCTTTGTTTCTTTGTGATCATCATCTTCTTAGCTAAGATATATCCAATTTCTGAATCCAGTATGTTTTCATGACCCAAAGACCACATGAGTCTTCTAGGCCATTTCTGTGGCCCCTGAGAGACCCTCAAAAGCCAAGCTGCCAAAATTCGATAGCAAGATTTGCTACTAAATTTGGGTGGTTAATGAGTGTGGGGGAACCCATGGAATGTTTGGGAGGATTCACCTCTAGACCCATGTAAAGTTGCTCATCCATGGTTTAGGCTTTTGGGTACCACAGTATGAGTTCCTATTGGTTTATTCCCCCAGTAAGCAGGAAAGGGGAATCTGTCATATATCATCTGTAACTGTGATAAAATTGTCATCTCTATAGTTTCTTCCTTCAACAACTGCTGTTACTAAGATGAATATGTAGTTATGCTCCACATCACTCAGCATTCACATACAGTTATGCATAGTTACAACATTCCTGTGTTTTCCAGGGTTTTTTCTCTCTTCCAACAGCTTTGTATTTGCCACAATGAGACCCAGTAAATTTCAAACAAAGACCCATTATTGGTGCCATTTGAAACTAGAATTTCATACTGAGGCATTATCTTTCAAGGTTTTTTTTAACATACAAAGACTGCACTGGTAGAAGCACTTCAAGTTTCCTTCAGTCTTACCCATTCAGAAAATCACAAAGTTTTGTTTTCGTGGCTAGAATTAATTGCTTAATGATTAATGTTTTGCCAGCCAATTCCCCCCCCCCCCTTTGTGGTTTCTGATTAATGGCAGAGAGGCTATAAACCATTCAGGAAGGCTCTCAGGTATTCAAAGATAATTTATTACACCTCCAGGATCTGTTTGTAATTTTACAGCACTTTAGCTAACAAAAATGATTTACATCAACTTTGCTAACCCTTTCCTCTTTCCCATTGTCTCCTATCATGGGGAGTGGGGTGGGTTTCATGCTGTCTGAAAGACTCCATACTTGTCATGAACTCCTCATGCCTGGGACCAAATTTTGCTTAAATTACTCATCTGCATCCTAGATATTTCTCCTGCAATGAGACTGCCTCAACCAAATTTCACTAGAGAAAACCTTGTGGGAATTTATTTTACATGGTTGATTTAAGCCATCAAAATGTTTACACACTGATGACCGTCGCCTACATTAATTTATCTAATCTTCGTTTAAAGACATTCAAGTTGGAAGCCATCACTATATCAAGAGGAACAAATGTAGGAATGCCTTCCAACTTAGAGGAAGTGATTCCAGCAAAATCTGAAGTAATACAGCAGTATTGTGTGGGTTTTTTTTGTTTTTTGAAAAAAGGCTCTGTACAATATCCCAAACGTCCCTATCTGTTTATTCATCTATTTCTTAACTTAATCGATGCTACACAAAATTCAAAACAACACAACCCTTGCCTGATAGTTTGCCACTTAGAACAGGTAAAGTGGGGCACATGGTCATCCCTAAACAGAGTACAGCTCTAGACAGAAAGAAGTACTAGACCTCTCCACACAGCACATTGCTACGCTATGGATCTGCTACTCCAGGATGTATTTATGACCACTAATTTAGATGGTTTTAAAAAGGGATTAAACCAATCTGTAGGAGATAAAGCTATCAATGAAGACTAATCACAATGGCTATATATTATCTTTAGGATCAGTGGCAGAATGGCTCTGAATGCTAGTTATAAGAAAGCAGCAAGAAGAAAAGACCCTTTCCCTCATTTTGGGGTTTCACGCAGGTCTCTCTTTCAATCTTGTGGGAAACAGAATGCTGGGCTAGACAGACCTCTAGATATGATACAGCATGGCTGTTCTTCAGGAAAGTCTCAACCAAGATTTTTTTCAACCTCAGCATTTTGGCTTTTTAGCATAAGGTAACTTATTTTAATTTAATTTTGGATGACTTGTAGGCAGCCTTTTTCCCAGCAAGCGGCCCAAGCTGGCTCACAATGTTCAAATGAGTAAAATTGAAAACAATAAATTGCATATTAAAAACCAGTTAAACTATAAAATAATTTTAAAATACATTATAGGATTAAAAGCATTTAAAACTTTAAAAGCAATCTTACTTAGCTAAAAACTAGCATCCAGGGACCCACTTATGGTTATGAAATGCATACTGAAGACATGAGTCTTTCTCTAACTGTCAGAGGAAGAATTAAAGGGCTAACCTAAGCTCCTGAGTATAAAAGGGACACTATGGAAATAAGTGCAAATATCCAGATGATACCTACTGACCGTTTTGAGTATTTTTACTTGGCTATTCAGTGAGATTTAGTAAGCATGTTTATGATTATGCTTAATCGTTTTATTAGTTTTGTCTTCTAGGCAGAACAGAAACAAGCAAGTGAGGTGGAGATTGGGCCCCCTTTATTCAAAGCTGCACATCTAAGATTGCTAGAGATCATGTGCACACGAATTTGAACATCTCCCTGAACTAAGTGAAACTTACTTCTGAGTAAACATTAATGGAATGGGACTGCACATCCCTTAGTTAAAAAACAAACACCTGTTCAGCATCTGAGTTTTCCCTCCCGCCCTGCTATTGATACACTTAATCAGGGCATATTAAAACTGATTTGTATTCCTCCAAAACCTACTATTCCTGTAGTAAAATGAATTAACACATTTTTTCTGGGCCCTTGTAGACAGATGCCTCTCCCAACAAAAGGATAACACCATTATTGTTCTCCTGACACACACACACACACACACTTCAAACCACTGATGAATGTCCATCAGACCTTGATAAGCTAATCCTCCATTTTCAAGTCTTTTTTGGAACAAAATACACATACAAATGAACCATTACACCCCAAAGCACATGTGTCAAATAGGAATGGATTGCTTTGGTCAGAGGTCACTGGGTGTTTCTATTAACCTGTTGGCCTTGAGCAAGCAATAACTGCTTTAAATCATATTCTCTTTGGGCTGAAATAAAATAAAGTGGAGCCATTAGTAAAAATTATCAATGACAGGTAATCAAGGGGTTGGCAGTACACTTGTGCTGCCATTTTGACTCTAATCAAGATATGCTTGCTGCAATGTTTCACAAGTGGGGCTTAAGCATCCCCTGAAGGTGAAAGCCAATTTTCACTCCAAGATGCCTTCTGATAAAGCTGCATACAGTTAGTGAATAGCTTTTGTGTTTTCACACCTGATTGATAACGGATGGCCAAGGCTAACACCAACAGCAGGGAGGGCAAGGATGGGGGAGATCTGAATTAACTTGGGAGTTTACTGAAGTGTGTAATTGCCAGTACTGAAGAGATTAAAGTCTATAACATTTTGATTGCATTCCTCTTTCAAGAAGAAATTCCACTCCTAAGATATATACTTCCTACTTCAAAAAAATGTAGAGGGGCTTCTAAAAAGAGACAAAGCTGGTGTCAAGCCATCACCAGCTCTTTATTTATTTATTTTATTATTAGCACAATCCTATATATGTCAGAGAGTAAGAAATAAGGGATACTGTGTTCCTTAATCATGCCACTTACTCTGGAAAAAGAATGTAGAAGTTGTTTTTCCTGTCACTATTTTAAATGTGTGTTTAACATACCTAACAATAAATATTTCTATATATAGGAACTGTAACATACTGGCCTTTTCAGCTATGCAGGTCTGCGGTACTACAATCCAGATTATATGAATGAGTGATAGTGGCTTTAGATTGTATTTGTTTTACTTATTTTCATGAAACATTAAGGAAAGCAATGCTGGATGAGAACAAGGTCCATCCTCTCAACATCCCAGTTCCAAAGTGGTCAAGTTCTGTTGGGATTTCACGGGCATACAAGACAAAGTATGTAAGATAACATGATTAACTGAGGCTAATTATTAAGGTGACTGATGTTTGCTGGGACCACAACATCCTGTCAGTTAACCACAGAAAATCATTAGATCCTCCTTGCGTGCATGTACTGTAAAATTCTAATAAGATTTTGGGCTTTATTCAGTCCACCACCTTCCTATTAAGGCAGCAATATCCTCCCCAGCATTTAGTTTTACTGCCTCTAAATATGGGAGGCTCCATTATCTATAATGGGCAACAGCTGTTGATAAAACTATCCCTTTCAGTTCTGACTAATCTCTTTTTTTTTCTCAAAGCTACCTATCAGTGCAACCTTGGCTGAAAAATGGAGGGTATAAGGGTTAGGATTAGGCACAAGTCCTGTTTGGGTGGAGAGATCTGTCAGAAGGGCTGCTCTTAGTTTGCTAAGATGCACTGGCAGATGAGTCAAAAGGGGCAGGTGAGGAAGGAGCCAAGTTACAGTACTCAAGAGCCAAGCTTCCTCCAGCCTATGGACATGGGTGCAATGCCAGCACAATGTTAAGCCAGGGCATGGACAATCCTGTTTGATTTTCAGTACCCCTATAGGCTGGCAGCTCAGCTGGCCCTCAGCCACCTCTGCCAGTTAGGATTGCATTCTATGCTAGTGGCCATCAATATATCTTGTAGCAGTAAATTCCATACATTAATTATGCACTGTGTACATAATCTTGTCTCTGTGTGTTTGTTCTTGAACCTACTGCCAATCCATTTTAGAGGCTGATCCTCCAATTTACAACAGAAAAATAAAGATTCTCTCTGTCCATTCCCTCCATACCATACACTGCTGGACAGTAGGTTAACCGTGCTTCACTTAATCAGCAAATATGCAAATTAAAAACTAGTCACTTCTAATCTGTTTTTCAACGTTACTATTCTATGAAATCTGCCAATGAATTTAGAGTATCTTGTAATATCTTCCATTTGACAAATACATGAAGTAAACAGTGTCTATAATAACAGTCATCATCATCATCATCATCATCATCATAGAACTGCAGAGGGGGAAAAGACCCTATGGATCATAAAGCCCGGTCCCTGTCTGGGGATCGAACTCCCAACCTCTGGCTCCACAGCCAGGTACCTAAACCATTAAACTATCCAGCAATTCCAGCAGTGCTAATTTAGGGACTAATTGTAGGATGAATTATGTATCCTGTTTTTACAAAGGTACAGCACAGAGCAATTCGCAGTTTAACAGATTTTCCCTGACTTCAGTTACACATGGATGGCTCTCAACATTTTCCAGCAAACAAGACATACTCTTAGGACTTCAGGTGTGACCCACAAAGTTAAATTTAATCATTTGATTAAATAATTTTACATATATAATTGATTAGAAGAGAAACAGAAAAGCAAAGTGTGATTGCATGCAAAGTTTGGAGGATGTTCTAGCACAGCACAAAGTGCTTTTGGTTTCATTCACATAAGTCTTCTATTTGCAGGAAACAAAGATTGTCAGAGGAACATTTATAAATACACATTTGTGAAAGCATGTTCTGGTGTGAACTCATTGGCTTTTGAGTGTCAGCCTTGGTAATTTCATCAGAAGAGGGAAAAATGAAACCTTCCCTTGTATCTCTTCTCTTTTTCCACAAAGAGAATACACTTAAGCATGATTATTCCATCATCACCACAATCTCAACTTTTGATACCGATTTTATGGTAACTAAACCTATGGATATGGATGCAGCTATAAAAACTACATTTTTAAAAGTTTTAATATTCCTGAAGTGTAGAAACTGACAAAGTATTGTTTGTGGGGAACACAAGCTCGTACTTGCAGCCCTATATGTATTCAGAAGCAAACCCCACTTTTAACAGCATATGAGAAGCAAAAGACAAGGTGATGTAAAATTGGTGGGAAACAGGTATGCAGATGATATTCTATTACTGGCAGAGAGAAGCATAACTTGAAACAACTATTGAGGAAGGGTAAAGAAGAAACTGTAGAATTACAATTAAATGTTGAGATTAAAAAATAATGGATTTTAATACTGATGATGGAGAAACTAAGTGCTAAAGAGTTGTTTCTGCTTTGGTTTCAATTCACCATCAACCCAAATTGAGATGGGAGCCAAAAATTCAGAAGAGGTATGACACTCAGAAATTTAGCTATGAAGGAACTAGAAGTGGATCATATCTCTAAGTTTAAGGATTTGTTGCTGGAAACTATGATACCGGTATTCTTTATGACAATGCATGGATGTGAAAGGATAGTGAAGAAAAAATACCAGCTTGTTTCAAATGTGATGTTAAGGCAGCTTCATGAATACTAGCTTGATTGAATGTGGTGCATTCTACATCAAATCAAGCTGGCAGGAAAGCTCAGTGGGTTGGGGTACCTAGGGGTCAGGAGTTCAATTCCCCACTGTCTCTCCTAGAGAGAAGAGTTAGTAGCCTTGGCTACACTGCACAGTCCCAGGGTGAAGAAGAGACCAGTAAACCACTTCTGAGTACATTATTCTTAGAAATAAAGCATTAGTCAGAATCAGCATGGCAGCACACAAGTATTATTAATTAATCCACTCTAGTCTGGATTCTCACTTTAAGTGAAAATGACTAAAGTTAGATTGTTGTATTTTCAATAGATGAGGCTTGCTGGAAAAGACAATGCTAAGAAAGGTGTGGGACCATATAAAAGGAGGAAGGCCTAACATGGTATGGATTGATTCAGTAAGGGAAGTTACAATGCTTTTAGTTTGGAAGACCTTAACAGGGCTGTTAATGATAAGATAGGGAGGAGGTCTCTAATTTATAGGATGGCCACAAGTTGTAAGTGACCTGATTATATATAACAAAAAGCTCCAATTAGTTAAGTGAGAATCAATTCTCCTTAAAGCCATAATCCTAAACCAACTCACTTCTAAGTAAATATGCACAGGGCCATGCCTGAAAACATGTTTAGTATAACCGTCCTATTTACACA
Organism: Pogona vitticeps; assembly: GCF_051106095.1. Classification (NCBI taxonomy): domain Eukaryota; kingdom Metazoa; phylum Chordata; class Lepidosauria; order Squamata; family Agamidae; genus Pogona; species Pogona vitticeps. Next base: position 63,547,736 of record NC_135783.1, on the reverse strand, counting down.
ATGGCACAAATAACTGACCAAAATTAAAACACAAAACCCCATAACCACTCCATTTTGACACAGTAGATTGAAATTTCCCAAGGAATCCTTTTCCTAGATTGTATCACTGAATTTTACTGGGATTTCAGTGGGATCACTCATAGAGATCTAATAGTTGACATAGCAAAATTTTATTTATATGTCGGCTTACCCAGAAGTCTGTCCTGCTTAATTCAACAGCACTTATGCTGGTTGGATTACTGGATTCAGTGATTTAGGTATCAAGCTGTGGAGCCAGAGGTTGAAAGTTCGATTCCCCACTGTGCCTCCTGCAAAGCAGTGCCAGCCTATGTGGTCTTGGGCAAGCTGCACAGTGCTAGCACGCCTCCAGAAGAAAGGAATGGTAAACCACTTCTGAGTACTCATTACCTAGAAAAACCTGGAAATGGTCACCATAAGTGAGAATTGACTTCTGGGCACGTGATTATTTATGCCCGATCAAATGCACACAGTACTGCAGTGCAAGGATCTTAGAAAGGAGAGAGAGAGAGAGAGAGAGAGAGAGAGAGAGAGCAAGTAATGGGTGGAGCCCTCTTTAGCCTCCAAGCATTCCTACTTGCCCATTAAAGTTTTCTGACAGATCAAGAATACGTATACAGAATCCAAGGAAAAACATGTAGCCATTACTGGACTTGTATTACTACATGGACTCAAATCACTTCAAATGCCATAACCTCTTCTAGGAAGAATGCACTTCTAGGTAGGAAAAGGCTTGGAAAACAGTATCCAAGTTGTCATGGCTGAAAATTGTGCATGTAGCCAATGTCACTATACATTTAATTGGGAAAATAATATAAGAACCACCTCTGAGATACGGGAGGAAGACACAGGAACTGCTTCAGGGCTTTTATGTTTATGCAATTTTATGAGATTGGCTCCTTGTTTAAATAGCTGACTCTTATCACACATCAGGACTTCACAGAATTAGAAGAGCTATTCTCATCTCTCTCACACACATCCTAAGAACCTGTAAGACTATTACACTGAACGTTGAATTCCATTATTTTTATGGAGCCCATCCATTAGCCTGTGCACTGTAAAATAATCAGTGCCTAATGGACACTTAAGATTAGAGAGCTAAAAATCTGCATTAAGAGATCAGGTCAGAGATCTGACCACAGAGGAGTGGGGTGGGGAACAGAACTGAGAGGTGGTAACATGGCTTCTCTGCAAGATGCATGCACACACACACACAGACACTTTGTGCAACATGTCCGATCGTCAGTAACTCGCCCCCAATATCTATTTGTCTAAACGCGAAAGAATCCGTTTTCGTCATTGCGCAGCCCAGAAATAAAGGATTTGCCCATGGCTTTAAAAAGGCGAAGGAGACCATTCAGAAGGGAAAAGCTTTAAAGGTATAAACGGGGGATGACAAATTCAACTGGGTAAGAGTCAATGAAATAAGAGCGTGATTTAAACTTGGTCGAAGCACGTTTAGCACCGTCTGCCACCGATTTAAATCGGAAGAAGCTTTTTGAGACTTCACGCAGAGGTTCCCCCCCCCATCCTACCAGGCGACACCCGGGAGCGAACCGGCCGCCGTGGGCGTGTAAAGCACGTGCTCCGCCGCAGAATTCCGGCCCTGCCGCAGAAACCCCAACGCGAGCGCACATGGACGGCGTCCCAACAGGCACGAGAGAGCCGGGCTGCGTCTGGGCACCTCGCATTGCCCACCTCGGCTTGGCAATGCCGATGGGGGCTCCCGGCAGGAGGACCCGGGCAGCCCCTCTGCCCAAGGAGGCGGCGGCTCCCTTACCAGTTGCTCCTTCAAGGCGGTCAGGGTGGCTTCCAGGCGTTGCTCCTTCCGCCGCTGCGCCTGGCTGCCCTGGGCGGCGGGCTGCATGGCCAAGGCGCCGCTCACCAGCGCCCGCTGCTTCTCCCGCAGCACCTGGAGCTCCTGGAGGCCGGCCAGGGCGGCTTGCAGCCGCTCGCTGACCCTGCCGCGGTCCCAGGCGCCCGGGCGCTGCTGCTGCAGCGGCGACGGCGATGCCTGCGGCCGTCCCAGGAGCATCTTCTCCCGACGCCGCTCAAGCCCAGGCCATGCCCGGCCAGGTCGTTGCCGCCGCCACCGCCGGAGCGGGCTGCGGAAAGAAGGCGAGGCGGGAAGGGCGCCCACACCCTTCGCCTCCGCCAGAGGGAATGGAGCCGCAGCCGTCGACCGGGGGGTGGGTGGGTGGGGGGACGGCAAGGGGGAGGCGAGGCTGCGGCTCGACGCCCTCCCCTCCGCCCGGGGCTGCCCGGGGCCACCTTCCAGCCGAGCAGACGAGCGCCGGCCGCGGCCAGCAGCCAACCACCGCTCGCTCTCATTCATCCCTTGCCCGCCCTCCCGCCTCGCAGGCCCCGCCCCTGCGCGGGGAAGGTTCAGCGAGAGGTCTATCGATCCTGATGATGATGAGGAGGATAATCACCGCTTTTTGCAGGGCGGACATAGGAAAAGTGGGCGAGCAAATGCCTTCGCCTCCCCCCCGTCCCCTCTCCGTAGCCTGGGAAGCCAGGCTGCGACCCTAAACTCGATACCTCCTAGGAAGGAACTGCCCCCCCCGGCAGCGTAGAACTTACTCCCGAGTAAACAGAATGACAAGACGCCGAAGGGAGCGGGAAGAGCTCTGATCAAAACCTTTTCCGGAGGGGTAAAGCGAGCACAGTCACCAAAGAGGCTTGTGGTGCCTTAAAGTTTCTGGGTGGTTTTGAGCGAGATCTTGCTTTGGGCTCAGCATCCTTTGCGACTCAAATGTTGGAAGTACGGCAACTTTTTTTGTTCGCTCGTGTTCCGCTTTCCCTCCTTGGAAGCAAATTACTCGGGCGTCCAAGGGATTCAGGCGGACCTTCAATCTCCACCATGCGTTTAGGATGGCACTCGCCATCCTAACTTGTCCGGGGGATCTGCTGGATGCCATGGGGTGATCCAAAAACTGTCCTCTCCAACCTGAGGCTTCAATTCTCAGTCAGCAACAACCTGTTACTACAGCTACCCTTCCTGTTCTGCACATCTATGGTAGCTGTTGTTGTTATGTGCCTCAGGTCACCTCCAATTTATGAGAACGTCACGAGTGAGTGATCTTCACAATGCCCTGTCCTCAGCAGCACTGTTCAGCTATAGTGAACTCAAGCTTGTGGCTTCCCTTGGAGAGGGTTCGATTCCAAAAGATCTCCTGTATGGAGAATTAGTGCAGGGAAATGACCCCAGAGGGAGACCACAGCTGTGATACAAGGACATCTGCAAGCGGGATCTGAAGGCCTTAGGAATGGACCTCAACAGATGGGAAACCCTGACATCTGAGCGTTCAGCCTGGAAGCAGGCGGTGCATCATGGCATCTCCCAATTTGAAGAGACCCTTGTCCAGCAGGCCGAGGTAAAGAGGCAGTCCCAAAACCAGCAAAGTCAGGGAGCTGGACAGGGGACAGACAGTATTTGTCTTCAATGTGGAAGGGATTGTCACTCGCAAATTGGCCTTCTCGGCTACACTAGGTGCTGTTCCAAGACCTCTGTTCAGAGCACGTTGCCATAGTCTCTGTAGACTGATGGATGCCTACTACTATATACACACGAAGAGAGGCACACACTGAGGTACTGCTTTGTGCACATACTGTTCATTTACTTAAAGGCACAGGTGAAGAGCTGAAAACTTTCTATTGGAACAGAAAAGCTCCCACTGGCAGCTATTTCTTTCTTCTCCTTCCAGCACACACAGACACACACATAACAGTGTGTGTGTGTGTGTGTGTGTGTGTGTGTGTGTGTGAGAGAGAGAGAGAGAGAGAGAGAGAGAGAGAGACAATCACTCAAATAGAACGCAAGTGGGCTCCCAACCCTCCATCTCCAGTACTGAAGTAGGCAGGAATAGGCTGGCTGAGCATGAGGTGGAGCAGACCCTTATTTCTCCTCATGCTCCCCTTCTGCCAGGTTGGGGTTAGGGTTCTTCAGCAGGTACTTGAACCTGAAATTCCAATTCTAAATCCCACACATCAACTGCTGTGCCTTCTTCTACCCCTTGATTCCATACTCTCCTGTGAAGAATTAATGAAACATGTCTAGGGACTGGTTCCTGCAGGCTGAGAAGGAGAAGGAGAGATGGATCCCTTGAGCCACCTCTGAGGATAAGCTATGGATGTCCCTTCTGCTCTGCCTCATCCACTGCACTTTCCCCTGGGCAGTATCTTATTCTGTTGAGAGGTCATACCTGAAGCTCTCACCCATAGCAAGGCAGTCATAACCTCTTCCCACAAAATACCAAATTAGGTCTGAAGACAGCACTGTTTCCTAAAATACAGAGTGGTGGGTCCAGGCATACCAGGATAGATAGACCACTGGCTAACAGATCATCTTGATTTCAGGAGGTATCCTATATTACATGCAGCAATCATACAGTCAGACTCTACTAAGTCTGGAACTAATCCACTGCATAGTTTTGTGTTTTACAGGGAAAAGAATTCTGAATGACGAGCCTTAAAGCTGATAGAAACAAATCAGGGTATACTTGTGCAGATGGAGAGCAGCCTGGTATTAACCATGCACTCCACTAAACAAAGATGAAATTATCCACACCAAAATTCTAGCAGATTGCAGGGGTGGAGTGGTGGTATTTTCCTGCGTCTACATCTCTGTGTCTCATTAGGGGGTGAAATCCAGCTTAGAGCAGGGCTCATTGTATTTGTGTTCTGTTTCAATTAAAAAAATATTCTAAGACTGATTGAAGAGAGATAAATCCCGCTGTTTCAATCCCATATCCCGGGGCAACTAACAAAACCATTTGGTTTATGGTGAAATCAAATGTGAGCTAGCTTTCATGCAAAGGGTAGATTTTGACATGATGGTCTTGGAAATATCATAACAGGTGCCATAACTGCAACTTGGGCACTGACCGGCTTTATGTTTCGTACACAAGAGAAATAACCTTTGTGAAGGGGCATCTTTCCATGTCCACCGCCACAACAGCAAGACATTTTCAATCAAAACAGTATTTAGTAATTGCTTTAGGTGGTCCATAGTCTCTCTAGGATGATTCCGAAAGACTTGGAGCTGAATGTATGGATTGTCTTTCCATATATTTAAGATGTGGCAGCAAGAACATTTTGTCTAGGGCAGTGGTTCCCAGCTGTTCTTGGACTGCAGCTCCCAGAAATCCTAGCCAGCACAGCTAGTGGTGAAGGATTCTGGGAGTTGCAGTCCAGGAACACCTGGGTTACCTCAGGTTGGGAACCCACTGATCTAGGGCAAGAATGAGTTTGATCTTTCCTCTAGATAGGGAGGATGAGAGGAAAGAGGAATATGAGGTGACAACAACAAAGAAAAGGGGTGGGCTTGCTTGTTTCTCAGGGTGGTTTCTGCCCTGCCATTGGATGTGGCCTATAATGACTACTCCTGAGAGAATGCGGACTTCAACAAATTGTCCAGCATTGACTGCCCATGTTAAATGATAGTCATTGTACAAATGAAAATTATCCCTTGAGGACTTAAATTAAAGAAAGGATTTATTTAATAGGCGTTGACAAGCATTGGAGTTTTGGTTTATGAAGGAGAAACTAACACACCTATACCTAAAACTTGAGAAATTTACCATATTGGACTATGAATTCTCAGTATCCCCTAGTCACCATGACCAATAGCCATGCCGGCTTTGGGATTCTGGGAATTTTATGGCAATAACAACAACAGCAACGAAAACTTTTCCAAGCTGGAATCACTATGGCCACCTTCACAAATCTCTTCAGAATAACCACTACCAATTCTGGAGGGATTTTCTCTTCTGAAATGTTGACCTGGCAGCGTTAACCAATCTCCTTTTCCTACTCTCTAGCAGAGGGAAAAAGGGAGGGAGAAAGTTTATTACTTCCTACAAAAGGAACATGTCTAGGCTAAATAAATCCAACAGAAAAAAAGTGATTACAGAAGGCTTCTACAGCCTTAATCACAAGGACTTTTCATTTAAAATACAGTAAAAGCTTGCAGTGTGAAAGCTGAGCTAGGACTGGGGGGAGGGCCAGTGATCTATGAGGCTCATATGTTTTCACTTTGATGGTTGCAGCTTTCCCGATAAGCCAGTATTTTCTGGGATGAATATTTGGCAAAGAGGGCAGAATGAAACTGTACTTGAAAGCTGGCGGCACCTCTATAGAGGCAGTGAGTCAGACTCCATTCTTATTTAACAGTATCTAATAGTAAGAAAAGCTTTATTTTGGATCTTAGCCGGTCTAAGAAAGACTGTAGTTTAACGTGTGGATTTAATTAATTTCAAGCAGTGACAGTTTTTGGGGCGTTGCAAATCTTCCCTGGGTTTTAGTTTGAACTTTGCAGGAATTATCTACAATGCTGAACCTCTTTTAGAGATAGTGTTCAGCCCCTACGATAACTCCTTTAAAGGGCTAACTTAAACTTTGCAAGGGATTCTCAGCACCTTTGGAACTGGAATCACCAGCTGCCACTGATTTCAAGTCAACACACAGCCATCTTCATGAAGAAGGACCTTGTTGTTGTTTACTCGTTAAGTCATGTCTGACTCTTTGTGACCCCACAGACCAGAGCATGCCAGGCCCTCCTGTCTTCCACTGCCACCTGGAGTTTTGTCAAATTCTTGTTGGTAGCTTTGATGACACTGTCCAACCATCTCCTCCTCTGTCATGCCCTTCTCCTCTTGCCTTCACACTTTCCCAACATCAAGGTTTTTTCCAGGGAGTCTTCTCTTCTCATGAGATGGCCAAAGTATTGGAGCCTCAGCTTCAGGATCTGTCCTTCCAGTGAGCACTCACGGTTGATTTCCTTCAAAATGGCTAGGTGTGTTCTCTTTGCAATCCAGGGGACTCTCAAGAGTCTCCTCCAGCACCACAATTCAAAAGTATCAATTCTTCAGTGGTCAGCTTTCTTTATGGTCCAGCTCTCACTTCCATACATCAATACTGGAAAAAACATAACTTTGACTATGCTGACTTTTGTCAGCAAGGTGACGTATCTGCTTTTTAAGATGCTGTCGAGGTTTGTCATCGCTTTCCTCCCAAGAAGCAAGTGTCTTTTAATTTTGTGGCTGCTGTCTACATCTGCAGTGATCATGGAGCCCAAGAAAGTAAAATCTTTCACTGCCTCCATATCTTCCCCTTCTATTTGTCAGGAAGTGATGGGACCAGTGACCATGACCTTAGTTTTTTTTTTTTTTTTGATGTTGAGCTTCAGATCATTTTTAGCATTCTCCTCTTTCACTCTCATTAAGAGGTTCTTTAATTCCCCCTCACTTTCTGCCATCAGAGTAGTATCATCTGCATATCAGAGGTTGTTGATATTTCTTCTGGCAATCTGAATTCCGGCTTGGGATTCATCCAGTCCTGCCTTCCGCATGATGTATTCTGCATATAAAATAAGCTGGGAGACAATATACAGCCTGGTCGTACTCCTTTCCCAATTTTGAACCAATCAGTTGTTCCATATCCAGTTGTAACTGTTGCTTCCTGCCCCACATATAGATTTTTCAGGAGATAGATAAGGTGGTCAGGCACTCCCATTTCTTTAAGAACTTGCCATAGTTTGTTGTTGTCCACACAGTCAAAGGCTTTTGCATAGTCAATGAAGTAGAAGTAGATGTTTCTCAGAAACTCTCTGGCTTTTTCCATAATCCAGTGCATGTTAGCAATTTGGTCTCCAACACACAGCCATCTTCACCATGAAGAAGGACTTACCCAATGACAACAACTCTGTTGCTTAGCATAGTCAACCTACTAGGGTAATTCATTCAATGGGGATTTGGTGAGTCAACACCTCCGTAAGTTCCATTGATTCAAACGGCCTTATTCTAATAGAGACCTACTTTAGCATAGTAAATTGCAACTAGAATAGGCCCATTTGAATCAATGGAACTTATGGAGGTGTTGACTCACCAATTTTCAATTGATTTAGTGGGCCTACTCTAGTGTGATTTACTATATTAAGCAACAGGATTTTGGTCAATGTGTAATCTACCAAATCAGACATAGACCATCAGCCACATATGTATAGCAGCACATGAGATGGTGGGGGTGGAGGGATAAAATGCTGACTAACCTCTTGTTTCATCACTTGTTTAGGAGTAAGAATGGCTAAAATAAGACGGTTATCAAAGAGGCCCAAATATCTGCCCGGGGGTCAGATTAAGATTACTCTCATGGGAGTGCTGTCCTTCCCACCCACTGCCGATAAGGAAATCCAAACACCTCCAGTTCCCCCTCCCCAGAAGATAAAGCCACCTGGAACAGATTCATGGATTGTAGAGAGAAGATTGAAGGAGATGACGGTTAAAGAAACAGGCACTGTTTTGGCAGGAGTTGAGCGGAAGCCCTGGATAGAAGTGGAGGCGGGGCTCATGGATATAAAAAAGGGGTGACGACGATTTACCACAAGGTTGGGAGTGGATCTGGCTAGAAGATCCTTGGATGGGGAAAGTAGAGAAATTAAGAATCCCTAAGGAGGAAGCCGATGCCAGAAGAAGGCGTGAGAGTACCGCAAAACCCTCATATTGGGGAAAAAGAGACGAGAGAGTGACGAAAGAAGCTAAGAGAGGAGAAGGAGAAGGTTGAGAGAGAAAGGAGGGAGAGATTAGAATAGAGGATAAGGGAGCTACAACAGAGGGAACCCTTGCAGGACCATGGCAGATGGATTCCCCCTCCAGAGACCAGGTCTGTGTGGATGACAGGGACGAACACACCGTCCCCCTACTGGAAGGGGAGACAGTACAATTGCTGAATACTGATGTTTCACTGGACTGGCCGGGGCCCTGGAACATTCAAGGATGCAACCCCTTGAAAGTTGAAGATTGGAAAACCCCATCTGACCCGTTGTTAGAGGGAGAAAACGGTTGGACCACCTTTGTTGATACAGGTTTCTTGTTAAATAAACGTTATACCAATTTCTAAACCGAGGAAGTCAGTTGATTTGTTGCAGAAACAACCAGAGTCAGACCCTGAACCCTCACAGTGGGTTACAAACTATTCCAGAAAACCCTGACAGGTCACCAGGTTCCTGCCGCCAGTATACAGTTCCATTAGCCTATTGTTATTTAGGAGTGAAGAAGCCTGTTCAGGTGGCAGATGGAAAGGCTGGCATTTGGGGCAGCCTCCTGGCCATTCTAACCAAGCCCCCTAGCCACCCCTTTACTCTCTCTGCCAAGAGGTACATCCTGTACCCCACCCCACCAGCTTTGTCTGCTGCCTTTAGGGGTGCCACATAATGCCCTGTCATTGCCAACATGGAAGGAAAAGGTACTTAAAAAGGAGGAGGGCAAGATCTTGTCCCTTTCCTCGGGCCAGTAAAAGAACTTGGGAAAGCAGGGCCAGCTGTACTGACCATAGAACACATTCCAACCTCCATGTTGTAATATATTAGGGTAAACAAAAAGGCACAACATTCAGTGCACACTTTTGAGATCTCTAGATTTATTTATTTATTTATTTATTTATTTCATTTATACCCCGCCTATCTAGTCAATTGTGACCACTCTAGGCGGCTTACAACATGCATTTAAAAAAGAAACATATAACAAACCACATCACAAATAATAATTTACATAAATTGAGATAGAATTAAAAAAAAATTAAAAATTTTTTTTAGATCTCTTCAGAACAAGTAAGGAAATGCAGTGACAAGAAAGAAAAAGAACTATTTTAAAGTCCTGTAGCGTGCACAGTGTTTTAAGCTGTCAGGTTGACAAAGAATCTGCAGACTCTTAAACTGGGCTTGTCAGGTATTGAATTTTACTCTTAATGGCCCTGGGCTTCTTGGGAACAGATAAAGTAATAAAAGGCAGCAAACTGATTTTCCATACAGCACTGATTTTCTTGTACTCTGTGTAGCACTAGCTGTTGACTTTTGTGGAACTTGCACAAGGGGACATCCAAGACTTCCTTGCATGGGCATCAGTGATGTATTCACAACAGAGTAGATTGAGAGGATCCTGTATTGCTCGGTCACTGAGGCTTTACACTACAACAGTATCGGACAGGATTGCAGCCTATGATTCTCCATTTTGAAATTACAAACAGCACCCAGGATAACACATAGCAATCTATCCAGAGTAAAGCTTACAGACTCATTTGCAGTTGCAACATAAAATAAATAAAAGAGTCAAAATTTGCTGCTCTTTTGCAATTTGCTGCTCTTTAATTACGTTCAGTTTTCCACCAGTGGAAACCTCGCTGTGCTTGCACAAATTTCCAGCTGCGACTGGAACCAAATAGTTGGCAATATTGGGTACAGGTGCAGCCCTCATCCAGTGAGCTGTTTCAACAAGCAAGATCAGCTGACATTGTAGTGCTTGTCTAAGGCCAGCACCAACAAAATTAAGCTCAGAAGATCAGCATCAAGGAGGTATTGCTTTAACACCATTGTTCTCAGAACGCTCAAAATGTTTCACCCAGAAGCCTCTCATTTCTTCCTTCCCACTGCCTATAAGTGGAGCCTGTTCTGTTTGGAGAAATGATGCAACAGCTGGAACAATCTTCCTCAGTCATCACCAAATCTTTTATTTCTTTAACTTACCGCTCATTCATCATGGAGAGAGGGAGAGAGAAAGGAAAGGAAGCCAGATGTGATTAATGTCAGAAGTAGGGATTGTTGTGTACTGCTTTGTAGGCTGCTGAGAGGGAAAACACACTGTGGTCTAAATAAACATAGTTGACATATTCCTGTCTCCCACCTCCCTTATCAAAATTAAGTGGAATCTCCATTTTTATTTTTTCCTAGGACCAAAGGTATTTTGCTGCCTCAGCTCAGGAAGCAGATTTCACCTACTGTAATCCCACTTCAAGGGAAAGAGCACTCAGAACCAGTACAAGTATTTCCTTTCTTCTTTTTGGTAGTTTAAACGTAACATTGAGATGGTAAATTTCTAAAATGTTTCTTCTTTTACTGATGCCTCAAATTGATTGCCTGAGGTAAGTGCCTCTCTTTGCCTAATGTTTTGGCTGGTCCTTCTTTAAGACCACTGTGCTCAAATTGGTTTTTTAGTGTACAAGAGACATTGCAGTGCCGGCTTTGTAAAAGGTACCAAATTTTTCCATTGGAAGCGGCCTGAACAGATTTCATAATCTTCCTCCTAGTGTTGCCAGGTCTTAGGTTTTGACCCAGACACTGAGGTTTTCAGATCCATTTAGGCCTCTGGCTTTGTACCTGAACTCTTAGGGAATGGGATGGCGTTTTGGGTTCATTGCCATAACTTCAGAAAAATGTTTTTCAGACAAACCTCCTTTCCTCCCCATGATTTTGCATTACTGAGAGGGGCTGCCGCTGGAATTCACACAACCTTTACATTTATCATAGAATCTCCGTCCTTGGCCTAGATGATTCCAATTCAGTAAACAAATAGTAAGTTTGTTGTATTGGGAACATGCCAGGTGCCAACACATTCCTTCATTCATCTAATTCCTTTGCACGCCTGTCTTTTGCAAATGTTATTTCCTGTTTGGAAATGGTATACAGTAGCTACACTACAGAATTACAGTAGTTTGATACCTCTTAACTGTCATGGGTCCATCTTCCATCCTGGGATTTTTAAATATTTGGAATCCTTTGCTGCTGTTCTGGGCTTTGCGCTAGCGCTCCATAGCAGAGAATTCTAAGTACGTCACCCAAAATATAAATCTCATTCTGTAGAAAGATGTCACAGTAGTTAAAGTGCTGTTGAACTGCTATAACTATTTGGTATAAATACTCTCATTTATACATTTTCTGCACCAGTCCCACCCACTTTGGCTTTATTTATGAGGTATAAAGATACATGGATCATGTCTGAAACATTGGCTGTGCAACATGGCTCATTAGACAAAGTGAGGCAGCTGTCTCAGAGGGAGATGTGGAGTGGGGTGGAGGTGAGCTACAGTGAGATTTCAGAAAACAGAGCTATGTGGGCAATACAGTCTGCCCTGCATGTTCTAAGCCAGCCTGCTGCCTCAAGAGGCACTGGCAGATCATCAAAGCTTAAATAAGATTCAGGTTCAGTTGTTAGTTTGGTCAGTTTCTGTACATGAAACGGAAAGGGGTTTTCATCTCAGGCAGTAAAATGCCACAGGCCATCCTATGTTCCTATACGACCATTTAACATGGAACTGAAGTGATAGAAGTACAACAGTGGGGAGAAGCCTAGAAGAATACATTTACCCCAAGGTGAAGGACTGAATCTCCAATTACAGTACAGTATAACAAAAGCCATACTGAGAAAATCTTCTGTGTTCTCTGACTGTCCTTCTATGCAGACCACATTTAAGGCACATATTAAAAAATCATCTCAGAGCTCAGTTACAAGTGGGGAAAACCATGTTTCTGATTTGGAGTTAACATGATTGAAATAGATTTTAAAACACAATGCACAGAAAAGCATAGATTTTTGCCCAGGAAGGGGGTATTTTTCTCAGCCATGAGAGGGTAATTTATTTTAAATCACTTGTGAAACTGATTTATTCTGAATCATTCTGGCATATGTGAAGACCTCTGTCAGTGTACAATGTGTCTGTGCAGTTTGCCACTCAGTGGTGTATTTTTCCTCTCTCCAGGCCCAGCTCCCTTTCCTTCTCCACCCTGTGTGTGTCTTTGTGTGTGTCTCTCCTTTGCAAGCCTGGAAGCTGCCAGTGTAGTCAATGGCTTTGTTTAGTTTTGGTTTGTTGTTTTCTCTCTCCTTCTCTACCCCCAGTGTGTACACATGTATCTGACTACAGGGAAATGCCTGTTTTAATTGTTTTTCTATCTGTCATACTGAACTAGCGCTATACTAAATTGCAACAACAGGGACGTGGTGGTGCTGCAGGCTAAACCGCAGAAGCCTTTGTATGCTGCAGGGTCAGAAGACCAGCAGTCGTAAGATTGAATCCATGCGGCAGAGTGAGCTCCTGTCGCTTTGTCCCAGCTCCTCGCCAACCTAGCAGTTCGAAAGCATGCAAATGTGAGTCAATAAATACGGACCACCTCAGTGGGAAGGTAAACAGCATTCTGTGTATAGCCATGCTGGCCACGTGACAACGGAAACTGTCTTCAGACAAACGCTGGCTCTACGGCTTGGAAACAGGGATGAGCACCGCCCCCTAGAGTCGAACACAACTGACTAAATGTCAAGGGGAACCTTTACCTTAGATTGCAAGAAGTAAAAAACAAAAAAGATTAACAATAACACCACAGCAGCAGTGGCTAGTGGCTGTGAGAGGCAGCCAGCATGAGAAGCAGTCAATTATGTAATCCCCTCAACCAATACATAACAAGAGAATGAACACACTGACTCCAAACCATGTGACTACCACCAGACTTTAAATTAATTTCAACCCCCCCGCCCCCAATCCCTCTCCTGATTCATTTTCGTAATATAACAATGTTAGTGAAGACTGAAACCTTCCCCACCCCCCTTTTGGGTGGCTAGGTTCACCAGGTCCAGGGTGCTAAAAAAGAATGTTGTAAATGCAGAAACATTTTGTTATCTTTCATCTCATCAAGTTAAACTTCGCTAACCATGGAAAAGAAACAAAGGGTCTTATGACCTTGTTTTCCAAATTTAGGGAAATTTCAAGCACTTCCTTCAGGGCAGTAAGCCTGACAAGTAGTAGATAACTGAATGCACAAGAGAAGATTCAGAGGAGACGCCTGATGCATTAGATAAGGGAGCAGAACATTGCAAAGTGGTCCACCTTTCTCACAGACAAGATAGTGTGTTAGGGAAATCCAGGCCAGTAGCTAGTGCCATGTGACAGTCAAACTTATCTTTAAAATGAGTTCCATGTGTCCATCTTGCATTGTAATGTTCATAAACATTTTGTGGCCTTTATCTTATTTGTCTCTGTCAATTGATGCAGACTGCTATTATTCACATTTTCCCCCTTCTTTAAAAAAATCTTTACTGAATGAGTATGAAAACAACAACAATAAAATAATATTCACATTCCTAAAAATAGAGATTGAGGTAGTAAATTTCCCTTACTGCATCTGCTGCTCAACAAAGAGATGAATCCAGTCTGATATATTCAGCAGATGTGAATAATACGTTTAATTCAAAATGGTCCCAAAGCTTTGGAACTCTGTTTATAACAATATTTTATGCCTGCATGAGTTAGTTTGTCCACCAAATACTCTTGGACTGTTTTGCCGATGTGGAATGAAGAGATATTTGAAAAATTGTGAGGGAAGGATAAGAGATTAAGTGAATTTAATAAATTAAGGATTTTTGAATGTTTATTTTTACAAAGAATCACCCAAATTAGCCTTTCACCTAACACATTCCTAGAGAAGCAGTAATTTTCTGCACTTATTATCAGCATCTTTGTGAAGTCAGCAGGATTAATTCAACTGACACCTGCATCTCAAACCTATTTGCCTCTCAATCAGAAAAGGATCACTGCCTTGATAAACAGACCGTTTTCTTTTTTAAAAAATTGCAGTAAAGACAAAACACATGTACTATTAATCTATGAACTTGCCTAATAAATGAAAAGAAAATACTAGTGCACCCCTCACCCTAGGGACCAAAATATCTTTCATACTTTTGCCTATAAACATCATCTTCCATCTCCTGTATCTATCCCCAAAATGCTTCCAAAAATATGTATTGGCTAGTGATTTCCCTTTACCTTTACACAATATAGCTTTTATAAATTCCTCCCATATTTAATTAAATCTATATAAAGGGTGAACTTCTCAACACCTTCTTTGTCTCAGTTTTCTCCAAAAAGGAAAATAGTGCTCAACCTGAGGGGTGAAGAGCAGGTGATGTAGTGGGGAAAATGCAGCACAGAATAGGTAAAGAAGTAGTACAGGACTACCTGACTACTCTAAATGAATTCAAGTCTTCAGGGCCAGACAAATTATATCCACAGATATTAAAAGAACTGGCAGAATAAATTTCAGAACCATAGGCAATAATATTTGAGAATTCTTGGAGAACAGGAGAAGTCCCCACAGACTGGAGGAGGGCAAACAGTGTCCCTATCTTTAAAAAGGGGGGGAAAGAAGACCCAAATAATTATCACCCAGTCAGCCTGACATCAATTCCCAGAAAAATTCTAGAGCAGATAATTAAACAGACAGTTTGTTATTACTTAGAAAGCAATACTGTCATCACTAAAAGTCAACACGGGTTTCTCAAAAACAAGTCATGCCAGACTAATCTGATCTCTTTTTTTGATAGAGTTACAGGCTTGATAGATGAAGGGAATGCTGTGGATGTAGCATATCTTGATTTCAGTAAGGCCTTTGACAAAGTTCCCCATGATATTCTTGCAAGGAAGCTAGTAAAATATGGGCTAGACAGTGCTAATGTTCAGTGGATTTGTAATTGTAATTGTAGTTGGTTTTGGGACTGCTTCTTTGCCTCAGCCTGCTGGACAAGTGTTTCTTCAAAATGGGAGAGGCAATGATGCGCTGCCTGCCTCCAGGCTGAACGCTCAGATGACAAAGTTTCCCATCTGTTGAGGTCCATTCCTAAGGTCTTCAGATCCCACTTGCAAATATCCTTGTATCGCAGATGTGGTCTCCCTCTGGGGTGATTTCTCTGCACCAATTCTCCATACAGGAGATCTTTTGGAATTCGACCATCAGCCATTCTCATGACATGCCCAAGCCAATGTAGACGTCGCTGTTTCAGTAATGTATACATGCTAGAAATTCTAGGACTACTCTATTTGGAGCTTTGTCCTGCCAGGTGATACCAAAAATCCGTCGGAGGCAACACATATGGAATGTGTTCAGCTTCCTCTCCTGCCATGCACAAAGGGTCCAGGACTCACTGCAGTACAGGAGTGTACTCAGGACACAGGCTCTATAGACCTGGATCTTGGTATATGCCGTCAGCTTCTTATTAAGCCATACTCTCTTCGTGAGTTTAGAGCTGCTTTACCAATGCTCTTATCCAGCTCAACATCTTGGGAGAGAGTGTCAGAGATCATTGAGCCAAGGTACACAAAGTCATGAATAACCTCCAATTTTTGTGTGGAAATGGTAATAAAGAGAGGTGAGTCCATGCCCTGTCCCATGACTTGTGTTTTCTTCAGGCTGATTGTTAATCCAAAATCTTGGCAGGCCTTGCTAAAATGATTCATGAGTTGTTGGAGGTCTTCAGCAGAGTGGGCAACAATGGCTGCATCATCGGTGAAGAGGAAGTCCCTCATGCATTTCAACTGGACTTTGGTCTTCACTCTCAATCTAGAGAGATTGAAGATCTTTCCATCTGATCTACTCCTGAGAATCCTGGCTGAGAAGGTCAGATTAGATGGTTTATTCACAGCTATTTTCAACCAATCCATGAGTTTATAAATACAGTTTTATACTGTATATGGCCATTGATATTTGCTAGTAGAATTTTAGACCTTAGAAAGGAATTTCAAGGAGAAAAGGACAGGGCTTCAAATGGGGAAAGAAGATGGCATCAGTATTTTAAGTAATAAACGTAAAGGATGGGCTATTAGAAAAAGTCACTGAGGCAAAGATGAGAAAAGCCCATTTACACACAGTTAAATTGTCTGTGTCCAGCACAGACATGACCTTGAAACAAGCAAGAGACAATTGGAAGCTGAGGATTTCAGATGTTGGTCAAAGCTGTTGTGTACTTTCGTGCTGGTGGAGTTGTCCTTTTGTCAAATGCTCAACTGCCGAGTTCAGGACAGAGCTTGAAATTTGAACCAGTCTGTGACATGATAGTCAGTTTGAATAAACAATTTTCTTTGGAGCACTAAATTTCAGTTTCATGTATTGGGGTTTGTAGCTGCTTTGTGCAATGGTGCTTCCTTGGAAACTATCTCCATTTGTGCCAAAATTGTCAGAATAGGCCACTCTTCTTATGAACATGTTTAAATAAGACTTCAGGCTTGAGTGATAGTATCCTTACTGGACTTCCATCTTTCTGACTCTACTTCCCTCATGGAGAAACCTGTTACCATCACACCTCTAGCTGGCTCTTCAAGTTTGCAGTCTGCATCTTGCAAATACAGCATAATGCAGATCCTGTGGCTTCACAATTTAGCTAATGTGGTTTAATTTTTATCCTCCCACTTCCCAGACTCATGAAGATGCCTAAAGGACTTGAAAGCTCATCCTTTAAATGGTATTTTAGTCTTCCAGATTGGAGATTTTGCTCATGGACTTCATGGCTCTGTTTAAGCAAGCTTCATAATGCTAATGTTATCTTTACTGGTAGTGGTATAATTTCATATAATTTCATGTGCTGGCAGAGGGTTTCTCTGTTTGAACTGTAGAAGCCACAGCCATTAAAGAAGCAAGATAAATAGTTTTAAAAAAAAGTTTGCTGCCATAGAAAGAGGGAGAAATGCCATAGGTGCATTCTATCCTGAGCCAAACTGTTTTTGGCCCAGCAAAGGGCAAGACCTCATACCTCCTTGAACAGACTAGACTGGTAGTTGAATCATAAATCCAGGAAATATGGGATAGTACCATCCACCAAAGCCTGGAAAGTTATAAAGTTATTTTTTAAAAATAATTAACTGCAGGGATATATATAAAACAGGGAAATTAACTACTTGGAGGCAGCAACCCTGTATATTTTAAACTCTGTATATTTTGTTATCTATCTATCTATCTATCTATCTATCTATCTATCTATCTATCTATCTATCTATCTATCTATCTATCTATCTATCTATCTATCTATCTATCTATCTATCTATCTATCTATCTATCTATCTATCTATCATCTATCTATCTATCTATCTATCTATCTATCTATCTATCTATCTATCTATCTATCTATCTATCTATCTATCTATCTATCTATCTATCTATCTATCTATCTATACGTTCTCTGATTCTGGTGTGGATGCTTCGTTCCTATATATAAGAACCACAAAATGAAGCATCCACACCAGAATCAAAGAACATGAGAGACACTGCAGACTAAAACAACCAAAAAATCTGCAATAGCTGAACATGCCCTAAACCAAACTGGACATGAAATTCTATTTCAAAATACAGTGGTGCCTCGCATTACGATGTTAATTCGTTCCAGCGAAATTGGTGTAGAATGAAAACATCGTAAATCGATTTTAAAAAGCCCATAGAAACGCATTAAAACCCAATTAATGCCTTCCTATGGGCTTGAAACTCACCGTCCAGCGAAGATCCTCCATAGTGCGGCCATTTTCGCTGCCCGTGCAGTGAGGAATCTGTCCCAGAAAACAGTGGGCGGCCATTTTTTTACCGGTGGCCATTTTGAAACCGCCGGTCAGCTGTGCGAAAATCTTCGTTTTGCGATAATCGGTTAGCGAAGCAGGTAACCGATCATCACAAAGTGAAAGAACCCCATAGGAAACATCGTTTTGCAATCGTTTTTGCAATCACAAAAACTTCTTCATTATGCAATTTCATCGTTAAACGAAGCGCTTGTCTTGCAAGGCACAACTGTACCGAAATACTGGACAACACCAGCAATCATTACATCAGACTGCACAGGAAAGCCTGGAAATCCACAAGCACCAGCAGAACATCAACAAAAAAGAGGAAAGTTTGAAACTCAACAAAACTCTCAAAAATACAGTGTGCAAAAGGTCAACGAACTCTCCCCAGCCACAAGGACCGGGAATCACTACACACAAAAGACCAGCTAATGACATCCATCAACCACAGTGACAGATAATCTCTCCTTCTTATCACAACAATGCACCCACAACAAGACACACTAATCACTAATCACTACAGAAAAAGACAAAAGCCCATCTCACAGCCATAAATACTCCACTCCCAAGCCAACTACACCAGAGCACAGAGTGTTGTCCTCTGAAGATGCCGGCCACAGAGACTGGTGAAATGTTAGGAAGAACAACCTTCAGAACATGGCCAAAGAGCCTGAAAAACCCACAACAACCATTAGATCCCAGCCGTGAAAGCCTTCACGAATACATAGTTAATTTTCCTGTTTTCAAAGGTAATTAAAATAGTAACAACTGAATGTTTTGGATTCAGCAGGAAGAGCAACAGCATAAGCCAATGTTTGAACCATGTGATATTTAGTGAGATTACAGCTCTGCAGAGTACTGGAAACTTAGCCACAACAAACCAGCAGTTTTTTGGGGGGTAATGTGCCATGTAATGGGTAGTTTAAAAGTTACAGAAAAAGAAATGTAATAAGTAGTTGCAGCATTATTTTTAAGGTGTAGGAAGCAATGTTTTCTAATTACATTCTATAGTTACCTTTAAAGGGGATTTGGAGGCACTTTCTCAGAAATGTTTCATCTTTTCTCTATCTTTTCTAAGTGGCACATGAAATCATTTTTAATTTTGTCTACTTAAAATCTTTTCAAGGTACAGTATCAGATTCAGGCAGAAGAGGGAACAAGAGTATTTCCTTGCCTTTTCCTGGTTATGACAACACAAAACATTAATAACATGACAGTCAACAATTAATTATCTGATTAGAACAGTGCTAATTGTTTGTTTTGTCTAATTTATAGGCTGCCTTTCTCCTGATAAGGGGATTCAAAGTGATTCACAGTACTAAAAAGAATAGAATTTAAAAAAACCAGTATAAATTGATTAAAATACATTAAATGATTAAAAAACATATAAAACATTAAAAACTATCTCTACAAAAATAGCATCCAGGGACTCAGCCATGATTGTTAAAAGCATAATAATGGCAGCATAACTTCCAAAAAGTAACAGTAATGCAAAAACTTCCTTTTAAAAAGCAGTTGTTCCAATCTTTGTACTCCTGTAAACTAAGCATAAGCATACAGTTGTAATCATGCTGGAAATTGAGTGAATCTATCTTTGCTAACTTACCTCTTGGTTACTGAAATGCAAATACCGATATATTGCAAGTAATTGGTTATGTGTAGTTAGATGCCTCTAAGGAGTTATGTTTGTCGTTTTGCTGTTTGAAGTGTTCAATTGTATGTAATCAAAACATTTTCATTCTTCTTACAAATGTCTCAGAGTGAGTTATTGAGACTGCAAGTGCTAATTAATGAGAAAGGGGTGGACTACTCCGGGGAGCTCGAAGCTATTCTGCTCTACGAATCCCTGCACTTCTGCTGTGCAGCTAGAGGAATTTAACAAAAAATTTAAAACTCTGGAGGAAAATTTTGTGAGCCTACTTAGTGGATAATAGAATTGTGCATCTTGGAGTTAATTTGGCTTTTAGAACCCTGCAGAAAGGGCTACTTTTCCCACCAATCTATCTTTGAGTTCTCTGAACATTTGTGCTAAAAGAATGAGTTGGTGTTAGTCTGATGCAGAAAGATATTCGTTTGCATAGATTTTCTGTTCCTAAGTAGCCAGGTAGTCAATAAAAACCATGGTGAGCACTGCAGCATGTTTCAGGTTCCATTACCTGCAAAGGCTTTGATCATAAAAGGAAGAAGGAAATCAATAAATACTTTCTAACAGCAGTAGAGAGTAATGAGGACTTGCAGTAATACATTATGAAGTTATTAACATAGTCTGCTTGATTATTCCAATAGCTTGCTAGGAACTAGTATATGATCTAAAATATTTTAAGAGCAGTGGAGGGACCATTACGGTCTTTTGTTCATAAATACAATGAGAGTTATCCTAGAACAGATTTTCATAGGAAACCAACAAACACTTTTCAAGCACTATAACGAACAATGGGAATATTTTCAAAAAGTCACTTTCTCCAGCAGTTCTCTCTGCATATGAAGAAGAGTCCTTCCTCTTCTGCATCCAGTTTGAACACATGGTATTTCTTGATCCATATATGAGGAAAGTCTGTGTTGCAAAACCTTGAGCATTATTTTGCTTGCATGCGAAACTCATGTGAGGGCTTGTGAAATCTTTGGCATCTCTTTATGGGGGATGGGGTATCAGAATATATATTCTGTCTGTATTCTGAATATATATTCTGTTTCTAGTCTGTGGTCCACATTTTTCTGTTTTTCATATTTGTTGGCATATTCTTGTATGGCAGGATAAATGATTAATTTTGCTTTCTTGTAGGTCTATTTTTACATCTTATGTAATGTGTTGAATACATAAATAATCTGTCATTGTATTGAGTGCAGTCAAAATGCATATCATTATCATACAGACAGGAGAAGCATGATAACAATTCATCAGTATGCCACCTGAAACTTCTACATCATGAGAACCCTGAAGGTAATGGCAAAATAAATATATTTATACCAAAATGCTTAAGCAAAATATATAACACAACTACTGTATGAACAAAATTTTACAGTTTTCTAGCACACCCTCCTCACTGACATAATTGCTTATAGAACAAAAGCTGTAGAGGCCTGTTAGGTGTTTTAGCTGCAATTCCCCTCAAACTTGCATCAAATTTTTGTACCAGTGTTGTATTGTCTGGTGTCACAGAATATTGCAGCTGCAAATGTATAAACTGAATATATTAAAGGGTTGTCCACAAGAGGGTGCAAGTGATCCCCCCTCAAATCAGGTTTAAGTTATAGGTAATTTTATTGGATCACTAATGTCATAAAATATGCAGGCTTCTACAACTCTTCATCAGGCTGGCCACTGCAAGGCTTGGAGGCAGGGGATGGAAAAATCCAGAAAACATTCTATGTAAATGTTGAAGCAAGGAAGGCTGGAGCTAACCTAAAATTCTAAGACAGAGAGTACAAACAGAATCAGGTTTAGGGTGCGATGATACCACCTTTTACTTCAGGATATGTAGAGTCAATTGCTTCTCTCTCTATCTCTACAGATGAAGGAAAGTCCATCACTCATTTAACTCTTATGTTGCTTTTTCTCAAAGTACTTGTTGGAAGTACTTGTTGGAAGTAGATGCATGCAGACAGGTGGCAAGCCTCATAAGAGAAAAGCTGGAGATTAAATTTAGTTCTCACAAAGAGCCACCTTGGATTTTTTTTTTGAGAAAGGCAGGGTAAAAGTATTTAAAATAAATAAAACATAAAGTTGAATACATAAAGTTGAAGTCATAATTCTCCAGCTAATCATATATAGTTAGGCATCCTTCAGTCTCTAGAGACTATGGTAATGTGCTCTGTATGGAGGGCTTGGAACAGCATCTAGTGTGGCTGAGAAGGCCAATTTGAGAGTGACAATCCCTTCCACACTGAAGACAAAACCAACCTGTCCCCTGTCCAGCTCCCTGATTTTGCTGCCTTTGGGACTGCCTCTTTGCCTTGGCTTGCTGGACAAGGGTCTCTTCAAATTGGAAGAGGCTGTGATGCACTGCCTGCCTCCAGGCTGAACGCTCAGATGTCAGGGTTTCCCATCTGTCGAGGTCCATTCCTAAGGCCTTCAGATCCCGCTTGCAGATATCTTTGTATCGCAGCTGTGGTCTCCCTCTGGGGTGATTTCCTCCAGTAATTCTCTATACAGGAGATTTTTTGGAATCCGACCGTCAGCCAACGATGATGTTGCTGTTTCAGTAATGTATACCTGCTAAATATTCCAGCTTGTTCTAGGACTACTCTATTGGGAACTTTGTCCTGCCAGGTGATACCAAAAATGCGTTGGAGGCAATGCACATGAAAGGTGTTCCGCTTCCTCTCCTCCCATGCACAAAGTGTCCAGTACTCACTGCAGTACAGGAGTGTGCTCAGGACACAGGCTCTGTAGACCTGGATCTTGTTATATGCCGTGAGCTTCTTATGAAGCCATCAAGTGAGTCTTGAGAATCTGGTAGCTGCTTTGCCAATGCGTTTATCCAGCTTAACATCTAGGGAGAGAGTGTCAGAGATCCTTGAGCCGAGGTACACAAAGTCATGAACAACCTCCAATTCTTGTGTGGAGATGGTAACATGGGGAGTCCACGCCCTGGCCCATGACTTGTGTTTTCTTCATGCTGGTTGTTAGTCCAAAGTCTTCGCAGGCCTTGCTAAAATCATTCATGAGTTGTTGGAGGTCTTCAGCAGAGTGGGCAACAATGGCTGCATCATCAGCAAAGAGGAAGTCCCTCATGCATTTCAGTTGGACTTTGGTCTTTGCTCTCAATCTAGAGAGATTAAAGAGCTTTCCATTATATATTGGCTGGAGAATTATGGAATCCTCAGCATAAAGTAATTCTCTCAAGTGGTGGTAGCTGTCATTGCTATGGTGGCAAATCTTTTTCTCCCCTTCAGCTCCACTGTCTGGTGTTTTACAGACTTTTGTACAATAGTTTTTCCATTAAAAGAATTAAGTGGTTCTCCTCAGGCTTAGTTCCTGGTGATAAGAGGAATAATCTGACATCTTCTGGCATTTTTGTCCTGTTCTTTTACCTTTAGCCCTGCCCATCACTGACCTCCAAGAACTTTGATGAAACTGATTTTGGTTCTTGGGCTGGAAGAGGTTTTCCCCTCTTATTCTAACAAATGCTTCCTCTGATAAGCACCTAATTTAATTTCTTGCCTTCTGCTGGGAGATTGCTGAGGGGAAGAGGAGAGAAGACAATAAAGATATGCTGAGTACATTTAATAAAACGGGTTTGGCTGTCCTCATTTCAGTTGTGGTGTAATCTTGGTCAGATTAGAAATGAAACATTTTACCTCACAGATGAGAGTTCCTGATAGTTGACAAAAAAGACACTGGAACTATAAAACATATGGACAAAAAGAAAGAGAGTGGATCCTAACAGAGGAAATTCCAAATAAATCATGATTGTCAGGAGGCTCCACTGAAATTACTTTGTCTTCTGTTTGCATACCATTTGGGCAGCTTTCTTGTTTACTTTTTTCAGTGTTTGCTCTGTATTAATACCTAAGATGCCCCCCCCCCGCTTCAGAGGATTTCCCAGCTGTGTAGGAGCCAAACCTATTATCAGAATGTTTTATTGACTCAACCAAATCATTTAAGACATTTTGATGCCTGATTCTGAGGCAAAGAACAAGATGGTACTCCTTCCTCTATTTCATGTACAGAAGTTGACTGACCCTTGAACTTTCCTTCATCCTTGACGATGGGATACAGAAATTAGAAACATCATTTAACAGATAGATAAAGAACTTGGGAAAGTTACCTCTGGACTACAATTCCCTTAATGTCCAGATAGCATGACTGGGATTTCTGAGAACTGTAATCTAAGGGTAATTTTTTTTCAATGTCTGTGTAAAGAATGGCTGGCTGGATAGTTCAGCAAGTTAGATATCTGTTGCAGAACCAGAGGCTGGGAGTTCAATTCCCCATTGTGCATCTCAGAAGGACCAGCCAGTGTAGCCTAGGGCAAGCTGCACAGTCCCAGGATGCCCTGGGGAGAAGGAAATGGTAAACCACTACCGGGTACTTTTTACCTAGAAAACCTTGAAAAGGGTTGCCATAAGTCAGAAGAGACTTTATGGCATGCAATTATTATTTATTATGCAAAGGATAGCATGTGTGGCACACACAGTTCTTTCAAGAGAGAGAAAAACCAAGGATATTCCTTAATCATTGTCATTCTGATTGGCTGCTAACAGCAGCCTTTGTGACACTGTTTGATAACATTTCCTGTGCAAGTTGAAAGAGTGATATTGGTGAAAGAAAGGACAAATGGAAGAGGAAATACCCAAAGAGAAGAAATTTTCATTTAGCCCTTTCTTTTGTTTAGATGAAATGTTTGTGGATATGCGGCTCCTTTTTGGAAACGAGCAAAAGACAGCAAAAGCAAATGAAGGAACCTCTTTTGTGGGACATTTCATTAATTTCCTCATGAAAATCCCATCCCTAGCAACCAGTGCCTAAAGAAGTTGTTAGGTGCCATCAAGTTGTCTCTGATTTATGGGAACTCTATGAATGAATGATCTTCAAAATGTTCTGAGTCCTGCTCTTGACAACTCAAACCTGTGGCTCCCTTTAGGGAGCCAATCCATCTTGTATTTGGCCTTTCTGTTTTCTTGCTGCTTTCAACCTTTTCCAGCATTATTATCTTCTCCAGCAAATCTTGCCTTCTCATGATATGCCCAAAGTAGGACAGCCGCAGTTATCAGCAATTTATGTGTTGAGTCACGAAGTTTTGGTTCCAATAATAATTCAGTCCTTTTTTTAAAAAAACCTTTGGTTTATGAATGTGGGATATTGTGCTTGTTGACAAAAACTTGTTAAAAGACAGCCATAACAATTGCTTGTTGTTTGGATGAGAAGTGGTTAACTGATGAAACAAGGAATCAGCTTCTGGGATTTTCCCTTGTCTGCTTTCACTTCCTGAATGGTAGTGAGCACAAGAGGGTATTCTGTAGACCATCTTGACTGTTCCTTGGTGTCATCAACATTCAGGCTGCTCCTTGCTATGTAAAGCGTAGCATCATTTTTCCTACTGGCAACGTGGGCATGAGATTGTCCAGTACTGGGCCATTCCTTGGTATTTTGAATTGTGACCTGTAAATCACCAACATGATTCTGGCTATGGGTTTCATCCGGAAATTTTCATAAAACTGTTAACAGTTTTACTGACAATGTTCTTTTCTTCACATTTGTCTATTGAATATTAGTGGACAAATTTAAAACAATAGGCCATACCAGCACCATATACTTTTCGACTGATTGAAGCTGCCACTTCAAGAAAGAGATGGGAATGTAAAGAAAAGACAGAAAAGCTTTGTTTTGTTTTGTTTGCAGCCAAATCATGAGAAATATTTACGGTATTTTCTGCTTCATACAGCAAAGTAACTTGGTTGGATACAGGTATTGTAATTGTATGCATCCTGATTAGAGTGGGTTAGCTGTTGCATTTGTTGCTCTGGCTGAAGCAGCCAGGTATGAGAAATTTAGTATGGAAGGATTTTAACTGTTAGTGAGCTGAATATCTGTCCCAATAACAACTCACTTAACTGTGCACCCTGTTAATTTAGTATTAAACGTATTCTGCCAAGATTGGTATCTTTGCAGGCATCTAAATGTCTTGCTTTCAAGACTTCTTCAGCCTCAGTGGCGGGTTCTGCCTAAAACAGGATGTTGGATGAAATACAAAGATCCATCATGGCATGTGGAATGGAACAGCAGTAACAATTTCTTCTGTTTAAACCCCTGAGGGGATACCTATGTGGATTTTTTCTTCTTCTTTATATGCAAATAGCCACACCCTTTCCCAGCTATTTTTTTCTCACAGGAAATTCACAGGAGAAACATTCATCCTAGGTATGTCAGAATTCCAGTTTCTGGTATGAACTAATCCACCAGAATGACACCATTAAGATAGGTGTTAGTCTTTCTTTCTTTCTTTCTTTCTTTCTTTCTTTCTTTCTTTCTTTCTTTCTTTCTTTCTTTCTTTCTTTCTTTCTTTCTTTCTTTCTTTCTGTTTTCTATGTGGATTAAGGACAATTAGGACTATGTCTCCTAGAAATAAATTTAACTCTTAACTGGGACTTACTTGCTAGCAGACCTTCTTAGTATCCTAGCCTAGGTTATTAAGACCAGTTGGAATTTACCTCAGTAAATGTTTCCAGTTCTGCATCTTTGCAGATGATCATATTCTCTATAATCTCAGTTAAGAGGTGATACTACCAGATGTAAAGATTAAGGGCAGGCAAGGAAACACTTGCAAAAATGTGTATGTGTGAAGGACCTTGTGAAAATAAAAGTTTTTTTTCAAAATGAATAGAATTTTAGAGCAATGCTTGCCAGTAAGGTACCTGGCATAATTCCTTCTCAGCAAAGAAGAGAGTAAAACTCAAAATTCAGATGGTGAGCTTCAGGGTTATATGTACTGGTTTTCATTAAACTTTGCTTTGGAAAAAAAACCAAATGCTAAAGGAGATGGTTTCCAATCCAATTCAGTTTGTAATCTAGATGTGAATAGAGTTGTGAATTCACTCCACTTTCTCTCCAAAGTGAACCTGGCTGTTCTGCTTTGACCTGAACTTCACGTAAATTTGTTGCAATACATCTGCTTTGGTCTGAAGCTGATTATTTGTTTGAATCCAGTGCACTGTCCTAACACACACACACACACACACACACACACACAAACACACACACACACACACACACACACACACACACACACACACACACAGAGGCATGCACATACACAAATGCATGCACACACACACACATACACACACACACACAGAGGCATGCACATACACGAATGCCTGCACACACAGATTTTTACAATCTATGGGTGCTAATCAAAAGAGTTACCTCTTTCACATTATTGTTGGGGAGTTAGGGAGGCTTTTGTTCAGGTTTATCTCATGCAACAACTCTCACTGTTCAAGGTCTGCAACCACATGGCTGATATCAATTGCAGCCTTTCTTAATAGAATTGCTGGTCCTGATCAGGGAATAAATTCACATTAAAATGACCTGCCATTGTGCCCACTCAAATGTTTATGGGCCTTCCAAAGTCACTGTTGTATTGTGGGGTTAATCTGTAGAATGTCACATAGCATGCCATAACATGGCCATGGCATTTTAAGGAACACCTCTGTTGGACAGAACAGCAAGTTTGCTGTTGGAGAAGAAATTTCTAGGAAGAGGGACTAATCCAGTCTAGGCCTGCTGTGACACATCAGGCAGTCCATCTAAAAGAAATACACTTGATTGGATTACAAGACAGTTTCAAAGGTGTCCAACCTCTGCTTGCTGGTGAGCTGGGATGGAACTAATGAAAGTCTTTCCACCCCATTTTGAGCCCTGATTTCTCAGAATTTGGAACACTGTGGAGAGTCTCCATGGACAGAGGAGTTTGTTCCTTTTGTAAACTTGCCCTCCATGTGTAGAGGACAATAAAATTCATGAGTCGGGTCAAGGGCTGATCTATTGTCCCCTCTTATGCATTTAGCTTGCCTCATTTGTTGTTGTTATGTGCTGTCAAAACTCTTCTCACTTAAGGCAAACCTATGAACTGATGCTTCAATAAGGTTAGAGAGGACGTACTTCCCTGTTATATAGGGTTGATTCATGCACTGTGAAGTGTGAAGAAGGGAAATGTGCTAATCTCACCTGCTTTGTCATTTCCTCATCACCCTTTATGCCTTTAAAGAGGAGAGCCTCATTTATGCATGGAGTCTCTCAATTTGGTCAGGAAAATAGTGCTCCCAATCGTCTGGAGAATCTCTATCCATAGAATAAGTCCTCATCTTCAGGCAAGTGCTCTCTATAGGTTGAGGACAATAGAAATGATGGTGGTAGGGTTAGAGTTAGTGTATTCTCCCTCCTCAAACACTTCACTCATCCAGTTTTTGTAACACCTGAATTTACCTATGCTTTCTCAAGGCCAGAATTCTATGTGCAGGTGAGATGGACAGGTGCTGGGAGGGGCAAAACAGCATAAGAATCAGGGGTATTAATCCCAGGGACAATGAAGGCCAGTTCTGCTGGTAGGATTTATTGGTCTAGAACAGTGGTTTTTAACCTTGGGTTGGTTACTCAGGTGTTTTTGGACTGCAACTCCCAGAAGCCTTTACCACCAGCTGTGCTGGCTGGGGTTTCTGGGAATCGCAGTTCAAAAACACCTGAGTAACCCAAGGTTAAGAACTACTGGTCTAGAATACAGTACATGGGGATAATGTTTTAGTGACTAAACATATAAGAAAGCTGGCTGGATAGCTCAGTGATCTAGGTATCTTGCTGCAGAGCCGGAGATCCGGCAGTTTTGTTCCCCACTCTGCCTCCTAGAGGAAGAATCAGATTGTGTAGCCTTGGATGTCCCCAGAAAATGGTAAACCACTTCTGAGTATTCTCTAGCTAGCAAACCCTGAAAAGAGTTGCCATAAGTCAGAATTGACTTGGTGGCACATTCTTATTATTAAACACTTATGAACACATGTACTTGGTCTTTCTACAAATACTACTCATAAAAATGTACATATGAAATGCAGTTGTGCTTATATGTACAGGAGGAGAGCTACACTGAAAGTTTCTATAAACACAGAAAGAGAGAGAGAGGGAATTATATTTAGGCTGAAAGTGAATTGATGACGGGGACCAAATATGAACAACAGAGTTCCTCAGAATAGCTTCTCATTCCGCTCTGTGGACATGAGGTAAAATTTTATATAACTCAAATATCTGCCAGCCAGATTCTGATTATTTTCTAATTAAAGATTTATAAAGCTATTCTTACAAGTTTCAGAAAGCAAGAACACTCAAAGAAGATTGTCACCGAGCTGGCCCCTTTCACTCCTGCCACCCAAATCTGAATGTGAAAGGAGCTGTTTTAATTTTTCAAATGGAAATTTTTCATATGCTTCCAGGGCTGGCAGAAGCAGAAAGAAGATGTAATCACATTAAGAGGAGTCTGGAGAAAAGTGAGATAGCTGCTAATTACCCCACCAGATCATCAGTCCTGGCAGATTTCCTTTCATTTTTTTCCCCTTTAGATAACAGCTTGTAAGCCTGCAGCTATTCTCATTGCCATTATGTGCTATCAAGTCAATCCTGACTTATAGTGGCTCTTTTCAGAGTTTTCCAGGTAGAAAATAGTTTACTATTTCCCCTTTTCTAGGGGTATTCTGGGGCTGTGCAGCTTCCTCAAGGCCACACAGGCTGGCTCTACTCACAGGAGAAACAGTGCGAAATCAAAATCCCAACCTCTGGCTCAGCAGTCATGTTCGTAAATCACCGAGCAATTCTACATTTGAATAATTTTCATTATTAAAGTACTGATTTTGATTTTAGTTCACGTTTGCAAAACATTTTAAAAATGGGCTCCTGCACATATATACCTATAAAAGGCATACAGCTGATTATCTTCATATTTTCAGATTTCTTGATGCATTTGGCCAGTGCATTAAGCCCTCAAAAAACTGGTTGAGTAAGCCTTTCCCTTGATGACTCCCAGGTCATTGCCAGAAATAAATTTCAATTGATTTCTTCTAATCTGTATCTATAGCATAATTACACAGTGGACTGAGTGTAAAGGATGTAGGATTTCTCTTTGTACCATATTTTGGTATCTTGGAGAGGATTATATAGTTTGGATGCCATATTGGCAAAGAGCACACACAGTGTTTTGAGCAACCTTTGGGCATTTGCTCTAGACATTTTAATATTGTTCTCCAATATGTAATGAATTATATATGGTCACCTTTATTCAGAGCACGTTACCATAGTCTCTTGAGACTGAAGGATGCCTACAATATATGGTCATAGTGTAGTGCTTTCTTGGGCTTTAGTGACACCCAATGGCACCACAGCAAATTGCACATCAAATATGTATGGTTAGTGTTGGTTTGTGTCTAAGAATATTCCGTTTCTCTTCTTGATATTAATATCTAGAGTAAACGCAGGAGGGCGGGGGGGGGAATGACTTAGACCAGAGATATGAAATGGAATCATTGTCTTCAAACAGAATCAGCCACACTAAGAGAAATCTTCTTGATTCTTTGGACCCAAAATAGATACAGGGAAAGCTCCCCTGCCTTTTTTGGGGTGGTGGGGGGTTTGGGGGGTGAGATTATAACCCTCACAATTCCTCACGTTGGTTAGGGAATTCTGGACATTGTAGTTAAAACAAAAACAAACATTTCTACTGTTGGGCCAGGAACTAGAAAGAGGGAAGCATCTACTGTACTACTCAGCCAGGATGACTCACTGAGGAAAACTCTAGAAGCCAGACAGATTGGGAGAGAAATAGAAGTGGAAGTATAAAAAGAACAGCTAAGCCTTTGCCAACTTTCTGGGTGGTTCACCAATTAGAAACAAAACAGTAAATACAAAATAAAATATAGGCTCCTGTTGTACATTTTAATCTTTCACTCTTAATTTTATCTCTCTTCTTTATGTTTTGTTGGCATATGTTTTTAATGAGTATTTTAATCTGTGATTTATTGTGTTTATAGCATTATATGTATTAACATTGTGAGTTGCCTTGGGTCCTCTCGCCAGAAGGAAGGAGGCCTACAAAGGATATAAAATAAATGAAACTACAGCATAATAACCTACTGTGTTATCACATCTGTCAATCTGGAAAGCTACTACTAGAAATTCTGCGCCATCATATCACTTCTGATTTATGATAACTAGAAATGTACACAAAACAAACCATGAACCAACAAACCCAGCAAACTGGGCTGGTTGGTAGTTCTTTTCACAACCCTGTTCAAGGATCCTGTTTTGCTGAAGCAAAATGAAACTCTGAATTCTCTCCCCCCCCCCACCGGCATTTCATTTGCTGCAGCAAAAGGGGATGCTTGCCCATCCCCTTCCCATTGCCCCTCTCGCCTCCGTCTACCTACTCCTGCCTCTACCTCTGCCTCTGCTTCCTCCACTGCAGGTGCCATCCTCAGAGGCAGTGGGCCTGGCTTCCCTGCCAGGAGATAGCTGCTGCCTCTGAGCAATTGCCTGCCACTCAGCTCATAGCCAGGTGCATGCTCAGAGGCAGAACCTGGCCTCCCTGCCAGGAACCTGCTACCGCCTCTGAGCCTGTGCCCACGGTGGTGGCGGCACAGAAAGCCCAGGAGGCATCAGGAGCTTATAGGGCTCCCCTCTGGCATGAACTGGGGGGGACGGGGGTTCATGGCAGTTCGTAGTTAGCTATGAATCATCATGAACCACTGTTTTTCTGGTTCGTGCCCATCTCTATTGGTGACCTTTGCCAGGGTTTTCTAAGTATTAAGCATTCAGAAATGGCTTACTATTCCCTTTTTCTGGAGACACCCTGTGACTGTACAGACTACCCAAGGCTATACAGGCTGGCAGTGATCCTGGGAGACATCGAAATCCCAACTCCTGGCTCTCCAGGCTGGTACAGTACTCAGCTCATAGAGCTATCCAGCCAGAACAATCCACCTAACGTTCACTAGGAGTTGGACTGATCAGAGTATTGTGTTTAAATTTAACAAACAGCTCAGCCCTAACTGAAATATGTGCCAGATTTAGGTGGTTTTCACCACCAGAAATTCCCAAGTCGTGGCAGAAACCCCGAGCATCCGTCTGCTGACTGATTTCAGAGACCTGCAGAATCAGCAGGTAGCAGAACTGCTCTGCTGGCTAAAATCTACACCAGAAGACCTCTCCCCACCCCCCAAAGGAATGGAATGGGGAGAGAAGCCAAGTTGTGTTACATCCAAACCTCCTCCAGCTCAATGGCACTGGCATTATGCTGGCAGAAATTACAGCCAGGCCAGGGGTAGTACTGGGTAATTTTCAACATTAGGCTGGAAGAAATGTGTATTCAGTATAACCCCAGTTGACCTTATGTCAACTCAGCTGGCTTTAACTTGGCTAGTCAAGAAATTAAAAGACGCTTGCTTCTTGGGAGGAAAGTGATGACAAATCTTGACAGCATCTTTAAAAGAAGAGATATCACCTTGACAACAAAAGTCCGAATAGTCAAAGCTATAGTTTTTCCTGTAGTGATGTACGGAAGTGAGAGCTGGACCATAAAGAAAGCTGACCGCCGAAGAATTGATGCCTTTGAATTGTGGTGCTGGAGGAGGCTCTTGAGTATCCCCTGGACTGCAAGGAGAACAAACCTATCAATTCTAAAGGAAATCAAACCTGAGTGCTCACTGGAAGGACAGATCCTGAAGCTGAGGCTCCAATACTTTGGCCATCTCATGAGAAGAGAGGACTCCCTGGAAAAGACCTTAATGTTGGGAAAGTGTGAAGGCAAGAGGAGAAGGGGACGGCAGAGGATGAGATGGTTGGACAATGTCACCGAAGCAACCAACATGAATCTGACCCAACTCCGGGAGGCAGTGGAAGATAGGAGGGCCTGGCGTGCTCTGGTCCATGGGGTCACGAAGAGTCGGACACGACTAAACGACTAAACAAACAAACGAGTCAAGATTGCCTTCCAAGGTAGGGAAGAACCTTGTCCTGTTTACAGTATGGGAACAGTGTTCCTTCTTTTCAGACACACCTTTGCCTATGTGAGAAAAACAACAAGGGAGTGGTGCTCAAAGCTATTTTTGCAACCATGTTGATATTCCTGGATTAAAGAATGACAGAACAGGTTGTGGAGGAGGCTTCTTCTTCTTCTAGAAATATGAGGGGTTGGGCGTGCTTGCCTGTGTGTCTCAGAACTTAGGAAAAAAAATGTTTGATGACACCTCTTCAGATTCTAGAGAAGAAGTTTTCCATGTTTTGGTGTGTATATGTATCTGAGTATATACCATAAACTGGCTGGATAGCTCAGTGAGTTAGGCATCTGGCTGCAGAATCAGAGGCTGGGGGTTCTATTCTCAACTGTGCATCCAAGAATTTAGCAAACAGTTCAGTCCTAACTGAAAGATGTGGCCTTGGGCAAGCTGCACAGTTACAGGATGCCCACAGAAGAAGGGAATGGTAAACCACTTCTGAGTAGTCAATAGCCAGAAAATCCTGAAAAGGATCACTATAAGTCTGATCTGATTTGTCAGCACACCATTATCATTATCATTAGTGCTAGTAGTAAATACATATGGGTTGTGGTTAAGGTTCCCTCTAAACTGGATGTTTATGCTCCCTTGCAGCAGTCTTCCCCCTCCACACATGATTGCATTAGGTGCGAGTTGCAACGGAACCATATGTGTGTGTGGGGAGCGGAGTTGTGCAGGAGCAAAGAGAGAGAGAGGCAGAGCTGAAAGTTAGAGGGTATGTTCGTTATGGTATTGGTTATAGCAGTTTAGTTAAATTTTGCATTAAGCTATTTGTTTTGTTTATTGTAGATTTCCATCATGAGGAATCATGCTGATCAAAAGGGTCTCTATGATTTTCTGTATACCACATTTCCTTAATGTTAATGGCCAAAATTGTGCTTGCTTTCCCAAGGCACAACAGCACATTGCATGCATATCTATCTGTAGGCAAATATGACTGTTTATAACCTACGTTCAGGGAAAACCTGGGAAGCAAATACTTGACCATTACTCTTTTAGGTGGTCTAGCATTAGAGCCACAGTGGCATAGTGGATAGAGAGATTGACTAGAATGCAGGAAAGCTGGTTTCAAATCCCCACCAGGCCATGAAAACTCACTTTTAATAAAGGACTATATGAATAAGTGCATATACCACCACAAAGTTCAAAGTTTATGGGGAATCGTTTTTTGCCATTTATCTCTGGCAATTTCAGGTTAGCAAGGCTTCATAACATAGATTTCTCTGGAGATCCTTTTGCTTCTGGAATTTTTCACACCTTGGGAATACATTCGTTCAATCACTGTCTCAGCATACTAGCCTAAATGTCAAGGTTTGCAGCAGCTGTAGGCCAAAGGTGGACTGTGTTTTCATTCCAGTCATGTCTTGCCACATGATTTGTAGATTTCCATCATGAGGAATCATGCTAATCAAAAGGGTCTCTATGATTTTCT
The DNA here is from genome assembly GCF_051106095.1 of Pogona vitticeps. NCBI lineage: Eukaryota > Metazoa > Chordata > Lepidosauria > Squamata > Agamidae > Pogona > Pogona vitticeps. Next base: position 63,513,616 of record NC_135783.1, on the reverse strand, counting down.
GTATATCACATTTCCTTAATGTTAATGGCCAAAATTGTGCTTGCTTGCCCAAGGCACAACAGCCCATTGCATGCATAGTTATTACTCCTTTGCTGTTTGTGCAGGGGGTATTCACTATTTTTTTGTACAAGTGGAAGCCCAGTTGCTTTCACTAAGGTGATCATTAGCTTGTGCCAGTAGAAACTGGAGATTATATGGAACATTATAGCTGTGCAGCATTACACATTGAGTGAGCCACACTGAACTTTAGGTGACTTACATCTGGACAGAACTGTACTGTTACATAATAGTCACAAAGGGCGACACTCCTTCTGTATTATTCCCACAGTTCTCAGGAAATGATGAATGCCACTATAATATAATAAACGTCAAATGTCTTGAATGTTTAAATCTAGCTTTTGTATTCAATTGCTTCACACCTCTGCCTATTTATGCAGTGTAATTATATACACCCATAAGGTACAAGTAGTGAATAGAAGAGCCTATGAGGATAGTCTTGTTCACCCTCCCATCATTGCTTTCCAGATTTGGATGGACAATGTCCAAAGCAAATAATTTTATCTATCTGTAGACAAATATGTCTGTTCAGGGAAAACCTGGGAAGCAAATACTTGGCCATTACTCTTTTTAGGTGGTCTAGCATAAGAGCCACAGTGGCATAGTAGATAGAGAGATTGACTAGAATGCCGGAAGGCTGGTTTCAAATCCCCACCAGGCCATGAAAACTCACTTTTAATAACGGACTATATGAATAAGTGCATATACCACCACAACGTTCAAAGTTTATGGGGAATCTTTTTTTGCCATTTATATATCTCTCTGGCAATTTCAGGTTAGCAAGGCTTCATAACATAGATTTCTCTGGAGATCCTTTTGCTTCTGGAATTTTCCACACCTTGGGGATACATTCGTTCAATCACCGTCTCAGCATACTAGCCTAAATGTCAAGGTTTGCAGCAGCTGTAGGGCAAAGGTGGACTGTGTTTTCATTCCAGACATGTCTTGCCACATGATAGTGGCTGAAATCCAGTAGTAAGTCACCACCAGAGTAGTCCCATTGAATCCGTGGAACTTATGGAGGAGTTGATTCACCAAATCCCCAGTGATTCAATGGGAATGCTTTAGTTGTGACTTACTACGGTACTTGATTTGAACTGTTGTAATGATAAATGAAATCTGTTCTCTTAAATTCTTTTTGCAGTTCTGCCTTTTGTTAAACGTAGGGTATGGTTAGACAGTGGGAAAGGTACACCTCTCATCACACTAGAAAGGGCATTTTGCAAGGAAAATCTCCCTTAAAACAACCCTTCCATTTGTTTAGGAATTGTTCTAACCTGGCACCCAAAAATTAGTAGCTCCACAACTGGACCAAAAAGGTCCAGCTTGGGCACACATGAGATTGTGCTGGAGCACAATTCCCCATATGTCACATGCTTTCTGGGCACAGGCAGTCCACAATGTGATCTATTCCCTCCTCTGATCACACTGTTGATGTGAAAAGCTTGCAATTCAGCCTTAGATATTCAGGAAGGATATATTTCATGCATGTGCTAGCTATAGGCAAAGGTTTGTCTATGATCTACTCTGTACTTCAAACAATGGCAGACATATCCTATGTAACTTATCTGCCATTATTCACAAGATCTGGACTTTTGACTCACCACTGAAAACATTATTTAAGCAATACAGAGAGGGGAAGTACCTATAAATGGGCTTCAGGAATACACATTTCACACATATTTCTAAAATGAAAGATTCAAGGCAGCATGATTTAAACAAGGTAAAGCTACCTTATGACGCTATATATTGCCGTCATCGTTGATAATAGGGGAGGGGTGCCCTCATCTCACGTAATGAGCCATGGAGGGTTATACATAACCCACCCACTGTTACAACAGGAAATTTCTTAAGTATTGAAAGACCTGGTTGTCACAGCTGGAACTTTTCACATAGCCTGTAGCTTGCAAATTTGTATTTTGCTATTGATAGTTGGTAGATGAGCACAGGCTTAATTTACAAATTTGATGGCTTAAAGCCAGAAGTCTACTGTCTTGTTGGAATTCAGTGACAATGAACATATCAGTAGAGGAAAAGCCACAAAATGTTATTAAAGAGACATTAGGTAGTGCACCTAACTGCATTGTATCACTGGAAGATGAACTGATTTTAGATTCTTTTAATGATTTATTTATATATTGTAAACTGCTTAGGGCAATTTGCACAATATGGTCATATCAAGGGCCATCTTAGAGGTACCAGATCCTATAGCAAAACTTTGATTTTCTGGATAAATCTATCAGCCGTAAATTGTAACTCAACTCCTCCAAGTTGCTTTTGACTTTTGTTAACCCTTGAACCCTCATCTTGTGGTTCCACAGAGCTTATGTAACTTTGAAAAAGAATGGTAATGTCCTTTTACATTTCTCAATGACCATTCATCTCAAACCTGCTAAACAAGGGATTAATAGATGCTATAGTGATGTAACAAGGCTTAAATATTATTCAGATGTTCAAAAGGCCAAGCGTGTATGTGCCAAAACATTTCTCTCTTTTGTTTCCTATAGTCAGAATTATAACAGACCTCCCCCAAACAAATAACATGGAATTTGAGAACATCTGATAAAGAATCCTTAAAATCTTAGTTCAAATAAAAGGTCAAAAGAGCTAAGAGAAGAATGTCATTTCATACAAACCTCAGACTTCCCTGAGAGCAGGGGCACCATAGGGACGAAAATAAAGCTTTCATAGTTCAAATAAGAGCCAATGTGATATTGGATATAGTGAGGGACTAGAACTCAGAAAAAGATCTCGATTTGAATTCTTACTCAGCCATGGAAACTCACTGGATGGGGTTGGTGATGGTAAACCATTTATTGAACAATGTACTCGTGAAGGCTTTCACGGCCGGGTTCTTGTGGGTTTTTCGGGCTCTTTGGCCATGTTCTGAAGGTTGTTCTTCCTTCTTCCTTGTTAGGAAGAACAACCTTCAGAACACGGCCAAAGAGCCCAAAAAACCCACAACAACCATTTATTGAACATCCCACATATGCTGAAAAGCCTATGAGAACTGCCAGAAATTGAAAGAAATGGCACATTGCAAAACTTCAAAGAAAGCATTGATTCATGTTGCTCACAGTGAACGTAAACTGGATTTAGTAGCAGGCCTTGAGGTAGCTCTAGCTAGAGAAAGGAGATATTGGCCAGTATTATTTTGTGGACTTTCACAGTGGGAATGATGTCACTGGGAAAGGAAAACTGCTGCTAATTAGAGAACCCCTTAAAAGGAAATAGGGTGTGTATGACTTCATTTCATTGATTTATGAGTCATACACATCCCTTTTTAAAAAAATGTATTGAATTAGATGCAATCTGTGACTGCCAGTCATGTCATTCACTCCATGTCTGTGAAGCTGTAGAAGAGGATAGTGGTCATTGTTTCAGAAAGGGTAAACTTAGAATCTTTTACCTAAATATGGTGTCTTTCCCTTACTTCAGTATAGATAAGCAACACAAACCAGAAATTTCTTGGAAGGACCATGTTTAGCAGAAGTTGCCTTACAACAGATATCAGGATAATTGAAGTCTCCCATTATTACTACATCATGCCCCTCTGAAATTCTTGCCATTTATTTTTCAAAGTTTTCATCTGGACCTTCTCCTTGATTCTCCACTTGGTAGTAGATTCCAACTACCATGTTTGTTTGTTTGTTTGTTTATTGCCCCCGTTATATTAATCCAGATGCTCTCAATGGGATTAGCAAACTCATCCTCTTATATTTCTGTGCCCCTTTCAATCTTTCTGTTCTTTATATCCTTTTCCATATTCAGGCCATGGGAGTTCCATGGGAGCCAACCCACCAAGTTTCAGTTATCCCTATCAATTTGTATTTATTTTCCTGAACAAAGATTTCAATTTCTTGTTTGTTTTCCACACTCCTGAAATTCGTATATAAACATTGGAGAGATTGCGTGATTTTCGGGCCTGCTTTCCTTCATACTTTGAGGGATGTGGTGACGCTGTGGGTTAAACCACAGAAACCTCTGTGCTGCAAGGTCAGAAGACCAGCTGTTGTAAGATCGAATCCACGTGACTGTGAGCCCCCGTTGCTTGTCCCAGTTCCTAGCTGTTCGAAAGCTTGCAAAATGCAAAATGCGAGTAGATAAATAGGTACCATCATGGTGGGAAGGAAACGGCACTCCCTGTCTAGTCATGTTGGCCACGTGACCATGGAAGATTGTCTTCAGACAACAAACGCCAGCTCTATGGGTTGGAAATGGAGATGAGCATCACCCCCTCGAGTAGGACATGACTGGACAAATTGTCAAGGGGAACCTTTACCTTTACCTTCCTTCATACATTTTATGAAGATTATTATTCAGCCCCATTAGAGCTGCTTGCTCTGCTCCTCTTATTGTGTATAAAACTTTCCTCTGTCATTACCTCTGAGCTATGCTGGCTGAGGATATTTAAGGATATGGTGCAAGCCATCTGGGGCGAACAGGCTGGAGGGAGTGGGATAAATTTACTGTCTGAGGTTTTTACCTCTTCCTTCAGCAATGATTTTCTTACATAAGAAGAAATCCAGCTTTTATAAACAGGTGTACTTCATCATGGGTATCTGTGTTCCTTTTGTGTTATCTATTATGCAAGTGAACCAACAACTTTGTAATTCAATTGCACTTTTTTGTGGGGTGGGGAGGGAGCATGACATTTTGAAATTAGATAGGCCTTTCAGATGTGGATGGTATCACATCTTTTGTTTTTCCCATTATAAAGGTTGATCTGATACTAAATGAAGATAATGGGCTTATTTAAAATCACTTTGATTGGGAACATTTTGTAAGGAATCCTATACAGAGACATCATTCTTCACCTGACTTTCTGCTCACTTATAAGCCCTATTAAAAAGCAGACACTAGCCTTTTGCATCCTGGCAGTGTTTTCAAGGGCAAAGTCAAGCTGAACAGGAGGGAAATATGTCAACACAACGGAAGAAGTTTATTGCCCTGATAGACAAGGCAATGGCTGACAGTGTGCAAATGGCACAAGAAGAGCTAATGTTTTCTTACAAGGGGATTTTGTACCCGGCTACTGTTTGCAGCCCAGAAGTCTTCAAAGCGCTTGAGTCCTTCGAAGCAAGGGATGATGATGTCTTTCTAGCAGGATATCCCAAGTCTGGTAAATGCCTTTTGCTTACTATGGATACATGCCATGTTCAAAATAATTTTAAGCAATGCTTGGGGAGAATTGGAAAGGTGGGTAGGGAACATACCATTGTCTGCAATTGAGTCTGTCAGCAAGCAACATGAACACCACTGCAAACTCTATTCTCTCTCTCCCTCTTCCTCTTCTATGAGGCATACTCTAAAACTGCTCCAGAGGTTTGGATAACCCTCCAAAGCACTGTGAGAGGCATGGGGAGAGAAGGGAGGACAAGCCAATGTGTTGCATGGACAGAAATCCAATTACTTGACAAAATACAGTCTTGAGGCTATATTAAGGCCCACTTTGTGATAATGATGTTGGTGAAGAATATTGACCCCTCAGCCACTGCCACTGCATCTATACATTACCAGTCAACAGAACCTTTCCTTTGATCAGCCAGCGAGACGTGTTTGCAAATGTTTTGCAGATAAAATCACTCTCACACAGCCCAGTAAGCAAATATCTGGATTCCAAGCACTGCAAAGTATGTAAAGGGATGTGATAACACTGTGAATTAAATCCCATACTTTGGGATTTTGTAGTGTCAGTCATCAGTACTCAAAACTGTTAATTCTTTTCTTCTGTGTCAGAGGTAATTTTATATGGGCAACCTGTGTAGTATGTGATTTTTGGATTATTTACTGAGCATTCCCCTATGCCTTAGCAATCTGTTTTCAGACAGATCACTGTAGCAGTTTGACAAGAGTTAGTCATCCTCTCTCTTATTTTCAATCTCTTCTCCCCATCATTTTCTCAGGGACAAACTGGGTTGGTCAGATCTTAACTGATCTAGTAATGACGGCTGCAAAGAACAGTGAAGAGTCAAAAAACCTGGACGATGAGGAACTGGAAGAGTTTCCATATCTTGAAGTTGGTGATGCTGAGAAATATCAGGTGGATGTATACTACTTAGTATGATTAACATTGTGAAAAGGATTATTGAACTGTCCCAGTGAATATTTGATCCACAGTCTGCCTGTGTGGTCAGTAATGTTCCATATGTAAAAATGAACTAAAATTGAACTAAAGTTATCTTGGTCTCCTGAGCTGTAAATCAAATTTTGCAAGTAGGAACATGTGTCTTTTGAATGGACCATTTTCCCTCCTGCTTCTAGCACTTTAAGTTCATGGAGCACAGAATGGGATTTTTGTCCAAACCTCTCTTTAAAATGCAGTTCTTTACGAATGCCACCTTTCTTTATGACATTTTAAAGAATCCACTTCTTTACTGGGGCTTCTCTGCTTGAACTGGCTTGTCTTGTTTTGTATGGAGTGCTTATTAAAGCTTCCAATGAGGAAGCTCTGACCACAGACATCAGCTTCAAGTGAGAAGTGTAATAGTGCTAAACTCTGCTCCTGCTAGAAAGCAATACTAAACATAAATCATATGGATGGTGAGAAAAATATTGCTAAAAATCAGTGTAGAACACATTACTTTAAGGAGAACAAATTCTCTGTCTTAAAGGCCCACGGTCTCTACAAAGCCCTTCTATCAAAATGGAATAAGCTCTATACAGGCATTTGTCTGCTTATGTGAGTGATACAATGTGTGGTGAGGCTTTTGGGCCTGTATATACATCCTGTCACCATATGTTCCTACACACTTGGAAGTATCCTAGATCACTGCACACTGAGTACAAAAATCTGCAGCGGGCTTTCTAAATGTGTTTGCTGAGTGCGGTTAGTGAGCTCCTGTAACTTGTAAGGCTGTCTTCTCATATCAGGGTTGCCAATCATGAGAGCTCCCTACCCATGTTTAGCTGAATGCCGTTGTAAAGCACTCTGTAGACCTTCATTTCATACTCAATGTGAAAAGGTTTCTGATGCTGCTTGGTGAAGGGGGACATTGAGAGGTATTTGATTAAGTCCTTTCCTTAAGGTAGCATCTTTTTCTATGTATGTGGTACAACTCATATGGGCTTAAATATGGAAGTCAACATCGTGTGAGCTCTCCTTCCAGGGCCCCGACATGTACTGGCTCATCTGAATGGGGAGCCTAAGGTGTGTTCAAGTGAATATCTATAAACCTGGGAACAATGAACAGTTTGGGATGCAACTTTGTGCCCCCCGCTCCCTCCTTCCCAGTAAAGGCCCAAATAAATGAGATTTTCTTGAAAATCTACATTAAAAACTTTTGAAGTACGATCCTAAATACACTTATCAGGGGATAGGTCCCACTGAATTCAATAGGACTTGCATCTTTTAAATGATGTAAGTTGCCTCAAGTCCTTTTAAGGAGAAAGGGGGAGTAAAAATATACTTTTTTAAAAATGTAAATGTCTAAAGTTTTATTACATCATTTCTTTTGTCTGTGCCCTTCCTGCCCCCACCACCCAATTTATTAAAGAGGATGGCAAATCTACCTTCAAGAAGAGTTATATTTACACATCTTCTTCCACAAAATCTCCCTGTGTCTGTTTTTAAGAGCAAAGCCAAGGTACGTGAATTCTTGAGTCTTTGAGTATATTTTACTAACCCTTCAAGTAGTTCACTGACCAAATAAAATAAGTAGATGCATTTTGTTTTGTTTCATTTACATTTCAAACAAGGGTAGATTCTTTAGCCATCAGCATAACTACTTTCCACATTCCAAATTACCTCATTGGCTGCATTGGGCAAAAAGGCCAATGTTTCATACGTTCAGCTTGCTGCTAGTGAAATTTAGAAAAGGCAAATAGTTAAATCTAATATGCTGTAGGTTTGCAGACTTGGCTACATGACCTCAGTGTTTTCTTCTAGCAGTGGCAGGAGAAGCTGCTATTGCTACCTCTGCCAAGTACAAACAAAGAAGACCAACAAGGCTGGAAGAGAGTGATCAGGGAGAAGCTTGTCTAAAAGCAGCTACCTGTCATTCCCCTCAAATAGGGTGATACCTCAGAAATATTAAGATGTCTGATGGTTATTCCTATACCTATTCTCTGACACTATACGTATAAGGTTATTTTAATGGAGTTTTGTCAAAAGCAGCTTTATAATCATTATAAATATGCTCTTTACCTATAGATCCTGCTGCTCATTAGAAATCCAAAAGATGTGGCTACATCTTTTTACCATTTTACCAATGGGTTGACTCCTCTTCCCTCCTACAACAGCTGGGATAAATTCTTCACAGATTTTATGAAAGGAGAAAGTAAGTTTCCTTCTGGCCTAAATACCCTGAACTTGTTATGAAAACACCTGGGCACAAAACGTCCTGGTATCCATGACTTATAAAGTCATGGAGACTACTGAGATGATTTGAACCAGTGTGATGATTTGACCAGCCTGCTTTTGCCAAACAAATCATATCTCTGTTGCTGATACGATACAGAGCAGGAGTGGACAAATTGCAATCTGTGGGCCCCATGCGGTGTCAGTGCCCCTAAATCCCCAGTTTGGACTCGTGGACCACTCAACAACAAGAACCTATTTGTGCCCATCCAATGGCACATGAGTCATCCACAATCTATGGGGAGCCTGCAATTTGCTCTTTTTATACTATTTTCCCCTTACCCAGAATTGTTTTAGCTTCAAGGACTATTAAAAGTAAAACAAACAACAACAACAAAACAGAAGTACAGTCCCAAATAGCCCATGGACATTTGGAAGGTGTCCACTACTGATATTGAATAGAGAAACTTACAACAAAGTGTTACAGTGTATCCTTGCCTTCTACTACGACTGTTCCAATTCAGGAGTCCAACCTCCTATCCAGATAGACAGCCATGTCTTCCCCTAAGCTGCTGTAACCTGTAAGAAGATTCAGGAGGCCACTCCATTCCACCTTCTTTCAATTATCTGTATTTCATTTCCAGTTGACAAGCCATGCAGGTTACATGCCATGATGGGGATGTATAATCTTCAGGCTTAGAAGGAAGGTACCTTCAAATGCCAGATGCAGGGCAGGGGTATCAGGAGACAGGTATCTAGTTGTCTTGTGTGTTCCCAGAGGCATCTGGTGGGGCCCACTGTGAGATACATGAAGCTGGACTAGACGGGCCCTTGGCCTGATCCAGCAGGGCTCTTCTTATGTTCTTAACATTCTGTGACTCTTGAAGATAACTAACCATATTTAGTCCTCATTAGCCTGAGGTTTCACTGATGGAGAGAATAGCCACCATTGGGGTCTTTCATTTTTTTTTCTTTTGTAGTTTTTAAAAATCATGGTGTTCCCCCAGGGTTGCTTTGTTTCTCAGTGAAATCATTTTGGTATTAATCCTGTTGGCAGCCAGCCACCTCCTTGTTTTTCACTGCAGTTTACATTATATTCCTTTGAAGGCGTAATTAAAAGAGAAAGGTGTGTGACAGTAGGAAACGGGGATTAAGAATCAAACTATATGTTAACGGTTAGAGCAGTATAACAATGGAACCACTTACCTTGGGAGTCGGTGAGTTCTCCAGTTCTAAAGGCATTCAAGAGAAAATTGGACAGCCATCTATCGGATCTGCCTTGATTTGGTTTCCTGCACAGAGCAGGGGTTGGACTCAATGGCCTCACAAGCCCCATCCAATTCAATTTTTTCTATGATTCTATCTTTATAGATAGCTCACCATCAGATGCTGAAGTTGCAATTCTGGCAGACCTCTATGACTCAGCAAACACACCAACAAAGCCTGTCCTTATCTCAAGATGATCTTTCATAAACAAACCCATGTAATTAGCATGTTTTGGGTAATATGGAAAGCTCCGGCTGTGGCAATTAGATGTTTTCAGCACTTAAGGAATTCCTTGTTTTAAGTACAGGTTATCTGAGATGTATCGTTTGGCCATGAATAACTAAGTTTTCAAGAAGTACATATACTTCTACCTAGCACACATTATTGTACATGTAATGTAGAAGTATTGTATATCCAATACCTCAAGTCTTCTCCTTTTAATAGCTGCCTTATATTCTTTTGTTTATTTATAGTGCCCTGGGGCTCTTATTTTGACTATGTTTTTGAATGGAACAAGCATGCCGATGACAAAAATATCATGACAATCACTTATGAAGAATTGAAGGAGGTGAGCATAATGTTGTGTGGAGAGTGTCCTGCACTTTTTTCTATGGATCCCTGAAGTACGGAGATCATAATGTCCAGGAACATGTTCCCTGATCGTCTGCCCAGTTCTAGTACTCACAGAAACCCAAACACTTGCAATGTCATATGAAGCATCTCCCTGCATGCTTTCTCCTTTCCAGATATCTAGGTGACATAGAGCAAGTATGACATGCTGTCTGATGTTTATAAGAAGTCCTTTTAAACTGATTCATCATTATATGATTCAGTTAATATCTGGAAATTGTAGCTCCTACCAGCAGCATTTTTCAAGAGTGATGCTGGTCATATGTATGTATCTTGCATCCGTGATATTTAAGAAAAAACTTACCACAAATCAATTAATATTTATATTTTACTTGTACCTTTCAGGATAGGACACTGGGAGTGAAACGGATCAGTGAATTCTTGGAGTTGCATCTAAATGATGAAGAGATTCAAGGAGTGGTAGACAGAAGCAGCTTCCAGGCTATGAAAGAAAACTCTGCAAAAACACATGGTGCACTTGGCAATGTTCTTTTTCGCAAAGGTATATTTTCAAAGATCTTCAAATTCTATCAAATTTCAGACATTGCTGCCATTATATTCTGGGTACTGCAAACTTAGAACAATTTCCACAAGCATTCTCCTATCCCTAAATATGTGTTCTTGACAGATTGGATTGCGTATAACTGCAAACTGGATCCATAAATATAACTACAAAACTGTTCTGGAGTTTTATAGTTTACAAAGCTGAAAATGGCTTGAATCCTGTTGCAGCACAGCTCCATGTGTGAAACAGTTATGGGATCATCATTAATAGCAAACTGCTCCTGCTCAAAGGCCTTTTTTGTGATTTCAGAGAGCATGTGTCTCTGTTGCATTGTGTATGAGTCATGTGCACCAGAATTGCCTTTAATCAGCAGTGATTTGCCTTTAATCAGTGGCAATTAACACTCATGATGACTTCTTCCCTGTTTCACACTTGGAAGTGCCCAACAGGATTCCAGATAAAGAACACATGTTTAGGAATCCATTTTGATTTACAAAAATGTAGGCATGCCTCTCTACTCAAGAAGATCTCAAGCAGTTGTCTGCATTTTGTCCTCCGCATGTGAGTCACTCATAATTAAGAATTATGTGTTGTCAAATTGAATCCAACTTACAGTGACCCTGTCAGGATTTTCTAGGTAAAAAGTACTCAGAAGAGATTCCCCAGTAGTCTCTCCTTTCAGTGGTACTCTGGGATTGTGTTGCTGTATAGATGACAGAACATGTAACCGCACCTATGTGCTGGGTCAGTTGTCTCTTGTTTTTTGGAGGGGGATACAATGGAGATTCTAACTCCTTGACACAGGCACTCCAACATATTGAATTATACCAAAATAATGGATAAACGACCTCAGTGGGGGCTCCTATGCATATAACAAACATTCATGAATGAATTATTATAGCCTTGATATGGGTCAGGATCAGTACTTCTAGGCAGCATTTCACAACCTTTGTGAGTGAGGACTTCTGTATGTGTACACAATTCTTGGGAGGGAACACGGCCCAATTCCCATTCCATAAGGATTAGAATGAGTAACATCACAGTTTCTCTTTGGTCACATGCAGCTTCTGCTTGCCACTTCAGGCTCTATCCTTGCCGCAGGCATCAGGAACTGTGGAAAATATTTCTCTTTGCAGACTGTCTGATGTACTCAAGAAAGTTAGATGTCTCAAAGTTCTTACTGTAGCATTAGAGGCAATGAGGAAAAAAAAGGACTGAAAGAGAGTAGGAGGAGTAGAGGAGAATTTCACCATGCTGTCAATACAGCAGCTATCACAATTTATCAGGTGATCCTGCTCCTTTCACATTGAATGCAAACATCAGGAACTACCAAGATATTAGGAATTGTTTTCTGAACCAGGGAATTGCAAACTTTAGTGACACCAGTAATAATGAATCCATGGCTCTAATCAATGAGTTGACTTGATGGCACCACTGTAACATTTTCTGAGCAGTTTTAGTTCAGCCCCATGTCTGGTCTGTCCTCTCACTCATTTCCATTTCAGATTGTCCGTGCAATTTCTTTCCCTTCACTTGTTCTTTAAAGAGTTCACTAGCATTCTCAGATTTTGCTTGACAAACCAATGATAGCAACAAACTGGCAATTAACTGGGGGGGGGGGGAAGGATACTCAGAGCAAGGCAAATCTGGCACAGCAGCAGCATATGTACATTTGGTAAAACATATTGCATAAGAACATGGTGGGCAGTAATCCATATACTCTTTTCAGGTGGTGTTAGTGATTGGAAGAACCTTTTTAATGAAGACCACAATGAAAAAATGGACCTGACATTTGAAGAACGCTTAGGTGGGACGAACCTGGGGAAAAAGCTGAAGTATGAGGTGTACTGCAAAGCTTGAAGAAGACAACAGAACTGTTGTAGCATTAGCCTCCTATATTACAACTGAGTAGTTGCTTCACACACACACACACACACACACACACACACACACACACACACACACACACACACACACACACACACACACACACACACACACACACACACACACACACACACACACACACACACACACAGAGAGAGAGAGAGAGAGAGAGAGAGAGAGAGAGAGAGAGAGAGAGAGAGAGAGAGAGAGTTAAGATACAAATCCATGAAGATGAAACATCTGGAGCATGACTGCTGTACAAGTTGCAAGTAACTGGGATGTTTAACCGTTTCTTCAAATCATGGAGGAAGACTAAGGACTAGGCATCACTGGGCACTTGAGAGGATCATGCTACAGTGGGTACCCAGTGTCCTCCTCTGGAACCTCTGGCTCTGCTACTGCTGCTGCTATTGCATCTCCTTACTATTGCTGCCTGCTCACCTATCCACCCTGGACATGCAAACAGCATCCCACGTTGTGCCTTTCATTTTAATGGTTGTTGAAATTGCATCAACAGAAAAAGGGCAAGTGAATGGACACTCAGGACTTAGATGGCTAGGTAGGTCTGGCCAAAGCTAGGGCTTACAGAAAGCATCTTGCCTAACCTCCTCCTTCCCACAGGCTACACTGGTGAAGATAGATTTCATTTTGTTAAAAAAAGAGAGAGGGTTAGTTTATAACTAAGTGTCAGGTATCCTGTATCAACTATCATTCTTGCCCCTTCTTCAAGTTGCCAGGTCTCAGAGCAATGACTGAAGGCACAGGGAACTGCTATACTTCCTTGGTTCTCCAAAGAAGGATATAAATTTCTGGGTGAGCAGTGCTACAGGAGAAGAATGTTTGATATTTATTGGTAAAGTGGCCTTAAAGCCTGGATCCCCTTTTCTGTCCGTTCTCAGCTAGAAACCCAGTGACGGTATGAGCACTGGAGGGGGACAAAAAGACATAGTTGGGAAGGAATGAAGGAAATACACATTTTCCCATCCCATGTATGTACACAAACACAATCTCTCTATTTTGGAATTGTTTCCAAGGACCTGCTGTATAGCATCACAAGGACTCATTCCCTGGCCTCAGGTGGTCTAGTATCAGGGAATGGAAAGCTGCCAGTATGGCAGCCTGTTGTCCAGAGGGCCCATGTTTATTCTTTTTAAAGTGCTGCATGTACACTTATCATTTTCATTCATTAGGCTATTTATAAAAACTCCTTTCTTGTTGTTGTCAAACTGTACCTTAGGAATTCAACATATTTTTGAAATATTTCTTGTTTGTCTGAACGGCTGCTAGCCAATCGGGATTCTGCTTAGCCAGTTTTTGCTGCATGTGTGCAGAATTCCATTCCCCCAGAGAGGAACGATGTATTTATTGGAGGACTCACTACCATTACCATTTCCCTGAGGGCTCACTACCATTACCATTTCCCAATAAATACCAGTGAAGTCTCTTCAAGAATGTTTGTCCTTGCCAGTTGACACCACTAATGTTGGCACTAACATATTACTGTAAATTAAGCTGTTAATTGAGTTGGAGCATTTGCTGATGGAAGTGGGCAATCTAATTAGTATTCAACTTAATCTGAGAAGTTTGCATTAATCTTTTTCCAGTGACATATTTATATTGGTGTTAGACACAGGTTGCAGGGAGAGAAATTTGTTGCCTAGGATCAGCCATGAACTACATAATAAAAGCCTACTATCTGCAATGCTGGCAAGCCAGTTCATGTAGTATCTCAAGGATTTGGTTCAGTAAAAAGTTGCACCCACCTTCCACTTGTAAAAAGAAAGAGAAGAGAGAGAGAAAGAAAAGAAGAGAAGAAAAGAAAAAGATAAGAATAGGTGTTACCAACATTTCTCTCTGTGTATAAAATCTATGGGCTTCCAGAAATATCTGAAATATAAATCAAAAGAAAGGAAAAAAAGAAAGATGGTAAGAAAATAATCAATCAATTTTCATCTCTATATTACAAAAAACACATTTTGGTTCAATGTACAGTACATTCAACCAAACATCCTAAGTCACTGAAATTCAATTCTACAAATATAAGAATGTTCACTGAGATGTGCTTCATATGAAGAGATTAAAGTTTGATGAATTTACAATATAAAAAAGAAGACACCACCACAAATGTATTAAAGCATATGAAACATGGTTATGAATAGAGAAATGGAGATCTATTATAGATGTAATTCTGAAATATATTGACTGAATGTAAATCAAAATGTGGTTGACATGGTGTGTTGGGTTGCGGGAGTGTGGAGATCCAGATTCTAATCCCCAGAAAGCCATAAAACTTATTTAGAGACCTTGGGCCAAAACTGCTTGGAATCACCTCATAAACTAGCATTTTGAAGTCTTTTTATGGTAAATTTCCCATATCTTTTCAGTGACCATAACACATATTTCTTTCATTGTGTTTTTTTCAATTTGAAAATTCAGCTCTTTGTATCATTAAGTCCCAGCTCTTCATGTTTCAAAAATAGCGTAATATGTTATATAAGTAAACAGGTACAAAAAATATGTTGATCTCACAATTTGGGATCGGTCATTCTAGGTGGAATGGGTTTATTGCATTTTATGATTCAATAATTTTTTAAAAATACATTACAAATACTGATGTAAAAAAATGTAGACGTTTTTAAAGATTTTGCTTAAAAATGAACAAATGTCAATATTTTAGAATGCTAGTAAAGCCTAGATTCTGAGCTATGCAGTTTCTCTTTCCATATTCAGTTCTGAAAAAGATAGACAATCCAAATCAAATGTGCCATCATTGCATTTTCTTAACCACTCAGGCTAATGAAAGCTTACTTCAGATTCACTCATTGTTATCAGTGAGTTCTAATATAGGAACATGGTGCATTTTGTCGGTATTTATTGAATCCAGAGTACTCCTTTTATAAACAAACACAGCCATCCTTGAACAAGTTCTTCCAGTGCTGGAGGTGACTGAGTGTACTGTTTTGGGGCCAGCATAAGGAAATAATGTTTCCCCATCTCTTGCATTTGGCTTCACTCCTGCCCTCTCCTAGAGTACTAAAGAACAAAAGCTATAGTCACAATATGAGATGAGACGAAATATCACCCCATGACTTTTTAAGGTCATGGATAGCCTAGAAAACACCAGTGACATCTGGCACTGACTGGGACCTCACAGGACAAAGTGGCCAATGGAAAGGGAAGCTAAAATCAGCAGCTGTTGTAGCCTACTAAGGGTGTGGTTACGCATAGAAAAATATTTTTAAATTGGGGTTAGCATGTTTGAAATCTATTTTTAAAATTCTGATAACACGACACACAGGGAAGTGTGGAATTCTTTTGCCCAAGAAATGTGCTTCTTTTTGGTTGGAAAGGGAGGTATTTTACTAAGCCACAAGAACGTAATTTATTCTAAATCACCTGTGAAACTGAGTCATTTTGAATCGGAATGCGTGAATGCCTCTATCAGTGTAAATTGTGTCTGTGGGGTTTGTCAAGTAATGGATTCAAGGATCATGGGGATCAGAACAAGAGGAATATAGCTTAAGTTTTTAAAAAGGGCCATCAGAGAGAGAAATGTTTGCCACTGACTGGTGTCAGTCTGCAGGGAAACCTTGCAGTCTGGTAATCTGTAAATTGAGTCATGGCAACTGGATTTCTTCTTTATTAGGCTGAAATGTTTCGCTACTCATCCAAGTAGCTTCTTCAGTCTGTAGAGAGTTGACAGGAGATCCCTGATATATCCACTATCTTGGTTTCACTTCCTCCTAGTCTGAACAGGCTCGTTAGATTACAAAGGATGGGGAGTGAGTCCTTCTTTTTGCGGTCCTTCTCCACCCATTGCCATGGGTTTTTAACAGTCAATAACAGTGGTCTTTCTGGTGGGTTTGGTCCTGATCATTCTGGGGATGGATGGAAGGGCAACATGTCGCCAGGACATTTTTCTTAGATGGAGAAATTTGTGGAGAAGGACTGCAGAAGAGGGATTTTCAGTCACCCCGCCCCCATCCTTTGTCCATCTAACTATTCAGATGAAGGAGAAGTGAAAACAATGTGGAGGGGTCTTCTATCAACTCTCCTCAGACTGAAGAAACTGAATTAGTAGCAATATGTTTCAACCTAATAAGAAAAGTCCAGTTAACATGACTCAACTTCCAGATAACTTCATCTGGACTGAGAATCGTCACAGATATCTTGCAGTCCGGTCTGTTTTTTTCCTATCGGTAAAATCCAGGGAGTCTTCTCTTCTCATGAGATGGCCAAAATATTGGAGCCTCCACTTCAGGATCTGTCCTTCCACTGAGCACTCAGGGTTGATTTCCTTCAAAATGGATAGGTTTGATCTCTTTGCAGTTCAGGGGACTCTCAAGAGTCTCCTGCAGTACCACAATTCAAAAGCATCAATTTTTCGGTGGCCAGCTTTTTTTATGGTCCAGCTCTCACTTCCTTACATCACTACAGGAAAAACCTTAGCTGTGACTATGCAGACTTTTGTTGGCAAGGTGATGTCTCTGCTTTTTAAGATGCTGTCTAGGTTTGTCATTGCTTTCCTCCCAAGAATCAGGGATCTTTTAATTTTGTGGCTGCTATCACCATCTGCAGTGATCATGGAGCCCAAGAAGGTAAAATCTGTCACTGCCTCCATATCTCCCCCTTCTATTTGCCAGGAGGTGATGGGACCAGTGGCCACATGATCTTGATTTTTTTGACGTTGAGCTTCAGACCATTTTTACACTCTCCTATTTCACCCTCATTAAGAGGTTCTTTAATTCTTCCTCACTTTCTGCCATCAGAGTAATATCATCTGCATATTGGAGGTTGTTGATCTTTCTTCCGTCAATCTTAATTCCAGCTATAGCTCTTGCTTATTTTTTATGTTTTGTTCTTATATGTTAGTAACACTCCTTTCTGATTCAGCACTTTCAAAGTAATTGCTTCTATAAGCGCTATTCATGTTGGGATTTTCATATAGGTTTGTGCTTGAAATTTTTGCCACACTAGGCATAGCTTTATAGTATAATAGCCAGTTCGGTAGTCCTGACCCCCCCCACACACACTTTCTTTCAAGTCCTTAATAGCTAGGCTTTATTCTTGGTTTCTTAATCTTCCATACAAAATTCACTGTCAGATGATCCAAGTCCTTAAAATATTTTTATTTTAATATTTTTTTGTGCTGCCCAGAGTAGACTATGTCTAAATGGGTGGCATATAAGTTCAATAAATAAATAAATAAATAAATAAATAAATAAATAAATAAATAAATAAATAAGCAAACAAGCAAACAAGCAAACAAACAAGCAAAATCTGAATAAAATGGCAGCACACAGCCATCCTCAAGCCCATCCTCCTCATCATCACCTCATATCAGGGTGCAGGCTGGGTTTCTTGTGTTTTGGGTTTCTGCTTTGGCTTTGTGGTAATTGCGAGCAGGTCTTCTGCAGACTTGCAGGCCCCCTCTCCCTGAGACTAGGAGGGGGTCCTAAGGGGCACAGGGGCATTTAAAAAAAACCCACAAGCCCCTGGTAGGAGCCTTTGGGGCACAAGCACCTTTTGACTTTCCCCAGATCCTTTTGGCTTGTCTCAGAAGGCTGGTTTTCCATGTCCTCTATCTTCTCAAAGCCTTGCCGGTCTCTGGAAAGAGTGGTAAGCACGCACAGAAGGGGCCAAAAGTCACCGCTGTGACATTTCAGCAACTGCTGTGGCGTTTCAGCATGCCCTACAGCCAACCATTTTGTATCCAAACCCCTCTAACCTCTCCCCATTGGTCTACAGGGCTGCGGAGCGACATGGCACTTCAGGGGCCAATCCTGAGACCACGCTCTGGTCATGGGGGACCCCGGTGTCTATGGACCCCTCCTATAGGTCCATGGTGACCTCACCAACCCCTTACATCACCCCTAAAGCCCCACCACATGTGGGAGGGGCCTAGGCCAATTCTTGACCCCTTTGTCCCACCTCAAATGGGTGGGGCACCTGTCAAAATTTGATGGATGCTAGGTACTTGTACTACTGATGGCCACTTAAAAATTAACAAAGAAGGAATATTCACATGAGGGTGTGTGAATTGAAATCAGTTGATTCCATATCTGTGTTAAAATAAATTGACCTC
This sequence comes from Pogona vitticeps, assembly GCF_051106095.1. Taxonomy (NCBI): domain Eukaryota; kingdom Metazoa; phylum Chordata; class Lepidosauria; order Squamata; family Agamidae; genus Pogona; species Pogona vitticeps. The sequence goes on along the minus strand of NC_135783.1, from coordinate 63,494,887 downwards.
TGGTGGACTAATAAAACAACTCTCTGCCACTCAAAAAAACACAATTTCCCATCAAATTAATTCACTCTTACAAATAGGTTGTGTATTCAGCCATTTTTGCAGTAACTGAAAAGAGGCAAACCCTGATTTAAATAGGGTTTTTTTCTTTGTTTTTTTTAAAGCAATGTCACTGCCTTCTGAAAGTGTATACATGTAAAGATCCTGTAAACATCCCAAAGGTGGGCAACCTCACTAGTATAGTTCTGCTTTACGATCACACTGCCAATGTTTGTGTTTGGTGTCAACTTCCACACTAGTAACAATTATTGTAATAGAGCTTAGATAATGCAACTGCAGGGATAACATTTGTGGGTATTTAATGGAAGTGGAAAGAAACATTACCCTAGTGCTACCTCTTAGACAGGTAGACTCATTGAATGACAGGAGGCAAAGCAAAGTGGATTAATAAACAAAATTAAGTGACGTAAAGTAAGAGAGAGGTGGGGGAAGAAAGAATCTTGCCATCAATGAGAAAACAAAAATTAAATAAAGGGGAGAGTCAGGAAAAAGAGACACTTCAGCGGATTAACAGTTGTGGGCAGATGTTCAGGTAGAGCCACTCTTCTACGGCTCCCTGCATGCTTCTGCTTGTTGAATAAGCAAGATGTCTGGTAGCCAGGAAGCTGGCAACTGATCACAGCTGCTTCTGGGTCTTTGTCCTTTGCTCTGGGAGAATTCTGTACTTTGGATGCCCTTCCCAGAAAATAGCCACATATTGCAAAACGAGGAGCTGCTACCATCTAGATGTACACAGGGAAGGACAAGCCCACAGGCTGAGAGCTACAAGAGAGCTAAAGAGTCTTGAAGTAAGTATATGGGCTTGATGGGAATGAAGGGATTGGTAATCATAATTTGACTTCAGATTTCTCACCTGAAGTTAATGTGTATGCCTTGCTCCATGTTTATTAGTTTTTGAACAGATTTTTAAAATTAATTGTTTCAATCTGCATTTTTGTGAGTGTGCTTTGAACGTGCTACATCACATTCGTTGTAATGAACGTGTTTAAAATGCTGTAAAGAATGACTGCAGGTTTGTTTGGATTTTTAGTTTTTGTATTTGGAATGTTTTATCTGTACTTAAAAATTAATTGATGGCTTTCATGATCTTAGCTACTTTAGGAAGGGGTTGCTTTGAACAGAAGACTGTAAATGCTACAGACACATAGACGGATGCACACGGACTGACATTTATTGAACAAATGTATGTAGTATTTAAAAAGACAATTTTTGCCAAAAAGATATATTTTAGGTTAAAAAAAACACCTGTATGATATCACCAGAAAATGCAATATAAAAATGACTTGGTTAAGTAAATAAATAAATAAATAAATAAATAAATAAATAAATAATTGTTTTAATAATGAATAATAAAAGTAATATATTTTAAAACAAACCATGTCTTGAAAATGTTTTTTCACAGAATCACTTCATCTCCAGAAAAGAAAGCAAAGAGAAGAATTTTAAAGAATGACACACGTTAGAAAGAAGTTCATTGAGATTCTGGAAAAGGCAATGGAAGAAGGTGAAAAAATGACCAGAGGAGAAATGCTATTTACTTATGATGGAGTTGTATATCCTACGGCTCTTTGTAGCCCAGAAGTCTTCAAAGCTCTTGAGTCATTTGAAGCAAGAAGTGATGATGTGATTTTAGCTGGATATTGCAAATCTGGTGAGTTATGTACACATACAAACAAATGTACAATTCTGGACCTGCAACAATGGATGCAATCAAAGTAATGGGGAGAGTACAAATTAGAATAATATGAGACAAGTTGGATAAAGGCAATAATTCATAACCTTCAGTCGTGTTAAGCAAGAAAAAGTATGAACAAAGTAAGATCTTTTGAACACCCAATATTTATTTTATTTTACTCCTGACTTTTTCTCTCCACAATGTTGATGATACAAAGCTAAATTGCAAATTCAAATGCTTAATAGGTCTTTCATAATCCAATTTATAATTAATAATTAATTTCATACCTTCAAACATTCATGGTGACCACCACCCTTGCTGAGGGATGGGGTGGCCTGGAAGATCTCCTTGGGCATAAGCTTCATGGACTCCAAGACTTAGTGGAACAATACTTTATTGGAGCTGCAGTCAGGGTACATTCTTGGGCCCTTCACTTTGATCCCCCCCCGTCCTTTGTCCACATGGGGACTTAGTTCCTCCCTCCCCTCCCCCCGTTCCGCAGTGTCTGTCTCTGAGGCTGAGCGTCCCATTGTCCAAAGTCCAAAGCTGATGCCACATTTTAGGCACTGGTTCCAACCGCCTGACACCTTTCAATGAGGCTGATTCTGAAGGAGGAACTGCAGTCTCGGGATGTAGGAAAATAAATCTCCCTTTATTTCAATTTAAAATTGCCCAAGACATTTTGGCCTGAATTTATGGAGCTGTACAAAATAAAACAAAAGAAGGAAACACAAAATGGGGACAACACAGTACCATTTTTACATTGCATTACATATAATCTTCTAAAACGTTGAACACTGCTCACAATGAGAATAATCATTCAATATATTATTATATTTAATTGATAAGCTTTGACAGGCATTGGAGAGCTATATCTCTCCTTTACTTCTTTAGCAGTGGGTGCTGTCTGGGCACTTGAGCACCGCTTGGCTTCAATAGAGGACTGGACTGGGGCAAACGAGTTGAAGATGAATCATGACAGAACAAAGATTTTCCTGACTTATAAAGAGGAAATTTTCCTGGCCTGGATGGGGTTACATTACAAGTGGTGCCTCGCTAGACGATGATAATCCTTTCTACTGAAATCTCTGTTTAGCGAAATCATTGTCTAGCGAAAAGCGTTTCCCCATTGGAATGCATTGAAACCTGTTTAATGTGTTCCAATGGGGAAGAATCGTCATTGTCTAGCGAAGATCAGGCATAGAAAAGCTGCTTTGTGAACCGCCAATCAGCTGTTTAAATTGCTGTCTTGCGAAGCTTAGGTCCCGAAAACACCTGTTTTGTGAGTGCGGAGGGAGCTGTCAAAATCATCATCTAGCGAAAATCGGTTTGCGAAGCAGGGACCAAACATTGTCCAGTGAAATTCCTCTATAGGAATCACTGTTTTGCGAATCACTATAGCAATTGCAAAAAGTCAATGTCTAGCGAAAAAATTGTCATGTGAGGTAACTGTCTAGCGAAGCACCACTGTGCCTCTAAAAGTCCAGATTCACAATTTGGGAATGCTTCTTGATTCAGCACTCTTGCTAGCACAACAGATATCTGCTGTGACCAGAGTTGCCTTCTTCCATTTTAGGCAGATTGCTCAGTAGTGTCCCTGTCTGGACAGGAAGTCTCTATCTATTACTAAAATGCTCTCTATGTGGTGCTGCCCTTTAAGATGGTACAGAAATTTTAACAAGTCCAAAATATGGCAAACAGGCTGATTTCCAGAACAGGTAAATTCAATCATATCTCACATACACTGGCTCCCTGTTAGTTTCCATGGCAAATTCAAGGCATCGGTCTTGACATACAAAGCCCTGAATGGTTTGGGACCTCGATATTTGTTGGAGGATCTCTCTGAAAGAACAGCTTCCCAATTCACTTGTTCCACCCACACCTTGCTTCTTAGAGTTGACACAACGAGAAAAGTCAAAATAATGTCAATCGGCAGCAGAGCTTCTTGGTGGTGGCCCATCACTATGACATGCTCTTTGATGGGAGGTGCATCTGGCCACCTCCCTCAGTATTTTTAGAAACCTTGTGAAGGCAGAACTCTACAAAGAAGCCTTTAAAAACATACTACCTTTGAAATAATTTCAGATCTATCTCTAGACGTTGCCAAATGATTTCTTTTTTGTTTCTTATATTGTATTATTAATATATATTACTATCCATGAGACTGAAGTTTATGTTTTCCTTTCTTTGCTCACCACTCAGGGCAGTAGGTTACCACTAAGTGGGGTGGTATATAAATTGCATAAAGAACAAAAATATATCAACCAACCAAATAAAGCTATTGTGTTTCTTTCCTCCTCCTCCTCCTCCTCCTCTTCTACCTTTATCCTTGGCTCCCTCCATCTCAACCAACCAGTGACTTCTTCCTCTGCTGGAGTATCCATGAAGTTCTCAGTGGAGTGTGGGGAAGAGATGGATGGCCCACTGGGGTTGACAGAGTAATTTCCTATACATTCATAAAGAAATGTGTTTGGCAAAATAAGAATTTTGGGGGCAAATTTTTAAATTACAATTTTCAAAAGCCAGTGGCCATGTAATACTCCAAAAAGTAACACCTATTACTTTTGGGCAAACTATTTTATTTTTAAAAAGTCACATTTCAATTGATGGTACAAATGCTAAAGTTTGCAGATAACGTGATGTGACTTGCATTATTTGCAAACTGATATGACATGTACACAGCATTTTTTTTCTGCATCTGCGTCTCTTTCCTAGGTACCAACTGGGTTGGTCAGATTGTGACAGATTTAGTGATAACATCTGCAAAGAAACACGAACCACACAAGCTGAATGAAGAGCTCCTACTGGCAGAATTTCCCTACCTTGAAATTGGAGATATCGAAAAGTATCAGGTGAACGGAAATCCAAAGGGTTTTCTCACACACAGAATTGTGCTTACGCACACCAATGCACTTTTCTTTGCACTTCAATCCTTCTTCCCTTTCACTGATCACTACCATGTAAAAACAGCAGCTACACACAAAAATCCTAATACTTATAAGCAGAAGCTTCTAAAATTTTCTCCTCCTCCTCCTCCTCCTCCTTGTTCTCCACTGTTTTTTCCTAGCTCTTACTTTATTCTGGTAGCACCTAACTAAGCTCCCCAAAACCTGTGGAAGACAAAAATGGAACCTGATTTTTCCACAGGACCAGTAAGATGCATCATGATCAGATCTTGGAAAAAAGTCATTTTTCAGACTACGTCTCCCGTAACCCCCAAGCAAAAAGTATTGGGACTAATTCAAATCAGCATTTGCATTATGCAGTCAATAAAAAGTGCTTTGAATTTGCTCATGTTATACAGTAAGTGGAGCAAATCTTCTGGTATTTGATTACGTAGTCACACTCTATAATTGGCCATGGTTTGTTTCATAATGTGTAGCCACTTTATGTTTCATAGCTAGACAAGGTTACAATTATCTTCATGAGACAGATACCATAGTTTCCCCTTAGAGCAAGTCTCAGAAATTGCAGCAAATACATATGCACACAAACATGCAGAGGAAGGGAGGGAGAATGTCCCAAGTGTTTATACTTTGCATCTGGTGACAAAAATATTGATTAATATATTCATTGTTGTTGTTTAGTCATTAAGTTGTGTCCAACTTATCGTGATCCCATGGACCAGAGCACGTCAGTCCTTCCTGTCTTCCAATGCCTCCTGGAGTTGGGTCAAATTCACATTGGTAGCTTCGGTGATACTGTCCAACCATCCTGTCCTCTGTCATCCCCTTCTCCTCCTCCCTTCACACTTTCCCAACATCAGGGTCTTTTACAGGGAGTCTTCTCATGAGATGGCCAAAGTATTGGAGCCTCAGCTTCAGGATCTGTCCTTCCAGTGAGCACTCAGGGTTGATTTCCTTCAGAACCGGTTTGTTATTCTTGCAGTCCACATGGGGCAGCCCATAAAGTTTGTTCACCTTTACTGTAAAATTAAAACTCCCTCTACACATTGACAAACTGGCTAGTTATCTGCATGTTATAAAGAGTCCACATGAACTTACGTACTTACTAAATAAAATGTAATTATGCAATTTTAAGTGGGGTCTGGGCTAAACTATGTACCTTCCATCTCATGCTTTGAAAGAGGATGAATGGTTATCCGTCCAGAAGAGTGATGTTTACTCATCTTCGTGCCGATAAGCTTCCAGTTTCTGTCTTCGAGAACAAAGCCAAAGTGAGTAAACATTTGGATTTTGGCACAAATAAATAGCTCTGAACAATCTGCGCTGAAAATCACGTTTGGTAAAACATGACCATAAGATAGTGATTAAGTAGAGAATAGCTGTAAACCATCATCTTTTTTTTGTACCAGAACTATTGACATTTGTTTATTGCCCATTTATTAATTTATAGTTTGACATGCAAGATAACCGTGTGGTTCAGTCACACATCTGGTATATGCTGCTGTTACTTCATTAAATTAATTAATTTTAGGATAGTATTCCATTCAGCTAACACAATATCAACTTAAATGATTGTAACCCAAGATATTCATAGCCAAATAAGTGGGATCCCTCTGTCCCCTACGACCTTGGCTAAGTCCAACTTGCACTGCATAAGAAATTCTTTTACAATAATAGCTCACATTTGTAGTTGCAAAGTGATAGCTGAACAATAAGGTGATGTTATAAAGCCTCATTCTGAAAGTAAATATGCATTACTTGTGGGTGTGCCAACCCAGACCTTTGCATCTACAGTGGACCCTTGACTTACAGACGGCTCAACTTACAGACTTTTTGAGTTACAGACTTCTCTGGCCACAAAATTTAGGTTTGACTTGCAGCCAGAGAATCGACCTACAGACCAGAAAAAAAAAAAAAACACGAAATGGAACAAAAATGAAACAAAAACGGCCGGTTACGGGATTAATCAGTTTTCAATGCATTGTAGGTCAATGGAGACTCGACCTACAGACTTTTCGACCTGCAGCCACCATTCCAATATGGATTAATTCCATAAGTAGAGGGTCCACTGTATCTTCAGATATGTGTTACAAAGACTTAAATAACTTTTCCTGTGATTTAAGTCTTTGTGCATAAGTGTGCAACAATAACATGTAGTGCATAGAGTACAATTTCATCCTTTCAAATTCATTTTTATATGCTTCTTTTTCAGATAGTGAATCTGATCCGAAATCCTAAAGATGTTGCAGCATCTTTTTTCCATTTCTCTAATACCTTTTCTCCATATCCACCGTATGACACATTTGGAGATTTTTTCAAAGCTTTAATGGAAGGTCAAAGTAAGGTTTCCATTTTTCTGTCCATACTAATCATTTAACTCACATAAGTTTCAATATAAAAACACTATTAATCCAACAATAGTATATTTACAATATATACAGAAGTTTTAGCAGTACAAACCAGCAGCATGATAGCATGACATTCATCAGAAGAGGTCCTACATCTTCTCCACATGTCCACACAGTTATACACATGCACATTTATATACAGCCAATCAATGAGGACATTGCATCACACCAGACACTACTTCGTTTAACATACATACTGCATGACTAAGCATTTTGCACACCTGTCAAATATGGCTGCTGATTATTATAGGCCTTTTTCTGCCTCAGTGTGGGAATTATCCTTGACAGTACCAGTGGGTGCAGTTTTAGGTCCCTCCCTCCTTGGTTTCAATTCCATTGGTCAATCAACCATTAGAATGAATAGTGTTGGACATTGTAGGCCCTTTAGAAAAGTCCACGGCTGGACACACCCATATCCTAGTAATCATAGATTATGCCACTCTGTACCCAGAAGCCCTGCCTTTGTGCTTCATGTCTGCTAAAATGCTGGTCCTGGAGCAAGTTACTTTTTCACTCATGTAGGGCTCCTCTAGGAGGTATTGACAGACTTGGCATATGTCCTCTGAGGATGTCAGTCTTCCAGTCCCAAACCAATGGCCTGGTGGAGTGATTCAATTGAGATCTGAAGCGTATGCTCCAAAGGTTGTGGCAATGGCACCTTCTCTTGGCCTCAGTTGTGTTTGTCCTCTGGGAAGTTCTGTAGGCATCCACAAGCTTCCTTTCTATTTGAGCTGCTGCATGTTTGGCAACCCCAGGTACCTTTGGATCTGATTAAAGTAGCTTGTGAAGAGAGGCCCAGCAACTCCTGGTCCTTGCTCCAGCAGGTGCTGGGCACATGTGACCATTTGTGGATAGCCACCAGTTTGGCCAAGAAAGCACTAGGGAGAGCCCAGTAGGCCCCAAAATTATTTTTCACCCTTTCAACAAAATATTTTAAGCAAATAAACTATTTTTTTTTGTATTTTTTATTTTTTATAAGGGATAACAAAAAGGAAAAGGGAATTGGGATTGATGAGGAAGAGGGGAGACAATAACATACTTTCATCCATTCTGTACCTATTGCCATATCAAGATTTTAAATTATTCTATTTACTCTTTTCTGCCTTCTAGATTCAGTTCTCCTTTCAATATGTACTGTTCACAAGCTGCCTGTTGATTCTGTCCACTTGTTAAATAGATCCCATCTTTCTGTTGCCTTTTGCAAGGGATAGTCCTTCATAACTTCTGATAAAATGTCCATTTCGGCTATTTCCCGTATCTTTTCAATAAGATCTTCTTGTTTCGGTACCGTTGATCTTTTCCAATTTTTAGCATATAAAATTCTAGCTGCCGTAACTATGTATATAACTATATAATTCTTTGACTTATCTATATTTTCAGGTATCATACTCAATAAAAACAGTTCTGGGGTTAATGGCACTTTACAGAGCAATATTTGTTCCAACATTACATGCACTCTTTTCCAATATTGTTTCGCTACTCCACATGACCACCACATATGATAATAGCTTCCCACTTGTGATTCACATTTCCAACACTTATTTGATACATCTGTATACATCTTTGACAATTTTTCTGGGGTCATGTGCCATCTATAAAACATCTTATATATATTCTCTTTAAAGTCCACCGATCTTGTACGCTTTATATTATTTTGCCATATTTTCAGCCATTGATCAATATCAATGTTATGCCCTATATTTTGTGCCCACTTAATCATACATTCCTTAACCATTTCATCTTGCATCTTAATTTCCAACATATAATTATACATTTTCTTAACAGTTTGTTCTTTTGAACCTAATAAAAGTTTGTCAAAAATCGTTTGCTCTAAGTAGAAGCCTTCTATTTTATCTTTTGTATATCTAAATTCTAGCTGTGCTCTAGGCCAAGCAAATAAACTATTTTGACTTGACAGTGATTAATTTATTTAGTGTTAGAATGTAAAATATATCATGGGGTGAAGCTCATGAATAAATGTGTCAAGAGACAGTCAAAAGGCCTAGAGGTTATTCAAGCATCTTAACAAGGACCTGACTAAAAACCCTGCTCAGGAAAACAGTTGAGCAAATCAAAAAGCCCATCAACTCCTCAGAGCTGAACATCACAGTAGGAAATTAGAACTTAAATGTGAAAGAAAAAAACCAACTGGACACTAGTGATCTTGGGACAACATTCAGATAGCCGCAAAAATTGTAAGGCAGCAGGTCTGGATGACATCAGACATTGTAGTGATGAGATTATGTTGCTTGGGGGACTTCATTAGTCTGAAACCAGAAAATTTAAGTCTATTATCAGCTGGGTTCTCACTAATGCTGCATATTATATTTCATTAGTTTTTCAATCTATCTATTTTATTTATTTTTTGGAGTTTTGCCCCGCCCCTCTAGACCATGTCTACTTGGGTTACATAGATAAAACAGAACAATATAAAATATAAAATATATAAAATTATAAAATTACATCTACATTCGATTTGTGCTTGTCAAACATTGTGTTACATGGGTTGCTTAGAATTATTTGTTTTTTTTGCATCTTGGTGTCTTCCCAGTTGTTCCCCCAAATTCCACACATCTTTCAAACATTCAAACTGTTCATGTATGTATTTTAGTATACAGTAATGGCTACTATCATAATTTTACTCTCATAGTACACAATGTTCTCAAGATCCTCTAATAACATACTTAATTAAAGTAATTCCAGTTCCAAATCTATATAATTTGAGGTGATTTAACCGACAAACTTTGAATTTTATACCAATGATAACTGAGTAAGTTGCTAACACATAATAGATGTTATTTAGAGCAGTTTAAACAGATTTTCTTTGTATACTTGTTTAGCCATTTCTATCTGTACATTCTCTATCCTGTCTATAACAATATCATATCTTATACATGTTCATTAAATACTATTTGTTTCCCCAACCTTATATCTAGCTTCAATTTGCCTTAAAAACCACCATATTATGCTGTTACCCTGATTAGTGCTCCCTTATTTCAATTTAATTCTCTTTTTTAATATATAAGATATGCCTCTTTACAGTTCCAGAAGTTAGGTATATACATGCTTTTCAACACTGAAGGCCACCTTCCTATTTTTCCCTTTTTCATATTTCTAGGTAATTCCTTCTCTTATTTGTCTTTTTTTCAATTTTTGTTTCTGTCTCTCTAAACATTCTGCCATCTTTTGTGTGCTCCGAAACCATTTTATGCATTTGATTCATCTCCAATAGATCTTTAAACACTTGGTCTATCTTCAATAGATCTTCCATGCTATTTTTAATTAATTCTGTTGGTTTTCTCCCCTTATCTTCCCTTAAAACTCTCCTTGGCTCCAAGGTTAAAATTGTTACTCCTAGGTTTTCCCCATTAATTTCCTCCAGCCCCTCTTTTGATTGGCATACACCATCCACCACCCTCTCATTTCCTTGTTCATTATTCCCTGTCTCCTATTGACTATAATTCTTCTTCAACTGCTCCTTGAATAGTTTTGTCTCTTCGTATTGGGATCTCATTATTTCTAAGATTGCTTGAAGAGTAGATTTTGTTTCCTCCCAAAATTGTCCTTGTTGTGTCATTATGTTCCAGCTGTAAAAAAATTGCATTCCAAATTAAACTTGTCCAGATGCTTAAAGTAATCAGTTCAGTTCCATTAAACTTGAATCCAGTCTCAGGTGTGGAGATATTTCCCCATCTAAAGGCCCAAGGTCCTATCCAGTTCAGCACCTAGGACACAGTTTATAAGTTCCACTTTGGCTAGATTAGGCTTTCTAGCCGCCTAGAGTGGTCAATATGATCAGATAGGCGGGGAATGAATGAATGAATGAATGAATGAATGAATGAATGAATGAATGAATGAATGAATAAATAAATAAATAAATAAATAAATAAATAAATAAATAAATTTGTCTGTAGTTCAGTGCTGTCCTCAAAGAGATAGGGAATTCCAAGCAGCCATTCCAAGCAGTTCAAGGTAGTTGATTCTAGGCTTTTAGCCAGCACCTTAGATAATTTTTGCACATAGCATAAACAGGTTTTGTTTTCTAGAGTTGTTGCCTGTAGTGTTTTCAGGAGAAAGATTCTTAGGTTTACAACAACACATTAATACTGAACTTCCTTCTCTTAAGTATAATTAAATGTCTAATTAATATCCAATTTATTTTCCTTGCATCTCCCTGCATCTCCTCCTCTCTTCAACTTCTCTGCAGCTCAATCGGTGATGAAGAGCTACTGTATGAGATGCTATTTCTGCCTTAGGAATTGTCTTGTCCAGGGATAGTAAATAAATACAGTTAAAAAAATGTTTCTCACCCAGTGGTAACATGATGTTAATTAGGCTGATCTATCACTTCTTCATTCCCAACTGCCAACGACTTGCAAGCAAGCTAGTTCAGCTGCTTATTTCTCCCCCCCCCCCGGTTGATTGGGGAGTTTCCTGGATCAAACGTGGGTTACCACCGTTCCCTCATAATCAATATGCTTCTCCCCCATTTCACCACCTCTTTGGGGTGATTTTAACCCCCTGGGGGTCCCAAACAGGACAGAATTCAGCCCAGAATTCAGGAGCTACATCCTCCCCCTGCTGTCTTGTCACAGTGTCAAGCCAGAAGTCTCTAATGCTGCATGATTTATGATTTCCACTAGTGCCCTGGGGATCCTATATGGAATATCTCTGTGTCTGGAACAAGTACATCGACTATGAAAATGTTATGCCAATAACTTATGAAGAGTTGAAAGAGGTACAGTCAGTACTTTACCATGTCATCATGTAAAATGTATAAGATTTCCTCCATTTTATCCTTACAGTATTCATATGAGGAAGTAAGACTAAGAAGGAACAACTAGTCCAAGGTCTGCCCAAGTGTCTTCACAGTTGAGCAAGAGCTCAAAATTAAGTCATCCTAGTCCATGTTCAACATTGTAGGTACTGATAGGTATGGTGATCTATTCTAATAATTGCATAGGCTTTTCAAGCATTTTTGTCAAAGGCCCACAGATCCCCACAGACCAAAAGGAGTGGCAAACATAATGAAAAACCTATGGTTCATTCCATTTCTGCTTACTTAAAAAGGATCATTGCTTGCCGGGAAGTAATGGAATTGAATTGGGTACCTAGCTACAGAGCCAGAGATTGAGAGTTTGATTCTCCACTGAATCTTCTGGGAGGAAAGCCAGCCTGTGTAACCTTGGGTAAGCTGCACATTCCCAGAGCTCCCCCAAAAGAAGGGCATGGTAAACCATTTCAGGATACTTATATTGAGAAAATCCTGACAAGGGTTACCATAAGTTGGAATTGATTTGATGGCACATACAGTAGTTATTGTTAATTAGAAAATCAAAATGCCAAGGACCCTTGAGAGGAGAATGACACCTTGTCTTGTGCTCCATGTAAGGAGAAGCCCTGCATGACATTTTTGTGTGGCTTTCTTTTTGTTTACCTCAGACAAGGAACAAGACTGTGTGTGAGACAGCAACAAAAGTGAAGTGCAAGCTACACTGGCAGCCCACCAGACCCCTGCTCAAAGCGATCTCACCTAGTTTGAAACAGGGTTCAGGTGTTTTGAATAGGAAGAATTAGCATTTTGAACTATTGATTTCAGGAGAGCTGCATATGAATGTGGCTTGTTCTCTGCCAACACTCACAATGCACAATGATGCAAGACTCCAAAAGCAAGCAAATGCTTTCAGAGCAGAGCTCATGAAATCAACATTATGCATTTCCACTGACAGTCTTTGGAAGCAAAATATACTTGGGCCAGAGCCTGGAAAAAGTATTGACTTGAACTACAACTCAGACTAGAGGCCATGCTGCTTGCGAGATTCTAGGAGTTTTAAGTCCGAAGAAGTAACTTTTCTAAGTTGTAACATAGCGATGCCTAAGCAAGCTAGATTTCTTTGTGAGGTATGTGAACCTACTTGAATCAGAGCTTATGTCATCATAGATACACACACAATACACATGTCTCTTTGCAGAACACAGCCTTAGGAGCTGAAAAGATCGCTACCTTTCTTGAACTGAACCTAAGCAAGGAAGAGATCCAGGCTGTTGCAGACAGGAGCACTTTCAAGGCTATGAAAAGCAATTCAAAAACAACCCATGGAGAATTTGGTGATGTTCTTTTCCGGAAGGGTAAGTTGTAGAAAATTGTATTCTATTTTTTTACTGGTAAATCTCACATCTTTATTTCCTCAGGAATCAATATTATATCTCCCATCTGATGGCTTTCACAAATCGAAGAATCATAGAATAACTGAGTTGGAAGGGGCCTGTAAGGCTACAGTGTCCAACCTTCTGCTCAAATCGCCAAAGCTTTAGTTGTGATAACATTGTTTTTAAAAATGTTATTGTGTCAATATCAAACTTTGACCCCAGATCATACAAATGGGAGAAAGCGCCCTAAAAAGCCTAAACCAGAATAAGCAAATGTGGCTTATGGCTGCTAGGCATAGGACTTTTATTATTCCTATTCTTATTCTTATTCTTATTCTTATTCTTATTCTTCTTATTGTTGTTGTTATTGTTATCATCAACATCATCATTAATGTACTACAAGTCACATATTTCTCAAACATTGCACGTTCTACCAGACAGAGACATACTGTAGATGTGATTCGAATTGGGCGGTGGATACACTTGCACTTTGCATCAATTTCTGTTCAGACTTTTAAAAAAATCAGGCTCAAGTCACATAATATTTAAACCAGTGGCTGTGTTCACCTGCACATGAACTTTAATTTATTCCCGGTGATTTAAACCAATGTTAGCATCTACACTGCTGAAATTGACTCATTTCCACAAAACCACATTGAATTGAATTGAATTGAACCAAAATATTTTGAAAAGCCCTTGCTGGCCAGTTGAAAGAAACAAACAAACCCTCATATCACAGGCCATATAAGTCAATTTCACCCTTGTGTTGTGTGATCAATAACATCTAAATAGATTGAAATGATGCTAAATGCAATTCTTATTGCCAGTGTGACCATATCCATGGAGACAGGCCTAGTTTGGAAGGCTTTGTCATTTAGCTAGCCTCGTGGTTGCATGTGACCCCCGTAGGCCCTTGCAACCAACAATTATCTGTGTGCAAGCCTCCGGTATCTGGAACATAAAATATGGGTTGGAGGGCTGGTTGTTCATAAAACGAAAATGTGGCAAAATTGTTCCTCATGATTGGGGCATATGGAGCCATATGAGATACATGGGGTACATGGGTGGATTCTTGACCTTCAGCTATTGCCCACTTCTGTGTCAAGTGCATTGTATATAATTTATTAATTATATGCCATTGATTCTAACTGGTGGCAACCCTCCCAGGGTCTTCCATACATAAAATACTTGGAACTGGTTTATCATTTCCTTCTGCTCAGAGCATCCTGGAACTGTGTCGCTTACCCAAGGCCACACAGGCTGGCTCTTCTACAAGGTGAAGTGGAGAATTGAACTCCTGACACCTGCCTCCTTCGCCACATGTTTTATTCAAATGAAGTATCTAATATTCTATATAGGATGCAGCAAAATAAAACACTATCTTTTTTTCTAAATTGAAATGGTCATAAAATGGCAAAGGAATTGTGGACAGAAATAGAAGTTTTCACTAGTTCTTGCTCTCTGGAGTCTGGAAGAAGCGATTTTTTTCCCAAATGCAGCAGAAAATGCTAGGAGCCTATGTGTTTTTATTTAGGGATTCATTCTGCATTACTTCTCTCTTTGTGCTATATTCACTGACATGAATTTATCAGGAACATTATCATATCTTTTTTCCTGCACATGCAAATCTAATTTGCATTTTGCACCTTGAGTAAACAGTTCAGAATTTCTGCATACATTTACCTGCAACAACCTATGTGTGTTTCACATGGTACAGATTGAAAATGATGGATATTCATCACATTATCTCTCTCTCTCAATCACTTTCTCTCTTTACATCTATGTTTTCAGGTGGGGTGAGTGACTGGAAGACACTTTTCAGTCAAGAAAACAACAAGGAAATGGACACTGTGTTTAATGAGTGCTTAGCAGGAACCAAAGTAGGAGCAAAGATAAAATATGATGTCTACTGCAAAGTGTGAAGACTGTGGAAGAGATGTAGCTTCTTGGAACGAGTAATTAAATGATCCCACTTAATTCTCAAAGATCAACAAGAGCTCTAGCTTTTTAAAATGGATTTTCAATCAGTTCTATTTTGTTTTTATAAGAAATATATAGGCTCAATCTGAACATGATGGGAAGCCAGAGTTCTGGAGCAGCATGCTCTGGCTGGTTCCTCCTCCACAAGATACCTACCTACCTACCTACCTACCTACCTACCTACCTACCTACCTACCTACCTACCTACCTACCTACCTACCTACCTACCTACCTAAATCAATCAATCAATCAATCAATCAATCAATCAATCAATCAATCAATCAATCAATAAGTAAATAAATAAATAAATAAATGGAAAAATTACTCTGTTGGACTGAAAGCTTCCTCTAACAATTGAATTGATATGGGCACTGGCAAGGCTTGCTGTGATAGTCCAGGAGCTTGCTTCTGATATTCTTCAAAAGAATAACTTTTCCCAATACTCCTCCTGCATATGGGACTGGCTAAATAAATCATGGACCTTTTTATCAGTGGATTCCTTATTGCCACAGGAGAAATGGGCATTTTAGCTTGTTTTTCTCCAGCCATGGTTTGTTGTTGCCTTTTGATGCTGGCTTATCTGAAAGTTAATAAGCCAAAGTTCCCGGTTTGCACATTGTGTTAAGCAAAACCTGGACAGAACATCTACATCGTACTTAATCTCCCCTTCCAGGAGTCCAAGTGGAAGCAATTGGAGAGTGTATGACAATGTGTTATGTTAGCATGATGAGACAGTTATTTTCCCTGGCACTTTGGCTTATTATTATGCCCAAATGAGCTTATGGTCTCTGCTTTGTCTCTACACAAAAACAAATTAGATTTTCTGTCCAAACTTTGAGTACAACTAAGTTGAAAACACATGTAGTGATATTGTTATGAATTATTATTTCAGTTGTTTTCAGATAGGCAGCCATGGTCCTTTGTAGCTTGTTGCCGTGAAGCCAAGAAAAACTCTTATGACATCTTAAACACTAAGAAGTTTTATTTAAGATATATTTTTGTCGTCATATGAAGAAATCCATCAAATCTTGTGTTAAAGAAAATGTGGTACTTCTTAATGAGTCAGAAGACCTTTGAGTGATCTAACAAGTGCAAAATATCTTTCAGAAATATAATTTTGTTCGGGCAACATGTACAGTATGAATGTATTTTATTGATTAATTTTTCTAGCATATGATTTTAATTTCACCAGTTATTCTCAGGTATATTATATCTGCTGGATGATCACATTAAAAATGCTGATATGGTTTATGATGGAGACTTTTTTATATATATGGAAAATAGAGATTGACATGTATAAAAATGTGGTGTGTGGCCTAGCACACTAAAACCATGTTCAGAAAACACCAGAACTTACACTTCCAGTCTCACCACCACCACCATAATCTCTTTCATAATATCTGTGTGCTTCTCTAACACCCAAATGCAGAGTGCCTTGTTTCAATCAATGACTATTCCTTTCCTGGGCTGCTGTTGCAAGTAGGGCTACGCAAGAGGGCTGGCTGCCGTCTTTATGGGGAGGGGGCATCTGACAGAACCCCCAGCTGCTGAATTCCACAGTGTCACATTGGTTTTTACTGATAAATACATATAGCCCCCAAATAAGCCACACTTTGATGATAAAATGGTGTGGTATATGGAGGACCCATATATATGCAACCATTTTCTGTTGTGTACAATCTATTTTTGAACAAAAATGTATAATTTGTCCTCTTGTTCTCTTTGCATTGTCAGGGTGGAGGGGCAGCTTGAGGCTCATGGATTACATGGAGCTCACCAGGGATATTTTTGCAATACTCTCACCACATCCGCCAATTATTTTGCTCAAAAAGTTCCTTCCTGGCCTCTAAAGAGTGTGGGGACACTTTTTCCATGTATAGGGGGAGTTTTCCAGCACCCTTGAGGTCCCTCAGGTCCTGGTTTTTACAGATATTATTTTAACTACTAGCAGGTTTAAGGGGGGGATTTTTAGTTAAAACACACACACTGGTTTTAGAAAGTTAAACTCATTGTATTGATTAATGAAACCCTATTTACAGTAGTACTGATTTTTAAAATGTCAAATTCTACAAATTAGGTTAAGTATCAAATGCCAGCCTAGAAAGGTGTGGTTTTGCTCCCTTCCTAATAGCACTCAGGGTGGAAACAGATCACACTTTGGAACAGAATGCATTCTACCAACTGGGAGCCACGTGGGAGAAGGCCCTCTCCCATGTACTTGTTAGTCAGGCTTCTGAAACCATTGGCCTTTTTAAGATGGCATCTCCTGAAGATCTTAAAGTCTGAATAGGCTTGGAATGGGACAGGCAGTCCCTTAGAAAGCCAAATCCCAAGCTATTAGAGTCTTTAAAAGTTGAAACCAACACCTTGAACTGGGCCTGATAAGTGCAGGTCCCTCAGTATCAGGGTCATAGGATAGTAATACTGTGCACCAGTTAGCAGCTTAATGTTCCATTAATTAAAGACCCGGGTTCCTTTTCAAGGGTAAAGCAAAGCAAAGCATGCTGCTTATATACCGCCCCATAGCACTTCAAGCTCTCTCTGGGCAGTTTACAAGTTAATTATGCAGGCTACACAACCTTGAGCCGGCTACCTGGGATTGAACCCCAGGTCGTGAGCACAGTTTTGGCTGCAGTACAGCAATTTAACCACCCCATGTGGAGCACATTACAATAAGCAATATGTGATGTAACCAAGGCATGGAAGACTGTTGCTAAGTCACATTGTCTTGAGAAATGTTGCTGTTGGCACACTAGGCAGAATTGTGCAAAGGCACTTCTCATCATCATTGCCATCTGAGAGTCCAGCAGCCATCCAGAGTCAAGGAGACTGTGAATCTGACTTGTCAGGGTAGTGCAACCCCTTCTTTCTACTGCCAGCAGCAGTTCCATTTTGTCAGGATTTAATTTCTACTTGTTCACACTCATCCAGCCTATTGTGTTGCTCATACAACATTCAGGGATTGTGACTGCTTCAGGGATCCTGGGGAACAAGGAGCAGTAGATATGTGTGAAATCAACAGATTGCTGGCACTTCATCCAGAGCTTTGAATGACCTCTCCCAGTGGCTTCATAGAGATGTTTAATATAAGGGATAAGGTGGAGCCCTAATGGATACCAAGGCCATCATGTCGAACAGTGCTTCCTGCCACCAAACTCCATGGCACAGTGATTAAACTGCAGTACTGCAGTCAAGCCTCTGCTCATGACCTGAGTCCAATTCCAAAGGATTCAGGTAGCTATCTCAATGTTTACTCAGCCTGAGATTGGTGAAAGGAGTACCCAGCTCATGGGGGAATGGGAGTAGTTGTTTGCATAACTATATTGTAAACCAGCCAGAGACTGCTGTAACCAGTATATAAGTTGAAACAGCATCAGCATCAGCAACTTATTTTGTGTACATACTGACAGGAAGGATTGGAATTACTGTAATACTGTGCCCCCAATACCCAAGCTTGCTAAGTGATCCAATAGGATACCACGGTCAATGGCATCAAATGCTAATGAAAGGTCCAGGAGAACTAATAAATTAATTAACTCCTCTTATCCAATCCTTGGCATAGGTCCAGGTGACCAAAACCATCTAAGTCCAATATTCCAGCTGAATGCCTGATTGAAATGGATCCAGATACTTTCATCTGTAATTGGCTGCAAATGCAATGCACTGAGAGAAGCTTATAGAAGGGGAGATATTTAGACTTGCAAACACAAGAGGAAAAGGAAGACATTGTGCCAACCCCCCATGATCAGATATCACAACAGAAGACAGCCACAATGAGAAAAAATATAGGCTCTTTTATGGAAATGACATAAGTACTTCTTTTTGTTCCTTGACCTGTCAAATTAGCAGGGACAGCATCAATATGATGGGGCCTGAGGAAGATGAGGATGCCCTTATATTGGCAAAATCTTACAACCAACATTACTTGAATCAAGTAGGAAGGCACACAGAGAACTACCAGCGCTCACAAAGAAGACAGGTGTCCTTCCAAAGTAACTTTTCTTTGGAACGTTAGTTAATTAAAAGCCCCATGCGTAGCTTGCTATTACTGTATTTGCACCATCACATTGTAGAGACAAAAACTGAGCAATATAGAAAGCCAAATGCAGCAATATAATAATCTTTTGATCACAAAGATTATCTATTTTTTTGATCGCAACGATTATCTATTCTTATCTATATTTTGTGGAAGGCATAATTCTCCTGTCTTCATATTGCAAATGGATACTTTTTATTGCCATTTATTCAAGATCAGCTTTTCTTCGGTTAACATCCAAGCTTTTGTCTGCTCTGCATTTTGATGTCATCTTCTGGGAGAGCGCCTGTTTAGTGTCCCTGCCTGGTTCTGGAGTGGAGCTTCGTTTTCCAAGAGGAGGACACATTGCATTGCTGGCATGAATGAATGAAGAGCTACTTTGCTTTGATATGGCATGTGCCATAGGCCTCTTGTAAAGGAGCCCACCTGATTTCCTGCATGAAAAAGAGTTTGCTACCATTCTCAGATTTTGTTTGACAGACCAATGGTAGCAACAAATTGGAAATTAACTGTGGGTGGGGGAGGGAGGAAGGATACTCAGAGCAAGGCAATCTGGCACAGCAGCAGCATACGTACATTTGGTAAAACATATTGCATAAGAACATTGTGGGTAGTAATCCATATACTCTCTTCAGGTGGTGTTAGTGACTGGAAGAACCTTTTTAATGAAGACCACAATGAGAAAATGGACCTGACATTTGAAGAACGCTTAGGTGGGACGAACCTGGGGAAAAAGCTGAAGTATGAGGTGTACTGCAAAGCTTGAAGAAGACAACAGAACTGTTGTAGCATAAGCCTCCTATATTAAAACTGAGTAGTTACTTCACACACACACACACACACACACACACACACACACAGAGTTAAGATACAAATCAGTGAAGATGAAACATCTGGAGCATGACTGCTGTACACGTTGCAAGTAACTGGGATGTTTAACCGTTTCTTCAAATCATGGAGGAAGACTAAGGAGTAGGCATCACTGGGCACTTGAGAGGGTCATGCTACAGTGGGTACCGAGTGTCCTCCTCTGGAACTTCTGGCTCTGCTACTGCTGCTGCTATTGCATCTCCTTACTATTGCTGCCTGCTCACCTATCCACCCTGGACATGCAAACAGCATCCCACTTCGTGCCTTTCATTTTAATGGTTGTTGAATCTGCATCAACAGAAAAAGCACCAGTGAATGGACACTCAGGACTTAGATGGCTAGGTAAGGTAAAGGTTCCCCTTGACATTTTTTAGTCAGTCATGTTCGACTCTGGGGGATGGTGCTCATCCCCATATCCAAGCCGTAGAGCCAGCGTTTGTCCGAAGACAATCTTCCGTGGTCACATGGCCAGTGCGACTTAGATTCAGAACGCTGTTTACCTTCCCACCGAGATGGTACCTATTTATCTACTCGCATTTACATGCTTTTGAACTGCTAGATTGGCGAAGAGCTGGGACAAAGTGAAGGGAGCTCACTCAGTCACGTGGATTCAATCTTACAGCTGCTGGTCTTCTGACCCTGCAGCACACAATGGCTTCTGCGGTTTAGCCCACAGCACCACCACGTCCTTCTGGATGGCTAGGTAGGTCTGGCCAAAGCTAGGGCTTACAGAAAGCATCTTGCCTAACCTCCTCCTTCCCACAGGCTGCACTGGTGAAGATAGATTTAATTTTGTTTAAAAAAAAAGCTTTAGTTTACAACTAAGTGTCAGGTGTCCTGTATCAACTATCATTCTTGCCCCTTCTTCAAGTTGCCAGGTCTCAGAGCAATGACTGAAGGCACAGGGAACTGCTATACTTCCTTGGTTCTCCAAAGAAGGATATAAGGATTATCAGCTGTAGGTCTGATGGCAATTTTTAGAATATATATTTTAATTGCATTTTAATTATTTTGCCCTTTTATTTTGCCTTTTTATTGTATTTTAAATGCTGTAAGCCACCCAGAGACCTTCGGGTAGTGTGGGTGGCATATAAGTTAAATAAATAAATAAATAAATAAATAAATAAATAAATAAATAAATAAATAAATAAATAAATAAATAAATAAATAAATAAATTTCTGGGTGAGCAGTGCTACAGGAGAAGAATGTTGGATATTTATTGGTAAGGTGGCCTTAAAGCCTGGATCCCCTTTTCTGTCCGTTCTCAGCTAGAAACCCAGTGTCGGTATGAGCATTGGAGGGGGACAAAAAGACATATTTGGGAAGTAATGAAGGAAATACACATTTTCCCATCCCATGTATGTACACAAACACAACCTCTCTATTTTGGAATTGTTTCCAAGGACCTGCTGGATAGCATCACAAGGACTCATTCCCTGGCCTCAGGTGGTCTAGTATCAGGGAATGGAAAGCTGCCAGTATGGCAGTCTGTTGTCCAGAGGGCCCATGTTTATTCTTTTTAAAGTGCTGCATGTACACTTATAATTTTCATTCATTAGGCTATTTATAAAAACTCCTTTCTTCTTGTTGTCAAACTGTACCTTAGGAATTCAACATATTTTTGAAATATTTCTTGTTTGTCTGAACGGCTGCTAGCCAATCGGGATTCTGCTTAGCCAGTTTTTGCTGCATGTGTGCAGAATTCCATTCCCCCAGAGAGGAACGATGTATTTATTGGAGGACTCACTCCCATTACCATTTCCCTGAGGGCTCACTACCATTACCATTTCCCAATAAATACCAGTGAAGTCTCTTCAAGAATGTTTGTCCTTGCCAGTTGACACCACTAATGTTGGCACTAGCATATTACTGTAAATTAAGCTGTTAATTGAGTTGGAGCATTTGCTGATGGAAGTGGGCAATCTAATTAGTATTCAACTTAATCTGGAATTTTTTGCCCAAGAAATGTGCTTCTTTTTGGTTGGAAAGTGAGGTATTTTACTAAGCCACAAGAATGTAATTCATTCTAAATCACCTGTGAAACTGATTCATTTTGAATCGGAATGTGTGAATGCCTCTATCAGTGTAAATTGTGTCTGTGGGGTTTGTCAAGTAATGGATTCAAGGATTATGGGGATCAGAACAAGAGGAATATAGCTTAAGTTTTAAAAAAGGGCCATCAGAGAGAGAAATGTTTGCCACTGACTGGTGTTCTTTCCATCTTGCCAGCCCATACTGTTGGTTCTGTCTTTCTCCTCTTCTCTGTGTGTGTGCATATGCACGCATGCGCGTGCACACACGCACACACAGACACACACACTCATGTGTGTCAGTCTGCAGGGAAACCTTGCAGTCTGGTAATCTGTAAGTTGAGTCATGGCAACTGGATTTCTTCCTTATTAGGTTGAAATGTTTCACTACTTATCCAAGTAGCTTCTTCAGTCTGCAGAGAGTTGGCAGGAGATCCCTAATATATCCTCTCTCTTGGTTTCAGTTCCTCCTAGTCTGAACAGGCTCGTTAGATTACAAAGGACGGGGAGTGAGTTCTTCTTTTTGCAGCCCTTCTCCACCCATTGCCATGGGTTTTTAACAGTCAATAACAGTGGTCTTTCTGGTGGGTTTGGTCCTGATCATTCTGGAGATGGATGAAAGGGCAACATGGCACCAGGACGTCTTTCTTAGATGGAGAAATGGGTGGTGAAGGTCTGCAGAAGTGGGATTTTCAGTCACCCCCCCCATCCTTTGTCCATCTAATTAGCCTATTCAGATGAAGGAGTAGTGAAAACAATGTGGTGGGGTCTTCTATCAACTCTCCTCAGACTGAAGAAACTTCCTGGATTAGTAGCAATATGTTTCAACCTAATAAGAAAGAAGTCCAGTTGCCATGACTCAACTTCCAGATAACTTCATCTGGACTGAGAATCTTCACATATATCCTGCAGTCTGGTCTGTTTTTTTTCCTGTCGATAACATTGACCTAGTGCTATTTCAGTTTGAAAGAAAAAAAATTAAAAATGAGACTACAGAAGCAGTGGGAAGTAGCTTTGAGATGCTGCCATCCCCTTCTCCTGTTGCCTTCACACTTTCTTAACATCCGGGTATTTTCCACGAAGTCTTCTCTTCTCATGAGATGGCCAAAGTATTGGAGCCTCTGCTTCAGGATCTGTCTTTCCAGTGAGCACTCAGGGTTGATTTCCCTTAAGAATGGATAGGTTTTGTTCTCCTTGCAGTCCAGGGGACTTTCAAGAGTCTCCTCCAGCACCACAATTCAAAAGTATCAATTCTTCGGTGGCCAGCTTTCTTTATGGTCCAGCTCTGACTTCCTTACATCACTACAGGAAAAACCATAGCTTTGACTATGCAGACTTTTGTTGGCAAGGTGATGTCTCTGCTTTTTAACATGCTGCCTAGGTTTGTCATCGCTTTCCTCCGAAGAAGCAGGCATCTTTTAATTTTGTGGCTGCTGTCACCATCTGCAGTGATCATGGAGCCCAGGAAAGTAAAATCTGTCACTGCCTCCATTTCTCCTCCTTTTATTTGCCAGGAGGTGATGGAACTAGTGGCCATGATCTTTATTTTTTTGATGTTGAGCTTCAGACTGTTTTTTACACTCTCATGTTTCACCCTCATTAAGAGGTTCTTTAATTCTTCCTCACTTTCTGCCATCAGAGTAGTATCATCCGCATATTGGAGGTTGTTGATCTTTCTTCCGGCAGTCTTAATTCTGGCTCTAGCTCTTGCTTATTTTTTATGTTTTGTTCTTTATTAAGTAATTCCTTACATGTTAGTAATGCTCCTTTCTGATTCAGCACTTTCAAAGTAAATGCTTCTATAGGCGCTACTCATGTTGGGATTTTCTTATAGGTTTGTGCTTGAAATTTTTGCCACGCTAGGCATAGTGCCTTTCTCAAAATGTGTTCCATAAAATGTGATTGCTCCTTGTATTTCTCATACCACACATATGCATGCCAACCCATTCTTAGATCATATCTCTCCAATTTCAGTAATATTTGGTTTGCAAGAATTATCCATTCTTTTATCCACGTCATAGCACAAGCCTTATAGTATAATAGCCAGTTCGGTAGTCCTGAACCCCCCCCCCAAGCTGTCTTCGTCCTCTGTAACACTCTCAAAACCTTCATCTGGAGCCTCTTACATCATCTGCTCCTCAGGGCTGTCGGCAGCACCTGCAAAGACCAGTTTTGCCAGCACACAGCCATCCTCAAGCCCACCCTTCTCTTCATCACCCCACATCAGGGTGCAGGCCGGGTGTGGCAACCCCAGACCTACTGGAGTATCCCACCCTGTAGTTATGCTGCCACCAACCATTCGCTCTACTAAGTCACCCAGACCAGGAATGGATTTTAATAAACAAAAGAACAAGGTTTATTGAAACAACAAACAGGGTAAATAAAAGGATCAGGTAAATAGGATACTGGAACAAGGTATAGTCCCAATCATACACATACAACAGATTGGTTCCCACGGAACACTTTAAGGTAACGCACAGACCCTGAACCTATCAGTTCTGGCTACCTAGATAGAAACCTGAACCTATCAGGTATGTACTATCTGACGAACAGTTGTACCCAGTCTGACACACAGACTCCAACTCCACTTCTCCACATCAGCTCTAAATATATATACAGTACAGCTCCTCCCCCCGATGTCCCGCCTTCCACTCCCCATAGGATGGAACTTTCCCTCCAAACCCATGACAGACAGGTACCATCAGTGCTGTATGTGACACCTCCCCTCTTTATAAGTTGTTTTGCGGGGGAAAAGCTAAAGTGCTTTTCTCCAAAAAAACAACTAGGATCAAAACACATAAACAGTTATACATTATAACACAATTCCATAACCCATACTTACTCACTCTAGGTCAAACATATCACTTATGCATTTAAACATTAATATTTGCAATACATTAAGTTACCTTTATTAATACAAACCAAGCCTGTTCAATAAACAGGTACATTTAACTTTTGGTCACCAAAATATACACAGTCCATGGTTTCTTCGCCGTCTACACTCGTCGGGTCTTCTTGACAAGGCGTCAGCAACACAGTTCATTGACCCTCTGACCACCTTCACTTCAAAGTCAAAATCTTGCAGGTTTAAAGCCCACCTCATAAGTTTACTATTATGGGTTTTCATTGTCTTTAACCACTGCAGTGGTGAATGGTCAGTGCACAGAACAAAATGTCTTCCCCAGATGTAAGGTTTGGCCTTCTGAATCGCGTATACTATGGCCAGGCACTCCTTTTCCACTGTTGCCAAATGTCTCTCACCTTTCTGGAGTTTCCTACTCAGGTAGGACACTGGATGCTGGTCACCATTTTCATCCTCCTGGCAAAGAACTGCTCCTACCCCGCTGTTAGACGCATCGGTGTAGATGATGAACTCCCGGTCGAAGTCGGGAGCACGCAGCACTGGATAATGGATGAGCGCCTCCTTCAACCTCTGGAACGCCTCCTCACAGTCGCTGGTCCACGGGATGCGGTCATCAGTCTTCTTCTGCGTCAGATCGGTCAGCGGAGTCGCCATCTCGCTAAACCTCGGGATGAACTTTCTGTAGTAGCCCACCAACCCAAGAAATGATTTGACTTTTTTCTTGGTGTTGGGTCTGGGCCAATCACGAATGGCTTCTATCTTGGCCTCTAGGGGTTTGATCACTCCTCCCCCTACTATGTGACCCAAGTATTTTATTTCTGGGCTACCCAGCTGACACTTGCTTGCCTTTACTGTTAGCCCTGCTGCACTTAACCTCTGCAGCACTATCTCCAGGTGTTTCAGATGATCTTCCCAGGTATTGCTGAAGATCCCTATATCGTCAATGTAGGCCACAGTAAAGTCACTGAGCCCTGCTAAGGTCTGGCCCATCAGCCTTTGGAATGTGGCTGGTGCATTTCTGAGACCAAAACTAAGGACTCTAAACTCATATAGACCGAAAGGGCTGCAAAATGCGGTCTTTTCCTGATCCCTGGGATCAATCCTTAATTGCCAGTAACCCTTTACTAGGTCCAACGATGAAATGAACCGACAACCCCCTATGGTCTCAATCAGGTTGTCTAGCCTGGGCATTGGGTAGGCATCAGGAGTGGTTACGCGGTTTAATTTCTGGTAATCTACACAAAATCTAATGCTCCCATCAGGCTTGTCCACCAGGACTATCGGAGAGGACCAAGGACTAGAAGAGGGGACGATTATGTTCTCCCTAAGCATCTCGTCCAGCTCCTTCCGCACCTTGTCCCTATAGGGTCCCGTCACTCGGTATGGGGATACTGCTTGCGGGGTTGCATCCCCTGTGTGGATCCGATGCATCACTCCCTTCACTATCCCCGGCTTATTTGAAAAAACCTTATGATATTTAGTGAGCAGCACTTTTAGTTCTTGCTGCTGGTCTTGGGTGAGTGCAGGACTGATCTTCACCTCATCTGGGTTGTATTTCACTTCCCCTCTACCCTCCCAGAAGGGTAATTCAGTTTCCTCACTCTCAGCTGCTTTTATGGCAAACAAAACCCTCTGTTCCCCTCTGTAGTAGGGTTTCAGGGCATTCACATGTACCACCCTCCGTGCTCGGTGTTCCTCCTGTTCTATAAGGTAGTTCAGATCCGACATCTTGGAAATGACCCTGTATGGTCCTGCCCATTTGAGCTGCAGTTTGTTCTCTTTGCAGGGCCTAAGCCAAAGCACTTCCTCCCCTGGGTTAAAGTGCCTCTCCCTGGCTTTCTGGTCATACCAGGTTTTCTGTCTGACCTTCTGAGCTTGCAGGTTTTCTGCTGCTAGCTCTAGGTTTCTCTTCAGGTCATTCATTAAAGTGTCTATATACGTCACAACATCTTGTGGGTCACCCTGGGTGATCTGCTCCCAATTCTGCTTGATTAAATCAAGTGGACCTTTTACTTTTCTCCCAAACAAAAGTTCAAACGGACTGAACCCGGTACTGGCTTGGGGCACTGATCGATAAGCAAACAAAAGGGATTGCAGCTTCTGGTCCCAATTGTTTGGATTCTCTGCCAAGTAAGCCCTAATCATGCGCATCAGAGTCCCATTGAACTTCTCCGTTAACCCATTACTTTCGGGGTGATAGGCAGTGGTTTCCTTGTGTTTAATTCCACAGATTTGCCATAACCGTTTCATGAGCTTTGATGTAAACGATGTGCCCAAATCTGTGATTATTTCTGAGGCAAATCCCATCCTGGACATATACCCCACCAAGGCATCTGCCACTGTGTTAGTTTCGATGTTAGTCAAGGGAATGGCTTCGGGGTACCTCGTGGCATGGTCCACAATGGTGAGAATGAACCGGTTCCCCCTCTTTGTGGCCTTGGGCAAAGGTCCCACAATATCCACTCCTATACATTTGAACGGGGTGTCAATCACAGGGAAAGGGCACAACTTCGCTTTGGTCCTGTCACGGTTATTCCCCTGCCTCTGACACACATCACATTGTTTACAGAACTCCTTGATCTGCTTCCCTATTTCCGGCCAGTAAAAATTTTGTGTGATTCTCTGCTGTGTTTTGTTCACCCTTAAGTGCGCAGCAAACATGTCAGAGTGCCCCCTTTGTAAGATCATGGGGCGATACTTTTCAGGTACCACTAGCTGACTTCTGATCCCATCTCCCCCTTTTGAGATATTCATCAGGGTCTCTCTATATAAAATTCCCTTTTTCTCGCGAAATCTCGCTGGGGTTTCAGGTGTTAGCTGGGTGTCTGTCACCTTTTCAAAACACTTTCGGAGAGTGGTGTCTGCCTTTTGCTCTTGGCCAAATTTGCTGTCCGTGGTTAAGGTTTCTGCCACAGCTTCGGGACTACCCTCACCTGCTTCAGCCTCGGGCTCTTCAGTACCCCCCTGAACTGTCCCTGTGGTAGCTTGTGAGCGTGTAATCACTAGCACCCATTTCACATGTTCAGCCAGGTCATTTCCCACAAACACGGCTCCTGGCAGAGTCGATGAAATCGCTAGACGCCAAACTCCCCTCCAGCCTTGAAAGCTCACAGGTACCTCAGCTACTGGCAGTGAGATCACCTGCCCCTCAATCCCTGCCACCTTCAGGCTCTCATTTGGGATTATATACTTCCTAGGAATAATGTCTGGATGGCACAGGGTCACCTGGGAACAAGTATCCCTTAGTCCCCTATACTGATGGTCAAGTATTCCTACGTCCACCCCAGCGGTCTCAAGCAATTGCGAATCTGTCCTAACTAGTAAGCAGCGCTTGACCTCCACAAGAGGACCATTTTCCCCAGCCTGATCAGCAGATGTAACTGGTCCAGAGTGAGTAGCCATGGTAACAGGCTCCCTCAATGGCAAGGAGCTTTGCTCTGTCTGGACACAGAACACAGCTTTTGGCTTGGTTCCACTCAAATCATGAGGCAAATTTCCCTTTAGCTGCTTTAATTTCTCACACTCTGAGATTAGATGGCCCTTTCCTTGACAGAAATAACATTTTCTGCTGTACTTGGAGTCTTTCTCATCTGGTTTTGGTTTTCCCTCCAAAATCTGAGGTCTTGGTGGTTTCATGTCCAAGGGCTTCCCTTCAACATGGGCCCCTCCCCCTTGCTGGTTTTTCCCTGGTCCCTGAGAGTACCTGCTGTAGGTTTCTTTGGGCTTACCCATAGTTTTCCCCTCAGCACCTAAGGGCTTCCTTATTTGGTAAATAAAATCTGCGATCTCTGCCGCTTCTGTCACCGATTTAGGTTTCCTCTCCCTCACATGGAACTTTAGTTCCCCATGCAGGACTGAATAAAATTGTTCCAGTGCTATCAGGTCTTTGAGCTGCTGGAAGGTCTCTGTCCCCTCCTGAGACAGCCATTTCTCTAGCAACCTCACCAGTTGGGCCCCCACTTGGGTAAAAGTCTGCTCTGGTTTTTTGGTGAGTGACCTGAATTTTTGCCTCAGCTGTTCAGCATTTATCCCATGCCAGGCAAACACCAGTTTTTTAAACTCAGCGAAGTCCTTCAGCAGTTCCACTGGCATCTCTGCATAGACTTCTGCCAGGCTGCCACTGATTAAAGATCGCATAATGGTCATCTTCTCAGTTTCCCTTACTGAGAAGTCCACAAACGCTCTTTCCATGAGGGAAAAGAACACCTCAGGGCAATCTCCCTTGTTGTACACAGGGAATTTCTTCAGGTCAGTTTTAGACAGGCTGCCTTCCCCATTCCCTGGGTTCCCCTCATTATTATTGTTATTCCTATTTCTACTCATTATCTCCAGCTTCTTCAGCTCAAACGCCATTTTTTCTAACTCCAACTGTCTCTGTTTCTCTTCCCTTTCCATTTCAAATTGTCTTTGTTTCTCCCTTTCCCTTTCCTGTTTCTCTTCCCTTTCCATTTCAAATTGTCTTTGTTTCTCTCTTTCCCTTTCCTCCATTTCCCTCACCCTCAGTTCATGCTGTTGGGCTAGGAGCATTCTTCTGAGTTCTGAGGTCAGTTCTCCCGTGCTCTCATCCTGCACTGAGCCAAATTCCTCCTCAGAACCTTGGTCTCCCTGTGGTTCTCTCACTTCCCCCATTTCTGCCATTTGGCTTCGAGTCAAGGGCATAATCCCCCCAGAACAGGCTGCCTTCAAAAGTCACGCCTCAAAATAAAACGACGACTTTTTTCCTTTTGCCTCAAAAACAGCCTTCTATAGACTGCTGCTGTTCCTCCAGCACCCACTTGCAACTGTTGCCAGGTAGAATCCACCCCCTCTGCTAGGCCTCTCAGCAGACAGGCTAGATCACTGTTACTTCACGCAGCTTTGCCTCAGCCCTTTCCCGCCACACGGGTTGCCTCAGAGCTCCCTAATCTAGTCCCCCAATCTGAGTTTGCACGTTCTTCCACTAGCCTACCTCCCCGTGAGGTAAGCCTAGAAGATTACCTACGCGCCCTCAGATTTTCCCTGACTAGACCCCCCTTGCTCTGGGCACACTTGCCAAGGCTTTGCTGGACCACTGGACAACTGGACCAGTCGTATCCCACCGCTGGACACCAATCAATGTGGCAACCCCAGACCTACTGGAGTATCCCACCCTGTAGTTATGCTGCCACCAACCATTCGCTCTACTAAGTCACCCAGACCAGGAATGGATTTTAATAAACAAAAGAACAAGGTTTATTGAAACAACAAACAGGGTAAATAAAAGGATCAGGTAAATAGGATACTGGAACAAGGTATAGTCCCAATCATACACATACAACAGATTGGTTCCCATGGAACACTTTAAGGTAACGCACAGACCCTGAACCTATCAGTTCTGGCTACCTAGATAGAAACCTGTACCTATCAGGTATGTACTATCTGACGAACAGTTGTACCCAGTCTGCCCCACAGACTCCCACTCTACTTCTCCACACCAGCTCTAAATATATATACAGTACAGCTCCTCCCCCCTGATGTCCCGCCTTCCACTCCCCATAGGATGGAACTTTCCCTCCAAACCCATGACAGACAGGTACCATCAGTGCTGTATGTGACACCGAGTTTCTTGTGTTTTCAGTTTCTGCTTTGGCTTTGCCAAAAATCACTGCTGTGGCATTTCAGCAACTGCTGTGGCCTCGGCATGCCCTACAGCCAACCCTTTTGTATCCAAACCCCTCTAACCTCTCCCCATTTTCCTACAGTGCTGCAGAGTGACATGGCACTTCAGGGGCCAATCCTGAGGCCACGCTCTGGTCATGGGGGACCCCGGTGTCTATGGACCCCTCCTATAGGTCCATGGTGACCTCATCAACTCCTTACATCACCCCTAAAGCCCCACCACCCGTGGGAGGGGCCTGGGTCGATTCTTGACCCCTTTGTCCCACCTCAAATGGGCGGGGCACCTGTCAAAATTTGATTTGATGGATGCTAGGTACTTGTACTACTAATGGCCACTTAAAAATGAACAAAGATGGAATATTCACATGAGGGTGTGTGAATTGAAATCAGTTGATTCCATATCTGTGTTAAAATAAATTGACCTCTGGTGGACTAATAAAATAACTCTCTGCCACTCAAAAAAACACAATTCCCCATCAAATTAATCCACTCTTACAAATAGGTTGTGTATTCAGCCCTTTTTGCAGTAACTCAAAAGAGGCAAACCCTGATTTAAATAGGTTTTTTTTCTTTGTTTTTTTTAAAGCAATGTCACTGCCTTCTGAAAGTGTATACATGTAAAGATCCTGTAAACATCCCAAAGGTGGGCAACCTCACTAGTATAGTTCTGCTTTACGATCACACTGCCAATGTTTGTGTTTGGTGTCAACTTCCACACTAGTAACAATTATTGTAATAGAGCTTAGATAATGCAACTGCAGGGATAACATTTGTGGGTATTTAATGGAAGTGGAAAGAAACATTACCCTAGTGCTACCTCTTAGACAGGTAGACTCATTGAATGACAGGAGGCAAAGCAAAGTGGATTAATAAACAAAATTAAGTGACGTAAAGTAAGAGAGAGGTGGGGGAAGAAAGAATCTTGCCATCAATGAGAAAACAAAAATTAAATAAAGGGGAGAGTCAGGAAAAAGAGACACTTCAGCGGATTAACAGTTGTGGGCAGATGTTCAGGTAGAGCCACTCTTCTGCGGCTCCCTGCATGCTTCTGCTTGTTGAATAAGCAAGGTGTGTGGTAGCCAGGAAGCTAGCAACTGATCACAGCTGCTTCTGGGTCTTTGTCCTTTGCTTTGGGAGAATGCTGTACTTTGGATGCCCTTCCCAGAAAATACCTACATATTGCAAAATGAGGAGATGCTACCGTCTAGATGTACACAGGGAAGGACAAGCCCACAGGCTGAGAGCTACAAGAGAGCTAAAGAGTCTTGAAGTAAGTATAAGGGCTTGATGGAAATGAAGGGATCGGTAATCATAATTTGACTTCAGATTTCTCACCTGAAGTTAATGTGTATGCCTTGCTCCATGTTTATTAGTTTTTGAACAGATTTTTAAAATTAATTGTTTCAATCTGCACTTTCTTGAGTGTGCTTTGAACGTGCTACATCACATTAGTTGTAATGAACGTGTTTAAAATGCTGTAGAGAATGACTGCAGGTTTGTTTGGATTTTTAGTTTTTGTATTTGGAATGTTTTATCTGTACTTAAAAATTAATTGATGGCTTTCATGATCTTAGCTACTTTAGGAAGGGGTTGCTTTGAACAGAAGACTGTAAATGCTACAGACACATAGACAGATGCACACGGACTGACATTTATTGAACAAATGTATGTAGTATTTAAGAAGACAAATTTTACCAAAAAGATATATTTTAGGTTAAAAAAAACCTGTATGATATCACCAGAAAATGCAATATAAAAATGACTTGGTTAAGTAAATAAATAAATAATTGTTTTAATAAGGAATAATAAAAGTAATATATTTTAAAACAAACCATGTCTTGAAAATGTTTTTTCACAGAATCACTTCATCTCCAGAAAAGAGAGCAAAGAGAAGAATTTTAAAGAATGACACACGTTAGAAAGAAGTTCATTGAGATTCTGGAAAAGGCAATGGAAGAAGGTGAAAAAATGACCAGAGGAGAAATGCTATTTACTTATGATGGAGTTGTATATCCTACGGCTCTTTGTAGCCCAGAAGTCTTCAAAGCTCTTGAGTCATTTGAAGCAAGAAGTGATGATGTGATTTTAGCTGGATTTTGCAAATCTGGTGAGTTATGTACACATAAAAACAAATGTACAATTCTGGACCTGCAACAATGGGTGCAATCAAAGTAATGGGGAGAGTACAAATTAGAATAATATGAGACAAGTTGGATAAAGGCAATAATTCATAACCTTCAGTCGTGTGAAGCAAGAAAAAGTATGAACAAAGTAAGATCTTTTGAACACCCAATATTTATTTTATTTTACTCCTGACTTTTTCTCTCCACAATGTTGATGATACAAAGCTAAATTGCAAATTCAAATGCTTAATAGGTCTTTCATAATCCAATTTATAATTAATAATTAATTTCATACTTTCAAACATTCATGGTGACCACCACCCTTGCTGAGGGATGGGGTGGCCTGGAAGATCTCCTTGGGCATAAGCTTCATGGACTCCAAGACTTAATGGAACAATACTTTATTGGAGCTGCAGTCAGGGTACATTCTTGGGCCCTTCACTTTGACCCCCCCCCGTCCTTTGTCCACATGGGGACTTAGTTCCTCCCTCCCCCTCCCCCCGTTCCGCAGTGTCTGTCTCTGAGGCTGAGCGTCCCATTGTCCAAAGTCCAAAGCTGATGCCACATTTTAGGCACTGGTTCCAACCGCCTGACACCTTTCAATGAGGCTGATTCTGAAGGAGAAACTGCAGTCTCGGGATGTAGGAAAATAAATCTCCCTTTATTTCAATTTAAAATTGCCCAAGACATTTTGACCTGAATTTATGGAGCTGTACAAAATAAAACAAAAGAAGGAAACACATTGGAATGCACTGAAACCTGTTTAATGAGTTCCAATGGGGAAAAATCGTCATTTTCTAGCGAAGATCAGCCATAGAAAAGCTGCTTTGTGAACCAATCAGCTGTTTAAATTGCTGTCTTGCGAAGCTTAGGTCCCGAAAACACCTGTTTTGCGAGTGCGGAGGGAGCTGTAAAAATCATCATCTAACAAAAATCGGTTTGCGAAGCAGGGACCAAACATTGTCCAGAGAAATTCCTCCATAGGAATCACTGTTTTGCGAATCACTATAGCAATTGCAAAAAGTCAATGTCTAGCAAAAAAACTGTCATGCGAAGTAACTGTCTAGCGACGCACCGCTGTACCTCTAAAAGTCCAGATTCACAATTTGGGAATGCTACTTGATTCAGCACTCTTGCTAGCACAACAGATATCTGCTGTGACCAGAGTTGCCTTCTTCCATTTTAGGCAGATTGCTCAGTAGTGTCCCTGTCTGGACAGGAAGTCTCTATCTATTACTAAAATGCTCTCTATGTGGTGCTGCCCTTTAAGATGGTATAGAAATTTTAACAAGTCCAAATTATGGCAAACAGGCTGATTTCCAGAACAGGTAAATTCAATCATACCTCACATACACTGGCTCCCTGTTAGTTTCCATGGCAAATTCAAGGCATCGGTCTTGACGTACAAAGCCCTGAATGGTTTGGGACCTCGATACTTGTTGGAGAATCTCTCTGAAAGAACAGCTTCCCAATTCACTTGTTCCACCCACACCTTGCTTCTTAGAGTTGACACAACGAGAAAAGTCAAAATAACGTCAATCGGCAGCAGAGCTTCTTGGTGGTGGCCCATCACTATGACATGCTCTTTGATGGGAGGTGCATCTGGCCACCTCCCTCAGTATTTTTAGAAACCTTGTGAAGGCAGAACTCTACAAAGAAGCCTTTAAAAACATACTACCTTTGAAATAATTTCAGATCTATCTCTAGACATTGCCAAATGATTTCTTTTTTGTTTCTTATATTGTATTATTAATATACGTATATTACTATCCATGAGACTGAAGTTTATGTTTTCCTTTCTTTGCTCACCACTCAGGGCAGTAGGTTACCACTAAGTGGGGTGGTATATAAATTGCATAAAGAACAAAAATATATCAACCAACCAAATAAAGCTATTGTGTTTCTTTCCTCCTCCTCCTCCTCCTCCTCTTCTACCTTTATCCTTGGCTCCCTCCATCTCAACCAACCAGTGACTTCTTCCTCTGCTGGAGTATCCATGAAGTTCTCAGTGGAGTGTGGGGAAGAGATGGATGGCCCACTGGGGTTGACAGAGTAATTTCCTATACATTCATAAAGAAATGTGTTTGGCAAAATAAGAATTTTGGGGGCAAATTTTTAAATTACAATTTTCAAAAGCCAGTGGCCATGTAATACACCAAAAAGTAACATCTATTACTTTTGGGCAAACTATATTATTTTTAAAAAGTCACATTTCAATTGATGGTACAAATGCTAAAGTTTGCAGATAACGTGATGTGACCCGCATTATTTGCAAACTGATATGAAATGTACACAGCATTTTTTCCTGCATCTGCGTCTCTTTCCTAGGTACCAACTGGGTTGGTCAGATTGTGACAGATTTAGTGATAACATCTGCAAAGAAACACGAACCGCACAAGCTGAATGAAGAGCTCCTACTGGCAGAATTTCCCTACCTTGAAATTGGAGATATCGAAAAGTATCAGGTGAACGGAAATCCAAAGGGTTTTCTCACACACAGAATTGTGCTTACGCACACCAATGCACTTTTCTTTGCACTTCAATCCTTCTTCCCTTTCACTGATCACTACCATGTAAAAACAGCAGCTACACACAAAAATCCTAATACTAATAAGCAGAAGCTTCTAAAATTTTCTTCTCCTCCTCCTCCTTGTTCTCCACTTTTTTTTCCTAGCTCTTACTTTATTCTGGTAGCACCTAACTAAGCTCCCCAAAACCTGTGGAAGACAAAAATGGAACCTGATTTTTCCATAGGACCAGTAAGATGCATCATGATCGGATCTTGGAAAAAAGTCATTTTTCAGACTACGTCTCCCGTAACCCCCAAGCAAAAAGTATTGGGACTAATTCAAATCAGCATTTGCATTATGCAGTCAATAAAAAGTGCTTTGAATTTGCTCATGTTATAAGTGGAGCAAATCTTCTGGTATTTGATTACGTAGTCACACTCTATAATTGGCCATGGTTTGTTTCATAATGTGTAGCCACTTGGCACTCTGACACTTTTTGTTTCATAGCTAGACAAGGTTACAATTATCTTCATGAGACAGATACTACAGTTTCCCCTTAGAGCAAGTCTCAGAAATTGCAGCAAATACATATGCACACAAACATGCAGAGGAAGGGAGGGAGAATGTCCCAAGTGTTTATACTTTGCATCTGGTGACAAAAATATTGATTAATATATTCGTTGTTGTTGTTTAGTCATTAAGTTGTGTCCAACTTATCGTGATACCATGGACCAGAGCACGTCAGGCCTTCCTGTCTTCCACTGCCTCCCGGAGTTGGGTCAAATTCACATTGGTAGCTTCGGTGATACTGTCCAACCATCCTATCCTCTGTCATCCCATTCTCCTCCTGCCTTCACACTTTCCCAACATCAGGGTCTTTTACAGGGAGTCTTCTCATGAGATGGCCAAAGTATTGGAGCCTCAGCTTCAGGATCTGTCCTTCCAGTGAGCACTCAGGGTTGATTTCCTTCAGAACCGGTTTGTTATTCTTGCAGTCCACATGGGGCAGCCCATAAAGTTTGTTCACCTTTACTGTAAAATTAAAACTCCCTCTACACATTGACAAACTGGCTAGCTATCTGCATGTTATAAAGAGTCCACATGAACTTACTTACTTACTAAATAAAATGTAATTATGCAATTTTAAGTGGGGTCTGGGCTAAACTATGTACCTTCCATTTCATGCTTTGAAAGAGGATGAATGGTTATCCGTCCAGAAGAGTGATGTTTACTCATCTTCGTGCCGATAAGCTTCCAGTTTCTGTCTTCAAGAACAAAGCCAAAGTGAGTAAACATTTGGATTTTGGCACAAATAAATAGCTCTGAACAATCTGCGCTGAAAATCACGTTTGGTAAAACATGACCATAAGATCGTGATTAAGTAGAGAATAGCTGTGAACCATCATCTTTTTTTTGTACCAGAACTATTGACACTTGTTTATTGCCCATTTATTAATTTATAGTTTGACATGCAAGATAACAGTGTGGTTCAGTCACACAGCCGGTATATGCTGCTGTTACTTCATTAAATTAATTAATTTTAGGATAGTATTCCATTGAGCTAACACAATATCAACTTAAATGATTGTAACCCAAGATATTCGTAGCCAAATAAGTGGGATCCCTCTGTCCGCTACGCCCTTGGCTAAGTCCAACTTGCACTGCATAAGAAA
This sequence comes from Pogona vitticeps, assembly GCF_051106095.1. Classification (NCBI taxonomy): domain Eukaryota; kingdom Metazoa; phylum Chordata; class Lepidosauria; order Squamata; family Agamidae; genus Pogona; species Pogona vitticeps. The sequence goes on along the minus strand of NC_135783.1, from coordinate 63,457,968 downwards.
TTCTTTTACAACAATAGCTCACATTTGTAGTTGCAAAGTGATAGCTGAACCATAAGGTGATGTTATAAAGCCTCATTCTGAAAGTAAATATGCATTACTTGTGTCCTTTGCATCTACAGTGGACCCTTGACTTACAGACGGCTCAACTTACAGACTTTTCGAGTTACAGACTTCTCTGGCCACAAAATTTAGGTTTGACTTGCAGCCAGAGAATCGACCTACAGACCAGAAAAAAAAAACACGAAATGGAACAAAAATGAAACAAAAACGGCCGGTTACGGGATTAATCAGTTTTCAATGCATTGTAGGTCAATGGAGACTCGACCTACAGACTTTTCGACCTGCAGACACCATTCCAATACAGATTAATTCCATAAGTACAGGGTCCACTGTATCTTCAGATATGTGTTACAAAGACTTAAATAACTTTTCCTGTGATTTAAGTCTTTGTGCATAAGTGTGCAACAATAACATGCAGTGCATAGAGTACAATTTCATCCTTTTAAATTCATTTTTATATGCTTCTTTTTCAGATAGTGAATCTGATCCGAAATCCTAAAGATGTTGCTGCATCTTTTTTCCATTTCTCTAATACCTTTTCTCCATGTCCATCTTATGACACATTTGGAGATTTTTTCAAAGCTTTAATGGAAGGTCAAAGTAAGGTCTCCATTTTTCTGTCCATACTAATCATTTAACTCACATAAGTTTGAATATAAAAACACTATTCATCCAATCAATGCCAACAATTAGATATAAGAAAACCAATTAAATACCTGTTGTCTGGTTATAATTATTTCATAACATTTGGGTAATGAAGAGGAGTTGAAGATTTGAATTTTTGGTAAGGATATGCATTCAGATTCAGAAATGTTTGTAATTCATTAAATAATGCCCTATTCAGAGAGTTCTGAATATGTCCAAATCTGAATTTGATAGTTTTGAATATCTGCAATAATGATATTCAGAGTCCCATGTACCCCTATACACTGGAGAACAAAAGACTAGGTTTTTGCTTGCTAGAGGACGAAATGAATTTAAAATCCATTTCTCAGGCATCCTGGAGTGATTTTTTGAGAAATGACACTTAAAGACACTTTGGTAGCCAGGGAAGCAGGGGCAAGGAATTCAATGTCGCCTATTTGGGATTGCTACTGGTTTCTCAAGGGAGGGGGATTGGAGTGAGAACAAAACCTGTAAACAATGTCTATCTGCACCAATGAAATCTAGAAGCAAGCACAGACACCAAAAGGTATTTTTTCCACATTGGTTCTTTCCAACTGAAAGGTGGAAATAATTGTGTAGAAGTCCCCAGAGCATTTGCTATTAGGATAAGCTCTGGTGCAAGCTTGCATTGCAGCAGTTTTTTCTGTGTCTTTTTCTGAATCCAGAGGAATCAGATCTGGTTTGGCAGGGGAGATGTCTCCCTGGACCATCTTTGATGTTTGCAAGCAGTAAGACACCTTCCTTGCCATGGCTCAGCTGGAAGGGGAGCCCAGCACCTCTTTGGAGCTGTGGGAAGGGCTCCTTCATCAGCTCCTGGGAAAGCTGCAAGAGTGCCTGTTGGTGTAAATTAGCAGAATTTTGTCCCAGTCCAGTTGAATCACACAGACAAAGACAGCTTCATCCAACACAAAGTATATTTACAATATATGCAGAAGTTTTAGCAGTACAAACCAGCAGCATGATAGCATGACATTCATCAGAAGAGATCCTACATCTTCTCCACATGTCCACACAGTTATAAACATGCACATTTACATATAGCCAATCAATGAGGACATTGCATCACCCCAGGCACTACTTCATTTAACATACATACTGCATGACTCAGCATTTTGCACACCTGTCAAATATGGCTGCTGATTATTATAGGCCTTGTTCTGCCTCAGTGTGGAAATTATCCTTGACAGTACCAGTGGGTGCAGTTTTAGATCCCTCCCTCCTTGGTTTCAATTCCACTGGTCAGTCAACCATTAGAATGAATAGTGTTGGACATTGTAGGCCCTTTAGAAAAGTCCATGGCTGGGCACACCCATATCCTAGTAATCATAGATTATGCCACTCTGTACCCAGAAGCCCTGCCTTTGTTCTTCACATCTGCTAAAATGCTGGTCCTGGAGCAAGTTACTTTTTCACTCATGTTGGGCTCCTCTAGGAGATATTGACAGACTTGGCATATGTCCTCTGAGGATGTCAGTCTTCCACCCCCAAACCAATGGCCTGGTGGAGTGATTCAATTGACATTTGAAGCGTATGCTCCAAAGGTTGTGGCAATGGCACCTTCTCTTGGCCTCAGTTGTGTTTGTCCTCTGGGAAGTTCTGTAGGCATCCACAGGCTTTTTTCTATTTGAGCTGCTGCATGTTTGGCAACCCCAGGTACCTTTGGATCTGATTAAAGAAGCTTGTGAAGAGAGGCCCAGCAACTTCTGGTCCTTGCTCCAGCAGGTGCTGGGCACATGTGACCATTTGTGGATAGCCACCAGTTTGGCCAAGAAAGCCCTAGGGAGAGCCCAGTAGGCCCAAAAATTATTTTTCACCCTTTCAACAAAATATTTTAAGCAAATAAACTATTTTGACTTGACAGTGATTAATTTATTTAGTGTTAGAATGTAAAATATATCATGGGGTGAAGCTCATGAATAAATGTGTCAAGAGACAGTCAAAAGGCCTAGAGGTTATTCAAGCATCTTAACAAGGACCTGACTAAAAACCCTGCTCAGGAAAACAGTTGAGCAAATCAAAAAGCCCATCAACTCCTCAGAGCAGAACATCACAGTAGGAAATTAGAACTTAAATGTGAAAGAAAAAACCAACTGGAGACTAGTGATCTTAGGACAACATTCAGATAGCCGCAAAAATTGTAAGGCAGCAGGTCTGGATGACATCAGACATTGTTGTGATGAGATTATGTTGCTTGGGGGACTTCATTAGTCTGAAACCAGAAAATGTAAGTCTATTATCAGCTGGGTTCTCACTAATGCTGCATGATTTTTTTTTTTTAAAAAAACTACATTTCATTAGTTTTTCAATCTATCTATCTATTTCATTTATTTATTGGATTTTTGCCCCGCCCCTCTAGACCATGTCTACTTGGGTTACATAGATAAAACAGAACAAATAAAATATAAAATATATAAAATCATAAAATTACATCTACATTCGATTTGTGCTTGTCAAACATTGTGTTACATGGGTTGTTTAGAATTATTTGTTTTTTGCATCTCGGTGTCTTCCCAGTTGTTGCCCCAAATTCCACACATCTTTCAAACATTTAAACTGTTCATGTATGTATTTTAGCATACAGTAATGACTACTATCATAATTTTACTCTCATAGTACACAATGTTCTCAAGATCCTCTAATAACATACTTAATTAAAGTAATTCCAGTTCCAAATCTATATAATTTGAGGTGATTTAACTGACAAACTTTGTATTTTATACCAATGATAACTGAGTAAGTTCCTAACACATAATAGATGTTATTTAGAGCAGTTTAAACAGATTTTCTTTGTATACTTGTTTAGCCATTTCTATCTCCACATTCTCTATCCTGTCCATAACAATATCATATCTTATACATGTTCATTAAATACTATTTGTTTGCCCCAACCTTATATCTAGCTTCAATTTGCCTTAAAAACCACCATATTATGCCGTTACCCTGATTAGTACTCCCTTATTTCAATTTAATTCTCTTTTTTAATATGTAAGATATGCCTCTTTACAATTCCAGAAGTTAGGTATATACATGCTTTTCAACACTGAAGGCCACCTTCCTATTTTTCCCTTTTTCATATTTCTAAGTAATTCCTTCTCTTATTTGTCTTTTTTCAATTTTTGTTTCTGTCTCTCTAAACATTCTGCCATCTTTTGTGTGCTTTGAAACCATTTTATGTATTTGATTCATCTCCAATAGATCTTTAAACACTTGGTCTATCTTCAATAGATCTTCCATGCTATTTTTAATTAATTCTGTTGATTTTCTCCCCTTATCTTCCCTTAAAACTCTCCTTGGCTCCAAGGTTAAAATTGTTACTCCTAGGTTTTCCCCACTAATTTCCTCCAGCCCCTCTTTTGATTAGCATACACCACCCACCACCCTCTCATTTCCTTGTTTATTATTCCCTGTCTTCTATTGACTATAATTCTTCTTCAACTGCTCCTTGAATAGTTTTGCTTCTTCATTTTGGGATCTCATTATTTCTAAGATTGCTTGAAGAGTAGATTTTGTTTCCTCCCAAAATTGTCCTTGTTGTGTCATTATGTTCCAGCTGTAAAAAAATTGCATTCCAAATTAAACTTGTCCAGATGCTTAAAGTAATCAGTTCAGTTCCATTAAACTTGAATCCAGTCTCAGGTGTGGAGATATTTCCCCATCTAAAGGCCCAAGGTCCTATCCAGTTCAGCACCTAGGACACAGTTTATAAGTTCCACTTTGGCTAGATTAGGCTTTCTAGCCGCCTAGAGTGGTCAATATGATCAGATAGGCGGGGAATGAATGAATGAATGAATGAATGAATGAATGAATGAATGAATGAATGAATGAATGAATAAATAAATAAATAAATAAATAAATAAATAAATAAATAAATAAATTTGTCTGTAGTTCAGTGCTGTCCTCAAAGAGATAGGGAATTCCAAGCAGCCATTCCAAGCAGTTCAAGGTAGTTGATTCTAGGCTTTTAGCCAGCACCTTAGATAATTTTTGCACATAGCATAAACAGGTTTTGTTTTCTAGAGTTGTTGCCTGTAGTGTTTTCAGGAGAAAGATTCTTAGGTTTACAACAACACATTAATACTGAACTTCCTTCTCTTAAGTATAATTAAATGTCTAATTAATATCCAATTTATTTTCCTTGCATCTCCCTGCATCTCCTCCTCTCTTCAACTTCTCTGCAGCTCAATCGGTGATGAAGAGCTACTGTATGAGATGCTATTTCTGCCTTAGGAATTGTCTTGTCCAGGGATAGTAAATAAATACAGTTAAAAAAATGTTTCTCACCCAGTGGTAACATGATGTTAATTAGGCTGATCTATCACTTCTTCATTCCCAACTGCCAACGACTTGCAAGCAAGCTAGTTCAGCTGCTTATTTCTCCCCCCCCCCGGTTGATTGGGGAGTTTCCTGGATCAAACGTGGGTTACCACCGTTCCCTCATAATCAATATGCTTCTCCCCCATTTCACCACCTCTTTGGGGTGATTTTAACCCCCTGGGGGTCCCAAACAGGACAGAATTCAGCCCAGAATTCAGGAGCTACATCCTCCCCCTGCTGTCTTGTCACAGTGTCAAGCCAGAAGTCTCTAATGCTGCATGATTTATGATTTCCACTAGTGCCCTGGGGATCCTATATGGAATATCTCTGTGTCTGGAACAAGTACATCGACTATGAAAATGTTATGCCAATAACTTATGAAGAGTTGAAAGAGGTACAGTCAGTACTTTACCATGTCATCATGTAAAATGTATAAGATTTCCTCCATTTTATCCTTACAGTATTCATATGAGGAAGTAAGACTAAGAAGGAACAACTAGTCCAAGGTCTGCCCAAGTGTCTTCACAGTTGAGCAAGAGCTCAAAATTAAGTCATCCTAGTCCATGTTCAACATTGTAGGTACTGATAGGTATGGTGATCTATTCTAATAATTGCATAGGCTTTTCAAGCATTTTTGTCAAAGGCCCACAGATCCCCACAGACCAAAAGGAGTGGCAAACATAATGAAAAACCTATGGTTCATTCCATTTCTGCTTACTTAAAAAGGATCATTGCTTGCCGGGAAGTAATGGAATTGAATTGGGTACCTAGCTACAGAGCCAGAGATTGAGAGTTTGATTCTCCACTGAATCTTCTGGGAGGAAAGCCAGCCTGTGTAACCTTGGGTAAGCTGCACATTCCCAGAGCTCCCCCAAAAGAAGGGCATGGTAAACCATTTCAGGATACTTATATTGAGAAAATCCTGACAAGGGTTACCATAAGTTGGAATTGATTTGATGGCACATACAGTAGTTATTGTTAATTAGAAAATCAAAATGCCAAGGACCCTTGAGAGGAGAATGACACCTTGTCTTGTGCTCCATGTAAGGAGAAGCCCTGCATGACATTTTTGTGTGGCTTTCTTTTTGTTTACCTCAGACAAGGAACAAGACTGTGTGTGAGACAGCAACAAAAGTGAAGTGCAAGCTACACTGGCAGCCCACCAGACCCCTGCTCAAAGCGATCTCACCTAGTTTGAAACAGGGTTCAGGTGTTTTGAATAGGAAGAATTAGCATTTTGAACTATTGATTTCAGGAGAGCTGCATATGAATGTGGCTTGTTCTCTGCCAACACTCACAATGCACAATGATGCAAGACTCCAAAAGCAAGCAAATGCTTTCAGAGCAGAGCTCATGAAATCAACATTATGCATTTCCACTGACAGTCTTTGGAAGCAAAATATACTTGGGCCAGAGCCTGGAAAAAGTATTGACTTGAACTACAACTCAGACTAGAGGCCATGCTGCTTGCGAGATTCTAGGAGTTTTAAGTCCGAAGAAGTAACTTTTCTAAGTTGTAACATAGCGATGCCTAAGCAAGCTAGATTTCTTTGTGAGGTATGTGAACCTACTTGAATCAGAGCTTATGTCATCATAGATACACACACAATACACATGTCTCTTTGCAGAACACAGCCTTAGGAGCTGAAAAGATCGCTACCTTTCTTGAACTGAACCTAAGCAAGGAAGAGATCCAGGCTGTTGCAGACAGGAGCACTTTCAAGGCTATGAAAAGCAATTCAAAAACAACCCATGGAGAATTTGGTGATGTTCTTTTCCGGAAGGGTAAGTTGTAGAAAATTGTATTCTATATTTTTACTGGTAAATCTCACATCTTTATTTCCTCAGGAATCAATATTATATCTCCCATCTGATGGCTTTCACAAATCGAAGAATCATAGAATAACTGAGTTGGAAGGGGCCTGTAAGGCCACAGAGTCCAACCTTCTGCTCAAATCGCCAAAGCTTTAGTTGTGATAACATTGTTTTCAAAAATGTTATTGTGTCAATATCAAACTTTGACCCCAGATCATACAAATGGGAGAAAGCGCCCTAAAAAGCCTAAACCAGAATAAGCAAATGTGGCTTATGGCTGCTAGGCATAGGACTTTTATTATTCCTATTCTTATTCTTATTCTTATTCTTATTCTTATTCTTCTTATTGTTGTTGTTATTGTTATCATCAACATCATCATTAATGTACTACAAGTCACATATTTCTCAAACATTGCACGTTCTACCAGACAGAGACATACTGTAGATGTGATTCGAATTGGGCGGTGGATACACTTGCACTTTGCATCAATTTCTGTTCAGACTTTTAAAAAAAAATCAGGCTCAAGTCACATAATATTTAAACCAGTGGCCATGTTCACCTGCACATGAACTTTAATTTATTCCCGGTGATTTAAACCAATGTTAGCATCTACACTGCTGAAATTGATTCATTTCCACAAAACCACATTGAATTGAATTGAATTGAACCTAAATATTTTGAAAAGCCCCTGCTGGCCAGTTGAAAAAAACAAGCAAACCCTCATATCACAGGCCATATAAGTCAATTTCACCCTTGTGTTGTGTGATCAATAACATCTAAATAGATTGAAATGATGCTAAATGCAATTCTTATTGCCAGTGTGACCATATCCATGGAGACAGGCCTAGTTTGGAAGGCTTTGTCATTTAGCTAGCCTCGTGGTTGCATGTGACCCCCGTAGGCCCTTGTACCCTAACCTCTGATTTTTAGAACCAACAATTATCTGTGTGCAAGCCTCTGGTATCTGGAACATTAAATATGGGTTGGAGGGCTGGTTGTTCATAAAATGAAAATGTGGCAAAATTGTTCCTCATGATTGGGGCGTATGGAGCCATATGAGATACATGGGGTACATGGGTGGATTCTTGACCTTCAGCTATTGCCCACTTCTGTCTCAAGTGTATTGTATATAATGGTTGTTCTGGGTTTTTCGGGCTCTTTGGTTGCTGTCCTCTGAAGATGCCAGCCACAGAGACTGGCGAAACATCAGGAAGAACAACCTTCAGAACACGGCCAAAGAGCCCAAAAAACCCAGAACAACCATTAGATCCTGGCCGTGAAAGCCTTCGCGAATATATTGTATTGTATATAATTTATTAATTATATGCCATTGATTCCAACTGGTGGCAACCCTCCCAGGGTCTTCCATACATAAAATATTTGGAACTGGTTTATCATTTCCTTCTGCTCAGAGCATCCTGGAACTGTGTCGCTTACCCAAGGTCACACAGGCTGGCTCTTCTACAAGGTGAAGTGGAGAATTGAACTCCTGACACCTGCCTCCTTGGCCACATGTTTTATTCAAATGAAGTATCTAATATTCTATATAGGATGCAGCAAAATAAAACACTATCTTTTTTTCTAAATTGAAATGGTCATAAAATGGCAAAGGAATTGTGGACAGAAATAGAAGTTTTCACTAGTTCTTGCTCTCTGGAGTCTGGAAGAAGTGATTTTTTTTTTCAAATGCAGGAGAGAATGCTAGGAGCCTATGTGTTTTTATTTAGGGATTCATTCTGTGTTACTTCTCTCTTTGTGCTATATTCACTGACATGAATTTATCAGGAACATTATCATCTTTTTACCTGCACATGCAAATCTAATTTGCATTTTGCACCTTGAGTAAACAGTTCAGATTTTCTGCATACATTTACCTGCAACAACCTATGCGTGTTTCACACGGTACAGATTGAAAATGATGGATATTCATCACATTATCTCTCTCTCTCTTTACATCTATGTTTTCAGGTGGGGTGAGTGACTGGAAGACACTTTTCAGTCAAGAAAACAACAAGGAAATGGACACCGTGTTTAATGAGTGCTTAGCAGGAACCAAAGTAGGAGCAAAGATAAAATATGATGTCTACTGCAAAGTGTGAAGACTGTGGAAGAGATGTAGCTTCTTGGAATGAGTAATTAAATGATCCCACTTAATTCTCAAAGATCAACAAGAGCTCTAGCTTTTTAAAATGGATTTTCAATCAGTTCTATTTTGTTTTTATAAGAAATATATAGGCTCAATCTGAACATGATGGGAAGCCAGAGTTCTGGAGCAGCATGCTCTGGCTTGGTTCCTCCTCCACAAGATACATACATACATACATACATACATACATACATACATACATACATACATACATACATACATACATACATACATACGTACGTACGTACGTACGTACGTACGTAAATAAATAAATAAATAAATAAATAAATAAATAAATAAATAAATAAATAAATAAATAAATAAATAAATGGAAAAATTACTCTGTTGGACTGAAAGCTTCCTCTAACAATTGAATTGATATGGGCACTGGCAAGGCTTGCTGTGATAGTCCAGGAGCTTGCTTCTGATATTCTTCAAAAGAATAACTTTTCCCAATACTGCTCCTGCATGTGGGACTGGCTAAATAAATCATGGACCTTTTTATCAGTGGATTCCTTATTGCCACAGGAGAAATGGGCATTTTAGCTTGTTTTTCTCCAGCCATGGTTTGTTGTTGCCTTTTGATGCTGGCTTATCTGAAAGTTAATAAGCCAAAGTTCCCGGTTTGCACATTGTGTTAAGCAAAACCTGGACAGAACATCTACATCGTACTTAATCTCCCCTTCCAGGAGTCCAAGTGGAAGCAATTGGAGAGTGTATGACAATGTGTTATGTTAGCATGATGAGACAGTTATTTTCCCTGGCACTTTGGCTTATTATTATGCCCAAATGAGCTTATGGTCTCTGCTTTGTCTCTACACAAAAACAAATTAGATTTTCTGTCCAAACTTTGAGTACAACTAAGTTGAAAACACATGTAGTGATATTGTTATGAATTATTATTTCAGTTATTTTCAGATAGGCAGCCATGGTCCTTTGTAGCTTGTTGCCGTGAAGCCAAGAAAAACTCTTATGACATCTTAAACGCTAAAAAGTTTTATTTAAGATATATTTTTGTCATCATATGAAGAAATCCATCAAATCTTGTGTTAAAGAAAATGTGGTACTTCTTAATGAGTCAGAAGACCTTTGAGTGATCTAACAAGTGCAAAATATCTTTCAGAAATATAATTTTGTTCGGGCAACATGTACAGTATGTATGTATTTTATTGATTAATTTTTCTAGCATATGATTTTAATTTCACCAGTTATTCTCAGGTATATTATATCTGCTGGATGATCACATTAAAAATGCTGATATGGTTTATGATGGAGACTTTTTTATATATATAGAAAATAGAGATTGACATGTATAAAAATGTGGTGTGTGGCCTAGCACACTAAAACCATGTTCAGAAAACACCAGAACTTACACTTCCAGTCTCACCACCACCACCATAATCTCTTTCATAATATCTGTGTGCTTCTCTAACACCCAAATGCAGAGTGCCTTGTTTCAATCAATGACTATTCCTTTCCTGGGCTGCTGTTGCAAGTAGGGCTACGCAAGAGGGCTGGCTGCCGTCTTTATGGGGAGGGGGCATCTGACAGAACCCCCAGCTGCTGAATTCCACAGTGTCACATTGGTTTTTACTGATAAATACATATAGCCCCCAAATAAGCCACACTTTGATGATAAAATGGTGTGGTATATGGAGGACCCATATATATGCAACCATTTTCTGTTGTGTACAATCTATTTTTGAACAAAAATGTATAATTTGTCCTCTTGTTCTCTTTGCATTGTCAGGGTGGAGGGGCAGCTTGAGGCTCATGGGTTGCATGGAGCTCACCAGGGAGTGGTTTTGCACCACATCCGCCAATTGTTTTGCTCAAAAAGTTCCTTCCTGGCCTCTAAAGAGTGTGGGGACACTTTTTCCATGTATAGGGGGAGTTTTCCAGCACCCTTGAGGTCCCTCAGGTCCTAGTTTTTACAGATATTATTTTAACTACTAGCAGGTTTAAGGGGGGATTTTTAGTTAAAACACACACACTGGTTTTAGAAAGTTAAACTCATTGTATTGATTAATGAAACCCTATTTACAGTAGTACTGATTTTTAAAATGTAAAATTCTACAAATTAGGTTAAGTATCAAATGCCAGCCTAGAAAGGTGTGGTTTTGCTCCCTTCCTAATAGCACTCAGGGTGGAAACAGATCACACTTTGGAACAGAGTGCATTCTACCAACTGGGAGCCACGTGGGAGAAGGCCCTCTCCCATGTACTTGTTAGTCAGGCTTCTGAAACCATTGGCCTTTTTAAGATGGCATCTCCTGAAGATCTTAAAGTCTGAATAGGCTTGGAATGGGACAGGCAGTCCCTTAGAAAGCCAAATCCCAAGCTATTAGAGTCTTTAAAAGCTGAAACCAACACCTTGAATTGGGCCTGATAAGTGCAGGTCCTTCAGTATCAGGGTCATAGGATAATAATAATGTGCACCAGTTAGCAACTTAATGTTCCATTAATTAAAGACCCCGGTTCCTTTTCAAGGGTAAAGCAAAGCAAAGCATGCTGCTTATATACCGCCCCATAGCACTTCAAGCTCTCTCTGGGCAGTTTACAAGTTAATTATGCAGGCTACACTCCCCCCCCCCCCGAACGAGCTAGGTACTCATTTTACCGACCTCGGAAAGATAGAAGGCTGAGTCAACCTTGAGCCGGCTACCTGGGATTGAACCCCAGGTCATGAGCACAGTTTTGGCTGCAGTACAGCAATTTAACCACCCCATGTGGAGCACATTACAATAAGCAATATGTGATGTAACCAAGGCATGGAAGACTGTTGCTAAGTCACGTTGTCTTGAGAAATGTTGCTGTTGGCACACTAGGCAGAATTGTGCAAAGGCACTTCTCATCATCATTGCCATCTGAGAGTCCAGCAGCCATCCAGAGTCAAGGAGACTGTGAATCTGACTTGCCAGGGTAGTGCAACCCTTCTAGAACAGGTTGAATCCAAATTCCCAAATCTGACTTTCTACTGCCAGCAGCAGTTCCATTTTGTCAGGATTTAATTTCTACTTCTTCACACTCATCCAGCCTATTGTGTTGCTCATACAACATTCAGGGATCGTGACTGCTTCAGGGATCCTGGGGAACAAGGAGCAGTAGATATGTGTGAAATCAACAGATTGCTGGCACTTCATCCAGAGCTTTGAATGACCTCTCCCAGTGGCTTCATAGAGATGTTTAATATAAGGGATAAGGTGGAGCCCTAATGGATACCAAGGCCATCATGTCGAACAGTGCTTCCTGCCACCAAACTCCATGGCACAGTGATTAAACTGCAGTACTGCAGTCAAGCCTCTGCTCATGATCTGAGTCCAATTCCAAAGGATTCAGGTGGCTATCTCAAGGTTTACTCAGCCTGAGATTGGTGAAGTGAGTACCCAGCTCATGGGGGAATGGGAGTAGTTGTTTGCATAACTATATTGTAAACCAGCCAGAGACTGCTGTAACCAGTATATAAGTTGAAACAGCATCAGTATCAGCAAGTTATGTTTTGTACATACTGACAGGAAGGATTGGAATTACTGTAATATTGTGCCCCCAATACCCAAGCTTGCTAAGTGATCCAATAGGATACCACGGTCAATGGCATCAAATGCTAATGAAAGGTCCAGGAGAACTAATAAATTAATTAACTCCTCTTATCCAATCCTTGGCATAGGTCCAGGTGACCAAAACCATCTAAGTCCAATATTCCAGCTGAATGCCTGATCGAAATGGATCCAGATACTTTCATCTGTAATTGGCTGCAAATGCAATGCACTGAGAGAAGCTTATAGAAGGGGAGATATTTAGACTTGCAAACACAAGAGGAAAAGGAAGACGTTGTGCCAACCCCCCATGATCAGATATCACAACAGAAGACAGCCACAATGAGAAAAAATATAGGCTCTTTTATGGAAATGACATAAGTACTTCTTTTTGTTCCTTGACCTGTCAAATTAGCAGGGACAGCATCAATATGATGGGGCCTGAGGAAGATGAGGATGCCCTTATATTGGCAAAATCTTACAACCAACATTACTTGAATCAAGTAGGAAGGCACACAGAGAACTACCAGCGCTCACAAAGAAGACAGGTGTCCTTCCAAAGTAACTTTTCTTTGGAATGTTAGTTAATTAAAAGCCCCATGCGTAGCTTGCTACTACTGTATTTGCATCATCACATTGCAGAGACAAAACCTGAGCAATATAGAAAGCCAAATGCAGCAATATAATAATCTTTTGATCACAAAGATTATCTATTTTTTTGATTGCAAAGATTATCTATTCTTATCTATATTTTGTGGAAGGCATAATTCTCCTGTCTTCATATTGCAAATGGATACTTTTTATTGCCATTTATTCAACATCAGCTTTTGTTCGGTTAACATCCAAGCTTTTGTCTGCTCTGCATTTTGATGTCATCTTCTGGGAGAGCTCCTGTTTAGTGTCCCTGCCTGGTTCTGGAGTGGAGCTTCGTTTTCCAAGAGGAGGACACATTGCATTGCTGGCATGAATGAATGAAGAGCTACTTTGCTTTGATATGGCATGTGCCATAGGCCTCTTGTAAAGGAGCCCACCTGATTTCCTGCATGAAAAAGGGCTGGAGGTTATCACCACAACAACAAGTTCCCTGCTGGTTCTTCCTTGCTTCCGTTCTTCTCTACCAACAAATATGTGATTTTTGTAGCATAAATGGAAAAACACGGATTTTCATCAAACTGCTTATATGTATACAGCTGCATTTTCAAGTGGGCGTAAGTAACAGGAAAATACATTTCAGTCAAGAAAACAGCAAAGGAATGGACAATGCTAATAAGTGTTCAGCAGCAACCAAAATGAGACCAAAGATAATATGTGATGTCAATGATAAGGCATGAAGACTGAGTAAGATCTTGCTTCTGGGAATGAATTTCTAAACAATTCCATTCTGCCTCGAAGGACAGCAAGACATCCACCTTCTTACAATGAACTGGCAGCCAACCAGTTCTACTTAATTTCTGTAAGAATCATACAGATCCACTTGGATGTCATGGGACATGAAGTTTCTGTGAGAGCCAAGAAAGGACAATAAGGCAGCAAGACCCCTGGATTATTGTGCTGTCCAAACCATGATGCTGTCTGTTTTGTCTCCATATGAAGTTAAGATCAGATATTGCATCAAAATGTGGGTGTGGTCAAGCTATGTCTACAGGCACTAAAATGTCAATTAACAACGTATGTGCAAATAAATGCCAAATTATTCTTTCAGAAATATACTTTTTGGTAGAGTAATAGTATTTATTTATTTATTTATTTATTTATTTATTTATTTATTTTCTTGCTTGCTTGCTTGTGTGCATGTATGTTTGTGTGCATGTGCAATTGCGTGCCTTCTTTGGCATAGAAACACACGGTGTTAGTTCCACTGATTCTTCTTTGGCAGATTAGCAATGATGTACACATGATAGATGCTTTCACAAAACCTAAAAATCAGTTTGAAATGCAACATATCTCTACTTTGAAAACAGATATTGCCATGAATCACTAGAGGGTGTAGAAACCCACTGAAACCCTCTTCACAAATTTAATTTTTTTTTTTAGGGTTTAATGGATTTCTCAGTCCAGGTCCCATCTTCATCCCTGCTGGTCTCTGGTTGTAGCTATTTCAAGTTTTATGACAACTGTAGTAGAAAGGGCAACATTTTTCCATTGATCTGACTTTTTGCTTTCTCCTTGTTTTACAATATCTCTTTGCTTCATCATATGTGTTTTGCAGAGCTCCAAATATCTTGTTCGCAAGTCAAGTAATTTTGTTACAACTGTATTAAAACTAAGTTTTAACTTTAAGTTTTATCTTTAAGGTATCCTGCATGTTTCATTGACAGCCAGCTGATGGAGCTATAGGCCAGCTTTTGTCAACTAAACTTGGTGCTGCCATCACAGTCAGCACAACTAAAAATCCAGTTCAAGACTTGTAAGGTAAATGGAATGTATGAATTTAAGATGCAGCAGTGGTTTGTTCCCCAAATAGTGTCAGAGTAAACTATTTACTGGACCCTTTCTGCACGGCAGGAGAGGAAGCTGAACACCTTCCATATGCATTGCCTTCAACAGATTTTTGGTATCACCTGGCAGGACAAAGTTCCAAATAGAGTAGTCCTAGAACGAACTAGAATTTTTAGCATATATACATTACTGAAACAGCGAGGTCTACGTTGGCTTGGGCACATTGTGAGAATGGCTGGTGGTTGGATTCCAAAGGATCTCCTGTATGGAGAATTAGTGCAGGGAAATCACCCCAGAGGGAGACCATAGCTGTGATACAAGGATATCTGCAAGTGGGATCTGAAGGCCTTAGGAATGGACCTTAACCAATGGGAAACCCTGACATCTGAGTGTTCAGCCTGGAGGCAGGCAATGCATCATGGCCTCCCCCATTTTGAAGAGACCCTTGTCCAGCAGGCTGAGGCAAAGAGGAAGTCACAAAAGCAGCAAAATCAGGGAGCTAGACAGGGGACAGATTGTATTTGTCTTCAGTGTGGAAGGGATTGTCACTCTTGAATCGGGCTCCTCAGCCACACTAGACGCTGTTCCAAGTCCTCCATACAGAGCACGTTACTGTAGTGTTTCGAGTCTGAAGGATGCCTAACCACAAACTATTTACTGTAACCAGGTGAGTAAGCACTACTGCAGATGAGGCAGAATGAGGGCCTATGAGACGTTAAATAAGTCTAAATATTTGCCATGAAGAGTTTTAAATGTGCAGGTAACAGTATAATAATCTTAGAACTGAAGAGCTGGAAGGGACCCTATGAGTCCAGCCCCTGTCAAGGAGGCACTGTGGGGAATCAAACTCCCAACCCCTGCCTAAAGTCTTGAGCTATCCAGCAATAGGGTAAGGGGATGACTGATATTTCCTCTGGGTGAAATCTCTCATCAGTGCTAATGGAAATTGCAGCTTCGAAAGAGGGACTGTACTCAGGATCTTAGGGTTAACTCTCCCCTTTATGCTTATTATGATCCTGTCTCTCTCTCTCTCTCTCTTTCTCTCTCTCTCTCTCTCTCTCACACACACACACACATACACACACACACACACAGACACACACAGACGCACACACACACACACACACTTGATCTTAGCCAAAAGGCCAAGAAGCATGTTGATCCTGTCAATTATCCTGTAAATCTAGTCTTGGTGCAGTCACTCTGATAGGAACATTCTTCTGCTGTAATGTGTTCATTTTGTTCTCTTTGTACACTGATTTCCCAGACGAGTACAGAGCATGAGCAGAGATGCCACTATCTTGGCACCTGGAAAATATAACCTGCTGCTTCCTCTCAGTATGCAGATGCATCTTGCAGGTACCTGTAAATTGTATTGCATGAATGGTGGCTTTTTGGTGAATGCCTTTAGTGGTCATGTAATAGGATAGCTTATGGCTTTAGGAAAAGGTGAACAATTTATAGGACTGAGAAACCAGACAACATACAATCTAAACAATGAAAAATTGCATTAGAATCTAAATGGGATATTTCCTTAGAAGTTCAGATTGATCCAACAAAAAAATAGCATTTAGAGTATATTGGACACCACCACAGTTCTTTAGGAAGGGATCGTCACACTCTGACAGATGTTGGAGATATAATACTGGAAATGCATGGTTGAATTATGATCTGGGCTAGTACTAGCAACTCATTCCTTTCGTCTTGAAGTCATCACTTATATTAATGCAGTATAGGGGAAATCTTTGATATTTTCAGGTATTAGTGTTTTCTAAATGATATCCCTCTCCTATGGAATCTGAGAAATGGGCAACGAAACTGGACTTTAAGAGCCCTTATTGTGGCTAACAGATTTGTACTCTGAGATTGGCTGTCAGGTTTGTGACAGTACAATAAAGACTGGTTGATATTTTGAGGTTGGAAAGATAAACATCCCCCATCTGCTACACAATGTTGGGAGGATCTGTTAGAACCAGGTACATTTAAACATGTATCCTGTAGAGGCCAACCTCATGAGAATATTTGTTAGGACATCTGGAAGGCTTACACTGATTAATCTGTGTAATTTCAGATGTACGTAGTGATAGCTACAATTGTACTTATATTGCAAATTTAACATAAACAATTTATTGGTACTGAACATATAAACATCATATACACATACAATGAAATTCACAAAGAACAGTCAGAGACCAGACCAAACACACACACACCCCCTCATAACAATCCCTAAATCCCAGAACCCTACCTAAAACTCATAATATCCACACAACATACAACACAACAGACCATGTAATAGTAATACAGTCCAACAACTCACTGCTGGTGATTCTTAAGTTCCTTGTTAAGTGCAATTATAGCTGTTAGGTATAGGATAAAAGCTGTTCAAAAATGTGTTGTCCGAGTTTTAATTATTCTGTATCTTCTTCTGGAAGCCAATAGTTCAAAGAAGTTATAAGCAGGACGGGAAGAGTCTCTGAGAATACTTAATGACTTCCTCAAGCAGTGAGATGTAAAGACATTGTCCAGGGTTGGAAGCTGAAGTCCAATAATATTTGGGGCAATTTTAGTAATTCTCTGTAAAACTTTTTTGTCTGTTTCAGAGTAACTCCCATACCATAAGAAGATGCCATATGTTAGGGCAATCTCTATGGTACTACAATAGTAGGACAGATGTAAATGCTGAGATAGAGTTATCTTCCTGAACACTCTCAAGAAGTACAGCCTCTTCTGTGCCTTCTTCACCAGCATATTAGCATTTATAGACCATGAGAGGTCCTCTGAAATATAGATACCCCCAAATTTAAAACTACTAACCCTCTCCACCTCTTCACCATGTATGTACAATGGTAAATATACATCTCTCCTCCTTCTAAAGTCAGTTATAAGTTCTTTAGCTTTTTTGGTGTTCAATTTAAGATTATTTTCTTTACACATAGTGTCAGCCTTGTACTTCTTTTCTATAAGCAGAATCATTGTTCTTATTTATAAGCCCCACCACTGTCGTATCATCTACAAATTCAATAATTGCATTGGTGTTATACAATGGGGTGCAGTCATGTGTCTACAAAGAATAGAGAAAGGGACTTAACACACAACCCTATATTTAGTATCTGTCAGGATTTGGTGACAGAAAAATGTGCAGAGTTAATTGAAGACACTTACACGTTCTTCTTCTTTAGCAAGACGGGTGTATTTACAATATTTACAAGTATATACAGTCTGGCATCACATCAGCATGGCAGGAAATTATTAAACAAACCAGCATACAAGATAGCAGCAAATGGTGGAGAGAGAAGAGAAATCTATGAACACGCTGTTCACTTATATACATATAGAAGGCTTCTTTAGTCCAATCAGAAGACACATTACATCATCTTCTGCACCTGGGTGTCTTCTCATCTTCAGACATTGCATCATCTCCTCAGCAGTCACAGTGACTCAGCATACACACATCTGTTCACAATGTCAGCTCATTAATAACACATTTATCCAGGTTCAGGCCTATAAAAATTACAATATCCTGACAGAATATTGATAGAAAAATGATATTATCCCATCCTTACTGTGGCCTGCTTGTCGGCAAGTCCTTTACCCACAGAAGATCTTCTGATGTGTTCCCAAACTGGACATTTTAATGGTGGTTGACAGCAAGTACAAATAATATTATATTTACTGTTCTTATTTTTTGTGCTCTATTGTTTTGTTTTTCCCTTTCTTTTTTAGTTCAGTTTTTTATATATTAAACCTGCAAAAAAGAAAAAGTAAAAAAAAAAAGAGAGAGAGAAAAAAACATTGCTTACAGATGCTTATTCTTGCCATGTGGAAGAACAACCATGTCAGATGCACTTCCTACACTAGTGAAATCTCCACTGTAGTCCTTTTTAACCCACCTGGGCTTAGTAACAACAGCAGCCAATCATTAAATAAAATAAAATGAAAATCAATTAAAACTTTAAAAAAACTTAGAACAATTAAAAAAACCCAAGAAAAACTGGGAGGAGGATCCTGGAGCAGCAAAATATATTCCTTGGTGAATACGCTGAGAGAATGATAACAATATATGTCACACTAAAACAGCTATTTTGGACAAGTGTTGGCATCAGTCAAATTTTATTTTGGTTGAATTATTGTGTAGTTTATTTGTGTTGTATTATTTAATTGTATTGCTGTGTTTTCAGGCATTGCAAGTGGTTTTGCTGTGATTCCAAGGTCCAGATAATTGGTGGTCTAGAAATGTACTTGCCATCCTCTTGGAAGCAAAGCAAGACTGGCCTCTTTTATTCAAGTGTTTAATTAATTCAGGAGCTCTGACCTCATTTGTAGAGGGAGTTTCTCTTTGCCCTCTGGCTTAGTCTCATTCTTTCTCTTAAAAAACAAACATTCTCAGCACAAATTGGCCACGGCTTCATTGGAGGATATTTGAGTAGCTGGAAGGGGAACAAAGTTCTGTGGTCACACCCCATAGATAAACTGTAACATGACCTGCACATTTTCCATTCTGTAAAGTTTTATTTCTCTGTAAGTACATTTGCTTCTTTCACCGAGCTGAGTTTTATACTCAAAACAGCACCACCATGGCTGCAAGAGGATTAAGTGAAAGTTTGGAGAAGAAGCAGGAAGAGCCAGAAAAGACTACTTCTAAAGATGGTTTGTTTTTATATAATGGCGATTTATATCCTGCTATTATCTGTTGCCCTGAAACACTGAAGATCCTTGACACGTTTAAAGCGCGGACAGATGATGTGGTACTTGTGGGATATGCCAAAACTGGTGAGTCTTTCAGCCTGGCAGGAATGGCTTGGGTCCGTATTAGTGGGCATGTATATTTTTAAAATAGGATTCCAGTTAACTGTTTTCTGAATCAGTAGAAATCCATTTGTGAATGCTGAATAGATATGGCAGGGAAAAAATGTTACCAAACAGCCAGAGAAATCATTCATCCTATCCACAATTTCCAGAAATATTTTTTGTTTTTTTAGTCGTTAAGTCATGTCTGACTCTTCATGACCCCATGGACCAGAGCATGCCAGGCCCTCCTATCTTCCACTGCCTCCCAGAGTCTGGTCAAATTCATGTTGGTAACCTCTGTGACACTGTCCATCCATCTCGTCCTCTGTCGTCCCCCTCTCCTCTTGCCTTCACACTTTCCCAACATCAGGGTCTTTTCCAGGGAGTCTTCTGTTCTCATGAGATGGCCAAAGTATTGGAGCCTCAGCTTCAGGATCTGTCCTTCCAGTGAGTACTGTACTCAGGGTTATTTTCCTTCAAAATGGATAGGTTTGTTCTCTATGCAGTCCAGGGGACTCTCAAGAGTCTCTTCCAGCACCACAATTCAAAAGAATCAATTCTTCAGCGGTCAGCCTTCTTTAAGGTCCAACTCTCACTTCCATATATTGCTACTGGAAAAACCATAGCTTTGACTACTTGCAAAAATTTTGAGTTACGAAAAGCTCCGGCCGCAAAATTTTGCTTTGACCTGCGGCCGGAGCTTCCACTTACGGAAGAAAAAAGGCAGGGGAAAAGGGCGGGAAATTGAAATTTACCAACCGTTGGTGGTGAAGAGGCTGCTTTTTCACCCAACTGTTAGGAAAAGGGAGGCTCAGCCTCCCAGGCTTCCAACACCGCCCTGACTACCGCGCTGGGTACTGGTGCTTTGGAAGCCCGGGAAGCTGGCACCCAGCGCAGAGGTCGGGGCGGCTTTTGGCTTCCCAGGCTTCCAAAGCTGCCCCTGCTGCCCTCTGCCTCCCAGCCCTGCTGCCTCCTGCAGCGGCAGAGGCACCGGGGATGGGAGGCAGAGGGTAGTGGGGACGGCTTTGGAAGCCTGGAAAGCCAAAAAATAAAAGCCGCCCCCGCTGCCCTCTGCCTCCCATCCCTGCTGCCTCCTGCAGCAGTGGAGGCAGTGGGGACAGGAGGCAGAGGACAGCGGGGTCATAAAAGCTAATTTCAGTTGGCATTTCTTTGAAGACCTCTTTCCCAGGATGTATCCCAAAGGAAACATTTCTTTGAGGCACCTTTGGGTATTTGCTTACCTTTTCTAAATGATATATTATTTCCTACGGGAGATCTGGAAGGAACCTTCTATCTTTTTACTGTTTTATGATACAGTTTGCTCAAGGAGGATGCAGGAGACATTATCTTTAAGCTTTGACGAAATTGCCAATCCCATAGTTCACTGGGACACGATATAGAACATTTATCAGCTATACAATTGCTAAATTCTAACATATATGGTTATCTCTTGAAGTTGCAATGACATCTCCTCAAAAGTGCAATATTCTGCATTCAAAACTGGAGGGTTTTTTTTTTTGACAAATTAATGTTTAATTGTTATATGAGCCTCACCTGTGCTCTTGCCTTTTTGATTAAAGTGTTTAGTGACTGTAAGCACAGTGAGGCTTTTGGGGTTTGTTTGTTTGGTTTTTTTTTGCATTTTCTAACAAGGTTTCTGCATTGCTTCAGGCACTAACTGGGTTGCCCAGATGTTGACTGAGCTAGAAGCTGCATCTGGAAAGTATGATGAAGAAGAAAGGAAGCAAAGGCAGCAAAATTTACAAGAATTAAAGATAGCCCCATACCTTGAATTTGGAGACCCAGGGAAATTTGAGGTCAGTATACAGAGGAATAATCCATAGTCATACTCATCTGAATAACGTAAGAGCCACCCAAAACACCCAAGTAGGAATGGCACCCTGCAAAGCTTTTGAAATCTACAATGGTGGAATCCACACAGTTGATGGGATTTCTTGAGGCCATTTTGAATAGCTAAATGTGGATGTGAATAAATATAGGTTGCAGTACCCCTGGGCAGATAGTGTTTTATCTGCAATGTTGTCATGCTCTGCATCCATATCCTTTCCGTGTTACAGAATTCCGAATAGCTTTTGAATGACATATTAGGAGCCTGGCTTCTAATGGCCTGCCTTTATTATGACTCTCAAAAAGTTCACAAAAGCTGTTGAGTTCATCCACATGAAATCATCTGTAAGGCTGTAACAAAAATGGCACTTCAGTTTCCCATGAAAGCAAGGGGATAATTAAAAGTACTGACTGTGGCTGGAATTTTTCTCTGAAATTTGCAGCTGGCCCTACTTTCTCCAAGAAACTTCCTCTTATCTGTACCTGCATCCCCCTGCAAACACTTAGCTCAGTCAAATTATGTGCAAGACAGTGTGTGATACCAGTAACAGCCAGATAAAAGATGCAGCAGACAGGGATGAATTCCCCATTGCACAGGGCTAATGGAGGCCACATCTACTAGGAATATAATTCAGACCACTACATACAGAGACCCCATTATTGGATGTTGTATCCTATCTAACCAAGGAATCTCGCATCAGTTAAGGTGATACCTTGGCTACAGTGTTGCAGCAGTTGTTAGCCAGACTGGACTTGCAATCTGCTTTATGTAGGTTTGCCTTCAAGGCTTTTTCAATGGCGGCAGCCAGGTACAGAATGTTTCCAGCTAGGCTTTTGAGTGGCAGCACACAGTACATGTGTTGAAGGAACCTCACTGGCTCCCTATTTGCAGCTGGGCCAGGTTAAAGATTTTATTGCTTGCACATTGGGCCATAACCAACTTGGGACCTGGTTATCCAAGAGACGGCCTTCTCCCTTATAGAGGCATTCCATTGTTAAAGTAATCTGGAGAGGCTCTCCAGGTGGTACCACATGCTTTTCAATCCCACTCTGTATTCATTTGGAGCCAGGCGTTTCATGCTGTGGCACCCACAAGGTGAAATACTCTTCCATAAGCAATTTAACAAATTGTGTTTAATTTCCAGCAGTACCATTGGATTTCAGTATTTCCTTCTCCTTATAGTTCTCTGTGCTCCATAAAATGATGGTCTGGAGGACTGGAAAATCAGAAACATTTTTCTTTGTTTTTGTTTTTAAATAATGGAGGATTGTCAAAGCAGCTAGAGGAGAAGAAAGTGCCAGTTCCAGCTGTGTTGGATTTCAGAGAATATGGGTGATTCCTGAGCTTTCATGTTAGATTTTATTGCAAACTTTTAGTGTAGAGTTCTATCTACCATCTATTTCATAGCCCACTAGAGATGAGCACCTTGTGCCCCTTCATCATAAGTCATCTGTGTGGCAGCAAAGCCCCACGCCACTCGCTGGCATCTCCACTCACCAGACAGTGCACATTGCTCCTTTCTTCCCATCGTGTGATCTCCCAGTCCAGCCAGGTGCCTGGATTTCCCTTCTCCGCCTCTTCCAGCAGCAGGTCACTCAAAGGTAGCACTCCAGGAATCCCTGTCCCACCTCGTCATCTATAGCCCGCATAAATATTCTATGTTAATTTCTATGTTTTGTATTTTATTATTGCTGTACATTGCTTTAACATTATCAGTGCTAAGTGGCATGTAAATGCTGGTAAATAAGTTAGTAAAATAAACCCGAGTCCAATCAGATAAGGAGATTTTTGTCCAGGAATATCCAGACAATCCACAGTTTAATGTGCCATGTTAGGGTTAGAAGAAGGTACAGAGAATATATTTATAATGCTAGCTGCCCAGCTTTAAAACCAGTTTCTCTCAGTGTCCTCCAAAGCCCAAGCCAGAATTTCTTCTGAAGACATTTTTTGTTTGGTTAAATTGTGACAAACCCAGACCTACTGGGATGTGTCACACAGTTACACTAAGCTGCCACCAACCATTCCCTTTAAGAAGTCACACAGACCAGGGATGGATTTTTAAACAACAAAAAGAATAAGGTTTATTTTAAATACACACAGGGAAAAATAAGCAATCAGGTGAATAAAATAAAGTAACGTGGCTTAAATTCACTCAGACATACATACAGTTTGGTTCACCTAGAACCTTTAACTTAAAGCACAGACCCTGAACCCATCAGTTCTGGCTACCTACAGACCCCTGAACCTTTCAGGTTGGTACTCTGACACACAGTAGTACCCTGTCAGACACCCAGACTCCCACAACAGCTTCTTCTTCCCCAGCTGCTGCTTCGTCCCAACCCAGTGTCTCACAGTTTGTCTCAGCATCTCATCTTCACCACACAGGCATCACATATTTATACAGTACAGCCCCTCCTCCTGATGTCCCGCCTTCCACTCCCCATAGGATGGAACTTTCCCTCCAAACCCATGACAGACAGGTAACATCAGTGCTGTTATGTAACACCTCCCCTCTTTAAAAGTTGTTTTGTAGGGGGAAAGCTAAAAGTGCTTTTCACCAAAAAAACAACCTGCATAAAATACACAACAACATTTATACATACCATATAATACTTACATATACTTACACTCCAAGTTAACCATAGCAAATATGCATTTAAACATTTTACCATATACAGTACATCAATTTACCTTTATTAATACCAACCAAATTCAAAACCAGGTACATTTTAACTTTTTGTTTTCATTATATACATATAGTCCATGTTCTTTCGCCGTCTTCAGTCTTCAGGTCTTCTTGATAAGGCGTCAGCAACACAGTTCACTGACCCTCTGACCACCTTCACTTCAAAGTCATAGTCCTGTAAGTTCAAAGCCCACCTCATAAGTTTGCTATTGTGGGTTTTCATTGTCTTTAACCATTGCAATGGTGAATGGTCAGTACACAGAATAAAATGTCTTCCCCAGATGTAAGGCTTGGCCTTCTGGATCGCGTAGACTATGGCCAAACACTCCTTCTCCACGGTTGCCAAATGTCTCTCACCTTTTTGAAGTTTCCTACTCAGGTAGGACACCGGATGTTGGTCACCATTCTCATCCTCCTGGCACAGAACTGCTCCTACCCCGCTGTTAGACGCGTCGGTGTAGATGATGAACTCCCGGTCGAAGTCTGGAGCACGCAGGACTGGATAGTTGATTAGCGCCTCCTTCAACCTCTGGAACGCCGCCTCACAGTCGCTGGTCCACGGGATGCGGTCATCAGCCTTCTTCCTCGTCAGATCGGTCAGCGGAGCCGCAATCTCGCTAAACCTCGGGATGAACTTTCTGTAGTAGCCCACCAACCCAAGAAATGATTTGACCTTTTTCTTGGTGTTGGGTCTAGGCCAATCACGAACAGCTTCTATTTTGGCCTCCAGGGGTTTTATCATTCCTCCCCCTACCATGTGACCCAAGTATTTTATTTCTGGGCTACCCAGCTGACACTTGCTGGCCTTTACTGTTAGCCCTGCTGCACTTAACCTCTGCAGCACTAACTCCAGGTGTATCAGGTGATCTTCCCAGGTATTACTGAAGATCCCTATGTCATCAATGTAGGCCACTGTAAAGTCACTGAGCCCTGCCAAGGTCTGGTCCATCAGCCTTTGGAATGTGGCTGGTGCATTTCTGAGACCAAAGCTCAGGACTCGAAACTCATAGAGACCAAAAGGGCTGCAAAAGGCAGTCTTTTCTTGATCCCTGGGATCAATTCTTAATTGCCAATATCCCTTTACCAGGTCCAATGATGAGATGAACCGACAACCCCCTATGGTTTCAATCAGGTTGTCTAGCCTGGGCATTGGGTAGGCATCAGGAGTGGTTACACGGTTTAATTTCCTGTAATCGACACAAAACCTAATGCTCCCATCAGGCTTGTCCACAAGGACTATCGGAGAGGACCAAGGACTAGAAGAGGGGACGATTATGTTCTCCCTCAGCATTTCGTCCAACTCCTTCCGCACCTTGTCCCTATAGGGTCCCGTTACTCGGTATGGGGATACTGCCTGCGGGGGTGCATCCCCTGTGTGGATCCGATGCATCACTCCCTTCACTATCCCCGGCTTGTTGGAAAACACCTGTTGATATTTATTAAGCAGCATTTTTAGTTCTTGCTGCTGGTCTTGGGTGAGTGCAGGACTGATCTTTACCTCCTCTGGGTTGTATTTTACTTCCCCTCTACCCTCCCAGAAGGGTAATTCCGCTTCCTCACTCTCAGCTGCTTTTATCGCGAATAAAACCCTCTGTTCCCCTCTGTAGTAGGGTTTTAGGGCATTCACATGAACCACCCTCCTTGCTTGGTTCTCCTCCTGCTCTATTAGGTAGTTCAGGTCTGACATCTTGGAAATGACCCTATATGGTCCTGCCCATTTGAGCTGCAGTTTATTCTCTCTGCAGGGCCTAAGCCAAAGCACTTCCTCCCCTGGGTCAAAGTGCCTCTCTCTAGCTTTGTGGTCATACCATGTTTTCTGTCTGACCTTCTGAGCTTGCAGGTTTTCTGCTGCCAGCTCTAGATTTCTCCTTAGGTCATTCATCAAGGTGTCTATGTAAGTCACAACGTCTTGTGGGTCATCCTGGGTGATCTGCTCCCAATTTTGTTTGATCAAATCAAGGGGCCCTTTCACCCGTCTCCCAAATAGAAGTTCAAATGGACTAAACCCGGTACTGGCTTGTGGCACTGATCGATAAGCAAACAAAAGGGATTGCAGCTTCTGGTCCCAATTGTTTGGATTCTCTGCCAAGTAAGCCCTAATCATGCGCATTAGAGTCCCATTGAACTTCTCAGTTAACCCATTGCTTTCAGGATGATAAGCAGTGGTTTCCTTGTGCTTAATTCCACAGATCTGCCATAAGCGTTTCATGAGCTTTGATGTGAACGATGCTCCCAAATCTGTGATTATCTCTGAGGCAAATCCCATCCTGGACATATACCCCACCAAAGCATCGGCCACTGTGTTAGTTTCAATGTTAGTCAGGGGTATGGCTTCAGGATACCTTGTGGCATGGTCCACAATTGTTAGGATGAACCTGTTCCCCCTCTTTGTGGCCTTGGGCAAAGGTCCCACTATATCCACCCCTATGCATTTGAACGGAGTGTCAATCACAGGCAAAGGGCACAACTTTGCTTTGGTCCTGTCGCGGTTATTCCCCTGCCTTTGACACACATCACATTGTTTACAGAACTCCCTGATCTGCTTCCCTATGTCAGGCCAGTAGAAATTCTGTGTGATTCTCTGCTGTGTCTTGTTCACTCCTAAGTGTGCAGCAAACATGTCAGAGTGCCCCCTTTGTAAGATCATGGGGCGATACTTTTCAGGTACCACCAGTTGACTTCTGATCCCATCTCCCCCTTTTGAGATGTTCCTCAAGGTCTCTCTATATAAAATCCCCTTTTTCTCCAGAAATCTCACTGGGGTTTCAGGTGTTAGCTGGGCGTCAGTCACCTGTTCAAAACACTTTTGGAGAGTGGCGTCTGCCTTTTGCTCCTGTCCAAATCTGCTGTCTGTGGTTAAGGTTTCCACCACAGCTTCTGAACTCCCCTCTGCTTCCGTCTCTGGCTCATCATTACCCCCCTGAACTGTCCCTGTGGTGGCTTGTGAGCGTGTAATCACTAGCACCCGTTTCACATGTTCAGCCAGGTCATTTCCCACGAGCACGGCTGCTGGCAGAGTCGATGAAATCGCTATCCGCCAATCTCCCCTCCAGCCTTGAAAGTTGACAGGTACCTCTGCTACTGGCAGAGAGATTATCTGCCCCTCAATCCCTGCCACCTTCATGCTCTCATTTGGGATTATAAACTCCCTAGGGATGATATCTGGATGGCACAGGGTTACCTGGGAACACGTGTCCCGCAGCCCCCTATACTGACGGTCAAGTATTCCTACGTCCACCCCTGCTGTCTCAAACAACTGAGAATCTGTTTTTATCAGCAAGCAGCGCTTTACCTCCAGAAGAGGACCATTTTCCTCAGCCTGATCAGCAGAGGCAGCTGTCCCAGACTGAGTAGCCATGGCAACAGGCTCCCTCTGTGACACTGAGCCTTGCTCTTTCTGGACACAGAACACAGCTTTTGGCTTGGTCCCACTAGAATTCTGAGGCACCATTCCTTTTAGCTGCTTTAATTTCTCACACTCTGAGATTAGATGACCCTTTCCCTGACAGAAATAGCATTTTCTGGTATATTTTGATTCTCTCTCATCTTGTTTTGGTTTTCCCTCCAAAATCTGAGGTCTTGGTTTCATGTCTGAGGGCTTCCCTTCACCATGGGCCCCTCCCCCTTGCTGGCTTTTCCCTGGTCCCTGAGAGTACTTGCTGTAGGTTTCTTTGGGTTTACCTACAGATTTCCCCTCACCCAAGGGCTTTCTTATTTGGGAGATAAAATCCGCGATTTCTGCGGCTGCTGCCACAGATTTCGGTTTCCTTTCCCTCACCTGGAATTTCAATTCCCCATGCAGAACTGAATAGAACTGTTCCAGGGCTATCAAGTCTTTAAGCTGTTCATAGGTCTCTGTCCCTTCCTGCGATAGCCATTTCTCAAGCAGCCTCACCAATTGGGCCCCCACTTGGGTAAAAGTCTGCTCTGGCTTCTTGGTGAGGGACCTGAACCTTTGTCTCAGCTGCTCTGCATTTATCCCATGTCTTGCAAACACCAGTTTTTTAAACTCTGCAAAATCTTTCATCCGTTCCTCAGGCATCTCGGCATAAACCTCAGCCAGGCTACCACTGATTAAAGACCGCATGATGGTCATCTTCTCAGTTTCCCTCACTGAGAAGTCCACAAACGCTCTTTCCACTAAGGAAAAGAACACCTCGGGACAATCTCCCTTGTGGTACACAGGGAATTTCTTCAGGTCAGCCTTAGACAATTGGCCTCCCTCAGAATCCCTATTGTTATTATTGTTCTGGTTCATCAGTTCCAGTTTTCTTAATTCAAACGCCATTTTCTCTCTCTCCATTCTTTCTTCAAATTGCCGCTGTTTCTCTCTTTCCCTTTGCTCCATTTCCCTCACCCTCAGTTCATGCTGTTGGGCTAGGAGTATTTTCCTGAGTTCTGGGTCCTGCTCTCCTGTGCTGTCACCTTGCACTGAGCCAAATTCATCCTCAGAACCTTGGTCAATCTGGGGGTCTTTCACTTCACTCATTTCTGCTACTTGGCTTCGAGTCAAGGGCATAACCCCCCCTCAGAACAGGCTGCTTTAAAAAGTCAAGCCTCAAAATAAAACGATCACTTTTTTTCCTTTTTGCCTCAGACCCAGCTCTCCCTAGAGATTGCTGCTGTTCTTCAGCACTAAATTTGCAACAGTATCGAGTCAGAGCCTACCCCCCTCTGCTGGGCCTCTCAGCTGGCAAGCTAGCTCACTGTTGCTACGCAGTTTTGCCTCAGCGTTTTCCCGCCAAAATCAGGCTGCCTCAGAGCACCTTAATCTAAGTCTCCCCAGTTGGCACGTTCTTCTACTAGCGCACCTCCCCGTGAGGTACACCTAGAAGATTACCTACGCGCCTCAGACTGTCCCTGACTAGACCCCCCTTGCTCTGGGCACACTTGCCAAGGCTTTGCTGGACCACTGGACAACTGGACCAGTCGTATCCCACACGCTGGACACCAATCAATGTGACAAACCCAGACCTACTGGGATGTGTCACACAGTTACACTAAGCTGCCACCAACCATTCCCTTTAAGAAGTCACACAGACCAGGGATGGATTTTTAAACAACAAAAAGAATAAGGTTTATTTTAAATACACACAGGGAAAAATAAGCAATCAGGTGAATAAAATAAAGTAACGTGGCTTAAATTCACTCAGACATACATACAGTTTGGTTCACCTAGAACCTTTAACTTAAAG
The DNA here is from genome assembly GCF_051106095.1 of Pogona vitticeps. NCBI lineage: Eukaryota > Metazoa > Chordata > Lepidosauria > Squamata > Agamidae > Pogona > Pogona vitticeps. The sequence continues at coordinate 63,428,470 of NC_135783.1, read as the reverse complement.
CACAGACCCTGAACCCATCAGTTCTGGCTACCTACAGACCCCTGAACCTTTCAGGTTGGTACTCTGACACACAGTAGTACCCTGTCAGACACCCAGACTCCCACAACAGCTTCTTCTTCCCCAGCTGCTGCTTCGTCCCAACCCAGTGTCTCACAGTTTGTCTCAGCATCTCATCTTCACCACACAGGCATCACATATTTATACAGTACAGCCCCTCCTCCTGATGTCCCGCCTTCCACTCCCCATAGGATGGAACTTTCCCTCCAAACCCATGACAGACAGGTAACATCAGTGCTGTTATGTAACAAATATGTGGAGCAAAATTCAGTTTAGTTATTTCCATATGAAATACAAAAATTGACTCAATAGAACCTATATAATTACTGACTTACTGAAGTGCCATTGATTCCATGGGCTTGCCCCCTTTGGAAGAAATAATTGGATTTACTCTGTAGCATTTAGAGACAAGAAAGGGTGACTTTGTAAAAAGTAGACTTTAAAACATGTTTTTTCATATAGTTTTCTTAATGTTTTATTTTTATAAGGTTGCCAATGTACTTACACTAGTTACAAGTCTAAAGTTCAATGGTTTCTTTTATTGTTTGAAGTCTAAAGTTCAATGGTTTCTTTGTTCTATTGTTTTATGATGTGCATTTGTATATTGTATGATTTTTTTATTGTGACAATACATTTATGTTGTGAACCGCCCAGAGAGTTCTTGAACAAAGAGGTGGAATATAAATCAATCAATCATTAAATATTTATGTAACATTGTCTATTCCCCACAATGGATTATTTACAAATATGATGAATACTAGTAATACATTACTATTGTTGTGTAGGGTTAGTGTTATTATAAGGAACAAAAGAGTAGATATACGAGCAGGCATTCCCAATCTTGTGTTTCTGTATGTTGTTAGAGGACAACTTCCAGAATCTTCGATTATGCTTCCTAGGGCCTCTGGGAATTGAAGTCCAACATCTGGGAATCCAAGATTGGAGTTATTTGTCTTTACTTATTCAAGGGCAGCCAGCATACCTTTGACAAAAATGCAAAGCCATGCCTGCTGACTTCTAACTTACAATAATTTCCATTCGGCCAACCTTTCTGATTAAATAAAAATGAAATAACTGCTTTGTATTTGCAGCTAAGGCTTATTTAAATCAATGGGCCTTAAGCACCGAGAAGCATATTTCAATGTCAGTGGTTTATGTGCTGGGATTATAATTGAGTGGAGAGCCAGCATCGCCAAAACACCCAAGGAAATATTTAAGCCAGAAGTGGGAAGCTGCTACTAATCAAAGAATTCCTTTCTTAAATTTTGGGGTGGGGTGCAGGTGATTTTGTTTCATTGTGTGCAAGATCCTGCCCCCTGAAATAAAAAAGGGAATTCTTTAATTAGTGGCAATCTGCTACTGCTGATGGCATCATTCCTGCTGTGCATATGAAGATCCACAAGAGGATATTGGGATATGTTATTTCTCCCTTTTACTAAAGATATATTAACTTTCCTATTTTTATCATATTTTTAAAGAGAATGGAGAAGATACCTTCCAGAAGAATTATAAAAACACATCTCATTCCACATAAAATTCCTAGGTCGATTTTTGAACAAAAACCAAAGGTAAGTCCTCTTCTAAAAATATACGTATTTTGACTTATTCAGAATATTTTATATACCATTTTAATAGGAAGTTTTGATCATGATTTTCACTGGAGCAAAGTGCAGCCTGTAGACCTCTGTATCAGTCACAAACAACATTTTAAAAATCAAAATACCCTACTGGTCACATTGTAATTAAATGTGTATGACTATGTTTAAGGCATTTCTTGATGTTTGATTTATTTAAGGAAATCTGCTGAATATTTTGTTGTTTAATAAATAGATTTTAAAAATTATTATTTAGCGATGTTTATGTTTAAATAAGTTAATGGTTAAGTAGTTTTGAGAGCCAATGAACCACTTTCACCAAGCCCTTTCCCATTTCAGGGTTCGTGATACCCCAGCTCTTGGCCAATCAGAAAAATAGTCTCCAGACCCAATGAAATTATACACTTCTGATAAACCAGAGTTTATTGAATTGAAATAATAACAGAAAGCACTGGTTTATTCTGAATCACTCTGTTTCATTGTCAGCTGTCAATCTGATCTTCTCATGTGCAAAAGAAGAGAGGAGAGGTAGAGCTCATGACTCTGAGGTCTGCTAAAGCTCCTTCTCATAATATTAAACTAAGACTTAGTGCTATTTCTGAACCAGGCCATTGAATTAAACCTCTGGTCTCTGCAAAGATGGGTCTTCCCAAACACAGGTCTTCTCTCGCCTTATTGCATAAAGATTTAATCATCCTTCAGTCTCGAGAGACTATGGTAATGTGCGCTGTATGGAGGTCTTGGAACAGCGTCTAGTGTGGCTGAGGAGGCCAATTCGAGAGCGACAATCCCTTCCACACTGAAGACAAATACAAGCTGTCCCCTGTCCAGCTCCCTGATTTTGCTGGTTTCAGGACTGCCTCTTTGCCTCGGCCTGCCGGACAAGGGTCTCTTCAAAATGGGAGAGGCCATGATGCGCTGCCTGCCTCTAGGCTGAATGCTCAGATGTCAACGTTTTCCATCTGTTGAGGTCCATTCCTAAGGCCTTCCGATCCCACTTGCAGATATCCTTGTATCACAGCTGTGGTCTCCCTCTGGGGTGATTTCCCTGCACTAATTCTCCATACAGGAGATCTTTTGGAATTCAACCATCAACCATTCTCATGACATGCCCAAGCCAAAGTAAACGTCGCTATTTCGGTAATGTATACATGCTAAAAATTCCAGCTTGTTCTAGGACTACTCTGTTTGGAACTTTGTCCTGCCAGGTGATGCTAAAAATGTGTGGGAGACAATGCATTTGGAACATGTTCAGCTTCCTCTCCTGCCATGCATGAAGGGTCCAGGACTCACTGCAGTACAGGAGTGTACTCAGGACACAGGCTCTATAGACTTGGATCTTGGTATATACTATCAGCTTCTTATTAAGTCATACTCTCTTTGTGAGTCTAGAGAACATGGTAGCTGCTTTGCCAATGTGTTTATCCAGCTTGACATCTAGGGAGAGAGTGTCAGAGATCGTTGAGCCAAGGTACCCAAAGTCATGTACAACCTCCAATTCTTGTGTGGAGATGGTAATAGAGGGAGGTGAGTCCACGCCCTGGCCCATGACTTCTGTTTTCTTCTGGCTGATTGTTAGTTCTGGATGATCCTGCCTGTACCTGACTTCAAGGGAGCAGATTTCGTCTGTATTGGACCTAAAGCCTGCTTGATACCATCATACTTTCCCTTGATGTTCCCTGTATCCGCTGCTATCTGTATCTGAGAGCACAGCTGAAGCCAATAATCATTGGAACATCTCTTGGCAGCCTTTCGGACTTGGCTATGAGCAAGTTGAAGTGCCTGCAAGTTGTACTCACTAGGACTGGCTTTGTATGCTGCTAGAGCTCTCTCTTATCCTCAGTGGCTGGCATCAACTCCTCTGAATGGGCTTTGAACCAGTCTGCCATCTTTTTGGTCTGCTTGCCAAATGTGGGCAGGGTGGGCATTCTTGAAACATTCCCATCGTTCAGGTGCATTTTCATCAGCTGGGCCTAGAAGGGTTTCCTGAAGCGCTTGGGCAAATTCCTCCACTTTTCTTTGATCGCGCGTCTTGCTGATATCAATACGTGGTCTTCCTTCCTTTTTCGTGTGAGACAATCTCTCTACTACACATCAGGGAGTGATCAGTATCACAATCAACACTCTGGTAACTGTGTGTGATTGTAATACTAGGCAGGCTAGAGCGTCTAGTGAGGATCAAATCAAGCTTATGCAAATGCTTCAATCTTGGATGTCTCCAAGAGACTCTGTGTTGAAGCTTCATATTAAATAACACGTTGCTGACACAGAGACAATAATAACACCTAAACTCCAGCAAGCGTTGGCCATTTTCATTCATCTTCCCAATGCCAAAACAGCCTAGACAAGCAGACCAAGAATTGTGATCAGCACAAAAAGTGGCTCCTTCTCTGAGATTTTTTTTTATAGCAGCTGCCAGATTGTCATAGAATTTGTCTTTGACTTCTGTTGTGGATGACAATGTTGGTGCATATGCACTAATGAGGGTGACCAGTCCTGCTGATAATTGGAGCTGCAGAGACAGGATTCTTTCACTCCCCACAGTAGGTGGAACAATGGATCTCAGCAGAGTATTTCTGACCACAAAGCCAACACCATGTTCCCTGGTCTCATTCAATGGTTTTCCCTGCCAGAAGAAAGAGATTTTTTTTTCTTTGACAGATCCCATGTCTGGCAATCTCGTCTCTTGCAGGGCAACAATGTCCTTCTGCAGTCTACTCCATTCCATGTTGATGACAGCTGTCTTGCACACATTGTCTATTTCCTGCAGGTCATCAGAAAAGCCAGGGGTCATTGTCCGAACATTCCAGATGCCCAACTCTCGGGCAGACATTTTCTTATGATTGTTGCATGGTGCAGGGTTACCCATCTGCTTGTTGGCTTTCACCCTAAACCCCACACACCCTGTGAGATTAACAGACCATGGTGTGGTAGCACCTTACTGGCTGAGGACTGCCCAGCTTAAGGCAGGCGGTAGCTACCTAATGAGGTGCAATGACCTCTCCTACCATCGGAAGTAGCCCTTGGCATCATGCTCTATGCCAATCGAGCAAAGACTTATAACTGGTAACTGCTACTCCTCGTGTTGTTTCAATGCTGTATGGGAAGCTGGAGTTTCCTCTCCAGAGCACGAAGCCTGGGTAAAATAATATGGGTAAAAATATGCACAAAGATAAACCACACATTAATGATAGTTTATTATTAGAATTAAAGGCACATTAGTTTTCTGGAAATAATCTTCAGACAGATTTTACTTGTGTCTGTGGGGTTTGCCACTCACTGGTGTGCAGAAAACCTCTGTTTTAATTATTTGTCATTCTGTGCTAGCACTATGCCAAGTTTCAAGAAATTTAAAAAATTAAAATAGTTTAAAAAACCCCCACATCAATAGCAACTAGTGACTGTGAAAGGCAGCAAGCACAATGGTGGGCACAAGACAAAGCCTCAGAATCAATTATTCTAAAAGCCCACATAGCCCTCTCTACTGATATACAACTTGGTTTTAAATAGATTGATTTTTTTCTAAGAGGACACACATGCTGGCCCCAAAATCATGTGAATACCACATGACTTTAAACCAAATTTAAAAAACCTAATCCATCATCCAATTTATTTCAATAGTGTAACTGTGCCTAAATGTGTCTTGAAGACCATTCACAAAGCAAAGCAAAGACATTTCCAAGTGAGAAGCCAAGAAAAGCTTTTGCTCTGACAGCCGCACATAGTCAGCACTGAAGATATCTTTCTTCTTATGATGGATTATAGAGATGGGCATGAACCTGAAAAATTGTGGTTTGTGATAGTTCGTGGTTGGCTATGAACCACAAATGACCATGAACCAATCAGAGCTGTGAATTGGTTGAGTTGTTGGTTTGTGCCTGTGGGGGCTTCCTAACTCCTGCTAAACCTCTGCCACTGTCACGTTCCTGCCACCATCACACTACCATTGTCATCGTCATTGTGCTGGCACTGCCTTCACCATGCTGCCAACACCACTTTTGTTGTACCATCGCCATTGTCGTCGTCGTACCATTGATGTCGGCAGCTGAGCGGCAGTAGCAATTTAGCCTTCAAGGAGCCTGGGTGCTGCTGGTGCACATGTTCAGAGACTGAACATGTGCATGCAGGCCCAACTCCTAGAAGGGAAGCCTGGCCACCGTCTCTGAAGATGGTGGCAGCAGAGGAGGAAGAGAAAGAGCTGACAGGACCAGATAGGGAGGCAATGGAGGCAGCGGGAAAGGGGCAGGTGGGCATTCATTCATTATCTGTCAGTCAGTCAGTCAGTCAGTCAGTCAGTCAGTCAGTCAGTCTGTCTGTCAGTCTGTCTCTCTCTCTGTCTCTCTCTCTCTCTCTCTCTCTCTCTCTCTCTCTCTCTCTCTCTCTCTCTCTCTCTCTCTCTATCTCTCTATCTATCTATCTATCTATCTATCTATCTATCTATCCATACAATCCAGAGTAAGGTATTTTTTTTCTTCTGGTTATATGAGTTTATCTCTGAACTAAACTTCATTTCTAAAAAAAAAATTGACTCTTCATTCTACTAATATTAGAAAGAATAATAAAACTACCCATGTTTTTCATATTTTAGATGTGACCTCTAACATGCACAAGTATGTTTTTATGTCTGTGTTTTAAAGATACTAGTTTTGTTTCGGAACCCAAAGGACACCGCAGTCTCTTACTACCATTTCTCCAAAGGCATGAGATTGATTCCCAGCGAGCAAACTTGGGATGATTTCTTCTCAGATTATATGAATGGAAAAGGTTGGCTTGCCTCTTTTTCTCTTTAGACAATTAAGTTCTAAAACAGCAGTGTTTTAAATTCATTGCTCTAAAACAGAGATAAGTAACCCATGCACCTAAACCTTCCCTCCACTCACCGGGAAGGAGATCCAACCATCCAACAGGAGTGGATTCCTTTTACTGTTGACTTCTGTGACTGGACAGCACTGGGAACGAGGAACACAGGAAGTTGGGGTGATGAGCATCTCTTGGAATGCTGAGTTATGACAGGAGCATATGATAGCACTGTAATAAAGCACAGTGATGTAGCGTGGGTGGGGCCACAGGGGCAGTTGCCTTGGGTGCAAAATTCTTAGGGGCACAAAATTTTAGCACTGCCGTGGAGTCATGAGGCAAGATAGAGTGCAGAGCGGGTGAGAGCGGGCAAGCCCTTTTCCTGATTTTTACTGTACTCTGTTTCCCCCCTCTGGGCAGGCAGCAACAGTGAGTTTGGTAATGGTCAAGCGGATCTGCCTCTTAAGTGAGGGTGACCCAATGGGTGGCCCAGAGCAGCCCAGGCCCCCTCCCCTGGCAAAAACACAGTGAGCAGGCAGGCCCTAGGCAAAAACACAGTGAGCAGCAGGGAGGGTGTCAAGAGAGGGCTCTGTTGATGTGTATCCTCCTCCCCCACCACCTCCATGTGGGGCAATACTTGCCTTGCTCTGGGTGCTGGGAATCCATGCTGCACCTCTGAGAATGCTGTAGAAATGTGGTATCAGACACTGTTATCATTTTCCAGCCAACAGATCCGATTCTTCTCTTTTCTTCCTCCCTCTCTTTTAGCCCAATGTGTTTCATTCAGTCCTCCCCTTCTGCTATACAACAGCACTCCTTGAGGAAACAGAGTGAGAATGAAAAATGGGCGAAGAAGAGCAGAAACACCCCAAAGAGTTGTTGCTAGGGCGAAATCAACAGCATAACGCTGCCAAAATATGTTTTGGATGGGACGACCATCTCTGGATTTTTCAGCAGGAAAGACCTTACTGACCCTTGGAGGAGGATGTTGGAGAGCGTATGCTTTCCCATTAACTTTCTAGCCCGCTGCAGTCTTTCTGGCATAATACTTGAGATACTCTCTTTTCAAACACACACACGCAGAAACAGTACTTTCGTGTTAATCCCTAATCTGTTTGCTAGTTGCAGGTTCATTTTCACAAAGTTATGATGAAAGAATTTTATTTGTTTCAGGAGTCGAACCCAGGGAAGAAATCATTCACCTTTTTTTCCATTGATTACGTGATGTAATGGGAAAGGTGAATCAACCTGGAGTCTCACACTCCCAATCTGTAGCTTTTCCTCCTCCCACCCCACACCCCGAGAGCCTCGTACTTCTAAAGAAGTCAGATTTTTTCAATTTGATTCAAAGGATGTGATTGTTTTGAACTGATGCAGAAAGGGAGGATGAGGTGTGTATGAACATACCTACAGAGCAGCTTCCCTCTTGCCACTTTCCTCATGAGCGTGTGCACACATCGGGCAGTGCCAGCACACACCTCCCCGACAAAGTCTCTCTCCAAAACTAATTTTTAAAAAGCTTCTCCTCCAGGGCAGCACTTCTGCTTGCTTTACTCCTTTATTTTTGAACAGCTTAACTAACAAATTTTTGAGTCAGAAGCTGGGAACTGGGACAGGAAAAAGTCCGTCTCAAGGCCCATTAATGCAGTTCTTTGAACAGCATCACCTGCAGGGCTGTGAGAAGAACTGCAAGCAGTTCAAGTTAATGGTGGCCACTTAAACTGAAAATACTTGACATCTCTGGTGCAAGTAAATAGGAGTGAATTCGTGTTTCCTTTACTGTCTAGTCACATTCCCAATGTAGCCTTTTAGTATGTCCTCTCTGTCCTAATCTAAACCAGCTAGCAAACTTGACTACAGGGTATTGTTTCACGTAAGAGCTAAGGGAATTATATAGGAACTGCCCTTTGTTGAATGTGACTAACAATTTCCACATAGAAAACAGGCTCACTCACCATGCATAAAGCAGAAGCTGCACTGACTGACTGAAAGCCATGCAACATGTCAGAGTTTTTGAAGAATAAGTTGAAGTAAGGAGTGGACCCAAAAGCTAGTCACCAAGAGTTGGGGAAAGATGGTCCAAAGCCATTTGTGGTGTCTTAACTGAACCTAAAACTTAATAAAATGAAAAGTGACTATGTTGGAAGCAGCAAATGTAAAACAGTTTGCCTGCAGATGGGAGAAAATAGGACAGTTCAATTGCCCTCAGCTTGGCTAAGACTGAACCTCTTAACGTGTTGAAGGCATATCAAAAGACTATTATTGAGCACAATGGAAAATGTATTTTGAGAAGCATTTTCACTGGGGAAGCTTTCAAATAACCATTCTGTAAATGCAAATGGCAAATGTAATCAGATTGTACAGAAATCCTTTATTGATCATATATTGGATATATGTCATATGACCATAATTCTCTCCTTTCTTCCTTCTTAGTTCCCTATGGTGTTTATTTAGACCACATTATTGCATGGAACAAGTATATTGATGACAAAAATATAATGTTTACTACCTATGAGGAACTAAAAGAGGTGAGCATTTCCTGGAAGTTCCTAACCCTGTGTGTTAGTTGAATAGTCTCCAAGAAGCCTGGGCAAGGGGATGACTGAATGAATACTCCTAGGATACTTATTCAGACACTCTACATGGACAGTCCAGACCTTTTAATCACACACAGGCTCTGTCTTCCAGCCTGCAGGCTATCAGTATCTTTGTGTCATTCCCTTTGAGTTCCATTTCAGTTTTATCTCCAATCACATTTGGAAATAGACTATTATTTTTCTTAGATGAAGAAAAGCCATGATATCTGAACTAAGAAACACTCCACTAAGTTTTGTACTTGTTAAAATGTTTATGTAATACTGAAATCAGAATTTGGACTTTGGTCTTGTATGGGTTTCATATGCCTGCTGCCTTACTGATTTTTGATGTATCCGTTTGCATTATTCAGAATACAGCACTGGGACTGAAAAAAATAGCCGAATTCTTTGAATTTTCTGTGACTGAGCAAGATATTCAAACCATTATTGAAAAGACTAGTTTCAAGTCCATGAAAGAGAAAGGTATTGAAACCCATGGAATGGCAGCCAAGAGTCTTTTTCGTAAAGGTAAAATTCTAATATGTGTGGTTAACTTCAGGGGAGGTGAGCATAACAATAACAAGAATAACTCCAATCTGCAGAGCAAGAACAAAATGGGCCTGTTCTAACTCTTTCATTTAATGGACTTTGACTGGGCCATATATGATTTACTTTTCTTCTGAATGCAAATATTATTTATTTGTTTAATCAGCACTATCTACATATACCTATCCATAAAAACAACCACAGTGGCTTGAACTAAAAAAAATGCAAAATCCACAATCTTAAAAATGATAGGTTGATCAAATCAGTGGCCTTCAACAGATTCACGGCATACCTCTAGGTGAATCTGTTCATGTCGCACTATATTTTAATGGGATTTACCACAGCAAAGGATACATAGTTTGCAAGCTATCAGGGAGAAAATACTGTAGGGAGAAGAGCGTACAACAACTTCAGTGCAGTGCCCTACAAATTCAGTGGAGGTAAACATTGTTTACCAACCATGTACAGGCAAACTGCCAAGGAACCAGACAGACCTCTTGTTTAATTGTGGAAGGGGGCTGTCTTGCATCTTGGGCACTGGAGCTGAGAAGGTCCCATCTGAGTCCCTTGGTTGCCATTTTGTTTGAATATGGCCTCAAATTCGGGATCTGGGATGTAGGGTCTTCCAAGAGGAGGAAAGCACTCCACACACCTGGTGAAATGGGCTCTACTGCACAACAGCTTAACACCATGTAAATCTCTTAATTTTTTAATGGTACAACAGAAATCATCATTTTTAATGTGGACATGGGAGAAAAACTGCTGTTCCCCTGAAATTGCTGCTGCTATGAATACTGCCGTTCTTCTTAAAATACCGCACAAAGTCAATATGCAGTGTCTGTATTATCCATGGCACAAATAAAAGATTGACAAATCTTCAGTGTATTTCTGAAAATAAAAATGGTCAGAACATGCCTAAGATTCAAGGCAATTATTACCTACCTGAAAAACAGTGCCTAGGATTGTTGCAGAAGACCGGGGTGCCATCCTGATCCCGCAGGGAAGCCTCATACTCCACAGAGCTTGCCTGGTCTTGGAAATGAAACTTGTCGGCAATGCCTAGCTACCTCTGTGGTGGAGAAAGCCTTTTTCAGATTGAAATTATACCAGTATGACCAGAATCCTTTTTACGCTTGCATGAAGGAAAACATCTAGCCCTGTCAGCAAATAACTGTTTATTAACAAAGTTGTGTTTCTGGGCATGTGACCAACTGTGCAGTCAGATATGCTCCCAGGAGTGCAACCTGCATCTCATTAATGAGCAGCAGTTTGCCTCCAAGCTTACAAGATTTCCATTACACAAGCTGAATTGGCACACATTTTTTTCAAACAGCCAGTCTCTGTGCTTATTAGCCATGTGCTACTCACATGGGAAAGAGGCTGGGCGGAGCTCTGCAGTATCTGCAGCCCTCTCAGTTATTCTTGGGTTAGAGAACACAAAGTGGTCTAGGATGGGGACAGAGAGCTCTTAGTCATTTTCTCTGTTTAATAGCAGTGCTGATGAACCAGAGCTCAAGATGGCTGTATGGACAATTGAAAAGAAAAGAAAATCCAGCACCCTGCTTGTAGAATACTGGTAGACTAGAGATGTTCTGATGAACACTCAGTTTTTCAAAGTATATGCAGAATCTTGTACTTGTGCCATGTGACTGGAGGGAGGTCTCCTTAAAAAAAATCTGAGAGTGAAGTGTCAATGGTCCATCCATGGTCTTGCACATGACCACATTACAGAGGCAAGGAAGAAAGGTCACCTGGCCTACTCAGAAGCCTAGCTGAGGCATTCTACACCAGACAGAGGCTCCAAATTCACCATAGCCCCACATAGATCAAAATATGATTACTGATAGTTCTCTCTGCCTCTCTAATTTCAATTATATTTATGTTTTCAGGCATAGTAGGCGATTGGAAGAGTCTCTTCACTGAAGAGCAGAGCAAAGAAATGGACAGAAGATTTGAAGAGCATGCAGCAAGCACTAAGCTTGGAAAAATGTTGAAATATGATGTATATTGCAAGAACTAGAGGGCAACAGTGTGAGGAATCCGTCATGATGTGATTTTGGGTTCATGGAAGAACATAAAAAATTGACAAATGTATTTCTGAAAATAAAAATTGCCCAAACAATTCTTCATAAGAATTCTGCTATTGCACTTCTCTGTCTCTGTTGTTTCCATACATTGTTGATACAATTTACATTCTTTTAATATCTGAAAAGCTTTCCAACAGTAATAAAAGCCTGTCAACCAGCAACAGTTCTTCTTTAATACAAGTAAAAAGATTTTCTAGTGCAGAGATTCCCAATCTGGGGTACACATACCCTCAGGAGTAGGAACCAGGACATTTAGGGTTATGTGAAAAAAAAATTCATAATATCAAGAAAGGTCACATGCATCAACAGTGTAAGAAAAGATACAAGTCAAATGTTGTGAAATTAATTGAGTGGCTGGGTGTGTTTTCTTCATTATTTAAGCCCTGTTACATTGTGTTGTTATTTTGGCAAATGGTGGGGTGTCTCTCCCTAAACAATATCCTGTGGACATGCCACTACAGTGTGCATGCTCAATGGTGCACTGCTCACAGCTCAGCTTTCACTTTTCCCTGCTTTGTGAACATTCAAGTGTTGTCGCACTGGTACCAATGTGTATTCAATTCATCAAAAATCCTCCAGTTTATGAATATGGACTATTGTGTTTCTGCACCTATTTGACTCAAAAAGCTAGGGAATGGCCCAATGTTGCTGCACAATATCATGCTCACATTGCCAGCAGGAAAAAGGATGCCAAGTTTTACATAGCAAAGGGCAGCCTGAATGATGACAACATCAATGGCAGCAGTCGGGATGTCTCCAGGACACCCAGTTCTGCTCACTGCCATTCACAAAGTGATACCACAAAAGGGAAAATCCCAGAAGCTCACTCCTTTTTTCCATCAGTTAATCAATTCTCACCCAAACACAAAGCAATTGTCAGGGCTGTTTTTCAACAAGTGTGAATGGCAGTGAGCAAAAGAGGGTATCCTATAGAATGATTGTCTTGACTGCTGTCATTGGTGTTGTCAACATGTAAACTGCCTTTTGTTAAATCCCAGGTAGCTAGGTGGGGGTTCACTCAACCTTCCACCCTCCTGAGGTTGGTAAATTGAATATCCTTGTTGCGGGGCAATGTGTAGTCTGCAGAATTAAATTGTAAACCACCCAGAGAGCTTTTTAAGTGCTATGGGCTGGTATATAAACAGCACGCTTTTCTTTTTCCCGGTTTAAGGATTTCAGGAAATAATATATTTCATGGAAAAATTAGACAGGGAAATATTACAAATAAAAGAAGATGAAAATAGAGGAGGGTTTTTACCACTCTCCCTTTCAATGCCAAACCTACCTAATACAGTACAGGGTAGTCTCCACAGTTAATGCGATCCCCAGAGTAATTTTGGTGAAAGTATCAATCTGCACAGGCTAAGCAAAGAGGCATTTTGCATCTCGATGAATCATATCAAATAGATTGCATGCCCTAGCCCTGTGCTTGTTTGGTATGGGACAGCTCTTAAAGGGGAAGGATGATATCCTAAATGTCCTTTCTAAGAGTTCTGCTCAGATCTTGCAAACTAATAGCTATGGTTTCTTCTGTTGAGTCAACCCATCTTATATTAGGTCTTCCTCTTTTTTTACAGCTACACTCCACTTTCCCCAGCAATATAATCTATTCTGGCCCATTTTGTATATATCCATTATACATATGTGCATGGTAGGATGGGCTCTGTTGACTCATTTTTGCTCGAGTGAGAATTCAGGTTTGACTTGACCGAGCACCCACTTTTCTGCTTTTATTGCTATCTTCCAACCACATTTCAAATGAGCTGATTTTTGTCCCTCTCTTCCTTCACTGTCTTTCATTCTCATAGTATGGATTATTTTGACCTTGATTCCAGCATTCTTTGCTAATTCCAACTTCTTCCTTTTTTATATTTCAAAAAAGCAAAGGGACATATTTTGGAAAACATGCACACAACATATCTGGTCCAATATTGGTTTTCTTCCTCAGCTTGCCTAATACAAAAAAAAAGTTTGGAAATTGGAACATAGCTTTCCAGTTTTCATTTGGTGGATCAGTCACAGCAACATTAGTTCAAACAAGAGGTTAAAGGGTGTGTATTCTTCTTCATTGTACGTGTTATACCTACTCACACTTTGCTTCACCATTTCATTAAGTCCAAAACAGCCCTTTAAAATATTTTTGGCACAGAGAGATTACAGCTATATCCAAGCTGTTCTCACTTTTGTCTTCTCCCAGTGATCATAGTACAGATCATATGCTCATCTCCTAGAATGTTCTCCTCGTCGTCGTTTAGTCATGTCCGACTCTTCGTGACCCCATGGACCAGAGCACACCAGGCCCTCCTATCTTCCACTGCCTCCCGGAGTTCTGTCAATTTCATGTTGGTTGCTTCACAGACACTGTCCAGCCATCTCATCCTCGGTCGTCCCCTTCTCCTCTTGCCATCACACTTTCCTAACATCAAGGTCTTTTCCAAGGAGTCTTCTCTTCTCATCAGATGGCCAAAGTACTGGAGCCTCAGCTTCAGGATCTGTCCTTCCAGTGAGCACTCAGGGTTGATTTCCTTTAGAATTGATAGGTTTGTTCTCCTTGCAGTCCAGGGGACTCTCAAGAGCCTTCTCCAGCACCACAATTCAAAGGCATCAATTCTTCGGCGGTCTGCTTTCTTTATGGTCCAGCTCTCACATCCATACATCACGACAGGAAAAACCATAGCTTTGACTATTCGGATTTTTGTTGGCAAGGTGATGTCTCTGCTTTTTAAGATGCTATCAAGGTTTGTCATTGCTTTCCTCCCCAGAAGCAGGCGTCTTTTAATTTCGTGGCTGCTGTCTCCATCTGCAGTGATCATGGAGCCCAAGAAAGTAAAATCTGTCACTGCCTCCATATCTTCCCCTTCTATTTGCCAGGAGGTGATGGGACCAGTGGCCATTATCTTAGTTTTTTTGATGTTGAGTTTCAGGCTGGTTTTTGCACTCTCCTCTTTCACCCTCATTACAAGGTTCTTTAATTTCTCCTCACTTTCTGCCATCAGAGTAGTATCATCTGCATATCTGAGATTGTTGATACTTCTTCCGGCAATCTTAATTCCAGTTTGGGATTCCTCCAGTCCAGCCTTCCGCATGATGTATTCTGCATATAAGTTGAATAAGCACGGGGACAATATACAGCCATGTCATACTCCTTTCCCAATTTTGAACCAATCAGTTGTTCCATATCCAGTTCTAACTGTGGCTTCCTGTCCCACATATAGATTTCTCAGGAGATAGACAAGGTGGTCAGGCACTCCCATTTCTTTAAGGACTTGCCATAGTTTGCTGTGGTGCACACAGTCAAAGGCTTTTGCATAGTCAATGAAGCAGAAGTAGATATTTTTCTGGAACTCTCTGGCTTTCTCCATAATCCAGCGCATGTTAGCATTTTGGTCTCGAGTTCCTCTGCCCCTTCGGAATCCAGCTTGTACTTCTGGGAGTTCTCGGTCCACATACTGCTGAAGCCTTCCTTGTAGGATTTTGAGCATAACCTTGCTAGCATGTGAAATGAGTGCAATTGTGCGGTAGCTGGAGCATTCTTTGGCACTGCCTTTCTTTGGGATTGGGATGTAGACTGGTCTTTTCCAGTCCTCTGGCCACTGTTGAGTTTTCCAAACTTGCTGGCATATTGAATGTAGCACCTTAACAGCATCATCTTTTAAGATTTTAAATAGTTCAACTGGAATGTCATCACCTCCACTGGCCTTATTGTTAGCCAGGCTTTCTAAGGCTTTCTAAGGCTTTCTATTGTTAGCCAGGCTTTCTAGAATGTTCTACTTCTGGATAATTCTCTGTGAGGAAAATTTCTGATTAAATTTGTGTGTAGCTTATCTATATTTAAACTCACGTATTAAAAATCCAATTCTTTTTTTTAAAAAAAAAATAACTCCCAGTTTATGAATCTGGGATATTGGGCTTCTGTACCCACGATTCTGAAAGCCAGGAAATGGCCCAATGTTGCTGCACAATATCATGCCCATGTTGCCAGCAGGAAAAAGGATGCCAAGCTTTACATAGCAAAGGGCAACCTGAATGTTGACAACACCAATGACAGCAGTCAAGATAGTCTACACTACAGCAAGGTTCTTGCTAAGCTGGGCTCATGCTGTGCTTCCCCCTTCCTTCTCTGTGCAGTGATCACATTAGATTCTGTTTGCTACAGGATGTGGTGTGCGGGGGTGGAGTCACGTGCACACACAGGGGCAAAGCTGCGTAAGAGAGAGAAGTGGAGCCCTGCCCAATGTGCTAAAAATTAGAGGCTATGTTGGCCTCCACAGGATACCCTCACTACCATTCACATTGGTTGAAAAATAGCCCTGAAAATCACTATGTGTTTGGGTGAGACGTGATAAAAAAAGGAATCTACTTCTGTGATTTTCCCCTGCTTGGTGACATTTTGTGAATGGTAGCAAGCACAATGGAATCTGCTGTTGCATTGACAGTCCTACTCTCCTGAGATTCTTTGTCATCAGATGAAGCTTATTTTGGCTGAATTATTGTGTTGTTTATTTGTGTTGTTTTCTTTAATTGCTTTGCTACATGCTCAGGCATTGTAAGTTATTTGCTGTGATTCCAAGATCCAGATAAATGGTGTCTAGAAATTTATTTGCAACCCTCATAGAATGAAATAAGCAAGACTGGCCTCTTCAGTTCAAGTGTTTTAAAAAATCCAGGCTCTCTGATCCAATTTGCAAATGTTGTTTTCTTCATCCTCTGCCTCAGTCTCACTCCTTTTCACTTTAGGAACAAATATCTCCAGTTCTCAGTACAAAGAAGGTGCCACAGCTTTATTTGAATATTTGTGCTTAGGCAGAAAGGAAACTGATTCCTGTGGACATACCCCATAGTTAATCTGTAACAAGTCTCGCATTTTGAGGGAAACACAGCACTGACCTTCTCCCTCCTTCAGCTGATAGGTTTATATAATTTCTCTGTAGATAAATTTGCTTCTTTCACCAAGCTGAGTTTTATACGCAGAACGGCACCACCATGGCTGCAAGAGGATTAAGTGAAAGTTTGGAGAAGAAGCAGGAAGAGCTAGAAAAGACTACTTCTAAAGATGGTTTGTTTTTGTATGATGGCAGTTTATATCCTGCTATTGTCTGTTGCCCTGAAACACTGAAGCTCCTTGACACGTTTAAAGCTCGGAGAGATGATGTGGTACTTGTGGGATATGCCAAAACTGGTGAGTCTTTCAGCCTGACAGGATTGGCTTTGAACTGCAGAACTGGAAGGGATCCTATGGATAATTGTGTCTAGCTCCTGTTGTCGAGGAGCCCCAGTGAGGAATAAAACTCCCAACCTCTGGCTTTGCAACCACATACCTATACCACCGAGCTATTTATGTGCATAAATATTGTTTAACAGGATTTCAGTTAACTGTTTTCTGAATCAATAGAAACCCATTTGTGAATGCTGAACAAGTGTGTCAGTAAAAAAAAAGTTATTATAGAGCCAGAGAAATAATTCATCCTGTTCACAATTTCCAGAAATATAGGGCCCACTAAATGACGTTGGATATTTATGATTTAAACAGCTTGCTATATGTTAAGTGAGAGCTAGTGTGATGTAGTGAACCAAGTGCCTGAGTTCAAATCTTTGCTTGGCCATGGAAATATACTAGAATGTTGGCAGCAATAGTAAAACCACTCCTTATCTATCTCATAGACTGTCAAAACCCTGCTAGGGTTGCCATAAATTGGAAATGGCTTGACAGCTCTGTATTAACGGTATAAATGACTTTAATATGAATGAAACTGAGCTTGTATATTCACAAGAATAAACATAGTTCACGACTGTTGTGTGAAAACCCATTAGGTCATGATGACTGGCAAAGTGCAGTTTATAGTCTGTAGACTGGGTTCCCCTGGATTCCAAAGGCACTTGCCAGGACCACCACACTTAAAGGCATGTTTTAAAAACATTTAAAATGTTTTTGCTCAGAAATTCTACTTTTGTGACAGCCCCCCTGTCTTCCCAAATTTACTTATTTATTTTAAAATGCCACTAGATGATGCAATGGGACTTTTGAGAAAGAAAAGCAAAATAGTGGCCTGAGTCTCAGCTGCAGTTGAAATTAGAGTAACCCTACTAAATCAATAGGATTTACCCAAGTATTAACTGATCTCCCAGCAATTGATTGAATGGCTCCATAGGAGCTTGACCTAGCAGTTGGATTTCAGCCAATATTCCTGTTTGCTGTTCATCAAAAGTGAGTATTTATACCAGTGCAGGTTCCCAAAGTTTGACTTTGAAGGCCTGTTTAGGGGTTTGAAGTACGTATATCTAAATTCATTGATTTTTTTTTGTCCCATCTGATTTGATTTGATTTGTGCCTAGAATCCAAATCAATTGCTGACTGAGGGTGCAATTATACTGACAAGCTGAATTGAAGCTGCAACTGGCCGCCTAGAGTGGCCTTTTAGATCAGATGGGCAGGGTACAAATCAAATCAAATCAAATCAAATCAAATCAAATCAAATCAAATAAATAAATAAATAAATAAATAAATAAATAAATAAATAAATAAATAAATAAATAAATAAATAAATAAACAAACTTGATTTCACTTCTATTTTTCAACTGCATTAGATTTAAGTAATCATACAAAGATATTGGATTGTTTCAGTGCCAATTTCTACACTGGTCATCAATCTGATGTGATTTGATATTCACCCATAGCTTATGGACCTCTTTCTTTAATACCATCCAAATGACCATCCCTGCTTCTCTTTCTTATCCATTTTTTTTGCCTGTACAGAGGTAATCTAATGCTAAACTAATGTATCAATGCAGTGATAAGGTGAGCTAGAACTAAAGTTGATGGTTTGAAGCTTTTTTTTTTATTTTTAAAAAACAGGGTGATTAGAAAGAAAGATCATGGGGGTGAGTGTTGCTGCTGACAATGTGGGCACAATTTTGTGCAGTGATATCAGGCCATTTCTTCTGTTTTTGAATTGTGGATACAGAAACACAATATCCCACATTCATAATACAGAATTGAATTCTAAATTTTGTGAGCTTCACCAGCAATCTTGCCAAAGTTTAATTGATTTTTTAATATACCTGTACAGTATAGTTTTGTATGGTATTTTAAACTTGTTATTTTTGTATGATTTTAATCATTGTGAGCCACCTTGGGTTTCCTATGAGGAGAAAGGTAGCATATATACAGAACAGAACAAAACAGAACTGAACCAAACCAAACCAAACGAAACCAAACCAAACCAAAAACAAAACCAAACCAAACAAAACAGAGTTATGTGACTTTAAGCACACTGAGGCACTTTCTGCATTTTCTAACATGGTTTCTGCATTGCTTCAGGCACTCATTGGGTTGCCCAGATGTTGACTGAGCTAGAAGCTGCATCTGGAAAGTATGATGAAGAAGAAAGGAAGCAAAGGCAGCAAAAACTAGAAGAATTAAAGATAGACCCATTCCTTGAATTTGGAGACCCAGAGAAGTTTGAGGTCAGTATACAGAGGAATACTCTACAGCCACATTCATCTGAATAACATGAGAGCCACCAAATACACCCAAGCAGGAATGGCACTCCACAAAGCTTCTGAAATGTTCAATGGTGGAATCCACACAGTTGACGGGATCTCTTAGAGCCAATTCAAATGGTTAAAAGTGGATTTTAATTACTATAGGATGTAGTTCCCCTGGGCAGAGAATGTTGTGGTCATATTTTTCTCTACAGTGCTGTCATATTCTGCATCCATTTCCTTTCCACGTTACAGAATTCCAAATAGCTTTTCAATGACATATTAAGAGCTTGGCCTGTAATCATCGTCGTTTAGTTGTTTAGTCATGTCCGACTCTTTGTGACCCCATGGACCAGAGCACACCAAGCCCTCCTATCTTCCACTGCCTCCTGTAGTTGTGTCAATTTCATGTTGGTTGCTTCGCAGACACTGTCCAGCCATCTCACCCTCTGTCGTCCCCTTCTCCTCTTGCCATCACACTTTCCTAACATCAAGGTCTTTTCCAAGGACTCTTTTCTTCTCATGAGATGGCCAAACTACTGGAGCCTCAGCTTCAGGATCTGTCCTTCCAGTGAGCACTCAGGGTTGATTTCCTTTAGAATTGATAGGTTTGTTCTCCTTGCAGTCCAGGGGACTCTCAAGAGCCTCCTCCAGCACCACAATTCAAAGACATCAATTCTTCGGCGGTCTGCTTTCTTTATGGTCCAGCTCTCACTTCCATACATCACGACAGGAAAAACCATAGCTTTGACTATGCGGACTTTTGTTGGCAAGGTGATGTCTCTGCTGATGTCTCGGGCCTGTAATGGCCTGCCTTTATTATGACTCTCAATAAGTTCACAAAAGCTATCAAGTTGAGCCACTTGAAATCATCTGTAAGCTTGTATGAAAAATGGCACTTCAGTTTTTCATGTAGGAAAGAGAATAATTAAAAGTAACAAATGGGGTTGGAATTTTGGTCTGAAATCTGCAGCTGACCCTACTTCCTCCAAGGTATTGTACCTGTGATCCACCACAGGTACTCTTGCCTGGGCCCTAAACAATTTGGGAGCCGGTTACCTGAGCAATGGCATTTTGATTTACAGAGCCATTTAGACCTCAAAATCGTTTGAAGAGGTCCTCTGTGCGGTGCCACATGCTTTTCAAGCCTGCCCTGTAATCATTTGGAGCCAGGTATTTAGTGCTTGGCAGCCACCATACTTTTTCATCAGCAAAATTTTGTCTAGTTTCCAACAGTCCCTTTAAGAATGCTACTGATGTTCCCTGGGAGGCAGAGATCATGGGGTGCATGTGATTTTGTCTTATTGTATGAAATACTCTGGCACGCTGATATTTAAAAGTAACTCTTTAATGAATGGCAGTTTGTTACTGCTGGTGGCATCATTCCTGCTATGCTCATGGAGATTCACAAGAGATGTTACGGTATATAGTGTCCCCCTTTTCATATGAAGATGCATTAACTTTCCTATTTTTATCATATTGTTAAAGAGGATGGAGAAGTTACCTTCCAGAAGAATTATAAAAACACATCTCATTCCACATAAAATTCCTAGGTCGATTTTTGAACAAAAACCAAAGGTAAGTCCTCTTCTAAAATATTCTTTGACTAATTCAGAATATTTCTACATCATTTCTGAATAGGAAGTTTTGAACATGATTTAATGTGCACCCTGTAGACATTTGTGGGACTCTAGTCTTTGGAAGGCATGTGGGGTAGAGATTTAGTTCTGTAGCTTGTTTGTTTTAATTGTCTTCAGAAGTTTTCAATCAGTTGGGCATTGCTTCTGGGAATCTGACTTCCTTTCCTCTTCACTGGATATGTTTATTCCTTTCATCATATGTCTCAATAGTTAAGTGCTGTTCATACATCAGAGAATCTGAGCTGCAAATTTTTGGTCCTCTTGCAGAAATGCATTTTAACATTAGTGAATCTGTTTTACTTAATAAATTAGTCTGAATTCTCAGAGAACGAGTCAGATGGTAAGAATTAAAAGCAACATTGAAAAAACCAAAATCCTGTACTGATCACATCCTAATTAAATGTGTATGACTATGTTTGGGGTGGAGTGTTTTTGGATGTTTGGTTAATTTATGGAAATCAACTGAATAGTTTTTATTATTACATACACAAAGAAAAGAACAATTTCATAATAAAATGTTTATTTTTAAATAAGTTAGTAAGAGCCAATGAACCACTTTCACCAAGCCCTTTCCCACTTCAATCATTCCGTTGTGGGTTTGTGACACCCCAGCTGTTGGTCAATCACTGAAATTGCGCACTACTGATAAACCAGAGTTTGAATTGAAACAATATCAGAAAACAGTGGTGTATTCTGAATCAAACATTCGGTTTCATTGTCTGCTGTCAATCTGCTCTTCTCATGTGCAAAAGAATAGAGGAGAGGTAGAGCTCATGACCCTGAGATCTGCTAAAGCTCATTCTCTTAACATTAAATTCAGACTTAGTGCTATTTCTGAACCAGGCCATTGAGTCTCTGCATAGAGTATTTTGGAGTACAGGTTCTTCCTTTGCCTTCTTGCACGAAGATAAACCACACACTAATAATAGTTTGTCATTAGAATTAAAGGCACATTAGTTTTCTACAAACAACCTTCAGTCAGAGTTTCTTACCTCAGACAGTGGTTACATGCAGAAAAAACCCTACATTTGAATCGGGTTCAGCATGTTTGGAATAGATTTTTTTTTTCAAAAACGTAACTACATGACAAACATGGAAATGCAGATTCTTTTGCCTGGGAAGCATGTTTTTTGGTTGGAAAGCGAAGCATTTACTTGGCTATGAGAGGTTTGTTTATTTTAAATTGCTTGTGAAATTGATTTATTTTCAATACTTTTGACATATGTGAATGCCTTTGATGATGCAAATCAAACCCCCCCTCTCTGTGTGTGTTTGTGTGCACTTGTGTGTGTGCACGCTCACTTATATGTATGTGTGTATGTCTCCCTCCTTCCCTAGCCTAGAAGTCCTGATCTGGTCAAAATATCTCTGGTCAGTTTTGCCCTGGCTCCATATTTCTCTCCTTCACAAGCCTAGTTAATTTGGTTAAAAGGTTTCTGGTCAGTTTCAGCCCTGGCTTGCATCTTCCTCCTTTGCAAGCCTAGTCAATGTCTCTGGTTAGGTTCAGCTAGGGCTGTATTGCTCGTGCTCCTTCTATATCCCCTGTGTTTATTTGTTTCTGAACACATTTGTTGTATTGCAGAGAAACCTCTGTTTTATTTTTTCTCTCTCTCTCATTGTGTGCTACCACTATTCCAGATTGCAAGAAATTTTTAAAAATAGTGAATAAAATACCACACCAGCAGTGACTGGTGGCTGTGAGAGGTAGCAAACATGAGGGCAGAGAGGTGCAGGATAAGCCTCTGATGCAATGATTCTAAATGCCCATGTAGCCCCTCAAATAATATACAACACAATTTTAAAATAGATTAAAAGTTTTCCTAACAAGATACAGACACTGAATCAAAAAGCACATGGCCACCTCTTGACTTTAAACTGAATTCAAAAGCCCTGATCCATCACTCAATTTATTTCAATAGTGTAACCGTGCCCTTAGAAGTCAGACTTGCAAAACCAAAGGTGCTTACGTCTTGAAGACCAATGACAAAATAAACCAAGCTCATTTCAACCTCAGAAGGTGAGAACAGCTTTTGCTGTCACCGCCACACATAGGCAGCACCGAAGAATTCAGCCCTACGTTACTCAAACTCCAGCTTTTAAAGACTGAACATTGAACAAAAAAAATCCTACTAATGAGCTATGGGCTAATTCTTTAAAAGTTATTTTTTTCCTTCTGGTTACATGAGTTTATCTCTCAACTTCACTAAATTTGACCCTTCATGCTACTATTAGGGAGGAAAATAAAATTGCCCATGCTTTCGCTATTTGGTATGTGATCTCTGCCCTCCTAATATTTACAAGTATGTATTTATGTCTGTTTGTGTTTTAAAGATGCTAGTATTGTTTCGGAACCCAAAGGACACCGCAGTTTCATACTATCATTTCTCCAAAGGCATGAAATTGATTCCCAGCGAGCAAACCTGGGATGATTTCTTCTCAGATTATATCAATGGAAAAGGTTGGCTTCCTTTACTTTCTCTTTAGACAAATGAGTTCTAAAATAGCAGTATTTGAAATACGTTGCTCTAAAACAGAGATAAGCAACCCATGCACTGAAACCTTCCCTCCACTCACTGGGAAGGAGATTCAACCATCCAACAGGAGTGGATTCCTTTTACTGTTGACTTCTGTGACTGCACAGCACTGGGACTGAGGAACATGGGAAGTTGGGGTGATGAGCATCTCTTGGAATGCTGATTTATGACAGGAGCATATGATAGCACTGTGATAAAGCAGTAGGAATGTGGTGTTGGACACTTCCCTCTCAATTCCTCCTTCTCTTTTACCCCAATATGTTTTATTCAGTCCTCCCTCTCTGCCAAAAACAGCATTCCTTGAGGAATGAGAATGAAAAAGGGTGAAGAAGAGAAACACCCCAAAGAGTTGTTGCTAGGGTGAAATCAACAGCATAACCCAGCAAGCATGTTTCGGACAGGCAGACCATCTCTGGATTTTCAGCAAGAAAGACATCCGTAGGAGAGGATGTTGGAGAGGGTGTGTGTTTGGGGAGAAATGATTTGCATTTTCCCATTGATTACGTGATGTAATGGGAAAGGTGAATCAACCTGGAGTCTCACACTCCCAATCTGTAGCTTTTCCTCCCCCCCCCGTTCCAGCCCTTTGGAACGCATTAAACGGGTTTTAATGCGTTTCAATGGGTTTTTTTCTTTTCGCATTACAACGTTTTCATTCTACAATGATTTTGCTGGAACGAATTAACGTTGTAATGCGAGGCACCACTTAGTTTCACATAATATGTGTGTGCAGTGGGGATGGAGGGAAGGAGGGAGAATGTCCAATCTTGAGAAAGCCTGAGGTGCAGGGTTGGAGGAGCGAAGAGCTTCTGGTCCCTAGCAGCTCCCTCTCTCTGTGCCTCTTTCCTAAATGATGCTTCTTTCTACCCTCCAGGGAAGAGCTGGAGCATCCTGAAAGGGAGAAAAGCAGCCAAGATTTCTAAAGGGACAAGCAGCTTAGCCAGTAAAGCCTCCTTCTCCTTCTCCTCACCTCACCACAGCAGCAGAACAGTGTGAGGGCAGGGTGGGTGGGCACAGAAGGAAACCTAAAATGCAATGAGTAAAAAAAAACCAGTGTAATCCCCTCAACCAAGATACAACACAGATTAAAAGTTTTCATGGAACCAAATACCATGTGGCACCCATGTGATTTCTAAATGGATTCCATTTATAATGGAGCTTATCGAGAGGCAGATCTGAATGTGAATGAGCCCATATCACAAGACTGTTATTGAGCACAGTGGAAAATGTATTCTGAGAAACATTTTCATTTGGGTGCCTTTCAAGTAGTCATGCTGCAGATGTAAGTGAAAAATCTAATCAGATTGTACAGAAATCCACCATTGTCCATTTGTTGGATATCTGTCGTATATCTGTAATTTTCTGCTTTCTTTCTTTTAGTGTGCTATGGTGCTTATTTAGATCACATCATTGAATGGAACAAGTATATTGATTATGAAAATGTAATGTTTACTACCTACGAGGAACTAAAAGAGGTGAGCATTTTCTAAAAATTCCTAACTCTGTGTGTTACTTAAATAGTCTCCAAGAAGGCTGGGCAGGTTGGAAGGTTACCGAATAAGTGCTCCTAGGATACTTATTCAGAGGCTCTACATGGATCTGGACATTTCCTCTCCTTTGCTGCCTTAGGTGCCCTCCTCAAATTCATTCGGCTCTGGTACCTGTAGGCACAAAATGTGTGTCCCTTGTTTGGGGCTGAGAATTGGTTTTGCGTACTTGCTTATTGGGTCTTGTGCTGTGGGCTTTTTGTCTTCCTGATGACAAAAATCCTTATTTTCTTTATGTTTTTTTAGTCTTTTAATTTGGCTATGTTATGTATCTGTGTTCTATAGTGCATATGTTCCCTTCATTTTGTCACACTCTTCTCTCTGTAAGCTTGCTCTCTCTCTCTCTCTCTCTCTCTCTCTCTCTCTCTCTCACACACACACACACACACACACACACACACACACACACACACACACACGCACGCACGCACGCACGCACGCACGCACGCACACACACACACACACACACACACACACACACACCTGGATTTGTTGATCCAGTCCTGCACTTATGCCAGAGGGATCATCAGTACTATTTGAACACACACAGCCTCTCTCTTCCAACCTTTAGGCTACCAGTATCTTTCTGTGGTTCCTTCTGAGTTCCATTACTGTTTTATGCTCAATCATATCTGGCAATAGACTATTTTTTCCCCTTTAATGAAGAAAAGCCGTGATTTTTGAACTAAGTTGCATTCCACTAAGTTTTTGTGCTTGCTAACATGTTTATGTAATCTTCAAATCAGAGTTTGGACTTGGGTCTTGTATGGGTTTCATATGCCTGGTGCTTTATTAATTTATGATGCATCTCTTTGCATTATTCAGAATACAACACTGGGACTGAAAAAAATAGCTGAATTCTTTGAATTTTCTGTGACTGAGCAAGATATTCAAACCACTATTGAGAAAACCAGTTTGAAGGCCATGAAAGATAAAGGCAATGAGATCAATAGAGTAGCAGCCAAGAGTCTTTTCCGTAAAGGTAAAAGTCTAGTATATGTTGTTAAGATAAGGGGCTGTGTGCATAACAGCAACAATAACTCCAGTTCGCAGAACAAGAACATGGATGTACTGTACTTTTGACACTTTCATTTAATGGACCTTTGACTGTGCTGTATATGCTTTCCTTTTCTTCTGGATGCAAATATTATTTATTTGTTCAATCAGCACCATCTATGTATCCCTCTCTGTAAAATAATCAAGTGGCTTGAACTAAAAAAAAATACATGGAAAGGGGACTAGGCTGAGCTCTCCAGTATCCGCAACCCTCTCAATTATTGTATTCTCGAAGGCTTTCACGGCTGGGATCTGATGGTTGTTGTGGGTTTTCTGGGCTCTTTGGCCGTGTTCGGAAGGTTGTTCTTTTCCTGAAGTTTCGCCAGTCTCTGTGGCCAGCATCTTCAGAGGATTGGAGTAGCACTCTGTGCTCTGGTGCAGTTTGTTTGGGAGTTGAGTATTTCTAGTTGTGGGAACAGCTTTTGTCCTTTTCAGGAGATTGGATGATCAGCGTGTTTTTGTTGTAGATGTATTGTTGTGATGAGTATATTTATGTTTTCAGGCATAGTAGGCGATTGGAAGAGTCTCTTCACTGAAGAGCAGAGCAAAGAAATGGACAGAAGATTTGAAGAGGATGCAGCAGGCACTAAGCTTGGGAAAATGTTGAAATATGATATATATTGCAAGAACTAGAGGTCAAC
Source organism: Pogona vitticeps (assembly GCF_051106095.1). Lineage (NCBI taxonomy): Eukaryota > Metazoa > Chordata > Lepidosauria > Squamata > Agamidae > Pogona > Pogona vitticeps. The sequence goes on along the minus strand of NC_135783.1, from coordinate 63,401,912 downwards.
AATGAGAGGAATCTCTCATAGTTTCGATTGTGGGTTCATGGAAGAACATAGCTGAGATTTCTTCATAGGAATGCCGCTACTGTACTCCTCTGTCTCTGTTATTTACATTGTTGATGCAATCTACTTTTTAAAAAATCTGAAAAGCATTCCAACAGTAATAAAAGCCTGTCAAACACCTATAATTCTTCTATTACTGTAATACAAGTAAACAAGATTTTTTTTCAAGTATGAAAACATTTGGAAGCAGATTGCAAACAATATTTCTTTCCAAAGGAGCTTTGGTATAAGGCAGTGACATTGACTTTGTTCTTCATTGATCAAGGGGAATAGAGAGAGTAGTTTGGAAGGAGATGGAAAAACTGGTGGGAAAGGGTGAACTTTTTGCTTCCACTACAGAAATGAGGAGTCACTTTTTCTCCTGTAACAGAGTGAAGTTTGGGGACTATGTTAGGCCCTTTCTCCAACCAGTTAATATGACTGGTCGAAAAGAAATGACTGCTTGGTTTGCTGGAAACTGAGCTACCTTAAGGTGTAACTAGATGGAGTGGGCTCGAATAAGCTAAGTAGCATTGCTTAAGGTGGCATAGAGGTATGACATATTATTTAGTTTGATCCTTGCATTCACATGCAAGAATCAGGTGGTTTTGTGTCAGGAAACCACACCAGACCAGAAGTGACCCTATTTGGCCCTTTTTCCCTTTAAAGGAAAAGAAAAACAAAAAACAAAAGTCTAATAGCAGCTGTCCTATTTCTTCCCCCATATGACCAGAAATTTTTTTTATATCGCTCCCATGCTTTTTTGGGCATTTGCTACCACATGTTTTATATGCACATTTCTCTTACCATTTGCTTGGATTATCAGACCCAAATATTTATAATATTGTACTTGCTCAATACGTACCTCATTTAATTTCCAAATATACTTTTCAGATCTCTCAGCAAATACCATTACCTTGGTTTTATCATGGTTTACCTCTAACTGATTCTGTTAACAAAATTTAGCAAGAGTCTGCAGCATTCTTTTTACTCCATTCAGAGTTCTTGGGAGAATTACTGCATCGTCGGCACATAGTAGAATGGAAATATGTTTATCTGCCAACTTTGGAGGATAAAAGTCCAAACTGGTTAGATGTATTACGAAATCATTTATATAGAGATAACAAGGGTGCCAAGATGCAGCCCTGTTTAACCCCCTTTTCAGTTTTAACTGGTGCTGTAAGATGTCCTTGGGGATTAATGCTAATCTTACTAATGTATTATTATGCAAAGCTCGAATTAAGAAAAGTAAATGCTTGAGAATATTGATACTAGTTATTTTTTTCCATAATATGTTTCTTGAAATAGAATCAAAGGCAGCTCTAAGATCAATAAAAGCTGCGTAGAGACACAGAATTTTTAGAGGAATATTTCATAATTTAAGTCCTCCAGGATCGTACTTTGGTCCAAGGTTGAATGGGTGTCTCTGAATCCAGCCTGTTCTTTTGCCATAAGGGACTCTTGGTCTATCCAGTCCTTCAAGTTCCACTCAAGGCATCTAGCATATAGTTTACTTATCACATTAAGTAAGTTTATAGGCCTGTAGTTAGAGGGTAGATCTGTATTACCTCTTTGTATACAGGGATTATGATCGCAGTCCCACAATCTTTAGGAATTTTCTCAGTTTTGTCAATAGGTAAAGGGTAAAGGTTCCCTTTGACATTTAGTCCAGTCATGTCCGACTCTAGGGTGTGGTGCTCATCCCTGTTTCCAAGCCATAGAGTCAGTGTTTGTCTAAAGACAGTTTCTGTGGTCACATGGCCAGCGCGACTAAACTCAGAACGCCGTTACCTTCCCACCGTGGTGGTACCTATTTATCTACTCATATTTTTACATACTTTCAAACTGCTAGGTTGTCTGCAGCCAGAACAAGCGATGGGAGCTCACTCCGTCATGTGGATTTGATCGTACCACTGCTGGTCTTCTGACCTTGTAGCACAGATGCTTCTGCGGTTTAACCCACAGCGACGGAATCCACGTGACGGAGTGAGCTCTACAGCTTGGAGACGGGGATGAGCACCGCACCCGAGAGTCGGACACAACTGGACTAAATGTCAAGGGGAACCTTTACCATTACCTTACCCACTATAAGAAATGCCTTTGGATATTTTATAATTATTTGCCATAAACAAGCTTCTAAATTCCTCCATTCAGTCTCTATTTGTTGTTTAGTTTTCAGAGGAGTATGGTATACATTTATTATAATACAGGACATCTGCTCATATTGTATTAATATAGCCATTGCTGACTGTAAGTGAGGGTATAACATCAACTTTAACTTTTAATGCAGTAGAAATTAATATTCCTAGCCCCCCCCCCAGCCCTACCATGATTAGATAGCTTTGCAGTTATTCCATAGGCTTAGAAACCTTCTAAAGTTGGGGATTCAGAGGTCCATGTCTTTTGTAACAATAAAATGTCATGTCTAATTAGATAACCATGTATACAACCATCCCTAAATCTACCTACCCACCCCATGATATTCCAAGATACTAAGGATAGGGGTCAATTGTAATATGATCTCCCTTTAGGCCAACTACTAGCCTGTTCTTGCCACTCAATATGCAACCTCCTGTATCTCTGGTCAATTTTTTTATCCACCAACCCATTATTGCTATCATCACATCTACTTATTTTCTTCCTTCCCCCTGATCTCCCTCCCATAAAACTTACCCATCTACTTCTATTCCTATTCCCAATTATAACTAGTATTGGGATACCCTCTTGAGGAGCCTTGTTCCCTTATTGCTGAATATGAGCCATGGTCTGCCTTCTTTGTTATCTCTGCTGTGATTCACTGTTGGATATGAGCTGCTCCTTCTTCCTCAAATATCCTAGCATAACTATTGTTAGGTCTTTTATATCAAATCAAAGGTCCCGAATTACCATCAGGTGACTTGATTTGTTGGTGTCAGCCTCTTCATTGGTATTACAATGAGGCTCATTGATAGTCCTATAACTATTATTCTCTGACATAGGAAGCTGATGTACATCATCAAAGAATATTGATTCACAACCATTGTCCTGATTCTTACAGGTTTTTGTCTCCTCGTTCAGTTCAGGTTTCTGGGAGGGGGGATGTCGAATGGGGAATATACACCTGGCTGCCCTCATCATCTGAAGTCCACATCAATTTCCCCTGTTACATAGTTGTTTTCTTGAATCTGAAGGTCATTTGCAATTGTTGTTCTTGTCGTTAAGTCGTGTCTGACTCTTCATGACCCCATGGACCAGAGCACACCAGGCCCTCCTGTCTTCCACTGCCTCCCGGAGTTGGGTCAAATTTATGTTGGTAACTTCAATGGCATTGTCCAGCCATCTCATCCTCTGTCATCCCCTTCTCCTCTTGCCTTCACACTTTCCCAACATCAGGGTCATTTTCAGGGACTCTTTTCTCATGAGATGGCCAAAGTACTGGAGCCTCAGCTTCAGGATCTGTCCTTCCAGTGAGCACATGGGGTCAATTTCCTTCAGAATGGATAGGTTTTTTCTCCTTGCAATCCAGGGGACTCTCAAGAGTATCCTCCAGCACCACAATTCAAAAGCATCAATTCTTCGGCGGTCAACCTTTTTTATGGTCCAGCTCTCACTTCCATACATAACTACAAGAAAAATCATAGCTTTGACTATGCGGACCTTTGTATGCAAAGTTGAAACACTTGGAAACAATTTTGTTCTATTGCATGGATGTGGTCACAGCAATTTGTACACACCTAGTTTGCAATCGTTCATGTACACATAGCCAGCAAACCGGACACGTCTCTTAAAACAATACCACATAGGTACATGGAATAAAGGTCACAAGCTGCCTTACTCCTTGCTGTCACTCCCAAAGTAGCTGTTTGCATCTCCTTATAAAACTCAGAAGAGTGTGTGTATTTTCTGTATTTGTGCTCCAAATTTCATCAGCATTTTTGCAAAGCAGCAAAATGACAGCCCTCAACTTCTTTCTTACTTAAGATGTCACGTAAAAAGTTATCTCAATGCCACAACTTGTTCAGAGGTATTCATATAGACAGCAACATACATTCAACGAATAATATGTGGTGATGTGGGATTCCAGAAGCTAACCACATTCTCTCACTCTGCCAGTTAAGAATGTGCCAAATAGCTAAACTCTCTAGAGGCCACATATTTATCATCAAAGAAAAACATTGTTAAGTAGGTGTACATCTGTACACTGCACCTCTTTCACATTAGCAGAATACAGAACTCCAGAGGGAAGAGCCAGCATCCAAAATGTGAGAAGGACTGCATGTGAAAAATCTATGTCATACTGTACTTTTATTACTTTCTTATCTACAAGTAGCAACTATCTGTGTCAACAATCATTAAGCTACTTGTGATATTTGAAGCACAACAATTCATATCAGAGTGTTGTGCAATTTAAAATTCTGGGTGTGATTTTAAATTATGCAACACTCTGATATGAAAGAAGGAAAGAAGGAAGGAAGGTCACAGGGCTTGGGCAGGCAAGGGTTGGGTGGAAGGGTTAGAAAGAGCTTTTTAGAAAGATTTGGAATGTGGCTATTCTGTTTTTAGTGCACAGAAAACCATAGAGAAATTTGCCCAGTCTCACCCTTTTCTTTGGAAAAGGTAAAATGACCATGATGCATGTTTCTTTTATGAGGGAAAAGCTGGATAATTAACAGCAAGCACAGGACATGCTTCTCATTAACATGCAAATATGACAATTCTCTTTCTAATATCTGGTGCTGTAATCATGGGAGAATTGATCTCAGAGGGTGCAGGCCTAAGCACACACACCCCACAAAGGTATTCACAGTGCCAGCTTGTAGCATGCCAGAATAGGGTTTGTATTTGATTGGAGCCAGTAAATAGCACAAGAGTGGGACCATAAGCCCATAGAATGATACAACTGCAGACCTAGAAAGGATGCCATGGATGGTCTAATCCAACTCTTTGCTGGTGCAGGACGTCCACAACGAAGGCAACCCTAACAGATGGTTATCTAATTTCTGCTTAAAAATCTCTATGAAGGCAAGTTCACTGCCTCCTGAGGTAGTCAATTCCACTGTCTTAACAGCTCTTATTGTCAAGACATTCTCCCCAAGGTTCAGGCAAAACCTTTCTTGTAACCGGCCCTACTCTCTGGATCCATAGAAAATAGGTTTGCTCTATCCTCCATATGACAGTCCTTCAAAAAGCTACAGTGAAATATGTTTTCATATATAGGTTCACAAACAATCTACAATATAGCCTCATTCTCCCCCACCTCCTTGAGGCAACCATCCTTGTGCCATCTTTCTTTAGATTTCTGGGTCCCAGTAAAGCATACCATTTCCCTTGTTGGCAGGCTTCAGGCTATACAGGTCTGTACAACATTCCCGCTTGTATATGTGTGTATGTTCCAGCATGTTTACTACCTGTTCATTTCAAAGTTGGCCAAAAGAAGCCTGGCCATAACGCTTGCAATCCTATAGGGCATAGGAAACATATGGAGCATATGGGCCACAGCTGGGAAGACATCTATTGCAAAGGGCAAGGAATGCAACTCCAGCTAGCCACCATCATTGATCAGTGTTATTTGTAGGTGTATGCGGCAACATTAATTAGGTCACAATGGGTGTAAGAGGAGACAGAGGCAAAGAGTCTGAACATGTTGTAACTGCCACTAAACACATACCTAATTAACATCCAACACCTATTTTTTGCCCTCTTTGCCAGGTAGTTTGCATACTTGCATAAGAAAGATGAGCCTTGCCAGTTTTGCTCCTGCTTTTTGGTTAATAAAGGATTAATTAAAGATCCTCAGTATCTACTAGAAAAAATGAAGCAGAAGAGAGGACAGTTTCCTAGCTAATGCCTCATAAAAAGCCTTGGATTTCCATCTTTAGTATTCAGCACTCACATTCTTCCACTACCAGACTCCAGAGGCAGTGCAATTTAATCGCTCTTGACCACCTGCATTGCAGAAATCACTGGTTACGTTGAACACCTCACATATTGAATCTTCACACCTGGAGGTTATAGCAAGCGGACTCCCATTACCTGTTTTTCAGGTCCCTGTTCTGCAACTGGTGGCACTGCTAGTCAGTCCTCATACTCTGAGATCTCTAGCTTTCCTTGAACAAAAACTGGAGTGGCAACGTTACAACACCCACCTACCCATCTGTTCTTCAGGAAGGATCAAATAAGATCTCAACAAAAGGTAATACCTTTGGGAGACTTTTTTGTGCATTGGCAGAATTTTCCTCTGCTTTACTCATTTGTATGGTGTGTATGCATGCGTGAATATTTATTTATTTATTTATTTATTTATTTATTTATTTATTTATTTATTTATTTAAAATGTTTTAACCCCAGCCTTCACAGAAAGATTAGTGCTGTTCTACTGCAATTTCCTGAAGACCCAGTTTCATTGCTCTCAGAAGCTCTTCATTGCTCTCAGAAGCTATTGTTTAAGCTACTTTCCTTCTCTCTTGTCCACTTGGTACCCTCTGAACACCAAATGTGCTTATTTCCCAATGCTTGCTACTGTGTGGAACTGAAATCCATCAAATCCTTCGGAGCTTCTGCAACTGTGGCTTGGATTGTAGAATTCTCTCAGCCTCTGCCTCTGCAAATGAATGTGCTTTTCCAAATTAATTTCCACTGATTTTGAAGTAACTTTATTATCTAGTAATTCTTGTTACTCATCATTTGTCACGCACAAAGCTATACCATCCAATGCTTCCATAATATAATGATTTCTGTAAATTTGAATATCATCTTGAACCACCCCAGTTTTGCTCAATGCAATTTATTGAGACTGTTTTTCTTACATGTCCTTCTTGATTGAAAAGAATTGTATTAAAAAAAGGATTATGTTGCAAGTGGATTCTTGCCTGTTTGCAGAAAACCAGCTACCAAAAACCTGTGTTGTGGTTCATGCCTAGATGCAAACTGGCAAATTTCAAAAATCCATTATATATATTTATTCCTAAAACATGTCTGAGTGCATGCATATGTCCAGAAATCATACCTGATAATGCTTCCCATGCTGGGAGCACATCAGTTATAAACAAGTCACTAATTACAGTGTATCCAAAGTGAAATAAGTAAGGGCTACATTTTCTTTCTAGCACTCTTCGTTACATAGCAATAGTAATTTTTCAGCTTCCACAACATTTTATAGAAGCCATGACCTTAATCTGGTTTTGGTTTGTTGCTGATCATTTGTATGACTGTTGATCTGTACATGAATAACAACAACTGATAGCCTAGTCTCAGTCTGTACCAGGTGCACATCCAGGAAAGACGATGGTTGAACACTGGAGAAGTTCAGTGGAATTTCTGGAGAAGTTTGTGGCCAAAAGTGCCACGCTAACCCCAGAAGAGAATTATTTTTCCTATAAGGGCAACTTGTACCCTGTTGCTGCTTGCCAGGTAGAAACTCTACAAGCTCTTGAAACCTTCGAAGCCAGGGCAGATGATGTGATCTTGGCAGGATATCCTAAAAGTGGTGAGTATCACTCTTCCTTAGCCTGGCAAAGAGGTTCTAATCAAAGATGTGCAGATAGATAGTTATGAGTAGAATGGATGTTAATGCACAACTAGATCAGGAATATTACATCTAACATTGTAGATTGTAAAAAAATAAGGATTATATGTTAAGGAACAACATGGAAGGAAAATCTGTCTAATTTGACCCTTCTTTTCCTTACTCCTCAAAGTAACAATTCCTATGCAGAATCACACAATGGCTTGGAGTGGGGGCAGGCTTGTGAAAGGAAATGTCTCTGCCTTCTAGTCTTCTCTATAGCTACTTGCACAATGTAGGAAAATGTGGGTGGGGGAATAATATACTCCAAATTGAGTGGGCAACCACATGGGTTTGGGTGATCGTGCTTAACACGGCACTTTTACTCTGTGTGGATCACAGGACACCACTCTTGTTTCGTAACTTATTATGAAGTCCCAGAATTAGCATTAACAACGTTAACCTTTAGTTACATGTTTGTTTTTAACGATAACATTTACTAAACACACACATACACAAATATACCGTATTTTTCGCACTATGAGACACACTTTTTTCCACAAAACAGGGGGATGGAAAGTCTGTGCGTCTTATGGAGCGAAGAAAACAGATTATTTTTTCCTGTTTTCTTCTCCTAAAAATTTGGTGCGCCTTATGGAGAGGTGCGTCTTATGGAGCGAAAAATACGGTACATACCAGAATAAACAAAATGTCTTACTACAGTTATGCACAGGTCCCCAATGTGGGGCTTCCAAATATAACTTAATTTTTTTCTGGAGCATGGTGTGTGCCACCCAGTTTGATTTATGCCCCAGATCCAAATCAATATGAAAGTCTGTCAGGTCAATGCATTGGAAAACCAAAACTGCTGTAACTTCATTGGGTTTTTACTGATATACATGAAAGGTGGAAACATACATGATAGATTAATCCTAAGGAAGTGAGTAAGGCTGTAAAATTTCAGGTGTTTAATTTCTGGGGTTTGTTTATTAAGCACACTCAGAATGTATTTTGTAATTAAAACTTAATAGCCAGAAGCAGTTTATACTCCATCAAAGGTTTTTGCGCTCTAGATGCAAACTGATCGGATTTGCTTCATTCTGGAAGTGAATCTGTTTATTCCAGTTGAGTCTGGCACTCCAATGAATTGGTCCCAATCAACCCAGTTCAGTTCAAGATTTGTAATTTTTCTGAATCCAGTACACTTGGATACTTTTTTCCATAAGAGAATGTCTCTATGCCTGGCAAAATAGCCAGGAATAACACAGACATATATAATTTGAACTAGACTTAAAATACTATTTAAACTCTCTTTAATCTTCAGCTTCACATTTCACAGGTTAAAATTTGTTCTGAAATTGTTAATTGTTCTAAATATGAAATGCAGAAGTAGCCCACTTGTGCCTCCAAAGAACTGGATGCTCTAAGAGCTTGTCATGCAAGGAATATTACTGCTTGCGAAGAATGAGTAGAGAGTGTGTGAAATATTATCAGATAGATGGTGTGCTGCTTTCATCCCAGTGAGTTAGAAATTATACAGACTTGGTGTGAAAGAGAGGATATGATCTGTTTGCTTGTTCTTTTCATACTGCAATCTTTTCTGTTGGTTGCTTTGTTTCTCTGTTTTCTCCTTTTTTTTGTCTACTTCATTTCCCCCTCATTTGCCCTTTCCCTACAATTTTTCTATTCCTTTTTTGTTCTGTCTCGCCCTGTTTCCTTCTCATTTTGCTTTTCTTCTGTTTTTCCTCACAGATCCAAATCTGTTTTTTCCCATCAGAGGCAGGTATATACCTCCCTCTCTCAGTGTGTGTGTATGTGTGTGAAAGAAAGCTATATTTTGTGTGTGTGTGTGTGTGTGTGTGTGTGTAAGTGGACAATAGAAGGATTAGCACACTGTATGATGAAACAAGATGTTATTAACTACTGTACTACTGTATTAGACAGGAAGTGGAGTGAGTGCCATTTGGGCTTTCCTTCAAACTACAAAGTGTTCACTCTCAGAGAGAGGTACCAGCAGAGTATACCACAAGAAATTATGGACTTTATCCCCAGTAAACAAGCAGTATGAAGAGCAACCATAAGCTTGTACTCCAGACATGTGTCATCTTTTTTCAGGTACTAACTGGGTTGACCACATCCTAAACCACTTGGCCATCATATCTGGAAAGTATACAGCAGAGGAAGTGAAAGAAAGACTCAGACTTGAAAAAGAATTGGCAATGACTCCACGCCTTGAGTTTGGGGATCCAGACAAGCTCAAGGTCAGCATGGACCAAGAATAAATAAAAGATATTGGTATAGGGCTTTAAAAAAATGGAGGTTTAGGTATTCCTAATACAAAAAATTATTATACAGTATAGCGAATCAGTTAAGATTTATTGGAGATATTATATACAACAAAGGAAGGTTAATTTGGTGGGATATGGAATCCTCAGAAATAAATGGGAATATTGAAAAATATTTGTTTAATGTAGTAAAAAGAAATACAATAAATCAGGCGAACAACCCTTTTTAAGAAACATGTTAAATATCTGGAACAGAAATAAAAGGAAGTTATGTTCCTTTACTTCACCACTAAAATTAGTGACCGAAATAGAAAATTCCAGTAGGAGACCGGCTTGATGCACCACAATTCAAAAGCATCAATTCTTCGGCAGTCAGCTTTCTTTATGGTCTAGCTTTCACTTCTGTACATTGCTACTGGAAAAACCATAGCTTTGACTATGCAGACCTTTTTCGGCAAGGTGAGGTCTCTGCTTTTTAAGATGCTGTGTAGGTTTGTCATTGCTCTCCTCCCAAGAAGCAGGCATCTTTTAATCCTGTGGCTGCTGTCACCATCTGCAGTGATCATGGAGCCCAAGAAGGTAAAATCTGTCACTGCCTCCATATCTTCCCCTTTTATTTGTCAGGAGGTGATGGGACCAGGGGCCATGATCTTAGGTTTTTTTATGTTGATTTTGATGCATAGATTAATCCTATTTCTCTGGAAGTATATCCTCCTACTTAGTTTTACACTTACATGCACTGTGTCATAAAGATAATTTGATAGATACTAAATATATCCTATATTGTCTCCTGGTCTACTACTGTTATCACTGGAGAGAGAGAGAGAGAGAGAGAGAGAGAGAGAGAGTTTACAGTGCTTAACAAGTACACTTCTGTCCCAAGACATCTGTAGAAACAGTTGCTGAAATATGCGGATTACTCATTTTCTAAATTTTAACTGTTCTTTCTTTGTTGAGGACACTGAGCATATATTGAAATTCTTCTGAATTGCAAAGTGGGACATGAAATAAACTTTTTTGTTTCTTATTTGCTACATGCATCCATGGTTCCAGATTATGATCAATCATGTAAACCTGCTCTCCCCCAGAACACCTTTTAGATGTCCAAGCTGTTTTCGGTAGTGATTTCTTTTTCTTTTTCTTATTTTATTAAAGAGGATGGAAAAACTTCCTTCAAGAAGGGTCATAATAACGCACCTGCATCCTAATTTGCTGCCCAAATCTATTTTCAAAAATAAAGCCAAGGTGAGTGCACAAGCTCATACTCTTTGACCTTATGAAGGCTTTATTACAAAGGTCACACATGTATAGTTGTGCTAGGGATTGACTTGTACCAGCTGTGGCTCAGAGGAATCAACTATAACAAGAAAGGATTTAAGGTTGAATCCAGTGTTTGACATGTCAATTTCATTACCAATCCAAAGGTTGTTTCCACATTTGGCAGATGTATATGTGCAGCACCAAAGACTGCTCCACGGTGATGGCCTCAGTGAATTGTTTCTAATAACATCTTCAGGGTGCTCCTTCCATCCAGTTCTGGGCCATGTAATCCAAATTTGCAAATACTATCAACAAGGCTTACTAGCCCATGATAAATGTCAATAATACGATGACCCACAGATACCACCACGAGTAATTTTTGCCCCCAAAGTGATAGGTGTGTGGAGAGCAGAACCAACTCTGTTTAGCTGTATTAGTGAATGTAGCAGGGAGATTGTCATTGAGAAGCCTAGAAATACTGTATATACCATGCTATTCCTATTAGTATAAAATAGACACACCTTCTTGCACAAGAAACGGACTCTTATTATGATAATGATTGCAGGCAATTATAGTCATCTGTTTGCTGACCTAAAACTTTATAGAACTATGTCTGATCAGTTTAGCAGAATATCATGCTGGTGATCCTAACTACTAATGGAAAAATGAAGAAAATAATGGAACCAGAATATTGACTGAAAATAATGTTTTATTCTGTGATTTACTCAGGCATTACTGGATTACAGAAATTACTGGGCATTACTGGATAATAAGAATAATCATTATTAAATAGCATGTAGCACAAAAACTTAAATTACAATTTCTTCTCTTGTGTTTCAGGTTCTGGTGCTGTTTCGAAATCCCAAAGACACGCTGGTGTCTTACTTTCATTTTAGAAACAAGTTATCTTCCTTTCCTTTGTCATCTTGGGATGCATATTTTATTGATTTTATGAATGGAAAAGGTATCCTTGCCTTTTGGCAGCATGTGTTAACAGCCTACCACAAGCAGATTTTCAGGATTTGGAAGCTATCCTGCCAAATCCATCACCTCTTGGGGATGGATGTCTGGAAGGCAGAAGGATCCTGATCTGTGCTCTGTCAGTTTCCATTGATATTCCAACTGCATCCTTTCAAAGAGGGTTATTACTTGGCCACTTTTGTGACTGCTGTGGCAATCTCTAGACTTAACTATTATAATGTTCATTACCAGGGGCTGCTTCTGATGACAACCCAAAAATTTCCATTGATCCAGTATCTAGTAGCCTGACATCTGTGAGACAGTAACTTTTGGAAGGATGTGGCGCTAATTCCCCATGAGATCTGCTGTTTGCTACTGTTTTTTTTCCTGGGCTAAATTCAGGATGCAGCCTTTTGGCCTTCAAAACTTTGATGCATGTATGAATGTGCATAATTCAAAACTATTTCAACACACATGTGCACCCTGGTCCAAAGTTATAGGTAAAGGTAAAGGTTCCCCTTGAAAATTTTTGTCCAGTCGTGTTTGACTCTAGGGGGCGGTGCTCATCCCCATTTCCAAGCCACAGAGCCAGCGTTTGTCTGAAGACAATCTTCCGTGGTCACATGGCCAGTACGACTTAGACACGGAACGCTGCTACCTTCCCACCGTGGTGGTCCCTATTTATCTACTCGCACTTGCATGCTTTCGAACCGCTAGGTTGGTGGGAGCTGGGACAAGCGACAGGCGCTCACTCCGTCATGTGGATTCAATCTTACAGCGGAAGATCTACAGACCTTAGAGCACAGAGGCTTCTGCGGTTTAACCCGCAGCACCACCACGTCCCTCGGTCCAAAGTTATGAACACATGCAAACACATTTTAAAAGTTGTAAATTATATTGAATTAAATCTCTGAAGAAAGCTCTCAACATAAATGGTTGAAAAGCTTTCTGAGATTTGTATAACACCTATCATGGGAAGTTTCAGTGTTTCTTCAATTAATCCTAATATGTGGTGTTGCATTTACTGATAGAGAAAATGGGAATAAATGCTGATCTATAATTGAAGAATGTTGTTGAGAATATTTCCAGTGATTTGAAAATGTCTAACTTCAGAATTACGGCATCATGGACTTCAGTATCCTCTTCCTTTTCTCCAGTTCCAGGAGGATCCTACTTTGACTATGTGAAAGCCTGGGATGAATATATTGATAATGAAAATGTCATGGCCATCAGTTATGAAGAACTAAAAGAGGTGAGAGCAACGCTGACTTTTTGAACAATTCAGATGTGTTTTATATCACAACACCTGCAGAAATAATAAATGTGTAATGAACTATAATATGTATATGACTTTCGTTTCTATGGTGAAAGCATACAGATATGCTGTTCTATGTCTCTCTACTTTTTTTTACCGTTACTGATAAAAATGTATTGCATTGAAAGCAATTTTTAGATAAGACAGCAGCAGGAAACATCTAAGCAGGTCACACTTCCCTTCCAGCCCTGCCCAGTTCTTTCACACTAGCTTGTTCTTTGCCTTGGCCTGGATGTCATCCAACTTGTATCAGCGTAACCGTAGGTCAAAAATAGCTTCTGACTGGGCTTTACTAAAAGCCAATGAGCTGAGAAAAACCCAGTTTTAAGAACAGATACAGTTATTTCTGGTAGAAAATTTTTAGTATCCATTCAGATATTTGTGTTTCTAGTTCTTACTATTTAAGAGCATTTTTGAGACAGGCAGAGAGAAAGAAAGAGAGTCAAGGCAGGTTCTAGCGAACTGTTTTTCAGACATATAGCCCAAGTACTTAAGTATTACTCACTAGCATCAACTCCAAATTGTTTGTTTCTGGTTCTTTGTGTTTTGGAGATCTTTCACAACACAATAATAAAAGAGGCTCTGGGGAAATCAATTTTGAGATGTAACCCATCCAGTTATTTACAACAGGAAAACAGTATTGTCCATGCAAAGCTTTGTTTCTAGCGTTTACTGCTTCAGAGACCATTTTGGGGAAAGAAAAATCCAATTAAGCTTCAGAAAGATCTCTGATCTTCAGTAAAAAAAAATTATTTCAGAGAGGTGTAGTTTTTGTTTTATGTAACAAAAAATTGTTTTTTGATTTGTTTTTACATACAGAACCTGTATACAGGCGTTCAAAAGATGGCTAAATTCTTTGGGTTCTCCCTCACTGAAGATGAGATTAAAAGTGTTGTGAAAAGAAGCACCTTTGAGGCTGCGAAAGAGCGATCCCTCGAAACCTATGGGGCATTTGGTCCTGTTCTTTTCAGCAAAGGTAAAGCTTTAGGGCAATGTAGGTAGGGTACAGCAAACTGTTAACTCAACAGTTCCCAGCTAAGCAGCCATTCTACCTATCTGGCCACATTGGTGGATATATTCATAAAGGTTGTGTTAGGGATGCACCAAAAGCTGGCAAAGTGTCTATTTCAGTTTACACTTGTGGTTTCATGGTCCCTGGATCCTTCTTCCTTTTGTTCATTCATAATTGTTTAAAGTTATAGAACAGTGCAGTTGACTGAACATATTCTATTCAGCATACAGTGGACCCTTGACTTACAGACGGCTTGACTTACAGACTTTTTGAGTTATAGACTTCTCTGGCCGCAAAATTTAGGTTTGACTTGCAGCCTGAGAATTGACTTACAGACCAGAAAAAAACCAAAATGGAACAAAAACGGCCTGTTACGGGATTGATCGGTTTTCAATGCAATGTAGGCCAATGGAGACTTGACTTACAGACTTTTTGACTTGAGAACCGCCTTCCAATACGGATTAAGTTCTCAAGTCAAGACCCCACTGTAATGAAAAAATATTCGAAGGAGAGACAAGAGGTACACACTTGAAGGGGACATTCTCACTTTACTGGCACACTGCATCATGCCAAAGGGTATGCCATTATAGCAGGGATATCCTCTCAAGTCAATACCCTTTGTCTCTCTCTCTGCTGAACAATTTTTTAATTATGCTATTCTAATTTCACACTATGTCAATAAGCACTGCAGTTTCACATATTGTATCAGTTCAATGCTATGTCACATGTCAAAAATGATTTTAAAAAAAGAGGCAGGAAGAAGGTGATGTTAATGACAGAGGCGTGTGGGAGAATTGTAATGATTTGTGATATAATATGGAATCATGCCTCCAAAATTGCCTGTGGTAGTTGAACATTCAGTGTGAATGACGACAGGGATTTAATGGCCTTAGGAAACTCTGAATCAATCCAGGTCAACCAAGGACAGCTTCCCTCTCTAGTTGCACCCTAAGACAGGATTAACATATAAAAAAAGTATTCAGTTTCATTATGATTTTGAGCTTTATTTTTGTATTCTTATATTCTCCAATTTACTAATCTGTGAGTTTGTGAGCTATACATTATGTTTGATGTACTTGTTTGAGATGCTGTTCTGTTATATAAATACCATATTTACTCAAGTATAAGCCTAGTTTTTCAGCACAATTTTTTTTGCTGAAAAAGCACCCCCTCATTTTATACAGTGGTGCCTCGCTTAACGGGCACCCCGTTTAACGCCGAATCCACATACTGACGAAGATTTTGCGATCGCAAAAGCAATCACATTGCGATGTTTTAAATAGGAAAAAATCGCTTTGCGATGATTGGTACGCTGTTTCGCTTACCAATTATCGCATAGTGATTTTTTTAAACAGCTGATCGGCAGTTCCAAAATGGCCGCCAGGTAAAAAAATGGCCACCCGCTGTGTTTTCGCGCCGATTCCTTGCTTACCGGGCAGCGAAAATGGCCACCGTATGGAGGATTTTCGCTTAAAGGTGAGTTTTTTGCCCATAGGAATGCATTAAACAGGTTTTAATGCCTTCCTATGGGCTTTTTATTTCTGCATAGCGATGAAATCCCTTTGCAGCAATTTTTGCTGCACAGATTATCGTCGCTATGCGGGGCATCACTGTACTCGAGTCAGTGTCAAAATTACATGTACTTCCCTGCAGTGTGGGTGTTCTCTGGATTCCCCTGCTCATTGATGGGCGCCTGCAGCCTCTGAGGGTGGTCCGATAACCCTGGTTAAGTACACTGCATTTTTCAGACTCTGCAGGCAGACACCGTGCTGGGAGGATAATAGCAGTCTATGTCCAAATGAAAGAGCTATAGATGAAAACTTTTTCCTAGCAGCACGTCAGTACGTATCTCAAAGACTACTTTGAACAGAGATCACAGTGAGGGCATCTTTGTTTACAAGCCCAGGGAAGCCCATTCACCTCCCCTTCTTCCCTGTCAGCTATGTCTCTTAAAGGTCTTTATGGGAGTGTACGCTTCCAGAACACTTCCATCCTCCTCCTTCTGCATATTCTCCCAGTTTTATTGGTATCTATTTTTATTTTTGAAATTTATCAGTAACTGCTGCATTTTCCACCCTTGGCTTATACTCAAGTCAATGTTTTCCCAGTTTTTTGTAGTAAAATTGGGTGCCTTGGCTTATATTCGGGTCGGCTTATACTCAAGTATATACAGTACATTTCTTTCATAAATAAACAGATTTACAAGTATATATGTTTCATTCTACAACTAACTATAAACATTTGACATTTCTACAGGATGTGTTGGCGACTGGGAAAGTATGTTCACAGAATCTCAAAGCCAAGCCATGGATAAAAAATTTGATGAGTGTTTAGCTGGAACTAAATTAGGGGGCCCCTTCAAATATTGCTGCCTTGCCATGGAGAAGGGTGTGAGTAATTCAGAGAAGCTGAGCGCTGTGCCATGCAGGGACACCCCTGCTCCCCTCACTTACGGGGATCACCTGCCTGGGGATAGAGCTGAATGCCTATCTCCTCTACAGCAATGCACAAAATCATCACCAGAGACCACCACCAACCCAATTCTTTAACTCTGCTTTGAGAGAAACCCTACTGACCAAGATGTACAGGTCATAGTGGAGAGTTCTGTCTAAACGTGATCCACCTGGAGCAGGAACTGGCAAGCCACTCCAGTATCTTTGCCAAGAAAACTCAAGGGACACAACATCAAACAAAATTAAGAACAGGTCCATTGGTCTCATCACCTACTGGCAAACAGAAAGGGAAGATATGGAGGCAGTGACAGATTTTACCTTCTTGGGCTCCATGATCACTGCAGATAGTGACAACAGCCACAAAATTAAAAGACACCTGCTTCTTGAGAAGAAAGTGATGGCAAACCTAGACAGCATCTTTAAAAGCAGAGACATTTTCCAGTAGTAATGTATGGAAGTGGGAGCTGGACCATAAAGAAGGCTCACCACTGAATAATTGATGCTTTTGAATTGTGGTGCTGTAGGAGACTCTTGAGAGTCCCCTGGAGTGCAAAGAGAACAAACGTATCCATTTTGAAAGAAATCAACCCTGAGTGCTCACTAGAAGGACAGATCCTGAAGCTCAGGCTCCAATACCTTTGCCATCTCATGAGAAGAGAAGACTCCCTGGAAAAGATCCTGATGTTGGGAAGGTGTGAAGGCAAGTGGAGAAGGGGATGACAGAGGATGAGACGGTTGTTGTGGGTTTTTCGGGCTTCTTGGCCGTGTTCTGAAAGTGGTTCTTCCTTCCAGTTTGCTGTCCTCTGAAGATGCCGGCCACAGAGACTGGCGAAACGTTAGGAAGAACCACTTTCAGAACACGGCTAAGAAGCCCGAAATACCCACAACAACCATTAGATCCCGGCTGTGAAAGCCTTCGCGAATACACAGAGGATGAGATGGTTGGACTGTGTCACTGAAGCGACCAACATGAATTTGACCAAAGTCCAGGAGGCAGTGGAAGACAGGAGGGCCTGGTGTTCTTTAGTCCATGGGATCACAAAGAGTTGGACATGACTTAACAACTAAACAACAAAAAATTAGGAGAAAAGGTGAAGTATCACCTGTATTGCAATTCTGAAGAGACAAAACCAACCTTTGAAGGATTGCCTGTATTACAACTGTAGCCCTGAAATATCACTTGGTTCTTCCTCTTTATGTGCATGATGTACTGTAGCAGATTGAAGGCATCACTATTGTATTGCATGGTTGGCCCGGTTTTATCCAGCTCTTACTATTATATATCATGATTCATTTTATTTGAGTTTATAAGTTTCCTACCTGTTTACTCTGCTTCAGCCAAGTGCCCTTGAGAGTTCTCTTTATCTTTATTACATTATTGCAGTGAATGCTTCGTATATGCTTGATCATAATGAGTATGCTGAATCAAAGAGTATTTCCAGGTGATAGAAAGCACAAGAAAATTACATGTAATGATGGCTTTTAATAAAGAACCTGCAAAAATGTATGCTGAAAAATAAGTGTTCATCATGATGAAGAGACAGAGGAAAAGTATAAAAATGCTTTTTGCCTTTGACCTGGGACTGTATTAACCCAAGGAACTCTGTGCCATTGCATGCATGCTCTTGTAATAAAACAATTACCTGTGAAGAACACAGAGTTTTTTATATATTTTATTTTATTTTATTTATAAAAGGCCACTGCTTGGAATGGCCACAACAGAAGGAGCAAATCCCTGCATCAGATTATCTGCCTGCCATCTGATGACCACCTTCCCAGTGTCTTGCTGAGGAACCAATAGATTTGGTAACCCACATTGGGTATGTACCCCCCCCCCCCCGAGAATTAATCCAATAGGTTAGAGACAGCCCCCTTGGTTCCAGCTGTGGGGAACTGTGGCAGCCTTCCCGAGCCAGGCACACCACTGTCGGTTCCCTAACCCCTGCTCTCCTCACTTATGGGGAATCACCTGCCTGGGGATAGAGCTGAATGCCTATCTCCTTTATTGCTATGCACAAAATCATCACCACAGACCACCACCAACCCAATTCCTTGTGCTTTGAGAGAAACCCTACTCTGTGGTGGATGTTGCCACCCCAATCTGAAACAAATGGGTCCCAAATTCTACCACCTGGAGCCTAAGCCTGCTCAGTCCAGCTCTCGTGAGTGCATTGAACTGCAAATGGGTTAATGGACCCTTGTCTAAGTGGTCAAATAAAAAACTGGTAGACTGAGACTGATTATGTACAAACCCTTTAATACCTTAAAGGGGCAAATGCTAGGGTCATTTGCCCTTCTCAGGGCTTTATACTCCCCCCCCCCACTCTTCTGGTCTCTCTTGGAGTAGAGAATGCAGATCAACACTTCTTCCTTACCCATGGCCACAGCCCAAACACAGAAACACCTTCTTAATTGTTTCTGTTTGAAGGCCACTACCAACTTGCTCACCCACAGAGCTCCTCAAAAATGTCAGTGTGAACTCTGCCTTGAATAAGATGACTTCAAATGGATACTAACAAACTCTGGGGAGTTTTCCTTAGTAGCCATGTCAACAATTGATTGGTAACAGGCCAACTGCCATCTCTTGCTAGTGTCACCATCCTCCTCCAGCCCTCAGTCATTTTGTAGGCTTGGAATAACCTGCAAGGGTCTGTGTGGTCACAGGCCCTACAAAAAAAGGAAACAGCCACCGAAGGGATGCGATGGTCTTTGATGCCAAGCCCCTGTCCTAAAGTGGCACCAGGTATCTGAGGACATTGTCCTTTGAGGCTGGCCACTCTCCAAAGCTCCAGTATATTCCCAAAAAGCCAAAATTGCCCTCCTGTATGAATGTCGTCTGGATGCTGCTATGGGGTGCAATACTCCCCAAAATATGACTTCTTGCCAAGGCTCCATTAGTCTTTGGGAAAGGAGTCCAGGTGTGGTGCTGTTTGGGAGGAGGCAGAGCCCAGAATCAATCTTCTGAAATTCAGGCAGGACATCTGAGAAGTGGGCGCCACAAATGTAATGTTCCCTGCCAGACAGACTAACACAAAGCAGTGCATCAAACACATGACCCAAGGAAAGTGAGATATCTTCCAGTTTACTATCTGGCACACCTGCCTAATTGTCACTCCAGACAAGCACCCCTTATCTCTGAACTGTTTGTGCCAAATAGACACAGCTACTGAGAATAAAATGATGTGAGTTAATGCATTTATTAATGTTTTGAAGTGCTATTGTTGATTTTTGAACATGAACAGCTGGCTGATGAGGAGGTTAATTACTCCGGTTCCTCTCCATTGCTGCCATCTGGTGGAACAAAAGTTAATGGACATTCCTTTCCTACAAAATCAAAAGTGGAAAATAATGTCTGTGAAAACAGTTATGTTTACAGCGTACTCTCATGACTAATCTGTCTTGGGCAGTGAGATGTTATTCTCTATTCATATTGTTGATTTTAGGCAGTCAAAGTAAAAATGATGATGTCCTGATTACATCATATGCTCCATAAGCAAGACTAGACATATTATTATTAAACTTATGTTTTGCATGCAAAATAATTTTAGGAAAAAAAGTTTAACGTTGGAGCTCTGCTAATGAGATTATGTAAACAACAAAAAGCTAGTAACAGTTGGGCACTAGACTACAAGTAAAGAAATACCTCAGTGTTTTATGAATAAAATGGCATAAATATGTCTCAGGTAGTGAAGGAGTTACATGAGAGAAAGGAGTTAGCAAGGTGAAAACCTTTTAGATGCTATATGTTGGCAACACATAACTTCCACTTAAGATAAGATGCATTATTGTTATTGAGGTGCGCAAATTGTTAGCAATTGTTTATGAATACTTAACAACCTCAAAGGGAAAATTCAGCATAAATTTATGTGCCTAAGCGTCCAGGCTGATTACTTGGAAAGAAAATTTCCCTTTCTTTGGGAATCAAACTCCACTGAAAAGGGGGGGGGAATGAGCTCAATTATAAAAAAGGAGAATATCCACTGAAGCCTAGAAAATGGCAATAAACTTTAGAGCCACTGCTTCTCAGCTGGCACCTGGATAAGTTCAATAGAATAGGCTACAAACTGGACATCATTTTGGTCTTATTATACAACTAAACATTTTTCTGGAATAAATTACTGCATGTATGCAATGCTGGGACACTTCAGTGAAAATAATTAAGTGATTATTACCACTTTGAACCATGGCATCGGCCAAGCATTTTTAAGTTTCAGGCAAAGTAGATTGTTTTTCTAGCAAATTGTTTGCTTCATGAAGAAAACTGCATGTGGACACCTCTGATGTGACAATGGGATGCAAGCGACATTGCACAGCATGACTCAAGCAAAACTAAAAAGTGGGGGAATGACATTAAAAAGTTGCAGGGAAACTATCATAATGAAAAAAACTCAGCTAGAATGTACCAACTAGCAAGGTAGGTTAGAACTCTGTGTACAGTTGAAGCAGAAGAATTACATTCTGAGCATTATATTGCTCACGCTCACTTCACTCCAATAGTTATACCTTTTTCTTCAATAGCAGAAAAGAATGTGGGGAAAAAATGAAAATAAAAGGCAAGGAAGAAGATCAAATCTTAGATGGATTGGCTCTATAAAAGAAGCCATGGTCATGAATTTGCAAAAGCTAAACAGGGCTGCTTATTTGCTTGCTTATTTATTTATTTTATATTATCTATATTATTTATTTGTTTTGTTTTATTTAGTCATTTATATGTTACCTTTCTTCCTGTAGGAGACACAAGGAGGCTCACAAGAATTAAAGCGGTACAACGATCACAGTAAAAATACAATTAAAACTATATTAAACATGATTAAACATTTTCCAACATTAAAACCAAGATTAAAAACAATGAATATTTTGTCATAAGGAGATCCTGCACTATTTGTGATTTAGTACACTCTCTTAAGTCTCTTCGAAATAAGCTGATAAGTAAACAATTATAACATATGTTCACAGGCAATGTCTTTCACAATATTTCATTCATGAAATCATTTACTTGTGTGAAATAATGCTTGATTACTCACTGCTTTTAGGTAATTAGCATCTGCAAACAACTCTGGGGAAAGTGTGGCTGTCAGGAAAGAGAACTGGAAAGCTTTGTTTGAAGAGTATTTTACAAGGAAATGTGAAAAAAATATAGAGGAGAAATGTAGGGAACAATGACAGCCACTCTTTGTGGCTTTCATAGATCTCACAAAGGCCTTTGATTTGGTTAGCAGGGACAGCCTTTTTAAAATACTTCCCAAGATTGGGATGTCCACCTCAACTCCTTAACATCATCAGGTCCTTTCATGACGGAATGAAGGGCACTGTAGTATTTGATAACTCGACATCAGACCCCTTTCACATCTGAAGCGGAGTGAAACAGGGCTGTGTCCTCGCACTGACCCTGTTTGGGATCTTTTTTGCTGTCATGCTGAAGCACACCTTTGGAATTGCAACAGAAGATTGTGGACTAGATAAAATGGGAAGCTCTTTAATCTCTCCAGATTGAGAGTGAAGACCAAAGTTCAGTTGAAATGCATGCGGGACTTCCTCTTCCCTGATGATGCATCCATTGTTGCCCACTGTGCTGAAGACCTCCAACAACTCATGAATCATTTTAGCAAGGCCTGCCAAGACTTTGGACTAACTATCAGCCTGAAGAAAACACAAGTCATGGGCCAGAGTGCGGACTCACCTCCCTTTATTACCATCTCCACCTGGAGGTTGCTCATGACTTTGTGTACCTTGGCTCAACGATCTCTGACACTCTCTTCCTAGATGTTGAGCTGGATAAACGCATTGGCAAAGCAGCTACCATGTTCTCTAGACAAACAAAGAGAGTATGGCTCAATAAGAAGCTGACAGCATATACCAAGATCCAGGTCTATAGAGCCTGTGTCCTGAGCACACTCCTGTACTTCAGTTAGTCCTGGACCCTTTGTGCACAGCAGGAGAGGAAGCTGATCATGTTGCATATGTGTTGTCTCCAACGCATTTTTGGTATCACCTGGCAGAACAAAGTTCCAAACAGAGTAGTCCTAGAACAAGCTGGAATTTTTAGCATGTACACATTACTGAAACAGCGAAGTCTACATAGGATTGGGCATGTTGTGAGAATGGCTAATAGTCAGATTCCAAAGATTTCCTGTACGGAGAATTAGTGCTGGGAAATCACCCCAGAGGGAGACCACAGCTGCAATACAAGGACATCTGCAAGTGGGATCTGAATGCCTTAGGAATGGACCTCAACAGATGGGAAACCTTGACATCTGAGTATTCAGACTGGAGGCAGGAGGTGCATCATGGCCTGCCCCATTTTGAACAGACTCTTGTCCAACAGGCCAAGACAAAGACGTAGTCCTGAAACAAGAAAAATCAGGGAGCTGGACAGGGGACATATTGTATTTGTTTTCAGTATGGAAGGGATTGTCACTTTTGAATTGGCCTTTTCAGCCACATTAAATGCTCTTCCAAGTCCTCTATTCAGAGCACGTTACCATAGTCTCTCCATACTGAAGGATGCCTAAAAAAAGGAGCAGATCCCAGATTAGACCTGCCTGTCATCCACTCTCCAGCACCCCATCATATTTCTGGGTAACTACAGAGTTTTTTACCAACAATATGGATCGCCCCCAGGTGCAAATACACTTGGGTGGAAGAGACTCCTTGATTTCCAATGTAAGAAACTTTGGCAGCCAATCTGAGCTGAATCTTGCCAGATCAATTCCCTACCTACTTTTGTCCCCCCTTGATACCAATGATGGGGGAATTACATTGCCTGGGATAGGGCCAAGTGTCCGTCTGCCTTTCCACGGATGATCAGAGGAGATATTTTTAAGTCCCCAGCCCAAGTGTGGCTGGGGGTCTTCCTCCAAGCACTGCCAGCTGCCTGCGAGTGGATGGATGGCAGGCAGTGCTTCTGCTGGAAAATCTTTGTCATGTGAGGGTGCCTGGGAAGAAGATGCTTGGCATGACAGAAGACTGAGGTGCCTCCCCTCTCCTGAGACAGAAACTGGGCTCTTGGTAAGTGTCTGGGTGACCCTTGCTTATGCAAATCAGTGCCCTAGTCAGTGCATGTCTTATTTGGGTGGAGTGCACGTGGCCACCTCTATGCCAGGCATTTATGCTGTTCAATCTGTTTTCACCAACCTGAAGAATTATGTTGCGCGTCTCTTTTTGCCCCCTCAGTCCCGGAATAAAGACGTGAGACAGTGATATGGATTAAATACGGGCCACACTTTATTAAATCAGATCACATCAATCTATATCTTCAAACATTATCAAAGGAGGGGGCCTGCTGTAGTGTGGAAACAGGATAAGGCGGGGGTATCCCAATAATCGAAATAAGCGAAATTCCCCCATTCAAAACATCATTTTGCAATCGCAAAAACCTCGTCGTAATGCGGATTTGTCGTTAAACGGAGTGCCTGTCTTGCGAGGCACCACTGTATTCTTGATTACAATTGTAAACTTTGCTAACGTTATGCCAATAACGTATCAATTTTTTTGTATATTGTGATCTAAGGATGATATCAACACAAATAAATTCTATAAACACTTAATATTAATCCAACAATAAAATGAATTTCCTATTTGCACCTACAATCAATTTACCTGTATGACTATAACTAACCTCTTATTTATGCCAAGATTGATTCTATCCTGCAATAAATATTAAACAATATGAATGTTGTTCTTTTTATCAAAGGTTTCCTTCCTGCTAGGTTATAAGACAGCCAGCTAGTAGCTCAAAATGGCGGGGAGGGAAAGAGTGGGGGGGAAAGGCGCGAAAATCCTTAACTAAAGGGGTGCTGGGGTGCCGATCTGCAGAGTAGCACCAAAAAGAAAAAATACAAAATACAAAATCCGCAGGTTAATAATAACTCCAAATCAACTCTAAACACACTTCCTTTGTAGTATTTAAATGAGTAAGGCTGAACGATGCCTTGCATTGCACCAGGCGTGCTTTTTTATAATTATTTTTTTAACCACCTTATGCCTTATTCCTTTTAAAATAAACATTTAAAACCTCAAGGCTCCAACTTTCTTCTACAAACAACTCCTCACCTTCTCTTAATTATATCAGTTTTATCTATTTAAACAAACCAAAACCCTTCACCTGCTGCTTAAATCAATAAACTTATTCAGTTAAAAATAAAAAGCTAATGATGTTTGAAAAAACAATAACTTAACAGTAATAAAGAAGTTACTCCCCAGGCAGGGACTTGAACTGGCAACCTGTGGAATTCCACCAGGCTGCCCTTCCACATAGAGCTATTTCTGCTGCTAGCAAACCAATACTCATTTAACTCAGAACAATATTTAACTCAGAACAGTGACAAATAAATTATGTAACCCAGGGAGGGAGCAGACGTTTCTCTCCTGTCTGACGAGAAACAGCTTGTAAGAGCAAGTAAGGCAGCGCAATCCTCCTTTTGGAAGCCCGAACAGGAAAGAGGGAGATCATGTGGGAGTGCTTCCTTACATAACAGCACTCCCTCACCCAAAACAGTCACGTTACCCAGGACAGTCTCACGTCCATCCAGGACGTTGGGGCAAACACCAGCTCCGCTGTTACAGGGCAGCAGACCTCCGGTCCAGCAGCTGAGACCTTTCCTAATTCAAAAGGTGTGTGTGTATGGGGGGGAGATGAATAAGGATGTCTGCCAACAGTCCAGATGCCATCAAATGATGTTAATCTGTGTGTGAGGAGGGGGGAAAGCGAAGACTTAGTTAAACAGCAACTATTCCATCTGGAAAAAAATAAAGCACCAAACTATGTATATAGGAGCAGTGAACTTACTTAAATTTTATCTTTTTCATCACCTGCACAGATACTGCTTCCTTCAGGAAAAAAAAAATCCAATTCTCACATCCCAGGAGAATCAAAGATGGATGAGTTCAGGAAACATTCTGTTGAATTTTATGATAATATGTTGTTGGATGGAGCTAAACTGGCACCAGAAGAGAAGCTTTTTTCCTATAAGGGAGTGTTGTATCCTGCTACTGTTTGTTGTGCAGAAACTTTAACTGCTCTTGAAACCTTTGAAGCCAGGAGGGATGATGTGATCCTGACAGGATATCCTAAAACTGGTAAGCATAAATCTTGTCAATCCCAGCCAAATATGTTCTATGAAAGTTATGAGGTAATCAATAAAGCTTGTCCATGCTCTCTTTTGATATTGTCTTGGAATCATTTCTTTCCTTTTCTGGGAGAGAAAAATGTAATTCAAATGAATTACCCCCTATGGATCAATTCTTTCCTCTCCAAACAGTCTATTCTGGAGGATCTTCTAGGAACATTTAAGATTTGAGAAGATGTCCTTCAACAACCCTTATTCGTAGGATCCAAGATAGCCTCACAATTACCTTTACACTTTGGTTGTGTAACATCAAAGGGGCAAAATGGATGTGATGATTGCCAATCATTTTACCCATTCTTCATTCATTTTTCTGAAATGAACATTTATTTTTATGTTATTTGTTTAAACATTGATAGCCCGTGCTGTATCACAGGATCTCCAGGCGGTTTACAAAGTGATATTAAACAATTTTAATGCATAAGCTATTTAAAATAATAATTAAGTTCAAATAACACAAAATTAAAACATTAAAAGCATTGTATTAAAATCTGCACAGGTCACAATCCTCAACCCCCAAAGGCTCTAATAAATACGTATGTACCGTGTTTCCCCGAAAACAAGACAAGGTTTTAAACTAATTTTTGCTCCAAAAAAAAAAAAAAAAAAAAGCATTAGGGCTTATTTTCAGGGGATGTTTTAGTTTTTTTCATGTACAACACACTATATTGATTCAAATACAGTCATGTCATCTTCTGGTTGCTGCACAATGCTGGAGGGCGGGATTTCACTTAACTAGGGCCTATTTGGGGGGGTAGGGCTTATATTACAATAATCCTGAAAAATTATACTAGGGATTATTTTCAAGTTAGGTCTTATTTTTGGGGAAACGGTATTGATTTGGTGCTGAAATGATGCCAATATTAGCTCCTCCAAGGGAAGGGCATTCCACGGTAGAGGTGTTACAGCAAAACAAAAACAAACAGACATAAACATTCTCCATGTCTACCCATAACCGTTCTTAGTGGTGGGACACAGAGAAGGGCTTCCTCAGCAGATCTTAGTGACTGGCAAGGTTTATATACAGAGAGGTGCTTGTTCAAATACCCAGTTTCCAAGCCACTCAGGGCTTCGCAAGCCATTGCCAGCACCTTAAACTCATACTGGAAGTGTATTGCTAGTCCTAGTGGCCACCAGGGTCCTGATCCTGATGGATACTCCAGCATGCAGCAAGGCTATTTAGCACACTGCTCTCTCCATGACTGCTGTGCACCCTTTGCCCCAGCATTTGCTATTTGAAGTTGTGCCAATGGAAAATTTCCTTCTGTTGCATAACAAGCTGAGAGGCAGGCAAATTCCATAGTCCTGATCAGTTCATCAACTATTTGTTAAAGAACAATCTACTCTTCCCCTCAGTTTAATCCGATTCCTGACACAAGGTAGAAATCAGGAAAACTTCAAAATCCTAGGGTTTTACTTCTTCCTGTCTCACTTTGCAAATATTGAACTGATGAAAGTATTACTACTAGCCAATACAGTTGTGCCCCACTGGACGATTACCCCGCTCTACGACGAATCTGCTTTACGTTGACATTTTTGCAATTATTTTGCGATTGCAAAATGATGTTTTAAATGGGTTTTTTTCGCTGTGCGATGATTGATTCCCTGCTTTGGGAACCTATTTTTACTATATGACGATCAGCAAACAGCTGATCATCGGGTTTCAAAATGGCTACTGGCTGAAGAAAATGGCCCCCCACTGTTTTCTAGGACAGATTCCTCGCTTTACAGGCACCAAAAATGGCTGCCGTATGGAGGATCTTCACTGGACGAGCAGGTATTAAGCCAATTGGAACGCACTGGACGGTTTTCAATGCATTTCAATGGGTTTTTTATTTCATTTGACGACGTTTTCGCTCTACAGCGATTTCACTGGAACGAATTAACATCGTTAAGCGAGGCACCACTGTATTCAAATGACAAAAATTCAAAATCCAAATAAACACAATTCAAATAAGCTTTTAGAGGTTTGATGACTGGAATAGATTGCCTCAGAAGGCTAGTCTGAGTCTCTTTTGTTAAAGCTTTTTTGCAGAGGCTGGATTGCCATCTAGGAGCAGCTTTATGACATCAACTGGGGCTCCAGCTAGGTGAAGACTGAGACTTCTAACTCTGTGAAGAAGCACCGAGACAGCATCCTTAAGCATTTATGGATCCCTCCTCTGCTTAAATCTACATGTGTACATTTTTTAAAAGTAGCAATTACACATGGTTATTATGGGCATCAGCTTCCAGAATATATCTCATAGGGTTTTCCACCCTTTTTCAGGTACCCACTGGCTTGATAAGATCCTAAACAATGTGGTAGACATCGGTGCAAAATATACAGAAGAGGAAAAGAACAAGAGAATTGATATTGAAAACGAATTGGCGATGCCTCCACGCCTTGAGTTTGTTCATGCAGATAAATTAAAGGTGAGTGTGGTCCCAAGTTTAATGACATTAAATCATGACTTTTCACATGGAAAGAGAACATCTTAGTGACAAAACATTGTGCCCTTACTGCTAAATGAATATTGCAGTGATCACTCCTGGTATGAATATTCAGCAGGGTATTTGCATGTACCAATGAGAGCTGTCAGGAGGCGGAGCCAGAGACACTAGAAGGGAGTGGAGAGTCAGAGTCTAAAGAGTTCAGTCAGAGAGACAGAGAAGAGAAAAGGAGTTTGGGGTTTG
Organism: Pogona vitticeps; assembly: GCF_051106095.1. NCBI lineage: Eukaryota > Metazoa > Chordata > Lepidosauria > Squamata > Agamidae > Pogona > Pogona vitticeps. The sequence continues at coordinate 63,373,307 of NC_135783.1, read as the reverse complement.
AGGCAGAGACATTCACTGAACCATCTCACCCTCTCTAACTTTCATATTCTAGAAACAGAATAGCAAAAAGGCAGAGGCATTTTAGTTGAGCATTCAAATAAGCACCGTATACGCCTTAAAAGGTACCAGGATGTGCAAACAACAGCATGTGGAGATCTTTGTTACAACTGCAGATCTCTACATTGAAGGCAAAATAAGATTCAACACAGGCCACCCTTCTCTGGTCGGCTGGGAGGAAAAAAAACACAACCAGAAATCAGTCAGTAAAATGCCTGGTATACCTGTTGTCAAATACACTAGTGCATTATTTTCTGAACAAAAAGGGCAACTTTGTAAGAACATTCTTTGTATGCATCCTTTTGATGTTTATGCCTTTTTGCAATTGGACAGGTTAGCAATTAAATTGATGGAGAGGGACAAAGCATGGCTCACAAGTTCCTATGATGCCTCCAAGACTGTACTTAAGCCCTGAAGATGCTCCCCCTTGACACCCACTGAGGATTTTTTCAAAGAATGGGAGGAAGGGTTTTCTGGTGTCTACGCAATTTTAGCACGGAGGGGTGCAGGGTCCTGTCAGATACCCCCTCCCAAAAAAGCAGCACCTCCACCCACCCACCTGCAGGTGGGTACCCAGTGACAGGATTTCATTTCATCTGACAATAATTTTGTCACTTTCTTTTAAATTGAAGATGATGGAAAAACTACCTTCCAGAAGGATCATTGTAACACATCTGACTCCTGATACCCTGCCCAAATCTATTTTCAAAAACAAAGCCAAAGTAAGTCCACAAATCTTATATACTTTGCTCCAGGATACTTTAGTTTGGGACTCAATACTATGTGGCAGAGCAGCTGACTAATTTGGCCATCTCTGGGATTGCCTGTGAGAGACTAGAAGGTTGGGATTAATCCATTCATCAGTATATTAATTCCAATACCAATCTAAAGAATATTTCTTCAAAGATGGAAGAACTTCGTTAGAATAGAATGGACCACCTCAGATGTTTTGGGACTGTTCTTCATTGGAAGTCTTATAACAGAGGTTGGATTGCTATCCAGCAAAGATATTTAGCTGTGGATTTCCTGCTTCAGCCCAGCACTGGACTTCATGACGAGGTTCCTTCCAGTTCTAGTTTTCTGTGATTTTATGATGATGTTTAGAGATGGGGATGAATATAAAAATGGCGCAGTTTTTCTGACGAATATATTCGTCGATCCGTATTTGTAAAATTTTAAATTAGGATGAATATGTCTTGACGAATATTTCCTTGGTTTTATTCATCAATCCATTCATATTTGTCTATATTCATGACCCCTTTTAGGGGCCTCCCTGAGCTTGGTTGCGACAATTTGAAGTTCTGGCCAATCAGGACAGAGATCCTGGCTTGCCATGTCTGGCAGCCAATAGCGCTGCTGAAAGGTGTATCTACTTTTACAGATGTTTCATATAAGCTTTTCCCCTCTGGCCATTCCCCACTTCTGTTCATGCTCTCTGGAGTGAGAACAGTTGCTACTCGCTGGCTTGCTGGTGCTCTTGCGGTTTCGCTTTTGTGGCAGCAAAGACTTATATTTTTCTTTTTCATCATCAATCATCAACTTTACTGGGAATTTGGGGAGGGATTTCAGATAGCTTAGGCTACTTCTTCAGAAGGGCTTAATTTTATTTCAAATTCAAATCAATCAAAACTTTTTTTCCTGGAGGCTTTTGTGTGTGTGTGTGTGTGTGTGTGTGTGTGTGTGTGTGTGTGTGTGTGTGTGTGTGTGTGTGTGTGTGTGTGTGTGTGCGCGCGTGTGCGCGTGTGCGCGTGTGCGCGTGTGTGTGTGTGCGTGTGTGTGTATTGTCTGGTGGAGGTGGGGAACTGTTGTTGTGTGACTGTGGAATCTCTTTTCCTTTATATTCAGTTTTCAAAAGTTTATTTTAGGAGAATCATTTTTTCCTTTCCCCAAATTTGTTGTGTGTGTGTGTGTCTAGGTGGGAGGATTATTCAGTTTTCAAAAGTGCATTTTAGGGACGCTTGTGTCTCTCAGGGAATTTGGTGGGAGGCTGGATCCATCATTCCTTTTTCTTCTAAAACTTGTGTGTGTGTTTTTTAGGACTTTTTTGGCTTCTCTGCCACAGTGGGTTGGCCTCTCATTCTTCCAGGGCTAAATATAACTCCCTCAATGCCATGGGCTTCTGTGCCGTGTGGTACACTCTCCTGAGGGGACCCAATTTGTGGGTGAAAAACTCAGAGTTCTGATATCCAATCTTCACCAAAATTGGAAGCCATGTTGGGGAAAGACATAGGAAGTTCTGTTGTGATTCTGGAGTCTCTCGGTACCTGGGGGAAGCTTTCCTGGGGGGGGTTCCTCTTTCTGTTGATATAACCTGGGCGTCCATGATCCAATGTTTACCAACCTTTCAGGAATTGTAGAAAATTGTCTGAGGAAGCTTTCCTGCAAATTTGGTGTCTCTAGGTCTTCAGGGCCAGTGTTATAGCCATTTAAAATGCAGACAAATGGAAGGATCGATTCATCGATTCGTCAAAGAATATTTGTATATTCGTATCCATTGATCTGTTAACCTTAACGAATAACGGATCAAAATGAATTGCCATTTTTAAAATTTGTCCACATCTCTAATGATGTTTCCTATTCCCACCTGAATGAAAGTGACACATTCTCCTGCACAGCAACGGTGTATTCTAATAGTCATAAAAGGTAAAGGTAAAGGTTCCCCTTGACAATTTTTGTCCAGTCGTGTTCGACTCTAGGGGGCGGTGCTCATCCCCATTTTGTCTGAAGACAATCTTCCGTGGTCATATGGCCAGTGTGACTTAGACACGGAACGCTGTTACCTTACCACCGAGGTGGTTCCTATTTATCTATTTGCATTTGCATGCTTTCGAACCACTAGGTTGGCGGCAGCTGGGACAAGCGACGGGCGCTCACTCCATCATGTGGATTCGATCTTACGACTGCTTGGTCTTCTGACCCTGCAGCACAGGCTTCTGCGGTTTATCCCGTAGCGCCACCACGTCATACAGGCATGTAAATATGTTCTTGGAGTGACTGATCTGGAAAACCATTGAAATGGATCTTCAAGTTTCACATGATATAATACCATTTACTAGGGTTTGAGGAACATGCATGATTAAGGAAATGGGAGTATTAATTGAGAACTCTTCTCTGTTAGTTACTCAGGCTTTAGTTATTAATAAATTGCATTGTTAAAGAAAATCAAACTTTTCTTTCTTTGTCTTTCAGGTACTGGTGCTGATTCGAAACCCAAAAGATACACTGGTGTCTTATTTTCATTTTATCAACAAGATGTCAATTTTTCCCACATTAACATGGGATTCATTTTTCACCGATTTTATGAATGGGAAAGGTATCCTTGTGTCATGGAACAATTCCAAACAGAATAAGGCCAACAGATTTTCAGAGATTAGTCAGAATCCTGTAGAATCCATAAGTACATTTTGATGTCTGCTTGGCTGCAGTAGCCAAGTGTGGGTTTTTCCCTGTTAGCTTCAGCTGATAAGCCAGCTACATCCTATCACAGAAGGGCAGAATTTAGCCATTGTCAGGAGTGTTGTATAGTGCAATTCGCTTTACATGAGGATTATCTTGATTATGATTCAAAAACTTCAGTTGGTTGATAATTCAGCAACATGATTTCTATCAAGCACTTGTCTTTGGGATTCTAGTCCTTTATTAGCCCTGCTATGCACTAGTTCTGTTTACCCTGCTTCTGTAAGGATTGGATCCAACAGCAGCAAGATATATTGTACAGGCAACTGTATTAAGAAAAGGACAGTGCATGGCTTGCTTTTATATTTGCAGATTAGTTAATTTTTTTCTAGAACTGTTTAGAAAAGAATCAGAACTGAACTGGGAAAAGAACTGGATTGAAAATATTTTAATCTTTGAACCTAAGAATGCACTAAAATCTAAAATATAACAGATGCTACTGTACTTTACTATTGAGGGCCAATATGGTTTAAGGAAAAGATGCATACCGTATTTTCCATGTATAAGATGCTACTTTTCCCTGAAACCATTACACTAAAAATTGAGGTGCATTTTATACATGGAAGTAAGCTGAGATGAGAACATAACAGCACATACCTTGCCTCTGTAAACACGCTTCCTTCAGTCATGAAGCATAACTTCCTACAGCCAGGAGACTTAGCTTCCTCCAATCATGAGCCTTATGGAACTGACGTCAGCTGATCCTGAACAAACCAATTGGAACACACCTCCTTGGAGGTGGAGCCTGTAGGCTCAGATTCAACAGGGACCCAAAATGTCTGACCATTCTTAGTCCAGAGGATGAATCTTCAAAACTAAGTTATCTTAATTTGGGGGTTAGAAAAGTGGGGGGGGGGGCTTCTTATAAATGGTGTGTGTGTTTGTATGTGTTATAAATGGGAAAATATGGTATATTTAAAATAATGTTTGATAGATTAGCCCAGTAAATGTAAATTACTGTGTATTGAAGCAAAGGTTTCAAACATTTGCAGCAAGCTGTGAATACTGAGGATTGATTAATGTTTTTTAATTTTTTCTCTCTTGTCGGTAAAGAATAATCCATGGTTATGTGGCTCAGTAAGCAAATGACTGACTGACTGATTGACATTTATTAAATGGAATACATTTGGGGATATTTCAAGTAACTTGAAATAGTCAAGCATTAGAATTGAAATGTTGTGAAATGTAATCCTTTTTCTTTTTCTTCAGTGGGTTGGGGATCCTACTTTGACTATATCAAAGAATGGGACAAGTATATTGATGATGAAAATGTCACAGCCCTAATTTATGAAGAGCTAAAGGAGGTGAGCTTAACATTGGCTCCTGGATGTGAAGGTCAAATAAAGTTTCTCTCCAAACCATTGCAGAAATGGTAAATGTATTAGAATAATTAATATCTGAATTTCATTTTTGCAATGAGAGCAAAGGATTCTGGACTGACTTCAAATGAACTGGTGTAATATTTCCTTTCTTAACACATCTATTCTCAGCTTCAGTGTGAAGTTTGTTTAATGGGAGACCATATTGTCTAGCATGAATGTATTATGTTAAGACATGCAATTTGCTATCTTTTTTTTTTTTTTTTAAAAATGCAGAATCCAAATTTAGGACTGAAAAAAATAGCTGCCTTCCTTGGGTATTCTCTGAATGAAGAAGAGATTCAAAAGGTTATCGAAAAGAGCAGCTTCAAAGTCATGATGGAGAATGGACCAAACACTCTTGGAAAATTTACAGACATTATTTTTCGCAAAGGTAAATTTTAGGAGTATACAGTGAGAGGAGGGGCAGAAAGTTCATCTACACCTTCCTAAAAAGTAATCACTGCTTTTGTCTTTTACGTATCAGGCTATTCCAGTGCATGTTTCTATAAGGGTTGTGTTAGAGATGCTCCAAAGGCTGGCAGGCTCTATAGCAGCGGTACCCAACCTTGGGCCTCCAGAACTTCTTGGATGACAACTCCCAGAAGCCTTCACCACCACCTCTGCTGGCCAGGATTTCTTTGAGTTGAAGTCCAAGAACATCTGGAGGCCCAAGGTTGGGGACCATTGATATATAGGACAATAGTAAAACCTCCATGCCAGTGGTTGCATGGCTCCCGAGTGCCCCTCCCAATTGTTTGCTTATTCCGTTTAAAAACTGCACAATAAAAATGCATGTGACTGAATACTTTCAGTTCAGAAATGATTAAGGACCATAGTGGTGATGGGAGCCCATTTCATGGTAGCTCAAGTCTGATGTTACCACTAATGTCTGCCCATTTTTTTTCTAAGTGATGGTAAGAAGCAACTGCTGGTGCCTGCCCTATTGGCAGGTTCAATTTAGTAACACTTAGTGTGGCATTTACCCCGTGGCCCCTGCTTGTTTCACCAAACAAAGAACTCACTCAAGTATTCCAACGCGCCCTTTAACACGCTGCCATCAATTGATCTCTTTATCAACCTATGTTTCCTATGAAAGGCTGAGGTCCATTCAGTACTGAACTTTTGAACAGAAACCGATTTATTGATTACAAGTTGTTTTAGGAATAGTTCTTAAGCAAATTCTTAAAGTTACCCAAAGCTTCAGTATTTTACTTTAACCTCTTCTATCTTAATACAGGTCACTCTCTGACTAATCACTCCTTAAACACTCTCTCTGCCTCAAAGCTCCAAACTCCGTCTCTCTGACTCTGACTGAACTAACTAGAATCTGACTCTCCCCTCCCCAATAGTTTCTCTGGCTCCGCCTCCTGGCCAATAACATTATATATATAGGAAGACAGAGTGTTCGCTACACTTAACTCACCATCTACCTTTTTAAAGGGGACCACGGACACAGGAGTACAACCACCAGATGGGGCTTTGTCAAATATACCTCAGACCTTGAATGAGCCATATTCCTGCTGCCCCTTTCACAGCCTGGGAAGTTACTTTTAGGAAGAATGAATACAAATAAATTCAGATGCCCTGCATAGCTGAACTGTGGTAGGATGATATCTGGGGACTCATTCCATCATTCTTCAATTGTAGATATGCCATTTAATAGTAATGGCCTAGAGTAGCTTCTTTAAGCTGTGGAATGTAATACTGTATGTGACAGAAACTTAAAATTGGCTTTGATCATGCTGTGGTTCTACATGGAATAATGAACTTTAATACAGGTAGATATAAGAAAGTAGATGCATTTTAAATATTGATATATCCAGGATGCCAGGAATTTCTTGGTTTGAGAGAGTAAATCGTGTACAAAGTACTAAGACGAATGAAGACTAGGAAACCAATATCTCTTATAGAGAAAATTGTAATACTTTGGTCATGTGGTAAGAAACAAAAAGTGCTGATTGTGTCAGCAGTTCATTCAACAAAGCTGGGCAAAGATGTGTAAGAAGTTTCTTATTGGTCTGGATCCAGCAAAACATTGTTTAGAGTTGTCACATGTAGAGTTAATATAGCCAGAAGGATGCCCAAACTCTGCTAAGAGAAGAAAAACAACAAGAAGTTATGTTTTTATCGTGCTTTTCCTCCAATGTATTCAAGAAGATCTACATGGCCCCACTTTATTCTCACAATAACTTTGTTCAGCCTGAGACCAGTAAGTTTCATAGCTCGGTGGGACTTGAACGTGGGTATTCCAGCTTTGATTGCCAGGTTTGAGGGTGCTGGGTGGACTCACAGGTGACTGTTATGCTTCCTTAAGTTTCCAGACTTGATGACAAATTATAATAAGCCAGAAGAGGAAAAAGTTTAATTTTATCATGTGTGATGGCTTCAATATCTGGCTTCCTATCTTCTTCCAATTCTCAGTGATACAGGGCTGCACTAATTCAGTCCATATCTAATTTGTGTTGTGCACAGTATATGTTTAGGAGGTACTTCAGGAAATCTACAATGTCTGTCTCACTCACTTACATACACACTTAGACATACATATTTTGCAATGATTACATAACGACCCATCTTTTGTGGTTTCATGAAACCCTCATGACATCACAAGGCATTATCTTGCCCAAGGTTTGGCCTTGAAATCTCAAAGAATGTGAGAACAAGGTCCTGCTGGCCTGGACCTTGTTCCCAAGTCCTAGCCCAAGACTCCAACCACTGAGATAAATGATCTGTGTTATAACACATAACAACAGTCATTCTATTTGAAAGTCACTTTTGTTGTGTTATGTGATCTGGGGAGTAGGGAAAGCCTCTCATTTGTTTACAATTCTTAATAAAATTGAAAATGGAGATGGCCTAGTATAATAACTTTTTGAACACATCATTCTACTGGGTACGCGGTATTCACTCATTGTTTGTAAAATGTTCACAGGATCTGTTGGTGACTGGAGAAGCTTGTTCTCAGACTCCCAGAACCAAGAAATGGACAGAAAATTTGAGGAGTGTTTAGCTCGCACTAAACTAGGAGCTAAAATTAATTACGAGGTTTATTGCAAGATGTGAGGAGGCAGCCACCCCACCATCTACCCCAGCTCATGATGAAGTCCATCTTTGCTGAGCTGTCTCCAAAGACACTTTGCTTTGTTTCTTCGTGCATTTGATCTTTGAGTAAAGTAAGTTCATGGAGCCATTTTGCGTCCTGTGTCATTCTAATGTGTGATGCAATTGCAGCAATTTCTCTTTAATTTATTTTGAATGGTGAAACCCACAGGATGGGCTTTTTAAATTCTATTGAAATCTGAAGGTGTCACAGTTCTGCAGCCTAACTGTGCAGAGGACTGCAGCCACATCTGCAATTTGATGCTAAGATTCTGTTGGAGTCAGTCCAATATAATCCCAACAATAAACATATGTTCCCACTTGAAAGAATGAGGTTTGTGAAGAGTTATACATATGTGCTGTTTTAACAATGTATTTCGAAAGTTTGAAGGCACAGCTAGTTGACTGACTTTGAATCAATTAAGGCCATGCATTCTGGCCAAAGGTAAAGGTTCCCCTTGACAACTTTTGTCCAGTCGTGTTCGACTCTGGGGGGTGGTGCTCATCCCCGTTTCCAAGCTGTAGAGCCAGTGTTTGTCTGAAAACAATCTTCCATGGTCACATGGCCAGTGCGACTTAGACATGGAACGCTGTTACCTTCCCACCGAGGTGGTCCCTATTTATCTACAAAGAACCCATCAAATTGTAAATCTGCACAAGGTCCCTTAATAAAAAATTTTCAAGTACCCTTTTTTCTTCACTTTACTTTTATTAGATTTTTTACCCCGCCCCCTAGGCAAAGTCTACTCGGGGCGGCTTACATACATGATAAAAACATCACAATAAAAAAAAATCATAAAACATTAAATACATCAAATTTTAACACTTATGTAAACACTTTTTCCAGATTATCTAAACACTTTTTCCAGATTATAGTTCATCGAATTCTTTCCTGGAAAGCCATTAAGATGTTAAAAAGGTATAAAAAGGTTTATTTATGCAGGTCTTAAGCCATTGAGCTAGCTTGTGTTATATCTGCTGAAACAGGTTTGCATGAATCTTTCTCTAAAAATATGGGACTGAGTTACATTTCAAAACTAATACAAGAAGTCATTAAAGGTATATTTTTGCTCTGACAAGTAATGGTTTCTATTTCAATTTCTGTCTGTCTGTCTGTCTATCTAGTAAGTATGTTATTCTATTGTATTTTATCATTTTTTGTAAGCTGCCCCAAGTAGACTTTGTCTAGAGGGGAGGGGTATAAGCCTAAATAAAGTAAGTAAAAATATCTATCTATCTATCTATCTATCTATCTATCTATCTATCTATCTATCTATCTATCTATCTATCTATCTATCTATCTATCTATCTATCTATCTATCTGTCTGTCTGTCTGTCTGTCTGTCTGTCTGTCTGTCTGTCTATCTATCTATCTATCTAGCCTTCATTGTATATATATAAACACACAATGGAGGCTAGAGGAAACTAGCCAGCCTTGCACAGAGAAGTGTGTGAAAAAAGTTTGCTATAAAACAGACATCAGGTCACACTGTACAACATGATGTGAGCAGAAAAAGGCAAACATAGCCAAGACTTTAAGTATGTAGCCTTTCTTTTCTTTTTAACACCCTGACATTTTAATGATGTGCTATAACGTATCTCCTTTTAAAACAATAAATTTAAACACGCCCCCCAAGCTTTGAAGAAATCTTCCTACCCCATTTTTTGATGTGGCTGTTTCACAGTGAAGAGGTGGGACGCAGGCCTTTTACTAAAAATGTTGTGTTGTGGCAGCCAATTGTTTTCTGCAAGGGTCAGAGCGGAAATAAATGTTTTAACAGAAAAGAAAACCCTGAAAGATTTTTAAAAGTAAGCCTACTTAGCAAGTTCAATAGAGAACTTGCCTGGTTGACAAGGTCTGTGTCCCCAGCAGCCACTCTCTTGCTGGACTGCTCTCTGGCCATTCTCCTCTCCTCTGGTCACCTGCCCTGCCTCTCGAGCCCCTTTTATCTGCAGGCAGAGAGGTGGGCCCCCTGTGATGTCATAAAGGCCCAGCAGCATGTGGTGAGTTGCCAAGGCAGGAGCAACAGCAGCCCCCTCAGGATTGGCTGAGTCCTGTTTTCATCTTGGGTGGAGAGCCCAGCTGCGACCCTATCTTGATTTTAGGTCACTCACTACCTTGGGTAATGCGCTCGTAATCTCAAGATTAGACCACTGTAATGTGCTCTACATGGGGCTACCTTTAAGGTTGAGCCAGACTCCTCAGTGCATTGAGAAAATACAGTGGTGCCTCGCATAACGAGCACACCGTTTAACGATGAATCCGCATACCGATGCGGATTTTACCGATGTTTCTTCACATAGCAAGGGGGAACAGCTGTTCAGCGGTGGCAGGAAGAGCCAAAATGGCCACCAGAACCACCCAAAATGACCGCCAGAACACCCAAAATGGCCACCAGAACACCCAAAATGGCCGGCGGAACATGGGGGAACATCACAGAATGGTGAGTTTTGGGCCCATTTGGAACGCATAGCGATGTTTCCCCATAGCGAAGGTTAATCTGGAACAGATTAACCTCGCTATGCGGGGCACCACTGTATCATCATATTTCTCCTATTCTGGCTGCATTGCACTGGCTACCCTTTCGGTTCTGCATTGACTTCATAGTTTTGATGCTTACGTATAAAGCCCTAAATGGTTTAGGGCCTCGATATTTGGTGAAGTATTTTCACTATCTCATGGCTTATTTTATCTGTGTATATAAATAATAAAATCCATACCTCCATTGGACTGACCCAAGATCAGCTCAGAGTCTGGAAGGATAATTAAATAAATATCTATTCCTTGCATCTTTATGAGAATGAACTTTTATCTGTGTATCCACAGAGTAATTTATACTTTGTAATAGACTCTGAACTGACAATGCTTTATGGCCCTCTTTACTCCCATTCATGTCTACTTTTAATCAACAAAGAGTAAATGAAATAGTGACTAATGGGTTTTTAATCACCATGATTTTTTTTCAAAATATTGCATAGAGCTGTAACTTAATAAACTTTTTAAAAATCATTTAAATGCAAATCAATGTCCTCTAGTGAAAGCTTGTTCTTTCTTGGGTCAGTCTTGGGTCAGGGATTAACTCAGCTTTCTTCTCCCTTCCACCCCATTGTTCCAAACTTGAATTAACAGGGGCCAGAATCCTAAAGGTGTTTGTTTGAGGTTTGTGTAACCTGTCACAGCTAATTGTGGTTAATAGATGGGGTGCTGGGAGCATGTCTCAGATTTGTACAATTATACAACTAAGATGCACTCCTGTACCTCACCAATTAGCCACAAGTATCTTGGGGGTATTATGCAAACCTTGCCTAAGTCAGTAAACTAGTCAGAAATAGTAACCTTAAAAGAAGTGTTGTTTTTGTTTTCTGTGTAAAAGCTATTCTGTGTAAAGTGTTTACATCTGTTGAAAACAATTCATTAGTTCTATAATTACCTTAGAAATCCTTAAGAAATGTTCTTGTTAAATGATAGTTTTACTGCTTTGGAAGTTACCCTTGACCAGCAGTTGTGTTAAGTCTCCTGGTTTTGGAGTCAAATATATTACTACTAGAGATGGGGACAACTCACCATTTTGTCGAGTCCTCCCGCTTTGTAAGTTGTCAAAACTTGACGATTCATGAAGCACGAAGTTGCCCCCATGAAGCGATGAATAACAAAGTTATTCATTGATTGGGGGGGGGGTTATTAAAAAAAAACACCCCTGCTGCCACCGCCCCCTCCACCTCACCTCCCCAACCCAGCTGACACGTTCTTCCTATTAAAAAAAAAACACCAACAACCATTCTGCTTACTGGCCGCCAATCAGCTATTCAGCAGCTGACAGGCAGCCACCCCCCCACAGCCACCCAACCCAAAGCCTACCCCCAACCCCTTCCTCTCCCTACCTTAGCCCCTACCCCACCCTCATCGACACCCATTACCTTAATCGCCGCTGCTGAGGTCTTCATGTGGCCTCCCAGCCATGGCATATAAAAAGGGAGACTGGCTGCCCTTTGCAAAGATGGTGGCTGCAGCTTCATTTAGGGTAGGGAAGCTGCAGCTGCCATCTTTGCAAAGGGCAGCCAGTCTCCCTTTTTACATGCAGTGGCTGGGAGGGCAACTGAAGAACCTCAGCAGCAGCAATTAAGGTAAAGGGATGATGATATGGGCTAAGGTAGGGAGAGGAAGGGTTGGAGGGTAGGCTGTGGGGTTGGTGGCTGTGGGGGTGGCGGCTACCTATCGGCCTCCAATCGGTTGATCAGTGGCTGGTAGGCAGAATGGGTTTTTGTTTTTGTTTTTTTAATAAGGACGAATAAAAACGGGTAATTCATCCCTTCATATCAATATCAAGGGACAAATATTTAACAAATCAGCTATTTTCGTCAAAAAAGCTGCTCCATTTTTATATTCATCCCCATCTCTAATTACTACTATGGTACATTAATATTGGCCAAGAATCCTGCAGTTGAAGAGTAAGAAAATTAATGTCCAATGGATCTGCTGGGTTCACTTGGAGCAGAAGCTAACCATACTGCAAAGAAGAGAGGAGGAAGAAGCTAATCAGCTTTATTAAGGCCAAACTATGCAGGACAGATGATCTATGACAGGAAAATGGAATTCCTTAAGTGCTAAGAATCAGAACATCTGGTTGTCACAGTATAACGTTTTTATACCTCCTGTACCTGACAAATTAGCATGCTTTGTTTTGTGATTAGACATTAAGCGGTAAACAAAGCTTCCTTTGCAGATATGTTCCTTAGTCTCAAAGAATGTTTTTGGAATGCTGAAAGATTTATGAGGTAGTACAGGGCACCCACAATGCCTCTCACAATCCCTTACATATGCATGCAGGGACATTGTTTTGCCATTGTTAGAGAGGCTCCTACCTCCTGTGACATCACAAGGCCACACAACACAACCTCAAAAAGACCCACCCCATGCCATTTGTCCCATAGGGGGAAGATGCTCCCATGACAGCCCTTGACAGACGTGAAAACACTTGGTAACCATTTCTGAAAAATATTTTTATTGGTTTTTGAAAAGAGGCTGAACAGGATTCCTGGCCCTCAGCAGAGACAGCCTGGTTTAGCTCCAGCAGGATACCTGCACTGTGGTCCTTCGCATCATCACCCTGGGGAAGAGGAAGCTCCTGGCCCTGCAAGACAAACAGAGAAAAAAACACCAACTAAGGGGTGAGCTTGTCCACCACCATCAGCCGGCTTCAAACCAGACGCATCCATCGACCAAAGTTCTAGCAACTTCATCCCAACATCGGCCAGCTTCAAGCCCAGATCTCCACCACCTTCAAGCTGCTGACTCGCAAGCCCACTTAGCAAGTTCAATAGAGAACTTGCCTTGTTGAGAAGGTCTGTGTCCCCAGCAGCCACTCTCTTGCTGGACTGTTCTCTGGCGGCTGTCCTCTCCTAGAAGTAGGCTGCAGGGCATATTACAAGTACATCTAGTAAAAATTCTTCTGTTTAGGCAAGTGTTTTTTAAACAGCCTTTCTTTTCTTTTTAACACCCTGATATTTTAATGATGTGCCTTAAACGTATCTCCCTTTAAAACAATAAATTTAAACACGCCCCCCCCAAGCTTTTAAGACATCTTCCTACCCCCTTTTTAGATGTTGCTGTTTCACAGTGGAGAGGTAGGACATAGGCCTTTTACTAATAATGTGTTGTGGCAGCCAATTGTTTTCTGTAAGGGTCAGAGCAGAAATAAACGTTTTAATAGAAAAGAAATTGCTGAAAGATTTTTAAAAGTAAGCCCACTTAGCAAGTTTAATAGAGAACTTGCCTGGTTGAGAAGGTCTGTGTCTTCAGCAGCCACTCTCCTGCTGGACTGCTCTCTAGCCCCTGTCCTCTCCTCTGGTCTCCTGCCCTACCTCTCAAGCCCCTTTTATCTGCAAGCAGAGAGGTGGGCCCCCTGTGATGTCATAAAGGCCCAGGAACATATGGTGAGTTGCCAAGGCAGCAGCAACAGCAGCCCCCTCAGGATTGGCTGAGTCCTGGTGATGGTCAACAATCTCTCTGAGAGCAAATCTTTCCCTTTTTGGCCTTCGGATATTGTTCTAGGCTGGTGTCTGAAAAAATAACTTTTGGGGGCCCAACCAATGAATCTCCCATCCAGCATGTACACCAAAAGGAACATTTCCAGGGTTGAGATAGGAAAAAAATAATAATAAATGAATAAGGAAAGACACAATCACAGAAATGTAGCCCTGGACCCATGGTTGACTCTTTTTAGATATTTTTTCTTGCCCCTGCTATGAAAAAGATATTATAAGGAGTCCATAATATATAAAAATATATTAGGTATTTTAAACACATAACAGTATTATAACAGCATCCAGGAAGTTTTCACTGATGCAGCTGTGTTTCAAAGATGCTCCCAGACTTTGGAACTCCCACCCACCGTAGCCCAGGCTGTCCTCATCTTTCCTGTCCTTTCACAAGCAGGTGAAGACCTTTCTCTTCAGGCAACCTTTCCCTCAGTGAATGGTCACCTGACTGGGGGTTTTGAATGGGCTGTTTAGCCTGGTTGCTTTGAATGTGCTTTTGGTATTACTTTTGTTTATTAATTTTTAGTGTGGTATTTGTCAGTAGTTCCTCCTGACTGCTTTTTAAACTGTGGCTGTCAGGGACTGAACCTGCAACTGCCTGCACGGCAGACTTGGTGCCGGCCTCTGAACTGGGTTTCTGCCTTCGTGTTCTCCCTTGCTGATGCCAGCTTTGGATTTACGTGATTTATGGATTTCAGCCAATAAATGTAACTATTACAGGTGCATGCACACGGGCCCTTGCCTAAGGTCTGTGCAACTTGCCTTGGCTAATTGAAAGGTGCTATGGTGTGTCTTGGTCACATACTTGTTCATGTGCCTGATTGTGCAACTAGGATATACCCCAGCACTTCATCAATTAGCTGCAAGTAGCCAAGGCAAGTTATTCAAACCTTATGCAAGCCCCAATAATAGGATTCCAGCTAAAATGCCTTTAAATAGAAAGTGGTTCCTTTCTGTCTCCCTTTCAGCATTGAGCACATTCCTTCAAAAGTACTTCAGAGAGTCAGGTAGACATCTCTCTGTCTGGACATACTTTCTGATTCATACACTGTGTTTTCCATTTCCAAGATCACTCCCACTGTGGAAGAGTACATATATACTATTTTGCATATCCATACAAATTCTGTACTAAAATGCTGATATCAAGTCACACATCTACCCACACAAGGAGAATACACTAGAAGAAGCTGAAAACTTTCCAATATAATAACAACAACTTATGATCCAGCCGCTGGAGGGTCCCTGGACCTCGAACAGTGAAGCTGGCCTTGCCTTTCACCCGGGATATTGAGAGACGGATTAGTCTCACGTGATTCCTAGGTGGGAGGGGAAAGCCAGGGTATTTAAAGAGGCTTTCCTCTCTGGGACACCCTCTTCCTTTTGGGCACCCGCCCTCCCTATTGCTAGTGTGAGTTATTCTGGTTGCCATTACGGGGCCAGATAGGAATTTTGGCCTTCATCCTGATTGGCCTGTGGATGGGGGAATTTTTGCCTATCTCACACGAAAAGAGGGTTGTGGCAAGTTGGTGGAATAAACTTCAGTCACATTGGCAGGTAGTGCGGAAAAAACAGGTATTTACGGTGCGTCCCGCTGTAATTTCAAGTAAGCCAACAGTACATCCGACTGCCTGGCATTGCGGATCATGCGATTACAGTGCCTCTGGTGGGAAGATGCGATGGGCCACTTCCAGACTAACAACCCTTAAATAAAGGGGGATTGAGGTCTGGGGGTATTTCTTAGCGGCCGGCCAGGTTCCTGCTATCCTTAAGATCGCTGGAGCCTGTGTCTGGGGACTCGCCCTTTCATTGATCTAGGGGTATTTAGATACGTCATTTAACTATTTCCACACTACAGCAGGCCCCCTCCTTCTGAATGGCAATTTTGAATATGAATGTACAGTGGTGCCTCGCTTAACGGGTGCCCCATTTAACGACAAATCTGCATACCGATGAAAATTTTGCCATGGCTTTTGCCACCGCATTGCTATGTTCCCTATAGGGAAAAATCGCTTTGCGATGATGGCTCCCCCCACACACACAGCAAAGCACTGCTTTCAGAGGTGCATTTTCACTGCTGAAAAAAGCCCCAGGAGGCTTCTGAAAGCTGCACTTTGCTGGGGTGGGGGTGGGGGTGGGTGTGCTAGGGGCAGGCCCGCCACCCACCACCCACCCCCGCCACCCCTCGTGCCGCTTTTGGAAGCCTCATGGGGTTTTTTCCAGCAGTGAAAATGCACCTCTGAAAGCCCCGCTTTGCCGTGGGGGTGGGCGTGGGGGGTAGGCAGTACCTCTGAACTAATTACTTACAGAAGAAGTAACCCCTTTCCTTCCCACTTCCTCTGCCCTGCACTAAACAGGGGAAGGGATCAATCTCCCAATATCCTCATCCGGCCTGACTGTTCCAACTGAGGCCCGCACTGACTGAATCCCTTCTGATGGTTTAGCTGCACCCACTATTGTGAGGATAATACGGGCCGGAGAAGAACTGGATATTCCAACTTGAATTCACTGGAACAATGTATACATTTGAATAACTCCTAAATAAATATAGCGAAGCATGCCATGCATCTATAGCCTTTCCCCCCTTTGGAATACAGTGGTGCCTCGTATAACGAGTGCCCCGTTTAATGATGAATCCGTATAGTGATGCGGATTTTGTGATCGCAAAAGCAATCGCATTGCGATGTTTCCTATGGGGAAAAATCGCTTTGCGATTTTTCCCCATAGGCCCCATTTCCCCCCAGCTGACCGCCTGGTGCTTCCGAGCGACTGCGGTGGAGGCTTCCCCGGCGGTCGCTCCGAAGCCTGCGCCGCCCAGCTGGGGGGAGAAGGTTCGGACCGACTGTGGTGGAGGCTTCCCCGGAGGTTGCTCTGAAGCCTGTGCTGCCCAGCTGGGCAGCACTGGCTTCAGAGCAACCTCCGGGGAAGCCTCCACCGCGGGCGCTCGGAAGCCAGTGCTGCCCAGCTGGGGGGAGAAGGTTTGGAGTGCCCGCGGTGGACGCTTCCCTGGAGGTTGCTCTGAAGTCTTCTGCCCCCAGCTGGGCGGCGCAGGCTTCGGAGCGACCGCTGGCCGGATGGGGGATTCTTCGCTTACTGGTGAGTTGTTCCCCAATAGGAACGCATTAAACGGAGTTTAATGCGTTCCTATGGGTTCCCCCCCACCACATAGCGAAGAATCCGGATAGCGACGTTACTCCTGGAACGGATTAATGTCGCTATGCGGGGCACCACTGTAAATGGTTAAGTGATAACGGGTTTGCTTCAGCACCTTTGCCTGGGTAGAACTTTCGCCTCACTTTTTAGTGCCTGCCATCTAGTAAAGATTCTTTTGTTTAGGCAAGTGTTTTTTAAACTGTCTTTCTTTTCTTTTTAACACCCTGATATTTTAATGATGCGCCTTAAACGTATCTCCCTTTAAAACAATAAATTTAAACACGCCCCTCCAAGCTTTTAACACATCATTCTACCCCAGGTAGGGCATAGGTCTTTTACTAATAATGTGTTGTGGCAGCCAATTGTTTTCTGCAAGGGTCAGAGCGGAAATAAACTTTTTAAGAGAAAAGAAATCCCTGAAAGATTTTTAATAGTAAGCCCATTTAGTAAGTTAAATAAAGAACTTCCCTTGTTTATTTATTTATTTATTTATTTATTTATTTATTTATTTATTTATTTATTTATTTATTTATTTATTTATTTAACAGCATTTAAAATACAATAAAAAGGCAAAATAAAAGGGCAAAATAATTAAAATGCAATTAAAATATATATTCTAAAAATTGCCATCAGACCTACAGCTGATATTATTTCAGTTAAAAGCCAGGACAAGGTCTGTCCCCAGCAGCCACTCTCTTGCTGGACTGCTCTCTGGCCACTCTCCTCTCCTCTGGTCTCCTGCCCTGCCTCTCAAGCCCCTTTTATCTGCAAGCAGAGAGGTGGGGCCCCCTGTGATGTCATAAAGGCCCAGCAGCATGTGGTGAGTTGCCAAGGCAGCAGCAACAGCAGCCTCCTCAGGATTGGCTGAGTCCTGTTTTCATCTTCGGGGGATAGCCCAGCTGTGACCCTATCGCGATTTTGGGGCACTCACTACCTTGGCATATGTGCTCGTAATCTCAAAATTAGACCACTGTAATGTGCTCTACATGGGGCTACCTTTGAGGTTGATTCGGAAACTCCAAGTGATGCAAAATGCTGCGGCCAGACTCCCCAGTGGAGTGAGAATATGTCATCATATTTCTCCTATTCTGGCTGCATTGCACTGGCTGCCCATTCGGTTCTGCATTGACTTCAAAGTTTTGATGCTTACGTATAAAGCCCTAAATGGTTTAGGGCCTCGATATTTGGCAAACGCCATTCCCGCCAAGATCTACCCATATCACCCAATCGAGTCAGGAGGTGAGGCTGAGGAGCCTGATGACGAGGGAGGCCTGGAAGGAAAAAACAAGAAACTGGGCCTTCTTGGCAGTAGCTCCTCGCCTCTGGAACAACCTTCCTGTGGAGAGTCGTGTGGCCCCTTCGCTGTGTATCTTTAAAAACCAATTAAAAACCTGGATATTTGTGCAGGCCTTCCCTCTAGTTAATATTTGACTTTCTTTTCTTTATTTACCTCTCGCTACTTCCTTTCCATCTTGAAGAACTTCCTTACCGATGTAAAATTTCTTGTTATTTTTATGTGTTTGGAAGCCACCTAGAGTGGTTGTAAGACCAGATAGGCGGGATATAAATAAATAAATAAATAAATAAATAAATAAATAAATAAATAAATAGACAGACAGACAGACAGACAGACAGACAGACAGACAGATAGATAAGATAAGATAAGATAAAAGATTCAGTTCAAGAAAAACTTAGATAATCACCTTGAAGATATGCTTTGATTGTATTCCTGCATTGAGTAGGGGTTTTATTTGTTTGTTTGTTTATTTATTTTATTAGATTCTGATGCGATCCCCTCTGAAGTCCCTATCCCCCAGGCCTTCACGAGTTTCCCGCTATTCTTTCTTCTTCGCTGCCACCAGATATTAATGCTTTAATATCAATTAAGTATTGAGACATGTGTGCTATCAGAACATAAGTCTTTTTTTTTAATCAGGGAAGTTAATAATCAATAGCTACTCATGGGGTAGATTGCAGATTGCGAATCACTTATGTTTGAATCAGTTAAGATATTGCTTCAAATCTCTTTAAACCCTCTGCTTCAATCTATACTCTTACAGTTCTCTAACTCACTCTTTGTCCACTTTTAAGTCACACACGGTCTCTCTCTCAAAGACAGACTCCATCTACCAGTCTTTTTATCCTGCTCCCTCCCCCTGGCTCCGCCTTCCGTTCACTCATTGGCTCCTGTGTCAATGTTCTACAGTGATGGGCAGGTGAGGTCAGGGCTGTTCGCTACAGATTCCTACCCCACCCATCTAGACCAAAGGTCCACTCTAGGCGGCATTACAAATTTAAAATCAGTTACGCCAATAAACATATACATAAATCCAAGATGGCAAAAATATAGAATTTAAGATACAGCAGGAAGGAAAGCCTGCCCAAATAACTGGGTCTTGTCTTTACTCCTGAAGACACCCAGAGAGGGAGCCAGGCGGATCTCCATAGGCAAGTTGTTCCAAAGGTGAGGGGCCACTGCCGAGAAGGACTGATTCCTTGTTCTTTCCTTCTGGACGTCCCTTGGAGATAAGCCCCTCAGCCGCCCAGCCTGGCTGGAACAAATGACTCTGGCAGAACTGGGTGGGAGGAGGCACTCTTCCAGATATTGAGGTCCTAAATTGTTTAGGGCTTTATATATCATTGTTAGGACTTTGAAATCAACGTGGAAGCAAATGGGCTCCCAATGCAAGGTGAGCAGAGTGGGGGAAATATGGTGGTATTTTTTCATCCCTGTAAGAAGTCTTGCTGCCATATTCTGCACCATCTGGAGTTTCTGTGCAGTCTAACATAATATTGCTGGTGTTGTCCAGTACTTCAGTATTTTGAAAAAGAATTTCATGTCCAGCTTGTTTTAGGGCATGATCAGCTACTGCTGATTTTTCTGATTGTTTTAGTCTGCAGTGTCTCTCATGTTCTTTGATTTTGCTGTGAATGCTGCTTTTTGTGGTTCCAATATATACCTCTCCACAACTGCAAGGTATCTGGTATACTCCTGCAGTCATGAGTGGGTCCCTTTTGTCCTTTGCTGACCGTAACATTTGTTGTATTTATGTGGTGGGTCTGAATACTGTTTGTAGGTATCAAAGGGGTCACGGACCACATGGGGAAACTTTTGAAAAAACACAACATTCAACAACACCAGGTTTAGAGTGGAGGGGCAGCTGAGTTGACTACCCTGAGTCTGGTAGGAGGGTGCAGTGCCAGAACAGTGAAGAGACTTCAAGCATCTGTTCACCATTCTTCTGGGATGAATGGCTACTGCACCTACACCATATCTCTCTTTGTCAGAAATCACCCTGATGTTGGAAAGGCAAAGGCCCCTCTGGGCAGGGCAAGCCTTTCACTCCATGCCAAACCAAAAAAGAGAGGAAAAAATAGAAACCAAAAATTAACAAACTAAAAATAACCATTGGCGGCACAGCGTTCTGCTGGAAGCTCAACGTTCCACCCGGCACTCTGGATTGGACTTGATGGCCTAGTAGGCCCCTTCCAACTTCACTTTTCTATAATTTCTGGTTTGGTGCAATCAGAATACCCAAGGAAAGAGCAGAAGAAAGAACTCTTTCCTCTTCCCATGGTAGCAGATCTGGAGTACCATTTTAAATAAGGAAGTCAGAAGTTTGTAAGAGCGGCAAAATACATTATCTGAATTAATCATCAAAACCAAGAAAGCTACAAAGCTGCTTCTTTGTAACAGGAACAGATGATACTGCTTAGAGGCAGTCATTAGTAGTAAATAGGAGAAAACATAATTCAAATAGATTAGGAAATTTGAAGGCAACAAGAAAAGTGGATGACCAAATATGAAGTGAATTGATTCTATGAAGGAAGCCACAGTTTACAAGAACAGCACTAATGATAAGACATTTTGGAGGCCACTCATTCATAGGGTCACCATGAATCAGAGGTCACATGAAAGCACATAACAACAACATCATGACAACCAAAAGTGTACTGCCTGTTCCATTGCTTTCTGACACAATTCCACTTAAAAAAAAACCTCAGGTTATCTCCATCTTCTCTTCTGTACCCTGTGTCTGCTATAACATGATCTTTGAAATTTGTACGCTTTTAGGATAATTGTACTTTCCTCACAGCACAACTTTAGGCTGCATTCATTGTTTGCTCTCTCTTACACACACACACACACACACACACACACACACACACACACACACACACACACACACACACACACACACACACACACACACACACACACAGAGAGAGAGAGAGAGAGAGAGAGAGAGAGAGAGAGAGAGAGAGAGAGAGAGAGAGACTGTGGTTTTCCTGGCCTGAAAATGACTCTCACACGAAATTGCTCCTGATCAGTCCGTTTGTAAGTATAATAGAGATTGGCACGGTTTTCTGAAGAAAAAAGTATTCCAGGTTGCTGATAGCCAAGGGTAGTGAAGTTGGCAAGAGACTTAATAAACTGCTGGGGGAAAAAGTGGCCTCATGGTACAAAAAAATAGCATGTATACATTGGCTGGTATAAACGTGTCATAACTATCTGTGTTCTTTATAGGATCTGAAAGTAGAGGGAAGAGAAATTCCCTAGTCATGAGCAGCTCCTTTCTATTGTTTTTACTATATATATATTTTAGAAAAACAGACCTCCCAAGGAAAGATTCTTTGTTTTAAAACAAGCCACCCACACGGGGGATTTTTGGCAAATGCTTTGAATATATGAACATACACAGGCAGCTGCTTTTCATTTAGCGTTCGCCACACCAAGGACTTCAACATTCAAAGTGGCTGCAGGATGTAGCTCATTTGCTCATTCCTGTTTTCATTATTCTGATCCTATCTTCATCCTAGGAGTAGAATATAAACAAGAGATAACAGCAGGGTTGAGGTGCTTACTCAGCCACCTGAGCAGGTACATACAGATGCATTCTCAGGGCCATATGGGTAGAATAAAAAAGTGGTCCTTCATTGGGCCAGAGAAAAATAAACAGCATAAATTCATTGATCTGACAAACTTCAGATGGGAATTCACAAGCCACAATATATCTACTTGCAAGAATTAAAAGTATCCCATTTTCTGAGGCTAGTAAAGATATCAGTGAGAGTCAGGCTAGTGTAGTGAGCAGAATGTTGGACTTTGTCACAGGAGTTGTTGTTGTTGTTTAGTCATTTAGTCATGTCCGGCTCTTCGTGACCCCATGGACCAGAGCACTCCAGGCCGTCCTGTCTTCCACTGCCTCCTGGAGTTGGGTCAAATTCATGCTGGTCACTTCAATGACACTGTCCAACCATCTCATCCTCTGTCGTCCCCTTCTCCTCTTGCCCTCACACTTTCCCAACATCAGGGTCTTTTCCAGGGAGTCTTCTCTTCTCATGAGATGGCCAAAGTACTGGAGCCTCAGCTTCAGGATCTGTCCTTCCAGTGAGCACTCAGAGTTGATTTCCTTTAAATTGATAGGTTTGTTCTCCTTGCAGTCCTGAGGACTCTCAAGAGTCTCCTCCAGCACCACAATTCAAAAGCATCAATTCTTCGGTGGTCAACTTTCTTTATGGTCCAGCTCTCACTTCCGTACATCACTACAGGAAAAACCATAGGTTTGACTATGCGGACTTTTGTTGGCAAGGTGATGTCCCTGCTTTTTAAGATGCTATCGAGGTTTGTCATTGCTTTCCTCCCAAGAAGAAGGCGTCTTTTAATTTTGTGGCTGCTGTCACCATCTGCAGAGATCATGGAGCCCAAGAAAGTAACATTTGTCACTACCTCCATATCTTCCCCTTCTATTTGCCAGGAGGTGATGGGAGTAGTGGACATGATCTTAGTTTTTTTGATGTTGAGCTTCAGACCATTTTTAGCGCTCTCCTCTTTCACCCTCATTACAAGGTTCGTTAATTCCTCCTCACTTTCTGCCATCAGAGTGGTATCATCTGCATATCTGAGGTTGTTGATATTTCTTCCGGCAATCTTATTTCCAGCTTGGGATTCCTCCAGTCCGGCCTTTCGCATGATGTATTCTGCATATACGTTAAATAAGCAAGGGGACAATATACAGCCTTGTCGTACTCCTTTCCCAATTTTGAACCAATCAGTGTTTCCGTCTCCAGTTCTAACTGTTGCTTCCTGTCCCATGTATAGATTTCTCAGGAGATAGATAAGATGGTCAGGCACTCCCATTTCTTTGAGGACTTGCCATAGTTTGCTGTGGTCCACACAGTCAAAGGCTTTTGCATAGTCAATGAAGGAGAAGTAGATGTTTTTCTGGAACTCTCTGGCTTTCTCCATAATCCAGCGCATGCTAGCAATTTGGTCTTGAGTTCCTCTGCCCCTTCGAAATCCAGCTTGCACTTCTGGGAGTTCTCGGTCCACATTCTGTTGAAGCCTACCTTGGAGGATTTTGAGCATAACCTTGCTAGTGTGGGAAATGAGTGCAATTGTACAGTAGTTGGAGCATTCTTTGGCACTGCCCTTCTTTGGGATTGGGATATAGACCAATCTTTTGCAATCCTATGGCTACCGCTGAGTTTTCCAAACTTGCTGGCATATTGAGTGTAGCACTTTAACAGCATCATCTTTTAAGATTTTAAATAGCTCGACTGGAATGCCATAACCTCCACTGGCCTTGTTGTTAGCCAGGCTTTCTAAGGCCCACTTGACTTCAGTGTCCAGGATGTGTGGCTCAAGGTCAGCAACCACACTATCTGGGTTCTCCGGGACATCCAGATCTTTCTGGTATAATTCCTCTGTGTATTCTTGCCACCTCTTCTTGATGTCTTCTGCTTCTGTAAGGTCCCTACCATTTTTGTCCTTTATCATGTCTATCTTTGCACAAAATGTTCCTCTAATATCTCCAATTTTCTTGAACAGATCTCTGGTTTTTCTCTTTCTATTATTTTCCTATATTTCTTTGCACTGTTCATTTAAGAAGGCCCTCTTGTCTCTCCTTGCTATTCTTTGGAAGTCTGCATTCAGTTTTCTGTAACTTTCCCTGTCTCCCTTGAAATTTGTTTCCCTTCTCTTCTCTGCTATTTGTAAGGCCTCATTGGACAGCCACTTTGCTTTCTTGCATTTCCTTTTCTTTGGGATGGTTTTTGTTGCTGCCTGTACAATGTTACGAGCCTCTATCCAAAGTTCTTCAGGCACTCTGTCCACCAAATCCATTTCCTTAAATCTGTTCTTCACTTCTACTGTGTATTCATAAGGGATTTGGTTTAGATTATATCTGACTAGCCCAGTGGTTTTTCCTACTCTCTTCAGTTTAAGCTTGAATTTTGCTATGAGAAGCTGATGATCAGAGCCACAATCAGCTCCAGGTCTTGTTTTTGCTGACTGTATAGAGCTTCTCCATCTTTGGCTGCAGAGAATATAATCAATCTGATTACAGTATTGTCCATCTGGTGATTTCCATGTGTAGAGTCGCCTCTTGTGTTGTTGGAAAAGAGTGTTTGTGATGACCAGCTTGTTCTCTTGACAAAACTCTATTAGGCTTTGCCGTGCTTCGTTCTGAACTCCAAGGCCAAACTTCCCTGTTGTCCCTTTTATCTCTCGACTCCCTACTTTAGCATTCCAATCCCCTAGAATGAGAACATTTTTCTTTGGTGTCAGTTCTAGAAGGTGTTGTAAGTCTTCATAGAATTGGTCAATTTCAGTCTCCTCAGCATTGATGGTTGGTGCACAAACTGGGATTATTGTGATGTTGAAAGTCTGCCTTGTATTCGTATTGACATCATTCTATCATTTTTGAGATTATATCCCATTACAGCTTTTCCCACTCTTTTGTTGACTATGAGGGCTACTCCATTCCTTCTATGAGATTCTTGCCCACAATAGTAGATACGATAATCATCTGAATTGAATTTGCCCATACCTGTCCATTTTAGTTCACTGACGCCGAGGATGTCAATGTTTATTCTTGCCATCTCCTGTTTGATCACATCCAGCTTACCAAGGTTCATAGATCTTACATTCCAGGTTCCTATACAGTATCATTCTTTGCAGCATCGGACTCTCCTTTGACTTCCAGGCACATTCACAGCTGAGCATCCTTTCGGCTTTGGCCCAACCACTTCATTAGCTCTGGAGCTACTTGTACTTGTCCTCCGCTCTTCTTCAGTAGCATGTTGGACGCCTTCCGATCTGAGGGTCCCATCTTCCAGCGTCGTATCTTTTAGCCTTTTATTTCTGTTCATGGGGTTTTCTTGGCAAAGATACTGGAGTGGCTTGCCAGTTCCTACTCCCTGGATATGGCACAGAAACCATTTTGGTTGCCTTGGTGGATAATCAGTGCTCACATCTGGACAGGGGGACTGTGTCCCTGTTGATTCTGCTGGAACTGTCAGCAGCTTTCAGTACACTCGGTCATGATATTGTTCTGAGCCATCTCTCTGGAATGGGACTTGGAGACACCATTTTATGATGGCTCCAGTCCTTTCTGGAGGGATGATCTCAGAAGATGGTGCTGGATGACTCCTATTTAACACTCTGGCCATTGGCCTATGGTGTACTCATGGCACTGTCTTGTCCCCTGTGCTGTTTAATTTATACATTAACCCCTGGGAGAAGTTGTCTGCAGTTTTGGAGTTCAGTGTCACCAGTAGGCAGATGACACCCAGTCTCATTTCCACCTAACTCCAAGGAAGCTGTTCCTGTTCTAAACTAGTGTCTGTCATCAGTAATGGACTGAATAAGTGCAAACAGACTGAAACTTAATTTGGGCAAAACAGAGGTGCTCCTAGTGAATCAAAAGGCTGATAATGGAAAAGGGATTCAACCTGAGCTAGATGGAGTTACACTCCTCCTGACAACTGTGGCTTGCAGCCAGGTGTACCATGGACTCATACCTGATCAATACTCAAGTCTCAGCTGCATTTGTACAACTAGACCTGGTCTATAAGCTGCACCATTCCTGGAGATGCCTGATTTGGCCACACGCCTTGTTACATACAGCACTGAATGTTACCTGTCTGTCATGGGTTTGGAGGGAAAGTTCCATCCTATGGGGAGTGGAAGGCGGGACATCAGGAGGAGGGGCTGTACTGTATATATATGTGGAGCGTGTGTGGTGAAGTTCAGCAGACGCTGGGATGTGAAGAAGCAGCAGCTGGGAAGAAGAAGCTGGTGTGGGAGTCTGTGTGTCAGACAGGGTACTACTGTGTGTCAGAGTACCAACCTGATAGGTTCAGGTGTCTGTTGGTTAGCCAGAACTGATAGGTTCAGGGTCTGTGCTTCAAGTTAAGGGTTCTGTGTGAACCAAACTGTGTGCATGTATGAATGAGATTAAGCCACGTTACTATATCTTATTGTTGTTTTAAATAAACCTTATTCTTTTATTTGTTGAAAATCCATCCCTGGTCTGTGTGACTTCTTATAGGGAATGGTTGGTGGCAGCTTAGTTAACGTGTGGCAGATCCCAGTAGGTCTGGGTTTGTCACACGCCTTAGTTACATCCTGCTTGGATTAGTGCAACATGCTCTATGTGGGCTTGGCTTTGAAGATGGTTCAAAAACTTATGAACTTCAGAAACTGATTCAATATGCTGCAGCCAGGCTGCTGATCAAGCTAGTTACAGGGAGCATATAACTCCTCGTTGCAACAACTTCACTAGGTACTGGTCCATTTCTGGATCCAATTCAGAGTGCTGGTTATGACGTATAAAGTTCTATATGGCTTGGATTCAGACTATCTGAATGACCATATCTCCTGAACCTTCTAAGTTCTTAAGATATTCTAGGGTGACCCTTAGTCCCACTGCCCTCTCAGACATATCTGGTGGAGACATAGGTGTCTTTTCTGTAGCTGCCCCCAGCTTGTAGAATCTCCTGCCCTGGTAGTCTAGGTTGACTCTCATCCTCTTGTTGTTCCAGTGACAGGTGAAGACCATGCTTTTTAGTCATTGGCCCATGAAGGTTTTTAATTTTAAGTGCTGCATATCAATTTGTATATGTTTGAATCTGTTATTTATTTATTTATTTATTTATTTATTTATTTATTTATTTATTTATTTATTTATTTATTTATTTATTTATTTATTTATTTATTTATTTATTTATTTATTTATTTGATTTTTATCCCGCCTATCTGGACCAGATATTAGTTTTAACTAATTACTATTAATATTTTTTTTTTAATGTAGTAATGTTTTTTGAGCAGCTTTGGGCCTTATAATTGCAGGAAAGACAGTATAAAATGAATGAAGGAAGGAATGAATCTATCTTTCTAATCACAGGCTAGCTATAACATATAATCCAGACCTCAGCTATTACATATGTGTTGTGAGGTTGCTTAACCCTAACAGAGTTTTTGGGATATGTGAAATGTTCAAGGAGTTGGTTTACTGGTTGTTGTGGATTTTTCGGGCTCTTTGGCTGTGTTCTGAAGGTTATTCTTCCTAACGTTTCACAGCATCTTCAGAGGACAGGAGTAGCACTCTGTCCTCTCCTGTCCTCTGAAGATGCCGGCCACAGAGACTGCTGAAACGTTAGGAAGAACAACTTTCAGAACACAGCCAAAGAGCCCAAAAGACCCACAACAACCATTAGATCCCGGTCGTGAAAGCCTTCGTGAATACAGTTGCTTTACTGTTGCCATTCATATTACCACACCCTGGGACATTTCCATGACTGAGTGTGGATTTGAACCCAGGTTTCCTGAGTCCTAGTCCAACATTCTACCTCTTAACACCCCAGTTCTCCAGCTTTGAGTCAGTTGCATACATTCCCAATGATATAAGTGGGATTTCACAAAACGATGCTTTGTAGATCCGAACTTCATATTGTACATTTTTTCTTTCCTGCAATTATAACATAGACTGCTGTATTAATTTCTTTATAAACAAGCATCACTCTAATTGCCTTATGTTTATGCATCTTTTTTTTTAGGCTGATGAATTCATAGTACTTCCTTTATGTCACCACCAGAGGGCAAAGGTTTCCTTCCAGAAGCTCCAATGAAACAGTAACAGGCACCGCCCGGGGTGGTCGACCTGTTCAGGTCCTCTCTGTCCAGGTGCAAGCAACACCTCCTCCCCCCCCTCCCCAGAGCAGGTGGTTTGGATTAGGCTGAAAGAAATTGCTGGGGCTGGTTTGGGCAAACATGCTCTCCCCCAGTTCTGTTGCTGTGAGCTGCTTTTGTGTTGTCACTTTGAAAGCCTTAGCCTTAGATTCCTAGCTAAACTAAAGCCAGATGGTATTTTCCAAGGTGAACAAATGACCCTTTCTTTAGAAACAGAACAGCCCACACAGAGGCTTTTTTTAAAAATAAAATCTAAGATACAACAGCAAAAGGATAAATGAGATAGCAATGGACTGAGTTAAGGGAAGGGCTTCTTTCAGAGAGAGAGAGAGAGCACATAGTAACTAAAATGACAACCCTGGGCATACCACAAAAGGATAGAAGTCAGGGTGAAATAAATGGAGAGGTCTAAATAAGCAAATAGACAGACTATTTCAACTGTAGTCAGCAAGAATAAGCTACAGACTCTTGTAACATTTCCCTTAAGATGTGCTGACAGATGTGCTGCAAAAATTTGATGATTATTCCTGAAAAAAGATGGGCATGAACCGCTGGTTTGTCCATTGGCCCAACCGGTGTTCCGTGGTTCTGAGCCCCACCTCCTCGGAGGCAGCACCCCGGCTTCCTTGCCAGGCCTCCTCTGGAGGCTCTGAGTGGAGGAGGCCGAGACCAACTCCTATTGAATCAACAGACAAACCATCTCTATTTCTGAACATTTGCCTTGGTTGAAAATATATTGCATTACTACATGAGGCCGCTAGCTGGGATCATCAGGGGGTGTGGAGCATCGTGTCACCAGTATGCTGACGACACCCAGCTCTACATCTCCTTTTTACCAACTACAGGTGATGCCGTCCTGTCCCTCCAGCGCTGCCTGGGGACCGTACTGGAATGGATGCAGGAGAATGGCCTGAGGCTGAACCCGGACAAGACGGAAGTCCTGAGGGTGGGGCCCCCCGTGGTTGGTGGCTCGGTCGACTCTCTCTCGTTTGGGGGGGCGACCTTGACTCCGGTGAGTGGGGTCCGCAGCTTGGGCATACACTTGGACCCGACGCTTACCATGGAAACACAGGTGGCGTCGGTGGTCCGCTCCGCCTTTTTCCATCTTTGGCGGATTGCCAGGCTGCGGCCCTATCTCGACACGGGGGCCCTCACTACCTTAGTGCATGCGCTTGTAATCTCAAGATTAGACCACTGCAACGCGCTCTACGTGGGGCTACCTTTGAGGCTGATACGGAAACTTCAGATGGTGCAGAATGCAGCAGCCAGACTTCTCACTGGTGGGAGAAAATACCATCATATCTCTCCCATCCTGGCTAGACTGCACTGGCTGCCCATTCGTTTCCGTATTGACTTCAAAGTTTTAATGCTCACTTATAAGGCCCTAAACGGTTTGGGACCTCGATATCTGGCGGAACGCCTTCACCCACCAAGTTCTACCCGGATCACCCGCGCGAGCCAGGAGGTGAGGCTGAGGAGCCTGACGCCGAGGGAGGCCCGAAGGGAGAAGACACGAAACCGGGCCTTCTCGGCGGTGGCTCCTCACCTTTGGAACAATCTCCCTCCTGAGATCCGCGCGGCCCCTTCCCTGGGCACATTTAAAACTCAGCTAAAAACATGGCTTTATGTTAAGGCCTTCCCTCCTGCCAGCATTTAATTTAATTTTAAGCTATTTTCCTCTCTATTTGTTATTTATGATTTATGTTATATTTGTTAATTGATTTTTATTTTATGTTCCTATAATTGTATTAACATTGTTGTTAGCCGCTCAGAGTGGTACAGATGTATCAGATGAGCGGGATATAAATCAAATAAATAAATAAATAAATAAATAAATACCATGCACCTGATCATTTGTCATAGGATATCCCTGAAGTCTTTATTAAAGACATAATGTGCCTTGCAATCATAGATGTAAAAGGACATCTACCCATCATAGCTCTATTGGGTTTTTCATTTGCCATTCAGGCATGTCAGAAGAATCCTTTTTTTTTTTTTTAATGCAATGAGTGTTTGGAGGCAAAATATCCCAGACCAAGAGAAAGTCAAGGATGACTACCAATGGTAGTTCTGTCTTTGTCTTCTTTGGTCTGTGCACAGGTATATGCAGCAGTTGCTCATGCAGGCCAAATGAGGAATTGGCACTGCCAAATTCTGAAGTGCAAGTTCTCACCATGACACTCCCCACAAAAACAGCCCCCCTCCATGCTGAACATATCAGCAAAACAGTTCCTCTAGTTTCATCATCACCAAAAGCAGGTCTTTGGAAAGCTAATGGATCTTAATTAGCTATTCGAGATGAAGATGGCCCCTAATACTTAGCAGTAACAAAAATGTTAGCTCATAGCAATACATTTTTTGAGAACATTCATTTCCTTCTCCTCCTAATTATTGTGGGGAATGCAATTAAGTGCAGCAGAGGTAATTCTGGGTTGAGAGCAGGCAATGTCATCCCCCCTCCCCATAGGTTATTATTCAGAAGATAAATATTTAACACTTTTTATAGTTCTGGTCTCCTTCACAATCAAAATCCACATATATCCCATTTTTTTCTAAATATACATCACCACAAAAAGTACAGCAATCCTCCAGTATGGGAGCAATCACTAGATGTCACTGTTATACAACACAAATATCTCTGTTACATGCAAGGATGTGTGATTCAGAATTATTTTAGTTCACTGTGATGGGTTAAATGAAAAGAAATCCTTTTTTGTATGAGTAGTGAAGGTCTGTGGAGCTTGGTAATTTCTGCATTCTTCATGACACGTAGCTCTTAATGTTTTGTCTCATGCTTGTTTTGTCTTGCTTAAGTGAAAATGCAGCTAGGCATTTTAAAATATGGATTAGATAAGGAGATAACATATTTGGCAATGCCCCAGAGAGATTGTCAGCAGAAATGAAATCGCTCATGAGAAAGCGACTGCCTGAATTAATGTGTTAGAGTTATTCTATAATGCAAAAGTGTTTGTCTGTGTGAAAGAGAGAGAGAGAGAGAGAGAGAGAGAGAGATATGGATAGTTTCAAGTCAGAACCAACTTATAGCAAAACTCTAATCAGGTTTTCAAGGTGAGATATTTAAGGAGTGGCACACACTAAGAGCAGTCAAGTGAATGGAAAATTGGTGTACATCTATAACATCACCCTCAACTCAACTGTTTGGTCAAGTTTCACAAGCTCTGGAACATGCATAACTAGATCAATGAAAGAGGGCAGAACTGAATGGGGATCTTGGAAGAGGCTTGGAAGACACACACACCCCCAGTGTAAGCAATACTTATTCTACAGTGCCACCTCCGCAGGGAAAAGGCTGAGTAAACAAGGTGAGCCATCCCTGTGCCCAAAAGATCAACAAATGTGGATGTTGTGAGACCAGAGGCGGAAACACATTTCAAACCTGACAGCTGTCGATTCACCATCAGACTAAAAAGGTACACAGAACCCAAATCCCCTGGGCTCATACAGTAGAGTGCTAAAAGAGAAGAGTCTCATTGTGTGTGGGGAGCTCATTGCTACCACACAGAAACCAAACAAGCATTCTGGTGGTACATCAGAACTGCTTAAAATGATTTTGTTTGTGCATATGCAAAGTAGAAAAGGAAAGAGAAAAAAACTAAGATGGCTTAAAAAACAAAAACAAACTACCGTACTGATACTTCTACAACAATAGTAATTCAAAGTTAGGTTTCCCTGCTTCCCTTGAGTTTAAAGGGGTTGTAGAAAGGCAGTTAAATAAGCAAGACTGGAAACTGCCCCCATTTGCAAAATAAAACCAAAGCCTTTGCCAAAACAACTTGTAATGTATACTTTGGGCTGAGCCAAAAAGAGACGGGGCACCTTTGGTAAGAATGCCACCTTGCCAAAATTAAAAATAACAATCCTATCACTTCAGTCACCTATTGTGGTAAGAATGAGTATAAGCCCTTATCCCATCTGCATTCAGCCTTCCTGTGGGACTCAGCAGTGAGGACCACTGTGAGGACAAGATACTGGCCTCCCTCTGTATTTGTTGCGTTTGTCTGTTTCCTGGCCATAAGCCCATAGCTGACTGGCTGTGTGACCTGACAATGTTGTCAAGCTCATCACACGGTCCCTGAACAGATGGGATGATACCCCTCAAGAAATGAAACAAAAACTGCAGCCAAGATTGATAATCCAGTGGCTTTGCAGGAGGGGTGCTTTGCTGGTTTCAGGTAGGAAATGTTCATATACAGAAACTTAGCACACCAGAGCATATTGCGATCAGAGGTGACAGAGGAATGCAGAAAACAACATTTTATGCCATGTGTTATTTAATGGATGTCATTTCTTTAAAATTTCCAAAGACAAATATAGGTGTTTCAACACACACAATCACGAATACACAGAGTGGAGGCATCTACATCGGTCATTTGCTCATCACGTTGCATAGGATTTGGCTAAGGGGAAATTAAAGTAGAAGTCAGCAACTACACAATGTAAAGCTCAATGTGGGGAAGCTGATTAGCGAATCATCTTTTTTTCCCCAAGCTGGTAGAGGTGAGTTAAATTTGCTCCAGTTCTCTAGCGTCACTTTTCTTTGCTTTCAGCTCTATGTGGTTGCGTGATTCTATGCAAAGGGACTCATAGAGGAATCAGTTTGCCTCAACTGGATGCCTGTGGCCTTCAGTGTTCTTGGTTTTTTTTTTTTAAGTGCTTTAAAGTTAGTGCTGACATGGATAATTGATATGACAGCTTGGGGAAAGGATGTGGGAGAGGCAAAGTGAACGCATGCTCCCAATGGACATTTCCAATTGACACCTCCTTAGGTCAAAAGCAGCTTCTGATGTTGAACCTCTGAGCAAAATTTGAACAGCTTCCTCTGCCTCTGATCTGATTATTTCTGCAATGCTTTGTTTGTCATTTGGACAGCTACAATGATTTCATCCATGGAAACCGGCAGGGACCCATTTTGAATAACTGTGGATCAAAGCAGATCAAATTATGTTCTCCCTGCTAAGAGAGAGAAACTCATGGAGTTCTCAGTAGTGTTGAAGCATTATTCTCAAGTCCACACCAACCTAGCTTTGACACTAATACAGCAACAGGTATCTATGGCAAATGGACCACTTGAGATCTCTCTTTTTAAAATCTGAAGTACTGTGGAAAGAGTGGAAGGCATTGTTTCCCTCTGTAATTCCAAGCACAACTCTCCATGGCTTCAGTTGGTTGGGAAGAAGCTTCACCTCCTTCCTCTGTGCAATAAACCCTCCCCATGTTGACTTTCAGCTAATGACAAAAAGTGTCAACCCCAATTGTGTGAATTCATTACTTGGTGCTGGGATTGTAACACTGTGCAATAAAGCCCAAACTGCTCCCAGCATGTGTACCCTTTTCTAACGAGTTTGCCTCTCATAATGAGCATTTACACCTCTTTTTCATGCTCATGAGTTCAACATGCTCTTCTTATATGAAGCCTAGTCTAGTCTAGAACAGAAATCTCTTCCCTTGATATTTCAAGATTCAAAACTTGGCGCAAGAGGTGGGACCTTGTGATGTCATAGGATAGGTCCTTTGAATATTCTAGAGGAAGAGGAGAGCAACAGAAAAGCAAGCACAACAAATATACATCCAGCTTTTCACTGAGCCAGGTGCTAGGTTGGACACTTCAGAACGGATGGAGACACACACACACACAAAACTAAACGTACTTGTTAACTTACTTATTTGTCTCCTTTATAAGCCACTTGTCTCCCAGTGAAGGGGCTCAAGGCAATTCACGGTGTTAAAACAAGTAAAATTAAAAACACAATAAATGACACATTGAAAACAAACTATAATACTAATTAAAATAATTAAATGGTCAAAACTTTAAAACTGTAAAAACGTAACTAAAATTTGGCATCTAGGGGCTGCTATTATTATTAAAAAGCTGCCTGAAGAAGTGGGTCTTCAACAGTTGGTGGAAAGATAAAAGGGATGGAGTCAACCTCACTTCTTGAGGGAGCGCATTCCACAGCCCGGGAGCAGCCACAGAGAAGGCCCTCTCTCATGTCTCCATGAAACCCACCTGCAATAGCAATAGTAACAAGAGGAGGGTGTACTCTGAAGATCTTAAAGAATCAGAAGGCTCTTATGGGGAGACATGGCCTTTCAGACAGGTTGGAATCAAACTGTTACAGGTAATAACCAGCACTATAAATTGGGCCCAGAAACAGACTGGTAGTCAGTGCAGTTGATGTACTGGGGGTGTTATATGCACCCTATAATAGCTTAAAAAGTTTAAAGTTTTATTATGCGGTCATAGACCCGATTATACAAAAATAAATACATAGAATAAATACATAGTATAGTATAAAAACTTGCTATAGCATTTTGCGAATTCTCATAGCTAAAAAGAAAAATTTAGCCACTAACTGTGTTATTATTTTATTCTCTCCGCACAACAGAAACTTCAGATAGCCTGTGGTAGGTAGACCAGTACATTTACTCATGATTGAACCAAGATATTGAATACATTCATTCCTGTATAAGCTACATTCTAAAATGATGTACGCCAAGGTCTCAGTAACATCTTTCCCACAAGGACAAATCCTTTCACCATATAACTAGCCATAGTCAGCAGTCTGCCAGCTGCTGTTTGAACCGGTTGAAGTTTCTGAACATCTTTCTTCTTCCGGTACCATTCACTCACAAGGAGAGCAGAGGAAGACCAGCAAATCTGTGCAACATCAGCCTTTGTACTGATATTGGGAAACTTTATCTGCAAACACCTACGTGTGAAATCAAATATCATACAACATGATTCTCCTTTCTTCTGCAGTACCCTACGGTCCTGTTCCCACCCCCACCCTCTTTATCCAACACTCTGGAGCAGAATATGAGAACCTACAGTGGCAGGATTGTCCCTTTTCTTATTTTCTGACAGATGTTTTTTCAAGGAGCCTTGTGGCACTGTGGTTAAGCTGCTGTACTGCAGCCAAATCTCTGCTCGTAACTTGGGGGATCGAACCAAACCAGCTCACTCAAAGTTCATTCATCCTTCCAAGGTTGATAAAATGCATACTGAGTTTGCAGGGAGGACAAGATGTAGTCTGCAAAATTAACTTCTAAATAGCCCAGAGAGTGATTTAATTCCTAAGGGGTGGTATATAAGCAGCACATTTTGCTTTTTAAATTATTATTATTGTGGGGAGGATCTAATTAAATGTGATCCAATATTAGCAAAGAGCATCACTGTCCTCTTTACTCACATAGGGTGGAATGAATGCAAGGGCTATGAAGCAGAAACTTCTTAGAGTTATTTCTAGCCATCTGTAACTCAGTTTCAAATAGACAACTAGCGACTTAACAACTAAACAACAACAACAAACAGATGGTTGTTAAGAGTGCCCCAGTCTTTAGACCTGCAAAATAAAGTATTCAATTAGAAGTATGCACTGGATCATTAATCTGGTCTGTGCCTGAATAAGAGCACATAAATTGGTGCCCAATCTGTCCTTTGCCCTTTAGGGGACACTCTGACCTGATCCCTGATAGGGCTTGTGCATTTCCAGGTTTCTATGAAAACAAACATGTTTTTGTGGATGCATCAATGCAAAGGGCTTAAATGTGGGATGGGAATAGGGGTACATGGCTGCATCATTTTTCGGGGATGTGATAGATGTTAAAAATTCGGAGACACAGACTCGGGAGGATTGACTTCCTCTTTTGATGCATCTTTTGAAGAAGCAACCAGTCCTTTTGTATTTACCGTTGTTTGTGCCTAATTTTGTACAGAGACATTTTACACAATTGCAGAGGCCTCAGAATTTGGGGCGAGGAAGCACTCATGTCTCATTCTCACACCAAAGGCAGAACCTTTCCTGAGGATGAGCAATGTCTTGATAGGTTGCCTTGATGTGTCAAGACAGCCTATCTCATCAAAAACAGGAAAAACTGCAAGAATATTTTTTTCATATTCTTAGTTTCCTCAGCACTGCTAGGAGCACCCAATGATATGGAAGTGGGTTGGAGAAAGCAGTCATAATGACATCTGGACTAAATGATAACGAAAGGAGTATGTCACTGGCTTTGTCCTTTAAGGTGCCAGTCAGATAAGGAGGTAGGTACAAACATTAAAGTGGCTCCTTTTCTGTTATGTCTCTGATTGGTTTTCCTTAAGGAGAGAAAAGCAGGGCTGGCCCTATCACTACATGGGGCAGGGTGAGGCAACTCCCCCAGGAACTAGAATATGAGTGCGATGAAATGGTTAGTTATGTAAACTGATGTTAGTTATTAAACGATTAGTTACCTTCGTTGTGTCATGGTGGTGTTTGTACCACCAGGGATGGAGACAGGCCCTTGTGGAATTTTAATTCTTTTCTTTTCTTTTGCATCATATGCCAAAATAGTCTGGCTGATTGATGATAACTTTCCCTCAGGCAGCAAAATGTCTTGGGATGGCTCTGGAGAAAGATGAGACATCCTTAGACCCTTCATCTGAAGAGTCAATTGCTGGTGCTAGTTAATAGGATCTGCATGCCACAGCCTTCAACAGAGTTTGATGCTTTTTAATTAATGACCGCTTTAAGGGCTAGTGACAGTGGGAGAGTGAACTTGCACAGTTCACAACCTTTTCCAAGACCTCTCCTGGAACATTTCTCTCTATTATCATCAGCTCGGCTCCCCTTTTGACCCCTTTATCAGCCTGTGAGTGGTACCGGAATCTTAAATGTCTCCTACCTAAAGCAATTCACCACAGCCCCTTCTAACAGCACACCATCATCACAGGGAATAAGAGATGAAATGGTCCAGTTTCACCTAATGCATTTCAGGGAATGCCGAATTGATCACTTGGTTCATTTCTCTCCTCAGGTCCCAGCCTCTCTCCCTCACAGGGCTATCTTGTTAAAGAATCTCCTCAGCAGACAGGAGACGTAAACTGGAGAGCCACATAGATCAGCACACCCTGCTAGAATCGAAAAAATAGTTCTATGCCACAGAGGTAGGAAAAGTTACTTTTTTGAACTATAGCTCCAGAATGCATATAGCAGCTACACGACGTGAAGGAATCGGGAGCTGTAGTTTGAAAAGTTAAAATGTCCAAGTTCTGATCCTCTTTCCTTTGTAGCATGGAACATAGCATTTACCTTATAATAGTAGCTTGTACTCCATTCCAGAGTACAGGGTATGCCTTAGGCAGAGTGAGGTCGCTGTTTCCAGCTGCTGATTTTGGAAAGGTCGGCAAAATGTTGTTTAATTTATGGTTATTCCATTTTTTACTGCCAGTGAAGAGGGATTTGTGAGATTTTCTGCCTCAAGTGTCAGAATAATTTGACCAGCCTTGGTGGGCACTCTATGCCTTGGCTTCATGCAGAGGGGTGTGAAAACTGCTGCTGGGCGTCTGTCAGACATGCGCCTTGGGCCAGACCAGTGGAAGAAGACATCGAGGAGGTGCAGTGTTGGGTTCGATCATAGCTGTAGAGGGCAGATTTGCTGAAGTAGACAGAAATCTTCATCTGGGAAGAACTACAGGAATGCCTTTCACTTTACACATTTCAACTTTCTGCTAAGTAGCAGAGAGGAAAGAACACTGACAGGCAGGATCATACCTCCACATGAAGAATTCCAGCTTTCTTTATCAGTAAAATAGAGGGTTCTTTCTGCATGAATTAACTTCCATTGTGCTTGCAACATACCTTTATAGCTTTCAGAGTATTGTACTGTCATGATTCTGCCAGTTTTTAAACATGTTATCCATTCATTAAACTGTTCATTTACCAATTTCTAAGAGAACTAGCTTCCAGGTTCTAGGAAATACGAGCTGGTAAAACTCACATGTTTACATATGAGATACTGTACAGATGTCTAGCTTTACATTTCTGTTTATGCCCATGTTCAGAACTTTTTTTTTCTTACTACAACTCCCATAACCCCATAGCTGGCTTGGAGATTCTGGAAGAGACTCCCAATCATAATTTTTCCAGGCTGTGCCTGTATATTTATTTCATGACCAGTGAAATGTGAGCAAAGAAGGGGCTAAGTTTATACAAACATCAAATCCTGACTCTGTTGATATCATCAGACACATGGATGGAAAATGGAAATGCATAAAACTGTATGAGTACTTGGTAAACATAACCAGTCAAGTTTGCAAACTGCTGGTATTTTAAGATTCCTTGAGTGGGTAGACAGAACAATGGCTTGTGTGACTTCCATAACAATGAGAATGTGCTGTTGATAATCCTTCATTATTTATGAAGTGTTAAAAGCAGATTGGTGTAGTACAAAACATGAAAGCAGAGAAGTCTCCCACAGCTTCTCACCTGCAGACATCTCCCAGATAACTTGGATGTATCCACAGCTTTTTTGGAATTTTGCTAAGTTGCCTCAAGGACTACACCTAAGCAGGATGGATGGTTTTCTTGATAACA
This sequence comes from Pogona vitticeps, assembly GCF_051106095.1. Taxonomy (NCBI): domain Eukaryota; kingdom Metazoa; phylum Chordata; class Lepidosauria; order Squamata; family Agamidae; genus Pogona; species Pogona vitticeps. The sequence goes on along the minus strand of NC_135783.1, from coordinate 63,334,797 downwards.
GATCCTAATTTTGGGATCTGTTAATATATGTTGGAGATTGGTAGTCTGTCTGTCTGTCTGTGTGTCTCTATTTATTTATTTATTTATTTATTTATTTATTTATTTATTTATTTATTTATTCATTCATTCATTCATTCATTCATTCATTTCATTTCATTTCATTTCATTTCATTTCTATCCTGCCCATCTGGTCTATACGATCACTCTAGGCGGTCTTGAATACAAAGTTCTTTACATACAATCATGTGATTTTTACTTATCAGGCCATAATAAAAATCATGTGGTCCTTAGCAGCTCTGAAAATTAGGTAAATACAACCTCAGATGAACAACATGACATATTACACTGTGTTATGATTTATTTAACAAAAATAAGGCCAAAATTGTGGAAGAAAGGAGGGCCTGGTGTGCTCTGGTCCATGGGGTCAGGAAGAGTTGGACATGACTTAACGACTAAAGAACAACAAGGCCAAAATAGAGAAAAAGCCAAAGATTTAGCAATTTGCTTATTTGGAGCATTCAGGTGTGTGTTAACACAACGCCAAGGAGAAAGCTCATCAGCAATGATTGTAGAGAAGCAATCATTGCTGCCCATCAATCTGGGAGAGGTTATAAATCCATTTCCAAACAATTTAAAGTCCATCATTCTACAGTGAGGAAGATGATTCACAAATGGAAAATGTCCAAGACAGTTGCCAATCTTCCCAAGAGTTCTAATTCCTTTATTACGATCAAGAGATCAGACAAATTTCCAAGAGCAGAGGTCCAAGCAAAGTCATCCTAAGGTTAGAGAAATGCTCAGAGAAATAGCCAAGAGTTACATCTCAGGCTCTCCAGGCCTCAGTTAGCATGTTAAATGTTAAAGTTCATGACAGTACAATTATAAAAAAAGACTGACCAAGTACAGTATGGTTTGCTTGGAAGGGTTGCCAAGAGAAAGCCTCTTCTCTCTCTCTTTTTTTGTGCTTTTTATTTTTTATAAGGGATAACAGAAAGGAAAAGGGAATTGGGATTGATGAGGAAGAGGGGAGACAATAACATACTTTCATTCATTCTATACCAGCCTCTTCTCTCTAAAAGGAACATGACAGCATGATTTGAGTTTGCAAAGTTGCATCTGGACAACCCACAAGACTTCTGGAACAATGGCCTTTCTGGCAAAAAAACAAACACAGCAAATCAGCACAAACACCTTATATCAAGTGTCAAGCATAGTGGTGGAGGGGTGATGAATTGGGCTTGTTTTGCAGCCATATGACCTGGGCAACTTGCAGTCATTGAGTCACCCATGAACTATTCTGTATACAAAAGTATTCTACAGTCAAATGTGAAACCACCTGTTGGACAGCTAAAGCTTGGCTGAAATTGGGTCATGCAACAGGACAGTGATCCCAAGCACACCAGCAATTCTACATCAGAATGGCTAAAAAAGAAAAGAATCAAGGTGTTGCAATGGCCCAGTCAAAGTCCAGATCTCAACCCAATTGGAATGCTGTGGAAGGACCTTAAGAGAGCTGTGCATCAACAAATGCCCACAAATCTCAATGAACTGAAGCAATGTTGTAAAGAAAAGTGGCCCAGAATTCCTCCACAGCAATGTGAGAGGCAGAGAAAACCATACAGAAAAGGATTACTTCAAGTTATTGCTGGTAAACGTGGTTCTACAAGCTATTGAATCATAAGGTTACTTAGGTTTTTCACACATGGCTTCCCCATTTTGGCTTTAGTTTTGCTAAATTAGTCACGGCACAGTGTAATAGTTCATTGTTCTTCTGAGGTTGTAGTCATGTAATTTTTAAACCTAATTTTCAGATTATTTTTATGATGTCCTGATACAAAAACCACAGAATTCAAAGAAGGTGTATTATCTTTTTCACATGACTGTACACACTTTTAGATATCAGAAGAGGAAGGGGGTAAAATGAAGGCCATGGCAATGAATTTGAAAAGTAATATTAAAAGAACGGACTCATTTTGGTTCCTTTAACACATGCTTAATAGTATTCATGTCTTGTTAAATGTAAATTCTGCCTTTCCTCCAAGGAGTTTTATGCAATCTCCATCAGCTTTGTCCTTATGGCAGCCTTCCAAAGTAGAGTAGATGGTCCCTAAGTTACCCAGTGAGCTTAATGGACAAGTGTAGATTTGAACCTCTTTCTCCCCAGTTCTAGCCTAACCATTCTAACCATTTTATCATAATCACTACCCTGCTTATACTGTAATTTTCTGTAATGGGGTACAGAGTTAATGACCAGCCTATGAGTATTCCAACTACCTGGGAGAAATCAATTAATAGGCATTTCCCACCCAATAAGATGTCTAATAGGGAAATGTGGCTGGTTCTCCCAACAAGTTCAAGGGAACCCCAAGAACAACAGAAATACAAACACTTTATGGGTGGGGCTGAAGGAGACCACAAACATTTCAATGTAAAGTGAATATACTCTGTGATTACAGAATGCTGGCTGATGGTTGGAGGGGCAGATGAAACTGAGAATACCGTGAAAAAGTATGGGGTTTTAACTAGCTGGTTATGCACATAAGCTCTCTACATTGCAGCACTTGATTGAACTGAATTTCTTTGCTGCACTAGATTAGAAGCAATGGTATGAATACTTGTGCCATTTTTATAGGCCCAGGAGTAACATCTACAGGGACGTGAATAGTCAGTGTGGTCTCTGGCCTTAGCCTCCAGGGTTAAGATGAAGAGTGTTGGGCTAGCTTGTTATACGATTTCTTATCTGTTTCAGAGTATTAGAGATCGTGTCTCCTTTGATAAGCAAAGGCTTCAGTTTGGGTCTCAGTGATGTTTCAATTGCTTCAAAAATGTAATGGAAGAATGCCAAATTATGGATTGTTGGTGGCAAAAGGGGAAGTCCAGTGTCTCTTGTTCTTCTCATCATTTTTGTCCTCTATTGACAGGCATTCCTCTGCCCCTCAAGCAGTTCCAGACAGATTTGAATCTGACGATTCTGAGCAGTCAAAACAGATTCCTAAAGAAATTAATCCTGGATTAGAAAGTGCAATTAACATGGAAAAGCCAGGCCATAATATACCTCTGCTACTTTACATGAATGCCTTGAAGCATATGCTTCAGTATTACTAACACATGGAAATGCTGTTCATCATGCTCATGGTTTGTTGGGTGAAAAAAACAAAGAGAATATCATTAAGGACATAATGCAATGGCCAGAATCCTGCTGCTGATCTATGCTTGCATAAGGGAAACAGTATAAATCTTGGTGGCAAATTGCCACTCATTAAATATATGCTGGTTTTGTTCCTAGGTGTGCGCCCAGTTGCATCCCACGAATGCAACCAGCATATCATTCATGCAGGGGTGGGCAATTAATTTCTATAGGGGGGGCCACATGAAAAATCTGAACTGTGTTCAGGGCCAAACCAACTTAAAATAAAATGAAATAAAAATAAAATGAAACAGTGATGTTATGATTATTTTTATTTTAAACTTGTTAATCTTCACAAATACTAAAGAGTTTTTTGGTGGTATGTTAAAGATAAACAACTGATCAACTTTAGACAAAAAGCTATAAATGGTTTTGATGTTCAAAACTGTCCACGGGCCGGACAGAAGCAGCTCGTGGGCTGTATGTGGCCCTCAGGCCGCACTTTGCTCAGGTCTGCATTAATGGGTAGCTATTTGCTGCCAAGACTTACATAATTTTCCTTACACAAGTCTAAATCGGCAATAGGAGTCTGGCCAACAAAATAAAAACCCCTGAACAATCAATCAGACCAAAGGTCTAACTTGTCCAGCATTCTGGTTTCACCATGGTTAGCCCAATGCCTAGAGAGCCCAAAGGAAAGACATGAGTGCAAAAACGTGCATTGAGAGGCATATTGCTTCTGATACCCGTGGAAATTCAGAGCCATTGTAACTAATGTTCATCTGAAGCCTTATCCTCTGATCCTCTTGAAACCACACACAAATCCATTTCCAGTAAACTCTGGTTGTTTAAATGAAATGTTTTATGGTTTCATCAGGGCATTCATTTTTGTTTTTTAATTGGATTTATTCTAATTTTTTTCTGGGATTTTTTTTTAATGGAAAGTACTTTTTTTCCCCCTAACATAAAATAAAGGCCTACAGAATGCTTGATTAATTGTGAATCTAATAGCATGCATTTTTTACAATAATCCTTTTTATCCTCGCATGATAACAAAACAGTTCTACTGGAAAAATACACTTTTGTTTTTGGATATTTTGGATGATGAAGGGCATTAGAAAAGTCACCCTCCATTTTGCTCTATACAAGAAAGATAGTTCTTGCCGTCTATGCGTTGCTGTTTTTTAAATCCCTACTGTTAATTTATTTGGTCCAACAAAGGCAAATAGTTCATAAACTTGAATATAAATACATCTATGTTCTAATGGTCCTAAACCCTGCTCTCCTGACTCTACTTCACTCCCAATGCACAATTTTTTTTAGTTCTTATTTTACACTTGAAAAGTTATGGCCAACATATACACAGAGAGACACATCCTTTTTCCTTGAACAGATATTTATGATGGAGCCTTTATTTTAATTTCATAGCTCTTCACTGCACTGACGAGGGGAAGCAAGGAGAACATATTCTGGAGATCCAAAAAAGGTTTAGAGAAAGTTGACTTACGAAGCAGTAAACCATCCAGAAGCACTTGGATTTTTTTTTTAATGCTCTTTGCCTCCAAGGGATGAAATCAGCTTTAAGAGAAACAGTCTTACCCAGGAAGGACAAAGCATAAACTACATATCAATGTATAAACAAGTTAACACTTGGAGGGGACCATTTATTTATTTATTATTTTTATGAGAGAGGGAAAGTTTCTTTTAACCAGGAATATATTTCAGCTGAAGGTACTATCACCTTGGGAGGCTACATTTCTTCCAGCCATGAGCACAACTGGACAGTTGGTTCACTATTTCTTGCTACTGCATTTATGGACTCTATTGCTGTTTGCAGTTTGCCAGAATTGGGTCAAGGATGAAGGGTTTCTACTCCCTTGGAGCAGACTTCTAACCCCCAGTATGGTGGGAGTTCAGTTTGGTTTCTGTGATTAATCCCCCTGTTATGAAGACAAAATTGCCAATTCATCTAGTAGTCTTCCTTAGACTTCCAGTTTTCATTTGGTTTTAATCTCATTGTCAGAGTTGAGAATGGATTGACTTGGAAAAGGGATCCTAAGTTCTGAAAACAATCAATGAAAAGATGCTATGAAATAAACAAAAACCCAAGACTCCTGGGAAGATGCATTCACAACTTTATTAGCATGCTCTGTACATTTTCTGTCTCTGTGACATATATAAGCTAAATTGGAAGAGATGCTGCTGTCATGAATGGTTGTTAGAAGAGTTGTGGTGAGGAGTGCAGGTTATGTTTGACATTTGTTTGTTTCCAGAACCTTAAATAAATAAATGCAGGGCTCCAAGAAGTCACTGGTTTCAGCCAGCGTATGGGCAATGAGTCAATTGCTGATGGATAGCTCAATGGTTTAGGTCTCTGGCTGTTGGGAGTTCGATTGCTCACTGGGCCTCCTGTGAGTAGTGCCAGCCTATGTGGCCTTGGGCAAATTGCACTGTCCCAGGATGCCACCAGAAGGAAGGGAATGGAAAACCACTTCTGAATATTCTCTTCCTGGAAAACCCTGAAAAAAGGTGTTGTCATAAGTCGGAATTGACCTAATGGCATATGATTATGTCAACATTTCTGAGTCTTCCATTGATGTAATGGGCCTACCCTAACTGACAAGATCAGTAGGAATTTACACAATCTACTTGATGTTTTTCACTACAAAGGAAGAATTTCTAGGGGTTTGTGGAAGGATAGCTTTCTTACTAGAATGTACCAAGGAAATCAGACCTCGGGAGGGTAGACTGTTGATCGACAGTGGGCATTTCTGTCTTCCTAACAACGAGAGCCCAAAAGTCTTTGCCAAGAATTTCACAACTGCCAGACATCATTATTTTCCATTGGCTCGGCACCTGGCGAAACTATTCTTGGTCCACCTCCAGCTCATGTGTTTTCAACTTCTTCTTGATTTATTATCTTCATTTTGAGCTTAGGGTTGCTTTGCTGTTATATAAGGACTCTCATTCAGCTCCTTTCCATGAGATCACCACTTAACTGCAGCTGATTTTTAAATGCTTGCAAGTCCACTCACAAGTGGTTTGTGCAGAAATATCTTCTTGAGAGGAGAACTATGTTTTCAGCTGGGTACTTTGTGAGGAACTTCAAAATACACAATGCATTTGGTTTAATAGTGTGGCAGTGGCAGCGGGGGTGGGGGTGGGGTGCAGTTTGCTCAAAGATGCCAAGAAATTAATTCACTCCCATTTAATATAAGCATTTCATCTTCCAGTGCCTCCTTACATTAGCGGCCAACATTTATAGTTAGACATAAAACATGCCCCAATTCCTAAAAAATGCCAGGGACCTCAATAAATATGCATGTATGTATTTATAGAGGTAAAATATATAAGCTAGTATAAGCAAGGAGAGTGATTCTTTGATGTATACCATATATACAATATACATAAAGTAAACCACCTTGACATATAAGCCTCTGTGACAAGAACTTCAAAATACAGAGTGTTGTTCTTCTGCATGCATTTTGCTTTTAACTTTTCTTTCCCCAAGAGTTGTCAGACTTAGCCAGAGGGTTTTCAAAATCTTTGGCTGCTTCAGTGTCTGTATTTTCATTGCAGGGAAAAGGGGGAGGCAGGTGGGGAAGAAAACACCTGCACTGTTCTAATTAAAGCATCTCCTTTGTTGGTAGAGAATGACAGATTTCAATGGATTTAAGTGAGACCTTGCCTCTCTTCCCCCTCTACAAGATCCAGAAATTGTCTGACCTTTATGGTATATGTGAGGTGACTATATTCAGATTTCTCTGACAAGAGTATTGCTACAGAGAAGAGGTGAAAGCCATAAATTACTACTTTAGAGTCATGTGTTAGTACTGAAAATGTTAAACCTCTGTTGCTAGTTATATCTTTGTTTTATATTCTGCTTTGCTGCTTCAGTCATAGTTCTATAATTCTAAAGTTTTCCCCCTCCCATTTTTAAAAAAACATACCAGCTAGAAATCTTTGGTTATTGGACAGTTTAAAAGTAAATAAAATGAAATGAAAAGAAAAAGCATTTTGGCCAAAATAGGTGCATGTTTGTACATATGCACTCTTTGTAGAACACTCTTAAACAAGTTTAATGTTAAAAAAGTTAAAGAGAATACAGGTGGTAGAAAATTCACCTCTTCGTTGAAGGACATCCTCAGACACATATTTTAGGGTAATTTTTTTCTGTCAGCTGAAACCTACAGAAATCATTCCTCATTTCCAGGCTGAAAATGGACCCATGAAACGCTGAGATATCTGCAATAGCTATGTTCCATCCTAGTTTGAAGAATATCAACTCCCTGCTGTTGGCACCAAGCATTCATTCATTCATTCATTCATTCATTCATTCATTCATTCATTCATTCATTCATTCATTCATTTATTTATTTATTTATTTATTTATTTATTTATTTATTTATTTATTTCCTGCCTTTATCTTTACCCCACCTTCCCAACATCAGCAAATACAATGGTGCCTCTCAAGACGAATGTAATTCGTTCTGCGAGTAGTGCTGTCTTGCGAAAAACAGTTTCCCATAGGAATGCATTGCAATGCATTCCTATGGGAACCTCACAAGACAAAAATAATTCATTCAACTTGTGAGGCATCAGTCTTGTGAAAAACATTCATGTTGCAAAGCACGGCCATAGAAGAAGCCATCTTGCGAGACACCACAGTGATCGCAAAAACCATTTGTCTTGTGGGTTTTTCATCCCGAGAGACATTCGTCTTGTGAGGCACCATTGTAGTACCACTACACAATTTTCCAACAAATCTTTGATCTCTTTAAACATCTGTCAGTTCTACCCTTACTTGTATGATCTGGAAATATTTATACAGTATCAGTTTTCTCCTCTTTGATCAGGCTTACACCCAAGTCATCACCATATGTTCAAGAATTTAAAAAAGGAGTTTGTTGAAACTGGTGAAATTCACATCACTGTTGAATGTTCAGGTCTCTCCTGGCTACAACTAGGAAATGTAAAGAATGCTCACAAAATTGCTTATTTTCGAGCAGACAGGTTGTCTTGATATATTAAAAGAGCCTGCAAAGAAACTGCTACCTCTGTGAGAGTTCTTAGTTCAAAGTGAAGAATGAGATAAGGGGCATGATTTCCTGTCAACCAAAGATTAAGTTTTCCTTAATTCCATAAAGGCAAAAAAGGCAGCACCAGTTGCAGTCTTGCTTATTTGCATAATTTGGCAATTTACTGTTGGACAACGTAGGTGTGATATGGGGCAATTAGGCTGGTCATCGGTGTCCAGAATTGGGAACACATGATCACATTAATTGGGATTCATCGTATTGAAAGGCTGCACTCGTTGCCATTTCTGCCTAGGCACAATTCAAAACTTTAAGTTTCTTACCGACTTAGAGCTTGGCTAAGAAATTTGTCTGTCTCCTTATGAACCCACCTGACTCTGACGATAATTTAGAAGAGGCCTTCTTGAGAATATCAACAGCCGCAGAAGCCCACTTGATGGCCACTCAAAAGAGGGCTTCCACCTCTGTCACTACCAGATTGTGGAATGCCTTTTAAATCCGTTCCCACTCTGGGTCCTCGTGGGAAGGGTGTCAACATGCATCGCTTTCTTAAAAGGGCTTTTGACACTGTTAAAAATTTTATTGTGATTATTTCAACTTTCTTGCTTCTAGACCAAACTTGTTTTCATGGTTTTATGGAATATGTCACACCATCTCAGCCATGAAAAGCAAATTTTGAAACTTCTAATTCCTGCAGAAAAAAAAATGGGATAAGCAACAATTTATACATCTGGCTATGGCTAGATTCACTTTTAACCAGTGAGGGCTGGAATGCCAGTGGTCACAATTCTTTTGACTTGACTACTGTAATGTACTGTGAGAATATACTTGAATACAAGGTCTTCCTTATCCTGAAAAGAGCCCGAAAAACCCACAACAACCATTAGATCCCAGCCGTGAAAGCCTTCATGAATACATTTTCCTTATCCCTTCAGGACTTCAAGATTTTTGCTATCCAATTATAAACATATATGAAAACGTTATTTTCCTATTAAGCTACTGCAGAATGTTGATGCTAATTTTACTGCATTCAAAATAATACAGTGTGGATCAATAATATCCATATATGTCTTGTGGTTTCTGATCCTGAAAGTGATACCTCTGTAGAAATCTGTCTGGATTGATCTATTATTAGGTTGCAAGCGTAAACATTCAAGGCAACATACAAGATAATATATTTTTTAAAAATCCTCAGATATTTTAAAAACAGAGAACTCTAAAACTTACTAATGGAAGCCATGCCAAACAATGGCTTTAATTCAGAAGGAGTGGTAGTTGCTTATCAGTGAAGCCGGCACCACAAATAGTGCCATAAATCCCCAGCGATGGAATGTCAAACTAAATCAAAACAGTGTCAACTCTTGCAAAATGGAGTTCCCCTCAGCTTATGTCTGAAGTGGGAGTGGATGAGTTATTGGTGAAATATATATCACTGAAAACTTCTGGCATTCTTGATTTATTAGTTCTCTGGGTTTCCATTTTGACAAATTGGTGAGTGTGTTTTTTAACTTTGAGGTGTGAAGTAATTAACATACCACTAGAGAAGAAATCTCCCTGCTTCTTTCCCTGATGTTCTCTGCCATCATGCTTTCATTGCTGTTGCTGCTTAATCATTTAACAAACATGTTTATATTTTTTTAAAAAAGACCCAGTGAGGGGTAATGATGCTCTTCTCCCCTAATGTCTAAAATTGACTCCTAATCTCTCCACAAGAGATTATATAGTAACATATGACTATATAGTAACATATAACTTATAGCTCTAGTTCCTACAAGGAAAATTATCAAGCAAGATCCCAGGTTTTACTGGGTTACTTTGACTTATGTCTTCTCAGCAGCCAGGGTACCTTTGTACTGCACAAGTAATTCATAGTGTTGTGCATTCTTAACCTGGTGCATTGTCATTCCCAACAGGCCAGAAATAATACAGAGAAATATTTGAGAATTTCTTTTTATGGCCAATTCTGATATTGCTTCTTGGGGATTTTTAGAAAAATACAAAAGAAAAGAAAAGAAATATAAAAGCAAAGAATAGTTCTGTTGCCATTTAGGACTGATAAGAGAATGACATAAAACTAGGAAATAATACCTCTTAAAATGCCTTTATAAAGTACCTTTTGAAAGTAAATGGGGGGCTGGATGACATGGCAGCAGTGGTGGCAGCAGGGAAAGGAGCAGATAGCCCACTCTGCCCCAGGCATGAAGCAAAAACTGAACCACAGACTGGTTTGGTTTTCCAGGTGGTTTATGGTTCATGGCAAACCATCAGGAACCATCATTTTTCAGGTTCATGCCCACTTCTATTCAGGCAGTTCAAATCATGTACACACATATTGAAAAAAAAAAACAATCGTATGTATCCCACATCTCCGTGGCAATTCCAATTCATTTGTCAACACTGAGCTTTGAGACCTAAGGACTTTGAGTTCTTACCATTATTACCATCACCATCACTTTCGTTTTCTGGCATACAATTGTATGTCTTCCAGAGCTGGGTACAAAAACAGATCCAGCAATCCATCATTTGTTCTGCAAGTAAACCACTTTGAATTCAGTGGGATTTACTACCAAGTGAATCTGAATGGGATCATATCCGCCTCCTTCCATATGTGCCTACCCAGCAGTTAAGATCTAGCCGGGGGCCCTTTTGAAAGAGCCATCTCTTAAGGAGGTGAGAGGGATGGCTTGTAGACAAAGGGCCTTTTCGGCAGCTGCCCCCATACTATGGAATGCCCTCCTGACTGAGATTTGTCTGGTGCCGACGCTGATGACATTTTGGCACCAGGTCAAAACCTTCCTGTTCCTGAAGGCTTTTAATTGAAATAATATTAGCTGTGGGTCTGATGGCAATTATATATATTAATTGTATTTTAATTGTTTTGAATGTTTTATTGTATTTTAAATGTTGTAAGCCACCCAGAGACCTTTGGGTAGTGTGGGCGGCATAGAAATTTAAATAAATAAATAAATAAATAAATAAATAAATAAATAAATAAATAAATAAATAAATAAATATCACATGTATGACACTTTTACAAGGAATGAGAGGCAGTGAATACTACTCTTTAAAGAGTAATATTCTAATCCAGTATCGGATACTTAGGATTGAACCCAAGAATCCAGAAGAACTGAATATTTCCCACTAGCAGACATAAGCTGCAATATCCTTTTTTCCTTCAAATCTCCTATAATCAGAGATGCATCAAGACAATGCATGTGCATGCATAAATGTACATAGATGTATAAGAGTGTGTGGCTGTGTTGTGCACCAGTATGCCTTGGTTGAACTATGAGATATAGAATGCCATTTAATGATGCCTTGACATGAGCTGCTTGTTGGGCCACTTGGCCAGTAGGGATGAGTCTGCTTGTAATGTAGGGCTGTCTGTTGAAACCCACTGTCAAATATTTCATGTAGTGGATATCTTGCTGTCTCCAGGCAAGCTGCGTTTATACTTTGACAACAAGAATTTCTTTTCCCCTATTCATTTTCCTTCACAGAAATAAACAATATCCAGAGAGCCCACACAAATCTTTCCCATGGCAAAAAAGTTTTAAATGCCTTACAGATGAGTGTTTATAAAACCTGTCAGAGACTTAAACCCACAAAGAGGAAGGAAGGTTTTCTTTAGCTGTGTGAAACCTACTTTTTTCATCTAGTATCAAAACTAGTCAGAGGAGAACTCTAGGCATGCTGTTTATCTTACCAGATAATTCGTATTCAATTGTTCATGATTTGTTTCCATTTGTAGTTAAGTGTAAATTTTTCTCTGTACCTCCTTCTCTGGCACTTTTTCTTGGCATGCCTCAGAAGAAGGTACAGTAGAAATATTCCTTGACTGCAAGACTGGGGTTGGACCCCAGTTCATTGCTTTGGGAAATGAGTTATTTTGGCTTGAGCTGATTCTGATTGTCAGAGATTCAGAAATCCAAAGGTTTCTGTTTTCCATTGACTTTCATTGAAAGTAAAGAACTATTGGAATTGGGATGTCTTCTGTTCATCACAATCTCTTTAATCAGACTCAGATTAACCATTAAGCAAAATAGGGACATGTTTAGGGCATCAACAAGGGAAGGGGGCACCACAGTTTTTTTCAGTGCCGGATTTAGCATGGCCCATGGTGCACATGTTGCACCCTCCTTAGCAAACTACATCCGTCCATCCAAATCCCTTGGCTGTCTCCTTCCCTCCCTCAGTGCCCCAAGAAAACCACCTCCCTACCTAAAGCAATTCAGTAAAAACTGAAAAGGATAAAGGCTCACCTAGCAAGAAAACTCATGTTTTGAGTGAAATGATCAATCACCACCATCATCACTTGATTTTTTTTGTTTTTTTAATTTTTATTTCTGTATTTTGGGAGGTTGGGTGGAGATAGAATGAAAAGGGCTTTTAATTGTTTGTACCGTTTTCTTTGGCTCTACATTATACAGTATGTGCAAGCCAAAGAAATAAAAGCCACTATTAAAAACACTCCCAAAGGAGTTTTAAACTCTTGTTTGAGCTTTTCAGTTTACATATTTGGACATAAGCTGCCAGCATTGATCAAAGCATGAAAGTTGGTAATTTGAAACTCAGTAATTTGCTTGTATGTATGATTTTGCATACAATAGGTTGTTCCTTTTTTTCCACATGCTATGTAAATAAATTACTGTATTTTCATATATGTAATGTATGTAATATATTGCTTTTTCAAGCCATGGGACCTGCCACGCATTATATTCAAAGGGGGCACTGTAATCTTTTCAGTGCTTAGAGCCTCTAAAGGTCTTAATCTGGCCCTGCCTTTAGTAGAGAAATTACTCCTTCAAAACTACAGAATAATAATGGCAACTTGTGTGTCCATGAGCACCTTCAAATTAAATACAAACAAACAGGACTGTCAGAAACTTGTATTTCTTGGAAAATTTGGAAGAAATTTACAGGCACAGTTGCTCCTTCTGAAAGAAACAAGGGTGAAAACTTTCAGTCAATATATGCATGAATGTTTGTCCAAGAGCAACTTTTACACTTGGAGGGTATCCAAAAAGAAAGCAGTTTTCTCACTGTAAAGTTATGTTGAACTGCTTGAGCCACAGTCCTTCCTCCAAATCCCAGTGACTTGAGAGTCCCTGGTAAAACATACTCTAGAACTAGAAAGTAGACCTGTCAGTCATTCAAGCCCATTCCTTCCCTCTCCTTATCATGTTCACAGAAACAAAAAGGCACTAGTAGTGGAAGCACAGGGTCTGCCTTTCTGAAACACAATGTACTAACATGATTTAACATGCAATCAGCTTCAAATCTGCTGCCATGTGCAATGGTTATTCTACAGTACTACAGTTAAGACTCTTCTCATGACATCAGTTCGATCACAGGTTGAAGTAGCAGATGGACTCAGCCTTCAATCCTTCCAAGCTTGGCAAACTGAGTAACCCAGATTGCTGTGGGGAGCAGTGACAGTGTGATTTTCTTGTTGTTTAGTCATTTAGTCATGTCCGACTCTTCGTGACCCCTTGGACAACAGCATGCCAGGCCCTCCAGTCTTCCACTGCCTCCTGGAGTTGGGTCAAATTCATGTTGGTCGCTTCGATGACAATTCCGGCTTGGGATTCCTTCAGTCCAGCCTTTCACATGATGTATTCTGCATATAAGTTAAATAAGCAGGGGGACAATATACAGCCTTGTCGTACTCCTTTCCCAATTTTGAACCAGTTAGTTGTTCCATATCCAGTTCTCATTGTTGCTTCATGTCCCATATATAGATTTCTCAGGAGATATATATGGTGGTCAGGCACTCCCATTTCTTTAGGGACTTGCCAGTTTGCTGTGGTCCACACAGTCAAAGGCTTTTGCATAGTCAATGGAGCAGAAGTACAGTAGATGTTTTTCTGGAACTCTCTGGCTTTCTCCATAATCCAGTGCATGTTAGCAATTTGGTCTTGAGTTCCTCTGCCCCTTTGAAATCCACCTCGTACTTCTGGGAGTTCTCGGTCCACATATTGTTGAAGCCTGCTTTGGAGGATTTTGAGCATAACTTTTCTAGCTTGTGAAATGAGTGCAATTGTACAGTAGTTGGAGCACTCTTTGGCACTGCCCTTCTTTGGGATTGGGATGTAGACTGATCTTTTCCAATCCTCTGGCTACTGCTGAGTTTTCCAAAGTTGCTGGCATATTGAGTGTAGCACCTTAACAGTGTCATCGTTTAAGATTTTAAATAGTTCGACTGGAATGCCATCACCTCCACTGGCCTTGTTGTTTGCCATGCTTTCTCAGGCCCACTTGACTTTGCTCTGCAGGATGTGTGGCTCAAGGTCAGCAACCACACTATCTGGGTTCTCTGGGACATCCAGATCTTTCTGGTATAATTCCTCTGTGTATTCTTGCCACCTCTTCTTGATGTCTTCTGCTTCTGTGAGGTCCCTTCCATTTTTGTCTTTTATCATGTCCATCTTTGCACAAAATGTTCCTCTAAAATCTCCAATTTTCTTGAACAGATCTCTGGTTTTTCTCTTTCTATTATTTTCCTCTATTTCTTTGCACTGTTCATTTAAGAAGGCCCTCTTGTCTCTCCTTGCTATTCTTTGGAAGTCTGCATTCCATTTTCTGTAACTTTCCCTGTCTCCCTTGAAATTTGTTTCCCTTCTCTTCTCTGCTATTTGTAAGGCCTTGTTGGACAGCCACTTTGCTTTCTTGCATTTCTTTTTCTTTGGGATAGTTTTCTTGCTGCATCCTGTACAATGTTAGAAGCCTCCATCTATAGTTCTTCAGGCACTCTGTCCACCAAATATAGTTCCTGAAATCTGTTCTTCACTTCCACTATGTATTCATAAGGGATTTGGTTTAGATTATACCTGACTAGCCCAGTGGTTTTTCCTACTTTCTTCAGTTTAAGCTTGAGTTTTGTTATAAGAAGCTGATGATCACAGCCACAATCAGCTCCAGGTCTTGTTACTGCTCATTGTATAGAGCTTCTTCATCTTGGGCTGCAGAGAATACACTCAATCTGTGATGACCAGCATATTCTCTTGACAAAACTCTATTAGCCTTTGCCCTGCTTCGTTTTTAACTCCAAGGCAAAACTTCCCCGTTTTTCCTTTTATCTCTTGACTCCCTACTTTAGCATTCCAGTCCCCTATAATGAGAAGAACATCTTTCTTTGGTGTCAGTTCTAGAAGATGTTGTAAGTCTTCATAGAATTTGGTCAATTTCAGCCTCTTCAGCATCAGTGGTTGGTGCATAAACTTTTATTACTGTGATATTGAAAGGTCTGCCTTGGATTCATATTGATATCATTCTATCATTTTTGAGATTGTACCCCAATACAGCTTTTCCCACTCTTTTGTTGACTATGAGGGCTACTCCATTTCTTCTACGGGATTCTTGCCCACAATAGTAGATATGATAATCATCTGAATTGAATTCGCCCATTCCTGTCCATTTTAGTTCACTGACGCCCAGGATGTCAATGTTTATTCTTGCCCTCTCCTGTTTGACCACATCCAGCTTACCAAGGTACATAGATCTAACATTCCAGGTTCCTATGCAGTATTTTTCTTTGCAGCATTGGACTTTCCTTTCACTTTCAGGCATGTCCACAGCTGAGCATCCTTTCAGCTTTGGCCCAACCACTTCATTAGCTCTGGAGCTACTTGTATTTGTCCTCCGCTCTTCCTCAGTAGCATGTTGGATGCCTTCCGACCTGAGGGGCTCATCTTCCAGCATCATATCTTTTAGCCTTTTGTTTCCATCCATGGAATTTTCTTGACAAAGATACTGGAGTGGCTTGCCAATTCCTGCTCCAGGTAGATTGTGTTTAGTCAGAACTCTCCATTATGATCTGTCCGTCTTGGGTGTCCCTGCACTGCATCACCCATAGCTTCTCTGAATTACTCAAAGCCCTTCTCCAGGACAAGGAAGCAATCCATGAAGAGGGCAGCAATGTGAAGCCTGCATAATTAAATTGTAAACCACCCACAGAGTGCTTTAAAGTGATATGGTGTGGTGTATGAGTAGAATGCTTTGCTTTCCTGGTTGCCATGAAGGGATCACACTCTATCTCTAAGAATATGAGAAGCATGCTAAGAGCTACCTTTGCATCTGTTACATATCCCCATTATAAAACCAATAACTTACCACTAACACATACCCAATGGGAAAAAAATAAGATGTGAAAAAAAGAACTTTCCAAAAAGTTAAGAACTTTCTACATTTGCTTGATTTTAAAACACAAAAAGAGGGAGGTCTTGTTTTCATGTGGTAAAACTCTGTTTTGATGTGGCATTGTGGCCCCTGTTGTGGTGGTTTTAGGAAAATAACAACTTGTAGCCATTTTGGATGTTATTCTTCTGTAATTAGAGCAACGCCAGACTGATAGCACAGGGTGAAATGATTCACATGAGTGAAATGGTTCATTCAGGCAAAGAAGTAGAACCTTCCCCCCCCCCCCCCAAAAAAAAGCAAGAATGGATTACAAGAATGGAATTTTAAGTCTGCAAAATTTGACTTGCTGTTCATGACTCTGGTATAACTTTAGCTGCATCTTCATCCATGTAATGTATTTAAAGGCAGTTTTTCAAACTGGGTAACTCATAAAGGAAAAGATGCACCTAGTCCTCACCTTCTCACCCACTAAGATCAGGAAGTCCATTTATATGAGCGGAAGTGGTGCAAAGTGTCCTAACTGTGCTTGGAAGTTCTTCTTTTGAGTGCCTTTATGAATTTGTCATCTTCAGAGGGTCCCATCACTAACAACCCTGCTCAGGTCCTGCAAGCTCAAGGCTCTGGATTCATTTTCTGAGTCAACCCACCTCCTATTTGGTCATCTTCTTTTCCTGCTGCCTTCCATTTCTCTCAGCATTGTCTGTCCTAATGAGTCTGGTCTTCTCACTATGAGCCCAAACCAGGGTTCAAATCCTCCCTCAGTCCTCAAAGTTGAAAGTAGGAATGGACAAAATATGACCCAGGCATTCCACTAAACCTCCTCAGACCCCAGTACCTCCTGGCCCCCAACCCTTCCCCAGGCAATCACTTCCTGTTTCCAAAGAGAAAAAGAAAAGAAAAGAAAAAGAAGGAAAGCTCTTAAAGGCCTAAAACAATTGTTTGGGAAACATGTTTACATGGCAGGTTTCTGGACTATCACCTTTTGCATTTTGAGAAAACCTTTGTTTAAGGGCCTGGTTGTGCTGTTCTCCAAGCCCTGTGGGAAATTAAAAATAGCCTTGGCCCCTTGGAAGGTTCCTGCCCCTGACTTCTAAGGTGATTTGGCCTTTCACTGTCACCCAACCTAACCTATTTCAAAGGTTGTGAGAATACAAAGAGATACCTTTCGTGTATTGCAGCCCTGCTCTCTTTGAAGAAAGACAGGATACACTAGCTCGGATCCAATATTTAAATCATAATCAGAGTAGACCTACTGAATCAACAGAACTTATAGTCCCCCCCCCCCCGAGATTCGTCTGCCCCCCTCGCTGGGTATTTTCAAAAACCAACTCAAGACCTGGTTATATAGATAGGCCTTCCCTCCGGACACTACGTAATTCTCTCTCTTTATCTTTATCTGTTCTGTTTTGTGTTGGAAATTGTTGTTTTATATTAATTGTTTTTATTACGTGTTTTGTGAGCCGCCCAGAGTAGACTATGTCTAAATGGGCAGTATATAAGCTCAATAAATAAATAAATAAATAAATAAATAAATAAATAAATAAATAAATAGGAGATGATTCACCAAATCCCCATGAATTCAATGTACCTACTCTAGTGTTCACTTACTATTGCATCTGAGCCACTGTGGGATAACTGCACACATAGGAACATAGAACCAAGAGATAAAGTGGTCGCACTGGCCAGTTCCATGCACACTCTCTTTGCTGAATCAAGAAGACTCATGTCAAGTGGTGTGGATTGCAATCTGCCTAAGAATATGGACAGTGTCTTCCTTATGGCATTTCAAAGGGAGACATATTTAGATACACATGCAGATTAGAGTACAACGGTCAGAATCCTGTTGTTAATTTATGGCAGCGTAAAGGAAATTGTGTTAGTCTTGATGGGAAACTGCTGCTCATTAACTAGGTGTGATAGAATGACAGATTCATTTAGCCTTCTAGGGGATGTGAAAATGCTTGCTAAGATGGGAAATCAAGCATACAAACTAGATGGGGTCATATGAGCCTTCCCTGCATCAGGGAGAGCCAGTACGCTGCAGTGTTGAAGTAAGAGTTGGAAGATCTGGATTCAGATCCCCAGTTGGCCATGATACTGACTGGGGGAATCTTGCACCAGACTTTCCACACCATGACTTATATAATGGGGTTGTTCTGAATGAGAAGGAAGAGAGATGTCTGTGGCACTCTGATTTCATTGGGAGAAAAGCAATGTATAAATGACACAAACAGATAAATGTTAATAAAAATTGGGGGGGGGGCGTAAGCAGCTACTCTGTGTGCTATGCTATGCTGCACAGAAAGAAAGAAAAAGCTACTGACAATATTCTTGCTAGAAAGCAAGATACTTTGGTGCTTCTGAACAAATTATTGTGAGACAATAAGCTTTCAACCTACGTGTTACCTTGTAGATCAGCATAGCTGCCATGACTGAGCACACCCAGTAAGCTTGGGTTGTGGAGAGCCCTGTTTCACTGTGAAGAATCTGTGTGCTTCGGCATTTGGGCTACTAGCTCTTGCCTGGCTCCTCCTGCAACAGGCTAAAATAATCCAGAAATGGTTGCCTTAGTCTGCAGTCTGAAACAATGAACTTGGCTTGTTGTTCCCACACAAGGCAGAATTTAAAACTCAAAGAGAAAAATGAAACCTGGTGTAGGATCTTGGCTTGTAAAGGGAACAAGCTGAAATAGCTACTTTGCTATTTTGATTCTCTGTATCTCAAGTGGGGAATCTGTGTCCTTCCATGTCCTTTTATGTGGTAATATTTCCATCACCCCTCACCACCTGTCAGACTGGCTGGGGACTATCCAGAAGGCCACAGGTTCTCCAGCCATGCACTGAATAGCAGTTTTCTTCTGCTGGTAGGGCTAGCACTGGGGTTGCAATTCTCTGAATCTGAGGGGCCACACACAACCCCTGTAGACTTTGGAAGGCTTCCTCCCTTGCCGTCCCTCTCCTAGATGCTAGAGCAGATCAAGGACCTGCATGATTTCCCCTATGTTACAAGGGGATTTTTTCTGTTAATTGCAGGGGAGCATGCAATCAAGGGGCAGGAAGCAACAGTTAGAACTGGATATGGAACAACTAATAGTTCAAAATTGGGAAAGGAGTACGACAAGGCTGCATATTGTCTCCCTGCATTATTTAACTTATGTGCAGGATACATCATGCGAAAGGCTGGACTGGATGAACCCCAAGCTGGAATCAAGATTGCCGGAAGAAATACCAACAACCTCAGATATACAGATGATACCACTCTGATGGCAGAAAATGAGGAGGAATTAAGGAACCTCTTAAACAGGGTGAAAGAGGAGAGTGCAAAAATGGTTTGAAGCTCAACATAAAAAAAACAAACCTAAGATCATGGCCACTGGTCCCGTCACCTCCTGGCAAATAGAAGGGGAAGATATGGAGCCAGTGACAGATTTTATTTTTTTGGGCTCCATGATTACTGCAGATGGTGACACCAACCACGAAATTCAAAGACGCCTGCTTCTTGGGAGGAAAGTGATGACAAACATAGACAGCGTCTTAAAAAGCAGAGAGACATCACCTTGCTGACAAAAGTCTGATTAGTCAAAGCTATGGTTTTTCCTGTCGTGATGTACGGAAGTGAGAGTTGGACCATAAGGAAGGCTGACCGCCGAAGAACTGATGCCTTTGAATTGTGGTGCTGGAGGAGGCTCTTGAGAGTCCCCTGGACTGCAAGGAGAACACACCTATCCATTTTGAAGGAAAATAACCCTGAGTACTCACTGGAAGGACAGATCCTGAAGCTGAGGCTCCAATACTTTGGCCATCTCATGAGAAAAGAAGACTCCCTGGAAAAAGACCCTGATGCTGGGAAAGTGTGAAGGGAGGAGGAGACGGGCATGACAGAGGATGAGATGGACGGACAGTGTCACTAAAGCTACGAACGTGAATTTGATCAAACTCCAGGAGGCAGTGGAAGACAGGAGGGCCTGGTGTGCTCTGGTCCATGGGGTCACGAAAGGTTGGACACAACTTAATGACTAAATAACAACAAATGCATTCAAAATGATCAAGGTTCAGGGCTGCTGGAGATGTGGTGGGAATCTTCAAGGGCTGCATGCAGTCTGTGAGTCACACTTAGCTTGCCCCTGGTCTAGGGGAGGGAGCCAAGTGTCAGAGAACAGCCTACGCGCACAAGCATGCAGCTCCTTTATGGTAAGCCAGGATTCTCAACAAATTCAGCTTAATGTTGTGTGTAAATGCAGCTACTATATCCTTTATAGGAATTATTCTTTGCTTGGTGGAAGAACATACAGTAGTAGCCAGTATAATCTAAATGTGGCTTTATCATCTTTTCCTGACCTCAGTATTTTTCCGGATTTGTTCTTGCTGAGAAAGGCTTCCAGTGACTATAGTAAGTACACTAGTTATTCCTAACAAAGAATTAAGTCCCCAGTGATTGTCATCGGTGCCAGATCTTGAAAAGTAGCCATGGAGTGGTTCCAAAAAGGACTGGAGAGCAACTTAGGGTGCATGTGAACCAAATTAGCCTGGATCAGGATCACGCCAATTGGTATGAGGTCCAGACTGAAGGAGAAGAGGTCAATTTGTTTACAGAATAATAAGAACAACAGCCTTTGAACTGCAGAGCAGGAAAGGATCCTGTGGATCATTGAATCCAGCCCCTGTCAGGGAGATCTGTGCCGCTGAAGGATGAAGCAAAGGCTATTTAGATGGATTCAGTGGTTTGAATTCTTAAATGAGATGGGCACAACCAGAACGCGGGAAAGAATCATGTGAATCTTTCTGAGTGATGTCTATAACATGCAGCCTGAGGCCAGAATTTCACTCACAGTGCTAGCAGGGAGCAAATTTTTAAAGGTATGTACTCCACATGGAAACCTTTGAGGTTTGTTGTCTGAAATGTACGTTTACTCTCCTCTTTAGAGTGCATTATACAGTATCTCCCAATTTCACATACATCAGAGCAAAAGTGGAAAAAATATAGTTGCTTGGGTTTCCTGGTGCTGATCAACAGGAGGGTTGGTGATGGGAATTCAGATTTGTGGCATAAATCAAAGTGGAAAGGACCTGGATCATCACAGTACGAATTAGGACATATCTCAAAGGGACAAATTGACTGCCAAAGCCAATTGAGGGGCCCTTGCAGAGCCCTAATTTAAAATCACTTTATGAGAAATATGTTGGGAGGGCAACTTTTGATGGAAGTCGTGAAAAATCATTTTGTAATTAAGATCTCCCAGTCACCACATATTTTCTTACACCCCCCCATGTTTTTAAATAACCTGAGTATGTGAGGAGTTGGCTACATGATCTCTCCTTCCCTTGAGTTTCTTTTTAAGTGAATCATGTAATACTGGAGTATATTATTTCAGCTGAGGTAGATTAACCCTGTCTGTTTCAGGTGATAGCCAGCAGGACAAACATCTGTCCTGGTCAGTATCTTAATTTGAGCTGGCTTTGCTTCATGGAATCCATGAAAATGAGTAAGTCTGGACTAGTGTTAAGAGGGCTGGCTCAGGACGCAGGAAGGTTTAATCCCTACTTGGCCATGCAACTCATCAGGTGACCTGGGGCCAATCACAATCTTTCAGACCTGATCCATCTCACAAAGTTGAGCTGAGCTGTTAGAAAGAGCAGAGATGATTCATTTTCATGAAGCTGTGAAGTCTAATGTATGTCCCTCTTGGAACTTGTATAAAACCAAGAATATATATATATTCTTGGTTTTATACAAGTTTTATATATGTATATATATATATGTGTGTATATATATATATATGTGTGTGTGTGTATGTATGTATGTATGTATGTATGTATGTATGTGTGTATATGTGTATATGTGTATATGTGTATATGTGTATATATATGTGTGTGTATGTGTATGTGTATGTGTGTGTGTGTGTGTGTGTATGTATATATGTATATATATATGTGTGTGTGTGTGTGTGTGTGTATGTATATATATGTGTGTGTATATGTGTGTGTGTGTGTGTGTGTGTATAACTTGTATATATATATTTGATTTATACCCCGCCTATCTGGACTACTCATTTAAACATATAAAGAATTAAATGTGCTTAAGCTATAAGGAGAGAAGTAAAAGAAAGTTCAGCTATATTATAAGAATTTGACAGCTTGTGATACTGAAATTTCTTATTCTTTTTTTTAAAAAATAAACTTCTTTTTGGTTTATAAATCCTGCTTATTATTCTTGACAATTAGCTGTCATGAAATATTATCCACATATACCACTGGCCAATGCTGGGATGCAGAGTCAAAGTTGTGTAACCAAAATAACACAATTTTGTTCTTTTTGTGTGTGTGTGTTTCAAGGGCAGTGTAAATTCAGCTCTTCGCTTTGGCAGTATTTGAGCAGCCATTGGGCTGTTTCGGCTGAAAGGGATACTGCAGCAAAGAAAGTCCCTGTTACAAGTTGAGTGGCAGAGGTTTGGCAATAGCCGTCATTTGGTGTCAGCACATGCCTGGTAGAGGAAGGTGGGGGGGGGTGCCACAACCATCACTATTGGTGGTGATACATAAACCTAAAGCTTTCAGAATGAAATAATGAAGGCAGGTTCACAGCACATTGTGATATTTCATGATCAAAGATGAAGAGACTCCTTCCACTTGTTTTTAATTGATGGTGGACTTGGAATGTTCTTTTTGTGGTATTCCGTTTTTTTAACAAGACAAAAAATGTGGATCCAGTGCCCCCCAGAAGTGGCAAGTGACGTTTTAAATAGCCCTTCCCTCCCTTATTTTTCAAAACAGGGTGTGAGGTCTAGCAACTTTCATTTTGAGGAGTATTTTTGGCAGCTTGTGTGATTCCTCCACCCCCCCCCTCAAAGATTCCCAGGACTTGGCCCTGGGATCCACCTCAGTTGCCCCCCCACCCTACCTGCTGCACAGCAGTGCCTGCCCTGAAGACTGAGGCATCAGAAGGTCGTGTGTTATGTTTATTACACAAGTCTCAATTTCAATTTCACATGGAACTAGGCTTTCCACTCCTACTTAGAGAAGGAAGGAGGCAAATATACTAGTAATATTATAAGGAGCTCCATGAAGCCGGCTCCCTGGAACATTACGATTAATCACTTACGCTTGACTCAATTTATATTAAAAGAAAATCCTCTAGCCTTTTTCTACCTAGGAGACTAACGTCAATTCAAAATTTCATGACAGCTGATGACTTAATTCTAGAAAAGATTTTAAGGCATCAGTTTCCTGGCGACAGAAGTATGCAGTCACCAGCCAAGGCTGAAATATTTCAGCAATGCTACGTTTGGAAGAGCGGGGGGATAAAAAGAAGGGGGGAAAGGCAAGGAAATACTGTATACTTTTCGCGTCAGAGGCAGGCATCTACGCACATACCAAATCCTCTTCTTGCTTTCCCTTACGGACTAGAGTTACCGAGCGACAGCCCCAAGTGTCACCGGAGATGGAAGGCAAATGAACGTCTAGGAAACGGACTAACCCAATGCCCAGTGCTCACCTTGTAAACCCTTTGCGATGCAATCTCGTAAAACCCACGCTGACATATTTGTGCAATGCTGAGCCCCAGAACAAAAAGGAAAAAAAACAACAACAACGTGTGTGTGGTGTGTGTGTGTGTGTGTGTATGTGGGGGGGGGCGGCGGCAAAGCGAACGATCGTGCTTCCTAGTTATCTCCCACCCCCGCATCCCCGCCTTGGGTATTAGATAATTTCTAAGAGGGTTGGTAGGAAACCTAAGGAGAGCATTAGAGGTTTAGGTACCTGGCTGTGGAGCCAGAGGTTGGGAGTTCGATTCCCCACTGTGCCTTCTTGATAGGGGTTGGACTTGATGACCCCTAGGATCTCTTTCAGCTTGAGGTGCATGAAGGCAAACGAGAGAGAGAGAGAGAGAGAGAGGTGGAGAGAGGTGCGGTTTTAATAGTTTCTTTAGCTTGTCCGCTCTTTGTGATCTCTCTCTCTCTCTCTCTCTCTCTCGCCCCCCCCACCTCCCCGGATGAGCATCAGATGACAGCTGAACACCGAGGGAGGGGGGAAAAAACACACCGCCAGGCTGCCTTGTCGCCACTTCGCCACTCACAGTAGTCTCCGATCCGGTCCGGCTCTGCAGCGCCTCAGCTG
The DNA here is from genome assembly GCF_051106095.1 of Pogona vitticeps. Taxonomy (NCBI): domain Eukaryota; kingdom Metazoa; phylum Chordata; class Lepidosauria; order Squamata; family Agamidae; genus Pogona; species Pogona vitticeps. Next base: position 63,310,384 of record NC_135783.1, on the reverse strand, counting down.
CCAGGGAGAGGCAGGCAGCCGCTCCGTGCCCGGGAGGAGAACGGCGGGACTGCCCCAGCCGGCCGACGGGGCCAGAAGGGGGCACCAGCCAACAAGGGGCATCGGCGGATCGAGAACCACCGGCGCGATCGAGCGCGATCGGCTCCGTAGCAGCAAATTGTTCCCGCTGCTCGTTCCCTTCCCAACCCTGACCCAGGAGCCGGGGGCGGGGTGGGGGGTAGGGGGCAGAGAGAGGAGAGCCCCGGCAGGCCAAGAAGGGAAGCGACTGCAAAGGAAGCGGAGGCGCCCGGCCAGGGTCAGGATCAGGATCAGGATCGGGCCACGGAGAAGCCGCGCTCCGGCTCCAGGATGCTCATCTTGCTTCCGCCCTGGTTGCTCCTGCTGGAGCTGCTGCTGCTCCCGGTGCCGGCTCACAAGTTCTCCGCGCTCACGGTAAGGCGGGCCACGCTTCCCCTCTTCCTTGCCGGCTGGCTGGCTGGCTGGCGGGCGGGCGCGCTCTCTCCTCCGCCTCCCTTCCCCGCCGTCCTCCGGCTGCCGAAGGCACCGGCCGAAGCGCCCAGCCGGGAGGCGAGCGCCGCGGCGGCGGCCAGACGCCTCCTTAGCCTTGCCTTCGCCCTCTTGTTTCCGGACTTTTCCCTCAAAACCGGGGAGTTCGGGAACTCGGTACCCAGCTCTTTCCTCTGTACTCACACGTGCCTGCAAGAGACACTCAGCATCCCTACCCCCCCCCTTTCTTTACACACGAATTCCTAACTCTTTCCACTTTGGCTATTTCCCCCCAGCAAACGTAATTTCCTACCCTTCAGTAGTCTACCTAGAAAACGTTACTTTTTGGAACGACCAGGGTTCTGGAAATTAAGAGTCCGAAAGAGAGACGTCTTTTCATACCGTGCCCAGTACTGTATTCGAAATCTGTTTCCAAGTTTCAAAGGGGAATAGCCCTGGCTTTGCCCTATACTCGTCTGCTGCCTAGTTGCAGTAAGTGTTGAAGCCGGCAAGGGTTGTCTTGGTGCACAGCTACTGGGGGCATCAGGACCAGAAATCCCTGGGACAGGTGCTTTCAGAGAAGGCGGCCCCACATTTCTGTGTGATGTGTGCTTGCAGATCCTGGTAGGTAGGTGGCCATATCCAGAGGATTAGCAGGGCACAGTTCTTTTTATCCACACAGTTGAGGGGAAAATAAGGGGGTAGGCTTCCCCAAAGGATTTCCAATCTGGTGTGGTGGGTAGAATGAAGGATTAGGGCTCTGCGGTACAGGGTTCGAACCCCCACTCGGCCATGGAAACTTACTGGGGGAGTGGAACCGGTAAAACCACTCAGATATCTCACTTACCTTGAAAGCCTTGTTAAGGTGTCTATAAGTCAGTTTCAACCTGATGGCACAGAACACATACAACCACATAGAGGCTTCCCCACTTGGAATGCATAGGGCAATGCTCTGTTGAGTGTGAGAAGTAGTCCAGAAGCTCTAATTAATGTGATTAGTTATTTTAAATCAGACGCATGTACTCTGGGAGTGTTCCCTAAAGTTTGTAGAGTAACTGAAAGCACAGCAGTTGACTCATGAGAGTTTGTGCTCAGGTTGTCAGTCCGACACACCAAAACTTCCAGTTACTGCACCTTCACTTAAGCAAGTTTTGTTCCAATGAAGTCACTTGGATGGAGCAAGTTTATATGAAAGTACAGTGGTTTGTGTGGTTTGGGTTTGGCAGCCTGCAATTTGCTGGAAGTCTTTGGGGGATTAGGCTCCTAAATGCCTTTTGAAAAAGGGACAAACAGTGTGAGCCACAGCTTTAAGAGTTTGGAACACTGATCCTCAACTGGATTACATGGAACAGAAATAAGGCCGAGAGATTTCCGTGTAGTTTTCTCTGAAATAAGTTTGTTTGACTTATGCAGCCTAAAAGTACACTTGAATGCATTTACTCAGAAGTAAAGACCACATCAATCAATGAGATTTCACTTTCTAGGTCTGTCCAAACTTACTGACAAGTTGGGAAACTCAGCCAACTTGCTTGCTAAGCAACCAAGCATTATCTTGATGTTTTGGATTATCACTCCCACAATCCAGACCACTTGCCTTGTTGGCTGGGGCTGATGGGCCGTGTAGTCCAAGGCATTAGCAGATACCAAGTCCTTCTCCATCCTTCAGCCATGAAAGAGGAATTCTGCTCCTGCTTCAGAACTGTTGGATTGTCGCCAACAGGCCTGATCCAGAGAACTGGTGATGCTTTTATGTATTCCATTGAGATCAATGGAATGTAAGAAAGCCCACTTCCTACTGAATGTAAGGTGACTAAGGCATGCTGAGCTTTCTCTGGATTGCATCTGATGTGTTTATGATCATTTCAGCTTCTGTTTCACTGTCGTGTTCCTTGAAGTCCTAACTCTTCAGGCATTCGGTTTAGTTTTATTGACTTCATTGGAATCAGTGTTTGGTGAATGCTCTGAAGAGTGTGGTTTCCTTCAGCCTGCAGAAGAAAGTCTATTGAAATAGGTTTCAGTGATCCCAGGGAAGTCTGCTTCTAAGTAGCTTAAGCCTTGGTCATCAAGACAGTTGATGCTTTTCAAAGATGTTTCAGGCCGATTTCATCATGCTGTATTCCAGCATTGGCTTTGGTGCCAGGAATGAGAAATGAGAGGTCACAGAGGCTAGCAATTCCATGACATATAGAACGGCTGCCTGTAGGGCTGGTGAAATGTGTTCTAGTGCTCTTGATGGAAATTTCCCATATTTGCAGGGACAATTTTTGTTCAAATTGCACAAAACTGCTGCCTTGTTGCATGGGCTTTTACAACAGAGAAGCAATGGATGGGTTACTTACTTTTTTCTAGTCAATCAGCCAATCCCTTTGTGCTTGCTGTGTGTGTATTGCTTCACAAATCAAAAACAGAGCTGTTTTGCAGAATAAGTGAGTTATGGAAACCTTGGTGGGGAAAAAGCACCCCTCATCTTATTGTTTTGGTGGAAGTGAGAACTTTCACAGAAGCTAGTGGTTTCTGAACCACCTATCTTGGTGAGAAAGGATACTTCTATAGATATTTTTCACATCCTTATTCATGATTACTCAAAATGCCCAGTTCAGTTCCCCTCCCATTACATTCCTTCTTGTGCCATTTTCCTGCTTCCTACAATCCGCCCTTCTTACCCCAAGGAGAAAAGACAGTCTTGCATGGAGGAAGAGGGAAGGAAGAATCGGTAGTTGAATGATCTTGCATTTTTTTTCTGCTGGAGATCAAGGGTCTTGACCTGAGCTAGGAAAGAAGGGGCCATGTTGGCTGTGAAATTCTGGGATTTGTAGTCCAGGAAGACATCTTTCCTAGCTTTAATCTTCGCTACATTTCCAGCAGGAAGTGATGCATCAAATGTATAATTGTGGACTGGCTGTGTGAGCCCCATTCTATGCTGAACTCAATTCAAATTGTGGAATCATTGAGCATGGAAGGGATTGTATTGTAAACTACCCTCACTTTTAAATCCATACCCCATAACCAGATTTGATATTCTGGCATTAGTCAAGCTGCTAGGACAATATAAACATTTTAATAAGGCGTAATATCCATAAAGATCAGGTCAAAGAGACTAGCAAACAAGTTATTATCTCTGTGACAGTAATGATGGTTGTTTTCACCACCTTGCCTATCCACACATAATTAATCACTTGTGGTTGACCAGAGAAAACAGGACCAAATTTAGTCAAACTTTCCAAGTCACGAGATGGTTTCAGACTTAGGTTGCACACAGTGCCCTCGCTCAGCATTTACATGAAAGTAAGTCCTGATGGACTTGAATGAACTTCTGAATAGAGCATATGTAAGAGCAAATGCTGTTTTGCAACAGAGACTGACTCATGTTTGCTTTCTCTTGGTGTAAAAGACTTTGGTAAGGGGGTAATAATTTTTAAAAATCCTAAATGGTTTGCTCCATCTCATTCACCTCTTACATCCTCATAAAGTGTGGGGTGAACAGCAAAATTCATGGCATCAGGTGGAATAGTATGGCTATAGGTCCCTCCAGGCATGAGCCTGTCACAGTTGGTCCCCTGAATCCTCAACTCATCCAGCCGCCTTTTGTATGTATTTTGAAGAAAATAAACTAACACCAATCTGTTTGACCAAAGACCAACTAATTACTGCTGTGCCTTCATAACCACTGTTTTGGTGTTTATTTATCCCGGAAACGACAGCTATCATGCCCCTGCTGTACTGGAGCAAGGAAGCGCAATGCCCAGTCTGCAGGGCGTTTTGGTGTCCTCTCCATGATTGATTCCCCCCCCCTTGTTTTGCCTCCAGGAGAAGCAGCTTTTACACACAACAGCTCTGGAATATTTTGTCTACCTCAAACCCCACCCACCCCCACCCTGGCCATCACAATCAAACCCAGATTTTGATATGTTGCCATTTGTGCTTTTTATTTTATTATATTTTCACATCCTTTCTGACATTTTCAGGCTCAGGGGTGTTGCTGGGGGGGGGAAGGAGGATCAAAATTCAGTAGGTTTCTCAGGCCTGCTAAAGTTGTTCACCACTGTATTAGAGGAAACCCTGGGGGGATTCTTGCCCTCCTTTGAACAACTCCCAGCCATGACAATAGAGCTGGACAATTAGCAGCTTTCCAGATGTTGTTGGACTGCAACTTTCATGTCCTTCTCCATTGGCTGTGTCTTAGGTAGGACTGACAGAAATGGTAACCAAGCTATACCTGGAGAGCCACAGGTTGCTCACCCTTGTGCTACAGAGGCACAGAAGGGCAGCTGACTTGATACTCATTCAGCAGCCAGAGCAACTAATGTAGAAAGCACAAAAGGTACACAATGAGCCCAGTCTGTATGCTGTGCCCCACCTACTTGCTTGAGTCTGATGATTTACAGTAGGTCTGGAGTGTACCGAACTGTGTAGGATTGTAGCCTGAGGGCATGTCTGCATGGCAACTTCCCAAGTGCTGGCTGAACACTGCAGTTGGCAGCATGGAGCCATGGTGGGAAAGGAATATGTTTACCTAGAGGAGGACAACACAGTCTTGATGACCTGGAGGTAGACATGTAGCTCTGCTGTAGGACTTGCCAATAACTTGTCGGTCTGTATGTCCATCTGCACATTTAGTCTAAGGCAATCAGACATGCCAAAACAACCTCCCTGTCTCTCTAAATGAGAAACATCAAGATATGTCATTTTTAGACAACAAGAGGAGGAGATCTTCCCTCTGAAGAGTGCTAGTAGGCCATCCTCGTGAATAGCTGGCAGTGTCCTCCATCCAGTGTCTGGCAAACTGACTTGTAAGAACTTGAAGAAATAATACAAGAATTATGTTGGATTAGCTGTAAACCTAACAATGACCAAGAGGATTTATTCTAGAAGAAAGAGGAAGAATAGCATATACTTCCTTACTCCCAGTTACGCTGGCCAGACGCTCTGACTGAGCACACCTCAGCAAAGTGACTGTTGTGCATTACAGTTACCATAATCCCTCAGACAGGATACTAGCGGCCGTGCTTGCTAGGCAATTCTAGGAGCTGTGGGATGTAACTTTGCCAGTCTCTGCTATAGAAAAAGGAGTGATTTGAAAGCAATTGTTTCATCGGGAGAATTTGAAACAACCATTTTGTGATGTAGCAAGCTGAAATTCATTATGACAGATCTTACCTTGCACATGCCAGTTCCTGCAAAGAAAAGAAAAGAATGTTGAAATATGCAGAACCTACTTCCAAGCAGCAGGCTTAGAAACTGGGTGGTAGGCGCAGGTTCAGAAAAGGGGTTTTACAAGAAAATCATCAGTGCCTTCTTTTTGAAGGCAACATGGGGTTGATGGATTGATTTTCTTGAATGACAATAACAAGATGCCTGGAGGGGAGATGTGGGGGAAAGAGGAAATATCTCAAAAGCATTTCGTGTGGCTTCAGCTGCAATTTTTTTTCAGTGTGCAGAAGAGTCTTATCTGCAGTGTGCTTCACAATCCAAATTCCACTCGGTGTGAAATAAAGAAAAAGACAACAGAAGTCATATGAAAAATGCATTTTTGTTCCGGAATGTCAGTGTGAAAACTGGGACTGAGTTAATTAAAGAATCTTAAATGTATGGTTTAAAAATTACAGCATAGCTACAGTGGGGTCTTGACTTAAGAACGGCTCGAGTTAAGAACATTTTGACTTAAGAACCACTCTCATAGGAAAATATTGACTTGACTTACATACTTAGATTTGAGTTAAGAACTGAAAAAAAAACCACGTGGGAGGCAGGGAAAGTGCAAAATTTGAACTTTCAGTAAACTGTTGGCCAGTGAAAAGAGTGCCTGTCTGCTTCCTCACTCCTCCCAGCGTTTAGAGAGTGGATTGGGAGACAGTCTTCAGACTGCCTGGTACTGTACTGCCTGGACTGTATTTTCCCTGCCTTCCCTGAACCGTTCTTGACCTAAGAAAAAAAGAAACAAAATATCCCCCTCTGGTGGTCGAAGGCGGAATAGCAGCTTCCCATTAGTTTCTATGGACGGAACAGAGCAGATACGGTTCAAATGGTTTTCAATGCATTCCTATGGGAAATGCAGATTTGACCTGAGAACTTTTTGACTTGAGAACCGCCTTCCAATACGGATTAAGTTCTCAAGTCAAGACCCCACTGTACCATCTTCAGACATTGAAGAAAGGGGAAGATGCTGTTTAAAAATCCAATCCAACTTAACAAAGTTCAGACGTTGCACTTGAATCCTAGGCTGAGTGGACAAGCCACAGTTTGTGATCAGCCATCAAAGTAGGATCGGAATGGTGTTTTTGAGGTGCACTTGCAAATCACTGTTTGTGGTACAATGTGCCTTTATATATCATTTGATTATGAGGCTTTTAGCACTGGCTGTTTAACCAGGCATTTGGTCTGCAATGTGCATTATATGCTTGGATCGTAGGAAGATACTTGTTTTTCACTGGGCCAGCTCATTGTGGAAATGGGCATGAGATGAACATGGGAAAAGGGCTCAGAATCCAGGGAAACCCTGGCTGACCAGGTAATATGACAACCCACTGCCAAGTAGAAAAACACACATTTTGGGTGGTCATGCAGATAACAAAATTCTGCAAGGCAGTTTCTGCCTTTCTCATTAGAGCTTGTGTCCCGTGTACTTGTGCCTACAGCACACCTGATGTGTGGGAGGTTTTTCCAGACCCTCCGCACCTCCCAGGCCTTGTAGCATGTAAACTGTGGGGAAACGACATTGTCCCCATTCTCTCCTACAGTCTACCAGATGATTTTTTGAACAAACCAACCAAACAAAAATATTTCAAAAATTATAAACATTTTTTGCAGGGGTGGGGGGACAATGGTGCCGAGGGCCCCGAGGAACCTGCTTGGCTGTATGTTGCCCTCCATGTAGTAAGGATACTTGAGCTAAGACATGAAAGCTGCTTTGTATGGTATAAAAATATCAGAGCTTGAAAAGTTAATTTTTGGGGCTACAGTTCCCAGGATGCTGTGCCAGTATGGCCACTGACAGTGCTTGGATAAGATGCAAGCAATGGCCCTGCTTAAGCACTGTTGCTATGATATTCACCATAGGGGTTCTGCATAGAAAAGGGCAACTCGGGGCATTCATTAGAAAAGTCAAATAAGCCCCAGTCACTTTCCTAGCCAAATCCTGCAACCCAATAGGTTCAGCTGAAGCTTCTTGATGACTTTGGATGATTAGAAAATTATGCCTGAGGCAATCTTCAGGGAGAAAAAGTTTTCCTTAAAGCCAGCTTTAACTAATTGCTTAATAAACACCCCTCAGGCCCCTTCCAGCTGGTTTGTTTAAAGTGTTTGAGGAAAATAGCTCCTCTTTGGAGGAGATTTGTTACATACGTACCGTTTATGGGAGCTGTAAAGTGGAACTTATTTATCTTAGCCTTTCAGCCAAGGAGTGTTTCTACAGAACAGTAAATGATAATTTTGGTGGGGGTGTAAGTGAGAATGGCCGGCTTGCTCATACCTGAAATTCTTCTGAAGGGGTCCCTTTCCCCCTGTCTAGTTTCCTGGAAATGATTTGCTGATTAAAAGCTACTAATTGAAAACCTTAAAAGAAACCATTCCATTCAAGAACTTTATAGCGTGTGACTTCTGCAAGTGAAGATCACATTAAGTCAAGTGGTATTTTGTCATTTTTTTTTGTCCCTGTGTTAATGTAACACCAACTTAACAGTTAGGTTAAAGCGCCCTTTGGAAGTTAGGAGAGTTTTATTTGTATTTTTTCCCTTTCTTTTTTTAAAGCAACATTTTAACACAAGCTGCACTTCATCCATGAATTATATATTTTCTTTTGCAGTCCCAGCCCAAGCGATGTCTCACAGCTACATTACATGCCTAGATTTTTACAGAAATGTCCACATTTTATGGAGGAAGATTGGAAAAGCACCCAGTCTTCATATGTTCTGGGCTAGTCAAATCATCTTATAATTTATAACACCTTTCTTTCCCAATGGTCCAGACAGTTTTACAGCCAGCTTTTTATTGATTCAGCCTTTTCTGGAGAATAGCAGCCAAGGATTAGGATGGGGGTGAGTGAGGAGATGTTTTGGCCAAATACACAGGCCAAACCCCTGTTCTACCAAATTAACTCCAGACAATCCCTGTTCCAGGCATCTAGCACCACCTGAGCACAATGTTTCTGAAATCCAAGTCTCCAGTTCAGTCTTCGAGACCCCATCTGTGCCACTGTAAGTCGCCAGGTCTGATGTGCATACAGATTCGTGGGATTTGCACTATGCAATCCATGCACTTCTGCCTCCCTTTTCATTACAACAAGGCTCAGCATAACATACGCACAACCAGTGCAGAAAGGACATTGGCTCAGGCTTGTCCTGATTCATGATGGTCTTACAGAGAAGAGGTGTGCATCAGACTGCAGATTTGCACTGAGAAATGTTCAGTTTAAAATATCTTGAAAAGCACACATTCTCTATTTTAGATTATTCCAGAGGCTGTGGGTTGGGACTGTACATATCTTCTGTAACATCATGATGCAAGTGAGCTTACATATCTATTATGTAAAGCTTATCTGTGATCAATAGCCCAGATTTCAGAAAAGGATTCATGCGAAGACTTGAGGAGAGGGAGAGGCCAGCCCTGTCAGCCCGTGGAACATTATCATCTGAAGAGAAAATCCTCTAGTGTATGCACTAGCTCTCTGAATTGCTGATTTTTCATGACTCTCAGTCACATGGACAGGCTCAACAACTCTCTGAGGGATCCTGGTTTAGACCCTTGCTCTCTACCACACCGAGGTGGAGGCAGGGCTGCCTTCCTATCACCACACATTCAGAGTAGTTCTCTTCGGAATGCTTGGGTTGGGTGATTGTCATCGCAAGTTGTGGAGCTGAGATGCTCTTAGTTAGGCAACCTTCCCCATTGCTTTGCCCTTCTGGGTCTAATTCACATCATCTATGTGGGGCTGCCTTTCCCTTCAGGCAAGCTTTCCCTGAGTGACTGGCTGCCTGAGTGGAAACACTTGAAAGTGTTTTGGTGTTGCTTATGTGTTTAGTATTTCTTTTAATATTTGTATACTCACTGTTGCAAGCCACCTTAGGTCCTTTTAAGGAGAAAGGTGGGATGAGAGTATTTTAAAGAGATAAAGAAATAAATGTGTAAAGTTTTCAGGAAGTTAGGCATGTTGACCTTTTCTTGCAAAACCAAGCAGAAGTACTGCTACAACTTTAAGAAGTGACACAATCATATTTCACTGTGAGCTGTTGAGGATTAGAAGCCAATTCATGAGATATAATAGTCTTCAGATATGTGTGTGAAGAAGTGGATTGTAATCCATGAAACCTCACCATAAATTTGTTCATCCTAAAGTAACCACAACACTTGTTTGTTTTTCCTTTGGTTTTGCTCATCCTTTGTGAAGTGTGAACTTCATGCACATGGCAAGTATTGAAGGACTGCTGGACTGATTTAAGAAATGCAAACAAACCGTCTGAAATATCTCATTTTAAAAAGACTGTACAATAAGGAAACATCTATCGTACTTTTGCACAGCTGACACCAACAGAAAGGAAGCCACCAACAAAGAGTCAGGGAGAGAAAAAGTGACTTCTTAAATGTGTGAAAATGCAATATACAAGGATTTACATTTTTAATAAAGATTCAAGGATAATGCTCCCTTCCTGAGACATGACCCCAATCTTTTATTTATTCATATAGTTTATATACCATCCCACTTAGTGGCAACCTACTACTCTAGCATTTGTACACCGTTTAGGTCCATGTAGACAATTCAGAAACGATGGATTATATAATCTGTATACAGTGGTACCTTGCAAGATGATTACCCTGCAAAATGTTTTTTTCGCTAGACGTTGACTTTTTGCGATCGCTATAGCGATCACAAAATGATGTTTCCTATGGGGGAATTTCGCTGGATGATGATTTGGTCCGTGCTTTGTGGACCTTTTTTTGCAAGACAACAATTTTTACAGCTGATCGTCGGCTTTGCAAAATGGCTTCCCTATTGGCGATCTTCTCAAAATGGGTGTTTTCGTGACCTATATTTCGCAAGACAGCATTTTTTACAGCTGATCAGCGCTTTGCAAAATGGCTTCCGCATGGGCGATTTTCGCTGGACGATGACTATTTTCCCCATTGGAACACATTAAACGGGTTTCAATGCATTCCAATGGGTAAACGCTTTTTGCTAGACAATGATTTCACAAGACAGTGATTTGAATGGAACGGATTATCATCATCTAGCGAGGCACCACTGTACAGGTAGGCATAAGGCACACACTTCTAGTCAGTGTGTTCTTGCATGAAACAGTACATGCTTTACTTAAGGATGTGCTGCACGTTATATTACAGGAAAAGGGAACTGCATTAGAAGTCTCTTGTCTAAATCAGAGTTCAGAAAAGTTACTTATCGCATTTCACAGAACCTGAAAAGCAACATTTCCAAGCTCTTGACTGAATTCTAACTGAAAATATACAGTCCCCAGTCTAGCAGGGGAATCTGTGTACAGGATGAGTTTTTGTACATATGTCCGCCTTGCTGGAATTTGAAGTTATTGTACGATACATGGCACTAATCTGGAATTTGTTTTTTATTCATCAAGTAAGAAATGAACAGATATATTCAATATTAAAAATAAGTCATAGCACTTCAGATTTGGTTTCCCAAAATTATTTGAACACATTCCTTCTGTGTATTGAAAATCATTGTACTGTGGTGGAAAGACCCTTATGATAGATCAGTGATTCCAAGCCTTGTGTGCCCAGATATTCTTGGTTTTTTAACTAGATGGGTGGTATAGAAGTCAAATGACTGAACAAACGAACGAACGAACGAACGAACGAACGAACGAACGAACGAACGAACGAACGAACGAACGAACGAACGAACGAACGAACGAACGAACAAACAAACAAACAAACAAACAAACAAACAAACAAACAAACAAACAAACAAACAATTCAGACTAAAACTCTCAAAAGCTTTCATTACTAGCTGTGCTGGCCTATAATGGATTACCACTTTTCCAGTATTACGGTGTGATTATTAACACATAGTTCCTAAAGGATCTGTAAATGACTAATTTGGCAGCAGTCCCAAACTCAGCTCACCTTGCTTGGGATTTTTATATTTCATCTGAAATTTACGGCTGCTGTGTGTGTTCAACATCAAGGACATTCATCTTGAAGACATTTCCTTTTGGGCAACAGCAGTTTAAGCCCTGTAGACTTGCATCTTCAGTACAGTCGGAAATGTAGCTACCTGGCCTGGGTGTTGTATTTGAAAAATCTATAAGATGGAAACTGATAATTCAGAAACTGTTCCTCTGTAAACACAGATTGACAATGTGAAACAATGTAGATTTCCTTGTTTCTAGGAGTTTTAGTGTTTTATTTTGGTTGTTTAATTTTGATTAAGAATATGTAATAGACTCCAAAATATACCTCTCCAGAAATGGTTTCTCATGAACAGATTGAACATTTAATATATTTGGAAAGTCAAATCTAAACATCCAAGCTGCCATGACTTTTAATGTGAGTTATATTTGCCAATCTATTTTGTCTGCATTCCAGAATGCTTTTGAAAACAGGGTGCCCATTTAACTTTAACCTGAATGCTGGTTTCTCGATGTGCTGAATCTTGATTAAAGGCTTGTTCAGATGGACTGTTTCTCCTTTGTTTTATGCAGTACTGATGGTGTTATTTTTCTCACTGTCCAGATGACACAAGGCTTAAACTAGTATAAATTGTGGCAAAAGTGTGACAACCCCCCCTTCTGTGCTTTTTAACATTAGCTATTGTACATGGTTTTGTTTATTTGTTTCTTTCACTTTGCATTATTGGCACAGTTTAGGCAAAAAGTGCTTCTCTGGTTGAAAGCTTCAAATTCTACTATAAAACAAGGAAACAACAACAAAAAACACCCCAGAGAAAAATACAGCAAAGAAAGTAACTTTGAAAGGGTTTTTACAAAATTATCTAAAGATGTTGATTGTGAAGACAGCTGATTTTGGAAGTGGATTAGCAATGGATGTTTGCAATATTGGAAGCTTTCAGTTTACCGCTATTCCACTTAAATTTAAGAAAAACAGGCTAAAGCCCAGCAGAGAAGATCATTTCTAGGATTTCCTCCTGTTTTTTTTAAGAGGAAATGGATTTGAAGACCGCTGATTTCCAAAATGGATTAACAGTGGATGTCTGCTGCCATCAGAAGCTTTTGGTTTAGCACTAATCCACTAAAATGGGGGCAGGGAGAGGAGATCCAGCAGACAAAATTGTTTTAAAAGGATTTAAGTATTCCATCTAGGTGAGCACTAAGATGACTTTGTTAAAGCCAGGTTTTCCATGGCAGTCACAGTTCTAGAAATACTATCGTAGTACCATAGAGAGTGTCCTATGGCACTGGTTCTTAACCTTTGTTACTCAGATGTTTTTCGACTGCCACTCCCAGAAGCCTTCACCATCAGCTCTGCTGGCTGGGGTTTCTGGGAGTTGCAGTTCAAAAACACCTGAGTAACAAAGGTTAAGAACCACTGTCTTATGGTATCCTTTCATGGTATGGGAGTTGCTCTGAAATGGACAAAAAAAGCTTTAGAGAGAATCACAAAAATTGCCCCAAATATTATTGGACTTCACCTCCCCAATCTTGGACAATATCTTTGCATCCCATTGCTTGCTGAAGTCATTTAATATTCTTAGAGATTCTTCCCACCCTGCTTATAACTTCTTTGAACTGATGCCTTCTGGCAGAAGATACAAGAATAATCAAAACTCAGACAACACACTTTTTGAACAGTTTTTATCCTAGAGCTATAATAGAACTTAACAAGGAACTTAAGAATCACCAGCAGTAAGTTGCTGGACTGTATTGCTATTACTTGGTCTGCTGTGTTGTATGTTGTGTCGATCTTGTGTGCTCTTAGGCAGGGTTCTGGGTTTTAGGATTGTTATGAGGGTGTGTGTGTTTTGGTCTGGTCTTTGAGTGTTCTTTGTGAATTTCGTTGTATGTGTATACAGTGTATATACGTTCAATGACAATAAATTGTTATAATAATAGTTATAAATGTACATAAATGTTCTTGGATTTCTGCCAAATGAGCTCCAATATCTGATCTTGCAGATCTTTTACAGTATACAGGATCAATTTTTTTCTAACATACTCAGCTTTCCTTGCAAAACTATCTTTGAACAGACCTAGCAAATCAATGACATCCTCCCCAAGTCTAGAGCTCTTGAGGCTACATTTAATTTTTGTCTCAACTACAGTCATTGTAGTTGAGACAAATATAGTCATTGACATTAATGGGTTTTACATTAGTTTTGACTAACAAAGGTCTCCTTCCAAACCTATCAGTAGTGCTATCTATATCAATTGTGCTTCTCTGAATGTGGGAAGGAAGGAAGTGTGATATGTTAGGGCTAAAGATGCTGTTCAGGATATAATGATGATCCTTAGAGTGGTCTTTAGCAGTAGCCACTGGACAAGAATGGTGAATAGAGATGTACTGCTCACCGTTCTCCTCCCCTTTCTGTAGAAGTTTATGGAACAAATGCTACCCCATCAACTTGCATGAAAAAAGGGTCTGGGGGTGTGGCAAGCTGTGAGTAAGAGGCTATGTTTCAGACTATTATTCTCAAAATCCAAAAATAGGAGGGTATCAAAAATGTGCTTGGTTCTTTACATCCCCTTCTGCATCTGCTTTCTGAGTTCCCAGTCTCAATGGGAGCTACCTTGTTGGCCTCATTTGGAAAAAAAATCCTATGTGTCTGATGTTGCTGCCCTCTCTGACAGAGGATAGCTATCCTAATCAGTTAAAGCAATATGATACTACTTTAACTGCTACATCAGTATCTTCCAACTTTGTCCTCACATATTATCTCATTAGAAAATGAACATTGTGCTAGAAGATCTGGGAAGTGGATGGGTGGGACAGAACTATGGAAAATGTTGTTTTGTATTTTTTTTAAACCAAGTTCCCAGAATACCACACCTACCCTGTTTCCCTGAAAATAAGACCGAACCTGAAAATAAGCCCTAGTATGATTTTTCAGGATGCTCGTAATATAAGCCCTACCCCAAAAATAAGCCCTAGTTAAATGGAAGCCTGCCCTTCTCCATTGTGCAGCAACCAGAAGATGATGGCATGACTGTATTTGAATAAATGCAAATTGTTGTACATGAAAAAATTAAAACATCCCCTGAAAATAACCCCTAATGTGTTTTTTGGAGCAAAAATTAATATAAGACCCTGTCTTATTTTGGGGGAAACATGGTAGCATGGCCACTAATGTTGCTGACTAAGGAATTCTGGGAATTGTAATCTTTAAAACACATTCTTCAAACAGCAGGGATAGAGAGAGATTCAAATTGGAAGGGAACTCCTTGTAGGTTGTTGCGCCAAAGAGAAGTTTGGGAAAAAATGTTGGCAGCAGAAGTAGTTTTTGGGAGGCAGCTGGAATCAAGTTTGCCAGAAAGTGACTTTATTTGAAAATACTGTCTAGATAAGGAGCTGTAGATTAGAAGGGATCCCAGTTCTATAACTTCCCACTGGGTTACTTCCTCTTCTCTATGTCAAAATACATTTTGCGGCTGGGGGATTTCAAAAATAAACTCACAGAAGTGGCACAACATCCAATACAATTTTCTGAAAGCAACTTAATAGGGCTCCATAATTCTTGGCTTCAATGGCCAGAATATTTTCATACTGCATTATTTTGTTATGGCACAGTATTCTTTTTTCAATATTAAAAATATGCTGTGTATGATCATGGAGGAACAGACTGAGCTTGGCCTTCTGCCAGTTAGAACACTAGTAGGTTCTCTAGATATAAAGACAGCTTCTTCTTCTTCTTCTTCTTCTTCTTCTTCTTCTTCTTCTTCTTCTTCTTCTTCTTCTTCTTCTTCATTATCATCATCGTCATCATGAACTTATGTCATTTATTATTAGGCAATAGCCAGGCTATCATTGTTGTTGCTCCATTCAGATACGCAATTTACTGTGTGTTGATAAAGCACAACACTACTTCCCAATTGTTGATAACGTGCATGTGAATATTCCCACCCACTATCCCATCCCTATTGCAGGGAAATACTTTCTGATCCTCTCTGCTGACCAATTTCTGATTGTACAAAGAATACAAAACTTTCTTTTCTTTAGATAGATAGATAGATAGATAGATAGATAGATAGATAGATAGATAGATAGATAGATAGATAGATAGATAGATAGATAGATAGATAGATAGATAGATAGATAGATAGATAGATAGATAGATAGATAGATAGATAGATAGAAATTGAAATAGAAACCATTACTTGTCAGAGCAAAAATGTACTTTTAATTACTTCTTGTATTAGTTTTGAAATGTAACTCAGTCCCATACTTTTCAGAGACAGAGTCATGCAAATCTCTTTCAGCAGGTATAACACAAGCAAAATAAAGTTTTGTAGCACCTTTAAGACTAACCTATGCTTATCAATTTCAAAAGGCCATAGACCACTTCTTTTGAAACTGATCAGGGTAAGAGCTTGAAATTGACAAGCACAGCAAAGAGATACAGAAATCCTGCCAAGGATAATACTTCAGGCACAAGCAGATAAGACTGTTAAATTTAATCTCAACTAGGAAATCAGGAAGACAGGAGGAAACATCAGCTCTTTCTTATGCTCTGGATAATCTCTAAGTCTCTGGTCTCTAAGTGGATTTCTCAATGGGGTGAACTATCAAAAATGCTGGTATGGAAACAATTGATGACTACTTGTTACATTCTCCATTAAAAACCATGAATTAGCTTCTCAAGCTCACTTGATTGGGCCAGAAACAATATTATCAGGAAAAAGGAAGCAATTTTGCATTGTTTTACTTTGTTTTCTGAGCCACTGGCACAATATTACTTCACCAACCATTTGAAAGAATCATCTGCCACACTAGCTGCTGTGTCCCATGGGTTGCCTGTTGATAAACTATCATTGGTTACGTTCTGAAGAAATTTTTAAAAAGCTATCTTTTTATACTACTATAACTAACATCCCTCAGCCAATATGGTCATTTGGTGTGTCAGTTAGTGGATTTTGGATGCTGTACTATCAAAAATCACTTTGCCCCATTTCTGGTTCTGTGCATGTGTGTTTGCAAGCAGAGTAAACTCCTAAAGATTTATAATTAGGTATGTAAATATTGCAGGTAAATATTATAAATAGAAATTAAAATTATCTTCAATTTCCCTGTGGTGACAAAGCCCCAAATCATCTGAATAAGTGAAAATTGGGGTCTCTAACACAGTCATTATAAGAGGTGTGTGAGCATTTTTGAGATCTTGGGAAAATGCAAGAACATTTTGTGATATTTGTATCCATTTCGGGGAGATAACACATGGAATCCTGCTTACCAAGTTATCTCATGATTTCTTCAAAAGGTAGCTATGCGTATTGGAGCTGTGATGCAATGTTTTTACACCACTTCAAACAAACTTGGAAGGCCTCTCCTCTTCCCTAGACGTCTGGCTTTGTTTTTCAAAAGGAACATGAGGGATGAAAATCTTAAGGCAATGTGCAAAGAGTCTTTCATGCAGTGATGCTTCTGCATGCAATGGTCAAGGTACTAGGGCAGCGTTAAAAGAGGACTGGAGCAGGATCTCTCTCACCTGGTTTAAAAATATGCCTGGAGAAACACTGTTATGCAAAGTAGCCATCCTCCTCTCTGGAGCAGGCTGGTGGAGGAACAGATTTATTAACCCTGGTGTAAATAAGGAAACATCCTCTTTTGGGGGGCAGTTTCACCATATCTGTGTCTTGAGTGGTGCAGAAAAAAATGGAACCATCTGGATCGGGATCTCATTTTTAATAAGAATATAGAAATCTGATCGATACTAACTCCATCTAGCTAGGATTGCTTATATTTTCAGATAGCAGCTCTCCAAAAACATGGGAATTATCTTCTACAGAGCTGTGAACCCAAGCTCTGCTTCTCATACCTGTGACTTGACATCATGTCTTGGGAAAAGCCAGGTTTCTTCCCTAGATGCTACACTGCAGATCAACGGGAAAGTAGAATGTCTTGATAGATTCAGCCCATGTGTGTATAGTGGCATCTCCATTAGGTGGAGGAAGCAAGCTTGTGGAAGCGGTGGATCTGTGGTCCAGCAGACTTTTAGTTAGAGGTGGCAAATTATTATTCGTTCAGAACCTGAACGAAAAATTGGGTTTTGTGCCTCGAATGCCAAAATCTCATGGACCATCTTGCTAGCTTGACTCTATCTTCTACTTTACCCTCTGGAAGAGTAAGCAGTGTTGGCTATTTGGGAGAGGGAAGAAGGGAGAGGGGGAAAGAATTCTGTTTATAACTTTGCTTTTTGGTCTATGGTTCTCTAAAACTGATTGGCATTGTTGGCAAAGAGAGGACATCCCCTTTCACAGCCAAAGGAATTAACAAACACCTCTTTCAGCTAAACAGTTCTTCTGCCAGATGTTGAATATATAGAGAAATAATTTTTCCCCTCATTTCTTTCTCCCAGCACATCATTTGTGCATCCTTAATACCTTGGATGGGTTCCACAGCACACACCAGTTACGACGGACCACTGAGGCAGCTGAACAGAGGGAAACAAAACACAATCAAAGCCTTCCAAATTTTGGGACACATTTGGATGGCGCCTCCAAACCCAAACATTTTGAAAAGTTACTTTAATTGTGATTCAAACCAAGACTGTAAATAAAGCTCTAACTGGCTCCAGATCTTAGCAGTGGCATTGTTAGAACAAATGGGCACTAGTGTGACCAAAGGCCTTCCAGCCTTGAAAATGAAACATTCTCAACAAGGTTTTGTTAAAATAAACTTCCAAGAGGCTTCTCATTTTGAAAATATCAGCAGGGTTGCTATTAAGAAAGCCAGTGGTCCTTTCCACTTGAGCTAAATGGCTCTATCTACAAAAAATAAATTGTACAGTGTAGTGTGTTCATTTGTGTTATGTGGGGAGGTTGACACCGTGGAGGGTTTTGAAATAGCAAGAGGCATTTTCAGCAGAAAGTTAACCTCCAACTGCATTTTAGCTATAGTTCCCCCTTTTTTTATGGTCTCCACAGAGACCTCTGAGATATGTACATGTGGGAACAGGGTACTGTTTGGAACAGAGCCAGGGAAGGTTTTTTTTTTTAAACCCACTAATTTCTTCCTGTTACCTATTATTGTGTTTCAGAACTGCTTCATTGCTATTGTCACAATGTTTTATAAAGTAATGTGTGTTGCTCATTACTTTTAACTACTCTCAGCTACTTTTAAAAGCATGGGCTGATAGAAAGGTGGAAGGAAACCTGAAAAAAATCCTGCCAACATGGTTCTAAATATGCCTCAAATGTCCTTTAAAAGTAAGCAGAAACGATTACTCACTGCACAGTAAATTACAAATTGTACTTTAAAGTTACAATAAAGTAACATCACTATATTGTACTTGCAAAGTAACTTTGTTATACCTTTAGTACCCCCCCCCAAAGGTAACTCACTAGAGGTAATTATGTCTCTTTTTATTCACTACTCCTGAGTCATGGTTTGAAGTTATACAATATTTTGCATCCTGAAAATTCATCACGTAGTGCTCCCATGCTTCTTTTGTTCAGTCATCTTCTCACCTGATTCCATGACACCAGTGTAGGCCCAGGTTCTTATGCTTATATTATCTGCTTCTCTTGTCATCTAAATTGCCTGTAAGTTACTGACTATATTGCACTCCTGTTCCCACAGAAAGCCTGGCACTATTAGGCATCATTTAAGAAAAGAAAATGTCTTGTTAACACTGGTGTAAAATTCAATTGCAGATTTGGAAATATTTACCATGACCTAAATCAGGAAGCAAGAACTTCAACACTCCAGATATTTTGGATTTCCACTCCCAGAAATCTTAGCAGGCTTGGCTAGTGGTAAAAAAATCCAATGTGGATTTTAGTCCAAAACATTTGGAGGACCAAACTGATCTACCCTCAAATTTGAATGGAAATACATCTCACCATTTATGGGATGGCTGTAGCTAGATGAACTGGGTCCAAGATGCCCACTTAGTCCAACAAGCAACAGCAAAGCTTACAAAACCATTTTGCAAGCCATTTTCTCTAGAATATCTCTGTTCGGTAATGATTCAGCACATAAAACTCAAATTCAATCTGCTTCTCAAAGCATACAAGGAAGTATCACCTCACAGTCTGTAGACAGATTGACTCATTTGCCAGACTGCTTCAATGCCTTCAGTTCCAGCAGAGAAAACCACCTGTTGTCTCCATCCACAATACAGGACTGTGTGACTCAGGGGTCTGGCAAACCCTTGACATTTAGCATGTGAATAGTAAATGAGTGAGTGAAGGTAGGAGGAGCTGGTTCAGTGGCAGAAGGCTTTTGTCTAATAGTTCCTTTTTCCTGATTACATTTCTTACTGTTTTCCACTAGTGGCAAACCATGACACTGTGTACTGTTTGGCTAGAACTAGGCTTGAAAGAACAGGTTCTATTTGAAGAATAGTTATTTTGTTTGAGGCTGTGACTATATGGTCCAATACCACAAGATTTCCTCCACTTATAAAACGGGTGAATTAGAAGAACTTTGTAATGACCACCTGACACAAAGCTTGGATTGAATCATTCCAACCCTTTTTGCTCCAAAAGTGGAGTTTTTTTTCCCTTGCCACTGGGGCTTCACCTTTTTCCAGGAGGAACCATTCAAATGGGCTTTTCCCTGTGTGGTTAGTTGTGATATGTACACACACCTTTCCATCTTGTAAAGATGGAGGGGTATGTCTGTAGGTGGTGTTTTGGTGTGTGATGTTAAAAACAATGGGGGTATAGGTCCCCACATTCTTTCCTCTCCACTGATGCTCCTCTGATTTGCTTAGAAATTCCCTAAGTACATGAGGTCAGTGGCATAGCACGGGAGGGCACAGGAGTGGTCATCCCAGGGGCAAAAATTTTAGGGGGTGCAAGATTCATTCACCCCCACCCCCTTTCACCCCCATTGCACCCATTGCCTCCCTACCTGGTTCTGTTGCCTTGTCCTCTTTGTTCTCCACCTCTGCTGCCATCTTGAGACATAGCAGACCTGTCTTCCCTTCTTGGAGCTGGACAATCTCTATGCAAGCCTCCACCTATCAGCTGATAGGCAGGACATATGCAGAGACTTTGGGAAGGGAAGCTTGACATGTCTCTCAAGATGGCAGTAGTGGAGGAGAAGGAAGAGGAAGAGCAGCAGAACCAGGTAAGGAGGTGAGGGGGCAGTGGGCAGGCTGTGGGGCTCCAAATAGGTAATCCAGCATTTCACAGCATCAGATTGGAGCCAGATCACCCATTTGCAACAATGGAGGAGGAAGAGGAGACAGAAGGGCCAGGTAGGAGATGATAGGGGCAGGGGGAAGGGAGGGCAGACCACAGCACAGAACGGGGGGGCACCCCAGTGTAAAATGTTTCTTGTTGCTTAGTCATTTAGTCATGTCCGACTCTTTGTGACCCCATGGACCAAAGCACGCCAGGCCCTCCTGTCTTCCACTGCCTCCCGGAGTTGGGTCAGATTCATGTTGGTTGCTTCAATGACACTGTCCAACCTCTCATCCTCTGTCGTCCCCTTCTCCTCTTACCTTCACACTTTCCTAACATCAGGGTCTTTTCTCATGAGATGGCCAAAGTATTGGAGGCTCAGCTTCAGGATCTGTCCTTCCACTGAGCTCTCAGGGGTGATTTCCTTCAAAATGGATAGGTTTGTTCTCTTTGCAGTCCAGGGGACTCTCAAGAGCCTCCTCCAGTACCACAATTTAAAAGCATCAATTCTTTGGCAGTCAGCTTTCTTTATGGTCCAGCTCTCACTTCCATACATCCCTACTGGAAAAACCATAGATTTGACTATGCATACTTTTGTTGGCAAGGTGATGTCTCTGCTTTTAAAAAAAAAATGTTTAGGGGATGCAAAATTTGCCTTGCAGCCCACACTACACCACTGTATGAGATTGGTGATAGATCACCTATCACCTTGATTGCTGGGTCATCATCATTTTCCATATTTATACCCCTGTCAGTTCTTCATGAGAGCATCAGAGGCAGGACCAGAGGGCGGGGGGAGGAAAGAAGCAGGGGCTGTGGACTGGAATGGGAATCATATTGCACCCAGTATGAATGGCAAGCTCCCATATCAATCTGCAGCCCATGTGTGAGCACATTGACTGAACTTTCAAACTTAATAGAGGCTGCGGATCAAATTGGCCAAAGCTGAATTGCTGTCCAAATGGAGTCACAACATCAATCAGATTGGTTTGGAAGTCCTGTTGGAAATCTCTGCTCATGTTTTCAGCATTTAGGCCAGACCTGAATTACCACAACAGTGACCATTTCCAGGATTTTGGTTTCTCTTCTGTCACTTCTACCCTGGAAAAGGAAGAACAGGAGTGCCTGCAAACCCGACAAGAGCATTCAGTGATAGGTTTAGCTAAGATCAAGGGATTCTTATCTCAATGTGTTCACACATTCTTCATCATTACCCTTGCCTTGCAATGTCCTTTCCTCCTCCTTTTTTTAACCTACAGCAATAAAAGCCACTTTCCAAACAGATGGGAGTGATTATCTTTAAGAAGGAGTTTTCAGAAGAAGAAAGTGGCTAGTGAGACATGGACCTGACGTGCATTAATTTAGAGAAGGCGAGTTTATTGAGGGTGCAACAGAAACTCTCAGGAGAGCTTTGTGCAAATTTACACACTGTAGTAAATAGTTCTGCCTGGCTTTTCTTGGAGGATGAGATGAGTGGGTTCTGGATGTAGTAGTCCCCCCAACAAAGGGTAGAACAAGCTTTAGCAACCTTCAGTGAATTCCCTGCATTGCCTTTGGGAGCCTTTGGTCTCTGAGTAGAATAATATGCTGTAGTAAGCCTTGGGGACAAACTAGACAAGTCATAAACGTCACAATTAGGATGTGCCAAAACATTTTATTTCTAAGTCGCTGAACATTGCTACGGCTCCAGTCAGTTTGTAATTGGTTCTGCTTATCTCCCAATGACTAATTACTAAACAAAAAGCAAACTGATTTGCAAATTCTGGACCGAAACAACTTCAATTAAGAGAAACAAACAATGGTTGTTGTAGGTTTTTCAGGCTCATTGGCCATGTTTCGAAGGTTGTTCTTCCTAATGTTTTACCAGTCTCTGTGGCCGGCATCTTCAGAGGACAAGAGTCAGAACTCTGTCTGTGCTCTGGTGAGCACAGACAGACCAGAGCACAGAGAGTTTGTTTATTTGTTTCTTTACTTATTTATTTATATGTCCTTGTGTCCTCTGAAGATGCTGGCCACAGAGACTGTAGAAACATTAGGAAGAACCACTTTCAGAACATGGTCAAAGAGTCCGAAAAACCCAAACAACCATCAGACCCCAGCTGTGAAAGCCTTCAAGAATACAGAAACAAACAAATTTAACCATTTAAGAGAGTGCCACTTCTAATGGCAGGATTTCTGAAATATCTACTTTGACCCTTAGTCTTATGGGCTACCTATCTCCTCCTTTTCCCCCTCACACATGTGGGGAGGTCATTTAAAGATGAGTACTCAGCTTGCTGGAGTTTTGTGGGGGGCAATAGGTGACCTGCATAAGCAAACTGTAAACCGTCCAGTGAGAGCTTTAAGAACTATGGGGCAGTATCTAAGCAATACACTTTGCTTTGCTTTTGACATTTCCATGGGCAGTTTGGAACAAATTGCAGTATCCCTTAAGGTATCTGTGCTATGAAAACTGTATTTCAAGCACAAGGTTATATGTAACTACTCAGAAGCAAGATACGAAGTTCTCTTTGGGTGGATTCCAGATATAGTGGGTATAAGATTGCAATGTAATTGAATCAGATTCATTCAACTTTAGCCATTGATAATTCAGAGTCAGCTAAAGCATCTTACATAGACAAAAGATATGTTAGCTACTATATACCATAAAGTACAATTGCCACAAATATGCTGTGATGGTTCTATATATGTATATTTTCCGGAGATGTTGAAGGTATGACAACAATATCATTCCGAGGTAGGTGAATTTGGGGGAGAAAAGAACGCACGGAACACATGTTATGGATGATAATCTAGAGATAATGTCTCTATATGATCCTCTGCTTCCTTTCATGCCTTCTTGTTACATGCTGTGCTACTGATCTTGGGATTTCAGTAGTTGAGAGGGAAATCTTCCATTAGCCTTTTTACACACCACTTTCACACCACTTGCATATGTTGTGCAGCCACTGAGCATTTGGAGGGGCACTGAGGTCATGTCGCATGTGACTGACATCTGTGACAATTGCCTGCATTGACCACTGGAGGGAGCTCAAGAACAGCACGATCCAAATCATAAGTGGGGGCCGGAAACATCTGCATTTCATTCTCAATTGCCTACCATCAAACCTAGCAGGCACTGCACTTTGAACGGACTCTCAGTGACCTAAGAATCTGAAATCTGAAATGCAGAAATGAGAAAGACAAGGAGAATCACATACACGCCATCTCAATTTCCTTCTCTAGCTCTTCAGAGCCAGAACCATAAAACAGATGCCACCATGATCTCACCGGAGACAATGAAACATGTTCAACTGCACAGCAACTGGTAGAAAATTTCTAGCAAGAAATCCATAGGGGTAGCTTACGGCAAACGCAGCTAAGATCTACATAACATGGTAAAAAAAGGCTCATGTTTGTTCATCATTTGTGCACCATATCGTTGAGGGTTATCCAAGACATCAAATCCTTGGATTATTACAACATTCTGTAATTTTTGAAAATGTCCCAGACTCCAGAAATGTCACATAACATGTCCACTGAGACAGGCTTGTATGCCAAAACTTTGCACTGCCCTGGTTGTCTGCCTCTTTCAAGAATCAGTTCAAAGTGCTGCATCTAATGTATTCGCGAAGGCTTTCATGGCTGGGGTCTAATGGTTGTGGTGGGTTTTTCGGGCTCTTTGGCCGTGTTCTGAAGGTTGTTCTTCCTAACGTTTCGCCAGTCTCTGTGGCCGGCATCTTCAGAGGATAGCACTCTGTGCTCTGCTGTAGTTGGCTTGGGAGTGCAGTATTTATAGCTGTGAGATAGGCTTTTGTCTTTTTCTGTAGATGGGTGATTAGTGTGTCTTGTTGTGGGTGCATTGTTGTGATAAGGAGAAGAGATTATCTGTCACTGCATCTAAGCTTTCAAATCTTGAACAGCTTGAAGGATCTGGCAACCTGAGGGAAATCACTGTCGAAGGCTCTCATTTAGGTGTCCCTGTCAAATGAGGCAAGACAGATGAACATAAGAGAAAGGGCCTTTTCAATGCTAGCTCCTTGCCTGTGGAATCCCCTCCCCCAGATAGGATCACTCAGTGCTTTATTTCATAGTCTTTCTGGTGCTGAGACAATTTGTTTTTATTCTCCCAGTCATTTTCTTTACTGCTGCTAGTACTTGACACTCACAAATGCTTTACCGATGATTTTACTCTTGATTTTACCATGTGTTTTCTCCAGTCATATTGTTTCATTGTTTATATCTTATATTTTTAATGTACTGTATACTACCCAGAGAACTCTGTTATCAGGTGGTTTGCAAGGACAACCAGTGACCCCTGAAGAGCAATAAACAATGCATTTCCCCAAATTCCCCAGAACATTAGCTGCCTTGCATGGGAAGAGGGTGGACATGTCACATTGGACGGGAATACAAAAACAACCAAAATTAAGGTTTGGTGTTTCCCAAGACTGTGGCAAAGCAGAAATGAATCAACAAACAGCTAAAATAGCCGAATAGAGCACTATGTTTTGGCAAACATTTTGGGAAAATCTACTCCATCTAGTATCTGAATCCATGGCAGGGCAAGACAACTGTAATGATGGTATGCACAGTAGTCTCTCTTCAGTAATCAATGCTCACTTTGAGTATTTCAAAATATAAGAATCGGAAGGGACACTGGAAAATATGGAGCATTAGAGAGCTATGCTAGGCACTTTAGTAGCAAATATTCTTGGTTTTTTTTAACACAAAGTACTGTTGACATTTTATTTTATTTTTAGAAGTATTTCTTTTGTGCCGCCTTATCTTAACAAAGGCACCCAAAAATCCAGCACTCTTTGTTCAAAAAGCTTTTAAAAATAGCAATATATACCATTTAATGTAATTAATTATGTATAGGTAAAGGTAAAAGTTCCCCTTGACATTTTTAGTTCAATCGTGTCCAACTCTAGGGGGTGGTGCTCACCCCATTTTCAAGCCGTAGAGCCAGCGCTTGTCCAAAGACAATTTTTGTTGTCAAGTGGCCAGCGTGACTAGGGAACACCGTTTTTAACATTATACATAAAAATTATGTATAATGTTATATAATTAACAAAGTAGCCAGAATTTTCTTACTTACCTCTGTAGGCATGACTCCATCAGTGTAAACTGCCAATTTGAATTGCCACTAGTTAAAAAATTGCCAGAGATGTTTGCTATATAGCACAATCCTTACGTGACTCAGCACACAACAGCGAATGCCTACGCTGACTACTCAATTTGCAACTAAAATTTGTGCCAAGGGATTTATTCTATTGGGTTCTGGCCAACATCAAAGTAAAAGTATTATGAATTGATATGACTGGCACTGTCAGTACTTTATGCACATCAACATCCCCACCACCATATATAGCACGACTATATACAGCTTTTCTATAGTTTACTTTTAACACATGGTTCTTTATTGCTTTACTAGCATGGCTGCCCCTTCCAGAACAGTTTTAAAAGAGTGGAAACAACATTTCTTTATAACAGGCGGTTGGCCACAATTGGATTCTAGTCTGCTTGGAAGCACTTGTGTCCATGGGGCAGGGGCAAAGAAAGCCACTTTTTCACCATGAAATTCTAGATTTATTTGCTGCCTTGTAATAGTGTGTGCTGAGCACACAAGATACAGGAACATGCCACTGTGCAGCTCTAAACTTCTCTTGCCATAAAACAAAAACTCCTGCAGAAGCTCTTGCTTGGAGGCTTTTTGAATCAGAAAAGAAATGTTTCCAAGAGATGTTGATATGACACAGGGAAGGAGGCCCACTGGATCTCTCTAAGAGGAAAGTTCTGCAATCGGTCTATTTCGTACGGAGAATGTGCCCCCAGTCCTTTTTTCACATTGCCCTACAACTAAAATCAAAACAAAATGCTTAACAGGCAGTAACACAGAAAATGAAATTTTATGTTACATGGCATAAAGCCCATTTTTTAAAAAAAGATAGCTCCATGTCTGCAGCTAAACGGGAAAAGAACCCAAATGAAAGCAGCTTTGGCTAGAGTACAAACTAGCAATGAGATAACCTGATTGGGTATAGCTATGGCAGTATTTAGTTTCTCTTGAACATAAACAAGTAGGACACTTTTTTTCTCTAAGTAATGTAACAGAGTTCAATTTGAATGAAAAGCTCATGGGAACAGTGGCTTTCAAGTTTGTCAGTCATTCTGACGGATTTCATCCAGATGATTTTTTATTTTAGCTGCAAATATGAACTCTACAGAGGAAGTTTGCTGTTTCGGTAATGCATTTTCTCATCATAAATCACTTTCTAAAAGCAGCAGAGTTTTCAAAAGAATGCATTTAGGATGTCAGTTTATCATGGTCTCTCTTCAGTATGCAGCTCACGAGAGCCAACCCTACTATTAGGCTGACTGAAGTGACTACATCAGATAGAAGATCAGGGACTGGGGTAGAAAGGGCATCAGAAGGATTTCTCCTTCAGCTGTTCCTCTTGAGTCCTTGGCTGTTTTCCTTTGAAGGACAGAGCTGTACATGCCACTCAGCTAGAGGCATGAAGAATTTGTGTTGATGTCTCCTTTCTCATTTGGCCAGGATGTCTCGACTTGACCAGATGCTTGGAAAGAAGCTTCCAAAAGATGAGAAGGCCAACTCGAATTCTGGAGCTCTGGCCTCATATGGTCTTCAGCCAGAAACATATGTTATAGCTAGTTCGTAATAATACTGAAAGTGCATTGATGTTGGAGAGAGATGACTGAGGCAATCTTACAGATATGCAAAATCCAACTTTAAAAAAAAAATCCTTTTGAAGACCACCCATTTGCTTAATTTGCTTTCCCGGAGGTGAGAAAGCAACTCTTCTTGTGACAGAACAGGTGCTTCCAACTAGTTAAAGAATTTCTTCTTCTATTCCTGCCACCAGAGGCCTAGTCAACTTTAATTTCTGAAAACACCCTCTAGGAAGCCCTGTTTCAAAGCCTGAAGAACAGCTGCTGGCTTAGAATCTGTAACAAAGACTCAAGCATTTTTACTCATCTGTTTTTCTCTGCACCTGCATTTTCCAGTGAAACTGAAAAGTCTGGGAAGACTCTTGAGCCAAGTATGGGCAAAGCGCAACCCATGACCTGTGTACAGCCCCCACCCCTGGGGCTGAAATGTGGTTAGGATCCCTTGCCCCAAGCTTCTACATCCCTCAGATGGTTAAAAACAAACAAACAAATCAAAAATCCAAACCAAACAATGCAAGATTTGCTGCAATTCTCCTTATGGTTCTGGGCCCACTAGAAGCAATTTTGTCAGTTACCCATGAGAAGGTCACACATAGCTTTCTATGCAACTTAACTGGTCCTTGCGATACCTGTGATTGCTGGCTGAATAGCTCAGTGAGTTGGAGCAAAGGAGCTTGATTCCACCCTGTGGCTCCTGGGAGAAGAGCCAGCCTGTGCAGACTTGGGCAAGCTACGCAGTGCGAGAGCATCCAGTAGAATAAGCGCACGGTAAATTACTTTTGAATACTTCATTCGTAGAAAACCCTGGTAGGGGTTCACCATGACCTGGAATGCCCTGACAGCACATAATTAATTGTTATATCTGTGACTGGCTGCTGCTTGCCACACACATACAAGCCTTCAAGTGATTTATAGTGAATATTTACCTTTCTTGAACTTTTATTTTGGGGCAAGCACATTTTTGTCCAACAGTCCAATCCTTGAATAGAAAACAGGTTTCATTTAGTATTCATTGTGCCAGAAAATAGTTGAAAATGGGAGCTGAGTGCTGTCCCAGATTTCAAAAACAAGGAATCATATTTTTAGTCAACCTTGATGTTTTTGCTTCCTATCTCCAGATTTCCAGATGCCTGAGAGATGCAATATTCCTCATCTACCATCTAAGTATTTGTTAATTTTTTTTCCTGCACTTCAGTGTGAACTAAGTGCTGTTTCCATGGTGCTTTTCCTGATTTTATCATGTTTGATTTATTAACCCAATCAGTGTTTGATACCTGCTTTCCCTCAGATACTGGGGGAGGAGGATACTATGAAAAATATATCTCTGTTTGCACAGGGCTTCAAATCAATGCTGGATATCTTTTGTCATGGTCACACAATAGAGTTGAATATCTCTTCTTTTCTCACACAGGATGAAAATTAAAATATAAAGCATCACTGTGTAGAAGTCCGACCTCATATATCCTTGTCAGGGGAAGGAGTTATAAAAGTAGCAGATGGCTATATTTGAACAGAAATATATTGCCTACACCACACCCCAAAATATGTCCAAGTGATGGCAACTTTTAAAAAAGGAAGAGTGTCTGGAAATCTCATTACCATTCTCTCAAGAGGAGCCAAAATGTCTTGCTTTCAGTTAGTCCAAATTAAAATTGAGAAATGTTGCTGAGGTATGAATATTTGAGTTTCAAAGTGTAACAGTGAAGTTATTTACTAAACTCTGCAACATAGTCTATTTTATAGCTCTAGCTGTGTGTCTGCTATTTAGTAGAATGAGAAACTAGATACCCAAATTCTGAGGTAATAAAACAAACAGGCTCCAGTTCTGAGAGCTGAGAAGGTACTTTCAAAAGTCATCGGTAACCATTATAGTTCCAAGGCCAAAAAATAATTAATTTGGGCACATATTTTTACACCTTCAAAATGAGGGTTGGCCCAACCATGAGGCATTTTCCAATGGTGCAACAATCCCTCTCTGGGAGGCTGGGAATGACTGTTAAACCTTGCGCCATTTAAAATCTGTGTACTGTTCAAGATGGGCAGCCACCCCAGGCATCGGATTTCAGATGTCCTAAAAGGGATTAAAATTGTAAATTTGATTTCTTATGATTGCAATTTTACTGCAGTGGAGGGAGATGTCTGTATGATTTTCTATCCCATGTGTTAAATGATTGTCTTAAGAACTGTGTATCTTGGCTTATGTGGGGGTTGTGTATCATTTATTGATCTGTTCGGACATCAAAATCTATTGGCCTCGCCTGGTCCAAAAATGTACAGTCTTTTCTCCAAACTCAGGGTTCTTCAGCCACTCTCTGCTCCATTTATGAACTATTTATTTAATTAATTTACTGATTTAAAATATTTTTGCTTATTTAACATATTTTTACTCCACCTTTCTCCTCGACAAATCAGGCCATTATCACAGATGGGGAGAGGAAAAGGCAGCGAGGTCAGACTCTTCAAACCTTAAGATCACATCATAAATTTTACACTCTTCTTAGCCCAACACCCTGAGGCAACCTCTACAAAGGGAAATGTCTTTTTACAAACCACTCCTAAAGCAATGGGCTATTTGTTCAATGGGAGCAAGGAGCAATTGAAAGCGTTCCATTCTAATCACATGGACAGTAAAATCCTATTTCTTTTATTTGACAGCAGTTAAATCGGTGTGAAAGACTCAGAGGATTTAAAAGCCCACCTCAAGGCACTTCAGGGCATTGCAAAGAGACAGACACGCAGAGAAGAAGAGCTTGCAGTGCCTTGCAAACTTTTCGCTAAAGCCATTTGTTTGAAAGGCAGTGGTTCATATTACCTCATCGCTCAGTCAGTGATATGCAGGGTATGATTCCTGGAAGAATCCTTAAAGCATTGGCATTAGGAAAAGTAAAATGAGCAGAGATTGACCATAATGCAAGCAAGGAAAATGTCTGATAGTTTTTGGACTGTAGTTACAAATTCCACATGAAACATGGGCCATGCTGGCTAGGGGATACTTGGAACTGCATTTCAGCTCTGCAGCCATTCTCAGGCCATTTATTTGGGAGTAATCCCATTGAATTTAATGACACTCTCCATGACTGTCTTCAGAGCTCGGTGAAACATTTTTATCAAATTACTTACTATATTTTATTGGTTTTAGTACTGTAATATTTTAAAGTACTTTGGGATTTAAGCGGGGAAGAAAGGTGCTAAAAATAAACAATCCTGATAGAGATGTATGGAAGGTGGCACTATCTGGAATTATGTCCCACGTTAGCTCTGTCTGTTCATACAGAGAAAATGTCCTTGGACTAGACATTGTGTGCCTGAGATATTACTGCCGAGGAAGTCATCTCCCTTGTTAACATAAATCTCCCATTTGGTGGCAATATTTGGAGAAAGTAACTAGCCGTTGAACATAATGAGCAGGCAGACTAGTATGGGAAGAGGTACTCCAGCAAATATTCAGGCCCCAAGCCATTTTAGTCATTGAAAGTACTAGCTGTCATTTGAAGTTCCTACTGGTAAGTGTGATATTAGTGCTAGTCTAGACTCTGGTTGTGGGATGTAGTGGCGCTGCGGGCTAAACCGCAGAAGCCTTTGTGTGCTGCAGGGTCAGAAGACCAGCAGTCGTAAGATCGAATCCACGCAACGGAGTGAGCTCCTGTTGCTTTGTCCCAGCTCCTCGCCAACCTAGCAGGTTGAAAGCATCCAAATGCGAGTAGATAAATAGGTACCACCTTGGTATGCAAATGCAAGTAGATAAATAGGTACTACCTCAGTGGGAAGGTAAACAGCATTCCATGTATAGCCGCACTGGCCACGTGACAACGGAAACTGTCTTCGGACAAACGCTGGCTCTATGGCTTGGAAACGGGGATTAGCACCACCCGCTAGAGTCGAACACGACTGGACAAAAATTGTCAAGGGGAACCTTGACCTTGACCTTTTAGACTCACATTCCACACTTACTGAAGCTTCTGAATCATTTCAAAGGCAGCTCCACATATAACACACTGCAGTAATCTATCCTGACTTTTATTTGGTATTCTACTATTTTAAAAGTGTTTCACAGAAATAATTTTATATTTGGATACAATTAATTTAGAACTGTTATTGTACTGAAGGCTGTTCCAACTATTATATGGAAAGATGAATACGAGATAGATAGACTGACAGATAATTATAACTATGTGTAGTCAGGTTGACTCTAACTCATGGAAATCAGTGCCAGGGTTTCCTAGCTTTTAAATACTCAGAAGTGGTTTTCCATTCCTTTCTTCTTGGGGAACTCTGGGATGGTGCAGCTTGCCCAAGGCTACACAAGATCATTCTTCTCCCTCAAGTAACAGTGGAAATTGAAGTCTCACCACTGGTTCTGCAGGCAGGTATTCCAACTCACTGAATAATCCAATTGGTAGACAGGCAGACATGATCTGTCATCAAGGCAGGACCCTATGAATTTGTTACAAACAAAAGGTTCCTTTTAATAATGTTCAATGCAATCCTTCAGATTGTCAACACTAATGTTATATCATTGTTCTCTAGTTATGATATTTATTGTCTTAGCTTTTCAATTGAAATTTGGCCTTTTCACTTCCTTTTTTCACTTTCATCAATAATTGTTTCAAGTCATTGCTGCTTTCTGCCAGTAATATGATATAATCTACATATCTTAAATTGCTGATGTTTCCTCCACCAATTTTCATTCCTTCAACTGAATCAAATCCAGCTTTTAATGACTCAGCTTCTAAGATTTAATGACTCAGCTTTTAAGATTAAAAAAAAATCTTAATCTTGACCAGGTAGGGGGGGAAAATCAAGATCTTAATATTTGCACCTCGGAATTGGGATTTTGGCAGGTGAAACTCATCATTCAGGGTGAGGAAGAACATTTTTGCTGGGTCCATCATCTGCACAGTTGTTAAAGGTATAGGATCCCAGGCCTCTACTGCAACTGGCCAGTCACAAATGTTAAATATTTTTGATACATAGGGCCTTGTTATATTCCTCTAACATCAGGCTAACATACAGAAATTAACCAAATGAAGACTTTTCTTGCATGGACGGGAAAAGTTTCTCCTGCTGTGACTCAGGCACAGACCAGTAAAAATGAGCAATCCTAACATCACTCATAACTTTCCCTTTCCCCAAACACACAGATAGATTTCACGCCCACCACTGGCAGAGCCACTCCCTCTCCTACTGGTATTTCACGCATACAGGAAATCACTGCTGGCTGTGAGGAATTTGGACCCATTTATGAGTTCTCACCAACAAAGGCAGAGAATCCATCTCCTGGCATGTTACAATATGCTACCCTCTTTTAGTATGAGCAGTGGCATCTTGATTATCTAGCCTCCCAATCTTTCCATCTGCAAGAATATGGGATCTCTGATTTCACCTATCCATCCCATCAGTTGTCACATACCTAATGAAAACTGCATATGGACTGCAGATGAGAAGCAGGATAAGGAAATGGAGTGTCTAACATGTTCTTAAGCCATAAACGACATCCCAGCTGGTTATAATTGTTGATTTTATTTTATATTGCTTGTGACTTCTTGGAACCCAAAACTGAAGCAGAGGGCTCCCCACAGTTTTGCGTCTGCCAGAGAATCCCAAGTTTTTCTCTGCTTGGCTTAAATGTGAAACATTTGTGGTATAGAATCTTCCATTTGAATATAGGGTGGTTTATGATTGCCCTGCCAGTAATGGTGGTTACTGAGCACCCACCGCAAGCTCTAGGAAACACACACAATCTGTAACAGCTTGATTAAGTGTCCAGGTGTTTTTAAAAGCAAATTGGAAAAAAAGATGCTCATTTAATGTTCAATGCAAAATTTCAAAAACTGTCTTAATGCTCAATAAAGCCCTTTCGTATAATATTGACTTGAAACTTTTTGCTAATACAAGAACACCAAAAAAGCACCTCCTTTAATTGGTTTTTTTTTTTTTTTTGTATTTAACTCTCACAATCAATTCACTAGTAAAATTCAAGGCTGTCCTTCAGTACAAAACTCCTAGAATCCATATTGATCTCAGAACTGATAAAACAGCTCTATTAAAAGTTTTTTTTAAAAAAGAAAAATAAAATGGTAGGAGCAGCATCCATCAAACTACTAACAAGAAAATTTATTGAAACCTTAGTATCTTGTCCTACTGCCAAAAAAGGCAAGAAACTTTAATCCTTTTTCTTTTCAAAAGCTTTCCTCAACAGAATGATTGTCTTCAGAGGCTTCTGAAAGGAAATGAGAGGAGCTACACAATCTTGTCGGGTTCTTCTCTATAACCACTAGGTCTGTGAAGTTCCTGCCTCCCCCATGACCCACTATCCAGATGAGCTATTGCTTGAATTCATTTGAGTAATGACTTTCCATGTCAATATGTCCCTCTTGCAAGGCGTAATTTATTTCTAAACTCATAATTCCAGGGGGAGGGGCAGTGTTTAGCCCTACGGCACTTTACAGATTTTTTTTTAAAGTTGGATGGATGCTTTCAATTACTTTGCCTTTGGATTCTAGTGCAACCCTACTAGTCTGTCCCCCAAAGGGAGGGGAGTGCTTCAGCTAGTGAAGTGGACTTTTTAATATATGTATATTAAAACTAAAATACAAATTCAGTAATAACTACACACAATACACATTGGATTATTGCCACCCATGCCACCTTTACCCTTGGGACTTGGGACCAGAAGTATCCATTTATATCCCTTTTCACTCCGTACCTCGCCAAAAATACATTGATTCTTTTGCTGGCATATAGCCTTTCCCCTTAAAAAAACATGCTCCAAATATAAATTCCATACATCTTTAAAATCATTAGACTTTACAATTCTTATTTTCATTTCACACGTTAGCTTATCGTTAATTGCTAAGCTCTACATTTCTTTATACCAGTCTTCAACATTAATTTGTTTGTTGCTTTTCCAATTTTTTTGCAAATATTAATCTTGCTACTGTAACCATTATAACAATTAACTCTTTCTGTTCTTTTAAAAGTTGATCATTCTTAATTATATTTAAGAGGGCGATGATTGGTGATACCTGAATATCATATGCAATAATTTCTCTAATTCCTTTAAAAAACAGTGCATATTCTTTCTTTCTTATTTCACATGTCCATCACATATGCATATAAGTTCCTTTTTCCTTTTTGCATCTCCAGCATAGAGATGGTACATTTTTATTTATTATATTCAGTCTTACCGGAGTAAAGTACCATCTCCATGCTACCTTATAACAATTTTCTTTTACCCTTATAGAGATATTCTTCATTCTTTTTTTTTTTTACTATATCTTATTCCAATCCTCTCCTTTAATCTCTTCCTTGAAGCCCTCCTGCCACTGTTTTTTTATCATTTCTTGTTCAAATCCAGAAGGTACTAAAATCTTATAAATTGCACTAACTGTTCTCTTCCTTTTGTTTCCTTCTTCTTGATCTTGTCTTTGCTCGATAATCTCAAATTTTGTCAATTTTCTAATCTCACCTACTTTTCTAGTCCACTCTCTTGTCCACCCTTCCATTTTGAGTATATTTAAGCAGGATATTCCCTCTTCTGCCCCCAAATTGCCTTTATAGTATTTTTATCTTTAGTCTTTTTCATCCAACTCCTTATTGTGTTTATCCCTTTCTCTATTAATACTTCTTTAAGTTTAATTTTAAGACTAGTGAAGTGTTGAGCTGCAATGCTAAGATGGGCTGTGGGAGATTAAAAGAAGCAGAAAAGATGAGCAGCTCTAGTGTCCAAGAAGTATCCCTCTCCTCTCTTCCCATTGCTTAAAGATATATGTCTGTCCTAAAACATCTAGGTCAACAATGCCTGTCTCATTCCAAAAGGGAGTTAGTGCTAAGTCCAATTGCTCTGGATCTGCCTGCCGAAGCGCCAGCACCGGCTGCAGCTGCCTCCTGAGGTTTGGCTGCGTGGGGGTGGCAGGGGGAGTAGCTATCTGGTGATCTATGGCTCGCATGCCAGCAGAAAGGGCTTCACATGCCCGCTGTGTCACTCATGGCATAGGTTTGCTATCGCTGCCCTAAAATGTGGGGGGAAAGCCTTTAGATTTAGTGTCAGATACAGAGCATGCTCTCAAGAGACATGCACTATTAGAAGAGAAATATGCAAGGCTGTATTTTGCCAACAATTCCTACTTCAACAC
Source organism: Pogona vitticeps (assembly GCF_051106095.1). NCBI lineage: Eukaryota > Metazoa > Chordata > Lepidosauria > Squamata > Agamidae > Pogona > Pogona vitticeps. The sequence continues at coordinate 63,274,818 of NC_135783.1, read as the reverse complement.
AACTACTACCACTCCTGCTTTTTTGGATCCTTGTGGAAAAGGCTATTGCTAAATTATGCTTGAAGACCAGTTGGAACTCTCAAACACTAAAAGAAAAGAAAAGTGGTAAAAAGACAAGGCAATTGGTTCCATCTAGAGGAGTCCAAGGTTCGACAATGATGTACACGTTTCTGAGCTTCACCTTGTTCTTCAGGTACAGTGGACCCTTGACTTACAGACGGCTTGACTTACAGACTTTTTGAGTTACAGACTTCTCTGGCCGCAAAATTTAGGTTTGACTTGCAGACTGAGATTTGACTTACAGACCAGAAAAAAACCAAAATGGAACAAAAACGGCCTGTTACGGGATTGATCGGTTTTCAATGCACTGTAGGTCAATGGAGACTTGACTTACAGACTTTTTGACTTGAGAACCGCCTTCCAATACGGATTAAGTTCTCAAGTCAAGACCCCACTGTAAACGGGTCCTTCAGTGCCTTCTTGATGACACAGCTGAACCTCTGATTAGGTAGGTTGAACCAGCTCTCTCCGTCAGCTAATTTGTGAGGTCATGAAATAACAGTTAATAGTTATTATATATTTTTTCTCCTATATATTTTTTCATGCTTTTGTTCATGTGGGAGATGAATGGCTATGGCGGAAAGGTTCTTAAGGGAATTTTCTGCTTTATATGCTAAAATAACTTAGCTGGGCTGAGATACTGTGTGCTTTGACTTGGAGAATGGTGATTTGTGCTCCTCCCCAGGCATAAAAATATCTGAGGCTAACCCTGCTATGGAAGATATATCCACTGCTCCCTTTACTGTTGGTTTTCCACCATTGGAATTGAAACTGGCTTTGTTGTTGCCTTTTCCACTTCCATGGTGCTTCACTCATCTGGTCTCTGTGGCATGCAAAGCCTTTCTCCTTGGAAAACGCCAGCTGGAATCACAGGGATGTTTCAGTGTGATTCTGTGAAATAACAGAACAATTTTTAAAAACAAACCCCCCATTTGGCATCTAATGGGAGAGGTGTCTGCTAGAACTATATTCCTTTGGAAGTATCTGTTGGGGCCTTGTTCCAGCTGTTTGTGAGACTACAGTCCAAAGTTGGTGGAACTACTTGTTCTATTGCATCTTTCTGTCATGCCCTTTCCTCCCCATCCCTCTTTGTTTAGACTTCTGCCAGGGAATTAGATTCACCAGAAACTTGATATTTACAGAAGAGCCTGGGAACATTATTTTTGGGTCACATTGGCTATAAGATTCTGGAAGCTGTTGCCCAGAAAAGTAATGCTTCCATGCTCTGATGACTTGCAAGGGTCTTCTTCCCTTCCATTATTCCATCCATTTTGCAGTCTTCATTATTTTCTTTGAACTTCCCTCCCTGCTCCTTCCGTTGCTTCATCCATTCCAGTTTCCCATCTTTTTCTCTTCTCTGTCTGCCCTCTCTCCCACATCTGCATCAAGCACGTTCCTCCTGCTGTGGTTTGAGAGCAAGACAAACTCCCAACATGGCTGTACTTTCCCCAGCATCAACAGCCTTGAGTTGTTTGCTTTTATTAATCAGCTGAAGGCTGTATTCACCTCGTTTTTAAAGGTGGAAGACACAGCAACCTCAACTTCCACTCAGATTACTCTCAAACATTTCCAGTATGGTTTTGAATTCCATTTTAGGTACGGCCTATTTTGTTATCTCTGTGTTCTCAGTTTATGAAGGCATCCTTCAATCTTGAGAGACTATAGTAACATTCTCAGCTTACTTCTGTGTAAAAGAAGCCCCTCAATTTTTAGTGTAATGAGTTTAGGAAAAAGTATGGTCATACACACAGAAAAATATGGTATTAGTGCTGGTCTTGGATGTGTGATGTCTAGGAATGGGGACTCTTTGCAAGGTTTACGTGTATTCCCTGGAATTTGAAAAAAGGTTGGATTGTGCAGGGCATAGAATAGCTCCAAAATGAGAAGACTTTGGAGATTGGCACAAAAAATATGTTGATGCCTTGAAGGGAAAGACTCAAGTTATTACATTGTACAAATGCACAGCATTTTTTGAGTTTAGCATGCAATACTCAATCTTGATTTTAACTCTATATCCTTAATTGTTTTCATTATTGTGCCATGCGGTATAAAAGAATTCTTCCTGCTCTGTGTATGTGTATGTTTATAAACATACATAAGTACACTCACACAAAGACACAAACCTATGCCAATCACTTTATATATTCCATATCTTAAAAAGCAGATTCTTGTTTCAGTAAAAAAAAGGGATGTCTCAAAGCATTTCTTTATTGTTCAGCCATTATAAAGGATAGCCACAGACCAAAGGATATCCTCAGGTTTCAAATCAACCCAGATATGTAGACTGCTGCCTCTATTCTTGTTCATCCAACTCAGGCTGGGCCAGCAGAATCCAGACGTTATCAGCCATTTCTAGGTTTTAAGGCAACAAGTGGCCAATACCATCTCCCTCTGTTATCAAAGGTGCAAGAAACCAGTAAATAATAAAAGGCAACCAACAGGTCAAGTGCTGGATTCAGTATGGATATACGCAGTGTGGTGTAGTGGATAGAGTGATGGACTAGGTATCAAGAGGGCTAGGTTTGAATCCTCATTCAGCCATGCAATCTCACTGGGGGTGTAAAACTGGTAAAATCACTTCTTAAATATCTCACTTACCTTGAAGGCCCTCTTAGGGTCACTATAAATTGGTTCTGATTTGTCAGTACATTACATAACATGAACTATCTGGAATAAACATGCATAACCTTATTCTAAGGTTCATTCATTCATTCATTCATTCATTCATTCATTCATTCATTCATTCATTCATTCAACTTGTATGCCACCCGCACTCTGCAAGAGTCTCTGGGCAGCTTCCAACATCAATTAAAACAATTCATTTAAAAAGAGACACTAAAAACCAATACGACCACATCCCCTCTACAAAAGCAAAAACAAAAAACAAAAGCAATCTACAAAAACTCTCTAGATCCATGACTTATTAATTAACATTAAAACCTTCAATTAAAAAACTTCTGGAACAGGAAGGTTTTAACCTGGTGCTGAAATGTCAGTAATGTTGGCACCAGTCGGATGTTGTTTGGGAGGGCAATCCAAAACCCAGGGGCAGCTGCCAAAAAGGCCCTCTGCCTACAGGCCATCCCTATCACCGTACTGAGGGACAGCTCTTTCAGGAGGGCCTTCTGGCTAGATCTCAGTTGCTGGCTAGGTTCATATGCAAGGAGGTGGTCCTTCAGGTATCCAGGTATGATTTACTCATCAGAGGTGAAAGGAATAGAACTTTTGTTTTACTTCTGGCAAGTTCTGTGTAATGTAAACTGCAGAAGGTGATGTGAACATACGCTCATATGTGTAACATAATGAGACAATTGTATATTGTCACCATTTTCCTACCACCATATTATGGCATACCTCCTTGCTGTTTCTGAGGCTACAGACTCTCACTGGCTTGTCAACTAACTGCCTTTCCTTTGAGATAATAATCTGTTAAGAATAAAGTCCCTATTGTCTGCACAAAGAAAGTCTGATTGCCAGTATACAAAACTTCAGAAAGTTGAACCCCTTTTTATGTCTGCATGTGCATTTCCTGTCTTCTTCTCTCTATCTCATTCTTGTGTCACTACTCTCACATCTGGTCTTTGGTGGGTCAGAATGCTGATTTCTGCAGCCACAAGCCATGTTCCACCCCATTAGAAAGATTTTCCAGTGTCTCAAGTGCAGGCATGAAATTATTACCTGGCTGTGCTATTATTATAGTCTGCAGAACAAATTATTGTTTACAGAAACTGACTGGACATGCCCAGCGTGTCATAATTTGTACAACTTGACACACATCTGAAATTTTCCTTATTTATGCTGAGATCTTTATATCCATCTTCAACCACAATCTCTAAACCACTTATTTTTGAGTTGTCCCATTGAAACACTTATAGCCCTAATTAAGGGATATAAAACTCATCAAACATAATTGGTTTGGCTCCTGTAGACAGGCACAAGACCACATCCTGCCTCTGACGCTGCCTCCCCTCTGAAACTACCAAGCATCCTCAAATAAAGTTGACCCACTGAACAAGACAGGCATTAGTATCAGCTGATGTTCAGAAGCTGTTTTCAAATAAACCAAGATTTCAACTTAGATATTCTTTTGATTAGGAAAAAATTCAGTTGCTCTTAATGTGGTCAAGATCATTCTTCAGGAAAGCCTTTGGAGAAGAAATGGTATAGCAGAAATTGAGGAATTCAAGGCAAAAATAAATGGTTGTGTTTGACATGATGTAACATAGAAGAGTGCTGTCTAAACAGATACAATATTGGTGCACGTGGAATGCAAGTGTAGAATAAGTAGAGAGATCCCTGAACCAAAGGAGAAGATAGAATTCTTTCCATTCTTTGTATAGAAGCCTATTCTACTGGCAGTAGAATATTATTTAAGCTCTGGCACTTGGACAGAGTTTTCCATTGCACTTAAGAGCAGCAGCCAGCCATTTTAGGCATATACAGATCTGACCCAAAGGCAGAAGGCCAGAGGCCACCACTACCCTCTAGATAGTTGTGTGACTTTGAGTAACGATAGGTTTGGACCTAAGGACAGCACCAGTGGGCCCAGATGTAGCTGCTGCCATGGTAATTTCCCACAGTGTCTCTCAGCTAGAAAGACTTCCAGGTACCATAGGAAATCACAAGGACAGCTAGACCCAGCTATCTGATTGGTCTCCGAGCACCAGGCCAGACTACTTTTAAAGAGGAACTAGATATGTTATGCCCTAGACATCCTACATACAGACAAGTGTGTCCCCATGTCAAAATCTGTAATATAAACTTATGAAAAAAAGAGAGGCTTCTCTCATGCAGCTGTATATGCAGATCTGAAACCCATAACAATAAGGCTTTCAGCTTTCACTGAAATTAATATAGATTGGTGTGGATGAAGGTTTTGGCTCTGCAGGTATTCACCCTACAGCTTTGTATGGTCAATATGGCCTCACTTCCCCCCATACACATATAGAAGCATGTGCCATATTTCTAAAAAATGACTAATAGGGCTAAACAATCAACTGCAATATGAACTGCTTTGTTTTTGTCTTCAAGGTAACCACCAAGTGCCTGTCAGTTATGTCTTTATTTTCCTTTGTTCCCTCAGTGCTTGACATTCAGCTTTATGGCTTCCTGCTGGATCTGAAAATGTGTTAAAAACTATAGAATACACTACAGAAAATGGACTGTTAAATATGACTCTGTTTTGATTGATATGTTTTACTTTGGTGTGTTATTTTATAAAAGGTTTATTGCTTTAACTGGCTTTTCCTTAAGCATTCTGTTATTCTATAATGATGGATAGATGACTAATCAAAACATCAGTGAACCCGTTACTTTTCTTGTTTTCCATTCCACAGTAGTGCAAAAGGAAAACATGAACTCTTTCCCTCCCAAAGACTAAGAACGTGGGCTTCTCGATTCTTTTAATGGGTAGGAGGAGCAAAGTGCAACCTTCCCAGCATTCAACAGCATTGGCTATCTAGGCTAGAGCTGATGGGAACTGCAGCAACATTCAATTGTTGTGGTTACGTGTCATCAAGTCACCTCCAACTTACGGTGACCCTATGAATAAGTGATCTCCAAAGTGTCCTCTCCTTAACAGTCCTGCTCAGCTCATGCAAACTCCAACCTGTGGTTCTTTTAGAAAGCCAACCTATCTCATATTTGCTATTCCTCTTTTCCTGCTGCCTTCCACCTTTCCCAACATTATTGTCTTTTCCGAGGAATCTGCCTTCTCATGATGTGCCCAATGTAGGACAGCCTCAGTTTCACCATTTTGCCACCAGAGATAGTTACGACTTGATTTTCTCTAAGACCAACTTCTTTGTCTTTCTGGCAGTCCAGAGTATCTGCAAAACTCTCCTCCAGCACCACATTTCAAATGAATCAATTTCTCCCTTTCTTTCTTAACTGTCAAGCTTTCACACCTACATCTCCAGCCCTGCCATCAGGTCTACCACTGAGGCTATTTGTTAAGGTGGAGGAATGCAAGGAACAGCAGTAGGCCTGCTTTCCCATACTTGTTTCTGTTCTCTCTTTCCTCAAGCCAAACATGGCTTCTAGAGGTATGAAATGCTTCAACTCCCAATCCAAAATCTATAGCTGAGACAAAACAAGAGCCATTTGTCTTTGTTGTCCTGTTCAGTTCAACTTGAGTTGAATCTTTCTCATGGTGTATGAAATTATCTATGCTACACAATTAGCCGGCTCAAGGTTGACTCAGCCTTCTATCCTTCCGAGGTTGGTAAAATGAGTATCCAGCTTGCTGGGGGAGCAATGTGTAGCCTGCATAATTGTAAACCGCCCAGAGAGTGCTTGAAGCACTATGAGGCGGTATATAAGCAGCACACTTTTTATAGTGGTTTAATTCTATTTCATTAGGGTCAGTGTTCAGTGAAGTGAAGAGCCAGGACTTCTTGATTAGTTGGGACAATGATGGCATCTGCCAGATCCATCTCCTCAGTCTCTTGTTCCTTCTAAAGTTAGCTGGAGTCCTTGCAATAGCTGAGGAGAAATGGATTTTCTCAGTAATAATTTATAAGCTAACTGTACTGTTATCCAAAGGGCTAAATCCAGCTGCTAGTCCACCTGGCATGGACACCTTGAAGAAAAAGGATTTGTACAAAGTGATAAAGTTCTGACTTGATGAACCTCATTCATTTAATAATGCTAGAGAGCTGGGATTAATAGTGAGATTTAGCCCAAAGTATCTTGAGGTGACTTGGATTTGATGGTGCAACTGAGTCCTATTAGCTTTTTAAAAATATCTGCTCTTGGATAAAATTTAAAGTATTATAATTGGCTTTCTGATATGGGTCAGCCTGCAGTTTAAAATGTTATCATACATCACTGTACTCGTCTGTTGTACATCTGAAGTGAGGTGTCAACAGCCTTCAAAATGAACTGCAAATTGAAAAATGGGCTTCACTGTTCGGTAAACAAAACCTTATTCTACAAAATTATGGTGGCATCATTGGTAGCTGACTGAAAAAAATATTTATTGCAACCCATAGACAGCTAGTGAGCAGAGCAATGGGAGCACCCTGCTCCAAATTGTGACCTGCAGCTCAGATCACAAGCCGTAACTTCCATAGTCTATTACTGTAGACGGAGTGTGAAAATCTAGGGCCAATAACATAGGTGTTCAGATGCTGTCAGGAAGTAAGTCTTGCTCTAGATGTATTGTCATGACAGTGTCCCTAAACAGTTACTTTAACATGGCCCTGGTTTGTAAATCTGCCAGTTCTATGCTAAATGTTTAACCTGGAGAATTAGGTTGAACAGTGTTGGAACTGAGATTATTTGTTTCTGTAAAATATTGTTGAGGCACACTAAGATCCAGGCTAGTCTAAAGTAAGATGTTTTCATGCAATACTAAAATATTTTGTAACAGAGTCATTAATACATGTCTGGAACAGGATCTTAACCAGGAAGTGTTGGCTTTGAGAGGAAATGGGAGATAGAGCCAATGCTAAAATTAATGGCAAGAAGGGTTTCACTCTAAATAAGCCAGATCAGGTTTCGAATCCTTTTTACAGTAGTTTTACTCTTGCTCTGAGAGACTTGGATGAATCTAAGACCTACATGTTTTTTATTGTTATGAATAAATTGTGACAAGCACGGCTGGTAGCCAAGCCATTGTTTTCTAGTAGATAGATGTGAAGTCCACATCCACCACAGTCCTGCCTGCAGTGCTGCGATAATTGTGCTCTGATTAGGCTTTATGATCAGAGCGATGTTAATTGAATTTTAGCTAAAGTAACAAAACCTGGTGCTGTACTAACAAAACATAACAAAACCTGGCATTCTAATAGTGATGCTGGAAGGGAAAACAAGCAATGTGCGACCAGTGGAACCTGTCTGAAATGCAAAGAAAGAAATGCAGTTAATTTCTGTGAGTCACTCCAGCTTCTTTTAGGATCTTGCTAAGCTCATCTACATCCACATAGAAAGTTATCTTCTTCCCGGCAGTAAAAAGTTGCTTTTTTGACATGGTCTCTGCCTTGTCGCCTGGTTTGTTCCAGGAATTATAGTCTAGAAAAGGGTCCAAGACCAAGTCAAACTATTTGTTAATTCAGTCTAGCACCATTTGCTCTGCTTGCAGTGAGTCTCCAGAGGTTCTAGCAGAGGAGGTACTGCATCGTATAATGGAATGCTGGTCTCACTCTACTGCCACCACCAGATTAACGACAAGGAAAAACAGTGTCGTACATATTTACAAGTGCATATACTATTCAGATCTTCTTGTGTTCCATCTTATGAAAGCCACACTGGCCGTATAGTCAGTGATAACCACTCATAATTCTGTACTGGAGAGTGGGCATCCAGTGGGAAGAGGAATGAGCATCAAAGTTATCTATATTTCCACCTCCATTGCATCATCTGTTCTACTGTTGAACCATATAGTGGCAGAAGCAATTAACTCAATTTCTTGCATGATTTCCAGAACTTACTGGTATTGCTACTTTGATGATAGCCTGATCTTCTCTGGAGTTAGTCATTCCTAGTTCTGCATAGGATCAGGCAGAAGAACTGACTAGAGATGGGGATGATTCACCATTTTGTTGAGTTGTCTCTCTTCATGAGTTGTCAAAAGCACAAAGTTGCCCCCATGAGGTGATGAATAATGAAATTCATCGATTCATGGGATTTATAAAAAAAATACCCCCACCACACCCACTGCCACTCCACCCCCACTGCGCCACTGCCACACCCAGACCCACACCACGGCCAAGAACCCCTTATTGTAATTGCCACCGCCACTCCCGTTGTCTCCAAGGGGGTGGGGGTAGGCTGTAGGGGTGGGGGGCTGTGGGGGTGGTGGCTGTTGGGGTTGGGGGCTCTGGGGTGGGGAGCTGCCTATCAGCCCGCCGATCAGCAGAATGGCCAGTAGGCAGAATGGTGGTTTTTTAATTTTTTTTTTACGAAGGATGAATATAAATGGCAAAATATTCGTCGATACGTATTCATCGTGATTTAAAATTTGACTAATATGGATCGACAAATATTTAACAAATTGACTATTTTCATCAAAAAAGCCTATCCATCTTTATATTTGTCCCTATCTCTAGAACTAAAAAAATGCACTCGATCAGCTGCACTTTGTAGTTCAATTTCCAAGCATTAATTGTATTATCGCCTATGGTACCTTTTTGTATACATATTAACAGGGCAATGCAATTTAGAAATATTAATCAAATTAAACACAAGAACAATCTGAATTTATAATTGCAGATACAAACTGCAACAGTAAAGGCACTGAAATATCAAAATATACATATTTGGGAGGGGGGGAAAACACCTTTGCCTCTTGACAAATATACTTGAAAATGTTTCTTCCTTTGTGGAAAAGGATGCCTCTTCCATCAAGAACCATGTTGAAAGAAAAGGCCAATGGGTGGAGTTTTTTCACTCCTGCATGAGAGTGAAATACAATTTTTTAAGCCACAGCACCATTTAATCCCAAATATTGGGGGGGGGGGAGAGACTTGTATTTTGCATTGTAAAGCCTACAAATTTTCTGTGAACACATGAGGACTCCACTTCTGCTGATTTTTACACAGAAAGGGACTGAAATGTGAAAAAAGGACAAAAACTCTCACAACCTTGCTCGGCAGGCAGAAGATATCAAAGCTTTATTTTGTTCTCTCTCACTGTGAGAATGGAAATAAGCATTTATATATTACTTACTTATTTTATTTCTTTGCTGCTTTTCTCCCAAAATTGGGAGGTGGTTTACAGTATGGAATTCACCCTATTGTACAGGGGCTGAAGAAATGTAAATTGTTTTCTTGGTTTGGTCCAAGATAGCATCTGACTGCTTCAAAAGTTGTTTATACATGTTAGGGCACTTGAAATTTCATCTAGGTTCTTCAGTAGAAATTCTGCCTTCCATAACTAACATTTCCTTAGATATTTCCCTAAATATTAAAAATTAGTATTGGCCCTTTGAAGAAATATGAAGATGAGATTAAAAAAAGCCTGAATAGTCTCCTATTGATGATGGAGACTTTCCTCTAGTCCTTCTCCTGTGCAGCCCTTCAAATCCTTCTTTATGCAAAGTGATGAAGAAAGTGACCAGAAATGAAACCATGTTTTGACGAAAGGCAAGTTGTCTGTAACTCAAATTCATCCTTCCAATGTTCAAGCAAGGGGTGCTTGCATGGCCAACATTTCACACCATCCTTAATTAGCCCCTTATCTAAGTTAGCACTAAACCTACTACTCTCCTGATAAACCTGTATGTGGGACAGGAAGCAACAGTTAGAACTGGATATGGAAAAAGTGATTGGTTCAAAATTGGGAAAGGAGTACGACAAGGCTGTATATTGTCTCCCTGCTTATTTAACTTATATGCAGAATACATCATGCGGAAGGCTGGACTGGAGGAATCCCAAACCGGAATTAAGATGGCCGGAAGAAATATCAACAACCTCCGATATGCAGATGATACCACTCTGATGGCAGAAAGTGAGGAGGAATTAAAGAACCTGGTAATGAGGGTGAAAGAGGAGAGTGCAAAAAACAGCCTGAAACTCAACATCAAAAAAACTAAGATCATGGCCACTGGTCCCATCACCTCCTGGCAAATAGAAGGGGAAGATATGGAGGCAGTGACAGATTTTATTTTCTTGGGCTCCATGATCACTGCAGATGGAGACAGCAGCCACGAAATTAAAAGACGCCTGCTTCTTGGGAGGAAAGCAATGACAAACCTTGACAGCATCTTAAAAAGCAGAGACATCACCTTGCCAACAAAAGTCCAAATAGTCAAAGCTATGGTTTTTCCTGTCATGATCAATGAAAGTGAGAGCTGGACCATAAAGAAAGCAGACTGCTGAAGAATTGGTGCTTTTGAACTGTGGTACTGGAGGAGAGGCTCTTGAGAGTCCCCTGGACTGCAAAGAGAACAAAGCTATCAATTTTAAAGGAAATCAACCCTGAGTGCTCACTGGAAGGACAGATCCTGAAGCTGAGGCTCCAGTACTTCGACCATGTCATGAGAAGAGAAGACTCCTTGGAAAAGACCTTGATGTTAGGAAAACGTAAGGGCAAGAGGAGAAGGGGATGACAGAGGATGAGATGGTTGGACAGTGTCTGTGAAGCAACCAACATGAATTTGACACAACTCCGGGAGGCAGTGTAAGATAGGAGGGCCTGGTGTGCTCTGGTCCATGGGGTCACGAAGAGTCGGACACAACTAAACGACGACGAATCCTACTACTGCCTAGCTGATGAGATTCCAAAAGGATTAAGCTCACATAGTATTTATGCAATACCTTCTTAGCACAATCCTAAACATGCTTACCCAGAGGCAAGGCCCACTTCAATGGGACGCTTTGATAATTGGGCCTAGAGGGGTAATCTTACTTCTGGAATGTGTGGTTTATGAGCACTCCACAAAAAACAACATTTTTTTAGACAACTAGAAATCAATCATGGTTACTCATTGACTTTAATGCTCATCAAAACTAGACATGTGAGACTGTGGTTTTCTAAATTCCTTCAGAGTTTTACTTGATCAATGTTGAGTCTTTATAAAAGTTCCTTAATGGACTGAAAATGTATACACATTATCTGTTGTGGTATATATTTATTTTATAACACCCATTTTCAATAGACTAGGCCACTATGAAAACTCTTTTCTTCTTCTATGAGTTGACTTGACTCTTTCTGAATCTGTTTATTATTCAGAAGAAGTATGAAAAAAGTGAGAAAAGCAAGAAGGAGTAGAAGAATGTTCTTATTGTTACTGTTCCATTTATATTGTTAAACCCATGCTTAGATTCCAAGGGCATGAATACCCTGTTTATAATGAAATCTGTGATTTTGTTGTACCATTTATGGAAAATTCTAATTATTATCCCTTAATGTAAGACTTCTGTACTTCCCTACAGTGAAGCAGGAGGAAATGCAAAGAAACCACAGTTAAAGCCCTAAAATCTAGTGGATTTATTGCTCTCATGAAAATTCAGTTACAGTTCACAAGTGCTGTATGCTTACTTTAGAAAATGACTCACTTTCAGCAAAAAGTTGGTGACTATTTGCCATAGATGGCAATGACTGAGCCAACCACTTTTATGCTTGTCCATCAAAAAGATTTCTGTAACTGGTGTGACTTTATAACTTCCTAAACTCCTACACATCAGTTGTGTATAATACATTCTTCATAATCCTGGCCATTACAGATTTGTTTATAAAGCACTAAGAGTGTTACAAAGCATTGTATACAATAGAAAAGAAACCAGTCTCCATGAAAGAGACTCATGAAATCATAGCTGAAGCAGCAGTACAGCATAGTGTTGCTCTTTAAGGAAGAGCTTTGTGTTGGGGAACTGGCCAGCAGCATCACTCCTGTAGCAAGGCAGAGCCAGATTGGTCTGTATCATAACATACATCTGCCACAGAGATCGTCTTGTTCACACCATCATTAGATGACCATGCAAAGTGAGGACTTCTATATGTGAATGAGTCCGGCATGATACAAACTCCTGCAAATCTGTATGATTATGCCAGATTAGTTAAGCATCCTTCAGTCTCGAAAGACTATGTTAACGTGCTCTGTATGGCAGACTTGGAACAGCGTCTGGTGTGGCTGAGGAGTGACAATCCCTTCCACATTGAAGACAAATACAATATTTCCCCTTTGCCTCGGCCTGCTGGACAAGGGTCTCTTCAAATTGGGAGAGGCCATGATGCACCGCCTGCCTCCAGGATGAACGCTCAGATGTCAGGGTTTCCCATCTGTTGAGATCCATTCCTAAGGCCTTCAGATCCTGCTTGCAGATGTCCTTGTATCGCAGCTGTGGTCTCCCTCTGGGGTGATTTCCCTGCACTAATTCTCCATACAGGAGATCCTTTGGAATCTGGCCATCAGCCATTCTCACAACATGGCCAACCAACGTAGACATCACTGTTTCAGTAATGTATATATGCTAAAAATTCCATCTCGTTCTATGCCAGATAGACTCATAGAATCCTTGAATCCAGGAATCGTAGAATCATATAGTCATAGAATCATCGTAGAGTTGGAAGTGACCTTGGAGGTCTTCTAGTCCAAGGCAGGAGACCTCATAACATCCCAGACCTCATATCATCCTGGACAGATGGCTGTCCAATCTTTTATTGAAAACCTCCAGGGATGGGGCACCCACAACATCGAGAGACAAGCTGTTCAGCTGCTTAATGGTTCTCACTGTCAGGAAATTCCTCCTTATTTCCAGGTTGGATCTCCCTTATGAGTTTCCACCCATTGGTTCTTGTCCTATCCTCAGGCACAATGGAGAATAAATTGATGCCCTCTTCCCTGTGGCAACCTTTCAGATATTGGAAGACTGCTATTATGTCTCCCCTCACTCTTCTCATCGTTAAGCTAAACACACTGTACCTAGTTCTTTTAGTCATTCTTCATAGGATTTAGCCTCGAATCCTCTTATCATCTTTGTTGCTCTTCTCTGCACCCCTTCCAGGGCCTCAGGGCCTTTTTTGTATGGTGGTAACCAGAACTGGACATACGTAGCACTCCAAGTGCAGCCTCACCAGAGAGCTATAGAGTCGTACTAACACTTCCCGTGATCTTGGTGCTATCCCCCTCTTGATGCAGCCTAGGACTGTGTTGGCTTTCTTGTCAGCTGCAGCACACTGCTGACTCATCCTTAGGTGGTGGTCCACCAGGACACCTAAATCCCTCTCACAGGTACTACTGTCAAGGCAGGTACCATCTATCCTGTACCTGTGCATCTGGTTTCTCCTTCCTAAGTGCAAGACTATACTTTTCCCACTACTGAACTGCATCTTATTGGATAGGGCCCAGTGTTCAAGTCTGTCTCTCAATCCTCCTGAATGTTGAATCTATCTTCCAAAGTATTAGCAATTCCCCCCAGCTTTGTGTCATCACCAAATTTGATGAGTACTCCTTCAGTCCCCTCATCCAGAATAATGAAGTTGAAAGGGGCCTCTGAGGCCATTGAGTCCAACCCCCTGCTCAATGCCATGCAGGAATACCTTTCCTTAAGTTAAATCTTGGGGGGGGGGAGGAGTGCAAAGATGATGGTCTTGCTCATCCCATCGTCAGTTGACCACACAAAGTGAGGGCTTTCATGTGTGAGCCATTCTAGACCACACAAACCAGACAATATCTTCATATCTTCTGCCATCTTTTTCCAGAACACAGACTTGTTTAAAAGAAATCACTTCATATATTTCACATAGAGAACTTCAAGGAAAATTCAAGGAACAAGCTTAGAGGAGGAGTCACAGACTCACATCAGCTACCCATACCCCATCCCTGAGCCTCTCATTTACCACTCACTTAGCAGCTTTTGTGAAGAGGGGGAAGAGAGTCACATTTTAAAAACTATAAATGCCAGAATCTGGCAGTTAGCATGGCCATGTTCAAAAAACGTTTTCAAGCTCTGTGTATGTCTTTGAACATCCACAAGAAGAGAGAATCCCAAATGTGGGAAAGCCCTACATGTGTTTATTGATTCACTTCTAAAATCCCTTCACACAGCTGGTGAAGGAATGCACATTGTGTGTGTGAGAGAGAGAGTGTGTGAGTGGTGCATGTGTGTTATATCTGCTGTGGTCCTGTGATGCCCTTGAATGGATTTTTGAGTGAGTGGATCTTCAGATGATGAAAATAAACTAAGCACTGAACATGAATGAACTAACTAAATAAATGTGACTGAATACATGGATAATAAAGGAAGCTATCTTACACTGCATCAGATAATTGGTTCATCTAGGCCAGTGCTGTTGGAAGTCAAACTGACTGCCGGCAGTACTCCAGAGCTTCAAGCAGGATACTTTGCTAGCCTGACCTGGGCATGCAAATGATTGAACCTGTGACTTTATGCATGCAAAGCATATGCTCCACCACTGAGATACAGCCCTTTCCCTTTTAGGATTTTGCTGGGTTGAGTAGCTCTAGGTCTCACCTGGCCATGGGTTATTGCACCAGTGCAGACATAAGGTTAACTGACCAATACAACACTCAAAATGTATGTGAGCTAATTGGAGTTCATCAGTCTAATGCCCTGCTGGAAAAATGTACAGTATGTGGCTGAAAGATATGTGCAGGACAGGGGACATGAGACAAGGGATGTGCTTCTGTGGCCACTTACTTTTCCTTTTTCAGATCCAAGGACCAAGATCCCTGCTGGGCTGGAGTTTCTGGTGTGACCTGCAACAAATGGCGCCACCGATAAATCTGTTCTTGTGGGACTGAGGAATCTTCTGCACTTTAAAAGAGCTATTCCACAGTTCTGCTCTAACTTTGGGGTAGCATTCAGAGCACCCTGAGTAGCTCGTAAAAAGTTCAAACTGAAAACAGGGGTGGGTTCGCCTTTGCCACACCACCAGAAACACCAACTACCATGCACTGCAACACCCCACATAGCTTACTGCATCATCTCCAGGAACAGGAAATGATGTTGGTTTCCCAAGGAGGATGAACTACCCAGTGGTTGCTGCTATCTTCTTCAAGATGAATATCTCTCCCATTTCATTTAAATTAGTAATATCAGTGTAGGAGTTCAGAGACTACAGTGGTGCCTCGCTTAACGATTACCTTGTTAAACAACGACTCCGCCTTACTATGTTTTTTTGCGATCGCTATTGTAATCGCAAACAATGTTCCTATGGGGAAAAATCACTTTACAATGGTTGGTTCCCTGTTTCGGGAACTGATTCTTCGCATTACGATGATTTCCAAACAGCTGATCAGCCGCAAAATGGCCGCCCGCTGTGCGAAATGGCTGCCCGCTGTTTTTAGGATGGATTTCTCGCTTAACAGGCACTCGAAAATGGCCACCCTATGGAGGATCTTTGCTGCACAATGAGGTATTTCACCCATTGGAACGCATTGAACAGTTTTCAATGCATTTCAATTGTTTTTTAAAATTTCGCTTGATGACAATTTCGCTTAACAGCGATTTTAATGAAATGCATTATCATCGTCAAGTGAGGCACCACTGTATAAAATTTGGCATTTCATAAGATTTGTAGCCCAGAGAGACAGGATGGTGATGAGTCTTTGGTCAACGGAAAAGGAGATTTGATAATAGAAATATATAAGTTGACCAGAGAGTTGAGGCATTTGGGTGTTGAAAGAATTTTGGACATTAGGAAGTGGAATGTGGGAACAGAATTTAGATAATGGGGAGTCCTGGTGGGCAGATGAATTTGCAGGCTTGGAGAACAGAGAAAGCTGAGGTCAGCACTGGGGCTGTTGAAAGGAGTTTGGCAGGCAAAATATTGTTGGCAGTTTTCCAGCCCCTGCTTCTGGTGGACTTCTTCCCCATCAGAAGTGACACGGCGGTTTCTGATGCAAAGTTATATCCATACCTCTTTGGTATCTCCTGGGAGTGGGCTAATTCGGCCCTTCAGCCCATCTGGATTTTATGCTTCTATTTAAGGACTGGCTGACAGTATATTCGCAATGGAATCAGCTTCAGTTCTTTTATCTGTGAAGCTAAACTTCATAGTGAGTGACTCTGTGAGTGCCTGTGCTGGCAAACACTAGGAATCAAGACTGCGAACCTCTGCAAATTAAAAATATACATGATAAAAGAGGCAGAATGTTGCAGTTTTCTTGTATGGGAGCCCAGTGCTAGTGTTGCAGAATATTGCACACTGTAAAACTAAGGGAACATTTCCTTTGATTCACAACATTTCCTAAGAGCTTTCCCTTGTGCATTTTGGTGATCATGCATTGATAACTGCATACTTTTCATACTTTATCTGTAATTGGAAACAGTGCAATGACGGAGAGGTTTGCCTGGAAAGATAAGAAGAATGTACCTCCTCTGTGTCATCAGCCTTTCTGAGGAATGGAAAATAAAAATCTTTTTTTTTCCTTTTTTTCTTTTGCTTATGTCCAACTTCGTGAGAACATGACACATAAGCCATGTTTTTAAACTTTCACTGAAGTGTATGATACTGCTGTCATTTGTTCTCTAAAGACTATCCAACATTAAATGTATATGCTGTTTTCAAGCTTATTTCAAAACATGCACATTTTAATATAAATGGCCCTGGAAAGACACATGCAACCTGTGGGTCACATTTTGCTCAATGCAGACAGCTACTAAGATAAACAGATAGACATATTCTCTCTCTCTCTCTCTCTCTCTGTGTATTCTGGGTGTTTGGGACTGATTGTACTTTGGGATTAAAATGGGGTGTCTGGGTATAGAGAACAGATTGGTGGTGTAATTGGTCCCATGAGATTGTAGCACATTGGTATCAAAATTACTTCTCAATTTGTGTATGTTTGTCAACAGAGATAAGGTCTCGCAAGCTCTATGGATATAAAAATCTGTCAGATTGTTTTTTTTCTTTTCTTGTTATATTGCTTAGAATCTCATAAATATTTTCATCAACATCCATCTTAGGTTGCAAGACCCTTCTCCCAATTTCTGCATAAAAGTCTGTGAACATCCTGATAGACCCTTTCCCTGGTGTATGCATTTTATGCATTTTTCTGAATGCATGCAATCTTTTGTTTACTTTTCCCATTGCCTAGAGTTAAAAACATATATACATTTTCAGCTCTGTGCATATGCTTCTGTATAATGAAAAGAAGAATCTGATGCATTTTCCTTCTGATGATGACCGGAAGATGGGCGATTTGGGCATGACTCCATTTAATAGGCCCTCTAGTCTATTTGATACATTAAAAAAATCTCACCACAACTTTCGTTTCCATCCCTGCTTGTGTCTCCTTAATTCAGAAAAGATTCTTCTGACAGCAGTTTAGGAGCTAATGCAAGAGACTTGGGGAAATGAAGAATCCCTTGATGACAGAGTCTGTTGGCCAGGATTCCTAGCTGTAGGGAACTGTCCAAAGGCAGTTGGCCTAGCAGAACAAGCCGAAGTCCTCTAAGAACTCCCATTCAGCAGTTCATGTTTTGTTGCACCCTGAGGTTGGGGTTGCTCACATCTCTGCCTGAGATGATAACCTCTGCATTCTTCAACTGACATTCAGAGCTCATCTGGGACCATCTATCATTAGCTGCAAAAGAAAGCCTCCGTCTACATGTGAAACAGACCATAGTGCCCTACTCACTCTGGAAATTCAGTTATTCCTTTCTGATATTCATTCTGAAGATAGCTTTTGCAGAAAGCTTGTCTCTGGGCTCTGCATGAGATGGGGGGATCTGCAGATGACCTGGTAATACACATGACTATCTATGGCCTGGGGGGGGGCACATCTATGAGCCTCATCCCAAAGACACTTTTAGCCTCTAGTAGTCCCCCTCCATTCTTTAAAACTGGGAATGTAGGCTCACTAGAGGTGTTTAGATTATCAAATTAGGCCCACCACACCCCCTAGAGAGCACAAAATAACTTTCTAGGATAAAAAAAAAATTAACGTCTGGTGTATGCTAGTGGTTTATTTCGGCCTTTTGGAGGCCAAATGTTGCCCACTTTTGGCTTAATAGAACTTAGTTGGCATCTCTTTTATCACTGTTGGAACTGGAGCACTAATGCTTGTAACTTGTTGGAATTAGAGGAGAAGGACAGCCAGGTAGACCCAGCTATACCTTCCCCATCTTTCTAAGGAACTCATTTGATAGTAGATTACATTTGCTAATTTATACTTCTTGCTACTTCTCAAGATGTAAGGTCAAAAGGCAGACACATGTCTCCATAACGCATAATGGTTGCAAGCACCTCCCCATACTGAAGACGTCCAAGTCTAGAATTTTTCTAGTCTAAGTTAGGATTTTTCTTCTGATCTATCCCTGTGTGCATTGCCAGCAAATTAAACATAATGGTTGTTGGTTGTTGTAGGTTTTTCAGGCTGTTCTGAAAGGTTGTTCTTCCTAACGTTTTGCTAGTCTCTGTGGCCGGCATCTTCAGAGGACAATTAAATATAAGTTTCCTTTTCTGCATGTTTGTCAGCTTTCAGAACATCCATGGTCTTTCAACCCTGAACTAAAGAACTTTGCCACCATAAATATGTCTTGCAGTGACCAGTCTCACTGTGAAAGTCTCTCTGCTACTTCAGAACATTCCATCAGTGGGACTAGAATATTGCAGAAATCCTGGGGTTGTACACACCCATCTCAGGCTTTAGAAGACCCCATTAAAATATTACTTTTTTTTTTTTTTACCTTAACAAGCCTCTCTCATGCCCTCCAGACAAATGGGGATAATTCTACCAGGTCCAGCCATACTAGCTTAAAAATCAAATCAAATCAAGCAGAGTTTTTTTTTTCAAAACCAAGATGGACAAGAAGTGCCCTCCACTTGTGAAACAAAATTCCCCTTGACCTAAAACAAGGCGAACTTTCCTAGAAACAGCTCAAACTGCTTCACATACACTCTAAAGGCTTCAAATGAGATTTTTTAATTTTAAAAAATTGATTGGCAGAGGGGGTACAGAAGGGCTAGAGGCTAGAGTTAAGTCCTTGGGGAGTTGCGTTCCACAGCTGGGGAACTGAAGAGACACATTTTGCCGGCTATAAACTCAGTTTATTTCAGTTAATTTCAACAAGCTGTCTTTATTCCTTTCATAAGGCCAAAGCACCAGTGTGAAGGGAAAATCAGATACCTAGAGATGTAGTGAAAAACACCAATTTTTTGCATGCAGAGCTGTATTTCCCTATGAAACGACACCAACTTCACTTGTGTGACCAGTGTCAGATAAGCATGAGAACAATTTTAGTCCTATACTACATTTCATTCTCTTATTGTGCTTTGTTTTGTTCAAAGTTTTTACGAGTGGAGCAAGACAAGGACAAAGAATGCAGCCTGGAATGTACGGGATCTCCTCAGAAGTCATTGTGTGCTTCCGATGGCAGGACTTTCCTGTCCCGCTGTGAATTTCAACGGGCCAAATGCAAAGATCCTCAGCTAGATATTGCCTACAGGGGCAACTGCAAAGGTAAGACATTGTTCATAACATTCATTCATCAATCTTCAACCATAATCTTACCAGATTATTTTAGCCATCTGTAATCCTGCCAACTAGTAAGGGTGATTTCCCATAAACTGCATACAAATAATGAAT
This sequence comes from Pogona vitticeps, assembly GCF_051106095.1. Lineage (NCBI taxonomy): Eukaryota > Metazoa > Chordata > Lepidosauria > Squamata > Agamidae > Pogona > Pogona vitticeps. The sequence continues at coordinate 63,254,759 of NC_135783.1, read as the reverse complement.
GATGCATAGATCAAATGCTGTAAAACCAGTGGTAAACCTTAGATAAAACAAGTGTAAGTAAACCTATAGGAATGTTGTACATACTTCTTCTGTGTGTATGTCAATGACGCTTTTCTCCACGTGATTTTTTGATCTGCCTCATACCTCAGCCATGAAGTGCAAAGCACCTTCTAGGTGCTGAATCAGCATGAACTGTGGTTGACTCAGTGCTCTGTTGCTCTGTCCTAAACTTACATAGGAGCAATAGACTGGGAAGGCCCCAAACTTATGAAGGATCTGGCCCAGTTCCACAATTAAGCAGAGTAAGGTGGCCTACACAGGCAGCAGATGCTTAGAAACACTGGTAGCAATTAGCGGTATTGTGCAGCAAAGGCACAGAGGGTGGAGACCTCAGGGTATTCTGGTTGCAGGGGACTATGATATCATCTGCCCACCCATCCCAGACTTCCTTGTTTTCTCTGAGCAGTTTTCTCTACAATCCTCAGAATCGCTGTGGGAGAATCTTAATCAAAAGTGTCCTGTTTGCTGGTCCCGCCAGATTTACTGCTGCCTGTTGTTAGTGGTGTAGCCTCTTAATTGCTGTAATAGCTGGTTTCCTTGCAGTGTTATTTTCCTTTTCATTTTAAAAATATTGACACAGTGCTACTGTGCTATAAAAATATGAAAGGAAATCATTAAATTAAAGCCTTCTCCCACTCAAAGGAACAGGAATTGACACTAGGACAATTAAGAGAGGCTATTCAGCACTAACATATTTTACTTAAATTTGCAAATATTCTTGTGGCATATGCTTCTTCATACATTTCATGAACTGGGCGGCAGTCCCAGAATGTTTGTGCCACATACTGTAAATTGCGACACTCTGGACTTCCATTTTCTACATGGCCACCAGTTTAATCTGAGGAGCAGGCAGCATTGTCAGAAAGACCTTCCCTAGAGATGGAAGAGATCAGACAGGAGGAAAAAGGATCAATATCGCACTATATCAATCCCTCCTCTCTCAACATCCTTTCCTCTCCACAGGCCTTGGGTAGTTATCTAATCATTTCCCTGTCTAGTTCTGATATGTAAAGCTCTGCTGCACAATTTTGGGTGATCTGAAAGACGGGCTGACTGATGCTAAACCCTTTTGCATTGCCTTCTTGGCAGGAGCATTGATATACTTCCCAGATTAATTGCAGGGTTTGATTCCCCCTCCCCCGCCCAGCACAGTGCTTTTCTTCCTTATACATAAATACCACTGATCACAAAAGTTTACCTTCCCTCCTGCACTATCCGAAAAAAGAGACCACACAGAGACATTTTCCAGGAGACAATTTTCTACATTATGCATTCCTTATCTCTATTAGCTCCCCAAAGCCTCTATAAAGCACCAAGAATTCTGAAAAGAGACATTCTGTCTCCTCCCTGTTCTGTCCTAAGTGAAACATTCTGCTTTTCCTCTGAGTCTCTTCCATAATGCTGCCTTGCATTGTCTAATTGGCTGCATCTCCATATACGCAGAGTGATCAAGAAAACATGCCTGAGTTTGGAAATCCAAGCTTCTGTTATTGTTGTGAACAACATAAAAACCATAGCAACATTTAAAAAACATTTTTAACCAATTTGAAAACTTGTAGAGCACCGGCATGGGCTTTTTGGACCATTTCCCTCTCCTGCTACAGCACCAACATATATAGGATGCTAGCCTGTTCCTCCCATATGGATCATTACATAGTCTCTCACTTTGCCATTGCACCAGCTGGAGTTTGCTGCATTGGGATGGAATATCTCTTTGTACAAGCTCAGAAGCAGTCATAACACTTGTACTATGTAGCTTTGCATGTGCGCATGGAACAAACAGAATTCTGTCCATGGAAAACAGCTAGCCATGTGTAGTAGATATATGCATATTTGTGTTTTCTTTACTGTATCTCCCATAATTCCCATGGCCCCGCTGCCTGGGGAATTATGGGAGCTATAGTCTAAAACCAAGATGTATAACTTGACCATCCCTTTCTTCACTCTCTGCCCCCTTTATTGCTTAGTTAGTTTTAGATTGTGGAATTAATGGTTGGGTATCTCTTTAAATTACAGTGTACATTACTTTGTTTGCATTAATATGTGATAAACCTGCCCAGCTGCATTTGGCATTCCTCTGATTCATTCTGCGACATGCAGCTCTGGGCTTCAGCCCTGGACACTATTTATCCCGTACCCCAACATGTGCTGTTACTTCCCTGTTCCAATTCTCAGAGTTTGGATGTTACTTTGAAAAACCCCTGTTCATTACATGTGACTTCCAAAAAGTAGCTTGTTAGCATTTTCTATTATGAAAGCAGTAACCTGTTACATTGCATTAGGTCTAAAATTGTGGATATGGCAAAAAAAAACGTAATTTTTCAGACATAAATTCAATCACTGGTTGAAATCCAGTAGTAAATCACAACCACAGCAGGCCCACTGAATCAGTGGAACTTATGGAGGAGTTGACTCACCAAATCCTTACTGATTTAGTAAGCCTACTCTTGTTGTGACTGGGATTCAGACGGCATGTCATTTTGTAAAAGTAATGGAGCTAATAGTACTACTAAAGTGACATATTACAGGTAGCATCACTATTTACAATTTATTATTTCCAAGCTTTGCTGATATGGCCCAGAGCTTCTTTGCAGAAGTACCATATGAATCCTTCATTTTTTAAATCCCCTCTTCCACAAGGGGACCTGCTACTAAAATTTGGACTTCTTCATAGCAATAAAAGTTGCTTTCTAGATCAATGGAAAGCAACTTTAAGCTTTTTGTAAAGGAGAAATTTCATTTTTCATGTTGCATATGGACCTGAAAGGTAGTATTTTTCCACCCACTCAAAGAGTTGCACATTAGTAACTTGAACAGGATGAACTATGCCATGCATTTTTTAATTTATTTTCCCAAAGAAAATCCTAAAGATCCTTCTTTTCAATGGAAACCATTTGGATGTAGTCTCAATGTAATGTTTGTAAGCCGAGAAATCAAGACACTAATTCCACTTGATGCTGCACTTGTGTGAAAGTTTACGTAAGTTGAAGTAAGTTCTGCAGAGCCAGTTTACGAAAGGTAATGGTAGCTATTATGGCTATGGCCCTTGATTTCTTTCAGTCGATGATTGGATGGTCTTGTAAAAGCAAACAAGATTCCTTCTAATTTTCCAGAGCACTATGCAGGAGCTCTGCCCCATGCACACAGGGGTCCAGCTGCAACCAGAAGGAAATGGGCAGCAACACGGGCTCAGCTGTGCCCGCATGCCCATGCGGCTGAGAGGAAATGTTGATAGAAAATCATAATTCATTGGTGAAAGACTTATGATGACCAACATAACCAATAGTGTAGATGGTGGTTCTAGATGGGAACAAGACGTCACGAATTTTGACAAGATTCCCTCAGACGGTGCCCTATCTTCTCTTCATCTCTGTTTGCTTGTCCACTTCACTTGTCCTGTCCTTCTGGCCTAGTCACACACATCTGCCTAAGGATAGAGAGCAAGAGAGGACCTCCTCTGTCGCTTTCCACTCCCACCATTGCTCAATATCTTGGTGAGTGCAGCTTGTGCACAGATGGAGAAGAAGCTGGGACTAGCAACACAGCATGGGGTCATGCCCAGAGTGTGTCATGACAGTCTCTAGAATCTTGTGGGTCTAGGAACGTTGTGCCCACTTCTTTGGAACTAGGAAGGTCACCGGGGAACTTTTTCTAAGTTCTCACCACCACCACCCCCGAACATGCATTATAATCCAACACACTCACCTCTCCTTGAAATATATATATATATTACTGTAGGTTTCCACAGATCCCTTTTACTTTCTTTTTCTGTGCCTCACTCAAATCCTGAGAAATCCAAAGCAAGCACAGCACACAAATCTCTTAAAAATAATTGTGTAATACAAGGCAATAAAGCCCAAATCATAAAAACATGGGCATTTTTTTCAGACTATGAGTAGAGTATTAGATGCAAAAGCCAAGAATTCAGAGTAACTATTTCCAACTCTGTTTTCAATATTAAAAGGAACGTCAGTCAGGGAGTGTTTAGGTTAAGTGACTCCTGTCACAATGCAATGAGTGGGTCATACTGGCCAAAGAAGTTCAGGCCAGGCCTATGATCCTTTTGTTTTGTTCCGAATATTTATTCCTTAAGACTCAGAAGACTAGAATGTCAGATACCTTTCCAGGAAGGAAATTACTGTGCTTCTTTCTGTTAATAATTCCATTGCTTAAAAGCAAAGGATGTGGATTTGAACAGAATTTCATAAGGGTATAAGGGAAATGTTGCTTAAGAACTGAGTTATAACCAAATGTAATGAAAATTATTTGCAGAACGACTCTGTTCTCTTGACCTTCCTCTGACCAAACACATACTCCTGATGACTTGGGCAAGACTTGGAATAACTAATATTTAAAACATTGCAATAAAGGAAGCATAAACTGCTTCAAAGACAGCGCTGACCTCTCCCAAATACTAATGCAAATTAAAAGAATATGCAAGTGACTCTGATTATCAAAATAAATAACTTGATGCTTGACCCAACTTTCCCCCGGAGAAATATAAATGAAAATATGAATATGGAAGTATGTGAATACGTAAATATAACTATACCAATGTGATGCTGCTTCATACATCTGCTGAGGTGGGCCCTAGTCCCTGAAAGGTCTGGATCATAACAGTTTAATTCTTCAGGTTCATTACAAAGTCAGTGCCACCACCTACTCTGGAATTTTCCCTCATTTTGACAGAAATTGAATTAGTCAGTGAAAGCTATTTACTCAGCATGCAGTCAATAACAATGAAGCAGTGAAGGTCAGATCCATGGGCACTATCCAAAGAACAAACTATTATTGTATGGTTCATTGTGGTGGGGTATGCATCTCTGTGCAAGGGGACCTATAATTCCTTGGAGGCTTATCCTGATTTGGTGAGTAAGAAGATCAACGATGCTGACATACTTGCCTGAACAACACTCTGCCAATATCAAATTTCCCTTGCAACACACAGCAGTTAGAACAGACTTTTCCAGAGTGAAGTGGCTGCTCTAGATAGCAGATTTAGGATGCCATGGAAAAAGAGCAAATCTTTAGTTGTTTACTTCTTTATCTGATCATTGCCTACAAGGGGTGTTTCTTTTCTGCCACATATATCAAAATAATTTGGCTGGCTTACAGTACAAGGCACCTTGAATTAGGTGAAGGGTAGACACCATTTGTCTTGGGTCACAATGGATTGGATTCTACAACGCATTCCAGTTTATATGGAGTGAAAATAAGAATTCTGATGTAAACATTTTTCCAGTTTATTACCACACCCACTTAAGAGGGTAAAATATCTGTCATGAATTGGTTCTCTTTCTCTAAATTTTGTCCTTATTTTCTTCCTGTCCTTGTGTCCTATCAGGTTGCAAGGATTTGTTTTTCCCTTGTTACATCAAAATCTGTACACAACATTTGTGCTTTTTTAAAATGTGCATAGTTAACAATGAATATTGCCTCATGTGCAAAATGAAGTAAATAATGTGTAATGTTACTTCAATTACAGATTTCCCCTAAAACTGCAGTCAGTTTTCTATTGACCTAGCTATGTACCAGCTGTGTATATTAGCTGTTAGTACATTAAAATATGTGCAGACTTTTGCACCCACTTTATTCTTCTGAAACATTCTGTAATCCTTGCAAAGTTTTGTATTCTTGAGGTGAGCTGCATTTCTTCCTGTAACTACTATTGAAATGCCCAAACATCCTACTTTTATCAAGACAGCTGAAACGATAAAGATCCCTACACTGGGTGGATTTAAGAGGAGAATTGGATTATTTGTGCCACATTCTATAGATTTAAGTGAGAGGTTCCTCCTTGCCTCTCAAGGCCCCCAACTGCTAATGTTAATTGAGGTTGGGGGATATAGCATTTGAGTGGCATCTCTTCACCTCACACCTCAGCATCTTCAAATACCAACTCTGCAATCAATCCGCCAGCTTACTGTGTCTTGCCTCAGTGTGAGCAGTATCTATAACTGACTTGTCTAGGAGAGTGAAAACAGATTTCTCATTCTGGAGCACACTGTCAAGAGAATATTCCCTTGGATTCAACTCATCTCCTTCTTGAACAGGTCCAATGGATCTGTTTAATTTCCCTCCACCCTCCAATTTTGGAGGGAAGTGGGTTGCTTTGGGTGTTTGGAGGTCCGGAGAGCCTAAAGGCCAAACACTGCATGCTAAGTTCACTTTCAGATTTCTGGACAAAAATGGAACTTTCAGTTTAAATATTCTGCAAGACCAGTAAATCCCCAAATATTATTACATACCGGTAATTAGGGCCCAACATTTTTACTGACTATATTTCTGCCATGAAGGACTGCAGCTGGGATGAGACTAGACAGCATTCTTTCCCCCCCGGTCATCATCTTCATCAACAACTGCTTCTGTGTGGCTATAAGGGTTGTCCCGCCCCATTCCCTGCTGTTTCAGGGCCAATATCTCAAAATCTGGGAGGGAGGCATTTCTTGTGATGTCATGGGGCAAGTCCTCATGATTTCACAGAGGTGTGACGGGCATTTAAAAAAAAAAAAACTAATTGCCTATCCCTTGTGATCTGGCAAGGACCCACACCCTGATCTTAGGTTTTGCTCCTGAAATCTCACAATGTGGGAATCTGGCAATCCTAATTTTCTTGTAGTGTTAATCTGCAGATCCTAATCTTCACTGTATGTATTGGATAGCACATTTTAGTTTTATTCAAATCTCACCATTACTGGAAGGCAATCTAAATTTGGTCACTGTCATCTGTACAGATTTTGCTTTCTTCTTTGGAATCTCCATGGCAATTGTGTTCAGCGACTATAGATGACCTGAAAAGTGTTTTATTACAACATTAATGCAAATATATATGACACACTCCTCCACACATGATATCATAAATGAAGTAGGTGCTTGGAGAGTTGGATCCTTTATGTGTATCTTGTGAGATTTGGCAGTTGCCAGGATCCCAACAAGCCCAGTTACTGATGCCTAATTTAAAATATCATTGACCTAGCAGGAGGCAGCTATTCATTTTCCACATTATCCTGACATATAATAACTCCTGGGCACCTTGGGACATTAAAATGGTACTAAGACTCAACTTACTGGCTTTGTTTATAATATTGCTCACTCACAACGCACCTAACTTTTGCTACCAGCGCAGCCCAAGGGGACCCATTGTCAGAAGAAGGGGCCTACCAAGCCCCAACTCTGAAACCTAAAGCCAGCTGTGGAAGTTCTGTGCAGATGTCCCATCTAACAGATATTCAAATGAGGATCAAACTTAGTGCTGAAAGTCTGCAGGCATAGATTTTGGGACTGCCAAAAAGTTATCTTCTGCAGCAGGTCTCCGTTGGTGGTACAGAAGTAGACTACATGAGACAAAGGTTTTTGAAACATTTCCGAACAGTTCATAAATATTGCTACTTTGTCATCTACTGATGTAACATTTTCGTTCGGAAAAAAAAATCCTATAATTCTTAATACCCTTAAAAGTGACCATAGGTGGTATGTATAATAACAGTGTCTCTAAGCATATAAATGTCCTTCTAAAGGAAAGTGAGCTTATTATTTCTATGTTGGTGGGATATAAAAGGTTGAGAACTCTTGTTCCACTCAGTGATATTCACCACTGTTTGGCAATATAAATTGAAGGCCCAGATCAAGGACTCTGACCTGATTTGGACCTTAGCAGGCAAGGCTGGCCCTCTCATCCCCCATGTATGTATTTCAGTCTAGATTGGATTCCCTGTGCCTGCTTTATATTCAAAAATGAAGAAAAGATGGAGTCACTAGCCACATATTTCAGGGCGAAGGGCCTATCATACTCACAGCATGAACTGCAAGCATCTTCTGCCACTGTGCAGAACAGATCAGCACCACAGTATGTATATGATACAGGCCTATATCTTCAGGTTATGTCAACATTAGCTTGATCATATTCAGTATTTATTAAGATAAGATAGTTACCTAGTGATGTCTTTACTTATTTAAAACATGTTTCCATCAGTCTTCTATTTACAGCTTATAGGAAGTAACATTTTGAACAAATTGTGCCCTTATCACAAAGCAGGGCTCTCACAGAGGATGAAAGAAGAGGAATTACAATTTTTAACATTTTTTTAAAAAGTAGACATAGCAGTTGATATTCACCAGAAGTTACGCTGGTGCCAAAAAAGGTAAAAAAATATTTTCATACAAAGAAAGATTTCAATTGAACATTCCTGTTATGATCACAATGCTTGAGTAAATATCTAAATTGTTGAGTGATTCCAAATGCAAATTATTCTAAGATATGCTCTGTTTCAATGCCAATGGGAAAAGGTTCCAACTCAGATAACTATACGGTTTTTGTTGAGAACCAGAAGGCAGCATTTAAAAGGAAATAAATAAAAATAAGCTGCTTGTTCCCAAAAGGTAATATCCTTCCTATCTAAAGTCCAGTTATATTCTATTAGCAGAGTGCTGAGTATCCCATAGTTTTACATAAATAGAACAGTTTGAAAAAAAAGAGGGGGAGGGAGAGCATGTTAGACTGGAGTAAAACACAGTCTGTCTACACATGGACAAGCTCTCTTCTGGATCCTGATATGAACCCTTCATACCTTTAGTGAATGCATGAGAGAGGGATGCTGTTGCTCCGGCTTTCCGGGTCCCTCTTGTGGCCATTCATTATTTCATTATCAGAGAGTAAAAGAATCTGTCGGGATTGGTCTACATAGCCTTTTGCTGCCTGAGGTGGATAAAGTGGAGCTGTCCCCCACTTCATGTGTGAAGGCCATGTGTGAAGGCCAGTTTATTTCAACACACTGACAAGGAAATAGTGTCTTCTACCGTGCTCGTGGCACAGTGATTAAACCGCTCTACTGCAGCCAGAACGGTGCTCACAACCGGGGGTTCAATCCCAGGTAGAGGCTCAAGGTTGACTCAGCCTTCTATCCTTCCGAGGTCGGTAAAATGAGTACCCAGTTTGCAGGGTGGGCAATGTGTAGCCTGCATAATTAACTTGTAAACTGCCCAGAGAGTGCTTGAAGCGCTATGGGGCAGTATATAAGCAGCACACTTTGCTTTTGCTTTGTTTTGCTTTTGTAGGTAGCAAGTTAGTTCACAGGGCACAAGGTAGACTGAATTAAGTACATTGTCCTTGTGACAAACCCAGACCTACTGGGATCTATCACACAGTTACTAAGCTGCCACCAACCATTCCCTATAATAAGTCACACAGACCAGGGATGGATTTTTAAACAACAAAAGAATAAGGTTTATTTTAAATACAAACAGGGTAAATAAAACAATCAGGTGAATAAAATAAAGTAACGTGGCTTATTCTCACACACACAAGCATACAGTTTGGTTCACCTAGAACCTTTAACTTAAAGCACAGACCCTGAACCCATCAGTTCTGGCTAACCAACAGACCCCTGAACCTTTCAGGCTGGTACTCTGACACACAGTAGTACCCTGTCAGACACCCAGACTCCCACAACAGCTTCTTCTTCCCCAGCTGCTGCTTCGTCCCAACCCAGTGTCTCACAGTCTGTCTCAGCATCTCCCTCTCACACACAGGCATCACATATTTATACAGTACAGCCCCTCCTCCTGATGTCCCGCCTTCCACTCCCCATAGGATGGAACTTTCCCTCCAAACCCATGACAGACAGGTAACATCAGTGCTGTTATGTAACACCTCCCCTCTTTATAAGTTGTTTTGTAGGGGGAAAGCTAACGTGCTTTTCACCAAAAAACAACCTGTATATAATACACAACAACAGTTATACATACCATATTATACTTACATAACCTTACACTCTAAGTTAACCATAGCAATTATGCATTTAAACATTTTACCATATACAGTACATCAATTTACCTTTATTAATACCAACCAAATTCAAAACCAGGTACATTTTAACTTTTTGTTTTCATTATATACATATAGTCCATGTTCTTTCGCCGTCTTCAGTCTTCAGGTCTTCTTGATAAGGCGTCAGCAACACAGTTCACTGACCCTCTGACCACCTTCACTTCAAAGTCATAGTCCTGTAAGTTCAAAGCCCACCTCATAAGTTTGCTATTGTGGGTTTTCATCGTCTTTAACCATTGCAATGGTGAATGGTCAGTACACAGAATAAAATGTCTTCCCCAGATGTAAGGCTTGGCCTTCTGGATCGCGTAGACTATGGCCAAACACTCCTTCTCCACGGTTGCCAAATGTCTCTCACCTTTTTGAAGTTTCCTACTCAGGTAGGACACTGGATGCTGGTCACCATTCTCATCCTCCTGGCACAGAACTGCTCCTACCCCGCTGTTAGACGCATCGGTGTAGATGATGAACTCCCGGTCGAAGTCTGGAGCACGCAGGACAGGATAGTTGATTAACGCCTTCTTCAACCTCTGGAACGCCGCCTCACAGTCGCCGGTCCACGGGATGCGGTCATCAGCCTTCTTCTTCGTCAGATCGGTCAGCGGAGCCGCAATCTCGCTAAACCTCGGGATGAACTTTCTGTAGTAGCCCACCAACCCAAGAAATGATTTGACCTTTTTCTTGGTGTTGGGTCTAGGCCAATCACGAACTGCTTCTATTTTGGCCTCCAGGGGTTTTATCATTCCTCCCCCTACCATGTGACCCAAGTATTTTATTTCTGGGCTACCCAGCTGACACTTGCTGGCCTTTACTGTTAGCCCTGCTGCACTTAACCTCTGCAGCACTAACTCCAGGTGTATCAGGTGATCTTCCCAGGTATTACTGAAGATCCCTATGTCGTCAATGTAGGCCACTGTAAAGTCACTGAGCCCTGCCAAGGTCTGGTCCATCAGCCTTTGGAATGTGGCTGGTGCATTTCTGAGACCAAAGCTCAGGACTCGAAACTCATAGAGACCAAAAGGGCTGCAAAAGGCAGTCTTTTCTTGATCCCTGGGATCAATTCTTAATTGCCAATATCCCTTTACCAGGTCCAATGATGAGATGAACCGACAACCCCCTATGGTTTCAATCAGGTTGTCTAGCCTGGGCATTGGGTAGGCATCAGGAGTGGTTACACGGTTTAATTTCCTGTAATCAACACAAAACCTAATGCTCCCATCAGGCTTGTCCACAAGGACTATCGGAGAGGACCAAGGACTAGAAGAGGGGACGATTATGTTCTCCCTCAGCATTTCGTCCAGCTCCTTCCGCACCTTGTCCCTATAGGGTCCCGTTACTCGGTATGGGGATACTGCCTGCGGGGGTGCATCCCCTGTGTGGATCCGATGCATCACTCCCTTCACTATCCCCGGCTTGTTGGAAAACACCTGTTGATATTTACTAAGCAGCATTTTTAGTTCTTGCCGCTGGTCTTGGGTGAGTGCAGGACTGATCTTTACCTCCTCTGGGTTGTATTTTACTTCCCCTCTACCCTCCCAGAAGGGTAATTCAGCTTCCTCACTCTCAGCTGCTTTTATAGCAAATAGAACCCTCTGTTCCCCTCTGTAGTAGGGTTTTAGGGCATTCACATGAACCACCCTCCTTGCTTGGTTCTCCTCCTGCTCTATAAGGTAGTTCAGGTCTGACATCTTGGAAATGACCCTATATGGTCCTGCCCATTTGAGCTGCAGTTTATTCTCTCTGCAGGGCCTAAGCCAAAGCACTTCCTCCCCTGGGTCAAAGTGCCTCTCTCTAGCTTTGTGGTCATACCATGTTTTCTGTCTGACCTTCTGAGCTTGCAGGTTTTCTGCTGCCAGCTCTAGATTTCTCCTTAGGTCATTCATCAAGGTGTCTATGTATGTCACAACGTCTTGTGGGTCATCCTGGGTGATCTGCTCCCAATTTTGTTTGATCAGATCAAGGGGCCCTTTCACCCCTAAGTGTGCAGCAAACATGTCAGAGTGCCCCCTTTGTAAGATCATGGGGCGATACTTTTCAGGTACCACCAGCTGACTTCTGATCCCATCTCCCCCTTTTGAGATGTTCCTCAGGGTTTCTCTATATAAAATCCCCTTTTTCTCCAGAAATCTCACTGGGGTTTCAGGTGTTAGCTGGGCGTCAGTCACCTGTTCAAAACACTTTTGGAGAGTGGCGTCTGCCTTTTGCTCCTGTCCAAATCTGCTGTCTGTGGTTAAGGTTTCCACCACAGCTTCTGAACTCCCCTCTGCTAGGCCTCTCAGCTGGCAAGCTAGCTCACTGTTGCTACGCAGATTTGCCTCAGCTTTTTCCCGCCAAAATCAGGCTGCCTCAGAGCACCTTAATCTAAGTCTCCCCAGTTGGCACGTTCTTCTACTAGTGCACCTCCCCGTGAGGTACACCTAGAAGATTACCTACGCGCCTCAGACTGTCCCTGACTAGACCCCCCTTGCTCTGGGCACACCTGCCAAGGCTTTGCTGGACCGCTGGACAACTGGACCAGTCGTATCCCACACGCTGGACACCAATCAATGTGACAAACCCAGACCTACTGGGATCTATCACACAGTTACTAAGCTGCCACCAACCATTCCCTATAATAAGTCACACAGACCAGGGATGGATTTTTAAACAACAAAAGAATAAGGTTTATTTTAAATACAAACAGGGTAAATAAAACAATCAGGTGAATAAAATAAAGTAACGTGGCTTATTCTCACACACACAAGCATACAGTTTGGTTCACCTAGAACCTTTAACTTAAAGCACAGACCCTGAACCCATCAGTTCTGGCTAACCAACAGACCCCTGAACCTTTCAGGCTGGTACTCTGACACACAGTAGTACCCTGTCAGACACCCAGACTCCCACAACAGCTTCTTCTTCCCCAGCTGCTGCTTCGTCCCAACCCAGTGTCTCACAGTCTGTCTCAGCATCTCCCTCTCACACACAGGCATCACATATTTATACAGTACAGCCCCTCCTCCTGATGTCCCGCCTTCCACTCCCCATAGGATGGAACTTTCCCTCCAAACCCATGACAGACAGGTAACATCAGTGCTGTTATGTAACAGTCCTGACCTCCCAGACTTTCTGTGTTCCCCAGCATCTTCTGCCAGAGGCAGCTGCCCACTTCTGCTGGCATAGGATGAGGGGTCACATACGGTCCCCCTTTCGTATTCACTGAGCATGTGAGAGTGTGGGGTTGTATGAACGGTTCTATAATCATTTTTCTTGCCCTCACCCTCAATGTCTCATCAGAAATGTAAGGACTTGTGAAGGTGGTTATAACTTAAAATGAATTAAGTTACACTCCCCTGAAAAGCCAGCTCCACAACCTCAGTGTTTTTTCTGGATTTAACCTGTTCCTGGATGCACTGATTTATCTGGTGGTCAGTAGCGCATTCGCACAGTTAAAACTAGTAAATTAGCTGCTCCTGTCCCTTGAGATATCTAATATAGCTATGATGGCACATTCTTTAATTACTTCTTCTCTGGATTACTGCAATGTGCTCTATGTGAGACTGCTATTGGAGAGCAGTCAGAAACTTTAGCTACTTCAAAATGCTGACTGGCTCTGGTTACAAGGAGCATATGCTTCCCTTAGTAAAACAGCTTCACAGGCTACCAGTCCAATTCTAATTTATTCAAATTTAAAGTACTAGTCATGACCCATAAAGCTTGTACCACTTGTGTCCATGCTATCTGAAGAGCCATATCACTTCATAGGAGTCTCCTTCTTTTAAGATCTTCTAGGGAGGTCCTTCTTTTGGTATTATCATCCACACAGACTTATTGGTGAAGCAACGATACCAGGAGTTTTCAGTGCTTGCTCCAAAGCTGTTGAATGCACTCCCTGAGAGGCCAGTTTGAGCCCCTTCCTTTTGTCTTTCTACAAAGAACTTCCTTTGTAGGCAAACTTTTAAATAATTTGGACAAGTAGGGGTACTAGAAATACTGCATTTATTGAACTTAGGGATAGGGGAAGGGGGAGATAAGTGTTTTTAATTGTGTTTTTAAAATATCATCATGTATTAATTGTTTTTATTGTTATATTCATTTTTAATTGTGACTATTCTGTTGAGTCCCCTGTTGAGAAAAAGTTGGCATATAAAATTGAATGAATGAATGAATTATATAGGCATGCAAGCAGCAGGATAAAAGATACCAAATGAACAAGGAGCCAGGATATAGTTTTGTATACAGTGAGGTTTAGGTGAGGTTTTGGAATCCTTGGGTTGGAGATGATTGCCCAGGAGATATACTACTGGACAGCTCCCTTGTACTTACATAATATTACAATCCCATCTTGATGAAGAGCTTGGAAAAAGGCACATAAAGTTGCTTTTGAAAGTAAATAGTTACACTTGAAAGTTCCAAGGCCTCCTAAAGTTGTTCCCATTACTTTTTACAAGTAACTACAGGCAAAGGCTTAAAAGTAAGTTCATTTTCTCTTTCTTGAAACTAATCAAATGGGGGCTACTCTAAATATTAATTACCGGTACTTTGAACATCTGAATACTTCTGGCTTCTGAAGACCACTGGCATATGGAACATGCATCAACATTAATACCATGAATATTTTTAGTATCCTCCGACTTTGGAAGATAAACAGGGTTAGGCCTGGTTAGGACTTGGATGGGAGATCAGAAGGAAATTACCAGAGACCTCCAGGTAGGAGTAGGAGAGAATCCTACCTGTAACTCGGGAGAGCTACTACCAATCAGAGTTGACAAAAGCGGGCTAGACAGATCAATAACCCGTCTCAGTATAAGGCATATTCCTATGTTCCTTCATACAAAACATATTCTCTGGCCCTGTACCACTGCTTCAGCATCCATGTTAGACTACGAGGCACAGCACAAATCCCTGCATATGACTTTCCTCCAGTGCAATGTAAGGAGGCCCTACCTCCACAGTTACAAAAGTAAATAAAAGCACGACAAGAAGTGCTTTTAATTAAAAGTTAAAGTTACATCACAAGAGGACCTGTTCCATTGCAATCACAATGTAACTTAGTCATTGCCTTTGTCACTGGGAGTAACTAATTACAATGAATAATTATTTGAAAGTAAGTACTTCAAACTCTCAGCAAAAGATATTCATATTTCCTACAATCAAAACCATTAAGCTCCACTCATCTCCCCTAATACTGTTTCCCCCCACAGATACTCTAAATCAATCCAGATCTGAATTTCTGTGCAAACAGAGAATGAGGATAAGACTGTGGACTATTTACTCTTGAAGGGTAAAACTCTGGCCTTGTGATTTGTGCCCTCCATCCCCCCCATCTCCTGCAGCATCCTTTTCATTTTACAGGGACTTCTCTTTCTGTATAGAGAAAAACAGCTCATCAGTATGAAAGCATCTCCATAAAACATGGAATGTAAGATGCAGCCCTGAAAGCAGCTGGGATATCATTTGCAATATGGGACAGTTAAGCAATATAGGAACACCTTGGTTTGCTGTTCGTATGTGAGACACTTCTTTCTCACCCCTAGAACTATACACAGAGGGCATATGTTACAGTTAACTGGTTTAGTAATCATTCAGTCTCCCAGATGAAATGTTGCTCTAAGTCTAAGGTAATTTCTAAGGATCTCTGTGAAAAAAATTCAAAACAACTACAGTTCTTTTTAGTTTTGTGTGCCAAGGTTGGAAACTCTGGTTAAAATCAATGGGAATTTAATGAGTCAACTCCTACATAAAATTCCATTGATTCAAATGGACCTACTCTGACTGTGATTTTACTACGCTAAAGTAAGTCACAGTTAGAGTAGGCCCACTTGAATCAATAGAACTTACAGAGGGGCTGGCTCACCAACCCATCATTGATTCAATGGACTTAACTGTAGTGTGCTTTACTATGTCAAGCAATAGGATTTTGGCCACAGTTCTTGGGATTACCGGCCCCACAATCCCTGAGCCACCACGGATACCGGGAGTTGTAGTCCAAGAGAGTTTTTGAACTCTGGTGTGTCTGAATCTGTGCCTGTCAGCTTGTTTGTGTATTTGTGAAAGAGACCTGAGAAACCAGAAGTGTGGAAGCAGAGTCATTTGTATAAATACATGCTGAATATATTAGCTAAATTACCTGAACAGCCTTCTTCTGAAGTACAAGAACAGGCTGAGTCAGAAAAGGGAAAAAAATCATTACAGAAAGTGCTCTCTCTCTCTCTCTCTCTCTCTCTCTCTCTCTCTCTCTCTCTCTCTCTCTCTCTCACACACACACACACACACACACACACACACACACACACAGAAGGATCAGAAGGCAGATTGTGTGCAATTTGATTGTGTTTGAGATTAGCCACTTCAAGGAATCTCCTGTGTTTGGTTCAGGAACAACTAGGTATCTGTGGCCACTCAATGAGTTCAAACATTTCAGCTTAACCACTTTCTAAGTAGTATAATATGGTATATTACCTTTTGCACACGGTTATACCATGTACATATATTTAATACAGCCATATTTGCTTTGCCCTTTTTAAATGGGAGCTGACATTTATGGAATTTGTTTTCTGGGCCACACCTATACTGCTGTCCAAGGACTTGCACATCAAGCATTTAGGTATTTGTGGGATAATTTAAATAAATAAAATGAGGCTGCAGTCCTGGGCATAGTTGCCAGGGAATAACTTCCACCAAAATAGTGAAAATTATTATTGAATAAGAAAGCCTTAGGATTACCTTCTGTGCCAAATTTAATTAGGTGCTTAGACAATGTTGTGTTTGTTGTCTAGACTCCTGTAGCAACTGGAATGGGTCAAGAGAGAGAATTCATCTAGTTTTACTTACTCTTAAGGCTGTGCATGTGATGTTTAGAAAACATATAGTTTGTGCATGACTTTTCTTGGGTAGCTTAGGCTGTGACTACATGGTCAAATACTGCGGGATTTTCTTCACTTATAAAATGGGTGAAGTAATTTTTTTACTAATTGCATGATGTAAAGACTGATTCAAATCAGTCCAGCCCCTTTTGCTTCCCGCCCCCCAAACTGCTGCTGGTTTTAACTTTTTCAACCCAGAACAATTTGAACAGGCTTTTCCTCATATGGTTAGTTGTGATATGTTGCTGTAAATTGAAGGGAGACATCCTCTGAATTTAAAAAAAAAATGTTACATATATGAGATTAGCACTAGATCACCTTATCACCTTATCATTTGTTTCGTTCATTTAGTCTTTTAGTCGTGTCCGACTCTTCGTGACCCCATGGACCAGAGCACGCCAGGCCCTCCATTCTTCCACTGCCTCCTGGAGTTGTGTCAAATTCATGTTGATTGCTTCGCAGATACTGTCCAGCCATCTCATCCTCTGTCGTCCCCTTTTCCTCTTGCCTTCACACTTTCCCAACATCAAGGTCTTTTCCAAGGAGTCTTTTCTTCTCATGAGATGGCCAAAGTACTGGAGCCTCAGCTTCAGGATCTGTCCTTCCAGGGAGCACTCAGGGTTGATTTCCTTTAGAATTGATAGGTTTGTTCTCCTTGCAGTCCAGGGGACTCTCAAGAGCCTCCTCCAGCACCACAATTCAAAGGCATCAATTCTTCGGCCGTCAGCTTTCTTTATGGTCCATCTCTCACTTCCATACATCACGACAGGAAAAACCATAGCTTTGACTATTCGGACTTTTGTTGGCAAGGTGATGTCTCTGCTTTTTAAGATGCTATCAAGGTTTGTCATCGCTTTCCTCCCAAGAAGCAGGCATCTTTTATTTTCGTGGCTGCTGTCTCCATCTGCAGTGATCATGGAGCCCAAGAAAATAAAATCTGTCACTGCCTCCATATCTTCCCCTTCTATTTGCCAGGAGGTGATGGGACCAGTGGCCATGATCTTCGTTTTTTTGATGTTGAGTTTCAGGCCATTTTTTCCACTCTCCTCTTTCACCCTCATTACAAGGTTCTTTAATTCCTTCTCACTTTCTGCCATCAGAGTGGTATCATCTGCATATTGGAGGTTATCATTAGGTGACTGTAATTATTATTTCCCATGTTTACATTTCTATCACTTCCCCCACGAAATCAGCAGGGGCAGGACCAGAGGTCTGCATCAAAGAGATTTCACTTTCTAAAGATACCATATGATTTCTAGCTCTTGTGATGATTAATTCTCCCCTGTGAATAAATTTGCAGATGGTTCAGGAATAAGCCAAGGGAGACAGAACAAATAAACTGTCCAATATTTGAGGTGTCATCTCTTATTATCTGCACTAGTTGTTTTAACTAAAAGCTTGGAAAAACATTTTCAGATAGGGGACTGCTATCATCTTCCAGATGTTGAGGAGTCTAATTCTCAGCTCTGCAATTTGCAAAAGTTAGAGAATTTAGTATTGGGGAGATATGAATTAACCTGTTGGGTAGGTATTGTTTGGAATAAAATAATAAATTCTGGCAGGATAAGTATTTTGACTGTGTCAATTCTGTCATAAAATTGAGAGCTTGACAGCACTCCATGAATCCATTTTAGTTTTGACCAAATTATTTAATACTTTACAGCTTTTATAGATACTGTAGTTATTTATGTCCCTAAACTATTTATCGATATTTCAGACAAGAAGTATGCTCCAGAAATACTTTGAATTGAATTTTGTCATGAGAATGGAATATCTATCCACAGGAATTTTGACATAAAATAACTGATTTTTAATCCTGGGATTAAAAAGTCCGAATAGTCAAAGCTATGGTTTTTCCTGTCGTGATGTATGGAAGTGAGAGCTGGACCATAAAGAAAGCTGACGGCCGAAGAATTGATGCCTTTGAATTGTGGTGCTGGAGGAGACTCTTGAGAGTTCCCCGGACTGCAAAGAGAACAAACCTATCAATTCTAAAGGAAATGAACCCCGAGTGCTCATTGAAAGGACAGATCCTGAAGCTGAGGCTCCAGTACTTTGGCCATCTCATGAGAAGAGAAGACTCCTTGGAAAAGACTTTGATGTTGGGAAAGTGTGAAGGCAAGAGGAGAAGGGGACGACAGAGGATGAGATGGTTGGACAGTGTCATCGAAGCAACCAACATGAATTTGATACAACTCCGGGAGGCGGTGGAAGAATGGAGGGCCTGGCGTGCTCTGGTCCATGGGGTCACGAAGAGTCGGACACGACTAAACGACTGAACAAACAAACAATCCTGGGAAGGAAATAACTCAATAACATATTTTAAAGCAAAGATGGCCTGTTTGGATTAGAAAGGAAAAGAAGACGACTGTGAACAAATGTATACCTTATATGAGTTTTGTCATATATTGTTAACTCTTTCAATGTCTAGATTTGTTCATATGGATTCTACTAAAAGTTCAGTATCAAAGCCAAACAGGAATGGTGAAAGATGACCTCCCTTAACTCTTCCTCTGCTAATTGTTGTTGGAGTAGCCATATCTCTTAGTACTGATAAAAGGCCAAATACCAAATAGCCATTGATTCAAGGCATCTACTGTAGTTGTGACTTATTACTGGATTTCAGCCATTTATTAGTAATGTAGATTAGTATATTTTTTAATAGCATGCCTCCATTTCGGAGGTCTCATTTGGGTTTTCATTCCATGGATGTGAGATATGCAAGACAACATACAACATTGCATGAAGCATGGTTTAGAAACATTTTAAACAAAGGAACAGCCCTCGTAATAAGCATCTGGATTTGAAAGCCCTGTCCCTAAGCAATCACATCAGCCTTTTGATAACCTTTGCCTTAGGATAAAAATAAATAAATCTCAGTTCTATAACATTAAGCATTTTCCTATCTTTGAATAATTCCACAACCACAAGCCCTTAGGCTGGTGGAGTCCTGTTCTACCATATACAGCTTTCTAGAAATATTCTGAATATTGGATATACTGCAAAGAGGAAAAACCTAAGTCAAAGGAAAAAAAAGAGCAGATTGGAATTAATCTCTTTGGCATCTTCCAAAGATACTTCCTATATAAGAACTGATTTATCATTCTATCAGCATTGCATTAAAGATCTTGGATGCAATTCCCTACATAGTTGGTTGGATGTAGGTCTGAGCCATCTCAAAGGAATCTCAGGCAAGTGTGGATGGCTGCAATCCTCATTTGCTGGAATTTAGATCACTTTTCCCTTTGACATTTAAACCACATGGTACACCAAAAATGAAGACAGAAGTCCACCAAAGGAGAGATTTATTTTCAGTTAAAGCTCCCCTTACATTAAAACCACATGTCAGTGAGTAATACGTTAGCAAATCTATATGCTCATGTTAAGCATGTGGTATGAAAGCTGGGTTATATTGTAGTATTTTATTTTAATTTTTGAAAATATTGGCAGTGAACTACCACAGCATGGCTTGTTTAGAGCTAGGCCATTTTGTGTGAATTTAAGAAACTGACTTGTATAACTAAAAACAAAGACAAGTCTTATGGCAATTTGAAGATTTACTGCAGCATATGGACTAGAGCCCACTTCATCAGATGTGAAAGAGGTTTTCCCCCCTTGAGAAATCAAAATATATCTCTAATGCAAGTA
The DNA here is from genome assembly GCF_051106095.1 of Pogona vitticeps. Lineage (NCBI taxonomy): Eukaryota > Metazoa > Chordata > Lepidosauria > Squamata > Agamidae > Pogona > Pogona vitticeps. The sequence goes on along the minus strand of NC_135783.1, from coordinate 63,234,380 downwards.
AGAAGTTCGGCTTTTTGGACCACAAAAATGCCTACTCATAAACATTCATCTTTAAAATGCCCTTTCATCAGAGTCCCTGAAGACATGTCAAGTTTCAGGCATACATGAATGCAGTGATTTAACAAAAACAAGTATTAAAAGTCCCATATGATTGGAACTACACGTTATTTGAAACATAGGGCCCTGTTCAATCATTTGGTGCTCATGGGGCACATGAGGGGATTTTGAAGAAAGTAACTGGCTTACCAGCTTTACTAGATGCTTCTGCATGTCCTAGGCAGTGTGCAGATAATGTAAGTCTAAATAAGATCTACTCATATTCAAATGTATGTATGTAAGGGTCTTTTCAGAAGGAAGCAGAAAGTGGCCTACCAGGCCCCATTTTCCAGTGGAGACAGCTGTACCTGGAGACTTGTATCTGCTGTACACGCACAGCCCACTCCTTTCTTCAGACTAATGCCAATCACACCCTGACAGACTGGCAGATACATAGCCATTGTGCAGACTAGCCGGGCATGTTCTCTAAAGTTCCTTTAGCAGTTGCAGATTTTGAATGGAAACTTCTCTAGTATGTGCTCGCTGTAGTTTAATGGAAAGTAATACAATGAACATGTATTTGACCTATATTTACTTTTGAAAAGTTGTATATGTCCAAACAGCCCATAAATATTTGAATGGAAATATCTGACATATACTGGCTAGAGTATCAGACTAGAACTAGAAACGGCTTCAAATCCTGGCTGTGCCATGAATCTCACAGTGTGGCCTTAGGCTAGTTACCCACTTACTCTTACCTCTCCTTGCCATGCCTGCATTTTCCTTGTCTTATAAATCTAAAGCATGTAAGTGGACCACACAGAATCTTAACTGGAGAGCCAGTATAGTGTAGTAGTTATAGATGAACAGCACAGCTGTAGTGAGAACAAACACTTCCTCAACTAAAGAAAGAAACAAGACAGTGTTTTCTCTGTGTATTGAAACTGAAACAACCATTCTCAGTAGACTGGGAAAACTCATGGTTAAGGATGTCAAGGCGCAATTTAAACTCAACTGTGTGTTGTGGTTGTGGTTTCAGATAACACATTTATCATAAAAAAAAGGTGTAACAAGGTTGTTTTTCATGGTTTTATTGAGTGGGACCCAAACCAGTGGACTCCAATTAGAGAAAAGGAAATTGTGGATAAACATTAGGGAAAATGTCCTGATGATGACAGCTTCTTTAGCAATACATTATTCTACGTCAGAAAATGGTAGAGTCCCTTCACTGGGTTGTTTCAAATAGAGGCAGAATCGCCATCTGTCATGGACATTTCAGGTGTGGATTTAATGCATTGGCAGGAGACTTGACTCAATGAAATTTAGAGCACTTGGCAAATCTGCAGTTTTATGATTCTATGATTTGGTAAGATTGAAAAGTCTGGGTACATGAAAAGACCCCCAACACCATGCTAAAAAGACAGCAATCTATGTGCTAGAGCAGTGGTTCTTAACCTTTGTTACTCGGATGTTTTTGAACTGCAACTCCCAGAAACGCCAGCCAGCACAGTTGGTGGTGAAGGCTTCTGGGAGTTGCAGTCTAAAACTCCTGAGTAACCCAAGGTTAAGAACCAGTGTGCTAGAGGAAGGCGTTCCCACTACTGTGGTGCCAGCACTGAAAAGATTCTCTTTCTAAGAGTCATCAGCTTTGCTTTACACAGCAGAGGAATTTTTTAAAAATCTCAAAAGATGACTTTATCATTTTAGATATGTATGAGAGAAGGTGATTCTTGAGGTAAACTGTTCCCAAATCACAAAGACAAATGCTGGTATTTTGAATCGGGCCTCAAAACAGAGTGGAAATCAGTGTAGATGGCAAAGAGTTGGATTTCTATGGTATTCTAATTTGATTAGGCTTTAAGACTTTACCTCCTGTTATATTCTTTTTCTTCCTTTGTTTAGATGTTTCAAGATGTGTGGCAGAGAGGAAGTACACTCAGGAACAAGCGCGCAAGGAGTTCCAGCAAGTTTTTATTCCAGAATGCAATGATGATGGCACTTACAGCCAGGTTGGCTGAACATCCTTTATCTACCATGTCTGTCAATCCAGATGTTTTGTCATAACTGGTTACCTAGTTTAGTGTCTTCTTCTAATGCAAAGTAACTATAGCTGGTTGAAACATTACATTTTAATTTCAATAGTTCAAAGCCACTAAAATAAATGTATGCCATTTTTAAACCTGGGAGACTTGGGGATTAATTTCTAGTTAAGGATAGTGAGCTCTGTGAAATGTGGGTTTGGCATTACAGTTTGACTGTTGCCAACAAGGTTAAGAATATATGTATCTTCAAGTATTTCTAGTGATTGGGAACAAAGTAATGAGTATAACTTCCTCAGATCCTTAACTATTTCCTCTCTCTTTTTTTAACAATTTTTAAAATTCAAGTAGCAAAGTATAATGTTGAGCTGTGCATATATGCATACACTTTGCACATGAATTACAATTAAAACTTTTCCATAATATTTGGAAGTGTGAATGAGCTTCAGTTACTGCCTCTTTCATCCTCACAGTGATAGCATTCATTTTCATAGATAGCCTGATTTAGTCTTTCACATAGGGAGGTGCCATTCTTTTTTCGTATTCTAGAAGGCTTTTACAGCTGGGATCCGACGGTTGTTGTGGATTTTCCGGGCTGTTTCCTTGTGTTCATAAGGTTTTTCTTCCTAATGTTTTGCCAGTCTCTGTGGCCGGCATCTTCAGAGAACAGGAGTCAGAACTCCAGAGCACAGAGCTTTTTTAAAAAAATCCAAACCCCCAGAATCCTTCAAGAATTCCCCAGCAGAATTCTGGGAGTTCCTGCTCACAGACGAACACCTACCTGGGACAGTTTGTCTCTTCCAAGCTGTCTCAACTGCCTCAATGCTTCCTGGGAGGCCTAATTTTTTTTTGGGGGGGGGAATGCCATATTTAGAGCCTCATAGGCAATGAGATTGTACCTCCACAAAGACTCAGGGATTATTACTTCATATAAATAATGCTGCAATGTGGAAACATTTCTTGATAGTAGATTGTGACTGAGAGCTGTGCATTATTTCAGAATACCTGATATATTAAAATACATTTTCTCAGTTTTATATACTTGATGTTTTCTGACAGGTTCAGTGCCACAGTTATACAGGCTATTGTTGGTGTGTCACTCCGAATGGTCGTCCAATCAGTGGTACAGCTGTGGCACATAAAACTCCACGTTGTCCAGGTAAAATATGTGAAGACTTGAGAAGAGTTTTAGCTTTTGAGTTGATCCTGCTATATTGAACTGGTGTAATCTGGTGATAAAAATACATTATTTCATACGGAACTAAACACACACATACATATCCCTAAACATGACACCACAGAGGAAATTTGCTGAACTCATCAATTTGGCCTTTGAGTGGAATTGAAATCCCTAATAATTCTCTCCTAATGTTGCCTGTTAAGCCTCATAGTGGGTTGGATGATCCTTCTTCCTCTTTGGAGTCTCTGCAGTTTGGTTTCCCATCATTTGAGTGAAATTATGGATTCTGAAGTTGGATTAACCTCAAATTCCAGCACAATAGCCAACAAAAATTCAGAGAATAAACCAATTTCCTATTATAAGAGTCTAATTTTATAGATCTTCAATGCTAAGTTCAAATGTCCATAGACTACAGTCTTTTGCCTCTTGTATGATTACAATGAACGCATATGCATTCACACATGTTTGGTAGCAGAATTATGTTTGAAAGCTGATTTGTTTGAAAGGATGTCAGTCAATAATTAATTCCAGAATTTCTGCTAACAGTGCTGTTCATAAAAGTGGTTCCTACCTTTCATTACTGGATCCATGTTGTAGTGGATAGAGTGATGGACTAGGACTCTGGAGAACAGAGTTTGAATCCTCCTTCATCTATAGAAATTGACTGGGGAAGTGGAACTGGTAAAAGCACTCCTTAAATATCATACTTACCTTGAAAATCCTGCTAGGGTTGTTATAATTCTATAGGTCCAACGTGATGGTACAAAACACACATCTCTTTTATTGGAAATTATTTATAAATTTAAAATCTTCTGAGTGCCATTTTTTTTTGGTACCCTCGAATTTTAAAAGTAATGGAGAAGACACAGTCACACAAATATTCTGCACAGTAGGGTATACTGCTAGATAATCAGGTTGCATTTTTATGACCGTTTCCTACCTTTCTGGTTTCCTCAAAAGTGAAAAGAAAGAAATGCTTCCACTTTAGTGCTGCAGCAGTTCTTAAGCATGATTGTGAACACTTGCTTTGCAGATGTTCTTTTGAGGAGCAGCAGAACATCAATTGTGGGTAGAGACAGGCACGAACTTCAGTTAGGAGGTTCATGCCAGTTTGTATGCACAGCATTGCCTCCCTTCCCTCACTTCACTGCTGGATCCATCACTCACCAGCCAGTGCGCTCCTCTCATCCTCCTTTTCAGCTGTTCAACTAGTTTCTGGCAGTAGCACAGGCTTCTCTGCCCTGCCTCCCTGTTTGCCCACTCAGACAAGGAGGCAGGACAGGCAATCCTGTGCTTCTGATGGGTACTGGTCGAACAGCTGAAGAAGAGGAAGAGAGGAGCATGCACCAGCTGGTGAGTGGGTCATTGGCCAGGGTGAGTGAGGGGAAGGCACCTGTGGCTCAAAACTTCTACAGTGGCCAAAATCCTGTAGTGCAGTGAATCATATTATAGGAAACCCATCGAATCAGTGTTGAGTCAATGTTTCCATAAGTTCCATTGATTCAAATGGGCCTATTCTAACAGCAATTTATTATGTCAAAGTAAGTTGCAGTAAGAGTAGGCCCATTTAAATCAGTGGAATGGATGGACAAGTTGACTCACCAAGTTCCCATTGACTCAGTGGCCAACTCTAGTGTCATTTACTTCATTAAGCAACAGAATTGTGGCTAGTGTATAATTCTGAATTAACCCAGAGTGCTTTTTGACAGATGGTTCCTGTCAAAAAGGCACTGAGCACCTATTCTGTCCCTCCCCCTTAACTGAATGGTTTTCTGATAATGAAAAGAAAAACTAGAGAAGCGGTAAAAAATATGGAAGAGCTATACATGGTAGACATTAATGTCTGAATCCTGTGAACATTCAGCATTTGAGGAGTGGCGGTTGCAGAATGAAAGCCTCATTTGGAAGCATCCTCACACTTTTTTAAAAAAAAAAACAACTTTGGTTGTTATCATTGTTTTATGCCACTAAAAATGACCTTTTGCTGAACTACACTGTGTGAGGTCCTGCTGAATTCTTACTAGATTCACTTGTCTGTATTAACTTGGCTGTCAAGTGAACTCCATTACTGACTGGAGATTCAAAACCATCTCTCTCTGGCCCTCATTTAACACCCTACTGAGTGCAGATTGACCAAAATCCCTCATGTTGATTATTTGTTATCTGACTATGTGTGTTCCACATGGGTTCACATATGTGTTGACCCTGTGGAATCAGCATTCCTGGACATCAGAGTATCTGATTATGTTAATGTTTCTTCCATTCCCCAGACGGGATTGTTCAAATTAATTAGGCCATACTGTATTTACTTACATTGATCCAGCAGTTTAAAAATGGGAGGGGGAGGAGGTCTGTTCAATGTTAAAATTGTCTATGTGGGCCCCAGTCTTTGTCTGCGGTACTAAAATTGTTCACAGATTCTCTTGAGTATGCCCCCCCACTGCATTAATTTCCAATAGTAAGAACACCAGACAACTTGAGAGTTAAGGAGTAAATAAAATGTGCTTCCCTGACAGCATAAAGATAAATGGTCCCATCCTCCACAAACTGTGCATTGAAGAGGACCAGATACAGCATGGACATTTTTACTGCTCCCCAGGTCAAGATATCCACATGCAGGGAACTAAAAGAAATTCCAGAGCCACTGAGTCCTTGAGGAATGGCATGGAAGTTTACAAACAGGTGTTAAATTGTTGTTGGAAAATGTCAAATTCATGCTGCTATTAGCTAACTTTTCCTCCCTCAAAGCTATACATGGAAAGCTTTGCCTTGGTGCCTCTCTGTCATTTGCTTAGCATCATAGGTGCTTTGAGACAAAAGATTTGTCACCTGCCTGGTTTCCTCCATGGCTACATATTTCCATCAAAACCCCTTTGTTTTAATATGCTGTAATAAACAGGAAGATCTGTGGCTTTCAAGATGGTGTTCTTTTGCTCTTCCCATCGTTCACTACCATTGGCTGTACTAGCTAAGGCTCCTGGGAGTTACACTCCAGCAGCATCTGGAGAACTTCAGATTGCCAATCCCTCTGTTAAAATGACCCTGCTTAAGTAACTATTCCACTCTACCCTGGTTTGGATCATAATTATTAAACTGATTTTACTCCTGTTTTCTGCCCCCCTGCAACTATTAGGTTCTTTGAATGAGAAGTTGCCTCAGCGAGAAGGGACAGGGAAAGCAGGTAAATATCTTATAATTTAATATGGAGCGTCCTCTCTGGTGATGTTGAGCACTTGTTGTACCTTCTACTTTCCCACAGCATCAAAACACTGTCTAGTCCAAGGAAATGTAGTCAAAAAAGTAGCAGTAGCTCCCAGTCTAGGGCTTTCAGCTACTGCTATCAAATCCAACACCATTTTTTTCCTAGAAATGTAACTGTGTTGGATCCTTTTAAGAAGATAGGTAGCATGCAAATATTTTCAATGAATTAAATAAATAATGGAGCCACATGCCTTCAGCCTTTCACCAGCCTTTCTGGATATATCCTACCACATACTGCAATAGTTGGTATAGTTTTCCCGATGAAAGAGGCATTGTTTTATCTGGAAGTTCTTTGATGTGTCAGAATAGAGTATTCCACTCGAGGTGACAGGCAGAAATATTTTATTCCACATAATTTTATTCTACCTTTTCTTAAAATAATTCAAAATAATAGACTCTTCTTCTCCTTTTTTTTAAAAAAACAACAACTCTGTTAGACCAAGAAATAGTTAAGTGCAAATATTGAAAGTTATGCAGTGAAGTTTGTTTTTCAACAAGAGTTTGAAGTTAGGTCTCTTTAGTTTAATGCCACAGTTTTAATCACTACTCTGTTTTCTGAATCTTGTACTCTCCAGTAACCTGCTCTCAACCAGGTAATTTCATTTACTTTTGGAAGTAAGCTAACATATATTTGTGCCAATTAATTTGCTAGGAATCAAAATAAGGGTGAATGCTCGCTCATAACTAAATTCATTTTTGCATTATTTATTTCTGGTTTTATGCTAGGTCACCCTGGGCAAATTTTTAAAGGGTTGCGCATACAGTTTTAAATAAATTACTAATACACTCCAATGCTCCAGGTTTTGATTCCAACATGAGTCAAGATAGCTCATTGATTCAGGTCTCTGGCTGTGGAGCCAGAGGTCAGGAGTTTGATCTCCCCCCCACTGTGCCTCCTTGACAGTGGCTGGACTTGATAATCCATAGGGTCCCTTCCAGCTCTGCAGATCAAAGATGGTTATCAGGCTCTTTTATCCAGATCTGATTTATGTTCCCATGTGCTGAAAATGTACAAATAACAGCAGCGGGAAGAGCAGACAGTGAAAGTGAAGGCAAATACAGTGGGGTCTTGACTTGAGAACTTAATCCGTATTGGAAGGCGGTTCTCAAGTCAAAAAGTCTGTAAGTCAAGTCTCCATTGACCTACAGTGCATTGAAAACTGATTAATCCCGTAACAGGCCGTTTTTGTTCCATTTTGGTTTTTTTCTGGTCTGTAAGTCAAATCTCAGTCTGCAAGTCAAACCTAAATTTTGCGGCCAGAGAAGTCTGTAACTCAAAAAGTCTGTAAGTCAAGCCATCTGTAAGTCAAGGGTCCACTGTAAGCACAATGTCCTGTTGCAAATACATTTTGTAATTTTAATTTTATGGCAAAATATTAACCTACTACAAAAAAATAGAAATAGCATTGACATACTGCTCATCTGGTCATCCAGACCTAAGATGCATGATGCAGTAAAGTTTAGCATATGTGGAGACATTTTGATTTTAAAGATCACTAATGATTTGCTTTGTAAATGGCAAATACTATTTGTTCTTGCAAATACAATGAAACAAGAACACTCGCCAAAAGGCTTTCTGTTCGTCCTGTAATTAATAAAACAGCTATATAGGCATTGTTGTCAGCATGATTCAACCAGGGTGCTCACAAAGGAGAGCACTCCAGCTTAAACGCTTATGAGCATAACGTATGTCAGCAGGAAATGCCATGGCCTCTTTTTTCCTCCTCCTCCTCCTCCTCCTCCTCCTCCTCCTGTTGCAAGATTCAGCAATCTTTGTTAAAAGGATGAATCAACGTTTTGCATCTCTACAGAGCTGGATTTCCAACTTAGTAAAATATCTGAAACCCAGAAGCCTCAGTAAAAAACTTAACAGTATCTGCATGATTTCCCTCAGAGAGGGACCCATCTTTTTCACAGCCACTGTGGTGCCAAAAGGTGCTCAGCTGAGCCTTGGGGAATAGAGTGCCTTTCTTTGTCCTGCCCAGAATTAAGAAAGCTTACTGTTTTGGATGGTAGCTCAAAGATTTCATGAGATGAGGCCACCCTAACTAGAGAATTCTGGGAGTTGTATTTTGAAAAAAATAATAATTTCCAAGTTCTGGCCCTACCCAAGGCAAGTTACAGGATATGGGTGGACACGCTTCATGAGTGATTTCCAAGTACAAAATGAATATTCAAACTGGGCTTTCCCTGCCCCATACTACACAAGCTTTGCAAGTATTCTGTTAACTGCATCGTAAGCAGTCTTAGATCTCTAGGAAGAAGGTGGCATATAAACAATAAAAATAACTAATTAATTCAGAGCAAGCAGTGTGATGCTTATGCATCCTGAAACATCAGTTTATAGGCCATGTGTCTTTCACTTGTTGGGTTTTCTTAAAATATTCCAAAAAAGTGGGGCAGTTCATGGATGGGGGTGGGCGGCTTCCTCACCCCAATATTCCAGGGGGAGGCATTGCCTCAGTCATAAGTCACTGTCACCAAAAATCCTCATCATATTGCCTTGGCTTGTTCTGAATCTTTTTTACATAGCCAAGTGTGCTTAGGACAAAGCTTTGGAGAGCTAGTCAGTGTCATTATTTCATCTATTCCCATGGTAAGTGAGGTTAAATTTTCTGACAATGAGTAATTATGATGAGTTAAACTGATGGATCCCATTGAGAGCCAAGCAGTTGTTGTTATTATTATTAATGATACAACCTTATAACATTTTATCTGCCTGTGCTAAAATCATTTATATGTCTGTCTGAACTAGTTTACCTCCCACTGCAATTAGTGGACTTCACCCCAAGATGAACAGGGATGCATATTCAACTTTGTTTAATATGGATTTAATTCCTATTTTCTGCATTAAGTGCACAAGCTAAGGAAATGTGACAGGAAAATTATGTTACTGTCCTTGATTTATGGTCCTGCAGGACCTTTAGCAACCATAACCATTATATATTTTATTTCGATGTAAAGAATCAGTCGCTATTTCAGCTGAGTAATGTGAGATCCATACATATAACTTGAGGGCAGTCATTTATTTCATACATTTGCCAGGCAAATGCATAGGTTCCAAGTGTCCATAATGTTCTGAAGAAACTCAATACAGGTCATAAATTCTGTTTTCTTGGCACTGCCTGTGGCTAATATGCTATGTGCCATCTTTAAAAATTGCCTAGATTTTGAGATTGAGCAGCAGTGAATATGTTTTATCACCTGTCTCCAGCTACATGCTGTGCTTGATTTACATGGAACAAAACCAGGTGTGAAGCCCAATGCTTCAGAAAGCAAACTGCAGTAGCTTGCTGTTTGCTGACGTAGCCAACCAGCTGTCAGGACATATTTGCATAAACATGGCAGAATTCCTGCTAGGTTTAATGTTTCACTTCATGGGTATCTGGAAAGACACTGAAGGGGTATCTTGGGATCCATTGGTTGCCAACATCTGTTTTGTAGGATCAGCATGTTTTATAAGAGAAGATTTTGCAGAAATTAGACATTTGCACTATACATACTCCATGTAGGGACCTCAACTGAAAAGAGAACTAGAGACAGAGAACAGAACATTTGGGGGGGGGTCAACTATATATTATACATAGCCTGTCACTAGAAGAGAAAATTCCTTAGGAGTCTGGATGGAAAGAATAGTCACTAAATCTCTCATTCTCCTCAGTTTAGTCTCTCTCATAACAAGTCTCCTTAGTGAGGAATTTTAAAGCCCTGGGAGATGCCTCACCTCCAGCAGAGAAAAAGACAAAGACCTTTCCCCCTGTAAAGGTTCTGTGATTTTTGCAGAACATCTGTACTGCTATTTCTTTTTGAGAAACAAAGCAAACATACATGCACAAAACAACTACAAAAGTTGATGATTCAGCAAGATGCAAACTACCCTTCCCTTTCTTCATATTCTAGCACTGGGAGATTTGTAGGTTCAACAATTGCAAAAAAAATTGTGCAAAAAATGGGCAGGTTTGTCATCGAAGCTACCAACATGAATTTGACCAAACTCTGGGAGGCAGTGGAAGACAGGAGGGCCTGGCGTGCTCTGGTCCATGGGGTCATAAAGAGTTGGCCACAACTTAATGACTAAACACAACAAATTGCTCATAACATAGTTCTTGCCAATGTGAGAACTCTATAAAATAAAGAAAAGGTAGAAACAGTATATTGAAAACCTATGCAGAAGAGACAGAAGGATGAGTGACTCCTTTGAAGAGCAATCCTATGATGAAGAACCAAATCTAGAATGTGAAGTGAAATCCTCATCATACAGTGGATGAAAACACTGGGAAGAAATATATCACCAGCAATAGAGGGAATACTGATAGAACTATTTCAAGCTACAAAGACTGTTAAAATTCTAACAAGAATAGGCCAACAAATATGGAAAACAAAAAAGTGGCCCACAATATACTTTCCATTCTCCAAGAAAGGAGATGTTAAGGACTGCAGTAACTATAGAATCATTATTTCCCATGCAAGTAAAGTGATGCTCAGGGTGTTATAACAAAGTTTGTTTCCTCATGTGGAGTGAGAAATGACTGATGTTCAAGCTGGATTCCAAAAAGGAAGAGGCATTTGAGACCACATGGCAAATATCCACTGACTGCTGGAGCACACCAAAGAGTTTCAAAAAAAAGAGATCAGTCTATGCTTTATAGACTACAGCAAAGCCTTTGACTGTGCAGATCATGAGAAGCTATGAGTTGTTCCCAAAGAAATGGGTGTGCCTCAGAGCTTGATTGTGCTGATGAGTAACCTGTTTTATAGTTAAGACAGAATATGGAGAGACAGGCTGGTTCATAATAGGCAAAGGAGTCAGACAAGGGTGCATTTTGTTTGTTCAGTCTGTATGCAGAACATGTCATGCAGAAAACTACACTCAATTCAGATGAAGAAGTGAAAATTGATGGAAGAAACATCAATATTATTTACTTACTTCATTTTTATACCCCCCCAGGGGCCACTCTGGGCAGTTTACAACGAGCATACTAACAACATAATTAAAATATCAATTTGACAGAACAGAAAATAAAAATAATAAAATGAAAATAAACAATAGGCTATATTAAAATATATATGCTGTAAATGTAAATGTTTAATATACATGTAAGATATGCAGATGGCACGGCCTTGCTGGCAGAAAGCAATGATGACTTGAAATGATGTCTGGTGAAAGTGAAAGAGGAAAGTGCCAAAGCAAGACTGCAGTTGAATGTTAAGAAGACAAAAATAATGACTACAAAGAGTTACACAACTTTAATGTGGACAATGAAGAAATTGAAATAGTGCAAGGTTTCATATACTTCGGTTCAACCATCAGTCCAAATGGAGACTGCAGCCAATAAATCAGAAGAGGCTTGGAAGGGCAGCAGTGAAGGAATCAGAAAAAAATGATCAGCTGTAAGAATATGTCACTCTATCCCAAACTACTTTTTTTTTACTGCTAAAGTGCCCTTTTCCCCTCTAGTGACCGGAACATTAACAACAGCAGCAACAGTGCTACTAATTTGGGAAGAGGAAGGGAAGTTTTAATAGGGAAAAATTCCCTACACTTCCTACAGGGCACATTTGGGAGGGGGGTGGCAGGCAGTCAAGGCCCCCATGAGAGCTGAGCAGTACATTTGGGGCTCAGGATTTGCATGTGGCCCATAGCCAGTGTTTTGTCCACCGTGACCATGAAACTATCATCTGCACAGCACAGTGAGAGTTTTCTGTAGGTTTTTTTCTCACTTTCGCTTTTGATTTTTTTTTTTTGAAAAGTATATAACACATTAGGTAAACATATCTAGTTGTTACTTTAATTTTTTTGCAGTGAAATTTGATGTTGATAGTTTACTGAACTTAAGCAAGCTGGCCTCACAGAGATGGTCAACAGTATTCTCATATATATTTGAATATCCTCTAGCCATAGCCTCCACTGACAACTCAGACAAACAGTGCAGTATTCTTGTATAAAATGGGACACAGTGAGGGCTTTATGAGGTCCTGGGCCTGGAGTGACTCACCTGTTCTACATTCCATATAAAGAAGTGGCCACCGTTCCACATTTTTTCCCAGGCACCGCTTTCAGATATTAAAGGAACATCTGGCACTTGAATGGACTTTGCATAGCATTATCTGTACTGAAGCAATTAATATAAGGAAAGGAGATGCTGTCTGCATTCTAAAGCCTTGCTTATATCAGGTGGAAATGATAGTGGAAGCATTATTTTCCGAAACATTTTGATTCTGAAAATCTGATATAGTGCCCTGAATGTTATTGCCAGTTTACATATTTTGGAGCACTTGCTGTTTCTTTCTTTTTCTTTTTCCTATAACCTCTCTTGTTGGGTGGACAGTATAAGAAGTATAAGGAATATGCAGAAATACAATATGTAGGAAAAAAGCAAATAAAACTCACCTAGGAAATGTGTTTATGTAAACAGCCAGAGAATTCACCGCATGTCACTGTGCCAATGCACACAAACACACAGAAGCTCTGCTTTGTATCATGGTTTTTGTAAGTCCAGGAGCCTACAGAATGCAGTCCGTTTTCTTTGGCTTGTATTGCTGTGCGCACAGGGAGAACAAATTGTCTAAGTTGTTAAGGGCGACCAAGTGAAAAAGAAGACAGGACTCCTGCCCCTTTAATAGTTGTGTAGAGGAGGAAATTTCAGCAGTTGTAGTTTGCCTGAGATGTTTCCTGTTCTGTACAACTATTATAGACACGGGAACCCTGTCATCCTTTTCGTCTGGTCACTCTTAACACTGTTCATTATGATCACAGGCAAAAACGAGGCACTCTTATCCCATCTTAAGCTTTCCTGCCCCGAATGCCCTTGCCAGATGACACGAGATGAATAACCACTAGGGAGAGGGTTGTTTTGTAGTAGTGTTCTGCCACTGAACAGTCTTCGCAGACAGCTTGGATCTCTCAGTCCCAAAAGGTGTGTTTTAAGAATCTCATAGTTTTAAATAAGTTTGTTATTTCATCCTATATTTTAATGCCATTAAAATGTTGAAAGCCACCTAGAGATTGTGCGTTGTTGAATATCTATATACATATAGTGAATACATTAAACAGCAAATCAAACAGTGTCTTATGCTTCATTGTGTCCAGTTGACAATGGATGCAGTGGCTATACATGAGTTGAAAGCAAAAGAGCTGTGTTTTCCTTACCTGGTATATGGCCCCACAGCCTACATGGTCCACTTGACCTCAGGATGCATATCTAATCTGGTTTCCTCTTTCAGATGCAAATATCCAGTCTTTTGTCAATTAAGCAAGAAACATCTTGTTCCCAAACCAAACCTATGGATTGGGGTTTCTTTGCATGTGTCAGGGAAAATTTGCCAATATATTTATCATCTAATTGCGCCACTGGCCAAAGCATCAAAATATGAATTGAATTTATATCAAAATATGAATTTATATCATTTCATGTGGTGGGAATTGTATCCTATGACCTGTTATTAACCATCTGAGGTTTTATTCAAATTATCAGTCTCAGTCATGTATGTGCACTTATTTAGCTTACTCTCATAATTGTAGTATCCTTGCAAATCTTTTCCATTCTGAATTCAGATGATGCCTCAGCTCCTGCACTGGAGACTCCACCCCAAGGAGATGAAGAAGGTGAGGACTGTTGAACAAATGTTGTTGTTGTTGTGAGCTGTTCAATGAGTGGTTTACTATTGTCATTCTCACCTGGGTTTTCACAGCTGAGGAGGCATTTGAATCTGGATCTCCACAGTATCATATGTGTTGTTTCTATATGTAAAGTTATTCAGGATGCTGGCACTAACAGGAATTATGACAAGTACAGTAGCCATTGATTACGTGACAGGGCATATTCCTTTCCTGTAGCTCTCACTTGTTGTAGTACCTGGTTAATTGGATTTGGTTTGGATTCTGAGTCCACTTAGCTAGATTTCCCCTGTACCCACTTCCAAAATCAGCTGATCTAAAAGTACTGTAATGTGATTGATTTGAAACATTTCTTTTCAAGAAAGCCATTGGGCTGGATGATGACGGGTGTGATTTTAGCAGCTGAAAGTTTTAATTCCATTTCTGATGGCTGTATTTCAGAATATAATTTATTTAATTTGATATTGGGAGCCACCAAAAGAATCACTGAAAGTAAAGTTGGGATATAAATGTTTTAGTAAGTACAGTATTTTTCGCACCATAAGACACACTTTCCCCCACAAAACAGGGGGGGGAGTCTGTGCTTCTTATGGAGCGAAGAAAACAGATTATATTTTCCTGTTTTCTTCTCCTAAAAAATTGGTGCGTCTTATGGAAAGGTGCATCTTATGGAGCGAAAAATACGGTAAATGGATCAGTGCAGTTGACAGGTTGGGCTGATCATCTGACAGATACAATAATTCCCTTACAATGGAATTTCCTATTGTTGCTGATTTAATATTATAAATACATCCAACAGCATTTTGACATTGACTAAAGCTGAAAACCTAATCATGACTGCTGAGCAGCAAGTCCTGTTAAGTACACTGGGACCAACATTGGTGTAAACATGAATAAGATTAGGCTTTAGCCATTCACAGTCGGGAAACTTTATTAGTATCTTTGGCATCAATGTCACTATTGTCAACTGATATGGGGTGTAACCTAGTGACCCAGTTGTGTATAACTGGTACACCCTCATTTGGGAACCACTAATACTTTTGAAATCCACAATGAGACCCTTCTGCGTATTTTGAGCTAAATGAAGTAACTGATTCTGCAGGAGATTTACAGAATTATTTACACTGTATAATCAGCACATTCCTAAATTTGTGCCAGGAAATTTAGGAGTGGATTTCAGGACCATAATTTGACATAAGTGTGAAATGTAGACATTTTTTCTTTGTTATATGCACTCAATATTGTTATTCCTCATTTTCAAAGTGTTAATAACGAAACAAAGCTCCTTAATTTAAAAAAAATCAGTTTTGCTATGTTTATTAAGTGACTTACATTTAAATGTCATTGATATAGTCTGTCATCAACTATGGCTTTCACTGGAATGATTTGATTTTTGTTCTTGATTTTCTAGATATAGCTTCTCGTTATCCTACATTATGGACTGAACAAGTAAAGAGCAGACAGAATAAGACCAATAAAAATTCTGGTAAGACAATGGTAATGGCATTTACTTTGGAGCAGTTAATAATGTTTAATTAAAATACTGAATCTTGCTGACAGAGCAGTTTAAGGGCTCTCTCAGATGGAACATTGTTCTTTGAAATGTACCTGATCAGTCCTTTGTTATATTGTGCTTTCCCTACCAGCCACATGATGTAAGGATTGTCTTAGTTCAAAATGGATGGCTCTGAGGTGTTGTTGTTGTTGTTGTTGTTGTTGTTGTTGCTTTTGCTCCTAAAGGGAGAAGTAGAGGAAGTGGAGGCAGGATGGAAAAGATTTCTTGCATATATGAGGAGTGTTTAGCCCTTATCCTGTACGTTCTCTTTATGGTAAAATATGGAATGTTCACTATGCCATTTCTTTACTTTCTGCCTTTATCTCCCTGTAACTTATTGCCCCAAATCCTGTTGTGCAGTATCGTAAATCACACTAGAGTAGATCCTTTGAATCAATGTGGTTTTGTTGAGCCAACTCCTTCATAAGTTCCATTGATTCAAATGGATCTACAGTAACTGCAATTTACTTTAGCATAGCAAGTAGAGTAGGCATATTTGAATCAACTGAACCTATGAAGAAGTTGACTCACTAAATCCCCACTGATTCAATGGGTCTACTCTTGTGCAATTTACTACACTGAGCAACAGGATTTTGGCCATTATTTAATTGGATGACAACACAAAATGTACGGTGGTTGTCTTGTGAAGCTGTTATTGTGAAGCTCTGATGTTACCTATCCGGCATCCCACAGTCATACAAAAAGATAGATGGAAGGAAAAATCCATTATCTCCTTTCATCCAGTGTATCACTCCTTCTGTTCAAACCAGAGTTGTTTGCCTGGTAAGTGTCAGGAAGGGGTTTGTAGGTAGTTTTATGGATAGGTTAGGACAGAGATCAAGAATTCTTTAGAGGCTGGATTTCAGTTCAAGGCAAATACTGGGAGCTCCTAAACTCTTGGCAACTTCACATCTTCCTGCTTCTTACTCAGTCCACATCTCTTCATATCCTCTTGCTTTTTACCAAGGGGATTTTGCTAAGGTAGCTCATTGTTTTGTTTTCCTTTTGTCACTGTTTTCAGTCTCTTTCTGCCCCCTTTTATGTGTGACACTATCTCACTAGCCTAGTATGTAAGTAAAGGAATATATATATATATATATATATATATATTTACATGAAGGAATTTACACCAATGTATTCTGAGCATCGCACTTCTGTTGTTTTGGATTACATCACTTGAGAAAGAACATTTGCTATAGCATACTTTCCCTCTCTCCACGCAAAATCAGAAAAAGAGCTGTAAAGACTGTATGGATGACAACCAATTAGTGTATTAGAAGACTGTTATTTCTCTATCTGATGAGTGAGAGAACACAATATTCCTGAGAGAATAAAACAAAATTAAACAACGCCTAGAAATACTTCATTTTAAGTAGTATTTATTTCATCTTTATTACACTGGAGACCAGTTTGGGCCAAAACAAAGAAGTTATTGTGCTTGAAACCAACTTCAGTTATTTGAGACTCTCACATGTAAAAATATGAGAGGCCACAATGCAAACAGAATAACCAATATATCCACTCTGGTGTTGCATTTTGTGGACTGTAAAATTCACCATAACCATCCAAATAGAGCAGCTTCTGGTCAGATGACAAAGTACCAGCATGAACCTGGGACAGAATAAATGGCCTTGATCCAGGCAGGACTGAGATTTCTGCTTTATGCTTGTGCCTGTTGACACCTCTGTAGTGAGACGTTGCTTGTGGTAAGAATTAATATATTGGGGAGAGATTAAGTCAGGGAAATGTAAGGAGAACACAATTGGAGGAAAAACAGTTGGGGATGCCCAGAAGATTAATATATTTGCTCCATTGGGTTTTGATAAAGACCTTGATAAATAATGTGGCCACTGCTCTGAAAACAGACCTTGTAGAAAGTACAGTGGGTTTTCTATGTCTACAACCTTACCTCTTGCTGTTTGAGGTCCCTTGTCAGAATGTGTTGGGCTGTAGAAATCATTCACTGTTTACCTCTGAACTCCTACACTTTTAGTCCAGCAATAATCCTGCAGTTTGGCAACCCAAAGACCCTTCAGGCCAGGTGTCACCAGTCTTGCTACTACTCCACAGTTTAGAAGAATGGAGGCAAGTGCCTCCCTTTTGTAATCATCTTTCTTATTGCAACCGCATCTCTTGTTCCATGCTACTTTCAAGGGAGCAGTGCACCATGCATGGGATATTAAGAAGCATGGAGCCTGAGAATACTGGAGGTGAGGGAGAACTCTTCTTCAGTGGTAGCCCCCCGCCTTTCTCATCCCTAATGGGATGAAAGCAGTCAACTATCTTGTATACATCACAGCACATTAAAAAAACCACCCAGTGATCACATGAAACAACCCAGGTGCTCTGTTTTAGTCTAGACTTGCAGCAGTTTACTCTTTTGAACTCAGTGGGAGTTACTTCTGAGTAGATAATGTATTGACAGCCTTGTTAGTCTTGTTTTACTCAGCTTTTTATATGGATAAAAAAGAATCCCATATGATCTTGTCCAGGTAGGCCCAACCCTCCCCCCCCACACACAAAAAAAACCCACCAGTTTTTCCATGCTCTCATTTCTTTTGTTCCTCTTAACATTGACTTCATAAAATAATTTCTGTATGCTTTGTGTCTTGTTGACTTGTCTGTTCTACAAGGAAAGATAAGTCTTTCCAGACCTCCTTGGAGCACTTATTGCTGCTTACAATCCAGTCCACTAGAATATAGGTATTGTGGTATTTGCCCTACCTTTTTTCGCCCCAAACCCACTTTACAAGCATTTTCATTTATCTCTTAATTTTACCTATTAGTTCAAATTACTTACAAGCTCTGGCTTCTGACATTGCTAGCTCCTACCTCCACACAAACCTCCGCACTCCCAGCCAAAAACATGTTTAATGTCTAAGAGATACCATTTGTGTTTAGGAGGTTTCACTGTTTTATGGAACCGCTGCCCTCCCTCCTGGAAACAACTGCCTGCTTTTCTGCAGGGATGATAATTTTTCTTTTATTGCTTATGTTCATTGAATGCCAAAAGATAGTAATCTTCATGGGACCATTTTTCAATTGTATTATATGCCTTTTGGGCAGTTCCGAAAAGAAGTAACAATAATTATCAATCTTCATAAATAGATTCCTCTTTTTAAATGTTTCTTGCCACCAACTTGGACTCAATTTATAGTGATCCTAATAGTGTTTTCAAGGTGTAGGAGATATGTATGCAATGGTTCTATCAGCACTACCTCTCAGTGAGTTTGCAAGGATTTAAACCTAGGTCTCCTGATTCCTAGTCCATCTATCTCCTACACTGTTCTGGCTTTCTAGGCTCCTCTGGTCCTCCAGAATTTATTGAATTAGCAGACTGAAGAAGCAGGAAAGCATCATAGGCTAGAGCAGTGGTCCTCAACCTTGGGCCTCCAGATGTTCTTGGACTACAACTCCCAGAAGCCTTCACCACCACCTCTGCTGGCCAGGATTTCTGGGAGTTGAAGTCCAAGAACATCTGGAGGCCCAAGGTTGAGGACCACTGGGCTAGAGAAGAGGTTAACATTTCAATGAAAGAATAAAGTTGCATCCACTGGTGTCAACTTGGCAATGGAAGAGCATCTGTTAGCAGAATGGGTTCACCATGTCTCCTGTAAATTTAGGTTGGAGTTCCCTGAACAAACATGTTGGAGGTGGGCATGGGGTGTGTGTCAAAGGGCAAGAAGGGAAGTTTCTGCTGCACAAATTGATGTCCACACACATAAGGCTGACCAAGGCCCATTTATGGAAAATAATGTAGAAAGATAACAATAACTGAAAGAATTTGTTTACCTTGATGAAGAATAATGCAGATTTCTCATTTGGAAGTGAAGGCAGCATCTTCACTTGCCTTCGTTTCCTGAGTGGAACATTCTGGGTACAGAACATGGCACATTATGCAGGAGCATCTTTAGTGACTGCTGGGGAAGCTGGATACTGTCACTCCTCTAACCTGCAGTCATATGGACATTTGCTCAGAGGACAATTTCCACTGAAACAATTTGAGAATCCTGCAGCCAGTACAGCCACTGGCTAGACTGGCTGAGAGAGTCTGGACACTCTATTTAAAAAGATAACTCTTCCAAGCTCTGGGAATAAATAGGATGTTCCTCCAACTGGACACAAATACGGTTGGACTGTGGATGAGTTACTTGTGTGACTATACTGTAAAATGAAAATGTGTGGTGTGCCTTGAAGTTGGGGGAAGCAGATGAGAGTAGTGGCAATATTTTCTTGTTGAATAATTCACTCTTGTTTGTTTGGAAGTTAACAGGGGTGTGTGATGCCCATTAAAGCAATTACACAAAATAATCACACGTCCCTTTGCTTATGGCCTTTCTTGAAAAAAAATTGGTAGCAGTAGTAGACAAGTTGCCCTGAAGATAATTTACCCATCTTTAGCAAAGTTTCCCTTACAATGATTCTGTGGTGACCACAGAGTTGTGTTCCTTGAGAGACAAATCAGTACAAGAAGGATTCACACAGGGCAAGAAATGTGACAACCACAACTCTGGCTGGTTTTGCTGGTCTTTGCTGAGGTTTGTTCCAAGTGAAGATTAAAATCACTTCCAGACCTTTACAGACTTGCTTAACATAGTGGCGACTTTATACTAGTCATGGAGTTAACCCTCCCTTACAGACAAACAACTACTGCATTTTTTTCTTTGCATTTCATTTCATTTCCTCTTTTGCCATAAGTCAGAGGAAGAAATTTTAAAATACAGTTGTGTTGGTACCCAACATTTTTTTTTAGAAGTGTAACCTCTACATTATATCAATCGGAAATGTGTTCTTCCTCTCCATGATCTGCGAAGCTAAAACTCTAAAAGCTAATTGCCTCCAAATGTTTCTACTGATTATTGGCACATGGCCGCATGAAAAAAAAACCATGCACATTAGATGTCTCTCATACAATGTCTGTTGCCAAGACATGCTGCAGAACCCTGTGCATGTCTAATCCAAAGGATGTCCTGTTTAGTCCAATTGGTTCCATGTCCAATTAAAGTTCAGTGTGTGTTTCTCTGTGTGTGTCTGGGAGTACAGTCTAATGTCTATCATGGATCTTCATGTGATTTAAGCTCATTAGTCATCAGGACTGGGCCCACATTTGTCAGTGTAAGAAGGGAGCAAAAGCCTTCAAACATAGATTTTAAAGTGTCTGGCCTTCTAGCTAAGCTGCTGTATGTGAACGCGCCAAATCAGAATTGGCTATGGCTCTCTCTCAAAATATATGCTCAGAGGCAAGTCAGAAAAGCTGCTTTACAACAAGTGAAATGACTCTTTTGACACCGGCTCCCATGTTAAGTAATCAAGCACTCTTATATGCCTCCCAAAAGGTTTTTTTTCCCAAGAAGCCCAATTACAAATACAAAACAGAGCCCTGTCTCCTATATCTGACCTACCAGTTTTCATTATGACAACACATTGCTGTCTTCCTATCAGTAACAATTAAGACCCACCCAATTTCCTATATGTAAAAAAGTGAACCCCCTCTCTCCGAGCAGCCTCACTCATCCTGTGTGTTTTGCCCCACACATCCAAAGAACCAGGAAACCTTCCACCCATTCAAATCAGAAGAAGAAAAATAGTGGGGGGGGGGGGGGAAGGAAGGAAACCAAATAAATGTCTCGGCAGAACATCAGGCTTGAATTTATATAAACTGTAATAAAAATATTGCCTTATTAGGTGACTGAATGCCAGCATCCAATTTCTTGCAACACTGCTTGTCTGAAGAAGTTAAACATTTTGAATCTGTTTTATTTGCACTATCCTGCCAAAAAAGGGGTTTTGGACTGTTTCTCCTGTTCACAAAGGACTTTAATCTAAACAGGTGAACTTAAGGGGCAAGGCAAGGCGAGGGCCAGAATAGACAAATATCTGGAACTACATTAATTATATGCTAATAACTGTATCACAAAAGTACATTGGAAAATATTTTCAGATGTGTGATGCCTACCGTGGCCTCCACACAATAGCTCAGTTTGTGTTTATTTATGTGGGGGATTTCCCATTAGATGAAGTTGTTGTTTTTAGTGGTCTGTAGAACATGCAAATGTGTCTGTTTTTCTTCCAAGTTAGATAACAAAGTAATGTCAGATGCTCTGTTTTAAAAACTGAAAGTTATCCATTCCATAATATGATTTTTACCACCTCCCTTCTCTTTGTATATTGCTGAGCTGCACTTGAAGTGAAGTAAGCAGTTATATACCTTGCAGTTAAAATGAAATCAGGAATCTAATGCCTCTGATTTGAAGAAATACTGTGTTTATCCATAACAAGGAGTGACCCACCATGCTATGTGGGTCACATGCAGTTAGCGAGTAGAGAGTGCATGGCAAAAAAAAATTGTGCCTCTTTTGTTTTTGTTCTTCAATTTCTGGTCCTTTTGTTTTACATGAAAGGCGTGCCTCTTTGGGGACATTTCATTTTCTGTTTCCCCATTCATGTTTCCTAGCACCAGTTTTAAAAAGCCCCAAGGAACCCATAAAAGCTACTTTGAGAAAGCAAAGGCAAAGCAACAGAGAATCAATCTACTCTAAAAATAGGCAATAGTACAAACAGTCCTCCGAATCCCCACCCAATATTTAACAGAGTAAATGCACTGAAACTTGAAGCAAACATCAGGGTTTTTTTAAAAATCAGTCTGTGAGCAGCCCCAACCGCTGTATCCATGATGAGGCAGCAGGTACTGGTGATCAGTTAAGCTTTACTGGACTCAGCATACAAAGAAAAGAAAAGAAAATCAGTGTCTCTGTAGTCCTTTGCAGCAGGGATGGAATTGTTAGCTTCTAGCCTTCCAGTCCTTCCAGGGCTGAGAGAATATTCTGTCCCAGCCCCCACTTCTGAGGGAATTACTTCACTCCCGTGGCAGCTCATCTTGGCCGAAAGGTCCAGACCGTTAAACAGTTTTTGCCAGCCGAGTGCCCCAGCACAGTGTCCGGCAAGCAGAGGAGGCTGTGCAGCACTGGCTGACCCTGGGAGCTTCTAGCTTTCAGCTTTCAGCTTGCCTTCAGATAAGCCAGTCCTCTGAAGATGCAGTCCTCTTAGAAGCTCCTTTCAGCTTCTCCCCCAGCAAACTATTTTCTCTCTTCTCCAAAGGTGACAGAAACTCCCAGGTGCCCTCCCAAATGTCCAGTTCCTCCTCCCCCTCTCCTTGCTCATTCACCTCTATATCTACCTCAGCTACAGCTGTTTCTCTGGGGGTGGGTTTAGGGCCTCCACCCTCATCTGCCTCAGGTGTTTCCTTCAAGGCCAACAATGCTTCTGCCATTGCTGAGGGGGCCTGCCCACACTGGCACTTAGCTCCTTCGCCCCAGCCAGCTGTAGCTGGCTCACAAATCCACCCCCTCCAAGTGGTCCCTGCTGAGAGAAATAGTCCCCGTTAGCATGATGTCACCCTCTTTGATATTGTATGAGGAAGGCAAATGGTTGAAGGGCCAAGTACCAAGAGGCCTGATAGATCAATAAGGCACATACAGGGAATGGTGTCATGATCCTCAGTTTCATATGCTGGCCATCCCCTTTAAGTGTTTTTGGCTAAGTCTAGAAGACTTAGTACAAACTGCATGCATGTAGATTGTACTATTGTGATTATAGATGTAGACACTTACATAGGAATACAGGAACCTGTCTTCATGGTTCCTCTGGCCCAGTGTGGTTGAGATAGACAGGTAGTGGCCCTCCAGGGCCCCAGTCAAGATTTTTTGCTAGCTTTACCTAGACATGCCAGAGGTTGCTGGCATGTCTTTGCTCTTGTGCAAAGTATGCGCTCTGCCATGAAGCTATGAGTGTTGACATACCTTAGTAGAGGAGAAAGAATGGGGATTTGAGTTCACTTATCTTGAGTTCCAGTCCAACACTTACACCACACTAGGTCTCCTTTTTAACTTTAACAAATATTTATTGATCTGAAAACTATAGCAACCATTGTATTTTGAGACGGCCAATGTAGGTGAGGCTGGGAGGGACCTTCCCAGACTAGAGTGACTGTCAATCTATCCAGCACTAACCACTTGTTCCTTCTCTGCCTCTGAACTCATAGAGACCCCCATCTCTCTGCTTAGCTGCCCTCTCCCTCCTTTAGTCTGTTGCAAGCAATGAATCTGTTGAGGCCTTTTGCTGAAAGAAGTTATGTCATATTTTTCACTTGCTGTTAAGTGTCCACTGTAAGGAATGGAACATTTTATTCTTTCTTCTTACTAATGTCTCAGAGTGAGTAACAGAGACTGTAAATGCTAGTAAATGAGAGAAAAGAGATGGACTACTCTGGCAAACATGAAGCTATTCTGCTCTGTGAATCCCTGCACTTCTGGGAGAGATTCCCAGAGCAGCAGTATGTTGTCCAGGAATTACTGATCTGATCCGATTTTTCTCCCACTCTTTGCCCATTACTGAGACTCATAACAAGGTCAAAGGTTACAGGTCACAAGGCAAAAAGTGACGATGTTCAAAAATCACTAAACAAAGTGAGTCTCCATAGAAGGAAAACCTGCTGCAATGAGAGAAATGGATTGAGCAACAGAGTAGGACAATGGGAGACAACCCCAAAAGAGGAAAAGAAATGGATTTGGGCTGGACAGTTGAGGAGAGAGATGTCCTCACATGAGAGAAGGGGACCTTGAGGGAACAGGCATCGCAGGGGCAAAATGAGGCATGGTCACTGGACCAGTAAACAAAACACAAAAAAGGAATCTTGTACGTAACAACTCTTACATTTAGGAAGATTCCCCCCTGACAACATGACTGTTTGTTAGTCATAGGGATGCCTTCCTTTCAAAGTCATCAGTGTAGGAGGTATCATAAGAGGATTTGGGTCAAATTCACCAGGAAAGCAGAGACGTCCTTTGCTCCAGTAGTATGTGGGACTTTCTACAGATAGACCATGTGAAACTTTACCCAAAGTATAGGAGGCTGTTTCTCTTTTTCATCATGACTGAAGGAGAAGAAGGGTAGGTGGGTGTGTTTTTTATTCACTCTGCCCTTGTTTTGCTCACAGGCTCACAGCAGAGCCAAACCAAGGGCCTTGCCTTTGCTACAAAAGCCAAATAAAAAACCGAGCCATGGGAGCTGATGATAAACATATGAAAGTAAACTGCATGGAAGTATATTCTCTTTTTTTAAAAAAAATGCTGGAGCAACAAGGAAATAATCTTATGGTATTCTTGTTGGCTCTTTTGCTTCCCTGGCTCATCTTTTCTTTCCCCCTGGGCACAGGATGATGCCAGAATGAGCTGCCTATTTCAGTTGAGGTTTCAGTGTTTAAAAATTAATTTCTAGGCTTCTTCAGGAAAGACTGTTCTCTGTGTTCTGGATAAATTCATCCTAGCACAGGGAGGACCAACATAAGTGCGGTGCGCTGATGTGCTCTTTAAAAAAAAGAAAAGAAAACACTGACCCTGAACAAAAGCCTAAAAATCTGTCCCACTTATACTTATCACTGAAACAACAAATGGAGGCTATTGTGACTGAGCACAAACTTATTTTAATAATGATAGCCACCACCAAATCATGTGTTTATTGTTCTGGGCCAACATTCATGTGCCACAAAAGTTACCTCCTGAAGTTCTTCCATGGCTTGTGCCCTTCATAAAGCCCAGGGCTTGCAATTATTCATTTCTGGCTACATTTTGCATACAGACTTATGTTTTGGTGCTTGTTTAGCAGAGGCAACCATTTTTAAAAATTATTGATCGATCAAGTGATTGAATAATCGATTGATCAATTGATTGATTTTTTAAAAAAAATACCCCTCTTTTCTTCTTAACAAGGACCCAAGGTGGTATACATCATTAATATTGAAAACTAAAAACATTAAGTATACAAATACGTACTATAAAGGATCAAATAACTATCACCCCAAAAGACAGCAAACAAAAGCAACACCAAAAACACATTCAAAGCAGTAATACACAACAATCCATTAAAATCCCTACTCAGGCAGCCAGTTACTGAGGGAAAGCTTGTCTGAAAATAAAGGTCTTCACCTACTTGCGGAAGGACAGCAAAGATGGGGCCAGCCTGGCCTCCTGTGGGAGGTATTTCCAGAGCCTGGGAGAAGCAAGAGAGGAAGGCCCTCTCCTGTGTCCCCACCAAATGCACATGTGATGGTGATGGGACTGAGAGAAAGGCCTCTCCTGATTATCTTAAAAGCTAGGCAGGCTCATTGGCAGGAAAAGAATGCAATCTGATATGAATAGTGGTTTTGAACAGCACTTCTGCTTGTGAAAACTGCACCTCTGAGGCCCTAGTCATATTTTCTTTTCTGATATGGTAAAGTCCTTTGATTATGAATGTACTTCATTATTACTGCATCTGAATCACATGTATACACATCTCATAAACACATAGAAAATATGAAAGCTGAACTTCAGATAAACCAATATCAGTGTGAAACACTGTTTCATCTCAGAGGTCTCATTGGGTTTAGTGGGAATACTCTCAGGGGAAATGGCTATATGATCACCACTGTAGACATCCTCACAATAGGCCTTTCTTGGCTGCATGCAGTCTTCTCCTATACACTATTAAAAAGTAGGCACACTGTCTTGAGTAGCACCAGCCATGCAGAAAAGGAAGGGGTAGATGGAGCAGACATGTAGGGATCCTCAAGGTTTGCGGACCCCTCTTGTACACACACCTTAATACAGTGATGGGGTTTGAGGGTGTCAGGAAAGCTGAATGCAATGCCATCAGGAGGCTAGACTCTATTATGAGCCTGGACTCTTAGCAGGGTCACTGAAGGCAAAATTTTCACAACTGAGGCAACAGATGCATCCACCCTCTTCAAAAGTAATAACAGTATCAGCAGAAGAGAATGGATACAGGCTGCCTTGACTTACACCCAATTTGAGTTCCAACCAGCCCCAGCCGCAAAAATTTCACTTCCTTTTTTAAAACAGAGAGACTACCTGTTCTGGGTGAATATTGTATATATAGGGTTTTTGCAGCGTGGGTTTGGGCTGGGGGGTATGTTTCTCTGCTGGGTCTTGCAGTGTGTAGTTGTAGCATTTTTAGTCCCTGCTAGAATGTTTTTTTTTAATTCTGTAGCTCCTAGGGTTTATGTATTGTGACCTCTCTTTTGTTTTAAAAGGTGTTTGGTTTAAAATGTGTTGGTGTAAAATGTGTAGGTTTAAAATGTGTTTTAGACTCCAAAGTCTCCCCCCCCCCATTATCTTCTCTCTATATATCCTCTCTCTTTTTGTGCTTAAAAGCACAAACCTTTGTCTGAGGGGTCTGTGTGCCCCAGTGATGACCTTCTTTCTTTCCTCTTTTCCCCGTTGTTCCCTCCCTCCTTTCCTGCCCCTTTTTTTAACCTAAGTTAGGTGGTAGTGGATGGATTAACTGCTTTTGCATTAGTTCCTATGGGAACGAATGCTTCGACTTGCAACCTGTGCCTCGAGATACAACAAAAAACAGCCGGAACGGATTAATCACATTTCAATGCATTCCTATGGAAAATGGTGCTTCAACTTACAACCATTTCGAGTTACGACCATTTTCTGGACCAGATTAAGTTCGTAAGTCAAGGCACCACTGTAGTTCCAATGGTGATGGGGGTAGAAAAACTTCTGAAGGGCACCTACTGGGCAGCATCAATAGCCGAAGGTGACACTAGAAGAGGATCTTTCACAGACAATGCCAGTGATACTCAAGCTAACTTTTGTTAGTATTATGCAGAGGGAGGCAATGGTAAACCACTGTTAAATCTTTCTTACCTTTAACAACCTACAATGAGACATTCCAAAATGAAGTAAGAGAAAGTGCCAGAAGATGAGACTACCAGGTCCAAAGGCTCTCAGCCAGCTACTAGGGAAGAGCAGAGGACAAGTATGATTAGCACTGTTGCTGAGGACACAATTATATCATAGCCAAAAGGACGTTTACTGGCTAACATACACAGAGATGAAAGGAATGTTTGATACTATACAACACATACAGTTAGAACATAGCACATGAGAAGTATGAATCAAGGTAAACTGAAAACAGTAAGGCAAGACATGGAGAAATTAAATGTTGTGGTGCATGGTGTCAGTGCACTAAAGTGGACTGGACTGGAATATTATCAGTCAGACAACTATAAAGTGTTTTACTTGGGAAATGATCAGCTCAGAAGAAATTAAGTTGTTTCAGATTGATATTTCATTTGAAATGTGGTGCTGAAGGAGAACTTTGCAAATACCTTGGACTGCTAGAAAGACAAACAAGTGAGTCCTAGATCAAATCAAGCCTGAACTTTCTCTGGAAGCAAAAATGATGAAAGTGAAGCTGCCATACTGTGGGCACATCATTAGAAGGCAAGATTCACTGGACAAGACAATCATGCTGCGAAAAGTTGAAGGCAGCAGGAAAAGAGGAAGACCAAATATGAGATGGATTGACTCCATGGAGGAAACATAGCCTTGAGTTTACAAGATCTGAGCAGGGCTGTTGAAGGCAGGATATTTTGGAGGCCTCTCATTTAAAGGATTGCCATAAATTGGAGGTGACTTGACAGCACATAAGAACAACAGCAATAAAGGTTTGCAGAAGTACAGAAAACTTGAGGGAACAAAGAGGACACTCCTTCAAAGGTCCAGTGAAGAGTGAGCATGTTAAGTGGCCACAGAATGCTAACCAGATTTTAGAGAGATGAAAAACAGAAAAAGAGGAGGTGGGAAAGGAACTTACTGTTGTAAGAGCATGGTGTAAAAATTCAAACCATGCTGCAAGGAAGAGACTGCAGCCTCAAAAGAACTAACATCACCTCTCACAGACATGGATCATTGTTGTTTGTACTCTTGTCAACAATTTTTCTGCACTATCCATGAAGGGGTTATGATCAGCTTGATGAAGTGGAATTTTCTCCATGAAAGCTTGCAACGGTTTAGGGCCTCGATATCTGGCGGAACGCCTACTCCCACCAAGATCTACCTGTGTCACTTGTGCGAGCCAGGAGGTGAGGCTGAGGAGCCTAATGCCGAGGGAGGCCCGGAAGGAGAAGACAAGAAATCGGGCCTTCTCGGCGGTGGCTCCTCGCCTTTGGTACAACCTACCTCCTGGGATTCGCGGGGCTCCCTCGCTGGGTATCTTCAAAAATCAATTGAAGACATGGATGTTCCAGCAGGCCTTCCCGCCAGACAATTCCTGACGTTCCTTTCCTTCCCCTTTCCACTCTTTTCTACTTTTGCAAAGTTTTTATTATTTATGTTGTTTTATATATGTTTATTTTTATTATTCTTTGCTTGTTAGCCGCCTAGAGTGGTCCTGAGCTGACTAGATAGGCGGGATATAAATAAAATAATAATAATAATAATTTGATCAATTTTTTATTAGTTTAATAAAAGGTATCACTCGCTGTTCCATTTGTGTAATCTTGGCAACCGCATGGACTTTTCCCTCTTCTTGTTGTGAGAATAGTTTTCTGAATGCCCACAAATTTCTTCTCATCCTAACTAGCAGAATGTAGCATTTCCTTCTCCTCACATGTAGGACACAACAAGGATTTACTTCCCTGCATTTGGAACCTACGTAAAAGCATGTAGTGCAGCTGACAGCTACACCCTATAGGAGACCATTTGTCATTTGACATTTAAAATTTATTTAAATCAGGCAGGATCTCATGTTTTGGGGACTTCTACTGTATACAGTACTCTTTCCCCACTTGATAGTCAAACTGTGCAATGGAAAGATGCAAATATTTGGATGGCATTCTTTGCATTTTTAAAATTGGATTTCTGTATCATGATTTAAGTTTAAATTGAGGACAAGTTAGTTGTCTAGGACAGCTCTGTAGAAGGCTGTTTAGAAAGGTTGTTATATACACAATGCTACCTTTTATAACTGAAGTTGCTCAAAACATCTGAAAAAATATTGGTCTGTGCCAAAAAATTTAGCAGTGTACGGTGATGGGAGTATTACAGTTGATGCTTCTTGGCACTTTTGACAGTACAATAACTAGAGCCAGATTTCTGAACCTTGTGGCTATGAATCTACATAGTTATTAGGGCTTAATGACCAAGTGAGATGCTCAAAAAGAATCCCAGGTATTTACATTCAGTTCCACAGACCTTTGCTCAATTTTAATTATAAACAGTGGGTATATAATGCCATATGATATATAAATATTGATAAACAAGCAGACATTTAGCCAGCTAGCTAAATATTTTAACTCTGTAACCTTGGGTTTTGAACAAAATGTCCATGGGCACCCTAAGCACCGACAGAATCGTTGGTGCTTAAAAATCACTGTGGCACACTGCAAAGTAAAGGGCCGGGCTTCATTACAGGAAGCAAACTGCATCTTGATTTATCCTTGTTGTCCAAAAAGGAAATCATATACTGTATTTGCCGGCATATAAAATGACTTTTTGGCCCAAAAAACATGCCTCCAAGTTGGGGGGGGGTCGTCTTATACGCCGGGTGCACTTCAGTTGGGCCAGGAAGGAGCTGCCGCCGTTGAGTGAGTGACGCACCAGCCGGGGAGGAAGGCAGGCAGGCAGGCAGGCAGGCAATCGGTCCAGAGGGAGGAAGGGAAGCAGAGCCGGCCATGCCTGAGCGCCCAGAGATTGCCACCGGGCTGTCTGCCACCCCACACCACTGAGCCAGCTGCCTGCTCGCCCACCGCCAGAGAGCCGCTTCACCTCCTCCTCGCCCTCCTCCTCCTCCGCTGCCCCCCCAGCCGCTTCCTCTCCTCCTCATTCTCCTCCTCGCCGGCCATGAACTTCCAGGGCGGGCCTGGGCAGAGCCCCAGGCAGCTGCCACCAGCGCTGCAGCAGAGCCGTCCACTCTATATCTCGAGTGGAAATATTGGGGGGGGGCGTCTTATACACCCAATCATCTTGTACGCCAGTAAATATTTCTCTTTATAGTGACAAAGTTTTTCAGATTGGTCTCAGAATTTTCACACTTATAAAACTGATTTTTGCACTAATGTGTGAAACTGAAAGCAGCAAAAACTATTGCTTTGCCATTTCATGGACTACGCATGCTGCTATGTTATCATACACAAATTACAGAAAACAGAACAGTGGCCGGTAGGCATGAGCTTGTAGTGGCGAGAGAGTCCTGAACAGGTTGTTTTCCCCTTTTGAGACAGTGTGTTTCAATCATACATGAGTTATTGGTGGCATTTCTTCATATCCATACTTCATCTTAAATTTCATTTCCAGAAATCAAATCCATAGGCATTCTTAGAAAAGAGTTTATATGCGTGTTTTATTTTTATTTCTGCATACAGAAGAAAGTAATGGTAGGCTGAGAGGATGGTGACAAGGGACCATATGAATAGAGAGTGATGGGTAGAATTTTAAAATTGTTATTTATGTCATTCTTTTAGGCAAGGGAGATGAATTTTAACATTCTTCTCTTTGCTAACAGGATTTGGAAGGAATTTTTCCTGTGCTTTTGCTATAATTCTTGCATTGATGAAAAAACTTCATTTTGCCAAAACTAGGATAACTTCTGCTTTGTTTAAAAATCTGAAATACTAAAACAGTTGTTTGTTTGTTTCTTGACAATCAGCCATGCAAAAGTTTCAATATTTTTATCTCTAATGATCCTTGAAATAGAGCTATTTCCTTGCAAACATATCTGCAAAACTGGTGGCTCTGTGTAGCAGAGCAATTTTGTACATGTGTGTTTATTTGTATGTATAATCAAACAGACATAAAGATTGTCTAGTTTATAGAGTGAGTTGTAGCCTGAAAGAAGCTATGGTTCTAAACATGCTGGAGAATGGTCCTGATCCCAATGTCCTCCCCATTAGGTTATCAGTAAGATTTTCATGTGTTCATCATGTAGGGCTGAAGAGGCACTTTTAAGCATATTCAGTTGAAGCTGCTTATAGCATTTCTGTGATTTGGAATCCTTATAAAGCAGGGTTTTTAATCACATAAATACTGCGAACATGTTCAACCAAATGTGCTTACAAATACCTCTTCTGTGTGACACCTAGGGGGGGTCCTCGGAAAAGATTTTAAAGTTCATATTCATCCTTATCCTGATTAGAGACCCACCTGCTTTCAGGCTAGAACTCCGGAATAGGGCACAACAGAAAGATAGATACAAAAATATGTATCAACATAAACCAGTGCTGTATTGGTAGGAGCCACACATATGCTAGGTTTGGGAGACATATAAAGTAATACTTCCCAATAACATGAGTAATTCGCAGCAGTTTTTAGTACCCATGTTAGTGTCTTGCAATTAAAAAAAATGCATATAACAAATGCAGTCTTCAACAAATATAAGTAAAAATGATGTAAATTGAGTAACCGCCCAGAGACCTGTGGGCAGAGTGGGCGACATATAAATTAAATAAATAAATAAATAAATATAATCTTTAAATGTCACCCAACAAATTTTTGTTGCTTTTTTGTCATGGAGATGTGGCAGTTGGTTACATATAGCTACTAGTAAGGGAAAGGAACACAATAAATGAGGTCCATTTCTTTGACTTTTCACATTTTAGACCCAAGTACTTGATTGAAAATGTTTCTGGTAATGGGCCCAGGAAACATTACCTTTACATTTTCAGAGGAAAAGCTTAACTAACCTATATTTTATAGGAGAGTGTTTCATAATTACTGTACATTATTTACTCGTGGAGGGAGATTAATAATTAATGAGTTGAAAGTATCAAATGTTTTGGATATCCACTACCTTATACTATAGATCAGGGGTCTCCAAACTTTTCAGTATGAGGGCCACATCATATATTTTACACATTTTCAAGGGCTGAAGGAGGGAAGGGGGGGGGCCAAGCAAAGACAGCGGGGGTAGGCAGTGGCTTAGATCAGGCTTCACTCTTCTTCCTATCACCAATCAGGCATAATAAGGGGAGGGAAGGGGGACCCAAGCAATCCCTCACACCCACTGTCTATTGGGGCCCCTTTCGCTCCTCTTCCTATGCCCTGGCAGAGATAGGAAGAGGAGCAAAGCCTGACATAAGCAATCCCCTACCCCTGCTGTCTCTTCTTCCTATGCCCAGGCCAGATAAAAAGGCAAGGCAGGCTGGATATGGCCCATGGGTCATAGTTTGGAGACCCTGCTATAGACAAAGAAACACTCATAAAAGAATAAACACTACAGTTCAAGAAAAACTTGATAATGATTTATTTTACATTTTTGCTGAAATTATGGAGAACAGAAATATACAGGTTTGAGCAGGAGAGAGGAAAGTGAGACTTCTGATATTCCTGGAATGGCTCAAATTAACCTGGTAAAGTTAATTTACTTTACTGTAGTTTCCAGAACTGTGGTTTAAATAGCAAATGTTGGATGGCATAGAGTACAGTATAAGAGTTTTATACATGGATATGTTTTTCATTTACCCTAATTCACTAAAGTTTTTAGGAAGTTATTACAACATTGTGATTCCATTCCTGATCAACCAGAATGAACAATTAGAAATAAACATAGGGTTGGAGTATTTTGTTCCTAGTATGCTTTGTTGTTGTTCACAATGCATTTTCAGAGAAACAGCCCTTGTTAAAGGCATCATGGTCCCAAAGGGAACTGTAGAGCTAAATTATTGCATGTGAAAGGAACAGTCTCTTTTATCAAACTGGGCAGGAAAGGATATGGAAATGATGGCATGTTGGACTCATGAGCATTTCTATTTAGGCCACCAAAATATACCGTACTTGAACTTCCAAAGTGCTGCCTTCAAGATGCTCATCTGTACACTAGGACATCTCTTCAAGGACAAAAAGTAGAAGATTTTGGTTCACTTTTGTTATTGATTAGATATACAATAATAAGGATAGTCACAGGAAAGGATTGTTGAAACAGTACCTAGAGATAAAGGAAAGTGAATGTTCTCCTCACCGCTGGAATTGAAATTAAGGCTATGCATGGGTTTCAGTTCCAAAGTGAATCAGCCTGAATTGGACCTATTCATATGAGGGCAAGATCAAAGTGGAATGACCGGATTTGGTTCTAGAGCAAGTTGAAAGGTCCCGACTACTGCAAACCATTTTGGAGATTTGGACATGTAAAGCAGATAGGAAAAAGGCCAGGCAGTGCCCCAAATCCTGTTAACCAGATTGTATGTTTCAGACCATTCCTTACTAGTAAACAAAACATCCCTGGGAGGCACATGCATGGACCAAGCAAGCCGGTGTATGTGTTATCCAGAACTGCAGCAGGGGTGGCTCATTTGCTGGGGAGGATGGGATCACAAGTTATGAGGTAGCTTAGACCAGTGGTTCTTAACCTTTTTGAAAGAAACGGCCCCTTGAGCCATTGAGGAAGTTATCATCGCCCCCCTCCCCGCGGTGATGATAACTTGTTTGTTTGTTTGTTTGTTTGTTTGTTTGTTTGTTTGTTTGTTTGTTTGTTTTATTTTATTTTATTTTATTTTTTAAAGACACTTAAATCCAATGACCCCTGAAAACACAATTAAATTCCAAGAAAATGAAATGCCCCCCAAAAAGTAACATTTAATGATTTAGTTGCAAGTGAATTTTAAGACACAAAAAGAAATATAAAAGGGGCATAAAAACAAATGCAGGAACTAAAAATTTCAAGACAAAAAGTCTGAAACTAAATTAAATTTGGAGGAAAATATATATTCATGCACACTGTAAAAAGGCTGCAGCCATCTTCACAGGTTTGGCTTGCTCCAGCGCCCCCCTACCGCCCCCATCTGCTCCAGCGCCCCCACGCCGCCCCTTTTCGTTCTACTGCCCCCCTGAAAAATGAAATCGCCCCCTGGGGGGCATTATCGCCCACGTTAAGAACCACTGGCTTAGGCTATGCAACATGATTTTGGCGTCTGTGTCTCAAACACAGTGGTGTGATTGCAGGAGGAGCTGGCTTTGCCTACTGATGAAATCTGAGGTAAGCATCTCTCCGCTACTTTGCAGTCATAGAGAGGAGAGTGATACAGCTCTTCATAGCTTTGCCAGGTGTAGTAGTGTCAGTAGTAGTCAGATTGAAAGACCTTTGAGAAAGTAGTTCAGCTGTTTGTAGCCTGACCTCAGTCTGAATCCTCTTCCTACCTTTTCTCTTCTTAATGTGACTCCAGTAGCCAGTAATTTTCACTTTACCTTTTTAATATGCTGATTTGAGTGGTAACATCTGTATGTTTTGTGTGAATTCTTTTTCTGGTGAAACCTGTGCTGCAAACGTGCCGTTTTGTGCAGGAATTGTAGAACTCTTGTGCACTTGGCATTCCTTCTTCCCTTTCCAAGTGAATCCTGAACAAGATGACATTCTGTACCTGGGCTTGTTGTCATCCAGCATGCCACGGTATTTCTAACAGAAAACAGTGACAAAACACCATAGAGATTCTGAAAGATTACTCGGGAAATTCTTTCATGCCACATAAATCCTGCAAAATTTCACAGGGGAAAAAGTTCATGCAAAACATTTTCATTGCAGGGTGAAAGGAAGGACTTTTCCCCCTTTGGCTAAAATCCTGTTCACAGGAAATTAAAAATTACCACCACCACCACCGCCATCCCATGATCTGTAACAACTTACCCTAGATAAAGGGAACCCACTGGAGTCTCAGGATCTTCAGCAGTGAATCAGAATCTTTTTATTAAAGAAATTGCTGTGGTTGATATCATCATCAGCCTTATGTAGCGTAAATTATAGAACCGGATATTTGCCTCTTTTACTTTCTGGGAGCGAGACTGAGATTCATACCACTAAGTCATAGTTTTTTGGGGACTGTAGTACAAGCCCTTGAATGCAGCAATATGTGTTTTAGGTCTATGTAAGATGCAACAGTCTTCCATACCATTATAGTGAAGACCACACACTTTTCAGAACATTCTTGATTTTACTTATGCAAAATTATATAAGTGATGTACACTATGCATCAATTTATTTGTATGAATCAGATCATTCCTCCAGTAATCTCCATTTATTTAATATCTCCAGATACATAGACTAAGAGTTTCCACCCTTGGATTTCTAGAATAGGAAATCAAAACTTGCATGGAAGGTTTGTATGATTAGAAAACATAAGCTATGGAAAAGCCTAGTCTGATCTGTAGTTTTCAAAACAGGTCCCTGCTGGTTTCTGTGGGTGAAATCACTGTACATGTCCACATGTTACCATTTGGACAGAGACACAAAGCTGTAACAAGCAAAAGAACCATTAATTTTTTTCCTAAAGTGAGGTAGTGTTTATCTGGCACAGCATTACCTTTGGCAAGAATAACTGGAAATTTAAAACGTTGTTTGGAAGAAGGGAGAACATAGGTGGTCAGTTGAGGGGTGGTGACATAATAGCAACCCCACTGACAGCCTTGCAACTGCCCCTTTGCATCAAGCCAGGTGATCCACATGCTTGAAAGTGGAGGAAAATGAAGCCAGCGGGAGGAAAATGGTGTCAATCCCCCCCCCTCCGCTAGCTGAACAAAGAAAGAAAATCCTCCAAAGAAAAACACTGGGGTTCCCCATGCTAAGCTTTTTGTCTTGTATCCACGGTTTCTAATTTAATATTATCAATGCCAAATCCAACTCAAATTGCAGGAAAAATAACCATTATAGTTGCTCCCTTACCTAATCAAAATTGTTCCAAGCAGAAGGTTACAAGGAGGGACTGTATACTTATTATTAATAATGTTAGAATTTGTCTATCCATTTCTCATGAGAAGTCTATTAGTGATGTTGGTTTTTATTCATGTATTTTTCATGAACACTAGACTTATTTAAAGAATAAGTCCCATTTAGAACCATTTATCATGTATCCTTTTGCCAGTTCTTTAAAATTCAGGAATATCTTGTTACTGGTGAGGTGAGTGCATTACATTAAAGCTTAATTAAAGATCTTTGGCTGTAGAAGGGAGCCTTTTCCAATTGCTCTTTCATAGTCCATTACATTAATGACATTAGGAGGAAAAGACAACTATTGAAAAGTGGATTTTTAATTTTTTTTGTAAATGCAGCTTTAAAAAAAAGTTAAACAAAAGCCAGCAAAAGAGAAATCTGAAAACATATTCTCCCATTATGCAAAACATCTTGATAACTACTATCGAAGAATTACATTGCATTTTTCATGGTAGCATTAAATTCTTATATATTGTACAGAGATGTTTCTGAAAGAAAAATACAGTGGTATCATAGTTCTAAACTATTTGCAGTATCTTGTTCCATAAACTCTGTATTCCTTGACCTTGATTAATATGCCAGCCAGCTGATCAATCCGTATGTGATGGCCATAGCTTTCTTATTCCTTCTTCCCAGCAGCAGCATCATGTGACCAGGAACTCCAGTCAGCATTAGAAGAAGCCAAGCAACCCCAAAAAGACAATGTATTCATTCCAGAATGTGCCAGTGGTGGCCTTTACAAACCAGTGCAGTGTCATCCTTCTACTGGATACTGTTGGTGTGTCCTTGTCGATACAGGACGCCCTATACCTGGTACATCAACAAGGTAAGATATTTTAGTGACAGATGACATTGGTATTCAAAAATATTTCTCATCATATGATGCAAAATTATTCTGTAGGTTCAGAAGAATTATGATTTTTAAAATGGGTAAGAATATGCCATCTTTTGTTGTTGTTCTTAATGATTAGCCATTTGCCTTTAAAATAATTATATTATAATACTTATTTTGTAGCATGGCATACTGGGGAGCCATTATGTTTAGCAACCTCTAATTTTTATCCATTGCTGATCGAGATGATTTAAAATCAAATCATAAATAAGAGTCTTAAAGTGACAGTAATAACCAGATATCACGGACCACAAGTATATTGTCAAAAAGGAGCGCTATAATAATTCAAAATCTGGTTGCATTTTGAAATCTAATAAGTACTTTTGAAATGTTACAGTGTCTGAACCCAGTTTCAGTATTTGCACTCTTACAATTCAGGTTTGGAGAAGCAGATTGTTGCAACAACTTGCTTTAATTCTGGAGAAAAATGCTTGGATTGATGAAAGCTTAAGAGAAAGGATAGAATCATGAGCCACTAATTTCACTGAAAATTTTGCCACTGATATTGGTATACTCTAGATTTCACTCTTAATGCCCAATTGTAGATTCTGTCTGAATCCCATTCTTTTCCTTGGTTTGGATCAAAACGTAAGTATTTGTGGAATATGCCCATTTAAATTAAAGGGACTTGGATCGTTCATGGCTAACTTCACTGATTTCAATGGTTTTATTCTAACCCTTCATTTTTAAAATTAGTTGCCTTTTGTTATTTTTCTTACTAGTCACCTTTCAAATTGATTGCCCCCATAAATTAAATAGAAATAAAACAGGTCAGACTAACTCTTTATATAGCAGTAGATTAGGCATCCTTCGGTCTCCAGAGACTATGGTAACGTGCTCTGAATAGAGGACTTGGAACAGCATCTAGTGTGGCTGGAAGGCAAAAGTTGAGAATGAGTGGCAATCCCATCCACACTCAAGACAAATACAATCTGTCCCCTGTCCAGCTCCCTGATTTTGCTGGTTTCGGGACAGCCTCTTTGCCTTGGCCTGTTGGACAAGGGTCTCTTCAAAGTGGGAGAGGCCGTGATGCACTGCCTGCCTCAAGGCTGAACACTCAGATGTCAAAAGGTTTCCCATCGTTGAGGTCCATTCCTAAGGCCTTCAGATCCTGCTTGCAGATGTCCTTGTATCCCAGCTGTGGTCTCCCTCGGGGGCGATTTCCCTGCACTAATTCTCCATACAGGAGATCTTTTGGAATCTGACCATCAGCCATTCTCACGACATGCCAAGCCAACATAGACGTCACTGTTTCAGTAATGTATAGATGCTAAAAATTCCAGCTTGTTCTAGGACTACTCTATTTGGAACTTTGTCCTGCCAGGTGATGCCAAAAATCCATCTGAGGCAACGCATATGGAAGGTGTTCAGCTTCCTCTCCTGCCATGAGCAAAGGATCCAGGACTCACTGCAGTACAGGAGTGTACTCAGGACACAGGCTTTATAGACCTGGATCTTGGTATATCCCATCAGCTTGCTTTTATTATGTCATTATTGCTATATAGCAAAGCAGCTACCATGTTGTCTTCTCATTTAAGCATTGCTTAATAAGAAGACAACATGGTAGCTACTTTGCTATATAGCAATAATGACATAATAAAAGCTAGTATGTACAGTGTTGGAGACCTTTGTTCAGAACTCCTCTGAGCTATGGAACTGACTTGATGATCTTGAGCCAATTACACTCTTTCATTTTGACCTACCTCACAGATTTGGAGTGGAAATGGAGTAAGGGTAAAGTGGGGAAGAGGCAGGAGAAAAAGAAGGTGGGGAAGAAGCAGGAGGAAAGGGAAGTATGTTTCCTTGAACTCAGTAGACAAAAGGCAAGTTACAAATTCAGCTAATAAAACAAATTAGGTCTTACAGTGTGCATGTATATTAATGGCCCTTGGACTACTTGTGAAAATTACCAGCTCTCACCTAAAATTGCCTACTATAAAACCGGAATGTTGGAAAAGTGTGAAGGCAAGAGGAGAAGGTGACAAGAGAAGAGAAGATGGTTGGACAGTGTTACCAAAGCGACCAACATGAATTTGATCCAACTCCAGGAGGCAGTGGAAGGGCCTGGCGTGCTCTGGTCCATGGGGTCACGAAGAGTCGGACACGACTTAATGACTAAACAACAACAGCAACAACATAAAACTGGAATAGCATCCACAGGATTAAAGCTGGAAGATACATGATTTTGAAATACTTTGTATAATAAAAAGCAGCCAATAAACAAGAAACAGCAACACCTAGTAGTGTGGGGATGAAGTTGAGAAGAGATGAAGTATAGCTGCCAGCATCCATGTGCAAAAAGATGTATGGACTCAGAAAGATTATTGTTATTTCCCAGAAATAATATCTCCATAGCCCATTTTCACATGATTAAATTCAACAGAGCTACAGGGCTGGAACCAGTAGAAAGGAAAGAATATATTTTTAACTTGATCAATTGTAAGTTGGATTTCAGCTGAGCCAGAAACAGAGTGCAGAGTTGTGGGACTTGTTTAGCAGATGCAGAGAGAGTAAATGTCCCTTCCAAAGGCAACAGTGTGGGCTTGGCTTCCCTAGGAATGCTCAGACAGAATGTTTTGCTTGATGCCAGCTGAATTGGTTTGTAAGGCAAGCCCATTTCTGCTCCCAACCTACCAAACAATGTTTGGAGAAAGTAAATTTTAGAAAACCAATAAATGACCATTGTGCTGTTCAATAATGAAACAGCTGGAGCTCAGTAGTGGAGGTCATGCTTTGCACTTCAGAAGGTCTCTGGATCCATAACCAGTTCCAGGTAAACAGTATGGAGCTTGGCAGGCCACTGGTGTGGTTAAAGATAAAGCACCGCCCTGTGTTCTTTCCTTATGCTTGCTGTTTTTTCAGCATGACAGTGTTAATTGAAACAGTGCAGAGTCAGTTACTATTTCATAAGTTTTTAAGATGCCATCAGGCTCTTTGAAGGTTTTTCTGCAGCAAATGTATACATTTGGTCTTTGGAACTGCCATTCCCATTCTTTTGCTCTTTGAACGTGATGGACTGCCAGTCTCTCAACCCAGCTATTGCTGCTCTGGAATTATGGGAGCTATAGTCCAATGCATCTAGGTTTCATGCTGGGAGTGGCTGCTCTGGAATGTCATACTCATGGCTGGGCTACTTCTGGTTACCCTCAGCTTTAGAAGCAGTTTTTTTCTGCCTATCATGCCATTTAACTGGCCCCTAGATGGCTCATTTTCACTTAACATATTCATTAATATCAGTTGGAATCCTCCTAGTATTCATACGTATAAGGTTTGCTAATTTGCTTTGGCTCATTGATAAAGGGTCCATTTTGCACTTCTCCAGGAATACTCATACAGAATGGGACACATCTTGATTCATCAGTTGGGCATATGACCAACTGATCAAGACACAGCCTGGCACTCATCCATTAGCCACAGCAAGTTGCATGAATCTTACATGAAGATAGTTCTCACCCTCCTGTTTCTTCTCATTTTCTAGTCCAGAGGTAGCGAACCTTTTTGGGCTTGCATGCCCAAACTGGGGGGAAAAAAACAGGGTGGTGTGCCATGGTGGTGGCGGCAGAACTGGACGTGGCGGCAGAAGGGGGAATCCTGGGCACGGAGGTGCCTTGAGACTCCATTCTCGATCCACTGCCAGCACCAGCTGCTCCGGATCCTGACCTGTCACCCGTCTGGGCACCAGCATCACAGTTGCAGCCACCTGCTCAGGTTTGGCTGTGTGTGTGGGGGGATGAGTAGTGATCCAGCAGCTTACGGCTCACATGCCAGCAAAAAGGGCTCTGTGTGCCAGCCGTGGCAGGCATGCCATAGGTTCGCCATCACTGTTCTAGACCTTTCCTTCCTCTTCCTTTCTGTATATTTTTCGGGGCCATCCATCTCCACAAGCCCTTTCTCAAAGCCTTTGCATTGGATCAGTAGTTCTCAGCCTTGGGTCCCCAGACTTTCTTGAACTGCAATTCCCATAAGCCTTCTCCACTAGCTGGGGCTTCTGGGAGCTGATGTCCAAGGTTCGAAACCACTGACTTAGATGATAATCGGCTTTACTTTTTAAATTTAAAATTCTGTCCATTCAGATTGTGAAGAGATTCCCAGATGCACATTGCAGTTAATACCCTTGACACAGCTGCTGATGCGGCTACAACGTTGAGACATCTACAGAAGGAGATGAGTAGAAGGCCTCGCTAAAAGAACCAAAAACAACATGATACAATTCAGTGCCTGATGAGAAAATAGCCTGCCTCTGATGCATCCAACTGGGAGCTTCCAGAAGAAAGAGAAGAGTAGAAGTGCAATGAAAAAGTGAAAAGCACACTCCTGTCTTCCTACTGACTGACTAATATATGCTCTCATTGTGCTAGGAAAAACAGACACAGAAGTTGGCTGTGCTCAGGGTACAATCCCAAGTAGTCTGGACTTTGTAAAAAGCACAGCAAGTATCAGCATGGAATTCTGGTTGCTGTGGGGAAACTGGAGGCAGAGGGAGAAATGGGGGAAAATGCCAAGTGCAGTATCAGATTAATCTGAGATCAGGCTGTATGCCAGATGCTACATTAGTGCGCCCAGTTCAAAGGTTTCTCTTTCATTCTTTACTGTTCTGGTTAAAAGAGGTCATGTATCAGCAATCACTATCCACTTCATCCAAACCTTGCCATCAAAACAGCTTCTGTTCTCCTGACTCTAAAGGTGTCTCTTTCACCCATGGGACACCGACTCACCTGAGCATGACATTGCATTGCACCTTTATGGAGCAATCTGTATCTGATGGGCTGTTGGCCAGTTCCAGAAATGCTAGTTTCCCTGAGACAATAAGAAGATAAATTAAGTTATGGGGGCAGGGACTGTTGCTTTCATTCCAGCCATTCATCATTAAAACTTTCTAAATTTTATTAGTCTTATTAACTTTACTGTCTAGAAACAAGATTTATTAATCCTCATCCCAACATATAGCATTCCACATTGGCCAACAAACATACTAAACAAAAAGCAATGGGTAAAGAAGGGGAGGGAGGAAAAGTAGGAGTAAAGGGAAGATGACATGGTGATGGGTGATGTTTTATAGTCAGCTATCTAAAAATCATTTGTGTGTAGCAGATAGATGAACTAATCATGAAGTGGCCAATCAAAAAACTATGAGTCAGATCACAGGAAAAGACAAAATGGTATCTCGCCCTGTTACAACATTATCCCTGCAGGCTCCCAAATCTTTCAGTGCTACCTACATGAGAAATTATCCAGATAAGTAAGTCCATGCTATCTCCCTCCCAACGTATTACAAAACAAAAGCTAGGTATCTTGCCAAATATGGATTGAGGCAAGGACACGTTAGTGTAAAGAGACTCTCTTTCCCTCTTAAGAGTGTACTGCTACTTGACACAGTGTCAATGTCATGTCTAGTGAGACCTTCTACAATCTAGCTAGCAGCAAATCAAATGTTGGAGAAACCATGTTCATCCTGATTCTTTAGGTTATATTATTAAGAACCTAAGAAGAAGAAGACTCAGACTGGATGAGAACAGAGAGTCTTTCATTCTGGGCCAGGATATTTTTTTCACCTAGTAGCCAAAAAGGCAGAACAGTATGACAGTATCCTCCATCCTATGTTCCCCAGCAGCTCATAAACAAAGGCACCAGAGGTACTGCAGGGGATGTACATACTATTCATCATGAGTAATAGTCGGCTGCATAAAAAAATGTAACCAGTCCCAGCAAGATACAAGTTATACTGAATTTTTACGTCAAGCTGCAAAATTCTTGCTCAGGAGAAGTCTTCCATACAATGGACCCCTTTGGAAAAAAAAAAACTCATCTGATTTCATGAGGCATGGATGGATCAATATATTTTGAGTCTGTGCTATCAATTTTGCAGGTCTTCATGCTTCAGTTTCTGTAGTGGTATTTGCATTTTTATGGTCTTCGTGAAACTCGTATAAATACATTTATTTAAATGTATTTTCAGATAAAATAAACATTTATACTTCATTGTATCCTAAATATGGATTTTGTAACACAACTGGGTACTTTTTGATCCAAATGTTGTACTTCAAAATTTGGAGAACTGTGAAATCTGAAAAATGTTTGGTTGGTTGGTTTTGTTTGTTTGTTCCTTCATTTAATAGAGTTTTATACTGCAGCATTAGTGAGACAGTACTAGACAGAAAGAAGAATAACTCAAACAATAATAACAATAAAGTAAAAGAACAAATCACATCGACTAGAGCATCACAAAACCAAGACAACGCAAACTTATTCTGGTGCACACAGAATTTTAGGAGATGTAAACCAGGTCATTTTGGGCATAAATGTTTGCAAATATCCAATTTATCAATTAATCTAGCATCAGGAAAAAAGTGTTTGTCAAAAATCCATAGTGTATTTTCTACCCATTTTCTGTCCCTTCATTTGGTTCAAGTACAGTGGGAAAATGGAAGGAATTTGCTGAAAAGGCGTGCCACAGATAAATAGGGAAAATAGTGTACTACAATAAATAGTACATTACATATTATAGTGTACTACATACTATTGTCATGGATAGTTCAATTTTCCGAATTGGCATGTTGTAGCCCCAGGGTGGGGCATGAAAGAAAAGGAAAATACATTTTGTAAAAATAATTGCAAGTAGAGGTTTTTTGCCACAGCATAGGGCAATGGATCCAAGAATCAGATGACCTACCTGCTGGTCACTTATCATCCCCCACCAGCATGCTAGTTAGGGGAGAAACATGAAGAAAAAGGATACGGTAGGCCACAAGGGAATTAACCTCTGCATTGTTTCCATACAGGTCTACCAGCCTTCAAACTAAGTATGTTCTTGAAAACCTTCACTCCCAAGATTCATTATGGGAATTCTGCCCAAATGTGGGAGCAGACACTTATACCCACTTATTCCACTAACTGTCTCCAACCTGTTTTCTTACTGCATTATAACTAATGTGTGATTAAAATATATGCAAAAATGAGAGGCTAGAATGAATTGCTAAAAGAGAAAGTGAAGACTCTCATGCAACTAAAATCCAGAGTAAAATTCCTCTCTAGGTCCATCAACCAATGGCTGCAGGCCAGAACAATACACAGAATAAAGCAGAGTAGGGATTCCGGAGACAGCCTACTTATTAGACTATAGACCGTCATTAGACTTCAGACGCATGACCAAAATAGTTTTGTGTTAACTGGCATATAAAACTGTTTTATTTGACAGATTCAGGAACAGTTCCATGACTAATTTCACATTCTACCTATCTGTATTACTGTTGTGTGGTTATTTATGCCTATAAACTGTGTGTGTTAGGATAATTTACAGTGTATGTTTAGATAATTTACAGTGCATGTAATATACTATTGTACATTGGTATGATCTATGTTATCTGTAGGTACATTGATTAATATAATAAATGGTATAACAACAGCCAATAATATATTGGATCCAGATATGTCTCACAAGAGACACATTTAAATAAATATGTTTTCTTAATCCTAACAAGAAAAGAAGTCCAAGAAGGGCAGGAGCTTCTAAAAAAAATGCTAAAGGCACAACTACAAACA
The DNA here is from genome assembly GCF_051106095.1 of Pogona vitticeps. Taxonomy (NCBI): domain Eukaryota; kingdom Metazoa; phylum Chordata; class Lepidosauria; order Squamata; family Agamidae; genus Pogona; species Pogona vitticeps. The sequence continues at coordinate 63,189,716 of NC_135783.1, read as the reverse complement.
ATTCCAACAAGAAAAAAAAAGGGGGGGGGGAGGCAGCAAAAAAAGGCCAGTGTGGCTTCATAAAAACCTCAGGGAGGACCTAAAAACTAAAAAAGACATGTACAGGAAATGGAAAGAAGGCCAGGCCACGTAGGATGAGTACAGACAAGTAGCAAGGAAATGCAGGGATGGCATTAGGAGGGCAAAAGCTGAGAATGACCTGAGGTTAGTTGGAGACACTTTTATTATTGTTTAGTCATTTAGTCATGTCCGACTCTTTGTGACCCTATGGACTAGAGCACACCAGGCCCTCCTGTCTTCCACTGCCTCCCAGAGGTTCATCAAATTCATGTTGGTATCTTTGGTGACAGTGTCCAACCATCTCATCCTCTGTCGTCCCCTTCTCCTCTTGCCCTCACACTTTCCCAACATCAGGGTCTTTTCCAGGGAGTTTTCTCTTCTCATCAGATGGCCAAAGTATTGGAGCCCCAGCTTCAGGATCTGTCCTTCCAGTGAGCACTCAGGGTTGATTTCCTTCAGAATTGATAGGTTTGTTCTCTTTGCAGTCCAGGGGATGCTCAAGAGGCACTAAAAACAGTTAAAAAAGCATTATTCAGGTATGTAAGTAGCAAATGACAAACAAAAGACATAGTAACAAAGCTGCGCAATGGAGATGGAAAAATGATTACAGAGGACCGTCCTTTCCCATAAGACAGACTTTGAACTTCCAAACAAATTGGAAGTGCAAGTGGGGGGGGGGGCAGGATTGCATCTGGAGATTGATAAACGAATAGTCAAGCAATACTTTACCACCTTAAACAAGTTCCAGTCTCCAGGGCCGAATGAACTGCATCCAAGAGTACTGAAGGAACTGGCTGAAGAACTCTCAGAACCTGCTATCCATTATTTTCTTGAAATCATGGGAAACAGGGGAGGTGCCAGAGGACTGGATAAGGGCCAATGTTGTCCCTATCTTCAAAAATAGCAAAAAAGGGGAACCTGGGAATGGCAGGCCGGTCAACCTGACATCAATCCCAGACAAAATTCTGGAACAAATCATAAAGCGGTCATTGTGCGAGCGCCTAGAAAACAAGGTAGTAATAACTAGAAGCCAACATGGATTTGTTAAGAACAAATCCTGCCAAACTAATTTGATCTTGTTTTTTTTTTTAAATTAGGTCACCTCCCTGATAGACAGAGGGAATGTTGTAGACATAGTATATCTTGACTTCAGCAAAGCTTTTGACAAATTACCCCATGATATCCTGATTAGCAAGCTAACTAGATGTGGGCTGGATAGATCAAGTGTCAGGTGGATACACAATTGGCTACAGAATTGTACTTAGAGGGTGATGATTAATGGGTCCTTATTTAACTGGAAGGAGCTAACAAGTGGGGCAACCCAAGGCTTAGTCCTGGGCCCGATGCTCTTCTATATTTTTATTAATTACTTGAATGAGGAAGTGCAGGTAATGCTTGTCAAATTTGCAGGTGAAACCAAATTGGACAGAATAGCTAATACTCCAGAAGACAGAAACAAAATTCAAAATGACCTTGATAGGATGGACCACTCAGCTGAAAGCAACAGAATGAAATTCAACAGGATAAGTGCAAAGTCCTGCACCTTGGAAAAAGAAACCAATTGCACAGTTACAAGATGGGGGATACCTGGCTCAGCAAAACTACGAGCGAGAAGGACCTTGGAATTGTCATAGATCACAAGCTAAATATGAGCCAACAGTGTGATGTGGCTACAAAAAAGGCAAATGCTATTTTAGGCTACATTAATAGAAGTATAGTTTCTAAATCTCATGAGGTGCTAGTCCCCCTCTATTCAGCACTGGTTAGACCTCATCTTGAGTACTGTGTCCAGTTCTGGACACCACACTTCAAGAAGGATGCTAACAAATTGGAACAAGTTCAGAGGAGGGCGACAAGCAGGATCAGGGGGCTGGAAACCAAGCCTTATGAGGAAAGGCTGAAAGAATTGGGCATGTTTAGCCTTGATAAAAGAAGACTTAGGGGGTGATATGATAGCTATTTTTAAATATTTGGAAGGCTGTCATACAGAGGAGGAGCAAGATCTGTTCTCGATCATCCCAGAGTGCAGGGCAGGCAACAATGGGCTCAAGTTAAAGGAAGCCAGATTTTGGTTGAATATCAGGAAAAACGTCCTAACTGTTAAAGCAGTATGACAGTGGAACCAGTTGCCTTGGGAGCTGGTGAGTGCTCCAACACAGGAGGTATTCCAGAAAAATGTAGATAATAACCTGGCAGCTGTGCTTTGATTGTATTCCTGCATTGAGCAGGAGGTTGGACTTGATGGCCTTGGTCTTCCAACTTCACTTTTCTATGATTCTACACAACAGTGATCCCCAACCTTGGGCCTCCAGATGTTCTTGGACTAAAACTCGCAGATGCCTTCACCACCACCTCTGCTGGCCAGGATTTCTGGGAGTTGAAGTCCAAGAACATCTGGAGGCCCAAGGTTGGGGATCATTGCTATACAAGACTTGGGAAGGGACCTGCTGGAAGATATGATGGACCTGGGCATGTGATCTTGCTTCAAGCACATGACAATTGGGAAGAAACATAACAGCAGTTTTCAAAGACCATAAAACTTTGCTATGGAGTCTTAAGCTAAAATGACTGGCCAACACAAGGAAACCACCATCAGAGAGTATTGTGAAATCAAGAAGAAGCATTTTGGAACCCATTTTTGAAAAGAGTTTTTCAAAAACACTCAGCAATTTTTATCCCAGGGAATATGAATCATAAATAATGGATTTATAGCATGTGCTTTATTTGGCATTTGAGTACATCTGGGCAGGCTTATAACTTTAGAGAGAGGCTTTTCAGAGACTCTGTGCTGAGCTTCAGTGTGACTACATAGCTTTGCAAATTGTAGATTCTGACTTCCCCTTGTTGCCTTTTCTTTTTTCCCCTTTCTCCCTTTAGATATGAACAACCCAAGTGTGATAACAGTGCCAGAGCTCATCCAAGCAAAACAAAAGACTTATTCAAAGGGCGCCAGCTTCAAGGTTGGTGTATAATAAATGATGTTTAACTAGATTGTTTATTCACTCAATTAACCTGGGGAAAGATTTTATTATCTAGGGCCCCAAAGCAAAAATGTTTGGAATATCACTTTGTTGTTTTTCTATTGAAATGCCATTAGGGTTGTTATCACAAACTGTGCTAAGTGCGGGCTGTGGTAATTGTACAAAAAAAATAAACTGTGGTGGATCATAATTCTGCTGTTTCAGAAATCAAATGGAAATTTGATATTAATAGCAGTGAGACAAAAAGAGAGCAAGCATCTCTCCCCAAAATGTTATAGAGCTGTGATCTGTACAGTGTATTTTCAATTAGCACTTCAGAGATATATCACTGTAATACCCTAGAGCTATAATACTGGACCACTCTAGAGCTATATGATTAGGACACTCTAACATTTTATCTTTATAGACCAATGTCAGAAATATTGCACAATTAGTACCTCTGGGAGCCTATTAGTCTTTCTGTGTTTTGGTTTTTGATTGAAAGACTACAATGCAGCAGAGGTAAGGTTTCAGAGCAGGGCGCCTTCAGAATGAGTCATAAGAGGAACCATGATCATGTTGTCAAGAAAAAGAAGATTTCTTAGCTCTTATCATTACCCTTTTGTTTCTTTTCCCTTCTCTTCCTTTCTTTTCTTCTTTTGGAGAGTGGTATTTGAGGTTCATTTTTGCCAAAAGGAATGAATTACAAGTAACAATGTGACTCATCACTTCCAAGTTCTGAGAAAATCTCTGAATTAATTACTTGAAAGCTGATAACTACATAATCAAACTCTGGTATTTTAATACACAACTTCTATATAATCACCTTTGAACAAAAGACACTTAGGATTTATTACTTCATTTCATTGATCATGCTGGAGGGAACTCCCCTTTGGCTTCCCATGTTATTAACTTTCAGAGGGGGTTCTTAAAATGCAAGGCAAGGCTTATATTGTTCTCCCTAATTTTCCTCCTCAAACAATAAACATTAACCATCATCCACTTGTGAAGGTTGAGAAGGCTCATTTCGGACAGGAGATGTCTGGTCAATCCATACTTTTAAAGGAAGTGAGTCTTGAAAGCTGGCATAGAGCAAATTTGGCATGGGCAATCTATTAAGTAAATATTTCAAGTAAGGACTCTACCATGTAGGGTGCTTGAAACAATATTGAACCATATTCGTTCATAGGTCTTGTTCATGGCAGTGATTGAATGAGCTGAGTGAAATGTGAATTGTGAATGAGAAATGTGGGAGACTTGACCTTGAAATGACTTCATGCATAGAAATAAATTCCATCTACTGACCCAACTTCTTAATACTGACGTTCATAGGATCACATAAGAAGCTGCCAGATTTCACACTTCTCCTTAACCATCCTGAACCTACACCATAAGCCCTTCTCTATCAGAGAATCACTAACAATGTAACCACACTGAGAAATACTGTGCCAAAGGCATGGTTAACAAAAGTTTTCCAAGCTTTTTGTTCCTGCCTGGTAATTTCTTTGGGGTTTAGATTCTAAGCTTTAGAAGGACAACACTTATTTAAATCCTATCCTTCTAAGCTTACACTACGATTATTATCAAGCCATGCCCTAACCACTGCTGCAATATGAGCTCAAAATTGCCATAAAGTGGTGAATGGAACATGTATCTCAGTTCTTCGTTTATGTTGTTTAGCCTTAGCAACCTCCGGCTTGTTAGTCCTTTTTTGATGATGTTATTGTAGGGCAAGGAGCCCACTAGTTATATACATATGTGTATTCTATATATATCTTTTTGTAAAGCTGTGAGGGTTGTTCCTTCATAGATGCACTGTGAAGATTTCCCAAGTACGCTAGAAGACATGCCAAGTTCCTAAGTATCTCTTTACCTTAAGTGGGTTTCTTTGTTTGTGTTTGTTTTTTATTTTATTTTTTTGCCTACCTACAAAAGCCACAAGCCTGAAATAATTGGTTCCAGAGTAAGTTATATCAGATAGGCCACTTTAAATTACTGTACATGACTTTCGATGGCAGCCAAAGGCTACTAACCTCACTTTTCCACCAGTGCGAACCTTGGTCAGGTCATATATTGACATAAACTATGAAAATCCCTTCCTCTCTCTCGCCCCACCCTCATTGTCTAATACAGTATTAAACTGTTTATCCTAAAAATATGCAAACTCCTGAAATTTTCTCTTCCAATGCTATCAACATGTACCAGCTGCCAGTTCCATAGGTCAATTTTAATGTTCACTTTTCTCAGAGAAGTCAACCCCGAGGATTTTTAAGCATTAGCCATGCTGTTTCGGTGCCTAGTCCATATAAAGTACATGCACAAACCAGGGGAATCCTTCTAATGTATTAATAAGACTGCAGTCAGGCACTGATGAAAAGAATTGAGGTTTTTAAAAATTTTATGCCAATATGTTACTTAACCAATAGAGGGGTACAACGGCAAAAATGCTAAAAAGATCAATAGTTTAGAGATATATCCAAACAGTTGTGAACCTTCATGTAAACTAATCAAATTTGTACCATTTGTGTGCTAATATATAAAGCCCAAAATCTTGTTAATTATCATACCAAACAGCACTAGAGTACATCTATTGAATCAATGGGGATTTGGTGAGTCAAATCCCCCCCCCCCATATGTTCTATTGATTCAACTAGGCCTACGCTAACTGGATTATAGTAGTAGGCACAGTTGAATCATTGGAACCAGTAGAGGCATTGCCATACTAAATCCTCATTGACTCAGTGAGCCTACTCTAGTGCAATTTACTATGCTATGCAACAGAATTTTGGCCAGTAATTATTTTCTGATATTGGAGCACATGTACATATATGCACACGTACAGTCAATAGAACATGGTATAACGCATAGATCTGAACCCACAACTCTTGAGTTCTAGTCCAACATTCTATTCACTGCTAGGAATCCCTGCTTACTATGGAAACTTATTTGGAGGTAGCGTTGTTAAAGCCACACCTTAAAAATCTCACTATTTTAAAAATACTATTAGGGTATATTTTGTGAAGATTGGATTTCAGATGTCCGAGTTATAATCCCAGAAGGAGCATCCCAGAAAGTTCCCCCCAGGCACCTAGAGACATCAAAACTGCAGAGAAGCTTCCCATTATTCTCCTCTACAGTCCCTCCAAGTTTGGTGTAGATTGGGTTTCTCCAACCAGCTGCTAAAGGGCACTTTCCTTGGGGGGAGGGACCAACTATGTGGGTGTATGTCTGAAATCCGATCTTTACTAAACATGGAGGGACTGTAGGGGAGAGTCAGTAGAAGCTTTGCCATGATTTTGGTGTCTCTAGGTGCCTGGAAGGAACTTTCCTCTGGGGGGGGGAGCTCCCTGTGAGTGTATAACTTAGATGTCCAAAACCCAAACTTCACCAAACTTGCAGATCTTGTAGAGGAGAGTCATGGGAATTTGTGAATTTTGTATTTCTAGGTGCTTGGGAGCCATTCTATAGGGTTTTAAAGTCAAAAACAAACTGACAGATCAATTCATCAATTTATCAGAAAAAATCATAAATTTGTAATTTGTGAAGTGTCAGCCTTAATGAATCATGAATCAAAATCTGATTTGTGCCCATTTCTAATGTATGCATTAGCCGTTATAAGCTGCCAAGGTATTTCCAGCTTATGACAATCATATGCCCTGAGTGGAGGCCAAACATAAAATCGTCATGAACCTGTCTTAATATTTCACTTATTTTAAGCCATTAATTATGTGAATATTTCCAAGTGTAATTATTTTTCCCCTCAGATTTTGAACGTCATAGTGACTATTTCCTTGTCACACAACACTTTTTCCTCTCTGCTAAGATATGTGAAAGTAAGAGGATTATATTTTTATGACATGACCAATTGGGTACAATCAGTGAGCAATCACAGTCTCATAATTTAAAACCCAACCACACCATTTATGATTGTGGTATGTTTTTATGGAAAACCTGTGGATCGGCATTTGAGTCTCAAGATAAAATGCTTTTTGGAAAAAATTCTATGTAGTATATACTATAAAAATTCAGAGGTAAGTATGCTTACAGGATCCTTTGAATAACCTCGGAGAACTGAATTTTTGTTTATATTCTGTTCAAACAAATAATCTGAAAGAACACAACAGATTTAAGGTCTAACAGTAAGACAAAACACCGTAACACCCAGTTATTCCCTCCTGCCAATGGAATAGATTATATCAGCAAAACAGTGAGATGAGTGATTCTTCTTGCCTGATGCTCCCTAAGTCAAAATCCTTAGTAGTGTGGATGCCTGGGGTTTGCCAGATAACCTATCTCAGACCACATTGCATAAAGTATGGCCTCAGTCATTGTGCAATTCCACAGTGTCAGGTTAGAAAAGGATAAGTTTGTGGCATATTACTTATAGTTATTGTTTTGTGGTTCTGTTGTTCTTCACTTCAGTCATAATTGGCTTTGAGCAATGATACCTAAATATATATGATCGTGGGCTTTCACACAAAGGGCAAAATCATCTTGGGTAGTCTACTAAATTACACCAGGGAGGTACATTGAATCAAGGGACAATTTGGTGAGTCAACTCCTCTATAAATTCCATTGACTCCAATGGGACTACTTTAATTACAATATACTATGGAAAATAAGTCACAAAGTACACCCATAAAATATACAGAGGAATTGACTCACTAAATCCCCATTGATTCAATGGGACTGCTCAAGTGTGATTTACTACATTAAGCAACAGGAATTTGGCCACTGAATACAGCAGGAGTAAGCAAATTGCAACACAGATTCCCAAATGGAGCCCCCATTACTCAGTGATCTCACCACACAGACACAAAACCTACATCCAATTTTTATTTTTATTTACAGTGGTGCCTCGCTAGACAGTTACCCCGCATGACAGTTTTTTTGCTAGACATTGACTTTTTAATCGCTATAGTGATTCGCAAAACAGTGATTCCTATGGGGGAATTTCGCTGGACAATGTTTGGTCCCTGCTTCGCAAACCGATTTTCACTAGACGACGATTTGCTTTTCGCTAGACAATGATTTCGCTAAACAGCGATTTCAGTGGAACGGATTATCATTGTCTAGCGAGGCACCACTGTATATTGATTGCTTGTTCAAAAAGTCACCCTGCAACCTATAGGAATTACATTGTTTGCTGTAGTTTTGCCATGTTTTAGGGGCCGCTTCAGCATCCTCTTATGTTACTGAGAAACAGGTTTTTTAAAAATTCTACTCAGCAGTGAAAACACCAACATTTCCTTTGCCACCTTTGCCAAATATTTGGGGTTCTTAGGACAGAGTTTGGGAATTTTTTTCTTATAAGAATAATGAATACAGTATAATGACATATTGAAGCCACCCGTAATTGAGTTGCGGTGGGATGGTGCTTTGGAATGAAAATTTATCCCTGTTTCTCAAGTGCATTATATTAGAGTTGGATGTTTGTGTAGACTTTATTCTCCCCAGGGACAAATTTCATGAGCTGGGAAGACCTGTTCTTGTCAGGCCTTTCTCACTGATTGTATACGGATCAGGGCCCAGAAAAAAAATTACTTTGCATGTATTGAGTGCTTTTAGTGGCTCGTGAATTCTGCAATGATAGGGAAACCATAATGCAGTCTATCTGAAGTGCAAGAGTATACCTATAAATCTTAAAAAGGTTATTTTTCCACATTAGGGACAAGAGTGGAAAGGATGAGTAATGGCTGCAGAGTACCATTTCATATAATGACATAATGGATTCCATTCACCCACATTATATTCAATCCACCTGGCACAGTTTAGCAGTGAGCAACATTGTGCCATGGTTTGTGAAGAAATACTAAAGACTGTTAAAGATTCTTCATTGTCAGTATTCAGTTTCCCTGAAAGCCCACCATTTATCTGTGCCATTTGGTTCGTTCTTAATCTACACTTTAGAAATGCAAGGCAATAGCTATTAATTTTTTGCCACCACATTTGTTCATTATTACCTAACAGACTGGGTATAAACATTCATAAAAGAATTTCTTGCTTCAGAAATTACAGTTTCACAGAAATAATATAAAAGAACCCCCATGAAATAAAGATATTTTAAAATGTCAGATATGTTTGAGCAGATCAAATATAAACCATTTCAGAAATGCCTGTAATTATCTATCAGTGTAGTGACGGCAATGGATTAATATTAATACTTTTTTTCTTTAATTAGATCTTTGTTGTTGTTTAGTTAAGTCACGTCCGACTCTTTGTGGCCCCATGGACCAGAGCACGCCAGGCCCTCCTGTCTTCCACTGCCTCCCAGAATTTGGTCAAATTCATGTTGGTAGCTTCAATGACACTGTCCAACGATCTCATGCTCTGTCATCCCCTTCTCCTCTTGCCTTCACACTTTCCCAACATCAGGGTCTTTTCCAGGGAGTCTTCTCTTCTCATGAGATGGCCAAAGTATTGGAGCCTCAGCTTCAGGATCTGTCCTTCTAGTGAACACTCAGGGTTGATTTCCTTCAGAACAGATAGGTTTGATCTCCTCGCAGTCCAGGGGACTGTCAAGAGTCTCCTCCAGCACCAAAATTCAAAAGCATCAATGCGTCGGTGGCCAGCCTTCTTTTTGGTCCAGCTCTCACTTCCATACATCGCCCAAGAAAGTAAAATCTATCACTGCCAACGTATCTTCCCCTTCTATTTGCCCAGAGGTGATGGGACCAGTGGCCATGATCTTAGTTTTTTTGATGTTGAGCTTCAGACCATTTTTGTGTTCTCCTCTTTCACCCTCATAAATAGGATTATCTCATAAGTTACATATAACGTCTACCAAACAACCCTTCAGCTAACAATGCCACAAAGTCAGGAGAAATTCATGTTAGCAGAAATCCACAGCAAGTCTACAAATGGGTTTTCATGAATTTGCTATTTGAGTTTCTGCAAGGTCTTTAAACTTATCCTTCTTGGCAACAAGCGTCGCTGCTGTTTTATCATAGCTGAAAGGTATGCCAGCTGGCTCTCAGCCATATGCTTTCAAGCCTTTTCAAAACAAGCCATTCCTTTTCCAAGCTTGGGTTAAATGTGGTGTGCTGGGCTGGGTAACATCGTGCTTTCTGGGCTGGTGACACCATAATCTGAATTCTCATAAATTGCCTCCCTCCATAATGTGTCTTCTGATTCAGATATATTGATCTGGTTTTAGCAAACATTTTTGTGAGACTTCAATAATAGGGACCCCTCAGGGAAGAAGAGGGGCTGCTTGGTGTGGGAACATCAGAGGAGGGGCCAAGAATTTAGAACTTGGCAAGGAGCATTCTGTGTATAGTTATTTCAATTCTACTTATAGCTGGCCTTCCTTCAGTATAAACGTGTTCAGAGTATTTGGGAGAAGCTGAGACTTGACAGCCAAGTATTTTTATAAATGTCCTGCTGTCTTTGCAAGCTGCTTGCACATTTACCTGAAGTAAGGAAACAAGTTGCTTAAATTCACATATCCTTATTATTTTATGTTATAAAAATGCATAGGTTGTTTTCATTTTTAGATTATATGTAAGAACATTGTTCAGATTCTTAGTTTTCATTGAAAACAAGTTGCTATGTTCATCTTGGTATTATAACCAAGGACCAAACTTGCTATTGGTCTCAAATCATGTTTCCCTTTGAAGGTCATGCTCATTAACCATGATGAACAGTTTATTTGGCTTGGGGAAGAGAAGACTGAGAGGTGACAGAATAGCCATTTTCAATACTCTAAAGAGGTGTCAGACAATGGAACAAACCTGTTTTCTGTGACTCCAGAAGTTAGTACCTGATCCAGTGGATCTAAGTGACATGAAAAGAGGTTTTGACAAAATATTAGCAGAATCTTCTTGACAGGAAGATCTTTTTGAGAGTGAGACAAACTACCTCAGAAGGTAGCAGAAGGAGCCTCATTGGCAATTTTTAGACTGAGTTTGAATATCTGACTTCATAACAGGGTACTTTAGCTGGGTTTTCCTACATTGGTGAGGGACTGGATGAGATCGACATTCTTATGATTTTATTATCACTGGCATACCCTTCAATAGGCAGTTTTGTGTGACTGACAGATACTTTAAGGACCAGTTTTGGCTGCCAGTGCCCTTCTGTATTGCCCCATTCCTCAGCTTGAAGTGGGTGTTTTAAATGGGGCTCTAAAAAAGTGGGCCCCCATCTTGAAATGGGTCAATTTAAATTGCAGAAGAGGTGCTTACATATTCAGGCACCTGTATATCCCATTGACAACAAGTTCGGTACTCTTCTTTTTGCATATCTACCAAGCTTGTTGCATTTCCCAGTTCTTTCACACCTGGGAAGAAACTCAGAGTTTTGCATCCTATCCAAAATTTGAAAATCTATAGATTGAACCAAGCCAATCGGGTCCTTTTCTTTTGATTTATTCGATCAAATTCAATCGGTTTTATATAAGCTGTTTTACTACACAGTTTTCCATTTTCTTAGCAAGCAACAGGGGTAAGAAACATTGCAGAAACATCACCAGATACACAATAGCAGTTGCTTTAACTGTCCATTTGTATTTTATTGTATGGTGTTTTTTTTTATAAAAGTGGTGAATTGATTTTCTTGCATTGCCAAAACTTAGATTTGCAAAAATGAGTTCCTCCAACTTGATTTACCTAACTTCCAGATGAGAGCAAAGTGACCCTAAATACACCTGCTTAATATTGATTTTATAACCAAGTGGCAGTATAGTAACCTATGTGGGAAACAAAGCAAGTGGTATTATTGGCTCTTGACATATCTGTATACAAACCCAATGGTCATTGTGACTCTGCTCTGCGATGTGGGTTGTCCCTTTCTACTAATAAGCAGCTATAGTTCATAGTAGGGATGGAGCCCATACCTCATATATAGACGTCTCCAGCTTCAGTCCCTGTAATTTCCAGTTAAAAGAATCACAGAGAAGGATTCCTCCCCCCCATGAAATATTGACAAAACAGTGCCAGTGACAGTCAGTATAAGTTAATTTTATATCTTGAAAATGGAAATCTGATTATCTAGCTGTCTTTTGCATGGATTATGAGTGTAGCTAATGTGCAAGACACTCAAGCTGATCAGGTAGGATCCGTGAAGCTTTTATTTTGTACCATCTGCCAAATGAGTGCAAAAACAAAGGGCTAGGGATGACCTGCATACTTAGAAATAACCGATATCCTTTTATGGACACTGAAGGCCAATATGTTTGTGAGATTTCAGTACAGAAATGTTTCCTAAAATCAGCATGTTTTCTCATGGATATGCATTTATATAACAACCCATTTATAACTGGCTACTAACCACGTGTAATAAGCATGCAGCCAAAGATGACTCCACAGTGGCCAAAATGCATTTAGGGTGACGTGTAAGCAAACTATTCCCATTTCAGCTTCTCCACAGCACCTCTCATTCTTTTTCCTATTTATTACATGCCAGGAGTAAATAATCCATCATGGAGTTGCATGGGCACATTGGCTCTTGAGCCCAGTTCTACATGCTCCTTAACAGGGGTAACACTGTTTGACAGCACTCTCATTTTTTGTAGCATTCAAACCGATTCACTGACTATGCTCAACAGGTGTACAGTTTAATTTGCTGGATAGATCTGAAGGTTACTATGCTACACAAAAGCAGGCCTTATAAGGTCCAGAAGCTGCTCTCCCCCCTCCCGCCCCGCTTGCTGAACTAGAATATCCTTGGAGGGAAAAATGTTTCATTGCAGAGCTAGCATTTCTAGTGTTTTTAAAACCCAAATTTGCTATTGGTCTAAAACCATGTTTATTTTTGAAGGTCATTAATTTCCCAGAGACAGACAGGTAGATTGATGAAACTAAGGTCGTTTGGGAAGAACGAGTGCTGGGAGATTAAAAGCTCACCACTTTCTCCACAGTGAAAACCTTGTTTTGTAGAATTCCTCAGCTGCTTGGGTTCTGGCCTTGGAGATTTCTGCAGGCACTTGGGTGAATGCTTCATTGTTGTTAGCTCTCGTTCCTCTGTAAATGTGTAGTGTCATGAAGCAGGCTTCACTTAATAGTCACTTCTTGTTGAAGACTGGAGCAAGGAGATGGAATGTAAGCAGATGCACATTGGCTTAATTCTCTAAAGCCAGAGAAAGTAGCCCTGCAGAGCAAAGAATAGAATCCCAAAAAGGAGGGTATAAATTTCTTACTATACTCGTCTCATTTAAATGCAGCCATTTATGTGAGAGCATTATAATAATAAATGCATGCTTCCCCCTCGCCCCCCTTTTAAAATATTGCCAGGAACTCTTGGTTTCTTATACATCCCTTTCACTAGAAGATTGAACCTTGTGAAAATGGTGACTTGTGGGGTCTGGCTCTCCAAATGGGAATGAAACTATATCAGGGAGATGGAATTATGATATGTTAATATGGTACAAACATTAAGCCACAATCTCTTCCTAGAATGAAGGGTGCAGTAGGGAACATTAAGCCACCATCTCAGAGTTATTGCTAAATAATTGGTAGATTGATCAGTTACAGCTGTGTCCTAGTGCTTGTCAGCTGAACTTTGAGAATATTTGCTTTGTGCTTCTGGGACAGTGTAGTGTACTGTAGACAGAGTAAATGCAATACAGTGAATAGAGTTTTGGACTGGGACTCAGGAAATATGGGTTCAAATCCCCAGTTTGCCATGTAAATTCAATGTGAGATGGAAATGGTAAAACACTCTTTAAATACCTCCTGTACCTTGAGATACCCAGTGTGATGCAGTGGGTAGACAGGCTAGGATTCAGGAGAACTGAGTTTGAATCCATGTTTGGCCATAAAAACTCACAGGTTGTGGGTGGTACTACTAAAACCAACTGTAAATATATTACAGTACTTATCTTGAAAACCCTACTAGCATCGTTGTAAGTTGATTCCAACTTGATGGGACATAACAAACACATAGTGACTGGCAGTACATAACACACACCCTGAGACAGTCCAAAAGAAATTTTTGTTTTCCTGTTCATTTCCATGCACTCTCTTCGTGTTGTCCATCGTTTCCCCCCACCCCCACCTGTTTTTCCAACAGCATTGTCACCTACACCAGCCATTCTCAATAGGGGCCATGACACATTTGAAGGATAATTGGAAACAATTATTTGCATGCCACTTATATGGTTTGTTATGTTATGTGACTTATGCAACCTTGATTTGGTCTATATTCCTTTCTTATTGTTTTTATGGCCATGACCAGAAAAAATTTGAGAATAGCTGATCGACATAATGCTGAGAACACCTGATAAAGTTTGTGTCTGAGAGGCAGAATGCTGAGTTACATGCTTACAACACTGGCTACTCCATGTGTTGGTGTGTGGGAGTGTATATGTGTCATTATTCTGTGCATAGGGATGATGGTTGAAGAATTGTGTGGCTCACCCATACATCTGAAATCACCGATAATGAAACATGCTAGGGAAACCAAGTCCCTCTGCTGCTTGGAGAACAAAAAAGCAGACATGGCTATCCAGTGATCTGGTCTTATTTATTGGTCTTTTAAACATGATATAGATGTAGGTTTTATCCTTTCCTTCTCTATTCAGAGTTGTAGGAAGGGGTAGCCATGTTAGTCTGTGCAAGCATTATAGGTAAAAGCAAAATAGAAATAAAAAGTAGAAAAAAAGACAAAAAATATGGGGGCACCTTAAAGCCATGTATATAATGTGAGCTTTCATGTGGTCTAATGAAGTGGACTTTTCCACGAAAGCTCACATAAAAAAATTACAAAACTTAGTCTTTAAGGTGCCACCACATTTTTTTTTACTTATTTCTAATTTGGCAATCTCCTCTGAAACCCCTATTCCCCCAGGCTTTCATGAGGTTCTCACCTTTCTTCTTTCTTCGCTGCCACCAGGTATTGCTACCTCAATACCATTCAATCAAGATGTGTGTGCTTTTAAAACTTAACTCATTTATTAGATCAGGGAAGTTAACATATGATTAATATTCGATAAGTAAATCACAGGTTGCTAATCACTTGTATATGAATCAGTTCTACTTTAACTTCAACTCTCTATTAACTCTCTGTACCATTCAGCGTTCTTACAGATCTCTAACTCTCTACCAGTTCACTTTTTAAGTTTCACACTGTCTCTCACTACCAGAATCTCTCTCAGGCTCTCTACACCAGACTTTATATCCAGCCCCCTACCCCTTGGGCTCCGCCTTCCATCCTCTCATTGGCTCCTTCTCTACTGTTCAGCTATGACGGACAGGTGAGGGCAGGGCTGTTCGCTACACCTATTACCCTCTATTCAGAGTACCTGGAAGATACATAAGCTGAGTAATAGGTATGTGTGTAGACATAAAAACATGTGAACAAAACTAAGGTACAATTTATTTGTCCTCAAATTGCCTGTTCTTTCTGCCACATGGTTTGGTTTTACATCTTATTTTTATATCGTTATCTACAGTAAGTATAAGGTAGCTGCTTAACTATAGGTAGAAATTCTGCCATATTTGACATTGTAAACCACTCACAAACACCATTCCTTACAAATCCGCT
Source organism: Pogona vitticeps (assembly GCF_051106095.1). NCBI lineage: Eukaryota > Metazoa > Chordata > Lepidosauria > Squamata > Agamidae > Pogona > Pogona vitticeps. The sequence continues at coordinate 63,174,213 of NC_135783.1, read as the reverse complement.
CAGGAGTCTGTAAAACCTGCTGATGCTATAGGCCAAAATTTATCAAATGGACTCCTCCTTCTTCTAGATATAGTATGTGGGGCACAAGGTAGGAGAATATTCCATAGATGCCTGATCTCTTGCTATCATGGATATCTGCTTGATGAGCCATGAGGATATGGTGTCCATTAAGGCAGTGGTCTCCAACCTTGGGCCTCCAGATGTTCTTGGACTTCAACTCCCAGAAATCCTGGCCAGCAGAGGTGGTGGTAAGTCTTCTGGGAGTTGTAGTCCAAGAACATCTGGAGGCCCAAGGTTGGGGACCACTGCATTAAGGTACGGCTTGGCAATCAGGGTATGCTGCATCTTGAATGGATGCTTTCCTTCCTAGATATGAAGAAGTTGTGGTGTTGAAGTTGTGATGGTGAGTTTAGAAACAAATATTGCTCTATTATATTTTGTTGCCTGAAATGAAGGATCAAGCCACTGTCCTCTATCCCATATGAAGAAATTGAGAAGACTGGCAATTGAGTCACACACTTCAGCACTGGCAGTGATCAGACAGGTGTCCTCCATGGAACCTAAGGGGAGCAGTTTAGTTTAGAGGGTACAGAGCAGTCTGCTTTACACACACAACTCTGCTCTCCATCACCTTGAGGTCACTTTCTGCCACCTTTCAACACTGACTACATTGGGTGGCTATTTCTCTCTACCTAATGGTAGTGCCAGCCCTCTCATAAAGCCCCTTCCTATAGAAGTCTTCTAGTTAGATTGCTCAGAATATCTACACTGTGGCAGTAAATTTAAGACATTAACCACTTTGTGCTCAATTAACCTAACACATATTATTGTAATTCTCTGAAGAAACCATCCAAGTAATCCATAATAGATTGCTATCATGTAACTGGATCTCCGTACTGCAACTGGACCCAAGATGATTAGTAATCCAACTGCACTCAGTAAAGTAGTTTATATGAAGTCAGCTGCACTCCAGCCTTTCTGGCTGACACTTTAGAACCATAATTACCTTCCATCTCTCTCTTTAATACAATTCATTGTGCTCCTGACATTGCAGGATATTCTAGAAGCTAAGGAGGGACTGCTCATTTCCTAGATATTTACTAGCCAGTGCACAAATTAAGGGTAGTGTCAGATGTACATCTCAATTTCCCTACTTTTTGTGGGTTTAGCGGAGACTCTTAAAGCTACTCAAGCATTTGCTTATTGTGGTTTAATAAAGTACACTATATTATATTTGGCTCAAGGGACCCATTCCACACAGATGCCAATTTCCAAAGACAGGTCTGAAAGTACAGCTCGGTTACACAGAGCTCTCTGTTTGTGGTTCAGAAGAGTGTTTCAGATGCCGGTGGATCGGCAGCATTAATAAAAATAACTCCTGCCTGGTAATTAAGGCCTCGCTTGCACAAGGTGCTGAAGGGCCCTCAGCAAGAAATGCCACAAAGCATTCCCAAGGGAATCATGGGATATTCCGTATCCTACAAACTCCCTCAGCTATAAACTCATGGACTGAATGCAGCAGAGGAGGCAGAAATCATAAATGCACTCACTGAACAATGAAAGGATTCTGTTTTTCCCCTTCTTCATGGCCATTATATCACAGCTTCTTTATCAATGATCCATTAAGGGCCACGAGCTTGGTTAGAGTGCCAGTCTTTTATAACCTATGGCTACCTCAGTGTCATCTCACAGCCAGTCTTTGTGGGGATACATTTTTGTCATGCCAGGTTCCATTCCAGAATGGTAAGGTCATGTCTTGGTAGATCCTTCTAGCCATCACTCTAGTACATTCACTGTCAGCATCTCCATTTATAACCCTCTATTTTAAGCAATGTAGTAAAAACACACTGTAGGTTGAAGTCCATAATATATTTGCTTAGTTTTAGGGATTTTTATTATTACATTAAACTCTGGTGAAGATATAGGAAAAAATTACCTTCTAAATTTAGCACATGCAGATTATAGCCCACTTTCAAGGAACTGTACTATTAATTTCATACGCTTTTGCCTGGCATTTCTTTGTACATGGCAAATGGCAAGTCTTTGGGAAAAGATAGCATTTCTGACATGGCAAAGGAGTTTCAGAAATGGATTAGAACTACATGGGGCACTTTTCTTCTGATTTCAGGGGAAGATGGTTGCCAACACTGGTGATAGTCTTAAGACTAATATATATTTTGTTCCAGTTTCTGTGGGCTGAAAAATAAATTCCCAAATGTTTGAACGAGTTAGCCGATGTGCCAATCTATCATTTGCTCATAACTTGGCAGTTTATGTGTAAAAAGTGATAACCTGCATTTCTGGCCTAATTAAGAGCTAGATATTCTGCCAAACAGGACTAGTCATTTCTGGGCCAGTAGGATCGCATCATCTGCATACAGTAGAATTATTATTATACAACACCACCTGCATTTGAAGTGATACAGTCCAGATACAATTTTACCATAATTCTCTCCTGTAATGTACGTATAGGTTTTATATTGTGTTCCCTTCTACGTGTATTAAAGATAATCATGTTGTGATTTCTGAGCTGGTGCATTCAACAGAAAATATTTTGGCTGCATTCCCTGGGTTCCTTAATAGAAAAGAAGGCCCCATTGTCTGCCACGATATTACTCTTGAGTAATGGATTAAAAATTAGGATGTACTAGCCAAGTGCGCAGTAGTATGGTAGATCATACTTCATTCTATAGGGACGGAAAGTGCATCTTCCTGGCATGGTGGAGACAGAAGACCTGTTGATCCTAGGCCTCAGGTAGTCAAGGCAGGAACAAGTTCATCTCATCCATAATATTGCTAGTCAAAATGTCCTTTGTTGCGAAGTTGATGGTGACCTCTCATGATGCATCAGAATCTTTGAAGCATCTCTGGAAGGCTGTTTGAGGAGACAGAAATGATGTGTACTTTAGACATCATCACTTCTATATGAAGCATCCCCATAAGGAAAACCTTTCTGACTGTGCTCATAAGGTCCTTTTGATCTTCAAATTGACTGTAGGATTCTCATGATTTTATTAGAAGCGAGGCCTTGAACAAATGTTATGATTTCCATACAGATGCTACTAAATGTTGCCTTAGTCATGGCTTTCGTATGTGGAAGTGCTCACTAAATGTACTGAGGCTAAAAGTGTCTCTGTTCTATGTCATATTCCCGATGAGGGTTCACATCATGTTAGCTCCTATTCACGTGGAAAGTGTTCTCTGATGTTACGCTTTAGATCAGTGTAGTCTGTCAAAAGGAGATAATCTCTAATGACATCTTCATGACAATCATGAAGGTTTGAGACCTCAGTAGAACACACATGTACACATTGGAACTGACATGCAGCCAGTGGCCTACATGTCACACAGCTTGTATGGTACTGAACCACTTTGTACTTTTTAATTGCTGGCAAAGGTGAAGTATTTGTGCATATTCTTCTCAGGTGAGCTATACATTCACTGGTCTAAAATGTCTATGCTTGATTTTGTATTTAAATGGAAAACATACTTGTGGGCAAAACTATTTCTAAAGTAAACACCCAAAACTATGTTACATCTTCGAACCTGCAGTGTAACGTTATGTGGTTTCAACTTCAACCCTTCAACAAGAAATTATTTATTTAAGCTGTCAGAGCCACACTACATAGGCAACTGTGAAAAAAGAAAGAAAAGAAAGCAGAGTGTGGAAGTTGTATTAGGAACATTTCTTGACAGGCTTTCTAGCTAACTTTTTCTTGTCTCCACAGAAGAATTTGCTGAAGGTGAATTATTCATGATATCAAGCTAACCTATCCTGAGGTCAACCATTTTTTATCCTTGTTGAAATTAAGCACAACAAGGAGGTCAGGAGAAATTTTCAGTGTCGATAATACCTGCATAGAACAGGGTTTTCACTTTGCAGTCTTTCCTGCATGCTTAGTCACCAACATTGAGAAGGCAGAATATTTGCTTTCTCTCTTTACTTTATCCCTGTCTCGCCATGCTTTCACATCAGGTTAAGAAACAGAGATATGAAACTCACAATGACAAGTTCAGGGTTTTGCTTAAATACCCATTTTTCCATAAAGAGAATTCTGTTACTTAAAACACTGTCTCGGTTTTCTACAATATGCCATTCAGGAACTATTTATAATTCATGAAATAGTTGCTTATCATTCTAAGACACATTGTCTTTGCTGATTTATTAACATCATGAATCTACCTTGGGAGGAAAGGTCAGATTTTTATTTTCATACAGAAAAACCCACTTTCATCCCCATTTCATTTTAGGAGAATGGATCATATTTTTCCTTGGAAGTCCAATCATTTGTGAGGCTTGCAATGTGTTATGCAGGAAAAAGAATTGCAAATTTGGGTGCATTTGGTACAAAACATGGGCAACTAAAATGTGCACATTTCAAAACTGTGCATAAATATGCTTTAGTCAATGGAAATGTGTGTTTTAACAATGCATGTTAAAATGCTGTGCTTTTTGAAATACATACAAATTTGTCTGCTAAACATGTGTCACTAGCTAGTACCAAAGCTGGCTGGGATGAAAATACCAGGCCATTACTGGGATGCATGAAGAGATAGGGCTGGGTAGTTCTGAGTCAGGATGAGGTGTTCACCACAGTCTCCAGACTGATGGGAGCAATGGCACAGATAGTATCGCCACCCACTCACCACCACCTGAGCAGACTGTCAATTGAGGTGGAGTTTTTCTTCACCAAATTGCCACTTCCATAGTGTTGCTGCTTCTTGGTACTAGCTAAAGAAGTGCCCATGCTGAGGATCCAGCCGGCCCCCACCTTCTTCTCTTCTTCCTTCTACAGCAGTGCTGTCAGGAAGGCAGTGATGGCAAGGAGACATTTCTCTTCCTATTTCACGCAGCAGAACAGCTTGTGCTGGCCATGCAAAGAGAATGTGAAGAGTAGATTTCCTAGCTCTACCATATGTGAAACTTCATTCTAATGCCGCAGTGAGGCCCCTTTGGTCACTTACCAATATAACACACATCTAGTAGACACCATTCAGGGAATCTTGAGGGATCTGGTACTTGTGAAATTCATATGAGAACTGATCTGACTCACATACAAATATTGGTTCTAGTTACCCTCCAGATTTTTGCATATTTCCAAATTCGTTGTAAAGTTCTTAGCAATTTAAACAAATGAAAATATGTTTTGTATATACCTTTTAGGGAAAGGAAGGATTTAAATACAAATGACGGGGGGGGGTGTCATATACCTTCTCATTTCCTCCTCAGAACCTTCCACTTCCCTCAGTGATTTTTCCTACTGTGACCAAAGGATTAGGTTGCAGATTTTGGTTCCAAAGTAACAGGCACTTGACCATCCAAGCTCATTGCTTCCCCAAGCCCCGAAATAAAGACGCGGACAACAATTATTTTGGTATTAAACCTGGGCCACACTTTATTAGCCAAATCAAATTTCCTTAAACCAAATAAAATCCATATCCATATTTGAGGGGGCCTGCGGTAGTGCGGGGAAATAACACCAAATAAATCCTTATATGCCAATGGGCGAGTCCCAGCCCCAGGTTCCAGCTGTACTACCGACCGGTGGAACCTGGAAGGCTTAATTAAAACACCCCGTACCTCCAGCCATCTCCTTTAATGACTTTTTGGTCCGAAAGTGTTTCAGCGCCTCAGTTGCCTTCAGCCCTGTAATCGCACGATCCGCAGGAACTGTCAGCATTGACACACTGTTACTTAATGAATATTACCAAAAGGGAAACACCGTGATGACCAGTTATTCCCGCACTACCCGCCAGTGTGACCAAATTTATATGGGAAAGAAGCCGCCGGCCCCGCCTTAAACCATAAAAACAACTCCTCCCCAGTTCCAGTGTGGGATAGGCGAAAAATCCCCCCATCCACCGGCCAATCAGGATGAAGGGCAAAAATTCCTATCCGGCCCCATAAACTGGCGACCCAAAACACACTAGAACAAAGAGGGTTGGGCGGGCGGGTGCCGACAGCAAAAGGCCTCCTATGACGCACCGGCGCTTCCTTAAATAGCGCCGGCTCGCGTCAGCAACCCACGTGGCCTTTTGCTGCCCGCGCTTCCGGCGCTGGGGGAAGCAAACCCGCTGCGCCTTCCGAGGGCGTTCCCTCGCCCCTTCGGCGCGCGAACACATTGCTTCCCCAAGCCCCGAAATAAAGACGCGGACAACAATTATTTTGGTATTAAACCTGGGCCACACTTTATTAGCCAAATCAAATTTCCTTAAACCAAATAAAATCCATATCCATATTTGAGGGGGCCTGCGGTAGTGCGGGGAAATAACACCAAATAAATCCTTATATGCCAATGGGCGAGTCCCAGCCCCAGGTTCCAGCTGTACTACCGACCGGTGGAACCTGGAAGGCTTAATTAAAACACCCCGTACCTCCAGCCATCTCCTTTAATGACTTTTTGGTCCGAAAGTGTTTCAGCGCCTCAGTTGCCTTCAGCCCTGTAATCGCACGATCCGCAGGAACTGTCAGCATTGACGCACTGTTACTTAATGAATATTACCAAAAGGGAAACACCGTGACGACCAGTTATTCCTGCACTACCCGCCAAAACATGAGGACTAGCATCCGCTATGTCCCATGTACCCACCAAGAAGATGAAATTCCTCAAGCAGGCCCCCTCTCAAATCATCCAAAAAAATGTCCAAACCCGCCTCAGACAGGTGGACCCCATCCTCACGGAAATACTCCAAACTGGATGATCCAATTCTGCGATGTCCAATCACAGAACCGAGGCCGTGTTTGCTGACACCTCTGCAAACTTCCTTATTGACCAAACGACGGGCATTGTTTACCCTGTCCCCCTTAATCGCACCACGCCAATTTAAGCGTGGAATGATTGTTGACCAAACGATCCTCATCATGGGATATAAGGCATGTAGCCTATCCAAATCCCTCAAAATATCCAATATTAATGCCTTACCAGGTACCTTGGGCAAATCATTACCCCCCAAGTGAACTATCAAGATGTCCGGAGGCGAACATCCAAAGTTGGTCAAACGTCCTAGTTGAATCCATTGCATGCCCCGCATGCCCTTCCAAGTAATCGAAGCCCGGGCTCCAAGCCCTAGGTCACTTCCCCAATAGGAAACAGCCACATAGCGAGCTGCCCAATATACGTAGCTGTGTCCTACAATCATGATGTTCCATCGCGCCCCCGGCCTCTCTCCACCTGAAAGACAAAAACAACCCCTACCTATATGTTAGGCAATTGTCTTATATATTTCCTGTAACAACCAGATGACCAGCGACCCAACTGTTTGATTCGCTCATCATCGTATCCAAGAGCTGCTGCCGTTGATGCCGCCCCTATTCGAAATGAATGTGTACCAAATCTCAATCCCTGAACACCAACTCTGTCCAGCACCATGTCAGTTAGTTTCCAAAACTGATATTTTGTAAGGGGCGCTCCATCTTTGTGTTGAAAGAAATAACCGCTTGTGCTTGACCTAAAACGAATAAAGAGGCCTACCGCTTGAACGGGGCAGATCCTTTCTATACTGCACCGTCCCAGCCTTATCCGTCCACCCTTGCCTTGTTGGTCAGTTTTAGATCTCCTAATCCTAATTATAACCTGCCCATTTCGAATCCCAACGTCATCCCACTGCAATGCTGTCCGTGATTCGTCCGTCTTACTGAAAGCTACCAACTCACTAATACGTAGCGCCCCAAAAAAGGCTACCAACGACGCCGCATGAAAAAGCGCCTGCTCGTATCTATCCCTACATAAGGTACCCCAAAGTTCTACTAAACTTTCCAAAATCCTTGGGGAAATGGGAGTCCTACCATCCCTTAGCTTTCCCCGTTCACGAGACCATCCCTCAATCATCTTCCTAACTCTAAAATCACCCGACCAATCCTTCAGGCCTTTTGCCTTCGCATAAAAACTCAATGCTGCTAACTTACCCTGAATAGTCCCTGGTGCTAGCCCCCGTCTATACAAATCCACAATAAATTGCTGCAGGTGTCCTACCGGTGCTGGCCACTCTTGATCTAATCGTGCCCTATTCCTAAATTCCAAAAACTCAGTCACAGCCATTCTATATTTTATATCTGTTCTCGGGGCCAAAGCCATACCTATCGCCCGCGACGCTTCCTCACGCCAATCTGCCAGACCTCTGCCGGAAGCACTTCTGGCAGATCCCTGGCTTCCGGCGGCAGTTCCCTGAAACGCTGGATCTGTTGGCGTGAAAGAGCATCAGCGATCCGATTATCTATGCCCGGCACGTGTCGCGCGTGCACCACAACATTATTCTGTAGTGCCTTCAATGTAAAGGCGCGCACCAAATCCATAACCCTTTCTGATCGTGATGTTAAGTTATTGATGATGTGAACAACCGCCAGGTTGTCACACCAAAAACGCACCACAGTATTGGACCACTCCTCGGCCCATAGCCACAGTGCTCCAACTATTGGAAAAAATTCCAAAAATGTTAAATCCCTAGTAATGCCCTGCATATGCCATTCGTCCGGCCACATTCCTGCGCACCATCTGCCATGAAAATAAATTCCGAAACCTAAAGCCCCAGCAGCATCTGAATTCACCTGGACATCAGCCCTGAGGTTCATGTCAGATCTCCAAAAAGAAACCCTGTTAAAATGATCCAAAAACTGCTCCCATAACCCCAGATCCTCTCTCATACCTTTTGTTATTCTTGTCTTATGGAATGGTTTCCTCAACCCTGACATGGCGCTGGACAGACGCCGTACAAAAGCTCTTCCCGGCGCTACAACCTTACATGCGAAATTCAAGTGCCCTACCACTTGTTGTAACTCCTTCAATGTTATCTTCTTTTTATTCCTAAAACTACTCACCAATCTCCTAATATTTACCAATTTGTCTTGCGGCAATCTTGAAGACTGCTGCGCTGTATCTAATTCTATGCCTAAAAACGTAAGGGTCGTTGACGGCCCTTCCGTCTTTTCTTCCGCCAGCGGCAAACCCAGCTCCGCTGCCAGTTCCCTAAATATATCTAAGAATTTCTGACACCTCCCAGTGTTTGCCTGTCCACAAAACAAAAAATCGTCCAAATAATGTGCTGTCAATCCACAGCCAATCCTCTGCCGAAGCAGCCATTCCACAAATGTGCTGAACTTTTCAAATGTCGAACACGAGATTGAACAACCCATAGGTAGGGCCCTATCCACGTAATACTGTCCCTGAAATTGAAAACCCAGCAAATTAAAATCTGTTGGGTGAACAGGCAAAATCCGGAAGGCCGCTTTCACATCAGCCTTGGCCATTTCTGCATTGCTACCGCAAGATCTAATCATTTTTACTGCCTCATCAAATGATGTATACCGCACAGAACACAGTTCGTCTGGTATCGCATCATTAACAGACTCGCCCTCCGGAAAAGACAAATGATGTATTAGCCTGAATTCCCCTGGGGTTTTCTTCAGAACAATTCCCAAAGGCGATACCCTCAGGTCATCCAGTGGAGGCCTAGAAAATGGCCCCACGACCCTACCCTCGCTAACCTCCTTGTCAATCTTTCTCTGGACTACTTCCTCCATACCCCGTACTGACTTCAAATTTCTGGCGAAAAATGCCCTACGCATACCCACTGCCGGAATTCTAAATCCATATTGAAAGCCAGAGCGCAGATATGCTGCATCTTCCTGTCTGGGATAATGCAGCAATCCCTCTTCCAAAATATTAATTTTGATTGGTGTTGGTCCCCTTTCCTGAAGGACCGCCACCCCCTTCAGGTTTCCTACCAAAACCTCCTTGCTTGCCCTGTCGCTGTCCTCCAGCCCTGAAGCAATTGGATCTCGGGTGTTTTCCCCCACACGTGATGCATTCATGCTTGAACCTACAAGGCGACTTGTTACAAGACCCCTTGTTGTTAAACTCGTAGCAAGGCAGGCGGGGTTGAACCGCCTGCCCCGCCCCCTGGCGGGTACCAGTATTCCCAACGAACTTAATGTTAAGGTGTCCGCAATCGAATCTGTCACCCAGGTTCGTTTTAGCTGGTGACATATGCTGTAGCCAAAGCCCTGGGTGTACCTCGTCCCACCGCAGTTCCGGCCTGATAGCACTCCTCATACGGAATGCTTCATCATACCGCAACCAAGCCTGACCCTCGAATTCAGCTTTCGCTCTCCGTATAATGTCATAATATTGAAAAAGGGCCGAGGCCTTCCATGGTTGCATCTTAACCAACACCCCTGCATATATAGTAAAACCAGTAACCCAATTATTCCAATTTCTGTCTGGCCTCTTCCTCCTATGCTTTTCTTTAATTTTCTCATCATCTTTGTCCAGCTCCTTCACTTCATATTCCCTATTCAGAAGATCATAAAAGTCAATGTAATCGCCTTTCCAGATCCGTTCCTTAATTGCAGGCGTCAGGTGATCGCCTAGCAGCGAACTGTAATCTGTGTAAGGCGTGGCTAAAAATGGGGCTGAGTTGTAGCCAGTGTCGGGCACCGCCGGGTGTTGTGTACTCTTGAACTCCCTACCCTCTTTCATAGCCCCATTTTTATCTGGAGTTGTAAACGGCATACCCCACCCAAACCATTGTGGGGCAACCTGTGGCCAAAAACCACCAGGCCATGCCATGGGAGAAGCCATCCCCATGTTAGGAAATTCTCTGGAGTGTTGTTGTCCATCGCACCACGGCCAGTATACCCCTTGAGCCACTGTGTTGTGAGTTCCCTCATACTCACCCCTCTTCTCATTCCGCACGGCCTCAGCTGCCCCTGGTGTATATGTAGCTGGATCCTCATAGGGGTCATACCCGTATGATGTGCCTTCACCAGCCTCCGCAGAACTTGCCGCCCCCGTCCTTCTACGCTTGCTCCGTCCTTTTTCCAGCGGCTCTGTCGATGTGCCTTCACCACCATCTTGGTCACCCCGCTCATGACCCTGCTCAGACTCAAGCATATTAAAACGCCTTGTTAGCTCACAAGTAAGAGCCTTCAGATCAGCCCTCCGTTTTCCTTTTGATTTTCTAGCCGACCGGCGAGGCGAGAACTCCTCGCCACTAGTCGCCTGTCTCTCAAGTCCCTTTGCTTCCATGCTGGCCACCTTGGACTGCAACTCCCTTAACAAGGCCCAAGATTCATCCTCAGAAGATGATTGTAAGGGTGACTGCTGCCTCGCCACCGGTCTCCTCACCGGTTCTTTCCCTTTCTTCTTACCACCTCCTTTCTTGGGCGGCATCTTGAAAGTCTGTCACCCAACCTAAATTTTATTTTATTATTATTATTATTAATTTTTTTTAGGCAATTATATGTAGTTATTTACCCAATAATTTATATTATTTCTATTTATTTATTTATTTATTTATTTTTAAATCTACATATATACTCTATGCAAGTATCTACACAATTGGTCAGAATTCCCACCCAACTATGTAGACCCACAACTCCTTTACACCAAACCTAACCACAACTCGTCCTTGTCTCCACCACTCTCCCCTCTCCTTCTGTCCCCTTTTTTTGTTTGTTTTTTGAAAACGAAACTAATTTCAAAATGGCCACCAACAATAGGCCATGCGGTCGGGTCCGGCCTAACAAAATGGCCGCTACCAACCCCAGTCCCTGTGCTTTCACTGGGTAACTTTTTTTTTTTAATCTATGGGCCGCCCAGTAACCCAATGCTCCCAGCTCACCCCCTGCACTGCTCTACCCCCAGCGCCCCACACACAGCTGCCCCAATAAGGCCAAGCCCTCTTCAAAGCCAGGGGGTAACTCTCCACACCCCAGAGGGAACGCCGGGGCGCCGAAACCTCCACGCGACCTGACCCCTCCCAGCCCCAGCCCCCCCGACCCCCCAACCAGCAACCGCGGGGCGAATCTGGTGCCCTTAATTATCCCCGCAGCAGCCGGCCCGAGACACGAGGGAGAGAACTGGGCAAAACCAAGAGGGGTAGGGGTGAGGAGGAGGGAGAAGGGAAGGAGCCCCAAGCTGATCCGAAGCCGCGGGCGCGGCCCGCAAAACCTCTCCGCTATCCTCCCCCTCAAACCTCCCCGCCTCCTAAAGCCCCCACACAAGCCGTCCGTGCCGAAGGGAAGCTCCCCGCAATAACACAGGCCACCACCAAACCCTTAGCCAGCAGCCTCTCTCCTCTGCGCCGACAGCAAAAGGCCTCCTATGACGCACCGGCGCTTCCTTAAATAGCGCCGGCTCGCGTCAGCAACCCACATGGCCTTTTGCTGCCCGCGCTTCCGGCGCTGGGGGAAGCAAACCCGCTGCGCCTTCCGAGGGCGTTCCCTCGCCCCTTCGGCGCGCGAACACATTCTTAGAGGGAATGATATTCCAAAATGGGAGATACTGAGGCTGAGAGATTACACCTACTTAAGATAACCTAATGAGTTTATGACATTTAAGACTACTTGGCTATATCCTCATGGCGCAGTGGTTAAACTGCTGTACTACAGCTAAAACTGTGCTTATGACCCAGGGTTCAATCCCAGATAGCCAGCTCAAAGTTGACTCAGCCTTCTATCCTTCCAAGGTCGGTAAAATGAGTACCAAGCTCGTTGGGGGGGGGGAAATGTATAGCCTGCATAATTAACTTGTAAAACACCCAGAGAGTGCTTGAAGCGCTATGGGGCGGTATATAAGCAGCACGCTTTGCTTTTGTTTTTATTCCACTCAGGGAAACAAAAGTCTTAATTTTGCCTTATATGCTCCTGTGGAAATTATGGAGCAATTTGTCTTCAATTCTTCTCTGAATGTTCAATTTGTACCTGACTCTCACCTCTTTTGTCATGAATTAACGTATCAGTATATTATGCACCTCCCAGTTTTTTATATAATGCTAACATATAGTCCTCCAACATGAATCTCAGTGTAGATGTTCATTTTGCAAATGTAACAGCTTGATAAACAGTGGAAAGTGTCCAAAACTACACCTCATTTTCCTTTCAAATAAACTTCCAACATGTTACTCAGTGACATGACAAACTGATATACAGCCAACTAATTGTACCAAAAATGTGAACACTGAGAAAGCTCCAGATGTTGATATACACTTAAAAGTAGTACAGGCAAATAGCCCAGCTGAGCTGTCATTTGTCACATTAGAATTAGACAGTGGCATTGCAACAGCTTATAGTACCATTAATGAACTTTCTCGCCATAGCCTTTGTTCAAACTCTTTCAGTAATACAGTGGTGCCTTGCTTAGCGATGTTAATTCATTCCGAAAAAATCACTGCTAAGTGATTTCATTGCTAAGCGAAATGTGGTTTCCCATTGAAATGCATTGAAAACCGGATAATCCATTCCAATAGGAACGAATTGCCGTCCTTAAGCGAAAATCGCCATAGGAAACATCGCTAAGCGAAACGCGGTTCCCCAATTGAAATGCATTGAAACCTATTCAATGCAGCTCAATGGGGGGGGGGGGGGAATACAACAACAAATTAAAAAAGAGTCAGAACAAAGTCAAATTTGGTTAACAAAGGGTTCATTAAGTGCACTTAATGATTTCAAACATTTTAAACATTAAACTTTAACTTTATAAATAACAGAAAAACATTTTAAAAACAGCAGACATGAGGCTATTTAAACCATCATTAAGCAAAACAGGGGGCCCAAAATTTAATCGCTATGTGAGGCATGGTCCCAACCATCGCTAAGCGAAAATCGCGCATAGGGACCATCGCTAAACAAAGCACAAAAACGCTCTGAAAAAGTCGCCGCTAAGCGATTTCATCGCTAAACGGAGCGCTCGTTAAGCGAGGCACCACTGTAGTTGTTCATCCCAAGTCATTATACAGTGTAGTCAATGCAGATGGAGGACACCAGCTGGCATTGCTGACATGAATGTGCAGTCTGGCATTAAAGTAAAGGCAAAGGTTCCCCTTGACATTTAGTCCAGTCGTGTCCAACTCTAGAGGGCGGTGCTCATCCCCACTTCCAAGCCTTAGAGCCAGCGTTTGTCTGTGGACAGTTTCTGTGGTCATGTGGACAGTGTGACTAGACATGGAATGCTGTTATCTTCCCACCGTAGTGGTTCCTATTTATCTACTCACATTTTACATGCTTTCGAACTGCTAGGTTGGCAGGAGCTGGGACAAGCGATGGGAGCTCACTCCATCACATGGATTCGAACTGTTGATTTTTTGACCTTGCAGCCCGGAGGCTTTTGTGGTTTAACTCGCAGTGCCACCACATCCCCTGGCATTAGCCCCATATAAAAGAAAGTTACCACCACCTCGTGACAGATATCACGGGAAGTGCAATGTCATAATAAACCTTGCTTCTTCTGCTACAGCCCCTGGCAGCATTTTAGGATCCATCTTTTAGTAATTTCTAATCTGCAGAATCTGGAGAAACTTAAACTGCCCCAAGACTCAGTAAACACTCCAAAGCAGAAGGAAGAAAAATAATATCCTTCTGTTTAAAAACTTTTAAAAAATGATCTATGCATCAGGGTGGTGGTGGGAGGGGGGGAGAGGTATTAGCAAGATTTCCCAAAGCTTGACCAAACATCAGAAAGATCTGGCTCATTCCCATATATTATATCTTGCGTAGTTCCAGATGTGAGATGATAAGGAACTAGATTTGTCTGGTTTACATTTGCTCCTCTGAGCAAATAACTATAAAGTCTGGTTGTATCTTGGTTGTATGAAAAGAGTAGGAATAGTGATAGAAGAGATCAGTCAGGTATGGCCTGATCCTCTAACTGAAGAGGTTGGGCAGAAAAATGAATAAAACATTATCTCTACATGAGCTGTAATAAGACTATGGCTTTGCCTTTAGGTGGGGCAGGCAGTTACTTGTGCCGTTGCAGTTCATTTCAAGTCCTCTCCCTGGCAAATTAGGTAAAGCTGGCTGCCTTCAATGCTACTTGCTGGAAAACCTTCACTCCACCCCTGGCAATGTCAGCCTTCTATTGTAGAGATGAAACTCTTGGCGCCAGGAATTCAGTCTCTGCAGAGATCTCATTGTGGGATTTGAAAGACTATGCTGTTGACCAGGCTGGATCACTGCCACAACAGTTCCCAGAATTGATTTGTCGTCCCCCCCTCCCTGCAACTGCCGCCGCCGCCCCAAAGTGGTGCCGGAGCTCCGATATTGCCTCCAAACCTTTTAGTTTTCTCCCCACCCTGTCTCTGGGATTCCCTCCTGGCTCTCCAATCCGATAGGTTTGGCAGGGGATGAAGATCTTCAACAGCATCTGCTGATGGTGCAAAACATGAATGCACAGTAGATGACATGAACATCCTGTATCCTATGTTCTAAATTGTGTTGGGTGAGTAATCAATAGGCAGTTACTTAGGAGCATCATCCATCTAAGTGCCCCAAGCAAGGAGTGCACCATTTTGTGGAAATATGTTTAAATATATACAATACAGTTTTAAGAGATTTGTCATCTAAAATAGACCTTAAGATAAGAAGGTCCTCAGATGTTCTTGGACCACAACGCCCAGAAGCCCTTGCCAGTCTTCCTTCTTCTTCATTCCTCTAAGATAGAAGAATGAATCTAGTAAAAAAAAAACTTTGAAAGTTCCCTTTGTTAATAGACATTTCACCCACAAAAAGCTTCTCCTTACATCATCTCCTTACCAACTAGGGCAGTGGTTCTTAACCTTGGGTTACTCAGGTGCTTTTGGACTGCAACTCCCAGAAGCCTTCACCACCAGCTGTGCTGGCTGGGATTTCTGGGAGTTGCAGTTCCAAAACACCTGAGAAACCCAAGGTTAAGAACCACTGAACTAGGGAACAGATTTAAGGTTGAGAATGTTGAAGTAAAGAACAAAACAAACCCTGAAAACTCTAGTTTTTATTATTATTGCATTAACTGATCATCTCACTTACTTTCCCTGAGCAAGAAGCCCCTCTGTGTGCCTGCAGTGGGGACATAGGGACATAGTATGCTGCACATATGAGCCTTAAAGCAACGTGTAGTGATCTAGTATCTTTTGAACCAATTAGATAGTGGCTGGGAGGGAGAGAGTACTTCTTGCCTCTGGTCTGTTTGTTATATATATTGTCACATGTCCTCCTTGAATCTAGCCACTGTATTTCTGGACTCCCTAACCCTACATTCTCATTTGTTTAGTTTTGATATGAGAACTATGCCTGTTTGCTAGGGTATCAATGTTGATCTGATTCTTTGGTTGATAGAAGTCGATACTGTATTTATATATTTAAAGCATTTGTTTATCATTTTCCTGCCCACTGGGGCTTCCCATGCAATTTATGATAAAACAAATTACAAGCATCATTTAAACATCAACCCACAGACGATGCAGAGCAGCTCTTACTAAATAAGTGTTTTCCCCGTGCCTAGGCATTCCCAGTATGGTGTAATGGATAGAGTGATGGACTAGGACACTGGAGAACAGGGTTAAAATCCCCATGCAGCAATGGAAACTAACTAGAGGAGTGGAAGTAGTAAAATCACTTCTTAAATATTTCATTTGAAATCCCTGCTAGGGCTGCTATAAATCACTTCCAACTTGACAGCACAAAGTACACACACACACACACACGCACACACACACACACGCACACACACACACACACACACACACAGAGGCTTTCCTCATAATATAGGTGTGCAGTCTATGTACTACAGTTAATGGAATTGTGGACAAATATATTTGGAAACATATCCCATTGATACTGATTTCCACATATGGTAACTGTGTTTGGTGTTCAGGTAGTTGTTACTTTATTCAGAGGACTGTGCTCTTTTGTTTTTTATTTTGATTTTGCTTTCCTACAAGTTCATAGATGGCTCTAAAAAGCCAATAATATGACTTGGTATCCTTGCTCCTAGCTAGATGCGGGTCCCCCAACAGGCAGTTAAGTAATGTAAACAATAAAGGAGTAATATCTGTTTTCATTTTAGGTTGTCCAGGAGCCAAGAAGAATGAGTTCCTGACCAGTGTTCTAGATGCACTCTCCACAGATATGGTGCATGCAGTGTCTGATCCTTCATCCAGCAGGTGGGTTTCCTTGGCTCCAAGGCTATTATTTATTTAATTATTTATTATATTTATCTAGTCATTCGACTACTCTGGGCGGCGTACATTAAACGCCCTAAAGTATCCAAAGCTATTGCCTTGGATACTTTAGGAAACAACTTTAAGTACTGTATCGTACACTCACTTTAGTTTATTTTTATGGAAAGCTGCTACAATCGATTGAGATATATCAGCTATAATTTATCCATAGTTTAGTGCTAGTCTTGTAAAAAAAAAAAAGGAAGGCAGGCAGGCACATGCAGAGTGATATTCTTTTACAGCTGAATTATGACAATTGGCTCTCACATACTGGGAGTTAAAAGGAGAAAGCGTTCCCAAAGATTGACTGGAGCTGAACACTTCTGCTTATTCTTTTTGCAGACTCTTATGAAGGGTTTCCATTTAGAAAAGAAAGATAACGAGGACTCTTAGAAAGGGCCTTAGAAAACAGTAAGTGGTCTAGAAGCATGTGGTGCTGCAGCATTGCTAAATGTAGTAGGTTTGGGTATTGCTGGTCAGTTACATGGGAAATCACTCTGACCCACCATGTAAGTGTGTAGGAGAAAAGACTGGTGGGAAAGGTTAGGATTCAAAAGTCTCCTGGTTTTCATGTTATTCCGCAGCAAAGCACTTAAGACAATCTTTTCAGGACACATGCACACAGAACTAGGTTAGTTTCAGGCATGATCAAGGCATTGTTTCTTGTCTTCTGACAGCCCACTCCTAATCCTAACTGCTGGATCTGTTTTTTCCTTACCATTTAATTCCTCCCCCCTTTTCTTTTTTTATTTTGTTTTGTTCTTGTTTCTTCTAACCCTCTTCCAGGTGAAGTTTATTGTAGCTCCATCTCATAGACAGCAATGAGACTTAAACTAGTCTGGAGTAATTGAGTTCAATGGACTCAGTTAAAACTACGTTTAGTTGGGCCACAGAGAACAAGCTACAACAAAAGTCACCATGTCTTAGTCAAAGGCAGAAAACTAATCCAATAAAGCATTTTATTATGATTTTTTGCAGTGAGTGTTTCTCACTGTAGACTTTATTCAAATAGTTGTTGTAGCTTGGCTGTGTCCTGAAGGTTTTTCTTTCTAATGTTTCACCAGTTCCTGTGACTTTTGAATTTATTCAAATACATTACATGACACTATTAAGAGACAGTGGAGGTTGCTGATTCGGTGCCAAGCAGAACATTTTCTTTTCTCCTAGTGCAATGCGATGCTTTAAGAGCTAAGACAAAACGTTCAGCAACCCATTTTGCTCCTGCTGTGTCTATTACCTCTGTCATGGGGGAAGCCTGAGTTGTTTCAGGGATATCATAATTGTACTGCTCAAGCCATCAACATTTTTCTTTTGCTAACTGTCAAGTCCTCAGCTATGTTGCCTAATTGAAGATATGAGTTTCTCTCTTCTTACTCCCTTTTGAGCAATAATAACAGTGATGAGCCAATCAAAATAGAACTCATTTCCATCCAGGGAACCTTTCTTGGAGTACTCAGAGATAAGCGAATATTAGACACTCAATTGCAATAGGACAATAGCAAAGAGGAGCTGGTATTGAATGATTTTTGTGGTTGTGTTTTCACAATAAATGTGCAGAAAACTGAAAATTCTAGAAGTCCAGAATAGCCAACTGTGTCATCATTTTGCACATGAGTGTATAGACAGTCTGGTGAAAGACACGGAAAAGTGATAATGAAAGATTTAATAATTACGTAAGATGAATCACCTGGCGATCTCTATTTTTTTTTTTTTTTTGCAGGCTTTCAGAACCAGATCCAAACCATACTCTGGAAGAGAGAGTGGTCCACTGGTATTTTAAACAGCTGGATAAAAATGGTAGTGGTGACATTGGAAAAAAAGAAATCAAACCATTTAAGAGATTCCTGAGGAAAAAATCCAAGCCCAAGAAATGTGTGAAGAAATTTGTGGAATATTGTGATGTGAACAATGACAAATCCTTAACAGTTCCAGAACTAATGGGCTGCTTGGGTGTAACAAAGGAAGACAATAAAGCAGACACAAAGAAACGCCACAGTAAGGGGATTTCCTAAATGGCTTTTTTGACATATAGATTATATTTTGTCTTAATGAGAAGGATGGGCAGAGAGGGAGATGTTGCCTCTAGCATGTCATAATGAAGATACTTGTAACTCAAATGTAGGACTGATGTTTCCTCTGCCAGCGTATCTCCATTCTTTGCGATTTGCTAGATTCAGGATTCACCCATGCCTCCTAATATCTGCTCTGGGAGTTGACCTTTTGGTAAACAGAGCTTCAAAACTTTCCTTTTTGTGGACTTTAACTACTAGAATCACACAATGTGACCATGTTCACTGGGGGATAGTCCAAAATGTTTTAGTCCAAAATGTAGCTGGCTAAATAAGCTCAGTGGTTTAGGTCCCTGGCTGTGGAGCCAGATGTTGAGACTTGAATTCTCTACTGTGCCTCCTGCAAGGAAAGCCAGCCTATGTGGCTGTGGGCAAGCTGCACAGTCCCAGGGAGGTCCCAGAAGAAGTGAATGGTAAACCAGTATTCTCTACCTGGAAAATGCTGGAACGGTCACCATAAGTCAGAATTGACTTAATGGCACATAGTTATTATTAGTCCAAAGCATAGCATTTCCAAAGTGCAACAATATGAACAACCTAAACACTAGAAATTAAGAGAATGTGAAACCCAGGGATCAGTGCAGATATATAGGAATATTCTACACATGCTAGATTGTACTCATTTGCCATGGGACAATTGCAAAACTTTCAAAGCAACACATTTGAGCAGGTTTCTTGGGAAGAAACAAGTAAATTTAAAATGTTGACCATTCAGGAAGAAATGAATAACAGTCACAAAAGGAAAAGAGAGGGTCTGCCCCCCCCTTTTCTGTAAGCATGTACACATAAACCAACATGTGCTGTTTTTAAAAAGTACACAGCTGACTTTCACACTGAGACTACACAGCATTGTGTAAATAATCTCATCATTCAGAGGTCTGTGATGCAGCTGACTACTTGTATAAGCAAGCTAACTGTGTGCATGTGCAGATACCGAAGCTGCAGGAATAACCTTGTTCCTGGAATATAATAGGAGAAGCCGTTCCTCCAGGTTAGGAGGAAACAGTTGTAGGCTCAGATGATCTGGTCACCTAAGTTTAAACTACATGTAATGGCAGTACATCTGTTTGATTCATGGTGTGATCAGACAGCCAGAAAGGATAACATCTAATTACACCAGAAAGGGTTGCTTTGCTGGGAGCAATCTCCCTTATATATTTTTATACTGTTTTATACTGTTTTATTTTGTAAGCCGCCCCGAGTAGACATGGTCTAGAGGGGCGGGGTAAAAATCAAATAAATAAATAAATAAATAAATAAATAAATAAATAAATAAATAAATAAATAAATAAAGTGACCCTTCTGCTCACATGGGAATCATTCCAGCCCAGCCTTGAAAAAGAGTAACCCTGCCGCTGGACACCAGTTGGGGTCAGGCTGGATCGCTGTTGCCTGTATGTCATGTGAGTTTCAGGAAATCGCTTGCATTGGAGCGTGCCACAAGTGGTAAAAATGTGAATTCTTTCCCCATTGATTATACCCCAAATCTGCTACAGTTGTGTAAAAAGTGATGGGAGGAGCCTAAGGGGAAAAAAGGGAACATGGAAAATTCAGTCCTCTGATTCATCTCCCCTCACTTGATTACCATGAACATTTTTTTTTCTTTTTGCCTTTCTGGGATCACATCTACTAACTTCATCCTTCCTCACTGATATGTGACTGGACACTTCCAAGCTTAAACAAATGGGTGCAGCTTTTGAAGTCCCTGGGGATATAGTAAAAAAAAAAACAACTGGTTCTCTAGGCAGCTGTCCAAGCCCCTCATACTGGTGGTATACGCTAGAACTTTTATTTATTATGTTATTATAAAACAGTAACCTCATTCATCACATGGCATTTTAAGAGATTTAGTTAAAGCTTTGTAACGAGAACATTCTTACTGTGAAATAACATGCCATCTTTTCTCCCTCTGTGACAGCTCCCAAACATAATGCTGAAAGTACTCCTTCCAATAGGCAGGTAAGTGCAGAGATGAATGCTTGCCATCTTCTTGATAATATATTTTGACCACTACCCCGACTGCATGGCTTATTGGCAATAGTGCCTCTATGTGGATCAACCTATTCATAATGGAATTAGGAAAACTCACCTCTCAAAGGGGAGATGAAATAATAATCTGAAGCCACACTTCATTGATGTTAGCTTTGTACACTCTTAACCCAGCAGTTAATGTCGTGTTGATTTTCACACCTCTGGTAAGGAGAATCTCACAGCTAAGAAAATATGCTTATTTCTCTTTCTCTCAGAGGTTTAATTCTCTACACAGCACCAAACACTTTCAGTGAAGCAGTCTGAAAATTATTACTCTGGTAGAAAAAACCATGAACTGGAAAGGGTTATTTTAATTATATAATAGGTGTTACTGCTCCATGTGCCTCAATCACCACTCAAAACACAATATAGCTTTCTTTCTTTCTTTCTCTCTCTCCTCTCCCTTCCTCCTGCTTTCCTGTAATCTGATAACAACATGTAAGGTAAATCATGAAGTAGTCCTATCATTTCTGAGTCTTGATTTTTTTTTTAAAAAAAAATCCTTTAAATATTTTTTGCTGACTCAGTCTCAATTATTTTAAAAGCGTGTGCTGTGAAATGATAGCCTTGAACAAATCTTACTTGTACAAACCATCTGTTGGCAGTTAACTGCTGTGGTGATGTGAGGCTAGGAAGGTTCTTCACAGATGCCAAAGGTGGCTTTCATCACAGGAGCTCATGCTTAAAAAGGAAGGCTCTGGAAATGAATATACCTGAGGAGAAATAGTTTCTTTTAGAAAAAAAAACACCCAACTAAAAAGAACAGCCAGCTCTGTTTCCTTTGGGTGGTAGGCAATGGGAGGGATAAAGGTAAAGGTAAAGGTTTCCCTTGACAATTTTTGTCCAGTCGTGTTCGACTCTAGGGGGCGGTTCTCATCCCCGTTTCCAAGCCATAGAGCCAATGTTTTGTCCGAAGACAATCTTCCATGGTCACATGGCCAGTGCGACTTAGACATGGAACGCTGTTACCTTCCCACCGAGGTGGTCCCTATTTATCTACTCGCATTTGCATGCTTTCGAACCGCTAGGTTGGCGGGAGCTGGGACAAGCGACAGGAGCTCACTCCGTCGCGTGGATTCGATCTTACGACTGCTTGGTCTTCTGACCCTGCAGCACAGGCTTCTGCGGTTTAGCCCCCAGCGCCACCACGTCCCTTGATGGGAGGGATAAGAAGTGATATTACATTTGCCATTTATTCAAGAGCTGAGCTGACATACCCATTGTAGAGAATGTGGTGAGAAATGGAAGTGATAGAATTCTGGACATAATCACCCTCACATTAGAGACCAGGCCCTATTTTTGAATGCTGTCTTGTGTATGTGGTAAACTAGCACATCAGAGAGCTGACTGCAAAATCTTTCCAGTGTGCTAAGCTTTTATCCTACATTTCTGCATGAAGAGATGTTTTTTTTTAAATGTGGAGTGGTGTTTAAACTATAATATCCTTCCTCTGGATAGCTCAGTATTTTCGAATATCTGGCTGAAGAGCTAGAGGCTGGCAGTTGGATTCCCTACTGTGCCTCGCTGACAGGGGCTGAGATTCAGTGATACCCCATAGGGTAACTTCCAGCTCTGCAGTTCAAAGATTAGATGATGAAGATGATGTTGAAATGGTATGGTTATGAGGGACTGTAGCACTGAACATGTAGATTGGCTTTTAGTAGAGATGTAAACAATACTTGCTAAAATCTTCATTGTCTCCAGTTTAGGATCTCTGGCATAATGAGACTGCTTAATAAATTTTCAAGTGCCACAAGCTTCCTTTCCTTCTGTCAAGGATGGATAGAGGCTGCTATAGTTTCTTATTGTCCCAGTCTCCATAACATATACAGACTGTCTGTGCAAAATGCATGCTCTTTTTCCTTTTGAGTCAAAAAGCCCACATACCTCTTACAAGAACAGAGTTAGTGGCAGATTGATTTTTTTAAAGAAGCAAAGAACCGCTTTATGCTTCTAATCTTTAAATGTCCATGGAACAAAACAGCAGTCATTGTCTTTTGTGCAAGCAGTCTTATTGCATTAAGGTATGTTTTCGTAGAATTTTGTTTAAATTGTCAAAAAAAAAATCCTTTTTCTCATTCTCTACTCTTTATGAGAATGTAGCCAAATCTCTCACGAAACATCATTTTTTGTAGTGAAGTTTATAAATTAGCAGTTCCTCTTTCTTGTTTAGGAAGATGAGATATGTGAGGATTTACACCCTTATTTTTCAGGCCGTCACCTTTTATCTTAGAGCGCCCCTGCTCTTACTGTAATAGGACTACAGTGAAAGTATTTATGTTTCCTTCTGACCTTGTCACATATGTGGACCGTGGGGTTTGAAAACCTCATTCTTTATCCATGTGGACTACGGATATCAGGAGGGGCAGTGAAGTGGCATTTGTATTTCCTACAATGAAAGGTGACTGGGAGATTTATAAAGGTGGGCTGTAGGAAGAAGATAATTGTTTGCTATAAAGCCATTGGTCACCTTTAAACAGCTAAAGAAGACAGATAGTCATGTGACAATTTTGTCACTACTGATTTATAGGTTCCTGCATTGTCCTAGATTGGTTACAGTATATAGGTTAACTGTATAGAAATAATTTCCATTGTTGTAATAACATTGCATGGAGTTGTATATACATGTACACATATGATTAACTTTTTCCATATTCTTTTTTGCAGCAAACCTCAAAGAAACAAGGCTGAACACTTTCTGTCCAAGGCAATCTGCTGGACATGTGGGAGCCTCCATCACCAAAAGGCAATAAAACCAACAACAACCGTAGTATTTGCACTTTGTATTTTAAATGTAAATTCACTTTGTAGAAAGGAGATATTTAAGCAGACATTTAAAAAAAATCTGTGAAAATGTAGTAACAACTTGTTTTAAACAATTATCACATACAATGTATGTGTCTTTTTTGTCGTCTCAAATCTGTACGTCTTGGAGGTGTAAAAGTTTGCATTTAATCTTTTATTTGGAAGAAGAATGTTATGTCAGATATTACAAAACAAAATAACCTGATAGTGTTATCTTTCCTGTCGTGTTGCTCGTTTTCTGTGTAACTGTTACAGTGTTTATGAAGTTATACTGAAAACCAGCTTGGTTTGAAGTCTACTGTACTCACAACTGCAAGAGCAGACAATACCTTTATTAGACCACTAGAAAAAAAAAAATCAAGCTGTGAGCTTTCATGAGTCAAGTCAACTTCTTCAGGCCATGTACCAATATTTTGTGGATAGAGCAGAAAAAAATATAAATGCTAGTCTCAAAAATTCACCTCTAAGAAGCAAATCTGGCACAATCACCTGCCATGAACTTTTGGGACTTGCTTTTGTAATTTTTCTGCATTATCCACAAAGTATTGGTTCATGGCCTGAAGACGTGACCTTGACCCATAAAAGCTCACTGTTTGTTCCATTTTTAGTGGTCTAATAAAGATAGCACCTGCTCCTGCATTTGTTTAATTTTAAGGACCACACGGCCTTTTCCTAATTTTTTCTGTATTCAAAATCTTATTCAATCTGTTTTTAAGGCTGCATGTCCAAAGAAAGGACTGGAAAATGAGGTTGACTTCTTCTGCACTTTATGCAAGCAGGGAAGCTTTCCTCCTCTGGTGTTCCAGCATTTTGTTGTTTTCAGATAATTGTGTTGTCTTCTCTGGAACACAGTTGTACATCAAGAATGCAACCACCAATTGATTTTTAATTGTCTTTTTATAACTGGGTTCTTGTAGATTTTTTTGCCTATTCTTTTTAGAACACACCCTTATCATATATGTTTATTTTATTTTTCCATTCTTTTTTATTTTAGCCAGGCAGGAGACATTGTGTCATTCAACCCTATTTCTGTCAAGCCGTAGAACAGACATAAGAAGGCAATAAAGAGGCACATTTGTCCAATGTCATAAATCTAATTGTGAGGAGACAAAGAAGGCAAAACAGTCTTGTCAAAGGTTCTTTGCACTTGGCTAGGCTATGATATGAGACTTGTGATGCCCCAGGATCTACAAAGGTAAAACTATCACTTGAACAAATTATGAACAGTTATGGTAAGGAGATGCAGTCAGTACAAGCTCTCCCTTAGGGTGTTTTTCTTACCATCTGGGAAATGTTCTGACAAGTTTTCATACCTTTCCAATCCTTGGAGGTAGAAGATTTTTTCCCTTCCACCTCTTTCCTGGAATGCCTGAAGGGTATGGGAACTTGCAGATGTGAACTTCATAACAAAAGAATTGAAAGAACAAAAAACAATAAAGAAGCCGAGTTTCAGACTTTGGAGAGCAATAAATTATAAGCAACCAGAGATCCATGTACAGTTTTGATAGAATGCAGTATCCAAAACAAAACAAAGAGTGGACGCTGGAGATTCTCAGCAATGAATAGTGATCTCTGTCTGACTCATTACGCAGGACATCTTGAACAATGTGTAACAATAAAAGTCAATACTCATATTCTCATCTCGTCTCTGTATTAGGAATATGACAAATACTTTCAACATTTCTCATTCCCAGTCATTTTCCAAATCTTGCCATGCCATAATCCCTCGCTGAAACGTCCCCCTGCATCAGCAACATTTCCTGCAATAATAAACCTCCATTCTCATTTTGACTTTGTATATTTTTCCCCCTGTTGTACTACACAAGAAACAGATTAATGCCCTTTTTGGCAAATTATGAGCAGGAAACATGCCATTCTGCCCAGGAATGGCAATCATTCTGTGCAACTGGGTGTTCCTTCTGCCCTTTCCAAGTGAATACTGCTCAAGAAGCATGCCATTCCATGCAGGATTTAACTTGTGCACAGCTTGGCTATTTTTTCCCCCAGGGGAAAAAAAACATAAAAATTCCAATAAATCAGATAAGATTTCTTTGAGGGGGGATTTTGCACATAGAAATCTCACTGTGAAGAGGAAATAAGGATATTTTCTTGATTTTTCTCTGAGAATAAGAGATTGTGAGATTGGTATTTCTGCCCTGTATTTTTGTCTGCTACAAAGCTACATGATAATATACCGCAGGATAACTTCAAACAAATTGGAACTGAACAACAACAACAACAACAACAACAACAACAACAACAACAACAACAACAACAACAACAACAACAACAACAACAACAACAACAACAACAACAACAAAGACTTTTGTGGTCAGAGGTTTAAAAAGCAAGGAGTCAAAATACTAAAATATGTTTACCTCTATTTAAAAAAACCAAAACAAATAATACCAAACTTTTTACTCAGAAATTATTTGACATCTTTTTTTATATTGCTATACACTTAATCTGTTTAGATTAAATATGTAGTATGCTATGAAACTTACTCTGTTTTGTTATGCTTGTATAGGATATAAAAAGCCATAAAAATTGTTGGGCTCTTAAATGTTGGTATATACTTATTTTCTTTCTGCATCTCATTCAAAATCTTTTATCCCCAAGAAGAACTGCAGAACAACTATTCCATAGTAAGCTTGCTTCCATCAATAGACCTTGGACTTATGCTGTACCGAAGCCCACAGTATAGCCTCATGTATCTCCATATACAACCATACAGTAAACACATTTTGAGATGTTTTAAAGAACATCCAAGCTGCAATCTGTATCAGAATGCAGTTATCAGTATCTGTTTTATATGTTAATGTGAATGATTCATTTTTATGAATGAAAGAGATGTTTTACACCACCAACCTATCACATTGTACTAGTCAGAATGATCATGTAGGGTTTTTATGACAATATCTTTGTTTCATAAAAATGAAGTATGCAAACTAACATGTATAAAACAGAGATTTGTGGTAACTGCACTCTGACCCAGATCACTGCTTGAAAACTTTCACTACAAACCAAAATGTTGACTGTATAACTATGTAGAGCTATATACAGATATATAGCTAGAAAATGATGTGCGGACTGGAAATACAAGCCAAAGTGAAAGCATCATATGGCATTGGTCTGGAGGGTGTCGAAAAGAGACTCTGAACCACAAATGTACCACTTAGCAAGTAGGCTGGAAAACAAAGACACCAATTGTGCAGGGTTTTGATGGCCAAGGTTCATCTGGAATGAAATTGCAAACTATTCCAGGCATTTTTGAAGTTCTAACATTATTGTAATGCTGAACTGAAAAGAAATAAAATGTTCAGAGCATTTGAACATTGTGAGTTTTGAAGTATGTGAATGAGCATGGGGGGTGGGGGAGAATATAAGAGGTTTGCTGACAGATTTCTTCTGCAGAAAAGGAAATCTGTTAAAGATGTCTAAATCAGGCAAGGTGACTCACCTTGGCATATTGCAAAAAAAATCTGTATGCTATATAATAAAGGATATGTCAGTATAGGTTACAAAGCTCTTCCTTGACAAAGATAATTTAGGTATGTATCTGACATATTTGTACTGAAGTATTATGTAACTAGTGTTCTTATGTTAGAGACCAGTATAAAAAAAACATTTTAATGGAGAGAATGAAAGGTTTATTGCTTTGGTTTTACTTTTTAAAAAAAGGCAAATTGATGTGATTAGAGAGTAATTACTCTGACATTAAATACAATCAGTAAACTTTATTGATGTCTGAAATGTTAGACTGATTACAGTAAATGGCTGATGCAAACTGCACTCACTGTCCCATTACATTCCTGTTAACCCAAAGCACGTGCGGAGAGTATTCCACAAACAGAACAGCATCTTTTCTATCCGAGTCAGAAGGCTCCAGTATTATAGATGCCTTATGCAGCCCTCCCTAATTGTCAGTACGGAAATTGTCTATAGGGATGGGAATTCTAGGAGCTGGAGTCTTAAAAAGGAAACTCGTCAAAGGTCTGCCAAAACCTGACAAATAGCTGACTCAAAGCTTTTTCAGGACAAGTGCTAGCAAAAATGGAGTGATGTTTCCCCAAGTTGTGGAATGTAAGAGATGGCATATTACATTTTGCGTCTTTCAGCTCACTGGCACTCAAAGCTGACACAAAGTTTTGGCTTCTTATGACCAATAAGAAGGTTGGCCAAAATCCTGTTGCGTGTGTTGCAGTAGCAAACTGTCACTAACTAACAAAGTGCTAGCTGTGCTCCAGAGCACATGCACAACCATGCAGTTGGGTATATGCCTAGGAGGCCAACAAGCACCTTGTTAATACACCAGATCATATGTAATTTATCGGATCTAAGTGTAAATTGCCCGTTTTCTGGACATTATCAACCGAGCAGCATAATAGAATCTCCATTATCACGAGTGACTGGCATTATCTTATTAAGATTCACTATCAATGTATCTTTTCCAAGAGTGGAGGCAGAGACTATATCTCTAGGTCAAAGACAGGCAACGTGTCATTGGCATCCTCACCTTATCAATTATTTTGTTGGCATGATTGCAGCAACTGTTTAAAAAATCAATCAATCAATCAATCAATCAATCAATCGATCAATCAATCAATCAATCAATCAATCAATCAATCAATCAATCAATCAATCACATTTTATGCATTTCTTAAAGTGTCCAGGAAGCACTGTTCTCTTTTAGAAGACAGAACGCATTTACTCTGCTCTTTGATTTTTAAGCCTAAAAATGCCAACACTGAAAGTGCCATTTTGCAGTGTGCAATGTTATACAGACCATGTTCTGAGAAGTGAGGAGAGCCCTGTAATTTGCAGCAGCAAGGAGGCGAGGGTGTTTCCCCTGCACCCAAACAATCAAAATGAGTTCTCACTTTTCTTGCCTCTGATGTGATTGGTAACTTTTCTGAGATTTTTTTTCTCAGTTTGATCATGCCCCAAACGATAAGTGCCCAAAGAACATAATGAAAAACAGCCCCTGCAGTCCTTTAATTTTTGTTGAAATGTGGCTCACTGATACAAAAAGGCAGCTGGTTCTGGGGTTATACCTTGCTTGGTGACCCTTTTGTGAATGGTAGTGAGAGACAGACCGTCTTGATTGCTGACACTGGTGTCATCAACATTCAAGTTGGCCTTGGGCATCCTTTTTCGTTCTGCATGATTTACAAGGCAAAATCAGACTAGTTCCTAGAAATTTAAATTGTGGACACAGAAATAACCTCCACATTCATAAACCAGAGCTTTTTCTAAAGAGTGAATATTAATAAAATGCAAAAGAAATAACCAAAGAATACTTCTCTGGTCACTTAAGATTAATAATATAATGGCATAAAATCTGAAAAAGTCTTGTCAAAATTCCTCTGCTGCAGCACCCAGCACTCTCAACAATTCCACTTCCATTATTTATTAAGTGGAATGAAAACGTTACACTGGAATTTGCTTCTGGATCTTATTTGAAATCAAATACAGAGAGAATCAGTGGCAGGTGGAGACACCCCTATATTTGTGGAAGAGTTGTGGGGGGAATGAGCAAATTACTACCCCTCTCCCTCCCTCCCCCGCCTCTCTCTCTCTCTCTCTCTCTCTCTCTCTCTCTCTCTCTCTCTCTGTGTGTGTGTGTGTGTGTGTGTGTGTGTGTTTGTGTGTGTTTGTAGCCACTTTTACCCTGGCTCTGCACCTCACCCTAGCAATATCTGCCTTTGGTTGCTGGATCTTTTGCCCCACCAGACATGATAGGCATCAGCTGCCATTGCAGAAAGAGGTGGGGAGGAATCCTACTATGATGATCATCTTGGAAAATACAAATTCTTCTAGCCCTTTATTCTTTGTTGAGATTAAAAAGCCTTAATGCAACTACATACTGCTAAAAATTTACAAGATTATTTTAAAAGCCCAGTACACAAGACGCTGCCAGATCCCAGGAATATGAGTGAAAACCTTGTGTTCTCATTCTGCTTGAAGAATCCTGTCAGCAGTCTCATTTTGTTCAAAATCTTCCATCAGGTTGCAGGCTTTTTCTTTTCCCCTCACACAGAAATTAATGCATATTTTACACATTTCCCTCATTGACTGAAGTTTGTATGCGTGTGTTTTTCTAATGTGTATTCTGTTTTTTAAAAAGTTTTGCACATTTACCTGTGTATCATTAGAAAGAGAAAAAGAATCTTCTTAACATTTGGCTGCTTATTCTTGATAACAGTAAAAAAGCATATGCACATTCTTTAAATAACAGCTTAGACAGACCGCTAATTGGATAAAATTGACATTAATGATTTCTTTTTCACACCTGCGGATAAGCCTAGAATTTGTCTATATATCCTGAAATATGTTTATAAGCTCAGATTAACCTTTGCTGACCTCACTTGCAAAACACACACACACACACACACACACACACACACACACACACGCACACACACACACACAAAAAACAAGGAATATTATTCTGGTGCATGTTCCAACTCGCTGTGCTTCTCCAGCCATTTCAGCTCATAGCCTACGCAGAAGCTGCTTTTAAATCCAAGAAGGCAAACAATATTTAATGAAAATTTGAGAACAGAAACCAATATACATTTCTAAATTGGGAGCAGATTTACACAGGATGAGGAAACCTAAACCACAACAAAGATGAGTTTTCTTTTTGTGTTTCTCTTTTATGGAGCAAAGCTGTGAGCAAAATATAATTAGATTTTTTAAAAATGTCAATAGATCCTCATACGGCCTGGCTGATACCCTGCAGTATATTTGCTTTAATCAACACATTAGTGACAAAAGATCACAAATATTGAATAGGGGTATTGCTTTTTTTGTGGTTTCCCTTTATGTACACACTCAAGACGGTTAAATAATAATAATGTTAAGTTAGCTCGGAAATCTTTCATGTAGGGACACTGTGGTTTCCATGTGTATGTGTGTGTAAAATGTCAAAGAACTCAAAATACAATCACTAAAATGTTGAAAGTGGGCAATTTTGGAAAGTAATGAAGACTGTGATGGTCCAAGTGTAGCCAGTTTTTTCCTTAGACATTCCTTGTGTTCTGGGGTAATGAAAATGCAAATCAAAATGTGTGAGGCCAGAAAACACATCCTGTTAGGAGCCTGTAACAATGCAAGAGCTGCTTGATCTATTAGATACTTAATTCTGGCTTGGATTCCAAGTTTCATTAATGAAGCTCTCCTGCTATAAGAAAAGGAAGAAGATAGTAGTTCTTCCTTCCCCTTGCAGTACTTCTTGAAAAGTTGATCAAAGAGGTCAAAGGAACCTTCTGGCACAGGGCAGAAGGCTAACGTTGGGATGGACTTTTGGCAAACATTACCCAGACAAACACAAGGCTGATACAGTGGTGCCTCGCTAGACAGTTACCCCCCTTGACTTTTTTTTTTTTTTTTTTTTTGCTAGACATTGACTTTTTGCGATTGCTATAGTGATTCACAAAACAGTGATTCCTATGGGCGAATTTCGCTGGACAATGTTTGGTCGCTGCTTCGCAAACCGACTTTCGCTAGACAATGATTTTGACAGCTCCCTCCACACTCACAAAATGGGTGTTTTTGGGACCCAAGCTTCACAAGACAGCTATTTAAACAGCTGATCAGTGGTTCACAAAGCGGCTTTCCTATGGCCAATCTTCGCTAGACAATGACGATTCTTCCCCATTGGAACGCATTAAACAGGTTTCAATTCATTCCAATAGACAATGATTTCGCTAAACAGCGATTTCAGTGGAACGGATTATCATCGTCTAACGAGGCACCACTGTATTGCCAACAAAAGCCTTGTAACCTGAGGAACTGTCCATGTGATCTAATCTCTTTCTGATCTCTGGCCGCTTGAACCATTGAAGTTCAATTGTTTAATGATTGAAGTTAAATGTACATATTCACACATGTCTTCCAGATCCTGCAATGCAAAACAACAACAACCATGAAAGCAATTATTCAAGCCAAACTCGATGTCCTCTTGTCGATCCAAGATGAAACAAGGAAATTATGCATATGTGGTATCCCTTTGTGTGGCGGAAATGGCATGCCTAACAAATAGAATTACAGATGGACACAAACTGCCGGTTCATAGGTTCATCCTGGTTTGTTTACTGCCACAAGAACTGTTCAGTGATTCAGTGCCCTGCCCCCTCCAGTGAGCACCCACTGAGAAAGAGCACCCACAGGAAGTGGGGCAGGGAGGCCAAGACGCTGCTTCCAAGTGGGTGCCCATCGAAGGGGGCAGTGCACCGAACCTCTAAACATCTGTTGTCATGGTACAGGAACCTGGACGAGCTGCCAAACTGGCAGTCTGTGCCCATCTCTAAATAGAATATATACCCCAAAAAATAAATAAATGCATAATTGTCAATTAGACAACACCTTTTCCCAGTTCCTGACTGAGAGGATTAAGGACAGGGAGCTAAATATGTAGATTAGAAGTGACATGCCTAAAGGCAAGAAAGGGCTCAGCATCTTGAGTTCCCATCATGTTATGCTTGGTGGCAACATTCATAATCACATAGCAAGAGATGTGAATATCCCCATTCAATCCTGGGACCATTACTATAGAAAAATG
This sequence comes from Pogona vitticeps, assembly GCF_051106095.1. Lineage (NCBI taxonomy): Eukaryota > Metazoa > Chordata > Lepidosauria > Squamata > Agamidae > Pogona > Pogona vitticeps. Next base: position 63,141,771 of record NC_135783.1, on the reverse strand, counting down.
GAGCTGACTTGGAGAAATAGCATTTTAAAAGCAATAACAGTTAAAGTGGCACAGCAGCTGGCAAATTAATTGGCTCAGCTTCAAAGCACAGATGCCAGAAAAAGAATTACACGCAGCAGAGGTGCATGGAATTCACATCTAAACACTCCAGAACAACTATCCTACTGAACGGATAATTGCTGGCAAGGTTCAGGATTAGGACTGCTTCCAGTATTGAGCCAAGCCAAGGATGAGAAGAAAACACTCTCTTCATACAGGGATGACAACATAAATTAAGATTTCACAGCCTCACCCACAATCTAGACAAGGTTGTAACTTGCTTTCTGGCTTCAGATCACCTATACTAACAGAGTGGAGCTTTAGCGTTCTCCTTCATGAAAGCAAATTATTAGACTTTCCAGAATTGTCCAAGCTTTGAATAGACATCATTTTCATCTGCACTCCTAATTCAACATGACCCCAGTGACTCCTGGATGAAAATGCCCTCATAACAGAGACTTAAGTGGAGCTCTAGGCATCAGAAGCAATGGGCCTCCCATTCAGCCTGATGAGGGAGGTGGAGGCTGCATGTGAATGCATCTTTTTGTATCAGTATTGGCTGAAAGACATCCTGAGGACATCACCTCTCATTGGACTCCTCCGTTTTCGAGGAGATGGTTTTTATTTGAAACTATTATGAGAACACTGCTCCTTCTCAGTCCTGCCAAATGAGAACCACATGCCAGTAACACAGACTCGTTGGGAGAACAGGGACTCGCAGTTTCTTGTTTTCGTGTGTCTGTGACAGCTACCTCTGAGGGAGATGGGCTGGAAAGGAGGGGGGAAAGCAAAGGACCGAAGTTATTGCAATGGCTGAGCCACCAGTATTAGGAATTTGAAGGGAAGGGCCTGGAGAACAGCAAAAGAACCCAGAGAATAACAGCTTGATTTAAAAATAAATAGTTCTTTCCATAAAAATAAAAATAAAATAAAATAAAAAACAAAACCTGCGTGCCATCAAAATACATTATGTAGACAATGCCCGAAACAAGAATTTGCATTCCAGCTGCATAAAGTACTCAGGCACGTTTTTCAGGTGGAGGTGAAAAGCTTAATGTTTAAAAATCAGAATGGACAGAAGGGCAACCAGCAGCCTTCTCTGATTTCAAGTCAGTGAGGGTGGCGAGTGGAGGCATGGAGTACCTGGCAGGCCTTTTAAACTTCACATGGCTGGCTGGATAGCTCAGTGATTTTAGGCATCTGGCCTCGGGCAAGCTGCACAGTCTCTGGGCACCTCCAGAAAAAAAGGAATGGTAAACCACATCCGAGTATTTTCTACCTGGAAAACCTTTCAAAAGGTCATTGCAAGTTAGAATTGACTCGATAGGATGAGGTTCACATCACGCATCAATTATAATACAACATACTTACAGCAGCGAAGGGCAACAGCCTCTGGATGTGGCTAGACTGCCACTTTAATCAAACAGCACTCAATCACTGCCTGTGCTGACAGTGAAGCTGATGTAGTCCCACTCCAACAACCTCTGGAGGGCTCTGTCTCCCCTATCCCTGATACATATAACACATGCACACTGCAGACAAACTCTTTTTTTAAATTAAGTTTATATTTTTATTATTTTTAAAACAGAAAACAAATACAAAAATACAACTACATAAAAGTGCTTACTATACACTAAATTCTACCATGCACCCCATACCCAGGGGACCCCATTGAACAATATTTTTATTACAAGCTTCCTTTCCAAAATTGTATAGATTGTGGTTTAGAGGCTTTCCCCTTTCCTTTCACTAATACAAATTCAACAAATTCAGACAAACTCTTTTAAGGGTAACCGTTTCCCTTATTTGACAATATATAATGGCTGGATCGTATCACCCAGCAAATACGTCAACAGGATCCAGCAACTGTTCTAAGCCCAATTCAGGTGTTATTGCTGGATTCATATAGAGTCACTTGTGGAGCAGTAATAAATCTCTTCTCCTCACTTCTGAGTGAGCCTCAACTACCACTCAGTCCATGGCTCATCTGTGCTTAAGCTTATCAGTGTGTGGGCCAGTTGATGGCACATAGTACATTCTGAAATGTATTCATATATGGAGATTGCCAAAAGAAATCTGAGAATAGTCAGCACTTGCCTCCCAAAGCTAGCCTGTCACCTTCAAGTGCTGTGGAAGTCATCTCATTCTCTGTGTTGCAGGATGCATCAGCTACCAGTCCTGTTGTCTTCTCCTCCTAAAATGGGAAGGTCTTTGCTTCAGATAGGAAAATGTCTTGGACCAGCTCTACATGGCAATCATATTATCAGGTCCTCTGCATTGCAGCATAGGTTTCGAAATGTTGACTTTACAATCTAAGCAATATTGATTTGGAGATAATCTCTCCAAATGGTCTCTCTGGAGCAGCATGGTTACAGAACATATCAGACAGATGACTTATTGGACAGAGTGAGTTATAGGGGTTTTGTAGGAATGGAGACAAATATCAACAGATAACGACATCATCACCACCACCACACCCTCACATTCACCAAAAGCCTCCAGTGGCCTGAAGGAACAGAACCTTCCAGGCACAGACAGGGCTCAATAAAATGTTCATTCAGTGAAACCATCATGAGAGAAACAAAAAGAAATTATCAATGGAATGTAAACAGCACACAGGGTGTTCAACTGCCATCATGTTTCAAAACAATAAAATCAACAAACAAAAAACAGGCTTTTGGGAACTGAAAGAAATCAGCAAACGGGAAAGTGAAAAAAACAGACTGCTGACTTGCTATCCAAGTGAGCTGGGCTAGCTTGGACCCAGCTGCCTGTCACCAAGTCACATCTACTGCCTGTCACAAAGCACAGAAACAGGAGCCCATTCTCTCAGTCTGCATCAGGGACCAGCTGTTGCTTTAGCATCTTATGCCTGGGGGGGGGGGGGGAAGAGAGATATTTGCGGCGTTCCCCATAAACACACTGCTGCTTTAGTTCTAGCATTTACTGGGGGAGCTCTCTTTAGAGGTGAAATGGGGAGGGAATTAAACTCAGGCTCTGTAGCATACCTTTCTCTTCTTGATTGACTACTCATATCCATGTTTAACATGGGAGGGTGTTAGAGATGGGCACGAACCAAACTTTGAACTGAAAAAAAAAACACAAACCAAGCTGGTTCATGGTTCAATTCGTGGATCTTCTTTTCCCGAAACGAAGCAAAGCACTGAACTTTTTTCAGCTCAGTGCTTCATTTTGCTTCAGTAAAATGGATGCCCCCCCGCCCCGCTTTCCTTTCCTGCTGCCCCCATTGCCTCCCTACCTAATCCTGCCACCTCCTCTTCCTACTCCACCACTGCAATCTTCAGAGACAGCCTCACGGCTTTCCTTCCAGGAACCGGGCCTGCTGTCTCTCCACATACGCTCAGCTCATAAGCGTGCATATGCACAGGGACCATGGCCTGGCTTCCCTTCGAGTTGAAAAGTGGGCAGATGTACAGATCCAGCTGGCCTGGCTCATGGAAGGGAAGCTGGGCTGCTGTCTCTGGAGATGACATCAGTGGAGGAGGAAGAGGAGGAGGTAGCTGGACCAGGTAGGGAGGCTACGGGGTAATGGGAAGGTAGGGTAGGTGGGTGGCAGAGTGGAGGTGTTAGGTTGTGCCCCCAGGCGCAAACCAGAAAAACAAACTGCGAACCAGTTTCTTTTTCTGGGGTTCAGGGGGATGGTTCGTGGGTAGCCATGAACTACAATCTACCCGCATTTGTCATTTTTCCTGCCTGTGCCCATCTCTACTGGGTATGCCAGAAGTGCAAGGGGCAGAAATCAGGGGCTTCCAGATTTAAGAGCTTCTAACAGCATTGTTTATCCATGTTGACACGTTTGCTTTGCATTCACCCACAGTTAAATCCTTGCTGCCAATGTCATTGGATTTTTCAACAGTGCTGCCTTTTGGCTCTCTGAATTCTCTGGGTGCTGCATCATAAAGCTGCTCTTCAGTATCTCATTTATTCAATTGTCTGGGGTTCCAGAGAAAGCTGTAAAAGAATGTTGTTGGTCCACAACATTCTTTTACAGCTCTTAAAAGGCTTCTAGAAATACTATTTCTGCTCAGAAATGTATTTTAAAAGAAGTGGTCCAGTTGACAAAAATAATCAAATTTTTACTGTTTTAAGTGCTTTATTTATATATCTCTGCATGGTTCAGTGGCTCTTACTACATGGTACATGGGAGATATGCCTTGGAGCTGACTCAAGAATGGAAGGTTAATTATTGTTGTTGTTTAGTCACTAAGTTGTGTCCGACTCTTCATGAGCACGCCAAGCCCTCCAGTCTTCCACTGCTTCCCGTAGTTGTGTCAAATTCATGTTGGTCACTTCAATGACACTGTCCAACCATCTCATTCTCTGTCGTCCCATTCTCCTCTTGCCTTCACACTTTCCCAACATCAGGGTCTTTTCCAGGGAGTCTTCTCTTCTCATGAGATGGCCAAAGTATTGAAGCCTCAGCTTCACATTCTGTCCTTCCATTGAGCGCTCAGGCTTGATTTCCTTCAAAATGAATATGTTTGATCTTGTAGTCCAGGGAACTCTCAAGAGTCTCCTCCAGTACAACAATTCAAAAGCATTAATTCTTTGGTGGTCCGCCTTCTTTATGGTCCAGCTCTCACTTCCATACAACACTACAGGAAAAACCATAGCTTTGACTATTCGGACTTTTGTTGGCAAGGTGATGTCTCTGCTTTTTAAGATGCTGTCAAGGTTTGTCATCACTCTCCTCCCAAGAAGCAGGTGTCTTTTAATTTCATGGCTGCTGTCACTATCTGCAGTAATCGTGGAGCCCAAGAAAATAAAATCTGTCACTGCCTCCATACCTCCCCCTTCTATTTACCAGGAGGTGATGGGACCAGTGACCATGATTTTAGTTTTTTTGATGTTGAGCTTCAGACTATTTTTGCACTCTCCTCTTTCACCCTCATTAAGAGGTTCTTTAATTCCTCCTCACTTTCTGCCATCAGAGTGGTATCATCTACATATCTGAGATTGTTGATATTTCTTCCGGCAATCTTAATTCCGGCTTGGGATTCCTCCAGTCCTGTCTTTCGCATGATGTATTCTGCATGTACTTTACATAATCAGGGAGACAATATACAACCTTGTTGTACTCCTTTCTCAGTTTTGAAGCTATCAGTTGTTCCGTATCTAGTTCTAACTGTTGCTTCCTGTCCCACATATAGATTTCTCAGGAGATAGATAAGGTGGTCAGGCACTCCCATTTCTTTAAGGACTTGCCATAGTTTGCTGTGGTCCACACAGTCAAAGGCATTTGCATAGTCAATGAAGCAGAAGTAGATGTTTTTCTGGAACTCTCTGGCTTTTTCCATAATCCAGCTTATGTTAGCAATTTGGTCAGCAAGGACATCCAGATCTTTCTGGTACAGTAGACCCTCTACTTACAGAATTAATCCGTACTGGAACGGTGGCTGCAAAGGTCGAATCTCCATTGACCTACAATGCATTGAAAACTAATTAATCCCATAACTGGCAGTTTTTATTCTATTTTTGTTCCATTTTGGTTTTTTTTCTGGTCTGTAAGTCGATTCTCCGTCTGCAAGTCGAATCTAAATTTTTCGGCCAGAGAAGTCTGTAACTCGAAAAGTCTGTAAGTTGAGCCGTCTGTAAGTCGAGGGTCCACTGTATAATTCCTCTGTGTATTCTCGCCACCAAAAGGCTAATACAGTGATACCAAAAAGGGAACACTGGAGGATGAAAAATACTATGAAAGCAATGAATGTCCTGTAGCATATGACGTGTCTCATCACAAAAGGGTCTCTTGTTTGAATTCAGTATGTTTTTTTTTCTAACAATGTAGTTGTCAGTAGTTTTTTGTTATTATTATTCTTTGAGATGTAGTAACTAGCATGACACAAATCTTTTCACCAGCATTGCACAGTTCACATGAGTAGGTTACTTCAGTTACTGTCAGAGTCTAGGTGGGTTTAGCCTAAACTGTGAGGTCAAACCTCATTGGGGTCACATGCTATCTCATGTATTTTACCTCAGGTTTAGGGTTAGTTGGTCTGTCACTTTCTCTTCATAAGTTTTTTTTAGGGCCAAAACCTTGTAACCAGTGGCACATCCTTGCAATGGCAGAAGGGCCCTTATAAAAATAGAAAATAAACCATATTGGAAACAGAGTGCAGGACGGTCCATGTAGGTTTCCTGTACTACCTCCTAAACAAATCTTGTGTATGGGTGCAATAGACAAACGCTTGTTGAGCCACTTCAGTCTGCCATGAGTAGGGAAGAGAGGAGAGATAGAAGCCAAAGGCATCAAACACAAAAAATCCAGTTTTCTTGTCCAGCTCTACATAGCCTGAGAATTGGCTTGAAGGCCCACTGACAACCACAGAGAGAGACACACACAGAGGGTGGAAGTGCAGCAGTTTCCTTACAGTGCAGCCCCCATTACATATGTGGAAAATATGTGGAAATTTCTCTTTAGTATTTGGCAGGATGATAGAAATGACCATATCTAGAGCTCTCCCTAGAGATTTCCCTGAGGCAAGCTATGCATATGTTTGTTTTGAATATCTGTTTAGGATCTCTTCATCTTTCAAAAGAGAAGAACACCAAGAGGGGTTCGCAAGACTGCTGATGCATCATTATTGGCCATGTGAAAAATTTGAAACTATGGAGTCAAACTTGCACTGACATTTTCCAATACATAAACTGAATCCATTCTTTGCTTGTTTTAATGAGAGAAAAGGAGCAACAAAGATATTGAGGTGCAGTTAATTAGTTGCTCCAGGTATCCAAGGCTGACAGAAAGGCATCAGTTATTCTCTTAACTGCTTTGTAAACAGGAATGTTTTTGGCGTACAGAATAATGAGTGACACTGGCAGGGTAAATTTTGCTCAATTTTGTTCCTTCCATTTCCAGAGGCTAGTCAAACCTGAAGAGAATAACTCTTTTCTAGTTTTCAGCCATCTGCTGATACTGCAGTTGTGATAGTTCCTGTGATGGTCTCCCTATTCTCCTTTCCTCACCTTTTATCTTTTGGAAGTAACACCTTCTTCTCCACTTGTCCTGTTGCTCCTAATTCTTACAGCCATTGTTCCCCACAGGTACCATTGAGTTGGTGCAACTGTCATAAGCATGGGTGGCCCTCTGGCCTGGTTAAAAAGCAACACTGAGGATGTAATTCTCTATTCATGGTAGATGTGTAGTGTGACTTAGAGTCAATGTGTTGACCAATGACAAGAGGTTTAGAAAGAAGACATTTAAAGGAAGTTCACTATATAGCACAAAACAAAAAAGCAGGCAGAAGGCTCTTTGGACTTGCCCAATGAACTTGGATCCAATTTTGGAACTGATTATATTTCTATTGCTCAATATATATATATAAATATAATATTTATTGACAGTTACTCAAATTTCAGACCTAGTTAGGGCAGGCTGACATTTCAGTTGAACACAGGTTGGTTCTTGTTCTGTATGAAGAAAATATACCTGTCCTGCACCTGGCTTCAATTAATTTAAGATATTCCATTGAATGTGTTGTCCTACAAGTTCCATTTCCAAAATGCTGTCAAGGCAAAACATGCTTGTATATCTTATTTAAAAAAAAAAAAAAACACTTACTTTTTCTATAATCACAGGTGCAACCAAGGGAACACTCCTCTCAGCAGCTGTAGTCAGGCATGATAAGGTATAGATATATCAGGGGCTTTTGGGAACCCAGCTGCCTTAGCCACTAACTGAGTCCAGTTCCAAGGATCAAAAACTTGGGTGGTCCTTTGACTGAATGTAAACATGAACTGACAAGCAGGACCAGGCAAGGAAAAGAAAGGTGAAACTAGGTAGTCATTCAGGGAGTAAGGTGAGGGGTTCTAATAACTGCCTATAAATTAGGAAAGAAGAAGATTTACACCTTCCCAAGATCGATGCACTGCAACTTCTAGCCAGCATGACTTGTAGACTGCATAGCTATTAATGAGGGACAATTAAGTATCTAGTGGTTGAAGAACTGAGGGGTCATGGTTTCTGGTGCTCTTCTAGCAAGTTCAGGTTTTGTAGCCAGTGCCTGGCTGAGCAAGGGGGGTAATGCCCACCAGTGATTAGAAGGGAGAAACACCTGCAATTTATCAGTGTGAGAGCAATTTTCAAGGCCAAGCTGGTTGATTCCCTGGTACCGAGTTAATTGACAAGATGGTTTCAGCTGAAAAATGGGAGTGGGCAGAAACTGTTCTTGTTTTCATGAATGTTTGAGGGAACTTGATGCTTGATTGGAAAGAGTTTCGAAGAGTTTCGAAGGTGAAGCTTAAAGTATAAACATGAAGATAGATATTACGTACTTTAGCTGTCTTAGTTATCTCTCAGGAGAGAAGCGGGTATGCACATTTGCTGCCCTGCTGCAAGGCGTGCACTTTGTGAGATTATGCTGAAGCTATGCTAGAGTATATATAACTAGCTTAGCTAGCTTTTTTAATTTTCTTTTGGGTTTGCTCTGTTGTGCTCCAAAACCTGTTTTGACTGTTTCTGAATTTTTTCTCCTCTTTTTAACATTTTTACCATCTTTAATAAAATATATAAATGTTTTATATATTTGTTTTGCTCTGTTTTGTTTTGTTTTGTTTGGATTAAGAGAGTCTGCAGTACATAAAACCAGGCCTTGCCTTGATCTTCTACTGGGAGCTTGTATGTTTTGTTGATGTTGTGGCATTTCTACCTTGCAGGGTTGGCGAGAGGGTCATAACACTTAACCTTGTGGATTTTTGAAAACTCCTTGGAAGCATTGATTAGTTGGGTAAGAGAAGTTGTTGGAAGGATGCTGGGCAGTCAGCAACATATTTGGCCCTCCTGGTTTTATCCATACAAGGACAAACAAAGTAGAGGGGCTAGGTGGTTAGAGCAGGTCTCCTTGAACCCAGTGAACCTTAACATTGGATATGCAGTCCAACAACATCTGGAGAGCCAGATGTTTTTCATCTCTAGCATATATGAAGGCACTTAATACATTGCTGTGCCTGATTGCATCACATTTACATAAATGCTGCCATGAGTGGGACAAACCTGGCAGAAAAACCAGAGCAGCTCCCATTTCTTTGAAACAGTTGTTATTATTTAAGCCTTTTCATCTTTTGCTGTATGACTCTTTCTTTTAATTACATGCATACCAATAAGAAGAAATGGAGTTTCCCTAAAAATGCAATAAATGCTTTTTAAACCCAAGATCTGGAAGAGAAAAAAGAACTGAATGTATTTCTGTTTTATCACCTCCCTAGCTCCAATCTGCAGTGTTCCCTATATACTAATGCATGGACTTTGTGTACTGGGAACGTATCCAGCTCATCAGAATTGCCTGGGAAAATTCCACTGAGAATTAAAAACCTGGGCCTGCACAGTAGCTTGATAAAGAAGGTTGCTGGCACTTCCAACCACTTTGCCTGCTTGTAATGGGTAATTATTTGATACACAGAACTCTCATTTGTAAAGTACAGGCTTTCATAATACATTGTACATTCCTGATGTCTGATAGCAATAGTTCATTGAGTCTGGTCTCTGGCTGTGGAGCCAGAGGTCAGGAGTTTGATTCCCCCACTGTGCCTCCTTGACAAGGGCTAGACTTGGTGATTCATAGGGTCCCTTCCAGTTCTGCAGTTCTAAAATCATCATCATCATTATTATATCTTTATTATATATACTTACTTGGGAAAACTTCAGAAACTTGAACAAGAACAAAGAAAAAGCACATAAGGACCAAGAATGTTCTGATCTATTTATATTCATCTTGAAACCTTTAGGTTATATCACCAGAAAAGTGATCAGGACCACTTTGGGTTGGCCAAATTATAAATCAAACCACATAAGATTGGAGAGATGAAACCATTAAGAATCATAGTGACCAAATGATCCTCAGTTAGTGACCAAATGATCCTCAGTTTGTCAGTGAGCCTGATGGTGGCCTCAGGGCCAGAACATGAGTAGCCACACATACACAAACTGATTTGGTATAAAATTTGGCCACAACCTTCTTGGTTACAGCTTGGAATGGCTCCTGGTGCCAGCATAGCGAACCCTCATCATCCACCTCACCTGGTGTCTGATGCAGACTAGGGGAACAGATACAGGATTAACTATATGGACGTAGGCCACTGCATGGCTCTGCCTGTACCCCAGGGAGGGGGGTCTATAATAGTCCCTGAGTTGGCCATACATGTGACCGTCCTGACCCCATCCCATTAAAAGGCTGAATCCTGGAAGGCATCCCACTCTTGCAGTGACCCAACTACCACCAGGTGAATCCATTCCCATGTTTCCAAAATGTCATGAGAGGCATGAGGAGTTAACGGTCCTTTTCCTCCCACCAGAGCTAACACAGCAGCAATCTGTCACACACCTCACCTCCTACAGCATATAACCCCGTATCCACCTCCTGTTCCGAAAAGTGCATCCCATCCAGACAAAACAACTCAGATACCCAAAATGAGAGCCCCAGATGTGCAGTCACTCATCTCCCTGTCTCCTGCACAGATTGTCTAGTTTTGTTCATTATTTCCCTTCTAGCAACATCCACTCTTCCAGAATCAGCAGCTCCATGTCACAGTCTCATCTCAAGCCAGTCTGACCACCCAACAACCATCTCTGGAAACAGGGTTTGCAGCTTGGCTAAGCCACGCTTAGCTACAAACAGAGTCCTTCTTTTCTGCCAAGTCATTTCCACCTAGTTGAATAATTAGCATGTGCAGCTGCCGGCACCCCCCTTCCCGGCTCTCTTCCTTAGCTTAGGCATGCATTTGCTCCATTTCATTCCTCTCCAGCCTAACCAGTGAACTCGCAGTCTGTCCTCCAGTCCCAGGTGGGTTCCCCATCCTGTTGACTCAGCATACACCTTGGCCCAATGCACGACACTGTGCCCACACATCCACACTGATTTACTTTGAGCAAAAATGAAGGGGAAAAAAAGACTCTTTGTGAACAGATGCCCCCATCCTAATGTAGGTTTTGTGTGACCTGGATTTCCACCATCCTATTGCCATTAAGCATTTTGTAGTAAACCCAAGCTCTGCAGCCTGAAGGGGTGAGCTCCAAACTCACCTAACTACAGCTTGCAAGCTGCAAGTGCTGCCTGCATGACCCTGAAAAACCAAAATATGGTGACTGGCTGCCATGGGCTGACCTGTACTTTTTTTTAAGGGCTCTAACTAGATGAGGGCTCTGGTTCCCTGAAGTATACCGTAATCTGTGTTTGTTTCTCTGTAACCCTCTGCTCTGTTTTTGACCTCCTAATCAACAAATGAACTTTGCTCTTTTTTCTTCTGGCATCCTTCACATTGAAGGATTCAGGCATTAGCAGAACTAACCTGACACAGTGACTCCTGGACAGAAGAAGTGCCACCAAAAAGAATGCCCATCATTCCATCTGCCCCGCAAAGCCACTGCCACCCACAAAACATGGCCCCATAGATGAGTTCAGGAACAATGCTTATGGAATCATGCAGTGATGGAGAAAGATGTCCTGAAAACCATACCATCATACAAATGGTCACTGGAAAAATGTGAAACATTATAAAGTATCACTTTAAAAAACTTTTTTTAAAAAAAATTAAAATCAAAATATCCTAAAAATTTTGGGCCAGTACCTATTAAGACATATAAGATTATAACCTTTGAAACCTTCCTGAGCATCTTTCATAGTATTACAGAAAGAAAGAAGCACTGTAAACTTCTCTTATATTTAACCTGCAATACATGATTCCATAATGCAGCCTTGTGGGCTTTAAAAATAAATAAATACAATGATCCACTTTTAAGCACACTTAATATTTATGTTTTCTGGGAAACTATTTCTGGCAATCTTTCTTTAATGCTCAGTGTTATTCAGTAGAGGAACAGCCTCTCTGAGTGTTGAAGTTTGACCAAACTACTTGAGTGCCAGAGAAGAGAAGGAGGAGAGAGAAAAAAAGGGAAGATAACACTGCATTTACCTGCGATACAATGGAGCCTAAAGAGAAATTTGTCACTGCTGCCTTCTCACTGCCACAATTTTGGCTGGACAATAAAAACTGACTATGGGAAGTTCATGGAATGAACAGGGTTACAGGGTCTATCCATTTAAAAAAAATGTGGAAGCAACACCTGTGGATCTAACCACTATATCAGATTTGGCTCAGTACATTTACACCTGAAAACAAAATAAAATGATGTCCTTGTATGAAATTGCATTTGTTACAACATTCACAAATGCAGATCGGAGACATCATGGAATTTCCCAACCCAACATGTCAATGAACTCTTTTGTCAGAAGGCAAGCCCAGTTGTCAGAGATCGGTGTTACGAAAAGAGGTTTGGACCAAACTATAGAATGAATTTGTATTCTCAAAGGCGTTCACAGCCAGGATCTGATGGTTGCTGTGGGTTTTTCAGGCTGTTTGGCCATGTTCTGAAGATTATTCTTCCTAACATTTTGCCAGTCTCTGTGGCATCTTCAGAGGAGAGGAGTCAGACCGCTGTCTGTGCTCTGTTGCAGTTTGCTGGATAGTTGAGTATTTATAGCTGTGGGATCAGCTTTTGTCCTTTTCAGGAGATTGGGTGATTATAGTGATCAGTGGGTTTTTATTGTGGATGTATTGTTGTGATAAGGGGGGATGATCTGTCACTGTGATTGATGGGTGTCGTTAGCTGGTCTTTTGTGTGCAGTAATCACTGGTCCATATGGCTGGGTAGAGTTCGTTGACTTTTTGCAGGCTGTATTTTTCAGTGCTGGGAGACAGGCTTTGTTGAGTTTTAAACTTTCTTCTTTTTTGTTGAAGCTCTGCTGGTGTTTGTGGATTTCAATGACTCCCCTGTGCAGTCTAACATAATGGTAGTTGGTGTTGGCCAATACTTCTGTATTTTGAAATAGAATTTCATATCCAGCTTGTTTTGTGGCATGTTCAGCTGTTGCTGATTTTTCTGGTTGTTTTAGTCTGCAGTGTCTCTCATGTTCTTTGATTCTGGTGTGGATGCTGCATTTTGTGGTTCCAACTGTCCACAACTGCAAAGTATCCGATATGCTCCTGCAATGGTGAGGGGGTCCCTTTTGTCCTGAGTGTAACAAAGGACAAAAGGGACCCCCTAACCACTGCAAGAGTATTGCCCAAACTTATTATGTAAAGAATAATAGCTCATTGCACTAATGGGGCAGCGTATAAATAAATAAATAAATAAATAAATAAATAAATAAATAAATACATACATACATACATACATACATACATACATACATACATACATACATACATACATACATACATACATACATACATACATACATACATACATACATACATACTGTGAATGGATTGAAGAAAACAAAGGAGCACGTATGGACTCCCTTCTGCACATAGTAATGCAAGTTTTTATAGCAAAAAAAGAAAAAGCATTTTCAGTAACTTCATCCACAAACTTGAAATATCCCAATAAATTCTACTCATGAGCTGAAAGTAACCAGAGTGGTGAGGAGTTATACAGATATGGACAATTCAGTAGATTATTTACCAATAGCCAGTCATTAAATATATATATTTGCAGCTTTGTAACATCTCCTTCGTGTCACTCTTCAGCCCTTTACTGAATTCTTTTTCTACAAAAGGAGGATTAAGGCGGCTGCTAGCCTCTTGGAATGTACTTCAGGATTTTCCACTGACAAATTCATTATGACCATCTGGCCCTCTCAGCAGGTGCGATGAGTCCTTTTCAAAAAACCTCTATTCATTGCTCACCCTTTAAAAAAACCACAATCAGCTTTGAAATAATGAAGAGATTGACAAGTGGATAAAAGCAAATGTCCTTCTAACTTCATACTGTGAAAGATCCTCTCCAACCTGCTCCAGTCACTCCTCAGTATTTCTGCAAAGAGCTTTTTAAGGTGGAAACAGAAGCATTGCCAGAAAATGACAGCCCTCAGGAACACCTGGAGAAATAAATTAGCTTCGAGTTGTATTCATCAGCAGTTTTAATTCAACAGAGTTAATTCAACCTCAGATATATTAGGTATTTATATGCAAAGGTTTTTTTAGGCATTTCAAGGTGAAGCATAAACCCTAAAAATATCTGTGCAGATGTCAAAGGCTTTGAATGTATAATCTGTCAGTCTGAGTGTTAAACAAGCATGTATGAACATAAATAACTTGGCAGAAGCTCTGCCTATAAACATTTGGTGCAGTCTGATATGCTTAAGTAACTTTATCTAATTAACTAAAGTATAAGTAATTTATGAATCTGGTTTCTTCCTAATCTGAATACTCACCACAAGATGAATCATAGCTATAGTTTAAAATATCCAGGGAGGGGGGAAAGGTATTTTTTTTAATGTTGTTGTTGTTGGTGTAACTCTCAGAATGTCCCTGCCAGTATTTTCCAGCTCTTTAAACAGCAACTCCTATTTTAAAAGGAGAGTTCTTATTCTATATCTTGGTCTCCTAGAGCAGTGGTCTCCAACCTTGGGCCTCCAGATGTTCTTGGACTTCAGCTCCCAGAAATCCTGGCCAGCAGAGGTGGTGGTGAAGGCTTCTGGGAGTTGTAGTCCAAGAACATCTGGAGGCCCACGGTTGGGGACCACTTTCCTAGAGTTTTCCTAGCAATGTGAAGAGAATTGGGGGGAGGGGACTTGTGATAGACATCATTGCTGAGACTACTTGACTATGGCCAAAGCTATATTATTCCTTATGACTCTGGGCTTTTAAAATTTGTTTTTAATCGGCTTTCAAGTAGTGGGATGAGTTTTTTTCAAATCTGTTTCACTACACAGCACAGAGAAGCAATTAATAAATATTTTGAATAAGGAAATAAATAAAAGACCGAGAAAATTACTGGGATGAGTTTGCATATTTTTGTATGACTAGGTTTAAATTACTGGCCAAAATCTTGTTGCGTATATTTTAAGAGTTATTATATCATCAGCAGAGAAAGATTGCTGGTTAATTAAAGAGTTCCTGCTTTGATCCCAGGACTCATACAACTCATGAGCAATCAGCTTCATTATCTACAAGTCATGTGAGCCCTGTGATGGATGCCACAATTCTTTAATTATTACCAGGATTCCCCAGCTAGTGATGTCATCAACCTTATGCTAGTATAAGTCACACAACAGAAATCTGACTAACTTTTTAATGAGTGTTTCCAAATAAATCTGTCCCAACAAAAACAATGAAGACTCTAGTGGCACTTTTCTTATATAAGTGTTTGTGGATTTCAGCCCACTTCAATAAATGCAGTATTTGGATTTAAAATTTTCATATTTAATTTATTATATGAGACAGGCATTAAGAACTTTCATTGGGACTTAAGGCCATGAATAGGTCCCTTGATTCAAATTAGATGCCAATTTAGTTCAAAGGCATTCAGATCCCATCTGATTTCATTAGTGCTTTAGATATGAACTGATTTGTAAATTCAGATCACCAGCCTCCCAGAAATTTGCCTTGGAAAACCAAAATGGTAATAATTCTTTTATTTTACATGAATGTCAAGAAATTTGGAGACATGATGGATTCTAAAGAGGGGAGTAAGTCTCCCAAATTTCAAACAGCTAGCTTCAGGCGTTTGCATACCAGACACTTTGAAATTTGCTTTTCAAAAAAAAGTTCTTAAAGCATTTAGTCTGATGAGGTCTCAGTTCTGCACATTCATGCTGCTTTTGTCCTCTCACATCCCCCAGTAATGATCTTACCTTTCTACAGCCCATAGAAGATCCATGGGCTTACACTTAATAATAACTGTTGAACTGCAGAGCTGGAAGCAACAAAGGCTGCTGAGAAAACTGCACAGTAAAGGGGATGAGAGGGCAGGTCCTCTTATGGACTGAGAAGTGGTTGAGATCCAGGAAACAGAGAGTCGGTGTCAATGGGCAATTTTCACAATGGAGAGAGGTGAAGAGCGTTCTGCCCCAGGGATCTGTTCATAAATGACCTGGAGACAGGGATGAGCACTGAGGTGGCCAAGTTTGCAGATGACATGGAACTTTTCCGGGTGGTGAAGACCAGAAGGGAATGTGAAGAGCTCCAGAAGGATCTCTCCAAACTGGGAGAATGGGCAGCAAAATGGCAAATGTGTTTCAGGATTTAAAAAATGTAAAGTAATGAACACTGGGGCAAAAAAAAAAAATCAATATTTTAGTTATCAGCTAATGGGTTCTAATGGCTAACCCGTTCATGGCGGGTCAGGAAAAAGATCTTGGTGTGCTGGTGGACAGCTCGCTGAAAGTGTCAACTCAATGTGTGGCAACAGTGAAGAAGGCCAATTCCATGCTAGGTCTCATTCGAAAGGGGATTGAAAATAAAACAGGCAACATGATAATGCCATTGTACAAAACGCTGGTAAGGCTGCACCTGGAGTATTGCGTACAGTTTTGGCTGCCGCTCCTCAAAAAAGACATTGTGGAACTGGAAAAGGTTCAGAAGAGAGCAACTAAACTGATGACTGGGCTGGGGCACCTCCCTTATGAGGAAAGGCTACAGTGTTTGAGGCTCTTTTGTCTAGAGAAAAAGCGCCAGAGGGGGGAAATGATTGAGACATATAAAATTATGCAGGGGATGTATGAGGTGCATAGAGGCAAGCTCTTTTCCCTCTCACACAATACTAGAACCAGGGGACATCCACTCCAATTGAGTGCTGGGAGAGTGAAAACAGACAAAAGAAAATATTTCTTGACCAACTTGTTGTTAGTCTGTGGATGTGATGGTGGCACAGGATGTGATGATGGCATCTGGCCTAGATGCCTTTAAAAGGGGATTGGACAGATTTCTGGAGAAAAAGTCCATCGCAGGTTACAAGCCAGGCTTAAAAGGAAGGTACTTCGAAATGCCAAATGCAGGGGAGGGGTATCAGGAGACAGGTATCTAGTTGTCTTGTGTGTTCCCAGAGGCATCTGGTGGGGCCACTGTGAGATACAGGAAGCTAAACTAGATGGGCCCTTGGCCTGATCCAACAGGGCTCTTCTTATGTTCTTATGACCCTATGGATTATCGAGTAAACCCTTCTCAAGCAGGCACAGTGGGGAATTGAACTCCCAGTCTTTCCACAGCCATACCAAAGAAGAGCCCATTTAAAAAACAAAACAATAGTTAGGCAGTTGTGTTAAATTTCTGCACTGAAACACACAAATACACTGAATAGTGCAATGAGACCAAAGTGATGGTCATGGTATTTGTGAAAGGCAAGAAGAGAGTAATTTGTTTTTTTCTTGTCTAACATGAACCATATAAAGAAAGTACAATATATCAGATACCTTAGACCCAGGGAAAATGAGGCTGAGGAGAGGACAGAATATATTCCATTATTTAAAACACAGAAAGCCTCACAAATGATAAACGAATCCTGCTACTCAAAAACACAAATTAAAAAAACAAAGAGAGGAAAATAGCACAAGGCTATTTTGGTGACCTCATACAAACCCTCCCACAATAGCTATGAGGGTGTGATGAGAGTCAGTGACCCCAGAAAAAGTGGTTTAATCAGGTCAGTTCAATTAGTAATTTGGATTTGGCTGAAGCCAATGTATAGCTCCTTCAGAATGTAGCAACCTGGTTGTTTGTAACATTCACACATGATGGTTCATTGCTTGATGTAACAATACCTCTTAGAAGATGAAGAGGGCTGCATTCTAGATCTGTAAAGAACCACCTAGAGATGTTTTGACTATGCCAATTACCTAGTGAAGCTGTGTCAGTGTCTTAGATGCTCTTAGGGGACTTAGTTGGCAAGGCAGGAGAAAAATTGTTTTGCAAGACCACTGCTGAGGTGTCAGTGGAATGTCAGGACTGGCAAATGGATATAGCCTGAAGGATGAATATAGTCCTTTGAATCCTTTGGAATTCTCAGCTCTACAGGTGATCTCTGTGAACAAGCACCTAATTTAATAGATGGGTGAGTTTCCAGATTATTGTATTTATTTATACAAAAATTTATATCTCACACTCTACTGTTTACACAGCCCTCAAACTCGCTAACAGCAAGGAAAGCAATAACATTGCAAAATATAATATAAACACAACATTGTTTAACTCTCGAGAAGCACATGCCTGCCTGAACAGACAGGTTTTTGCTATATAGCAAAATACAGTCATGGAGGGTGCCTACCTGCCCTGTCAGAGCAGAGAATTCCAGAACTTTGGTGCAGTCAGCCACAAAGGAGGCGCTTCTCATCCTAATCAATTGAGCCTCCATCATATCTGAAGCTTAGAGTTGTTCTTCTCTGCCAGAAATTGGGGCATTGGTAGGTGTTGGAAATGCCAGAGAAGGCTGCTGTAACGTTGGGCCAGAAGCACATGATGTAATCCAGTGATCGAGGATTGATATCATAAAACTTCTGAAGACACTAGACAAGGGAATGTTGTTTCTTCTTCTTCTTCTTCTTCTTCTTCTTCTTCTTCTTCTTCTTCTTCTTCTTCTTCTTCTTCATCATCATTATCATCATCATCATCCTTTTGACTTATATACCACCTCAGAGTGCTAGAGCACTTGCTGGGCAGCTTACAACATTATTATAGAAGAAAACAAGGAACTGGTACATCCACTGGTGGCAGAAATCCAAATGAAAGACTGGATCTCAGGATGTGAAAAAGATGTAATAAACTTTATTCTTGTTTAAAAAGCTCAACACATTTCAGTGAATTGCCTTCTTCAGGAGCAAGCTTTTAAAACTTTGTCACTTCTTGTGATTATTAGTCACAGCAGAAACCAGATGAAATGAGCTAACAAAGTTTGAAAAGCTTGCTCTTGAGAAAGGACATTTGTCGAAAATTGTCGAGCTTTTCAAAGAAGTAAATCCCACTTGGATTTCTTTAGCATTATTATGCAAGCAGCACTTTGCCCTCCAGTGAGCTGGCTACTCATGTTACTGGCCTCTGAAGGATGGAAGGCTGAGTCAACCTTGAGCCAGCTACCTGAACCAATGGGGTTGTGAGCAAAGTCTTGACTGTACTACTGCAGTTTAACCACTGCACCATGAGCTCAATATGTTGGCCATGATGTACAATCCTATGGTAAATCTCATGTAACCTCATGGTATAAACTGAGGGTTACATCTCCATATTTTTCTCAGTTCTATCAATAAACAAGTGTTCTCAGACATTCCATTTGAAAAGAAAAAAACGTACAAGTATAAACAACCCCAAACTAATTTTTTGAAATTTAGGAGACATAAACCCATCTTAAGTAGTTTATGCCAGCCAAATTTCCTGAATTTCTGAGTGGCTACAGGCTTGCAAATTTCATCCAATGATGAAAAAAAAGTGGAGGGGGTTTATTATAAGAGGTTTATTTCCAGTTATAGACAATGGGAGTACATATCTTCAGATTTTCAAATCTCAGTTCAGCTTCATGTTCCAAGATAAATCAGACAGTCTCTGAATTTATCCCGAGTTGAATCAGGCCATTTTCCAAATCAGGGTCCAAACCAAATCTTGTGATCAGTACAGATGCCTGCTTTTTACACATTTGTTTGTAGTTACAATGTTCAAAACCAGTCAAAAGTTGTGGGGGGGGGTTAGACCACCCTTACTTTTAGTAGCTACAATGATTTTTGTGGTTAACTGTTCCTGCCCATGAACAGACCAAAAACGTTTTGATGGATTATGGGAACTGCTACCCCCTAAGAATTTATTCTTTTTCCTTCTTTCTGTACCATAATTGCTCTTACATTATTGTTCCTCACATGATTGCTTTAAAACAAACAGAACTGTTTAACCAGATTCCTCTTCCAGCACTTTAACATTGCTCTTCCTCCTATTTCTCTCTCTCTCTCTCAGTCCCTCACTCCCCCAATTCCTTCCCTCTCCTTCCCTCCCTTCCGCTCCACCTCACAGACACAGTCATTCTTTCATGTGAGTTCGTACATAATTCTGGCATATCAAGAAAGAAAAATAGCCCATCAGTGAAATTTGCTTCTCTTCTTCCATCCCACTTCTTTATAGGTATTTTGGCAACTACCATTGGCTCTCATCCCTATGTCTGCAGCTGTTGTTTGACTACATATACCATCATCCCTGCTAGTTTAGTCAGGGAAGGTAGAAGCTGTAGCCAACAAACATCTTGGGACCAGGATTAGGAACTAATAAATTAACCTCTTAACTATGTTAAATGAGCTGGCTGGATAGCTCAGAGGTTTAGGTAATCTGGCTGCAGAGTCAGAGGTTGGCAGTCGGATTTCCCACTGTGTCTCCTGAGAGAACAGCCAGTTTGTGTAGCCATCGGGAAGGTGCGCAGTCTCAGGGCGCCCCCAGAAGATAGGAATGGTAAACCACTTCTGAGTATTCTCTGCCTATAAAACCCTGAAAAGGGTCACCAAAAGTCACAACTGACTTTATGACACATATTATTATTTCTATGTTAAATTAGGATTTGGCATGAGATGATGCAATGGCCCTTCAGAGTAGGCAAAATGTTGAGTAAAACTCTCTTCATATGCTTCCAACACAGTCAGTGATAATGTGGTACACCCACACATGCCCGGCTTGTGCCAACTAAAATCCCAGAAATAGCTGTTTTGGACTAATGGAAGCAAGAATGTCTGTACCTAGAATGCTGTTGCCATTCACAATGTTTCCGGATGAACTTAACCAAATACAGATGTAAGGAAAGGGCATGGATAAAGAACAAAACGAACCTCTGTTCTTAGGAACAGCGTTGATGAAGGGAACAGAAAATTAGAAACAATGGAAAATGACATAACTTAATGGTAGGGTAGCTACTTTGAATGCCTGAGGTTCAGGTCTTACAACACTCTAACACTTTTGTTAGAATACAAGTCTCAAATTGCTGCCCAGCCAACAATGTAGACCTCGATTGCCAGGTCTCAGGCCATGATCTTCTTTGGGTCTCCAGGTGCTGAGATAGAAGGTGAAGAGGGGAAGAAGTCATCATTTTTTAGTGTTGTGAACTTGGAAAAATACAACTAGCCTTGTAGCAGTTGCTGCTATTCCTGTCAGGGTTTGCATACTGTGCAGCCTGGTCTATGACACACTGGGAATTCCTGCTGGTCCTACACCATTGCTGAGACTTGTGGAAGGTTCACCGCCAGCCTATGGGGTGGTTATTTCAACACTTCACACTGCTATTGCGAGGCCTTGAGCAACAAGAAGGTTCAAAGGTTGTGATGCTTGTGCTCCACTCCCTGCCTAACTCCAAATACATAATGGACCCAAGTGCCCATGGGCTCTTTCACTAGCCCCTTCCCCATTGGCAATCTTCCCAGCACACATAGAAACACTTCCCTAGGAGCCAATGAGCCCTGGTGCCGGCTAGAAACAGAGAAAGATTTGTGTTTGCCCTTTCAAGCAAACTCAGATATTTAAAAAATCATTTTTTCCCTTGTCCACTCCACTTAACATGAATTATAGAGCCCAGCATCTATTGTGGAATGGGCAAGTGGGCTGACATGGGTGAAAGATGAGAACCCAGGAAGCTTGCAGGGATTAGATGTTCTCAGGAAAAAAAACACCTCTATTTTATCTCCATAAGTGAATCTGGTCCCTGGAAACTTGTATTTCCCACATGCTTCATTCCTGAAAGCAACATGGTCTAGGAACTGACTGACATCCTCAGTCATGACAGAGCTACATACTCTCTGTACATTCTCCTTTAATTCATGATTTAGTGGCATGGGGAAATGTCTCTTTCTCAGCTTTAGTTTTGATTGCATAAACAGAGTCCAATGATCTATGACAGCCTGCCTTGTAGCATTTCTTGGGAAGGCTGTAAACCATTTTTCACTGCATGTAAGTGTTCCTTCAGGGCTACGTCTGCTGATATAGGTTTGTGTTTTATGATGCATATTTTATATTTTATGAGGTCACACACAGATTGTGCCTGCTGCTGTACATCCTGAAGGGCACCAATAACACAAAGGCCGTTCATCCAACACCAGGACCCACATATATACCTGACATTCACTTGTCATCTCTGCTGACACAATAATACCACACTGTTGTCTCCAAGATTACCATCGTAGCCTCCCAGACCTTAATCAAATGGTCTAGGAAATGCTGCCACTCCATCACTCAGCCTGACTTTGCCTTGCCCTTTCATCTCCTCCCCAGTAGTTCTTTGGAAGTATAACTTAATACTCACTGATGATTCACAGAAACAGATTACCTTTGCCATGACAATGTCAGATTGGTCTAGTAGATGAGTCTGCCAATAGACACTAACATCTGAAGTTATTGCAGTTTTTAAAGATGTACTTATTGCAACATAAATCTTGTGTATCTATGTACTGGAAGATGTGTTCTTCCAGTGTTTAGTAGGACTTCTCTGGACAATATGACTATCATTATAGCTTTAAATACTCTAACGTTTCATATGCTGACTCATTCTGTCTGTTTGTCTGTCTGTCAAGTCTGTTGGTCTATCTACGTATTTTCCACTTTCTCCCTGTACAGGACACAAAGGATGTCACATCATGAATTAAAACATATGTAGCTAAAAAGAATGAATTATAACCAGTAATAATCTCCTTCAAAAAATAATTTTAGAACAGTCCTTTAAATTATTATATGAAAAACAAGCACTGAATTAAAATGAGGTAAAATGATTTAAATGCACGAGACAGAAAGAAAATGTGTAGCACTCGCCACTAAAAGACCCATCCACAAGAGACAGTTAGCAGTCAAAGAACTTTACAGTGCTGAGGATAATCACCTCGGATTGAAAATAAAATAAAAGTGCATGATGTTTTCAACTGTCATAAAAATACACTACAAATGCTGTATTTTATACATGTAGAAAAGCAAATGTTAGAATGCTGACAGGTAATTAATGCCACAGTTTTCTAAATCCAGTCTAAAATCAAAAATAATAGTCAAAGGGCAAAAATCCTATTAGAAAATTCAGTGTGTAAGGAACTTATTATGGTGTAATGGTGTAGCGTTCCATGTTGTCTCTGGCTTGCAATTGCAAAAGCTAGAGGTCACCTTGTTGAGGGTAATGGGGCATCTGGGTGCACAAGGAGCTACTGAATTTCCCCTTCCATAAATGCCAGGAAAATGACAACCCCATGCACAATGAATACTTACACACACCGCAAAAATGAACAGGTTTTGGGCCCAAGTGTTTATAATACAGCCTTGGCTTTGGTAGAATTTGGAGAGGAAAGTTCAAAAATGGCCAAAAGAAATGGCCAAAGTATTGAAGCCTCAACCTCAGGATCTGTCTTTCCATTGAGCGCTCAGGTTTGATTTCCTTGATTTCCTTCAAAATGAATATGTTTGATCCTGTAGTCCAGGGAACTCTCAAGAGTCTCCTCCAGCACCACAATTCAAAAGCATCAATTCTTTGGTGGTCAGCCTTCTTTATGGTCCAGCTCTCACTTCCATACATCCCTACTAGAAAAACCATAGCTTTGACTACACGGACATTTGTTGGCAAGGTGATGTCTTTGGTTTTTAAGATGCTGTCGAGGTTTGTCATCGCTTTCCTCCCAAGAAGCAGGTGTCTTTTAATTTTGTGGCTGCTGTCACCATCTACAGTGATCATCGAGCTCAAGAAAGTAAAATCTGTCACTGCCTCCATATCTTCCCCTTCTATTTGCCAGGAGGTGATGGGACCAATGGCCATGATCTTAGGGTTTTTTTTTTATGTTGAGCTTCAGACCATTTTTTGCATTCTCCTCTTTAACCCTCATTACAAGGTTCTTTAATTCCTCCTCACTTTCTGCCATCAGAGTGGTATCATCTGCATGTCTGAGGTTGTTGATATTTCTTCCGGCAACCTTAATTCCGGCTTTGGATTCGTCCAGTCCGACCTTTCGCATGATGTATTCTGCATATAAGTTAAATAAGCAGGGAGACAATATACAGCCTTGTCATACTCCTTTCCCAATTTTGAACCAATCAGTTGTTCCATATCCAGTTCTGATGGTTGCTTCTTGTCCCACATATAGATTTCTCAGGAGCTAGATAAGGTGGTCAGGCACTCCCATTTCTTTAAGGACTTGCCATAGTTTGCTGTGGTCGACACAGTCAAAGGCTTTTGCGTAGTCAATGAAGCAGAAGTAGATTATCATTTTTTGAAACTCTCTGGCTTTCTCCATAGTCCAGTGCATGTTAGCAATTTGGTCTCAAGTTCCTCTGCCCCTTCGAAATCCAGCTTGTGCTTGGAGTTCTCAGTCCACATACTACTGAAACCTGCCTTGGAGGATTTTGAGCATAACTTTGCTAGCATGTGAAATGAGTCCAATTGTATGGTAGTTGGAGCATTCTTTAGCACTGCCCTTCTTTGAGATTGGGATGTAGACTGATCTTTTCTAATCCTCTGGCCCAGTGGTTTTTCCTACTTTCTTCAGTTTAAGCTTGAATTTTGCTATAAGAAACTGATGATCAGAGCCGCAAACAGCTCCAGGTCTTCTTTTTGCTGACTATATAGAGCTTCTTGAACTTTGGCTGCAGAGAACATAATCAATTTGATTTCGGTATTGCCCATCTGGTGATGTCCATGTGTAGAGTCATCTCTTGCATTGTTGGAAAAGAGTGTTTGTGATGACCAGCTTGTTCTCTTGACCAAACTCTATTAGCCTTTGCTCTGCTTCATTTTGAACTCCAAGACCAAACTTACCTGTTGTTCCTTTTATCTCTTGAATCCCTACTTTAGCATTCCAGTCCCCTATAATGAGAAAAACTCTTGTTACCAAGCCATGAATCCAGAGTCCAATGCTTGAAATGAATGATAAGAACAGACCATTCCTCACTAAGCTGTTATCTGGATCTAAATAGTTGACATTGTCTAATGACATTCATGAAAGTGGCCCTAATAAGAACAGAGAGTATTTGCACTGTTCTGCATGTCTTACTCTATCAAGACTCAATGCCATCAAATTTGACTCACCCATCTTATGAGGGTTAGAACTGGGGACCAGTATACAGCAACAATGAAATAACTAGCATATACAAAAGGCATGGTGTGGACAAATGGCTGTTAATGTACTCTTTTTTTTTCCAGCTATGGGTGTGATTGATATGTGTACAGTGAATCTGATAGAAAAGAAACCATTGGAAGAAATATAGATTAAGATTTGAAATAGAGAAGTATAGAGCACAGAGTTAATTAAAGTTGGTTACAGACTCCATGATAGTTCAGTGCTTCTTGGAAATATGTCTAAAAATGTATTCTTTTTTCTAACCCAGCAGATGGAAAGTGTGAAGATAAGGCAATTAAGTCTGATCAGATTTGTTCTAAGAAATGAGGACACTCATCTAAAATATAACTGAAAGCAAGGCAAAAAGAAGTAGAAGAGCAACTGTAAATAGTTTTATAAATCAGCCTGAGACTTGACTCCTGTGCATACATTCAATGGAGTTTACTCACCACAAGATGGGTTTAGCATTGCATCGTCAAGAAAAAAAATGAGTTGGAGAGGTACGCAGCCCAGAAAAGGGTTGTACAAGACTGTAAAATATCGAGTTATTCCAGACCTGTCTATAGTATAGAAGAGACAATGACCTTTGACTTCGAAACAAAATAAAACAGAAGCATTATATTTGACATTGTTGCTTTAAAACTGATCAGCAAGCAAATTGGGGTGTAATCACACAGCAATAGAAGTCACCTTTTAGATTACTTGTGGTATGATCTGACACAAGGTATTTCCTGGAAATCACACATCATACTGGGAATGGGGCTTTGGCTCAACCCATTCCATGGCAAAGCTCAACCTTTTTAGTCCAACATTAGGGCTAGTATTTTGGGGACCAGGATGAAGCAACCTCCTGACAGATGGGTCACCTTTTTCACTGTCTGGTCACACATTAACTCAAAAATCATAAATTTTAACATTGAAACAATCACAATATACATTGTGAATTTTTGCGACATCTTAAACCGGGCAAGTCTTGCACTTCAGTTCTTTCTGACTTCAGAAGGTCTCCTTTCATTGACAAGAATTCATGGCAAACTCATGAACATTCGAAACTAGCTGTTTTGCAATTCACAGAAATGAGATCTCACCCTATTTGTTTACACAGCTATACAGCCATGCTTTTGAAACTCTGAAAGCATAGCTGAAGTGTTGAATGAGTCATAAAGGATTTTGGACCACCTTGTAGTCATTGTAGTGCATTTTCCAGCCACCAGTGTGGCCTGCTCCCAACCACAACACTGTAATTATATTGCTAGGGTACAAGAAGAATACATGGAGAATACATCCCATTGTTCTTTATGTCTTTATTACAGGAGGCAACTGTTATCTTGCTTGCCACAACACTGTGCTTTTCCTCACTAGCTTTAGCTGTGTGTCATCAGATGAGAGACAGTTTGAAACCATATTTCAGGTGTTACAGCATATGTAGAATGCCCATGTGTAGCCGTGAGTGCTCCAGTCCTGTTACCCAGCATTCTTAGTTTTGTCCCCTTCTACAGAAGGAAAGTAAAAAGCATGGGAGAAAGAGAGAGATCTGCTATTCATGGGGCTCCTACGCATAAGTTTGGACACCAGTTTTCCAGGGTCCAAACTCACATGGAGAGCTAACACAGAGAGCCAAGGCTGTCACTGTTGAAACTCATCACACACCATGTTTGTGGAGGTGATAAGAAAGCTGGTGAAATTATAACACTCCCCTCCCAACTCAGTCTGCAGTAAAATGTTTTCAAGTTACTCCTTGTGAATTTCTATCCTTTTGGGGTGGGTTTCAGATGACGCAAGGCCTTTATTGATTCTTTTGTTCCCTCTCCATGCTATCTTCACATCAAAGGATACTACTATATTTGTTCCACATCTCATTGTGCTGTATAACCAACGTCCCACTGAGACTTTACTCCAAAACTGATTCATTTTCTTTGCATTTGTCATGCAGTCCCATCTCCCTCACCCTTTTTAAAAAATTAATTTTAAAACAGGAATGCCGGCATGTTGGTATACTTCTGCCAAATACAGTGCATCAGTCCGCCTACTGTCTTTTGACCACCATTGCAGTGTGCTGTGGGCCAGGAAAGGTGTTTTGCTCATACATCGAAGTGCCCACACAATTTTTTTTAAAAATGGAAAGGGGGCAAAGAAAGACACAATAAAAGGAAGGAGATATGTCCTGCTCGAGGGATGTAATTGAACATACCACATCTAATTCACCCCCAAAAAAACCAGAATGGTTTAAAAATGTATGAGCCACTATCTCAAGATATGCGGGACATGGCCTCAACATATGACTGTACAGGAAGCAGAAGAAATGAGAAAGAAGGAGGGCATTTCTCTAGTCTGACTGTGGTTTACACTTAAGATTAAAAGTAATCTCTAGCAATATTAAAAATGCCAAGGCTAAACAACAGTGAGGTCTATTCTTTGTAGAATCCAGGTGATGAACTGCCAATCTGTAATGGACATACAATCATGTCATAATAATAATAATCTGGGGTTTGACTCTTGACTTAGAACTTCTACCAATAAAGGGTTGCCTTCAGAGATGACGGTTTTAGTGCCATCTCATTAGTATGGTGTACTGGTTAGAATGTTGGACTGGGACTTCAGAGAACCATGTTCTGGTCACCAGGAAACCTATGATTTATCTTGGGCCAGTCACACCAAGAGGGTATGAATAAATATGTACCACCACAACAAATGTACAGTGGTGCCTCACATTACGATGCTAATTCATTCCAGCGAAATCGCTGTAGAACGAAAACATTGTAAAGCGATTTTTTAAAGCCCATGGAAACGCATTAAAACCCGATTAATGCATTCCTATGGGCTTGAAACTCACCATCCAGCGAAGATCCTCCATAGTGCGGCCATTTTCATTGACTGTGCAGTGAGGAATCCGTCCCAGAAAACAGCGGGTGGCCATTTTTTTACCCGGTGGCCATTTTGAAACCACCGATCAGCTATGCGAAAATCATCATTTTGCGATAATCGGTTAGCGAAGCAGGGAATTGATCATCGCAAAGCGAAATTCCCCCATAGGAAACATCGTTTTGCGATCGCTTTTGCTTCATCGTTATGCGATTTCGTCGTAAAACGAAGCGCTCGTCTTGCGAGGCACCACTGTACCTTTGCCAGAATTCATGATACCAGCTTCTGAACAAATTAAGGGTCAAACTAAATGTTAAAGGAAGCTGCATATTCCCTATAATTCACCTCCTTTCCCTTCCACAATTTATAATCAAGCCATCTCACCTTCCCTGCTTACTTCCTATTGTGTAGACACATACCACTTGTGAGATCAAATGTTAAAAACAAGATTTAAGATAATTGCCTTGTGTACAATATCTTTAGGACTGGAATGTGCTTGAATTGTTGGCACGCTTTCAAACAAAGTTTTTATAGCAACACACAGACCCTCACAAGCAGAGCTAGATGTGGTCTCAGGTCAGCTGTTTTCCGTTTTAAGCACACTTTGCTGCTTTTTGGCTTCACTTTTCAGACAATATAGGCTGTTGTGATTCAACTAAACAAAAGATGTATGATAGTAAGAAGTATGACTAAAGCCATTCACTGACATCCGTGATTGTTCCCATCTGAAAGTGAGAAGCAAAACTACACACAGGTTTGTATAGTAGCAATAGTTTTCAAAGCCCATCTATACGACCGTAAGCTTTTGTATATTTCTGGGAGAAACATGGGAACAATTGTAGAGGCAGCATCAACCATATAATTCCTGGTATGTGTAGAATGGCCTTAATCTAGGTCTAGTGTCGTTGCCTGTTGTAGATACAACAGTGATTAAAATCTGGAATTTCGTTCCATGAAGAGGTTTTGTAGATTTTGCTGTTTTGGAGCTTATAAAGTTGGCTCTAAAACAGCTATCCAGAAGAGTTCCTCTCCTTACTGCAAAATGATCTGAGCGATGAATTATTTTTAGCCCATTTATGTTCATTAAATTATTTTACAAACTTAAATTATTTAACCAATGGTGATATTATTTTTGACATTAATTTCTTACATCCTGTATGGGTTCCCATGCTGTCCATGGACAAGCAGATATCAAAGGGGCTCTCCCACATGGTCTCATCACCATGAGGGAGAGAAATTAGAGCAGTACATGTAGAACTTTTTCTTGTTTTAAAAACTGTGCATTGTATTATCTGATTATTACACATTTGGAACACCATTTAGAACCTAACGTAGAAGAATACAGTTCCCCTGAAACCATTATGGATCCTATTTCATTCTATTCCACAAGGAAAATCATTAAGATGTCTCATCATTCAGACATAAAAAGATAAACAATTTCAAATAATTCAATAATTTTTCAAGTGTATTTGGTCATGACACTAAAATTCACTGAACTGAGTGCTACAATCTTCCATCACACACTTTTGAGAAATGCTGGACATTAAAATCCACCTTCATCTATCTTAAGACATCTATCTTAAGACAATAAGCTAATGTTTGTAGTAAAAGGAGGCAGCCACCCTCATGGAGAAGGCTGTATTATTCCCTGCCCCCATTAGCAGATTTGGCAGCAACTGAGATCAAGAAAATTGGGGCAAGAAAGGCTAAACAATAAATTCCTGTACTGCTAAAACACTACAATCAAATTTGGAGCCACTTTCCCTTAGGTAAAGGTTCCTCATGACATGTATTCCAGTCATGTCTGACTCGGTGCTGATCCCTGTCTCCAAGCCCTAGAGCCAGCGTTTGTCCGTAGACAGTTTCCATGGTCATGTAGCCAGTGCAACTAGACATGGAACACTGTTACCTTCCCACTGTGGTGGTACCTATTTATCTGCTGGCATTTTCACATGCTTTTGAACTGCTAAGTTGGCAGGAGCTGGGACAAGTGACGGGAACTCACTCTGTCGAGTCGATTTGATCTCATGACTGCTGGTCTTCTGACCTTGCAGCACAGAGGCTTCTGCAGTTTAACCCGCAGCGCCAACATGCCCCACCACTTTCTCTTAAATACCCCCCAAAAATGGAGATTTTACTTTAGATTTCCCTTGTAACATGTAGGACATCTTTGCTAAAAAGTTTTCATGAAAAAGAAGACTGTAGTTAACGGGCAGTGAGCAATATTTATGTATGTTGTCTTTCTGTGACTGCCACTTGCAAATCATAAGAACACAGATGTACTTTTATGGATAAGGTAAGCTAATGATGGAATACTATCTCTCTGGGGATCAAATACAGTGATGCCTCGCTTAACGATTGCCCCGCATTACGACAAAATTGCTGCACGGCGATCTTTTTGCAATCACAATTGCGATTGCAAAACAATGGTCTAAATGGGTATTTTTCGCTTTGCGAAGATCGGTTCCCTGCTTCGGGAACGGATTCTTTGCATCAAAACAGCTGATCATTGGGTTTTCAAAATGGCCACCGGGTGCCTAAAATGGCTCCCTGCTGTGTTTAGGGACAGATTCCTCACTATACAGGCACGAAAATGGCCGCTGTATGGAGGATCTTCGCTGGGCGGTGAGTTTTTACCCCATTGGAACACATTGAACGGGTTTCAATACATTTCAATGGGGGGGTTTAATTTTGTTTTCTGATGTTTTCCATTAACAGCGATTTTCCTGGAATGGATTATCGTCATTAAGTGAGGCACCACTGTAGGAAGACAGTGTATGTTAAGCATATTTTTAGAAAAGGTGCTCTCTCAAGTACAGATTTGTCATGCCCCATGACTTTCCTCGTGTACATATCTTGCATTTAGTGCACTTTGTCATTAGTCATTGACTCATTTTACAAGTCTGATTGCTATTACAGAGGAGATTTTAAGAGAGGAAATGGTTGACTTTAGTGAATCCATGTTCACTTCAACATCTTGTTTGATCCCAGACTTGTTCAGGTAGTGAGGGTCTACAAAGGTAAATTTGCTGCTTTGGTACGTAATTACTCATAACATTGTTTTTTGCTTAACCATATCCTCCTTGGCTGACCAACTGTCCAACTGGAGACAACCACAACCTCAGCTGGTCCTAATTTTTATGCTGCCGAGTGCAGATGGAAAATACAATGTGAAGAAGCAGCCATTAGCACCCGCATGACGCAGCTTGGGAATGTTCCTGTGGCTATCGCTCCATAAGAACTGCCACACCAGAAGAGACAACCCTTCTCATATTTCTAGGAGGGCAGCCAATACTGAAGAACAAAACAAAGGCAGAACACCCTCTACACAAAAATATATTATACCCTGCATTGCCACGGGGGGAAGGAGAGAGGCTTTCTGATTCCATGTCTTGTTCAATTAGGTCTTGAAACATGAACATCAGTAACCATTGTCATTTTTTAAAATGCTAGCCTGAATGAGTACAGATGTCACTCTTCTGCTAAGTGGACATTCCTCCTTTGTAATGTATCACTCATTGTATTGCATCATTTTTATTTTGCACCCTTTAGTTCATCAAATTAGCATCCACGTTGCAGCTATTTTTAAATGGCCTATTATTCACCAGGGGTGAATAAAATGCATTTTCATAGAGCCAATACCAGTAGCAATCCATTCTTTCACATAATCTGTGGTTTGTTGATATTCTCAGTCTTGACCTAACTCTATGGGGATTTTAAATTGCCAACAGGTACCCATTCTAGAATATGATTTGCCTTCGGACACAAAGTCCTAATTGTACAATATTGGTACAATTCCAGACAGGAACCAGCTACGTCTACTGAAAGGCTATTCCTCCATTCTTTTATTCCTGAAAAGCACAATTGTCATCCAACTGCTCCAAGGACTGAGAATCTATCTACACTGCACAGTAATCAGTTTTATTCTACTCTAGCTGTCATATCTCCATCTTATGGAATCCTATAATGTGTAGTCTGGTGAGGTACTGTATTAATAATTCTCTGCTATAGCCCAGCAGGAGGGGATTATAGGTCTCTGGCTTAGAACTACTTAACCAAACTTATCCTGCTACCTGAGGTAGCTGCTTCACTCTGCTTCATTATTACTAAGTCGTTGACTCACTTGGAATGTTTGTCCCAACATTATAAGAGAATTAATAAGAGTTTGTTCATCAAACAAAACAAGCAAATTTACATAATCCCAGAAGTGAAGGCAGCTCTCATCGTGATAGCAGCCCTGAGTTGGCATTTTCCAGCATATAACACGCCAAGCCACCATACAATTTATTTTTCCACTGATATCTGCTCCTTTTAACAGGATATGTTGCCATAGGACTGAACTTTCAAATCACAGTGACTTCTTCACAAAGAAACAATACAGCAGATCTTATTCTTCACAAAGCAGTGAATGAAATAACCAAGGATAAGAGCCAAAGGAGAGGGAAAAAAGCATTGATATTTGTATTTTCCCTGCCTAAATTCCTTCCTCTCTGAAATCTTGTACCTGAATCCACCCAAAATGCATTGTTCTAAAAAAGAGCTGTTTAATTTGAAATGACTGACCCTCACTGAAGGTTCCTTTTATTCATCACTGGATATAATCCAAACGGGGGGGCGGGGTACCACTGCAGAACATACTTCATAACACACAATAGAGTACCTTTATGCCTTGCCTCTAAGCTCAAGGCACATTCTGTTTGTGAAAGACAAAGATCTAATAGTGTCAAATGAAAGTTCTTGTCCATTCAGATTGTTGGTATGTGATCTCCTGACAACACGTGGGCTTTCCTCCAGCCACAGCCAAACCCCAAGAATTTGATTTTTGTTTTTGCATAGTCAGATGAAGAAGGCCATTTGCAGACTCTAAGTCATATTTTTTCCATTCACAGTTTTAAAATGTTTTGGTGAGATGTAGGAATGAATAAGTGAATAAACTTTTCACATAGGCAGGAAAGAAGCAAATTGTTTTTAATTGTCACCTGCTTCTAGAGTCTGATTCAGAAGAAGCATGGGAACATCTTCTTTGTTGTCTGGGCCCAGGTCTCTCCATTTTTAAGAATATTTGCTAGAGTTCAGTGGACTAGTGCTGAACTTAAACAGGAGTAACTACATTGTTGTTGTCATATGCCGTCAAGTTACCTCCATTTCGGTAACTACATAGAAATTGTATAAAAATAGAAAATGTGCATACATTGATGCAGAGATAGTGCAGAAGAAAGAGCCTTAGACTTGGCTAAAGAAGCTCCTAATGCTGCTTTCCGTATATATCTCTGTATCAGTGTTGTGTAATCTGCTCAGATATGATAAAGAAAACATTTCAGTCTGCCTGTCTTTTTAGGAGAAGGAGGAAGTAGGGCATCAGAAAGAGAAGAAAGAAGAAAGCTGGAGTACTGGTTGATCTGGAAAAGACAGGAGGGAAAAACACATCAGGGCTATCTACTACTAGTTCAGATCACTTGCTATGTGTATTGGTGTTCTATCCCAACAGTACAAAATATTTCATGTCCACATCACCGTACCTGTGATATTCGTAAGAGTAGTCATGTTAATCTGTGCAGGGAGACCAAAAAAAAAAAAAAAAAGGAAAAAGGAAAAAAGAGAAACAAAACTGTTGTGGCACCTCAAAGGTTAACTGCTGTATTTTAGTTTGGATCAAGCCCACTTCCTGAGATGTAAGTTTAGCGGGCCACTCTGAAGCCTCTGTCAACTCAGGCCTCCCAGAGTGCTCACTACTCTTCTTCAAACTGCTGCCACCAACCTATCCTTAATACTCAAAAAGGACAATGTATCTTTCAAACAAAACGTTGTTTATTGATTTAACAAAATAAAAAGAATGAATCACAGGTAGTAAATCAAGTTGTAAATCAAGTTTCTCATTTAATGTACCTCACACAGACTTTTCCCTCACTGACTATCTCTCACAAATCTATCTCTTTCTCTCTAACAATTTATCTCATCACCCAAACTCCAAAACTCTCCCTCACACATCACACACACCCCTTATATAATCCAGCTCCCCCCCCTTCTGCACCACCCTCCATCCTCTCATTGGCTGATGTTCCCCTGCCCAGCTGTGACGGACAGGAGAGAGCAGAGCTGTATGTTACAGTAAGAATGAGACTATATGATTGTCATATGTACACCCCATGTCCAGCTGGGGATACTGATATTGGACAATGTGACAATGGTTCCTTAGCAGAGGAGCAGACTATAAGTAATGTCAGTTATCATTTTCAAAGTAACATAGCACAGTTGACACAAGTGGCAAACTGTATGAATCAATGTAGCATTTTACACTTAGCAGTGACTTAAGAAGCCTTGTTTGAAATTTTTAAGTGGGTCTCTAGCATCCATATGTACCTTTCTCTTTCAAGTCTTGTTTTGTAGTGAGTTTTCCCCCCTCCAAAACAGGAACTTTCAAGTCATTCAAAGCGTGTCCAGGTAGACTGAAATGTTCTGAAACAGGTTTTAGTGTATTGCCATTCCCGGCGTCAGATTTACATATATCCACTGATCCTTTTGCACAGAGATTGTCTTCTTTGCCTTATGCAGAGTGCAGAAGGGCATTGTTGGCAAAGGATGGCATAGATCACGTTAGCAGAGGAACAAGTAATTAGGCCCTTGATTGTTGGGGCCTGTCATTGAGTTGCCACAGTAGATGTGGGGACAGAGCTGGCATCTGGGTTTCTAGCAGGGTTTAGTTCTTATCTCTGCATCAGTGTTGTGTAATCAGTTGTGTGTTAATAGTTGCTTGAGATTGGGGTGTTGTCTGTAACCAGGTTTAGGCCTGCCACCAAGAGCTTGGAAGAGTAAAGTATTCTTGTTAAGAACAAGTTGAATATTGTTTATGAGGCATGTGAGCAGCGTCCATTGTGGGCTGAAGGTGACAACTAGTGGTGTTCAGTTACTAGTTCTTTTTCTGCGACAAACTGAGAAGAGAAGTGGAGGTATTTGCCAATTTCTAGACTGATTCAAAGTGGTGAGGAATCCTCAGTTTGGCAATCAAATCAATTTGGAGGTCTCTGAAGTGACAAATATTGCTTCAGTGCTTCAAAAGCTGATTTTTTTTTTTTTAAAAAAAGTTGTCACCAGAAAATTTCAATTGGAAAGCTGATACAATACTTCGACAAAGCCAAGACGCTCAAAGCAGAATGAGATTGACAACTCAAACATAATGAAAAGGCCAAACTTTGTAGAAACCCCAGTCACAGAGCCCCTGGGAAGGCTCAGATTGACCAGATAAAATTCCCTTGATTGATAGCCTTTTCACATCTTAGCAGGATGTGGGGAGTGTAATGTTTTGCATTACACTTTAGAATACAATTGCTTGATTACCGGTATGTGTAAATGTGCCATGGATTTCTAGAGTCTCTTGTGCAGGATAGGTCTTGTGTAGGATAGGTCACAATATTAGAAATAGGACTTCTGCTACGGTATCTTTCTCCCCTGCCCATTTTGTGTTTTACCCTTTAATGCTTGCTGTTGGCTTTTGTTTTTGCAGCACATTCTTTCTTTAATCCTGTCTGCCTGCCTGTGTTCTAAATAGATTGGGTTGCAAACATGACACACAAGGCAGCAATCAGCCGCCTGGAAGTATTCCTTCCCACTTTGGCAAACATTTTTGTAGAGTAACTTGGAGTTAATCACACAGTTGGAAGGAAGGAAGGAAGGAAGGAAGGAAGGAAGGAAGGAAGGAAGGAAGGAAGGAAGGAAGGAAGGAAGGAAGGAAGGAAATTGATAGAAACTTTTCCTGCATACTGGAGATCAAACAGTGGTTTCTGGCACTGAGATTCACTCTACATTCCAGGCCCAGGCCCTTTATTTTCTTCAGTTTCATGCTTTTTCGCTATCCAGATCCACAGAAATATGAACAAATACTTTTGAGGAGTCCAATGCAAATGGAAACAGACAAGCTACAAATTGAGGTGAATTGTCTGTAAGGCAAATAATTTGGACTAAATCAAAGTGGATCCCCCAGCAGATTCAATCTTAGATAATTTCATGACTGAAATCTTCTTGCTTAGCATAATAAGTTGCAACTAGAGTAGTCCATTGAATCAACTGGAACACAAAAGAGTTGACTCACCGTATCTCCACTAATTTAATGGGCCTTCTTTAGTTGTATTATGCTAAGCAACAGGGTTTCAGCCCGTATCACAGATGTATCCATATCTGGCTCCTCCCACATGCTGAAAGTATGGTGACAAGAGGACGTGAAAGGAGGTTCTGCAGGGAGTGTAAGTGGTTCTGCAGGGAGAGGCTGTGTGTCTCATCCCAAGACCTGCCTCTAAACCAGCTCCTTATCTATACCAGTCCTAAACCTGATGCAGATCATTTTCTTTCCACTGTGGGGAAGCTGCATCTCCTCTCTTACTTCTACCCTGCCAGCTTGAACCTTGCAGGCTTTTGAATATTTTGGAGGCTCTAAAGTGACAGCTCTCCAGGTTCAAGGTTTGGATTGCATTGTTAACAATACAGTAATTTGCTACCCTTTCATAACATCCCAAAACAGCTTCCTGAATTGTCTGCCCCACTAATGGTAGTGCCAAACTTGTTGAAATGTAGTGTTTATGGCAGATCCATTACTCTTGTGCAGAAGTCACATAAAGTTAAACGCATTGTAGCAACTCATTTGCAGTTGTTACCTTCATCGTCATTTAGTTGTGTCCGACTCTTCGTGACCCCATGGACCAGAGCACGCCAGGCCCTCCTGTCTTCCACTGCCTCCCGGAGTTGTGTCAAATTCATGTTGGTAGCTTCAATCAAACTGTCCAACCATCTCATCCTCGGTCGTCCCCTTCTCCTCTTGCCTTCACACTTTCCCAACATCAAGGTCTTTTCCAAGGAGTCTTCTCTTCTCATGAGATGGCAAAGTACTGGAGCCTCAGCTTCAGGATCTGTCCTTCCACTGAGCATTCAGGGTTGATTTCCTTTATAATGGATAGGTTTGTTCTCCTTGCAGTCCAGGGGACTGCACCTTAGTACTAAGGAGTATGTTCTGCAGGGATGAGGACCTTTTTTGGTCCTAGTAACCAAACAACCCTCTAAGACTAAGTAGGCTAGATGACGTTGGATTCCCATGCCCAAGCTCCTCCTCCCCTCCAGGCACCATGATGTCCTGTCCTAATATCTACAACAACTTTCCATACAGAAAGGGGCACAGAGATCTATGCCTCTCCATGCATATACAAAAGGGGAAGAAACAGTCATTATAGCTAGCCCATCAGTGGAAAGAGAAAATTGTTTGAAATCTGACTTCTCAAACAAGAAATATAGCTCCAGACATACCTGGAGGATTAGATTAGGCAAGGAGCCCTGCAGTTCATCCCTTGCTAAGTAGGTTTAACAATGGTAGAAAGGTGGATGGGTAGTTGAGTTAGAATGTTGCCTCTTGAACACTACAAGGAGCTCCTCTTTTGTCTCTGGACAGCCACACATAAGGTACTGATTCCCTCTAGGACTAAAGCCCTTTATAAGCATTATGCAGGCAAAATAAACATGTGAGGACAGGAAGAGCACTTGCTGAGCCTCCCTCTATCTCCTGTTCTGGTCACCATCCGACATGTGGTCATTGAGTCTTGCATCACAAGCTGAAAGCCTTGCAGGTTGCGGAGGTTTCCCCATTTCAGATTGCTACCTCCCATAAACTGGAAGGCTGTTGGGACTGGAGGCAGAGAAGGGAGGTCTAGAGTGCTCCCTTTCCTTACGTGCTTCGTCTGCTTACAAATTTATGCTGAAATCAATGTTAAAACTGGGCAACCACGCAGCAGCTCTGCTGACTTTCACCCTGCCTGTTTTTAAAAAGCAGAAATAAGAACAGTGGCATCCACGTAGCCTAGATGAATTGTAAGTGTGCGCATGCAAGAAAGAACTAGAATAATGGAATACGCACAGCCTACTTTAACAGTGAGTGAGTGTAAACAGAAAAACGCACAGCAAAGTTTAGTATAAGTTGATTATTTAGGGTAGGTTGTTTTCCTTCTGCTTGGCAAGTTCTTTTTGTGTTGACCACAATAGCTGCTGTCAGTTGAGTTTCTTGTTTTAAATGATGTAGAATTGGCTGATATTTAATCTGAATAAACAATCCAACGTGTTTACACAGGGGAGAAGTTATTCAAGCAAAGCAACAGCAGTAGCATGAAATGTTATTCGGATTTCAAGCAAACCCTGTGCATCTAATAAAGTATGTTTGTTTTTCTATGGTCAATGCAAACAATGAAGCAAGCACGGAAAACTAAGGAAATTTGGTGATTCTGCAGCCAAAATTCAAAAGAAACTTCTTCTTTTTTAAGTTTGAGGGATTAACACACAACAGTAACAACCTAGAACTTATTCTGAGAGTTGCAGACCAAGAACACCTGAGTTACCCAAGACCGGGAACCACTGGTCTACTACTTTGGTGGAAAAAACTCAAATGGAGGGAGACAAACTATGTGGAAAGCAGTTTAGTCAGTCTACCATTTCAAAGGGTGAAACAACTAAACTTTAAAAGTACTCATGAAGTCAGAAAGATGCAAAGAATGTGCATTTTAGAACTACAGTGCTGCCTTGACTTATGAACTTAATCCATCTCAGAAGATGTTCGTAAGTTGAAAAGTTCATAAATCGAATCAGCATTTCCCATAGGAATGCATTGAAAACCAATTAATCCGTTCCCGCTGTTTTTTGTTTGCATGTAGAGGCGCCGTTTATAAGTTGAAGCATTAGTTCCCATAGGAACTAATGGAAAACCAGTTAATCCGTCCTCTACCACTAGGGGGAGATTTTTTTTAAGCCTAAAATGACTTAGGTTTAAAAAAGGGGAGGAAAGGAGGGAGGGAGGGAATGAACACCTTTTAAACAAAATACCTTTAAAACCAAGCAGCATTAAAACAAACCAAGCACCTTTTAAACCAATTTTTACATTTTAGAATTACAGTACCAGGCAGTACGAGGCAGTACCATGCAGTCCAAAGTCCATTTCCCGCTTTCCCCGCATTTTTTGTTTGTTTGTAAGTCAAAGCTCTGTTTGCAAATCAAAGCAAAATTTTGCGAATGGAACTGTTTGTAAGTCGAAATGTTCGGATGTAGGGGCATTCGTAAGTCGAGGCGCCAGTGTAATTCAGGTTTTTGGTTTTTTTAAAGGACTGCTTGACTATATAAAATATGCTATAAAAGGGTTCACAGCCTCAGGAAGAAGAGTTAATTTGGATATTGATGTAATTTTTTCTCTTTTCCTGATTGTTTTTGCATTTTGTACAACAACAACAGTCATAATGTGTGTAAAAGACAGATGGCACAGTATTACTCAACTTCAAATACTATTTCAAAGCCTGAAGAGCCTTCCTGAAAAGTGAAGGACGCATAGGTTGGAAATGTTACTTTTGAGGCTACAGTACTCAGAATCTCTCACAGCCATACTATTGTTTGTTTCTACGATATAGTCAAAGCTGTATATTGGAAATGAGAGACACAATTGGGTATCATCTGCAAATTAATGACACTGCAGTCCAGATTACTTCCCCCCAAGAATTTCATGCACATGTCAAACAGCAAAGGGGACAAGAAGAATAACAACAATTCTTCCAATATCACCTCCTCAAATTATCCTTCCTGGATCAGAACCTCTGTAAATAGCTGTGCCAAATCCCATTTGAAACAGAAAGTCCAGAAGAACATTATAGATGACAGAACTACAAGCTGCCGAGGAGTCCTGCAGAACCAATGAGGCCACATTCCTTATTGTCCAACTAATGTTGTGAGTTGATCCACAGCAACTAGGTTCCCACTTGAAGTAAAAAAAATTAAATGGCTCACAGAGATGGGGAAGGGGTTTAAAAGCAGGAAAATGTCACCTCCTTTGGGAATTTGTGACAAGTTACTTATATCTCTTCAGGCTGGCCCTGAGGATTAAAAAAAAAAAAAAAGAGAGAGAGAGAGAGAGAGAGAGAGAGAGAGAGAGAACTGTGAATCAGTTGCTGGTGGAGATACACAACATTGATCTTAGACACATTAAAAGACTTTCCTTTTTTAAAAGGTATAATTCTTTCTCTCTTTTTTTGAGTCATCCAGAAATATCTTCTGTATAGCCTGGGGTATTTTCTGCAGGTCACTTGATGTTGGTTTCAGGTAGATTTGTGGTTGGATTGCAAATGTCTCTCATAAAGAGGTGGCAGAGAGAATGACGTTATCTTATGGCTGGGAGTCCAACTGTTTCAATTGACCAGGACACTCCATGGAAGATTTGAAAGTCACTATTTTAGAACAGAATAATTACAAATCAAGAGTACATAGGGAAATAGCTGAGATAAAATTTGTATGTATGATGGAAACCCATATAAATGGATTGAATGTAACCCTAGTTTTTTAAAGTCTTTATCAAATGTAAACATACTTCTGCTGTTATCTACTGCCACTGTTATGTTCTTTAAAACTACTAAGCCCATCTCTCATCACAAGGTTCAAAGGTAAAAACTGTCAGCATCCCCTACATTAACACACATGATTCCTATGCCATCTTCTTTCACCTTTATATTTAATATTCTCTTTTTCTCTCACTCTTGAGTTTCAAGTGAATCCCCAGTCTTCAAATCCCACACACACCTTACTCCTCTCTCTTCTCTCTCCTCCCCTCTTCTTTGTCCAGGCCTGGTATCTGTTTTGTCTCCTGAGGATTCTTTTACAACAAATCCCTAAAACAACATACGCCAGAAATTACTGCATGTAAATGTAACACATCCAAGATCCAATGAATATTTAGTATGAAACTAATATTTCATTCAACATTTCATTCTGTTTTCATATGTCTGATGGAAGTAGAAATGTCCATGAATGATTACATTAAAATATAATAGTAAGTCATTTAGGTGTCACATGTTTTTGTCGTTTTGCTTTGCTTTGCTTTCTTTCTTTGGGTTTTGCCTGATATGGATGGATGAAGTTTGATTCTCCCTACCCCACCCCCAGTCCTGTGATTCTAATTAAGTCTTCAGATTCTGACAATTTGTCAGATGTTTGCCTTTTTATGCCGTTGGAGTCCTGCACTGAGCAGAGGGTTGGACTTGATGATCTTATAGGCCCCTTTCAACTCTATTATTCTATGATCATATGTTATATATAATTGCTAAAGTACATTACTACTGAAAAACTTGAACCTGCTAGAAAAGAATAGACTCGTGGTATTTTATGGAGCAGTCTTGCTTGAACACATTTCAGGAATTTCTAATGGTTTTCTAGCCCTCAGTAAATCAGAAGAATCAAAGGAGATGTTCTTTTCAAACTGCTTTCCACTATGATCTGGTTCTAATTACTGCAATATGTATCTAGTTTTCTTTCGTGTTATTGTGAGCTGCTTCACACATGTGTTCATTGTAAGGGGAAACAATTGATAATGGTACAAAATGCAGAGTTTTACAGCTAATACTTCAAAATCAAAACAAGCGAAAGGCTTGTGTAGGAAATGCCTTGCTGATGGTATATCTTGTTGGATATAATTCTGGATGCTGAGTCACCACTGTTCTGCATCTGCTCAACACAGTCCTTCTCAGCATTAGTCACATCCAAGGAAAACAGCTTTAATAAAACTGTATCGTACTCTGCTAAGGTTGAATGGGGTAACTATTAAAATGGCAGCCACATACCTAACTAACTCCAGTTCCCCTCTATTATGTCCACCACAACTTATGGATGTTCTAATGCAACCAGGCTCTGCAGTTCCCTGCACTGTTAATCATTCTAAGAAAGCTCTCTCTCTCTCTCTCTCTCTCTCTCTTTCTCTGTCTCTCTCTCTCTCTCTAAGCAGGTTTATCTAGATATTCACAAACTGATACAAAACACAATTTTAGAATAAAAATATTTTAAGCTACATGCAAGAACAAAGACTTTGCCTTGCTTTAAGTCTTGATGAAATGCATTTTGGGAAGAGCAGGCAAGTTGATCCCTCTCTTAATTTCTACCACTAAACTTTAGGTAAATTCAGGTTTGGAGAAGAATTTGAAAGAAATAGCAACAAATCTGAGGAAACTAAAAAGAGTGAAAATTTTCGGGGAACTTCACCACCATTTTCAGATGCAGAATTTCAGGCCTGTAATTAAGCACATTTTTAAAACTTGAACATGCAGCACAGTCCCATCAATTTCAATAGAAAAACTAAGTTTGGCTGAATTCAGAATGATTTACTATTGAATAACTATCCATAGAATTGCAGCCATCCAACCCAACCCAATCCAATCCAAAGCTACTGAGAATAAAAGCCTATTGAATTCAGTGGTGCAGAGCTTGCTCCTAGGTGAGGACCAGATTGTGGCTTAAAGCCACTGAACTCCAGTCTTTGCTGCCAAACATTTTAGTTATAGTATGGACAGCTTAGGGGGTTAGCTATCTGGCTGCAGAGCAAGAGGTTGGGAGTTCAGTTCCACACTGTGCATCCCAGAAGAAGCAGCCTGGGTAGTCTTGGGTAAGCTGCACAGTCCCAGGGCACCCCTAGAAGAAGGGAATAGAAAACCACTTCTGAGTATTCTCTACCCAGAAAATCCTGAAAAGGGTCATCATAAGTTGGAATTGACTTGATGGCGTGCACACAAACACACACAGACACACATACTGTATGTTATAATGTAAAGTCAGTATCCTGTTACAGAGATCCCTATGCACAACAGGAGTGATACTACCTGCAGTAGCAGGTTGCACCTAAATAAAGACTTCTCTGTAAAAAATTTTGGAAGGATATATGTGACTCGCAAAATCAAAATTGCAACAGTGATATTGGCCAATACCTTTCAATGGATTACAACTCCCAAAATCTGTTCCCTTTCTATGTGACTTCTATTCCTCCATAAAGTAGAGAAAATGCAAAGGATATGGGGGACAATAACAATGTCTCCATGTAGTCTGAAAACTATCCCCCAAGTACAGAATTTGAAAAAGATTTATTTTCTGGATTATTTGCTGGAACTAATATTCTAGATGAATCTGAAAGAGAACAATTTGAGAGATTTTAAAGGATTCGGGTAACTGTAGAAATAGATGCCAAGTACAAGTCTGTGTGGCTTAAAATAAAAAGTTGACCTAATTAGACCATTACCAAGCAGAGATTCATTCATACTATTTATTTTGGCATCTGCCAAACTGGCTAAGTGTTACAATGTGTGCATTAAGTCCCTCATTCTTCAGGCTGAATAATGTGAGTTTACTAGAGTTAGAAAAAGAGACTACTGCTGCTGCTCTTGTATACAGACAGAATTGTATTTCTGCAGACTGTGGACCTCAACAAATGGGAAACCTTGACATTTGAGCATTAAGCCTGGAGGCAGGCGGTGCATCATGGCTTCTTCCAATTCGAAGAGACCCTTGTCCAGCAGGCTGAGGTGAAGAGGCAGTCCCAAAAGCAGCAAAATCAGGGAGCTGGATAGGGGACAGACTGTATTTGTCTTCAGTGTGGAAAGAATCGACACTCTCAAATTGGCCTTCTCAGCCACACTAGATGCTGTTCCAAGTCCTCCATACAGATCACGTTAACATAGTCTCTTGACACGGAAGGATGCCTACAAAGAAGGGATGCTGAAAGCTTGGCAGGAAAATATATTA
Organism: Pogona vitticeps; assembly: GCF_051106095.1. Classification (NCBI taxonomy): domain Eukaryota; kingdom Metazoa; phylum Chordata; class Lepidosauria; order Squamata; family Agamidae; genus Pogona; species Pogona vitticeps. Next base: position 63,098,476 of record NC_135783.1, on the reverse strand, counting down.
TCTGATCAGGGTAAAATAAAGAACAGTTTTAGAAAGTAAAGTGAAAGCTGCTCTTTAAAAAATGGGAAGAAATGAATAATCAGGAATAGATGAGATACCAGTGGAGGTATTTCAAGCTGCAGAGGCTGGATCTATCAAAATCCTAACAAGAATATAGTAACAAATATTGAAAACAACAAAATAGGCCCTGCACTAGAAATGTTCAGTATTCAGTCCAAAGAAAGGAGACACCAAAGACTGGAGTAAAGACAGGGCCATATCATTAATTTCTCATCCAAGCAATGTGGTGTTTAAGACTTTGCTATAGAGAATTTTTTCACATTTGAAGTGGTGAAAATCACAGATGTTCAAGCTGCATTCAGAAAGAAAAAGTCCCTAGAAGTCATATTGGTAGCCTATGTTGTATACTGAAATGTACCACACAATTTCAGAAGACAATCAGGCTATCCTTTTTAGATTAAGTACCATAATAACTTTGACAACATGGATCATAAAAAGCTACGGGTTGTTCTAAAAGAAATGGGCATGTCATAGCATTTGATTGTCCTGATGTATATAACCTATACTCTGTAGAAAAGGCTGCTGTTAGGAGAAAATAAGGACTACCAGAATATGTATTCTCAATACATAAAGATGTCTAAGAATGATATTGTTTCTCTTCTTTTTCAGCCTAAATGCAGAATATTTCATAGAGAAAGTAGATCAGATTCATATGAAAGAGAAGTGAAAACTGACGGAGACATTTAAGATATGAAGATGGCAACATATTACTTGCTAAAAATAGCAATGACTTGAAATGACTACTGAGGAGGAAAAGAAGAAAGTGCAAAAGCACAATTAAAGCTGAGCATCAAGAAGTAAATAATAATTGTCACAGAAGAATAACATAACTGTAAGGTTGACAATGAAGTCAGAATTGTTAAAAGATTTCCTAAAACCTTCTTTGGTCATCAACCCAAATGGAGATTGCAGACAACATATGAGAAGAAGTTTGTGACAAGGAAGAAGAGCTATGAAGGAATCAGAAAAGATCCTTAAGTGCAAGGATATGAACCATGATGAGATAAGATTCACTGTAAAAAAAAATAATAATGCCAGGGGATCAATTTTGCCTATCCTGGCTTCAGATTATGAGCCTGGGCCCTATGTTGTACAGCTTCCACTTTCCATCAGCATTTGATTTCTCTGGTCTGACCCAGTTTCATTTTAGGTGTGAATAGAGTTCATGTGGCAACTCAGACACAAAATCTTGTGGGATTTCTGGATATTCCTAATTCTTGGAAGGTGCTGGTCTGATGGAGGGGATTTCAGTTCTCTTGTGACAACTGCAAATAACACAGTAAATGTTGGCATGAAGAAAGCCATTTGGCAAGGCCCATCTCTCCTCTACTCCCCCTGAGTCATTTTGGAAGCTCCTATACACCTGCACTGCCATGGAATTTCTAAACACTCTATCAAGACACTCTCTTATTTATATATTTTAAAACAAATATTTCCTCAGAAAGCACTTTCTGTTTGGATGTATGGATGGCCAGACCTCAAAAAATGAGTTAAGTGTTTTTTCTATAAACATGCCAAATGTTTTCAATGCAATGATTTTTTAGTAAGAACACACTGATCTTGTTGTAGCGAATGTATATAGACCCTAATAATTTTCATACATTCGATAAGAAAATATTTGCACTGTGGTTTTTAATACAAGAATATTAAGTATGTAAATAATTGCAAGTGATTTTTTTAATTACAAAGAATCTTAAATGCCATAAACACCATATTTGAAATGACTGTGATCTCTAGCAAAGTCGTCCCCAACCTTGGGCCTCCAGATGTTCTTGGACTGCAACTCCCAGAAGTCTTCACCATCACCTCTGCTGGGCAGGATTTCTGGGAGCTGAAGTCCAAAAACATCTGGAGGCCCAAGGTTGGGGACCACTGCAGCAGATTTAAAATTGATCTAATAATCAAAATGGATTCCATGCTAAAACCTCTCTATGGCAAATGATACTTCTGTTGACAGGTTTAAGTCAAACCTGTCATCTGTGTTGTGGTGTTTGTCAGATCCAGACTACCTGCAATGACTTCAGGAAGAGGCATCAAGTGAGTCAGTAGCATCAGTTCATCACTGAGAGACAGCTAGTGCTTGAGACCCCAAAATCCGAGGTCCTAGACCTGAGCCAGGACCTCAGTCCCATCAGGAAACAAACATCTTTTGCCATGTATGTCAACTTTGTTCAAACATAATTGCTGCAAAATATTGAGCATTACTTTTCTTCTATGAGAAATTAATGCAAGTAGTTAGTAGTCCTATATTTACGAAACTCTTTGGCATCTTTTTGAAATGTACATTGACTGTTTCCTGTCTATGGACCACTGTTTTGTCTTCCATTTTTGTAGTAAACCATTTCTGAGTATTTTATTCTTGTTTTGATGGAACTAAATTCTTGTTGCCCTCTCTTGTATATATACCTTAACATGGAGAGGGGATCTGTGTTTGTCAGGGAAACTTAAAACAATGGTGCCAGGTGACTAAAGTCTGTTATGACTCAATGTCATCTGAGATGGAATGGTCAAAGCTGAGATGTTAGATCTAGGTGCATTCACCTTCTTCAAGCAGAATTGATCATTGCAATGGTGATGGGTTAAAGAAACACCTGGAAGTTAGCAGTTGGGTAGCAGCAGTAATGGAAGGTGACATGGCAGTGAACATCAACCTGACTCTTGCTAGTACTGTGCAGAAGAAGTCAATGGTAAATAACTTCTGAATATTTTATATATTGAAAACCCTGTGATTATGAGATAGACAGAGCACATGGCAAGAAATAATGGAAATATGGCGAACTGGAGTCCAAGCCATAAGGCTGTTGATTTAAGGATCTTTAATCTCCAGCAAGAAATACAGCCTGGGATAGATTGTTAGGATCAAGAACTGTATAAGTCAAGGATCTATATAAGTCAAGGACAGTCAGTCACTAGCTCTTTAAATGCTTATGGCTGTCCAAATATTGATTTAGACGTGTTTTTCTACATTTGCTTTGTCATTGGTCACTGGGGAATAAAATATTTCTTAATTGCAAGTCTGATTGCCAGAAAATTGCATTGTGGGGGCAAAACCAGTCTAATTCGCAGAATACATTTTTTTTCCTTTAACAACTAGTTTGACTGCTGAAGTAAGGGTTCATTGAGCACTCAGCACTTGCTAGAGCATGTCATGGCTTCCCTGAGACCTGTCCAGGGTCCTGAAGGATCTGACTCTGATCATTGTTTACTACTCTAGTATCAGTCTTCAAGAAGATACCACTGCTGCATGTCAATCTCTAACTAGGGTTGACTACTCCAGCTTCTCACAGAACTGTTCTCACGAGAAATGGACACAGTTACATCTAAAGCTTTGGACATGGATTGTGCTCATTGTATTGACACAGTTAAATGTAAAGATTTCTACACGGATCGTCCTCATTGCATTGAGATTTTGATATCAGAACTAATTATGTGGAGTGACTGGTCATCAGGTAGAAACTCTCTATGTGAGAAGAACACAACATGCAACATCATATATAGCAGATGCTCTGGAAACGCATTTTCAATTGGCTTCCATGCAGCAGGCATAACATTTAGGTTATGCCCATATTTTAATAAGTGGGTTGAAGTACATGGTCATGGAAACAGAGGCAAGGAAACTGAATCATGATTGAGCTTCTGGGGAGAGGGGACCCACTGACACCACCTGGTGTGGAGCCTGTATGACTTGATGGGATTACATGGCCTGCTTCCTGTACCAACATGGGCAAGCTATGCAGTCCCAAAGCACCACCAGAAAAAGGAAGTAATAAACCACTTCTGAGCATCTATACCAAGAAAGCCCTGAGAAGATTGCCATTAGAACTTATAAAAAAGCACACAATTAATTAATTATTATTAATTTGAATGCCTATCTCTTGAGCTGTAGACTCTGTATCTATCCTATTTGTATGTGTAGTTATATGTGCATTGCACTTAGGACCAATTGAACCTACAAAGTGTTTAATTTGTCAATATCCTGAAGTGGCTCTCTTCTTAAGCCATTTCATTGTACTGGCAAATTGACCACAGAAGGCTTGCTTCTTCTTCAATTCCAAAAAATGAATCAATATGACGTGATCCCACCTTCACAAAAAAAAAGGCGTTGACAGGGGCCAGAAAGGTGCAGGTAGGAATGCTGTAGGGGGCAGGCTGGTTTGCTCCAGCAAAGGTGTTGTCTGGCTGCCAGCTTTAAAAGCGAAGCAGCCTGGCCCTGCAGCATATCAAAAATCAGGCTAAATACCCATATAGTCATCCTCTCAGTTTTATTCATCTAACTAAACAAAACAGTCTACCAGAAAATTCATACATGTGAAAAATACATTTATGTATGTGTTTTCCCTAATACTGTACATACATCTTACGAGAAGTGGCACATTTTATGGGTATCTACATGGTCTAAGTGTTCTTTCCCATAACAAATGCATTTTTTGTATATGTTTTGTTTCTGAAAAACTGCAAACGTCCAGGAAAGTGAGTGTGTAGATATGCTCTGATTTGCAGTTCACTTGGTCCAAATTTTGAAAAGCTCCTATGAAAATATGGATTGAATGAATATCTCCTTTATTTCGAAGTCACAAGCTAGTATCATTCTCTTTATTTGCATTAGTCCCAGAGGCCTCCAAAATACACAGATGGTGACAATTCCACCCATTTATTACAATCTATACCTTTGTATATTTAAAGCATGCCACAGTAAGTCTCTTCACACATGTTCGGAATGGACTGTAGAATCTATTTCAGATCCCACAAACTACTCTAAAGTTCAAAATGAGCAAAACAAATCTATTCCACCTTCTGGAAGAAAATATTTCTGGGCAGTACCAAACTGTTCTGCTCCTCTTAGTGACCAGATGGTATTATTATACAAAAATATCAGTCATGGTCAGTAACAACAACAACAACAAACAAACAAACAAACAAACAAACAAACCACCACCACCACCACCACCACCACCACCACCAACAACAACAACAACAACAACAACAACAACAACAACAACATTGACTGGTATTATATAATGAATGCAAGTTTTAATCTAGTGGCTATATATAAAAATAGATGTGTCTCAGAAGGCAGATTTTGACCCATGAAAGCTTACTGAGAAACAAATCTGGGTCTTTAAGATGGTATAATATTTTGTCCTCCTCTCCTTCCCTCTTTTTTCCCCTAATAGAGAAATAAAGAGATAGGTAGAATTTTTATTCTGAAGAATCAATGATTTTACAGGTTGTTCAATCTACCCGAACAAAGACATAATACAGGTTTCACTGCCACCTCTCACACATAAATCTCTAAACCACAAAATGCCAGCCAGATCTCAGGAAGCTGTCATCATCCTAATACAAATGCTCTAACATATGATCTGTGAGAAGACATTTATGTCTCTTTGGAGGACTGAGATGTGTTGCAATAAATAGCCCAGCTTTATCCCAGCCAGCATCACAACACACACTTGATTTGGCACTAATTTAGGGAAGAACTTTCCCTGAGCTGGCCCCCTTTCCACATTCTTGACTATTTTCCCAAGTTAGATGAAATAATGCACTATGCTGAGCTGGGTTCAGAGGTGTTTTTCTTCCTTAAATAGCAGCAGCATATACAGTGAAGAGATTTTTTTGAAATAAAATGGAAGCCAAAGTCTCCTTCTTACTAAGATGATAAACTGCATCTTTTCAAACTACAGAAGATGAGGCTGAACTGAAGGACAGGTGGATCAGAGAAAAGGACTATCTAGCCCAGTATCCTGTTTGCACAGTGGGCAAATAAGGGTCTATGCTACGTCCACAAACAGGACATGAGTTCAATAGTACTTCAAGTGCTCTTGTTTTCCATTAAAGGGAAATCAGGATATAAAGATGTCACATCCAATGGAATATTATCTTTTTGCTATTATGAGAAAGAGGAAGTTGACAAGAAGACCTGAGAAACCATACCTTCAGTTCTAGCAATATGTATCCTATAAAGTGCAGATCCAACTATTAATTGTAGGTTTTTTTCTCCCTTCTAGCAATCCCAAGACAACCAAGTAGATTAGGACATATCTCCTCCAACATTTGGGGAGAGAAAGAGTTCCCAGAATCCTTGAGCTAGAATGGCCAGTGTGGGATGTTGAGGGTTGCAATATGGAAAGCAACTAAGATCAAGTTGTATTGGCTTTTTAAATCACTGCTGACCTAGACTTAGATTTACATTAGCTACAAGAGTTTCTTCTGTGCAGACTGAAAAGCAAGTAGATTGAAAGGCAAGACATAAGCATATTTACATATGCCAGACAAATAGTGCACACAAGGTGGAAATATTCTACTTATAATGAGTAGCTCTAGCTACAGAACTGTACTGATGTATAGAATTACAGGTGGCTTAACCTCTAAATAATGTTGGGAAATAATCACTCAGAGGATTTACAGCAGAATTACTGGATCTTTGATAGTTTGTAGATCAGGAAACGATCAGCTTGGCAGACTGTGAAGTGCCTTATGTGGAAGGTTATTCTATTCTGAGGAAATTAATATGGTGTTCCTCTAAGCCAAAGCTTGTTTGCATACAAATATAGTTTATTTTATTTATTTATTTATTCAATTTTTACCCTGCCCCTCTAGACAACGTCTACTCGGGGCAGCTTATATGCATACGTTTTGATCTTTGCTTTTGCCTTTTGGGGTCTCTATTAATCTAAATAGAAGTTAACTCTACTTTTCAGTTCCATTTTACAGTTTCATTTCTCCTCTCAGGTCCTTTATTTGACCTGACAAATAACTGCCTGGGAAGAGCATGTGTTGACCAACCAGTTGTCTGGGAAGGCAGGTTTACCATGAAGGTATGTGGTTATCATCTGGGAAAGAAATTTGCACATACATGCAGGGCAAATTCTATGATAGCAGACACCTGGGAACTCAATGTGTTGTCACCTTTGCTCATTAGAGAATCTTTTGAAAATAAAGTGTTGTGCCAGTTAGTAAGGAATCTCCTTATCAATTAATGAGTTACACTTCAAACATTTTGTTAATTGAGAAGGAATTATTTCGTCAATTAAGAAGGGAGCAGATGCTAAGGGCCTTGAAACTATAAAAGAGACAGGATTTGGGGACATCACAGTTCACATGGCCCCCATAAGAGATGTGAGGACTTAGATGGAAAAAAAAAAACACCACTGCTGTTCAGGGGGATCCTGATGGCAGAATGGGTTTTTGATCCTTGCTTTGCTCTATCCTGTTCCATTAGAGTTAATCTTTTATACTTAAGAGTTATCCTTTTCTACAATTGCTTTTTACTTTATACCTATTTTACTGTGGCTTTTCCTTTTTCCTATTCTTTTAATAAAGTTTTGTAACTTTTCTTCCTTCACTGGTATGTCATTGCCTTGGGGCTGAAAGAAACTCTTGTTCTTGGCAAGACACCCTGTTTCTAAAATGTGTGCTGCGGTTTTGCATGTAGAGTTGGAACAATTAAACAGCAATAGTAAGAATATTCCTAGGATAAAAATATTATGTTTTGTGTTATAAATGAACACTACCTCTTCCCATCCCAAAACTTAGTTGTTGCTTGAAAAAAAGGGCATACAGTATAGTAATCTATTCTTTCTGGAAACACAGAGAGTAGTAATATATTCTCTCTGGAAATACTGTGTGCCAGTATTTGAGTGTTTCCAGATTTTGGGAAAAAACATTCCTAGGAATGAGGAAATGCAAATGGCTATGATGTGGGTTCAGATGGTGTGGGCCCGGGGGGGGGGGGCGGGCTATACAGTGTCATCAGAATTACTTCTAGCAGAATTATTTACCCACCTCCAGCCCAGTAAGAAAGAGCTGAAAGAAATAGATATTATGAAATCTTGCACTGATACCAACAAGATAAGAGAAACCAAAGGAGGTGGGAGAAAGATCCACTGAAGGATCCTAAAAGCAAACCACTCAGAATCCATACAGAATGCAGGCATTCATCTGTGTGTGCACACATGCACACACAGAGTCAGTCTTAGCAGTGTAAAGAAGGGCCTGTGCAGACCGGCATTTTTGTGTGGGCTGGATTGGGCTACAAAGAGTCGGTTGAGGTTGGAGGGGGGAGGAGCAATGTGCCATTTGGTGTGCTTCTTCTATCTGAATGGCAAATGACCTTTTCTAGCCCTATCTGCTATGGGGGGGGGGGAGGAACAGGGAGTCAGGGGAAGTGATTCTTTTATTTAAAAAGAATCTGAAAGAGCATTGCTGATGCAATGAATCACTTCATTTAATTTTTTTTAATTGCCTGCGTTGCTGATTGTGAAACTGCCCACAGTCACGATTTTGATTGGTAATACACAGTCAAAGAAAAAAAATTATGGTTGTTGTGGGTTTTTTGGGCTCTTTGGCCATGTTCTGAGGGTTGTTCGTCCTGACGTTTTGCCAGTCTCTGTGGCTGGCACTCTGTGCTCTGGTCCTCTGAAGATGCCCATGGCCACAGGGACTGGCAAAACGTCAGGACGAACAACCCTCAGAACACGGTCAAAGAGCCCAAAAAACCCACAACAACCATCAGATCCTGGCCATGAAAGCCTTCGAGAATACAAAACAAATTAATTGAATAAAGTGATTCATTGCGTCAGTGACGATAAAACAGATTTTTTTAAAAATGAGTTTCACTTCTCCTTGTGCTCTACAGATGGTCAGGCAAAGGGTTCAATTTGTGATATTCTGCTCATAAGCCGCTTCAGAAGACCAGAAATTGACACTGGAAGGAGCTGCAAGGCTCTTGTTTAAACTATTCCAAGTGAACCCACTCGCTGGGGCATGGACTGAACTGGGGCCCTCCAAGCCATACCAAAATAGTAGAATCTCCTGACAGGGATTCAAAGAGGTGTGGTTTGGAGCAAATTGTTGTGGTCCAGCAATGTCCATGTGTGGGCACCAGAAAAAAATTGTGGACCAATCCAACCTATCAGTGCACCAAACAGCAGGACAAATGCCCATGTAGGGTGGTCAAAATGACTAGATAGGTGGGGTATAAATAAATAAATAAACAAACAAACAAACAAACAAACAAACAAACAGAATTAAAGTCTTAATAAAAAAGAAAAAGCAAAGAGAAAAAAAGAGAGAAAAAGAATGCAAAGCCCAGACAATTTGTTGCACAGGTGAAAGCCCTTCACTTTGCATGTCATCTAAAGTAATAATCATAATAATACAGCGAGTGTGTGGTATAGCCTGGTTACCTCATTCAGATACTCTTAGCATTTGGAGTATGCAGCAAAGATCTTGGGCTTCCTAGGGAGAGGTGAACCTGTCTCCTTCTCTGGTACCAGCTTGGTGTGTTCTTTCAAAGCCGCCTAGAGTGGTCTTGTGGACCAGATGGGTGGGGTACAAATCAAATCAATCAATCAATCAATCAATCAATCAATCAATCAATCAATCAATCAATCAATCAATCAATCAATCAATCAATCAAGTATTGCTGCTTTCAATTTCCCTTTAGAAAAGCAACAGAAACTGCACAAGCTACATTTTCCTTAAATTCTGGCTTCCATCACATAAATGTTGCACCTGAAGCCCTTCCTGCTGTTTCCAGCTAAATTTCAGTGGGAAGGTCCTCAGGACTCAGTGTCTTTGCCTGTGGTCGAAGGTTGTATCTGTGAGTTTCCGAAATGAGAGAATGTCTCCTGAACTCTTCATATTCGGATAACAAAACTGGGAACACTGAAAGAACTCAGAGCTTAGTAAGAGCCTGCTGTTGAATTAAGCTGTTAAGACCTGAATCAAACCCCAATTAGTTCATTTTCCATGAGCTCATTCTGAATGGAGACCAGGAAAGCACTTTCGTCACTGTAGTGAGGAGAAAAAAAATCATATTCAGAGATAGAAAGGCTTAATATTGATGGAGCCATCTTTCCTGTGGTGTTGCCATCATTAATGATTTCAACACATCGAGTCCAGCTGTGGAATGCATCTCAAACTACACCAAGAGTATTTGTAAGTCCACAGCAGAGTGATCTACTTAGGATAAAGGGGCTTTGGGGATTGTAAATATTTCCTTTTACCATATGAGCAGGTACCGTATAGTAGAATAACATGTGCATATGTATACATCAAAAGCTCATGCCAAAATCACCTCAGAGTGATGTTGTCTTAACCAAAAGTAACATGTAAAACAGACCAAAAGACCAAATCATAAAGATGTCTCATGTCAGCGAGTGCAAAGTGATTTCCTGCAAGGTTGTGCAAAACTCTGTCTTCTTAATTTGAAGAATTTGAAAATCCCCATGGGATTACTCTGCTTAACTCATTTGTCTAGTCAAAGAAGTTTTGTGAGGACCGGAAACTTGGCAGTTCTAGGACTGGAACTTGTTTGGCAAGAACAGCAGTCAACAAAGAAAGCAAATCATCATAAGGAGTGATGGCTGTTCTTACAGACATGTCATCAAGTTACAAATGAGCAGTTAATCCTTCAGTGAGGTTTTAACCTGCTGCCCTATTTCTAGTCATGAGAAACATTTCAGCTGGGAGTTTCCTCACTCATCATTCAAGCTGACAACTTGCTCTAATAGGTTCTAATTAAAAGTCCAGCCAGAATCTTTGTTGGTTCTCCCTCCCTCCCTCCCTTCCTCCAGTGTATTCAGAAATGTTTGTGTGGTTCTTTAGAGTCAGGTTTCTGATAGGATACTTTCCCAATGAAAGCTAAGAAGAGCAAATAAGGTGTGCGGCAATTAATGGTTTAAAACCCTAACATCCAACTGCAATACTGGAAGTGTCCATAGAGATTTGAGCAGTGGAACTAGTGAAGGACAGAAACACTGCACAGACCTGGAGATCCACTTCAGCCACAGTCGAACTAGATCACATGTTTATTGCAGAGGTGCTCCACCAAGTGGCAAAAGATTCTGTTTATCATAGCACATGATTTTCTTCACCTACAATTTTTGCATTTGGCAGTCTGTTTTGTGACTGATCTTTGAAGAGTACAACTTGCAATGCTGATGGCTGAGGCATATATACCTTTGAATATATATAATCATGCCAGGAGAAAGGGATCAATATTTATGTAGCTGCCAGGCTAAAGCAGTGGCATGTTGCAATAAAGGAGGTCAAGAGCTTGGAAATGGAAGCTGTGTGGCAAAGTACATTCTGTTTGTGCTCACCTTTTGCTTCCATATACTATGAATCTCCTGTTCAGGCTCCTAGGGAGATGCAGGCAGCAACAGAGGCTACGGTAACACTAGTATAATTACAGCCAGATTTCTAGAAGAGGAAAATTAAGATGCTTAGCAAGGCAGAAGATCCAGTCTTAAATACTGAAGAAAGAACTGGGGGAAAAATTTATTGTCCTTTAAGAACAATTATCATGCTTACCTTTCTGTCCTTACATATTTTGTTGTTGATGTTATGTGCCGTCAAGTTGCCTCTGACACATGGCAACCGAGCAGCACTGTTCAGCTGTTGTAAACTCAAGCCTATGTCTTCCTTTATAGAGTCAGTCCATTGTATATTGTCTTCCTCTTTTCCTGATGCCTTCCACCTTTCCAAGCATTATTGTCTTTTCCAGAGAATTCTGCCTTCTCATGAGGTGCCCAAAGTAGGACAACTTTCGTTTCAACATTTTTGCCTCCAGAGATAGTTTAGGCTTGATATGATCTAGGACCCACTTGTTCATCATTTTGGCAGTCAAGGGTATCCACAAAGCTTCCCTCCGGCACCACATCAAACAAATCATTTTTTCTAGTCAGCTTTCTTAATTGTCCAGCCTTCATTTCATATACAAGTATTGCTATTAGACAAATAGATACCCGCCTACCCCACTTTTCATATGGAAAAGAATTTGCACATTTGGCATGGATACTTATTTACTTTGATTTCTTACAATGATTAGCCACTCATTATGAGGAAGCAATGGTGTGGACAGATGGATACAAAGCTGCCTTTGACGGATACACAGTAAGCCAATATATAAATGTATTTTTCCTAACAGAAGAAAATAAATCTTTGGGGATGTAGGCTTTACAAAGGTAAAGATTCCTGCTTTTAATGCAGCTGTATTAGCCAAAAAGTCAAGAGGCCAGTTTAGAAGGGATGGTTGGGGGGGGGGGGGGGGTTGGGAAATACTTAGAAAGCTCTGAAAAAAAAATTGTTTTTTTTAAAAATTGGTAGAAGGGAGGATTTCTGTTTTCCTACTTCTAACCTACATGTTACCATAAATCTTCCAACATATTGATAACCAAATGTTTTCTGACCTATGTCAAACATTGTCAAATAAATTATTTACTCCTTTGATGGAAAAAAAATCCAAATGAAAGCAGATGTTAACACAGGTGACCTAATAGAATACCACTATTTCCCAACTGCCATAAATTAAATTCAAAGTAGTCAGGATGACTGAACAAAGGTATTCCTGCATTCTTAACTGCTTAACCCTTTTTATGCCACTCTTGGAGCAGATATCTGAAAAGGTTATCTTGCTTTAGCTGTATGGGTTAGTATAGATAGGGATTTCCTTCCGCCTTCCATTCCCCATCACCACCATCATTTCTGTATATTTCTGTACTTCTGGACAGGGAAGTTGGCAAGTCTTTGAGTTCAAGTCTCAAGTCCGAGTCTGAGTCTTTGGTATGAAGCCCTAAGGCCGAGTCCCTATTAAAAACAAGTTTTCCCCCCAGGAAAAAAAGGGAGAGGGTGGGTGAGTTCTGAGTCACAAGTCGAGTCTGAGTCACTGATGCCGCTTAAGTCCAACTTGATAGCGAGTCCCACCACTTGAGTCTCCATCTCTGCTTCTGGAACATGAATGGGATATTTTCCAGCAGTGCTGTGGTTATCTATTTTCTCTGGAGCCCTAGTCCTGTTCTATAAAAGGAAATGTTGCTGCCTTTCCAGTAGAGATCATTTAGAAAAGACCCGAGAATACAGCATATTGAATTTTAAGAACTTTTGTTCAGGCAGTGCAGGATTTTTATAAAGCAGAGGTTCCCAAACTTTGGTAATCCAGGCATTCTTGGACTGCAACAATTTATTGATCAGTTATCATAATACATTATTTTTAATAATAACCGCACAACAGGAAACTTATATCAATGACCCAAAAACTTAGGGAGGGGCGGAATAATAAATCACTTACTAATCAATCCTTTCTAAATTTCAGATATATTCAATGAACCATTGTTATCAGCCTTCTCACCTTTTAAAGTTCATCCATGTTAGTTCATTCATGCTAGAGCTGAGTTAAGGCTGCCAACTGCATCTTTTTCTCTCCATCTCTTCTCCTTCCCTCTCTTGCTCCCACTCTTCTCTCCACTTCTGGATCCACTCCTAACCTCTAACTGCTTTTTGGCAGACAAGCACAACATGATCCTCTCAATGCTGGGAAAGGCTGTTACCTATTGAATTAGGCCAGGACATATGGTTACCAATTTCATTTCAGTTTGAACTTTTGAATAATGTTCCAAGTTTCACAACTTTAAACATATCTGAAGCAGGAAAAAATGGAGATTTAGAAATGTAGGAGAAAGTGAAATGGACAGATTTTTCTCTAGCTACAGTACATGGATGCTCTCTCATGCTTTTTTGTGGATATGGAAGGCCCACTAGCACATCCCCAGTGTGCCTCTTTTTATTGTTATTAATATTGGAATACTGACACCAGAGTATCAAGGATACTCAATCCTACACCCAACAGGCGTACTTATGACATCTCTGAGATGTTCTCCCAGAGACCATAGGCTGGTAGCTGCATTTTACTTCCAACATCCTTGCATTGAAAGAATATGGGAGATACAGGCAGGAGTGGAATGAAGGAAAGTGTTTTTCTGGTCAACCAGAAGTAAACACCCAATTTGAACTACTTAATGATGTAATGTGATTTGTCTTTAAAATCCTGCCATAATGTCTGGAAATTCAAGCACAGGCAATGGGATAACTGGAATCATTTAAGAAGAATATTTGGATTGCTGGCTGGCCAAGTCTTGGAAATCAAACACATCTTCTGATTTCTGAGAGATGGTCTCGAGACTCTATTGTGCAAGCATTGTCTCTGGTACATCTGGAAAATGACTAGCACACAGCAAAATAAAAATAAAATAAAATAATGTTTAAATGATTAAAATTATGAATAATGCAAACATTAAAATGCAGGGAAACCCTAGATACAGAGCATCACCCCAGAACACACTGACAAAAGCTAGAGCAGCTCCTCCCCACTGATCACCTTGCAAATGTGTTGGACTAACCTCCCCCATCATCCCCACTGAACATAGCTATACTGGATGGGGATGATGGAGGCTATCATCCAATATTTGGGGAGGGCTTTGATCTGGGGAAGGCTGGCATAGGTATTTGAACAACTTTGGCATTATCCCAGGAGGGATTCACATCAGATTTAACAACAACAGCATATAAGGTGGATACAGGCATACGACACACAGCAAAAATGATTATGATGAGCAGTTCTGTGATAACCAAACGTTAGGGTGGGCATATTTCACAGTAGCCAATTACACAATTTTACAACACCAGTGGAGCCTCATGACTTCCTGAATGGGCCAGCTGCAAGCAACTGTAATGCAAAACATGCACTAAGAGTTTGTGCTTTGTTTTTTTTTGTTTGTTTGTTTTTTGCATTCATTTCTAAGTCTAGAGGATTGGAGGAAAATAACCTCATGTTTCTCCTAGAACACATGCCAAGGTTAGAGAATCCCCTGAAGGGAAAGCAAGCACAATGTCACAATTATTTGAAATAAGGGGAAAGTCCTTATTTCAGTTTCCAGCAGTAAAATGGAATTCATTTGGTACAAGGAATGACGTTCTCCTTGGGCTAGCTTCAGGAGGCAACAGGAAGAAAGAAAAAAAGGGAGAGACGATGGGCCAATGGAGCAAGCCAGCTTGAAAACACGCACGAGGAAAAACAATGCCAAGGAGGCATTGTTTAGTTTAATTATTAAATTTGTCATGTTTCGTTTTGTAGCAAATTCATGGGGTAACCACAGGGAGACACAATGGCTGCGAGCTAAACCGCATACATGTGACATCCAGAAACACTGAGCTGCTAAAGGACAGACTGACTACCAGCTAATAAGAAGGCACAAGGGCATGTGTCTGGGTCTGTGTGTTTGGTGGAACCCGGTCAGAAATGTTCTTTCCTTCGTGGTCCATCTTTGAATCAAACAAAAAAGAAACGAAAATATTCTGGCTGAAACGGTCCCTAAAACAGGATGAAAAACACCAAAAAGTAGTGATAATGTTGGAGAAAGTGGATTTTGATCCACAAAAGCTCACATTTTGAAGTCCTACATGATTTTGCATTTCTGTTTTTGTTTTCCTTTTGTCAATGTGTTCAGAAACACTAATGTGGCTGCTTTTTGGGAAATGAATATCTAGATAGCCTGCTTAAAAAGAACTTCTATAATTAAATTTGGGGCACTGGTTAGCAGTAGTTCTGGCCCTATTTGGCTGAATGTTCCCAGAAATTGTGGGGAGGAACTACTCATAACCTTATGAAGAAGCTGCTTGGATGAGTAGTAAAATGTTTCAACCTAACAAGAAAGAAGTCCAATTGCCATGACTCAACTTCCAGATTATTCAGAAACATTGGCTGAAATCTAACCTGGAGGACTGAGAATCTTCACAGATACTTTAGTTTATAAGGTTCTTCAGTGTTGGATGCTGTCCCTTCTCCTTTTTAATGTGTGCATGAACATCCAGAATTTAGAGGCTGATTTCTACTACTATGCCGATAATATCCATTTCTCCCTGTCTCAACTGATGCCAAGGAGGTTCCAGAAGTCTCAGTTTGCTAGTACAATGCAGGACTGAGTGGAGGTGAAAATGCTGAGACCAAATCCAGACAAGACAGAGGTTCTGACAGTCAAGAGAAAGGCCAATCTAGGATTCCGATTACAGCCTCTTCTGAAATCAAGTTGTACTCTCTCTGAAGGACCAGGAGGAATCTTGGGCCTAATATTATTCCTCGAAGGCCAAGTGTCCTCTGTGACTTGGAGTGTGCTTGTCAAATTTTGGCTACTGCACCAGCTGTGCCTCTTTCACAGGAAGGTACATTTATCCACAGTGATCCATGTAACTGCCTTTTGACAATACTAATGTCATTCTTCACGGATTGCTGCCTTGTTGTGGCAAAGGGGCTTGAGTAACTCAGAGAAACGATGGGCTCTGCCGTGCAGGGACATCCAAGATGGACAGGTCATAGTGGAGAGTTCCGACTAAACGCAATCCACCTGGAGTAGGAAATGGCAATGCCACTCCAGTATCTTTGCCAAGAACGCCCCATGATCAGAAACAAAAGGCTAAAAGATATGACGCTAGAAGATGGGCCTCTCAGGTTGGAAGGCATCCAACATGTTACTGAGGAAGAGCGGAGGACAAGTACAAGGAGCTCCAGAGCTAATGAAGTAGTTGGACCAAAGCCAAAAGGACACTCAGCTGTGGACGTGCCTGGAAGTGAAAGGAAAGTCCAATGCTGCAAAGAAAAATACTGCATAGGAACCTGGAATGTAAGATCTATGAACCTTGCTTGATAAGCTGGATGTGATCAAACAGGAGATGGCAAGGATAAACATTGACATCCTGGGCATAGGTGAACTAAAATGGACAGGAATGGGCGAATTCAATTCAGACGATTATCATATCTACTATTGTGGGCAAGAAGCCCGTAGAAGGAATGGAGTAGCCCTCATAGTCAACAAAAGAGTGGGAAAAGCTGGGATACAATCTCAAAAATGATAGAATGATTTCAATACGAATCCAAGGCAGACCTTTCAACATCACAATAATCCAAGTTTATCCACCAACCAATAATGCTGAGGAGACTGAAAATGAACAATTTTATGAAGATCTACAACACCTTCTAGAACTGACACCAAAAAAGATGTTATTCTCATTATAGGGTATTGGAATGCTAAAGTAGGGAGACAAGAGATAAAAGGAACAACAGGAAAGTTGTGCCTTGGAGTTCAAAATGAAGTAGGGCAAAGGCTAATAGAGTTTTGACAAGAGAACAAGCTGGTCATCACAAACATTCTTTTCCAACAATACCAGAGGAGACTCTATACATGGACATCACCAGATGGGCAATACTGAAATCGGATTGATTATATTCTCTGCAGCCAAAGATGGAGAATCTCTATACAGTCAGCAAAAACAAGACCTGGAGCTGATTGTGGCTCTGATCATCAGCTTCTCATAGCAAAATTCAAGCTTAAACTGCAGAGAGTAGGAAAAACCACTGGGCTATTGAGATATAATCTAAAACAAATCCCTTGTGAATACACAATGGAAGTGAAGAACAGATTTAAGAAACTAGATTTGGTGGACAGAGTGCCTGAAGAACTTTGGATAGAGGCTCGTAACATTGTACAGTGGGCAGCAACAAAAACCATCCCAAAGAAAAGGAAATGCAAGAAAGCAAAATGGCTGTCCAACGAGACCTTAGAAATAGCAGAGAAGAGAAGGGAAACAAAATGGAATGGAGATAGGGAAAGGTACAGAAAAGTGAATGCAGACTTCCAAAGAATAGCAAGGAGAGACAAGAGGGCCTTTGTAAATGAACAATGCAAAGAAATAGAGGAAAATAATAGAAAAGGAAAAACCAGAGATCTGTTCAGGAAAATTAGAGATATTAAAGGAAGATTTTGTGCAAAGATGGACATAATAAAGGACAAAAATGGTAGGGACCTAACAGAAGCAGAAGACATCAAGAAGAGGTGTCAAGGATACACAGAGAAGTTATACCAGAAAGATTTGGATATCCCGGACAACCCAGATAATGTAGTTGCTGACCTTGAACCAGAAATCCTGGAAAGTGAAGTCAAGTGGGCCTTAAAAAGCTTCGCTAACAACAAGGCCATTGGAGATGATGGCATTCCAGTGGAACTATTTAAAATCTTAAAAGATGACGCTGTTAAGGTGCTACATTCAATATGCCAGCAAGTTTGGAAAACTCAACAGTGGCCAGAGGACTGGAAAAGTTTGGAAAACTCAACAGTGGCCAGAGGACTGGAAAAGATCAGTCTGCATCCCAATTCCAAAGCAAACAGTCCAAAGAATGCTCCAACTACCTTACAATTGCACTCATTTCCCACACTAGCAAGGTTATGCTCAAAATCCTACAAGGTAGTCTTCGGCAGTATGTGGACCAAGAACTCCCAGAAGTACAAGCTGGATTTCAAAGGGGCAGAGGAACTAGAGTCCAAATTGCTAACATGCACTGGATTATGGAGAAAAAAGGAGAGTTCCAGAAAAACATCTACTTCTGTTTCATTGACTATGCTAAAGCATTTGACTGTGTGAACCAGAGCAAACTATGACAAGTTCTTAAAGAAATAGGAATGCCTGGCCTCCTTATCTATCTCCTGAGAAACCTATACATGGGACAGGAAGCAACAGTTAGAACTGGATATGGAACAACTGATTGGTTCAAAATTGGGAAAGGAGTACTACAAGGCTGTATGTTGTCCCCTGCTTATTTAACTTATATCCAGAATACATCATGCGAAAGACAGGACTGAATGAATCCCAAGCCGGAAGAAAGATTGCTGGAAGAAATATCAACAACCTCAGACATGCAGATAATACCACTCTGATGGCAGAAAGTAAGGAGGAATAAAAAAATCTTGTAATAAGGGTGAAAGAAGAGAGTGCAAAAATGGTCTGAAGCTCAACATCAGAAAGACTAAGATCATGGCCACTGGTCCCATCACCTCCTGGGAAATAGAAGGGGAAGATATGGAGGCAGTGACAGATTTTACTTTCTTGGGCTCCATGATCACTGCAGATGGAGACAGCAGCCACAAATTTAAAAGACGCCTGCTTCTTGGGAGGAACGCGATGACAAACCTTGACAGCATCTTAAAAAGCAGAGACATCACTTTGCCAACCAAAGTCCACATAGTGAAAGCTATGGTTTTTCCTTTAGTGATGTATGGAAATGAGAGCTGGACCATAAAGAAGGCTGACCATTGAAGAATTGATGCTTTTGAATTGTGGTGCTGGAGGACCTATCCATTCTAGAGGAAATCAACCCTGAGTGCTCCCTGGAAGGACAGATCCTGAAGCTGAGGCTCCAATACTTTGGCCATCTCATGAGAAGAGAAGACTCCCTGGAAAAGATCCTGATGTTTGGAAAGTGTGAGGGCAAGAGGAGAAGGGGATGACAGAGGATGAGATGGTTGGACAGTGTCATCAAAGCTACCAACATGAATTTGACACAACTCTGGGAGGCAGTGGAAGACTGGAGGGCCTGGCGTGCTCTGGTCTATGGGGTCACGAAGAGTCAGACATGACTAAACGACTAAACAACAAACAAATGTCACATGGTCTACACAAGGATGCCTTTGAAAAGTATTCAGAAGTTCAAAATGTAGTAGCCAGACTGCTATCTGGAATGAAATCTATAGACCACATATCACTGGTTTGGAACCACCTCTACTGGTTTCCTGTTTGCTTGTGAGCGCTTCAAAGTGCTGATCTTAACCTACAAGGTGTAATGTTTTAGGACCTGGAGACCCTAAAGACCTTCTTCTTCTGCCCTGAGCCTATCCAGAGTTCCAGGTCTTTAACAAAAGTCTTATTATGTGTACATCTATCTCAGGTGGCTGCATCGATAAGTACACAAGACAGTGCCTTTTTAAAACCAGAGCACCTCGGTTGTGCAACGCTCTTCCATGGGAAATCAAGCTGGCTCCACTCTTGTTGAATTTCCAACAGGCATCCAAAACTATTATATTTCAAAATGCCTTTGGTCTTTAGATCTGGTTTTGCAAATGGCTTTTAAAATTGTTTCCCGTCTGTTTTTTAAGAACAGTTTTATCGGTTTTATTGAGAGCCCTGCTGGGCAGAAAAGCAATGAACAGATATTTTCATGAATAAATAATAAATAAATGCATTTTTAGGTTTTAAAAAAAGCCTTGACGTTTTGTAACATCAGCCAGACATAAAGTCTGAGCTTGGAGAAAGTTACTGTTTTGGACTACAATATGGCCAATGACTCAAGATTATGGGACACAGAAAAACAGTATTTTTTTCCACATTTGAGATGTCATGCTTTTAAATAGAACCTTTGAAGATATGTGTTTGGATTCAGGCCATTTATTCTGTAGAGGAGAGGGACCTCTCTGTCTATGGAAGACTTCAAATCCTGTGGTGAATTTCTGCTGGCAGAATTTGTCAGGGCGAAAATCTTTGCTGATCCCCTCCCTTCCCCTGCAAACTCTCGATGTCGGTGAATTTTTGCTGCAACATTGGGAGACCTCACAAAACTGCAGTGGAATGACCCTAATGACAGTGGAGCAAATCAGTAAATATTAGTAAATATAAATACAGATAGCAACAGTAATTCTTTCTTTCTTCCTTCTACATCAAATCCCAGAATACCCCTGCTAGCACAACCAAAGTCTTTGCTCTTCCCACACTCCTTACTGCAACCAAGAGAATTCTAAACCAAGTGTGGTATGTGATCATATTGTGATAAAGAGTCATGTCTTCAAGTGTTACTTCACTGGGAGCAACCTACCTTGAAGAGACCATCCCATGTGTACAGGAATCAATCCATTTCCAAAAAGAGTCTTGACACTTGACCACACAGGTGCAGCTTGAGAACAGAGCAGGGTCAAGCAGATTTACAATCTCCAATACACTGTCTGGTTGATAGAAAAGAACTTACTACAGGCTGTGCCACATGCATTCCAAAATGTGAGCCATTTCTCCGTCTAACTGAACCCTCAGTTTCAGGGAATATTCCAGAATGGGAGCTGGATCCACTCTGTTGTATAATGTCCTGAAGGATGCAATACTGAATCCTTGAATGTCTCATATCAAAAGAATTGATATCAGTGTCACTTCACTGGGAGTGACTTTCTTTCCCCTTCAAATAAAAATGTCCTCATACGGTAGATATGTGGAGCCTCTGGCTTATAGGCTGGATGGTGCCCATGATGTTCTTTGTCTTATCCAACTGCTTCTGTCCCAGTTCTGCTTGTTTTCTCCACACAGGTAGAAACACCTGTAATCAGTAGCTGAACAGATACAAGATTTTTTCCCTTTTCAATTCTGAGAAAAGGACAAAAATACCTCACTCAGTTTATGTGCAGGAATCAGATGGGGAGGGAGGCTGTTAAAGCTTATAATGGCCAGAATCCTACAGGTGATGTACATATGTATAAAGGTGAATTAACTGGCTGTATAGCTCAGTGAATCAGGCTGGGAGTCCTGGAAGAAAAGCCAGCCAGTCTAGCTTTGGGCAAGCTGTACAGTCCCAGGTGCCCCAGAAGAAGGGACGGGTAAAACACGTCTAAGTAACCTACATCTAGAAGATACGTACTGAAAAGGGTCATTATAAGGCAGAACTGATGACGCAGAATTATCATAACTACTTATTTTTGCTGTTTAGTCATTAAGTCGTGTCCGACTCTTCGTGACCCCATGGACCAGAGCACGCCAGGCCCTCCTGTCTTCCACTGCCTTCCAGAGTTGGGTCAAAATCATGTTGGTTGCTTTGGTGACACTGTCCAACCATCTTGTCCTCTGTCGCCCCTTTCTCCTCTTGCCCTCACACTTTCCCAACATCAGGGTCTTTTCCAGGGAGTCTTCTCTTCTCATCAGATGGCCAAAGTATTGGAGCCTCAGCTTCAGGATCTGTCCTTCCAGGGAGCACTCAGGGTTGGTTTCCTCTAGAATGGATAGGTTTGATCTCCTTGCAGCCCACGGGACTGTCAAGAACCTCCTCCAGCACCACAATTCAAAAGCATGAATTCTTCGGTGGTCAGCTTTCCTTATGGTCCAGCTCTCACTTCCATACATCACTAATGGAAAAACCATAGCTTTGACTATGCAGATCTTTGTCAGCAAGGTGATGTCTCTGCTTTTTAAGATGCTGTCTAGTTTGACATTGCTTTCCTCCCAAGAAGCAGGTGTCTTTTAATTATGTGGCTGCTGTCACCATCTGCAGTTATCATGGAGCCCAAGAGGGTAAAATCTGTCACTGCCTCCATATCTTCCCCTTCTATTTGCCAGGCGGTAATGGGACCAGTGGTCATGATCTTAGTTTTTTTGATGTTGAGCTTCAGACCATTTTTGGAACTCTCCTCTTTCACCCTCATTAAGAGGTTCTTTAATTCCTCCTCACTTTCTGCCACCAGAGCGATATCATCTGCATATCTGAGGTTGTTGATATTTCTTCTGGTAGTCTTAATTCTGGCTTGGGATTCATCCAGTCCAGCCTTTTGCATGATGTATTCGGCATATAAATTAAATAAGCAGGGATACAATGTTTACATATTACTTATTACTTGTTTAATTATTATAATTAATGCTAACTAACCAGATGTAACTTCTGTTCCTGGTAGTATAGCCATCACACGACCAGGCATGCAACCATGAATACAATGAGCACATTTTTAACTAGTGGTAATTCATTACTTTATCTTCTACATGGGTAAACTGCCATTACAGTTCCAGTCAGTGTGTAGTGTGCATGTGAACGGTGTCTGTAAGGGTAGGGTACTACAACTGCTTTATCAGAGCCTTGAAAATTACTTTTTAGAGAATAAATCATGTAAAGAAATACTCCACCTTTTTATAAATGACCAATGGTCGGAGAGTGCTTTGAGTCCCAGAGAGCCATCGTATTGCTACTCTGTTATGGAGTATTTCAAGCATGGCAGTATATTCATTTGTCTTAAAAGTCACATCACACATTCTCAGCTTTAGATTCGGGCCAGACAACCCGCTTCAGGCACCTTGGGAATTCTCTGGGTGGCAGTTGAGACCTGAGGCCCAAAAAGTTGTTCCCTATCTCTGTAATAAATGTTGGCTGGAATATTGTATTGCCTGGTGATAGGAAAGCATGAAACATATTTTGCCACAGAACACTGTTCATTGTGTAGAATTCACTGGGCAACGTTCTAGAGTTCAGAGTATGCTTTAGCCCATTTAAAAGTGGTTTACCTCTGTGCGAAAATATAAATCAAATAAAGAATGGAAACGATCGGTAAGCAACCCATTCTTTACCACAGGGATAGGTTCTACAGCTAACATTTCTCAGTGGTATACAGTGAAGTGTGACTCTGTCATTTTCAGCCACCTCACTGTTTGTCTAAACCCAAAGCTAAAAATAGGATTTATACCTGGCTTATGTTCAACAATTTGATAGGGCATGCACAGCTCCAGTACCATTGTTTGAATCACAAATTATTTATCTACTTTGCGGTTTTTATTGTGTTGTCAAGCATTTCCCCTTCTTCAGTTATTGTGAGGCATGTTCAAAGCTAAGTTGTGGGCAGCTCAATAAATGAAATTTAAAACCACTCTCACATATAAGCCCTGATAAATAAGCTTTGGATCTCAGAAATGTTCTCTGTGTTACAAAGAGGTGGCAAGAGGTTGCTCAGAGGTCACTAGGGATATAAACGGCAATGGGGAGAGCTTTGAAAGATTTTAGGGATTCACAAACTATTTTTTTAAGTTCCAGCCACAAATTCACAGGATTTACACAAATGCACTGAAGTGGTATGTAGTGACATATTTTGGAACGGACAATAGGACCCTACTACTGTCAAAAATAAGGTGGACCCAAAAGAGAGAGCTGGGTCAAGCCACTGTGTGTGATGAGACATTAAGATTAAGATGTGAAACAATCCCCTTTCTGATGCTGTAAAACTACCATGAGTCCTAGCCTTAATTAATCAGTGGGAGTAAGAGACTGGTGGGAGCTTCAGTCCATCAATGCCTTGAAGGGGACATATTGCTCATTCCTGCTCTGTGGTAGGTTTCATGGCATTTGGTGGGCCACCCATCAATATCCTCCTGGGGAAAGCTGATTTTAACATCTCAGATGTTCATAGGGATATATAGTATGTCATTTCTTCAAAGAGCTTCCCCGTCATATTCTGCAAAAAAGGGGTCTCATAACAAGTCTGTGCAGAGGCTTTCAAAATGTCCCCTTAAAGCACAACCCTAGGCTTGTCTGCTCAGAGCTACTGAGATTCAGTGAGGTTAGCTCCCATGTTAATGAGTGCAAGATGGCCAGTATGGTGGGCCTCGGTTGAAAGGAATGATGCAGCCCATGGCACTGCTAGACAGCCATGGGAGCCTCCTCATCAGTGTCTCACTGTGGCGCAGTGGTTAAACCGCTGTACTGCAGCCAAAACTGTGCTCACGACCTGGGGTTCAATCCCAGGTAGCGGGCTCAAGGTTGACTCCGCCTTCCATCCTTCCGAGGTTGGTAAAATGAGTACCCAGCTTGCTGGGGGGGGGCAATGTGTAGCTTGCATAATTAACTTGTAAACCGCCTAGAGAGTGCTTGAAGCACTATGGGGCGGTATATAAGCAGCACACTTTGCTTTGCTTTGCTTTTAAGATAGCATGACAGGAAGAAGGGCAAATGGAATGAAAAGCAGCAATTTTCCCATTGCCAACAATACTGTCAAAAATGAGAGTTTCATTATATGGCGATCACATACACTTAGGCATAATGTTAGCTGCCATTGGTCCCATCACTGGAAGAAAGGCTGCATAAAAATGAAATGGAATAAATAAACATTACTTCCAAATATATGAAATTAGGTATGTCTATGCAACCTAAAAATAGCTGTGGGTTATTGTTTAATATAACTTGATTAAGATTTGCAAGGACTACTATGAAATAGATAAAGACTGTTTGAGAGGTAGTCAGTTGGACATCTTGGGCACAGATAATTAGAATGCTGGATTCTTTTCAAGATTGCACTCTTAGAAGCCTTGTTTAAAAATTATGCCCACAACACAGAATTTTCCTGTACGCGTATCTTCAACTGATCCTTTCTCCATTTCTGGTCCTGCTGCTATGGTTCTACATTGATTGTCACCAGCCATTAGGGTCAAAATAAATGCCTTTTAAAAGAGTACATTCTTCATCATATGCTTGCAACTGGCCATATTTCTTCATTTCTTCAGAAGCCATTGGCAATGGTGCGGCTAAAAAATATTGTAAATAAATTTACAAATGCCAGTTATAAGGCCATCCCAAGATGATTTTATTTTCCACATGAGTTCTATGGGTTCTCTTTGGCTTCAGGGATGTCTGAAACTAGCTAGATATACATATTGTGTGGTAAAGGCTGTGTGTACAGAATCAAAAGCCAAAAGAAAACTCAGCTGTGGGTAAAGGTACACATGGTATTTTTGGAATAATGAGGTCACTTGGGAAATGTCCTCACCTCTGCCATTACAAATGTACCTAATTCTTTCCAGGGTCAAGTTCTAAAACACAAATGACCTAACACAAATAGCTCTGCACATCTCAAGAAGGGTGCATATGATGCTGCTGATTGAGATGGCATGTGCCCTATAATATTCTGGCTAGCAAGGTGTGGGTTGGATAGAACAATGATTAGACAGATACACAGTTGGTTACAGAATGGTACTCAGGGCTTGTGGGTACATAGAAAGGCAAGCAGCTCATCAAGGCTTGCTGCTTATATACTGCCCCATAGCGCTTAAAGCACTCTCTCAAAGTGGTTTACAATTTAATTATGCAGACTACACATCGCCCACCCCCCCCGCCCCAGTAACCTAGCTACTCAATTTACCAACACCAGAAGGGTGGAAGGCTGAGTGAACCTTGAGCCAGCTACTTGGGACTGAACCCAGGTCATGAGCAGAGTTTTGGCTGCAGTACTGCAGTTTAACTATTGCACCACAAGGCTCCATGAATGCCCACCACAGAATGTAGTACTGCTGATGGTAGTAAACCCATTAAATCATTTATGTCAAACTGACACAAATTGGGAAATGGAGGGGAATCTGTTTTTTTAAAAAATAAATAACTCCCAGAACCCCACAACTGGGACAGTCAGTAAGATTCTAGGAGTTGTAATCCAAAAAAGTAACTTTCCTAAGCTTGTGAAAGGTGAGCTATAACTACCCTTTCAAGCCTGAAGCTGGTCGTGATGTCTGTCTGAAATTTATATCAATCAGTAGAGCTACATAGGAGCTCTTCAATGTCAACTTACATAATAAAAATATATATTTCTTTTTCAACCAGCATGCCAAAGCATGTCTTCCATTTTGTACTGTAAGTAATGATGGTTATGGTCTGTTTCCTTGCCGGAGTTGACTACCAGCATGGAGGCATGGCACAGCCATCTCATCTTTCCTTTCTTTAATGGATTTTCTTTGGTAAGAAAAGGAATATATGGCAGGAAAGCATACAAAGGCTGTATGGGAAGGATGATAAATCTCTGGATCTCCTTCCCTCCAGTTCCATGAACGAGGCATGGAGATTGTTGAACCAAAATGTCCACTGAAAGTATTCTCCTTCTGCTGTTGGGAATGTCATTGTCAACAATGAATGTTCTGAAGTGCCATTTGAATAGAAAGCCTTCCCTTAACTCCATAAGTGAGCTTTCATTTTAATCCTTCTTGTCACTAATGCCGTGGAAACCACACATGGAGTATGCTAAAAATGTCCATTGGTATTTTAATCACATTAGGCTGGAAAAGGCTCACCCTCTGGTCATGGAAATGACTCAGCAGGCTTGTGGAGGGGAGGAGTGAGATTGTCCCCCAACCTTTGGCATCAACATTGCAATTTGAGACGGTGGCAGAAATGTTTAAGGGGAGGGGGAGACTTAGTCATGGTTAATTTCCTATTCTTGATTACACCAAACAGAAGGGCCACGTAGGTGCCAAGAAATGGTGGTTGTTGCCAGCCACTTGCCCTTGAGGGAAGGAAAAATATATGGGCTGCTCCTGGCCCACACACGTTCTGTTTTTGCCACAAGTCTCTCAGACTAGTTGAATAGAAACATAAAGACAGGGTGCACATAGTCATACAAGTCCTTAACTCACTGAACCATCTTCTTTCCTCACTACCCACCACAGCACTGGGACTAGCTACATTGAGTCCCATGCCAGCCAACAATCCTCCACCACCTGACACAGGCCCCCTCTGAATGTCCATGAGAAATAACTCCAGGCCCATGTCAGACAAATGTACACCATCTCCCCTGAAAAGCTCTGGCCCGTCCGCACTGATCCCAGGATGACCAATCACCAATCCCAAACCATTACAAACTGCATGATATACTTCTCTATTTACCCTTCTTCATGCAGTATTAATATGCTGCAGTTGGCAATTCGCCCTCCAAACCGGTCGAGGGATCATTGTGGACCACACAATTCGCATTGCTGGATACTCCTGCTTCAGTGCTTGCAAATCCTCTGTGATTTCTATTATCAATGACTTGCTACTCCTTTTGGTCAAATTGTTACCTCCCAAATGCACTACAAGCACACTGGGGGCCCATGATGTACGGTGGTTAACAGATCTATGGAACTTTCACCAAAGCATGCCTCTCAGCCCTTTCCATTCAAATCTGGGCTATGGCTCCAAGGCCGAGATAGCAACCCCAAGCCGATGCAGCCACATAACGTGCCGCACAGAATACATAGCTGTGCCTGATCAACAGGATACACAGCCACTTCCTCACAACTGCCATATCTGCAAAAGAGCAACATGGCCAGCAACCAACCCAGACTTGAGGGAGGGCATGGACATATCTCTGATAATTATCAGATGCCCAACACCCTAATTTTTTTTAATCGCCTCAGGGTCATACCCTAAGGTGGCTGCCGTAGAAGCCCCACCAATCCTGAAAGAATGTGTTCCAAACTGGCAGCCCTGTGTTCCCACTCTTTGAAGAGCACAATCTGTCAACTTCCAAAACTGATATTTCGTCAATGATTTTCTCCCTGGAGCCTGATATAAATCCAAGTGCTCTAACTGGGCATATCTCAGCAATTGAGCAAGGGACTAATACAATGACCACACCTTTACCTGCCTTAAACCTATGCATATGTATTGTGACCTGATTCTCAGCCAGCAACACATCATGGTTTTGTAATGCGGCCTTGGATGTGTCACCTTTCCTAGCTGCTACTACTTCACTAAACGCCTCCCAAAAATGTTACTAGTGCTGCCACATGAAACAAGGTCACCTCATAACTATCCCTACATATGCTTGGCCACCGCAAGCAAATTTTGTCTAATATTGCTGGAGATATTGGCATCCTTGTATCAGGAATCTGATTATTCTCTTTGCTCCAGCCCACTATCATCTTCCCAATAAGGAAGTCTGAGGTGTGGTCCTGAAAGCCCTGCACGTTGGTGATGCTGACATCCCACCTTGAATTGAATCGGGTGACAACCCTTTCCTGTGTAAGTAAATGATGTACTGCAGATGTTCTATTGGTGCAGTCCAAAGCAAATCCAAACTTACAAGGCTTCTAAACTCCTGGAAATCTGTACTCACAGCCACATACCCCTTGTGTGTCTGTGGGGCCAATGCCAAACCTATCACTCTTTCAGCATCATTCCACCAATTGGGGGCAGTGTATCAGGGTGTGTGCTGGCTCCTGGGTTTAATTCGCTGAACCGCTCGATCTGTTGATGGAATAGTGCATCTGCTAAGCTGTTATAGAGGCCAAGAATGTGTCTGGCCTGCACCATAATATTAAATTGCAGGGTGAAAGCCTGCATAAGACACATCACTTATTCTGAATCTGATGTGAGATTATTAACAATGTAAGCAAGCGCTAAATTGTCACACCAAAAGTGGACGAGAGAATTGGCCCACTCTAGTGCCCACAGCCAGAGCGCTCCTAGAATAGGAAAAAAAATCCAGAAACGTCAGGTCTTGGGTGATGCCTCTCTGATGCCATGTGTCCAGTCAAACACCAGCACACCACTGTCCTTTAAAATAAATCCCGTATCCATGGAGCCTGCAGCATCTGTTTGTACTTGAAAATCTGCCCTGAGATTCAATTAAGATCTCCAGAAGGAGATCCTATTAAACCTCTCCAAGTACTGAATCCACACTTGCAAATCCTGCCTCATACCAGTCACCCGTGTCCTATGGAATGGTCAGCGAAGGCCTTGCAAATCAAATAAAACCTTAGCAAATAAAAATCCTCAGGATGAACTGGAAGGAGACAAAAAGCTGGTTTAGTGTCACACTTGGCCATTTGTGCTCCGATGCCACACCTCCAGTGTCACACCTCAATGTATCATATTTGCTAATTTTTGCAAGAAGATAACATCTGTCGTATTTTCCAATAGTGATGATATCTCAGAAATTTGCAGAAATCTGTTTCACAAAAGGACAAAAATGGTTTGAGACTGACCAAAACAACAAACTATAAACAAACCTTGAGGAGTGCAGATTTTTGTTTTGTTTTGTACTTTCCCATTTTCCATCTGAGGGCAAACCAGATTCTGGATTTACCAGTTTATATCCCTAGTTTAAGTATATCACTAGCTTAAGGAGAATAAAACTTGAATTTCAGTGGGGGGGGAATCGATCAGCAAAAGCCATCTTATTGCTGGGTGGGGGGACATGCAATCAACATAACAGTCTCCTGTGAATTGGTTGAGACCAATCTGTAAATGAAATGTCATTCCCAAACACTGATTGCCTTTCCCTCCCTGGATCAAAGTCTTTCTGCAAATCAAGAGTGGATGCAGCCTATTGTTCTATCAGGAGAAAAACAAACTTACACTTGAAGACTTTTGTACAAAAAAAACACAGCTCACCAGGTCTCAAGAATGAAAAGCAAATCATCTCAGTGTATGCAGAATAAATAAATACATCATCAGACCAGGAATGTTGTGGACACTCAATGTATTTGTATTACAAACCACGACAAATCGGCCTCCACCACTGAAAGAAAACATTCTTCTCATCACCTGAATGGAAACTTCACTTTTTCATTTATCTGGTTTCTTAAACTACTCAAGTTTCTGCCTTGTACAGCATATAATTACCACTGGATTGGGGACTGAGAAATACTATTATAGCTTTATCATAGTTTTTGGCATGACATGACCACAGCATCTTTCTTGATCACTAGGACCTTGTAATTTTGAAACAAAAGGGATGTGGGGAGAACACAGGCCAAATTCTCCACTGAAGAAATAATCATAGTGCTGTTGACTTC
Source organism: Pogona vitticeps (assembly GCF_051106095.1). NCBI lineage: Eukaryota > Metazoa > Chordata > Lepidosauria > Squamata > Agamidae > Pogona > Pogona vitticeps. The sequence continues at coordinate 63,068,479 of NC_135783.1, read as the reverse complement.
ACTCAAGAATTGTAGATTAATATTGCAAGTCCTCAGTCTAGTTTTATGGTGAGTAAAGCTGGCTATTATATCTGGAATAAAGCTTTATTCTATATCAGGTTATGGCCCCATAAGCATGATTTATTGGATGATAAAAGCTTGTGCCATAAGGGAACTCATACTACCAGACTCATAAAGGCACTGAGAAACATTGCTCACAAAAACGCCTTTAAAAAGTAACTAAAGACCAAGGGGATCTTGGTCTTTAATTAAGTTATCATAAGGTTATCATAACCAATGAACTATGGATCCAGTTTGTTTGTGAATGCAAATATACGTTTGGTGCTCTGTGGAGGGTGAATCAAAGTGGAAGAATGTTTAGTACCTCTCCATCAACATACACAATTTATTTGTTTGATCATGTTGGTTCCCAAGATACTTTTTGGGAAGTACTGTACAGGACAGAGGGAAGAGTTATATCCATTTTGTGTCTCCAATTTGATCCTGCATTTGAACAGTTCCACAAACGAAAGATGCAGAAGCATCATGTGCCTATTCCTAGACCCAAAAATGACTTTCAAGAGGTCTGGACTTTTGGCAGAGAGAGAGAGAGAGAGAGAGAGAGAGAGGTTTTAAATCTCTGGCTGAAATCCACTAGCAAGTCACAACTAAAGTAGCCCATTAAATTAATGAAACTTGTGGAGGAACTGACTCACCAAATTCCCAACATTTCAATGGGGCTACTCTACCAGCAAGTAACTACTGGATTTCAGCCTACATGCATTTTAATTTAATGCACGAACAGCTAATATGAGCACAAGCAAGGATGGTTACAGTTATAATGCTAACCCTAATCCATAAGAATGTATAAAGCAATGCTTCAGCAAAAGGATTTATTTGAGTGGGAGAATGCTGGATTTCATAGGTGCAGACAGATGTAGACGACACCTGTAGAGCATTAATACTCTGATGATGGTAACTGTAAACCCACATGTAGTCAGAAAATATGCAAACCACAGTACCAACGAGTCTTGCAGCAGTTCTTGAGCCTAGCAGGCAACAGTGTCACCGTTATCCCATTGGTTTTGAAATACAATTTCTCCCTTGTATCCCCTGGCAGCTTAGTCATGCTTGAGGTGGATTGCTAAACCAGTTGCTGACAGCCATCCTGAGTATGGGTGTAAATTTTTATAGACTCTGTATAGGACTTACGAAGGTTTGAAGACTAAACGCAGATTTTGTTTGGAAGAATTTAGCAGTAACCTACTTTACTCACACAGCCATGTTGTCAGAGCCAGGTGTGGGGATGGTAAGGACACAATGGGATCCCTCACTATTCACAACCAGCATCTGGTGCTGGTCCGGAACTCATGTTAACCATCTCCTAGTCAAATTCCCACATTTTCTCAAGCTGAGGTTTGAATTTGCCACTCAGGGCCCCTGCATGTGAAACAGCTTCCATATTTTTGTTGCCTTATACCGCTCCTTGTGAAACCCGTCACCTTCTACAGAAGAACCATTAATCCTATTCACAAATACCAAATTTGTTCTCTGAGTATGGGCTCTTATGTAGACAAAACAGCACCGGACACCCATATGATATATCAGCCTCACTTCCAAAACTATTTCAGGAGTCTTTCTGTTTCCACTCATGAAATATGGAGTATATGCAATTCTTTCCAGAATGAAAAATAACTTGGTTTATAACCCTATACTTTATTATGTGCTATTTTGCTTATTTCAGTGTGGTACTGAGCCAGCATATAGACCAGCTCACTTGGTATGGCCTATATGCCAACTCAGTACCAGATTGATATGAGTAAAATAACCAATAATAAAGTATAGAGTTATAAACATTCTATGCAACAGAAATGTGAGGTCCACCTCATCAAAGCCACACTCATTCATATAGTAGAACATGCCTTTACGTCATGCAGCTACAGTATTTTACTTGTGATACCTCAAGTATAGTGTGTCCATTACTGCCTGCCACAGCATTCTTCTGCTCTTCACTAAATATGGAGTCTGACTGACTTAGCCATCACCTGGGGAATCATGAATGATATAAAAGCAACTTGGGATTGCAAAAGGAAGACACAGAGAAAGTATGTTGAGAGTTAACAGGGTTGCCTGGAAGGGAAGGGAAGGGAATAGGAAAGGAGGGGGGAAAAGAGCAAGAAACTAAAAATCTTGTGGGGAAAGGGCTTTTCAAGACAGAAGAATGTCAAAACACTTAGGATGTGACCAGAGCAGTCTACAGAGTAGAAAGTAGTAGGGACGTGGTGGCGCTGTGGGCTAAACCGCAGAAGCCTGTGCTGCAGGGTCAGAAGACCAAGCAGTCGTAAGATCGAATCCACGCGACGGAGTGAGCGCCCGTTGCTTGTCCCAGCTCCCGCCAACCTAGTGGTTCGAAAGCATGCAAATGCGAGTAGATAAATAGGTACCATCTCGGTGGGAAGGTAAACAGCGTTCCATGTCTAAATCACACTGGCCATGTGACCACGGAAAGATTGTCTTCGGACAAACGCTGGCTCTATGGCTTGAAGAGCGGGATGAGAGCCGCCCCCTTGAGTCGGACACGACTGGACAAAAAATTGTCAAGGGGAACCTTTACCTTTTTTACTGTTCTCACCATTAGACAGAGGGAGGGAGGCAGATCTGAGGATGGGCAGCAATGGTAGCAGACCCTTAGAAAGATCTTCTTCCTCATCAAACTCTTGGCCATCTCCCTCTGTTAGAATTGTGTGGGCCACATGGCTTGCCCTTCACCCTCTAAAACAGTGATGGTGAACACGTGGAATGTGTGCCACAGCTGGCACACAGAGCCCTCTCTGTGGGCTTATGAGCCATAAGCTGCCATCGAGAAATACTTACCCGTCCTTCGATTCCGGATTTTGGCACCGCCAATTGCTGGTGCAGTGGTCTAGCAGAGGGGTGCAGTGGCGGCCTTTACCAGTATAGCCCGACAGGGGATTGGAGGACCAGTAAGTATTTCTCTGTTAATACCGCCCCTAGGAAATAAAGAAACAAGCATTCAACCCTTGCAATGCAGGGGCAGATGTTTTTAAATAAGTTGGTTTTCTGCTGCAGTTTAAGCATTCAGGCTCAAAAAAGTTCACCAACAGTGCTCTAAAAGTTCTTGCTGCTCTCAGCAGGAGGGGATTCTATCTCACTTCGTGGGACAAGATAATCCCCTTCTGCATATGTAGTGGAGAGGAGCTCCAGTTTGTTCCTTATCTCAGGCAGCAAAATATCTCAGGGCATCCCTCAAGAAAATGAACCAGGGATCAAAAGATCAAAGGGCAAGTGTGCCTAGCTGAAATGAACCTCTAGTGCTGTAATACAGGGGTGGGTAAACTCTGGCTCCTGGACACACTGTGGGCTACAGCAGCTCCCAGAAACAAAACTGGAAGTGACTAGGACTCAAACTTCTCTGGGTGGTGGGGAGAATAATGCAAGGTGCAAGAACCTCTGTGCCTTGTTCTGAAGGAGAACTGAGAGTTCTAGAAAGAATCCCTGCTCTAAATACTTTTCAACAAGAACTGAGGTGAGGCATTGTCACAGACTCATGTTCATGAAACCTTCAAGGCTGAACTATCCACCCACCCCTCCCCAGGTAGCTGTCTTTTTTTTTTTGCCCCACTTCCCCATAACTCAAACCTTTTAAAAGCATAGCTTGGCCAAGGAGAACTGGGATACAAAAGAACGATTGGGTTTCCGTCTTTACAAAGCCATTTCAATGTTGATTAATGCAAGGCCCTGGAACATAAAGTTCCTTTCCTGTATTATTTGCTACTACAAATCTCCACTGAACTTTGGTGGTTTTATTGGTGCTCCAAAATAGCTCCCGCCAATCCATCTGACATGGTTAGCAAACTCTGGAGTCATGCTTCAGTGTTTCTCTCTTGGAAAGACAAGATGTTTTGTCCTGGCCTATATTATGTAACTATAAAAACCATGGAAAGTATATTTTCAAAGAATTCTTTCTTATTAAACCATCAGAAAGTAATCACAACCACTTGTTCTTGAGCATTTCTCAGTGCAGTTGGTACACTCTATCTTTCACACTCCACAGATATTTCCAAAGGAAAGGTAAAGGGGTGTAGCAAGGAAAGCAACTGAGCCCAGACATGTCACTCTTTCGGACAGCCATGTTGGCTGAGGAATTCTGGGAGTTCTGTTTGAAAAGGCAACAAACTGGGGAGATAAAAACCCATGCAGATGACCTCTCCTCTCTTTGTCTATGGCTCGTTTGTCCAGCCAAGTGCTGAGAGGAGTTTTACCTACAGATCAGGAGATGTTTAGTAAAACATAATAACAATCAAAGCATAAAGCAAAAATATGAACAAAGAAACACTTGGCTCTAAATAACATTACAACCATAAGTCTGTTTATTCAGAGATACACCCTAATGTATGCAAATGTAATAAGGCCAAGTGTAATCTGAACCAGATCATGGAAATGAATGGAACTTCTTACTCAAAAAATTAATGTTCCATTGATTTCAATAGGTCAGTTTTGGATGGGTCTAGAGTTTGATTTAGCCCAATGTTGTTGTTTAGTCATTAAGTCATGTCTGACTCTTCGTGCCCCATGGACCAGAGCATGTCAGGGGGGTCTTGACAGGGGGAGCATGACAGGGGGGTCTTCCACTGCCTCCCAGAGTTGGGTCAAATTCATATTGGTAGCTTCGATGACACTGTCTAACCATCTCGTCCTCTGTCGTCCCCTTCTACTCTTGTTCTCACACTTTCCAACATCAGGGTCTTTTCCAGGGGTCTTCTCTTCTCATGAGATGGCCAAAGTATTGGAGCCTCAGCTTCAGGATCTGTCCTTCCAGTGAACACTCAGGGTTGACTTCCTTCAAAATGGATAAGTTTGTTCTCCTCGCAGTCCAGTGGACTCTCAAGAGTCTCCTTCAGCACCACAATTCAAAAGCGCTCATTCTTCTTTATGGTCCAGGTCTCACTTCCATACATCGCTACTGGAAAAACCATAGCTTGGACTATGTGAACCTTTGTTGGCAAGGTGGTGTCTCTGCTTTTTAAGATGCTATCTAGGTTTCCATTGCTTTCCTCCCAAAAAGCAGGCATCTTTGAATTTCATGGGTGCTGTCACCATCTGCAATGATCATGCAGCCCAAGAAAGTAAAATCTGTCACTGCCTCCATATCTTCCCCTTCTATTTGCCAGGAGGTGATGGAACCAGTGGCCATGATCTTAGTTTTTGGTTTTTTTTGATGTTGAGCTTCAGACCATTTTTGTGCTCTCTTCTTTCACCCTCATTAAGAGATTCTTTAATTCCTCCTTGCTTTCTGCCATCAGAGTGATATCATCTGCATATATGAGGTTGTTGATATTTCTTTCGGCAATCTTTATTCCAGCTTGGGATTCATCCGGTCCTGCCTTTTGCATGATGTATTCTGAATAGAAGTTAAATAAGCAGGGAGATAATATACAGCCTTGTCGTACTCCTTTCCCAATTTTGAACCAATCAGTTGTTTCATATCTAGTTCTAACTGTTGCTTCCTGTCCCACATATAGATTTCTCAGGAGATAGATAAGGTGGTCAGACACTCCCATTTCTTGAAGAACTTGCCATAGTTTGTTGTGGTCTACACCAGTGGTTCTTAACCTTTGTTACTCAGGTGTTTTTGAACTGCAACTCCCAGAAACTTCAGCCAGCAGAGCTGATGGTGAAGGCTTCTGGGAGTTGCAATCCAAAAACATCAGAGTAACAAAGGTTAAGAACCAGTGATCTACACAGTCAAAGGCCTTTGCATAGTCAATGAAGCAGAAGTAGATGTTTTTCTGGAACTCTCCTTTTTTCTCCATAATCCAGTGCATGTTAGCAATTTGGTCTCTAGTTCCTCTGCCCCTTTGAAATCCAGCTTGTACTTCTGGGAGTTATTGGTCCACATACTGCCGAAGCCTATCTTGTAGGATTTTGAGCTTAACCTTGCTAGTGTGTGAAATGAGTCTTGCCTTCAATTAAATATGGCAGCCTAAAGAATCACTTCTTTATTGTTATAATGAATCAAGCTAATTTCTTATCCCCTTGCTACTGAGCGGAAAGCTTTGGGTGTCTACGTTAGCAAGGATAGTCCTAGTTATTTTCGCAACAGCTTAAACATGGGAAAGTAGGTGGAGGAGTGCACACACACCTAGTCCCACATGCATAGGGGCTTAAGATAAAAGGTAAAGGCTCTGCTTGACATTTAGTCCAGTCGTGTCTGACTCTAGGGCAGGGGTGGGCAAAATGCGTTCCTCTAGATGTTGCTGAACTGCAACTCCCATAATTCCTAGCCCACACAGCCAATGGTGAGGAGATTTGGGCCTACCCCACACAGCCAGTAGTGTGAGGAGAGTTGGGCCTAGCCCACACAGTGAGGAATGTTGGGATTTGCAGTTCAGGAACATCTGGAGGGCCGCACTTTGCCCAGGTCTGCTCTAGGAGGTGGTGCTCATCCCTGTTTCCAAGCCGTAGAGCCAGAGTTTGTCCGAAGACAGTTTCTGTGGTTCCTAGACATGGAACGCCATTACCTTCCCACCATGGTGGTACCTATTTATCTACTCGCATCTTTACATGCTTTCGAACTGCTAGGTTGGCAGGAGCTGGGACATGTGATGGGAGCTCACTCCATCGCATGGATTTGATCTTACGACTGCTGGTCTGAAGGTCTTAAGGAAGCTCCCAAGTGTGTCCAGGTGAACACACAGAAGCTGCCACATACTGTAGGAAAAGCCTGTCTTTAAGCAGAAAAACAGCATAGGGTTTCTGCTTGCAGACAAGATTTTATGGATGTTTGATCAATATACTTAAATATCTTCACACCTTTAGAAATGGGAGACCCATGGCCTTACAATAGAATGAAGTATTAATTGGCATGACTGAAGACATATGGAGGAGGTCCAAACCAAACAATGTGATGCTTAAGAATAATATACTGGATATTTTCCATCTTCACTGCTTGTATCAAAAGATGGACAACTTCTTATGTCTTGTCAGGAGAAGACTCCCTATGTTCTAGAATGGTTGAATATGCTGCAGACTAACTACAGGGCAGACAGTAATGACTGAGACATCTTGATTCTGGTATTTTAGCAAGGTTACTCATATTTTTAGACCTTGTGTCTCTTTCTTTTTGGCTAGTCAGCAGAGAACGTTTCCAAAGCATATACTGCTTTATTGTATCTCGAGAGATGCTTTGTGGGGTCTAAGCTTCTAAACAGACATTTGCACTATGGGTAATAAATGATTGCTCAGAAGAAGAAAAATGGGAGCAAGATATAATTTGTTTAACATCCTTAATGTCCAGTTTGACTTCATTGAGAACAATGAAGCATCACCTATTTTATTTTACCACATGTCTTTGGGGTGCGAAAAGAGGAAATGAAGCAATGGTTTCTGGCAACAGCAATAACTCCAAGCAATTTCGTTCTGATTAGTAATGATATCAACCCATGTTAGAGACCTTTAATAGACATCTTTGATGAGTAGTCAAAGGCATGTGCAAGTTATTTGTTTGTCAGATTTACTGTCTCAAGTGAATGCATGCTATCTTAGATCATTTTGTAAGTATCATAACATTTCTCACGTTTCCTGCTTATGGATTATATTACATTAAGAGTCCTGCTACATGGTTCAAGAAACGGATGAAATTCTAATTTTTAACCAGTTATTGGCAGGACATTACAGTATCCAAAGGAACTTAAACTTCCAATACGTCATGCTATTTTCAATTTCTAATTTAGATCTTGATCAGCATTTCAAGTCGAAGTCCGATTTGCAGCACATAAAAATGAACTTCTTACCCCTGACTTCAAAAGAAATCCTTATTATTATCATATCTGGAAGTCATTTTTATTTTTAACATGTTTGGTATCTCTATCAGTCCTAGTATAGTAATACATTGATCAGATTTTCCTTGTTTTTATGATACATTTGTTACAGTTGTGAAAACAGGAAGATAATAACTAGAAAGGGGGCAAAATCCAGTTCTTTGTTTAAATGTATATTATTTGTCTAAATGAGAAAAAATGTACTGTGTGATGTACAATCTACACTAAACTACAAAGGAATTGGAAATCCAGATGTGGTCACAGAAACTACTTCTTCATACCAAGATCAACCCCTTGGGGCTAGGGCAGGTCTCTGATCTATTCTGAACTCATAGATCTCAAATAGGTACTTGATTATTGATTCAGATCAGAAAACAGACACCAGTGCAGATGGTAAAGCCACTGAGACACAGAACTGTGGTTGTTCAAAGCATAATTACTTCTGCTTTATAGTGTTCGAAGCAATAAAAGGGTACTGAGAATGATTGATAGCTGAAGTGAACTGGGGATACTTGATTAAGTTCCCAGACAATTTACTGCACCTATTCCATAAGAATAAATTTCTAAGGATGAAAGTTGTATTTGGCCAGAGGGTCATAAAAAGATGCATGCATCACTTATGACCACCATGCTTAAGCATGACATGAAAGGTACAAGGGCCTCATGATGGGAATTTCTTCACCAATATTTGTTGGTTCTTTCTGGAAGCCTAAGAAATGGAAAAACAAGATGAGCAATAGTTTGTACTCCCATTAGTTTCTCAACTACATATGGACTCTGTTCAGTTTTCCAGACAGTGAGATTTGCTCGTACTATTTGATGGCCTTTGTAATGTTTGTTATCATTTTAGGCAACAAGAATAACTTTATAAATATATCTGAAGATCAAATAAAATAGCTTATGCTTGTGAACTGGTACAATAAAAATCAGGGCAGTGTACGATTATGATGTTGGGGTTCCAGTCCTTAGCACAAGTGTAACCTCTGTGATGTTCCTTCATGTATGCTGAGTCAGAGAGTACTTTGAGACAGCCAATACATCAGGGGAATGAAACATATAAATGAATTTTGTTTGTTTGTTTTTCCCGTTTGTGTAGAGTTGGACACTCTTATCTGCAGGATCAGTATCCACTGATTCATTTATCCACAGTTTGAAAATTTTAAAAGTTGGGCTATATTCAGAAGTTTAATCCATGCACAATTAGAATCACATGAGGGACAATGTAGGCAAGTATAGTGCCTTTCCCCCTCTGTCACTGTAACAATTGCCCACAACATGTGAGAGGATGAATGCTTGCAACGGAGAGCTTCCTATATCATGTAGATGCCCTGAATTTCCAGGGTTCAGAATCACACATGGAGTCTATACAATTTGGCAACAGTACAGTGGCTTATTCATGTCTATTCCCCTCATGTGAATCAAACTATGTGACTGATGAGATGCAAAAATCAGGAAGCATTTTGGTTCAGTGATTCCATTTCTATCTGGGAGGCAGACTCCAGAAGATGATACTAAGGAACTGTTACTCTGCAACATGTTGTTTCAACCACCAGGTTCTCCAGAGCAGTATTCTGATCCCATGCTATCATCTAGCCCACTGGTTCTTAACCTTGGGTTACTCAGGAGTTTTGGACTGCAACTCCCAGAAGCCTTCACCACCAACTGTGCTGGCTGGGGTTTCTGGGAGTTGCAGTTCAAAAACATCCGAGTAACAAAGGTTAAGAACCACTGATCTAGCCAAAACACAATTCTCATTGTGTTAACTGCTTGGAATCACATTGAAGTTTAATCCAGAGACCATGAAGAAGTTGTGGGAAATGGGTTGGGGAGGACCATGAAAGTGATATTGATCCAATTCTGGTTGCGCTCCATTTATTTCTGATGTTTAGGGCTTGGCATTTTTCTTGAGTTTGCATCTTCTTTATGATACTCAAGTGGTAATAAGTCACCTTCATTTCTTTAGTTTGTCTTTACTTATAATTGTGCTTCACCAACTTCAGTTGGTGAATCAGCTGTACTCCCTTCTGTTCTTTGGTAACAGCCAAACTGGGTAGCCCTTCCGGCAATGGGATTCTGCGACCTGTAGTCCAAATGAATAACTTTACCAGGCTCTGGCCACTACACATTATACATGTGGCTGCCCTTGAAAAAAACTCCAGTTCAAGAAAACACAGCAGCCAAGCTGTTAACTGAGGCTTGCCTTAAAAGTCTTTACCACAAATGATCCGGTTTAATCCATCTGCTTTCTTGTTACAGCCAGTGGCAACATCCATCTAGATACTTTGATGCTGTGCATGACTTACAGATAAGGAGATATACATATATTTGTCTATATTTGTGTGTTTATGCCTTCAAGTCAGAGGTAACGTGGCAATCCTAATAGAACTTTCAAGTTAAGTGAGATATTTATTTAAGGAGTGGATTTACCAGTCTCTCTCTCTCTCTCTCTCTCTCTCACACACACACACACACACACACAATGGTGTAGAGGAGGGCCTTCTGCCCTGTGGCACTCACTGATACTCCATGAGATCAGGCAGTGTAGAGTGTTTTTGCCATTGTCAACTGAAGTCTTGTTCTGAAGTCTTGTTCGTTTGCCTAAAAACTTTTCTGGATCATTGTTGCCATTAATTGTTCGATAAATTGGTTTTATTGTATCGTGGTGCATTTATTGCAAACTGTTTTGGGACTAAACAAATGAGAAACAGTTTTAACATATGTATTCTCAAAGTTTTAACATAATTAAAGTAAGTCTTGCAGTCTCCTACTTATCATACTTATCATGTGGGCAACTGAAGATCTACAAGCCATCTGGACACATGTGCATATTGCATACACCAAGGTGAGCAACTGTGGCCTTCCAGATGTTTTGGGGCCAACTTCCATAACTTCTCGCCATTGGCTTTGGTACTTTAGGTTGGTGGGAGTTGCAGCTGAAGGACACTGGGAAGGCTGCAGTTGCCCACCAATTTGCAGGAATGGTTCACAAATCCATCAATGTGGCCTATGGGAAATCCAAGGCATCAAAACAGCTGATTCAAAACATGGTAATCTGAAAGAGATGGAAACATGCAAAAAACAAAGGTACCCTTTGCGTTGCTTTCAGAATCTCAGACAAGTGAGAAAGAAGCTTTTGAAGACAGTTCATAGCAAAATGACTATGGACAAAGTGCTGATTTGTTCATTAGGTACAGTTCTAACAAGCAACTCATTCCTTTCATTATTAGCTTTTCTTGTGGGAAATGATGTTTGGCTTTCTTGGGTTCTGGTTGACTCAAAGTCTCCTTATGTGTAAACCATTACTCTTCAGTTACAACATTTGTTGCTTCCTGTTAGTCAGAATAAACTGGCCAAGACTAAACAGCACGGAGGAATTATGTAGTCCATGAATTTATTACAGACACCTACAAACAAGTGGAACATTATTCTAAAGTGCCAAAGAATCCCTGTTTTTTCATTGAGGGATACAAATATCTCCTCTGCTCTCTGTAAGCTCTCCTTCTTCCTGGAACAGTACATTCTCTCTGCAGTTAGCTACCTGCATGTAAACATGAAAATGTGAAATGCAGAATAGTCTGAATTATCTGTTACATAAAGGTCATTAGACTTGCTGAGGCTATTGATTCCTGAGACTAACGCAGCTCTGTTCTGTTTATATAGAAACAAATAGCTTGACCACAATCCAGTTAAAACCAAGAAGGGGGATCTAAGTCAATTGGCAGCCCAGTCCTGTGGCTAAAACCCCACACAATTAGCTATTAGTGCTACTGTGCAGGTCCTTCAGATTGCGTGCTGCTCGAGGCTTTCATAAGATTACACTCCCGTCCCAGAAGCCAGGATTTTTGGTGACTGATGACTCCTCGATCTGGAAACTGCAAGCTTTTTCTTCTCTCTGGCGCTGAAAACAGATTCACAGGGTGAAAGCTCAGAAGTCGAGAGAGGTTTCAAAGCTGCCTCGACCATTATGTTAATCATGCCACTGTGCTTGCTGGTGTGTGTCTGGGTGGGTGGGTTTGCGTGCGCCACTCCATGTCTGAATCAAATGTGGCATCTACCGTATCAATGGGATTTTTGAGCCCTCATTGCTGTTGTCCACTGTGGCAAACTGCCCAGGTGTGTTTCCCAGCCCTTCGGGGCAGGTTTTGAGGACATGTGAGGCTCTGTAGGAGGCAAGGGAGATTGTCTTCCTCCTTCTCTGTGAGCAGCAGTTGCCTCTCCAGTGGGAGCACATTGTTGGACGCCAGCCCAGATTCCTTCTGAAATCTCTAGAAGTTAAATCTCTTACCAGGGTGTGGATAGTTCTTGTTTGTGTATGCACCCGTTAACCTGCAATTAACCAATTACACACAATTAAGTTCTTTCAGCATTAACAGCAATATTGCGACTGTAACTTCATGATGGATGATACTTTCTTTGAGTAACATTTTAGTTATTCTTGTACTGGCCACTGGAATAATAAATCCTCCACCCAGTTCCAGGTTGCGGCTGGGCAGTTTCTATAGGATGATTTGTATTTATAAACAAACTAAGAAATAACAAACAAACAAACAAAACCCTTCATTCCTTTTTGTGCCTGAGCATGACTGGACCTATGGCTGGAATAAATCAATACATAATACCACAAAAGGAGAAGAGACTTATTATGATAAGGGCAGTTCTCCTTATGGGGTTGTTACTAGAGGTAGGCACATACCATATCTTGGTGATTTGGTATTTGATGGTTTGGGCCCACAGGTGCCCTCTCAGAGGAGGAGGCAGGGCAGGGAAATCTACAACACTGCTTCTGATTGGATACCCGTGGGAGGAGGCTGGGTGCGGAATCCAAGGTGGCCACACTATACCTGTGGGCCTGATCTGTCAAACCATGCTGCACCAGGGCGCAAGTCACCTCTTATCTTCAACAGTGGAAGAGTGGAGGTTATGAAATCAAGGGGCAAAATTGCAGTGATCCTCTAGATCAGTGGTTCTTAACCTGGGCAACGAAAAGGTGCAACGCAGGGGCGAAGGGACAGAAGGGGGGTGATATGGGGCGATGGAGTGAATCAAACCTGAGAAGGCGGCTGCAGCCAATGGTGCTGGCAGTGGATCTGGCAGGCAGATCCAGAGCAGCTGGTGCTGGCAACAGATCCGGTGCCGCCACACCACTGCCACCACGGGTAACTTCCTCAGTGGCTCAAGGGGGCAATTCTTTCAAAAAGGTTAAGAACCACTGCTCTAGATCACTGGATCTATCTGGGTCCTGATGCTTCCTGGTTTTGTAGTTATGTTTTAGGCTTCAGTCTTAAATATGGAGGTAGAAAGACATTTCTTCACAAGTTTATTCATCTAGAAGTAATATGGCAATACCTTTAAATTTATGTTGAAGCACAGAAGACAACTGAGGTTCCGTCATGTCTTTTAAAATCTCTTCACTTCCCTTTGATAATCCAAAGCACACCATCAGAATATTATTTTCTTTTCTTTCTCCACAAGTCAGAGGGCATATTCTGTCCTGTTCTGTTCTAGGAAGGAGCCGATCCCTCTTTTGATGGCTTTCCCAGTTCTCATAAGTAATGACCGTAAATTCAATGGGACCCATGTCCAAGAAAGTGTTCTCCAGTAACATCTACTCTATTATGTTGTGTATCCACAAAGGAAAAAAACAGAATGTTAGACTCAGATAGAGCAGATCAATTGAATCAAAGCATATATATTTATGTATATACACAACATAGTGGTTTTTTTTAAAAAATGTTTTACTGTTTTTGTTCTTCTGGATACTGAGATACTTATCAATACAGAAGAAAAACCTATCAGTTTTTTTTTTAAAAAAATAGGACTTGGCAAACAAAAACTTTTACAACTAGACAGTGCCCTCTGGTGTTTTTACTGCATTCTTCTTTCAGGAATAGTGATAATCAGGAAACTCATAAATCCTAAGGATTAGGGTGAAATGAAATTTAATACAAAGCTATCTAACCATACTTACCAAACATATATGTACATCAGGACTCAATTATTCTTTGGTTTTCACACTTTCCAGCATTCTGTTATGCAGATCCAAAAAAATGCCTACAAGATACATACAGTACGGAAACTGCATATTAAAACATACTCCACAATTTAATTCTGACCTACTATCTCTGACAGCAATACAGTCCCTAACCTTCAGGACATGTAAAAGGAGATAATGAAAAGTCTACAATTAATGTGGAAGAAGTCATGTTCCAGAAAGTAAATACTAGACATATGTTATTTTTTTTCTTTTTTCTTTTGTTTTGTACTCTAAATCTCAGAATTCTCCATTCTGGGAGTTCCACCTGTCAGACCCCCCCCCCCCTAAACTGTACTCGCACAAAGTGCCAGGGCAACTTCCTCTTTTAACATGCATTTACTCCACAGCTCGGTCTGTCCTAAGCCATGAGGCCTTGCAGCCTGACCTTTCTCACAGGTGAGCACAATTTAGGGGTGGGTCTAGCAGATAGAACAAGTAGGTAGAATGGAGAATTCTGGAATCTGGAGAACAAAACAAACAGCACATCCCTAGTAAGTAGACCAAGTGATAACTCTTGTTATTCAATTAAGAACTGGGGCACAGAACTGCAGTTTTAAACAAGAAGAAAAGTGTGTGGGGGGGGGAATGCCTAATTGACAAATATAATAAAAGGAGTAGTATTTATTTATTTATTCTATTTATATCCTGCCTATCTGGTAACATGACCACTCTAGGCGGCTCACAACATCATAATACAATAATAGAATAATAACAGCAGCAATAAAAAAAGAATTATTACAATCAATATTAAAATAGTACAATGCCAATACAAAATAAGGAAAGATACTGGGAATCTGTTTGGCAACAAATCTTGGTTTTAAAAAAATAACACATGGAAGAGGCATTTTGTAAAGATTGTTGTTTCTGGTGAGCCCTGGGCCACCAAAAAAGGTCTTGGAAGTTGCATATGTTCCACAGGCCATGTGTTGCTCACAGTTCCTGTAGATGCTGTTGCCTTCAAGAGCTACCATCCCTGACTATTGACCACATTGGCTGAAGGTGATACGAGTTGTATGTAACTAGGAAGATCAAGGTAAGACCGGGCCAATATTTGTATTTGATTCTTTAGGGGCAAAAACTGAAATATACCTGCTACAATAAATGTACATTCATGTGACCCTTCTATTTTTTCTTTTTAGACCACTAAGGAATATAATTCACTTAATTTGGGAGTGATCAAATATATACTTACATGTCACAAGTTTTGGGTTCAATCCTGAGATGTAACAACACTTACATAAGTGTTCTTCATTTACCAAGTTCTTTTTTCCCCCCAGTGGGTCTACCTTAGTTGCAACTAATAGCTGATTTTAGCCCAATGTCCTTAGATTGCCTGATACAGACTTACGAAACAAGTCTACAGCAGTTTACATCCTGTCATTAAAATGTAAATAGAATAAAAATATATTTTTAATTGAAATCCATTGAAGATAGAAAAGTATTCTGCATCTTGTTCATTTCATAATCTACTTATTGAAATTGCAACATTTATTTACCTTCTTGGTATGGGGAACAATTCTTTCATTCACAAAAGCCACATTGAAGCTGCTGAAAAGGCACTTCAGCTGAAGCCCTGTTTTTATATATGATTAATAGCATTATATTTAGGACATTTTATGACATGGATTTACATGACGACACTTACTTCATTTCGGACCTCAGACGCTGACTAACAAAAATGCCGTTGACTAGCATGACCGTATTTATCATTTGCGGGGGGAAATATCATTGACTGTAAATAGCAAAATACATTTACGGCGGCCGTTATTTATGCGTTGCTCTGTAATTGACCTACAATGTGGCTGTTGAATTTCCAGGAAGTGTTTGCTGAGATGCAGGCAAGGTCATATTCATAAGGTGTCTGCTTGAACCTCATTAATTAGTGGGAAAAACAGGGTAGCCCCACTACTTGTGAATCATGTCTGCTGACATTTGCTTGTGGCAACAGCTCATCTTCTCCACACTTCGAGCCACATTGGTCAGTCTACCTGTTCATTTCTCAGGTCGTCCTGTGGGGACCATTCCATAGAATATAAACGAAACCAATTCTGCGCTTTTTTTCCCCTCTTCTTCCTCTTCACAGGCTTCACCACATGGTGTTACAGTAGATCCATAAATAACTGCATTACATTCTGATTCAAGATTTATTTTCCACCAACTAATGACAGGTTACATGAGTCACTCTGTCAACATTTCCTTTTTTTGCTCTTTTAAATGTCAAGGGAAAATAGGCATCATAAATATTTACATCCCTCCCTTTATATCCTCTAAAAATATGGGGGGGGGGGGGGAGAGGTTTCTACACCAGGGATGTTTCCTTATAAGGTATTTAGGAGTCAGATACCCTGATTTGTTCACAGCATTTTACACAATGTCCAGGCCACAACGTTTTCCATTAGAAACCCTGTCCTCCACTGTTTTCTCATTCCCATCTGCTTACTAAATAAATAAATAAATGAACAAACAAACAAACAAACACTGTTAAAAGGGAAAGTTAAAAGAGCTACTCCATGTCTTTTGGTTGTTAGTGTTCAGAGCCATTTGTTGAGTTGTTATGTAACAAGTAGCTTACAGCAACCATTATAAGGTTTTCAAGTCCTGTGAGATGTTCACGGAATAGTTTATCACTGTCACCCACCAGTGAGCTTCCATGGTCAAGTGGAGATTTGAATTGAGATCTCCTGAGTCCTACTCCAACGCTGGATGCACTACAGCTTGGTGACTCTTTCTTGAGAGTTACTCCCATATTAGTGTTAAATACTTATTACTTCATAGGAGTCTTTTTATGTTGTTATGTGCCATCAAGTCACCTCCAATTTATGGCAAACCATTGAATAAGGGACCTCCCTTATTAACTCCAGTAAACTCAAAGCTGTGGTTTCCTTTATGAAGTCTATCAATCCTATGTTCGGTCTTCCTCTTGCTGCCTTCAGCTTTTCCTAGCATTACTGTCTTTTCCAACACGTTCTGCCTTCTCAGGATGTACCAAAAGTACAACTGCTTCGGTTTCATCATTTTTCCTTCAAGAGACAGTTCAGGCTTGATCTGATCTTTTTTATTTCAAAAAAGTCAAAAATACATACTAGGTCCAGTCTTTCCAAATGTTGTGCATGGCAGATGACCAATGGCCATACCAGCTGAGGATGACAAGTGGTCACCAGATTGAGAAAGACTGTTTTTTTTCACAGTTTTCTCAGAACTTGGAAATGTTCCTTTTCTTCTCTTTCTTTTTCTTTGATTTTTCTTCCTTCCTTTCTCCCCTCCCTCCCTCCTCTTTTTTCTTTTGACCAGGACTCCCAGAAAATAGTGGCCATGCTGACGTGATTGTGCTGAGAATTGCTTCCTAATGTCAGTATCCTGTTTGTTCATTCCACTCATGCAACAGTGTCCATTGTTCCAGTGGTTTGACTTTTCCACTACTTCCTTGAGCAAAAATAAACCCCTGTTCATTTCACAGGGCTGATTTCATGAATCCTCAGAATGGATACCAGCCAAAAACAGTAACCCCCCAAACTCTGACTTCTCAAAATTCAATATTCTCTTTTCACAAACACACAAATCACAATGGAGGAGTGTACATTTCTCAGTCTCACTAACAATAAAAGCAAAAGTGTGGTGTTGTACCGGGTCTGTCAGAGCTCCATTTATTTGGGGGCAGATATGGAATAAATTCATAGGAACTGATTCTGCATATGTGAATGCCCCATCCACATTTTAAAAAAAAATCCTGCTATCTGATACAGCACTATACCACATAGCAGGAATTTTTTTGAAAAACCACGGTTTGCCCACTTGTCCCCTCTCACTCACTTCACAACACCTTCACCTGCCCCAGTTGCCCTGCCTTGCTCACTTGCTCACCTCCTCACCTGCCAAATTGCCCCTTTGCCCATCCAGTCTTGCCCCCTCGCTTGGTGATGTCACTTCCCCACCTTCCCAATCACCCCATGCTTGTCCAGTAGTCCCCCCTGCTTACTTGTCCCTCACCTGCCCGATTGTCCCCTCACTTACCCCTTGCCCCCTTGCCCACCTGATCACTCCTTCACCTACTCAACCTCCCCTCCTCGCTTGCCCCCTCGCCTGCCCAATTGCCCCTTCACCAGCCTGGCCACCCCTTCACCTGAACAGTTGTCCCCCTCGCTTATTCACTCCTTGCCTGCTTCATCATCCCTTCACCTGCCTGGTTGCTTCCCTTAGCCTCCTTGCCTGCCTGATCACTCACCCTCTCACACACCCGCCCCACACCCTCACCTGGCCTCAGGTACCTGTCCCCTTCCTCTACCACCCTCACCCCTTACCTCTCATCTCCCTTTCTGTTCTCACCACCTCCAGCAGAGCAGACCCACCTGAGTGGAGATGATGGTGGTAGCAGTGGCATCAGGGAGCCCAACCTGACCTCTACTGCCCGAGTCTATGTTGGCAAGCCCAGTGAGCACTCTAGCTTTGCACAGTGGTGGCTGCTCTTGGTGCTGAATGGTACAGGCAGAATTCCCCATGTACCTACCGAGACAATCACTACAAAGTAGCAGCCAGTGGTGTGATGAGTACTTGCCGAAATTCTCCTTTTCTACACCTCCTTTTCTAAGTCTCATCAGCTAAGAGTCCCCTTCCGCCACCCCACCCCACCCCACCCCACCCCACCCCTGCATAAGCAAGATTTCAGGGCTTCCCATGAAAATAAGAAGGTCTTGCTTTCCAGTCTCCACTCCTTCCTTTTTTCTGTTTTCACATATTGTTCTGAACAGGAAATTGCCAAATTATAAGCCGCTCAATGCCCTTTTTGATGAATGAGGCAACTAGGCAAGGATCATAACAATCCTGCACATATTAGTTTTTATCTGCCTTTTTATTTATTTATTTATTTTTAGGTGAATCCGGTATAAATGGTCCCCAACCTTGGGCCTCCGGATGTTCTTAGACTTCGACTCCCAGAAATCCTGGCCAGCAGAGGTGGTGGTGAAGGCTTCTGGGAGCTGTAGTCTAAGAACATCTGGAGGCCCAAGGATGGGAACCACTGCTGTATAGGAAATATGCCCATTCTGTGCAGGAATTATAAAAACTCTTTGCACTTTGATATTTATTTCAGAAAACAATAATGTAAAATGTTGAAAAAAATCCCATGAAATTTCCTGTGAGATTTCTCAGGAAGGAAAAAAAATCTTGTAGAGAAATCTAACTGTGAAGAGAAAATAATAATTTCTTCACTTTATTATCAGGAGCAAGTGATTATAAGATTCATATCCCTGCAGACCACTATCCGGGCACAGATCAGTGGAGGACAGTCATTTCCAACATCCACTCCTCTTGGCATTTGCTATCACTGTTGGCAATCTCAGTTGGATTTCTACTATACAATACTGTGAGTTGACCTTTGGCCCGGAGAGTGGAACCAGTCCTTCATTGGTAGGAGCATTTTCTTAACAGCAGTTTCCTTCATGGATTGTTCCAAGTAGCAGGAGATGGGGTGGGCAAATGCTGCCATTACTGTTGCCTCCATGCACCCAGAACATCTGATCAAACAGGTTGGAACCTCCTCTTCCTCTGGTGGAACTCTTTGTTGGATCATCAGAGTCCCTTCCGCAAACAATAACTCAAAAATCCAACCTGTAGGTTTGGAACAAGCCTTGTGGATTATGTAGTCCATTTCCTCTTCAGTGAAGGAGATCTGAAGGTGCCCAGACAGGCAGCTGCTGAAAAAGAGACTAGTAACTCTCCATGCTGTCCCTTTCATTATTAGTGTTTCCTTTGCAGTTCTGTATTTAATTGTTTTATTAATTCTTTATTTGCAGCCTGTCTTACGTGAGTTTGTATTTCCACAGATTATGGGAGCCATTTAAAAGAAAAAGTACATTTTCTATATTTTGAAATTTTTTTTTTTGAAAACTATTGAGTTTTTTAAAAAAAATAGTTCTGAAGATATTCTGGTATTTCTTTGCACTTGTTCTATTGCTTAATTTTCTTCTACCTCTTCAGTCCTTGCCCACAGTGTTCAGCAGATTAGCACTGAACTGTCTCTGCTTGCTGGAGGGCAATTCTGTTTGCTCCTTCCCTAAAATAATTTAAAGCCTTTAAAGCATTTTCCGCCTACAGGAGTCTTCTAGGCCGTCAATGAGGGCATCAACATACAAGCTGGAACTCTTGGGCCCTCTCCTCTTCTTGCCTGTTGAAATCTGATGATCTGGTCCAGTGGGATAGGCGTCTAACCCAAACTCTACAAGCAAGGGATGAAATTGCAGGTGAGAACTAGCCTCAGGTGTGGAGTGTTGAAAGATAAGGAAATCATGCAAATCTAAATCAGCCTGGAATTGGGCTTCTTAGGGTGTGCCCTGCCACCTACTGGGCATTTTGAACACCAACATTTAGGGCTTCCCTTCCACTCTGAGACATTTCTAAAAATGTTTTAAGTGTTTTATTAATATGTATGCATGAAACACATATTGCAGCCTGCTTGCTGGTATAAGATCCTGCATATCTGCATCTTTCAGTGGATAGTTTAAGAAACAAGGTTTGCAGCTGGCTGAAGAGGGCAGATTCCTACCCTTTTATTTTTCCTTTCTATTCAAAAGTAAAAATAAATATATAATTTTAAAAATCCTGATTCATATCCCAGATGCCTCTACAATTATGTGACCACTGGTTATTATCTTCCCAATTGCTTTTTCAGCTTTCAGCAGGGTTTTTTTTTAATGGAATATTTTCTTCCTCTCCTGAGCTGTGCTGGCATCATTTCAGTGTCAAGCCAAACCCTAATAATTTATTAGAGCTTTTGAAGGTTGGGGATCAAGGCCTTCACAGGTTTTAATTCAATGATTTTAGTATTTGAATGTTTGACTTTGTGTTTTCAATTGTTCGATTTTAAATTGTTTTAAAAATTTTATGTTTAAGTTTGTTTTATACAGCTCTGTAACTCACCCTGAGATCATGTGATATAGAGCGGGCTATAACAAAATAAATTTAACACCTCTCTGACAGGCCCTATACTTTGTTCATTGTGCTGAAAACGCATATAGAGAGAGAAATAAAATAAAAAGAGATCACTCTTATTCTGCTGAAATATCTAGGTAGGCAACAATCAGTATTTCAGAGAATGGAGCTTCCAGATGTCACTCTTGAGACCAATCTCCCATCTACATTTCATACACAATGGACATGCCATGCTATAGTCTTCCCGTCATGCATCAATAGGTTACCTCAGTAAATGCAATTTGCCTTTTTTTTTTTTTACAAAATGAGTTCATGTGAACCATTTTTTTAAAAAAAAAATTGGTATTATCCCCTGATCACCGCTGTGGTGTAGTGTACAGAATGTCATAAACACACCCAGAAGACATGAGTTGAAATCCCTGCCTCCTTGGCCTGGTTTTGCAAATTCTGGGCCCTTCAGACAGCAAACTGGCCCAAATCCAGAATGCTAGTACTGTAATAGGAGAAAACGGACTTCCATCCTTCCCTCAGCAGCCTCCCAAGAATGCTACACAGACAGCTTGGAAATCCTTACAAAAGTTTTATTCATAGTCTAGACTGATATTGGATTTTGGTTTTACCATTTTATGCATTATTTTGTTATAGAATTTAAATATCTCTAAATACACTTAGTAATATATTACTATATATTCAACTTATTTAAAGGGAAAAAATAGGTTCTCCTCCCAGAGAATCTCCCTTTCTCCTCCCCCTTTCTGGAAAATAGGCATGGCATTTCTTCATCCTCTGTTTTCCTATCACCTGTCCAGATATCTCTAGGCTGGCTCAAGTCAATAGGCTGCAAATGGACTGAAAACTGACAATTAGGTTGCTTCACTTTTTTTTCCTCCTTTCATTTTTGAATTCCTGTAACTTTTTTTCTTTTTTGACAAACCGATGAAACAACGCAGTCAAGGTGGTACCACATTTTCCTCCCAGTCTATCTATCTGTGCTGTCACTTTCTTGCCTTTTAAAAAGGTATCCAAAGGTAAAATCTTGTAAAGATCAGCCAATGAGTGAAGAATGATGAAAAGGCAGGCAAGCCTTTCTTCACTTCCTTTGGTGTTATTCAATATTCCTGTTGACACAAAGTGCTGTCCTCTGAAGAGGCCGGCCACAGAGACTGGCGATACATTAGGAAGAACAATCTTCAGAACACGGCTAAAGAGCCTGAAAAAACCACAACAACGACCACAAAAAATAGATTCTCCTCCCAGAGAATCTCCCTTTCTGAAAATGTCATTTTTTAAAAAAATAGAATTTTCTCTTTAATAACTCCACCAGGGGGTGCTACTTACCTGTGTTGCAGCATTAGAACTCTATGGTACCTTTTGCAAAGAAGAAACAAATGTTGCCTACAAATTTCATGTCCTTCTTATATCTAAAGTAATCTGAGTTTCATACCTACCATGACTAAAGTGAATGTTTCCAAAATTTGATAAGCATGTAAATTAAGGCATGAAGAGGCATACAGTGCTGAAGGGAGCCTTCTAACGCATAAAGAGATATTGAGTGATCTGATCTGGCCACAGTGACACATCCCTTCATTACATCCCAGCTGGATTACTGTAATGCGCTCTATGTGGGGCTACCTGTTGAAAGTGTAAGGAACTTCAGCAGATTCAAAACACAGCAGCCAGGCTGCTAACTGGAGCAGGTTACAGGGATCACATCACCACCACCACTCCTGTAATAACAGCTCCACTGGCTATCAAACATTTCTGGGCAAAATTCAAAGTGCTGTTTTCAACCTATAAAGCCCTAAATGGCCTGGACTCAAGCTGCTTCAGAGACCCTGTCTCCTATGATGAATCTGTTCAAGATCATCAGGAGAGGCCTTTCTCTCGGTCTCATGATCTTCACAGGTGCATTTGATAGGACCACAATTATTTATTTATTTATTGGATTTCTATCCCGCCCATCTAGACCAAAGGTCTACAAGAGGGCCTTCTCTGTTGCTGCTCCAGTACTTTGGAACTCCCTCCCACAGGAGGCCAGACTGGCCCCATCTTTGTTATCCTTCTGCAAGCAAGTGAAGACTTTTCTCTTCAGGCAAGCTTTTCCCCAAGGACTGGCTGCCTGAGTGTGATTTTTTAGATGGATTGCCATGTATCACTTCTTTGATTGTGTTTTTAGTATTGCTTGTGTTTCCTGTTTCTAAGAGGAGTATTTTGTTTGTTCCTTTTTAATATTTCTATACAGTGATGCCTCACAAGACGAATGCCTCACACAATGAAAAATTCACAAGACGAAAGTTTTGCAAGACAAATGCTATTAGCTGCCTTGGGTCCTTTTCTAAAGAGAAACATGGAGTAGAAATATTTTAAATAAATTAAAATAAATAAAGAAAAAGGCCAAAATGGATATTGACTCAGTGTAGCTTCATCAGTACAGGAATGAGAAACTGGCCCAAATATTGTGGCCTGGTTACACTGGCGTAACAGAAAGGGAGTAGCTTTTGGAGATAGATTGCCTTAAGAAATCACTGTAGGCATTACAAGTTGCACACTGGGTATAAATAAAGCAAATTGAGTATAAATCAATAGCCTATACTGAGTATAAATAAATCATATTAGAGGTCACACACGATTTGCAAAGTGATACAAGAAGATTTTGGCCGCTGCTTGAGAACCCCAGTAACTTTCACCCAGGAAGCTTGGATATAAGCCAAATAAACAAACTATGGGACCACAAGAGGCAAATACCAGAAAAACTGGGGGGGGGGGGGAGTCTGAATTAGAATAGAATAGAATGTATTTATTATAACCAGGTGACCAGCTCATAAAACATATTTATGGCTAAAATATACAAAATGCAGTTGAAAAATGTACAACCAGTCATAAAACATATGTGGTTAAAATATATAAAATGCAATTAAAAAGTGTACAGCTAGTTCATAAAACATATTATATGGTTAAAATATACAAAATGTAATTTAAAAAGTGTACAGCAGATAGTTGTTGTGGGTTTTTCAGGCTCTTTGGCCGTGTTCTGAAGGTTGTTCTTCCTAACGTTTCGCCAGCCTCTGTGGTCAGCATCTTCAGAGGACAGCACTCTGTGCTCTGGTGTAGTTGGCTTGGGAGTGCACAGCAGATAATTAATTGTGTACTGGTTGTAAAATATGGGGAGAATCAAATACAGCATTTTTATAGCTATCCTTTGAACCATTGGATCGTCTAGGGCAAACTGGTTTGGACAGGGTCAAAAATCTGAATTGCTAACACTCCTATGATGGTACAGTTTAATTCATCAAAACAAATCACAGAAACCACTCAGAAACTTAGCTTTAGGTGATATTTATCATACACTTTGCCAGAACTTTGGGAAGTTCTCACAGAGTTTAAGGATAGCGATGCCATTTCTCAAAAACATTTCAGTTACAAGAAACAATTATCTGAACTTGAGGGAGTTATAAAGACCTAACATGTTATATAGGAAAATGGCTTAAAGGGGAAGTATCCAAAACTTGTTGTCATAAAGTACTTTAAATATATACTTAGCAGTGATCTGTCCTGCCTCCTTTTACTCCAGAATATGGAGGAGCAAAGTGCAGCCTCTAGGCTGCATGTAACACTCCATGGACATTTTTATAGCCTTCAAGGCCATCCAGAGTCCCTGGGGGGCAGGGGTGACATGACCATCAGGAGGTAAACACAGTATTTACTTGTAAGTCTGATTTCCCAGACTTTGAAGGAACTGCATGCATGGAAGGGAAAAGACGTAATGGCAGGAGATATGCATTTTCCCTTACTGTATGATTTGACTTTCAGATTGTCAGTTGCAGATTTTTCCCAGATGACTCCTTCTTTTGAGAAATGGCAGAAACTGACCAGAAAGTGAGCCTTCTCAGTGGTAGTGATATCCTCAGGTGACAAGATGTTATTTTGCACCTCTTCCTTTATTAATTTCATCTAAAATCCTGTGTATACTATTGCAATGATAAGTCTTAGGTGTTTTTAACTTGCTGTGTTTAATAAGACTTATTGCTGAGCAGATATAAAGTTCCACTGCACATTATTTTAATGTTTTACGTGCCGCCCTTCCTGTGATTTCATTGATTCTATATGGCCACTTAATATTTACTCCACAAACAATAGCATTAATAATGCAATATTTTGAGTAGAATTGCTCTGCTCATTTGAAACGAACACCTCAGAGAACAGTCCAGTCCTCTTTTGGAGGTGAAGTTTGGAATTTTTTAAATTGCCACAGTCAAAAACATAGCTAAGAAGCTGCCTCAGCCTCACATGTCACCTGCCTAATCCTTCTAGTGTCTACCACTTTCTCATGTTGGTTATGCTAAGGAAGTGGAAATAGGTAAGTGGTTTGAGGTCGATACAAAGTCTAAAATGCATTAAGCAACGTATCCTTAAATAAAACAGACTGTTATTACACCTGTTAAGATGCTAATGTCTTTTCAAGAGGGTCTTATTTTCAGAAAGGAAAACCCCCCAAATCCTGCCTAGTGTATTCTTAAAGCAGGAAGCCAAAGGGATTTTAGCTCTATTCAGAGATCCTAAACCATGCTGAAATGAGCCCATGAGGAAAGGGGAGTGGAGACAAGCATGCTAGGTCTTCCCCTTCTTCTGTCACCAACTTAATCACCTTTCGGTGGAGGGCAGTTTTCCGAACAGAAAGCCTCTTTACCCTCTGGAAAGTTGTGATTTACCAGAGGTCCAAAGGACAGAAAAGAAGAGGTCATCTTTCCTTCAGAAAGATGAAGTCCTCCATGACTGGATGGCAATAAAGAGAACAGGACGAGTTAAGGTTCCCCTGATCCCTTTCCTCACACCTGAATAAGCCCTTTGTCTTTGCAATATTTGGTATTGCAAAATTACACAATGAGGTTATACACAGTAACTATTCCACACTTAGGTGATTACTCCTCACGAATCATAGTGGTGCTACTTCCTTTGAAAACTGCCTGTGGAGTATTTCTTTCTCATGTTTCTAGTTAAAAGGAATAATGTAGGATTGATATTATGGTAAGACTGTGGTTTTTCCTCTATATGAATAATACCTCTGGAGCTACATCTGTAACAGGCAAAAAGAAATTCTTATAATTTGTATTTGTCTGGGCCACAAGGGATGATACAACAGCATATTTTCTTAGATACAAGCAGTGACTATGATACTTAATCTACAGTAAATTAATTGTATTTATTCAGTGTGAAGAGATTAAGGTTAGTTAGGCCTAGTTTAGACTCCTGAGGGTTCAGTGAGGTTGCTACTACATTGACATATAGTGTGGGAAACACTATGGGACTGGAACTTTTTTTCAGTTGACCACATGACACAAAGTGAAATGATAATCAGCTGGCTCTCCCCATCTCCATCTGTACTTGTTTGCTTTACCTCTCGGGATTTTACCTTTATTTGACACCAGGTCCATTCACATTAATTCAGATGGTGTGATTCCTTAAACCAATGCAGAGAAGTGTATGGAGGGGTGCTGGTGGTTGGTGCTATGGCATAACAGCTGGGGAGCAGTGTTGAAACACAGGGAGGGGTGGATCTTTCCAAATAATGCCATTTCCCTTCTTTAAAAGGTGCTAAATAACACTTTCCTGGGGGGCCTGCTTTGTGAGGGGAGCTATAACTCAGATGTCCCAAATCCAAACATCCTCAGGAGTTGCAGGGTCAAGCAGACCTTCCACCCCATCAGGCTCTGGGGTGTCACATTCTTCAGGCTTGTCCTTCCTGAAGGACCCCTCTGCTGAATTCATGACAACCACCTTCATCAATTTCTGTTACATGAGCTTCAGCTTATTCAAATAGACAAGAAGTAAATACCCAAGGCTCTTTCTGGGCCACCTAAGACAGGTGAGGGAGATGCTGCAGGCCCCTCTCCTTCTCACCCACCCTTGATGTGGAGTTAATGCTGTTCTACTTTTAAACTACTGTCATAGTTAACATATTGCCTATATTTTGAGAAGAAAAAATAAAACCAAAAATACTTACTGTGGTTAATTCAGTATTTTTTCAGAGCAAAGCATTATCACAGCTACACATTTCATCATCCACATGGAAAAATCATCAGTGTCTCTTTACTGTGAGATCACCAGCTCTCTTTCAAATCCACATAAATTACTCTGGCGGCAAGACACCGCCAAATGGAACAAATCCTGATACTGACACTGCATTATGTATATTAAGGATGACTAACTTCATGAATTTCATGAACGTTCTGGTTATTAGTTGACAAATGAGACTGGGACAGCCATAAAAGTAATGCCAGGATTGCTCCCTGCTGGACTTTTTTTATTATTATTATTACTATTTAAAAGATGATATGAGAGATAAAATATGATATGGGAAAACAAGAAACTGAAAGATTGGCCTCTGATTCAGCTATGTGTGTATACAGCACTGGGTGGAAATGGGTTTCTTGTTTTGACTCCATGAACAGAATGCTCTGAGCAGAAGTTATATGTACAGCAAATGTATCATGGGGGAATGATTACTAAACCGCAGGAGAGAGGATGGGTTGGGAACAAGAATGTCTTCCATAATGCCAGCTTCTATCTGGTCAACTCTGACCTTAAAAGGATATGAAAAAGGCCCTGCTGTTTCAGACCAAAAGCCTGCCTGACTCAAGATTCTGTTCTCAAAGTGGACACATGTGGAAGGTCTCTGAAGCCCAGTCTGCACTTGTACATGGACATTCAGATTGGGGCTGACCCACCTTATAACCTTTAAGAGACATTCCAGTCCACTTTGTCCATTGTCCGTCACATTATCAATCTTTTTTTAAAAATTAAAGGAAATAAAAGATGAAAATGAGAAGTGGAAAACATGAAGAGTTATGTCTTGAGTGGGCCATGCAGTGGGATTCATTTCAGGAATGTAGTAGATCTTAACACTGGGGCAAGAATCCCAGCATTACTTGCACCACGGCACTAAAAAGTTGAATCTTAACCTAAATTCTGTGACCTATCCAATTAAAGCCCATATGGCAATCATCTTTCAACAATCACTCAGTCTTAAGAGTGTAATAATATTTCTGTGAAGTTTAGTAGCTAAGCTGAGTGAGAAGATGAATGAATGAATGAATGAATGAATGAATGAATGAATGAATGAATGAATGAATGAATGTTCCAGAACACAATAAGGCTATCTAAGCAGCAACGTGAGACTTTGTCCCACAAAATGTCTGGTGCTGCAGCTACAAGAGAATACAGAGTGCATGATGAACTCTTCTGAACAATCTATGACATCTGTGGTTGGAATATGCAGGGAAATACTTGGGCTTCATTGAAGGTCCAATAAATTTCAAATTCTTTTTTCCTCAATTCAAATTACAGATTATCTTTTTAACCCTGTAAATGCTAAACACAATAAAATCGTTCACTGGAACCTTGTTCCTCCTAAAGTGTAAAGATGTGTCACTGGAGACCGAGACTAAGATAATCTACCCATACCACTGTATTTTGAATCACCATGTATGGGTGTGAAACCTGGACAGTTAAGAAAATTGATTTGTTTGAAATATGGTGCTGGAGGAGAGCTTTGCAGATACTCTAGACTGCCAGAAAGACAAACAAGTGAGTCCTAGAGCAAATCAAGCCTGAACTATCTCTGGAGACAAAAATGTTGAAAATGTCTTACTTTGGGCACTTCATTAGAAGCAGGATTCTCAGGAAAAGACAATAATGCTGGGAAAGGTTGAAGACAGCAGGAAAACAGGAAGATCAAATACAAGATGGATTCATTCTCTAAAGGAAGAAACAAGTTTGAATTTGCAAGAGCAGAGCAGGGCTGTTGAAGAAAGAACATTTTGGAGATCACTCATTCATGGGGTTTCCATATAACAAAGATGTGTACAGTGTTCCTTTGCTCTGCCCCATAGTTGCTCCCAAATCAAACAAATACCCTAATCTATTATGTATAACCTGTTTCCCTGAAAATAAGACCTAACCTGAAAATAAGCCCTAGTATGATTTTTCAGGCTGCTCGTAATATAAGCCCTACCTCAAAAATAAGCCCCATTTAAGTGAAACCCTGTCCTCCACCATTGTGCAGCAACCTGAAGAAGATGACATGACTGTATAAAAATAAATGTAGATTGTTGTCCAGGAAAAAAAATAAAACGTCAGCTGAAAATAAGCCCTAATGTGTTTTTGGAGCAAAAATTAATGTAAGACCCTGTCTTATTTTTGGGAAAACACGGTATTTTGATGACATGTCTACTTTACAGGTATGTCCTTGCTACTAAATACTTATTAATGCATGAACACAACCGAGAGTATAAAGTCCTGGAGGTAAGGTGGCTTCAATTTCATGGAGGTAATGAATCTGCTCTGGATCTTAACCCAAATGTTCTGGATGTATTATATGTTTTGAGCCC
The DNA here is from genome assembly GCF_051106095.1 of Pogona vitticeps. Classification (NCBI taxonomy): domain Eukaryota; kingdom Metazoa; phylum Chordata; class Lepidosauria; order Squamata; family Agamidae; genus Pogona; species Pogona vitticeps. The sequence goes on along the minus strand of NC_135783.1, from coordinate 63,039,314 downwards.
ATCCCCAAATTAATAGGCCTACTCTAACGGTGATTAACTGTACTGTATTAACATAAGTCACAGTTAGAGTAGGCTCGCTTGAATCAATGGAACTTATAGAGAAGTTGATTCACTAAATCCCCATTGCAAAAACAGACAATATTTTTATAGGCCACTAAAAACTCATCATACAATACACAAGCTTTTGCGGCTTAAAACACCATCAGATTTGGACTGGTACAAACCTGATGAAGTGGTGTGTATCACCTATTTTTTGCTTTTGGATTGTATTTTGTTTGAACCAAAGGGCTACCTTTTATGTACTTCATTTAAATCCCCACTGATTCACTGGGCCTACTCAAGTGCAATTTACTATGCTAAACAACAGGATTTTGGCCAAAGGTGAGCCAACCACAAAGTAAGGTTGCAATGCCTATCTTCCTTCTATAACCAGGACCCTTTGAGGATTCTACTAAGGTAAAAAGAGAGTGTAGCCTACATAATCCTATGATTTATAATGCGTCTTCTTTTTCCTTTCTTCTTTGGTTAAGAAACATGCCAGTCTCAGTCTTCCCCCCCCCCACACACACACACGTTCACTATAAAGCCATTAAGACTTCTCTTTGTGATACTCTCTCTCTCTCTCTCTCTCTCTTTTTTTTTTTTTTTTTTTTTTTTTTTTTTTTACAAAAGTGGTCTGATAACCATCATCTCCTAGAAAGGAAAAGTAAAACAGTTAATCAGACATATCCTCAAATGCACTCTTTCAGACTGAATGAACCCTTTCTCAAGCCTTGCTTCTGTACAATATGTTTATCCCAACATTTTATCCTTACGAGCATGTAGCAATAAATTTATGCATTTAGCCATTTTTTCCAGATGATTGGTTTCACGTGAATCAAATAAGCATGTCTGGGTTACTGGTGTTTTTCAAACATGATCTAGTAATTTACTCATATTAAATACTCAAGACAATGCACCTGGTATGTATTAGTGAACTTTCAAGTCTAAATAGGAGTAAAAAGAAAAATGAAAAATAGAAGAATGGCTTGTTTGTGTGAAGCAAGAATGCTTCTTGAGAAATACATGAAGGAAAAATGACAACGTGTTTAAGGAGAGATGTCATTAGATTGAATACGATAGCTGAGCATTGTTTCGGAGGTGGTCTGCAAGGTGGTTCTCATTAGTCTCAGAATCTTCTGGTGGCTGAGGTACAGATCTCAGAGTTGTTGCACATGGAGCGCACATCATGTGGCATATGGTTCAAATTCTAGCTAGTGGTGTCTGTCTGCGTGGGTGATAACTGCCTCAATGCACATACACGTCTTGGGGATGAAGAGATTTTCTTCCTGCCGCCACAGAATTTTGTTTCAGCAGATCTTGTGTTTTGTGGACAAAAATCCTCAAATGTCCTACCATTTGGAAGCAAAAACAGACAGCAGCATATGAATTGCAAAGGACTCCCTTATTGGTGCTCTCAAGCCCCAGAAATCATGACTAGACTTCAGGCCTCCTTTTATTCTGCCTCTGATTTCTTCTATGACCGGCTTCAAAAACTTTGAGCCGGTTACCACTCTGGATCCATGCCTCCATGAATCAGGAATTAATCCAGCCTATTAGTAAACATCTGCCATTCACAGTTTCTTCCCTTTTCATGAAAATGGAAAGAAAATATGATTTGACACATTAACATTTGGAAAGTTTTTCAGCATTGTATAAAAAAAGAGAAACTAAAAAGAAAGGCACAAAAGTATCTGTGCTACTGCCCAAAAATATCCAGGAAAATGGAAGACGGAAAGTACTGCATGCGGGACAATGAGTCTTGGGCTCAGATGCACATTTGGCCACAAAGTCTAGCAGGTCAATGATTTTCATCTTTGGTATTTTAATCCCTTAAAACATTCTATTAAATATTCTGCATCCTACCATAACAGAAACAAAAAACCCATTCCCCCCCTCCAAGAAGGCCACATCTATTTTTACAGCTAATCTGTGACTACATTTATTACTTATGATAAGTTGGAAGATAAAAGGAGACTAGTGTTCTATTGTTTGAACATGAAGTAGAAGGGAATTTGCATGACACAGAATAATGCTCGCCCTCCACTTACGCTGCCCTGAGTGAGATTCAAATGTGCTAAGAGAAACAAACCAATAAACAAAACTGAAGTCTTCGCCAAAAAATAAAATTTAAAAAGAGACGTGTCCCTTCAGGGATTCCTGAGAGATAGCTGAGTGGTTTAGGTATCCAGCAACAGAGCCAGAGATTGGGTGCTCAATTCCCCACTGTGTCTTCCTGACAGAAGCTGGGCTTGATAATCCATAGAGTCCCTCCCAGCTCTGAGATTCTAAGATTATATATAGCTGCACATTTTTGGTTCAATATTTGCAAACCTTCTCTAGGTCTGCTTAGCCTCAAGGGAAATGTTTGAATGTTTTCAGGGAGATCTTTGTGGAAAGGAAAGGAAAAGAGTACAGATTTTGCGTTTGTCTTTTCTGACAAATAAATCAAAATCATACAAAAAGTTCTGCCTGAGGCCATTGCACTCCATCTTATTCCTTATTCTGTTCTGTATAGCTTGTATGCTGAGGATGTGAAGATACGGTAACTAGAGGTTAAGATACAGAAGGACACGGTATTAAACTTCCTAGCATCTCTGTAACCACCAATGTTGGCAAGTCTTTGGGTCTGAGTCCCAAATCCAAGCCCAGATCTTTGGTCCCAAGTCAAGTCCCTATTAAAAACAAGTCCCCCCTCAAAAAAGGGGGGATGGGGTAGATGGATTCTGAGTTGTTAGTCAAGTCAAAGTCATTAAAAAAACACCCCAAGTTGAATCAGAGTCACGCTACCGGTGCAACCTAAATCCAACTGGACAGGGAGTTCTGCAATTTGAGTCCCCATTCTTGCCTGTAACAAAAAGTTCCTCTTTTTGGAAAACCACTTCTGACTATTCTCTACCTAGAAGAGCTGCCATAATTCAGAATTGACTTGACAGCACATCATCATCATCATTCTTAAGAAGAAGAACTTGAAAGCACACTTCCACTTTTTGTTTCTGTGGGAGGTCATCAACCATAACTATTCAATGGATAAATTCACTGCGTAATTATAGAAGAGAGAGAAAAAAGTGAATCCACAGTATCATATGGATTTTGTTTATCCTGCAATAATAAGAATGAGAATAACTCTCAAATGCATTTATGTCTGTCTGTCTATATACTAAAGCCTGAAGCAGCCTTTCTTACAATCCTGCTATGTGTGTTCCCCTAGAAGAACAGAACCTCCCGTAAATATTTGGTTAGTAGTATAATGCAGTGGTACATTTTAAAAAAAATAAGATTACTTCTTTCTTGTTATTCTTGGCTCTACGAAGAAGGACCAAAAAAAAAAAAAAAAACAACCCCAACCAAGAAAGAGTTTGAATGAAAATAACACTGGCTAGTGCCAAATGGAGGACGAGACCTGTCAAAATATGGATCTCTGGAGAGAACTGCAAGATTCTCAACCCAGCTGGCAGCTACTGTTTGCAGCTTATTCCTCCAGTGTTAAAAAGCAAACTTGAGATGCGAGAAGGAGGCTGCAATTCTTTTCATTGGAAGCAAACTGAACGAGCTCAATCAGGATGCCTTTCCAAATGGCAATTTTTTTGTTCAGCCCTTTGCAGGCAAAATCCTTCCTCCTTTATTTCATGGCATGGCACCATGAAGTCTGGATTACAGTTTAGCTGCTATTTCTATCAACTCAGTTCATAGACACCTGGACTTGACTTCTGGTAGCTCACCCATTTTTCCAAAATTTATCATCTTTGGAAACTCCAAAGGCAACAGCATGCTACATAGTGACTTAGCTTAGAGGCAAGTGATGAAAGCATTGTATTAAGGGGCCAGAGGGGTGCCCCTTAGTGAAGTTGAGACTTCGCAAATCACCACTCTAAGACTCACAATCTGATTGCTTTATAAAAATAACAGTTGTTGAACTAATGTCTTAAAACTTGATGTCAGGCATCTGCTTAATAACTTCTATAATGTTGCCAAATGTCAAGCCATAGGATATGTAAGTAAAACTGCTAACAACAGTGATTCTTAATCCAATGCTCAGACATAATATATATTTCTGTCAGCTTTGGATGGATATTACTCATGTATTTTATTCAGGTTTCTCAAATAAGGCACTTTTTTTCTATTGGTCTGGCAACATTTTGAACAGTGGTTCAATATTTATCATGATTTCCTGCCCTGTAAAATCCTATGGCCAAAATCCTGTTGAGATTTTCCATGTGCATAAGGCTTTATTTTTTCTTCCTGTTCTGTTCTTAACTTTTGATGCATTTTCCCAAGTGAGTGCCCCTGTAGCCTCGGGCAAGATGTACAGTACTAGAGCATGCCCAGATGAAGGGACTGGAAAATTACTTCTAAGTAGAGCAACCAAGATGATCAGGGGACTGGAACCCAAGTCCTATGAGAAAAGACTGGAAGAAGTGGGCATGTTTAGCCCTGAGAAAAGAAGCTGGGGTGGTGGTGGTAGGGGAGGATAGGATAGCAATCTTCAAATACTTGAAAGATTGTCATACAGAAGAGCAGCAGGATCTGTTCTTCATCATCTCAGAGTACAGAGCATATAATATTCTTAGTTGAATACCAGGAAAAACGTCCTAACTGTTAGAGCAGTACAACAGTGGAACCAATTACTTTGGAAGGTTGTAAGTGCTCCAATATTAGAGGCATCCAAGAGAAATTTAGACAACCATCTGTCAGATATATTTTGATTTGTATTCCCACATTGAGCAGGGGGTTGGACTTGATGGCCTTGTAGGCCCCTCCCAACGCCATGATTCTATTATTAATGTAGCCTAAAATAGCATTTGCCTTTTTTGTACTCACATCACACTGTTGGCTCATATTCAGCTTGTGATCTATTGTGATTCCAATATCCTTCTCCCTTGTAGTATTGCTGAGCCAGGTATCCTACATCTTGTATCTGTCTGATTGGTTTCTTTTTTCTATGTGCAGAACTTTGTACTTATTCCTGTTAAATTCCATTCTGTTGTTTTCAGCCCAGTGATCAAGCCTACCCAGATGATTTTGAATTTTGTTTTTGATCCAGGGGTGTACTCACTTTTGTTGCCAGTGGTTTAGAGATTAATGGCTGTGTGTTGCATTATTTTGAGGGGACAGCACATTTACTCTGTTATACAAGCTGTATACTCACTGCTTTACATTGTAGCCAAGTGTCATTTTTTCAGTGTTGTCTCATGAAAATATATACTAAAATATTTATGAAATGTGAGGGAGTGTACTCACTTTTGTGATAACTGTATATATGTGACTACACTCTGCCTTGGTTTCTTTTGAAATCCAGAATTCTAGTAGAACATGGTCACTCTTGCCCAGAGTTTCCCTTACTGCCACTTCCTCCACCAAGTCATCTCTATTGGTTAGAATCAAGTCAAGGATAGCTAGTCCTCTAGTTTCTTTCTCCACTTTTTCTAGGAGAAAATTATCAGCCAAACAGGTGAAGGTAAAGGTTCCCCTTGACAATTTGTCCAGTCGTGTCTGACTCTAGGGGGCAGTGCTCATCTCCGTTTCCAACCCATAGAGCTAGCGTTTGTCACATGGCCAGTGCAACTAGACACAGAATGCTGTTTACCTTCCCACCATGGTGGTATCTATTTGTCTACTCGCATTTTGCATTTTGCATGCTTTCTAACCGCTAGGTTGGCGGGAGCTGGGACAAGCAACAGGGGCTCACTCTGTCACTTGGATTCGCTCTTATGACTGCAGATCTTCTGACCTTGCAGCACAGAGGCTTCTGTGGTTTAACCCACAGCACCACCATGTCCCTTCAGCCACACAAGCCAGGAATTATTTGGAAGGGCCATACTTGGCAGAATTTGCCTCCCAACAGATATAACTGAAATCTCCCATCACTGCTACTTCAAGCCTCTTTGAAATGCTTGCAATTTGTTTTTCAGAAGTTTCATCTGCAGTTTCTCCTTGATCAGGTAGTCAGTAGTAGACTCCAACTACCATGCTCCTTTTGTTGTTTGCCCCAACTACATTGATTAAGATGTTTTCAATGGGACAGCCAGTCTCCTCCTCCTGTATTTCTGTGCAAGAATACATATTTTTGACATCTCCCCTTCTATTCTTTCTTTTCCTTTTGAACAATTTATATTCTTCAGTTGGCTAGTCATGGGAGTCATTCCATCAAGTTTTAGTTATTTCTATCAAGTCTTATAGACACTGGAGACTGCAATTTGTGGCCTGGTTTTCTTTGTGTATTTTTATGAATATGATTATTAATGTTAATGTTATTATTGACCTCCATTAGAACTGTTTGGTCCATTCCTCTTATTGTGCATTAAGCTTCCTCTATCTTTACCTTTGTGCTTGTCTCCCTTCCCCTTGCAGTTTAGTTTAGAGCTCTCCTGATGAAGATCTTCATGTTGTGACCAAGCACATTCTTCCCAGTCCTTGTGAGATGCAAACCATCTCTTGCTAACAGTCCATCTTCTAGGAAGCTTAATCTGTAATCCCCAAAACTCAATCCCTTCTGTTGACACTACCTTCATAGCCAGTCATTCACCCGGAGTATTTTCCCTTTCCTTTCTGTTCCTCTTCTGACTACTGGTAGGATGGATGAGAAAACTATCTAGGCCCCAAAGTCCTTAAGTTTCCCTCCCAAAGCTTCAAAGTCTGATGTGATCAACAGCCTTCACGAATACACTGATGTGATCTCTTTGAAGTTGTTCTTGGCTGTGCTGTTTGTTCCCACATGGATGAGAAGAAAGAGATATGTATTCATGGGTTTTATGAGTGATGTCAATCCTTCTGCCACATCCTTCATCTATGCTCCATGGAGATAGCATACCTGGCGGGTCCACGGATCTTCCCGGCATACTTCAGTTTCCATCCCATGCAGTAGGGAGTCTCTTATTAAAACTACTCTTCTAACCTTTTTGTAGGGTGTGGGTTCAGTGCCTCTGCTTGGCTGGGTTTCATTCCCTCTCATGTACTCCTGTGAGCTCCGCTCTTTGACTTTGTCTGCTTGCTGTCTCCTAGATTCCTCACCAAGAACCTGAAAGCAGTTTCGCAGTTCCAATGGTGATGATAATCTTCTCCTTCTTTTGCTTCTTTGTGACTCTTTTCCATGTCTCTCCAGATGTTGTTAGACTGCAATTCCTTCCAGCTCAGCCAATAATTAGGGCGATGGAAGTTGCAGTCCAACTAGATCTGAGGGGCTACAGTTTGTTATTCTTGGTCTGACACAACAGGGATTAACAGGAAACGGGCAAAGGTTCATAAAGAAAGTAACTCAGTCAGGAGACCTTGTGAGGATTCAGCAAGTCATAAGGTGGAAAAGGGAAGACTACTAGGAGCCAGGGGAGGAGTAGGCAAAGGATAGCTTTCCAGATGTTGGGCTGGAGTGCTAGTATTTGTCTCCATTGGTTATGCTCTCTAAGCTTGCCATGAGTTGCTATGTGACAACATCTGGTGGGCTGCAACAGAAGCCCAACCCTGATCCAAGGGATGAAGGCCAGTTCCTGTATAGTGTAGTAACAAGGGCAGGTCTTAATTACAGCAGAAAAGATGAAAATTTATAGCCATAACTATTTTAGGCAAGATGCCCACATGCTGAAGAATGAGGTGGTAGAAAGAGGAAATAGAATGGGCTGCATTAATTTACACTGCAGTTAGGAAATCACATTTATTTATTTATTTATTTATTTATTTATTTATTTATTTATTTATTTATTTATTTATTTATTTATTTATTTATTTATTTATTTATTTATTTATTTATTTACAATATTTTTTAGCCGCACCATTGCCATATTCCGCTATGCAAAATCTCCCTACAAGCTACCATCCAGGGATGGAGTCTTTTTCCTTAAAGTGCTAGTTTGATCCTTTCAGGTGGGGGAATTAAATATAGGACAGCAGTTGAAAATCCTATTTTCCATCGAAGCAGTTCATATTCCCACATACAATTCAGTGTCTCACATTTGCAGTAAAAAGAAACTGCATGTCATATTAGTCAGAATCCTATTACTGTTGCACAAGGCAAACAATGCAAGTTTTGGCAGCAAATTGCCCCAGTTAAGAAGTGGAAGTTTTTATTCTTCATTGAACACAATAATTCTTACTCAGTGAGGGATACAACCATTGACTTCTGAACTAGTGACAATTATGTGTTGTGAGTCACATTGTTTGACTTATGGTAATGTACACAAGTAATAGAAGTCTGTGTATCATGCTCTGGACAGAGTTCCTATTCCAGTCCTCTGAAGATGCCGACCACAGAGACTAGCGAAACGTCAGGAAGAACAACCTTCAGAACATGGCCAAAGAACCCAAAAAACCCACAACAACCAATAGAATTCTGGCCAATAATTAGTAATGCTTCTCAGGCATTCCCTAAAACAGGGAAAAGTTAAAAATTGGCATTTTAATTTTGTTAGGCTTATCAGTTTTGATGTAAGGAACAAGCAGGCTCTTGATTTAGCAAGAAGAAATTTCTTGAAATGGACAAGGTTTTATGAACCTACTTTTTGGTAAACTGCAGCTTTCTCCTTAGTGAAAAACCTTGACATTTACCATCAGGAGGGAATTCAGTCATATTAATACCATTGCTCTTTTACTGTGTTTCTATTTATGAAATAACTTATCTAAAAATAGGTAGTGTTAAGTTTTTATTAGCCTTACGTGGAGGTTGGTTTGATTACAACATACATTTATGAAGTCTGGATTTATTTTTCTTTTGTACCTGTTTTAAAAATCAACCTTCTTTTCCATCCAGAAATGTTCAATGAAAACTTACTGGCTATTAATTCTTTGACTTTTTTTTTACTGCTTCCATTTTATATTTGTTGCACTGGAGAGCTTTCAGCATCATTTAACTTTAAATTTGCTACTTGGTACTTTAGGTCTTAATATCATTATTGGCCTCTGGTGAATTATCAAAGGTTATGAACTTCAAATACTTTGCTTTCTTAGCAAGTATTTGCCAGCGCTTGAATGAGACAGACCCAACTACCTGAATGGGTTTTTGCCTTGCATGTCACCACCCTACTCTTTTCACAGCTTAATAAATCCATGCAGCCAAGAGCATGAGACTGGAAAAAGTTATTGCATCACAGGATCAGGCTTTGGTGTGGTACAACATTAACCTTAACAACATAGATGAAAGGCTTGTTTGTGAGGCCGCTCAACTTACTTCCCTGCTGAAAGCCAAAGAAAACGCCATCATTTGTTCAGCAGTTCATCTCAAGGGGGTACAAGAAGTATTTCTTCACACACTGTGCAATGAAACTGTGGATTTCAACAGAGCTCAAGAAAGTTATTTGGACTCCTCCCAGAACCCTCCAGCCAGCATAGGAGTTGTAGTCCAAAATGTGTTGTTTCCAAGCCCTAGAGTTCCATATACATGATTTCGTTATGGCTGTCAGTTTCAGAAACTTTAATAAGGGGTTAGATAAATGAATAGCAGTGGCTATTGTTGTTCATATTTTATCTATTCTTCTTATTTGATTTGTTGCTGTTTCAACATATATACTGCCACATAATGCTAAAGCACTCTATAGACAGTTTACAACACAATTATGTAAACAACACCAACCTCAGAAGCATGGAAGGCTGTGTCAACCTTGAGCCGGCGACCTGAATCTAACAAGACTGCACTCAGGATATAGGCAGAGGCTTGACTGCAGTACTGCAGTTTAACCACCACATCATGGGACTCCATTTATGGATGTAACATGCCTCTTAACTCAGGCTGGACACTCACCACCTTCCTGTAGGCTTCCTGAAGGCATCTCCTTAGCCACTGTGCTGAGCTAAATAGGCTTTTTGTCTCATCCAATGTGTTTTTTCTTATGCCCTTGTGCAATAAGCACATTGACTTTCCCACAAGCGCAATAGGGCAGTGTTGCAGGCCAGAAAATATTTCTGAGTCATGTCAGGGCTGGTAATTTTAATTTGGTTTTTTTTGCAAGCCATCCTTTTTTTACCACATGCTCCAGGCTATATCTAGTTTTACACAATTACATCTGAATTGTGGGCGAAGGGGGTGGACAACACTAGTAGCTCCAGTTTTAAAAGGATCAGGAGCCAATATTCATGTGAAACCTTGGTGAGATAGTTGACTCTGGAGCATCACTGTGACTAGATGTACTGTACTAGATGGTCAACTAGTAAATTGGTACTAGTCTGTGGCTACTAATTAGGAGTATGCACAGGCTTCAGGGGAAAGGCATCTAAATGAGGTGAAGCAAGGATAAATCTACCTTACTAAAGCAGAAGGAAATTGGCAACTGAAGCCACTAGTGAAAAATAACAAACCTGTCCTGTAAATCTCCAGTTTCTGAGACCTGGGGAAGGCTCAGATTGACGCCACTGACTGGACCCCTTACCCACCCAACACAGCAGCCATTTCACATTCAGGCATGACAAGGAGAATGTGGTTTGTCACTTTTTAGATTAGCCATAATCTAGAATTATCTTTCTTTTTCTTTAGGTAGCTAAACTGAAGCTTCATTACACTTATGACTCTCTCTCTCTCTCTCTCTCTCTCTCTCTGTGTGTGTGTGTGTGTGTGTGTATGTGAGAGAGAGAGAGAGAGAGAGAGAATATGGGAGGAATAACTTCCTTGTGCAGACTGATTGGATGGCTCAGGTATTACTAGGGGCATTAGTTCGTTTCTCACACCATTACTTTCTACTTTATTTTATTTTATTTTTTTCATGCCTGCTGCTGGCTTTTACTTGCAGTTTTTTTTCTTGCTGTGGATGCTTGTGCATGTTCCAGAGTTGATGGTTTCCAAACTCAGAGTCGTTGCATGCAAGATTGGTATTATTCCAACAATTATCTGTGTTAGTGCTTGGAAATGACTGTTTAACACGATGGAATTTATGCTGTGGGACTCTCTAAAATTATCTTCTACTTCCCAAGCTATGTAAGATATACATATTGTCCTTAGTAAGTGTTTTTTAAGTCATATTTGATTGTAATATAGTATAAAATCACCCATAGGATTTTGTCTTATGGGACTCTCCAAAAACAGCAGGTTTTCTAAAAAAACACTCGAGTTCTTTATAACTAGCAAATAAGCTCAGTGATCAAATTTCATTTCTGCAGTGCATCAATTAGATTACCCAAGAACCACTAACTGCCCAGAGTAGACCCATTCTAGATGGGTGGTATGTAAATCTAATAAATAAAATAAATAATAATGTTTTCTACTGTATTGTTGTGTATCTATAGTAATATGCTTTGCCATTGCAAAACACCTGCAAAGGAATTGGTGGAGGTGTGATGACCTACATGATGGGCATTAGGTCAACTCACCTCATGGCTGTTGTATTGGAGTTTCAGTGTTCCACACCATCTTCCTATGCTACAATCATTAAAAAACGTCCTCTAAACTGGAGCTTATTTTTGTGTCTATTAAATATGGAAGTAATAAGACATTTCAGGCATTTTGGTAAGTTGAATGGAAGCATATGTGTTCAATTTTCAGTATAGAATGCTAGAAAAATTCAGTGTTTTCTTAAACTTGTATTCTACTGCAGAAGATTTCATCCATGCTGTGAAGCCATTGCAGGGGATTTATAATTTATCATCTGGAAAAGTAATGGCTCAGAAGGAAGGCACTACATACCTAGTGTAAGTCCCTTGAAGATTTAAATTTTAGATACAAACATTGAGGTTGCCTTGTCTTAAGAGGAAATTGACCTGAAGTAGCTGAAACAAATGCATCATTAGAACAGAAGCAGAGCAAAGAAAGGACTGTAAAAGAGAGGGAAAGAAGAGACCTTATCAGCATATTATTTAAGACGTTTTACTATGGACTGCCAAATGGAATTTATGAATCAGTAATGCTTTATCAACCACAGTTCTACAGGTGTCAATGGAAAGAAACTATGTTCCCCAGTGTAGCTCAGTAGCTATAGTTCAGTGTTGCAGCTCAAGATTTGCATTCACAAGGTGCCAGGTTTAACATTGGGCTGGCAATCTTCAGGGACAACTAGGAATACTTCCTCTCTGAAGTCCTAGGGAGCCATCTCTAGTCACTGTTGACGATCCTCACTTAGATGCATCACTGTGTCAATGAGTGCCATCTCTGGCATTCAGATTTTAATTAAAACTGGCTTCTGTTCCTTCTTCAGATGGGCATCTGTGTTAGTCTATGATCAAAACCAAATTACAATTCTGAAGTCTGTCTGGAAAACAAGAACAACAACCACAAAAACTTCGGGGTGACTCAGGGTTGCTGATGCACAAAATATGTGCTTGGTGTTGGATTAAGAATTTTGGCATACAATACTCTGTGACTGTTGCCTAACAAATATGCTCTCCAATTCATCCCTCCCATTGTCTTTTAAATGTATTAAAGGTCATACCAACTAGCTAGCTGTCTTATCAGTTTTCAAGTACTGAATGATCTTTTTTAGGGTTAGAAGTCATTATTTTCCCTCAGCCCTATAGGATGTCAGTTTGGGTGAATTCCAGTAACAAACATCAGCATTGTCCTCATGTGTCCAGCAGTGGACGAAACTATGGTACATGGAGGAGGGGTGCCTGTGTGTTTTCAGAGACAAGTAATAGAAATTACTTGCAGCCATTTAAATAAATTCAGCAGGACATACTTTTTAGTAGTATTTTGGCTTTTGTCTTGGCTGATATCAATAAAATAAGAAAGGGAATATTTGCCCAGTTCTTCTTTCCCAGCCTGAAGACTTAAGGAATGGCCATTTTGAGACTCCTAAAGGACTCTTAATAGAAAACATTGCACATTTTTCTGCAATGCTGTAAATATGAATATGAAATTGAATTTGGGTTGCAAATATGAAATTTACTGAGTTACTCAAAAGTGTGAGTTATAAATTAAGAATGCCCAAATTCAACTGTTATTTCAGTGATATTTTCAAGGTGTCCACGAGGACATCATTCTGTGAGTCCTATAATATAGAAATGTTGAGAATCATCTACCTAACACTAGTGTTGTAACATATTGTGCTCATATGTGGAGCACTTGATCTACATTAATTTTCTCCATTATGATCAAATCAATCTTTTTTTAAAAAAAAAAAGCAAGAAAGTGATATTTAAAGAAATTTTGTTTATGAAATTTTATATTTAAATGCTATTTTCACATTAGTTGTTTAACCCTATTCTGAATGTCTAAATATGATTCACACTAGCGACCCTCCCTTGCCAACTTTCTGAGCAAGATTAAGTTTGTTAGTCCTGCACTGCTTGTGCCTGAAATGTTATCCTCCATAGGATTTTGAATTTCTTTGTTGCACTTTTACACTGGTCAGTTTCAAATCACTGTGTTACCCAGATGCACATAGAACAGTACTGTATACATTCATTTGAAACTGATGAGTATAACAACTTGATAAGAGCAAGCAAGAAATATAAAACTCCTGTGGAGGATTCAGGCAAAACGCTGGATGGTAAAATTTAATTTTGTACAGGAACTCCTTGAGGAGGGCAAAAATGCCTCTGTTGAAAGGTTGGCGGCAGGGCAGACAAGTAACATAATCATAATTTTAAACTGCTCTGTGGTATAATGAAATAATATAACAAGAGATTGAATCCCACAATACAGGAAGGGTTGGGGGAAAAAAGATTTGTGATTTGCCATGCAAAATGAATATCATCACAGCCTTCATTGTTTGCTGTTCCATTCTTAAATGGCAAAGCAATGCTCTAAAATAATCATTACTCAGTGGAAATTGAATTAAAACTCATTGTTTACTTGTACAGATAAGTAAAATTTATCCAGATATTGATAATGAATGCTGTAGGGAATGGCATCCATTCGTGTGCAGTATCAAAGAACTATGTGCAGGATTTTATGGGAAGAAAATAAATACCAGCCAAGGAAAGAACAATGGGAAATAATTCATAGAAAACTGTGGGACTGAGAAGCATCTCTAGGTTCACAGCCCTACATAAACACAGTTCACAAAAAAGAGGAGTGATGTAGAAAATAAGCTAGCACATCCTTCACATAAACAGACATCTGTGGTTTTGCTGGGAAATTATGACATTTAAGCAACAGCTAGGAAAAAACTGGAGTGCAGTATTAAAAACAAGCAGCTGAGATACTAAATCAAGTATGTTTTCTTGACCAGATGAAATTTAGTAAGCCATTTAGTCAATAATTATGCAGTTGGGTTGGAACAATTCAGGAGCTGAAAAATCGTTTTTCTTTATGTATAAAAATTATAGCTTAAAGTAGTGTGAATAGGTAAAGTAAAAGAAAGGATTTACTGTACACAGTTTGCACATGCATATAAAATTCTCAAAATCTGAAACCAAGAGATCATCCAAGATTGACTTGTGAATAAATAAATGACTTGAAAAATGTTCATTTTTTTGGTCTGGCACTCAAAGGTGCTACTGAAGTAGCTTAAGGTATAATAAAAATATGAGTTGGTCTACAGCTGTAGAAACAAATGTACCTTTGACAGCATAATTATTACTATCATTTTCCAACTTGAATTTATTATTGTAGTGGTCTCATCTTTCATTCAATGAAATTAAAATACCTTCTGCATAACCTGAACTTTACAGTGAAGCATGTTAGACTCAATTCTCCAGTACTTTGAACTTCTGAATCCATTTATTCTCTGGCTTAGTGTGGAGCTAAAATATCACCCCATAGCGATTTGCTAATAAGTGCATTTATGTATTTTATATCTTCTAATTCTAATTTCTAATTTATTTTATTTATATCCCGCCTATCTAGCCAACTCAGGACCACTCTAGGCGGCTAACAATCAGCAAATAATAAAAGTATACATATATAAAACAGCATAAATAATAAAAACCTACAAAGATAGAAACCCAGTAGAGAGGAAAAGAAGAGGAACATCAAGAATTGTCTGGTGGAAAACCCTGCCGAAACATCCATGTCTTTAATTGCTTCTTAAAGATACCCAGCGAGGGAGCCCCGTGAATCCCAGGAGGTAGATTGTTCCAGAGGCAAGGAGCCACCGCCGAGAAGGCCCAATTTCTTGTCTTCTCCTTCCGGGCCTCCCTCGGCGTTAGGCTCCTCAGCCTCACCTCCTGGCTCGCACAAGTGACATGGGTAGTGTGACAAACCCAGACCTACTGGGATATGTCACACAGTTACACTAAGCTGCCACCAACCATTCCCTGTAAGAAGTCACACAGACCAGGGATGGATTTTCAAACAATAAAAAGAATAAGGTTTATTTAAATACACACAGGGAAAAATAAACAATCAGGTGAATAGCATAAAGTAACGTGGCTTATTCTCACTCATACATGCATACAGTTTGGTTCACACAGAACCCTTAAGTTGAAGCACAGACCCTGAACCTATCAGTTCTGGCTAACCAACAGACACCTGAACCTATCAGGTTGGTACTCTGACACACAGAAGTACCCTGTCTGACACACAGACTCCCACAACAGCTTCTTCTTCCCAGCTGCTGCTTCGTCACAACCCAGTGTCTCTCAGTGTCTCTCTCTCACCACACAGGCATCACATATTTATACAGTACAGCCCCTCCTCCTGATGTCCCGCCTTCCACTCCCCATAGGATGGAACTTTCCCTCCAAACCCATGACAGACAGGTAACATCAGTGCTGTATGTAACACCTCCCCTCTTTATAAGTTGTTTTGTAGGGGGAAAGCTAACGTGCTTTTCACCAAAAAACAACCTGGGTAAAATACACAACAACAGTTATACATACCATATTATACTTACTCATCCTTACACTCTAAGTTAACCATAGCAATTATGCATTTAAACATTTACCATTAACATTACATCAATTTACCTTTATTCATACAAACCAAGTTCAACAAATAGGTACATTTAACTTTTTGTCATCATTATATACACATAGTCCATGTTCTTTCGCCGTCTTCAATCTTCAGGTCTTCTTGATAAGGCGTCAGCAACACAGTTCACTGACCCTCTGACCACCTTCACTTCAAAGTCATAGTCCTGTAGGTTTAAAGCCCACCTCATAAGTTTGCTATTGTGGGTTTTCATTGTCTTTAACCATTGCAATGGTGAATGGTCAGTACACAGAATAAAATGTCTTCCCCAGATGTAAGGCTTGGCCTTCTGGATCACGTAGACTATGGCCAAACACTCCTTCTCCACGGTTGCCAAATGTCTCTCACCTTTTTGAAGTTTCCTACTCAGGTAGGACACTGGATGCTGGTCACCATTCTCATCCTCCTGGCACAGAACTGCTCCTACCCCGCTGTTAGACGCATCGGTGTAGATGATGAACTCCCGGTCGAAGTCTGGAGCGCGCAGCACAGGATAGTTGATTAACGCCTCCTTCAACCTCTGGAACGCCGCCTCACAGTCGCTGGTCCACGGGATGCGGTCATCAGCCGTCTTCCTCGTCAGATCGGTCAGCGGAGCCGCAATCTCGCTAAACCTCGGGATGAACTTTCTGTAGTAGCCCACCAACCCAAGAAATGATTTGACTTTTTTCTTGGTGTTGGGTCTAGGCCAATCACGAACAGCTTCTATTTTGGCCTCCAGGGGTTTTATCACTCCTCCCCCTACCATGTGACCCAAGTATTTTATTTCTGGGCTACCCAGCTGACACTTGCTGGCCTTTACTGTTAGCCCTGCTGCACTTAACCTCTGCAGCACTAACTCCAGGTGTATCAGGTGATCTTCCCAGGTATTACTGAAGATCCCTATGTCGTCAATGTAGGCCACTGTAAAGTCACTGAGCCCTGCCAAGGTCTGGTCCATCAGCCTTTGGAATGTGGCTGGTGCATTTCTGAGACCAAAGCTCAGGACTCGAAACTCATAGAGACCAAAAGGGCTGCAAAAGGCAGTCTTTTCTTGATCCCTGGGATCAATTCTTAATTGCCAATATCCCTTTACCAGGTCCAATGATGAGATGAACCGACAACCCCCTATGGTTTCAATCAGGTTGTCTAGCCTGGGCATTGGGTAGGCATCAGGAGTGGTTACACGGTTTAATTTCCTGTAATCGACACAAAACCTAATGCTCCCATCAGGCTTGTCCACAAGGACTATCGGAGAGGACCAAGGACTAGAAGAGGGGACGATTATGTTCTCCCTAAGCATCTCGTCCAGCTCCTTCCGCACCTTGTCCCTATAGGGTCCCGTTACTCGGTATGGGGATACTGCCTGCGGGGGTGCATCCCCTGTGTGGATCCGATGCATCACTCCCTTCACTATCCCCGGCTTGTTGGAAAACACCTGTTGATATTTCCTAAGCAGCATTTTTAGTTCTTGCTGCTGGTCTTGGGTGAGTGCAGGACTGATCTTTACCTCCTCTGGGTTGTATTTTACTTCCCCTCTACCCTCCCAGAAGGGTAATTCAGCTTCCTCACTCTCAGCTGCTTTTATCGCGAATAAAACCCTCTGTTCCCCTCTGTAGTAGGGTTTTAGGGCATTCACATGAACCACCCTCCTTGCTTGGTTCTCCTCCTGCTCTATTAGGTAGTTCAGGTCTGACATCTTGGAAATGACCCTATATGGTCCTGCCCATTTGAGCTGCAGTTTATTCTCTCTGCAGGGCCTAAGCCAAAGCACTTCCTCCCCTGGGTCAAAGTGCCTCTCTCTAGCTTTTTGGTCATACCATGTTTTCTGTCTGACCTTCTGAGCTTGCAGGTTTTCTGCTGCCAGCTCTAGATTTCTCCTTAGGTCATTCATCAAGGTGTCTATGTAAGTCACAACGTCTTGTGGGTCATCCTGGGTGATCTGCTCCCAATCTTGCTTGATCAAATCAAGGGGCCCTTTCACCCCTAAG
Organism: Pogona vitticeps; assembly: GCF_051106095.1. Lineage (NCBI taxonomy): Eukaryota > Metazoa > Chordata > Lepidosauria > Squamata > Agamidae > Pogona > Pogona vitticeps. Next base: position 63,021,539 of record NC_135783.1, on the reverse strand, counting down.
TGTGCAGCAAACATGTCAGAGTGACCCCTTTGTAAGATCATGGGGCGATACTTTTCAGGTACCACCAGCTGACTTCTGATCCCATCTCCCCCTTTTGAGATATTCCTCAGGGTCTCTCTATATAAAATCCCCTTTTTCTCCAGAAATCTCACTGGGGTTTCAGGTGTTAGCTGGGCGTCAGTCACCTGTTCAAAACACTTTTGGAGAGTGGCGTCTGCCTTTTGCTCCTGTCCAAATCTACTGTCTGTGGTTAAGGTTTCCACCACAGCTTCTGAACTCCCCTCTGCTTCCGTCTCTGGCTCATCATTACCCCCCTGAACTGTCCCCGTGGTGGCTTGTGAGCGTGTAATCACTAGCACCCTTTTCACATGTTCAGCCAGGTCATTTCCCACGAGCACGGCTGCTGGCAGAGTCGATGAAACCGCTAGCCGCCAATCTCCCCTCCAGCCTTGAAAGTTGACAGGTACCTCTGCTACTGGCAGAGAGATTACCTGCCCCTCAATCCCTGCCACCTTTATGCTCTCATTTGGGATTATAAACTCCCTAGGAATAATATCCGGATGGCATAGGGTTACCTGGGAACAAGTGTCCCGCAGCCCCCTATACTGACGGTCAAGTATTCCTACGTCCACCCCTGCTGTCTCAAACAACTGAGAATCTGTTTTTATCAGCAAGCAGCGCTTTACCTCTATAAGAGGACCATTTTCCTCAGCCTGATCAGCAGAGGTAGCTGTTCCAGACTGAGTAGCCATGGCAACAGGCTCCCTCAGTGACACTGAGCCTTGCTCTTTCTGGACACAGAACACAGCTTTTGGCTTGGTCCCACTAGACTCCTGAGGCACCATTCCTTTTAGCTGCTTTAATTTCTGACACTCTGAGATTAGATGACCCTTTCCCTGACAGAAATAACATTTTCTGGTGTATTTTGATTCTCTCTCATCTTGTTTTGGTTTTCCCTCCAAAATCTGAGGTCTTAGTTTCATGTCTGCGGGCTTCCCTTCACCATGGGCCCCTCCCCCTTGCTGGCTTTTCCCTGGTCCCTGAGAGTACTTGCTGTAGGTTTCTTTGGGTTTACCTACAGATTTCCCCTCACCCAAGGGCTTTCTTATTTGGGAAATAAAATCTGCGATCTCTGCGGCTGCTGCCACAGACCTCGGTTTCCTTTCCCTCACCTGGAATTTCAATTCCCCATGCAGGACTGAATAGAACTGTTCCAGTGCTATCAAATCTTTAAGCTGCTCATAGGTCTCTGTTCCCTCCTGCGATAGCCATTTCTCAAGCAGCCTCACCAATTGGGCCCCCACTTGGGTAAAAGTCTGTTCTGGTTTCTTGGTGAGGGACCTGAATCTTTGTCTCAGCTGCTCCGCATTTATCCCATGTCTGGCAAACACCAGTTTTTTAAACTCTGCAAAATCTTTCATCAGTTCCTCAGGCATCTCGGCATAGACCTCAGCCAGGCTACCACTGATTAAAGATCGCATAATGGTCATCTTCTCAGTTTCCCTCACTGAGAAGTCCACAAACGCTCTTTCCACTAAGGAAAAGAACACCCCAGGACAATCTCCCTTGTGGTACACAGGGAATTTCTTCAGGTCAGCTTTAGACAGTTGGCCTCCCTCAGAATCCCTATTATTCTTATTGTTCTGGTTCATCAGTTCCAGTTTTCTTAATTCAAACGCCATTCTCTCTCTTTCAAATTGCCGCTGTCTCTCTCTTTCCCTTTCTTCTCTTTCCCTTTCCTCCATTTCAAATTGCCTCATCCTCAGTTCATGCTGTTGGGCTATGAGCAATTTTCTAAGTTCTGGGTTCTGCTCTCCTGTGCTGTCACCCTGCACTGAGCCAAATTCATCCTCAGAACCTTGGTCAATCTGGGGGTCTTTCACTTCACTCATTTCGGCCATCTGGCTTCGAGTCAAGGGCATAATCCCCCCTCAGAACAGGCTGCTTTAAAAAGTCAAGCCTCAAAATAAAACGACCACTTTTTTCCTTCTTGCCTCAGAACCAGTTTTCCCTAGGCTGCTGTTCTTCAGCACTAACTTGCAACAGTATCGAGTCAGAGCCTACCCCCCTCTGCTGGGCCTCTCAGCTGGCAAGCTAGCTCACTGTTACTACGCAGTTTTGCCTCAGCTTTTTCCCGCCAAAACTAGGCTGCCTCAGAGCACCTTAATCTAAGTCTCCCCAGTTGGCACGTTCTTCCACTAGTGCACCCCCCCGTGAGGTACACCTAGAAGATTACCTACGCGCCTCAGACTGTCCCTGACTAGACCCCCCTTGCTCTGGGCACACTTGCCAAGGCTTTGCTGGACCGCTGGACAACTGGACCAGTCGTATCCCACACGCTGGACACCAATCAATGTGACAAACCCAGACCTACTGGGATATGTCACACAGTTACACTAAGCTGCCACCAACCATTCCCTGTAAGAAGTCACACAGACCAGGGATGGATTTTCAAACAATAAAAAGAATAAGGTTTATTTAAATACACACAGGGAAAAATAAACAATCAGGTGAATAGCATAAAGTAACGTGGCTTATTCTCACTCATACATGCATACAGTTTGGTTCACACAGAACCCTTAAGTTGAAGCACAGACCCTGAACCTATCAGTTCTGGCTAACCAACAGACACCTGAACCTATCAGGTTGGTACTCTGACACACAGAAGTACCCTGTCTGACACACAGACTCCCACAACAGCTTCTTCTTCCCAGCTGCTGCTTCGTCACAACCCAGTGTCTCTCAGTGTCTCTCTCTCACCACACAGGCATCACATATTTATACAGTACAGCCCCTCCTCCTGATGTCCCGCCTTCCACTCCCCATAGGATGGAACTTTCCCTCCAAACCCATGACAGACAGGTAACATCAGTGCTGTATGTAACAGGTAGATCTTGGTGGGAGTAGGCGTTCCGCCAGGTATCGAGACCCTAAACCGTTTAGGGCTTTGTATGTAAGCATCAACATTTTGAAGTCAATGCGGAACCGGATGGGCAGCCAATGCAATGTGGCCAGAGTGGGTGAGATGTGTTGGTATTTTTTCACTCCACTAAGTAGTCTGGCCGCTGCATTCTGCACCACCTGGAGTTTCCGCAACAGCCTCAAAGGCAGCCCCACGTAGAGCGCATTACAGTGGTCTAATCTTGAGATTACGAGCGCATGTACCAAGGTAGTGAGGGCCCCCACATCGAGATAGGGCCGCAGCTGGGCTATCCACCTAAGGTGATAAAAGGCAGTTCGGACCACAGACGCCACCTGGGATTCCATCGTGAGCGCCGGGTCCAGATGGATCCCCAAACTGTGGACCCCATCCTTGGCAGGGAGGGTCACCCCCCCAAAAGAGAGGGAGTTTCCCAAACCCCCCACTGTGGGGACACCCACCCTCAGTACCTCCGTCTTGTCCGGGTTCAGCCTCAGCCCGTTCTCCTGCATCCATTGCAGTACGGCCTCCAGGCAGCACTGAAGGCACATAACGGCATCTCCTGTGGTTGGCAAAAAGGAGATGTAGAGCTGGGTGTCATCCGCATACTGATGACACAAGGCTCCACACCCCCTGATGACCCCACCCAGCGGCCTCATGTAGATGTTAAATAGCATTGGAGAGATAATCCACCCCTGTGGAACCCCACAATTGAGGCTCCACGGGACCGAGACGCTCTCCCCAAGCTGCACTCTCTGGGGACGGTCCTCCAAGAAGGAATGGAGCCAGGCCAATGCCAGACCACCTATTCCCAACTCGGAGAACCTCCCCAGGAGGATACCGTGGTCAATGGCATCAAAGGCCGCTGAGATGTCGAGGAGGACCAACAGAGACACTTTGCCCCTGTCGGCCTCCCTCAGTAGGTCATTACACAGGGCGACCAATGCCGTTTCTGTACCTGAAGACCGACTGAAATGGATCCAGGGCATCTGTTTCATCCAGGAGCGCTTGAAGCTGATCCGCCACCACCTTCTCGACCACCTTGTTTAAGAAAGAAACATTGGCGACGTTAATTGCTTTGTGCAGGATATAGTGTTAGTATTGCAAATTGCTGGAGATTTGGGTCATCATGATAATTTACTATTAACATTTTAAAAAATAGCACAGTCTACATTGAGATAATAACTGTGCACCCATACAAATGTCGCAATGGGACTCACATCTCCTTCATCTAGTAAATAAACCCACTGACTAGCCTAAAGCCCGAAGGCAGTCACTGTGGCTTTTATTCACAAGTGGAGGTCAGTGCTTGCCCTTTTCCTATGTGATAAGCATTTGGGAAGAGTCAGATCACACCCCTTTTGTCACGGAAAATTGTAGCCAATGCCTGGACCACGGTTCCATGGTAGGGCACAAGAGTTTATTTGTAGAAAGTCTTTGTTGCACTCCCTCATGGAACAAACTCAGAACTGACCTAAACAATACATTTAACTAACATTAGAAGCAGACCTCACTTAGGAAGTGAAAGACTGTCTGTTTATCCCAATAAGAGCTTGCCTCGAACCACATTTTGTGAATTAGCTTGCTTTGTTTTGTCATTGGCCTTAAGGGATAAACATGGGCTTCATTTATATGTCTGGTTGCTGGGGCGTGCAGCTTTGAAGGATTTGCATACTTGGCAAAAAGTGGATAAGAGTGGGAAATGTATTACCCTTAATGTGTGATCTGAACTTAGGCAGCAGTGATGGGGGGAAACCAACTTCTCCTTAGGTCTATAGATTCAGCATGATATTACAGTAATAGATTGATGCGCTTGCAAGTACATAAGAGCATGAGTCCTGCTGGATCACGCCAAGCACCCATCTAGTCCAGCTTCCTGTATCTCATAGTGGCCCCACCAGATGCCTCTGGGAGCACACGAGAGACAACTAGATAGTGTCTCCTGATACCCCTCCCCTGCTTCTGGAATTTTCGCATTTTGACATGAACATCAAGTGCATTTTAGTTCTTCAGTGATGACACAGCAGTAAATAATGGCCAAAATCCTGTTGTTTAGTGTAGTAAACTGCACTAGAGTAGGCCCAATGGGAACTTGGTGAGTCAGCTCCTCTGTAAATTCCATAGAATCAAATACTCTAACTGTGACTTATTCTGCTAAAAGAAGTTGCAGTTCAAGTAGGCCCATTTGTTATAAATAACTGGTGAAACGTTAGGAAGAAAAACTTCCAGAATACAGCCAAGCAACCCGAAAAACCTACAACAACCATCGGATCCAAGCCATGAAAGCCTCAGAGAATACTTTCCTACACTCCTATTCACTATGTTGTTTTATTTTCAGGGATGGAGAGTCTGGTCACGAACCTCACTGTCAAATCAGACTTAAGTTGCACCAGCAACTCAACTCAACTTGGACTTGACTTGTTTTTTTCCCAATGTCTCAAACTGACTCATGACTCACCGACCCACCCACCCTCTCTGTATTTTCTCGGACTTGGGACTCAGACTCAAGGACTTATCAGCATCCCTGCTTATTTCATATTTGTCCCAAAAAGTCTGATGGTGTAGTTCTTAATGAGGATCAACTAGATTAAAATGCCTTCTCCTCCTCCTGCATCTTAAAATTGATACATCCAACCAATACCACTTCCCTCAAATGTCATTCCATTATACAACAGCTGAGTTGTCACTACACCGACAGATCAGGTGGAAAGACATGCATGTAGACAAAATACGACTGTGTCTTGAAGATATCAATCCACAGAAATTTTAAAAATCAACACATAACTAGAGGTAAAAGGATCAATTTTTAAGTCCCAGTTTCTTTCCATTATACTTTTCCTCACTTTGGTGTTGGTACAAACTTTTCAACCACATGGTGTACAGTTTTAATAGGTATTTATTTATTTTGTATTCGCGAAGGCTTTCACGGCTGGGATCTAATGGTTTTTCGGGTTCTTTGGCCGTGTTCTGAAGGTTGTTCTTCCTAACGTTTTGCCAGTCTCTGTGGCTGGCATCTTCAGAGGACAGGAGTAGCACCCACAACAACCATTTATTTATTTATTTATTTATTTATTTATTTATTTATTTATTTATTTATTTATTTATTTATTCATTCATTCATTCATTCATTCATTCATTCATTCATTCATTCATTCATTTATTTATTTATTTATTTATTTATTTATTTATTTATTTATTTATTTATTTATTACATTTCTATCCCGCCCATCTAGTCATTTCGACTACTCTGGGTGGCATACATCAAACACAACAAAGACAATTAAAATAATATCAACATCCAAAAATAAAATAAATAATAGTTCAAGATGGCAAACAAAAATAAATCAAATAATAGCCGGAGGTAAGGCCTACCTAAACAGCCATGTTTTTAATTGGCTTTTAAAGACGCCCAGCGAAGGGGCCATACAGATTTCTGAAGGTAAGTTGTTCCACAACCGAGGTACAACTATTCTAATGTTGAGACAACCATGTTTCAACTGCCTTTTATGTAACTTATTAAAGAGGAGGAGCCTGCAACGAAAAAAATGAGAATTCTGATTAAGCATAATAAAGATGGTTGAATACAGACGGGCTGAAAGCCAGACATTTAAGTTGTACACTCAAAGCCCTCTCATGCTTCCACAATCTTTTTTTTAAAGTTCTTTCTCTCCCACTTATGCAGGAATCTGAGGATTTTCATATGTTCCGATAATACACATGTTCTTGTCAAAGCAATGTTTTCACACGTACTTCCTTGAGACTGTAGATATTCTCTCTCTCTCCCTCCCTCCCTCCCTCCCTCCCTCCCTCCCTCCCTCTCTCTCTCTCTCTCTCTCTCTCTCTCTCTCTCTCTCTCTCTCTCTCTATCTATCTATCTATCTATCTATCTATCTATCTATCTCCCAAACAACAAAACATACTATACATAGTCAGCTTGTAAGCATTTCTAGTATAATACATGAACAATCCTCTGGAGATCTTCTGATAATTATTCATGTGCATTCTATATGCTGGGACAGCAAGAATGTTACCTCAGAAGGAATTGGTTAGCCAACAGAACTTCATAATGATATCCTTTAAAATCTTCCACATTTTGATGATGATGTGTAAGTCGGAGCAAGGAGAGGATTGGTAAGAATCTCCTAGTAGATCGACAAGGAAATAGTCGCTGGTTGCTTTTGACCACATCTTTGTGCCTTTCTAGTATTCAAATGACCCCTTCATGGACTGCTGCCTTGTCGTGGCGAAGGGGCTTGAGTAACTCAGAGAAGCTATGGGCTATGCCGTGCAGGGACACCCAAGATGGACAGGTCATAGTGGAGAGTTCCGACTAAACGCAATCCACCTGGAGTAGGAAATGGCAATGCCACTCCAGTATCTTTGCCAAGAAAACCCCATGATCAGAAACAAAAGGCTAAAAGATATGACGCTGGAAGATAGGCCCCTCAGGTTGAAAGGCGTCCAACATGCTACTGAGGAAGAGCGGAGGACAAGTACAAGTAGCTCCAGAGCTAATGAAGTGGTTGTGCCAAAGCCAAAAGGACGCTCAGCTGTGGACATGCCTGGAAGTGAAAGGAAAGTCCAATGCTGAAAAGAAAAATACTGCATAGGAACCTGGAATTTAAGATCTATGAACCTTAGGAAGCTGGATGTGGTCAAACAGGAGATGGCAAGAATAAACATCGACATCCTGGGTGTCAATGAACTAAAATGGACAGGAATGGGCGAATTCAGCTCAGATGATTAATATATATATACACTTGTGGGCAAGAATCCCGTAGAAGGAATGGAGTAGCCTTCATAGTCAACAAAAGAGTGGGAAAAGCTGTAATGGGATACAATCTCAAAAATGATAGAATGATGTCAATACGAATCCAAGGCAGACCTTTCAACATCACAATAATCCAAGTTTATGCACCAACCACCATTGCTGAGGAGACTGAAATTGAACATTTTTATGAAGATTTACAACACCTTCTAGAACTGACACCAAAGAAAGATGTTCTTCTCATTCTGGGGGACTGGAAAGTAGGGAGCCAAGAGATAAAAGGAAGAACAGTTTGGCCTTGGAGTTCAGAACGAAGCAGGGCAAAGGCTAATGGAGTTTTGTCAAGAGAACAAGCTGGTCATCACAAACACTCTTTTCCAACAACACATATCATCGGAACCTGCAATATCTGAAAGGGCAAGGTTACGGGGAGGAGGAGGAGGAGAGACCAGGACTATATGTGGGACTTAAGCACACAATTTCTTAAATTATCTCATTTTATACACTTGGGGGTTATAATTTGGGATTTTTTCTTTTCTTTCTTTTTTCTTTTCTCTTTTAATAATATTCTATTTGATTTATGTATTTTTTGTGTTTAAGTCTGTTTGTTTTATTAATTTAGGGTAATTGCTTCTTTATTGTTTCTTTTCTTTTTTTTCTCTTGGATATGGAGTGGAAGGCTTGTCCACCTAGCGGGGGCCCAGGAACATTCCGGTGATTACTGGTAGAGGGAGATATGGCGTTGGCACAGTCCCTGCTCGTATCAGAAGAACGATGAACAGATGTTTGACTGCTGTTCATTGTTCTGAGACTGTGACCAACCCTCAGTATCGAGGTAGCCAGCTCAGCCTGCCTTCCACTCTAAATCTGGTGCTGTTGAATGCCAGGTCTGTGTCCAATAAGGCCCAGGTGATTTATGACCTTATCCTGGAGGAGGATGCAGACTTGGCATGCATAACCGGGACATGGCTCAATGGGGAGGGTGGCCCTCCCCTGGCTCTCATCTGCCTGCCCGTTTATGCAGTCCTGCACCAGGGTAGACTGGAGGGGTGGGATGGGGAATAGTCATTGTTTACAAATCCATCTTAGAGGTTACTAGGCGTTCCGTGGTGGTAAAGCCAGAGCTAGAGGCACTCCACATGTCAATTGGGGCTAGGGATGGTATTGGGATTTTGCTGTGTTACCGCGCTCTCCACAATCCAGCCACTTCCCTACCGGAGCTGGCCGACTTTGTCTCCGTGGCATTGTTGGGGTCCCCGAGGCTTCTGGTCTTGGGTGACTTCAACATGCACGTGGGGGCAGAGACCACTGGGCCAGCTCTTGAGTTCTTGGAAACCATGGCTTCCTTGAACATGTCCCAATATATCATCGGCCCCACCCATGTGGGTGGCCATACATTAGACCTGGTCTTTACCACTAATTGGAACGAGTGTGATCTGATGGTGACTGACCTCGTGTCAGTCCCCTTGTCATGGTCAGATCACCACCTAATAAAATGTAACCTCTCAGTGGCACTCCCCCCTCGCAAGGAGCAGGGAACTATTTCTATGGTCTGCCCTCGAAGGATACTGGATCCTGCCAGATTCCAGGATGCCATGAGAGGTGCTACGGCTGACCTGGCTAGCACCCCTGTCGAGGCTCTGGTTGACAGCTGGTCCATCGCTGCCACTAGGACTATAGACATGATCGCGCCTAAACGCCCTCTCCAGCTCAGAACTTGGCCTGCGCCCTGGTTCAACCAGGAGCTTCGAGCGATGAAGCGATACAGGAGAAGGCTAGAGCGCAGGTGGAGGAAGAACCCGATGGACTATAATTGGATAGCTATCAGGGTCGCAACTAACCATTACCTAACTGAGGTAAAGGCTGCATGTCAAATCATTCTTCGCTAACCGGATAAGCGAAGCATCAAATCAGCAGGCGGAGTTGTTCCGTATAGTGCACAACCTATCCGGAACTGGTTCAGGTGATAGGCCTCCCCCTAGTTTTTCACCTGACCAGTTTGCAGCCTTTTTAAAATCTAAAGTGGAGGCCATCTGCCGGGAGCTCTCTCCTTTTTTAATACAGTGAGTCGAGCAGAGATGTCCAGTGCTCCATCTTGCCTGGTAACCTTTGACTCCTTTCAGCCTATCATGCCTGACACTGTGGCCAAGGTGCTTGACTGGTGTTGAGCCACCACCTCCTCCTTGGACCCTTGCCCAGCCTGGCTAATCAAAGCAGCCAGGCCAATAACAACAGAATGGGCCACTGCAATAATAAATGGGTCTTTTCTTGAGGGCAGGTTTCCCTCTGCCCTCAAGAAGACACTCATTAGGACCATAAGAAAGAAACCTAGTTTGGCGGCGGACAAAATTGGCAATTATAGTCCCGTTGCCAATGTTTCTTTCATGAGCATGTTGAACAGCATTGGGGAGATGATCGACCCCTGTGGGACCCCACAACTGAGACTCCACGGGGCCGAGACACACTCCCCAAGCTGCACTCTCTGGGGGCGGTCCCCCAAGAAGGAATGGAGCCAGGCAAGAGCCGAGCCACCAATTCCCAACTCAGAGAGCCTCCCCAGGAGGATACCGTGGTCAATGGTATCAAAGGCCGCTGAGATGTCGAGGACGACCAACAGAGACATTTTCCCCTGTCGGCCTCCCTCAACAGGTCATTGTACAGGGCGACCAATGCCATCTCTGTACCGTGGCGCGGCCTGAAGCCCGACTGGAACGGATCCAGGGCATCTGTTTCATCCAAGTATGCCTGAAGTTGGTCTATCTATCTATCTATCTATCTAATCTATCTATCTATTTGTATATTTATACCCTGCCTATCTGTTCAAAATGCCCACTCTAGGCGGCTTCCAGACATATAAACTCAATAAAATGTACATATAACAAAAACCAATATACGATACACAATAATAATAAACAGCCAACAATAGACATATTTTTCAAGATGGCAATATAACAAAAAATAAATAAAAGAAGAAAAGGTTCTACTTCTGCTTCATTGACTATGTAAAAGCCTTTGACTGTGTGGACCACAGCAAACTATGGCAAGTCCTTAAAGAAATGGGAGTGCCTGACCACCTTGTCTATCTCCTGAGAAACCTATATGTGGGACAGGAAGCAACAGTTAGAACTGGATATGGAACAACTGATTGGTTCAAAATTTGGAAAGGAGTATGACAAGGCTGTATATTGTCCCCCGGCTTATTTAACTTATATGCAGAATACATCATGCGGAAGGCTGGACTAGAGGAATCCCAAACTGGAATTAAGATTGCTGGAAGAAATATCAACAACCTCCGATATGCAGATGATACCACTCTGATGGCAGAAAGTGAGGAGGAATTAAAGAACCTTGTAATGAGGGTGAAAGAGAAGAGTGCAAAAAACTAAGATAATGGCCATTGGTCCCATCACCTCCTGGGAAATTGAAGGGGAAGGCAGTGACAGATTTTACTTTCTTGGGCTCCATGATCACTGCAGATGGAGACAGCAGCCACAAAATTAAAAGACACCTGCTTCTTGGGAGGAAAGCGATGACAAACCTTGACAGCATCTTAAAAAGCAGAGACATCACCTTGCCAACAAAAGTCTGAATAGTCAAAGCTATGGTTTTTCCTGTTGTGATGTATGGAAGTGAGAGCTGGAGAGCTAAAGAAGACTGACTGACAAAGAATCAATGCTTTTGAATTGTGGTGCTGGAGGAGGCTCTTGAGAGTCCCCTGGACTGCAAGGAGAACAAACCTATTCTAAAGGAAATCAACCCTGAGTGCTCACTGGAAGGACAGATCCTGAAGCTGAGGCTCCAGTACTTTGGCCATCTCATGAGAAGAAAAGACTCCCTGGAAAAGATCCTGATGTTAGGAAAGTGTGAAGGCAAGAGGAGAAGGGGACGACAGAGGATGAGATGGCTGGACAGTGTCTACAAAGCAACTAACATTAAATTGACACAACTACGGGAGGCAGTGGAAGATAGGAGGGCCTGGCGTGCTCTGGTCCATGGGGTCACGAAGTGTCGGACGTGACTAAATGACTAAATGACGATGAGTATTCAGATGAAAGATCAAAAATAGCACAGTATTTTGAATCAGGCTGGACCTGTTACAATGCTTTTTTTCCTGTCATATTGCAGTTTGCTTTTTGTTTAGAGAACTGAACTCAAAGGATGGATTTTTTAAAATGTTTCAGTAATATACAAGCACAAAGCAAATTTTAATTCTCACAGTAGCTAGCCCTGGGCATAGTTAGATAAATTATTTTATGAACTATGATCTTTGAAGATCTGATCTTTTAAAAGTCTGCCATGGTGTTGCTTAAAGTCAATTTGGTTGTTTTTACTGGCATTTCCTCACCTTCTACTTTTTTTCTCTCTGTGGCTAGCTGAAAGGTGAAACTTTATTTCAGGCATTGCTATACAATCCATTTTAGTTTAGCCACCAATGTCCGGAAAGGCCTGTGTGGTTAAGGTAATTGCAACCATCGTTGGAATCACTTGAGAAAGTGGTTCCATTTTTGGCTCGCATTTTTGTCTCACCTAAATCAAGTTTATGAAGAGAACATTTAGTATTATGGGCTGTTTCCTTCCCCCATTTCATTGTAGTGTGATGATAATGATATAACAACTGATATGCCAACAAATGTTTGGACTTCCAGGAAGGAAGGAAGGAAGGAAGATCAATACATTTCAGTAGATGTAGTGGCTGGGGGATTTTGGTAGCTGTAGTGCCCTTCTTAAGTTTTGATCTGGATTTGGTCCATGCCTGCTAGTTACCTTTAAAAAGACATTTGTTTCTTTCTTCGAGGCTTTTATACCTCGAAATTCATCTGGAAAATCTTCCAGCCTGGCTTGCCAATCCCTGCTGATTGTTTAGAAAGAAACCATACAAATGGGTGAGGGAAAGAACTGTGGGCAGGTCAAATGAAACCAAGAGAAACCAAGACAACTCAGGCATTATTCCTTAATGTTACATAGTTCTCATAATAACCAGCTGTAAGGCAGATGTGCTGCTTCAAGGACATTACCACAGGAGCTTGCCGGTATCCTTTGCATAACAAACTGGAAAGGAAACAGACTGAAATGGGGAAAGGCTGGGCCAATTAATTTGTTAATGAGAGCATTCATTTTTAAAATAAATGGTGGAGTTTAGAGAGAATAGTGTGTAGGTTGTCATCACTGACCCCTAGTAGCACATTTATTATTAGCTTCTTCCAAAGTGCTCTATTATTTGCTTCGGAATGGCATCCAATCTGGCTATTTTCTCCCCAGGTGAACTGCAAATCCCATATTGAAATTCATATCCAAAGACACAGGTTCCAATATATGAGGAATTTTGGCTGGAGGAAAATTGTGTGTCCCAAAACAGGAGGTCATCCTTCCACACACAGAGAAAAAGACATTCACACACACACACAACATGAAATCTACACATAAATCTACACAGAGTCAATAGTTACTTTTACCATGTTCATATACACTACTTTAGCAGAACATTATAGAAGTTTTGCTAGAAAATATAGTTTTAACAATATAGAAAATATTGCTTAGCTCCCCAAGATCCTGACATTGCTAGGCTGTAGGTCCAGAAAATCTGCCCATTGGCAGTGCTGGCTAGGGCTTGTGGGAATTATGCAGAAACATATGAAGTGCCAAGGCTAAGAATCCCTCATGTAGATTGTGATCTCATGGGAAGGACTAGGGGTGCCTTCTTTCTGGGGAAGAGGCACATGACCCAGACATAGCAAGTAACAGTTGCAATGCATAGGAAATGCTTTGTTGTTGTTGTTTAGTCATGAAGTCATGTCCGACTCGTCATGACCCCATGGACCAGAGCACTCGAGGCCCTCCACTGCATCCCAGAGTTTGGTCAAATTCATATTGATAGTTTTGATGACACTGTCCTCTGTCATCCATTTCTCCTCTTGCCCTCACACTTTCCCAACATCAGGGTCTTTTCCAGGGAGTCTTCTCTTCTCATGAGATGGCCAAAGTATTGGAGCCTCAGCTTCAGGATCTATCCTTCCAGTGAGCACTCAGGGTTGCCCTTGCAATGATTCCCAACCTAGGGTCCCCAGATGTTCTTGGACTACAACTCCCAGAAATCCTGGTGAGTAGAATTAGTGATGAAGGCTTCTTGGAGTTTTAGTCCAAGGATATCTGAGAATGTAATGTTGGGAACCACTGCTATGAAACATTAGATAAAGTAGTGCTTTGTCTCTTATGACAGCTGAAGGACTGCTGGAGAGCTTAGTGGTTTAGATCCAGAGGTTGGGAGTTTGATTTCCCACTGTGCCTTCTTGATGGGCTAGACTTGATGATCCGCAGGTTCCTTCCAGTGCTATAGTTCTAGGATGGTGAAGATGATGATGATGATTCAAAATTCCAGACACAATTAATCAACATTATAAAAACTTTGACTGGTATTATTTAACAGATACAAGTGGCCTTCATAGACCTTACAAAAGCATTTGACTTGGTTAGCAGGGACGGCTTTTTTAAAATACGTCCCAGGATTGGATGTCCACCTCGTCTCCTTAACATCATCAGATCCTTCCATGAGGGAATGAAAGGCACTGTAGTTTTTGACGGCTCAACTTCAGATCCCTTTGACATCCGAAGTGGAGTGAAACAGGGCTGTGTCCTCGACCAACCCCTTTTTGGGATCTTTTTTGCTATCATGCTGAAGCAGGCCTTTGGAACTGCAACAGATGGTGTCTATCTCCGGACCAGATCAGATGGAAGGCTCTTTAATCTCTCTAGACTGAGAGCAAAGACCAAAGTCCAACTGAAATGCATGCGGGACTTCCTCTTCGCAGATGATGCAGCCATTGTTGCCCACTCTGCTGAAGACCTCCAACAACTCATGAATCGATTCAGCAAAGCCTGCCAAGACTTTGGACTAACAATCAGCCTGAAGAAAACCCAAGTCATGGGCCAGGGTGTGGACTCACCTCCCTCTATTACCATCTCCACACAAGAATTCGAGGTTGTTCATGACTTTGTGTATCTTGGCTCAACCATCTCTGACACGCTCTTTCTAGATGTCGAGCTGGATAAACGCATTAGCAAAGTAGCTACCATGTTCTCTAGACTCAAAAAGAGAAGATGGCTCAATAAGAAGCTGACGACACATACCAGGATCCAGGTCTATAGAGCCTGTGTCCTGAGCACACTCCTGTACTGCAGTGAGTCCTGTACCCTTTGCGCACAGCAGGAGAGGAAGCTGAACACATTCCATATGGATTGCCTCTGACGCATTTTTAGTATCATCTGGCAGGACAAAGTTCCAAACAGAGTAGTCCTAGAATGAGCTGGAATTTTCAGCATGTATACATTACTGAAACAGCGACGTCTACGTTGGCTTGGGTATGTCGTGAGAATGGCTGATGGTCGGATTCCAAAGGATCTCCTGTATGGAGAATTAGTGCAGGGAAATCACCCCAGAGGGAGACCACAGCTGCGATACAAGGATATCTGCAAGCGGGATCTGAACGCCTTAGGAATAAACCTCAACAGATGGGAAACCCTGACATCTGAGCATTCAGCCTGGAGGCAGGTGTTGCATCACGGCCTCTCCCAATTTGAAGAGACTCTTGTCCAGCAGGCCGAGGCAAAGAGGAAGTCACAAAAGCAGCAAAACCAGGGAGCTGGACAGGGGACCGATTGGATTTGTCTTCAGTGTGGAAGAGATTGTCACTCTCTAATTGGCCTCCTCAGCCCCACTAGAAGCTGTTCCAAGTCCTCCACACAGAGCACGTCACCATAGTCTTTCAAGACTGAAGGATGCCTAACCTAACCTAACAAGTTTTAACAAAAAACTTAAGTATCTGTTAAATATTGGCACAGTATGTATGCTGTTCCTGATATTTTTGTAGGTCTGAAAGTGTGATTTCTGATATCTGCAACTGCTTATAGTACTGTGTGAACTTTCTTGATATTGTTTCCAAAGCCACAATGACTATGGGGACCACTGAAGTGTGCTCCATCCACTTGATGATGACGATGATGATGACAACAACAACGACAATGATGAAAGCATTACTCACCTTGCATTCTTCAACCCACAAGCTGAGGAGCTCCTAACTAGCCTCACAACCTCCACTATTGCGCTTCTTGTATGGAAAGCAGCACATCCAAGGAGAAGAGGTTTCTCTTCTTCAGGTGAACAGGAACCCTGGAAAAACCAGAGGTGTTGCTTGCTTAGAAAGTGTCTTCAGCAACTGAAACTTCTCCTTAAATGCACTGCATTCCACTTGAGTAAAGCAAAAACACAGAAGGACCATAGTTAGACACCTCTGCTCCTGCACTAAAGAAAATGAGGAGAGCTCTAACGCCTGATCAGAGCTTAGTTGGGCCAGGAATAGATGAAGCACATAGAAGTATTGCATTTGGAAAAATGAGGTGGCACTTTCCAGAATCTCTGGACAGTTTGGTCACTGTTAATGCTGCCTGGAGGATTCTTGGAGTCCAAATATGTGATTTTTTTTTCAAGATCTGCAACAAGGGATTTAGCTATAAGCCACAGCTCCTGTCATTGCAGTCGTTTTACATTTGAATTTTAGCTTTTTTTGTATATACATTAACGTCATCCCCGCTTTGTTTTGCTTCTACATAATTTAGCATCCCTTTTATGTGCACAGAACCACATCTTATCAATGACCATGAAAAAAATTCTGATTTCATGGTCAGTGAAGCTTATCATAAGAGTTCTTAAAAAACATGTGTGGAAATGAAGAACTTATAAGCCCTCATTTGTGTTTGTTTCTACAGACAATGCAGGGCAAGATAATTCCCCCAATAAAATATCAAGTCAAATCACCATCGCCACAAAAGACGTGCACGTTGTTCTGTTCTCTTCTGTGGCCTCTCCTGCGGGTAGCCGTTCGATTTGCCAGACTGTTTCTTATTGTAAAGTTGTAATAGCTGCCAATAAAGGCAAAAATGCATAATTGCTTTTCAGTGACATTTTCTTTTCATGCATTTTGAATTAAACTGAGGCAAAGGTTCATGACATGGGCCGAGGTGTAAATACTTGATAAAGGTATTTAAGAGCTGCTCTGGAAACTGACACCCTTAAGGTGGGTGTGCAAACTTCTCCTAATGGTTGGAGCAGGGAGAGAGTTGAGGTCGAAGCCAGTATGAATTTGACTATATGGTACTCAGCAGGCTGCCTCCAGGTCAAAATGTATTACTCATTTGTAAATTTATTTCATGCCCACACAATTAAAATGCCCTGTCCAAGTGATCTATATTATTATCCAAAAAAGTAAATTTCAGCAAAAACCAAAACAATTGGAAACAAATGGATGTATTCTGCATGTTATTATCATGTCCCATTTATTCTGGGTTTTTAATTGATTGATTGATTGATTGATTGATTGATTGATTGATTGATTGATTGATTGATTGATTGATTGATTGATTGATTGATTGATTGATTGAGAATTAGGGAAGGGCAAGGAGCTATGTATTATGCACAGAAGCTCTATTCCCAAGTAAGCTGCAATTGTGTACAAAGAGCTTCCTTCTGGTATTGCCACTAAATAAGACAAAGTTGTTAGCTATTGAGGAGAGCCCCATTTTGGAGGCAACATCCTAGTTGTGGAGTGTCCTCCTAAAAGAAGGAGCCACCTCTGAAAAGTCCCACTTGTTTCACCTTATTTAGTGGTAAAATCAGAAAGAAGGCCTTTGAACATAATTGTAGCAGACTTGGGATCCAAAATGAATTGGGATCTGGCACCTACTTTGCCAGATCTCAAGTAATCCCTTTGTGGTAAGCTTCTGAAAATTGGATCAATGGACTAGTGATCTGAATGTATGGGCCAGTGATCTGACCACTTATTCCTTATAAAGCAAATTTAGATGTTAATCTCCATAAGTCCTAAGATTTCAAAATGCTTTACCTGTACCCTCCCTCCCTCTCTCAATGTCTCTTTCACACACACACACAAACACAAATTTTTGGAAACATCAAACACCTTAGAAGAGAGAAATGCAACATCATTTGTTAAATTTAAAACATCTGTAAGTGATACCTGCACAAAGTCACTGAATATATTTGTGCAAACAAATCAGTTAGAGGAAATGATTTTTTAAAAAATGACTGCACTTTAAAATCACAGCTAAGTCAAATGCACTCTATAAGTTATCTGTGGGCATTTGACGCTGATTTTAAGTGAACAGGTGTGAGTTTCGGCAGTTTTCCAGGCAAAACAAAGGGGAACCCATTTTCTTCAACACTGTCAGCACTTTTCAAAGGAAAGTTGCCATAAAAATAATTCATGACCCTTCAGCTGACAAATAAAATGAGTTTGAAAGAACAGCCATTTTTTCTTGCCTTTGTGATGTACATATTTTCTAGAATGTTTTTCTCTATATATAAGGTCTGCAGGTGGGTGACATTTGGTGCCAGAAACAAAATTTGCTCACTTGTCAAAAACTTGCAAATATTCATGGTGGATGGAGCCTTCAAACTGGCAACAGCTACCTTCTTTTTGCTTAGGATCTCACGTTACACTGGCCTCTGAAACTGCCTCCCCACCAACACCACCAATCACTTGGTGGCTAAGAAGCAAATCATCTTTCAGGAGTGGGAATTTTTATATTAAAAATCACATATGACTTTCCAGCTGCATCTGTAGTCACCCCCCACATCACATACATACATACATACATACATACATACATACATACATGCATACATACATACATACACACACGCACGCACGCACGCACGCACGCACGCACGCACGCACGCACGCACGCACGCATGCATGCATGCATGCATAATATACAGTAGTATGATTATGGCCAATGTTTCCCTGGGACTCCTCCTCCTGCTAAGGCCATTTCTTGTTACCTGATCATTCTTGCCTCTCTGCAGCATCAAGTGATTCCTGAACGGTCCCTGGTGGAATAAAGACAGAGAATGTTTTTTCCACCTGCTCTTATGACCAATCTGCTGCCCTCTTGTAGTCAGCTTCATCTTAGATGAAAACTGAATTCAGGGCACTCATTTAAAGTTTGTGTTTTCTTCTTCTTCCAAAAAGCCATTTACATATGATCTCTGAACGGTATTTTTTTTGAGCAAAATTCCCACCTGTAGGTTGACAGTATATATATTCAATTCTTTTTTTAAAAAACCTTCTAGTTTATGAATGTGGGATATTGTGCCTCTGTAACCATGATTCAGAGTCAGGAGGTGGCCCAATATTGCTGCAAAATATGTCCCCGTGTTGTCAGCAGGGTGCCAAGCTTTGCATAGCAAAGGGCAGCCTGAATGTTGATGACACCAAGGGCATGTGGTTAAGATGGTGTACAGTTTACCCTCTTGTGTACATTACTATTCACAAAGAGACACCAAGCAAGGGAAAAAAACAGAAGCTAACTCCTTTTTTCAGCAGTTAACCACTTCTCAGCCAAACACAAAGCAATTGTCATGATTGTTTTCTGACAAGTTCTCTAGGTATCTATTGCCTAGAAAATATGGATGATCATCAACAGTTGTTTGTTTGTGGAGGACCAATTGACAGGTGCTTATTCATCCATGTAATCAATCATACCCATTTGTGAATTGGTCCTTGAAGTCATTGTCACTGTGCATGAAGAGGGGTAGATTTGACTTCACATTTCACATCCTAGATCTGATTCAGAGGATGGAGGTCTTTTCTCTGTCTTCTCACCTGCCTTAAGAATCTTCCTTCTTCTTGATGAAGCACAGGATCAACTGAACTTGATCTTTGATTCTGTTCTCATTTTTCAAGCTGAGATGTTCCCAATATTGCAAACAGAAGGAAACCATTCATAAATTCTGATCATGAGAAGGAGGCTGGGCAAATAGTTGACATTATTTGCTGCTCCATTCATCCTGACATAGAGCAGCAAGTCAGCAAATAGTGAAAGGTGAAGATGCTGAACTCAGTTCAAAAGACACAGCCAAGGAGATGCCCTAGTTCAAGTCATTTAATTTCCTTTCCAAAGATGCAAGTAAATCACTGGTAAGTATCATTATGTGAAGAATGATGCACATTGTGCACAGCTGAGAGTGACTTACAACCAAATTTTGCAACTAGTATCTAAAACTTTCCTTCAGCCATGTATCTAACTTTGGATGTTCTGTGCTCCACTGTTGAACATAGAAGAACACTTACTTACTTACTTACTTACTTACTTACTTACTTACTTACTTACTTACTTACTTACTTACTTACTTACTTACTTACTTACTTACTTACTTACTTACTTACTTACTTACTTACTTACTTACATTTCTATCCCACCAAACTAATTGCAGAGCCACTACACTAGGCAGCTAACAGAACAAGGTCATAACAAAACATAATAACAAGAAAATAAAGAGCACAAAATACCATTTTCCTGAGTGACTTTATTACCTGAAAAATCATTTTATCACAATGCCCCCCTACCCCAGAATAATGACACGAGACAAATGATATGGGATAAACATGGGACACACTTTATTAAATAATCATATCTTGCCCACCGTAAAAGGGGGGTCCTGCTGTAGTGCGGAATCAGGTCTAAGCACAGAAGTCTCAACAGACCCCTTAAATAATAAAAGGGCGAGTCCCCAGCCCCAGGTTCTCCCGGCTGTGAAGACACCGAGAACCTGGATGGCCAAATTTGACCATCCCCGGACCTCAAGCCACCTTCTGCTTGCTGACTTTTGGTCCGGGTGTGGCCCCAGCACATCTTTTGCCCCAAGCACTATAATCGCGCGATCTGCAGCACTGGGAGGTCAGATGAGATATACATTACTTGTTATTGGGACTCACCGAAACCTGTTCTATTTGCACTACCCACCAGTGTGACCGAATATTTCCACCACTCAAAATGCCAACGCATCCTTACCAGTGTGGGATAGGCAAAAAATCCCCACATCCAATGGCCAATCAGGATACGGGTCAAAAATTCCTATCCAGCCTCAAAGGCAACCTGATAAATTCACACTAGTAATCAGGGCAGGTGTGTTGCCAACAAGGAAGAGGAAGGAGAAAGGCAGGAAGGCTCCTTAAGTAAGTGACTCCCTCCTCACCTACCTTAAATCACTCACGCAAGACTCCCATTGTCTCACGATATCTGGTGAGGGAGGCAATGGCGGCGTGCACTGCCAAAGCATGGCTCACCAGTGGATCAAGCATTATCATCACAACAAAAGATTATGTACAATTTTTTTTCAAAAAAGCAATCCAGTTGTTAAGTTTATTTTTGCTCTTGTTTTGAAATATTCAGGACTGGTATGGTTTCAAATGCTTTAAAATATATTTTGTTCTTTTCCTAGAAGTGGAATCAGCCACAGTTTTTTTAATGTTAAATATTTACAGATTTCTAATACTGTCAAGCTGTGTTTCAGTCATATAGTTCTATGTGCTCTTACACAGATACAAGCCCCAACAGCTTATCTTGAACATAATAGTTGATCACGGCTAACCCTTACGACAGTAGCTGAAGTCCTCTTCCCATAGGTTGTGCCATATATGACAGATGATGTTATCTGCTGTGAAGGTTTTTCAGAAATAAAAAGTTTCTAATTCCACATCCTCTCGTGGAAGGTCTGGATCAGAAACAAAACTGTAAGTAGCTCATATTTCTTCTTTTTCTATTTATTTAGTATGAGTACTAAATTCATGACTGGCTGGAGGTTTGAAGACAAGACTGTGTTCAAGCACAAAGCTTGGAGCCTATGATCTGAGCAGAAATCCATTTGCACTGATCTTTTAACAAAACCTACAAGACTCCAGAATCTGTGATAACGGCAAGGCAAGAACATCCCAAGGAACCACCTCTCCTGAAGATACCGCACAGCTCCTTTGTTCTTTCCTTCCCTATCAGGTCTGCAAGGAAGTGAAGATGGAATATATAACAGAGGGAAAGCACTGTTGGTAGAGTCTTTAAACCCAGTGTTCAACTATTTCAAAGCTCCAGTTATTCTCCTTCTTCCTAGTGCATCTTTGGTATGTTTTGATAGATTTAGCATCCTCTGAACCACAGTACTTTGGACTATTACTATATCCCTATTTATCAAGCATTCTGAATCCAAATCTACTTTTTTGCCACATATGAACAAAATTAAGCACAAAGAAGGAGGAGGAGGAAGAGGAGGAGGAAGAGGAGGAGGAGAAGGAGAAGGAGAAGAAACTTTTGTTCCCCATAGCTTTGGAACATGCTATGTTTGTTTGTTACTTTAAAAATGTATAGACAAAGTGGTGAGACATACATTTAATCATATGCAGATGTTGCAGGAATCTATCCAAAATTGTCTTTATCCAAAATCCTTGCAGTTCAGTTCTAAAAATGCAGTTGACAATCATACTGTCCCTTTTCTCATTTACTATTTCAAGAATTCGGCATTCTAGATTCAAAAAGGCAGAAGAAGCTCTCCTGGGTGTACACCTGGCCTCCAAGAAATTCTGATTTCGCTGAAGTGCTGAGATGTTCCTTCAGCTCTTAATTACCTGTTTGAGTGCAGGCACCTTGGACGAACTGCAAACTAGATCTCATTTCTCAAGAAGTCTTTTTCCTGCTCAGAATATACAGTGCACTCCCTGTTCAAGCTGAACAGATTGCTTTGCAGGAGCATGTGCATATCTTTTCTCCTTAACATCCAAATAGACAGGGTCCTTCTGGCCCCAGAGCTATCCATGGAGGATTTAGCAGCTAGGAGCATTTTATAGCATTTTAGGCTGGTTTATCAGGTGTAGCCTTATCTGGAGAAAGTACAACCGGGTATCATGTCATGCTCTCTGTATAGTGCTGCTTTTAAAATGACTTTAGAAATTGAAGCTGGTACAGAATGGAGCAGGTCAGATGTTTTGATCTTGTTACATCCATTACACATTAGTCACATTGGTGGTCAATTAATTTTTATGGCTCACCTTAAATTGCTCTTCTGATATTTAGAGCCCTGCATAATTCAGGATCAAGTTCCTTGGAAAATGACTTATACAGCTGTGAAACTCCCTGGTCCCTGAAATCCAACTGGAAGCTCTATTCTCTCATCTGACATCAAGAACCACCAATGTGGGGGGAGAGGGGCAGAGAAAAATCAGTGATTGCCCCACAGCGGTTAAATTCTCTCCCTCAGGAAGTGCATGCATTCACTTTATTGGTCGCTTTGAGACCGATTGGTTAAAAAAACCCGTGTTTGATTCGGTTTCTTGTTTCAATTACTGTCGTTTTCATTTTAAACTTACTAGGTTTTTCAAAAAATATTTTTATTGTTTAATATATTGTAATTATTTGTTGCTGTAACCTGATTTAAGAGAGATAGAAACACTTTAATTAATAAGGCAGTCTGTCTCAATAAAGCTTTTGCGCAAACTCTTTTTGGTCTGTTAAACTTTAGCAGTTACAAAACCAGCTTCTTTGCATAGAAATTCTTTAATATCAGCTAATTACTTTCAGTGACACTGTGATCAACCACGGAGAGTACCTGGCCAAACAGCATTTAGTCTGAGGATTTTCTTTCACTTACCATCTTCACCAGGATAGTGAGTGTGACATGAAAGAAATCCTTGTTACCTCTAGTCCTTGATTGGAGGTAACAGAAAGGATTCCCTGTTACATGACTTGCATGTAGGACACTGAGCAGTACACAGAGGATTTCCCATTGTTGTCTCTGTGCACCCTAGCAGCCCCCTCACCAACGGAGCCAGGGTTCACTCGTAGTAACTCCATTAGCTCTATCTCCTCTTCTTGACTCATATCAGTTTTTGATTAGAGTTACAACAGCAGTTCCCTCTCCCTCCCCCTCCCCGCAATTTCATAGAGTCAAATTACAGTCTCTAAACTATTTGTCAGTTTGGGCGCCCAGTTAGATTCAGTGGAATTCCCCCAGACTCCAGGTTCTGGAAGGCAGGAAAAAAGAAGGGAGATTAGATGCAGAACACACCCCTTTGAGGGAAGGCTTGCATAAATGAGCACAAGAAGTCAAACAAATGATGGTTCAATGGGCAAAAAAAAAATTGGATATAATATTGACTTTGAAAAATGGCAAAAACTGTGAAAAATGGCAGAAACTATAAAATGTCAATGGCAACATCTTATAAAGAGAATTTATATAAAATGTTTTATAGATGGCATTTACCATCCAATAGATTAGCTAAAATGTATTCTAATAGGTCAAGTAAATGCTGGAAATGTCATAAATAAACTGGAACTTATTATCACCTTTGGTGGACCTGTGATAAAGCAAAAAGATTTTGAAAAAAAATACATATATGACTTGTTAAAATAATCAAAAAATGTAGATTTTAAGCCAGAACTCTTTCTATTATGTATAATACCAAGAAAGTGTTGATAAACAAAATGTAGATTTAATATTGCACATTTTAACAGCTGCAAGGATTATATTCACACAATACTGGAAAAATGAAGAAACACCTACAGATCAAGAAATAATTAAAAAGAAATTGGACTGAAATGGATAGACTGACACTGAAAATCAAAGGAAAGGAAGATGCAGAATATTATCAAACATGGAACTTGTTTTATCAATAAAATTAGAAGCACGTTGTATAGATTAAGAGCTTAATATGTATTGTAGTTGTATTAACAAATGATTATAAAGTGAACCCAGGTGACATGATGTAAAATAAGCATGGATTATTATTATTATTATTATTATTATTATTATTATTATTATTATTATTATTATTATTATTATTATCATCATCATTATTATCATCATCATTATCATCATCATCATCATCATCATCATCATTATTTTAGTACATAGCTGGATTCTCCAGGGCCTGACTTCTATCACTGGTCAATAAACCTGGCAAGCATACAGTAGGTAGCTTCTGGCATTCACTCACACATCCTCTTCTTCCAAGATAGGTGGCGAGTCCTTATCTTTCCAGTTCTGCTCTTTCATTCTCCTTAACTTTGCCTCCTCCAGCTGGCTCTCTTCAGGGTACTAACTCTCCGTCAGCTGCAGGGACTTTCTCCAGCCAGCTTGAGCCTGAAGCAACTCATCCTCCTCCTGGCTGCCTACCACCGTGCTGGGACCAGACATCTCACTTCTGCATTATCTCCCTGCCAGTGACTGCTGAAAGGAAGATTCCTCCTCCTGTTTGTTTTGAGAGGGTGGAAGTTTGTGGAGGGGGTTGCCTAAGAGCCGCTGTGGGCTGAATAGAAAATGTCTCCAGGTCAGATTAAGCCCAATGGCTGGAAGTCCCTTTCCTCTGTCTCTAATCATAGAAGTATCGTGCAGCTGAATGGAACATATCCACCTATCTGCTGGATAGCTCAGTACTTCCAGGTATCTGTCTGCAGATCCAAAGGTTGTGCATTCAGGTCCCTATAGTGCCTCCTTGACATGATAACCCATGGGATCCTTTTCATCTCTGCAGTTCTAAGATTATTATAATAATTAAAGAACTCCATATTTGTCATTCAGTACGATGAGAAATAGGATAATTGGTATGTTTAGGGCCAAAAAGAACTGTTTTGAGATGAAGATGTTTCTGCACTACTTTGCATGGGAAAGCTCACATCCAAAATACTAACATGAGAGTTATTTTTTAGTTATCTGGATAGGAAATAATACAGAGCAGAGACTATAAATGATGATAAATGTTTTGTCCTCCTGTACAATACCCCTCCCCGAAATAAAGGAAACAATAAAGCAGATATGTGATACGTGCCATCAAGTTGCACTCAACATTGCAACCCCAAAAGGATTTTCAAGGTAAGTGAGATGTTTATGGAGTGGTTTCACTGTTCCACCCAATCCTCTGTGAATTTCCATAGCTGATCAGGGATTTGAGCACAGGTTTTCTGAGTCCTAGTCCTTCACTCTATCCACATTGCCACACTGGGTATGAAATTATTTTTTTATAAAATTATATGTACCTGAGTATAATTTTTTTATAAAGAGAACTGCCAAGTTTATATGAAAAAAAATCAAAACTTTCAGTTTTGAGCTGTGTACACAATTGTACACAGCTGTACACAATAAAGTATGCAATATTTTGTATGATGGATTTCTATTAGCTGGATTCTAGACCAGTGGTTGAATGTTAGAGCACCTGCTTATTCAAATACTCCCTGCTCTGTAAATTTACGAATATTATGGGCCTAACCAGTTTTTTTGAGCTTCAATCCACATATTTCTTGTCAGGATGAGTATAGAATGAATGCTATATGAGGTGGCAGGTTGCCTAAATTGTTGTACCTATTTGCACCATATTCCATAACCTTCTGTTTTACTAAATGTTTTAGCATAGGATAGCACTTCAGTATATTCTAGATGTTAGTCCAAAAATCCAGGTTAATTTGTATGAGCCTTATTTTAAACAACACACACACACAGATTACTCAACTGCCTGAGACACATTAAATTAGTCTCAGAGCAACTTAAACAATCTGAGACTTGGCTCCTGAAAGACTATCAATTTTTAAATTGGAACAAAATGACGGATGACCAGGAAAATCTAATTTTACTTTCCTCACGCAAATTCCCTTTGCCAACCTGCTCTATTTACCAAGCATTCCTCCTGGAACGCTTCCTGTGCAGTGAAATGAGAGGGATGCAAAAGCCATACTGAGCCAGAAGCCTGCTTGTTGTGCCTCCAACAGGGAAATTAAAATGACCTTCATTTTGTTGCAGAATAAATTCAGACACAGGACAAGCATCCAAGGTCAAAATGGGATTCTAGACACATTCCAAATTTCAATCATTTTAAATGTGTCTTTCATCATACAGCGCTTGTCCCTGTAGTTCAGTTAACGAAGAAGTCTTGTTACATGCTTTTAACCTTCCAAAAAAAAAATAGTTTTCTGGGTTTCCCAAAGGGATAGGAGGGCCCCATCACTCTTTCCATTGTGTAAGGTATGCATATAATTTCTTTCCCCCAGAACCAGTGTAGCATAGGATGGTTTTGTGTGAGGGAAAACCTGGTTACAATTCATTTACAAAGTACTTTGGGTGGTTTCAGATAATTGACTTTTTCCACCTAACCTGCCTTGCACAGATTTTGCACAGCCAAAACTGTTCTCATTTCCCTTGGAGAAAGGGTGGGATATAGATACATTAGTAAGCAAATAAGTTGTCATCCTACACACGTTGACTTAGTTTGTTGTCAATCTGTAAGAGAAAGGCCAATGAATAAAAGCATTCACATAGTTTTGTCCCTCAAGCAGGAAGAAATCTGGTCTAGCAATTGAAGCCTAGAGGGGGAAAGAGACCTATTTCAGAAAAGTTCTTTCTTGGACTTCCCAGTAATCTTGAGTACTTTAGATGTTTTCCTCAAGAGCAACTGCTGCAGTTTCCATGGACGTCAATAATACATCTGCTCTCTATCTTATAATTATCATCTTGTGTTACAAACTGTGGCCATATAGACTCCTATATAAGTGCATGTTCCCATCTGGTCACTCTTCAGATGTGTTAGGCTGCAATACCTATCATCCCCACCTAACTTGTGAGACTACATTCTTCAGCATGTTGAATGGAGATACTGGGAGTGCATCTGGAAGGCATCTAACTGGGGAAGGCAGACAATTGTTGTCTTTCTTCTAAATTTCAGCTTGCATTTTCCTGCTACATATATCTGGCAAACTGTCTGATTAACACTAAAAATAAATAAAGTGGGAGAAGAGAGGGTTTCTTCAGAGTGCATGCAAAAGAAGCTGTCCTCTTTTTCATGCTGCTATGCTATTCATAGGTCACTTGCCGTGACTGGAAAGACTAGTGTGTACTCTTGCAATAAAATGACACGGAAAAGGGCAGACCTGTTCAGCTCTAGCTAGTCATGCCTCCTTTCTTGAAGGACCTTTCCCTTGTTTTTCACTCCCTCCAACAACATCTACTCAGCATTTCCTACTGTCTTCATTCGATTCTATTTTGAGCTTTCTCCTAAATCAATCCTCCGCCAACCTTGGAATTCTTTTCCATGTGCATCCTTGACATTGTTCTGCTCTATTGCCTCATCATGGTGTTGAGGTGACCTTGGCTCTCAAATATTATTTCATTGAATCAGACGCTCTGGCAGATTCTACGAAGCTGGTAAGGATATAAGCTACGATGTTGTCAGTAGACTGTGCATCTGCTGATTGAAGGCCAAACTAGTAAAGTTACAGAGAGAGGATAATCACCAGAAGGTTGACCACCAGGTGCTAATTTGATCACCACAACAAGAGTGAAGCAGACCAGTTGAGATTTGCATCACTGAAAGGATTACTTGCCCCAGAACCTCGACATATGCATGATATGGGATTTGTTGTCTGGTTGAATTATTGTTCCTGTAATATTGCTCTATTTTTACATGAAGTGGGGAAGATTTTGTTTTAGGTTTCCTTGTCCTGAGTGACCACGTTTCTTTGGTGACCATGATCTTGTGGGTTTCTGTGGGAAGGTGGCTGCAGACAGCAGTTACTGAAAACATTTACTTTAATCATTTCAAAATGATATTTAGAACATCCCAAATAATTTGCACATGTGTAGCATAATGAGACATCCAAGCTGGAGATGGTCAGAAAGATAAATTATTTGAAAGCAGCATTTTGAAACCACAGATTATGGAGAACATTGTTCTTCTTTTGCAGGCAACATCACCACACCAGAGGCAAATTATGTTGTAAATATAAAGGGTGAAAAACTAGACATTCTGAGAGCTTCAGGCAGTAACAATATATCATCTTGACATTCTAAAAATATTTCAGGGTAGGATGTGAGCCTAGAAAGAGGCCACTACTCAGATAAGAGGGATGGCTGATTAAAGGGAGGAAAGGAATAATTGCATTTCAAAGATAACAGCTGATAAATTGTAATAGTAGCAGCCAATTGGTACATGAGATTTTGTATTTATATGCTATCATAGATTAAAAACCACGTGGATCACACCAGATATAAGTTACTTTCCCTTTTAAGATACTTGATTCTTTCCCAAATACTGTTTATGCTATCTTAAAGGGATGAAAATAGTTAGAGGACATTATGTACTCTTCATATCTGACAAAACATGACTTATGTTCTACTTTGGCAGGCAGACCAGACTGTATATTATCATTTTTTCAAACCTTTAGAAATAACCAGAAATGTTCTGTACTTTACTGTAAGAGTGTATTAAATTTTAAAAATATAAATAAATCTCAAATGGGGAATGGAACTACAGTTGTGGGTTTGTTTGTTTTAGACTTTGTTGTTGGTACCTGCTGTTGTCTCTGTCTTTTGGTGATCCTTTGAATGAGTGAACTCCAACATATCCAAACCTAAGCTCAGCTCTTCTAAACTCAAACCCATGGCTTCCTTTTTGGACTAGAGCTCCCATAATTCTCCAGTCAATCTAGCCAGCGAAAAGCTTTACCAGCACTTTATACTGCTACCCAGTTGTTTCACTGTTTTGCTAGGCACTGGTGCACCAACTTTAGTCCCAAAATACTTCTACTTGTCAGTAATACTAGAGAGAAGGAAAGAAGGGAGGGAGGAAATGGTTGAGCATCTTCCACCCCTATACAGCTGGATCCCTGATCCACTACTATGGGCTACACAGCAGCTGCTGAAATGTTCTCCAAGTCATCAGGGATTCTTGGGAAAAGAAAATGCATCTGGAAATTACTAAGCACTAAGAGCAATTTTTTGAGTTCAACTTCCTTTACAAGCAAAAGTTATGCTGTATATTTTAATACTAAGCATCCATTCTTGTTACATTGTTTCATGCTGCATAATTTCCTGTCAATTGCCTTTCTTAAACCAAGCAGACATTTCAATTTCAATCTCAAACAAGAATTCATGTCTACTGAATTCATGGGCAATACAGGCTTTACAAACTTCTTGTCGGGTTTTGTTCATTTGCAATTATCATAAATCCAAATCCTTCCAGCATTCCCAGACAACCAGTCGGGTTACACCATGTCTGAATCACACTGTTTTTAAATTAATTGAATGATGGTCATTCAGAAGTATTGTTTGTATAAATAGTCTGACGCAGTGAAAGCAAAGAAATGACTTAAAATGAAACCTTTCTAGAACATCTATAAAAATCTCTACACATTCCTTTTCGAAGCTACCACATTTCATACTACAATGTCTCCTCAAACTTCTGTCTCCTTGTAATATTTCATATACTGTATATGCAAATAGCTTTAATATATTAAATCTTAAATAACTCTTTACAGCATTGAACATGGGATCACATTCTTTTATGTAGCCTATATATTTAAATAAAATAACATTCCCCATCCCACATACATACCCTCCATTTCTTTTACTTAGTCCCTCAGAATCAGAATCTAAATAAATGAGGTTAGAGTTGAATAAGGAGCGTTTTTCTCAAATTCACCCACTCAACTGAAAATCAGTCCAGTCAACGGTTACTTCAGACATTTGGGTAAGGGGGGATAGATTACATTAATGATCTATTATCAAGTCCAAAGTGAGATATTTTGCCAGCTAAAGTCAAGGATGAGATGGTGGCTTCCCTCCATTCCGTACTGAAGTTGGCTGATTGGCCACTGAACCTTATTTC
Source organism: Pogona vitticeps (assembly GCF_051106095.1). Classification (NCBI taxonomy): domain Eukaryota; kingdom Metazoa; phylum Chordata; class Lepidosauria; order Squamata; family Agamidae; genus Pogona; species Pogona vitticeps. The sequence continues at coordinate 62,991,367 of NC_135783.1, read as the reverse complement.
CACAGTGATGATGGGATAAGGCAGTCCACCACAGCTGAGGTCATGGGGTCATTTCAAGTGGTTCAGGACAAGCAAGTTCGGGAAAGACTGGGAGCTCAGGAGGAATATTTGCTGCCTTGTTCTACCTAATCGTAGGATGGGCCCTAGCTAGAACAGACAATATGTGTAAGGAATTCAATTTTCTGCTCTTCCATCATCTATAAACTGCAGACATGGGAGAGGGCTGCTGATGACATGAAAACAGAGACAGGGCAAATATATAGATTTAAATCACTAGTGAAAGCACCTATGCAACACAGCCATCACAAGGAAACCAGTAGACTGGGCATATTAATGTGAGTAAATTCTCAGAGCACTGTTCACCCCAGTGTGCAAGAATATAACATATGAAGATGTATAAATATGTTTCAAGTGAAAATGAATAAAATATTTTGGAGGAACACCAGCTGGGAATATGGTTATATCCCATCATCTAACTAGAAAAGAATAGCTGGCAGATATGTTGCCATTTTTGGTCCTAGGGCACTACATTTGCACTATACAGTATTAAACTTCTGATACGCATAGCAAAATTTAATGTGTTGACTTACAATGTGATACAAATAAGAAATAAGAAAGCATTGCTACAGTGTGACTCAGTGTTTGGATCCAGGGTCAAAATATTCCAAATTGGAGGGGATGGAAATCTGGGAATCTAAGCTGAGCCCATCTGTTTTTAGTAATGGACAATAAGGGCCATACTATCGGAGAAAGAAAATTCTTATATCTTCATGAGATTTGTTAATGTTTTGAAATGCACAGAAAGAAAACTAGTAAAGAGAAAGAAAACAAAAAAACCCAGAATTCTTTCTCCAGGCTTTCATCTATGAATATTTTCATTGTTGCAAACAAAGCCTTTAATAGGAAACAGAGAGATCTACTGCTCAAGTCTTGAAGTGGCTAATAAACACAATCCAAACTGCCATTGCATGATTTCCCAAACTATTAAACAAAAAGGCCAATTGTACCCATGTTGCTTACTCTCTAATATCAAATGTCATTGACATGACCCTAACTGTTAATGAAGTCCCGTTGCAGCTCCTCGGTCTCACAGGCAGTTAGATGTACATCTGTGTCAAAGATGAAAGCTCACCTTTTGCCTGGAGAAATTAATTCAGAGAAGAAGAAGAATCTAGGGGAGCAAACTGATAATAAGGATCATTATCATGGAAACAAGGGTTTAACCCATTTTGTACAGATGCTTCATATACAATGGGAAAGTGCACAGAGCATCCCTTATTTGGAGATAAGCCTCTTGCTCCCTCCCGCTCCCCCCATTCCTTGGAGCACTGACAGGCAACATCCAGGAAGGGATGTGTGTGCATTATCCCTTGAGCCCATGGGGGCTGCTCCACTTGGCTGCTACAACCACAGGGCTACTGAAAATTGGTTGCACAACAGTAACAATAAATTTCAAGAATTTCTTGTTAAAACAAGGCATAGCAGACTGAGTGCATGTGTGTCTGCCTTAAAGTTACTGAGTGAACTTCAAAACCTAGTGGGAATTTGAACACAGGTCCCCCGAGACCGAGAATAATACCATAAGCTACACCCTCCAGCAGCAGGAGTTTGTTGCCTGACCCTTCACTTCATTTTCTTTTTGATCCCTCTCATACACATTTGCCTCTCTGAGTCTACTGCTGGCCCTCCATAAAATCAAAAGCAACCCAAGTGTGGCTTGTTGGGAAGGGAAGGCAAAAAGGAAGTGGTTAAAAATGAACGCAGTAAGCCTTGGCTGATGGCCACTTCAGGAATAGCCTATCACCATGGCAGATGCCCTATTGACAAGCCTGAGCAGTAGAAGATACAAGAACTGAAAGGGGATTAAAAAAAATTCTGGAAATTGGCCATCCAAAATCAGGTGTGGTATCTCAGAGAATAAAATGTTCCTATTCTCTAAACATGAAGAGTTTTGGGAGCAATAAACTTGCTCACAGCTCCTCCACAGCTGCTAATTGGAAGAGTTTCGCAAAGCCATCAAGGAAACAGGTGTTTCCCAGCATAGAAGGATCTCCTTGTTTAGAGAGAGTCCAGTTAGTGTTCTGCCTCTGTATGAATTATGGCTGTCAGGTTTTGTCTTGTCGTGTTTTCACTAAAAAAATTGTAGGTAACTTGAACCTTCAGGGGCCTATTAGATGAAACATCAGAGATCTGTGATAGGATCTCTTCTTTCTTTACATTCTTTTTCACAATTGCTGCAGTGTGTGTGTGTGTGTGTGTGTGTGTGTGTGTGTGAGAGAGAGAGAGAGAGAGAGAGAGAGAGAGAGAGAGAGATGGAGAGAGAGAGAGAGAGAGAGAGAGAGAGAGATTCAAGACAACATTATTTGGGAGAAAGGATGAGGAGTGCCATCAGGCCAGAGTTACGCTGGGATGAAACACACCCAGGACTCTGGCTGCAACACATGTCGCCCGCCAAAAGAAGTTTAGGTGATAGGTTTGATTGTGGTCACCTGAATATAAAGTATTCTGGCAACGCCAATGCCCGCCAGGGAGCGGGGCAGGTGGTTCAACCCCGGCTGCCTTGCTACAAATACAACAATAGAGGGTTATGTAACAGGGTGCCATGTAGGTTCAAACATGAATGCCTTACTTGCAGGGGAAAACATGCAAAAATCAACTGGTTTAAGGCAGGTGTACAGCGGCAAAATATGACAGGTGGGTCCAATAAGAAAACAGAAGGGGGAAGCGGCGCTCCTGGAAAGGGGGCCCACACCAATTAGAATTGATAGTCTGGTTAAGGGTTTGGCACATTACCCTAAGAGGGATGATGCGGAATACCTTCAATTAGGTTTTAAATTTGGATTTAGGATACCAGCTACAGGAAGGCATTTTTTGCAAGAAATCTGAAATCAATAAGTGGCATGGAGGAGGTGGTGTTAGAAAAGATTAACAAGGAGGTTAGAGAGGGTAGGGTCCTTGGGCCTTTTGGGGAGGCACCCGTGGATAACCTGAGGGTCTCTCCTTTGGGGATTGTTCCTAAAAAGGCCCCTGGGGAATTTAGATTGATACATCATCTATCGTTTCCTGAAGGGGAGTCGGTGAATGATGCGATACCAGAGGAACTTTGTTCTGTTCGATACACATCATTTGATGAGGCAGTTAGGATGATTAGAGATTGTGGTATGGGCGCTGAACTGGCAAAGGCTGATGTAAAATCAGCCTTCCGGATTCTTCCCGTTCACCCAGCGGATTTTAATCTATTGGGTTTCCAATTTCAAGGTAAAATTATATTGATAGGGCCCTCCTGATGGGGTGTTCAATTTCCTGTTCAACTTTTGAGACGTTTAGTACCTTTGTTGAATGGCTAATCAGGCAAAGAATGGGCTGTAATTCTACAGCACACTATTTGGACAATTTTTTATTTTGTGGAAAAGGAAATACTGGAAAATGCCAAAGGTTCCTGGATAGCTTTAGGGAGCTGGCGGTAGAATTGGGCTTGCCATTAGCAGAGGAGAAAACGGAGGGGCCGGCAACGACCCTTACGTTTCTGGGGATTGAGTTAGATACAGTACAGCAGACATCCAGGCTGCCACAGGACAAATTAGTCAACATTAGGAACATTTTACAGGGTTTAACAGGCAGGAGGAAGGTGACGCTGAGGGAATTACAAGAGGTAGTAGGCCATTTGAATTTTGCATGCAAAGTTGTTGCTCCAGGAAGAGCCTTTGTTAGGCGTCTTTGCAGCGCCATGTCAGGACTGAAGAAACCGTATCACAAGACTAGAATGACTAGGAGGACCTGAAAGTTTGGGAGCAGTTTTTAGCTCACTTTAATGGTGTTTCATTTTGGAGGTCCGAAATCAATTTAAAGGCAGATGTGCAGGTGAATTCGAATGCAGCCGGCGCACAGGGGTTCAGAATTTATTTCCATGGTAGGTGGTGCACGGGGAAATGGCCCGAGAATTGGCATCATCAGGGAATAACAAGGGACTTAACATTTTTAGAATTTTTCCAATAGTGGGAGCTCTGTGGCTTTGGGGAAAGGAATGGGCTAATTCGGTGGTCAGATTTTGGTGTGATAATCAGGCTGTAGTGCACATAGTCAATAACTTGACCTCACACTCAGACAGGGTGATGGAATTGGTTAGGGAATTTACTTTGAGGGCATTGCAATTTAATGTTGTGGTGCATGCCCGCCATGTTCCAGGCATTGATAACAAGATAGCCAATGCTCTTTCACGCCAACAGATCCAGCATTTCAGGGAACTGGCACCAGAAGCCAGGGATCTGCCAGAAGTGCTTCCGGCAGAGGTCTGGCAGATTGGCGTGAGGAAGCGTTGAGAACAATAGGTATGGCGCTGGCCCCGAGAACACGTAAGAAATATATAACAGCAGGTACCGAGTTCTCGGAAATTAGAAGGGCGGTGCACTTGGGACAAATTTGGCCTGCGCCAGTGGAGCATATTCAGCAATTTGTTGTGGCATTACATAGGAAGGGTTTGGCGCCATGTACCATACAGGGTAAACTGGTTGCTCTGGGGTTTTATGCTAAGGCGGGTGATTTTCTGGTTAAGAAAATGTTAGAGGGATGGTCTCGTGAGAGAGCAAGTTTACCGGATGATAGGACACCCATATCTCCGGTGCTCCTGGAACGTTTATGTGGGCTATGGGGATTTTTATGTAGAGATAGTTATGAAGAGGCACTTTTTCGTGCAGCAGCTTTAGTGACCTTTTTGGGGGCTTTACGGATTAGTGAGTTAGTAGCTTTAGGTAAAGGGGATGCATCGAAGAGGACTTTACAGTTTGAGGATGTGGTAGTGTAGGAGGGACAGGTGAAGATTAGGATTCGGAAGTCAAAAACTGATCAAGAAGGTAAAGGTAGATATGTAATTCTGGGACAGTGTAGTTGGCGTAATATATGCCCAGTAAAATCTGTAAATGATTTTATGTTAAGCAGGGGACCAGAATGTGGTTATTTCTTTCAACATAAGGATAGATCACCACTCACAAAATATCAATTTTGGAAGTTAACTGACATGGCGCTGGAAAGAGTAGGGATTAAAAATGCAAGATTTGGGACACATTCTTTCAGGATAGGGGCTGCCTCAACAGCGGCGGCCATGGGTTATGATGCAGGGCAGATTAAGCAGTTAGGTCGGTGGTCATCCAATTGTTACCAAAAATATGTCAGACAACTACCTAACGTGTAGGCAGGGGTTGTTTTGTCTTTCAGGTGGTGAGATGCTGGAGGTGCAGAAGAACATCATGATTGTTGGCCATAGCTACATCTACTGGGCGGCACGTTATGCTGCATCTTCCCCATGGGGAAACAATTTGGGGCTTGGTGCCCATGCATCCATTTCCTGGAAGGGCATGCGGGGCATGCAATGGTCGCAATTCGGATGGATGACTGCATTTGAAATACGCCTCCAGACATCTTGTTGGTTCATTTGGGGGGCAATGATTTGCACAGGGTGCCGGGAAAGGCACTGATTATAGATATATTGAGAGACCTGACTAGGTTAAATAGATTATATCCCGCCATGCGGATTATATGGTCAACGATCATACGGCGTTTAACTTGGTGTGGAGCTCATAGACCAGATAAAGTAAACAAAGCCCGTCGTCAGGTCAACAGGGAGGTTTGTAGAGGCATCAGCAAAAGCGGCCTCGGATCTGTGGTTAATCATCGCAGAATCCAAATTTCCAACTTGGAATTTTTTAGGGAAGATGGAGTTCACCTGTCGGATGCAGGTTTGAACATTTTTTTGGAGGATTTGAGAGGGGGCCTGCTGGTTGAGTTTGGTCTGCTTGGTGGGTACATGGGACATAGCTGATGCTAGTCCTCATGCTGTGGCGGGTAGTGTGGGAATAACTGGTTGTCACGGTGAGTCCCTTTTCTAATTATCATAAAGCAAACAGCGCATCGCTTCTGACGGCTCTGCAGATCGTGCGATTACAGGGCTGAAGGCGGCTGATGCGCTGGACCACTTTAGGACCAAAAAGGTCATCAAATATGGCTTGAGGTCCGGGGTGTTTAATTGAGGCCTTACAGGTTTCTCCGGTCGTTAGACAGCTGGAACCTGGGGCCTGGGACTCACCCATTGACTGATAAGGAATTATTTGGTGTTATCTCCCCGCACTACCGCAGGCCCCCTAAATTTTGGTAATAGTTTATCTGGTTGAATTTGAATTGGTATTAATAAAGTGTGGCCCATATTTAAATTCCAAAGAATAGTTGTCTTGCGTCTTCATTTCGGGGCTTGAGGAGGCAATACACAGTGTAGATGGAAGCATATTTTTGAGAAGGCAAAAAGCAGCTTTGTCTAGGTCAAGATGCTCCTCTACACAGCACAATGGAAAGGAATCCTTGTAAATGAAAATGGAAAATTTTCAGACAATGTAAATAGATTTCCTTTTTTAAAGGGCAGCTCAAAAGGAAAAAAAAAGTGCTCATATTATAGCCCTGGGTTTGAAATGGCTTTGAATGAAATTCCTTTTCTGATATGAGTGGGGTGTGGACACTCAAGTTGACTTTAGCTTTAAAATATTTCCTATTTTCACCCAGACTCTCCAGGTTCACCTTTTTGTTTTTGTTTGTTTGTTTGTTTGTTCTTCTGCCTTGCTTCATAGTTTTGAAGGTACCTCCATCTTCTACTTACGAAATTCCTAGCTTAGAATAGAAAGCAGGCACTGGGGCAACTGCATTGACCATCTATTTACATTTATTTTTATTTATTCCAAAATTTATAGGCCATCCTATATCATTGGATCTCAGGGCAGGTTACAAGGCTGTATAAAACAATTTTAAAACATAAGATATTTAAAATAATTTAAAATCAAACAACACAAAATTAAAATGGTTGCTATAGGTTTTTCGGGCTATTTGGTCGTGTTCTGAGGGGTTTTTTTTCCTAACGTTTCACCAGTCTCTGTGGCTGGCGTCTTCAGAGGACAGGAGTCAGAACTCTGTCTGCGCTCTGGTGCAGTTTGTGGGATAGTTGAGTATTTGTAGCTGTCGGATCAGCTTTTTGTCCTTTTCAAGAGATTGGGTGATTATGGTGATCAGGGTGTTTTGTTGTTGTTGTTGTTGTTGTTGTTGTTGTTGTTGTTGTTGTTGTTGTTGTTGTGGGTGTATTTTTGTGATAAGGGGGAAAGATTATCTGTCACAGTGATTGTTGGGTGTCATTAGCTGGTCTTTTGTGTGCAGTGATCACTGGTCCTTGTGGCTGGGTAGAGTTCATTGACCTTTTGCAGGCTGTATTTTTCAGTGCTGGGAGCCAGGCTTTGTTGAGTTTTAAACTTTCTTCTTTTTTGTTGAAGCTCTACTGGTGTTCGTGGATTTCAATGGCTTCCTGTGCAGTCTGATATAATGATTGCTGATGTTGTCGAGTATTTCAGTATTTTGAAATAGAATTTCATGCCAAGCTTGTTTCAGGGCATGTTCAGCTACTGCTGATTTTTCCGGTTGTTTTAGTCTGCAGTGTCTCTCATGTTCTTTGATTCTTGTGTGGATGATGCATTTTGTGGTTCCAATATATAACTGGACATACCTGCAAGGTATCCGGTATACTCCTGCAGTGGTGAGGGGATCCGTTTTGTCCTTTGCTGACTGTAACATTTGTTGTATTTTTGTGGTGGGCCTGAATACTGTTTGTAGGTTGTGCTTTTTCAAAAGTTTCCTCATGACGCCTTTGATGTATGACAGAAATACTTTATTTGTGGGTGGCTGTTTTTCCTCTTCAAACCATGAAAACCGTGAAAGCCTTCGAGAATACATATAGTGTGATACGTGATGTGTCCTACCTCAGACAACATCATTGGTGGAACCAAGAAAATATGTGAGGTTTGGAAATGTCTCATAGTTTTGGTTCACTAGGTGATGATGTGTGTTCAGTCGTTTAGTCGTGTCCGACTCTTCATGACCCCATGGACCAGAGCACGCCAGGCCCTCCTATCCTCCACCGCCTCCCAGAGTTGTGTCAAATTCATGTTGGTTGCTTCGATGACACTGTCCAACCATCTCATCCTCGGTCATCCCCTTCTCCTCTTGCCCTCACACTTTCCCAACATCAAAGTCTTTTCCAAGAAGTCTTCTCTTCTCATGAGATGGCCAAAGTACTGGAGCCTCAGCTTCAGGATCTGTCCTTCCAATGAGCACTCGGGGTTGATTTCCTTTAGAATTGATAGGTTTGTTCTCTTTGCAGTCCAGGGAACTCTCAAGAGTCTCCTCCAGCACCACAATTCAAAGGCATCAATTCTTCGGCGGTCAGCTTTCTTTATGGTCCAGCTCTCACTTCCATACAACACTACAGGAAAAACCATAACTTTGACTATTCAGACTTTTGTTGGCAAGGTGATGTCTCTGCTTTTTAAGATGCTGTCAAGGTTTGTCATTGCTTTCCTCCCAAGAAGCAGGCGTCTTTTAATTTCGGGGCTGCTGTCTCCATCTGCAGTGATCATGGAGCCCAAGAAAGTAAAATCTGTCACTGCCTCCATATCTTCCCCTTCTATTTCCCAGGAGGTGATGGGACCAGTGGCCATGATCTTAGTTTTTTTGATGTTGAGTTTCAGACCGTTTTTTGCACTCTCGTCTTTCACCCTCATTACAAGGTTCTTTAGTTCCTCCTCACTTTCCGCCATCAGAGTGGTATCATCTGCATATCGGAGGTTGTTGATATTTCTTCCTGCAATCTTAATTCCAGCTTGGGATTCCTCCAGTCCAGCCTTCCGCGTGATGTATTCTGCATATAAGTTAAATAAGCAGGGTGACAATATACAGCCTTGTTGTACTCCTTTCCCAATTTTGAACCAATCCGTTGTTCCATATCCAGTTCTAACTGTTGCTTCCTGTCCCACATATAGGTTTCTCATGGATTGCTGCCTTGTCGTGGCGAGGGGGCTTGAGTAACTCAGAGAAGCTATGGGCTATGCCGTGCAGGGCCACCCAAGACGGACAGGTCATAGTGGAGAGTTCTGACTAAACGCAATCCACCTGTGGTAGGAACCGGCAATTCCACTCCAGTATCTTTGCCAAGAATGCCCCATGATCAGAAACAAAAGGCTAAAAGATATGACGCTGGAAGATGGGACCCTCAGGTCAAAAGGCGTCCAACATGCTACTGAGGAAGAGCGGAGGACAAGTACAAGTAGCTTCAGAGCTGATGAAGTGGATGGGCCAAAGCCGAAAGGACGCTCAGCTGTGGACGTGCCTGGAAGGGAAAGGAACGTCCGATGCTGGAAAGAAAAATACTGCATAGGAACCTGGAATGTAAGATCTATGAACCTTGGGAAGCTGGAGGTGGTCAAACAGGAGATGGCAAGAATAAACATCGACATTCTGGGCATCAGTGAACTAAAATGGATGGGAATGGGTGATTTCAACTCAGATGATTATCATGTCTACTATTGTGGGCAAGAATCCCGTAGAAGGAATGGAGTAGCCCTCATAGTCAACAAAAGAGTGGGAAAAGCTGTAATGGGATATAATCTCAAAAATGATAGAATGATGTCAATACGTATCCAAGGCAGACCTTTCAACATCACAAAAATCCAAGTTTATGCACCAACCTCCATTGCTGAGGATACTGAAATTGAACAATTTTATGAAGATTTACAACACCTTCTAGAACTGACACCGAAGAAGGATGTTCTTCTCATTCTGGGGGACTGGAATGCTAAGGTAGGGAGTCAAGAGATAAAAGGAACAACAGGGAAGTTTGGCCTTGGAGTTCAAAACGAAGCAGGGCAAAGGCTAATAGAGTTTTGTCAAGAGAACAAGCTGGTCATCACAAACACCCTTTTCCAACAACACAAGAGGCGACTCTACACATGGAAATCACCAGATGGGCAACATCGAAATCAGATTGACTATATTCTCTGCAGCCAAAGATGGAAAAGCTCTATACAGTCAGCAAAAACAAGACCTGGAGCTGATTGTGGCTCTGATCATCAGCTCCTCATAGCAAAATTCAAGCTTAAACTGAAGAGAGTAGGAAAAACCACTGGGCCACTCAGGTATAATCTAAACCAAATCCCTTACGAATACACAGTAGAAGTGAAGAACAGATTTAAGGAACTAGATTTGGTGGCCAGAGTGCCTGAAGAACTTTGGATAGAGGCTCGTAACATTGTACAGGAGGCAGCAACAAAAACCATCCCAAAGAAAAGGAAATGCAAGAAAGCAAAGTGGCTGTCTAACGAGGCCTTACAAATAGCAGAAAAGAGAAGGGAAACAAAATGCAGGGGAGATAGGGAAAGTTACAGAAAATTGAATGCAGACTTCCAAAGAATAGCAAGGAGAGACAAGAGGGCCTTCTTAAATGAACAATGCAAAGAAATAGAGGAAAATAACAGAAAAGGAAAAACCAGAGATCTGTTCAGGAAAATTGGAGATATTAGAGGAAAATTTTGTGCAAAGATGGACATGATAAAAGACAAAAATGGAAGGGACCTCACAGAAGCAGAAGACATCAAGAAGAGGTGGCAAGAATACACAGAGGAATTATATCAGAAAGTTTTGGATATCCCGGACAACCCAGACAATATAGTTGCTGACCTAGAGCCAGACATCCTGGAGAGCGAAGTCAAGTGTGCCTTAGAAAGCCTGGCTAACAACAAGGCCAGTGGAGGTGATAGCATTCCAGTTGAACTATTTAAAATCTTAAAGGATGATGCTGTTAAGGTGCTACATTCAATATGCCAACAAGTTTGGAAAACTCAACAGTGGCCAGAGGACTGGAAAAGATCAGTCTACATCCCAATACCAAAGAAGGGCAGTGCCAAAGAATGCTCCAACTACCGGACAATTGCTCTCATCTCCTGAGGTGATGATATAGCAATTCAAATTTTTGGTCATTGCTCTGATCTTGTCTTTGTCTCGAAAAACTATAACCTTTTTTCCTTGAAGATTTAAGTTGAACATATTAAAATGAATGAAGATATCTGACAGATATGCTAATTTGGCTAGCCAGGAAAAATCTGTCAAATGAGGTGAAATTGCTTCTCCATGAGGAATAATCTTATCTCGTCTCTCAATTCCAAAAAATGAGACAAAACTTTACCTCATGATAGCCAGCAAACTCCACAGTGTAGCAAACCCTGGTTGTCTTAGCTGTTAGTAGAACAACAATGGAACTAATTACCTCAGGAGGTAATGAGTGCTCCAATATTGGAGGCATTCAAGAGAAAATTAGACAATCATTTGTCAGATATATTTTTATTTGGATTCCTGCATTGAGCAGGTTGGACTCAATGGCTTTATAGGCTCCTTCCAACTCCATTATTCTGTTATTCTAACAGAGAAGCATTGAAAGTGAGAAGAAACAACACAACACTTCAGCAAGTTGTCTAAATTATCTGGAGTTCCTTGAATGTGTTGCAGAGCTGCTCCCCTCCATAAGCGCTGTGGGTATACTTCGATTTATAGAAAAGCACTCCTCACAAACTGATATATCACATTTTATGGTGATTGTAGAAGATATTATACTGTTAGCACAACCCTGGGGTCAGCCCAAGTACTTCTAAGAGTAAAATCCCCTTCTTTAACCCATTTGGATAGGGCCTGTTTCTTATTTTGGTTCCATGGGCAACACTGGACACTCAGGCTGCTTTACAACCACTTTTTAAAATTAATCAGATTTGTTCTGTCCTGAGTTAACATCTCTTGCACTGCATGGGTGGCCTTTTCTATAACCTGATTTTCTCACAATTTTCAAATGCCCATCAGCAGAATATTATCTGTTTGTTTCTGAAGTATTCTGGACTTTATTTTGACAGGGGATTATCCTTGATATAGTTGGAATGTTATATAAATGACATCTCTTAAAAGAAAGGGCACATTCACTGACAGCTTTTAAAGCAGGGAGACTAGCTTGGTTTCATAAATTAAAGTTGCATGGTTGGAAGAGTGACAAGCAGAGAAGGTTTTAATAAAGACTTACTGTGAATTTTGGGAATATATGGATAAACTGTTATAGTTCAGCGTGAATAATATAAACGAACTAGATTTTCAAGGCATCAGGATGAAATTTCTAGGAACACTCTACCCCCTCTTCAGTCTCCCCTTTTCAGAGCCTCGGGTTTAAGTCTCCCATCATTTAGTGAAGAAACTGAAATAGTTAGAGATTTTGTACAACTTGATTCAATCATCAATCCAAAAGGAGACTGCAGCCGAGAAATCGGAAGATGGAGGATCTGAAGGATATCAATGAAGGAATGAGAAAATATCAAGAGTAAGGATCTGTCACTGGAGACCAAGACCACGATCATCCACACTATTGTATTCATGATTACCATGTGCAGGTGTGAAAATAACATTGAAGAAAGCTGACAATAAAAAATACACAGTAGGACTGCTGGATCCACAGAATGAGTATCTCTAGTTTCAGTTATCCACTGCTTGCAAATATTAAATTGAAAATCTCCAGAGGCAAAAATGACAAATATAAGGCTGTCATACTTTGGGCACATCATGAGATGGGAAGACTCATTGAAAAAGACAATAATGCTAGAAAATGTTGGAGGCAAGCAAGAGAAGAAGGTAAAATATGAGATTAATTTAGCAGAAATGAAATCACAACACTGAGTTTACAAGAGCTGAGCAGGGCTATTGAGGACTGGATATTTTGAAGGTCATTCACTCATAGGGTCACCATAAGTTGGAAGCAACTTGAAGTTATGTAACAACAACTCTGAAGTATAATCCAAAACTGGGAGTTGTTGTTACATTACACTGGGCCTAATGTATATGTATATACAGTTGTGCCCTGCTAGACGCTTACCCCGTTAAACGATGAAATCGATTGACAATGCCTTTTTTGCGATTGCTATAGCGATCGCAAAACGATGTTTCCTATGGGTTTTTTTTCATTTAACGACAATTAGGTCCCTGCATTGTGAACCGATTATTCGCAAGATGATGATTTTAAAAGCTGATTGGCGGTTCGCAAAATGGCTCCCCGCTGTTTTCTGGACCTATTTCTGCAATATAGGGATCACAAAATGGCTGCCCTATGGAGGATCTTCACTGCACGAGCAGGTATTTTCCCCATTGGAATGCATTAACCGGTTTTCAATGCATTCCAATGGGGTTTTTATTTTTGCATGACGATGATTTCGCTGTACAGCAATTTTAACAGAATGTATTATCGTCGTCATGCGGGGCACGACTGTATACATGCATGAAAACATTGAAGGCAATGGAGATAACTGTGATGTTTGTCTTACTTCATGATTAAAAGTAAAATTGCTAAAATAAATATGAAATGAATTTGGTTTTCTTCTAGCTTAAAGCCATTTGGACATATTCTGAATGAGAAAGGCAGAGTGACTTGTATTTACTATACTGAAGACAACATTATTTATTCATTTAAAATATTTTTATCCCACCTTTCTCCCAAAGAGGCTTACATCATTAAAACACAATATTAAAGCTAACAATGGTGAGTATACAAATACTTAAAAAGATCAAACAAACACCAAACAAAGCATAAGCAATACCAAACTACATTCAAAGCAGTAAAGGCACAACAATCCATTAAAAAACCCCACTCAGGTAGCCAGTCACTCAGGCAAAGTTTGCTGAAGAGAAAGGTCTTTGCCTGCTTGTGGAAGGACAGTAAAGATGGAGCCACCCTAAGCATCTACAGGAGGGAGTTTCAGAGTCTGGGAGCAGCAACAGAGAAGGGTCTCTCCCATGTCCAACCAAACACACCTGTGAAGGTGGTGGGACTGAGCGGAAGGCCTCTCCTGATGATCTTTAACACTTGAGCTGGCTCATAAAGGGAGATGCCATCCCTGAGTTAGCCACAGCTCAAGCCATTTCAAGCTTTATAGGTTAGAAACAGAGATGGGGGTATTTGTATTTGTATATCCCCCACACAGGTTGATGTAACACATCCAACACTGACTCTGCTCTCCCTTCCAATCACTCTAGCTCACAGTTGGCTAGCCACTCCTGGCAGAAGGAGGGAAGATGAGTCTCCCTGCCAGGCTGACAAGTGGACAGCCAACCACGAGCTCCAGAACAATTGGAAGGGAAAAGGGAACTAGCAGCAGCAGACGTGTGAGTGGAGAGTCCGACCCTCATTACGTCCACCTGTGCAGGGGTATTTGTTTACAAATACGAATACCCCCATCTCTAATTAGAAAGAACACCTTGAATAAACTGACATAAATTAATCGTTCAAATGAATAAGAGGTAGACAAAAATTGTACATCTCTATCATCTCTCCTTTAAACCTTTTCCACCTTGTCCAACCATCCACAAAAAAATTCAGCCAATAGCATTGAAAGGGCAGCTGTCAACAGCCAATCAGAACACCCGGGGGGAGGGAGAAGGAATCTGGAATCTGTAAAAGGACCTGGAATGTTTGGAACCCAGTGTGGAAGGGTGTTGAGTCTGTCTTTGCTGAGCACTGCTCAGCACCATTCTAGCGTTTTACATCTTGGATTATATTCTGTGCTGCCATGGCCTCGTAGCCTGCCTGCCAGACTCAAGGAACAGAGTATAAGGCATCAAATGGTAGGAGAAGAGAGGTAGGAAGGTGTTTTTTTTTTTTTTTGAGTGCTTTATTGTTAAATATTTTGATTTGAATTTAATCCCTGTCTGTGAATCCCTGTTAATGCTGAATTTGGGTTGAAAGTTCTTTTTTTCTCTGAGATGTTTATTTTAATAAAGGTAAAGTTTCCCCTTGACACTTAGTCCAGTCGCATCTGACTCAAGGGGGCGGTGCTCATCCCTGTTTCCAAGCCATGGAGCCAGCATTTATCTGTAGTCAGTTTCTGTGGTCACATGGCCAGCGCGGCTTTACACAGAACGCTGTTTACCTTCCCACCGTGGTGGTACCTATTTATCTATTTGCATTTTTACATGCTTTTGAACTGCTAGGTTGGCAGGAGCTGGGGGAAGCGACAGAAGCTCACTCTGTCCTGTGGATTCGATCTTAGGACTGCTGGTCTTCTGACCTTGAAGCACAGAGGCTTCTGCAGTTTAATCCGCAGCACCATCACATCCCTATTTTATTTTAATACTTAATGGCAAACAGGTACACGTACCTGTCCTTGCTGCAGATGATAGAAGAGAATTTCATTGGATTTAAAATTAATGGTTTCATGTTTTCTGAGACTTTTTGCAAGAAAAAATAATTTGCCTCAAGAGTCTATACATTTGCAAGAGATACAGTGTGCACAAAACAACACACACTGATTAAAATGTGAGTAGATAAATTGTGAAAAAATGGAAAAATGCACAAACATACTTTAGTGAATGGGGAAAAGTTGCATTTAAACAATTGTGCTGCATACATTAGGTAAAATGCACAAAGTTGTAAAATAGGAAAGATATGTAAATCTTCGTAGACATGAGGAAAATACAAAGCCTCACAACCTGATATAAAATAAAGGCAAGAACAAAATGTCAGTGGGATCTGGAGAAATGTAGCAGAATTGAAACAAATGGTTTTCACACCTGTCCGTGTGTGTGTATGTGTGTGTTCCATGCCATCAAGTTGGAACTGACTTATATCCTCTCTAATAGGGCTTTCAAGGTAAGTGAGATATTTAAGAAGTGGTTTTACCAGCTCTACTCCACAATCAGTTCCCATGACCGAGCAGGGATTTGAATACTTCTCTCCAGAGTCCTAGTCTGTCACCCTATCAAAGTGGGGATCTCTTCACATCTGTAGAGCCTGGGAATAATGTTGCTTATTGAAACTGAACAATAGAAACCAGAAAGAATTATGTTCCATTTCACTTACAAAGAATTTACCAAAATTTGCTTATGAGGAATTTACCAAAATTCACAAACCACACATGGTTGAAAATGTTCAATATAGGAAGAAACTGATAAGACTCTACTAACATTAACAGATGTACATTCATATGCCAGAGCTAGTATGTACTCAAGTGTTAGCAAGGTGAAACATCTTTCCTCCACTAGGAAGGAATGAGAGGAGTGGAAACAAAGACTTTAGAATGGCACAGGAAGATGTGGAAAAACTGCTGCTGTTCCCAGTGGCCATATCAAGGAACACACGCTTGCAACACTAGCACATAAAAGAAAAAAAATGCTGTTGACCATTTGGTTTTGAACAGTGATTTGCCAGGAACACCAACACTTCCTGGGAGTGGTTCAGTCACAGATACGATGTCACTCCAGCAAAACCACAACATCTGGAAACATCCTTCCAGTAATCAGTAAAACATTCTAATTTGAGTCCGGTGGAACAAAAGAATCTTTATACATATAAGCAGCGTCAATTCCCTCTTCACTACATAAGCACATACAGGAAATGGCAGTGTGAGGAGAGGATCATTTAATTCTTTAAAAATCCTCCAGTTTATGAATATGGGACATCGTACTTCTGGATCCACTATTCCAACCACCAGGAAAAGACCCAATATTTCTGCACAATTTTGTGCCCTCGTTACCAGCAGGAAAAGATTGCCAAGTTTTCCATAGCAAAGGATAGCCTGAATGTTGATGGCATTCAAGTCAGCAGACAAGATGATCTACAGGATATCCTCTTGTGCTCACTCCCATTTCATCTAGGCATTTTGATTACTCTGTGGCTCAAAGCAATTGATACCTAGAGAACTTGCTGAAAAACAGCCCTAACAATTGCTTTGTGTGTGAGAGAGACAAGTGGTTAACTGGTTTTAAATCTGGGGACCTCTGGAGTTGCCTATTTCTGAATGGGGGAAAAACAGTTTTACATTTAAAATATTGCAAGATGATATTCCTTTCCCCAAAATTCCCCAAACTGGCCACAGAGCAAGAATCCACTGTCTGCTACTACTTCACCAAATTTTGTGCTGATCCAAAGTCTAGTTTCAAAGTTACAACTTCTTGTTTGGGTTGCCCTCATGCTTAGAATTTTCCTATAGAATGTTGATTTGCTCTGCCAGCACAAGATCATTGCTGTACTCTCGTGAACCAATAATCTCCTTGTTTTCCTCATGTTTGTAAAGTTAGGAATGGTCACAGGGATTTGAAAAAAATTTGAGAACAGAGGTGAACTATAAAGCATCATGGCCATGCTAATCAAATTTCCAATACTGGGGGGAAAACCCATTTCTACCACAAGGAAAGTATAGCAGTCCTTATATTGCTGAATGTAAGTAAAAATATATTTTTTCAGTAAAGTACACCGAAAAAATTCCTTTGCCTCATACTTGACTGTAGTTTGTGGGGATGATTTACTCTTCATGCTATGCATTGTAAACTAATTCCCTGGATATTACTGGAGGACTTCCATTTTGAGGTTTGGACACTCCTTTTTTGAAATGCATCCATCATCTGAAATGGAATTATGCTGAATATTCAGACAAAGGTTTATGGACTAGAACTCCTCCCTTGCCAGGTGACTGGCTGATTGGCTCCTGACAGCCCTCACCACACTGCTTGCTAAACAGCGATTTGACATACAAAGGGTGAAATAATGGTTAATAAAAGGGGGCATAGGGAAGAAACATGGAACGTTTATTATCCTTCATTGGTTAACATAAAAATCTTCAGGTTTAAAAGATTCTTGTTCGTGATTGGTGAAAGAACAGGAAAAGGGAGCCTCTTTTTGGTTTGGGGTCTTTTATTTAAACACAAAAGGCTCATCCCTCTATGTGCTTATCTGAGACTATGATCACTAAACTGAGATTAGGAGGAATACACAAAGAGGGAGAAATCAGGTTTTATTTATCCTACATATATAGAAGAAGCTGAGGGGGCACAATCAACAGAGACACTGAAAGTTTTGAATTTTTCGAAGTGAAGTTCTGCTTCAGACCTAAGGCAAGGGCACCAATGCTTCTTTCTGGGGCACATGCCTAATGGGATTACAGTGGAAAATATTCTTTGCTATTTTTGCTGCAAGTGACTAATATGTTTATCCTTCTGTATCTTGAATTAATTACTGCTAATATTTCCACTTTTCTGAGTCATCAATGAACTTTTATTGCATTCAATAATAGGAATTAATCTGCCCCAGAAGAAAAGAGGAAAGGCAGATGTTAAAATGAAAAAGTAGTTTGACTAAGATTCAAATGTTCTGGTCATCTTCAGCAAACATATTCTTTTCTTTTCCTTCTGCTAATTGTCTAGGTACCCCCTCCAAACAAATATCTCCATGCATATCTATCTTGCAAATTCCTAAGGAAAATTTGTAAATTGCCCAAATAACTTTTCACAGTTCTCAAAATCCAGATTCATTAAGGTTCCATTATCTCTTTCTCATGGTGCTGAACATCATGATTTAAAAGAGTGCTGGAGATAATCATTCTGGTTAAAACAACTTTTGAAGATGTGACATCCTCAATCAGTTTTAAATCTGTACTTGAAATAGCTAGGGTTTCAATTCATCTACTTTTTTTAAAAAATGCTAAGTCATTGAAGAAGCAGAACGCAGATTTTTATTTTAGTTCAAGATGCATATTTTTAAAAGGTGGTGAACAGTTCATTAAAAATGAGGGAGAGATCCTTCTGACAGTGTTAGCTCTAACAAGTTTTATTTGGCATAAACTATTGTGGACATTAAGCTCAACTCTTCAGATATGCAAAGGTTAACTTCAATATTATAGTCATTGAGAAGGCGGGTGAGAGTATGAAGTGTCAAACATTGTTAGTCTTCAGTGTGTCAGAAGGCTCCTCATTTTTGCTGCAACAGATTAGAATTTGATCCCACTGCTGTTGTACCAAGGTTCTCCTTTTTTAAAAAAAAAATCTAAATTTTGGCACATGCACAAGATATGTGCACCCGTAGTCAGTTATTCCACTCCTCCAGCAGAGGTCTGTTTATTTTGAGGTGGATTCCAATGAATCAATTCCACATATATGAACAAGTGAGTAGGTGTTTTCTGCAAAAGGGCTTATTTGAAGCACCCACCCAGTAGGTCACTTCCACCATCTCCTACTTTTCCTTTTTTTAATCATTGTGTCCTGACGTGTTGTCTTGTTCAGGGCCAAAGCAGTGCAGCACTTTTCAGAGAACTGCACTACTGCTGCTTCTAGGAGAAAGGGAGAGCCTTGGGGTTTCAGCATGCACTGGGTGTGTGCGTGCATGTGCTTCATAAGCTACTGTTTGTACCCATCTCTAGTAATGGTCCATTTTTCTTTTTGAAACTGGGAAATATCCAACAGATCTTCATTCATATGAACACCAGTTGCATTACTAGATTAAAATCATAATCCACAGGAAAAAAATTGTGTGCAATATTAGCAAACTATTAGCAAACTTTTAGCAAAGTACTTTATTAGGAAAGATATTTGGAAGGTGTATAGATGAATTCCTGAAAGGTCTCATACCTGATCATAAAATGTATGCAAATACAAAAGATTAATACACACTGTGAGATTCTAATTGAATCAGTGCTGGGGTATGTCTCAGTTGCATGTCTGATCAAGCACTCACTGCAAAACTGGGATGAACTCTGGCATCTCATCAATTAGTTGCAATTAGCTATGATAAGTAAGGCAAAACATACATGAACATTTAAGGATTCCAGACAGAAATAGAAAGTTTATCCATAATAGACAGGAGAGTTGTTTTTGGAGGCTAAGAAGGAATTTAACAGGATTGAATGGAACTATTTATTTATTTATTTATTTATTTATTTATTTATTTATTTATTTATTTATTTATTTATTTATTTATTTATTTGATTTGATTTGATTTGATTTGATTTGATTTGATTTGATTTGATTTGTATCCCGCCCATCTGGTCTATACAACCACTCTGAGTGGCTATTTATGAAAAACATCCAAATTCTTCAGTGTTGGTTAGCAGTTTTTGAGTTGGTTAAACCATATGCATAAATGTCATGTTGGACATGTGAAGTGTCCATGAATTGGAGTGAGAAAGAATCCACAGTCAGTCCAGGTCAGCTACTGAATAGCTAGAGTCCAGTTTCATGGATTGAGCAAAAACGGAGTCAGAACCAAAAGTCAATAATCAAGCCATAAATCATGCCGATAATCAAGACTGCTCAGTTGGTTTTGAGATAATTATTGCTCAGTTGGCTTATTGAGATAACAATCTGTTATTATTCCAGTAGTGGACCACTCCAGCCAGCAAAGTTTTCTCATAACTATCCATGGTTATGTTTCAGATATCCTATGTGGTTCTGATGGAACATAGTAGTCCAGGGGAAATTCTGGATCTCGGCTTATATGACAGGATCTTTGTCCTCTTTCTCCCAGGAGCTCCTTGGAACAGCTTACTGTTATCTAAGATCTGCTGATATTTTTGCAACTGAAATCCTGTTGCTTATTACAGTAGTTTGCATTAGAGTTGACCCACTGAATCAATGGGGAGTTGATGAGTCAACTTCCCTATAGGTTTGATTGAGTCAAACTTTTATCTAACTAAAGTAAGTCAGTTAAAGTAGGCCCATTTGAATCAATGGAACTTATGGAGGTGACTCAGGAAATCCTTACTGATTCAATGGGCATATTCTAGTGTGACTTACTATGCTATGATATAGGGTTTTATCCTATATTGTGGCTAATTTGTTCAACAGGAACCAAAACGAGAGCCCCCCATTCTCTCTTGCTTTTAGAAATTCAGTTACTTAATAGGGAATATACCCCACTTCACCTTTGGTCAAGCTGGCCTTTTTCTCCTTCTACCCCTGTATTAACTCACCCCAGCATCCAATTCTACTGTTATAGAAATAGTACTCTCTATTTAAGGATGGAGGTATTGACTTCACCCAGTGACTGCAGTCAAAAGAAAAGTATTTGAACCTATTCAATTTGTTTGTTTGTTTTTTCAGTTTCTTCATACCCTGTCATCACCCAAGACAATTTTTTTGGAAATGTTAATTGCAGCACAGATCAGTGTGTGATAAAAATAAGATATTCTTGAACAACAGATTATTTATTTCATTCACAGTCAGAGGAAAAAGATTAACACAGTTTGCAGACAATTTCCCAGTATGGGAAATCTGCACTGTTCATGTCAATGTGTGTGTGTTTCTAGCTGTTAATATTGCCAGACATCTTTGAGGACAAACAAATTCTCAGAACTATTTATAATAATTGCTTCATTCATGGCCAGAAGGAAAAGATTATGCAGTTGACATTTATCTGACACACTTCACAGAAGAGCCCAGGAAATGACTCTGATTTGGGGCTACTAAAATGATCCGTGGGGCCAGTTGGGACTCTGAGGAGACAAATTCCAAAGTGTAACTATTTAGGTCAGGAAATCGATAGCAGTGATCCAGAATTTCCTGTTTATAGCTATTATGGCCTTGGAGGTCTTTCAGCACAACTTTTAAGCAATATTTATAAGTTATATATATTTATATGAAGTATTTATAAAATTTATAAGGCACCTGTAAGTTTTTAGGATAGAACAAATATTAAATAAAATAACAGAAGGATCTAAAAGCAGGGGCATTTTTTTAAAAAGCAAATACAAATCTAATATAAGAAAAATATAGTATAAAAACAATATGACAACAATACTTTAAGGGGAAAATGGGGAGCTAAAATAAGCCAGGGAAAGGAATTAAAATCACCAACATTTAATAAGTATTAAGGTAACAAATATTTAATTTAACAAAGACAGAGCTCCTTTCTCTTGCTTTTGGTTGTCAAAAAATGTATGCAAGGCTTAGTTATATGGCATGCATTTTAGCTCTATGCCTTCCATCTCCCCTGAGTTGCCACAGAAGCTATGAAAAGAAATAGTCTGTGGGACAAAGTTTGAGAGCTCTAAGCTATTTGAAACCCTGATAAAACAGTGTTGAGTTCAGCAATAAGACTGGAAATAAGAAGGCCACCACCACCCCCCAACAGTCTCTGCACACTTCCAGATATAATGTCTGACTTGGGTTCTGGTGAACATTTGAAAGACAGTGGTTTTTGAGAGTTGGTTTCAGAGATAATATATTGTGCAGTTAGGGACTTAGACTAATTTAGGACTGGGGACATCTGAATACAGATCCTCATTCAGACATGAAATCCATGGGATCTTCTTGAACTTCTCTGTCAATTTAAACAGCAATAACAGGATTGTGTGCAGATAAAATGGAGGAATGGTAAACCAGGTTTACCACCATGACATCCTTGAGGGATGGATGAAATATGGCCTGGAACTCTACTGGAGTTCTCACAAGGTTGTTGTAACAAGCTGCACAGGATTGTGGGTTACTGACGAGGTGCCAGGGGATATTTTGGTTGCACAACCAGTTGCATGACCAGCCACATGGTTGAGATGTGCCACTTAGCCACAATCAGCCATGGCAAATTACCCAAACCTACACAAACACCACAAGGGTTCTGGACTTAATAAACAAATAACATTTGACATTACCTCTTCTATTGTATGTGTGGTGAGAAGGGATTTAAGCAGGTTAGACCACAGTGAATTTGTTCAGAAGCTGACAGTATTTCATCCCAGTAAGTGTTTGGTCACACAGCTCAGTATCTTCACATAAATGATGTCATTCCAGTGGAAATTTGGCACCTGTCTGCAATTGAGACAACTGTGCTTGAAACCGCTCTTATTTCAGAAACTGTGTTTACTTGTGTGCTTTAATAAAAGAGAATGGTGTTAGCAAGCAAAGACACATTTATCCATTATGTAAAAAGAAGTGTTGATGAGTCAACTTCCCTATAGGTTTGATTGAGTCAAACTTTTATCTAACTTAATTGCATATCATTGCAATTAAGAATTTTCAGTGTACCACCTAAATTCTTGACTGGGAGCCCTAACACTGTTGGAAGTATGAGAAATCCAGTAGAAACTATGAGAGACAATTATTATTTTCAGGTTAGTAGGAGGGAAAATCCAATGAAATGAATGTTATTTTCCCCTTTTTGTTGGATGGGCACAGCACTCTAGAAAGAGTATGGATTGTTTGCTTTTAAAAAAAGAGATGATCAGAACAACATTTCCAGGCTGACATGCATTATATACCATGGAAAAAACAGTACAGATGGCAGAAAGCATATAAAATAACAATGGAGAATCCTCAGGAGAGAGTGGAAGAATATATAATTCTATTACCTTGACTTCTATAGCACTTCATTATCAAGGGCCTGGAAGCAGTTTGACAAGAACTCAAAACAAGTAAAAAAAAATATTCCTCTTCAATCTGTTCAGATAAATATGATGCTCTGCAAGACGAATGCCGAAATGCCCCATACGTGCATCCTCTAATGTGAATAAATAACACTTACATGCATATCCCCATTACCCCACGATCCAAACCAAATTTGGCAATGTACTTTTCAGTATTACTGCAAAAGTTTCTTACTGAGTCCTTGGTTTTAGTTTTTGAAGCCTGATATGTTTCTTTCTCACGCCAAACTAATGGATTTAATTGAAAGAAACAGCTGGGATGAAAGTCATATTTCAGAAAGAAAGAGGAATTTCTAAGCCCAAAATATTCCAGAGGGTGTTCCATTTTTTGCTCACTTATGCCCTTTACGTTTGTATGCCATTAAGAAGAAATTCAACTGAGAACCAAGGCCCTTTTTTGGCATTTTGCTTCACTGATAGCAAGGTTTGGAAACTGTACATTGATGCAGAAAAGTTACGGAACTTATTTGTTTGCTTTTTTCATTTAAAATTCTATCACAGTTTTCCACAAAGTGCCCAAGGTGAGCTTCAAGAAGTGAAAAAATACAATATTATTAATAACAGAGAGCTAAACTGAACACAGTGATTGACAAATACTTTGCAACACTAACAAATAATTACAGTTACATATGTTTTCTATTAGGCTTGTGAGAATACTGTCTCATCCAGTTTATTATCCAAATATTTGCCATGCAAATCAGTACCAACCTTCCCCAAGCTTATTTGGAGTTGGCTTGAACTCATTTGTTCTATCTGTGGATATTTGTAGGTTCCTGGATTATGATTTTTTTTTAAAAAAAAAATCTGAATTGTTGAAAATAAAAGGCTATGGCCTGGGATGAGGGACAATATGCAGACCATCAACCAGTCTGAAATAATTATGCCCAAGTATGTTCTGGCATGAAGGAAACGGGGAAAAGATCAGAGCAAAAGGGGAATGAGGAGCATCAGACACCAGCAGCATGACTGTCACAGGAAAATGAGAAGTATATAATTGCCTTGGCTGAATAAATATGTAAGCACATGTGCATGCACATATACAATACATATACACCTGATCTGATTCCTTATGTGTCTGAAGAACATCAAGTTTAATTAAGAGACACCAGATTTGAGAATACGGCTCCAGAATGAGTCCGTGATGGTGGTCCAAGCAGTGGAGTAGGTGCCTAAACCCAGCACTTGGGATGAGCCTCCCATTTCCCCCCCTAGGCCACCTGTGTTAGGATGAGTCCACAGGACAGGGATGACCACAAAAGGCAGCAGGTGCTCTCCCCAAATAAATTCCCACCCCTCCTTCCCATTCTAGCAACAGTCTCTAACAATATACTCCTATTTACTGTATTTTTCTGTGAATAAAATAACACTTTTTTCTAAAATCATTAGAGGAAAAATTGAGGATTGTTTTATACATGGAAGGAGGCGGAGGTGGAGGCAAAGGAGAAGCCATGCATGTCCGCCTCTCGTGGCTGACCATTGACTGTTGCCACTGCCGTCCAATCGCTCCCTCCATCGCCATTCGCAGGCTCCCTTTGGGCAGGGGGCAAGGTGGCAATGGGAGCTGGAGGTGGTCCCCGGCAGTCGCACCAGAAGAGGTAATTGGGTGGTGGAGGCAGCAGGAGGAGGAGACGGAGGCAGAGGAGCAGCCATGCTGGACTGCCCCTCACAGCTGCCCATTGATTGCTCCTCCACCTCTGGCAAGGGAAAAAATTAGGAGGTTGTCTTATACATTGGAGGGTTGTATACATGGAAAAATAAGGTAACACCTGTAAGAAAGTTTGTACTCTGTTAACAATTGCCAGTTTAGTCATCACCCGTAAGAGACTCAGCGATTGTACAGCTATCCTGTAAGGTTTATCAACAATTTAAATTCTCCATATAAGTATAATAAAAATGAAATAATGCAACAAGACAGTCAGCTGTCTTGCCTTGGAAGGGGGCCCAGGGCCAGTGGAAACCATATGAAGGCAAACTGGAGATGAAATGAAATCAGACATTCTTACTAGCATTAGCAGAGGTTCAAGACAATGGAACAGACTCCCTTGTAAGGCAGTAGACTCTTCTATGGGAGGTTTGAAAACTGGAGTTAAATGCAACTTATCAGTGATGCTTGAGCTGCAGATCTCCAGTTTAAGTGGGAAGTTGAACTGGATGGCCCTTGGAGTTCCTTCCCACTCTACACTTCCATGGTTCTTCAATTCTAAGAAGCAAAGTAGAACATCTGCAGGATGGTGATTAGTTCCCAATGCCAGATAATGTGTCCCTCAGAAACAGAGTTCAACTTGAACTTCATACAGTGTTGTCTGAAAGTCCTTCTCTCAGCAAGGTGTAGCTGTTTCAAGAGACTGTACACCACTCTGGAGGCCCACATTTTTTTTCAGCAGCATTCCTGTGGAAGTTATATTTGCATTTCAGACAAGGAAGTAGGTGAGCCTGGGACCTTGGGCAGCAAGCTTTAGCCTTTGATGGTTTAGACTTGTACTTTCAAAGCTTTAGTCCTTCAGATGTTTTAGACTTCAGCTGCCAGAAATCTAGCATAGGCTGCAGTCAGAGAAGCTGGGAGCTTGCTTACTTGCTTGCTTGCTTATTTATTTATTGTTTGTTTGTTTGTTTGTTTATCGTTCCCCCCACTATTATCCTAAAAAAGGACGCAAGGCAGCTTACATTATTAAAACACAATATTATCTAGAACCGGGGTCCCCAAACAATGGCCCATGGGCCACATCCAGCCCACATTGCCTTTTATCTGGCCTGTTCAACGAGAGGGCAGGAATGTGTGTGGGTGTGCATGTGAGAGTACCTGTGTGTGTGTATGTGGAGTCTATAGATTGCTCCCTCTTCTCTGATTTCTGTTGCCCATTCCAAAGCAGCCATATTCAGACATTCCAAATAAAAGGGGGGGATGTAATTTGAAAGAACAGGCAGTGATAAAGTTAAAGCTCTGTTCCCTGCTTTTCACTGCCTCAGTGGAGAAAAAGTATAGTCTGAAGAGAGGACAAACTGCTACATGTGGAGCCTCTGCACACAATCAGGAACTCTGGATTTTCATGCTTCCTGGTCATGAGGAACATCTCCACATATAGCAGAAGCTTTCATTCTCAGGCAGTCCCTTTCCCTGTGAAGAGAAGGGTACTTCGTAAAGGCACAGAGCTGCATGGATGGGGACTCTTTGCCCGCCCACTCGAAGACTGACAGGCAGGCCTGGATCAATGCGAGCTTTTCAAAAGGGCCTAGTGGCCTGTTCCATCCTCTTCCAAATGGGTCAGGTCATAATTTTAGGCAGCTGTGCAAGATATGGCCAGTTAGGGCGACAATGGAATATGTGAGCCTCAGAGGGAGCTTCCTGAGGCATGCAGATGGAGCACCACCCACAAATATCAATTTTGGAAAGTGACATCTGAGCCTCGCGAAAAGCTGGGATTCATGGGTAGCAGTTTTGTACTCATTCCTTTTGCATTGGTGCTGCATCCACAGCAACAGTGCTGGGATACAAAGTTAAAGACATCAAAGAAATGGAAAGGCGGTCCTACCACAGTCATGTGCCTCCTTTGCCATAGCTTTAGATGCTGGCGTTTCTGCTTCTGTGTTCTTATCATTACAGGTTCAGGGATGACATTCTTCCATGTTTGAGTCCGTTTGTGCAGTCATAGTTACATGTTTTGGGCAGCAAAATATTCTAGTATGACCAGCTGGGGCCGAAACTTGGGCCTCGGGATGTGGACCTCATTGGAGTGGAGGGGACGGAGAGGCATGTTCTGGGACAGGTCCTTGGAATTGGTGTCCCAGGGTACTCCAGATGTGCCCCCTCATATTGTGGTGATCCACCTTGCTGGTAATGAGAATGGGTAAGTCATTAATATGGCAGATCACTCGGGATTTGCAGACTTTGGTTGCCCACTTTCTTGGCATGTGCATAATCTGGTCTGCAATTATTCCTCGCACAGTATGGACAGATGGATGCTATCCAAGGTGCATTGACAAATTCAGGTAAGGAGTCAACCAAGAAGTTGGCAGGGCTATAAAGGCCAGTTTGGAGTCAGTAATTGCGCACCCAAATATTAGGGTCAGTCACCCTGGGTTGTATAGGTCGGATGGTGTGCACCTTTTGGATGCTGGCTTGGAGATTTTCCTGCAGGATGTACAAGGGGGCCTCAGGGTCAAAGTTTTGGCTTGGTGGGGTGCTTGGGGCATACAATGTCATGGCAGGTAGTGCTAAACAGGGTAGTTTCAAGTGAGTTCCAGGGTGGGCACCCAGAGGGTACAAGGGATCCCTCATCTCAGAATTGCATTTACAGATGTTTGGCTGAGGGGAGAGAAAACAGGGAGACACCAGGGAACGCTGGGCACTTGGAGTCTAGAGACTCGGGTAGAGGGCAGCCCCGGGTACTCTGGGTAGATGGTCAAGGGGGTGCTGGACAGTCTGACAGTGCCCTCTCAGGGTAGGAACTCCTAGGGACAAAGGTCTGGACCAACTGATCAAGAATGACGAGGGTTCCAGACCTGTTAGCACTACGGCTGCCCCCTTGTAAAAAAAGATAATTTAATATGTAAATAATTAATAAATGTTGTGGCCCTAGTTTTAACCCATATTACTGTATCTTGTCTCATTATTTTGGGTTGGGCGGGCAATGATATCCAACAGACAGGGCTAGAACCTTCTCCTTGTTGCCCCTCATTGTGCTAACAGTTTCAAATTACTGGGCTCTTTTAATGCCTGAATAGCGCTAGACGCTTTTTAAATCTGTAAAAGGCCACCAAATTCACCTAGACATGTGATACCACCACATGGAAAGTCTCAGCCCATGAAGCCTCAGCCACATAAATAATGGGGAAAGGGAAGGACTGGTTTCTAAAGCTATGTTTAGCTTTTACTGGAAAAATTCTTTTCTGAAGGAAAAATGAAACATAAAATGGATCATTTCACAGCTTACTTTAAATCTTTGTGAACAGATTTAATTTTTACTCATTTTGTCACTTTTAAGTTATGAAATCCCTACCACAAATATCCCTGTCAAAACTGCTGAGCTCGCCGCAAAGGATCCCAGATGCACGGAGAAGCGCAGGGAAGGCAATGACCTGCCAAAAAAGCCGAGCATTCGTTTAGCTTCTCTAGCTCTGCATGGATGTGGTCAAGAATGAGGAGAGGGGGCTGCCTTAATGAGCATGGAATAGGATGCATACTGCAGAATGTAAATTAGTAGGTTTTCAGTTACACTGTGAGACAAGGAGCAGTATATGTGGAACAACTCACACAGACATAAAACAGATTTTCTCTGTCTTTGTGGGTCCCTTAGGATGTGGTTGGACAGATGGATATAGACACATACACAGAGAAGGCCTAGGAAAGAATTCTTAGGAAAAAGGGGGCAAAGGGAAAGTATGTTATGTAAGAGAAACACAGTGCTGTTCTCAACTAATAAGCATGACAGCATACACCAATGCACATTTGCTGGGGTTTCTATAACATGTTGCATTTAATTTTATTTTTGGATAAAACCCAACATTTTTGGTTTGGTAGTCCTTATATAGAAAAATGAGTTAATTGAAACATAAGCAGTGGCCAGTCAGAGGACATTGAAGACAGGGTTTTGTAGAGATTTTGTTACAGAAGAGAAATAAGTCTGGTGGCAGTGTACTAGACAGTTAATATAGTTTAAGTGACTACATAGATTAGAGGCCTACATTAAATGTAATACACATTCATTGTTTCTCCAGAATTATTTCTTGCATTCATAATAATTCTAAGACTGCAGGAGGGAGATGTGTTTGTTAGGACAGCATATACAAATTGTTTCAAATAAAAAAGTGCATTTAGAGGTCTAAAGCTGTTTGGCATGGAGATGTTAGCATCCATACACTGGGCAGAATTTACTGCTAAAGCACAACATACATCTTAAGTTAAATGGAGTCGACAGCTTAGAATGGAGGAATGGTTGAACGTAAATGGGGCCATTGGCCCATCTATCTCGGACTCCACTTCAACTAGTTTCAGTTATCCCAAGTCTTTTTCTAGTTCTATGACTGAACATAGAGTCAGCAAAGTGATGGCCACAAAGTTATGTAGCTTTAAAAGGGGATTGCATTAACACAGTGCTCAGGAAAATGAGGGAGAGTGGGCTGTTGAACTCATGTTGTTTGCTGAGTTCACATAAGCATCTGATTAGCGATTGTGTGAACCATATACTAGACTAACTAGGCTTCTGATCTGAGCTAGCAGGGCTCTTCTTTCATTTCTTGACAATGGGATTCTCTGCTTCCACCAGTTTTTGACACACACACACACCCCTGATATAATTACTTGTTCTTTCATGGTCAATGTTCTTCCACAGGGACATGGAAATTTCTCCTTGGTTTACACAGCACATATGTTTTATATATGCATCTGTAGAATAAAATTCCTTTAGACAAATCCATAACCATATTGCAGACCAGCCTGCTTTTGCCTCCTTATGTGAATTCTGCAGGGCTGAGGATTTTCTTTGTAACTTAAAGATGATTTCCAACCATGATCAAATATACCGTATTTGCCGGCGTACAAGATGACTTTTTGGCCCCAAAAACATGCCTCCAAGTGGGGGGTCGTCCTGCTTTAGCCGCCTCAGCTCTGGAGGCTGCCTGGGCTCGTCTCACAAAGTTTGCTCCTCTGTCATGGTGGGGGTAGCTGCTGCTGCTGCTAAGTGTGCCTTTTTTTGAGGGGGGCCCTCAGAGAAAGGTTGCCAGACCTCCGTGTGTGTGTGTGTTTGTGTGTGTGCGGGAACACACACCTGTGAGTGGTCCAATCCCTTTCTGTTTAATTTTCCGGGTACCAGTATGGGCTTTTCTCCTTTGGCAAGGCATTTCTGTGAGGGTTTTTAAAATTTTTATGTTGTGCCCTTCTCCGCCCCCCCCCCCGGCTAGGCGGTTGCCGGCGCTCCCTCCCTTCTCCACTTCTTCATCCTCCTGCTGGTGGTGGTGGTGGTAGTAGTGAAGAAGGAGCCGGAGGGGGTCGAGGCTGGCGACAAGGGCTCATGCACTCCTGCTCCTCCTCCCCCTCCTCCTCCTCCTTCTCGGAGCCCCAGCCAGGCTAAAGAAACTCCTGGGTGGCTTCCTCGGGCTCTTGCTCTGCTTGACAGAAAATCTGATGCGGCCCAGCCTCACCCAGACTGCCTCCAGCGGCCCCCAGGTAAACTGAGTTTGAGACTCCTGCTTTACATGCTTAGCTGTGAGAGAGGTAGTTTGGTTTGGATTTTGAGAATACATGTCTATCTGAAAAGCTGATGCAGGTTGAAAAGGGGAAGAACATTTGTTTGCTTAATATGAAAAACATGAGTGAAACTTTAGGATTAATTCAAACTAAGAACTTACTGAGCTAAAGGATGAAATAAGAAACTGGTACAAAACCCACAAAAATTTCATTCTCTAAATTATACAAACTTGTTTGGAGAACATTCAAGATATTTATATAGAACAGCTCCTGTTCTTTCTTTTTCATCCCCGCCCCCCGCCCCCAGTTGTGCTTCTGGAAAGATGTGAAGCATGTTGAATCCAAAACCATGTCCTGGCCTGAAAATGAAAGATGTCTGCTTGCTACGCTTTCTTTCAGAACAGCTTTCAGGTTTTAGGTTTCAGGATAAATCTACGGTGTTTCTTTGTGTGGCGTAAGCTTGCTTTAAGCAGGCATGTAGCACATAATAGTCTGCTAACTATTTACATTTGTTGGTATTTTGTGAAGTTTTTTTGTCTTTTTAGATATTACAAACCAACAAACACAACTGCTTTGTTGGAAGTGGCCTTTCCGGCAGTGTGTCTATTTCTCTTCTGAACTAGAGCAGCCACCTCTGCATCGTCAAAATAAAGAAGATATGCATCATTTTCCAAAAGAGAGCACATAAATGGATGCCAATTTGCAAAAAAATGCATGCATGCATGCATGCATGCATGCATGCATGCATGCATGCATGCATGCATGTATGTATGTATGTATGTATGTATGTATGTATGTATGTATGTATGTATGTATGTATGTATGTAGAGTAAGAGATTGTATAACACGAAAAAGGAAGGAAGACCACGTATTGACATCAGCAAGACTTGCGATCAAAGAAAAGTGAAGGAATTTGCCCAAGCACTTGAGGAAACCCTTCCAGGTCCGGCTAATGTAAATGCACCTGAACGATGGGAACATTTCAAGAACGCTGTGTATAACACTGCCTTGTCCACCTTTGGCAAGAAGACCAAAAAGAAGGCTGACTGGTTCAAAGCCCACTCAGAGGAGCTAATGCCAGCCATCGAGGATAAGAGAAGAGCTGTCCTAGCGAGTACAACTTGCAAGTTCTTCGAGCTGCTCGTAGCCAAGTCCAACAGGCTGCCAGGAGATGCTCCAATGATTATTGGTTTCAGCTCTGCTCTCAGATCCAGATAGCAGTGGACACAGGTAACATCAAAGGAATGTATGATGGTATCAAGCAGGCCTTAGGTCCAATACAGAAGAAATCTGCTCTCTTGAAGTCTGCTACAGGTGTGATCATCCAGGACCGAGTACAGCAGATGGAACGCTTGGTGCAGCATTACTCTGAGCTATATTCCAGAGAGAATGTAGTAACTGAAGAAGCATTAAATAACATTGAGTGCCTGCCTGTCTTGGTAGAGCTGGACAGCGAACCATCTTTAGCAGAAATAAAAGCGGCCTTGGATTCCCTCACCTCCGGCAAGGCACCTAGAAGGGACAACATCCCTGTTGAAGTGCTGAAATGCTATAAAGGAGATCATCACCACCGAATGGTATGAAGTCTTTTGTCCCTGCTGGAGGGAAGGTGGAGTACCACAGGACATGAAGGATGCAAACATTGTCACATTGTACAAAAACAAAGGAGACAGGGGCAACTGCAATAACTACTGTGGCATCTCTCTTCTTAGCGTTGTTTAGCTGCTTGCCCATGTTGTGCTGAAGAGGCTCCAGGTGCTTGCTGACAGAGTCTATCCAGAATCACAGTGTGGATTTCGAGCTAATAGATCCACCACTGACATGGTATTCTCCCTCCAACAGTTGCAGGAGAAATGCAGGGAACAACAGCCACTCTTAGTGGCCTTCATAGACCTTACAAAAGCATTTGACTTGGTTAGCAGGGATGGCCTTTTCAAAATACTTCCCAGGATTGGATGTCCACCTCATCTCCTTAACATCATCAGGTCCTTCCATGATGGAATGAAAGGCACTGTGGTTTTTGACGGCTCAACATCAGACCCCTTTGACATCCAAAGTGGAGTGAAACAGGGCTGTGTCCTCGCACCAACCCTTTTTGGGATCTTTTTTGCTGTCATGCTGAAGCATGCCTTTGGAACTGCAACAGCAGGTGTCTACCTCCAGACTAGATCAGACGGAAAGCTTTTTAATCTCTCTAGATTAAGAGCAAAGACCAAAGTCCAACTGAAATACATGCGGGACGTCCTCTTCGCAGATGATGCAGCCATTGTTGCCCACTCTGCTGAAGACCTCCAGCAACTCATGAATTGTTTCAGCAAGGCCTGCCAAGACTTTGGACTAACAATCAGCCTGAAGAAAACACAAGGGTGTGGACTCACCTCCCTCTATTACCATCTCCACACAAGAATTGGAGCTTGTTCATGACTTTGTGTACCTTGGCTCAGCAATCTCTGACACTCTCTCCCTAGATGTTGAGCTGGATAAATGCATTGGTGAAGCAGCTACCATGCTCTCTAGAATCAGAAAGAGAGTATGACTTAATAAGAAGCTGAGGGCATACACCAAGATCCAGGTCTATAGAGCCTGTGTCCTGAGTACACTCCTGTACTGCAATGAGTCCTGGACCCTCTGTGCATGGCAGGAGAGGAAGCTGAACACGTTCCATATGTGTTGTCTCCGACACATTTTTGGTATCACCTGGCAGGAAAAAGTTCCAAATAGAGCACTCCTAGAATGAGCTGGAATTTTTAGCATGTATACATTACTGAAACAGCATTGTCTACATTGGCTTGGGCATGTTGTGAGAATGGCTGATGGTCGGATTCCAAAATATCTCCTGCATGGAGAATTAGTGCAGGGAAATCACCCCAGAGGGAGACCACAGCTGTGATACAAGGATATCTGCAAGTGGGATCTGAAGGTGTTAGGAATAGACCTCAACAGATGGGAAACTCTGACGTCTGAGCGTTCAGCCTGGAGGCAGGCGTTGCATCATGGCCTCTCCCAATTTGAAGAGACCCTTGTCCAGCAGGCCGAGGCAAAGAGGAAGTCACAAAAGCAGCAAAACCAGGGAGCTGGACAGGGGACAGATTGGATTTGTCTTCAGTGTGGAAGAGATTGTCACTCTCTTCCAAGTCCTCCGTACAGAGCATGTTACCATAGTCTTTCGAGACTGAGGGATGCCTACTATGTATGTATGTATGTATGTATGTATGTATGTATGTATGTATGTATGTATGTATGTATGTATGTATGTATGTATGTATGTATGTATGTATGTATGTATGTATGTATGTATGTATGTATGTATGTATGTACTTGTATATGCACTAATTAGTGCTGGGCACTACTCTGGTGATTTATATCCAGAGTTAGAGGTAGGCATCCTTCAGTCTCGAAAGACTATGGTAATATGCTCTGTATGGAGGGCTTGGTACAGCATCTAGTGTGGCTGAGAAGGCCAATTCAAGAGTGACAATCCCTTCCACATTGAAGACATAATATCTTAAAAATAGGCCATGCTTATACACAAACACAACAGCAATCATCTAATAAATCACAAAAGAACCGAATTTATACGTAAAATAAGTGTGTCTCCTGAATCCACTAACCACATTGTACATGTGGATAGGTAATTGTAGCTTTCCCTCCTTATAATTTTTCATCTTTAAATTGGAATCTCTGTACAGAGGTGGGGAGACAGGGGACACCAACAATCGTTGCCAGACGACTTCTGGAGGTCCCAACCCTGCTAGTGGCAATTGGATGGCAGCTTTTGCCCCTCCCCATCCTGAGGCTCCCAGAGCAAAAAGGAGAAAGCCCTAGACAGCCTCAGAATCTGAAAAAGGGAATAGGAAGCTTTCAATTAATTTAAATTAAATATTTCTGTCACACAATGATGATGATGACATCCTACTTGCATAACGTTAAGTTTCTTTATTTATTTTATTTATTTACTTAAAATATTTTTATCCCACCTTTCTCCTTAAAAAAAAAAAGATAGCTTGCATCATTAAAATGGCAATGTTTAAAAACTAAAAAGTTGCACAAAGGACTTCAGGCAATGATAGATAAATACAAGGATTAGGTCCTTTTGTTAATTTTCATCTTATTTACCTCCCCCCCCCCTCTCTCTCTCTCTCATAAAATAGAATCTCTGCAGAATCCACATTGTCTGTTTATCTTGATCTCTGGACCATGGTCTGAAAAACAAACAAACACAATTTATAACCCAGCTCTGTCCTCAGTATTAGCAGCAGGCCCCTTGACAGAGAAAAGAGCAGGATGCGGCGGAGAAGTTATGGACTTGGGAACTTAGAAGCGAGAGAGCTGACTGCATCTTGGAATAATTTATCATAAAGATTATTGGGTGGCCATTTGAAGATTTTGCACTGGCACAGAATTACCAGAGATTGTCTCCTTGGCTTGGCACTCCCAAGCCAACTACACCAGAGCACAGGTTGCTGTCCTCTGAGGATGCTGGCCACAGAGACTGGTGAAACGTCAGGAAGAACAACCTTCAGAACACGGCCAAAGAGCCTGAAAAACTCAGAACAACCAACGATTGTTTCCTTTGTCTCACTGCTTTGTACAAGGCGATGCTTTAGCTCCAGTAGAACAATGTTTGGTTACAGCAAAGCAGATTATTGTCCTTTCTAATACATAGCCAGTTGCCTTATAAGACAACTGCAGTAATAACCCTGTGCACATTTGGAATTGAGACATTTTGATTATTTAGGTGACCATTTTGTTCCAGACATGCCTGTTTGTGATTAGGCAAAGCAAGACACATAGATTTATTAACAGATGTTTTCATAGTTGTTGTTTTCAATTATGTTGTGCAATTTCTTTCAGCAGGTGCAAATTAATTCCCTCTGCCCAATGTGGAGAGTATTTTGAAAAGAGAACAAACGGACATTCAGGGAAACGATTAATTTCTATTGCATTTGAAACAAATCTGTATGTATGATCAGCAAATTTCAACAGAAACTTTCCAGATTTACTATAGATGCAGGATGTTGTTTGTGAGAAATGTTTGCAGTAGCGGGTGTGCAAATATAATATGATTCAATTGGAATTATCTTCCTTACACATTGTAATCAACTAGCTTTGAGCCAGTTTCTGGTCCATTGAATCTGAATTCTTCCAATATATTTTAAGAAATTTGCATTTGTCTTAATAGTTGTGTTTTTTAAAAAGGAAATGGGGAAAATAAAGGGATTTGACCTGAGATCAGGCGGTTGAAGCACAGTGCAACCAACTACTGCTCAATCTCCAGTGCACTGGCAAAGCTTCTACCAGTTACCCTCATTCCTTTGTTCCTTCTTTCCTGCCCCTTCCTGGAGCCATGCAATTCAGACAGTTTAGGTTCTATTCCTAAAACCTATCCTACTCAAATCCCACATGACAACACATATTTCTCTCTCTCTCTCTCTCTCTCTCTCACACACACACACACACACACACACACACACACACACACACACAAACACACACACACAGAGAGAGAGAGAGAGAGAGAGAGAGAGAGAGAGAGGTGTCAATTGGATTGAGATCTATAGCTGCGTAAAAGAAAGGGGGGATCTTCAATCCACACTCATCCTAACATTTGAACATTCAGACTCCCCCCCCCCCAAAAAAAGCAATGCCTCTACTGTTTCCCTCACAAGTGGTCCACTGGTCACAGCCAAAAGTGAATTCCTTCTGAGGTGCTCTATGGTTAGAATTTCCAAGAAATTATGGACTTTTAATCGGCACTTGAAATGTCAGCCTCCTTCTGGTTGGGCTTTCTGGTTTTGTTATAACATTACTTTCATTTTCTGTGTGAATTGTTTGTTAAAAATAATTGGCTTCAGATTCCAAATAATTTATTAACCTGAAGCGCCTGTCATACAATATAACATGGAATGCTTTCCTGAATTTCTTCTAGTTTAAAGGTCCTACAGAACTTGGAAAAAACTGCAAGCAAATAATGAGTTACTTGTAATTAAGTAGATGATGAGTAAGTAAATTATATTATAATAGAGGCATTAAAAAGGATACTTTTGACTATGTAATAATTGATATAACTGTTTCAGTTAGTTTTATAATCAAAGGGAGGTATTGTCTTACTATTTAGATGTTTTTTATACAACAGATTGTAAAATTCTGAATTTTTAGTAATTAAAAGTAACAGTTTAGTGCCTTTTGAATAATAAGGCAGTAGGAAACTACTTTGAAGACACTTAAACGAGACCTTTACTAGGTCTTGGAGCTTTAGCTGTAACTAATTTCTGCTTAAAAGTAAGGCCTGAATTCACCGGGGCACCAGTGTAAAAGAATTTGCTCCTAGACCTCTGGTGCAATTCTGATATTGCACTCCACAGATATTTAATACTTATGTTCTGTCAGGTCAAATCTTGTTTGTCTCAGGGTTTTTGAGGGATAGAGTACTCAGAGGCAGTTTACCAGTTCTTGCTTCAGGTGGCACTCTGGGATCATTCAGCTTGCTCAAGGCTACACAGCTGGCAGGGCATGTGATGTCATCAGCCACAAATGTTCTGGTGGGTATTTGTGGCCCTGGCTCTGAGGCCAGAAACTCAAGCTCTCAGAGTTATGCCAGCTCCTGCAAATATTTACAAAAACTCAAGAGGCAAAACCAACAAGACAAAAGACAGAATCAAAAAAATACTTCTCTTGCCACTTAGGGTGTGTAAGAGTATAACATAAAAGCAGGCTAATTCTTGTCAAACTGCCTCTTTTACCCTTGAAAAGTACAGTAACTTTTGAATATAAGAAAATACCACTGTGATACAGTATACCTAGGGCACGATCTGATGAGCTTTTGAACCATTGTTTTCTCCTTTTTCCAATGATCACATGATGTAATCGCTGGAGTGAACAAACCCATCCCCAGAGCATTCCTTTGTAGTCATTTAAGATAAGTGAAAGAAAAGAAAAAATGGCCCTCATTGCTCCCTCCTGTCTTTTTTCCACTTCCGCTGTAATAGAGGTTTTTTTTTTTACTTCTTCTGCCCCTCCACAGAGGGGCAGAGGAAGTCTTTAATTTGTCAATATTGTGAAATGGATCTCCTCTTAAGCCACCTGATGACATGGCAAAGAGCTGGACTAAACAGAGTCATCTGAGGTGTGTATGCCATTTGGATGCAAGGATCACACCAAATGGCATATTGGATCTTCTGCAATCTCTAGTGACCCTATTTAGACTGATGCAGCCTGCTCCAATTGAGCCCATGCAGACAAGCCCCTGGAAGCAAATTTGTAGCTGACTGTTACGTTATTTTTACTGTAACTTTTGAACCAATCACAAGTTGAAATGCTGTTATACACTTTTGCATGCACAGTAGAAATGACATAATCAGCAGTAGTAAGTTGCTGCTGATGAAAAACTTCCTCTGGGCTGTGCACAACTCATACACAATGCAATGAAGTTGCATCTGCCCCAATCTCATCACAGGAGACCATCAATCTGTGGCACTTTGCCACAGCCAATGGCATCATTTTTATTGTGCATGCAGAGCTGCACAACATGGATTTTGCTCATTGTCCTAAATTACAGATAACAATGTTACTTCCAAGCCTTGATACAATTAGCCTATTCATTCACCTAGATCTACTCTAGCTGTCAGCAGCCAGCTCTTCAAGGTCTCTGGCAAAACTATTTTTATCATCCTTTACCAATTATTTTAATTGGAGAGGTCAAGGAATGAACCTGAAATGGTGTGCACACAAACATACATTACACCAGTGATTTTGGTCCAACCCCAAATCCATAATTTCTTCTGGTCAGAACTTGCAGTTTTGGAGTCTGGAGTTCTTCTACATTTGTATTGCCAGGATATGTAATGCAGTGGTGCCTCGCAAGACAATTTTAATTCGTTCTGCGAAAATTGTCGTCTTGTGAAAAAATCATCTTGCGAGGTTCCCTATGCATTGGTCTTTAAAAAAAAAAGTCTTGCGCAGCATCAGTCTCCAAAAAAAAATGTCTTGCAAAGCACGGTCATAGGAAAAAAAGTCTTGTGAGGCATCATAGTGATCGCAAAAACCAATTGTCTTGCGGGTTTTTTGTCCCACGAGGCAATCATCTAGCGAGGCACCAATGTATATATTTGTTTAGTCGTTTAGTTGTGTCTGACTCTTCGTGACCCCATGGACCAGAGCATGCCAGGCCGTCCTGTCTTCCACTGCCTCCTGGAGCTGGGCCAAATTCATGTTGGTCGCTTCAATGACACTGTCCAACCATCTCATCCTCTGTTGTCCCCTTCTCCTCTTGCCCTCACACTTTCCTAACATCAGGGTCTTTTCCAGGGAGTCTTCTCTTCTCATGTGATCGCCAAAGTATTGGAGCCCCAGCTTCAGGATCTGTCCTTCCAGTGAGCACTCAGGCTTGATTTCCTTTAGAATGGATAGGTTTGTTCTCTTTGCAGTCCAGGGGACTCTCAACAGTCTCCTCCAGCACCACAATTCAAAAGCATCAATTCTTCGGTGGTCAGCTTTCTTTATGGTCCAGCTCTCACTTCCATATACTGTATCACTACAGGAAAAACCATAGCTTTGACTATTTGGACTTTTGTTGGCAAGGTGATGTCTCTGCTTTTTAAGATGCTGTCGAGGTTTGTCATCACTTTCCTCCCAAGAAGAAGGCGTCTTTTAATTTCATGGCTGCTGTCCCCATCTGCAGTGATCATGGAGCCCAAGAAAATAAAATCTGTCACTACCTCCATATTTTCCCCTTCTATTTGCCACGAGGTGATGGGACCAGTGGCCATGATCTTAGTTTTTTTGATGTTGAGCTTCAGAACGTTTTTTGCGCTCTCCTCTTTCACTCTCATTACAAGGTTCCTTAATTCCTCCTCACTTTCTGCCATCAGAGTGGTGTCATCTGCATATCGGAGGTTGTTGATATTTCTTCCAACAATCTTAATTCTGGCTTGGGATTCCTCCAGTCCAGCCTTTTGTATGATGTATTCTGCATATAAGTTAAATAAGCAGGGAGACAATATACAACCTTGTCATACTCCTTTCCCAGTTTTGAACCAATCACTTGTTCCATATCCAGTTCTAACTGTTGCTTCCTGTCCCACATACAGATTTCTCAGGAAATAGATAAAGTGTTCAGGCACTCCCATATCTTTAAAGACTTGCCATAACTTACTGTGGTCCACACAGCCAAAGGCTTTTGCATAGTCAATGAAGCAGAAGTAGATGTTTTTCTGGAACTCTCTGGCTTTCTCCATAATCCAGCGCATGTTAGCAGTTTTGTCTCTAGTTCCTCTGCCCCTTCAAAATCCAGCTTGTACTTCTGGGAGGTCTCGGTCCACATACTGCTGAAGTCTACCTTGTAGGATTTTGAGCATAACCTTGCTTGCATGTGAAATGAGTGCAATTTTTTGGCACTGCCCTTCTTTGAGATTGGGATGTAGACTGATCTTTTGCAATTCTCTGGCCACTGCTCAATTTTCCAAACTTGATGGCATATTGAGTGTAGCAACTTAACAACGTCCTCTTTTAAGATTTTAAATAGTTCCACTGGAATGCCATCACCTCCACTGGCCTTGTTGTTAGACAAGCTTTCTAAGGCCCACTTAACTTCACTCTTCAGGATGTCTGGTTCCAGATCAACAACCACATTATCTGGGTTGTCTGGGACATCCAGATCTTTCTGGTATAATTCCTCTGTGTATTCCTGCCATCTCTTCTTGATGTCTTCTGCTTCTGTAAGGTCCCCACTATTTTTGTCCTTTATCATGTCCATCTTTGCACAAAATGTTTCTTTAACATCTCCAATTTTCCTGAACAGATCTCTGTTTTTTCCCTTTCTATTATTTTCCTCTATTTCTTTGCATTGTTCATTTAAGAAGGCCCTCTTGTCCCTCCTTGCTATTCTTTGGAAGTCTGCATTCAATTTTCCATAACTTTTCCTATCGCCCTTGCATTTTGTTTCCCTTCTTCTCTCTGCTATTTCTAAGGCCTCGTTGGACAGCCACTTTGCTTTCTTGCATTTCCTTTTCTTTGGGATGGTTTTTGTTGCTGCCTCCTGTACAATGTTACGAGCCTCTATCCAAAGTTCTTCAGGAATTCTGTCTACCAAATCTAGTTCCTTAAATCTGTTCTTCACTTCCACTGTGTATTCATAAGGGATTTGGTTTAGATTATACCTGACGAGTCCAGTGGTTTTCCTACTTTCTTCAGTTTCTTGAGTTTTGTTATAAGAAGCTGATGATAAGAGCCACAATCAGCTCCAGGTCTTGTTTTTGCTGACTGTATAGAGCTTTTCCATCTTTGGCTGCAGAGAATATATTCAATCTGATTTCAGTATTGCCCATCTGGTGATGTCCATGTGTAGAGTCGCCTCTTGTGTCATTGGAAAAGAGTGTTTGTGATGACCAGCTTGTTCTCTTGACAAAACTCTATTAGCCTTTGCCCTGCTTCGTTCTGAACTCCAAGGCCAAACTTCCCTGTTGTTCCTTTATCTCTTGACTCCCTACTTTGGCATTCCAGTCCCCTATAATGAGAAAAACATCTTTCTTTGGTGTCAGTTCTAGAAGGTGTTGTAAGTCTTCATAGATTTGTTCAATTTCAGTCTCCTCAGAATTGGTGGTTTGTACTGAATTATTGTGATGTTGAAAGGTCTGCCTTGGATTCCTATTGAAATCATTCTATCATTTTTGAGATTATATCCCATTACAGCTTTTCCCACTCTTTTGTTGACTATGAGGGCTACTCCATTTCTTCTACAGGATTCTTGCACACAATAGTAGATATGATAATAGTCTGAATTGAATTTGCCCATTCCCGTCCATTTTAGTTCACTGACGCCCAGGATGTCAATGTTTATTCTTGCCATTTCCTGTTTAACCACCTCCAGCTTACCAAGGTTCATAGATCTTACATTCCAGGTTCCTATGCAGTATTTTTCTTTGTAGCATAGGACTTTCCTTTCACTTCTACTTCCAGGCGCGTCCAGAGCTGAGTGTCCTTTTGGTTTTGTCCCAACCACTTCATTAGCTCTGGAGCTCCTTGTACTTGTCCTCTGCTCTTCCTCATTAGCATGTTGGATGCCTTCCAACCTGAGGGGCTCATCTTCCAGCATCGTATCTTTTAGCCTTTTGTTTCTGTTCATGGGGTTTTCTTGGCAAAGATACTGGAGTGGCTTGCCAGTTCTTCTCCCAGGTGGATCACGTTTAGTCAGAACTCTCCACTATGACTTGTTCGTCTTGGATGTCCCTGCACAGCATGGCCCATAGCTTCTCTGAATTACTCAAGCCCCTTTGCCACTACAAGGCAGCAATCCGTGAAGGGGTCTGTGTCTGTAGTCTACATTTATGTTGACACTGAAAAGCTTCTAATTATGTCATCCCACAGCAATGCACTACAAACATATGTTTATACCGTAGTGGGAACTAAACCTGCATGTGTACATCTACTTCCAGATGTTCAGATCACTTGCCTTTCCAGAGTAACATACTACTTCAGATATTTTCTGAAACCCACAACTGTTTTATTAGAGATGTGCTAATCTTTTGTTTTCTTCTTCAGAATGTATCTTACTAAAGGTGCCCAGCTTTACTATAGTCCTAACTTGGAGTCCTTCTCTGAGGGAAATACAGCAAACACGCAATATAGTATGCAGCCTTCTGTTGATGGTTTTAAAGGTCCATTGAGGACACTGGGAATAGTGTTTATTAGGGGGCAGGACAGGGCTACATGGTATGGTAACTATGTGTCCATATACAACTCACTGTGTGGAATATATGCATGAGTACACTCTTCCACTGTTTCACATGTTATAAAGCCCTTAGCTTTCCTGCTGAAGGCCTTCCTGCTTTCCTAGAATTTCTCAGGAATGTTCCTTTGTGGTTGCATTAAATTTAATATGGAATGTTTGCTACATTTGGTTATATGCTCCAGTCATTCTGTTCCTGTGGGTTTGCTTTTGAGTTATAGTATGCTTTTGAAATAAGTTCTGGTTTGAAGCTACTTTCAAAATAAGGTTACAGTGCGTGAGGCCCATATGGTAGTTTACTGGCCTGTAATCTTAAGAAAAGATAGACAGTGCTAGAAACAAAAGCAGAGTGGGCTTCTCATGATACAGAACCTGTTTTCCTGCCTGTCCTCCATTCACCAGTAGTTTTAGCATTTTTGTAATTATTTTATGCTGGAAAGGGACCATCTGCATGCTAATCCTCGCAAAATAGCCAAACATGGATGTTAACCTTCCATAAAGGCCCTTTGAATGAGAAATGTCTAGGTCAGTAATAGGAATTTCTTATTTAAAAATAATGGAATTGTCGGTTTGGCCATGAACCTGTTGGCTGTGAACTCATCTTCTTCCCTTCAGAGAAATTATTTTGTAAAATTCTATCTCAGCGTTTGTCACATTGTAAGAGGATCCTAGGAGTCCCAGCGTCGGACTTTCTCCTGTGCCTTCCATCACAGTAGTGCTCTGGGTGATTTTCCCCAGGCAGCCTATGCTTGGGAAATGGCCGCACTGCCCCCTGCTAAGGGACCAGCCCCACCAAAATCACCAATGGGAATGTAAAAGGAGAAGATGGCAGAAGGTGCTTGCCCAGAAGATCCAGAGAGTGGTGAGGTTTCTGGAAAGGACAAGATCCAGGAAAGGGTCTGAAGAATCTAGAAGGGAGGAAATGAGTTCACAGCTGACATGTTCATGACCAAACCAACCAACCAACCAACCAGCTGATTATCTTATGATTTAAAAAAAAAAGGAGAGAAGGCACCAAGTGCTGCATCTGGAGGAGGAGGAGGAGGAGGAGGAGGAGGAGGAGGAGGAGAAGAAGAAGAAGAAGAAGAAGAAGAAGAAGAAGAAGAAGAAGAAGAAGAAGAGGAAGAAGAAGAAGAAGAAGAAGAAGAAGAAGAAGAAGAAGAAGAAGAGTGGCACCAACCTGAGCTGCCCAAGGAAGTGCTGCAAGCTTTAAGCTTTAACTGTCCACAAGACACTATTGTTCAAAGGAGATACTGGCAGAGACCCCCAGAACCTGCACTGATGACCCTCACTTCCACCCAGCTGCAACACTGAAGGAGGCAGAGACAATTCAGCTACCTCAGACAGCTGGAAGCTGATGTATGGGCTATCCAACTCATGACCCCCCCCCCCTTCTCCTGTAGCAGAAGTGGGAACAATTTTAAGCTTCCAGAGGCTTGCATGGGGGAGGGTAAAGTAACTGCTCCACGTCTTTCAACTTAAGGACTGCACAGGAGTAGACTGGCAAGGGTGGACTACAGGAAGATGTGTATAGGTAGAGTAATTTGTTGTTATCTTGTTGGCTCATTCATTAATGTTGAATTGTAAAAGCTTTGACATTGTTCCTTGTGCCTGGACCTTTGGTGTCCCCTTCCCCATAGAGAACTTGGTGGTATGTACACATATGAAAATCAAATTCATGTCCTTGTAAGACATGCCTTCTTCCTAGGAAAACAAAAGCTCCAATTTCAAACCTCCACTGCCTTGTGGCTATATCCACTGATGGAAAAGGCTTCAGGAGATAACCTCAAGGCAGAATCCGGAGCCGGAGTCCCGGAGGCAGTTCGTGTCATTCTGGCAACTCCTGCGATGTTGCTGGAACCAGTTGTATTGGCTCGTGCCTTTCCATTGGACTATTTTACTGATGTGGAGAGGGTGGATTTGCTATTTGGGTAACAGCCTATCCTCCATATTATTTTACCCAGGCTTCATGGTCTGGAGAGGACACTCCAGCTCAGAGCACGTTACCATAGTCTCTCGAGACTGAAAGATGCCTAAGAAGACATATCCATAACAGACTTAGATTTATTAGACAAGTATCTAAATCTAATACTAAAAGTAGAGCAACTTTGAAGAGTAAAAGACTGTATATTCTAGTACAAGTTTGTTTCACTTTGTCCTAGTGAGTACAATTTGCAGCCTCTTTGTGCTGCTCGTAGCCAAGTCCAACAGGTTGCCAGGAGATGTTCCAATGATTATTGGCTTCAGCTCTGCTCTCAGATACAGTTAGCAGTGGACACAGGTAACATCAAGGCAATGTATGACGGTATCAAGCAGGCTTTAGGTCCAATACAGA
Source organism: Pogona vitticeps (assembly GCF_051106095.1). Taxonomy (NCBI): domain Eukaryota; kingdom Metazoa; phylum Chordata; class Lepidosauria; order Squamata; family Agamidae; genus Pogona; species Pogona vitticeps. The sequence goes on along the minus strand of NC_135783.1, from coordinate 62,947,061 downwards.
AGAAATCTGCTCCCTTGAAGTCTGCTACAGGCATGATCATCCAGGACCGAGCACAGCAGATGGAATGCTGGGTGCAGCACTACACTGAGCTATATTCTAGACAGAATGTAGTAATCAAAGAGGCATTAAATAAAATTGAGTGCCTGCCTGTCTTGGAAGAGCTGGACAGTGAACCAGAAATAAAAGCGGCCTTGGATTCCCTCGCCTCCGGCAAGGCACCTGGGAAGGATAACATCTCTGTTCAAGTGCTGAAGTGCTGTAAAGAGATCATCACCACTGAGCTGTATGAAATCTTTTGTCTTTGCTGGAGGGAAGGTGGAGTACCACAGGACATGAAGGATGCAAACATCGTCACATTGTATAAGAACAAAGGAGACAGGGGCGACTGCAATAACTACTGTGGTACCTCTCTTCTCAGAGTTGTAGAGAAGCTGCTGGCTCGTATTGTGCTGAAGAGACTCCAGGTGCTTGCAGACAGAGTCTATCCAGAATCACAGTGTGGATTTCGAGCTAATAGATCCACCACAGACATGGTATTTTCCCTCAGACAGTTGCAGGAGAAATGTAGGGAACAACAACAGTCACTCTTTGTGGTCTTCATAGATCTCACAAAGGCCTTTGATTTGGTTAGCAGGGACGGCCTTTTTAAAATACTTCCCAAGACTGGATGTCCACCTCGACTCCTTAACATCATCTTTCATGAGGGAATGAAGGGCACTGTAGTTTTTGATGGCTCAACATCAGATTCCTTTGACATCTGAAGCGGAGTAAAACAAATCTTCGCGCAGATCCTGTTTAGGATCTTTTTTGATGTCATGCTGAAGCAGGCCTTTGGAACTGCAACAGAAGATGTCTATCTCCGGACTAGATCAGATAGAATGCTCTTTAATCTCTCTAGATTGAGAGCAAAGACCAAAGTCCAACTGAAATGCATGCGGGACTTCCTCTTCGCTGATGATGCAGCCATTGTTGCCCACTCTGCTGAAGACCTCCAACAACACATGAATCATTTTAGCAAGGCCTGCCAAGACTTTGGACTAACAATCAGCCTGAAGAAAACACAAGTCATGGGCCAGGGTGTTGATTCACCTCCCTCTATTACTTTCTCCATGCAAGAATTGGAGGTTGTTCATGACTTTGTGTACCTTGGCTCAACAATCTCTGACACTCTCTCCCTAGATGTCGAGCTGGATAAATGCATTGGTAAAGCAGCTACCATGTTCTCTAGAATCAGAAAGAGAGTATGGCTTAATAAGAAGCTGAGGGCATACACCAAATCCAGGTCTATAGAGCCTGTGTCCTGAGTACACTCCTGTACTGCAGTGAGTCCTGGACCCTTCATGCACGGTAGGAGAGGAAGCTGAACACGTTCCATATATGTTGTCTCCGACACATTTTTGGTATCACATGGCAGGATGAAGTTCCAAATAGAGTACTCCTAGAATGAGCTGGAATTTTTAGCATGTATACATTACTGAAAAAGCAATGTCTACATTGGCTTGGACATGTTGTGAGAATGGCTGATGGTCGGATTTCAAAAGATCTCCTGTATAGAGAATTAGTGCAGGGAAAGCACCCCAGAGGGAGACCATAGCTGTGATACAAGGATATCTGCAAGCGGGATCTGAAGGCCTTAGGAATGGACCTCGACAGATGGGAAACCTTGACATCTGAGCGTTCAGCCTGGAGGCAGGTGGCGCATCACGGCTTCTCCCAATTTGAAGAGATCCTTGTCCAGCAGGCCGAGGCAAAGAGGAAGTCACAAAAGCAGCAAAACCAGGGAGCTGGACAGGGGACAGATTGTATTTGTCTTGAGTGTGGAAGGGATTGTCACTCTTGAATTGGCCTTCTCAGCCACACTAGACACTGTTCCAAGGTCTCTTCAGTTCCGAGATTGAAGGATGCCTACTACTAGATAGTTTATTACAACTAATTCCAAAGTAATGTAATTTAGACTTTGAATGCCTGAGATAAATGACCCCATAAAAGTGAATAGATTAAAAAAATTTCTAAAGCAACAGAAGGGGGAGGAGGGAAAGCCAATTTATGCACCTTCTCCCCAAGCTAGTCCTTCTTCGTTCCAAGCTCTTGAGTCATCTAATTAATCAGGATATGCAGAAACTAAAGTGAATTCAATGATTCTTCGTAACTAGGTTGTAAATGCGTGCATGCATATTAATATTACAGTGTGCCAATTTTTTGGCACATGGGAAGGTTTTTCTTTCAGAGGCCAGTTTTTCTCCAGACTGAAATAACAGGGCTCATTTATGAGCAAAGGGTTGAAAGAGATAACTGAGAGAATCCAAAGCAAGCATCCACAGATTTTGAGAACGGAGATTGCTTTCACTTGGACTGTTGAATAAGGAGTAGAAGAAGCCAGAACAAATGAAGTTTGGCTTTACTCTGTGCGGAGAATTCTTGCCAGTTGTGTGAGTCCTCAGCAGAAGACATCCAAAGGGTTTCAGTCACAACATACCTACAACATACCTATCTATCCTGTCACTGGGTGCAGTTCATTGGTCATGGACCTGCAGCTTCTCTTCCTTCTATCAATCCTCCAGCATTATTGCCATACTTCTTATACTGTTATACATGTGCATTTTATATGGTGATCATACGTAAATAAATATAAGAGCACTCCACCAATAGAGTGCTACCCTCTTTATCAACAAGCAGCAACCATTTTTGCTGTTCGTTTACATACAAGGGATGTGGTGGCGCTGCGGGTTAAACCGCAAAAGCCTCTGTACTGTAAGGTCTGTAGATCCTTAGCTGTAACATCAAATCCATGTGACGGAGTGAGCACCCTTCGCTTGTCCCAGCTCCTGCCAACCTAGAGGTTCGAAAGCATGCAAATGTGAGTAGATAAATAGGGACCACCTCGGGGGGAAGGTAACAGCGTTCCGTGTCTAAGTCGCACTGGCCATGTGATCACGGAAGATTGTCTTCGGACAAACGTGGCTCTATGGCTTGGAAACGGGGATGAGCACCACCCCCTAGAGTCAAACATGACTGGACAAAAAAATTGTCAAGGGGAACTTTTACCTTTACCTTTACATACACATGGACATAGATACCACTAACATTAAAACACGGAGTGTATGGATCCAGAAAGTCATCATTGCCTAGAATGAGGACCCTTTCAGTCTTCTAGGCCTCAAAGGACCTGCTTACTCACATCTGATCATTAGGATCTTGACAGGGTCAGCAGGATAGTACAGGGTGCATAACCAGCTGCCTGGTGGCCTAGCTGTCCCTGGAAATGCATTGATAGTGCAGTCAAAAGCTACCAAGAATGGATAAGCACCACATCATGGGGAAAGCACTCCACAATGCAGGGTCCCTCCTTCTTCCCTCTTTTTTCTCCTCACAAGCATGATGTGCCTTGTTTTTCACATCCTTGCCAGTCAGGTTTTGTGTCCGTACATTTTCAGTTTAAAATGACCTGTTCAGTTCTCACGCTTATAAGATGATAATTGATGATATCTTAGCAGCGAGGAAACTGAACAGGTGTGTCTCAAGAGACTGGAAGGTAATCCTAAACAACCACAATCAAATTGAATCTACTAGTTTTCTTGTTCCCATTGCTAATGAAAACTTTCTGCATAGGAGCCCCAGTTTTAAGAACAACACACAGGTACTCTTTTCCCCTAGGCACCTCCTTATCCCAGCAGACTTTGTGCTTGTCCACCTTTAAAACGCCAATGAATAAAAATATCAAAAATGGTGACCAAGTCTTGCAAGTGTTAAGAGGGAAGAAATGGGATTTGAAAATGGGAATCCAATGTTTGTGCAATCCAGACACAGTGGGAAAATATCTTCAGCAAAAGCTCCTTTACCTTGATATGCTTGCTATGTATCAGCCTTAAAAATTACCTAGAAGAAGCTGTAATTCAATAAATCTTAAATGTGCAACAGTACCAAGAATCCACTATACAAAATTGTGGAGTTCACATGTACACTAATCACTAATCCAGAAGAAGAAATACCCAAGGATGGACTAAAACAGAGGTGAGATGAGTCCCCCCAAAATCTTGCATGTACAGGATAGGACTGGAGCACAAGCTTTGCACACATTTATAAAATGAGAATAATCATCAGTGTAGTCCCTTTTTATGGTAACAAACCTGGAAGTCTTTTTGCATTGAAGTACAAAGAATAAACATTATCAGTGGTTATTAAATCCTTCTCTGTTTTATATGACATACAAGACAAAAGTGAGAACTTAGAAAAATTATTTTGGGACAACAGTTCCCATGCTCATGCCAAATCGATCCTGGGTGTTGTAGTCCAACAAATTTCTAATAGACCACTGATCTGAAATTACAGATTGACTCTTTTGGCTCCATAAAATGATTTGGCCTGCTTCACTGGACATTTGTTTTATTTTCACAAACCAAAATGAGAGATGATGCAGCCAGGGTAGGGAATTCATTGTTCAGCTCTCTATAGAGTGTCCTAGAGGAATGTATAACCAAGATGCATTGTGCACCAGCCAAAGAAAGAGCAAAGGAAGGTGCTCTAAAAGGACTTTTTCTTCTTTAATGATGTCTTGATGTTTCCCAAAGTTGCATGAGCTTCAGTGAAAGGACTTATCTGAAACTGGGTTTGGTGTGCCAAATGATCTTTAAAACAATTTATAATTATGTAGGTTAGTCTTCTACAATCTCAGAGTATGCAGTCATGACTAATATTTGCTTCATGTACAGAGTTATATGAGCCAAACATTTGCACGTTAACCAATCTGGCAAGCACTTCCAGTTGTAATAAGATCTGTATGCCAAGACTTTATACATGACTGTACTGTACTTCAGCAATCTCATTTTCTCAAGTGCTGCTTACATTGTAAATTCCTGTTACAGTTATCCAATTGTGTAGCTAATTTCAATACAAACAATACAGACTGCAGAGCAGAAAAACAGACTGGTGACTTCCAGTAATTATACATGAACAAAATATTCAATTTTTTTCAGGCTGCTGGACTTGTTGCCAAGATGGTAACATAATAGCCTTAGTTTACGAGACTCTATGTCCGTGGTAGTGCAGCTATGCTATTGTGCAACAGAGCAAATCACCGTTCTGCAAGTCAATCCTAAAGATGGGGCAGCCTAAACAAAAATGAATAAATAACTTTGAAACTGGACTCCAGATCAGTAACAAATTGGGAACAGATGTAGCAGACAGTTTGGGGAAGTGTGGGCAAAGGGTTTTTGAGTTATGATTATTTAAAAGTAAAACTCAAAATTTTGACTGTCAGTCAGGCCCCAGTTAGCTGACTCTCAGGAGAAAAACTTTTTAACTCCTTCCTGGACCAACAGGCATTTGTCCTGGGAAAGGAATTCTCTGGTTGTAAAAATATTTTAAAAGATTTTTTAAAGAATAAGATCAAATATTCAAATGCTCCTTTAGGCTGAGAAATTACTGGTTTTTGCTTTGCGGCTGGAGATAATTGTACTCAGTGTTGGCAACGCTTTGGTGCCTATATTCTGTCATAGTCTCGACCATTCCATCTATCTTGTCGCTGTACAACTGCCTTACAGCTGAGGAAAAAAACCCTCCAAAGATGTTATGTGCCATCAAGTCACTTCTGATTCATGCTGACAATAAGAGTTAATGATCTCCATAATGTCATATCATTGACAGCTCTGCTCAGACCAATAGCATCTCATGTTAGATAGTTCTCTCTTCTACTGCACCCTCCTAGCAAAATTGTATTTTCCAATAAGTTCTGCTCAGGTCTTGCAAACTAACAGCTGTGGCTTCCTTTATTGAGGCAATCTATATCACGTTAGGTCTTCCTCACTTCTGAATGTCTCCCAAAACTTTTCCCCAGAAATATTGTCTTTTCTGATCAATTCTGTATTTCTATTACGTGTACAGAGTAGAATAGTCTTGGTTTATTATCACTGTCACCCAGAAAGGCAGATAAGTGGGTGATCAATCAAGTCAAGTCTAAACTCTCACTAGAGAAAAAATGAATGATCACTAGATAGATGAATTTGTCCTATTTCCTGAGATTCAAAGCAAAAATGATGCCATTGGGTAGATCCTGTAATATCACAAGAGCAGGATAGACACAGAATTACTTCTGGGCCAACAGATTGTGGAAATAGACACAAGGGGAATCTGGAAAAAAGGGTAAAACTAAGCTAACCAAGTAATATCGCTAATGAGGGTAAAATGCACCCAACTGTTGCAGCTGCTGTTTATTTTATTTTATTTTATTCCACCTTTCTCCAATAGCAGACCCAAAGGCAAGTCCCAACAGCACAATGAGAATAATTTAAACCAATATCCATGCAATTCTGTATATGAGCATCCCACATGTTCCTTACTAATCCAGCTTGTGTCCTTTACTGTTCCTGTTCTGGTACAAGCTGGGATCTTTCTTTTTGAAGATAGGCACAGCTAGGCCTCAAAATCTTCCAGTTAGGGCCTTTCTCCCAAGAGAGGGTGAGAGGCTCCACCAGGCCCGGCCAGCCAGCGTGGAGGCAGCATCAAATGAAGCCAAGTGGCCGGGCAAGCACTGCTGCCACCCGACGGGCTCCTACAGGGATGGGAACAGGGCATGGGGTGGTGGTGGCAGTAGTGATGGCGGTGTCCCGGCACTGGGAGGCTGAGCCTGGCCCAGGCTGCTGTCATGGCTGCACCCTCCCCCCTTCTCCACAATCCACATCTCTAGGTGCTGGAAGGAGAGGCTCATCCTGGCTGGGGTGCTCCAGCCACTCGCCCCAGCCTCACCTTCCACCATGGCCAGCCCTGCTGCCACCACCCTGGCTGCCCTAGCTCAACAGCCGGGCCCATCATTGGCCACCATCCACCATGGCTCGGTTGCAGCTCGGTTCCCCACCCACTGGGTTACAGTGAGTGTGATCAAAGGAGGCTTGGGACTGCCTGGTAAGGTAAGGTGCTGCTTTTTGCTTTTAAAAAACTGTTCTGGGTGAGTTTCGGCTGGGGAGATTATGTTTCTGTGGTATGTTGTTGTTTTTTGGTGATTTTTTTGCAGTCCCAGCATGGGGCTTGCTCCAATGTTTAGTTTTGGGGTTTGTTTTGTTTTTTGCAGCCTCAGCACCTTTGGGGCTTGCTCTGTTTATTTTTTTAATTTTTCTTTTGGTTTGGTTGTTTTTTTTGTTTGTTTGTTTGCAGCCCCAGTGCATTCCTATGGGGCTTGCCGTGTTTTATTTTTATTTTATTTGGGGTTTTTTGGGGGGGCGGAATGGGTTAATCACGTTCCCATGCATTCCTATGGGAAATGGTGCGTCGAGTTACGACCATTTCAAGTTACGTCCATCTTCTGGGACGGCTTATGGTCGTAAATCAAGGCACCACTGTATTTTCACTGTTAAAAGATTTCTGAAGAAGATTCCAGTAAAAACAGCAGGAAATACTAGGAACTTATACTGATTAAAAGAGGGGGAAACTTTCCAGGAAATATAACATTGCGTTAAAATGTCACAAACATTTCCAATGTATTGGATTAGCCAATTATGTGGCACACAGTCCAATTTGGAGCAGACCCCATTAAGTCAAATTAATGGACATCTGTTGGGACACCTGAAGTTACTTTATATTTAAACAGGCCTCATTTTAAATTGAGGGATCCTTTAGGCTCCATCACATCTTCAATAATAGAGCCCCTCCTTGCTTCTTCTAACTATCAAAACCTAATGTGCAATAGAGCAGAGCAGAAGGAACAGCAGAGCCAGGCTGTAAGGAATGCCCCTAATGGGAAAGACTTGAAGCTGTGGATATTTTTACATATATGTATGACAATGCACACAACCATTGGGAATCACTAGAAATTTAGTGCCAAATTTAGTGCCATGGTTACCAACATCCTTGGATGCTGTTCAAAATATGCATGATGGCCAACAGGGATTCATGCTTACTATGACTGTTTCAGTTATCAGCATTATTTAGAGACCCCAACACCCACTCAAAGCCCTCATGCACCCCCAGGTTCAGAATGTACCATAGCATCCAAGAAAACTGAACAATTTTCTCAGTGAGAAGTATGACCAACTGTGTTCAGTGGAACATACTTTGCTTAGGACTGTATCCTAAGCTTATGGATGGTAGCAAGAAAGAAGTAAAAGAAAATAAATGTATGGTATTTGATTATTTATTACATTACCTCCTTTTCTCCTGTCCGTTGGTGACTTTGGTAGTCATGGCATGGCTCTATTTATCTGGGCTAACAAAGGCTAACAGTGCAATGCTATGGTCATTTTCTCAGAGATAAATCCTGGTAAGTCCTTTGGAGGCCAGCGTCAGCTAGTTTCCACCCTGCCCCACACAGAGGAAGTACTTTCCAACACAGGGGACAGAGGGAAAGAAGTAAAAAAGCAGAGACACCAAAAGGAACCTGAAAGAAAATGGGCTGCAGCAGCTGCCAGGGTTCCACTGTTATAAGCCTATGCCCTGAAAGAAATGAGAAAAGATATAAAATGGAAGAGCAAAATTCCAAGTATGGCAGTTCCAGGACATGAGGTCTCCAAAGGAGTGGTTCAACAAGGATGTCACAAGAAATTCTTGGTGCCAGGGGATCTTCTTTAACAGCTAAAGAAGCTTGGAGGGGGGTAGAGCTGTGAGTGGGTCTCCTGACTGAATCTGAAGTCCACTTTGAGGACCTCTGAAAATGCCGGCCATAGAGACTGGTGAAACATTAGGAAGAACAATCTTCAGAACACAGCCAAAGAGCCCGAAAAACCCACAACAACCATTAGATCCCAGCCATGAAAGCCTTCGTGAATATAGTTCACTCTGAATCACAACAAATTTCCATTGGCCTTTTGTCCTCTGTCTCCTCTCTCATCCATTAGTAGAGATTGCTGATCAGTGAGGCCATTGTCAATGAGGGTTAGGCATCCAAAATTAATCACCATTCTGACTCATCTCTAATTGGTGGATGACGAGTGTGATAACGGTGGATGACGAGTGTGATAACACGGGGGGGGGAGATCATATACTGGACCACTTGTGGAGTAATCTGGTACGATCTATTTCCCGTTGATCAAATGACATACAGTGAAATGCACTCCAGCTTGACTCTGATCCATGCCCAAGCTGGACCATTTTGGTCCAGCTGTAAGGATATTGCCTTTTGGGTCCAGGCTGAAGCAATTTCCCGAACAGGCAGAAGGGGCACTTTAAGGGAGATTGCCCCCTGCAAAGCAACACTTTTCTGTGTGATCAGACACATACCTTTCCAGCCATCTGATTACACCTCAGGAGTTACGTGGTTATAAAGAAATGAGTTTATTTCATCTGCAGTGTATTTCATCTCTGATGTATGTGTATATTAGCCAGAGAATATTAGCCAGTTAACCCTCAGAAGCCTCAAGACTTTTGTTTTGGTTTGTGTTTTTTTAGATGCATTGTGAGCTATTTTTCTTTTGATATATGATTACCTTGTAATAGATGTTGTCTAAACGGATTCTTATAACAGCTCTCATTTCTGCATATCTTTCATATTGTGAATAATAGGCCAGAGAAATTATCTGAAGAGACAGAGATGAGTTTCTTCATGCATCTGTTGAAAAATGCTGCCCCAGCACTTGGTGATGAAAACCATGCATGAAACTAATGATGCTGAGGGGAGGGGCAGTCAAATGAGTCTACCTCTTGAGCACAGGAATATATATATATATATAAAACACATTATACCACAAACAGCACAAGCTCCAACAAGAGTCAAGAGTTTCACAACAGGGTGGTTGTGGTCTTGGCCTTAACTTGGTGATCTTATAAAAGACTTAAAATAATTTCCATTCCCACCACTATCGGCTGCTTAAGGGAGATTTTGGGTTCTGCAATGGAGAAATTCCAGGAGATGGGCATTAAAAAATAAATTAAACTATGCAAAAGCAAAGAGAACACTTTCAATAAAACCTTTTTACAGTTTATTGTCTATTGTTAAATGTATCAAAATGATAATTTGAATAAATGGGGGACATTAATGGTGAGTTTCTGTACGTGCAAACAAATAAATAGTTATTTACAGTCTTTGGCAAAACAAAATGTAAGTCTTGTTGGTCTCTTGTTCATAAAGCACATACTCACATTTTTCTCTCCCTCACTTTTTCCTCTCTCACACATACACACACGCAAGAAAAGGGAAATCATAAATAATTTACAAAGCATAGGCAATTATAGTACAATCTAAATATTAACATCTTAGTCCCAGCACTGATGTCTTCTTTTTTATTTGAAGGATACATAAACATTATTACATGAATGAAATTCCCCTCCTTTCTTTCCTCTGGGACTTAGCGCTACACTTTCAAAACATTAAAAAGGATGCAATGCAAAAACACCTCCAACAAATACAAAACAAACCTTATAAAGACGACTGCATTAACATGCATTTTTTTGTTAATATGACAAAACTAAAAATGTGCAATCAAGCCAGGAACACTGGATTCTTTGTAAGGTATACAGCACCAAAATCCTTAGAAAACTTTGGTTCAGAGCAACAGAAGTGATATTTGACGCAGTATATCCTCAAATAAGGCAAGAGAGATTACTCTAATCGAGCCACTGGCTCTGTGTCCACCAGCAAAAAAAAAAAAAAAAAAAAATACTGCATAAAGAGAAATCAACCAGGTTAGCTGCCTCATTCATTTTGGTGGAAGGATAAGAGCAGCTCTGAATTTACATGACCCTTTGGCAGAGCTTAGAAAAGCTACTGGGAGGGGACTGCAAATCCCATAATCCCACCAGAAGCATGGCCAGTCCATGCTATCTAGGGGACTCTGGGAGCTGTAGTCCCCCCCCAAAAGTAACCTTTCCAAGCTCTATCCATTGGCATAGACAAAACCATTCCACTTATTCATCATTTTTTATTATCGTCTGTGGATGAATTATATAGCCTACACTGTGCTAGGGCTAGCTCCTACTACATGCAGGCAGCGTATAGTCCAAGCTGAAGGGCAGCTCACCTCTGCAAAATCTGGTGGGAGAAGTACTCCCCCAATGGAACTATGAGTCAGCTCTACTTCCACATGTGTACCATTAGCTTAATGGCAAAAACTTGTGTGTGTTCTTGTGTTCAAGAAAAAACAAATATTAAAACCTGGTATAGCTGTGTACTTATTGGGGATGCACTTATCCCCCTGTCTGCAATCAAGCAATGTTTGGCAGATTTCCAGGTTTCACACAGTTATCCATACACTTCCTCACCACTATACTCACACTCTGTTCAATCAAGACCATGTGCACAGCCGAGTGCCTACTGAAGAACTTCAGATCAGGGTAACTGTATTCTTCTCATGGTGAACCTCACTCATGAATAAAACTACATCAACTGGATCACCAACTTTATGGACAAAGCTGATTCAGTACATTTAAAAAAAATTAAATATGATTATTGGATAATTGAATAACTGTTGTATCTGATTAGGATAAAAGATAAGACATACCTTCAGCACAGTTTTCTGCAAAAGTTATATATAAAGCAGACATCCATCAACATATAAACTTTGGGGCAATGGTAACTATCAGGGTTCCACTTAAAAGGTCAAACTGGTCACTTGGTGTGTTATTTCAAAGTTATCATAACATATATAAATCATATATATATAAATCATATGTATAGCCAAGTGCATATTTATTTACTGATTGAAGCAGTAAGAGCATTCTATAGCCAGGTTCTTTGAAGTCTTTCATTAATAATGTGCTCTGTCCTCTGCTATTAGATAAATTACTGGAGAACATAGCTATGTATTACAATAATAAATAGCATCAAAATCCTTAGAAATGGAACCCAGTTTGTTACCAGAGGGTGATTAAAGTGCTTTCTACAGCAATGTGAATAGAACTGCCCACCTGGTTGGGAATTATTTCCAGGGAAGCCTCAAGTTTACAGTCAGAGAGCTCTTCAAAGTCTACTGTTTATCATGCAATTGCTTCTATGGTTAACACAAACGAAGCTTTCTCCATGATGGTGTATCTTCCTAGAGTAAACTCAAAGACTGACTTTACATTTCATGTTACAACCACATTTGTTCCCTTTTTGCCTTGTCACATTTGTTCCCTTTTTGCCTTGTCTACCCCAGTTCACACCTGGGCCATGTGGCACAGTGGCCAAGCAACAGCCATTTTGCCAGAGAGTCACCAAACATTGCTTGCCATGTGGCATCAAATGAAATCCTAGGTGTCTACCTAAGGCGGGTGGGATTCATACTAAAAGGGGACTTAGGCCCATTTTATAAAATAAGCAATCATAAGCATGGCCTGACATGTAAAAAATTGTTCTAAATTTACTGCAGGATGATCTTATTTCAAGTCAAAAGAACAGCCAAAGAGGAAAGTGCTGAATATTCCAGTCATGCTACGTGTAATATTAGTTTTCTCCAGGGCAAATCATTGGAAATTGGGCCATTCATTCATATAGGTCAGTATTTGACACATTAAGGATAAGCAATTCCAGACTGGCCTGCAATTCCCATATCCCTACTACTGGCAAAGTACTGTAGTATGAGGCTAAGAGTAGTTACCATACAATGGCATCCAAAGGGCCACATGTTCTCCACAATTACTCTATACCAACTCTGTCTGTCTGTGTGTGTCTCTGTGTGTGTCTCTCTCTGTGTGTGTGTGTGTGTGTGTGTGTGTGTGTGTGCGTGCGTGCGTGCGTGCGTGCGTGTGTGTACTGACCAGCAGTGGCTTTCTAAAGAGTCTTTTCCAGCCTCATCTGGAGGAAAATGAACCAAGAACTTCTTCTGCATGCAAAGCATGTGCCCTACTACTGAGCTACAGCACTCTTACTAGGTGCTTTTATTAGAACAATTCCTATGGACAGATATAACTCAAAAAAATATATCAAGGAGTGAGTTAACTGACATGGGTCCCCTGCCCTAGAGTTACATCTTGGTAAGATACTGGATTCCTGTTAACTCCTGATGATGAGATAGCCTCAAAATAGCCCACATAAAAATAGATTCACTGCTCTCTATACACAGTGAGCGAACAGTTCTGAAGTAACCTGCATTTTCTCACATGTATGCTTTCATGAGGATAAATCCAAATTTAATTCCTCAGAACTGATATAACATCTGAAGATCTATTCTGGGATTGTCACATAGGATGTAAGAATTGTGATTCAAGCTGTAATTCTCAAAGTGCTATTATTTGTCACTATAAGACTCTATAACTATTTTACAAGATTCTATACATTACAGAATCTTGTAATGTGTGTCATTACATGATTCTATAACTATTTTAAACTTAAAGCAAGTTGTTTACCTAAAAGTGGTTCCAGATAATAATGAGTGTGTTGAGGCCCTTTGAATGAGCTTCCGATCTGACCAGTGACTTCATCTTCCATGGCTTTTTAATTAAGAGGATAGCATTTGGTCCTCTTGAATTTTGTTGACATGGATCTTACCCAAAGTTTGTGTAACCAAGGCCCAGCCCTGATCTCAGCAGATAGAGTGGGCCTAAGAAGTTGCTTTCCTTTTAACCACTTCTAGGCCCACCCTCCTCCCTTTCTTTCATGTAGGTCTCCCTCATCTCTCACTCCACCATGTCTATATCTATCTACATAAATACATTATGTAATTACACTTTTACAATTTATATGTAAACGTCATTTTTTAAAAGTCTAAACAAATGAACAAACGTGTTTGCCAAATTTTCACTCTAAACATCAATCTGCTGTTGCTTCATTGGTGGGTCTGATGGTCCCATTTAGGCCCTTTGGGTCCAAACTCTTAGAAGGCACTTGGGTGCAGGGTTGGAGGGATCCCTGCTGGCAACAGGGAAGTGCATAAGGCCGGGGGAACATGCCAGAGGGAAAGCTGAAGAGAAAGTGAGGGATATGGAGTACCAGGATGTATAGAGGTGTCTAGGTTGAATGGCATCTACAGTACTTTGTCGATTATGAAGCAGCTTTAGCTCAGACATCTGCAACAGAGAAAAGCAGCTGGTTAGAACGACTGCCACATGGGGGGACCGAAGCACATTTAACAGGAATTTTTTAAAAGGTTACTTGCATTTTGGCATACTATTTTTAGAATACTTTTATACTACTCTTTCCTTTTCCCAAAAAAGAGAGCCAAAGTACAATAAATATGCACAATAAAAATCAGGTTCAATCACCATGTATCAACAGACTGTTTATTACCAAATTTACATGCTGCCCATCTGTCAAGGAACTCACAGTATATAAATATTGTTACTTTGTTATCCCTATGACAATTCAGTTATGTAGATTAACCCAAATGATAATAACTTAAATCACTATGCTCCTGCTCCCTGCCTACGTGCACACACAGGAGGAGGAGGAAGAGAACATGGCACCGCCCATACTATCATCAACTTTTTTCATACATAAAGAAGATTGAGGTGGCTCCCCCAGTCTGATAGAAGGAAGGAAGGAGAAAGCAGTGTTGCTGCTGGAAGTGCAGAGTCTCCTGTAAGGAAGGAGGTGGAACTGGAGGCAGCTAGGGGCTCCACCACCACCACCAGTGAAGGCTGGCTCTAGGAAAGCTGCACAAATCTAGCTCTGCCAGGAAGGGTGATGGCACCCTATACATCACCATCTGAGGAAGCTCCCTAAGGCTAACGGCAGAGCAGATTAACTTAAAGAATAATTTATTATTATTTATTTAAAATATTTTACCCTGCCTCTCTCCTTAGAAATGCTTACAGCATTTAAAGACAATATATAAGAACAAAACAATGAGTATACAAAGGTGGTATACATAATTAAAAGGCAACATTTAAAGCTAAAAACACTAAGTGTAGAAATATTAAAAAGGAACAAACAAAATACCCCCTCTTAGAAATGGGAAACGCAAGCAATACTAAAAACACAGGCGGCTAGGGTGATCTTAAGTGACTAGATAGGCGGGATATTAAATAAATAAATAAATAAATAAATAAATAAATAAATAAATAAATAAATAAATAAATAAATAAATAAATAAACAAACAAACAAACAATCAAACAAACAAACAATAAATAAATAAATAAATAAATAAATAAATAAATAAATAAATAAATAAATAAATAAATAAATAAATAAAGCAGTGATGCATGACAATCCATCTAAAAAAGATCACACTCAGGCAGCCAGTCCTTGAGAAAAAGCTTGCCTGAAGAGAAAGGTCTTTACTTGCTTGCAGAAGGATAACAAAGACGGGGCCAGCCTGGCATCCTGTGGGAGGGAGTTCCAAAGTCTTGGAGCAGCAACAGAGAAGGCCCTCTCTTGTGCCCCCATCAAATGCATCTGTGAAGGTGGTGGGACCAAGAGAAAGGCCTCCACTGATGACCTTAATACCCAAGCAAGTTCATAATGGGAGACATGGTCTTTGAGGTAGTTTGGCCCAAGCTGTTTAGGGCTTTATAGGTTAAAACCAGAACTTTGAATTGTTCCCAGAAATGGATTGGCAGTCAGTGGAACAGTTGTAACAGTGTGTGTTATGTGCTGAAGCTTCCTGACACTTTCAACAGGTAGCCCCACATAGAGCGCATTACAGTAATCCAGCTGGGATGTAATGAAGGCATGTATCACCGTAGCCAGATCAGAACTCTCAAGAACCTGTTGCAGCTGGCACACTAGTTTAATTGTGCAACTGCATTACTGTCCACTGCTGTAACCTGCAGACGTTGCACCCCTATTCACTGATCTGCATTTCAACTGACCAGAAGTACCTCTGTCTTGTCTGAGTTAAGTTTCAGTTTATTTGTCCTCATCCAGTCCAGTACTGATGCTAAACATTGATCTAGACTTGAAACAGCTTCCTCAGATTTAGATGGCAAAGAAAATCGAGTTGGGTGCCATCCGCATACTGGTGACATCAAACCCCAAAACTCTGAACAATCTCTGTCATTTAGATGTTCATTTAGATGTTCAATAACATAGGAGACAAAACATGGCCCTGGGGGACCCTGCAGGCCAGCAGCCAGAATGTTGAACAGGAATCCTCTAGGGCAGGGGTCTCAAACATGCGGCCCGGGGGCCATTTGCGGCCCCCCAGATGATAGTTTGTGGCCCTCGCCTTACCTGCCCCCCCAAAGCGCCCACACATCCTCTGCTGTCAAGAGTAAAAAAAAAGCCTTGCCTCACTCGCCGGCTCTCTCCCAAGACAGCACCCCTTGCATCCTCCATCCAGAACTGCAGCCTGCCAGCCAGCCCACCTGTCTGTCGGCTGAGGAAACTCCTGTGCGGCTTCCTTGGGCTCTTGCTCCGCTTGGCGGAAAATCTGATGCGGCCCAGCCTCACCCAGCCTCAGCCTCTAGCGGTCCCCAGGTAAATTGAGTTTAAAACCCCTGCTCTAGGGCCACCTTCTGTGTTCTCCTCTCCAGGAAGGAATGGAGCCACCATAAAACAGTGCTGCCAAGTCCTATGCCAGAGAGACGAGTCAGGAGGAAATTATGGTCAACTGTATCAAAAGCTGATGAGAGGTCCCACAGAGCCAGTAGGGAACCACACTCCTCACCCAGTTCCCAGCGTTGGTCATCCACCAAGGTGACCAAAGCAATCTACATCCCAAAACCAGGCCTGAAGCCCGGATTGAAATGGATCTAGATAGTCTGTCTTATCCAGGAACCTCTGGAGCTGAGAGGTGAGGCCAAAACCTGCTCTACCACCTTGCCTGAGAATGGAATATTAGATACGGGTCAGTAATTATTCAGTATTGTGAGATCCAAGGAGGGCTTCTTTTACAATGGTCCTACTAGTGCCTCCTTTAATCTGGGAAATACTTAGCCTTATACTTTAAGTAATCGTTGTTTCTTAAACCATGGCAACCCAAATTTAGATCTGTTTTGGTAAACAACCTAAAGCTATTATCAGTACATGTATATTTCAATATATATGATGCCAGTCTGCAAGTTGGGTTTACTATTGCACAGCTTTGCCTCTGCTGGTGATGGCAATAAATGCCTTGTTATTTTGCCTAAGCAAGGTTATTTGCCTGGCATGCACATTGGATATACCATCCTTATGGAGCTTTATTTATAAATATGTTCAACTTATTTGAAGAGGACCTACTTGCATGAACTTATGTTCATTTCATTTCTGGTGTTAAAATATTTGAAGTAGCTCAAATCAAGAATTCATTCCCTGCATTATTAACCTATTAGGAATTAACAGCAAAATTAGAAATTAACTCAGAAGAACACTTGTATGGTGATAAGTGCATAATCAGGCAGTGACTTTTGCAAGAACAGATGAGCCATCTCTCAGGTCTAACAACAAAAGTAGAATTTCATAGCACTTAACACCCCATCAAACCCTTTGCTTCATAGAGGACATACTTCATATGTTCATACAGTCACCTGAGACCCTGTTTCCCCAAAAATAAGACCTAACCTGAAAATAAGCCCTAGTATGATTTTTTCAGGATGCTCGTAATATAAGCCCTACCCCAAAGATAAGCCCAAATTAAGTGAAACCCCGTCCTCCACCATTGTGCAGCAACCAGAAGAAGATGACACGAAAATCCTCCAAGGTAGGCTTCAGCAATATGTGGACCAAGAACTCCCAGAAGTACAAGCTGGATTTCGAAGGGGCAAAGGAACTCGTGACCAAATTGCTAACATGCACTGGAATATGGAGAAAGCCAGAGAATTCCAGAAAAACATCTACTTCTGTTTCATTGACTATGCAAAAGCCCTTGACTGTGTGGACCACAGCAAACTATGGCAAGTCCTTAAAGAAATGGGAGTGCCTGACCACCTTATCTATCTCCTGAGAAACCTATATGTGGGACAGGAAGCAACAGTTCTGATATGGAACAAGTGATTCGTTCAAAATTGGGAAAGGAGTACGACAAGGCTGTATATTGTCTCCCTACTTATTTAACTTATATGTAGAAAACATCATCTGAAGAGCCAGCCTGGATGAATCCCAAACTGGAATTAAGATTGCCGGAAGAAATATCAACAACCTCCGATATGCAAATGATACCACTCTGATGGCAGAAAATGAGGAACCTTCTAATGAGGATAAAAGAGAAGTGTGCCAAAAATGGTCTGAAGCTCAACATCAAAAAAACTAAGATCATTGCCATCATCTCCTGGCAAATAGAAGGAGAAGATATGGAGGCAGTGAAAGATTTTACTTTCTTGGGCTCCATGATCACTGCAGATGGAGACAGCAACCACAAAATTAAAAGACGTCTGCTTCTTGGGAGGAAAGTGATGACAAACCTAGACAGCATCTTAAAAAGCAGAGACATCACCTTGTCAACAAAAGTACGCATAGTCAAAGCTATGGTTTTCCCAGTAGTCATCCGAAGAACTGATGCTTTTGAATTGTGGTGCTGGAGGAGACTCTTGAGAGTCCCCTGGACTGCAAGAAGAACAAACCTATTCATTTTGAAGGAAATCAACCCTGAGTGCTCACTGGAAGGACGGATCTTGAAGATGAGGCTCCAATACTTTGGCCATCTCATGAAAAGAGAAGACTCCCTGGAAAAGTCCTTGATGTTAGGAAAGTGTGAAGGAAAGAGGAGAAGGAGACGACAGAGGATGAGATGGTTGGACAGTGCCACTGAAACTACCAACAGGAATTTGACCCGACTCCAGGAGGCAGTGGAAGACAGGAGGGCCTGGCGTGCTCTGGTCCATGGGGTCACGAACATGAAAATTTTTTTCATGAAAAAAATAAAACACGCCCTGAAAATAAGCCTAATGCATTTTTTAGCAGAAATTTATAGAAAATCCTGTCTTGTTTTTGGGGTAACACAGTAATAACTAATGAACACATATGTATGAACCAGCCCAGTGCAATCTAAACACATTATATGTACTTGAATTCTCTGCATTTGTATGCAGAACTAAAATGATTTGGAGCAAAAAAAAAAATTTGTTCTTACTGCTGATTTTGACCTTGACTTACCTCTGCATTCATATTTGAGGTCAGAGAAGTATACCATCTCTTGTGAAAAGACAAAAAGACCTAATCGCCCACCAGCATAGGTCTTATCATAGATTGGTCCAGAATCAGCCATGACCTGCTTCCCTTCATAGACTAAAACCCTGTGAAGAAAAAATGTCATGTACATTAGATGCAGTGACAATTTATTTACTTTCTGTCTTAAGAAATGTCCCTTTAAGTTGGACAAGAGAATGTCAAATTCCCACACGAGCTTCTAAAGCACAAGGATGGAAACATGTGACCTTACAGGTGTTAATGGACTGCTACTTCTGTCATCCCTCATTGCTGGCCCTAGTTAGCTGGGTAATGGAGTATAGCAACATCTGGAGAGTAGCAGCTTCCACAAGATTATTTTAACATGTGGCATGACACTGTGATCAGTACCCACACCAATATATGCTGTTGACCAATCAGTATATTTAGACACTATTGACAAATAGATGCAAGCTCTCAAGTTCTCCATAACTCTTCATCAGGTTAGGCAATAAAAGAAATTAACAGAAAAGTCAAAATAATTAGATCAGATGTTGTGGCTGTGAGGTCTGCAGCTAAACTCTGTTTCCAGATGGAAATGGCAGACTGAATGAATTACTGGTAGATGTTCAAGTTTCAGGTTACACCTAGTCCTACATATTGGGATGAAAAAGCAACGGCTGGCCTCCATTTCAGAAGACAAAGGCTGGCTGGAAGTTGGTGATCTGGCAGTTGATTTAGGTGGAACACAATTTTCCGAGTTGGCACAAAGCAGAAGTACAGAGTAGCACAGCAGTCTTTATGTCAACAAAGCTGGAGGTTAAATTAGACGGTGAACTAAAAATAGGTAAAAAAATGTCAGTTAAAGCCAAATTGTGAGCATTTTCTAGTAGTTGGAGAGGATGGCGTCTGCCATCTCCATTTAGATACTAACTGTAGCAACAGACCTCAAGGCCTTAAAATCTTCTTCAGTTGTCAGAGTCTTCTGTTTCTCCCTCCTGATTTTTGATAGCACCTGGTCTGATGAAGAGTCTAGGAAACTGAAACACTTTCATGCTTCTGTTGCATTTTAGTTAGCCCTAATAAAACTATTGCTGTGAATTGTTTCCACTCACACACAAGCATGGTTACCTTTGCTCTGCTTTTGATTTCTACTGGCAAAAAAAGGGTCTTTCCTCTGATTTAGACCAGCCAAGTCTGGCAGAGTAACCTATCTTGAAGTAACATACCTAATGCTATATATCATCTTTCTTTTATAGTCAAGCAAATGCTGACTTAAAAGCAAATTGTGATGCTTATATACCACCCCATAGTGCTTAAAGCACTATCTGGGAAGTTTACAAGTTCATTATGCAGGCTATACATTGCCCCCCCCCACGAGCTGTGTACTCATTTTATCGACCTCAAAAGGATAGAAGGCTGACTCAACCTTAAGCTGGCTATCTGGGATTGAACCCCAGGGCGTGAGCACAGTTTTGGCTGCAGTACAGCAGTTTAAACACTGCAACACAAGGCTCCTGAGTTTTTAACATATCATTTAATTCCAACTTGTCCCATTTAGTCCCAACAAATAATGTATTTAAATATAGCTTATCTTGTATTTTTCACTAGAATGTACAGCAGACTGAGGGAAAGTAACACATAAGTTAGAGAAGCAATTAGCTTTAGATTACATTACATACTGTGTGACTTCTGACAGATATTACAAGATACTTCCGCTGAAAGTGTTAAGTATATCATTATGTATTAGCTTGTTTTAAATAGGTTTTCCCCCCAACCTCAGACAGTTAAACACTTGCTTTTGCAATTTTAAAAATTCTTCATACATTTTAATTAGGATTTGTCTTCCCCTACTCCTTTCTAATATTAAGTGGCTAAACAGAAGCTTGGGGAAGTGTGACCATCAAAGCTGATCTGATCTGGGGGACAGGGGTTCATTAATAGCATAAATCATTCCTGCTAGAGTGAGTGCAAAATGGTTTATTTATAAATATTTGTTACATTTCAGTCCCACCCATCTAGTGCCCATTTGTGGTTTAGCACAACAGACCAGAGAACATTTGTCAAGTTAAAGTTGTACTGAAAGTTGGCCATTTCACCAGAGGCTTATCCCAGCTACAACACTGATAAGGTGAAGCTGAATTCAGTAGTGCCTCGCATAGCGACGTTAATCCATGCAGCAAAAATCGCTGCTAAGCGATTTTATCGCTATGCGATTTTAAAAAGCCCATAGAAACGCATCAAAACCTGTTTAATGTGTTCATATGGGCAAAAAACTAACCTAAAAGCGAAGGTCCTCCATACGGCGGCCATTTTTGCAGCCTCTTAAGTGAGGAATCCATGTGAAAACACAGCGGGCGGCCATTTTCTTTACCCGGCAGCCATTTTGGAACCACCGATCAGCTGTTAAAAAATCATCGCATTGTGATGATCGGTAAGCGAAACAGGGAACCGATCATCGCAAAGTGAAAAAAACCCATTTAAAACATCGCAATGCAATCGCTTTTGCAATCACAAAAAGTTAATCGCTATGTGGTTTCGTCGCTAAATGGAGCACCCATTAAGCGAGGCACCACTGTACATGTCAATTGCTGAAAGAGGATGGATGTGGAATTTAGAATCAAGAAATTATAGAACTTTGGAGCTGGAAGGGACCCCCAATTCACTCCCACATCCCCCAGCCAAAAGAGGAAATCCACAATGAAGGGATTCCTGATTTACTGCTAAGGAAAAAAATGCATTCCAGGAGAGGATAAATTAACTATCGGAGGATCAGGGTGGGTAATGACTTTCAGAGAGGGAACAAATGACTTGTGCTGATCTTTGATCTGGATAGTATTTAAGATTTGGTACATGGTTGTGTGTGTGTGGGGGGGGATATATATATATAGGAGTGTGAAAACAAGTGAGAAAGAATGAATATGGGGTACTCTGTTTCCATCCGGCACTGGCATGTGGCCTCCACTAGTTCTTCTCTAGGAAATGCACTATATTGGCCTACTCTTGGTGTACGCAATAAATCTGTATGTTTCAGTGATTGTGGAGTAAAGAATGATTTTACATATTGGCCAGAGTCCTGTTACTTATGCCAGCTGATATAACTCCAACAGCATAAATTTCAGTGGCAATTTTTTTAAAAAAGTCTAACAATGGAATTGTTGAAATGAGGTATTGAAGGAAATTAAACACATTTGATGGGACAGACCCCAATGAAAAGGCAAACTATTCAGAATTCTTTCAACTCATCCAACAATAAGGGCAATAAAGTCTGCCATGAAGTGACAGGAGTGGAATTTGCTTACAAATCCTTAAATAAAACCTTATTTATTATTAAATGGAAAAGCAAACTATATGTATAAAAAACTTCTTACTTTATTAATCCTGTCTTAGGCCTGTGGATCAAATGCCACCTGTAGGCAGTGTAATCTTTCCACCCAATGTTCTTGGGATCATGCCATAAGGTGCGTACCTGTGGAGGAAGCATAAGCAAACTCAACATCCAAATGTTGGGAAACAATCCTCACAAATGATTTGCGACAACCAGGAGACTGAAAGCAGGAAAGTTTATATTGTTGGCATTAAGAAACAACAAGCAATTCAAAATGTACCTCTATGTCTCCATAATTAAATCAGGTAAATACAAAATGGTCACTCTTCTGTCTGTTACTTACCAATTCTTTATTTATTGCATTCTGTATATTACTTTGCAAAGGCTGTTGCAGTTGGCAACGAATCAGGCAGAAATGGGAAAGGTCACTTTTTTGACTCATAAAATATCCAAAGTAATAGATGCCAAGCATGAACTGCTTGGAATTGAATTTTTGCCATGAACCAAATGCCATGAAGCTACATTTTTTTTAAAAAAAGGTCACTTATTGCTGTGAACTGCCCAGAGTGACCATTGGTCAGATGAGTGGTATGGGGAATGAATGAATGAATGAATGAATGAATGAATGAATGAATGAATGAATGAATCAATCAATCAATCAATCAATCAATCAATCAATCAATCAATCAATCAATCAATCAATCAATCAATCAATCAGCAGTAGTACTGTTTTAAATTGTCTTCAATTGACATGTAAATGAATTTTAAGTAATTAAATTCCATACAGGTAAATAAACCTTTCAATGAACTGCATTCTACAACCTACAACAAAGTACAGTTTTGGACTCTCTCTGTGTGTGTACGTGTGTGCACATAAAAATGTTCCTGCTCCTGATGT
This sequence comes from Pogona vitticeps, assembly GCF_051106095.1. Taxonomy (NCBI): domain Eukaryota; kingdom Metazoa; phylum Chordata; class Lepidosauria; order Squamata; family Agamidae; genus Pogona; species Pogona vitticeps. Next base: position 62,923,972 of record NC_135783.1, on the reverse strand, counting down.
CTTCCATGAATTGTGGAATTCACATCCCTGTGTGTTGGAACCCTCACCTATTCTACCCAGTAACAACAAGAATAAAGAAATTGGCTGGAAGAAGTCAGAAAGGAGAACCAATCCAGAGGAGCCAGGAGGTGCTATAAGAAGAAGAGCTGAAAAGGACAGGGAAGAGAAGTTAGACTGTATCTAAGGTTAGAAGTTTGGGTTTTCCAGTGAGTTGTAGAATATAATTATTTTGTATCAGGGAGAGCTAGTTCTGGCATGAGAAAGTAGACATTAATAATATCTGTAACTTCAAGCTTAAGAATGTGCCTTTTAACCATTGTGCTATTTAAATAAAGAACTTATTTTTATGTTTCAATTCAAAAACCGCTTGGCTCTTATGATTTGTGCTTAAGGCAAACCTAAGGAATGGAAAGTGCAGTTTAAAGGTGATCAGCCAGATTTAGCCAGTCACACCATCAAAACCAGAATTCAAAACCAGATTATCTGTGTGGGCACTTCAGATATTTTCCTCTCATGGGGGGGGCGCTAATGTGTCCGGTGGCAATTGCTTTTTCAGCCCCCAGGTTCATCAAAGTTGCTCACCCCAGCCATAAACAGAATACTCCAATTCCAGTAGCCCTTTCCCTGCCTAGAATGGGGCATCTGAAAATGTAACAGATTGACACATTTATTTAGCCAGAATTAGTAAATTTTATCATGCTGCTACACTGGCTGGAGGATTCTGGGAGTTTCAGGACCAAAAAGTTACTTTTCTAAGTTCTATACTTTGGAACATGTAATCTTCCATATGTCCAGGACCAAAGCTATAAGGGCTTTATTCATCACAGAACTATAATTTCTCAATGGTAGTCAGTTGAAGATGAAGGGGGGAAAGTAGATCTCAAGCTAAGCTACAACCCCATCAAGATTCAAGTTGACATACAGTTGACCTAATTGTTTGGCTTAGTCTGTATTGGCCAGAAGTAATGGATTCAAGTTTCAGAAACAGAGATTCTGTTGTTTAGAGATTTGGGTCTGACCAAAGGTTTTACTTCGTTTTGTTTATGTAGTGCTCAACCATTTGCCTTTGGGAAGCCCACAGACAGAACACAAGTGCAACCTAGTGCTCAACCATTTGCCTTTGGGAAGCCCACAGACAGAACACAAGTGCAACCTCATTCTCCCACTTGTGTTTTTCTGTAACTGGTATTCAAAGATCCATGATATCAAATATCAACAACCCAAGAAGACTTCAGAATGAGGAGACAATAACAACACACACACATATGAGACATATTTACACACACACATTATATATAGTTAGAGACAGAGACAGAGACAGAGATAGATATATGTCTCTCTGTCTGTCTGTCTGTCTGTCTCTCTCTCTCTCTCTCTCATATTGGCCACCTTAATGAGAACTCATTACTCTAGGCAGTGCATATAAAGAAAATTAAGCCCACATCAACACTATCACCAACAACAACAACATAAAATGACAAATATAATATAAACATTATTTAAAGAGAAACAAATTATAACAAAGACAACAAAATCAGAAACTGAGTTCCTAAAGAAAAGTAATACAGTAATTTCCTATCTCAGAGGCAAAATGGTTTTGAAGGCCTTTTTTGAGTTTTCTGAAAGTAAGGAGGGATGAGGCCTGGCATAGGTCTGTGGTAAGGAATTCCAATATCTACCAAATAATTTACTAGAACTATTAAATCATGAAACAGGATGTATCAATCTCTTACCTGTCCAGGTGTGTTTCCAGTATGCCAAAGAGCATTTCTCAAATGTTCGCCTGTGCCAGTGGTAGAGTTCACCACTTTAAGTGATACTCCTGAGTAACCATAAGCTCTGGTGGGTTTATCTTCCCAATATGTCTGAGTAACTTGTTTCCACATCAGGACATAGAAGCGACTGCTGGATTGGTAACCAAAGACAAATCCAGCATAATCATCATCCCGCTCTGTATTCACATAGAATGTGCCACTGAAGTCAACAGAACTGAATTCATCATAACCTGGAGTGGGACAGAAAATAGCAGATGGTCATTTCTCACACATGCTGCAATACATCAAGAATTTTAATGTTAAAATGTTACAGTAATTTCATTCATCAACAAAAATATATAAATGTGCAGAGTACAGGACACACAACAATGGGCTCAAGTTAAAGGAAGCCAGATTTCGGCTGAATATCATGAAAAACCTCCTAACTGTTAGAGCAGTACAACAGTGGAACCAGTTACCTCAGGAGTTGGTGAGTGCTCCAACACTTGAGGCATTCTAGAAAAACTTAGATAAACACTTGGCTGATGTGCTTTGATTGTATTCCTGCACTGAGCAGGGGGTTCGACTTGATGGCCTTGTAGGCCCTATTCCAACTTCACTTTTCTATTATTCTCTGATTTTATGATAAATAAGTTGAATGTAAATGTTTATACTCACTTCCAAGATTGATGTCTAACATTTAGTTTCAGATACTTTCATGACACTTTTTGATTTGAAGCATCCCTTATTTCTCAGGATGAGCAAATTAATATTATCTGCTTTTTATTTTTTAAAAGTCTTTCTCATTTTTTCCATTTTATTTGTACTTTCCCTGGCTTTTATACATTATGTTTTTTTTTAAATAAATTTATTTAGGAAACATCACTGCATGCAGAGGCTAAAGGGCAAGGCCCATCATATATTTAAATTCAGTTCTATGGCCACGAGTTATAATAACAGGCTGGTTTCAGGTTAGTTATCCTTTGAGGAAATCAATTGCACATATTAGATGAATTTTAATGGGTGCATTCTAAACCTGATATATATTGCAATCCTTTATGTTTACTTAAACTCCAAAGGGACTTTTGTGTGTTACGCGTTATTACAACTTATGGCGACCCTACTAGGGTTTCCAAGATATTTGAGTTTTAGAAGAGGTAGCCATGTTCGTTTGTGCATATATATCAGACTTGCATATTCAACAAATGGCTTTAACTAGTGCAAACCCCCCATGACTTTCAGTGGCTGAGTCCCAGTCTGATACTTTATCCACTACACTATGAGTTGTAACCTCAGATTGGATCCAACCCATGGTATTTCAGAACAATCCAAAAGAAAGAATCCTAGAATGATGGTTGTTGTGAGTTTTTCAGGCTCTTTGGCCTTGTTCTGAAGGAACAAAGCACAAACAGAGTTCCTACTCCTGTCCTCTGAAGATGCCGGCCACAGAGACTGGAGAAACATCTGGAAGAACAACTTTCAGAACACAGCCAAAGAGCCCTAAAAGCCCACAAAAGCCATCAGATCCCAGCTGTGAAAGCCTTCAAGAAATCCTAGAATGCTCTTTTGTTTTTAAATTTGTAAGTCACAGTTGGGCTGTGCATTTTTTTTTACCACATGCAACAGCCAACATAATTTAATGTCTTTCAGAACATACCACAAATGAGGCACATGTCTGAAGGCCTTCTGCCCTCGGTAAAGAAAAAAAAATCCTTGCACATAGAACAGTGATTCCCAATCTTGCATCCCCAGATGTTCTTGGACTAAAACTTCCAGAAGCCTTCATTTCTAGCTGTGCTGTTGAAGATTTCTCAGATTTGTAGTCCAAGAACACCTGGGGACTTAAGGTTGGGAACCACTGACATAGAAAACAGCATGTCAGGGAAGTGTTCCGCCTAGCTATGATTGATAGCTATTCCACATGTGAGAAAAGGTGGACAGCAGGTATCGCTCTTTTGTACCTGCAAAAAAAAATTATTCTTCTGAGAAATGACCATTTACAAGAACCTATGCCTTAGAGTGATAATACATCACTTGAATCCAGTTGTTAAAATAGTCACCCGGACTAAAAAAATGTAAGCCCACAGAAAGAGCAATCCATTCTATCAAGTCAAATGCCTTCTCAGCATCTAAGATTAGCAAAGTGCATTATTATTTGTAATTATTAACTATGTTTATTATATTGATTAGTTGCTTCATATTACACAGGAATCTTCAGGATGTGTTATAGGATTTTAGTCTTATCCACTTGTAAATTTTAAATTCTTCATTAAGAAATCAAATAGTTCTGTAAGAACACTACCCAATAATAATAAAAATGTCCTACAGGACATTCAAAACCAGTTTACAAAACAGCAAAAGAAATTGCTATTCAAAGCAAAAATGAAAACTTGCAAGGCTAGGACAGATGTGGGAAAAGTTAACTTTTTGGATGACAACATCCAGAAATACAGCCAGCATGGCTATTCTGGTTGTGAGATTCTGTGAGTTTTAGTATTTAAAAAAGGTAACTTTCCCCATCTCTGGTTAGAATGCAACAGAAGACCTTGTGAGTACGTCTCTTAACTAGGGATATAGCCTAGGATTCTACATGTATAGGACTCAGGAGGCGTCTGCTGAAGAATTCAGATTGTTCCAATACTTACCCACAGCAATGCCAGGATCAGAGTTAGCTGTTTGTACCAGTTCTTTGCCCTGATGGCGAATAACCCAATTTGGGTCAATCTGAGCTGTTCCTTTAGGATCCAGGGGGACCATCTGGAACTTTCTAAAATCAGTTTCACTAATGGCATCATTTTCAGGACACACATCATAAATATCTGGAACTTTGTCATTATCAAAATCATCTTTGCAGATGTCACCACGACCATCACCTATTATGTGACAATTAGAGAAAAAATACAGAACACAATACTGTTTATGTTCATTCAGCTTCTTTTCTCAGAAGGACAAAGAATTATAAAAATGCTCAGTATATACACAATATAAACACTGAAAATTAAGCAGCTATAGTACCATTTCAAGAAATGACTATCCATTAAACAATAACTATTGTACTGTATTCCAATGAAACTGTTGTGCAATCTTGGAGCACTTTACTAAGCGTTAGTGGCTGAAGCTACAGGGCATTAGAGTGTAATCCTAGAGACACAAATAAGGCTGATCAATTAAGAGGCCCTTCATAGTCTCAACTATCACCCAATATTACAATTGGAAAAGATTTTGGAAGTCATCTTGTCAATCCTCTGCTCAGTGTACAATCTATAGTGCAGAATGTTACTTCAGCATACTTGACTGATGCCTATCTGCCCTCTGCTTAAATACTATAGCAATGGAAAGTTCTTACTGTTTTCCAATAGAGTGGTACATTCCTTTTTGCATGTTGTGATGCAGCTCCAAATACTAGCTGCAGTCTTCTGAAAGTGTTTGGTTAACGTTTTGCAGAAGAATGCAATTAAATAATGAACCTGTTTCAGTCACGCGTCTTGATTCAAATCATTATTTTTAAGAAGGCAATTAAGTGCATGTTGTTCACTGATAATATCACTTTTGCATGGTACATTGTTGCAGGTACAAATGCCAATAATGTACTGAGCGAAAATGATCAGATCCGAATGTCATAAGAACTTTCATACCTTTGCGAGTCACACTGGGTTGTGACTTACAACACCACTGGATGGTGCTGTGACAAGAAATGTTGTACCTTGAGAGTTTTAAGATCTCTGTGCAAATTTTGAAAATATAGGACAAGCCCTTATAGGCTGGACCTGGGGAGTGGCCCAAAAGGGTTTCAATTTCCCAATGGCATTCCCAACGGCTTCCCAATGAGATGATTGCCTAACTCATTAATTAACTGAGCAGAATGTTAGGTCAGATACCTGAGAGTTTATTACTGCAGTATCTCAATTGCATGCAGATTGGGATCAATTACTATGGAAGGAAGGTTTCTTCATATCCCAACAAACCCTAAGTGCAACAGAACTTGATATTAATAAGGCGTTTCAGAATGTTGATTCCATTTTATCTCTGTATGATCAGATGCCTTCAGCAATATTCTGTCATGAATATTTAGGATTATGACCTGCATATTTTGTCACATCTGTATCAAATGAGTGAAGAAGGCATTGCAGGCTTTATTTATGGAGAAAATAGTTTACCTTGCAAAAATAGCAGTGATGAACTAAATATTTTTTCCTAAACCTTGGAATATGGCTACAATGAAGTCTCAGTGCTACTCTTGTCCTCTGAAGATGCCGGCCACAGAGACTGACTAAACGTTAGGAAGAACAACCTTCAGAACATGGCCAAAGAGCCCAAAAAACTCGCAACAGCCAAGTCTCAGTTGATTAATACATTATTTATCTATTTGAATGAACAGTCCTAGTATAGAGAAGCCTTACTAGTGGAATTAGAGTAAACTCATTGACAGCTGCTTCTCACTATAATAGCTATAATATTTTGGGATAAAAGGTATATAAACAGAAGAACAGTAGATATTACAGTAGATGTCAAAGGTCACTAAAATGCCATCAATGTCTCTTGAATTCAGGGACTGAAAATTTGCAAATTACTCCCCATTAGTTCACAATGGCCAAAATCTTGTTGCTTCGCATAGGAAATAGCACAAGAGTAGGTCTAATGAATAAACTGAGATGTAGTGAGCCATATCCTGTCTAAGTTCCATTGATCCAAATAGATCTACAGTACTTTAACTACAACTTCCTATTCTAAAGTAAATTGAAGTTGGTAGGTCCATTTGAATCAATAAAACATATGGAGGTGTTGATTTGGTAAAACATTTATTCATTGGGTCTACTCTAGTACGATTTACTGTGGTACACAATTTAAATAAACTCACCCACAAACCATCTACCACATTTTTCCAAACTGTTCAGTTTGTGTGAGAAGTAACATCCATATATGGGTTCCTTGTCTCCCATCAGTTTCTGATATTCCACGAGGTATTTCCAATGTATTTCTCAACTAATTATTTCAGCCAAAGGGGGGCTTGAAATATTTTAAAATGAAAAGCTTAAAGTAGAATTCTCAGCCTGTTTTTTACCACTAACTATAATTTTCTCCCTTCCTATTATGAGTTGACATTAATGTATCTAATCAACAGAGAACCATATCGCATGTTTCAGAAGCATGTCCTTTTAAAACTGTGTCTACCACTTTAAACTTCAATAACTGACTTTTTGTGCAACAGCCAAGTTAAAACACACATACACAATAACCACACACAGAGATCATGAAAACCCTTGAAAGGCATCCCAATGCTTTCTACAGTTCATCTTTTGGAGTGGGGGGGGGGGGAAATGGTTCCACATTCTTCTCACTAGCTGCCTGGCTGGTAGCCAAGATGAGCTCCAAATTCTGATCAGCTGTATGCTCCTGGATGTGTTTGTCTTAACATGTAAGTGGGAAATGTGTGTTCTTATTTTATTCCCTTTTCCAACTTCAAAGAAGCAATTTTGTTGCCCAAATGAGGTTCTAATTACTCAGTGCACATGTTCTTCAAATTCCCTATAGTGCTAATTGCTGCTGTCATGACTGCTTCACTTTTAAGAAATTTAGAAAAGCATCTGTCTACAAGGTAGTTTTTCAGGCTGCAGAAGAGAACTATCATTCAATTTTGTTCTTTGATGGGATCCTAACAATCTGAACCTTAACAAAGGAGGCATAAACAACACAGATTATCCAGTGGGTATCTGTCAAGCTACTCAAAAACCTGGGAAGAACTAATACTCCAGCTACACCATGTGATTGGAATCACATGGGCAGAATAGATATATAACTAGAATCACATGAATACCATTCTAGTGTGCCAGATTGAGAGCCAATGTCTTCAGCATCAGACTACATCAAGGAGACTCAGACTCAGCTTTCTCATTTAACCATGATGGACAACAGATGACACTGATTTAGCACAAGAGTGGCAAAGTGTGGGTCAGAGGATGTATGTTGTCCAAACAGTGCTCCAAGGGCCCCTTATGCTGAAAACAACATTCTTGATTTTCAAATGGTCAAGCATGCTCCCTTCAAAGGCGGGGTAGAAGTAATCATTTATAGGCTGTTTCAGATTCCTAGACCTGTTTTAGGCTCACAATAGCTTTTTTTAAAAAAACTGGAGTAGCCTCCAGAGGTACAGGGAAAAGGGGAAATCACTCCCAGGTCTTTGAAAGTTGCCCATCCCTGGTTCCGTGGGACAAAAATAGAGTAAAATAAAATGTTACTCAGTAGGCTAAAATTTTACTGTTCTGGACCAACTAATCTGGGGATTGGCCTTCTTGCTTTTTGAACTTCAGCTTCTAAATCCATCTAACATTATTTATTCAGATAGCTACAGTCAAGATAGCTACATGAAATTTCCAGTAAAAGGCTGCATTTGGGTATCCCTTTGATGCAAGTCTGAGTGATCCCAAATATACTCCCTCACTTTTGTAATTCTTCTCATTAACCATTAAGTTTCCTTCCTTTTCTCCACAAAACAAGAGTGAACAGCCTTTGGACTGCGAGATGTTCTGCCCATGATTCCCATCCACCCCGCCCATCATGACCAATTGCAAGGAAGTATGGGAAATGTAGTCCAAAAACATATCAAGGCAAATGCTCCTTATGCCATGAGGCTATCCCATAAACAGTCTGTGTGGTTTTCTAAAAAATTAATTGTCATTGGTCTATAAGATACTGGTATAATCTGAGCATAACTTGACAATCTGTTGAATCATTTCTGTCATGCTTAATTATATCCAGAATATTCAGCCAACAGGAGATGCTGCAACATGAGTGTTAAAAGATTTCAGGTCACCTTGAGAAAGAGACTATGCAAAATGAGTCAAATTCATGAAAAAAGAGTGTGCTATAAATCTAGTCTATCTAGTAATCACATTTATGAATCCTACAATGCTAGAAACTGCATATAGCACCTAAAATGAGTCAATAGCAATGGACACATAAAATAGATTGATCTGTAACATAAACAGGTAAGATTGGCTGGTTTTTTTGACACACATGCTCAGCTTAAATTTAACAAAGAGTGGGCAAAGTGAGGCCCCCAGATGCCACCGTACCATAACTCCCATCAGATCAACTCAGCATATCTATTTATAAGGAATGCTGGAACACTTTTTCTAATCCTAATTTAGGGAATATTCTTCATATTTTGTTTGTATCTTGCCCGAGAAGCCACTAGAAATAATTATATTAATGGCTTACATATGGAAAACAAGATAAGGAGGTGGCATCTGTTCATTTTCTCCAGCAAACTTTGTGATTATGGAGTAGCCTACCATCAGAATCCTTCTGGTCAGGATTGAACGTGAGGCGACAATTGTCCCTGTCATCTGGAATACCATCATTGTCATCATCAGGATCACAAGCATCCCCTTTACCATCCTTGTCATGGTCAGCCTGATTGGCGTTGGAAACGTACGGACAATTATCTTTGTTATTCTGGTGACCATCATCATCTATGTCCTCGTTGTTGTCACACTGGTCACCAACCAGGTCATTATCCACATCATGCTAAAAGCGTAAAAAGGTGGAATTATTTTCCAGTGTTAATCCTTCAAATGATAAAAAATTTACATTACAGTAATGCATTTCAGATATTTTAGAAATCAGGACGTTATTTGAAACACGTATAAGAAGAATAAGACCGTGAAAATTAGATTTTGAATCATGGTGCTTACTTCAATTGCTTAATTATGTTTCATTCATGAAAAGATGAAGTTTCAGTGTCCGACATCTACTTTTAAAATAAATACAACTGGTGCAACTACAGTGCTATGAGAAACTGATTAGCATGCTGCAAGAAATATATCAATTGGGAAAATGACAAGCACTCCTGTGGCCAGCCACAGAGAAGGCTGTCCATCATGCCTTTGTTCTATTAGTTCCTACTTAGCTCTGTATCAGATATCATTCCATGCCCAAAAAGCAAGTGAATCAAGCATTTAAGAGGAAGTGATCTGTACTTCTCCTGATGGATTGCTGTTCTCAACTAACTTCCTTACAAGCAGGAGGAAGACTGGAATCAGAGATACAAAATGGGGAAGCATGTTAAAGCTATTATTACCCTGACATAGGCTAAAGCAGGTGGTGGGTGACTTTGTTGGGGCTCAAAGCCATGTTTCAGATTGGCTGGCAGCTCAGGAGCTGCCATGGGGCAAGGCTGAAATGAGAATGGACGTGGCCTAAGGAACTAATTAACTTTTAAAATTATTTTTATTTAACAATACAGTTTATTAATTTAATAAAATATTATATTTATTTATTTAGATACAACAAATTTCTATGACATTTCACATTTTCTCTGCAACCTACAATTGAACCTATAAGCAAGTTCAAACCTGTTTATGATTACTCATAAACACCTCACTAGATTAAACATTATGTTTGAACATAAACATGTTCAAACCCACCCATAAGCTCAAAGTTAGGTTGCAGAAAAAAATATGACATGTCACAGAAATCCTCTCCCTAATAATAAATATCAAGAATTCACTGCCACAAACATAGACACTTATATCCTGACAAATTCCCCTAATTCCCCTAGTGGTCGAAAATCTTTTCTTTTTTTGGGCAGGGAGTTCTGAGGACTGCCTGCATAGTATATGTAGTAAAATGGAAGACTAGTACTCAAGAGACGTTCATTGAAATCCCCATAAGGACATGGAAAACACACTGGAGATGTGGAACTGGTAAGACCACTCTTTAAATATCTCACACATCTTGAAAGCCCTATAAAAGTTGCTATAAGTAGGGTGCAACTTGATAGCACATACCAAAGAAAGGGGCTCCCAGAGGCCCCAAACATGGCAAAATTGCCCCTTAGTTCCCTTAAAGGGCACAAATGAACATATATTAATATGGTGGATGTTGTGGGCTGGGAGCCCACATGTAGGTAAAGGAGGGAGCACTTGTGGCTCATGGGCTACTGTTTACCCATCTCTAGCCTAAAAGCAAACCTAGAGTTGTGAAGTGTGCCTCTACATCTTCAGGGAAGTTTTGGAAATACTACTCTTATTGACTTTTTATGTCATTGAACCCCATTGTCAAGTCCTTGTCACCCACCTCCAGCACTTTCCACATGCCTGAAATGGGGAGCCTTATCTAGACAAGGAAACACCTGGATTGGTTTCACAGGGTTCTGAAGCACATGGAGAGACTCCTTGCATAGTGCACACTACTTGGCTTACACTTCCTCTCTACCCTCAACACAGGAAATAGGTATCTGAATGAAGGGGAGGAGCTAATGAATGCAACCCTCTTCTATTCCTCTCACACAATGGCAACCATGTGAAGAGAGAACGTACAAAGTGGGCTACTGGCTTACACTGATTATTGTTCTAGTTCCTGGAAAAAACAAAGGCTGGCTAACCCCAAAAAATCAAACTAAAGATAGCTAGACATTTTCAAACATCTTTCATTTCTACTATTATTTCCAACAAAAAGTTTCTAAATATAGCCTAACTCAGGCAGTGAAGCTTTAGTGCAGCTCCTGGTTATAATGTAAACATCCAGCATTTGCTCTACAGAAGCAGTTGAGACAATGGGAAGGTGAAAATATGATGTTGCCATTTTAATGAAGAGAAATGTCCTGGTCCCAACAGATCCCCTTTCCAGTCTTAAGTCCTTTCCAGTCTTAAGTCCCTTTATAACATTTGGCAGATAAGAAAATCAGGAGCTAGCTTGTGAAAAACATCTTTGGCCAGGCAACATTCTTAAAATATGAGCTACTGCTATTGATTTCCATGGTGTCTAGTATTTTCATAACCACAGAGAAGGAAACAGCAATGATTTTGTGCAAATTTTGAATTCCAAACTATTCACGCAAATCAAAGGCAAGTATTTCATGCTGCAACTTTCAAAAATGGGGGAACTGGGCTTAAAAAACACAACAACTTGGGCATTTAATTAACATGAAACAATATAGTTTGCCATTAATATTTGCTTTTAATGCAATCATGCATCATATTACTAAAATTCTATGTAAACTAGGTGATATATAATATTTGCCAGATTGAATTATGAATACATAAAACACAGTACTGTTATAATGGAAGGCTGGAAAGCCCCATGTGTTCTAGAACTTATGTTCCTAATTTTAAAATGCCTGGTGGGCCAAATAAAAAAGCACATATTCATGCAGGCACACACATATGCTCTCCCACACTTTGTGCCACTTATATGCATAGAAATATAGCATGAATGTTAACCCAACTCCCATTACGCGCACACACACACACCAATGCTAAGAATCTGTTTATATGAACTCTATGGAAAGCAAACTGCATCATTCACTTTTTGCGATGAATATTTTAGTTCCCTGAATAACTATAAAATGAGCCTCCCTTGTTTGTCTCCAAAGGGTGTCCCTACAATTAAGCAGGATAGGATACTCTGTCTCATGAATTTTGCCTCAACAGATTTTACAGTACCAAAGATGGTAGGATCTGACTCAAGGGCAAATGAAGCAACCATTTGACTGAACATCTGGGTCTAGTCAATGGATAGATGGGAAATTGCATGGGAACATATGTAGCCCATTTTGAATTTCACGATGGAAGAAAGCTCATCTATAAATAAATTAAATAAATATTTCTGATGGCTTGGTTTATTATTATTATATCATTTCTGCCACAGGAAATTCCATTTGGACTTTTTGTCACCCATTCCTAACCCCCTCTTCATGATGCTGACCAAACAGAAAGCACAAACCAATTTTCAAATCTCTAGTTATAAAATACCAAATGCCATTTCTCCTTCGACATCACTGAAACTAGTGACCAAAGAAAGTACAAAGTAGAACTCTTATCAGAAACATGGCTATCTAATCTTGTTAGTCTTAACCACTCAGAGATAATTCACACGTGCAAGTATCTCACCAAAAAAAAGAGACATATCTCAGCTCAAAATGAAAAGTGGAAAGCACAGCAATGTGTAATTTCCATCTGTGGTGCTAGATGTATGATAGCTTTTTCATTCATACTGGTCATCACTTCAGGCAGAAATTATTGAATGGCAAACATGTACAAGTGAACACACTCTCAAGTGGGAATAGTTCCTAAAAAAGAAGCCTTCATTTGCATGCAGTGAGTGGAATGAGTTAGATATTATCTTCCCAACAATGGAATAGTCTTCCCCTGACAAACAGTTATGCATTTGTGCCTTTCAAAGAGCATCATGCACTGTTGAAGCATCCTTGATAGTGAGCAAAAGTACTGTTTCTCCACAAATCCTGAACTGCATAGTAATCTATGGCATCTCTACAGTGAATAAAGACAGAATTTTTTAAAGTCATTCCTAAGTGGTTTTATTCAACCCCAATAAAGAAGCACCAGGCCATTTACCTGGTCAGGATTGTGTACTAATGGGCAGTTATCACAGTGATCGCCAACTCCATCCCCATCTGTGTCTGTCTGTTCAGTGTTGTAGACATATGGACAGTTATCTCGTGCATTGAAAACATCTGCCAGAATTAAAATGAAAACAGTGCAAATAAAATCATACATTCATATTACATGGAACAACATTCAGTTTTCAAGAACTAGAACTAGTTATAAGCAGGGCATATTTCAGTTTTATTATCATGGAATTCCAATAAGGAAAATCAGGGAAGGAGAGCCACTGAGTCTCATGGCCATTTTGGGACTGAAATCTGGGCCTCATCAAGGCAGTGGCATGAAGCACACAGAACGTCTTGAACATACAGTACTGTTGTGTTTTCCTGTGCCTGTTAAGTTAGGAAGGCTTGGCAGGACAAGTCTTCCCATAACTGAATCCACATTTCAGAGGTTACAAATACTAGATAGTCGGCGGGCTGTCTGTCTAGCTTCACATTGGTTAAATGCCTTTAGGATGACACATCAAAGTGAGTTGTCCCAGTTTATCTCTTATTTTCTGCTGGATTCCTTACCACAAAAACAGCTGCATGAACATATAGCAAAAATTGCAGGTCAAGAACATTTGCCTGTTATTTTGTGGCAAATTTATTATCTATCTACGCCCATGTTGGTTGTTGATATTACTAAACTATTGAGAATCCAAAAACATGGTGATACTGCAAATAACAATCAGACCTACCAGTACTTCCTCTGCCTTCTGCACATTCAAGATATAAGCCATTCTTTTTGAAATGCATTACAAAATCTCCTGAACTGACCTGAGTTATATGGTGTCCAGTTTCTGATTTCAATTATCTTTGGATCAATAATGTGTGCGTGTATTAGTTTTTTTAAAGATATGCATTTAATTTTTATTATTAAATTAGAATGAAACATGATAACAATTTAATTGTCTAGCTGCCTTATTGATTTAGAAAATATTAAATGTAAATGCCTTTAAAAATAACCTTGAGTGTTGATATAAATGTTATGCTATGGAAAACCTTCAAAAGTTTAAAGATTCTCCTGATAGACAGATCTAACATTTCACGTATTTATTGAATCATATTTCCCTTAGTACTGAAAACTAAGGATTGAACTGCCAGGAAATATTCCAGCAACATTTTTGGGATATAGAGGCTTCTGCTTCTAAATCCTGCCAAAACCCACAATGCTAGAGTCACTGCAAAAACACCAAAGATGTTTGGGTTGGTAGATTTTTGAGCACTGGGCTACTGTTCAGGTCTATTTTGCCAGTTTAATAACCTTAAATATCACTATTGGGTTCTTTCCTCTCTCCCAGAGCCAGAAATGTAATTTGGGATCTTTGTTATTCCACCATCCAGAATACTTTTTTCCTCTTCTCCCAAGGCATTTTGGCAAGCATTTTGGGTGAAGACATTTGATTTAGCTGGCACATCAAGTGTAGTTCTCCATGTAGGGATATTATGCATGAATATTTCATGGTATTATACTCTTTTACTTCTTCTGAGCTGCCCAGAGAACACATATTTGGGTGGCCTAGATAAATGCAGTAAATTATATACATACATGGCTATTGCTAGACCATAATATTTATATTCTTCATTAAACTAACATATCAAATGAACAGGGCATTCTTAAAAAGTGCTTCTCCAAGTTATGAGCTTTTGCCCATTGGGAGGTGTACAATGGGTTGACTGGTTTTATGGTTAAAATGAATGGAATTTATCATATTATTGATCATATTATTTTCTAAGCCAATATTATTTTACGATGATTTGGAAGTTTTATTTTGCTATTTGTTAGCCACCTAAGGCAAGCATACAAGGCAAGCATACAAAATTAAAAGCACAGTCCTATTTTTATATCCCATTCATGTTAATAGAAATTATTTAACTCTGTGCTTCTACCTTCCTTAGAAATACATACATTTAAGTACTTAGCACCTTAGAAGGATTTAATACAGATTGTTGAGATGTCGATGTATAGCAAGAGGGAGCAGTGGTCATAAAATGTGCTTCATGGAAATGAGCCTGAAAAAAATATGTTAGACTGGTCAAGTTTCAATCTGTTTCCAGAATACTAAATTCTGCAAACAATTGACATGTGTGAACAGACTTGTTGTTTGTACCACTTGCTGGATTGGGAACAAAGGCCATCAATGTATGGATGTTTTAAAGCAGGACCTAGCATGGGTGGGGCCAGAATTGCTCATGAGGAAGAAAGCTTGACAGGGAGCAGTAGCTTATTCAGGACCAGTTTTACAAAGAGGAATAAAAGCAGAAGAAAATGAGAATAAATGAAAGTGTACCATCTCCGTCAATATCCACCGCACACGCGTCACCTTCTCCATTATTATCAGTGTCAATCTGAGCAGGATTATGCACGTAAGGACAATTATCACATCGATCACCAACCTCATCCTTGTCATAATCAAATTGACGGGGATTAAAAAGAAGGGGACAGTTGTCCTAGAAAGATAAAGAATATTAAAGAGAAAATGCATTGGCACAGCTCAGAGACTACTATCTTTCCAGTAAAAATCTTCCCTTTGCATACATTAAATATAATTAAGAACAAATATTCCCAATGGTATGAGGAAGAGCCTGCAGCTCATGGCTCAAGTCACTTATCATTTATCGACAACATTTCTCTGTGATTTTTGCAGGTAGGAAGTAAATATGAACAAATAATAATTTTTATATTCCAACAACACAATATAAAACCCACACATCCTGGACAGTTAAATATAATGGGGACTACCTGAGAGTAAATTATTTCAGCTTCAAATATTTCCCCAGGTGGATACTAAACAGTGCAAGTTAATAAAGCAGCTGTAAAATTAGATGAGACTTTGTTCTCTGAACACTTTGTTGGCTTGCAATGCAGAGCATATAAAGTTAGGAACATCTGTATATGCACAGCTCAGAGAAGTTACTCTTTAGACTGCAGCTCCTCGGATTCCCCAATCAACAGAGACAAAAGTCATGCTGGCTGGAAAAATTTGGGAAATGTAGTAAAAAAATTAAAAGAGTGTTGCTCAGTTCTACTAAATAACAGTGCAGCAGTTGAAGCTATACAGTTTACAGCAGTGATGTCCTTCTATGCAGCTCAGACAAATCAGGACATTTGTTGTTTAGTCGTTAAGTCGTGTCCATGGACCAGAGAACGCCAGGCCTTCCTGTCTTCCACTGCCTCCAGGAGTTGGGTCAAATTCATGTTGGTAGCTTCAGTGGCACTGTCCAACCATCTCATCCTCCGTCGTCCCCTTCTCCTCTTCTCTTCACTCTTTCCCAACATCAGGGTCTTTTCCAGGGAGTCTTCTCTTCTCATGAGATGGCCAAAGTATTGGAGCCTCAGCTTCAGGATCTGTCCTTCCAGTGAGCACTCAGGGTTGATTTCCTTCAAAATGAATAGGTTTGTTCTCCTTGCAGTCCAGGGGACTCTCAAGAGTCTCCTCCAGCACCACAATTCAAAAGCATCAATTCTTTGGATGACTACTGGGAAAACCATAGCTTTGACTATGCATACTTTTGTTGACAAGGTGATATCTCTGCTTTTTAAGATGCTGTCAAGGTTTGTCATTGCTTTCCTCCCAAGAAGGAGGCGTCTTTTAATTTTGTGGCTGCTGTCCCCATCTGCAGTGATCATGGAGCCCAAGAAAGTAAAATCTGTTACTGCTTGCATATCTTCCCTTTCTATTTGCCAGGAGGTGATGGAGCCAGTAGCCATGATCTTCGTTTTCTTTAATGTTGAGCTTCAGACCATTTTTTGTGCTCTCCTCTTTCACCCTCATTAAGAAGTTATTTAATTTCTCCTCACTTTCTGCCATCAGAGTGGTATCATCTGCATATCTGCAGTTGGTATTCCTTCCGGAAGTCTTAATTTTGGCTTGGTATTCCTCCATCAGCCTTTTGCATGATGTAATCTGCATATACGTTGAATAAGCAGGGAGACAATATACAGCCTTGTCGTACTCCTTTCCCAATTTTGAACCAATCAGTTGTTCCATAGCCAGTTCTAACTATTGCTTCCTGTGCCGCACATAGATTTCTCAGGAGATAGATAAGGTGGTCAGGCACTAATCAGGACATTGGAAAGATATTAACAACTTCAAGGTGATGGCCATTTTGATTTTTTTCTGAAAATAAAAAGATGGTGGCTTAATGAAGATAAAATAGAGCTTACTTTATCATCTTCCACACCATCATTGTCATCATCTTCATCACAGGCATCACCTTTTCCATCCTTATCAAAGTCTTCTTGTCCAGAATTAGGCAGAAGAGGACAGTTGTCCTGTAAATACAAAAAGAAAGTGTCATGACTGATACATGCCTCCATTTTGCATATTAAGTATATGAACATTAATTAAAGTTTGTTCCCCAGCAGACTACAAAATAAACCACCAAGCAATTCAAAATAGAAATTCTAACAATATTCCTAGGGAAATTAAAATTTATTTATTTATTTATTTTTTTATTTTTTTATTTATTTATTTATTTATTTATTTATTTATTTATTTATTTATTTATTTATTTATTTATTGTATTTATATCCCACCTATCTAGTCAATTATGACCACTCTAGGCGGGTTACATCATAAAATACATGAATATATAAACAGCTACAACATATTTGTATTCAATAAATTCTCATGCCTGTTAAGGTGGTAACAGAAAGCAAGCTTTGGTTAAATTACACTATACTTTTAGACTAAAATGATAACTAATTATAGTTATTTATAATAACTACTACTGCTGCTGAACAACTACTACTACTTTTATCATTACTCCTACTCCTACGTGCCACCAAGTTGCTACTAATACAGTCTTCTAATAATCTCCATTAAAATGTAAATAGCAACCTTGGGTTCTTTTTAAGGAGAAACATGGTATAAAAATATTTTAAATAAGTAACTAACTAACTAAATAAATTCTATACCCCTCTTACTTACCTTTATGCAATGATAAGTAGCATTGGAAGCACAGACCAGGTTATTATTGGGCCATCCATCCAGATCAGAATCTTCACCACAAATGAACCCATCACCAGCATAGCCAGTCCTACACTCACACTTGTACATGGGATCACTGAAATGCCCCAAGTAGATGCACTCTGCTGACCTGTGGCAGTTATGTGTTTTGTCTTTGCAAGGGTTGGCAGGTTCACATACCTGAAAAGGAGATCATAAGTCATTCAAACCATGCTTAATTGGAAACATACAGGATTGTAGGTGTGGTACAAGATTAATCATTAGAATAATTAAACTATAACACAGGACTACAGTTAAATTGGGAAGGAGAATGCTTTCAATAAATCCCATCTCCCCTAATTTTAAAAATTATATTAAGAGTTGCAAGGAAATTTAGTTGATTGGTATGTCTAGATTTCATAGATTTCTTCTATACAGTATCATAACAATTTACAATGTTTGAAAACAAATACAGTGGTGCCTCACACAACGATGTTAATTGGTTCCAAAAAAATCAACGTTGTGTGAAACATCGTTCTGTGAAACACCATTTCCCATAGGAATGCATTGAAAACCGGTTAATCCGTTCCAGTTGGAACAGATTGCCGTCTTTAAGTGAAAAAACCCATAGGAAACATCGTTGAGTGAAACAATGTTTCCTCCATTGGAATGTATTGAAGCCAACTCAATACATTTCAATGGCTTTGCGAAGTCCTTTTTCACTCCTGTAAAAGTGCCTTACAATGTTTGGAACAGGTTTTAAATGCTTGCAATCGTTAGCCCACCTCCTGAACCCTATGCAAACTTAATTTGATGTTGTTCTGAGTCGTCCTTAATTTTTGGTGATTTTTTGAATTTTCTCTCATTGTAATATAAAAACAAAAAAGAACAGGGCAATAGACTTTGGGGACTAGGAAAAGCTACATAGTTAAACTACAGCTGCGAAGATAGAAAAAGCTACTTTTTGAACTGCAGTTCCCAGAACACTCAAGAACTAGTTTATGGCCACGTTGACTGGGGTATTGTGGAAATGGTAGCCATAAAAACTAACTTCTCCTACCTCTATACATTTCTGTCTGTGGATGTGAAAATAACAGGGAAAATTTTAGGCAACCAATGAATCATTTCCACACAGTACTAAATAATTCAAAATAAACTTTTCATTTAATTTAGTTGACATGTGAATAAAAAGAGGAAGAAAAGACAATGTGTCTTTCCAGCTGCAGAATCCCACTTTTCAAAGGGCTGGCACAGGGGTAGGTCAACATGATACTGTTTTTTATTGAAATGGCACATGATTATCCAAAATCTCTGACAAATCAAATGGGTAGATAAATGGAAATGTCAACTTCCTGTAAAATTGCTGAGCTCTGGACTGCATATCTTCCAGTTGGTCCCAGATTTAATAAGCTTTGATTTAAAATCTTGGCTTCACAAAATTTCTCTCTCACATCTGCAGACTTCTGGATATCATTAACTAATATAAACTTACTATGAGGCAGAAACATCTAATCCCACCCTTTTCCTTTGCAGCAACTGAAGGATGTAGCACCTAACCAAGAAGTGAGATGCCATTGTTGTAAAAACAGAGAGGCAACCTAATGGTCTGTGATTTCCTTTCAACAAGTGTCAACTGGTGCTTCCTTTTTCAGACTGACAACTTTGCAAGAAGTTTTAATATTAATGAATGTGTTTGCTATTCCAGTAAGAAATGGGAAAAAGAACGCAGGCAGACACATGGCTGTGTCAAATAATTTCACAAAATATATCCATTATATTTGTTACACTGGTTCTTCCAAGAGTGCACTGAGGAGATCCTATTAAACAAGAATCTGTGTCTCTAAGGCTAAACTTAATGTTTTTCCACTAGGCACCTTGTAGCTTGTAGGCAGGCAATGAAGTCATTTTGCCAAACAAAGGACACAGTATGCACATCCTTCTACATATGAATGCCAACTGGACCAGTGGTTTCAAGGGCAGCATCCTCTACAGCCTCTGAGGGCAGCTAGCTAGGTTAAGACATGCAGGATAAGCCAAATGGCCCTCAGATGCAAGGCAAACTGCTGACATACAGCTTTGTCCTTCTGTCCAGCATCACCAATTGCCACCTCCCAATACCTGCTGCCTAAAGACACTGCCATACTCTGCCTAATGGGAGGACTGGCTCTGTTCATGGCCCTTTTAATTTGGTCCTAATTCATTTGTGAGTATTAATATTTCATGTAATTTTTGTTGTTATTTAAAGAAATTACTGACATAAAATTCTAAACCAGTTCAGTTTGATTTGTAATGTCACATACTCTAAATATGTAATTTTACACTTTTCAGTCTCATAGTTCTATAATCTCCAGGACCAATATCTCCACTCCCTTCTGTGCCTCATTTTTGTTCCAGATGTCCACTATAGGCTACAGGTGTCAATACACTTACTTGTTTTTCTGTCTGGGCAGCTTCTAATCCCACCCCATAAGGCTGAGTTCCTTTGTAGCGTGGAGGGCAAGGCAAACAATGGAACCCTGGATTTGTGTTTACACAACGGTGGTTCTGATTCAACCTAAAGCAAACATCTGGCACAACTGTACACTGCCAAAGCAAAAGACAAAGACAAACAAATTACTGAGTTATCTCATTGGGAGGGACAAGTATTTCCATGGGAGAGACTGAAGAACCAGTTCCATGCAAAAGGAAGCTGTGTCTACCTCATCAAGGTCCTCACAGAATGTTCCATTTCCAAGATAACCAGCAGGGCATGCACCACAAGACCAAGACCCATCAGGGTAGCTGTTGCAATCTGCTCCCGGAAAGCAAGGATTTGACAAACATCCATCTGCCAAAAGATAAAAGATGCCATAATTTGGGGCAGGACTAAACTATTCTCCTCAACGGGATAATGCAAAAGGAAAAAGCGAAGGGGGAACAATAGACTGTAGCATTTACATGTGGACATTTTCTTTCCAATATTCTTTGGAGACATAAACAATTGGCTGTATTAACCAATACAAGACAACAGGCAGAATCCTATCAGCAATTGTAGCTTTGTGGCATTCTGGCTTGCCGTTAAACATACTGGAGATGACCACATTGAAATCAACAGTGGTGATAGGTCTGCAAGGAGGTACTGATTACCTGCTTGTGAAACTGGCCAAAAAGACAACAACCGTGCATGCAACAGGCCATTGTACAAGTGGAAAAAAAACACAAAGAGGATTTGGGGTTTATACCTCATACCTGTTTGACAACAGGCCAGCTCCACTATAAAGCCACAGCAGTGAAAGTTAGATACTATGAATCCTAGCTTAGAAGTGACCACTTGAATCTGGTAGCAGCAGTTCTCCATGGCAGGAGTTTCTTAAAAATGCCAAGCACTCTGTCTTGGACCTTTCACAGGCAAATCATGTCATTTCTATTTCAATTTGAATTTGATTTGATTTTTATACTCCACCTCAAAAGACCTCAGGGCAGGGAGTAAACAAGAAGCAATCTGAAAACATTTAAAACCACATGCAGCAATTTAAACTATTTACAGCAGTGGTTCTTAACCTTTGGTTACTCAGGTGTTTTTGGACTGCAACTCCCAGAAGTCTTCACCACCAGCTGTGCTGGCTGGGGTTTCTGGGAGTTGCAGTTCAAAAACACCTGAGTAACCTAAGGTTAAGAACCACTGATTTACAGCCCTCTGAGACTGCATACAATTGTATAATTTTGAACTCCGCAAACTGCTCAAGCCAAGAGCCTTCTGTCCAAAGATTTCAGTGTGGAGCCCGATTTTTTCTTGGTATAAAAACTGATGTGAAATCAGTGCCAATCCGGCTTCCTAAGGCACGGTGTTCCACAACCAGAGTGCCAGGGCAGAGAAGGTTCTCCTCCATGTCTCTGCATAGTTTCTTGCTTCTAGTGGCAGGAAACAGAAAAGGGCCCTTCTGTGTGAGCTATCACAAAGCTATGGCTTCTCCAAAAATATTAGGCTGATCTTGAAGAAAGGCTAGGTATACTACATCTCACATGAAGACTGGCAATATTTGATATCCCATACTCACCAATTGGACAGTCCTGCTTGTTGCACATATCCCGCTGTAAAACATCTCCTGCACACGGCTTTCCGCCATATTGAGGCTCTGGACTGTTACAGAGACGAGATCTTTCACGTATTCCTCCACCACATGTAACTGTGCAAGCAGACCATGGAGACCAAGGGCTCCATCGACCATTGACTAGATAAGCCAGAAAACAAGAAAAATTAGCTCAAACAAAATGGAACAATCAAGTCAATACATCAGCTACCAGAGGATGGTGCTGAAATTGTTCCACTAATTTTATCAACTTCAGTTGATTGCCCAGCTGGAAAAGAAATGAAAGCAGCAGTGGTTCATGCATTTTAATCTCTAAAATAGACCACTGGAACACTCTCTATGTAGGGTTGCAATTGAAATAAGAATGGAAATTCAGCAGGTACAAAATGTAGCAGCCACACTTACTACAGGTGCCAGCAGATATGAACATATTCTCAGTCTTGGAACATCTTAATTGGCTCTCTGCTAGTTTCTATGCACTTCTTCCTTTTCTTTGTCATCTGTTACCATTTCTCCATCCCTATTGAGTAGCCAAGCCACTATTTCTTTTCTATGTCTTTTGCTACACATGCACCTGAAGAACAGTTTTGTTGTTGCTCCTTTTAGTGTCTCTTGCTACTTTCAGCTCATTCTCAGCTTTTGCCTTCCCAACAACATACCTGGAATTATTTTCTACTTGTCTGTATTCTTCCTTTGTGGACTGGCCTTCCTTCCACTTCTGTATTTATTTTGAGATCCACTCTAAGTTTTTTGTAAAGTCATTTTCACCTCTCTTTTTTGCTGTTTCCTCTTTTTTTTCTTGCTGGAATTGTTCATAATTCTGCCTTTAGAATTTCCTTTTTAAGAAACTCCTGCCACGGGGGTTTTCCTTATTATTGTTCTAAGTTCCTTAAAATTGGCTTTCCTTAAATCCAGCATACACATGCAGCTACACTCTGCTTTTGTTTCCTTTGAAACCAAAAACTCAAGTAGAACATGGTCACTTTCACCCAAAGCATCCCTTACTGCTACTTCTTCCACCAAATATATTAGCTAAAATCAAGTCAAGGATAGCTATTTATTTCTGAGCCTCGTGGCACAGTGGTTAAACTGCTGTACTGCAGTCAAAAACTGCGCTCACGACCTGGGGTTCAATCCCAGGTAGTCGGTTCAAGGTTGACTCAGTCTTCTATCCTTCTGAGGTTGGTAAAATGAGTACCCAGTTTGCTGAGGGGGCAATGTGTAGCCTGCATAATTAACTTGTAAACCACCCAGAGAGTGCTTGAAGCACAATGGCGTGGTATATAAGCAGCACACTTTGCTTTTTTGCTTTTTAGTCTGTTCCTCCATTTTTTGTAGGAGGAAATTATCAGCATCACAAGCCAGCTTTATAGATGAGCTCTTTTTTCCAAACCAATACTGTAATGGTTACTCTTCTAGGTAAAAATCCTGAGCTGCACAAGCAGATTTCCCTTCAATAAAAGGATCTCTCAATTCTCTCATCCCAGTTTGAAGCACATTGGCCAAAATCCTGTTGCATAACATAAGCAAATTTATACGTTTCAGTTTGTTCTCCACCTCAGTTCTCCAGGTAGCTCGCAATCCTTGGTGCAGTTACACATGGTCTTCATTTATTTGTACGGAACAAACTTATGAATGTATGTTATGCAATAGGATTTTGGCCTCTGCTTTCATTTCAGATGTGGTTAAAAAAAGATCAGCTGATTAAATAAATAAATAACAAATCAGTAAGGAATAGTTTAGCAGCTATTTGGGGCAGAGCACCAGAAGTGATGTGCTAAAAAGTCTTTTCAGCCTGACAAATGTTGATATCCAAGCTACTGGTTAATTTTACAATGGAGGTTCAGACAAGCAAACTTACTTGGACAAGGAGATCCTTCACATTCTTTGGTTTCACGCCCGCTTCCTTTGCAGCCTTTCCCACCCATCTGTGGTATGGGGGAGTTGCAGAGACGTATACGAGTTATGTTGCCCACTCCACAGGTCACTGAACAGGAAGACCAAGGAGACCAGTGGCTCCAACCACCATCCTGACGTACTGACCAGGGGAAATAAAAATACAAGTCAGCTCAAAGGCTCTAACAGAAGATCCCCTTTGACATCTAGTAATGTGAGTATAACTAAATCATTTATTCCAAATTGTCATAGATGCTACATCTGTCTCTCAGTCTGTGCAATCATCTAGTCAGCCGTTTCTACACAAAGGAGCAGTGAGACACGATCATGTCTCACTACTCCTTTGAACGGCAATTAGCAAGACAGAATTTTGACATGCAATCACAAGGATTCCCATGTGAGTCACACAGAGCAGTATTGTTATCTCCCAGTTCTCCAAAATCTGGAAACAGTTCTTTTGCATGTAAGGTAGGATCCATAGTAAAGGAGGCATTGCAAAAGAAAGCAAAGACACAGCACTTACTGCGGTTGTCACATTTGCCAAGGGAGCAGGTTCTGGTTTGAATGGAAGGGCCTCGGCAAGTGTTACTGGTGACATCACATGAGCGTCCACGCTGCTGGGTGCCAGATCCGCATGTGACAGAGCATTCTGTCCACTCTGACCAGGGAGACCAGCCTTCTTCACTATCATCAGCTACAAAGCAAAAGAATTACAAAGGGGATTAAGGACTCTGCTGTGTCAAGTATTTGTAAGTGAAAGTCTTTTAAATTTTGCAATTCATTTAGCAAGCCAAAAGTATGGACAATCCAAAAACTATCTATTGTGTTATCAGCTCCCTGAAAAAGAGGCAGTTGTTCTTATGCCAATATGCAGTACACAGTACTGGACACAGCCTAGTCATGTTTGTTGCTATTACCTTGCATAACATGAGATCATAGAAAATATAACTTTTCTGGATTGCAACCCAAGACTCCCCCATCCACCATGGATCATGTAACTTATTTAAATTAGAAAAATGAGAATACTTTCTCATTTCTTCTATAAATATCAGTAATCATGGATGATTAAAGCTACTCCAAAGATCTGTAATTTCCTAAGATTGTAAAATATTTTTGGTGTTCTGTTACAGAAACTATGGCTGCCTACTTAAAAAACTAAAATTAACGTTATTCATTAATCCATCATTAAATTCAACATACTAAACTATATAATACACTTGATATTTTTGACACACTACATACTTAAATATGCTATGTTATCTGTCAACAGCATGAGAAGTAAAGGAAGAGGTTGTCATATGACCCAAGCTTCAAGTTATCTCTCTATGGCCTTGCATGCAAGTTTTAAAAATACACTGTCCAAGTAGGTCATACTTACAGTGAGAGCAGACAGGACAGCACTCGCCATCAATAAAAGACGGGCTGACACAATGCACAGGTGGGCATGTAATTTTATTGCACACTGTTTTGGAGTTCTATATGCAAATGAAACAAAACACACCCAATGTTCAAAGTTTGGACAAGCTAGACGTCCCATCATTCAGTAGAACATTCTCCTAAAAGAAATGGGGTGGTCATTGCAGGAATTATGCTGGGATTAAGTAAACTGTTTTTTAGGGACAAAGACACATCACAAGAGGCACACTGTGGAGCTAACTGCAGCTCAGAAAAGTTACTTTTTTGGATTACAACCTGCAGAACTCCTTAGTCAGCATGATGACTCCAAAGCAAAGTTCCAATTATATCTGTTACCTTCACTGGTCTAAAAGTGTTCTCGGTCAGTAAAGAAAGTGGACATGATTGGAACGTGACTTTGCAATGTGTCCACTTTGAAAAATTTGAAAGGAAAGGATTAAAGGCATCAACATTGTCATTTGGGGACTGAGGGAAATGGTGTGGCCCCAGCCTGTGTATGATACAATCTGTAGCATTTAACCAGGGAAAGAGGTTGGCTTAAAGCCTATTCCATTAGCAGAGATGGCAGCAGTTATTGTCACTCTTATAATGGAACTGATAAGTGTGCTTTGGATCACAGCAAATATTTATGGCCATCTCTAAAAGATCACGTCTTCATGGATTGCTGCCTTGTCGTGGTGAAGGGGCTTGAGTAACTCAGAGAAGCTATGGGCTATGCTATGATGGACAGGTCATAGTGGACAGTTCCAGCTAAATGCGATCCACCTAGAGTAGGAATTGGCAAGCCACTCCAGTATCTTTGCCAAGAATACCCCATGAACAGAAAAAAGGCTAAAAGATATGATGCTGAAAGATGGGCCCCTCAGGGCAGAAGGCATCCATCATGTTAATGGGGAAGAGTGGAGGACAAGTACAAGTAACTCCAGATCTAATGAAGTTGTTGGGACAAAGCTGAAAGGACACTCAGCTGTGGACATGCCTGGAAGTGAAAGGAAAGTCCAATGCTGCAAAGAAAAATACTGCATAGGAATCTGGAATGTACGTAAGATCTATGAACCTTGGGAAGCTGGAGGTGGTCAAACAGGAGATGGCAAGAATAAACATCGACATCCTGGGTGTCAGTGAACTAAAGTGACAGGAATGGGCGAATTCAATTCAGACTATTATCATATCTAGTCCAGTGGCCAAGAATCCCGTAGAAGGAATGGAGTAGCCCTCATAGTCAACAAAAGAATGGGAAAAGCTGTAATGGGATATAATCTCAAAAATGATAGAATGATTTCAATACGAATCCAAGGCAGACCTTTTAACATCACAATAATCCAAGTTTATGCACCAACCACCAATGCTGAGGAGACTGAAATTGACCAATTTTATGAAGACTTACAACACCTTCTAGAACTGACACCAAAGAAAGATGTTCTTCTCATTCTAGGGGATTGGAATGCTAAAGTAGGGAGTCAATAGATAAAAGAAACAACAGGTAAATTTGGCCTTGGAGTTCAAAACAAAGCAGGGCAAAGGCTAATAGAGTTTTGTCAAGAGAACAAGCTGGTCATCACAAGCACTCTTTTCCAACAACACAAGAGGCGACTCTACACATGGAAATCACCAGATGGGCAATACCGAAATCAGACTGATTATATTCTCTGAAGCCAAAGATGGAGAAGCTCTATACAAACAGTAATAACAAGACCTGGAGCTGATTGTGGCTCTGATCATCAGCTTCTCATAGCAAAATTCAAGCTTAAACTGAAGAGAGTAGGAAAAACCACTGGGATAGTCAGATACAGTATAACCTAAACCAAATCCCTTATGAATACACAGTGGAAGTGAAGAACAGATTTAAGGAACCTGATTTGGTGGACAGAGTGCCTGGAGAACTTTGGATATAGGCTCGTAACATTGCACAGGAGGCAGCAACAAAAACCATCCCAAAGAAAAGGAAATGCAAGAAAGCAAAGTGGCTGTCCAACGAGGCCTTACAAATAGCAGAGAAGGAAAACAATGAATTATGTGAATAGGGGTGGGAGAAAAGTGTATGATATAAAAATGCAGACATACTTTTATTCATGCCTCACCTGGCAGTGACATTTTGTGCAGCTATCCACAACCCAACGCGAATTATTTGCAAATTCACGGCCATCCTGCCAGCACGCCGACTGGTTCTTGAGTGTTTTGTTGGGGCCAAGCAGTTCTGACACAATTTTCTCATTCACCTCAGTCTGTGCAATGAAAAGGTCAAGAGAGAACCACTGAGCAATTTTACTGTTTTAACTGATGAACAGTCACTTCCCAGCATAAAAACCTGAAGAAGAAGAAGAAGAAGAAGAAGAAGAAGAAGAAGAAGAAGAAGAAGAAGAAGAAGAAGAAGAAGAAGAAGAAGAAGAAGAAGAAGAAGAAGAAGAAGAAGAAGAAGAAGAAGAAACAACAATTCAGTGACTCTATTACTTCCCTGGGCTCAAACTTTTCAACTGATGCTATAATTAGTGCTTGCCAAACTTCCAAAGCTCACAACAAATTCTACTGAAAAAGGTTTTCTTCCAGTCAGATTAAGCTTCCTTAAACTGAAAGATGACTTCATTACTCAGACACAACAGATTATCTGAGATCCATTCCCAATGTGTGAATGTCATGTATGGCACAGAAGGAAGCAGGCAAAGAAACATTTTGATTATGCTATCATTTGCGCAAAGGATAAATCTAGCCCCCATCCATTGTGCCCTCTCTTCACTCTTTCTCTCTCAAAGCTGCCTACTTATCTACTCCAGCCTCCAATGACATTCCAGTTTGAAAGATCATTCCACCCAACTCCCTCAACAGAAGATCTCCTTGGCTCCTTTTGTTTTAGATTGGAATTTTCCTGTATTGGTTATTGAGAATCAATTGCATAAGGGAGCATTTGGCAGGCTTCAAAGGCCCAAGATGGTACAATGCCACCTCAAGGCACTTTGGCAGGTAAGGTATAAACTCCAAATGGCACCTACCCTGAGCTTAAAAAATTGTAATCCTACACAAAATCTAATTCAGTTCTTGAGTCTGGCTGCAATGACACCGTCATGCATAAGAAAAAAAATGAACAATCTTGGAGGGAACCCTAAAGTTCAGAGAAATATAAGAAAATCTTGACAAGAAAAATGAAGGAGGAGTCAGGAATAATCCAAGTACAGCCCAACGAGAATGCAGCATACTCAACAGACAGAGGGTCAGAAAAACAGATGAAAAGGAATGAAAGGGAAGAAGGTGTGTCTGGCCACCTAGCATCCTGCACAGAAGTATTACCTACTGCAAAAAATTAAATCACAATCTTTTAATGACACTCCACCTCTGCTATGTCAGGTAATAGTTCAGTCATGAATGAGATATATTACTTACAAGGTTTCTATTCCATTATTCTTGGCTTTTCTTAGAACATTTGAAGAAAGCATTTGGGATGCTTTCTAAATGATAAAATGATCTCATTTACACTGCCTTAGTACAACAATCTGAACCCAAGGCTGGAAAGTACTATATGTATGATGAAACATTTACAGTTAAACAGACTGGGTATACTCACCACTTTTTCTAACTGTTCAGTTAAACCATTGACAACAATGCGTAGTCCAGTGAGTTCAGTAAACATAGATCCCAGCTCTTCACAAGAACGATCACAAAATTCTGCTTTTTTCTCAACATTATCCCCAACATACTCTGTCATAACTGATGGGTTTAGGTGAAGGATCTCTGTGCTCTCATTGATAGTATTCACTTCAGCTAGCAGGAAGAGAGTGAAGCAAGAGCCATTATGTAAACCCAATAGCTTTTCACTGATTATAGTTTTTTGTTCAAATTATATATTGTTACTGTAGGTGGATTGCAATCCTATCTCTTTAAGAACAGTCTCATGTCAAATTATATCCAAGAAAAAACATGGAAGGACAAGATTTTCATATCCTTCAAATTACAGCTATTCCCTTTTGCAGTCTGAATCCCAGTTCTAAAATAGCCTCATTTCCTACTTTGGGGCCAATGACAGAAGAAAAATCCTTTAAGAACACATTATACAACATATGCATTCTTATAAATCACAAAAAATCATTGCATGTTTCACGTATCTCTAAAGCAAATGGATCTCCTGAAGTTTTATAAATATTCAAGCCCTTGAGAATTATATAAATCTGTTTACAAAACTTCAGGAAATCTGTTTTTATTTATATAATACATATTATATAGATATAATACATTTGCATTTATATATATTTAAATACAATGCTGATAGGATAAACACTGTGACTATCAGCTTCTTTAGGAAGCTACAACATTTGTAAGAAGAATAATTATATGCACACTTTTATGAAACTGTTGTCATCCAAAGACATTGATGAGACCACTCCAAACATAATAGATCACCAGTTGCTTACACAGAAGATATTCTTGAATCAGTTTTAGAAGAGGTAGCCATGTCAGTCTGGGCTAGCATATCAGGCAAAAATAATAAGTAAGGAAGACAAAACCAACTGCTGTATTTTAGTGTGAGCTTTTTTGGACACGTTTGAGGAAGTGGAATTGTCCATGAAAGCTCATGTTAAAATATAGCAGTTGGTCTTTAAGGTGTCAGAACATTTTTTTGTCTTTATTTTTATTTTGGCTTTGCCAATACCTGCTCTAGAGAGTTGGAGTAGATTTGGCAGAGACTGTAAGGGGAGGAGAAAACTTCATCCTAAAAGTGTACCTCAGATTGTGCCACAATAAATTGCATCCTAAGTGATCCCTGATTGGCTGGGATCTTTCAAGGAAGTGGGGACACAAAAACAACATCAATTAATAGTAATAAGAAGTCACAGAATTAAGGCTTGGCTGGGAGGGAGTGGGATTCAATTCTGAGTAAACAGACACAGAATAGAACTGTGAGGGATTTTCCAGAGAATATGTCCAAGCTCTACTCTGCTTCCTGAAATTAAAGAGATGATCCAAAAATATGATGCTAATAATGATTTTTAAAGTACTTTTTCTGCTCTTTGAAAGAAACAAAAAGCAGAGATCAATCTAAACTGGGACATTTCTCCAGTGGATGGCACTTGCAGACAACATTGTGCTTGTATCAAAATGTACTTGCTTCTAGCAGAGTGCTGCTGCCTGTTCTTATGCTAAAAAAGTCTTTACAGACAACAAAACCAGACACTCTAGTTGTATTTCTTGACATAAGCTAGAAAACTGGCAGGGAAAATTCAGCTAGAATTTCCCTCCCAATGATTGCAAAATAGTATTGTTCTCTGAGGCATCAGCCCTATGATTGAAGGCAGTGCAAATTGAAACAGCATGCATTTAATTGTAAATAAATCTTAGGGTTAAGTTGAATCCAACCGAAAATTGGAAGATTCCCCACTCATGCACTAGAGGCTGTCATTAAAACATCTTATGAATACATTTCTCCAGGGACAAAAGGAAGACTATGGAGAGCACCACAACTTTGCTCTTAAATATATTTGTATAAATTAGGAGCAATTCTAGAGCAGTACATCAAACTAGTAAACATGATCAAATGAGAGCAAAGGGAGGATCTGTATCTGTAAATGTGTGTGTTTAGTCGTTTAGTCGTGTCCGACTCTTCGTGACCCCATGGACCAGAGCACGCCAGGCCCTCCTGTCTTCTGTTAAATATCAACAACAACAACTAACAATCAGGTGTCGGTGACAATAATCTTTCAATACGTTCTACCATTTCTGATGTAGTTATCAATACTTCTGGAGGAATTACTCTGCTACAAGTGGAGAGAAGGAATATTTCATAGAAAAAAATTCTAGCCCTTTTGATTGAGGGCTAAAGTGCATGCTGTGTTAAATATGCATATGAGCCTTTCTTCTTCTAATTTGTAGTAGCAGGTATGAGTCTGATCCAGATCAGAACTACCAGACACAAGTAAAGAAAAATCTGCTCTTCTTTTCTTTCTTTTTTTAAGCTACAGGTGTGCATACATCCTGATGGGGGAGTAAAGATGAAAAATAAGATTTAACTGGCACAATGGAGTCACTGTATTCACTCAGCATTTATGTAACTATATGATTTATTTTCAGAGTAAGACCTGTTTATCTCTTGATCCAAACAACAAAACTGCAAAGCTCAGAGTGGTCTATTTGATCAGATGGGCGGGATACAAATCAAATCAAATCAAATCAAATCAAATCAATCAATCAATCAATCAATCAATCAATCAATCAATCAATCAATCAATCAATCAATCAATCAAAGTTACTGCCTCATGAAGCTCCTAACTTTGGAAAGTTCATCTATAAATGCATGCCCTCCTCTTTTAAATAAGAATCACAGAGCCTGGATTTACATATTCCAAGGAGTGGATCAGATTTTCCACTCTGCTCCTACTGGGAGGAGCTAATCATAATTGACAGTGTTTGTGACCATCCCTGAAAAATTGCACTGTACACTTTAATTATTTGGATATCATTTATCAGTATTCCTTGTTCTGCTATCTTTACATTTACATTTAGATCTATATTTTATATACCAGACTTGTATGACAGACAGATGCATATGCCTATTGTTAGTATACCTTTTAGTGCTGGAAGTAGGGAAAAGCAGGTATGCTGTGGACCAAGTCTTTTTATAGGGATTATTATTATTATAACTATTATTACTACATTTAACAGTTTCTATATTACATTTGAAATACATCCCTGTCAATATTTCTCAGGATAAGTATTATTTAACCTTATCTTCTTCCAAGGTACAGATCACCTAAAACAGTGGTTCTTAACCTTTTTGAAAGAAACGCCCCCTTGAGCCATTGAGGAAGTTATCATTGCCCCCCTCCCCACGGTGATGATATCTTTTATTTATTTATTTATTTATTTATTTATTTATTTATTTATTTATTTATTTATTTATTTATTTATGACACTTAAATCCAATGACCCCTGAAAACAAAATTCAATTCCAAGAAAATGAAATGCCCCCAAAAAGTAACATTTAATGATTTACGTAGTTGCAAGCGAATTTTAAGACGCAAAAAGAAATATAAAAAAGGGCATAAAAACAAACAGCAATGCAGGAACTAAAACTTTCAAGACATAAACTCTGAAACTAAATTAAGATTGGAGGAAAATATATATTCATGCACACTGTAAAAAGGCTGCAGCCATCTTCACAGGTTTAGCTTGCTCCAGCGCCCCCCCTACTGCCCCCCTTCTGCTCCAGCGCCCCCACACCGCCCCTTTTTGTTCTACTGCCCCCCTGAAAAATGAAATCACCCCCTGGGGGGCATTATCGCCCACGTTAAGAACCACTGACCTAAAACAATGACACACATGCACACAATGTGGCACACCTTTGACTTTCTTTTACTATGGTTTATTATGGAGAGCGTGGTGGTGCTGCGGGCTAAACTGCAGAAGCCTGTGCTGCAGGGTCAGAAGACCAAGCAGTCGTAAGATCAAATCCACGCAACGGAGTGAGCTCCCGTCACTTTGTCTCAGCTCCCGCCAACCTAGCAGTTCGAAAGCATGCAAATGCAAGTAGATAAATAGGGACCACCTTAGTGGGAAGGTAACAGCATTCCGTGTCTAAGTTGCACTGGCCATGTGACCACAGAAGATTGTCTTCGGACAAAACATTGGCTCTATGGCTTGGAAACGGGGATGAGCACCACCCCTAGAGTCGAACACGACTGGACAAAAATTGTCAAGGGGAACTTTTACCTTTTATTATGGAGAGCAACTTCAGCTGATAAATAATGGAGAGAAAAAAGACCAATGTTGAATGGAACAGAAGTGCCTCCCCTTTGTTTCTGCTCAATTTTATTAGTTTCAATAAAGAATATCCAGGCGAGTGTAGCCAATTGTGTATATTATAGACTGCCTGCTAAAATTCACATTCCAGTTATTCATAATTGTCAGTGGTGGTTAGGAGCATTCACATTCCCACCAATTTCTCTTTTCAGTCACTTTTCCGAGCAGCACCTATTAGTATATAAGGAGAAAGAAGACTGCATACATAAATACTCAAAGAAGCATGCTGAATATAACTTTTCCCCCCTCACCTGATTGACTCCTCTGGCATCCTTTGTTGTGTAAGACATCTTCTATTGATGTTCCAAGAACCAGCTGAATATTTTGAATAAGACCCTACAAGCAATACAGAAAAGTCCATCATATGATTTTACAGTGATGCTACTAGAAGGACACTGGTCTGCCTTTTCTTCCCTGTAATTTTCCTGCACTGACTGAAACTAACACAGAGAATTTACTGAATTATAAATTGTTCCTACAGCCAGTGTTTTCTATTTAATACATTTGGTTCAGGAACAGACAAGGCAGAAGATCATTGATAGGTCTTTTAATAGAACACTGTCAAATATTCCAACTTTCACTTCAGTGAGACATGGAGCCACATCAAATGTTCTCAGTCAAGAATTCCAGCCTATATCCCCCAAATGTAGATTTGCCAGCTTTCATTCATTCTTTCTTTTTTTCTGGTAATAATCAAGGACTACGTGGACTGACGATGTTATGCTGCTTTTTCACCAGTATGGGACAGCTTGGCTGGGAAAGTTACGCAAGAATTATCAGTGAGAAATAAATTCACCCTCAGGGTAGTTTCCTCTGTTTTTTCATCATGTTGCAACAGGGTTGGAGTAACTCCCGGACTTCTTTGTGTTGTCTGACTCCAGCTCTCACCAGCCCCAAACATCGTGGTCAATAATCTGCAATGATGGAAGCTGCACTCCAACAATAATAGAAGCAAAGAATGGGAAGCTCCTCAAAAAATAACTTTTCTGGACTTTGTCCTGGAGTGTCATAGATTCCTACTCTTGTGCTAGGGTGCTACAAAGGAGATGTGCTTACCCAAAAGCAAAACACACATGTGGCCTGTGCATGTTACTTCAAAATATTGGCATGCTACAACTGGGAGAGAATTGAGCCATCATTTCTCCTTTGTTATTGTATCATCTCCCTATTTATAGCACACAGATGCACATGCGCACAGTTTACAAGTATGACGAATGCTCAAGATAGATGTACCACAAAAGGCAGAGAGCTTCCAAACTGCATCCTCCAATCTATTTAAAGCCTTGCCAGGCTCTTGTCTAATGGGATTCAAGTATTCAGGAAGCCATTTTTCTTCCCCACTCTGTCTCTGTAGAATATTTTATGGCTTCCAAAAAGAATAGAGAAGAAAATCATTCAAATCTTTCCTGTTGCTGGCTTAAGCACTCTTACATGTTGAAAGCATGCTACATCATGCTTTGCCTACTGCCACACCCCCAACACACCTCTTTGTTTCTCCCTGTGACTAAAGTTCTGATTCTGAAAAGGAAGCCACTGTGGAAACCACAGATTGAAAAAAAATCCATTTTAGGATGAAAACTCTCAGAATTCCCAAGCCAATGCAATTCCTGAGATATATCAGGAATTACAAACAGTAACTTATTTTTTCCCATATCTAATACAAGCCTTCTCAGTGGCTGGGAGAAGCCAGGAGGCGGACTCCAAGAACATACTTCCTTCTTTTTCAGAACTTTATCTGAAACCTTACAAATTTTTTTCTCTATCCAACAGCCTCAGAGATGTCTGGAACCAAAGAGACATTCAAGACTGCTAGCCTCCTGTACAAACGTCCTTGGCCTTATGCCCCATTGAACAAAACTGGGTTTATTTTTCAGTTGTGTAATTTCAGAACTAAGTTGTAATGGTAATAAATTGTTATTCTTCCCTTGGTGGGCGGGTGTATACTTTTGTACTAAAACAAATCTACCTCAATATTAAGAGGAATATTTGAAATTAGGGCTGATGAAGCACACAGATTCCGACATAGTGCTTCCCTCTCTAAACTTAAGCACATCATTCATTTAGAAGGTTGTATACATACTACCGTGGGCTGATATGAAAGAAGCTGTCCTGTTGCAAAATGTGGCCTCAACCCAATTGCATTTTGTTTTCAATTTACTTACAAGCTCAATTCTGGTTGGTAGTTCTGACTTATGAAATTATGCACTTTGGGCCAGGACACCTGAAAAACCACCTTCTTCCATTCAAGAATGTGTGAAATTTGAGACCTTTAACAGCAGTTCTGTTGCATATCACATCATTTCAAAGGGCTAGGCTGATTAGTACACAATGCAGGACTTTCTTTGTAGTAGCTCTTCAATCATGTAATTCCTCTCAAGGTGTCAGATTTATTTTCTACTATAAATAATTAATAATAAATGCATCAGTAGGCTTCTGAAGAACATACTAGCCCAAGTCCTGGCAGCTGGTGTCACTGTGGGAAGCAAATTGCTACTTTTAGAGGTGACTTGCCTCATGTTAATAAATCACTTTAGACACTATCTATTGTCTACTGAAATGTGCAGTTTGTCACACAACAGATAATGTCTACAGTACTTTTTTGACAAGATGCAGTTCACCTCTAAAAGTTACACCATTCATGTTACAGCAACAGAAAATCACAACAGGAGCTGGGCCATTACTTCATTTTTTTTAAAAAAAAACTATCATAGGAAAGCACTGTAGCATGTAGACAATTTTTACCTATGTTGACACAATAATCAAAGTACTGTAGTAATCCCAACATACCATACCTGATTATGTGAAAGGATATTCTGGTTATATTAAAGCAGAGGTCTGTGGCCTGTGCCGGTCTGTGGCCTGAGCTGGACCAGGCCGCAAAGACAGACCTCCTGGGGCCCCTGCACG
Source organism: Pogona vitticeps (assembly GCF_051106095.1). NCBI lineage: Eukaryota > Metazoa > Chordata > Lepidosauria > Squamata > Agamidae > Pogona > Pogona vitticeps. The sequence goes on along the minus strand of NC_135783.1, from coordinate 62,887,803 downwards.
CACTCCCCTCCCCAAAGGTGCTTTGCATACATTCGCACATGTGCCAGCGCTGGCATGAGCACTCCCCCATCCCTTCATGCATGTGCCCGAGTGCCCGTGCAAAGGGGCGGGCAGGGGCGCGGGCAAGCAGGCAGGTGTCCCTTTGCATGTGCAAAGGGATGGGGGAGCACCTATGCCAGTTCTGGCTGATGGGCAGGTGCTCCCCCACCACTTCACACATGCGCCAGAGAGTGCACACGCACACACCTGCAGGGGAGCTCCTCGGAGGCTTAGCTGGTTCGCAGTCCCAAAAAGGTTGGGACTGCCGTATTAAAGGACATGTTAAATCAGACTTATTTGAGTGCCTTTTCTCTTCCTGCAATTTCCCTGATGCATTCCAATGCATGGCCAGCAGCCATTAATGAACTTTGAGCTGCCATACAGTCTTCACCAACAGCATTACTTATCTCAGTAGACTCAACTGCTTGTGTGAAAAACATTTTACTTACACTGGAAACACTGCATGTTGCATTCTGTGGTTAATTCTTTTAGTAGTGTATTTACTAACCACAAGATGTGGTTCAGATCCCAATTCAAAAGTTTTTAAAAACAGCCTAATTTGGACAGACCAATTGGGAGGCTGTTCGATTCAGTTCAATTCAGAATCTTCATGTCGACCATTGACTACCACTGGAAGTCAACAAATGGTGGTACATTTATTTCTGCTTGGTCAGAACTGGATGGAATATTCAAGCACAGTAGAGTCGTATGAGGGGATTAGCCTGATCAAATTGAAGGCACAAAGTGGGATCTCTAGTTAAAACTGCGCAATTTTAGAAGTACTGGTGAAACATGGTTTGTCAGAAGTACAATTAATGTCGAGAAGGGAATATTTTCTCTGTGGGCTTTTGGTAGTTTACAGAAACAGAAGATCCGTAGAAACAGTATCAAAATCTCATGGATATAGGAGGTGTACAAAATTCAGTTAGTATGAATGAAGAATGGTTTAAGACTTGTTTGACCTTTGCTCGATTGGCACCAAAGTTGCAGAAAGAGCAAGGAGACAGACGATGAAAGTGAAACACAGACTTGTAGAGACAGGAGAGTTAGAAGATCGGCCATTTCTCACCCACCATTTCCCAAAATTATGTTAACATTTTGGTTAGAAGAACACTAAACAAAAACTGTATGAAGCACTGAAATACTCCTCAAATATGTTACTTTTTGCACCCAAAATACTGGCTATGAAATACCCTAAGAAAGTCATATATTGTAACGAGAAGCTACAGCAGCCATTCACAAAACCAAACCCTCTGTTTTTCCTCTGCCTTCTCCTTACCCTGTTGATTCCCTTAAGTGGAAAATTTAGGGAAGCATTTATTAAGTTTTACAAGCATGCTGACTGGATCTCTATGACCTCTGAGTCTGAAGGGCTAATTAAGCTTTGAGCTGGGCACCTCCCAGATCACTCAGAATAGCCTGATTTGGGATTCAGTAAGATCAGAACCCCACTTTCACTGTCAGCAATTCAAGGTCATATCTCATTTGGGCTTAAGAATTTATAACTTTAAGAATACTCACTGTAATATAAGTCCAACTGTGTTCAATGGGACTTTGAACCAAGTCAGAATGATTGGGATTTCATAATCTTATTCATCCTTACCTGGAAGTACTAGCTCAGTTAAAAACACATTTGAAAGTAGAGAGGACCAGGATAGTATTCTGTGCCACCTCATAGGCTATACCTCTTGCCAGTTACCTACCCGGAAATGGTTCTCTCTTGTAGATCCTTTTATCACATACATTCTACTTTTCTCCGCTTTCAGGTTTTCATAAAATGGATCCTCCAGGGTTAAGCTGTCTATGAGGTCACAGCCAACATAGAGACTGTAGTTTTCTCCTGTTACTTGTATTGTGATGTTCTTCCATTGTAGGTCAGCTAGGTCCACGTCCTCCAAAGGATATCCCTTCTGGGAGCCATCTACCCAATAGGAAAGCTCAAGTGTATTTTCTCGGCCATTGGAAATGATCTCGAACTGCCGCTGAGAGGCACCAGGACCTTCCAATGCAATGATGGTGCCCCTGGAGTCCCTGTCCTGCCTCCAGGTGGCTGTAAGAATGAAACCCTCATTTTGTTGGATCAGTTTAATGATCTGCTGTAATTTCTCAGAGTTAATCGGAGGTATGTGATCAAACCGGATGAAGCGGTATGCTGGGATACCAGAGATGTTACCCCGAAACAGTTTTGCTCCAATGGTCTTCCTGTTTATGTTGCTGATTTGCAGTAAATCAAAAGCGGTCTCTTCTCCTCTGTCATCATCTGCAAAGCCACCAGCACATAGTAACATGATTAACAAAGAAATATACAGCATGGATTTTGCATCTTCAGTCTCCAGTGTCTTTTTTGCCAAAGCATAGCTTTGGCATTAATTTATATGTACAGTGGTGCCTCGCATAGCGAGGTTAATCCGTTCCAGATTAACCTTCGCTATGCTGAAGCATCGCTGAACGGGGCAGCGATTTCCATTGGAACGCATTAAACATCGTTTAATGCGTTCCAAATAGGCCAAATACTCACCGTTCAGCGAAGCTTCAGGATGGCCGGCAGCCATTTTCGCGCCCTTGCCTCGCTTAACAAGGGCGCGAAAACGCTGCGCGCGGCCATTTTAGGCCATTTCCCGGCTTCCGGCGGCCATTTTGGCTGCCGAACAGCTGATCGGCGGGGGTCGCTTATCGGTCTTCGCAAAGCGAATTTTTCCCTATTGGAACAATGTTGTGCGATCGCATTAGCGATCCGAAAAAACGGATCGCTATGCGATTTAATCGTTATACGGTGCGCTCGTTAAGCGAGGCACCACTGTATTATCATTTTTCTTGAAAACTGCAATGTAACTAGCATCTTAAATGGATTATTGTACCTTACTGCTTTGAATGTGTTTTGGTGTTTTGGTAAGCTGCCTTAGGATCTTTTTAAGGAGAAAGCCATACTGTAAGTATTTAAAATAAAGAAATAAACAACACTGAACCAGTGAATCATATGGAAGTACTCACCAATACAGAATTTACTTAAGCTAAGGAGAATTGCATGTATGTATTTTTCTTTGAAGGACAGGATTATAAACAAGAAATAATCTCACAGAATCTTAACTGTCTGCAAAAAGGACAAAATTGTAGGTATATTTGAAACAGTTAAGTGCTGTTTAAGAAGAAAGAGATCTCTGCAGCAGGAATGAATCTGGCAAACCCTAGTATTATATAGAAACTTGGCACTTGGCCAATTGAGGGACATAAAAAAAATTTTGGTCATTGCCATTCATTTTCTGTTCCTTGATACACTTTTTAAAGGCTGTGTTGTCTATCCAACTAGTTTCATATTTCAGACATTCAAGGAAACAAAGTATTTACACAATTATTATTGAGACCAAGCCAAGTGGGCCTGTGCAAGATTGCAGGCTAATGTCTTTCAGAAATCAGGTTACAGTTTCTGCCTACTTGGAAAAAAAATCTTTGGCTTGAATGATACAGATATTTATTGACCTACCTTGAGCCTCTGATGAAATCCACATAGATAAGCTCACGAACCACAACAGCCAATACTTGTGTAACATAATGTCTACAAACAAACAAAGATGTGTGGATTATTTGCCTATTTTAAACATATGCCCCATAAACTTACATAACAAACTGTTACATCCCAAGCTAATTATGCTCCTTTGTGGCACGTTCTATTGATTGTTTACTTTAAATATGGCATTTTTTAGAAATCCATTTATTTGCCCCAACTATAGCATTTATTCTTCCTTCTAACCATGTTTCTGTATTTGTGTGTGACAATAATCCATGTGTTATTCTTGGTTCTGGATCTATTGCCATGATATTAATGAGTGTTCACTTGTAATACTGGAGGTTGTAGAAGAGAGGCTGCTCAAGTGTTTAATATCCTTCCTAATAAATTCAAGGAAATATATATGGTATATCCAAAATTGTCTTCAAAAGTTTTCCATGAGACGTCTGGCTGCTCAGACACTGTACTGGTTATTGCATCTCTTAAATCCACTTTTGGCCAGCTATAGAGCTACATTCTTGGAAGATAATGATATTTCCAGCAGGGATTCATATGTAATTTAACTTATATGCTGTGCTACAACAGCAAATCCCAGTTTCTCAGTCTCAGTTGCTCTCTCTCTCTCTCTCTCTCTCTCTCTCTCTCTCTCTCTCTCTCTCTGTGTGTGTGTGTGTGTGTGTGTGTGTGTGTGTGTGTGTGTGTGTGTGTGTGTGACACACAGAGAGATACAAATACCCACTGACAGAGAGGAGCCTGCTTCTTTATACTTCTTGTTACTACAGGATGAGATGATCCATCATCTCCTTCTGAGTCTAAAGCTGCAAAATTATTGATATGTTAGAGCAAGCCTCACTCAACTCAGTGTGGCTTACTTCTGAGTAACCTTGCATAGGAACTGGTTGCAAATTTGCAACAGAGTACAGCTAGTTATTTGCAACAGAGTACAGCTAGTTATATGGGTTTTTTTGCTGATTTTTAACATAAATTTTATACATTGATAATGTATCACTATCATTGTCTTGATAATGTACATATTTGAGAGGTTTGTATTGATTAAAAATAATCTAAATCCAAGATCCAGGCAAAATCTCACATTTACCTACACAATCCGGAATGTGCTAGCTGATGTAATCTCACTAAACTCAATTAAATTGACTTTGGCATCTATAGTACTGGACAAAAATCTCTTTCATTGATTGTATCATGTATATTATCTGCTGCATATTTCTAAACACCAGATCAAAACCAATCAATTGTCTATGTGATATTTCCACCAATGACACTGTGATCATTTAGTCATTTTACATGATGTGACTTCCTCGTTTAAAATGTATTGCCAAAAATAAAATTGTGACAATAACCAGATGAAGAGGACTAGGCATTTAGTAGTACTTTAACATCAGTTTGGCCACAACTTACAAGTAACCCAAAGCACTGTTTAGTCCCAGTGCTTACACTACTTGCTGTAAATGCATGCTTAGGTACTCTATTAATAAACAATTAAACATATCTAAGTATGTCTGGACTGTACAGGGTTTATTGTTCCACCACACTGTGATGAGAAGTTTTACCTCCGCAAGCCACTGATTCATCATTAGGAAAGTAGCCAGTGCAAGAAGATTAGTGAATATAAACTCCTGAAAATCTGTATGAATGATGTAGAAAAAAGGAAAGTCTTCTCCTTACAATGAACGATGGGAGTTTCTGCACCAAACCCATTCTTTCCACAGGAGCTGGTGCAGGAAAAGATCCCTATCTATTGCCCTGAGGTGATGCTGCTGCATCCTGCACCCTGGGTACTCTAGAAAGTTACAGTTTCCTTCCGGACCGAAATCCCATTTCAAGTTGCTGAACACATGAGAACTAATTCCTAACTAGACATACATATGGAGCACTCTTCTAGTTTTGTGGAATAATAATTATGTGCTGCAGAGTTGCATCTGACTTAAGAAGACCCTTGCCAGGATTTTTTAGGTACAGTATAAAGTACTGAGAAGAGGTTTACCAGACCCTTCTTCTGAGGATGGTCTGGGACTGTTCAGCTTTCCCAAGGCTACACAATTTGACTCTTCTCCCAAGAAGCACACTGGGGAATCCAATGCCTGACATACACCAGCTCCTCAAACACCCTTCCTTGCTTACAACCCATTAAGTAAATTCAACTGATCAGACAGGGATTGCTTCTCTTTTAAGCCATCCTTGCAAAGGTCTTCTATGAGAACGAATGTGGAGAAGAATAAGAAAATCTTCTGTTAAGCACACCTCTCCCAGAGGAGCGACTTATTAATGAAAAGAGATGTGGGGATGGATTCTGATTACGCTTGCAATTCTATATATACACACACACGTCTGGGAGCACGTCCAACTGCACGGAGCTTGACTGACGTCGGTGTAGACAGGTAACTAACTACTGTATATGTTAGTTGCACAGTCGCCCACGGAAATTAAAGGGGCTTAAGTGATCAGCCCCACTCAGAGCTCCGACAAGTTACTTTTCAGCACCCAGATACTGCATCTTCAGACAGGATGGACACTGCGGATTCTGGGAACCGTAGTCCAAAAAAGTAACTTGGCCAAGTTCTGCCACTGATCTCAACGGCTCAGGCTTTCCCCGGTGGAGAACCTCTCTGGGTCTCTGCCTTCCGCACGACCCAGCGTGCTGCTGCACGTGTCTTGGTGTCTCCCTTCCAGAGCTGCTCGCCTGTCAAGCCTTCAGCTTCCAGGCTTTTTCTTCCTCCGCCCTCACGCCACCCTTTACCTGCCGTCAACGTTGCCCGCCGATCCTCTGGGGAAAAATAATTTAAAAAAAGATGACGAGTTTCAATGAAGAAACAAAAAAACGTCCAGCTTCCGCGGAAGTCGAGCGTGGGACCGACCGAGCTCCCTCCACGCCCGGGGTGTGGACGCCCTTCCTCCGCTTCGCTGCCGCCTGGGTTCCCCTTCAAGTGGCTTCCCAGCGGTTCGCGCGCCTGTTTTATATAGGCGCCTTGGCTACGCCGGGGCTGTCAATCAGCCAGCGGAGGAAACGCTCTTGAATCCATTCCTCCGCGGCAATGACATAATACCCAGCGCCGAGCTGACAATTTGCTCGCTCTCTCCCGGCTACCTGGAAGGCCATCCCAAATCCGGCCACAGCCTGGACCGCAAAATGCCTCCTTCTCCCTCCCTCCCTCCTCCCGCCGGGCCCCCACCCGCAGCGCCCGCCACCTCCGACCAGCCTCACGCTCCCCTTCCCTCACCCCCAACCCCAGGGTTTTGGCAGCTCCCGGTTGAGGGGAGGAGAGGAGGAGCCGGGCTGAGGAGAAAGCGAGCCCGTGGCAACCCAGCCATGCTCCCCCCACACCCCGCGGGCCGCGCGCGCTCTTTTCGCCGCTCCCTCGCCGCTTGTATAAAACTCCTGGCCCCCTCGGTTCCTGGAAGCCATGTGTCGCGTGGGACACACGGCTGGGGTGGGGCGGCGGAGGGGCTATAACTTTAAAAAAAAAAAGTCAGGAACGAAGCAAAGGTGGTAGAGAAAGGGTTTTGCCGCGTACTTGCCACGCAGTTGCATCCAACAGGATAAGAGTTGGCACAGAAAACCAAGACGCTACCCAGCCGCTAAGGCCAGAAGGGGAGGGGGGTCACTTTTTCTGAAGGAAAGATATTATTGGGCTCGAGCTGTTTGGCGGGATGGGAGCAAACAACGTTCAGGAGCAAAAGCTGGCGAAGTTACTTCTGGAATTCCAAAATCCTCACCAAGCCTGCATGACCTGGAGATTCATGGGTTCTTCTCCAGGAACAGCTTTTCCCAAGCCCTGTCAGAGATTAAGAACAAGATGGGGGTGGGGTGGGGGGAACCTCCCCTTTCAGGTAGAAATGACAAATGGGCACACAGGAAAATTGTACTGTACTTCAAAGCTGGCAAGGGGGCAGCCTCTTCTGCTGCACTGGCAAGCTACTTGTGTGTGTGGAACAGGCTGCAGGTCTGCCCCTTCATGCTTTACCAGTCCTTCCTCCTCCGTCCAGCTGCTGCCAAAGAAAAACTGCCTCAATCTTTACCCAGGACCACCCCAAGACATTTCATTGCCTGAGGTGGAGCACCAATGGCACCCCTAGCAAGTCAAAGTGTCTTACCTTAGCACCCGTAGGCCCTGTAAGTGATGTTGGCACATGTGGCTAAATTATCTCGGAATCATTCTCAAAACTTTACTCCCAATTTCTTCCTACGAAGGGGTGCCGATAAGTATTGAACCTTTCCCAGAAAAAAAAAATGAGCTAGGAAGCTATAAATTACAGGGTGTATTGGCCAATTTGTCTGTATTCAATGGTGCAAAAATCAACTACCTATGACTTTAACTTACCTTTCATGTTCAGATCCAAAGTGAACATGGCGGCACCTCCAGAAAAGTTCAGTGTGGAAGAACATACAACCATAATCAGGTTCTTTTTTTTCTCCAAGGGAAAGGTGCAAAGCAGATCCATGATGAAATGTCACAAACTATGGGTGACACTGGCCCTTCATATGCAACAGTTTAGACGTTGGGTTGTCAATTTTAAAACTGGCCATTTCAGTGTTGAAAATGAGACACCCATTGGAAGGACTGTTTCTGTCTCTGTGCCTGCAAATGTGAAAGCCATCCATGACATGACCATGGCGGACGGCCGAATATTAGCCCAAAGTATTGCTATATATCTGGCAATATCCCATGAGAATGTTGGTGCCATTATCCACAACGACTTGGAAATGAGAAAGCTGGCAACAAAGTGGATCCCCAAACATTTGACAACCGAACAAAAGAGTAAATGTGTTGAGTCATCAGTGGCTGTATAGGAACATTTTGCAAGAAACGAGTCAGATTTCCTGGGCAAACTGGTAACTGGAGAAGAGACATGGATCTACTGCAAACCTGGGCAAAGTGTGGCCTGAGGGCCACATAAAGCCTGCAAGCTGCTCCTGTCCGGCCCACGGACAGTTTTGAACATCAAAACCATTTATAGATTTTTGTCTAAAGATGGTCAGTTGCTTATCTTTAACATACTGCAAAAAACCTCTTTAGTACTTGTGAAGATTAACAAGTTTAAAATTAAAACAATCATAACATCAATGTTTCATTTTATTTTTAAGTAAAGTTGGTTCAGCCCCCGAACACAGTTCAGATTTTTCATGTGGCACCCCCTATAGAAATTAATTGCCCACCCTGATCTACTGTTATGATCCTGAGACAAAGGAACAGTCTAAGGAATGGAGGCACAGTGGTTCCCCCAGGCCAAAGAAGTTCTGAGTGCAAAGGTAGGTGGAGAAGCAAATGACAACATTTTGGGGGGATAAGAAGGGAGTTCTGCTGGTGGACTACCTCCAACAGGGTTCAACCATCAATTCAAAATATTACTGTGCTTTATTGACAACGTTGAGGCAAAACTTCAAGGAAAAACATCAAGGAAAGCTCTCCAAAGGTGTCATCCTATTGCATGACAACACCTTGCCACACACTGCAGGTGAAACAATGACAAAACTGACCTCCATAGGCTTTCAAGTGATGCCCCATCCACCCTATTCTCCCAACCTGGCTCCTTCTGACTATTATCTGTTCCCCAAACTCAAAAAAAAAAAAAAAACTAAAGGGACAACGATTTGGGAGTGTTCTGGAGGCAACTAATGCTGCAAATGAGTGGTTACACCAGCAGTCGGAAGAAATTTATTTCCAGGGACTTAAAAAGCTGCAGGACAGATGTTGCAAGTACATTGACTTCCTGGGGGAATATGTAGAATAGTGTGGCAGCTACAGCTTCCTAGCTCAATTTTTTCTGGGAAAGGCTCAATATGTAGCAGCACCCCCTCACAGTAGTGAAATCACAAGTGTAATAAACCAAATAACTAACAATTAACTGGCCTTTATGACAACTTAAACCTGCTACCTAGAGCTCTGCCCATGGTGGGGATGGACACTTTGGTCAAGTTCTCAGTAACAAACAACATTCCCACACTCAAAACATAGCAAAATTGCCAACCACAGCCAGGAGAGGATGCAAGAATTTTTGAGTCTATTTCTTTTTTCAAAAATAAAAAATAGGGTGTGTAGAGATGCTATTCGGTGATGATTCATCACAGAAGAGGGCATTCCTTAACTTGCTGAAAGAGTCTGAGTTCACAGCAGGAGCTGTTGTCACTTCATGTAATTTGCAAATTAGCTTCTTTTGTTCTATGATTGATCTTCAGATCTTAGATGCATTCTTTTGAAGTGTGATTTCTCAAATATGAATAACCACAACTTTATAGATCACTGCCACCACAGCCTTGGCACAGCATAGGGCAATGGTCCTGGCAATGGACCCAAAGATTAGGCAATGTGTGTTGACTGACAAACCTCCTACAACCCTGAAAACTGAAGAAACCACCTGATGACCTCTTGCATAAGTGGCAGAAAAAGAGGAATCACAGACAAGAATGGACCATTCTGTGTGTGGTTCAGATTCTGGCCTTTGTTTTCAAGGTTTCAAGATGCTAGAAAACAATGTTTATTTCTTTTAAAAAGGCTGACACATTTTAGCCTATCAATATTCAAAGAGCTTTTTCAATGGGCTATTAAAGCACATAACAGACAAATATGAATGCATTTATATAAATATGACAAAGTATATGCACATTCATTGAACTACAGTAAACAGCTGATTCCTAATATATTAAGATACACATATATCTCTTCCAGACAGCAGAAAAATCATAGTCTTCCATTCCCTTTTATTTGTTACGAGTGAGTTGGTTTGGAGACTTCAAGCAGGAACGTCTGCAAATTGTTTCATTTAATATAAAGAAACACTGCTGTCAGAGCTGGACATTGTGTTGTCCTGTCTGAGTGAGGTTATGGTTGCTAGGACCCTAGGCTTGCCTATTGCCAAGATTCAGCCTAGAGCTCCTCAGGGGAGGGCTTACAAAAGTCCAGTTATGGGCAGTTGCCCATGATGGAGGATTGCGTAACAGTAGGGCGAAAGACAGCTACATCTCTGTCAAAATGGCTTTTCCATCTTCAAACTGCATTGTTACAAAGCAGTGCAATGGTTAAAAAGGTCTACCATCTAAAGATGGTACAATTAATCAATGCATCTTTAAAACCAAATATTGCCCAGATGCACAGCACAATAGGCATTTTATTATGAAAGAGAACTTTCAAGTGTCTTGGTTTCATGGTCTTGGGGATAAGGCCCTGATAATAGACCCACATCCTCTTTTCTTAATACAGGAGATAGGCAGGCTGGGCATGCATTATGGGGCAAAAGAGTAAGTACATAGGGTGGTAGTCTATAATATTCCAAAATAGGATCAGCGTCCAGGTTTTAACTCTGAGGATGGTGTCAGTCTTCTTGTTGTTATATTGTTTCGATTCATGGTTTTATGTCTTACTTCAGATTTGAATTTTAAGCCATACAGATAACTTTATGTTATGTTATTTACTTACATTTCATGAGGAAATAAATAAACAAGCAAGTAAAATCAGAAATCCAAAAGTATTTCACTGGAAGTCTATTAGAAACTTTGTCTAGAATGGTTAAAACATGCATACACAGAGATACCATCTTGGAAATTTGATGTGTTTAAAAACAAAACAAACTCCCTCATGTGAAAAGCAAATTCAAATCAAAGTATATTCTAGATCACATAAAATAAAGTCTTTCTTGACATGAACAATCCGTGGTTGCTAATTGTCTCCAACTAAACAATGGCCAAATCAAAGTCTAAAATGATATTGTATTGAAATAGAGATGGGCATGAACCATGCTTCAGCAGTTCAGCCCAGTTTGGTGATACACGTGCACAGATGTTGCACAGGTGCTATGTGCTTCCTTTCCCCACCTTCTCCATGCACTCACCCACTCACCAGCTGCAGCATGCTTCCCTCCCCCATTTCCTCTGCAGGATTGTCCATACACCTGAAGTGTTGCAGGCTTCCCTCTCCCACCTCCTCTTCTGAGTGGATGATTGCTTGAAGAAGGCAAAGGAGAGAAAAGCACTACAGCTGGTGAGTGGGCGAACACACGGAAGAGGCAGGGAGGGAAGTGCACAGCATCTGCAGAAGACCTGTGCAGGCACCACTCCAAAGCAAGCCAAAACAACAATGCCCATCTCTGCTTTGAAGAGCAGGATGAAGAATTGACTTGGAGATGGACCCAAAATGACCCTGGAATATGCGAAGTGAGAAAGACCAGAGGGCATTCAAGTTTCTTCAGATAACACTTTTGTGATTAGGAATCATACTCAGCTAGTCTTATAGGATTGTGCAGTTTTACTCTGAAACTATGAAACAGATAAAGGACAATTTAATTATTGTCAATGCAAGCCAATATACATCTACTTTTAATATTTTTAATATTGCAAATCAATAGCCAGTATTTAATGATCAACATTAAAAGTTGTATTTTCTACGAAAACATGGGTTGTCAGAGAGAGCGATGGATGCAATTGCATTTGGTTCGTAGACTCTTCCATTACACTGTCAGTTGTTCCAAATGTGAACTTAGAATGCAATGAGAAATCGTGCTTGACGTGGATTCCTTCTCCCATTTTCTAGCTGCACTGTCTCCTTGGCAGCTGCACTAAGCATGTGGAATAAACCTGGCCCTCATTAGCTAGGTCAGTGCAAGGCTTGAGGCCAGATAGCAAGCACAGCCTATAGTTCTACTCCCCCCCTCCGCCTGCAGCTCCAGCACCAGAATATAGAAGGGGGAGGTATGGAGAGGGAATAGGAGTAGGGGGCTGCATAGTTCAGTCTGGAGATCCTGGCACGCAGGGGGAAGCTGTGCAGCACAAGGACTCCGGAGGGAGACAGAGAGAGACAGACAAAGCTCCCAGGCTCAGGCAGGATCCAGCTGCAAAGCAAGAGCTGCAACTGCTGGGGGAAAATCTCTTCAGCACATAACGTTAGGCCATAGAACAGGCAGCCTTGGCATTCTAGACAGGAAATTCTTCACCTTGCTCTACTTTTTACCACTTCTATATCTGAGGATCGATTTTACAGTAATGCTTGAAAAGTGGCTGAAGAATTAAGGGTTCCTTTTGCTATTTCCTTGATAGTGATCTGCTTCTAATTAATTCACACCAACAGCAAATCTTGGTGGCAAAATTAACCTAGATCGCTTACCTAGGTCATGTGGGTAGCTACTTTCTGACATACACAAAGGGAGCTGTGTGATTTTTACACAATACAAATGCAGGGGAAGGCAATATGTTTATTAGACCACTTAAAAATGTCCACCTTCAGACAAAGGTAGCTGATTACTTTGCATAAACCTCCCCCTCCACACACGTATGTGTGTGCGCGCGCACACACACACACATCACCTGTTTTTGAAACACAAATTTCCTGTTTAGCTGGAGGTAGGGAAAAGATCAAACACTGACATGGCAATCTCCATCAGAATACTGGGACAAATTTTGGTTTAATCACCAGGAAGGAGACTATTAAAGCCAAATTGAAAATGTTACCTAGTGAGTGAGTGAGTTTGTGTGCGTGTATGTGTTCTGTGCTGTCAAGTCAGAACTGACTTACAGCAACACTAATAGGCCTTTCAAGGTACGTAAGTGAGATATTTAAGGAGTAGTTTTACCAACTCCACTCAGCCAGTGAGTTTCCATTGCCAAGTGGGGTTTCAAACCTTGTTCTCCAGAATCCTAGTCAATCACTCTGTCTGCTACACCACACTGATAAGCAGATATTATTCTCAGTTGTAATTCACATTTGTCAATTTAGCTTGGTGGAAAATTACAATTGCATGTTACCAAGGGTGAAGCATTAAACCACACCCCCAAACCTGGTTGTAACCAGCTTTAAACTCACCTTAAGAAGATACCTAGCAAACGTCTGCCATGAATTTTTGGGAAATTTGTTTACAATTTTCTACAATTTTTTGTCCACAAGATACAGGTGCAGGGCCTGAAGAAATTAATTTCAATTCATGAAAGCAGCATTGATTGTTTTAATTTTTATTGATCTAATAAAAGTGTTGCCTTCTCCTGCATTTCTCACATATGTGTTTCCTAGGTATGGAAAGTATTGCTAAGGAAAAACAAATTAGCAACAACAATTCAAACATATCTCAATTTGGATACTTCATATGCATATGCCCTTTGAGGTCCATGCATCAGAAAGGGACTGATGTTGCAGGAGTTGATTCGATAAATGTTTCACAATGTCTCTATACAGTGGTGCCCCACAAGACGATGTTAATCCATTCCATTGAAATTGCTGTCTTGTGAAAACATTGTCTTGTGAAAAGCGTTTCCTCATTGGAATGCATTGAAATCCGTTTAATGCGTTCCAATGGGGAAAATAGTTGTTGTTTTGCGAAAATCGCCTATAGGGAAGCCATTTTGTAAAGCGCCGATCAGCTTTTAGAATCGCTGTCTTGCGAAGCATCGGTCCTGAAAACACCCATTTTTGTGAGTCGCAGACCTATCTGTGAAAATCGTCTTGCGAAGCATCGGTCCCGGGAAAAAAACTGTCTTGAGAAGCATGGATCGAAACATCGTCCAGCGAAAATCGCCCATAGGAAAGACTTTTGCGAAGTGCTATAGCAATTGCAAAAAGCCATCATAATGTGGATTCATCGTTTTGCAAGGTCATTGTCTAGCAGGGCACCACTGTACATTGAAAGTCCAGAATTCAGTTTGTTGTTGTGAAACTGAATTGATAATGCAGGACAAGCTAAAGGTGCCTGACATGAAGGACAAGATGCTCTTCTCCCTACTTTCCATAGTTGCATCTTTGTTTTCAACCGTGGTGACGGGAAAGCATCATTTAGTGTACAAGAGGGAAGCAGGTTAGTTTAGAGCAGTGGTCCCCAACTTTGGGCCTCCAGATGTTCTTGGACTTCAACTCCCAGAAATCTTGGCCAGCAGAGGTGGTGGTGAAGGCTTCTGGGAGTTGTAGTCCAAGAACACCTGGAGGCCCAAGGTTGGGGACCCCTGGTTTAGAGGACATAAGTCATAAGCACACACAGTTCTGTCCTCCAACACATTGCTACTTCGTACCCCACAGCATTTACTGATTGAAAAAGCAGCCCCTCCATTCTGCCAAGTAACAGTTCCCATTACTCCATGCAATCTGAAATGGCATGGGCCATATTGACGGTCAGCTGCCACTCACACATGAGTCTCTCTACCTGTGTTTTGGCACTACTTCCCTTTCTACTTCCTGGGTGGTGGATAGCCTAACAAAGGGTCTGGTGATCCCTTTCTTCAGACAGACAGCTGGACCAACCTCTTTCCCTTTCACTGTAGGGCAGAGGGCTGTACTTGGAGCAGATAAAACCAGTGTTCAATTCAATATCAATCACAAAGCCTTAAAGTAATTGACTTCTTTGACTGACTTCTCAATCTGAGGTTTGGAGAAGAACAACGAGAGAGAACTGATTTTCCTGCAGAAAGCTATTTATTTTTTCAGGCTATTTCCAACACAGAGAGACTCCTTCCTTCTTTCCTTTTCCTATTTCTGCTGCTACTGAATGTTTATTGTATAGTGCAAACCTTACTATGTCATTCTCAGATTGTTTTATGAGTTTACATAAGCTGCTTTGGATATATTTGTGAACAAACTCAGGGTTGAAATGTTTGAAATAAGTACAATGAATAAATGTTGCCTTTGCCAGCTTCCAGAATAAAAGCAGATTTGTTGTAGATGGTAAGTCTGCCCTGTGGCGTAGAGAGAAAGAAAGACATACAATACCATGTGTTAAACATTCTTCTTTCTTTGATGGTCAGGGAGAGTTGTTTTACTTCTAGCCTGCCTGGGACTTCCGTGCAATAGTCTAAGTCAGAGATGGGCATGAACTGCAAAACCAGCAGTCGAGGCCAGTTTGTACTTCGTCCAAAGAGATCTTTGGTGCTTCCTAGCCCCGCCTTCTTTGATGGGTGCCCACTCCGGCAGTGGCAGGAAGAGGAAGGGCAGGGAAGCTGTGGTACTTCCTCTGAATGGACACCCATCAGAGGAGGTAGGGCTGGGAAGTGCCAAACACCTGTTTGGACAAAATATGAACCAGCACAAACCATCCATTCGGACGTTCATGCCCATCTCTAGTTTTAGTCATGAGACAAAGAAATAACAGTGCTTCACATTTTCATCAAAGCCTTCCATTCCAGAATCTCATGCTAATTTGGAAAGAACTGGTTTGTTGGTAGCAGCACCATGAAGACAATAACAACTTTGCTGTTTCCAAACGATAAAACACAGTTGTAACAGAGTGACTGTCTTAATTTATCACTGGAGCCCTGAAAATGCTGAATTTATTTATTTATTTATTTATTTATTTATTTATTTATTTATTTATTTATTTGCTTTATATCCCACCCATCTGGTCTATTCGACCACTCTGGGCGACTAATTATGAAGTGTCAGCTCTAATAGCCATGGAACAGAACACCATTACTCTTGCTAGTTATGGTAAGCTCTGGACAATGTGTCCCTCACTCCCCTAGTATTATCTTTTGTAATGCTGCTAGGTGTTACTTTATTCCCAGCACCTTTAGAAATATCAAGGAGAGTTTTGGGAGAAACCTGCAAATTTTCACAAATAAGGAGACAAGACATCAGCAGCAGGATTTAATGAGGACCACATTCTTTAATAAAAACATTAACTCTCTAACATTGCTAAACTGCATTTGCATTCATAGCAACTATATTTAGAAATACAAACAGAATGCGTATTTGTATTGTAGTTGCCATCATTGTATTTATTAACACTGCTAAACTAGGAGGAGCTTGGTCATTACTCAAAAGACACACCCCCACACACACATACACAATATGACAAGTAGCACCATCCATCCTGAAGTTGAAGGTTCCATGGGCCTCATTCTAGTTGCCTCCTTGCTCCTTCCCCTCACATTGAGGTTATGGTAGGCAAAGGGCAATTTAGAAACTGGCTCCCACTGTGTGAACTACACAGGCACAACTACAGCCAAAGAAGCCTAATTAAACCAAATCCTAGGAAACATACCATTTACATGCTCTCAAACATGACTATATGACTATATGGGTCTCAAACTAACAATTATAAAAGCCAGGGGTTTAAAAATCTTCACATGCTATGAGTGGGTAACATGTTAAATCCAGTTATATTTTCTATGTGCTACAGTAAGAGTAAGAGTAATTAAAAGAGTAAAAAGAGTATTTAAAAATTTGAAATTGTTTCCCTTGTAGAAAGCTTGGCTTTGCACCCATAACTGAAATCTGTGAGAGAGCTGAATTTGCCTCAGGTCTCAAAATGCAAGCAGTTTTGCATCATAAATCACAGGACATTTTCTTTAGCACCTGTTTAGCAAACTGTGGAATTTGTCATATTTTATCCCCAGATATGCTCCACTGAGCAGGTCCATAATTCCAAAACATTTAGAAAATCATGAATAATGGCCTCCTGCAAGGAAGGCTTGCTATGCATTTGAGCATGGAAAATCCTGGATTGAATTTATATCCTTGCCATTGCTTCCATGTTGCATTTTGAGTTTATTCTGGAGAGCTTTCATCATCCAGTACCATATATTTATGGCACCTTTGCTACATGATTGCTCCCCCTGCTGAGAAGACAACAGGTTACATTCATTTACAATCCTTTTTAACTACTTGGATTGTGACTTAATGGAAAGTGGCTTCATGTTTTATAAAGTATCATCATTTCCCAACTAAAAGCAATACTAATTCTGCTCAGTTGTTGTTGTTGCGTGCCTTCAAGTCAGAACTGACCTTTAGTGACCCAAATAGGACTTTCAAGGTAAGTGAAATGTTTAACAAGTGGTTTTACAAGTTTCCTCCCCCAGTGAATTTCCATAACTGAGTAGGGAATTGAGCTCAGGCTCCACTACACCACACTGAGCATCTTGAATTCTGCTCTATCATCTATTAAACAATAAGGAACCAAACTTTGAGTGTTTATTAAGATTATTCTGGAAGATATATGGGGAAGAGGTTAGTCGTTTATTCCAGCTGACCTCAAATGAAATCTTTTCAATTTGTCATAAAGCCGCCTAGAATGGTGGCAATTACCAGATAGGTGGGGCATAAATAAATAAATAAATAAATAAATAAATAAATAAATAAATAAATAAAAATAGTCCACAATGCCTCAAACTCTTATACATGCATTGCTTATTAATTATTCCATATTTTGATCTACTGTTTTCATATCTGCCATTTCAGAACTACTATTTTGTACATGGGGTACAGTTTCCACCACTTCATCAACATGAAATTCCCATGCAGCAACCATGGTATCACATTACTTCACTGTTTTTAGGGACTATGGCTGTGCTCTGTCTACTTTATCTACAGCCACCATATGGATTTTGTGGCTGCACTGTTCTGCAGCCAGAGCAAGATCCATTCAGCCAGAGCACTGAACTAGAGAGTTCTACATACATTACCCAAGGTCTTTCAAGGTGTGTTACACTGGGACTTGAATATTTTGTCCAGAACTAAGTCAAACTCTCTACCCAATGGACCAAGTGGATTTCTGAATTATTGAAGTATTTTTTTTCAGTTATTTAAAATGTTTTTATCCCACCTTTCAGTCTGAACACCCCAAAAGTCACTAACAATATTATGCTGTACTATGTGCCATCAAATCACATTCCACTTACAGCAATCTTAATAGGATTTTAAAGACATGTGAAAAATCTAAGGGGTGGTTTTACAAGTGCTACCCACTAATGGGTTTTTGGGGCCAAGCAGGAATTTGAACAGAAATATTCTGATTTTTACTCCATCACTCTGTCCACGATACCCACTGGTTTTTAAATGAATAATATAAAATGAATTGGAAAAAATATTCCCACACTACAAGTAGGTTCCATGTTAAAATGATTTAAGCAAGATTTTCCTAAGGTATGAATGCTGAAGGCAGATGCCTTTTCCACCAGAGGCATATAAGCTAAACCGATGAAAATAATTCCAAGACACTGCATCTAGAAGTTTGAAATCTAGAAACACTCCCAAGCGGTGAATCTGATTCTTAAGGGGGAATTCAATGCCACCCAAAACAAGGAATGGACCAAATGAGAATTTATTTATTTATTTATTTATTTATTTATTTATTTATTTATTTATTTATTTATTAGATTTTTATCCCGCCTTTCTAGACATATGTCTACTCAGGGCGGCTCAATTGTAACAGCGATTTACATTGACAATATTAGTATTAATCAAGATGGAAATATATGAAACAAAGGATTAAGTAGAAAGTAAAAGTCAAGAATGTTGTTAGGATTAAATTGTGGAATGAACCAAACTAATCTACACTTTGCCGACTCATACGTTGACCAGAGCACAGCTACTGTTTGCACTCCACACCTATCCAGATCTTATGGCACTCTTCTCAGTTCAGAATTTGCATTTTAAAAGATGTATATTACAGAATCTGTGTATTGCATACTGAAATGCATATTTAGGGGAAATGATATACAAAAATATTCACGTTTGGGAAAAATGTGTATGAAATGCATATGTTTGGCAAACATATAGAAACTGGATGGGGTAGATACATGATTAAATAAATGTGAACATAACATGGAGCAGATTTATAATTCTCTAGCACCTAGATCCACAAAACAGATCCATCTTGATTATATTAAGCTTCAGCCACATCCTGTCCCTCAGTGATCTGGGAAATTGGTTCAGAACAAGAACCTTCATAATTTCTATGATCTGATGGGAAACAGGGATAGATACATATTGACTTACGGCGGTCCTACAAATGAGTGATCTCCAAAATATCTCTCCTCAACAGCCCTGCTCAGCTCTTGTAAACTCAAGGTTGTGACTTCCTTGATGGAGCCAATACATCTCATATTTGCTTTTCCTGCTGCCCTTAACGTCTCCTAGCATTATTGACTTCTCCAGAGAATCTTGCCTTTTTATGATTTGCCCAAAGTATGACAGCTTCAGTTTTGTCACTTTTGCTTTCAGAGATAGTTCAGGCTTGATTTACTTTAGGATCCACATGTTCCTCTTTCCAGCTTTCCAGGATATCCACAAAACTCTCATATAGCACCACATTTCAAATGAACTGAAATTTTCCCCTATTAGCCTTTTTCACAGTCCAGCTTTCATAGCCATACATAGTGACTGGGAATAGTATGGATGATCTTGATCTTGGCCTTGATCCTCATTGACACATCCTTACACTTGATGACTTTTTCTAATTCCTTCATTGCTACCCTGTCAGGTTTCAGCTTTCTTGTAATTTCTTGGCTGCAGTCTCCATTTGGCTTTATGATCAAACAAATATATACAAAATCTTTAATAATTTCAATTTCTGCATTGCCAACATTGAAGCTGTGTAGTTCTTCTGTAGTCATGCTTTTTCCCTCCTTATTAATCAATTACAACCTTGCTTTGGCACATTCTTCATTCACTTTCATCAGAAATAATTTCAGGTCATTGTTGCTTTCTTCCAGTAAGATGGTGTCATCCGAATATCTTAAATTATTGCTTTTCTTTCACCAGTTTTCACTCCCCCTTCACATGAATCTAGTCTGGCTCTCTATGTGATACTGTATGTTCTGCATAAAAATTGAACAGACAGGGAGATAAAATGTGCCTCATATCTTCACCCATAAGGAACCGTTCTGTCTCTCCATATTCTGTCCTTATAGTAGCTTCTTATCCACAATACAGGTTATGCATCAAGTCAATCAAATACCAAGGCACATTCATTCATTTTGAGAACAATCTATGATCCACAAAATCAGCTTTGCTAAAGTCTACAAAGCACAGACTGATCTTCTGAAATTCTTTGGTGCACTCCAATGGCCAATGGACATTTTCAATATGATCTCAACAGCCTCTTCCTTTTCAGAATCCGGTTTGGACATCAAGCATTTCTTTCCCCATATAAGGTAAAAGTCTTCATTGCAAGCTCCTTGAGTATAACTTTGCTTGTAATATGCTACATAGCATAAACACAAAAGAAAAAGTACCTGAAAGTTTGGCCCATTTGAAAAATAGATCCATTTGTGGGCAGTAGGAATACATAGTTTTGTCTGTGAAACAAATTCTCAATGGGACAGACACAAAGGTAGAGTAGAACAAAAGAGGAGAGGAGAGGAGAGAAGAGAACCCACATATTAAATCCTTGGTAAACTGGGATAAACTGAGATGTTTTGTCCCAATATATGCTTTAGAGTCATGCTCAAGGCAGTGAAATTCTACAGGGATCAATAAAAAGTATGCTTCAAGTACATGATCATTAATGAATAAATGGTTGGATGAACTAATTGACTAATTAATTATGGCATCTTGAGAATTGATTTCTGTCT
The DNA here is from genome assembly GCF_051106095.1 of Pogona vitticeps. NCBI lineage: Eukaryota > Metazoa > Chordata > Lepidosauria > Squamata > Agamidae > Pogona > Pogona vitticeps. The sequence goes on along the minus strand of NC_135783.1, from coordinate 62,866,981 downwards.
GTTTTCGCCCATGGATGGATGCCCACTGATTATTTTTCTTGTCCCAAATGCATTTTGGGTGTGAGAGGAAGCAGAAGTCTGGTTTTGTACTGCTTCTTGGCAATGTGTGAAATGAATCCTATGCTCTCATAATATGAAGACAGGGACACAGACATTTGTTATGCCAGTGCAATGGCTCCTATATCCATCACATGCTCAGGCCAGGAAAGAAGAGGAATTAACATGGGAAATCACCAGACAGTGCAAAAATAGCAGCCACACATCCAGCATTGCAGCGCCACTAAAGCTGACCTGACAGAGATTGTGATGGGAATGATGTCCACATGGAAGAATGAGGGAGAGAAAAAAGGGAGAGAGCACACCAAGCATCCCATGAAAACAAACCTTTGCACACTTCCCTTTGTAACAACATCTGGGAACTACAGAAGTGAAGGACAAAATCAGAAGTCACAGAGAGAAGCCAGGAGCATTTGTGCCTTGGCATGCGAGTTGTGAAATTGGGCATGCATTAGCCTTTCATCCCCCATATGCCAAAAGAGAATCCCCTTGCCTAAGCTGTGGTAATCAAAATGTCATCTGTAATAGCTATTTTCAGGAAAGCCTCCTGATGGTTCAGATATTTGGCATGCAGAACTCATTGTCATGGAACAATACGTGAGTCACAGCTTTCTTTTTCTTTTAAATGGTATCTCAGTTGATTTGTAGAGTTAAAAGGGAAGAGTTTGTTCCTTTGGCCCACTGGAAGTTTTCTTAGAAATGTTATTTAAGTTTCTCCTCCAGCTCCTGCATTACAGAAGCTTGTGTCAGTGTGCGGTCACAGCCAAAAATGCTTTCTGAAGCTTCCACGACACATATTTCTTCATCTGTCTGGCACTTTCCTTGAATGCTTTGAGCACCCTTTTTGGCAGAAAAGTGGAGGTATAAATTAAGAACAGAATGAATAGAGACACTTAAAAAAACAAAACAAAACAAAACGCAACAAAGGATTTAGGTCAGTTCATGTCTTGCCACCCTTGTTGCACTTTTGAAGTAGTCTGCTCTTGGGCAATTACCGTGTCTCCTCCATCTTGTCTTCCTGTTTTCAAAATGTATAAACCTGTGGTGGCCAACTTTTTTTGCACTTGTGTGCCACAAATCACAAAAAGCAAAGCAAAGCATGCTGCTTATATGCCATCCATAATGCTTGAACGCTCTCTAGGCAGCTTACAATTTGATTCTGCAGGCCTCACATTGCACACATACTGCTGGGTAGTCAATTTACTGACCTCTGAAGGATGGAAGGTGGAGTGAACCTCAGGATGGCTGCCTGGAATTGAACCTGGGTCATGTGCAGAGTTTTGGCTGCAGTACTGCAGTTTAACCACTGTGCTACAAGGCTTACAGATAAATTATGAAATGGTATCACTTCGCTATACAGTATGGTATAAATAGTCCATATGACTCAGTATGTGTTTGCTTCTGTTCTCTTGAACAAGGGCAATAAGAACAGTGAAAAGAAAGACAGGCCGTGGCAAGGGTGTTTCTGTCCATAGAGGCATGATCTCTACCCCTAAGTTAAACATTTAGAAAATGTCTACATGCTTTCTACCAACATTCTTTACAGTTGCTTCTGTCAAACAAGGAACATCCAAATTTGCCTTGTGTTTGCTTAAAGGAAAATGAGGTCACAGCCTTTTAAATCATCAAATCATAGTGTCTAACGGTGGTTTCCAACCTCACTTTACAGGCCATAGTTGCCAAAAGGTGGGTATTCATACTTATCACAGTACCTGTTGCTTGTGAAATGTAAATAGTTTCCATAAAATCAGCAACTGAATCAATTGATATCCTTGAAAGTATGAAATTCAGGCTTCTTGGTTTACACCATATAAGTCATATTGCACGTTCACAGCACCCCTTTGTTTCCTGTCTGATTCAGGTTATTGTCTATATGAAGATGTCACAATGACAACGAGTAGACATGGTCTAGAGGGGTGGGGTATAAATTTAATAAATAAATAAATAAACTTGTGGTCCTTGGTTAGATGACCCCTCACACTTCCTGCCCTTTTAAACACATGCCATTGTTTACTTTTGACTTGTGATTAAATTAACTTGAGAATGGATATAAGATAAACATGGCTTGGATGCAGTGAAGATTACTGGCACAGCATAAAGAGCGGATCTCTACCTTAGGTGACTCCACACACACACACCAGCCAATACCCACATTCCTGAGCCCACTCCTGGGTTAGCCAAGGCCTGATCATCAGAACTGGGCATACCACCTGCATGCAAGATCAACTGGAAATTCCCCTTGATACCAGGTAGGGGGATGTAGTAACCCTCCCAAGCCAGTCCTGCCCCCATCAGCCTCCTCTTACTTGTTCCTCCTGGGTACAGGACTGCCTGAGATAGGACAAAACGCCTGTCTCCCTCAATGAAGATCCGTCCCTACTGTTAGAAAAGGTGTGTCAACCCTCATTCCACTCAGGCTGACCCACCTTCCACCAACTAATTCCACTGCAAACATCCCAAGAAGGCCTCCTTAATATCTGAAAAACATGTTTCTTGTCCAAGGTCTGACAGATGCAACTTATCTTCTCTAAATAGCTCAAGCTGTGAGAGCACTATGCCCCAAAGGTAGATCCACAAACGGCCACTGCTAGTCACTAGGTGAACAGTGCCGTGGGCCACTTTGAACCATGATAAGTCCATCTTTCCTGGATTAATTGCTCCATGCCACACTTTCCTCTTGAGTTGGTCAGACCAAATGAGAGTTGTACTGGATCACCCAAGCTGCAGAAGCATCAGGTCTTCCTCTATGGACAGGATTAGGTCCAAATTCTTCCTGGCCAGGAGATCATTCTTACCCAACTGAAGAGCCAAGGCATCCAAGCACAAATAAAGTTACAAGGAGGCATCATTAATGGTAAGCAGCATTGACTCCCATCACGTATCTTTTTGTCTGAACTATCTGATACACACTTGATCTCAGCCCAAGATGATGGCCTCAGTGTGAATCCCCTGCATACCACCAAGGCCACTATACAATACTGTGTCCAAACAGTCACACAACTTTCTTGTGTCCTGGAAATGAAGAGAAAGACTTCCTATTAATTCATGTGTACCAAATGTGGATAGGCATACTCCTTAAAATCCAAATATTGCCACCATTCCACTGCCCAAACTCTGGCTAGAAGAAGATCTAACTCTGATGCAGATGTTGCTGCCTCAATCCTGAAATAATGTGTTCCAAAGTCCTTTGCAGGAGCCCAAGCCTGCTCAGCCCATCCCTCATGACAGCACCAAACTGAAAGCATGTTAATGCATCTTGTCTTTATGAATGAATAAAAGACCCTGAAATGCCACTTGAGCCTTTAGGAATACCCTCATTGCTTTGACTGACTGGATAGATTAATTAGTCAATAGCTCTAGTCAAGTAAACATTCAATGCTCATCCTAACTCTTCTGATAAGGCCCTCCTGGTTGAGTCTCCCTTCAAACTGGCTGCTGTCTTGCTAACCCGGAAGGTGCCAAAGAATACCAGCTGAAGAAAGTTACTTCAAAAGATGACTAACACACTTGTGGGAATATCTAGGGCAAGAGGGCTAACAGTTCTAATCAGCCACCTACCATCCATCCATGGCAGGTCCATTCTCCACCTGTCCTCAATCATCTTCCAGACTTAGAAAAATATACAAGGATCAACATGTCCACAAGTCTTGCTGAAGAATTATAAAGCTACCAGATGAATTGACATAGTTTTTGGAGCCACTCCCTCATCCCTCAATGCTGTAAGATGCATCCTCAGATTCTGGCCACACTACCTCCCTGTCAATACACAAGAAGTCCACGAAACCCTGTACTACCATTTGTAGGAAAAGAGAATTGATAGTGCAATGGAGTGCAATACTCTCCCCATTGTGACCTGCTGCCAAGATTCCATAGATCCTTGGGGAAGAGGTTCAAATGCAGTTCTGCCTCTGGGGTTAAGGCACAGAAATGGCCCTCCTGAAATTGAGACATGGCATCCTTGTTTACTGTGATTAACTCCTAGCACATGGCAAGTTGAAAACATGGCATTTGCTGAAAGACACACTAATACAAATCAGTGCACCAGGCACATAACCCTGTGACATTTGCCTCTTTAGTACATGAACCACTGCCATTTAGTGATTAGTAGGGTATCATCCTCTCTGCAGGTAGGCTGCCTGCACCATGCCCATATATATAGCAAACCTTGCTAGCCAATTATTGAAGGAAAATTCTGCCTTTGCCTTCGCCACAGGAAAGGCATCCCAGCCTAACTTCCACCCAGTTAGCCATAATTGACTGATTTTCCCATGCTACCATTAGTGCCCCCCCCCCAGGAATGGAGAACAGACCGGGAAGAAGACTGTCTGGCAGCCAGCACCCTGTGTCTCAGGGACTTGCTGGTCTGCACATAGGGTCCCAGCTAGGCTAATAAACTGGTGATCCCAGTTTTTTCCACCTTTTAAATACCTTTGAAGTCGGCGTGATGCAGCCAGTTGAGTGTTACTCGAACACTTGAGTTCAAATACCCACTCAGCCATGGAAACTCTGAAAATCCCAAAAAATGCTACCAGGGTTGCTACGAATCTGAATCAGCTTGACACCACAGAACAAATGAACAAAATAAACAACCAAACATGACCCTGAGAGCAGAAATCAAGACTGCAATTCTAAAAGGAGCCTTGTGCTCCAAACAGAATCTGAGGGGATCCTGGCCAGAAAAGAAAAGAAAAGAAGCAGGGAAAGCAGAAAGAATGGATAACTTGTTAGAAGGACAGATAATTCTGCTGCCAATTTCTCTTTTGTCACAACCTCTTCATGAAAGATAATTCTCTTGCTAGTGGAAAAACCAACATCATTTTTGGATGAACCCAGTATTCCACCTCAGCCCATTTGGTATGTAGTATAATCTCAACAAATACTTCTCAGTTTTTGGGAGCAACCTTGTGCAATATGTCAAAGCAGTACATTTCACTTGCTTAGACTAGGAGACATTCCATATCGTTCTTTCCATTGAGCACGGGTATTGACCGTAGTATCAGGTTCTTTTTCCATATTAGGGTTGATAGTAACAGAGAATTTCTTTCTTGTTACTGCAAGCCATGTCCTAACAGACATTCTTTTGTAAATGGGCTACTTTTCAAAACATTTTATTAACTCACTCCAGAAGAAATGTAACATGTTAATAAATATCATTAACCTATTAAAGCAAATGCTACAGTACACATGATCAATGAATTGATTCTTGGGATGGGTATTGACTGGGATGGGCTTTCTCCCTTGCCCTTTATTAATACAAGATTGATGAACTCTCCTCATATACCAATACATTCATTCTTGTTTATTAGCCTCTTAATTTTTAACTACATGTAAGCTTATTATTAATAGTGATATCCCAAACTTCCCTATACCAACCACTTTACTGGAAATTATCTGTTGTTTTCCATTTCCTAGCACTAATCAATCTCATTGCTGTTAACAAGCTGGCAATTATTTCTTTAGTTGCCCAATTAACTTCCTCCTTTTCAAGTCTTGATAAAGACACTAGTTAAGGACAGACAGCTAATTTTAGTGTGCTTATTTCATGTTTTTCCTTAAAAACCAAGTGCCAAATTTTCACATTCTCACCAAGTATGAAAATAAGTACCTTCTTTATGGCACATTCTACAGTATATCTGAGGGGGAATACCATATACTGTATATGATTTAACTTCACTGGAGTTAAACACCATCTCCAAACTAACTTCTAAACATTTTATTTCATCCTTACTGACATAGATTTTGGTCCATATATTTTTCCGAGCACAAGTGTTTATTTCAGAGTTCCAAATTGAATTCCCATAATATTAGAAATGAGTCTTCCTGATAATCTATTTCCAATAGTATATTATAAATTTTGCATACTGTCTCTTTCATTACCCTGTTTTCATGTGCACTTTCCTTTTATATTATAATTTCTTCATATTTCATAAATTCCCAGCATTTGTCATTTCTTTTTATTCAGATCCTTCTCCACTGCTTAACTGAATAATATTATACCAATATATATTTATCCATATCTGTTACTTCTTTTATTTGTTCTTTATTATTTATTTTTTTCTGAACAATCTTTCATTCTGATAACTTGTCTCTTCATAATCTCAACCAATCCTTTTAGGTTTCCTGGAATGTCTCCAACTGTATCACCAGACAGAGTGGAGAAATGTTTTTCTAGATTTATTCCAAATTAGAAGCATGCTTTTAAAGAAGGGAATTTCTATAATTTTACTAGGTTTTCATTCTCTTGTATGAAAATATTTACAGGTTTCAAATACAATTCTTCTGTTTTCATATTCACTTCATCAAAACCTTTTGCTTGATGAGTTTCTTGTAAAAATATTATATCTGCTTTGTCCTTGTTTAATAATCTCTCTATTTTTTCCTCTTTATAACATTTATCAGGCCTTTCACATTTAAAGTTGACATTCTTAATCAGTTGACCATAAATATTTACCCCTATTTCTCTCTTCTGCTCCTAAGCAGTGAAAATCACTCCCTAAGAAACAAAAAATAATAATAAATAATACTCCCAACTCCCTGCTCCTGCATAGTCTCTCATCCTCCTTTTGCCTGCCTGATAGTCAACCTCCTGACCACTGTTTGTTCTCAAACCATCAAGGGATGGGGGGGGGGGGTTAGGATCTGCACACAGTTTCCAAACCAAGAGCCACCTCATACCATCTTTATTTCTTATTCCCCTATTAATTTATGCCATCCCAACATTAGTTTTTTAATATTTAGTTTTTCTTCCTCCTCTAACCGATATCTATTCAAATGATATCACCTTTTTCCCCTTCCTCTCTTCTCTATTTCCCTTTTAATATTTTTTTTCTCCTGGAATTATTAGCATTGCTTACATGGTTCCTCAGATTTATGCCCCCATCATGCTTATCTAACAAGACATATAAAACCAATCTCAGTAGCTCCCAAATTACATCTTCTTTAAATCTTCACAGGAATGGCCAAAGTAACTTGTCTTCCCAAAACCATGAACCCTTTTTCATAGCATGTGCTATACCAGACAATTCATCCTAGAGAAACCAATTTCAATTAGTTCTAAAACAAATCTTCTTTACGTCCTCTTGACCTCCTGGGCACTTTTAAAGTTCAGTTGTTTCTTCCTCTGAAATTATCAGTCAACCAAACAGCTTTCCACTGAGTTCTCCCTCCAAAGTATAAGTCCGATCCAATAGCTGTTCATCAGTTTAGATCTTTCTTGTTCCCATTGTTGTTCATCCAGCAAACTCCAGTCATAGAGAGAATGTAAACTTTGTTCTAATGAAATTATCTTATGAAATTTCCCAGCATATAAAACACACTGTTTCAAATAAATAAATAAATAAATAAATAAATAAACCTAAGTACCCTCCAAATATTATATATTGTTCTTCACAAGTATTGTGGCAATGAAATACATATTTCTTTTGCAAGCTGCTGCTTGATAACAAAGATCAGAGTACCCCTGACCATGGACTTATGTTTGGTCCATGTACCAGAAAGTTCCCCAGTTAGAGAGGGGGAAACCAAAGTCCTGGCTTGGGCTATTTCTTTGCTTTTTCCATTTCACAATATACATCTCAGCTGGCTGGATAATCAGTGAGTTATACAGTATATGGAGCCAGAGATTGGGAATTTGATTCCTAACAGTACCCCCTGGGAGGAGAACCAGGCTGTATAGTCTGGGCCAAGTTGCATATTCCTAAGGGGCCCCCAAAAGAAAGGAATGGTAAACTACTTCTGAGTATTCTGTACCTAGAAAATCCTAGAAAGAGTCATCATAAGTTGGAAATGACTTGATGGCATGCAATTATTATTATCACTGTATTTCCTGGATCCAAGGAAGGGAGAAAACCCTCACATCTTAGACTTCAGTAAGGCATTTGATAAGGTAGACCACAACCTATTTCTGCATAAGATAGAACAAAGTGGGATAGACAGCGCAACTACCAGATGGATTTGCAGCTGGCTGACCAACCACAGTCAACATGTGGTTCTCAATGGAACAACATCTACATGGAGGGAAGTGTGCAATGGGGTCCCTCAAGGTTCTGTCTTGGGCGCAGTGCTCTTCAACATCTTCATAAATTATGGGACTGAAGGAGCACTCATCAAATTTGCTGGTGACACAAAGATGGGGGGAATTGCTAATACTTTGGAAGATAGACTCAACATTCAGAAGGATCTAGACAGACTTGAACATTGGGCCCTATCCAATAAGATGCAATTCAGTGGCAGGAAAAGTAAGGTCCTGAACTTAGGCAGGAGAAACCAGATGCACAGATACAGGATTGATGGTACCTGGCTTGACAGTAGTACCTGTGAGAGGGATTTAGGTGTCCTGGTGGACCATCGCCTGATGATGAGTCAGCAGTGTGCTGCAGCTGACAAGAAAGTCAACACACTCCTAGGCTGCATCAAGAGGGGGATAGCACCAAGATCACAGGAAGCGTTAGTACGACTCTATAGCTCTCTGGTGAGGCTGCACTTGGAGTACTATGTCCAGTTCTGGTCACCACCATACAAAAAAAAGGCCCCGAGGCCCTGGAAGGGGTGCAGAGAAGAGCAACAAAGATGATAAGGGGATTGGAGGCTAAATCCTATGAAGAATGACTAAAAAAACTAGGTATGTTTAGCTTAACAATGAGAAGAGTGAGGGGACACATAATAGCAGTCTTCCAATATCTGAAAGGTTGCCACAGGGAAGAGGGCATCGATTTATTCTCCATTGTGCCTGAGGGTAGGACAAGAACCAATGGGTGGAAACTCGTCAGTGGGAGATCCAACCTGAAAATAAGGAGGAATTTCCTGACGGTGAGAACCATTAAGCAGTGGAACAGCTTGCCTCCCGATGTTGTGGCTGCCCCATCCCTGGAGGTTTTCAAGAAAAGATTGGACAGCCATCTGTCCAGGATGGTATGAGATCTCCAGCCTCAAAGACCTCCAATGTCCCTTCCAACCCTACAACGATTCTATGATCTGTTCATAAGAAGTGCTTTGGTCAGGGAGATGGTGGCAGCTACTATTTTAAGATGATACCAGTAAGCTACTCCCTTGTCATTTCATACAGAAAGGCAAGGGATTTAAGTTTTACACAAGGAAAGATGCAAATACGTCTTTACAGGAGGTATAAAAGCAAACCCAATAAAGGCAAACTGGACAACATAAAGGTGTTCAAACGCACCCTGTTAAATAGTTACTGCCTGATTGCAAGGCCGTCCCTATCATTAGGGTTCTGATTTTAACTGATTGATTCTAGCTATTCCTTTCCTGTAGGTGGAAAGTCACATACAAGAAAAACTGCAGAACCAGCAAGCAGAAATACCATTTAAGGTAAGTAATAAAAAGAACATGTGGAAAAGAGTGATTTCGAAACAAATATTTTTGGCTTGCTACAAAAAAAAAATTAAGAGCCAAAATAGGCTTTTCTTTCTTTCTTTTCCTTTTTTTTAACATGGTTGATTTTGAGAAAATGTTCTGAAAACCACACTTTCCCACTCAGAAGTTTATTGCTTAACATTCTTTAGTCTGGAAAAAAGTGTGCACCCTCTGTGCGTGTAAATCATCATTTCCATCCCTTTTCTCCACTCTTCTAATTCACAGCACCTGATGTTGTTTTGGCCAACTTGGGCTCTATGTTAAAACTATGGATTTTTTCCCAAACTCAAAAAAAAAAAAATGTATGTCTTGCTGTCAGTATTGTGGTTGGAAAGCTCACTTGGAGGTTGGAGACTCTCGCCAAGGTGGTAAAAATATCCCTAAAAGAAATGCAAAAGGAGGGGGGGGAAGTATTATTATTTTATACGTGAAATGGAGAGGAACCACCCCTTTGCTCCCAGTTGATGGAAAGTCACACAAATGGCTGCTCTGTGTACACAGTAGCTTCTTCGTCCAAGACTAGCACCAGCTGTGGGAGGGAGAGAAGCTCTTTAATAGCTTCAAGGCAGGGATTTGTACATTTCACTGGCTTGACTTTACCCATTCCTGACAACTTCTGAATATCCACAAAAGAGATCTAGCCTTCTTTCCTTCCAAGTATGAAGTTCCCAACCATCCCACCTTGAAGAATCTGGGTTTCATGATTCTAGTTATTACTGAAATGAGAATCTCACATGTGAGCCATAAGACTTTCAGACTCGGAGGAAGTTCACTTTGTGGACTGCTTCCCTGTGGAGGATGGGATAGGTTCCTACACAGAAAAAAGCTGGATGTCTACTAGCAAGGCAAAACATTTTCTGGGCACAGGAGTATTGTTTGTGTTTATATTTTTTGCAGGGCCAGCCCTATCTTTAGTACAGTATGTGTGAGGCTGCAGATTTGGGGATGGGGAGAGGTGGTTGGGCAATTTCCTGCCTCATGTCCCAAAGCAACGTGGCTATTGTTGGAGTCTCTGCACCTTGATTCAAGGGGATGTCACTTGTTGCACATTCTCAGGCAGATGAATATTTTAAGCCAGCCCTGTCTTCGAGGGAGGAGCATCAAATCACATGAATTGCCTCCCACAGAAGTGGCTTATTTTACTGCCTCAGTGAGCTTTAGACCAAATCCCCTCATGTTTGAAATGGAACTGCTCAAGAAAACAGAGTTCCCAGTCTCATGCTTTGCTCCCGAGACTCCATGTCTGAGATTCATTCTCTGGGTTTCAAGCTCTAGACACAGAACATCAGGAAATGGGATGCTGCCAGCCTGACAATATCCTGGGTTTTGGGATTTATCCTCCTGGTTTCAGGACATGTCATTCAATCATACTCAGAAGCATCTATCTCTTTTCCAGTACCTTTTATGCTCTACTGCAGCTGCCGGAATCCACAAACTGACCTTTAAATTCATCATGGAGTCTCTACATTGCCTTCATGTCACACATACTATTTTGCAGATTTTGCTGAGAGATTCATCTTTGTGTCATTACAAGGGCCAGTTCTTGAAATTTCAGGGAATGGGATTCTCTTGACCTGAAAACTCTACTATTCAAAGATGGCATGCATTCAGTCCTCTTTTACCTAAAGAAATGTGAAATTAGTTCCTGTTAACAGAAGAAAGATTGAACTCCTAGAATTCACCATGCCTGGTATGTTTGGATATACAAACACTGAAAGATTACTCAATAGATTGTGCTTATTCTTGTCTCTGTCATGCTCCCATCACAGCTTGCCTTTCCCAGTACATGTCTGTTGCATGTGGCAATTGTTCTGGCTGGCATACTAACACCGACAGTCTCCCACAAAATTGAGTCCATGTGAGTCACTCGTGTACAATGAAGAGCTGTGATATTGCGCTGATAGTGTAATCCTTCAATCTATATCTAGAAATCCAACTGCTTATTTGATCAGGTGCTGAAGCAAACTTGTTAATAATGCCTTATGAATATTAAAAGCAAAGTGTGCTGCTTATATATTGCCCCATAACACTTAAAGCACTTTTTGGGCAGTTTACAATATAATTATGCAAACTACACATTCCCGCTCCCCTTCACAAGTGGGTACTCAATTTATCGACCTGGATAGAAGGCTGAGTGAACCTTGAGCCGGCTACCTGGGATTGAACCCAAGTCATGAGCACAGTTTTGGCTGCAGTACAGCAGTTTAACCACTGCGCCACGAGGTGCCTCCTTTTATGAATATTAAACATAAGTGTTTCGCATTTCCAAAGCCAGAAAATGCTAAGCTTTCTATCATTGCCAAACATATCGATAATATGTTTAATGATAGGAATTGCAATGAAGTGGAGCTCACAACCCCCAATCATCATCATCATCTTAGAACTGCAGAACTGGAAGGGAGCCTACAGATCATCAAGTTCCCTGTAAAGGAGGCACAGTGGGGAAATCAAACTCCCAACCTCTGCTTCACAGCTGGATGTCTAAGCCACTGAGCTATCCCCAGCTGTAGTTTTTTTAATCTTTCAGACCCATAAAGAACCTCATGTTTCCATTCATGATTTCAGTTCTGGATAGATAGTTGCCTTCCAACAGTGGTATTCAATCTGTGACTGCACACATTTGCTGAGGAAACAATGGAGAAACCACTGTATGAGTTACCAGATGGGGAGGATTGGAGATACAAAATTTGAAAGTTCTAAGGACTTTCCTTTCTATTTTATGAATTATAATTTCCTGTCTAATGCATTTTGAGCATGTTACATCCTTGAGAAAATACAACTTCCATTTCTTATCTATTGAACTATGGGTTTTAAGACAATAATGAGCTAAAATATCAATTTGATGCCACCTGAAAAACCAAGCCTGTCATAATAGGACAAGTTTTTGTGGGCTGAAATCAGATTATGGAGTATTACAATGAGTTCTACACAAGCACATGCACAAATGTGCGTGGTTACTGGGCAAATGTAAACAGTGAAGTCATAGCAAAATGAAATGCAGAAGTACAAGTAGTAACAACTTTATTAACAATATTCAGTCATAAAACAATTGTTGGGTGTTAACACATGTCCACTGGAAGGACAGATCCTGAAGCTGAGGCTCCAATACTTTGGACATCTCATGAGAAGACTCCCTGGAAAAGCTCCTGATGTTGGAAAAGAGTGAAGGCAAGAGGAGAAGGGGACGACAGAGGACAAGATGGTTGGACAGTGTCATTGAAGCTACCAACATGAATTTGACCAAACTCTGGGAGGTAGTGGAAGACAGGAGGGCCTGGAATGCTCTGGTCCATGGGGTCACGAAGAGTCAAACACAACTTAACAACTAAACAACAACAACAACACATGCCCTTCCACTGTAGAGCTGATTTAATCTTGTAGTGTGATTAGAACAACATCCCATTCAGTTGTACAACTGTATGTTGTAAGCTACCCAATAAACCTGTGTCCTTGTAAGTAAACCTGGAGCTTCTGTTGCTTTCTAGGGACCGTCTCAAATCCTGCTCCCTTGGCCACAGTTTGTTACAAACCTATGGGGTTAAAATGTTCTCTTCTGATTTCTGCATATTGCCAGTTCTGCAGCCATTTATCAGTGCCTCTATAATTATATGAAATACAAAATACAAATTTGTGTACAAAGTGATGGTCATCAGCTTTTTGACTGGAGTAATTTAAGCACATACATTACATTGCCTATATACTGATTTTGTGTGTGTGTGTGTGTGTGTGTGTGTGTGTGTGTGTGTGTGTGTGTGTGTAAAAGGACAAAGCAGCTCCATCATGAGTAACTCAAGGACTGTCAGTCAGATGAATGAAGGCTGTACGTTTAGTTCCTGCTACAGTTGTCGTGACAGCAGATTCACTGTGACTTTAAACAACAACATATGTTGAGAGTCTTGATGCATATGTTGCAGAATTAAAACATACCTGGAAAAGTTTGAAATAATTATTATTCAAAGAAAGTTTGGGATATTCAGAATGATGCTAATGATAACACAGCAAATCAGGCTGATTAAGTGATTTTTAAAAAACATGCAAAACCTTCTTTTGTTCTCTTTTGGACCTTGCTCTCTCCAGCTAGTCATGAGATTATAATTTTGTTTGTGCTGTGCTGATGATCCAGAAATGCCTGTGTGCATTTTCCTCATTCCTTATGCTACTTTTGTAATGTTTAAATTGTGCCCAGATTCCTCACTGGGATTTTTTGACCTTGTATTAACTTTATTGAACACCTTGCACTCTTTTTCCTTTAAATTGTAATAAAGATTAGTTCCTTTTTAGAAATAATCCAGCCTGACCATTGCCCTCTGCTTGATTTAACAACCAGAGAGCTTTCTGGTCATGAGAAGTAGACACAAACCAGTAAGCTTGGAGTATGTTTTGTTTTTTTGTTTGTGTATTCTACTTGTCCATTCCAGGGAAATAGGCAGACCCCACAGCAGAATTCCTCCCGTGTGTGGCAATCAGGGGCCCCATTCATCTTGGATGAATGGAGCAGGGGAAGATTGTGGCAACTTCTGATTTTAAGATAAGGCCCATGGCTGTTTGTCATAGAGGCTGGCAAGGGGTATAAGTTTTACAAAAGTTGAATGTTTGCATGCATGTTTTAATTAGGTTGTGCCCAGGGACAGAGCCCTTTGATCTGCTTCTGCCTTTGCATTAATATTTTTTACTTAGAATGTGTTGTAGCTTCAAGCATGCCTGAAAGGATGGTGGGACTGAAAGAAAGGCCTTTGGCAATGCAGGGAGGCTTGTGTGGGCAGATGTGGTCCTTCATATCCTTCATATCATGAGGGGCCAAGTTATTTTGGGCTTCATAGGTCATGTTTAGCACTCTGAACTGTGCCTGTAAAGTGACTGGTAGGCAGTGAAGCTACTGTAGCAAGAAATTTTGGTTCTGCCTTTAACCACCTCAAGTCAGCACGTAGTCTAGCTGCAATAACTTGGATCCATGGAAGTATCAGAGCACTTTCTAAAGGCTGCCCCCATGTACAAATATTTACAGTAATCCTGTCAAAATGTAACTAAAGGCACATGTTGCCACGGCCAGATCAACATCTTCAGGAAAGGATAAACTCAGCAGGCATGCAGGTTTTATCACATTTCACGCAACTCCCAATACCAGAGCATCCAGGCTCAGGAATCAATCCAGGAGCAGTACATCTGAATAAGTGTGTTCATGTAAACTGGAGTGAAAACGTACCTTCCCAAAGCAGGTAACAGACATGCTTTGACTCCAGTGTCCTAGTATATCCCACACAGTATAGTTCTTCTGGAGGACAGAAACACAGAAATCATGAAGTATATTTTAGGAAAATACACTTCACCTGAGTTTTCTTTCTCCGTGCATGTTTTGCTGAAAATCATGAATGTTCAGCACAATGAATGCCAAGATTTTTGGGGCCTTTGCAAGATGAGCCCCCAAAAGAGTGGCATCTATAGCATTTCTTAGAACAAAAAGTGAAGGAGCAAAACATGAAATCTGCCAGATGAAAAAGAAAAAAAATGCCTTATGCTAACCAGAAATAATGTTTCAACATTATTTATGAGCAGTCACATATTCAATGCTATAATTTAAACGGCAGAAAACACTACTGGGGATTCCACTCTAGAGAAGCAGTATATTTAGCAAATGCTGACATTGCTAAGGATAAACAAATGCAGTTTTCACGACTCTGCACGAAATCATTTTTGGTATTGCTCCTTGTTCCTGTCAGTGCATTATCATCCTTCATAATGAAAAGTGTTTATTTATTAAACTTGGTATTTACTTTTACACGCCATCTGGGAGATACACTTTCCTAGTAAGAGGATATGATTTTCCATGAGGCAGTGACAATGAAGTCATTGCACTCATTCTTTACTGCCGTGTTGCAAACAGGCTACAGAAGTCAGAGGGTGTTGCTAAATTGCTCTGTTCCACAAATTGACATCATTACCTTACCCCAAAGGCTTATTATAAAAGGTGAACAGCTGAGTAGGTCACTATTTGGGATATGGGCTTTTAATTCTTTTTAATAAAAAAAAATACAAAGTCTTCTGAACCATGCTTTTAAAAGATGCTAAAATGGGAAGCCGACAAAGCCCACATGTGATCCTTGGCTTTCCCATAAGAAGTAATTAAAACTTTCCATCTATAGTCACAGTGTTTTATAGCCACTGGGTGAGCACATCACCTAGCTTTTGCTGATATGTCATTCTGTAAACAGGGAGTTCTAGTGATCATGCACCAAAACAAAAATGTTTGCAATCCTTTGGGGAAGCTGAATGGAAAGAAAAGGTATTTCCTAGTTTTCATTGACCTTTGACTATAGGGTATGAATTATGCCTATATAAATCAGCACATGAGCTCCAGAGAAGTCCATACACCTGATTGCTATTGGTCTATGGTTTTTGTCTCATACAGATTGCCATTAAAACTGTGGCTCTTAACTGATATCACATGATTTTTAATGTGTAGCTGCTTGAATACTATGGAAGCTTCCAAAAACATCCAAGTAAAACACACCTGCCCTATTTCACTTGCCAGACACTTCCAGCTATTCGCTGCTCCCACCAATTTCTTCAAGCGACATAAAGAATCAGCATTAAAGAAAGTACGGTTCGGAGACTGGAAAAATTACTTTTCAGGACTACTGTTCCCATTCAGCATGGTCAGTGCCTACTAGCAGTACGATTCTGGGAGTTGTGATATTGAAGATCATTTTTCTGAGCTCAGGTAGAAGCCGAGTCTTGTTTAGTATTTGGTCTTGTCACATAACTGTTTTTAATGATAGCTAACTATAGAAAAGATGTGTGCCACTGAATTACTTACCACATGAGTCACGTTTCTAATGACGTATGGGTACCCAGCTTGCTGGGGGGGCAATGTGTAGCCTTTATAATTAAAATTGTAAACCGCCCGGAGAGTGCTTGTAGCGCTATGGGGCGGTATATAAGTCCAATAAATAAATAAATAAATAAATTGGTTATAGCAGCTTTTGAACTGCCACAAGGAGCCAAGTCCATTCCAACAAATTTTCGTGATATATTTCTAAAGTTGTCAGAGTAAGAATAATCAGGACTAGATTCCTATCTTCAAGAAAGGAGTTCAATCAGTAAATTATTAAGAGCTATTCCCGATAATCATCACTACCAGGAACTTACAGAAGCAGTGCTGGAGACAAAAACTGTCCCTAGTTTTTGAATCTGTTCATCTGAAAGTTTGACATGACCACTTGCCAAGATCAAGTGAACTATCACATATGATATACTCCACCTCATTGAGATTCAGTTTTTATTAGCTTTCACATTGAACTACAAGTAGCACTTAAAGGTTGAATTTACAGTGCTAGGGGGGAAATAGAGCAAAGGTAGGCCCTGCTAGACTAGATGTCAGTCATTACTTTGATCCCTGTATGGTATTGGGCTACAGCTTTCAGAAACCCTAACTAATGACCATGCCAGCCTTTATTCTGGGAACTACAGTCTAACGGCATCTGGGAATTCAACCTATCAGAGGTTCCAGGTTCCCCTTTGCTTCTGAGGTCCCTCTACCTCCAAGGGGAAAAATTCCTGGTAGTCTTTGAGCAACTGGGAGGGAGAGGATAGAGTTGCTACATTATCGATTTGACCAGGTTTTACTGGATTTTAGGCATGCCACACAATGTCCCTTTAGACCATTAAGAGGTCTAAGAGCTTCATTTTCTTAAAAGAAGTCAAAGTCTAACCCTTATAGAAATAGAGATGAATGCGTGCAGGCACTGTTTTGGCCCACTGTTCTGTGGAAAACAGGCCTTTCACTGAAGAAAACCATCCACAGTTTGACAGACCTCACACATTTGAGATAAAGACTATCCTTTCTCAGTTTCCTGGTAAATATTGCAGGTTTTGGCCTTAGATGGTTTGCAAACAGCTGATATCTTTTTCCCCAAACTACATTGAAAGGAGTAAAATCACATGGGTAAATAGAGTATTGTGTGTGTACATACAACAAAAATAAGTACTGTACTAACTCAAAACAGGATAAAACTTGAGCTAGTACCATAATGAAATTTAGGTGTTTAGGGTGTAATTTAGTATTCTTAGGATATCATGGACTCTGCTGGTTTTGCCACAACACAATTAACATAGCAATATTATGCAAGACTTTTAAATTACAGTATTATTATTATTGCCTTACCGTGCTGGATGGGGGATTATATGAGTTAAAGAATATTAGAGTATTATGGTTTATGTTTTATGTCAAGGGACGTGGTGGCGGTGCGGGCTAAACCGCAGAAGCCTGTGCTGCACAGTCAGAAGACCAAGCAGTCGTAAGATCAAATCCACGCGACGGAGTGAGCTCCCATTGCTTGTTGCAGCTCCCGCCAACCTAGCGGTTCGAAAGCATGCAAATGCAAGTAGATAAATAGGGACCGCCACAGTGGGAAGGTAACAGCGTTCCTTGTCTAAGTCGCACTGGCCATGTGACCACGGAAGATTGTCTTCAGCCAAAAACGCTGGCTCTATGGCTTGGAAACGGGGATGAGCACCACCCCCTAGAGTCGAACACGACCGGACAAAAATTGTCAAGGGGAACCTTTACCTTTACCTTTTATGGTTTATGTAGTACCAGCAGGGAGAAATATTTTTAATTCCCTTAACTGCACAATGGAAGGGCCAGTAAGTTAGGTGTTAAAACTGAGTAGCAAGTTCCCAAACATAGGCACACACCCCTGCATTTAAGCAGCTCAGGCACTGCTTTTAAGATAAAAGGAAAATATTCTTTATTCATTGATGCTGCAAGTTGTAGGCTTCAATTGATTACAGTAGAATTCAATAGAGTACATAAACTCCAGAGAAATTAGTAGAAGGAATGAAGAAAAAGGTTAAAATAGTAAAAACAAAATTGGATCCTCTCAGGCTGCATAGCTGAAAGAAGATGGCCAACATGAGGACAGGAGAGGCTCAACGGAGCATCCATCCTCTCTGGTGTCCCAAAAGATTCTCCTAAACAAAGGCAGGAAAACAACAGGGAATTTATTGATTGATTGATTGATTGATTGATGTGATATGATTTATATGATTTATACCCTGCCTATCTGGCCTAATAGACCACTCTAGGAGGGGTCATCTTTGCCCACCAAAGAGAAGGACCCAGGGGAGCATGCAAACTACACAGCATGTTAGTATGCAACTCATGGAGAGTTATTACCAGCCAGATTGCTCTGCTTTGACATTCCACAGTATGTCATATCCAGTGCCACTGTGCGTGGCTCCCCGTGACATAAAGGATCTTTCTGTGTACAAGTCCTCTGAGTCTCTTCAGAGGCTAGTTCAGGTCTTTGTAACAGGTTCCAATTTTGGTCTGGAGTGATTTGCGTCCCGGATCTGAACTGGTTTGTAAATTCAGATTCCTAGCCTTCCATTGACTTGCACTGGGAAACCAAAACTCTATAACTTTTTTTGGTTTTGCATTAAAATACATGACATTTGGCAACATGATACATGCTAAAGAGGGAAGTAAACTCTCCAAATTTCAAACACCTGCCTTATCAGATTTGTGGTTCTAGGCATATTTAATGATTGCTCTTGCAAAAGAGAGAGAGAGAGAGAATTAAAATGGGTTAATATCCTATCCTATCTGATGTACGCTCCAGACACAAAATGATTTGTAAAAATGCTTTGTATCAACTCACTACGTACTGACTCTGATCATTCCGCTTCGATCTGGACCTCATACAAATCGGTCTAAATCAGGCCAACATCATTAGTAACTTGTGCCTCAGCTGAAGCTGGTGCACATACTTAGTTTCTATGCAGTGCTGAAGTGGAACCTTGAGATATCTCATGAGATTGTTCCCAAGGTATGGAACAGAAGTTATCAAGTCCTACCCAGCTTGGTCATGCCAGAAAAACCCATTTTAGCCCATTGGTCATAAATCCCCAATTCTTTACAATTGGTCAGAAAAATAAACTGGCCAACAGTATCAACCACAAAGATAATAAACAGCCATGTTCTTGATGTGGGTCATCCATTAAAGCACAACTTGAAACCCAGTTGAATACATCCTGGAAAATGAATATCTTACCAAAAATGTCTAGAAGCCCAAAAGAAGTAATGGAATTATTTCTGAATAGGGACATGGTGTCTTGCCCAACGTTTGGAAGACAAAAGGATAGACGGTGAATTATTGCCTTGTGCCGTTCTTGGGAGTGAATAAGCAAGGATGGTTTAGCAAATTATTAGTCATAAGAGAGATGCTGATTTTTTTAAAGTATTTTAAAAGAGTATTTTCTAAGATCTTAAAAGATATGATTTCCAACTGAAGAAATAACTTTCCATACTACTGATGGTTGTTTCTGTTTTCCTTTTCATAGAAAGAAAAGAACATCACCCATAGCAAGTAATTTCTTCCCACTTCCAGTGGCATAATAGGACCATGTATTAACAATAAATTAACAATTACATCCCGTCAGGTTGCTTCCAACTCATGGTAACCCTTTCCAGGATTTTCTATGTAGAGAATACTAAGAGGTGGTCCATCATTTCCTTCTGGGGCACTCTGGTAGTGTGCAGCTCGCTCAAAGCTACACAGGCTGGCTTTTTAAAAATACAAATACGTACTGTAAGTATGAGTTGTAAGAGACCAGCAATTAAATTTCCCAAGGGAATGTACTTGTTTGTTTGTTTGTTTGTTTGTTTGTTTGTTTGTTTGTTTGTTTGTTTGTTTGTTTGTTTGTTTGTTTGTTTGTTTGTTTGTTTGTTTGTTTGTTTGTTTGTTTGTTTGTTTGTTTGGTAGTTGAATTTTACAGTCAGAAAATTATTTTTCAGCCTATTTATATCTTGTCTCAGGTGCTGGACGACATTATTACATATAAAACTCCAAAAAGGCACCTGGTAAATAGCTATAGTGCCACTGCCTCTGTTATCACCATCAGGATGAAAACACTGTGAAACTGTTGCACAGATAAAATAACCCTTCAGTAGCAGAGCTATACAATTATGCAGCAGACCTTCATACAGTATTTACAATCCAACACAAACAGAAGCCTTGTATCTTGCAAATGAGTACACTGCACAGTAATAGACTCCTAGAACAGATCAAATACTTCCATGTGCTCACTGAAAAGCAACGTCCGAGAGCAAACCAGAATCCAGCATAGTATGCTGCAATGATCTTTTCCAGCAGGCAGTCAAAGAAAACTAAAATTTATGTCACAGACAAATTCATGGAAACTAGAATGAGGATGATCCCTTCCAGTTGTGCAGTTAATGTTAACTGATGACACACAGAGAAAAATATTTTATTGGGCTTTTGTGCAGATGATGAATACACACTTGATACTGCTGGGCTGACCTGGAGTCAATTTCCTGGTTATAATGTAATCCAAGAGTATCAGACAGCATATCATCCCTTTTGCCGTACATGTTTGGAAATGTGTGATATAGTTACGTCATGTTGTGGCACAGCTCCATGGTGTCCCAGTCCATTCGGGGAAAGGGGCTGTTCTGGGATAAGTGTATGACAAATATTCAGAGCTTCTCCTACAGTAGCCTTGAAAGTAACAGATGGCAAAATGCTAGTTTAGGAGCCTTATCCAGTCATTAGGGAAGCTTGATTTTTCAACGTGCTGTGAGAGCACACATTAGCCTTGCCCTTCTCCATTCTCACTTCAATGACATAAAGGCTACAAGTCAGAAGAGGGAAAACATCTACTTGTGAAGGTTTCCTTTTCAAGCCAAACCATAGGGATATCAAGATCCTGGCTTGTGTGGCAATCCTTGATGAGTCTCACTGCCTCAAACCTGCCACTTTTATGTTATGCAAAGCAGAAATGAAGGGGGTGGGCCTAGTACACACCCATCCTTGCATCTTGGATAACCATGGAATCAAAAAAACTGAATAGGTTTATTGCTGGACATAGGAATGCCCAAGACACGCATGCTTACATTTTAGATTTATGCATTTATATTCTTACATATAGATTTATGCTTGGAAATGTTTTACTATCTGCAGCAGAGATGAGACAGCCTGGCTGGGCTGGAATAGCAGTTGTCCTTACCATCACCACCCCCCACTGAAGCTACTGCTATGCTAACTCCAGCTGCAATCCAAGAGAAAAGAAGTCAGCTAGAGTAACCCCCTGGCGGCTGCTCCATAGTGGCTCTTTTTCACTTAGGATCACATGGGGTGGGGTGGGCATGGTGGCAGCTGCAAAGACTAACAACTGTTGTGATGGGAAGGGTTTTGTTGAGGGAATCTCCTTTGAGACTCCCTTTTAGATCCTCTACCTAACCTTTGGCCTCACCTTGTTTCACAGCAGGACCAATGTCTCTTTATCATTCCTGAGATTATTTTATGTTTCAAAGAGGCCTTAATCATTTTTTGTATTCTAGGAAATGCTTTGTATAACTTACATTTTTGGTAGTAAGGACCTACCATCTACCTACATGGCATTCACTTTCCCTCAGTTCTGCAAACTGTTCCACATCATCTATAATCCATTTATAATGGTGTGAATAATTTAATTTGCCTCCTTTGATCATTCCAAGTCTCATGTCATTTCTTTAGCTCTAACCAAAGGACAAATGGTCTGTACATAATGTTCTCACAAATGTCCAGTAATCATGATTTTTCATTATGTTTTCACAGAAGGAGATGTTGTTTTTATTGCTTTTCTGTTGCTAGATGAATGCTTTTAATGCATAAGTCAAGAGACAAAAGATATCCAGATAAAATGTTAGCATTCAGTGCTCTTCCATTTATTCACAATTAGATATAGACCAAAGGCCCCCAGTGATCTGCTCAAATTTCAGAGAAATGCTGTTCTCAGTGATAAGATGCAATGTATAGCTATTGTTTTCTTTCTTTCTTTCTTTCTTTTTCTTTTTTGTGCTATAAATCTAGAAGCCTTCTGAGAAGCTAAGCTCAGAAGGCCTTAGTCATGTATTTATTATACACAGCTACACAAGGGGTTTTAATTCATGATTATGCTCACAATATCTGCAGCCACAGATGCTTCAAATTAATGTTGAATGACAACTTCCCAATCCTTCTTAGCTTCTGGACATTTATACTGAACTGTTCTCCTCGTCTTCAGATTTCCACTCCCCTGTCCCACGTTCCTTTGGATCACCCTGTCACCAGTCTTCCGTTGACCCTTTTCTAGGATCCCTCACATCCTTGAACTATTGCCCTCAAAAATCTGAATCTCTGCTTTCTCCTCCATTCCCACCTCCTGCCACTCATATGTCAGCAGGTTAGCTCAGTGGCACTCAGAAACTCCTCTACCTGGTCAGGTCCATTGTGATGCAAGGTCAAGTCAGCCATTTAATGCAGGAGATTTAATACCATTATCATCAATATATAATATAAAACATCCGAGTGCTTCATATTATATTGTTTAATGCCAACATATTTTAAAATGAATTTTACACTTCTTAAAAAAAACTGCTGTTGTCCAGAGAACTTTGGCTATGGAGCGTTTTAAAAATACAATAAACAAATCACTGAAAATTTTTGCTTTCAGTCATAATGAAGATTGATTGACTGATCTGAAAACGTTCTGTGTGCCAAAGAAATTATCCACTATGTTTTCTTTGGATGCCATTTCATCAGAGTTTGGGACTATTGTACTGAAATCTAAAGCCAACCAAACCCTTTAGAAAGAAATATTAAATTCTTTTTAAAGATAATACAAGCCTGTACAAAGAATATTGTTGCATGTTCTTTTTCATGGTTCATTTGAGGTTTGTTGTGGCTTTTTAAATGTGTTTCACCATAATTTGTACAAAATAGACTTTTCCTCCAAGCTCAGCCTGTTTGCTTGTAAATGTCCCACTGATCAGCTGATTGGCTGGATATTGAGAAGCAAGCTGGCTGTGGGAAGGCAAACCCTGAGTTCAGTTTCCAGAGCCAGCCTGTTTGTCCATGATCTGACAATCAGCTGATGCTTGGGATATTGACAAGCAGACGGGCTGCAGGAAGTGAAGGGAGGTTTGCCTTCCCACAGATAGCCTGCTTGTCAATTTCCCACCAATCAGTTGCTCAGCATGACATTGAAAAGCAGGTTGGATGTGGGAAGACAAACTCTGTCTCCATTCCTGCAGCCAGTCTCCACAAAGGCATGGATAAAAATGGGTAAATATTCATCCCTTCATATCTGTCAGGTCTCTGGACTGGACAAATATGAAGGGATGAATTTCCCACAAATCAGCAATATTTCATGAATATTTTAAAAACACAATTGGCTACAAATTCGTACTCAGAGGGTGATGATTAAATGAGTCCTTCTCTAACTGGGAGGAGGTAACAACTAGTGGGATACCCCATGGCTCAGTCCTGGGCCTGGTGCTCTTCAATATTTTTATTAATGACTTGGATGAGGGAGTGCAGAGAATGCTTGTCAGATTTGCAGATGATACAAAATTGGGCGGAACAGCTCATACCTAGAAGACAGAAACAAAATTCAAAATGACCTTGATAGGATGGAGCACCGGGCCGAAAGCAACAGAATGAAATTCAACAGGGATAAGCACAAGTCCTGAATCTTGAAAGAAAGAAACCAATTGCATAGTTACAAGATGGGGGATACCTGGTTAAGCAAAACTACAAGTGAGAAGAATCTTGGAATTGTCATAGATCACAAGCTGAATATGAGCCAGCAGTGTGATGTTGGATGCACAGAGACCCTTGGGTAGCGTGAGCGGCATATAAATTAATTACATAAATAAATAAAATATGACTACAAAAAAGGCAAATGCTCTTTAAGGCTGCATCAATAAAAGTATAGTTTCCAAATCCCACAAGGTGCTAGTTCCCCTCTATTCAGCACTGGTTAGACCTCACCTTGAGTACTGTGGCCTTGTAGGCCACATTCCAACTTCACTTTTCTCTGATTCTAATATTCTATGGAAATCCTCTTCCAGCTGCTTCTTGTGATCATGTGCCAGACATTAATTTAGTAGCTATTAACTAGGCAGCAGGCATATACTACATGTGCACATAATATCATAACGAAAGCAGTCAGTGAGGGATACTATGTACAGGCATTTCACTGGATTTGTTTCCATGTTTTTTTAATATTTATTTATTCATTTATTCATTTATTCATTTATTCATTTATTCGTTTGTTTGTTTGTTTGATTGATTGATTGATTGATTGATTGATTGATTGATTGATTGATTGATTGATTGATTTTTCTCCCGCCTATCATGCCTTTTACTCAAAATTAGGAGAGAGCTTATAATTAAACGGAATTATATACAAATAAAATATAAAAATATACTAGTATCAGAAGACAAGAGAAAAAAAACCCTGGATAAAATACTATTAGAAACAGAGGATAAATTTATAAAAAAAGAAACAGATGACAAATTGATCAAAAATGTATGAATTCTTATTAGAAATTAAGATGGAAGATGAAGTGGTAAACAACTGTATCACCAAATGGGCACAAAATACAGGGCATAAAATTGATATTGATTACTGGGAAAAATATGGAAAATTAATATAAAAATTACAAAATCTGTAAACTTTAAAGAAAACATATACAAAATGCTCGACAGATGGTACATGACACCTGATAAGTTGTCAAAAATGTATAAAGGTACATCAAATATATGTTGGAAATGTAAATTACAAGAGGGAACCTTGTATCATATGTGGTGGACATGTAGTGAGGAGGAATTAAAGAACCTCTTAATGAGGGTGAAAGATAAGAGTGCAAAAAATGGTCTGAAGCTCAACATCAAAAAAACTAAGATCATGGCCACTGACCCCCTCACCTCCTGGCAAATAGAAGGGAAAGATATGGAGGCAGTGACAGATTTTACATTCTTGGGCTCTATGATCACTGCAGATGGTGACAGCAGCCATGAAATTAAAAGATGCCTGCTTCTTGGGAGGAAGATAATGACAAACCTAGACAGCCTCTTAAAAAGCAGAGACATCACCTTGCCAACAAAGGTCCGCATAATCAAAACTATGATTTTTCCAGTAGTGATGTATGGAAGTGAGAGCTGCACCATAAAGAAGGCGGACCACCGAAGAATCGATGCTTTTGAATCGTGGTGCTGGAGAAGACTCTTGAGAATCCCCTGGACTGCAAGGAGAACACAGCTATCCATTCTGAAGGAAATCAACCCTGAGTGCTCACTGAAAGGACAGATGCTGAAGCTGAGGCTCCAATACCTTGGCCATCTCACGAGAAGAGAAGACTCCCTGGAGAAGACCATGATGTTGAGAAAGTGTGAAGGCAGGAGGAGAAGGGGATGACAGAGGACGAGATGGTTGGACAGTGTCACCGAAGCTACTAACATGAATTTGATCCAACTCCAGGAGGCAGTGGAAGACAGGAGAGCCTGGTGTGCTCTGCTTCATGGGGTCACGAAGAGTCGGACACAACATGGGCTGGCTCCTTTCCCTGAAGGCACAGTGGAGAATCAGACTCTCAACTTCTGCCTCCACAGCCAGACACCTAAACCGCTGAGCTGTCCAGCCACAAATTCACATTAAAATATAGTAGTTAGTCTTTAAAGTGCCACAACATTTTTCTCTTTATTTTTTTTTATTTTGCATTTGACTGATATTCAAGCAAACAGGTTAATGGATTTGAGGGACCATCCTGAAAATCTGCTGATGTTATTAATAGCTGTCTGTCCATTTACACTTTGTTTGCAATGAGTATTCCAGTCTATGGCCATTTCTGTCTATTGAGAGGTGGAGATGTTTTGGCTCTGGATATTTTTGTTGCTGGTTGATTTGAAATACAGTATTTGTCATGGTTTGGGATTTTTATATATTCTGGCTTGGGTATACACATACATATACATTTCTTTTTTCAGTTATACACCAAGCAAGGCCGTTTAGTCCCCATGAGCCTTACTTTGTTGCAAAATTTACACAAACTGGATCTTAGATGTAGGGTTCCTATATACTTTTCTTTACTTACTTCACCCTCACACAACTCACAATTGTTTGAAGGAAAGTCTTAATGAGTCAAGAGACTCGTTCTTGTCAAGAGAGAATTGTGAGTATTCATCACACTCTCAGTACACAAATCACGTACATGAATTTATTTACATATTTTACATATCTCTATAACTGTAAAGGCTTTTACAAAGGCTGACATAGCAATTTCCCACTTCCTCAGGCTCCCAATCTATACATGACACAAATGGAAGTGGAAATGGATTGGGAGAGAAGAAGGAA
The DNA here is from genome assembly GCF_051106095.1 of Pogona vitticeps. NCBI lineage: Eukaryota > Metazoa > Chordata > Lepidosauria > Squamata > Agamidae > Pogona > Pogona vitticeps. The sequence continues at coordinate 62,840,374 of NC_135783.1, read as the reverse complement.
GATGAGGAAACTCATCCACAAGTTCTTACTTTCAGGACCTTCCTCGGCTTGGTGGAACAGCTGTAGTATGACAGCAGAGAAGAGGGAAAGCCTAATGGAGTTGCCTTTTCAGGAGGGCTGGTGATTGGCCCTGTTGTTCTTCTCTTCTTTTTCGCAGCCAGGCTGAATGACTTGGTTTTCTCATACAGTCCAGGAAAGCATGCATAAAGGGTTTTTATTTATTTATTTATTTATTTATTTGTTTGTTTGTTTGTTTGTTTGTTTGTTTGTTTGTTTGTTTGTTTGTTATTGAAGTAATCAGAAATGTCTCCTTGAAGTTCCATGTGTTCTTTTGTTCCATGAATTCATACAGAGATCTTGACCAGACATGGGAAAAATGACTTTCTTGGACTCTAGCTCTGAGAATACCTCAACCATTGGTTTTAGCCTTTAAAGCTCTTAACAGTTTAGAGGCCCATTACCTGTCTTTTCCACAGAGCAACAGCCCATACACCTGATCTTCACAGCCCTTGCTCCTACAGGTCACCACACTGAGAGAGGCAAAGAAGACTTCCACTAGAAATTGTGCCTTCTCAGTTGTAGCCCCATCCTTGTGGAGTGGGCTCCCATTAGAGGTGCATCAGGGCCCCCTACTTCCAACTTTTTGGAAGATGTTGAAGACCATGCTTTTCCAATAAGCATTTAAGGACATCTTCTTTTAAGATAATTTACACAGTGGTGCCTCGCTCAACGATGATAATCCGTTCCACTGAAATCACTGTTTAGCGAAATCATTGTCTAGCAAAAAACATTTCCCCATTGGAATGCATTGAAACCTGTTTAATGTGTTCCAATGGGGAAGAATCGTCGTTGTCTAGCGAAGCTCAGCCATAGGAAAGCCGCTTTGCGAACCGCTGATCAACTGTTTAAATCGCTTTCTTGCGAAGCTTAGGTCCTGAAAACACCTGTTTGCAAGCACGGAGGAAGCTGTCAAAATCATCTAGCGAAAATTGGTTTGCGAAGCAGGGACCAAACATTGTCCAGCAAAATTCCCCAATAGGAATCACTGTTTTGCGAATCGCTATAGTGATCACAAAAAGCCAATGTCTAGCGAAAAAACTGTCATGTGGGGTAAATGTCTAGCGAGGCACCACTGTATTCCCTGATTCTGCCACCATTGGAGGTTTTAATTACTCTTGTATGTTCTATTTTTTTGGATGAGAATATTGTTTTATGTTGGGCTGATGGGTTATTTACTGTAAATCATCTAGAGTAGTGCCTCATAGTAAGTGAAGAGACAAACAAGCAAACAAACTAGCATAACCAGTGGCCCTGTTTTCTGGAGTATTCTGAAGTTCAAAACAATAATATTTCCCATCATTTAATCCAACTACTTAACACCAGAGATTTACTAGATCTTAGAGTTCTTTGTAAAGTGAAATCAGAAAAAAAGATTTTGCATAGCTAGGGGCAAATAACATTATCATAAGTGACATAAATCTAGAGAGAAGGAATAATGGGAATACTAGATATCTACAGCTGGAAAAATATTGCTGGAAATTTCCCAGCCCAGACAGACTGGGGCTGTAAAGCATACTGAAGAAGTAAAAAATTCTTAAACAGCTGCAAGATGAAAAAGCCTATGATGTATCACTTTCTAATTTGGCTTCCAGGAATTCAGAATGGATTTTATCTCTGAAGCACAGTGGCAAGACTTAAAGGAAATGGACATAGGTAGTTATAGAGCATTCCAAGATAAAAATGCATGATTTAGAACCCCCTTCTTTAAAAAAAAAAAATCTTCAAGTGGTGACTAATTATTAAAACACATGTTTACGGGTCAGCATTCATTTATAGAGATTTTCTTTTATTAACAAGGACATAATTGTATCACCACAAAATTGGACCCGTCTGCCCCGGTGTGGAAATTGCTCAAGGATAACTATCTTCTGCCGAACGTACAGAATTGCTCTTACCCACAATAAAGTTTTCATGTGTGGGGAGGAGATGTCCAATCCACACGCAGAAAGGAATCTAAAACCTCTGCATAGGTTTGAAATATAGCAGCAGTGGTCAGTTTGAAGAGGGTATGGGTCTGAGCCAGCATGCCCCTATCTCCCTGTCTTCATCATAACTTCTGAACATAGCCTAGGAATGGACACCCAAATGTACTTGTACTCCTTTATAACTGCAATCTGGGATATTCCAGGATATGTTCATCCAAACTCTATGCACAAATCACTCAGTTTGCAGATGTAGGCGGAAGGATGCTGTAGAAGCAGTGTTTTCCTGGGTGCATCTGTTTCCTTGTACCTTGTTTTCCCATCTTAATGGGTTGCTGTGTGGATGTATGTGTGCCAACAGAGTAAATATCTCCACTGAAATAATACAAGGAGTCCATTTGAAAGTGGTACATAAATGATCCAGGTAGGGTACCTTCAATCTAACTGCAATTTTATGCAGATTTACTTTGGACTAATCATGACTGCATTTTGTGGAGAAAGCTTGGGTAATATTTATTGGATTTTCCTCTCCTCCTTTTACCCCTGAGATGAGACAGAAGCCATTTGAAGTAATATTGAATTTGATATTTCTTTGATCATAGGTCAAAACAGAATTAAAGGCGCAATTTAAAACAATTTAGAAAAAGCAACTGAAAAACAGATCACCAAGAAAATTACAGCACTCAAGTGACACCTAGCCCCTCTTTAAGTGAATGGCTGCCATACCGAAAGCCTCCGTGAAACCAAGGATTCTTTGTCTCCTCTTGAGAAGGCAACAGGAAGGACTCTGGTCTAGTCTTACTCAGTTAGGGGTTCTAGAGCCAGGAGAAAGTGCCAACTAGAGAAGAACCTCGAGGATGTCCTTCTGCTCCCAAGGATATAAAAGGAGAAAGAATTATTGCTAAATAGGGATTAATTTGCAGGGAGGAAGTCTCCACAGACAAAAGGGATGGTAATGTAATGGCAAAGGCAGCTTGGAAACTGAGCAGAGGGAAGGCATCACCTCAAAACTCGATGGGAGATTGCCCCACTTGTGAGCTCTCTGTGTTGAGTGATAGACAGTGTGTTTTCAATCCCATCATTCTCAGGTGTTGTTTGTTTGTTCGTTTGTTTGTTTAACTTTTGTTTATTTATTTAACTAAATTTTAACACAGTATAAGTCAACTTGCTGGGTGAACTGCTTAATTTTATGCGACAGAAACAGAAATGGTTGTTGTGGGTTTTTCAGGCTCTTTGGCCGTGTTCTGAAGGTTGTCCTTCCTGACGTTTCGCCAGTCTCTGTGGCTGGCATCTTCAGAGGACAGCACTCTTTACCTATAGTAGTGCTTATTATAACAGAATGCTAAGTTTGCTACATGTGACTACAGCACTGGATAATGGACACATTACCAAGACCAATCACAGGCTTAAATTTCCGATCAAGGGTAGGAATGTGTCACTGAAGACCAAGGCCAAGATCATCGATACTGTTCCCAGTCATTACGTACAGGTGTGAAAGCTGGACTGTGAAGAAAAGATTGATTCATTTGAAATGTGGTCCTGGAGGAATGCTTTGCAGATACCCTGGATTGCCAGAAAGACAAACAAGTGAGTCCTAGATCAAATCAAACCTGAACTATCTCTGGAGGCAAAAATGATGAAACTGAGGTTATCCTACTTTGGGCACATCATGAGAAGGCTGAATTTTCTGCAAAAGACAATAAAGCTGGGAAAGACTGATAGAAGGAGGAAAAGAGCTTTCTCATTCATATGGATGTCATAAGTCAGTTGCAACTTGATGGCACATAACAACAACAGTGGACACATTAAACAAATTCATCAGCATCAGACAAATATATAAATATCTTTCCATATGATATTATTATATCAGCAGCCGTAAAATACTTTGAGACAGACATTTTATTTGGATTTGCTACTTACTGCAAGGCTAACATACTTTTGTTCCTGTGGAAAAAAAACAGTGTTGCCTCGTACAAAGAATCACAACATCTAATCCTCTGTGGTCAGTGGTATCTTGAAATGTCTGACACACATCTTTCAAAACCATAATAATGCGAAGGTGCTTGCCTTTAAAGAGTCTAGATATTCATCTTTACATTATTTTCTAATTCATGGGACCCAAGGCTTTGAGAGAAAGAGAGATGGGTACTTTCTATTACCAAAAAAGAAATGGCAATTCCTTCTATTTTTTTCTGTCCAGTGTGTGATTAATTGAGGGAATAAAGAAATTGACCCATTCAAATATTCATTAGCATGCTTCAAAAATGACCATAATAATCTACTTCCATTTATTGGCTTCCCATTGCTATTGAGAAGAATACAGTACCTGACGTTATTGTGAGGGGAGCATAGCTGTCCTTTAAATTTACTGGGTTGTAGTCAACCTAGAGCTGGTGGAGAAAGCACAAGAAGCTGCGTTCCACTAGTATTTGTGCAAGCGTTAGTCAAACAATTAGCACAACTAACTTAAGCAACACTTAGCCTAACTAAGTCCAATGAGTTGTCAAAGTATTTATACAGTGGATTATGCAAGCACACTCAGAAATATTGAATTTGACACTTGTGTAAGGACGAAAACAGAAGTTTTGAAAGCGGTAGAAACTCTTTGTTCACTACTGACTAGCAGAATGAAACCACTGGCTGCAACCCACTGCAATCTGGCAACTAATAATGGATGCTAATTTAACAAAGAGTAAATGCAACAGATTAATTCAGTCACCTGAATGATCTTCTGACACCTAGCTGTAGTATAGATGGATTCAGACAGCAGTGAAATTGTGTGGTTTTTAAACCTCGCTTTAACCTGGCTAAGGGAAGGATAACTGAAGATAACAATTTGAATTTAGAGATGGCTACCAGAGTTGCTAAACAGGAATGAAAAACAGGGTTTTTAATCTGTTTCCCCACTCCCCCAGGGTGCTAAAATTCATTGTAAAATAATGTAATAGAATATTCTATTCGAGTTTGAAGGAACACCAGCCTGAAGACAGTGCTCCTGTTGTAACAGTAATGGGAAGAGGAAACTGCTGTTGTGAAATATGCAATACCATTTCAATATGTATGTATTATTTATTTACTTGCTTCATTTCTCCCAGTGAGGAGACCCAAAGCAACTCATAATGATTACGTCAAATCAGATTAAAATCACTGTAAATTACAAAGTTAAAAACAATTAAATATACTCAATTAATTAAAAACAATCAATTATATAATACTTTACTATATAATAATGATCATGATAAAATAATACATGGTAGTAGAAATGCCACTTTCCCATTCCTGTGCCATGAGTAGTGAAGGAGGTGTTCGTATATCCCCACACAGGTGGCGATAATGAAGGTCCCCCCCCCCCAGTCACTGATCCGCTGCTGCTGTGGACGGCGCAATTCTTCCAATGGCTCCACTCCTGGCAGGAGGCAGGAGGACAAGCCTCGCTGTAAGGTCAAAGAGTGGCTTGAAGATCACAATCTGCAGAGCCATTGGAAGAATCACTGCGTCTGCGGTAGTGGTGGATCAGTGAATGGACCATCTGGCCCATGAGGCTGGACCCTCATTATTGCCAGCTGTGTGGGGATATTCATATTTGTATATGAATACCCCCAGCTCTAGCCATGAGTTTAATCTTTACGTCAGGAACTGGGAACACATTTTTTTCAGATATTGTTGAACAAAAGATCATTGCCCCCTGGTCTCATGTCCATCCCCCCTGGACATGAGACCAGAATTATGGATTAAACATGGGCCACACTTTATTGAAATAACCAACATTGCCAATATTTTGATCATCCCTGGATCATCCCTGGACCTCAAGTCACCCTCTGTTTGTTGACTGTTGGTCTGGGTGTGGTCCCAGTGCATTTCCCCCCACCCAAGCACTGTAATCACACAATCCACAGTGCTGGGAGTTCAGATGAGCTGTAATCACCTAATATTGCTATGGGACTCACAAAAATGCCCGTTTAATCCGCACTACCCGCCACTGCATAGGGATTATTCAAACTTAATCCCATGCCCACCATTAAACTCACCAAGCTCCAGCAGCAGCCCCCCCCCTTGATGTCTTCAACAAAGACATCCAAACCTCATTTGGATAGATGTACACCATCTGACCGAAAAAACTGTGGTCTATCAATATGGATCCTGTGGTGACCAATCACCGATCCAAGGCCTCTGCAAAGAGTTCTGCAGACTTCCCTGTTACTACTCCTTCGGGCAGTGTTCATGGGCAAAAAACTTCTCGCATCCCTCCATGTCAGTCGACCAAACAAGATGCATAGCAGGATATGTGGCCCTCAACCAAGTGAGGTCATGAATGACATCAGTGATCAGGGCCCTTCCACAGTGCCCGATCAAATTATTACCACCCAGGTGTATTACCAACACCTCTGAGGGATGGTGACTGAAGGCAGCCACATGGCAAATCTGTTTCCACAGCATCCCTCAGCATCCTCTCCACTCAATAAGGGTTCTTGCTTTGAGTACAAGACAAGTTCCCCCATACGGACGTGGCAGCATACCGTGCTGTCCAAACAAACATAGCTGTCGCCCACGATCATGATGTGTCTCCTACTGGCCACCACTGTGGTACCTGCAAGACATAAACAAAACCAGGCCTCTGCCTAGATGTTAGGAAGTGCCATAACATCCCTGTGATAAGAGGACAAAGCCCACTGTCCTATTTGTTTGATATCCTCTGGGCAGTAACCAAGGGCCGCTGCCATAGACGCCGCACCAATTCTAAAGTGTGTCCCAAATCTCAGTCCTTGAACTGCTACCTTATGTAGAGCCAAATCGGTTAACTTCCAGAACTGGTACCTCATCAGAGGGGAACCATCCCCATGTATAAAGAAATATCCTGGGTTCAATCCTCTAAGGGTCAAGTATGCTTAAATAGCCTCCTCTGCCCCACTGATCGGCCTTGGATCGACATACGCTAATCTGCACCATACGGTCCCCTACCCTAACGTCATTGTAAAACTGCCTTAGTTTTGTCCCCTTTTCCCAAGGCAACTACTTCACTACTCCTGAGGGTGCCAAAATGTTAACAAAGACGCTGCCCTAAACAAAGCAACTTCAAACTCATTCCTACAGAGAACCTCCCACTGCCTACAAATGCCTTCCAACAGCTCAGGTGATATGGGAGCTCTCAAGTCTTTAACTCTGCCCCTTTCCTTAGACCAACCTTCGATCATTTTTTGAATATGGTAGTCTGATGAATAATCCTGGTACCCATTAATTTTTGCATAAAAAGCCAGCGCCAATAACCTGCCCTGTATAGTTCCTGGCTCCAAACCTTTCCTATTTACATAAACAACCACAAAATAAATTGCTGAAGATGTTCGACTGGGGCAGGTCATGTTGGGTCCAAGCCCACAAGGCATCTAAACTCCTGAAACTCCATACTCCCAGTAGAGTACGCCTTTCGCGTCCTCAGTGCCATGGCCAGGCCTATTGCCCTTTCCACATCATCACACCAATTTGCCAGACTTTTGGGGGAAGAGTCTCCAGGAACTCGTTGGCTCCTGGAGCTAACTCTCTGAACCGCTTCATCTGTTGGCGTGATAATGCATCCACTAAGCTATTGTCCACACCCCAGACATGCCTGGCCTGCACCAGAATATTAAATGTCAGGGCACACAGTGTGAAAGCCCTGACCAGTACCATGACCCTTTCCAAATGTGAAGTAAGGTTGTTTACGATATAAACCACCACCTGGTTATCGCACCAGTTATCGTACCACAAAGTTGGCCCATTCACTTGCCCAAAGCCACAATGCACCAACTGTGGGGAAAAAAACTACAGAAATGTCACGACTCTGGTGACCCCGGCATGGTGCTATTCCTTCGGCCACTTGCTGGTGCACCATCTGCCTCTAAAATATATTCCAAACCCTAATGAGCCTGAAGCATCCGACTGGAGCTGAAGCTCCACTGAAGCATCCTATCTCCTCTCCAAAATGAAATGCCATTGAACTCAGCTAGAAACTGACTCGAAACTTTCAAATCCTCTCTCATGCCATGTGTAACCCTAGTCCTATGGAAAGGACACTGGAGCCCCTGCATTGCAGTGCACAGCCTACACAGAAAGGCACAACTGGGTGCCAGAACTCTGCAGGCAAAATTTAGGTGTCCAACCATCTCCTGTAGCTCCCTCAGAGTCACCTTCTTCTTTTGTAGCATCGAAGCCTTCAGGTCAGCTAATTTTACTTCTGGCAGCTTAGATGTTTGCTGAACCGTGTCTAATTCAATACCCAAAAATGTCAAGGCTGTAGCAAGCCCTTCCATCTTTTCTTCCCCAGAGGTAGACCTAATTCATCCACCATTGAATGGAAGGTATCTAGTTTAAATTTACACCATCCAGTGTTCCTTTCCCCACAAAAAAGATAGTCATCTAGATAATAGGCCGTATTTTTACATCCCACTCTACTCCTAAGCTTCCACTCAAGGAAGCAACTGAAACGTTCAAATGCTGCACATGAAACTCAGCAGCCCATAGGTAACACTCTATCTATATAGAAAGAATCTTGAAAGTAAAATCCTAACAGGTCAAAATCCAGCGGGTGGACTGGCAAAATCTAAAATGCTGATTTTATGTCACATTTTGCCAATTCTGCCCCTACACCACACCTACGGACCATGTTAACTGCCTTATCAAATGAGATATATGGCACAGTACAAAGCTACTGAGGGATGGCATCGTTAACCGAGCTCCCCTCAGGGTAAGACAGATCATGGATCAATCTGAACTTGCCTTGTGCCTTCTTTGGTACTATTCCTAGTGGTGAAACCTGCAAGGTCTCCAAAGGAGCTGTTGCAAACGGTCCCAGCACTCTCCCTTCTTGGACCTCCTTGGCTATCTTGTCTTGAACTACTGCCTCCATGCCATATACCGATCTGAGGTTTTGGGCAAAGAATGTGATGTACTCCTCTAACGCTGAAATCCTAAAACTTTCCTTAAAACCTACTATCAAATAACTGGCGTCATCCCTAAATGGATAATCATGCAACCATGATTCTAATACTATAACCTTAATTGGGCTGGATCACTTTTCCAGGATTACCCCACCCCCATTGGGTTTCCTCCCACTTCCAGGGCCCTTATTTTGTCTTGGGGCACCGACCCAGAAGCATCTGGTAATGAGGTGCTGCCCCCTGCACACTGTACACTGTACATTCTTTGTGAAGGGAAGGGAAATTGATTCCTTGCATGCCTATAAACAGAAGTAGCTACAAAATGTTCTTACTTGTCGGGAGGGGGGGGAATCAGAGATTTTTGGTGAGGAAGATGTATACACCCAACATCATTTTTTCCCCTAGAAATTAAGCACAGAAGGTAGGGTGAGGAGTGGGCTCTGCAGGATATCCCTGTCAACAGAAGCTGTGTCAACCAGCAGTCATGTGTTTGGAGAGGAAGGGTTTTTCTTTTAAAAAGCAGAGAGAAGCCAGCCAAAGTCTGACAGAGAATCTGGCCTGTGAGGAGAGGCGATTATAGACCAGCAGCTGTCAGAGCTGCACACCAGACTGATGCACTGGGGCCCAGGCTTAACATTTTGGCAGAGGAAGTCAGGAAAACCTGGGAAGAAGATTGCTAAAATGGGGGAAATCAGGGACAAGGAGAGTGATACTTCCTTCATCTAGAATTCATGACAGAAATCATCAACTACTGTCCTTGGCCTCCACAACTAGCAGGGCTCAGAAGAGCCAGCCCCCCACTTCATATCACATCTCACAAACTCCTTTTGTGATTCCCTCCAGCACATTTCTCAGCATCTGAGGTAGCATAGAGCTTTCATCTGCAGGAACAAGGAGATGCACTGGCTGAGGAAAGGCTGCTGGTTTCCGTGCCTGCTGTACACAAACTATCCTGACTTTGCTGTCTTTTCAATGCCATCTTCAACTATCATGACAATGATTTCTTCTCCTTCAGTAAGCATTCATTTAATTAGCAAAGTTAGATGATTATTACTGTAAGTAACTATGCTTCAGGCATTACTACAAGTCAGGAATTGAATTCCTGTCTATTAATTCCCCTTTAATGCTTAATTAAGGTTGTCACCTTTTTCTTTTTAGAGGCTGCTCGTCTGCAACATCTCTTTGGCAGATGTCATCATCTCCATGCTGGGAATCACTGTACTAATGAATCTAATATTTAAAAGACTTTTAAAAATACTGCTTTATAAAGAGGCCTCTTTTTTTTGGCAATGCTTTGCTGCTCTGCATGTTTATATGCCTGTGCACAATTTCTTCCTGTTGGTTCTATGTTTCAAGTGTTGTTTATGTTGTTTTACTTGACTTACCCTTTATTGTGTTTTTAGCTGACTAAATTGCCCAGAGTAGTTCATTGCATTAACGGGCAGTATACAAATTTAATAAATGAATAAATGGGAGATACTTTCATTTCAGTTTGTTTTTCATGCTCAGATAGGAAGAATTTGAACTTTTTTTAAAAAAATCTGCTTACAAGCAAAAGTAAAACTGACAAGATTTCCCCATCCTGACTTCTGACCAAATGCTGAAACTTACTTTTATTTTTCAAATGAATTTGGAACCTTGACATCATCAATGTGCGTGTGCACAAGCCATGCAAAATTGTCTCATGGGTTAGCCGTGGCCTCTGGGTTATATTTTCCAGATCTTACTATTAGTGTTCTTGAAAGCCCATATATCACCAAATATATTACACTGAACATATTTAATGGTTTCCTTATTTTAAAATGTGTTTTGAGAGGTGCACTATATGTATCTAATATGCTAGGCAATCCAATAGACTGCTTCATATTTTAAATGCGAGTGTCAGTATACATTATCTATGCAAGTTGAATGCTGGCTGGATAGCTCAGTGGTTTAAGTATTTCTCTGTGGAGCTGAAGGTTGGGGGTTTTATTCCCCCTTATGCTTCCTGGGGGAAAAGCCAGCCTTTGTGGCTTCGGGCAAGCTGCACAGCCCCAGGATAGCCACAGAAGAAGGCAATGGTAAACCACTTCTGAACATTCTCTACCTAGGAAACCTTAAAAGGAGTAACTAAAGTCAGAATTGATAGCATATTATTATTATTATTATTATTATTATTATTATTATTATTATTATTATTATTATTATTATTATTATTATTATTATTATTATCATCATCATCATCATCATCATCATCATCATCATCATCTAGTTGAATAGAGAAGAATGTGATTTTTGATTAAGGAGGTTTCCTCTCCAAAATAAACATGTTTGGAAAAAAAAAGAAAAGGCAATAAGGTCCCCTTTCTAAACTAAAGATGAAGCATCAAGTTCTCACTGACTTTGCTTTGCTGTTTTGAGTTCAGGAAGGAATGAGGCTGAAATGTTGAAATCCATTAAGAGTTTGCCAGAGATATTCCCTTTGGAAGAGTAATTCTAGAGAATACCAGGTCCTTTACATCCCTAATTACAGTTGTGGCTATCAAACCTTTGTACTTTAAAAAAAAAAAGACAGCTATAATTGGAAGTGGTAAGAATGATTTTGGATTGGCACCAGGAAGAGTTATTTAAATCAAATAAATGTTTTATGTCACCTGCTAATGCTTTCCCGTAGCCTCAGAGTTTCCATAATTGTCTAGTTCGGGTGAGGAAAAAGAAGAACCCCCTTCTTCCATTCAGACCACTAGAGCACATGCCAGCTGGCATGAGACAGCAGCTGTTTCATATTTTGCCGAAGAATATAATAAAAACCTAAAGGTCTGATGTGGTATGCACCAAAAAGTGTTGTTCCATAGTACTAAAATTATGAATTGAATAGTCGGAAAACCTTTTCAAAATATTATTCCATAAGGCATTAAAACCCAATGACTTTCTAGATGCAGCTCAGATCAGTTCACGCATTAGGACAATCCCGCTGTGAGCCAAGATTCTTTGGTGACTCTTTGTTTGAAGAGATGGGACATAAATTCCAAGATGCTACTCGAGGAGGAGTTTCCACTACCACCACCCAAGCTGTTTGCAAGCTGCCCAGGAATGCTTGCCTTGCATGAACAACAACCATACCATGAAACTTTGGGAAACAGCCTGATGAAGATGGATATAACCATTGAAAACTAGCTATCTAGTTGATTTTTTTCAGTTGATTTGTTATCAGTGTGTGCTAGTGCTGCTTGGGGGGAGCGCATGAGGCAAAACAAGAGGTGCTTTTGCAAAGCATAGCTTTGTGTGTGTGTGTGTGTGTGTGTGTGTGGTGTGTGTGTGTGGGCGTGTGTGTGTGGGCATGTGTGTGCATGGCATGCCCATGGGGCTACTGGTTCTCCTAAGGGCATTCATTGGCTGGCTGGGGTCAGTGTTGCAAACTAGACCTCAGCCCTGGACTGGAAACACCAGGGGCCCAGTAACCAGAACTAGGGACTGGCTGAGCCCTGAAAGTGATAGGAACTATTTGAGATAACTAATCCCTTCTGTGGATTGTTGGAACAGAAAGAACCAGATGCCCCACTGATCCTTGGACACCACCCCCCCCCATTCCTCTATTCTAATAAAAACCTTAGCTACATGAATGGTGTTCAGTTTCCAATGAGAATCAGGTGATCAAGGTGTGGAGCAAAAAGAAAGCAGTTCTCACAACTCAAAGATAGCCTTGAAGGGCTGTTGCATGGAAGGTGAACTATGCATTTTCTGCAGCTCTCCAGAGAGTAAGATATGACATGACGCAGCAGATTGGACACCATTAACTTTGGGGTCCCTTTGAGTTCCAACTAGTTTATGGTTGGTTGCCTACAGAATCCACTCACCCAGTGATTATTTTCATTAATTTCAAATTCACCCTACCCATTCTGCACAGGGAAATCAGTAAATTCTGCATGGCTTAATGTTCTTTTGCATTGTATCCCCATGCAGGAAAAATACAATCCTGAATACAAATTTTAAAAATTCTGCACAGCCTGGTGTTTCTTTCTCTCTCCAGTTGAATTTTGAGATGCTTTGTGTTTCTTCTGCCATTTCCAGGTGAATCCTGTGTGGAATAGAGGAGATTCTGCAAGAATTGTAAAAATCTGTACAGTCTGACTTTTTTCAGAAAAAAAATGACCAGGAAATTTCCAAGAAATATCATGAGATTTCCCACAAGATTCCTTAGAGGAGAAATATCACTGTGAAGAGAGAAGAATCATTGTTTTCTTAGTATCTCTCCAAAGCTGAGAGGCCATGGCATTCACACCCTTACTTATACAAAGAAGTAAAACAAGAGCAGGCAGTTATAGGTTGGGACAGTCTATGAGTCCCAAGTTATTTGAAGTTTTAAAAATTGCTTCAAAAAGTACATTGGAGGCACCAGCACTTTGAACTGGTCTGAGAAGCAGACAGATACCCAGTATCATTCCTTCCAAAGTGGAATGAATCTACTTGGCTGCTGTTGACATTCCCAGTGTAGTGTAGTTATGGCCTAAGACCCTGGAGAACAAGGTTTGAATCTCCACTCAGCCATGGAAACAGACTGGGGGAGTGGAACCTGTAAAACCATGTCTTGAATATCTTAGTCATCTCAAAGGCCCTATTAGGGTCGCTGTAATTCAGTTCCAACTTGATGTCACAAAACACACACATTTGCCTGACAAGTTCCACATGAACTGAACCTATTAAGTAATTTCCAATGGGATAGCACATGTAACACATTAAAGAAATTCAAGCAGGAAATGACAAGAACGTGAATCACTATGGCTAGGCTATCTTTGTCCAAGAATGGATGAATCTGGACAAAGGGACTCCATTCTACCAGGTCTAACTGGGCCTCACATAACGAGGCTGGATCAAGGAAACCTCATGACTCCAAGCTGCATACCACTTTCAGGGAAATACAATGCACCCAACACAATCTCCCAGACACTAACACCGTCACAGAGAAATTACATTTATTAGATCCGTATAAGCTATCTTAATATAGTCAGTCATCTGGAACCCGAGTCTATAAATTACTTTTGTAACTCAAACAGCAAATTCCTGGTTAGTTATTTAGAATGTTTATATGTGATTAGTCCAGCTTATGAGCAGTTTACAGCTAGCCACTGGAAAAAATATATATTGTTCATGTAGGAGCAGTACTGTCAGCCTTCATACTGGTCAAATTGCTGACCCCTAATTTATACAGTCGTGCAGTGATACAGTACAGTATATAGGTGTAGAGTACAAAGAACTAAGACCCACTGTGTTCTCACTGTGTAAGGATTTTCCACTGATTTAGATTCAGTGGCATCTTATCACCGGGTAACTGGATGTACGTATAATTGTGGCATTAATTGAAGCTGCTCATTTCTGTTGTTCACTAGAGTATCATTATGTGCCAAGTATTTCTTTGTCACCCTTCGATGGATTTAATTCAGTCCAACAGATGAGATACTTGTTTTCAGTTTAGCCAACCGAGTGGTTATGAAGGTCTTGGAACATTCCCTTATGGGGTAAAAGGATAGGAACTACCAGAAACACAGGCAGTTTATGCTCCAAGCAAGGGGATGCCACGCCCTGAAATTTTAAGAGATAGGGTTGTCTCCTTGCTCAGACAATGAATGATCCCAATTACTAGATCACTCACTACATGCAGAAGATTTTCTTATTGCAAATAAATTACAACAAAAAAGCTCAAACTATCACAGTTACTTTGGTTGGAGTTTTTGCAGTCTGGGATCCTTCCTTGAATAGGTGAGGATGGAAGAGACTTACCTGGACTGGGGTGACTATCAGTCTATCCAGCACTAATCAATTGTTCCTTCCCTGCTTCTGAATTCAAAGAGAGCCCTGCCTCTCTGCTAAGTGTACGCCTTGTCCTCTCTTGTCTGTCGGAATCAGTGAGTGTGTTGAGGCCTGTTACTCCAAGCAGTCTTGTTTGTTCTTAGTTTGCTGTTGGATCACTTCAATTGTAAGCAAAGAAAATAGTTTTATTATTTCTCCCAATAATGTCTCAGAGTGAGACTGTAAGTGCCAGTGAATAAGAGAAAGGGCAGGACTAATCTGAGGAACTTGTCGCTACATTCTGCTCTGTGAATCCCTGCACTGCTATGTACCTAGAGGAATCTGACCAAAAATTCAAAATTCTGCAACAACTTTAATCATGAATGATATTAAATCTCTCTCTCTCTCTCTCTCTCTCTCTCTCTCTCTCTCTCTGGATGTTTTGTTTTGCTACCTTTGATAATAAACACAAAGATAATTATGCAACTGAAACAATGTTCAATGATGTGATTTCAATACTCCCTCCCTTCCAGTAAACTTTTCTGTTCTTTTTACAGCAGCACGAAAGGTATCCAACAGGTATGGTTCCATGCTATTAAAAAACGGCCTGCTGAACTGATTCTGTAGCACAGCTAGGAAAGGCATGAGAACTGTACAAAACAAAGCAAAAAGGTGTGTGTGTGGGGGGGAGGGGTTGGAACCCTGTTTGTGAAAGTGAATGTAAACCTGAAAAAAGCTACCAAATGCCCAAACCAGTTGGCTTGTACACTTAAGGAAACAACACTAAAATTTGGCTCATGGCAATTTTTCTCTCTCTCTCAAAATCCAACCCGGGATGAGACAATTCTATGCCAAGTTTTCAGTCTGGAGCTGAAAACTTTGCAGCCAAGCTAACAACTCCTTGAAAATGAGGGAGGGGGGTTATTATAATGGAAAGCCTGGCGTGACTTCAACAACCGTACAACTGCCCAAAAGACGGTGTGGCTGTGAGTTTAAAGCACGCCTGCCAATCTGCACTCTTTTGAAAAAAAGAAAAAAAACTTGCTAAAACGTTTGACTTGGGTCCATTTTATATTTTAAACATACACATGTACAAACTGCACACTTATTCACACAGCGTTCCACTACATAAAAATACAGAGCAAATTGCAAATAAGGTTACATTTTTGCTTTGTTTCAAGCAGAATATTGTAAGTTTGGATGCAGGTGAGTTGAGGTTGGAATCCGTAGTTTAATGTGACATCTGAAATCACTTTTCCTGATCCTCAGAATTTACCTTTTCCAAAATAAAGGAAGTGTTATATAGCCTGTTCCCTGAAGATATGTGAATAGAGGTCTAAATATAACCAGACTGACAGCCCCAGAACTGGCTTCTCAACATCAGAGGCTTATAACAATATTGGGGTTTCTACTGCTCTGTTAACAACACAAGCAGGAGGAAAAAATTCTGTTTGTGTTTCAATGAGACTCCATTCCATTCTTAGCTAAGCCATCTGCTATTAAAGGACCAAGCAGTACCCCCCCCCAAAAAAAATTCACTGCTGCCCAATCTCTGATTGCTACCACATGGCCAGAAAAATAAAAGTGTGAGTGGGGGAGCTAAAGAAACCAGTTGGCCAGTTCCATGAAAAGTCAAGGGCAGCGGAAGCATGGGATGATGGGGTGGGGGACAAAGGCATAAGAAACTGGCTGTTGTAGGTTTTCCGGGCTGTTTGGCCGTGTTCTGAAGGTTGTTCTTCCTAACGTTTCACCAGCCTCTGTGGCCAGCGTCATCAGAGGACAGGAGTTCTGAAGATGTCGGCCACAGAGACTGGCAAAACATTAGGAAGAAAAGCCTTAAGAACATGACCAAACAGCCTGAAAAACCTACAACAATCACCTGACCCTGGCCATGAAAGCCTTCGAGAATACACTTAAGAAATTGCTTGGTGTTTCAGGTCCATTTAATCTGACCAAACACTAAAACCACTTACTTAAGATGTGCATAACTTAGATGAATTTTCAAAGACTTGGAATAGGACGTGTTCATGTTGACTCTTTATTCCAATGACCTTCCTTGAGTACGCATTAGCACCTTTTGAGGCACCAAGGTCAAACGACATGATACATTGTGGGCTTCATTAGTAGCAGGAATTGAATAGAGAGCATGAAATCTTCTCACCCTCTGAGCCTCACAAACTAGCATTGTTTTATAATTGGTCATTGGGATAAACAAGAGTTTATTTGCAAGTCTGAACATTCATCCATTAGGTTCACGGGGATTTATGTCACTGGATCACTAGCATACATTCAGCTTTTGAGAATGTGCCATCTTTATAGTGCAATTTGACGTCTACCCTATGCATGATGTGGGAGTGCTTGTCAAGATCACACATGATCACTTCTTATGACATACAAGATCAATTGTATGGAGCCTACACATATATACCCTATATACATGCAATACAAAAAGAGTACAAACACAGGAAGAGGTGATACTTTTATTAGACCAGGAAGAAAATTAAAAAAAAAAATCTCAAAGAATAAAGTGAGTTTTCAATGATAATTCATCTTCCTCAGTCTGTGCACCAACGTCTCATGGGTAGTTCCAAAATTATATGCTTTTATTAAAGTCCCAAAGAAGCTAACCTGGCCTCTACATCAGCCATGAAACTTTGGGACTTTAATAAAAGCATTTAATTTTGGAACTACCAACAAGACATTGGTGCACAGCTTGAGGAAAATGAATTATCATCGAAAGCTCTTTTTTTGTGTGTTTTATTTTCTTAATGGTCTAATAAATGTATCACCAGTTCCTGCATTTGTATTGTTTTAAAGACCATGTAGCCTTGTCTTGATGTTTTCTATACAAAAGAGTGTTCACAGAGACATCACATAATCAGAACATGATGAGGGGGGCATCACTAAGAAGCAATGGAACTATGCCCCCTCCCAGTTCATGGACTGCTGATAGTCTTCACTCACTGGCTTTGTTTTGTTTTAACTAATTGAACAAAATTATTTATTCTGTACTCTTGTGTTCTCAGTAGGGCACTTATGATGACTTGTGTATATGAATGAAGCAAGCATTTTCATATCGCTATCAATTCACACTTATAATAGGAGGCAGTTCACATATTTGACTACAAGTCATTGTGTGGGATTTGAAAGGGAAAGCCATGGTAGACACTTGAAAAAGAGTGAAATTTTGTGGCTCATAAAAATGAAGAAATTACACAGCAAATGTCAGGAAGTTAACTAATGTCTCTGCATATGTGAACCACCCACAGAACTTTGAATAGGAAATTAGTCTAAAGCTTTAGAAGCTGTTTCCTTCCTTAGCAGAAAGCCCACCAGGCTATGATCTATACTGGAATTTCTTTGTTGTTTCACTGATCCACAACTGGATCTCAATTTACATGTTACCTTTATGGCATGTCTGGCAAAATGTTAGGAAGAAAAACCTTTAAAACACAGCCAAACAGCCCAGAAAACACACAACCACCATCTACAAACTATGTTCTTCTACATTGTTTCCATATTCCAGAAGCAGAAAATGCTTCCCAGTTGTTGAAAACACCCATAAGTCTTGCAGCTATTGAAAAAAAAGTGTAGCCACAAATTAGTAAAAAGAAAAAAGGAAAGAAAACTAAACGTGTTGCAGTCAAATACTTAAGTCAGATTTCAATCAAAAATACTTAAAATACCAAAAGGAATGCTTTAATTACATTCTAAAAATGCAGGGGTTTATAGCCTTAAAAGGCACAATCAAACGACATAGAACACATATCTAAAATACTATAGTTTTTAAAAAGTAAGAATATGTGAAGTAAAATGCATTTCTTAGCCTTTAAGCATAATACTAGACACACAAGACAAAAATATTAAGTAACGTTCTCAGCCAGCAAAACCAGACTTGTGCCAGTTTGGATCTATGGAGGGAAATTCGTGACTATTGTGTTGCTGGCTTCCAGAAATGAAACCTGCTGCTATTTGATGTCTGGCTCTGAGTATCAGTGTTGATGATATCTGGTTTGTGTGGTGTAGTATGTTGTCATGCCTTGCTATGTGATGCTCCTTATCTAGCTATCTTTCTTGGCCATTATTTATACCCTTATCTCCCTGTCATCAAATATCAAAAATCCCTCCTGCAGGGCCTGGCAGTCTGGGGGCCTGGTACACCGATATAAATTTTATAATAGGAATTTCTATTGTCCCTGCACTTTCTGTACGTATAAGGGCCTGTAACTCAGAATCTGGGCAAGCTGCCACCATGATGAAAAAGATTTTTATATCTCCTAAGGGCTGGAAGAATAAAGGCTAATAAAATAAAAGATCTGGTGTATTAAATTACTGCAATACGGAAGTACTGTAGTTACAGAGGATGCAGCATATACAGTATGACCTACAAACATCATCTCCCATCATATAAAAACATTGTAACATAAATAATTCCTATCTATTTCAACAGGCTTTCAATTCTCTACTGTGGCTCAACTATTAAGCATGTTTTGTTTGGGTATGTGATGGATGCTTGCATAAAAGTTTTCAAATTCTTCTTTTTGCAGAATTGGTTTGTTTGGAATGTGGTGCTGGAGGGTAGCTTTCTGGATACCCTGGACTGACAGAAAGACAAACAAGTGGATCCTAGGTCAAATCAAGCGTGAACTATCTCTGGAGGCAAAAATGTTGAAACTGAGGTGTTCTACTTTGGGCACATCATTAGATGACAAGATTCTCTGGAAAAGACAATAATGCTGGGAAAGGAAGTCAGCAGGAAAAGAGGAAGACCCAACACAAGATGGATCTACTCCCTAAATAAGGTTGCGGGAATGTAGAGGACAGGATGTTTTGGAGATTGCTCATTCACAGATTTGTCATTAAGTCTGAGACAACTTGACAGCACATAGCAATTCTCTACATCTCCTTAATCATTTTAACACACAAAATTTCACATCTTGACACTTCCATGTCCACACCAAACATACTCATTCAAGTAGTGAGACCAAGATAAATGTCTCTCCCAAATATCATAAAGTCTGGGGTGGCAGATATAGAGAAATACAATCAAATAACCTGGACCCAAGTTCTTTAGACTTTTATAGGTTAAAACCAGCACTTTGAATTGTGCCCCCAAATGGAAGCCATTGCAGCTGTTGTAACAAAGGTTTTCTCTTTTCCCTGTAACCAGCAATAGAGAGGAGTCTGGCTGCAGCATCCTGGATCTTCTGAAGTTTCAGAACATTTTCCAGAGGCAATCCCATGTTGAGGATGTCACCCTAATTCACACAGGATGTAACTAAGGCTGTGACTGAACAGAGAGACAAATGCATTCACTTGCTGTAAAGTTGCACAAGGAATTCCAGTCTGCTCAATTTAGGTTGCCCCACTTCAGTTGATTCCCATCTGGTCCCATCACCTCCTGGCAAATAGAAGGGAAAGATATGGAGGCAGTGACAGATATTACTTTCTTGGGCTCCATGATCACTGCAGATGGGGACAGCAGCCACAAAATTAAAAGACGCCTGCTTCTTGGGAGGAAAGCGATACCAAACCTAGACAGCATCTTAAAAAGCAGAGACATCACCTTGCTGACAAAGGTCCGCACAGTCAAAGCTATGGTTTTTCCAGTAGCAATGTATGGAAGTGAGAACTGGACCATAAAGAAGGCTGACCGCCGAAGAATTGATGCTTTTGAATTGTGGTGCTGGAAGAAACTCTTTTTGAGAGTCCCCTGGACTGCAAGGAGATCAAACCTATCCATTCTGAAGGAAATCAACCCTGAGTGCTCACTGGAAGGACAGATCCTGAAACTGAGGCTTCAATACTTTGGCCATCTCATGAGAAGAGAAGACTCCCTGGAAAAGACCCTGATGTTGGGAAAGTGTGAAGGCAAGAGGAAAAGGGGACGATAGAAGATGGAATGGCTGGACAGTGACATCAAAGCTACCAACATGAATTTGACCCAACTCCAGGAGGCAGTGGAAGACAGGATGGCGTGGCATTCTCTGGTCCATGGGGTCATGAAGAGTCGGACATGACTAAACGACTAAACAACAACTTAAATTAAACTGCTTGCATTCCTTCTTACAGCTCTGCGTGTGGTCAAAGAAGTGCATTAATCAGGAATAAGTCAGAGCTTTGCTAGTTAATCTTTAAAAAAATTAAATACAGTTGCCCAGGTGGAGAAGGTTAAAAAAATAAAGAAGAATATAGGAGACAAGCTTTGCCGAGGATGTTGCAACTGCCCTGTGTGTGCCTGTACTAATGAAGTAAGAGGCAGGAGGTGAGGGGGGATTTGCTTTGTGTTTGTGTCTATGTGCACCTCTTCTTCCATTTCTGCATCAATTCAAAGTGATCACATGCAACAGGATTTTCCTTTTTTAAAAAAAAGTAGAGGAGTTTTTTGTGGAGAGGAAAAGTCTCCGAGTTCGTTCACATTTCCCATTGCACCATACTATTAACAGGGAAAAAAGTGAATCAGTCCACCTCAGTCCCTCAACATTTCCAACATTTTTGTTAATTTGTTTGCCCCTTAAGGCATGTAATTCTGAGGCCAGAGCAGATGTGACCAAGATTCCTGCTAATCTGGGTGTGTTCATGAGCACGCACACAACTCCACTTCCCTCCATGCAGCTATCTTCCCCCTTTGCACAGTGATTGCTTTAGGTTCCCGTCACGGGAGGGGGGTGGCAAAGTCATTCACGCACACAGGAGTGAAGCCATGCATGAGAGAGGCAGAGGCCCGCCCAGTATGGCTGAAAATTTGAAGGTATATTAAATGTGACATAAGCTATGGATAAAGCACTTGCCTGTATAAACATTCCACAAACTCTCTGCCATGTATAAATTTGCTTAACAAATGCACCAGACCCTTCCCATGTAGTGTTTACATGCCAACAGCCGGTGGCCTAGATGGGCACACTGAGGGTCTATTCAGGATACATTGTGAAGGGTCCAGCACATGTGGATCCATGCATCCCAACATGGCAGGACACACAGGAATCAGTTACACAGATATGAAATCACATCTGTTTGTGCCCATGACTTTGACAAATGCTCACATGCTTAAATGGATCTAAATGTAATTCCAAGTTATGATCAAGGCCTTTTCTGGGGAAAAAAAAGCATATTTTCTGCAAGGAAGGAAGGAAGGAAGGAAGGAAGGAAGGAAGGGAGGGAGGAAGGAAGGAAGGAAGGAAGGAAGGAAGGAAGGAAGGAAGGAAGGAAGGAAGGAAGGAAGGAAGGAAGGAAGGAAGGAAGGAAGGAAGGAAGGAAGGAAGGAAGGAAGGAAGGAAGGAAGGAAGGAAGGAAGGAAGGAAGGCCAGACCAGACCAGACCAGACCAGACCAGAACAGACCAGACCAGACCAGAACAGACCAGACCAGACCAGAACAGACCAGACCAGACCAGATCAGAAACTATAGAACTTCAAAATGCTCATGAATGTGCTATTGTGTGGTCTCTGTATTCCATCTCCTATGTCTGAAGAAATGGATGGTGTTCCATGAAAGCTTACATTAAAATATAGCAGTTTATCTATAAAGTGCCCCAGTGGTCTTTTCTCTTTCCTCTTGTCCTGTGGTATTTTTGGGGGGTGGTTTTTGTTTTTGCTAAATCACTCTTTCAGGACAGCGTTCTCAGCCACTGCTGCTTTGAGAAGGCAGGCAAGCCAGCACATTTTCAGCTCCTTGCTTAGAATAGCTGTAGAGGAGGAGTCTTGGCTTGGGGTCCCTGGGTACAAAGGGTGATTTTTTTGCTCGCACTCTTGGAAGTGTTGCTTACAGCTTAACAATGAATACTGAATGTAGATACCATGCATTCTGGGTGGGGGAAAGTTTGCACTCAGAACCTGAGAGTTGTCACTGATTGAGCTTGCCTCTGCCTTCTGCTGCTTCTAAATGTTCAAAAACATAGGCTGCATGTAAGAATGCAGATATTCATTTCTGCCAAAACAGCTACTATGTCCCATCCCCGGGGTTGGAGTAATGAGGGCAGGGAGGTGGGAGGGACTCCATTCTGTCTGTGAGCTCTGTGATAAGATTCCCATGGTAAACATTTTTGCCTGGCTTCTAGTTTCTTTTCTGTCCTGCTGACACAGTAATCTCACAGGAAATATAGAGCATGGTTTTCAGTTCAACCCTATTTTCCCTTCAGGCCCAGCAGATAGAATCAGAGAAATAATACAGTCCAAAATGACGCTGTTTCCAGCTATCTTGCCACAACAAATAATGAATTTCAAATGTAATTCTCACGTAGTTTTCCATGCAAGCCATCATTTTTGCATTTACTGTATGTTAGTTTATCACTTGCATATTGTTTTCTACTTCTTTCTCAGTAATGCACTAATGTGTAGGCATTCTTCACTATCGAGAGACTATGGTTACGTGCTCTGTATGGAGGACTTGGAACAGCATCTAGTGTGGCTGAGAAGGCCAATTCGAGAGTGACAATCCCTTCCACACTGAAGACAAATACAATCTGTCCCCTGTCCAGCTGCCTGATCTTGCTGGTTTCGGGACTGCCTTGGCCTGCTGAAAAGTATGTCTTCAAAATGGCAGAGGCGATGCTGCACCACCTGCCTCCAAGCTGAACGCTCAGATCTCAAGGCTTCCCATCTGTTGAGGTCCATTCCTAAGGCCTTCAGATCCTTGTATCTCAGCTGTGGTCTCCCTCTGGGGCACTTTCCCTGCCCTAATTCTCCATGCAGGAGATATTTTGGAATCCAACCATGAGCCATTCTCATGACATGCCCAAGCCAATGTAGACATAGCTGTTTCAGTAATGTATATATGCTGACAACTCCAGCTCATTCCAGGACTACACTATTTGAAACTTTGTCCTGCCAGGTGATACCAAAAATCCGTCGGAGGCAACGCATATGGAATGTGCTCAGCTTCCTCTCCTGCTGTGCGCAAAGGATCCAGGACTCACTGCAGTACAGGAGTGTGCTCAGGACACAGGCTCTATAGACCTGGATATTGATATATGCCATCAGCTTTTGATTAAGCCATACTCTCTTTGTGATTCTAGACAACATGGTAGCTGCTTTGCCAATGTGTTCATCCAGCACGACATCTAGAGAGAGAGTGTCAGAGATCGTTGAGCCAAGGTATGCAAAATCATGAACCTCCAGTTCTGGTGTAGAGAAGGTACCTTGTTTCCCCGAAAATAACACAGGATTTTATATTAATTTTTGCTCCAAAAAACACATTAGGGCTTATTTTCAGGGGATGTTCTAGGGTTTTTTTCATGTACAACAATCTACATTTATTCAAATACAGTCATGTCATCTTCTGGTTGCAGCACAAGCGGAGGGCGGGGTTTTATTTAACTGTGGCTTATATTACGAGCATCCTGACAATCATACTAGGGCTTATTTTTAGGTTAGGTCTTATTTTCGGGGAAACAGGGTAATAGAGAGAGGTGAGTCCACACACTGGCCCTGGCCTATGACTTGTGTTTTTTCAGGCTGATTGTTAATTATTAGCCTGCACTAAGTATGATGCCTGAAAACTGAAATCTGTGTACTACAAATACATTAATACGGGTTAAACTGCTTGTAGTGATTTTAAAAAATTATCTTACGGAAGCACTTGGTGTCTTGTTTTATTGTGTAGATTTTAGAAGCTGTGACTGAGAAATGGGAACTCAGAGAGGAAAGTTCAAATATGGTATAAAGGAGCAAATCGGTGAGTGGAGGACGGAGAGAGAGAAGCACAGAATCGCTGTCTCTTAATCGCTTATAAATTACTTAAGCCCTAGGTTCATATTCATATTCAGTTCATATTTCAATGCATACTTACCAAAACCTCACTTCTCAAATCGAAGCACAAATATAAATGCATTTAAATCTCAAAATCTATACTTTCCTAAAGTTTTCCCTTGCCCTCTGCAGCTTATGAACATTCGAAAGCAAAGACAATCTTTAAAAAACACACCAAAATCTATGTTTTCTTGACATATGTGATGCAGTTTGCTGAGAACTAGATGGCTGGGTGGGTGGCTAGCTAGCTAAGCACACAAAAATGTGTTCTTTTGAAACAGCACACTCAAAAACCATGTATTTTGAAAGCAGAGTGCTGGAGGAGTAGAACTGTGTTTTGATTTGCAAATATGTAACAAACGAACAGCTGGGGGTGGAATGGAAAACGATGCAAAATTAAGCTTGACAGTTTCACCTACTTCTAGCTACAGTACGCAAAAGTTACTTTTTTGAACTACAACATTGAGAATCATCCAACAGAATGGCCACTGAAAGCTATAGTCCCCAATCCAAATTTTTCCAAATATTGCTACTAGAACCAGGTGAGAGTAAAGTCAAGACTCTAAACCTTTAGCAAATGCTACTAACACTAAATTCAGAATGTAGAAATTGTTCTTTTTACTGCCAAAGAAGATACAATTCTGTGTTCACTACCAGAAAGGTCCAGCAGCTGAATGTTAAGCGCAACATGGCTCAACAGCCATAAAGGAAGTTGTTTTGGCTGGCTGAAGGACCTCACACAGTGCATAATGGCAGACTGTTCCAAGCCAAGGAAACTGTATATTGAGATGGTTAGGACTCAAGGCAGAGTGCCTGAGGGATAGTGGGGTGAAGGACAAGTAGATAAAAGAGGGGCTGGGGAGATGGACATAAGACTTTAGAAAGATATACTGAATTGGTGTGAATAGCTGACAGATGGAAATCTACCCACGTTTAGTTTGGTGTCATAAAACGACCAACTACAAAAACTATTCTGCTTCTGTCTGAGGCCTGAAAGAGTTGTCAGAAGTAGCCCATAATTAGAACCAAAAACTCATTAACATTGCAGAGAAATAGTTGAGGCAGTGTTTGTGAACTCACACTTCAATCCCATTTTTGATCAATCTCCAAAACAGGCAAGCTTGTGCTAAGATGCTCACATGCTCACATAAGAATTTCCCTCTTCCAGCTCTAATGCCTGTCGCTGGCCTTAATCTAAAATTTTACAGTCTTGATTATCAACATTTGAATTTCACAATTCAACAAGTGCTGATGCATGATTCTCTTTGTCTTTTTCTTTCTCTCTCTCTGTATGTGCCTGTGTTTACATGCACATATTGGTATACAAATCTGTTTTCTCTGTAGGTAAATTATGGAGCTTGAAATACTGTATACTTAATACATCTTCCAGAGAACAACTGATCCTAAGAAAGTGTGATAAGGAATCTTAAAAGCAGAAATGAATGGTAAAAAAACAGTTACTTTGAGGGTTTTCTTTAAGTTCGCTTATGCAGAGAAACCACTTCCTCAGTTGTAGGAGGAGAAAACATTTGATTAATTTAGAGTCTGGCTCTAAGAGCACATTTATTCTGATTGCTTCACGCTGTTGGGCAATAAAATAATAAAACAAGAAAATATATTCCTAGTAAAATATATGTTACTGTATATATCACAGTATGTAACCAATTACATATTAGTTAGTGTATACAATGCTTACTCTTGTATATAGAGAGAATTTGCAATCTGACAGACTCCAGGGGAAAGAAAACCACTATAAAGAGAGAAATTGATATAAAAATTATATATTCACCATTTATGTTGACAATAGCCTACTGAATGGATACAGTGAACTAAACGGCCCTATCGGGTTTACCAGTTCTCTTTTCTTGTAAGGCGCCTTCTTTGCTTTTATGCTAATTCCATAATAAGATGGAAAAGTGAAAAGAGGCTGCAAAGTACACTAGGCCCCTTGAAGCCATCTTATGTTTCCAAGAGGCCCTGCCTCACCATGTGCCCTCTGATTATCCAGGGCAACCATGTTTTCTTAGACGCCAATGCAGTTGTGCAGCACCAAATATCCCGTCTTCTTTCTCTTTCTCCCTCCTGCACACCCACAGCACTAAACGAGGGGGCCCTTTGTAAATGGGGGGATGGGATGTTGCAATATAAGGTAATATCCTTATTTCATAATGCCACAAATATGATGTAAAAATGAATTCATTGTTGTAATGGCCTCCCTCTTCCTCACAAAGGGGGTCGCTACGTCACTCTACTTCACTCTTCTTTTCCACTGCCACCAACCATTCCCTCAAATAAGTAGTTTCAGGCCAAAATATGATTCAACATAAAAACTCAGGTTTATTGGGTACAAATAAAAGGAATGGTAAATCACTTATAATAAATAATAATTCATTCACTATAATAAAGGCACTAGCATACACAGACTCTCACAATATAACACAGATCTCCTAACTCCTCTCTAAACCCTATCAAAGCCCTACCAGTCCCTATCTCTCCTCTCTCACCCACATTCACTCCCCTTATATACAACAGCTCCACCCCTTATGTCCCACCCTCCGTCACACCATTGGTAGATGACTCACAGCTTTAGCAGTGACGGACAGGTGAGGTCATAGCTGTATGTAACAATTGTGTTACTTTTTAAAGTATTAGAAATGCATTTCCAGGCCCTGAAAATGCTGGGAAATCCTGCTCTCGTCATAGGGTGAGATGTTTTAGATAGCTTTCATGACTTTCTCATATGTGGGGTGTATTTTGTATACACACACACACACACACATGCACACACACACACACATGCGCATGCACACACATGCACATGCACACACCTGCATGTGAAAGAAAAAGCAGAAATAATCCACTCATGCTTTATGCTGAGTTGATGTCAGGAGTTGGCATCTTCAGTGGTGGCTTTATTCAAGAATCTTGAATAGAGCTATGGCCAGCCAAAAGCCTTTGTGGCATTGATCATCAACAACAACAACAACAGTGTGCTATGACAAGCAATGGATGCCATTACTGGTTCAGTCATCCTCTCTTTTCCAACACAGGCAATGTTTTTTTCCTTCTTCACTACCTCCTCCTATCTTGCTTAGCCATTAACAACTTCGTGAGAAAGTGCACAGCTAATAGCAAATTTGGCCTTCGAGGTATTTTTTAGATGAAAACTGCCAGCATTCCTCCCCATTAGATAAGTTGGGGCTGATAGTACTTGTAGTCCCACAACATTTGTAGTACACATTTTCCCACCCAATGTATGTGCTGATTCAAGTAATTCAGAGTAAGAGGACATCTACCAGCAGCCGGCCCTAAACGTTGTGCTTAATGAGATATAGCAAAAATGGCAACCCTTCCTGTCACCATCAAGGTGTATAATACCTGAAAGAAGCTGACACTCACAACAAAAAATCTCACAAGTATCGCACAGACATATACCACTTAGCAGTATACAATCATAACAGCTTAAATAAGTAGAAAATTGCTGCTCTTTCTGCTTCCTGGTGCAGCTGCTTCACTCTGCTAAATGGTGGGTAGCCCCATCTACCAAGGAACAAAACAGAAAGCATCCAGATTTTGCAAGATATTTTAGCTTTAAAAGATTCTAGTCTGCAGACTAAAACCCTATATGCCCAAATCAAAGAGATCACAACATTTAAGATACAATGAAAGGTGGCATAAGGCACTTTTCAAACATCTTGAGTTCAAAATATCCTCTTGAGTTCAGAATACCAAGCTATAAGGCACTTTTCAAAAATCTTAAATTCAGAATACCCCCTTTGGTTCATCTCTGCTTTACTTTACATTGAAACAGAACAATGTTGCGTGTAAAGTAAAATGAAATAGTTATGTCACAAACAGAAAAATCAAAAGCTGTTTCTATAATGCATCTGACCCATGTCAAAATACGATGGAGCGCCATCTAGTGAAAACAGGGGTGGCACATTCCATGAGATCTTCAAATGTAAGCTAAATCAAACACAACTTCATTAGACATTTATAAATAAATATTCTAATAATGGAAAATTGGACATTAAAATCAAAGACTACGGGCAAACTTCTTATGTGATTTGATTTTAATTTTTTTTTCCGCTTATTGTCAGTCTTTGTTGTGAATTAACAAACAGTTCTGGCAATAATTTTTTTTGTCTTGTTTCATCTTTCTGAGGTAGCCTTAAAGTTGCTCATCTTCAGCAGGCACAGAGGTCACCCATTCACAGCCTTCTCAATTCAAGTGACATGCAGGGTAATCCTGTTCAAATCATGAAAATCAGTTCCAGTTTTGCACATGTATACATGAATGAGCATATACAGGTTATCCCAGATCAGTGTGCCTTATTGTGTCCTCCTTTCTGGGCATGGGTAAAAGAGCCACCCTAATCCTTTATCATATATACACACAGAGGTACAAAATTTGAAGGAAAGTTTGGATAGGGCAAAGGCCTGGGGAACGATTACTGTGATTATTCAGGGCTGAGGTAAATGCTTAGAGTCACCATATTCATCACTATTCCTTCAGAAACTACTAGACTAGCTTTGCTAATGAGAAAGAATGTCAGGATAGGGGAGAGATGGATATCCAACCTTAAGAGCTTGTGAAGCTCTTTACTGCCTGTTAGTAAAGAGGATCAGCTGACACACACCCCTCGCATACATGTAAATGACCGGGTGTACTGGGGGGGGTCTGGGTGGGCCATACCCATGCCCCGTGTGCTGGTTCTGTGCTTATGAGCAGGCTCTTTATGCAAACAGTGATGCTTACACGTCGGGATCCTCCAAAAAGGGGACTGGATATGGAATCTATATGTCTTCTCAAAACTGAAGCAGCAGCAATGCCTTTAACTCTTCTCCTCCCTTAAGCCATTTTCTCAGGAGAAATTGTCCCTTCTCAACTGACATCCTCCTGATCTTAAAGGAGTCAAGCACTTCTTCTTTAAGAGACACTTTAGTGGCAACTGACCATACTCCCTTTTGGTTTGGGGCAGAAATCAGTAGCAGAACTGAAAGCTTGTGCCCCCCCCCGTGAGTTTCCATAGCTGATTAGGGATTAGAACTGAGATCCCTGTGTTTTTATCTATCCCAAATACCACAATGGCTCTCAAAGACATCTCTATGTAGCGCTAATGCTGGATAGCCCCGCAGGTCAATGAGATTGACCCTCAAGTAAGTGTCCCCAGGATTGCAGCCTGAATGAGGATCTTACTGCTCACAAATGAATTCTGAGTAGGTGGAGAAGAATGTTCTGAAGAACAATTTAACTATATACGTAATGATGAAAAAATGTTTATTTACCTGCCTGAATCCTACTAGTTACTTTCACTAGCACATGTTGACTAGCATAGACTGCAGCAGGGAATTGCCACTGTTTAACCAGTTGCTGCTTGTATCCCTCAACACAGGCCAGTTATGTGAACTGAGGGAAACAATTGCAATTTGTTAACTGGTGGCAAATTGTCACAGAGTTTTATACTATTCTACTGACCTCAGCATAACTAAACAATAAGATTCTGGTCAGAATGTTGAATTCAGATTTATGGATACTCTTTTTTCTGGGTTTTATAGGTAAAGAAGTAGTTTGTCATTCCTTTTTTCTGGGGGCACCAAGGGACTGTGCAGCTTGCCTAACACTACACAGGCTGGTTCTACTTGCCGGAGACACATTGGGGAATTGAACTCCCAAATTCTGACTCCAAACTCAGATACCTAAACCACTGAACTATCCAACCAGGATAAAAATAATCACTAAACTCTGTAGCTGAAGAAGGGTTCAGGACTGGATTCAGAACCCACTCTCCAACTTAGACTCCCAATAAGCACAGCAAGGCCAAAACTACTCTTTCCAGAAAATTCCACCAAATCTGCAGTCATTCCTGCCATGGCCTCTTCACGCAAAGTGGTACAGTAGTTCAAAATGGCATCCAGTCCATTTCTTTGCTGCTCCAGCTTTTACAGATACACTGAAGTTTTAGGAAGTACAGGATCACCTGTACTTTTTTTTCAGTTGTCGGACCCTCCCTTCCCCACTTCGCTTGCTCCCTGCCTCCCTTGCTCCTTCCTTGACCATTGTCATAGCTTCAGATTTATTTATTTTTTTGCTTTGTGCCCCATGCGCGCAGAGAGGACCAGTTCCTTTTGTTAACCTGTATATTAAATGGCACATTCAAAGATGTGCATAAATACCTTTTTTAAAAAAAAATTAAAGGGAGGCTGGGAACAAGGCATGTCATGCCCATCATATGACATTGTGCCCATCCCTTGACATGCTCACAGCAACAGTGTGTACATGCACCCACACTGCAGTATACCGGATTAAAGCATTTAAAAAATGTTATAACTTGGCTGTGTGTTACAAGTGGCGTTGCACCTGTTTGAAACTAACCCACAGCAAATAATTTGCCCCAGTTTATTACAATGGCATAGTTCCATCCAGTTATTGAAAACCGGATTATAGAGGGAAAATACTTTTGCAAAGAGGAGAAATAAGGCAAATTTAGTTAGGGAATTACTACAGCAGGAAAAAATAATAAAGACTACCTAGACTAAGGTAACAATTATAATATAGAGATGTCACCACAGCAGTAGACAGACTGCTGATCTTGTGCAGAGTGTAGTTCCAACTGGGATAAGGACAAGCTAACATCCAAAGACATAAGGCCCCTTCAAACTTCAGACTGTTCTTTTTTCTTTAACCTCTGAGGACAATGGCAATAACCAGTCAATCCAAACACAGTTCCATCAGAATCTTCTGAAATACTGTCATACTTGCATGTCCCTGTGAGAAAGGGAGCTGGAGCCAATTAGCAATCAAGGTGTCTGCTCTTTGGCTCCTTTTAAAAATTGAATCCTGGCCAGCACTTTGTAAAACAATACAAGTCTTCCTCTCAGGGGAACACCCTTTCTCTAGTCTAGGTGATCCCATTCTAGCACTCTTTCTCAATGACTAGGTTTCAGATCTACATGTGCAGATCTGACATGTAAGAATAAGCATAGCTAGAACAACACACTATTATTGACAAGGCTCTTCTGGTCTTAATATACCAGCTGATGAAGAGCTAAATCCAGGAACATCATCCAATTGCAAATTCAATTTTGGAATACAACCCCATTTAAAATAGGTTAAATCCACAGACTGGAAATAATCCCTCTACTGATCAGGAGTACAGTAGGACTGCAGTATCCACAGGGAGAGTGGTTTTAAGCCCTTCCACCCCACAGATGCTGAAAAGCATGGATATAGAAACACTACATATAGCATAGTCTCTAGTTCCCTCCATGTCCATTTCTAATAATACGTCAAGTATTTCTGGGGTGATGATGTTATTTAATATTTTCGTGCAACAGATATGTGGAATAGTGGTACTGATCTCACAGATATGGTGGTCCTACTTTACATTTCTTTTCTGTGGACTAAGTTTCAATTTGTTAGCCCTCGGCCATCCTATCACTGCTAGACACTGACCTCGGATATCAACAGCTACCTTACTATTAAATTGGGGTGAGGGGACCAAGAACAAACTAGATTGGCACAGAGTTCCATGTTATTTGTGTATGCCCCCCCAACACACTCCAGACTCTTGAATGATTTTTCCCAATAGTTCCATGAAGACATGATGCCTCCCAGACACTTATGCTTCTTTGCTTAGGTGATTTACAAGCCTTTTGCCGTCATCTGGCTTTTCATAGGCCAAAATTAAATCATAGGTCAAGATGTAGGTCCACCTGTTGTTTTTGAATGTGCTCCAGAAGTTTTGTCTTGTTCAAAGCCTTCTCTTATTGACATCTGGTTCAGCTTTTCTTTCCATGCTCTTTCAGCTTGTTCTAGTCCAGGTATATTTTTCTGCAGTTTGCATACTAGCATCTCCTTTCCAGGTATTTCAAATCCATGTGGTTGCTGCATACAGATACCTCCTTGTATCACAGCCCACAGAAAAGCTGCCTTCTTATCTAGATGCTTCACAGGCATCCTTGTGTTAGCTGCAACACTTAGAACTGTTCGGATTGTAGTGTGTTTTACTACTGGCACAAAGATTTGCTGATCATCTTCACCATATTTTTGTGAGTACCCTTTTTTCTGCTTGGATGTTTGGTTTCCCCGTGCCTTAGGGGAATCTCTTTTCCAGTAAGAAGCATCACCAAACAGGGATCATTGGGCATTTTTTTGCTTTAGCAATTCCTTGTCCACATTAAGCCTCTGAAGAGAAACAAGACATAGTTTCTCTGCAGAGGTCAATTTGTACCTGGCAGGCTATACTTTAGCAGCTGCTCTGAAGATGCAAGAAGTACTTCTATCTCCATGTTGTCTGGTAATTTCTTCCCATATTTGCAACAGCTATGATTTTACTGAACGTCTCTTATTCTTTCTGTACTTCTATGATAGAAATAGATGTTCCTACCCGACATTATTTTTCTGTAAATAATTGTTGTTGTCTAATAAATACGACACACAGATTAATTGTACATGGTATAGGAAACTGGGTTACTCTACATTGCCCAGTCAATGGAAGGAGATGTTAATTAGGATCCTTTGGGGGAGAAGGGTAGGATAGAAATATTTTAAATAAATAAATAAATAAATAAATAAATAAATAAATAAATAAATAAAAATACCTGAAGTATCTATAGAATTTAAGCCATTACTTATCCTACCAAAAAAATGGTTAGAATACATTGGACTCCACAACATATTTTCAAAAAGGATTCATTTTAAGGGCTAGCATTAAAATTCTCCTATTGCATATCCGAGATGCATTCTGTGGTCATATCCTGTTCTAGGCTAATTTGGTGAGACATTATCACTTGTATTAATTTGGTTTTGCACCATTTCCTGATCTTCATGAATGCTCATGTACTTATATGTTTCCTGGAGATTAACCCCTGGACTGCATAAATAGACTCTCTTTGCCCTTACTGTTACTGAGAGATTTATTTTATAAGATTGGAGAGACTAATACCCATCTCCCAATAACTCAATGAGCAGAGAACCTTATGCTATTGACATATGAATGTGTGGATTACAGACAACATGGATAGGTTTTTAGATGTCTGGAAGCCTTTGATATAAGTTTGTGAATGGTTTGTGTGTATGTACAGGAGCCACGTGGTACAGTGGTTAAACTGCAGTACTGCAATCAAGCCTCTGTTCATGACCTGAGTTTGATCTTGACAGGCTCAGGTAGACTCAGCCTTCCATCCTTCCAAGGTTGGTAAAATGAGTACCCAGCTCACAGGTGGGAAAGTGTTGCTTGCATAATTATCTTCTAAACCACCCAGAGAGTGCTCTAGCACTATGGGGTGGTATATAAATAGAAATAATGATAATGATAAGAAGTATTTTTCCTTTCTCTTTTTCTTTTTTTCTTTCTTCTTTTCTTCTTTTCCCCCTCTTCGATTATGCAATCATTATGTATTTAATTTTATAATACTGCCTTCTCAGTTATTTTGTTCTTTTCTCTTTGTGTTTTTGTTTTTGTTTTCAAATTTTATACATAAAATAGCTAAATAAAAAAAAGTATGGATAGCTGTAGGAAAGAACAAGAGCACGGCTTTGAATCAGAAATTATTAAATGTATGAATACTGTCTTGTGACTTGAATAATGCCTTGTGACTTTCCACAGGCTTGGAGCATTCAGAATTTCTTTATTTTATTTTAGACATTTTAGAAGGCTTGCTTTCTTCACCTTCTTCATCTAGGAGCAAACAACCTGAGGCTCTTCAAAAGTTACTGGATTGCTGATCTCATTAGCTCTCACTATCATTGGCTGTGCTAGTTAAGAACATCTGGACTCCAAGTTGCCAACTTCAATCTAAAATTTAAATGAACTTTGATAAATTGTAATGCTATGATACTCTGTTCTGCAGGAAACATCATTGCTGCTTCTGCTTAATCTTCCATGAACTTCTACAGAGATGAAAATTAAATACTTATTAAGTGGTGTTGTATCTAACTAACCTTTAGCAATCGCACCACTGTGGTAGGTGTGACGAAGGTCCTTTCCCTGTAGTTTTTTAACATTTAGATTGTTCTTTGGATTTCAACATCAAGGAGAGATTAGACTGAAGCAAAACAGGAATCCTGGCTTCATTTAAAACCCTCAATCTATTTTTGCCAGCAAAAGAAAAAACAGCACATTCCCTCCAAAGAGAGGAACTGAGTCTACATACAAACATTAAAGGAAAATAACACAGCTGGGGGGGAAAGGAACCCACAATACACCCATGAGGTATTTTCCATCTTGCGTGGCTAAGAGTTCAGTATTTATCCTACATAATATGCAGTTACTAGAACTATCGTGTTTTACTTTAGACAGACTTCAAGTAGACTGAAGTCATTGCTGGCTAGCCCAGTTATTTGAAATAATAACACAAAAGTCTACCCATTGAAGGCACACGTGCCCCATAATATTGCAATGAGTGTTTTGCTAGGTTTCCCTCAGATGGATATGGTTAAGCTAGCTTGTTTGCTAAGGTCATGGGATAGTTTTGGTTTGAGGGCAGTGGTGACATTTGAAAAGAATTCGTGATGATAAATTGCTTAAAGGAAATTTGTCATACAGAGCCAACCAAGGAAAGGAGATCAACAGTCCAAAATAGCCAGAATACTTCAATCCAGTACTGGATGTGCCATTGTGCCAAATAAGCCGTGAGAGGAAACTCCCATTATGGTGAAGCTGTCTGAAAGATCCCCAGTCTGGAGAGGATCCTGATGTTGCTTCCTATATTAAACCTGTGAATATTCCAACTACTTCAGACCATTCACTCTGTTCTTTCATAACAACTTCTTATGCTGATAATGTCTGAGGAAATATAAAATATATTGCCAGCCTGCCCAGAAGGAGACATAGTGCTAAGAAGGTGGTATTTCATGTATTCGTGAAGGCTTTCACGGCCGGGATCTAATGGTTGTTGTCGGTTTTTCGGGCTCTTTGGACGTGTTCCGAAGGCTGTTCTTCCTAACGTTTCACCAGTTTCTGTGGCCGGCATCTTCAGAGGCCAGCATCTTCAGAGGACAGTGCTGTCCTCTGAAGATGCCAGCCACAGAGACTGGCAAAACATTAGGAAGAACAACCTTCAGAACAACCTTCAGAACATGGCCAAAGAGCCCAAAAAACCCACAACAACCACAAGGTGGTGTTTGGATTGCATACATAATTATTTGTAGTGATTACATGCTACCTCATTTATGGCCTTCTGTCAACTTCTAGTGGTGCACAGTGTATGCGGGGGGAGGGAGAATTCATTCCTCATGCTAGGTGCTGGCACAGGTAAAGATAAGCAAACAGGTAAAGCATGCCCTGGTTCTTAACAAAACCACTGCAATTTAAAAAAAATTATTATGCTTGTGTTTTTTTACAGTTGTTGCAGCAATAAAAATTATACCCAATAATACTATTAAAATTTTCAACAACTAATGGACTTATTATTTTATTTGTTTGTGCTAATTCTCAGTAATAATACTGATTTTTTTTTTGTCCTTATGTCCTAAAAATTTAGTAAAAATGATAACTATAATAGCCACATTCCTACAAATATTCCTCTCCAAAAAGATGTGAGATTTTTGTTTCTCTCATCACGGGAACTCTGTTCTTCAGCAGAGTGACTGGTGGGGCATAAGATGTGAAAGACTGAACACCAGTGTTTTTAATGAAGCCTTTCCTATCTCATCAGCAGATCTGACTATGGCGCCCTCAGCCACTTTCTCCCTTTGCAGCTCATCTGGAAAGCACATGTCACACCAAAGATAATATCCCTTCTATTATGGTTCTAACACATCTTTATTAAATCTAAAGTTGAAAAAAACTTTCCCATAGAAATGTGAGTTCAGACTTTTTCCTTGCCACTGCCTTTGTAAGACAGTCATTTCATTTATTTGTGTCAGGCCTATCACATCTCTGAGTATACAAAATCTATTTCTTGATTTCTGTGTGTGTGTGTGTACCTTCCTTTCTCAATTGTCCTTTTTCTCCCCTCTATGAGGGAAAGAGAATACACAGAGCCCTTCAGCACTTTGTGCAATCACCTTGTCTTCTTCTCTAGGTTCCACCTCTGGACTTTCCCACTCCTCTGATCCCCAGCTTCTTTTCTCCCTTCTTATCTCCTCCAGCCTGTTCCCATCCTCCTCTGTCATCAAAAAACCTCAGCTATTGATTGATCCATTCCCACTATAGATTTCCCGCCTTCCTCTCTTCCCAACTTCCCACCTTCTCCTCCTAACACCATAGCTTGAACCATTGAAAGTGACAAGGTAAAGACAGTACTGAATCCTTTCTCCTTGGACAAGTGAGGGGACAGCTCACTTCTGAGTGCAGCCATTGGTGTTGGTTCATCCTCACAAGAGGGCTGAGGTGAAAAATAGACATTAGTCATAATCTGTGATTAGAGTTATTAATGTTGCACATTAGGGATTGGCCTGGACTGGCAAAATGATGGTTTGTCAGTATACACAAAACATGTCATTTAAAAAAATACCAGTTTGTTTGGTTCCAGAGATGAATAAAACATGGTGTACAGTGGGGTCTTGACTTGAGAACTTAATCCGTATTGGAAGGCGGTTCTCAAGTCAAAAAGTTCTCAGGTCAAATCTGCATTTCCCATAGGAATGCATTGAAAACCATTTGGTCCGTATCTGCTCTTTTCCGTCCATAGAAACTAATGGGAAGCTGCTATTCTGCCTTCGACCACTAGAGGGGGATATTTTGTTTCTTTTCTTCTTAGGTCAAGAAAGGTTCAGGGAAGGCAGGGAAAATACAGTCCAGGCAGTACAGTACCAGGCAGTTTCCCAATCCACTCTCTAAACGCTGGGAGGAGTGAGGAAGCAGACAGGCACCCTTTTCACTGGCCAACAGTTAACTGAAAGTTCAAATTTTGCACTTTCCCTGCCTCCCACGTGGTTTTTTTTCAGTTCGTAACTCAAATCTAAGTATGTAAGTCAAGTCAATATTTTCCTATGAGAGTGGTTCTTAAGTCAAAATGTTCTTAACTCGGGCCGTTCTTAAGTCAAGACCCCACTGTATTGCAGTGGAGAAGTAAGAAGGAAGATGGCTCAGCTTAAAGAACATTCATTCTCTCATTTATACAGCACGGAAACATGACATTTTGGACAATAGCTTTTTTCCATGCTGGTGGCTAAAAGAATTTTTAGGGACCTGTGGAACACCCTCACACAGGAGGCCAGGCTGGCCTCATACTTGCTGCCCTTCTGCAAGCAGGCAAAGACCTTTCTGTTCAGGCAAACTTTCCCTGAGAGACTGGCTACCTGAGTGGGACTTTTAAATGGATTGTTGTGCTTCACTACTCTGAATGTGTTTTTGATTATGCTTTCGTTTACCATTTTTTAGTGTTGTATTTGTTTGGTCCTTTTTATCATTTGTATATTTAGTGTTTTTATAACTGTACAACCAATTATTGTTGCTTGAAGGGAGTCTTCTATTTTTGTACAGACGTATTTGTTTCCAGGCTGAGAAAAGTTAATTAAAAGCAATAATTTTGATGCCATTTAGGAATTTGTATTGTAAAAAAACAAGCCAGGTAAGAAATGCCAGAAAGACTCATTGTTGCTAGATTAGTGTCCTCATTAGATATGATCTGCATGAATACTTAATTCTAGATCTGGGAACGACATCTTCTGATGGTCAGGGAGTTATTTTTGCCCTTTTCCAGTTTTTGGCAAACTACACCATCCTTAGAAGAACACCCCAGCAGCCAGAACAGAGAGCAGAGGATGTAATTCACCCTAATAACAGCAAATAATCTGGAAAGACCCATTGTTTTGTGTCTATTGATATTCTAGCAGCACCACCTGGTCACTCGATGTTTTTATTATTGGTAGTCACTTCTTATGTTATTGTGGATTCAAAATTAGTCTACAGACGTAGCCTTGAAAACAAATATCCAAAGAGTGCACAAAAGGAGACAAAAATACACCCAGTCACTTCCTGTATCGCAAGAAGGTCTCCTTTGCCCCACCCCCAAGTCTCTGTTTGTACGCATAAAATGACTTTTCAATTATTAATTGTACTCACTGAGGATACTTGGAGTACAGTTTGCCACTTTTCTCACTGAAAAAAATTGAGAGGGTGATTCTAAGGTTTTAAAGTAGAGTAGGGTTCCCACAATACACTGTATATGCAAAGTGCACTTGCAGGCCCAGGATATGTCATCTAAGCCTCAGAGGTGCACCGCCCCCTTACTCTCAGTGAATCAAATTTAATACATAAGCCTTTCTTATATTTTTATTAGGGAATTCAGTTAATGTATTATAAATGAACAGAATCTGACAGCCTGCAACTGTGATCTAATGTTTCCATGTTATGAGTGACTACCACTCTGGATGTGGTGGCGCTGCGGGCTAAACCGCAGAAGCCTCTGTGCTGCAGGGTCAAAAGACCAGCAGTTGTAAGATCAAATCAACGCAATGGAGTGAGCTCCTGCCGCTTTGTCCCAGCTCCTCGCCAACCGAGCAGTTTGAAAGCATGCAAATGCGAGTAGATAAATAGGTACCACCTCAGTGGGAAGGTAAAATGGCATATCCTAGTCATGCTGGCCACGTGTCAACGGAAACTGTCTTCGGACAACCGCTGGCTCTACGGCTTGAAAACGGGGATGAGCACCGCCCCCTAGAGTCGGACACAACTGGACTAAAAATGTCAAGGGGAACCTTGACCTTTACCATTCTGGCACCCGTTGCAACATCTGCATCAGAGACCATTGGTAATGGTGTGGATAAAAAAATCTTGTAAAATAAATGTGCAGACCCAGCACATGCATAACACCTTGTAGAAACAGTGTTTTCATACTTTCTTTGCATCCAAGTTCAGCAACAACCCAGCATGGCAACTGATATTTAACCCATAATTTTGAAATATAGTCTGAACTGTGTCTTTTATTGAACCATTGTGTGTGTGTGTGTGTGTGTGTGTGTGTGTGTATAAGTAAGTAAGTAAGTAAGTAAGTAAGTAAGTAAGTAAGTAAGTAAATAAATAAATAAATAAATAAATAAATAAATAAATAAATAAATAAATAAATAAATAAATAAATAACCTTAAGAGCATGGACCATGAGACAACAAAATGAAAGTAGGGGGTGGCAGTGTTCTTGTAAGAAAAAAAGGGTTATACAAACACAGGAACGTCAGCATTAGATGCACAGGCAAGATAACAATTATTTTTCATAGCTGGAATGTCAGAGAGTTCGATGGTTTATATCTACTTGGAATACAACACTCCAGTTAATGCCAGGTTGAAAGAAATAAGTAAGCTCGCAGCCTGTGACTGAACATGCACCAAACTGTGGTTTTACGATGGCTATATAAATCATGAGAGAAAGTAAACTTTGCTCCCTTTAGCTCACTCAACAAACATTGGATCCTTCTAGTTGTTCCTGTAAATGACTGTTATACTTCACACTAGAATTGTTTTCATGGCCTCATTTGTGGACTCATTTTAAATCCACAATGTCAAGGAAAATGTTCACACAAAGGATATGTGGCCATGCATTCTGGTAAGCATGAAAATCAGTAGGCATGGAACAGTGGGTGTATCTAGATGATGGAGAGAGAAAGCAAGTATAACTGGATGTTAAGGCAAGAGCTTTAAATAATTACTTTTCTGTACTATAACATCTCGAATCCCCCAGCCAGAATGGCCTATAACCGTTATCCATCTTCACCTCCAAATTGGTAAGAGTTTTCTCATTGGTGTCTGTTGTGCCTACACAACTCCTGAAGAAGCTGGGCATATCATAGCTCATTCAAAAATATGCACTCAAGTTTCAATCTTTTCTTTGGATTTATATGATAATAGATAAATACAACCGAATAAGGACTCTCAGTGCGTGGGATCCCAGGTAAGTATATGTTCTCTCTCTTTTCAGGCCTGCTATGCCTTGGTTCTTCTGCTTCTTTCCTAGTTATAACATGGAGAGGCATGATGGTCATCCGTCTCAACCCAGTACTGCACCCCCAAGGTCTGCTTCCCAATGAGCCGCTGGACTTTCTCAGTGGACTTCATTCCATGTTTCTATCAGCCCATGGGCAATCATGGCCAACCAGCTATCCAGAGGGTTGGGGCTGGGCTGTCAGGTTCAGAGCTAAAGGTTAGAAAGTTGCTTACCTGCCTAGCCTAGTGAGACTGATATAGAACCTGCAGGTGTGGTTGCAGGACCTATCTGGCATACGTTCCTCCTTGGCAACAAACCCCCACTTAGCCCAGCTTCCTCCTGGACAGTAGATACCAGTTTTCTGCATCCTCTCTCCGTTCTCTCTTTCTTTCTGCCCCACACCCTCTTGTCCTTTCTTTCCTGACTTGGGTGCTGGAAAACAAGGAGGCAAAGTGACAGACCTTGTTTCTATGGGTTTCTGTTGCCAGGGCCTCCTTATGCTTTGCCCAGGCCCATTCAGTGACAGGGCTGGTGGACCTGGCTACCTTCTGCCAGGTTTGCCAGGAATGTGCCTGTTGTGGGTTCCTCCACTGCAGGAATGCCACTGCTCAGTTCTACAGTGAGTCCTGTTGGGGGAAAGGAAGAAACTAAGCTAGGGCAAATTCATATGTGGAAGTGCAACCACTCCAGCTGTTTTCATTCCTCTCACCTGCCCATTGAAGTCTATTTCACAATAACGGCATGTCTGGGAGCATGACAGACAGCTGGCAAAACAGCTGGCACTGGTTACATAACTGGCCTAGACCAAGAAATGAGAATTGTGAACTCTGCAAGTCATTAGAGATAAAAAAATCTTGTTGAGTTATGCACAGGGGAGAATTCTTCACATCTCTAGATTCGGCATACAAAGAACCACCACCAGCAATAGCAGCAGCAGCAGCAGCCCAGTAATCTGCTCTG
Source organism: Pogona vitticeps (assembly GCF_051106095.1). Lineage (NCBI taxonomy): Eukaryota > Metazoa > Chordata > Lepidosauria > Squamata > Agamidae > Pogona > Pogona vitticeps. The sequence goes on along the minus strand of NC_135783.1, from coordinate 62,799,140 downwards.
CCTTTGACCCATATCCAAGGTCTGGAATAAAAAAAACTAGGGAATGTACAAAGGGAGCTAGCAAACAATCAGAATACATGGACCATAGTAAGCAAAAGATGGTGATCTTGAACATTATGCCCCATTGCACGTATGAATCTGGAATCTATGAAGGTCACAGAATGAATTCATCTCAACCTCATCAAACCTCTAGTTTTGCTTGAGGAAGTGAATCTGGTAGCAGACCAGTGGTGGCAGTCACTTTATGAGAATAGTCAATCTGTGAAAGAAAAGAATGTGTTTTTCTGCCTAATGGAGCAAATAAGCCCTGTCCCCCATATATTGTTTTTGCTGGATATCAGAACTTGAATATTGTTGAGAACTGTGGAATGTTAAATGTTATGCTAAAACTCCCCTTTATGACTGCATTTTTAAAAAGAAATGTGAAAATAAAAGAAATGATGACTGGAAGCTGTCGTTCCACAGCAAGGGGGAAAAGGCATCAATGCCCTCCCCTCACACCAGTCATCTGACTTCACTGTAAGATGTGGGAGAAAAGATAAACACATTATCCTATCATTAAGATATACAGCTGGGAGCTGGCTTAGACTTCAGCAGCTGGAAGTCTCCATTCACTGGATGTTTTCTGGAGCATGACTCTGTAAACCAATGCAGACTATCAGAGAAATAAAAATTGTGGCAGGCAGGGTTGGGGGAGGAAAAAAGAAGGAAGGGAAAGCATCTTAGTAAGCAGCTTACTATTGCAGAAAGAGAACTAAATACAGAGACAAAGTCAATAATAATACACATGAGTTGATCAACAGTGGTTGCTGTGGGCTAAATTTAGGGTTTGGCCATCTTGTTGTTTGCTATACATCCCAAACCCCTAACACTGTTATTACAGTATAAGAGAGTGGCGTGATTTAGCTATTGTGGGGGGAGTCATAAAGTATGGTATGGAGATTTCACAAAGTCTCCTCTGTTTTTCCCCCAAATCCCGGTATTGTTGTCCATTTTTTCCCCTTTTCAGTTAGCATTCTCTGCTTCTGTCTCATGTTTTTCTCTTGACAAGTGAGTGCCAATAAAGGTTGCTCAGCTATTGCAGTTTGGAAATTGGGCAATGATTATAGCTGATCTTTGCACTCCCGTATCTCGGCATGTAGATCAGCTGCCATTGGCTTCACTGATCTGAGGCCACAGCCAGTTGGATCACGGAGAGCCTTTCCCGCAGTTAGTCATAAAATGACAGGTCTCTGCTTTGAGCCAGTGGTGACGTCATGATCACCTCTTGCTTTAAAGCATATTAGGCCCTGGAAAATGCAAGTCAGAAACCAGAGTGGGCAAAAAGGATCCCATTGTCAAAGTAGACGAATAATGGTATCTGGGATTGAAAGCAAGACCCCTGATGTGAACTTGGCTGTACATGCAGTTCAACTTTAGTAGCAAGCAGACATTCCCACTTGTATGATAGCTGTCTTCCAACCAGCTATATTCTAGAGTATGACAAGCCAATTGATAACAGAACATAAAATACCTGAGCCCCACATTGGCTATAGAAACTACACCCCTGTATGGGTATGCACTAAATAGAAAAGGTACACATGTATTGGTCTAAAACATTCAGTATTTAGAATATGTGAATCAATGTGGAGCCAGTTGGGTAGAAAGTCCTTTAGGGGAGGTGCTTAGTAGGGGGTGGGACCTGTCAGGGGATAGCCCCCAAAATCTGTCAAGAGCAGGACAGCAGCATGGAGCAAGATGGTACATGTACAGATTCTATCTGGGCAAGGCTCTCTCTTTGTTGGCTTCTCCTGTTGGCACTATTGAAAGCCAGGTGAGGAGAAGACAGCTTTCTCCATTCACCTGGAAGTACCTTGCCACCATTAGAAAAAAAGAAGTCATGCTCATGACCTTGTGTGGCCAATAGTACTTGGAAAGAACGTGTTGGCTATTGCTCCAGTAGGATCCTACCAGGCATGACAGGTCTTCTCAACACCATGGGATCTTGGAAGGGAGACACTTTATGCCTGGAAAGATCTTTCCTTCTGCTTTTTTGGATTAGGTTGTTTGTTGGAGTTCAGAACGTTCCCCTGCCAACAATTTAAAGCAGGTTCATAACCTGGAAAGAATTTTGCTGGCACGAAGGTTGCTTTCTTAGCTGTGCGGAAGGTGCTGCTGTTCTTGTAGGTTGACCCACAGCCCAGTCCTGAAAATAGTTGCTGAAGTGACAGCACAAAGTAACTTTTGACCTATGGTTGAATTACAGCATCATCTTCCCAGAGCCGTTTATGTGGCATCTCTTCCATTGTCTGTGCAGTTAGTACAAAAGGTCTGATTGGTTAAGATTTTATCTAGAGGACCCCAACACCTAATTTGGTTTAGAACAACATTGGTGAGCAAAGTATTTAAAGTCAAAGAGCAGAACAAGTTCTCTTTATTGGCTATAAAGAGAATCCTAGAAGAAAATGGCATTGGTTACTGAGACTGACCCCGTTCCCTGTAGTAGCAATTTGTTTCCTTTTTGAAATTGGCTCTTTTTGTAATTTAGGTTGATTTCATCAACCTGACGCTTTCCAGATTACCTTGGATTACAAACTCCATCACTCGGTTGCTGTTTGGGGATGCTGTTATTGCCCTGCTCCTACTCCTGGCCACTGAAACCTTCCCGTGCCTAATTAATTGAACTGCTTGAACCTATTAAGTTGTAGGTAAATTTTAAAGTAATTAAGGCGTACTGTAATCAAATTAAATAACCATTTGGTTGCTTTGACCTTTTGTTAGGCCAAACATTAAATGATTTGTTTAATTAATGGCTAGTGCAACATATTAAAAAGTTCAGGGTTTGACTCAGTCCAATTAGGTTACTGCAATATATGCTTGTACATGGGATTGCCTTAAGGAGTGTTTGGAAAGTGGACCTGGTTCAAAATGCAGCAGCCCGATTTCTTTCATCTGTGAGCTTTACAGACTGTGCTATACCAATCTTACATGAACTGCAGTGGCTTCCAATTTGTTTCCAGGCCCAATTCAAGGTGATTCTTTTCTCCAAGATCTGGTTTGGGCACAGGTGGGCTTCGGTCTATGGGGAGATGGAATGGGGATGGGGTGCCATTCTGTGGCAGGATTCAGGAGGACTCCAAATAGTTTCTGATATGCTTGCCTTTAAATAGGAAAATGTCTCTTTTTATACATTTGGAGCTGAAGAGTTGTAGCAAGGGGAAGAGAAGAGGGAGTCTTGCATTTAAAACCTTTTATGCCTGGACGGTTACAACTGATTTAGTCAAAGGCAAACAAAGTGTGTATGGAGTTTTTACATGTGATTTTGAATATGGAGCACATCATTACTATGTTCTGATGGATAAACTCTGTGTGATACATCAGTGCAGTTATATTCCAGGGCAAATGTTGCTGAAAGTTCCTATTGTGTGTAGTGCACTTTTTTAAATGGGTGGAAATCTTTTCTTTGCATGTTTCACTGCCAGCACATTGTGTTGAGCCAAGCTCTTTAAAACCCATCTGTCTTTTTAAAAGGGTTCTTGTGAGAAGTATTTGTCAGCAAATGGTTTTCTCATGATGTCTCTTTTGCTTCCCCTCCTCCCCATATGCACATGTGTGACAAGTTCATTTCCAGATTCCTGTTTACATTGTATTAATCATTAACTGTTCCATGAAATCTGATTTACAAAAAGTATCTCTCTCATTATTAGTAACTTAATAAGAATTTTATTTCCTAAAGTGCTTTTTCAAAGCAAATTGCATGCATAAATGGTCCTTAAAGAATCTTCAGACCAATGCTGTGACCCTCATCCTACTGGATCAAAATTTATCAGTCATTCAGAGGCTAATGAATAATGACAGGCTTAAGCGCACTTCATGAGTCTGAAGGATCTGAAGTGAACTTCCCCACTGATAGATCAATCTCCATGCTGAGTTTACTCTCCTAATAAAATACATTCTTTTAAAATACTTACTACTGTTGCATGCTCTCAAGTTGCTTTCAGCTTATAGCAACCCAATGATCACAAAAACTCCCTCCTATTAACAGCCCTGGTTAGTTCTTGGAAACTTAAAGTGATGACTTCCTTTATGGAATCAATCCATCTCATATTTGGTCTTCATCTTTTCTTGCTGCCTTCAACTTTTCCTAGCATTATTGTCATTTCCAGTGAGTCTTCTCTTCTCATGGTACAGTCATGGCCAAAAACAATGGCACCCTTGCAATTCTGTCAGAAAATGCAACCCTTCTCTCAGAAAATTGTTGCTGTTGCAAATGTTTTGGTACTCACATGTTCATTTCTTTGGTTTGCATTGGAACAACACGAAAAAAATAGAGAAGACAGGTCAAATGTGATACAATTCCACACAGAAACCCAGAAATGCACTGGCCAAAATTATTGGCACCCTGTGTAAATTGTAAGAAATAATTGCTTTTCAAGCATGTGATGCTCCTTTAGTTTGTATTTAGACACACCTGTCGGAAGTAAGAGGTGTGGGCAATATAGTAATCACACTTGCAATCAGTTAAGATGGATAAAAGTTGACTCAACCTTTCTGTTGTGTGTGACACTGAGCATGGAGAAAAGAATGAAGTGTAAGGAGTTGTCTGTGGATTTGACAGAAAAAATTGTGGAGAAACATCAACAATGTTTGGCTACAAGTCCATCTCCAGAGATCTTAATGTTCCTGTGTCCATTGTGTGCAATATCATCAACAGGTTTACAGCCCATGGCACTGTAGCTGACCTCCCTGGACGTGGATGGAAGAACAAAATTACTGAAAAATTACAACGAAGGGTTGTTTGAATGGTGACTACAGGATCCAGATTAACTTCCCAACAAATTCAAGATGATCTGCAGACACAGGGTACAACAGTGTTAGCACGCACTATCCATCATAATCTGAATGAAAAAAGGCAGCTACAGTAGGAGACCCAGGAGGACACCACTGCTGCCACAAAGGCATAAAAAAGCAAGACTGGAGTATGCCAAAACTTATGTGACAAAACCACAATCCTTCTGGGAGAACATACTGTGGACAGATGAGAGAAAATGAGAACTTTATGCTCAAGGACATCGTGACACTGTTTACAGAAAAAAGAAAAGAGGCATTCAAAGAAAAGAACACAGTCCCTACAGTCCAATATGGTGGAGGTTCAAAGATGTTTTGAGGTTGCTTTGCTGCTTCTGGCACTGGATGCCTTGACTGTGTGAATGGTATCATGAAATCTGATGATTACTAAAGAATTTTGGGGTGCAACGTAGTGGCCAGTGTCAGAAATCTGCGTCTCCACCAGAGGTCATGGGTCTTCTAGCAGGACAATGACCCAAAACACACTTCAAAAAGTACTCAGAAATGGTTACAAAGCGCTGGACAGTTCTGAAATGGCTACCAATGAGTTCAGATCTGAATCCCATAGAACACGTGTGGAGAGATCTCCAAACAGTAGTTGGGATAGGACATCCTTCAAATCTGAAGGCCCTGGAACAGTTTGCAAAAGAAGACTGGTCCAAAATTCCAGTAGAAAGGTGTAAGAAACTCAGTCATGGTTACAGGAAGCAATTGATTTCAGTTATTTTTTTCCAAAGGAGGTGCTACCAAATATTAAGTTAAGGGTGCCAATAATTTTGGTGAGTGCATTTTTGGATTTCTGTGTGAGATTGTATCAGATTTGACTTTTCTTCTCTGTTTTTTCATGTTGTTCCAATGCAAACCAAAGAAATGAGCATGTGAGTACCAAAACATTTGCAACTGCAACAATTTTCTGAGAGAAGGGCTGCATTTTCTGACAGAATTCCAAGGGTGCTGATGTTTGTCCTGTCTAAAATAATGTTCAAAGTGGGTAACACATATCATTAACAATTTAAAAAGCTGAAACCATTAAAATTAGGGATGTCCAACCTCACACACATCTGTGAAAATTCTCAGTAATCCAGGTGAGGTTATCTGGAAGTTGAGTCATGGCAACTACTTTCTCCTTAGGTTCAAATGTTTCGCTGTTCATTCAACTAGCTTCTTCCATCTGAGGAGAGTTGCTAGGAGACCCCTGATATATCCTCCATGTTGGTTTCACTTCCCCCTGGTCTGAATAGGCTCCTTAGACGGACAAAGGACTGGAGATGAGGGATAATCCCGCTTCTGCAGTCCTTCTCCACCCATTGTCATGGGTTGTTAATAGTCATTAACAGAGGTCTCCTACCAACTCTCCTCAGACTGAAGAAGCTACTTGGATGAGTAGCAACACATTTCAGCCTAATAAGAAAAAGTCCAGTTGTCATGACACAACTTCCAGACACACACCATTTTGTCTGCTCCTGAGTGAGGACACAAAGATTGATGCTCCCATGTTGCATCAATTTACAGATCTCCAGCTCAGGAGGAAGGGATACAATAATTGTGGAGATGCTTGTGGAAACATGGCTGTAGGTGCCATCATTTTTTGAATTTTTGTGCCGATGGAATTTTTTTTTCAAGCTCTTTTGGATGAGGAATGGCATGGATTTGCATAAGGAAATAGGAAACAGTACCTGAAATATCTGAAGCCCAGATTGGGGACATCAAAACTTTCCATTTGGTGTAAAAGCTATAATTGTTCTAGAAAGAGTAAGAAGCTCTAAGATACTTTGGACGCAGAACGAGTGACAAATTTTGAGTTCTGGTAAAGGATACACCAACTTTGTCCTGTCTAGAAAGTGATAACTTGGACTGAAACTCTTCTCCCCAATCCTCAGTGTATGCCGAATGTCTGTAGTTGCAGAGCAAAGGTACTGAGTGGATGTTTACTTTCTATAGGAAGCTACCTTGGTGGCAGCTCCCTGAGATCTTTCTCAACACCTCCCATCTGCACTTTCTGACTGAAGATGCCACAGATTTAATCTAAAAACTTCTGAGTGACATGTAATGGCTCTTGTAGCAATCATAAGGCAATGCCCATGTGCAGAGGTTGAGGTCTAGTGAGCCCAGGAGCACATGAAGTTCCACTCATGGGCAAGGCATTTCATCTGTTGAGGCATGATAGGGAAATCTGATTTTCTATTATCTTGCATGGGAAAACCTTGTGACAACCTGTGCATTGCAGAGAGGGAACACTAAGGCTTGGACTAAGTTCAAGCATCAACCCAGTCCATTTGCTCTCTTCTAGAAATCTCTGGGCAAGATTAAAATGTCTGAAATTTGTAATGCTCTTTCAATGATTCTTGCACCCGAGTATTTCTCTAGTCTGAACTGAAGGTGTGACATGTTCCAATTAAATATGAACTAATTTGGAATAAGCCATTGTATTTCCTTTTTTTAAAGGGGAAATGGTTCCGTTTATCCTAAGCCAATTCAAGAACCAGGAGGGTGGAGCTCCTCTTCCTTATTCAGCAGGTACATGAAAATGTGGCTTTCCTTCTTTTTGGAACTACATCAGAAGTCAGTCTCCACCATGTTCTCCCAGCTCACAAAGAAAAAAATCCTCCCTCTGTCAGGACACAAGGCAGAAAGGAACTGAGTACCGCCTCTCATCTCACCCCATAAAATATAAATGGATTAACTCTGTTTACTGGTATTATATGCAAGGAAAGAAATTGTAAGGTATGCAACATGGGAAAGTAAACTAGAAGGAAACAAATGACAAATCACAAATAGATGTTTTTGCCACTGCGGCCAATGATATGCTACTTTGGTATTTAATTATTCTAATGACTAACACATTTGGCTCTTTATCTTAGACACAAAAATGTTTGTGTCAAAAGCAAGATGGTGATAATCAAGCCCGGCTTAATTCTCACTTCTGGAATACCAATCTATTATTTTCAGCCACCCACTAGGTTACTGTTAAATGGAAAAGCAACTCTGAAGCCTTCATTATGGTATGAAACTGCTGTTTCACTACAACGAACTTCCTGAATATGGACGTTAACTCAAGCATTTGTGCATACAGTACTTATCTGCCAGAGAAAAATGCCAAACTGTATGATTGCTGCATTTTTATTTTTAGTTTAATGAACTATTTTAACCATCTAATGCGAAGTACATCTGATTTGCAGGTTTGTTTCTGGCGAACTGCAGAGCTGCCTCAAGGGCTGTTCTTTGGCTTGCTTTCAGTGCACTTTTCCCAGTGGCTAGAAGAAGCCAGAAATGAGCCCAAGAAATATGTTTTTTTTCAGTGCTTGTTTGATTCCATAAGGAAAAAAGAGGCACAGTTCAAGGCTCAAATATTAGTCCTGTAACTCTACAAAGGAAGCAGTGTTTATCCTCCCCACAAAAGGCATCAGACGACACCACATCCAGTTCTGGTGTTTGTGGCATCAAGCACTGCACCTCATGCTGCTAAAGAATGAAAGTGACTGCCAGCATAGAAGACTGGGAAGATTTTTCCCCACCCACTCACATGTGTAACAGTGGAGAGTGTAAGCCAAGCATTGGTATTCACTGTTGTTAGTTTTGTGTCCTTAGCACAACAACTAGAGTGTCACCAACAACTGGGAAGATAGAATAGACAGCCATAATGTAGGAAGGAATTTCGGCAAAAGCAGCATCTAGTAGTACTGTTAGATACTTTCCACTTCCCAAACACTAAGGCACTAAAGGGGGGGGGGGACCCAAAATACAGTACTTGGAAGGGAGTTTGGGAGGTGGTTGTTCTTGCAGTTTAACACTTTCCCTAGTGGCACTAAGGAGTACTGTCTAGGATTTTAGGTGTTAAAATGTATAAAAAGATGTCCGAGTGGTAACTGAGACCTCCTGAGAATTGGGTGATCCAGCTAGGGTGAAAATTAGAAGAAAGTTCAGTGTCTCTTCAGGCTGGAATGTTGTAGTTTATTGTTCCCTTCTTCTGGGGTCACTCTGGAATCATGTCTCTTGCCCAAGACTACACAGGCTGGATCTTTGCCTGCAAAGTCCAGCAGGGAATCGATTTCCTCAGCCCTGGCTCTGCAACCAAGTGCTCCATCTCACCAAGTTATCCAGTGTCATGTGTACTTAGGCCATTATTCCTTACCAGGAAAGTTGTTCCAAAGAACATCTTCTTAGGCATTTCCATCCTTTAAACTCAATACCCTGAAAGGAAGTCAAGTGCACCTAATCTCCCTGTCGATTCACACAAGATCCATTTTTCTGTTGGCTACAGCAAATGTCACTGCAGTAACCATTAGTCCTTCCTACATGATTCTTGCTTTCTCAGGCCAGAGAATGGCACCTGTTTGGTTCTGTTCTGTGAACTCAGCTCCCAAATGTCACCACAGCAGTGATCCAACACCACAGACTCATAGTTTGCTTTCCACTGCAGTAACTTTTAGTGGTCCCTTGTTCCACAGGAATGGATGAAAGGATCACAAGTGCATAACCCAGGTCCTCTGCTTGATTTTCACTGGATTATGTTTGATACATTTATTAATTGGACCTCTACAACGTCTGAACATCTGATTTGTTTCTACTGTCATTTTTAATAGTATCTGAAAAGTTATCCAGGTTGCAGATCTCAGGATGTGTAAGACATGATCGTGACAGATGTGCACATGTCCAAAACTGGGCAGAGTTTGTAGGTTTTCATCATGTTTAGTCCCTTATGGTTTTTGTCTTATTATACAGATTTTTCACTCCACAGAGCTGCCTCCACCCAAAGTATACATTCTCATGACACATCACTGGAATGCATGAAATCGTCTGTCCTGTTCCTAATTACAGTGCTCAGAGCCCTGCCGGGGCTGGAGAAAGCTGACTTCTTTTAAAGAAAGAAGAAAATGGTTAGAGAGCAGAGGCTTTGCTTTTCATATTGTATGGAGATGACTGAGAAACAAGCAAGAACCAACAAGGCCTTCATAGATCAGACTGCAAGTTGTCCCTCTAAGTCAAAATACTGTTCCTTCTACCACCTGGTTGGGACTGTAAATTCAGAGGGAGCAATATGAAGTTGTTTCAGACATATTGCAAGGCTTGAGTTCACAGATAAACAGAATACCAATTCCTAAGATTTAAGATTTAAACAGGCGTGCTGATTCCTGCTGTATCATAGGAGCAGGTCCTTATGATATCATAGCGATGGAGCAGGGAAGGGTTTGAAGGGAACCAGCATGAGAGAAATTTAGATAAATATGTCAGGAATCCCACTTAAAATCCAGATGAAGAGATAATATGGCAAGCAGGCACCAAAGAGAGGAGAACATATTTTTATGGCTGCATGGGTAGCAAAAGGTGCTGTAGTGGTTGCCGCCATTTTTGCTAGCACTCACTTCCCTTACCAACAGCACACATGCACATGAGGAGTTTTCCAGGACCTTTGTGGCATGGGGTTTGTGGAAAGCTCATAATCAGCTCCATAGGGAGCTTTCTGTCATGCTCTATACTGCTGCTGTCAGGGCTTATGTGACAATACATGCTGGCATGCCACTCCCCATCTTGCTTCAGATGGCAGAATGGCCCCACATCTATGCGCTTACTAGTTTCCTTCTCTCATACACAAACAAGCATGACACACGAAAAAGTCCATAGTTTGCAATGAGTCACTGAGTTCCATCGCTGAGTGGGAATGAACAGGGATGCCTGCCCACACCATAAAGCTATATCACATAGAAATAAAATGTTTCCCTCCTTCAGCGGCACTTAGCCTGAGATTTGTCTCAGCAATCCAAGATGCATTTCTTCAAGAGTTCAGCTCGTGCCCTGAGACCTGGCAAACCTACACAATCTCCATGGATCCTGTTTAGCATAGGAGATCAGAAGTCCAAGATGAGAGTGGTGGAGCATATCAGAACAAATCTCTAAATTTGCAATTTCCTTCTTCTTTTGCAAATCTGAATTCAAGGTATTAGGACATGCTAAAAATTATACATTACATAGCCAATATAGTTCTTCAACCAAACCTCTAAAAAAAGAGAAATATCTGAAGAAGTGAGCTGTAGTCCATGAAAATGTATGCCAAATAAAACCTATTGGTCTTTAAGGTATCACAAAACTGTTACTTTTGTGACAACAGGCTAATATGGGCACAAAATGCTATTTGTTAAATGTAGTTTATTAACTAGACTTTATAAGGGTCTTTTCCCCTCTTGCTGCATTAGTTACCTTCTGGAAACATCAGCTAACAGCGGAGCTTACCAGTGGGTGAGAAAAATCCACCATAAATGAGCTTTATTCACATTATTGTCATTCCAGCTAAATCCCAGAGGCTTTCTCCTTTCAGGATTGTGAGACAAAAACATCTGGCAAATTCTCTTCTCCAGTTTCTCTTTTCAATGGCTCCTTTTTTTATCTTCAGAAAGGGGGAAAGCATTTAAAATATATTCTCCAGCCCACGTTTGGCTCCTCTGGTGCCTAAAAGGTTTTAGAATGCACGGCATGGCCACCCAAAACCTGTATCTTCTTTTAGGAGCTGATAATTTTTACTGATTTGCTGTTAGATAAATCTATCAGATAAATTTGACCAGGATGCATAGACAAGAGACAATGGATTCTTCAGTGACATTTTGGGTCACAGTAATTGGGCCTGGATGGCATGAGATGCCCCTGAGCATTGTGGAAAGGAAAATACATACTGAGAAACGACCCTTTCATGCCAAATACTGGGCAGAGGTTGCCCAAGAAATGCCCTGGTATGAATAGTCTAGCATAGCCATGCACACTGTAAGAGAAGCCAGCTTGCATTTGATCTAAAATGCTCATTCTGGTTTGCAACTGAGCTGGCAGGAGTGGTCGTATGCTCAGACTTCAGAATTACAGAGGAAAAGCTGCTTTGGCATCTTCTCTCTGTACATATTTGCACAATCCTCTTTACTTTTCATGTTGCATTGTATCACTGGCACTTCATTAGCAATTTATTCAACAAGAGATAATGCTGGAAGATGAGATCCTCTGGTTGGAAGGCAGCAAATCACCTAATGGGGGAAATCTAAGGATAAGCACAATAACATGTAGATTATGAAGAGATTGCATTTAACCCAAAAGGACATCTTGTTGCCAATGTGCTTGAAGGCAAAAGGAAATTTCAGTGCTACATGACATATACAATTGGAACATGGAATGTAAAAAAGTATGAATCAAGATAGGTTTCAAATTGTAAAACAAGAATTGGAACTTTAAGACACAGTTACACTTGGAATGAGCAAATTAAAATGGATTGGGAGGACATTTTCAATTTCATTGTTGTTTAGTCATTAAGTCGTGTCCGACTCTTCCTGACCCCATGGACCAGAGCATGCCAGGCCCTCCTGTCTTCCACTGCCTCCCAGAGTTGGGTCAAATTCATGTTGGTAGCTTCGGTGACACTGTCCAACCATCTCATCCTCTGTCGTCCCCTTCTCCTCTTCCCTTTGCACTTTCCCAACATTAGGGTCTTTTCCAGGGAATCTTCTCTTCTCATGAGATGGCCAAAATATTGGAGCCTCAGCTTCAGGATCTGTCCTTCCAATGAGCACTCAGGGTTGATTTCCTTCAAAATGGATAGGTTTGTTCTCATTGCAGTCCAGGGGACTCTCAAGAGTCTCCTCCAGCACCACAGTTCAAAAGCATCAATTCTTCGGCGGTCAGCCTTCATTATGATCCAGCTCTCATTTCCATACATCGCTACAGGAAAAACCATAGCTTTGACTATGTGGACCTTTGTCGGCAAGGTGATGTCTCTGCTTTTTAAGATGCTGTCTAGGTTTGTCATCGCTTCCCTCCCAAGAAGCAGGTGTCTTTTAATTTCATGGCTGCTGTCACCATCTGCAGTGATCATGGAGCCCAAGAAAGTAAAATCTGTCACTGCCTCCATATCATCCCTTTCTATTTGCCAGGAGGTGATGGGACCAGTGGCCATGACCTTAGATTTTTTGATGTTGAGCTTCAGACCATTTTTGGCACTCTCTTCTTTCACCTTCATTAAGAGGTTCTTTAGTTCCTCCTCACTTTCTGCCATCAGAGTAGTATCATCTGTATATCTGAGGTTGTTGATATCTTAATTCCAGGTTGGTATTCCTCCAGTCCAGCCTTTCACATGATGTATTCCGCATATAAGTTAAATAAGACGGGAGACAATATACAGCCTTGTCATACTCCTTTCCTATTTTTGAACCAATCAGTTCCATATCCAGTTCTAACTGTTGCTTCCTGTGTCACATATAGATTTCTCAGGAGATAGGTAAGGTGGTCAGGCACTCCCCATTTTTAAGAACTTGTCATAGGTTGTTGTGGTCTACACAGTCAAGGGCTTTTGCATAGTCAAAAAGTAGAGAACAAGACCAGAAGCAGACTCCAGATAAGACCACAAACTGTTACTTTCAAAAATTACAGTAAAGCTGAAGAAAATAAGGCCATCAGAATACCTGATGAATTTGAAGAACATGGAAAGAAGAAATTTTCATTATTAAATTCAACTGACCATGGACTAGAAGAAATGTGGACTGAAACAAAGATATTTTAAGGTGGGGTGGGAGCAAAAGCACTGTTTCTGCATCTACAAAAGAAGAAAAATCTTGCTGGGGGGCTGATGAAACATTTAATTATTGATCAACAAGAAGCAAAAATAAAAGCAGACCAAAATGGTCAAAATTCTACATGCGACTTTTCAAGGACTTGCAAGTAGGAACAACAAAAACTCTTATTGCAAAGAAAGAACAATAAAAAAGGGAAGAAAAATACGTCTTTTCAATAAATCCAAGGGGAATTTGAACCATGATTGAGGATGTGGAAAAATCAACAGGAATATATTATAATCAAAATAAAAAAGAAGATGAAGCAATGCACTGAAGAACAATAGCAAAAGGCTGCAAGGATGATAGATTTCTTTAAAGAAGGAGTAGCTATCTTAGTCTGTGCATGCATTCTGTCCTTCACTCTGCTCTTGTGGTCATCCATTGTCTGGGGTAATTCGCCCACAATTGCAACTGATTACAGTGAAAAGCTTGTAGGGGGGAATGTTCATCAAACACTATAAACAGCTCATCTAATTAACATTCCTGTTACTGTAACATTTTTATTTTACCATTGTTTCACCATTGTTAATGTAGGACAGAGGTTCTCACAGCACAAGCTTCTATGAAATATCTACATATCAAAGACACAATCATCACAATGTTTAACATCCACTGACTTTTTTTACCAACTAACCACAATCTCTCTATTTTGATATCTATACTTGGATACCATGTAGAAATATTTGCCATATTATTTCTCCTTCTCTTATGTCTGATGAAGTGGACTTACCCATGAAAGCTCACATTAAAAAACATAAAAACTTGTTATTGACCAAAGCCTGTTTCCTAGTTTGGTCTTGGCAAAGGATAAGGCAAGATACAAACAGCTGAACAAAAGTCCAATTTTATTGAGAATAAGAAATGCAAGGTCAGCTGGGACTTCTCTTAAAAGCAGAGTAGACCCCGAAAATACAGTGTACAGATATTTTATAACACAACAAAGAGCCATAAAGTTCTACAATTCTATTGGTAAACTTCTCCTAAAATTAGGATCTTGCCCCCAATTGGGTAGTGATGCCAAGAATTACAAGATTATTGGTCTTGTAATGCCCCGGCTCCCCTTTGGCCTGCCCCAGAGACTGACCTCACTGTCTGGAGGAATGTATATTCCATCTCCCTTATCTATTAATATGTCGCCTTCCTGGGCCTCAATGCATGGCCTTCAGCCTCCAGCTCCCTGCTGGTTTTTTGTTGTTACTACTGTACAGTGGTGCCTTGACTTACGAACGTCCCTACTTATGACCATTTTGAGTTATGACCAGCTCTGGCCGCAAAATTTTGCTTCTACTTGCGACTGGAGCTTCCACTTATGAACAGAAAAAGGCAAGGGAAAAAGGCGGGAAATCCAAATTTCTAACTATAGGTGGCAACGAGGCTACTTCTTTGTAGCTCTTTTGCCCCAGCAGTTAGAGAGTGTGTGTCATCATCGGAGTCTTGGGACTGCCTCACTTCTGCTTCTGAGTGAGTGTGTGTGTTTGCAGGGAGGCTTCGGGCTGCCTGGTAAGGTAAGGTGCTATTTTCTGCTTTTAAAAACCTGTTCTGGGTGTTTTTGCAGCGTGGTTTTCGGCTGGGAGATTTATGTTTCTGTGCTGTGCTGGGTCTTGGGGGGTTTGTTTGTTTTTTGGTTCCCCACCCCCATTTCTGATGGGTCTTAGGGGTTTTTGTTGTTTTTTGGAGTGATTTTTTCCCATTCCCGATGGGTCTTGGGAGGTTTGTTTGTTTGTTTTCCCCCTCATTTCTGATGGATCTTGGGGGGTTGTTTGTTTTTTTGGCTTTTTTCCACCATTTCCAATAGGTCTTGGGGGGTTGGTTGCTTTTTGGTTTTTTTCCTCCATTTCCAATGGGTCCTGGATGCTTCCCTTGCCTTTTCCTTTGTTTTCTTTGCATTTCCAACCTGCCCCCTTTGTTCTCTGTGCATTTCTGATCTGCTCCATTTGTTTTCTGTGCATTTCCAACGGGTCTTGTACGCTTGATTGCTTCCCCCCCCCCGGTGATTTTTTTGTATGTGTGTGTGATTTTTTTTCTTCCACTGGAACAGATTAACTGCATTTCAGTGCACTCCTATGGGAAATGCTGCTTCGACTTACAACCATTTCAAGTTATATCCATCTTCTGGAAGGGATTATGGTCGTAAATTGAGGCACCACTGTATCTCCTCATTGTGTTCTAGCAACATTCCTAAGCTTGGCCATCTGCTAATCACAAGTAAATGGATGGAAAGTGAGAAACAAGAGAAACTACCCGCGAATGCCCTTCTCTGGTTACATGTGAGAGGCCTGTTCACCTCTAAAACTGTGTTTGAGTATATCCATGTATCACTCCCCCTTTTTAAAATTCTGACAACATTAAATCAGCTCCTCTATAAATGGTGGCTCCACAAAGAGGGGGCATATCATGGCACACAGAGGAGTATGTTTAGACAAAATACAATCAATCAATCCTACCACTATTAGGAGAACCATCCCTATAAGAATATATCTGAAAGTTGAAAAGTCAGGCACCCCTGTAGCAGGAAAAAGACTCCTCCCTATTAGTGTACCAACAGACCATTTAAATGGCCCCTTAATAGATCTTTGTGTGAGGTGGGTACCTCTCCTTGAATATTTAATAGCTGACAGTGGTTGTGGATGCATCCCACCTGGCCACATCCACCCAACTGTACAGATTGCCTGCCAGCTTTCTGGCAATGCTGTAAAGGCTTTCAACCCACATAACCACCAAAATCCAGACCCAAGTCTTGTAGACTGAGGGTTAGATAATACATCCAAAGCAGTTACAATTAAGGGTTTGTGTTCATCTAGACCCAGCAGGGTTCTGCAAAAACAAAAGCTCACATTAAAAAACATAAAAGTTAAACTTTAAAGCACCACCATGTTTTTGTATTTGTTTACTTTTTATTTTTATTTCACCTATAATTCATCAAAGAAGAATCCTTTGATGAAGAACACTCAGTTCTGGAAAATAAAAGCTGCTCTCAAAATGGAAGGAAGGAAGGAAGGAAGGAAGGAAGGAAGGAAGGAAGGAAGGAAGGAAGGAAGGAAGGAAGGAAGGAAGGAAGGAAAGAAGGAAAGAAGGAAAGAAGGAAAGAAGGAAAGAAGGAAAGAAGGAAGGAAAGAAGGAAAGAGGGAAAGAGGGAAGGGAAGGGAAGGAAAAGAAAGGAAGGGAAGGAAAGGAAAAAAAAAAACCCAAGAATAGAAACACAGCTATTTTGAACTACAGAAGATCATGCAAATAAAGTTGTGTATAGAGATCATCTCCACCATGGTCCCTTCCAGGTTTTAGTAGGAGCCTAAGGACAGTAGTTGTAGAGGCTAACTTTCCCTCCCCCAATTAGTACAGACACCGGGGCAATTAGCCAATAGAGTCAGGAGGGTTGGAAACCTCCAAATGAGGGGTGGGGTTTGTGTGTGTGTGTGTGGGCGCGCGTGTGTCTGTGTGTATATGTGTATATGTGTGTGTGTGTCCTCAGTCTTCAGTAAACAAAGTGGAATTACTACTGTGTCGCAGCTCTTATTCGGCGTCAAATCCCACTATCTAACAAATCCATAAGGAGCTGTACCTCAATCTTTTTTTCCCCATAGGCAGGTCATCATTCCTCCAATCCTGCACTTCGGGCTTTCCCATTTGTCTCTCTCAAGACTGGACAGGCATACTCTCACTCTCTCTCTCTCTCTCACACACACACACACACACACACAGAGAGAGAGAGAGAGAGAGAGAGAGAGAGAGAGAGAGAGAGAGAGAGGAAGGGAAATACAGTGGGTTGCTGTCCGCTGCCTGGTTTCCCAAAGAGCCCAGCTGGTTTTTCCTGTGTTCTCTCTGCCCATTTTAAACTTTGTTCCATGAAAGGTTGCCTGGGGAAGAAAGGTGATGCTGAATAAGGCAAGGCAAGGAAGTTTATGCACACACAGCCAGGGCAAACAGGGAGACAGGGGCTGAAACTGACCAGAGAGGTTGCTTGCCAAGGAGGGAAAGAGCCTACAGCAGGAGCGGAGGTGTGACTACCACATCCTCCTCTTCCTCTCAGCTCCCTGCACGCATCCATCCCTTCCTCCTTCCTTCCTTTCCCTGGCTGTGGCTCTTGTTGCTGCTGCTATCTCTCCACAGCCTCCTCTGGTTACCCAATGGCGCAATTGGCAGCGACAAAGGGGTTTAAATATGTGGAAGCAACTGAAATAAATTGGGTTTCACATGTATGCTAAGATAAGCAATCCTCTGGCGGAAGAGTATTTTCCATCGCTTTCCAACCAAAAAGCATGCTTCCTTGGCAGAAAAAAATTGAGCATCCATTATGTCATGAAGACACCTTACTTTAAACAGTTTTTTTAAAAAGTGGAATCCTACTCCACAGTGGTTCTTATTGTCAGTAGAACTGAGCCCTAATCTAGACCATTTTGGTCCAGCAGCAGGGACTACTCATTCTGGAGCTGAGCTTGAGTAATTCTGGTGTGTGCAGAATGGCCACTTCAAGGGAGATCATTCCCAGTGAAGTGATCCTTTCTAGCATGATTACATTACTGTCTGATCCCATCCTAAATTATTTTTTAAAAATGCCAACAGGTATGAAAAACAAAACAGACTGGAAATGAAGAGAGATGCCAAAAGTAACTATAAAATAACTATAGAACTATTACATTAATTTCTCAAGGTCAAGATTTTACAAGAAAGTTTTACCATCTATAGAATGACAAACGCTAGATGTCCAAATGAAAACAGAAAAGGAAGAGGCATTAAATATCATATTGCAAAGATACATTAGGTACTGAAGCATACCAAACAATTTCAACGGTTCGAGCTTTATAGATACTAGGAAATTCTTTGTCTGTGTGGATTATGGGTCATACTGAAAGAAATGCATGTGAGACAACACGTGATTATCTTGATGCCTAATCAGTATTCTGCACAAGCAGCTGCTATTAAGAGAGAATATGGAGAAGCAGAATGGTTCCCATTGGTCAAACGTGTCAGACATGGATGCACTTTGTGTCTACATCATTTCGTCTCTGTATCTCTTCAGTGTATATGCAGATCACATCATACAGAAATCTAATCCTTTGTCTGGATTAGATTCAGACGAAGGAGCATTGAAAAGTGGTCACCTAGGACCTATAATTATAACCTTTTCTGTATTCACTTGAACATCTGGCATTTGTCATTCTATAGATGGTAAAACTCTTTTAAATAGTAACTTTCAGAGCTCTGTGGTGATATGGATATTACATAATCCATAATTGGTAAGGAATGGCAATCACAGTCCCATTTTTTAAAATATATCCAAGAACCACATTTCAGAGAAATTTTTTCTGTATTTCTTACATTGGAACTATCAGTAACTAAACTTCAGCCTTTCTCTTCCTATTCATTCTCTCTCTTTCTGGAATTGTTTCCAGTTTCTCCAACTATAAGCAATATTCCCTTATTTCCATAGGGCAACTACTGGCATTCTGTTTCTCTAAAAGACTGATTAGATCCTGTGCATGTCCATTGTGCTCCTATTATTTTCCTTCACCCTCTCTCCTTATTGCCGGTTGGTGGGGCTCATCAGACATGTAAGGCAGCCCATCTAGGAGAAGGAAAACTCCGATTTCAAACCTCCACTGCCTTGTGGCTATATCCACTCATGGAAAAGGCTTCAGGAGTTAACCTAGAGGCAAAATCCGGAGCTGGAGTCCCGAAGGCAGCTCGTGTCGTTCTGCCAACTCCTGCAACATTGCTGGAACCAGTTATATTGGCTCTTGCCTTTCCATTGGACCATTTCAGCAATGAGGAGAGGGGGGATCTGCTGCTTGGGTAACAGCCTATCCTCCATATTACCTTACCCGGGCTTCATGCTCTGGAGAGGACATTCCTCGATTCAGAGCATGTCACCATAGTCTCTCGAGACTGAAGGATGCCTATGCTATATCTCCTTATTAGGTGGTAAGTCTGTCTCAAACTAAATGTGTGGCAGATCTCTGATGAATGCCTATTTGATTGTTCAAATCTTTGCCTTTTGTCTTATTTCTAATATCCCATCAGTCCCAGGTAGGTGGAGCTTGTTAGCCTTGGAATGCAGTCCATCTAGGAGGAGGAAAACTCCAGTTTCAAACCTCCATTGCCTTGTGGCTATATTCACCGAATGAAAAGGCTTCAGGAGTTAACCTTGAGGCAAAATCCAGAGCCAGAGTCCCGGAGGCAGTTTGTGACTCTAAAGAATCACACTCTGGCAACTCCTGCAACGTTGAAGGAACCAGTTGTATTGGCTCTTGCCTTTCCATTGGACTACTTAGGTGATGTGGAGAGGGGGGGATTTTCAGCTTGGGTAACAATCTATCCTCCATATTATTTTACCCAGTCTTCGTGCTCTGGAAAGGACACTCCAGCTTCACACACAGCATCGAAACAACACGGGAAGTAGCAGTTACTGGTTATAAGTCTTTGCTCAATTGGTGTAGAGCATGACTCCAAGGGCTACTTCCAACAGCGTGAGAGATCATTGCACCTCATTAGGTAGCTACCACCCACCTTAAGCTGGGCAGCCCCCAGCCAGTAAGTTGCTGCCTCAACACAGTCTGTTAACCTCACGAGGTGCGTGGGGTTTAGGGTGAAAGCCAACAAGCAGATCGATAACTGTGCATCATACAACAGTCATAAGAAAACATCTGCCCTAAAGTTGGGCACCTGGAATGTTCGGACAATGACCCCTAGCTTTTCTGACGACTTGCAAGAAATAGATGATGTGTGCAAGACAGCTGTCATTGACATGGAACTGAGTAGGCTGCAGATGGACATTGTTGCCCTGCAAGAGTAGAGATTGCCAGACTCGGGATCTGTCAAAGAAAAAACTTTCTCATTCTTCTGGCAAAGAAAACCATTGAATGAGACCAGGGAATATGGTGTCAGACTATGCGGTCAGAAATACTCTGCTGAAACCCATTGTTCCACCTACTGTGGGGAGTGAAAGAATCCTGTCTCTGCAGCTCCATTAATCAGCAGAACTAGTCACCCTCATTAGTGCATATGCACCAACACTGTCATCTACAGCAGATGTCAAAGACAAATTCTATAACAATCTGGCAGCTACTATCAAAAGATCCTTGAGAGAGAGCCGCTGTTTGTTCTTGGAGACTTTAACGCTCGAGTTTGTGCTGATCACAATTCTTGGTCCACTTGTTTAGGCTGCTTTGGCATTGGGAAGATGAACAAAAATGGCCAACGCTTGCTGGAGTTTTGCTGTTGTTATGGTGTTTGTTCTTTAATACAAAGCTTTGACACAGAGTCTCTTGGAGACATCCAAGATAGAAGCATTGGCATCAGCTCGATTTGATCCTCATTAGACACTCTAGCCTTCCTAGTATTATAATCACACATGGTTATCAGGGTGTTGATTGCGATACTGATCACTCCCTGGTATGTAGCAGAGTAAAACTGTGAATAAAGAGGTTGTATCACATGAAAAAAGAAGGAAGACCACATATTGACATCAGCAAGACTCATGATCAGAGAAAAGTGGAGGAATTTGCTCAAGCGCTTGAGGAAACTCTTCCAGGCCTAGCTGGTGCAAATGCACATGAATGATGGGAACATTTCAAGAATGCTGTTTATAATACCGCCTTGTCCACGTTTGGCAAGACAACAACAACAAAAAAGGCAGATTGGTTCGAAGCCCATCTAGAGAAGTTGATGCCAGCCATCAAGAAAAAGAGGAGAGCTCTAGTAGCATACAAAGCCTGTCCTAGTGAGTACAACTTGAAGGTCCTTCGAGTTGCTCATAGCAAAGTCCAACAGACTGCCAGGAGATGTTCTAACAATTATTGGCTTCAGCTCTGCTCTCAGATAAAGATAGCAGTGGACACAGGTAACATCAAGGGAATGTATGACAGTATCAAGCAGGCTTTAGGTCCAATACAGAAGAAATCTGCTGCTTTGAAGTCTGCTACAGGCGTAATCATCCAGGACCGAGCACAGCAGATGGAAAGATCTTTACTATCTCTAGATTGTGAGCAAAGACCAAAGTCCAGCTGAAATGTATGCAGGACTTCCTCTTCACCAATGACACAACTGTTGTTGCCCATTCTGCAAAAGGCCTCCAACAATTTATGAATCATTTTAGCAAGGCCTGCCAAGACTTTGGATCAAGAATCAGCCTGAAGAAAACAAGTCATGGGCCAGGGCGTGGGTTCAGCTCCCTCTACAGTATTACCATCTCTACACAAGAATTGGAGGTTGTTCATGACTTTGTGTACCTTGGCTCAATGATCTCTGACACACTCACTCTAGATGTCGAGTTGGATAAACACATTGGCAAAGCAGCTACCATGTTCTCTAGACTCACAAAGAGAGTATGGCTTAATAAGAAGCTGACGGCTTATACCAAGATCCAGGTCTATAGAGCCTGTGTCCTGAGTACACTCCTGTACTGCAGTGAGTCCTACACCCTTTATGCATGGCAGGAGAGGAAGATCAGTATATCCATATGCATTGTCTCCAACACAATTTTTGTGTTGGCAGGACAAAGTTCCAAATACAGTACCCCTAGAATGACCTGGAATTTTTAGCATATATACATTACTGAAACAGCGACGTCTACGTTGGCTTGGGCATGTCGTGAGAATGGCTAATGGTCAGATTCCTAAAGATCTCCTGCATGGAGAATTATTGAAGGGAAAGCACCCCAGAGAGAGACCACAGCTGCGATACAAGGATATCTGCAAGTGGAATCCAAAGGCCTTAGGAATGGACCTCAACAAATGGGAAACCTTGACATCTGAGCGTTAAGCCTGCAGGCAGGCGGTGCAACATGGCCTCTCCCAATTTGAAGAGACCCTTGTTTGGTAGACCGAGGCAAAGAGGCAGTCCCGAAACCAGCAAAATCAGGGAGCTGGATGGCGGATAGATTGTATTTGTCTTGAGTGTGGAAGGGATTGTCACTCTCGTATTGGCCTTCTCAGCCACACTAGATGCTGTTCCAAGCTGTCTATTCAGAGCACATTACCATAGTCTCACAAGACTGAAGGATGCCTACACAATATCCCATCTCAAAGAAAAAAATATAAGCCCTACTCCTTTGCTTCTTCCACAACTGAGCACCCCTCTTTTTGCTACATACAGAGGGAAAGCATTTTCTGCCCTAACAAGGCAGCTGTGGAACAACCTTGTCTTGGATTCTAAATAGGTGCCAACACCGGCACCATTTGGGGGTCAAGTCAAGACATATTTATGAAAGCATTTGGGAGTTGAAGATCATGAACTGCACAGGGTTTTAGTGCTGTGTTTTTAATATTTTTAATGTTTGTTTTAATTTTGTGTTGTTTGATCTTAAATTGATTTAAATATCTTATGTTTTAAAATTATTTCATACAGTTTTGTAACCCGCCCTGAGATCCTACGATATAGGGTGAGTGAAAATGTTTAAATAAATAAATAAATAAATAAATAAATAAATAAATAAATAAATAAATAAATAAATAAATAAATAAATAAATAAAAACACTCTAGGATTGAAAAGAAACCCTTGACATGTGTCACTAATTTACATGTGGCCTATGAGACACAGACAAACATGGTAACAGATAAGCAGAGTAGATTGTCTAACTTTGTATATATATATATTTGATTTTTAAAACACAGTAGGAAACTCAAAGGAAAACAACCAACCATCATGATTCAACCAAATACATTGCAGAATTTGTAATTAACGGACAGCAGCTTATGTTCTGGTTTCTTGGAATTCTTGCTTCTTCAGTATGGCAGGCTTGCAATAATCCTTGTGGCTCTATAATGAAATGTTTTTAGGGGAAAATACAAGATGATTTGCATGTTGCTCTGATAAATTATTTGTTTCATGTTTCCTTCCCTTCTCTAATTTATGTAGTGCCAGTGGTGCTATGGGTCTCATTGGATGGTTTCAAATATCTTACAAAAGGCTTCCATCACTGGAATTTTGCTTTGTGTGGGGTTCCTCTTCTCAACTTTCATTTTCTTGAACTAATCCCATTTGAAAATCATGTTATCACTTTAGGGCCAAACCAGACATGACAGTAACAGCAGATCTAATTCTTCAAATGTGATTCTGCCCCACTTAGTTATAAAACAGTGGTGGGACTCTAGTTTTAAAAGCAAGATACAATACATGCTTAAAAGGTAGCTCAGCCCTTCCTTCACTAGCCAGAGAAGAGATCATTTTAGAGTCACTTCTCTGAAATGCTAAATGATTTCAGCTTCTAAAGATGTGCTATCTCTTCAACATATAGTTTGGCCTTCAAAAAATATGATCTACTAAGAACTTATTACTCACTGGGTATCTCGTGTGGATGAAAATAGCCATTACTTTCTATAATTAGCTTCTCTAAAATATTTTGTACTGTCTTGCACGTAGAACTTCTAGGGGCCTGTAATTTCTCAAAGGCTGTAGAAAGAATTAGGTAACAGTTTCCCTCCAAGATAAAGTATTTCCTCCGTTGCTGTATATACATGTCTCCTCAACATGGATTAAAAAGAATTTAAAGGCACATTACACAGGTTTCTGTTTCCAGTAATAACTACTGATAGATTTATATCTGGCATTGAGGTAGTCAGAAGTTGAATGTCCACCATTTAGAAACTTAACAGTTTCTAAGAAATTTTACAGATGGTGCATTCCCAGCACCATCTGTAAAGTTCAGGTCTGGTTTGAATGAAGTTGTCACTCGCCAGTCTTCCCAGATATACTCGCACACAATTACCCTATAGAAATGTACTGTCGGAATTGGGGGTCAGGAGGACCATCCTTAAGAGAAATGGCTAGACAAGAGAGGTCTCGAAAGACTCCTAATAAAGTCCAGATATACACTGCTTTCTCAACAGGCCGAGTTGATCTAGTTGTTTTCCATAACTTATGAATCACTGAACTGGCATAGGATGAATATGAATCTATATGTTCTATGCACTCCATCAGTATATGATGCTATTTAATGTGCTCAGGTACATGCAAGCTTCAAGAAGGAGGCCCCCATGGCTGCTTCTTTCTCCTGCCAGGACTTCCAGCTTCCAGACTTCCCCTTTACTTGGACAACCTTGCTTGGCATTGAGATGCTAGGCAGGGAGGAACTGGCAGAGAAGCATGCAGCAAGTTCCTCGAAGCTCAGATTTAAAGACCTACATTTTTCCTGTGCTGGGAAATCTAAAGGGGGGGGGGACCCCACAATTAATTATGAGGCAAGTGGTTTTTGCACACTGTTTCCCAGAACAATTGAATAAACAGAGGAAAGGCTAAGAATTTTCAAAGGAATGGAATGCTTTTTTTCTGTGTGCAGCCATTTAGGAAGAATATGTTGTTTCAAGTGGTTTCAAAGATACCTAATAACCGTAACAGAGAAGTGTGAGAGAATTAGTCTTGTTTCAATTTTGAAATGGCACAGAATCTCTGTATTCAGAACATTATTTGAATTTCAGCCCCAGTTAATTTTTATTCTTTGCCAGCCTGCATTTTATTAGAAAAAGGAACACTGGTAGCCTGATTTAATAAATTAATGGTGGGAAGCAAAACATTTTTAATGCTTGCTGGCAAGGCAGTTGCAAATTCTAGTTGCTAAGCAGATCTTTAAAAGTTTGAATAGGGCAGCAAGAACCAACCCAAGAGCAAATCAGTTCAGGCCACTATCTTTTACCCCAAAGACACACTTTAGTGGGACAATTAAACTTCTTATCCAGAGTATCATGAGAAGGAGGGATAGGATTGCGATAAGCTTGAGCTGATCTGATAACACATAGTTATTAAGTTCACAATGCTGCAGTGAAACAGATCTGACCTTTGGTTTGATTGGGCTCATCACTGGTATTTCTGTTCTTATCAGAATTTGCATTTTCCCTTTAACCTGATCCTGATGGGATTGGGGAAACAATTCTGAAATTGATGTCACACAGTGCGTAGTTCTGCAAACAGCTTGCCTCAAAATTAGCTTAAAGAATTTCTGTAAAAGATTAGTAGACCACACTGACATGTTGAGCAATCTCTGTTGGAAATGTGCAAGCTATGTTTTCCCCTCATTCATCAAAGGCAGAAGAAGGGGACAGAAATGCAATTCAGCTTCATAAAATTAAACACATCTTGAAGGGCAGTTGAGTGTCATAGCCACTGGAATCTGAAATACTGCAGAGGGTTACTTGCAAAGTAAAATACAAGGGAAACGCCCAATCTCAGGCTTTCCCCATGGTTGAATCAACAGGCAAGAAAATTAAGAACTAAAATGTCATTTTAATATTGAGGACTGGGTGTTACTGAAAGATGTCAGAAAGGCAATCTATAGCTGATTTGTAGGCCAGTGTCTTGGGGTTGAAATGCTGAATTTTTAAAGGTCTAGTCTGAAGTAACCTTCTAAAGAACCAACAAAATACAACAGAAATTGTAAATATATTGCTAGACGTATATTTTTTAAACCTCAATGTTCCTGGACAAATAATAAACTGAGATATACTGGGTAGAGCTTATGTGATCCAACAGAACCAAATAAAGCACCTACTCTGTAGCAGTTCTGAAGCTATACTGCAAGGTAACTTATGCACTATAATGCTCCTATCAAGCAGAAAATTATTTAGTATATTGAGAATACTGAGCCTTTCCAGGCATTGCTTTCCAGCAGTAAACCTTTAAGCAAATCCCCAAGGGGTAACAAAAAGTGGAAATAATCTGGAAGGGTATATTTAATAGAAACAAGTTGCAGCTTGCCCAGTGAGCAGTCTTTTCCCTTATTTCAAGGAGGTTGTTCTCAAAGGGTTTCAACATGAATTGTCCTCAAGGCAGGAACAAGTGCAGTTTGCCATCCAAAGTGGCTGTGGTAAGCTGTAATTCAAAGCAGAAAGAATATGATTGGTACATAATTCTTTCTTCTTAATAGTACTTGATAAAAAGCATTATTAGCTTGTCGAATACAATTTACAACTTTGAAGGTATCTCAGATTTACTGGTAACACAGTGAGTTAAATTCATAAGTTTACCTGAACATACCCTTTGAATATTCTCGATAACTTTGAATGTTTTTCATCAGTTTTTCCTTCAGTCTAAACTTCAATTATTACTACCAACATAAATGGTCACAATGAATAACATAACACACGTTACACTTTAAACATATGGACTTCTGACGTAAATCAAGAAATAAATCAGATTCTGAACAGATGGTCTCCTGAAACAGCACTACAGGTTATCAAGCAAACTATTATGAGTTTAGGTATAAAATGTAACAGTTATCAAGAGAAATGGGAAAGAGATTTGGTAAATGTTATCCCACATGATGTATGGAGCTGGCTTTGGAAAACTGTATGTAAAGTGACTTTCATTTAAGCCCTACATTGTTGTTTCTTTTAAAATAAGAATCTGTACTATAAGGTTCTAGTAGTCCCAACCAAAATAAACTGAACCCAAATTCCTTAAAAATGTTTTATATACTAATGAATATGTTACTTACATGTGAAATTTTCATGGGAAGTGTAATGATGCCACTGAATTTCTAGTATCTGATCTGCCCTTCAACTGACAAGCAACATCTCTGTCAGGAAGAAGCTTCCATTTGCTCACCCTTATTCAGCTCCTTACTGACATCAGACACAGGTCATTGGTCTTCAACTAGTACAGCTTCCTTGGAGTTAGATGGAAAGGGGAAATAGAGTTGGGTGTCATCAGGATACTGGTGACACAAAACTCGCAAATCCCAAACAAACTTCACCATATCACACAGGGAGCAGTACTGAACTCTGAGTGATCCCACAGGCCAATAGCCAGGATGTCAAACAGGATCCCTCCCCCCCCCCCCGCATCACCTTCTGAAATCACCATCCAGGATCTCACCGGCCTCACTGTAAAGAGCACCTGCAAGCCCTATCCCAGAGAAGTGGCCTAGAAGTGTACAATGGCCAATAGTATTGAAAACCTCCAAAAGGTCTAGCATAACCAACAGTCCGGTTTCAGTATAGGTCTTCCAATGAAATCATAAATATTTTTTTCTTTTCCATGACCAAGCCTGAAATTACATTAAAATGGATCTAGGTAATAGGAGAAAGGGAGACGGGGCTTCATCACGGTGAGAACCGGTCGGGTTTCAGGCAAGTTCCTGAAACTGAATGGGACCCCTTGGTCCTGCCCCCCCAAATTGGGGAGGGGGAGGACACCACTAGGAGAAGTGGTGTCTGAAGCAGCAGATATGACAAAAGGGGAGAATGGAATCGGCAACGGCTGGTTCTCCCTCCAAACTCCCATTGGAGTGCATGGACCAAGGAGGAAGCCATCTTGGCAAAGAGCTGGGAACAGCCCAAGCAGAGAGTAAGAGAGCAGAAAAGGATGTTGGAAATACAGTGGACTCTCGACTTACAGACAGCTCAACTTACAGACTTTTCAAGTTACAGACTTCTCTGGCCGCAACATTTAGGTTTGACTTGCAGCCAGAGAATCGACTTACAGATCAGAAAAAAACCAAAATGGAACAAAAACGGAACAAAAACAGCCGGTTACAGATTAATTGGTTTCCAATGCATTGTAGGTCAATGGAGACTCGACCTACACACTTTTCGACCTGCAGCCACCGTTCCAATACGGATTAATTCCGTAAGTAGAGGGTCCACTGTATATCAACCAGAGATTCCAAGTTAAAATATCTGATCATGTAAGGAAAATCTCTATGGACCCAAATAACTACACATAAAAGAGATCGATATAGAGTCAGCAACATGAACTTCACATTTTAAAAAATCTTATGGCAGAAGCAAGCCTCCCCCACCCACCCAGCTTGGACTGGGAGAAGCAGAGGAATGAAGAGAGAAAGGGAGAAGGGGGAGAAAACTACCTTGCCACAAAAGTAGAGCAATTTAAGATAAAAGCCTTGCTCCTGTGACTATCTGAAATATCGATATTAAATCCTATTTACTTCAAAGCATTGTGGATCTTTTAAATTTTTATTGTTGTGACTGGGTGACTGTGAGAAATTTCTACCCAGAGGGAAGCTCCACAACCTCTTGGATCGGTCATTTAAATAAGACTGAGAAAGAAAAGCAAGGTTACAGCAACATCTGTTAACAGAAGACTTAAACAGCCATCCTTAAAGAAAAAGAAAACAGCTGCTGACAGAAGACTTAATTTATCTTAACTTAAGAAGAAGGGGGGGAATCAATATGGTGACAAAAGGTGGAAAAGAGAAAATTCAAAGAGGCTCACCAGCACAGGAACGGAATCTCAGTGGGATATTGAGGCAACAGTTATTTAAGGACTGGCAACAGAATATTCAAGAGATGTTATCAACAGGGCTACAGCAACTACAAAGAGGGATGGCTCAGCTATGTGTACAAATGAAAGATTTAGGGATGCAAATAACTGATAATAAAAATCAAATTACAGAAAATAAAAAAAAAAGCCAGAATAGATGGGACATCAAAAAGAATGGAAGAAAGACTGGAGACCTTGAAAACAGAGATGGGATAGCTAAAACGGGAAAGAAAGCGAGATGAAATTACTTTGTTAAATCTACTAATGGAAAGAGCCAATGCCATACTTAGGTTACAGAATCTACCAGAATAAAAAGGAGAAGACACAGCGCAAGTGATTACTACTAATTTAGCATTGCTCATGGAGATACAACCAGAGGATGTTCAACAAAGTACAGCCACATCACGAAAAATTAATACAGCATATACTAGGAATAAAAATCTCTCTAGAGAACTTCATGTTAAATTTATAAGAAAGATCTTTCAAGATAAAGTTCTAAGAAATATACAAGGGAGAGAACTTAATAGAAAATATGAATAAATTAAGAACTTGAAACATACTCCATGGCAAATAAGACAGGAAAGGAGACAATGTGCAGAGTTGACATCCCTCTTGAGAACAAACTCAGCTATGTACAAGTGGTTGGTGCCCACTCAAAATGGACAATTTATTTATTTATTTATTTATTTATTTATTTATTTATTTATTTATTTATTTATTTATTTATTTATTTATTTATTTATTTATTTATACATACCCCCCTGATCTGACCTAAAAGACCACTCTAGGCGGCTTCCAGAATAGTATAAACAATAAAATAATACAAAAATTACATAAACCATAATATAACACACACAATACAAAAATAGAGTAGAAAATAAATAAAGAGAGAATAAACAGAAAAATCAGGTATTAGCCGGAGAGAAGGCCTGAATGTATAGCCATGTTTTTAATTGACTTTTAAAGGTGCCCAAAGTGGGGGCCGTACAAATCTCAGGAGGGAAATTGTTCCAGAGGCGAGGAGCCACTGCCAAGAAGGCCTGGTTTTATGTCTTTTCCTTCTGGGTCTCTCTCGGCGTCAGGCTCCTCAACCTCACCTCCTGGCTCGCATGGGTGATCTGGGTAGATCTTGGTGGGAGCAGGCATTCTGCCAAATATCAAGGTCCTAAACCGTTTAGGGCCTTATAAGTGAGCATTAGAACTTTAAAGTCGATGCGGAAACGAATGGGCAGCCAATGCAGCATGGCCAGAGTAGGAGAAATTTGCTGGTATTTTCTCACTAAACTGAGGAATCTGGCTGCCGCATTCTGCACCACCTGAAGTTTCCGCATCAGCCTCAAAGGCAGCCCCACGTAGAGCGCGTTACAGTGATCTAATCTTGAGATTACGAGCGCATGCACCAAGGTAGTAAGCGCCCCCGTGTCGAGATAGGGCCGCAGCCAGGCAATCCGCCAAAGGTGGAAAAAAGCGGTGTGGACTACCAACGCCACCTGCGTTTCCATGGTGAGCATCGGGTCCAGATGTAGCCCCAGGCTGCGGACCCAGCTCTTCGTGGCCAGAATCACCCCCCCCCAATGTGAGAGAGTCACCTAAGCTGCCAGCCACGGGGCCACCCACCCTCAGAACTTCCGTCTTGTTCGGATTCAGCCTCAGCCCGTTTTCCTGCATCCATTGCAGTACGGTCCCCAGGCAGCGCTGAAGGGACAGGACGGCATCACCTGCAGTTGGTGAAAAGGAGATGTAGAGCTGGGTGTCATCAGCATATTGATGACACAATGCTCCACACCCCCTGATGACCCCACCCAGCGGCCTCATATAGGTGTTAAACAGCATTGGGGAGATAATCGACCCCTGTGGGACCCCACAATTGAGACTCCACGGGCCTGATACACAAACTCTCCCCTCTCAACATTCATTGTATTTCTAAGCAGTTTTTAAAATTTAAGCCTCCAAGATTATCCTCCTCATTGCATTAGAGATTTGCAGATGTTTTTCTTCTGAACTACAACTCCCAGAATTCTCCAGGCAGCATAGTGAAAATCTCCACACCCATCTAGACTGCAAAATGGTTTTCTGCCACCTGATAATACAGTTAAGAATATGCCCAATAATGTGTATCAATGTGCTGAATGTGTATCAATGTGATACACAATAATGTGTATCTATGTGTCTGGCAGGTGCTTGCAAATCAGCACAGCTTTTCTATTTAAGATACATCTTGATGTCAGGAATAGAGATGGTAATGAACTGGAAAACCGATGGTTCATGATGGATAGTGGTTCATGGCTACCCAGGAACCATGAACTATCATGATCCCCCCCTTGAAAAGCAAACTGGTTCGCAATTTGTTTTTGGGGTTTCTGCTAGTCTGTGTTTTCTTCTGGTCCATGGGGTTTGGTTCATACCCATCTCTAGCCAAGAACCTCGTGCAGACCTTGAAGTGAACAGATATCAAGGTGTCCATTCAATTCACAACACCACAAGAGTTTCAGTTTTGCAGACTGTGAAACCTATGCTCATTCTGCAAGGCATATGACCTCCAATGTAAGTGTTGTGCATCTTGTATCATGTACACTAGAATATCCATCAACTTTGATTGTAGCCTTCCTTGCACATTTTTATAAAATCAATTGCAATCCAAGGGTACAACAGACTGTCAGCTGACAGCATTACGCTACCAAAAACATATAATGCTCCAGACAAGTTCAAATTGGTTTCAAGGTGCTTAACATAGCATGTAATTAATGCATGTATATAATGAAGGTATGTCACTATAAAGATGGTCACAACAGAGATTTTGTGTTTCATACCAATGAACACACAGCGGCAAATATGTATGTGACCATGCAATCTACTAAACACTCTTTTTAAAAAACCTTTTGTTATGTAGATTTCTGTTCTAGGTCTCTCTGCTGTAAAATTACAGCTCTCCCAGGACAACTCAGAAAGCAAAAACCTCATAAACAGTTTATGCTAAGATGCCATAGAGAGGGTGCAACATTGTATACTATAACATTATCTGCAATACATATTATTTCCTGTGTTTTCATTTCAGACACACTCGGTATAGACAGTACAATCATTTGATATTCTGAAACGTATATTGGGTAAAAGATAAATAAATTACTTCTCATATTTCTGGTGATTTTAACTTAAAAGGGGACTGTCTTTCACCCAGTGGTGGAAACACTGGATCACTTCATTACTGGAATGAGAACTCTTACTGCTTTGCATGATTTTCATTATGGTATGGTGCCCCCTGCTGAAAATTCATGTGGATATGTGGTATAAGTGCAATGTAGACAGTCTCATTTGGAAAAAGTCTAAGGAGAAAGGAGTGGCAGAGTGCAACACAATGGCTTCTTTCTAGCTCATTCTACTGCCTCATTTCCTCTCCTTTTCCCTTTGCAACATAACTACTGAACAAACAGTCTTTGTCTATCTTTGTCTCTCTCCCTAAGGATGCAACAATTACTCATAAAAGTTTTCATTCCGGGTGGTTTTCCAAGTCTCACCACGCCAAGACTCCCCACAAAGGTTTCCCTTTGCACCTTAGCTTCTCACAAAAATGAAGCCATGAGTCTATGAGACATGCCAATGCCCAAGTCCACATGGACAAGACCAAGAACTGCTTCATTTTTCTCCCCATTCCTTTCTTTTTCCACCTATTGTGCTGTGCAGAGAACTGCTCAACTCTGCGCAGCTAAATGCCCTTTTTGCAAATCCTGCACAGGAATATGCTATTCTTTAACAATCCTGTGCAACCTCCTGTTTCTTCTGCTCTTTCCAGCTGAAACCTATGTTGCCATTCTGCCCAGCAATTGCATCAAATGTTTTGCCTTTCTATCTAGGGGACAATATGAGCCTTCTGACTAGATTTTTCCAGGGTTTCAGGGGAAAATCTGAAATAGAAAGTGTCAACCGTTGTCCTGCATGCAATACAAATTCTCCTTTGACCTGGATGTAGGAAGTAGTGATGACAATTTCTACCAAGTTTCTTTATTAGCAGAGTTGATTTTAGCTTGTCCAGTGCAGGAAATGGATTAAATTCACGTACCACTGAAGCTGGCACTGTGACTACAGATCTTGCCGGTACTACCAAATGGGATGCGATACTGGCACTGTGAATGGGACAGTTAACACTAATCTCAGTCCTGCCAATGTCAACAATGAAGCTATCGACAGGGAAGAAGTTTATAATATTGATGGAGTGCTTATTGCTATAGAAGGGTCTGTAATTGAGCAGTTTTTCACTGGGTCATCAGCCATTGGTCTTAAGGGAACTTGACCAAATAGTGGAGTGAAGCGATGGTTTTGAATTTGGCACATCTGTCTATCTATAGGCTATCTCTTCCCAGACCCTTTTAAGGCCCACAACAACTATTTTTAACCCACAGAGGGATGGAATAATCTAGTTGAGGGGGGGGGGAGTTTTTAAATGGCCAATTATGACCTCTGGAGGCAGTTAGCCATTTTCATACTTATAATGTTTCAGGTGGAGCTCAGGGCAGTCTGGGTGGCCCTGTTTGGAAACCTCAAAGCCACATTTTGCCCACCATTGGATTATAGCACATATGTTTAGTGAAGTGTTTTCAGATATTAAAATGCCTGTTGCCCAAGCAAAGCAGGCAGAGGTAATGCCTGTCATTGGGGCCAAAGTTCTCTTCCACTGAAGGGAATTTCCAAAGGAGATCTGCAAACCATGGAGATCAGATGGAAATGTGAAAATAAAGAAAGAAATCTCTTCAAATAAGACCTGAGTTGAACTGAGCACAAACAAGACAAAGAGAAGAACAAAGAGAGTTTTGTCTCCATAAAAAGAAAAATGAAGAAAAAGAATCTAATGCTGTGGCAGTTAAAACTATGGAACTGGGTAGAAACAGTGGGCAAATCTGCCTTGAGCATGCTCTGGTGGGTAGGAGTGTGATTCCATTTAAAAAACTGTTTAGCCATAGAAGGCCCCTGAACTACGTTCTGCACAGGCGCAGGGGCCATACATGTGATGCATAAATGCAGTTAATCAATAGCATAAGCCACACATACTACCTCACTCATTCCATCAATTTCAACAAAGTGTGCTCCTGGCTAAATTTATATAGAAATTGCAGTCTTGAGCCAGAAACAGATCTTAGATGGCTATGAGTAGAAAATCCTTAATTAATGTAAGCATCTGAGTGTCACAGCAGGAACTTGTCTTACATTGGGAAGCATGTGAACTAGCTTGCTTTGCTCAGGACTTAAGCATGATATTTCTTTGATCTCTAAAGCAAAAAAGTGAAGCATGCTGCTTATATACCAACCCATAGCGCTTCAAGCACTCTTTGGGCAGTTTGCAAGTTAATTATGCAGGCTACACATTGGCCCCCCCTCGCAAGCTGCATACTCATTTTACCAATCTCAGAAGGATAGAAGGCTGAGTCAACTTTGAGCTGGCTACCTGGGACTGAACCCCAGATCGTGAGCATAATTTTGGCTGCAGTAAAGCAGTTGAACCACTGCACCACAACACCTGAAAATAATGCTTCGGTCACCTCTTTTCAACATTAACAACCTTTAAACTATGATTAGGGGATATTATTAACATCTGTTTCTGGCTGTAGTCTGCATCCATTCCATCACATTACAAAGCTATCAGCAAACGGGGAATAAGGCCACATTCATTGAACAAAGTGGGAACCAGACACAACCTAGTCTTGAAGATGCCTAAGTGATGTTATATGATTATGGTGCAACACAGTTCTGCATTGGGAATATGCAACTATCTGGATATTAAAGTAAGATAATTTAAGGAAGTTCATGGAAGAACATTTTGTGGTATACTTCCATGAATTTCTTTAAGTTAACCTATCCTAGGATGTGATAGGTTGTATTTATCCTGTCACTATATTAGGTACTAGCATCTCTTCTTCCCTCAACTAGTAGATAGACATCAGGATCTCAAGGCCATGGTGTCACCACAATTTGTTTTTATACAGTACTAAGTTTTCCCCCCCTCTTACCAGAGAGTTTCTTGTATATATTTGTATTACTGTCATCTAATATACAGCTTCAGGCATTCAATTCAGCATTTTACTTGCTCTTATTGTTATCATCACATAAATCTGCTTTCCTCTGAACACCACAAGAATGCTTTTCACATTCTAACTGGTTTTGCATGGCACAGCAACATTTTAAAAACATAATGGAAACAAGGAAAATATACTTCTACTAAGCTAGCCTTTGAAACATATAATGGTTTCCCAATCACATTTGTAATAGCCATTTGTAAGTCTGTAACATATATTTAAAATTCACATGGCTAAAGTAATGAGTAGGAGTTAAGATCTTTTTTTTTAAACCCTTTGAGTTTAAAGAACTCTAATATGTTTTCTCCACTTTTGGTAAAACAGCACTGATTTCTCCTGCTGCTACTATGACATCATTCTCATTACAATAGTGTCTCCTTAGTAATGAGAAAACCGGAGAGAGATTACATCAAGATGATATATAATTTCAGACCTGAGTAAATTCTGTTCCTTAATAGCCTGTGCTGGGATGCCAGATAAAACTGAACCCTAGATTTATTGTGAAGTCTTCGACATCCAGATTCTAGAATTGCTATGCTCTAATTGCTAAAACAATAACAAACATGATGACTAAGGGTGGGAAGATGGATAAGGCAAGATCAACCCAATGAGGCATCTCTTCACAGAGCCGGTGCATAAACCCCCAGTCCGGCAGCTGAAAGGCAGGCAGGCAAAATGCTGCCGCCACCTCTCTCTTCTCCCCTCCAGCCAGCCAGTTTCAGCCCGTCTCCTCTGTGCCAGCTGTATGTGTGTTTTGTTGGCATGTTTGAGGTGTGTGTTAGCTGCCCGTCATCACCAGTCTATTCTGCGTGCATCAGTGCTCGAAGGCACCACTATGCGCGCAAAGGCTTTTCTTGCACTGATTTGCTCGGCTGTTTCCTCCTCTGGGTGCACATACACATACACACAGACATGCACAACTGTCTCTCTCAGTGGCATCCTTGGGTTGGAGAAAGAGTGCACACATCTGGGGAGGGCATCCCAGATTAAACATTTATTTCAAAGGAACACAAACTGATTCAAACACCGTGTGATGCCACGTGACTTGGAGTCGATTTAAATTTACACTGACACATATTATGAACTATTGCTTTAATGTAAACATAGCTTCTGTTAACTCTTCATTCTGAGCATGGTAAGTGACGTGAAAGTGACTAAACCTGGAGGAAAATGCCCAGAAGACCTTTAATTAGGCAGAACTTTCTCTATGTATGGTCCCAGGTTAAAAGCCACAGGGTAAGAACCTTTCTAATTCTTGCCATCCTTCAGTTCTTGCCTCTGGCCCAGCCCAGCACTAGCTGCCCAGGTGGGTGAAGGTGGCGCAATTGGGGGGGGGGGAGATTATTCAGCAGCTCCTACAATCTCGATCAATCTTCACCTCAGCTAGACAGGCACTTCTTTCTCCCCATTTCCCCTTTTTCTGCCGATTGCCTTCCTCTTCACTATATAATAATGCTGCTGGTTTATTCCCTGTACAGTTATAATTTTGTAAAATAATTATCTATTCAGTTTTGCACATTGTGAAAAACAGTTGATTCAATTTCATTTGTTATACATAAAATTACAAAATGAAATTAATAAATCACTAATTTGGTATATACCAAACTTTCTCAATCTTAATTTTCTATTTTGTAATATGGGAAAGGTGTGGTAAATTATAACTACAACTATCACATGGCTTCACCAAATAATCCATTAAGTAATTATTGGTATAAAATGAACTCTTTTTTAAACATTTTATTAGTTTTTCAATCTATCTACATTGGTTTGTGCTTGTCAAACATCGTGTTACATGCTTTGCTTACAATTATTTGTTTTTTACATCTCAGTGTCTTCCCAGTTGTCCCCACAAATTCCAGACATCTTTCAGACATTCAGACCATTCATGTACATATTTTAGTATATAATATGACTACTATCATAATATTACTGTCATAGTGTACAATATTCTCAAGGTCTTCTAATAACATTCTTATTGAAAGTGGTTTCAGATCCATGCCCCAGCTTTATACTATCTAGTTTAGTTTACCTAAAATAAAAACCCACCATATTACATCTTTACCCTGATTAGGGCTCCCTTATTTCAATTTAATTCTCCTTTTTAATATAAAGGATATACCCCTTTACAATTTCCAATGTTAAATATACACATGTTTTTCAACATTAAGGGGCCCCTTCTTGTTTTCCCCTTTTTCATCTTTCTAAGTAATTTCCTCTCTCATTTCTCTTTTTTCCCTTTGCGTTTCTGTGTCCCTAAGCATTCTGCCATCTTTCATGCCCTATGAAACCATTTTGTGCATCTGATTTATGTCCACTAGCTCTTTATGCACTTGGTCTATCTTCAATAGGTCTTCCACGCTTTTTTTGTTGTTGTTGTTAATTTTGCTGATTTTCTCCCCTTGTCTTCCCTTAATACTCTCTTCGGATCCAAGATTGATGTTGTTTCTCTTAGGTTTTCCCCATTAATTTCCTCCAGCTCCTCTTTTGATTGGCATACATCATCCGGCACACTCTCATTTCCTCCTTTGTTGTTCCCTGTCACTTGTTGACTATAGTTCTTCAGATGTTGATTGAATAATTTTGCCTCTTGGTAATGGGATTTCACTATTTCTAGTATTGTTTGAAGGGTAGATTTTGTTTCTTCCCAAAATTGTCCTTGTTGTGCCATTCTGTTCCAGCTACCCAAGCGCTTAAGCCAAGATTCGAAGTCCCCAAGTCTCACTGTCCAGATCAATGATTGTATCTGTGTCCTAATTGATCCCTGGCAAATTGATGCCAGCTAAACAGATATTCCAAGTTTCCAGAGTCATTTCAAAAAGTCCGCTTTGGCTAAATAGGCCTGAACCAAATTTAAACCCCCAAAGTACCAGGGTAGAATGCAATGGTTGTATCCGCGGCCTGATGGCCTAATTACCACAGGTTTACTAATTCCCAAGGCACAGTTTTTTAAAAGTCCACTTTAGGGTTAATTTATCCAGCCAGGGATAAAAAAAATCAAAAAGAAATAAACAGGTTTCCAAGCTTTAAGCAGCAGTAGAGTACTCAAGGTCACTGTCCTGGGCTTTATGCCAAAAGACTTCAGGTAGACAAAACAAAGTCCAGACTTATCAAGTATAACTTATGAGAAAATTTCTTAAGATTTATAACGCCAAATTATAAAATTCTTGAAGTATATTTTAAATGTATTTGAATGAGTAGTTAATGTCCCGTTAATCTTTAAATTATTTTCTTTGCATCAGCTATCCCTCTCTCCAGATTTTCTGCCGCTTTATGATTGCTGAGATTGATAGCAGGTTCTTTTTTGTGTATATAGGAATTGTCTTCTCCAGGGGTAATCATAAGCAATTAGTTGTAAAAATATATCTCACCCGATAGTAACAATGATGCCAGATAGCTGATTCTTGCTTCTCTTAGCTGGCTGCCGACGACTTGCAAGCAAGCCCAAGCTGCTTGTTTCTGCCCGTTGGCTGATTAGGGAGTTTCCTGGATCAAACGGGGATGACCACCTCCCCCCCCCGTGATCAACAGGCTTCCCCCCCAGTTCACCACCTCTTCGGGGTGGTTTTGACACCCTGGGGTGTCCCAAACAGGTCAGAATTCAGCCCAGGGGACAGAGCTCTGTCCTTCTGCTGCTGTCTCGTCGCGGCATCAAGCCGGAAGTCCGGTATAAAATGAACTTTTAATTTAATACACTGAAGTGGAGTTGAAGTAAACTGAATGGACTAAGCAGGTTAAAAATATTAGGGTTGCAAACTTTAATTACTGCACTGCATTGGGTAAGGCTTTATTTGCAAATTACAATTTACATCTAGGGCTCTTCAAAAAATCCATCATTACTAGGCATACAAAACATACCTTCTTCCTCCCAGCACAAAATCTTAGAAGAGAAATCTTTTGAGCAAGACAAACTAAAAGTTTGCATTTCAGAATAAACTATTCAGGTTTCAACAGCAGAGGTGAGACAACCTGAACCAATAGTAGATGATATACTTTCATGCTTTGGGAAAATTTAAAAGCATGGTTCTGTTGAGTTAATTGAACAGAGAATATTGCAAGGTGAAAATTTTAATAAAAATACTTTATTTAATAAAAATATTTTATCTGCCTCCTTCTAAATGGCACCATTTAGGTTTCATATTGCTTGAAAGTATTTTAATTTAACCTACAAATTAAAAGCTAGAAACACAGAGCAATTCTAGCCCAATGACGAGGCGGTTTTACTGGGTCAGGATTAGCCACAAGTTCTTTTGCCAGAAGACATGCTCTCCTATCAATATAGGCATCTTCTACCAGCTTATCAGAATAATCTTCCAGAAGAATTGCCTGCCAGATAGTATGAGCCATCCAGAAGAGCAGCAAAGAAGTGTGGCAGAAGTGTGGGGAAGGAGCTGGCTTATGACAGATCTAAACCCCTCAACCTAGGAACATACCCACCATGCTGGTCAGGATAAGAATGGTTCTAATCCCAACCAGTTAGGTCGGGATAAGAATGGTTCTAAATAATCCGCAATATCCCAAGATGGGAAGGTTTAGATTCAGCAGAGTTTCAGCTAGCCAAGGCTCAGCTCATCTGGCTCTTGGCAATCATGGCTACTGAGGAGTGTGTCCTTAGACTATGGGTATGATAGGATGGGATATTAGATCGCATTCTGTAATGATGACAGCACAGTCTCGTTTGCTCTATTTGTCTGCAACCAGACAACAAACTGCAGATCGCTACTCAGCCTGACCTTTCTCTGCCCTGCCCCCAGACATTTTTGGTCAAGCAGCAGGGCTGCCCCTTTTATGAAACAGGCTGGTTTGATCAGGACCAGACAGAATTGTCATGTTAAAGGGTCCTTTTTAATATTGCACCCTGGAAGTTTAGCCTTTCTCAAGTGATCCAGTCTGATCACTGTCTTTGCCTAATCACAGCCTAAGGTGCTTGTTCCACTTACAATGGGTTGTATCCAACACTGCCCTTTGACAAGCAGATCAGACACCACGGGCAGATGGGATTGCCTATCTGCTTTTGAGATGATGGGTGTTGCCTAAATGAAACATGGATGGGATTGTGATTAACTGATTTAAATCTAAAAGATTTAACAAAATATGAATTCTAGAAAATAAATGTTGCAGAGCTTCAACAAAAAAGAAGTCTAAAATTCAACAAAGCCTGGCTCCCAGCACTGAAAAATACAGACTGCAAAAGGTCAATGAATTCTACCCAACCACAAGGACCGGTGATCATTGCAACACAAAAGACCAGCTAACGATACCCATCAATCACAGTGACAGGTCATCTCTCCCCCTTATCACAACAATACACCCACAACAAAAAACATGCTGATCACCATAATCACCCAATCTCCTGAAAAGGACAAAAGCTGATCCCACAGCTATAAATACTCAACTATCCAACAAACTGCACCAGAGCACAGAGTTCTGGCTCCTGTCCT
Source organism: Pogona vitticeps (assembly GCF_051106095.1). Taxonomy (NCBI): domain Eukaryota; kingdom Metazoa; phylum Chordata; class Lepidosauria; order Squamata; family Agamidae; genus Pogona; species Pogona vitticeps. The sequence continues at coordinate 62,759,017 of NC_135783.1, read as the reverse complement.
CTGAAGATGCCAGCCACAGAGACTGGAGAAACGTTAGGATGGAAAACCTTAAGAGCAAGGCCAAATAGCCCAGAAAACCCACAACAACCAAGTGCTTATATTGTTGCTTTGGTGGGGAAAGCTTAGTACAAACCATACTTTTTCCACATAGAAAGACTGAGCACTATGAGTCAAACATTTTTACTATATGGTATCTTCTGAATCAGGATGGAATTTAATCTTTAATTATTTTTTTCCAAATAAGAGTTAGAAAACAACTATGCTGCTACTGATATTACAATTTCAATTCACTGGATGTTCAAGTTATTTTTCAATATTTGACAACACCCTCCCTTACAAAATGTTGGGATAGTTCCATCTGCAAGAGGTATTCTTGCTGAATAGAAACATTTTTATTATCAGACATCAGACCACTATTCTGAACAATTTTGGAAATGTTAGTGATATTTAGTGGTTACCTTATAGTATCATATATTATAACTAAAACTCTCCTAAACATACAATGACAGACATTTGGATCGCGAAACTGCTCATTGGTGGAAGGACACATTGAAAATTGCATATAAGGAAAGAGTTAGATTTGTACAACAAACCACAGTAATCTATATTAATATGCAAAATAAGTTTTATGTTTTTCTCATGACTTACACAGTCTTAAGAAAATGCTACCATTCTGAGAAAGCATAGCTCTGCTAAATGATAGATGAAATTGAATTTAAAGTGAAGAACATGGGAGCTTTATTTAATCAACATTCTGAAACAAACTTGAGCAAATTTGTGGATTAATGCTCTTGTCTGTATATCTGTAAAATTGGTATAATAGAGAGTATCTAATAGTGCACTTTTGCTTTCTGAGTTATCTAAACTCTTTCTCCAGTATTCTAAAAACTGCTTGATTCATAGACAAAGAAATTATTGATCAACTAAAATTATTTTGTCCGTTTGATAGCTTCCAAAGTTGCAATCCTATACCTATCTCCCTGGAAGATAAATATGGAGTAGAGGGTAGAGTGAAAGATTAGCACTCAGGAGACCTGGGTTGGAATCTTTGCTCATCCATGTAATCTTGCTGCAGGGTGGTAATGGTAAAACTATTCCTTAAATATCTCACATACCATGAAAGCCTTGCTAGGGTTGCTATAAGTTGGATATGACTCAGCAGCATAATATAACATAACCCCATTAAAATTAATGAGTGCTTTCAAGTAAATATGTATAGGATTGCAGTGCAAGTATCTCTAAAACCTTAAAGCTCACTTGAAAGGTTGGACATGAGTAATATTAGAAAAGCAACCCAAACTGTTAAGCAAAATATGTTCCCGTAAACCACTAAGAATGACTTCATATGTTAGCCAAGGGAGGAAGACAGAGAAGCTATTCTAAGCAGGATTAGACATTTTCTTTTTTTTCTTACAAAAATAAATAAATGTTGTCAATGAAAGCAATGTCATCTTTAACAGTGATGTAGCAAAATGATGCTGTAGTGCTATGGTATCCAAACTGATTAATCTTATAGTAAGCAAATAACATACGACAAGGCTATATATTGTCTCCCTGTTTATTTAACTTATTTGCAGAGTACAGCATGCGAAAGGCTGGACTGGATGAATCCCAAGCCGGAATTAAGACTGCCGGAAGAAATATCAACAACCTCAGATATGCAGATGATACCACTCTGATGGCAGAAAGTGAGGCGAAATTAAGGAACTTCTCAATGAGGGTGAAAGAAGAGAGTGCAAAAAACGGTCTGAAACTCAACATCAAAAAAACTAAGATCATGGCCACTGGTCCCATCACCTCCTGGCAAATAAAAGGGGAAGATATGGAGGCAGTGACAGATTTTCCTTTCTTGGGCTCCATGATCACTGCAGATGGTGATAGCAGCCATGAAATTAAAAGACCTCTGCTTATTGGGATGAAAGCGATGACAAACCTCGACAGCATCTTAAAAAGCAGAGACATCACCTTGCTGACAAAGGTCCACATAGTCAAAGCTATGGTTTTTCCAGTAGCGATGTATGGAAGTGAGAGCTCGGCCATAAAGAAGGCTGACCACTGAAGAATTGATGCTTTTGTATTGTGGTGCTGGTGGAGACTCTTGAGAGTCCCCTGGTCTTCAAGGAAAACAAACCTATCCATTTTGAAGGAAATCAACCCCGAGTGCTCACTGGAAGGTCAGATCCTGAAGCTGAGGCTCCAATACTTTGGCCATCTCATGAGAAGAGGGGACTCACTGGAAAAGACCCTGATGTTGGGAAAGTGTGAAGGCAAGAAGAAAAGGGGACGACAGAGGACGAGATGGTTGGACAGTATCATCAAAGCGACCAACATGAATTTGACCCAACTCCGGGTGGCAGTGGAAGACAGGACGGCCTGGCGTGCTCTGGTTCATGGGGTCACAAAGAGTCAGACATGACTTAACAACTAAACAACAACAACAAAAGCAAGTAACTAACACAGCTCAATGTACGGTGTGGCGATCAACCTTGTTGCCCCTGTATAATTTGGCCCTCACAAAGTCTCACACCCTTTTTCTCTTCTAGCTGCTGCCAGGTATTCTCCTAATACCAATTATGTTATACACGTGTGCTGCCAAAACTAAGGGTTATTAGGACTCAGAGGTTTAATTAACAAATATTCTTTTATTGTCAAGTAAATCAGAAAGGTAAATCACATATGAACTGTATCAGGTATTAACAAGGATTGGATCATGTATGCAATCACTTTTATTCCAAACTACTATATACTTTTAATCAATATCTCTCATAGTACTTATGACTTCATTCCTGCTTGTTCAATATATTTCAGCCTTCTCAATTCTCTCTCCTAACACTCTCAGCTCAATTCACTAACCTTCTCCTTCTCTCTCCTAAATCCTAACTGCCATTTCACATCTCCAACTCTCTTTCTCTAACTCCGCCCCTCCTGCCCTATCCTTGGCTCCTCCCTCTTGAGCTTCTGTGATGGACAGACAGGAATGATGTCACCTGTTGGCATTTCGCTACATATGGGTTTTCAGGTCTTGATGAGATGGAGCAAATATTATAAATCTTTGGTTTATTATTAATTTTACTTCATCTATTTAAAATATTTTAAAATATTTTTTAATTTTAAACTTCTGAATTGCTTCTCTAATCAAGGGGTGCCCGAGGCAATTTATAGCAAAACCATAAGCACAATAAACAACCATTCCAAACAAACAAAAAATCTAAATGAGTGAAATGCATAACATGACAATAAAACAAAGTGTCTTCTAAAATGCAAAACCAGCAGTAACGAGTAACATCTAAAGGGAACAATATTTATTACCTAACTGGCCAGTAATGTGGGAACCAACCTAACTTCCTTAGGAAGAGGCTTCCTCAACCAGGGTGCTGCTACACAGATGACCCCATCTTATATGTTATAGATATGGATATCCTAATTAAAATTAACAAATCTGCCTTCCCAGAAAATAGGGGGTGACTAATGAGCCTAGTTTCTGATACGGGCTACCAAGTCAAAACATGGGCATTTATCAGAGCTTTAGGGGGTTAACGATCTTGTTGTGCACCAGTTTAACTGAAATGGCTTTAATGTTCTAATGTTTTTACTTTGTGAGTTTTAAGCTCATTATGTCCACAACATAAATTTTACATTTTTTAAAAGATTTTTTGTTTTTAAATTGTTTTATATGGCTCTGTAACCCTTCATGAGATCTTGAGATACAAGTTGGGCTATAAATGATTTAAATAAAAAATAAAATAAATAATACCATCACATTCCACTGGCATTTGGTCAAAGCACTGATGTCAACAAGACTACATCATAGCAAAGAAATCTTTTTTATATAGTGCAGAAGTGCACTATTGTATATTCCCCATTATGCCTATTTTACAGGTATATGGACAAGAGCATAAATCAACAAATTTACTTAAGTTTGTTTAAGAATGTTGAAGCTCCCAAGTTCTTTGCTGTAAACTCCATTTCATCTGCCATTTAGAAGAGCTATGCTTTGTCACAATAGTAGCATTTTCTTAAGATCCTATAAGTCTTGAAAAAATGTAAAATTTATTTTGCACATTAATATAGATTACTGTGGTTTGCCATACAAATCTAACTTACATGCAATTTTCAATTTTATTCTTCCACCAGTAAGTAGTTTCAAGATCCAAATATCTGTCATTGTATTTTGAGGAGCGTTTTAGTTTATTAGAGATGGGGAGGAAAGGAATTAGTAATTTTTTTTTTTTTTTTTTTTTGATATCTTAAACTCAATCCAGGCAAGATGATGGTAGCAATAGTAGGTGACACTTTAGATCATGGTGGTATTGAATACAGTCACTGTGTGACTTTAAAATGTAATGCTATTTTTTGTATTGGATTTGTAGCTCACTTTCCTTTCTTACTGGAGAAAAATGGGTTGGAAGTAGCATGAATGAATAAATAAATAACTATGTTACACATGTTTTTGTAGTAGACAGTAGCAATGTGTGTGTTCATATAGGTATTACTATTCCTCAAGGACATGTCGTATTTTATATATTTTATGTCTGCTCATTATATCCACAACATAAAATATCCATCTTTTGTCCTTAAAGGAAAACTTTTTTGCAAATCGTGACAGAGTTAGCATCCAAACCTCAATCATGTACAGCCCAGAAAAACATCAACTTTATTAGGAATGGAGACTGTTCTACTATGGAAAAAAAACAAATCTTACAGAAGTGTTAAACTGCAGTTAGTCCCAGCTACCTTTTGTACAACAGGTACCTTTGGGCACACAGATTAATACAATTCTCTATAGCAGCTTTCCCCTTGCAAAGGCCCCCTAATGTGTTATTCCCATAATGAATCCAAAAGTGGAATCAAACTCCCAACCTCTGGCTCCACAGCCAGATACCTAAATGACTAAACAACAACAACAACAGGAGTGGTGAATGTCCTCCTGCAAGCACGGCATAGCTCCAGCATGTCTAAAGGAGGGAGTAGTTAGATAACTGCTGGAAAAGCCCACCTTGAGTCCCACTCTACTAGGTACCTAGTGGATTGTGTGGTGGCTTCCCACAAGTGTTCTTGCATGAGACAGATTATCTAGATCCATGCTAATCTGGTTTCAGATTAGATTATGTAAAGGAGATATCTTTAGTCACCTTGGTGGATGACCTGGACCAGGAAATGGATGGGGGAGTCTGTGATTCTATTTGACCTTTTGGCAGTCTCAATGTAGAGAAGATAGCAGTGCTCATGGTCAGTCAAAAGGCAGATCAGTGACTAGGAATCTAGTCTATGGTGGATAAGGTGACACTCCACTGAAAACTAACATTTGCAGTTTGGATATACTCCTGAATTCCTCCTGGGGACTGGATACCTAGTACTTGACAATAACAAGGAGCGAGTTTGCTTAGTTACAACGAGTGCACCAACTATAACTGTTCCTTGGTATATCTGAACTTATCATGGTGACATGTGCCTTAGTTACATCCTGTCTGGACTATTGTAAGGCACTGTATATTGGACTGCCTTTGGAAAGTGTTTAGAAGCTTCAGTCAGTTTGAGATGTTGAAGCTATACAGTTGGGCAAAGGTTATTACAGAGATCTTTAAAAATTCCTCATGGAACAGCTTCAGTGGCTTGTGGTCTGCTTACACTCACCATTCAAAGTGCTGATTTTGACGTATGAAGCCCTGTACAACGTGGGTCCAATCTATCTGACAGACTATATCTCCCCATATGAGACTCTCTGGGTTTTAAGATACTTCATGAAGAAGCCTCTGTGGTCCTATGATCATCACAGTTATGCCTTGTCGGGACATGAGAGATGGTCTTCTCAGTGGCTGCTCACAGGGTTTGAAACTCCCTTCGATGGGAGACCTGGATAACCCTCTCCCTGCTGCCTTTCTGCCAGGAAGCACATGCCTTTTTCTTCAGGCAATTTTTTTATTAAGCAATTGGATACAAAGAAAGGGTTTCTAATGGAGCATGTCTTTTTAATATGCTTTCGAATTGTGTTAGACTGTTCTGTTCAATGGTTTTAATATGTTTAATTGTTTCTACTTCTATTTTTTATCATATTTTCAAATGTCAACATTTGTATTTGAATTTTGCAGGGTTTAAGTAAAATGAATGTAATAATACATATGATTAAGACATCATACACAACATGAAAACCATAATAATGTATTTTACAATGACCTGCTTTTGAAGATTATCAAAAAAATTAGAGGTAGGTCCAGAAGAAAGCAGCCAGATTATGAGCTGGTACTGCCTGGGAGAACCATATTATTTTGGTCTATGTGAAGTTGACCAATTCACTTGGAACCTGGGATCTTGAAAGATGGCTTTCCACTATGCAAGAATGCCTACATTCTGTGGCCATGCCTATCTTCACATCTCCCCAAACTGGGTGTCTGGTGACCAGGGAGAAGTATTTTTTTTACTGTAGTATTCCACTGAATGCCCTCTCCAGAAAGGCTTCCCTGGTGCCCACTTCAATTCCATTTCAGCGCAATTTGAAAATCTTAAATGCCTGAGTAAATGCCTGTTTTTGACTATCTGAATGAATGCTTTCTACTATGTGTTTTTTATTGAAATAAGATGATTTGAGGAGGCTCTGCAGAGAATGTTTCTACAAATATATGTATAATAGAATTCTCAGTGTTGGCACTGCAGTTTGGACCGTCCTGCCTCTCTTGAAAGGATAGAAAAGGCAACCTTATTTAGGAGAACTTTCCCTAAATCAGGCTGATTTGGGAGGGTGATTTAGGAGGGCCTTTCCCTAATTTAGGGTAATCCAAAATGAGCATTTCTAATCCTTTAACAAATTATATTTTAAAAATCTTTGTACTTGTGTTTACTTTACATCAAATCTAACACTAAATAAGAAATGAAAATACATTTATAGCATGGTCCATTCTGTATTAGTGATAGGATCCTTTGAAGAACTGTGTGTTAATAACAAGAAGATTCCAAACTCAGCTACTGAAGCTTACATAAGTCGTGGTAAGCTAATGAGGAAATAGCAAGTGTGCCTGCCAGGCTAGCAGTTATTAAACGCAGAGTATCATATTTTGCAGCACAAAGAAAAGATTTTGAAATGGCGTCATTTCTGTACAGACATAGGACTAAGCCTTCACATAAAATTAGCCTAGATCTTCACATTTCTCTGGGTTTCAAATCAAGTGGGAAGAGAAAAGCCAATGAAGTTCACTGAACTGTTGCAATACTTTCAGATCTGGCAACTGCCACAGAACTGGGCTGAATAGCTGGTAATTGGCGCCACCACGAGGACTCATATCACGCCAGTTCTGAAAAATTTACACTGGCTGCTGATTGCTGCTAGGGCCCAATTCAAAGTGCTTACTTTGACATATACTGTAAAACCCTAAACGGCTTAGGACCTGGTTACCTAAAGGACCCCCTTCTTCCGTATGAGCCTGCCCATCCTCTAAGAACAGGCCAGGAGGCCTTTCTGAAAGTGCCATCCCTGAAAGAGGTGAGGGGGTGGCATGTCGAAATAGGGCCTTCTTGGCTGTTGCCCCTCCAACTTTGGAACACCCTCCCTATAGAGATCCGCCTGGCTCCAACACTTTGGCTTTTCAGCGCCAGGCAAAGACCTTTCTGCTTAGCTAGCATTTTAATTAAATAGTATCCTTTAGTTGGCCACATGAGCAGCAGGATTTATTAATGATAAATTGAATGTTTTAATATAGGGTATTATTATAGTATTGCCTATTTTAATGGTTTTAACGTTTTCTAAAGTTTTCAATGCATTCTAATGGGTGTTTTTTTGCATGACGACGATTTCGCTGTACAGTTATTTTAACAGAACAGATTATCGTCGTCATGCAGGGCACCACTGTATACTCAGAAATAAGCACACCAAGTACAATGGAATTTACTCCCAAGGAAGATCTGTTTAAGATTGCAGTTTCATACTTCAATCATTAGATCACCAACTATGGAATCTTCAATTTTCCATCAATCTTTTCCACCTCTAGTATAGTCTGTAGGCCTTGTATCTGTGTTCCAGACTCCTGGCTAGCCTTATTATAGGAAAAAAAGAAGTTGATTTAGCTCTTCAGTGAAGAAATATTCCACTGGCTACCTCTCATTTTTTTTCTCACCACAAAAAAGAGAGCATAAACTTATATGGTTGTTTGGGAAATTGCATATACAGAAAAACATATGTTTTATATTTTTAATAAGATTTTTATTATGAAATATTGAAATAGGTTCGAAAATGTTTTTAGTGCATAACAAAGATTTTTTTTCCAATGAAGTTTCCTTTCCTGCAGCTATAACAAGAAAGTTCAATATGTGTACACTAGAAAGGTGAGACGACTCTGTTTATAAACAAGGCCAAACTAGGTATCAACTTGTATATTTCCTGGCATGCACAGACATGGCTGGCACATATCTAGTTCCTCTTTCCCTTTGTAAGACCTATTGGAATTCTCCTGTACCTTAATAGAGCAACACTCTGCACTTCCCTGTTCCCAGTCAGCTAACAATGAGGAAAGTATGTTACGAAACAGAGAAGTCGTACTGCGGTACAGAGATATTTGGAGCACTGCGATCAAAATGAACTCCAGAAGGTTTCTATGCTGCCTACATTGGGTAACACATTTTCATAAAAGGGCATATCAAATATCTGCTGCCCTTCCAACAGCTTAATAAACTTTGCTTAATGGTTATATCTGATACGTAGTACAGGATGTCGCTTATGCAGAACTCTGTGGTCATTTAATTTCTTTAAAAACCACGATATGGAGATGCTGTGCAAAGGCTTCTTATGCCTCATATCCTTTTTTCAGCCATGTATACATACAAGTATATGCATATGTTTTTTCTGCTCTTAATGTGAAAAATATTATTTTCATAAATTTAGTATATAGCCATATGTTAACAAAATTGTCAACATAATCTCAGTTGAGCGGAACTTTAAGAAAATCAGGGATTGGGGTGGGATTTTTTTATTTACTACAAATCCCATAAATCTCTATTCCGGGAGTTCTTTCTGACAGACAGATACCTGTTCCAATTCAATTCTTTATTTACAGTCCTTAGACCTATCATACAGAGAAGTGGACAACCTAGATCTACACAATCTCAGCAATATGTAAAAACATCAAACATAGACATAAAAGAAACAAACAAGTATGCAAGTATAAAACAAACAAGTATACAAGTGATGCAAAGTCCTCTGTACCAATACCAGAGTCAAAACAGTCGTGCCCTGTTTAACGATTACCCCGTATAACAACGAATCCGCTTCACGACGATGTTTTTGCAATCGCAATTGCGATCGCAAAACAATGTTTTAAATGAGGTTTTTTTGCTTTGCCAAGATCGGTTCCCTGCTTTGGGAACTGATTCTTCGCATTACCACGATCAAAACAGCTGATTGTCGAGTTTTCAAAATGGCCGTTGGGTGCTCAAAATGGCTCCCCGCTGTGTTTTTGGACGGATTCCTCGCTCTACAGGCACTGAAAATGGCTGCCCCATGGAGGATCTTTGCTGGACGGTGAGTTTTCAGCCCATTAGAACGCATTGAAGAGTTTTCAATGCATTTCAATGGCCTTTTTTATTTCGCTTTACGATGTTTTCGCTCTACAGTGATTTCGTTGGAACGAATTAATATCGTTAAGCGAGGTACTACTGTATGGGGAAATTTCTGAAACTTGAGAATCTCCAGACAGAACCCAGCTACCTTGTATGATATTGTATTATCCCTGTCCGAGAGGAGATACTCGAGTCTAGTTTGCTCTGATTGGCCAGGGATGTTTTCAATCAATGGAGTAATAATCTGAGTTCGTGCTACTGCATAATGCGGACAGCAGAAAAACATGTACTCCATGGACTCAACCTTGCCAAGGGAGCAGGAACACAGCCTCTCAGTAAGTGGGACATTCCGGTACTTCCCTTCAAGCATAGCAGAGGGGAGGGCAGCACACCTTGCCAGAGTAAAAGCTCTTCTAAACCCTTTTACTTCAAGCGATATTAGATAATTAGCAGGTTCTGTAGCATTTTTAATACAGGCCCTTGCCATAGTGTTTTGTAGACTGGAAAGATCTGATTGGTGCTCAATATCCTCAATTCTCCGCTTAACAGTTTGTTTTTTGCCTGGTTTAATCCATATAATAAAAGGGCATGGGGATGGACACCAATTTTCATCATACAGCTCCGAAGGTACGTCCCAGTTCAATTGGAAGGTATCAGTGAATATCAGAGGAAGCAGCCCTTGTGGGATAAGATAGACCTTTAATTATGTGTATATAGAGAGGATGCTAATCCAGCCTTCTACATTTAGGCATCCTGTCTCCAATCTTATCCTGGCATTCAGACACATTTGGGGACCTGTAAAATGGTTCTTAAAAATTTGGATTCTGCCCTTTCCTGAAGTGCAAAATGTGCGCTGACTGGCCCTAGGAATAATGCAGTTGGGATAATGTCTTGGCCTTATAGAGGTTTAGCACTGTTGGAACAAACACACCCCCTTGAGAGCAGTGAAATGTTACTATGCTGTTTGCTGAGCTTTCTCCTTAGTCTGCAGCGTATTCACTGTATTGAAGTCTAGAGCCCGAAGCTTGTTTGTTTGTTTGTTTGTTTGTTTATTGTCATAGTAAGTATATACACAGTATACCCATACAATGAAATTCACAGACACCCAGAGACCAGACACATGCACACACATAAAATTCCCCAAATACTCCCACCCACTAAAAAATCCCCCAACACTCCCCACCCACTAAAAGTCCCCACTAAAAATACACCACAGGCCAAGTAACACAGTCCAATTAACTATTCATTACTGGTGGTCTTTAAGCTCATTATTAAATGCAATTATAGCTCTGGGATAAAAACTATTCAGAAAACGTGTGGTCCGAGTCTTAATTGTTCTATATCTTCTGCCAGATGGCAACAGTTCAAAAAAGTTATAAGCAGGATGGGAAGAGTCTCTCAGGATGCTGTGTGACTTCCTTAGGCAGCAGGATGTGAAGATGTCATCCAGGGTTGGTAGCTGGAGCCCAATGATATTCTGGGCAATTTTAATGGTTCTCTGTAGAGCTTTTTTGTCTGCTACAGAGCTACTCCCAAACCATGCCAGAATGCCATAGGTCAGGACACTCTCAATGGTGCTACAATAGCAGAACTACCACAAGATATTTAAAGTTTTTTACCTGCTCAATACAGTTTCTGTTTATTGACCATTCTTCTTTGGTCTATGCCCAAAGGCAACTATCTTGGTTTTCTGGAAATTAATCGTTAGGGATTCATCTTCACAATAAGAGGAGGGCTTTCTCAAAGCGCTCCTCAGCCCAACAGGTATTCTAGAAAGTATTACTGTGTCCTCTGCATACAGTAATACTGGTACTGTTCTACTGGCAAGTCTTGGGGGTGAATATTGGGAGTATTTAGGCAGTTGGGTAAATCATTTATATAAAAAATAAATAATGCAGATAGGCCTAATTCAGCCTCAAAGCCTTCCAGTCAAGGCCTTTGTCCCAGGTGAGCCACATTTAGATACTGTATCTGTAAGGTAAAATAGAACTCCCAGACTGGAAAATAAGATAATCTGCAGTTTTTTTAAAAAATCCCATCCTGAGGGATCTAGAAGAAGAAGTGTGAAATTTTGGAAAGCCGACACTTCCAGTATAATTAAATTATAACATTTCTACCAATTTCACTCATGATTATACTATAGCTTGACATATATAAAAGTTAATCCTGCTTTGACAAAGTTCATGGTATTCCTCTGTAACACTGACTAAAGGAATAAAATAAAATCTCAAAGTGCAGTGGTTAAACTGCTGTAAGGTAAAGGTTCCCCTTGACATTTAGTCCAGTCGTATCCGACTCTAGGGGGTGGTGCTCATCCCCGTCTCCAAGCAGTAGAGCCAGCATTTGTCAGTAGACAGTTTCTATGGTCATGCGGCCAGCGCAACTAGACACAGAATGCCGTTGACCTTCCCACCATGGTGGTACCTATTTTATCTACTCGCATTTACATTCTTTTGAACTGCTAGGTTAACAGGAGCTGAGACAAGCGATGGAGTTCACTCCGTCATGTGGATTTGATCTTACAACTGCTGGTCTTCTGACCTTGCAGCACAGAGGCTTCTGCGGTTTAACTCGAAGCGTCACTACATCCCCTCACTGTTGTACTGCAGCCAAAAGTGTAGCCACGACCCAGGATTCAATCCCAGGTAGCCAGCTCAAGGTTGACTCAGCCTTCTATCCTTCCAAGGTCATTAAAATGAGTACCCAGCTGCTGGTGGTGGGCAATGTGTAGCCTGCATAATTAACTTGTAAACCTCTCAGATAATGCTTTAAATGCTATGGGGCTGTATATAAGCAGCATGCTTTGCTTTTTGCTTTATGTGCATATGTGCTGCTTCACAAGTTGCACAGTATACACTTCAAATGTAGGAATGTGCTTTAAAAACTATGGGGAGAATCAACAGTGAGCTCCACTGGCAGAACTATGGAATCCAGTGGAAATGTAAAAGGAGAAGTTCTCCCTCCATAGCTCCCTGGGTCACTCAAACAAGTTCTGCAGGGCTGACACATCCCATGCAGGCCGTTTTCAATAATGAAGTAGAGCACTAGGTTGGAGAGAACATCCTGCCGCATTTCAGTATAACTGTACATTTAGGCCCATATACAATATTGTCATTTGGACAAGTTGTCTCTGCATAGTTTGATCTCCTGTTACCTGAAGATGGTAAGTAGATAAGCCAGTGGTGTATTTCCAAGTTGCACACAAGTATTGTGAGGGAACTAGTAGAAACATGTCTCAAAAGAGAAGCCAGCTTTTAAAGCCTCCAGAATTTTCCCCAAGGGAGATCAAAATCCAAGCTAGAGAAAAATCCCAAACTTTTTGAAACATTCTCATTAGGAAGCTCAGCAAAGACAGAGCCAGCCAGCCTCCTTTGGTGAGGCAGTACAATCGTCTGGAAGCATCCTTAGTCTCCAAAGGATTGTTTTAGAGGTGAGCAGGTCTAGGGACCCAAATGTCATCCCCAGTAATTCTGCCTTTTACAACCCACCAAAAACACTCTCCTTTTTTGGGGAAAAAAAGAGGCCACCCCAAATCTTTCAAGGGGGATTCTTGCAATTTGAAAAAAATGGGCTGGGTTTTAGAAGGGTAACCCTCCAAGGTCCTGAGATGGGTGCATGTGGCCCTTAGCTCTTTAGCAACTGCACACTTCTGCATTAGTTATTTACTGGTGTATGTGAGGTATAATCCAGCTTTAAAGGCAACTGTACATGAGGAAAACATCCACTCACAATTAAAATTGAAATATTTATACTTCACCTCTTTTTCTTAAAGCACTTGGCATCACACAACACATTTTGAAAAAATAAAATGTGACACATATGCACAAGGTGAGAAAGACATTAGAAAAACCCAGCTGGGTTTTTACCAGATGCCTGCAGAAAAGCCTAAAAGAGAAGATGAAGGCAGCAATCATGTCCTGCTATTTTCCTCCAGCAAGTGCTGAGAGCAATTGTTCCCTGAGAACAGGCATTCAGAAGCATACTGCTTCTCATCCCGAAATAGCATATTGTTGTAATTCAATAAAAACAAAATCTAATTCCCTTTAGAGGTTATCTAAAATGGGCATAAAATCTTGTGGCAGAAATTTCTATAAATCTTTCTTCCTTTCTTCATTCATATCAGAGTGCTGCACAATCTGAAATGATATGAAATATAGGTAAAACTGAAAACAAATTAAAATGGTAACATAATTAGACTATTTTACTAGAAATGGACTACTTCAATAGCATTATCTCAGCCATTTCGTGGAACTTCTTTTGTACACACGATGGGCCATAAATTGCATGCACAGAAGTGCTGCATTGACTGAATTTCTTGACAGTCACCGAAAATTAGTCCTGTATCCAAGTAACCCCATTTTACTTGATTATTGCTTGATCTTCCTGCTTTGCTTCAGAGTCTATTAAGTGATTTCCAGACAGTCCAGCTAGAGTCTAGTCCTGGTGGGATGCACTTTTCAGTATTCATCCATTCAGCAGGGTGTGTAGTTTTTGTTCTCTATAGGTTTAGCTTCGCCTCTCCTAGTTTGATATTTAGAGCTTGAGATGCGTGCAGAAAACATTTCCTCGATTTTAGCCTTTCTGTAGGGGGTTGGTGTCCATGAAGTGGATGGGTAACTATAGGTAATGGGACAAATTCAAACACTGAACTTTTTAATATACTCCACTCAGCTTTCAGTTCCAAGTCAACAAGTGCAAATCATGTGAATATGCATATGTGAATCAGTTGTACAGCTGAGAGGATGATTCTATTACCAAAGTGAAGCATGCTGTATCAATGTTTTCAGGTCCACCTCTGATCAATTATGCTTCCTTCTTCTGTGATTATTCAACTTGATATAGATTCTGTCAATGCTGCAGTAAGAAATATATCTTACCCTCCTTACATATGATGCCAGCAAAAGTTGTTCATTTCTTTTAACATCCATACATGTTAATAATAATCATTATATGTCTTCAAGTTCATTGCAACTTATGGCAACTGCTTCCAGGGTCTTCTAGGTATAGAATACTCAGATGTGGTTTACCATTCTCCTCAAGGGCATTCTGGGACTGCCTTAATAACTGAGTGGAAAATTCCAACCACATGTTACCAGGATGAAGCATTTAACCACAAACACACCCAAGCTGGCTGAAACCAGTTCTGACCTCATCTTAAAAAGTATACCTGGCTGACGTCTGGCATGAAATGTTGGAATATTCATTTATAATTTTTCTGCACCCTTCAAGATGCCTGAATAAGTTATTTTTAATTATGACAGCTTGCAATGAATGTTTAATTTTTAGTTGTCTACTAAAGGTATCAGATCTCCTACATTTGTATTGCTTAGAGGACCACACGGCTCACACACTACCCTGTTTCCCCCAAAATAAGACCTAACGTGAAAATAAGCCCTAGTATGATTTTTCAGGATGCTCATAATATAAGCCCTACCCCCAAAATAAGCTCTAGTTAAGTGAAACCCTGCCCTCCACCATTGTGTAGCAACCAGAAGAAGATGACATGACTGTATATGAGTAAATGTAGATTGTTGTACATTAAAAAAAACATCGCCTGAAAATAAGCCCTAATGTGTTTTTTGGAGCAAAAATTAATATAAGACCCTGTCTTATTTTCAGGGAAACATGGTAGTTGTCTTTACAATATTTAAAACAATATTTTGCTAGTCAGAGAGGGAAAATGAAATGCCTCATGGTATGAAAATCTGGAAACAATAAATTCATCATGCTATAGTGAGATTTACTCACTCTTAGTACAGTTGATTCATGATAGCAGAGACTATCCATGTCATTTTTTTTGTTATGTGCCATCAAGTCAGAACTGACTTATAGCAACCCTAATAGGGCCTTCAAGATAAATGAGATATTCCACACACCCTGTGAGTATCCATGGCAGAGTGGGAACTGGAACTCAGGCTTACCGAGTCCTAGTCTCTCACTCTATCCACTACACCACACTGGGTATCCCATGTCATATTACTCATAGGTTTATCTTAGTTAAAATCTATCTCGTCAAGCACGTTTTCAAAGGGAACATTTTTGTGGCAAATATAATTATGTCATTATTGGTGAGCATTCTTTTAAAATAAAATTGTATTCAACTCCTACAGTATACTAGCTATTCTGCTCTGTGAATCTCTGCAGTTTTGCTGCACAGCTAGATGAATTTAACCAGAAATTCAAAACTTTGCAATACTTCTGACATCTTGGCTTGCTGAAATCCTGTGAGACAAACTGCCAACCATAAAGAAAAGAAATAGAGATATTAAAGCCAACAAAATATTAATCATCATCATCTATAAACATGAACTGAAATGTGTTCTCGAAGGCTTTCATGACTGGGATCCGATGGTTGTTGTGGGTTTTTCGGTCTGTCCAGAACATGGCCAAACAGCCCAAAAAATCCACAACAACCATGAATTGAAACATTCTGATAATAGTTTTTGGCAATTTGACACAACTAAAAATAGAGAAGGTATCACATATATAAAAAGGAAATGCTTTCTTCCACTTTCATCCTTCTCTCTAGTCTTCCAATTCCTACATGTTTTGTCTACTTGAAAATTGGTTTGTTGTCAATAAAACCAAAAGGTGACTTTAATTTGTATTCAAAATCCACAGACTTTAGGACGCTATTAAGAGAGCACATGTACTTTCCTTAAGAAGTATTTCTCTGCCTATCACATGCCAAGGAAACCTGTAGTCTTTCATATAAGGAAAATTCACAGGAGACACAGGAGATATGATCTAAGCGTGATGCAATGCCAAAGCCAAATCAAAGCCAAAACTTAGTATTTTTTAAAAAAATATCTTCTATCACTATAAGACACAACTTACTTATGGAAAGTTTTGTGCTACTGATGATTAATAGAACAGGTGGCAGTGAACCACTATCAGAAAAGAACAATGTTTTCAAATGTGTCTTTCTTCATAATTGAGTTTCCCCAGATGTTGACATCAGGGAAAACACACTTTTTCTTGTTGCTATAAATATTCCACCATTCATATATTTAGATTCATTCAAAGCTACAGTATTTCCAATTTACAGCTAATTCTAGATAAACTGTGATTGTTTCACTGTTTACAAGTTTGCCATCTAAGGATCTTGCATACAAGTTTGCTTGTTGGTCAGTAAAAAAAGTACCTTCACACAGCAAGACATCAAAACGTAACAAACAATTCTATCAGAAAAAGAAAAGGATTTTCCCAAGCCAAATGAGAAAGTAATTAAGAACATGTATGATTGTTTGCTTGAAACTAAAATGCAAGATTAGATGGTAAAAAATGTATGATTAGGTGAGCACAAAATATAGGACATAATATTGATATTGATCAATGGTTGCAAATGTGGAAAAATAACATAAAGCTCACAAAATCAGTAAATTTCAAGGAGAACATATATAAGATGTTTTATAGGTGGCATATGGCTCTGAAAAAATTGTCAAAGATTTATACAGAGGTGTCAAATGTTTGTTGGAAGTGTGAAGCACAAGAGGGAAGCTTTTACTATATGTGGTGGACTTGTAGATTAGCGAAACAGTACATACTGTATTCTGTTACCAAAAAATACAATACTGTGGTGCCCCGCATAACGGGCGCCCTGTTTAACGATGAATCTGCATAGCGATTACGTTTTTCCGATCACAATGCAATGTTTTTAATGGTAAAACATCGCTTTGCGATGATCGGTAAGCTGTTGCGCTTACCGATTTTCGCATAGCGATGTTTTTAGAACAGCTGATCGGCGGCTCCAAAATGGCCTCGGGTAAAAAAATGGCCGCCCGCTGTGTTTTCACGCCCATTCCTCGCTTACCAGGCAGCGAAAATGGTGGCCGTATGGAGGATTTTCACATAATGGTGAGTTTTTAGCCCATAGGAACGCATTGAACGTGTTTTAATGCATTCCTATGGGCTTTTTGTTCCATATAGTGACGAATCCACATAGCGACGATTTTTCCGGAATGGATTATCGTCGCTATGCGGGGCACCACTGTACTGCTTTGTAATGTTCCACTAACCCAAGAATTGTTTTTACTGAGCATTATACCAGATAATATAGATAAGACAAAGAACTACCTAGTTATATATATAGTCACTGCAGCCAGAATTCTTTATGCTAAGAACTGGAATAAATCAGAGATACCAAAACAAGAGGAACTCATTGAGAAGATATGGGAAGCAGCAGAAATTGATATTCTATCAGAAGTGTGGGAAGACTGTCTAATGCAAAAGGGAACTGAACGATTGGATTTATTATATAAATGGCTCGAGTCACCAGACAGCGCTTGAATAACATAGAATTAAACTAAGATGTAACTGTAAGTTGAAACCTGGAGGGCAATCAAATTGTAGAAAGGTGAAAAGTCGACTTGATATTGCAACATGAACAAACAGATTGGATGACAGGACATTTTGTGTTCTCCGTCCCCCTCTTTCCCCCCCATATGCCCCTCCACCTTTTGTACTCATTACTTTATCCCTAATTTTTAAAAACAAGTACCCACTGGGATTATTGAGTGCTTGCTCATCCAGCACGCATGTTCCCAAGAATGGTAGTACACTAGCTCTTTAATTGCCTACTACATAAGTGAATGTTACACCTTTTGCCTTCTGCTTGTGTAACAAAGCAAGAGGATTTCAGACAGTGGTTTTACTGTAACACAGATGTTTAGTGAGTAAGAGCATGCCCAGACAGGAATATTGCTCACTATTCGGATTTCTTTTAGTACTGCTTTGTTCGAATCAAATTATGGCATTAACATGTGTTTTGACTTAGAGAGATCCATCCCAACCCTTTTTGAGACTTTCCCACTCCTTTTTTTGGCACAGCACTAGGGCTGCAGTTTCTTTGGTGCAATTCAAAGTGTTCTTAATTATCCCATTCTGTAGCCCATGCAGATAGTTAGTTTGCGCCCAAAGAGAGCTGTGGGCAGTATCATCTGAGCTGACAACTTTGTGACATATTTGGTGGGTGTGGCATTGAAAGGGGTGAATTGCCAGTGAGAATTGCCAGTGATGAACACTGCTTTTCCTCGCTGAGGAAATGAAAACTCTATTTCCGCCTCATCCTACTCCCCACTTTCGACCCATTGGCTGTGCATTGAGTTGTGCCGGATAGCTCAGAGGAAGTTGAAATCAACTTTTTGAAGAAATGATGACAGTGGCAGTGCATACCAATGAACAGCTGCAGCAAACTTCTGCACCTCTTTTGTTCTTTCCAGCCAGCCCTCACCTCCCCCTCACTTGCTCACAATCTGCATAAACAAGCCTGGGAGACAGAAAGAAAGAGTGGGTGGAGGGGGGAATTGCCAAGACTTGGCTCTTTGCTTTGTTTTGCTTTTGATATGGACTAAACTTCACCAAAATAACTTTTAGTTTTGCTCCCACAGGAGACAGCCATCTGTTTTCCTTTCCATTTTGCATCTCTTGGCAACTGTGATAACTTTGAGGAATACGAGTAGCATTACAGTGCACGATCAACGCCATCCTCAGATACTATTGATGTAATTCTCATACATTCCATACTCCCAGGAAAAACTGAAGCCTGAGTGAATAAAACAGGGTATGCACTTTCCCTGTCACCCCCCCAACAACTAAAAACTCATTCTTTTTTTTTTAAAAAAAAAAACCTGAACCCCACAATATATTGGGAAAGACAATGGTTGTCTGTGCTGGGATGAATGCCCAACCCCCCCCCACACACACACACACACACGAAGCAGAAGACATTCTCTCCATTCCTCTGTCAGGAATTTTGGGGTGTGGAGATGGGTCCTAGACAAGGCAGTCTTCCAGGTCAACAGTAAAGAGACTCACAGAGATTCCTTTCCAGTAGTGTATTTACAAAATATGTACAACAGAGTTATGTACAACAGACTAAACAATACACGGACAGCACTTTGAGCAGCAACTCTCCATACAAAGCTCAATATTCCACTACAGAGTGCAGCATTTATATAGTGTGAACAACCAATCCCTGGCACATCACATGGTATCCTCTCCTAGTCACTACATCATACCCAATACACATTTTGCATATTGCATCAGCTACATGTGCTGACCTTGTAGCTGCACACCTGTTATAAAATGGATTCCTAATAGAACACTCTGGTTCATGCACTCTGGTTTCATGAACAAAGAGTAAATTCCACATTATGGACCACATTGTCCTGACATCCTCAAAAACAAAACAAAAACAGAAAAACTGTAACTGCACCAGTGGGTCCATGTCAAGATTCAAACATCTTTCTCCTGATGATCTGCAAGTTAATCAGGATCTGTGCTATCATGGGTTGGAAAAGAGAGACAACAGAGAACACCCTTCCTTTATTTTAATATACTCCTGTTTAAAATCTATTTTATATCTATATATCTATATCTATATCTATATCTATATCTATATCTATCTATCTATCTATCTATCTATCTATCTATCTATCTATCTATCTATCTATCTATCTATCTATCTATCTATCTATCTATCTATCTATCTATCTATCTATCTATATATATATATATATATATATACTGCATAGATGAAATGCTATTCCAGTAAATGAGAAACATTGGTAATATTATGTGTATCATGCTATGTAGAGGCATTGCTGTTTTGCTACATCATTTAGTTTATTCAACAAAAAAGGAAAGTCACCATGGCCCACTGAATGATGGCTGCAGGAAAAGGCAGGGAAAGAGGTAGGAAGAGAAATGACATGAAAAGGGAGTCAAACTGGAATGATCTAAAGACTTGCCTGGACCCTTCTCATAGGAGAAGAAATGTCAATCAGTGTGAACAGAAGGATTGCTCAAGTGAGAGATAAAATAGATCACACTATAGATACGAATCTATTAAGCAAAAACCAGATCGCTTCAACTTCCCCTGTCTGGACATGCTCTTAGAAACACTGATTAGTATACCACCTTGTAGTACCAAATGGACAGACTATTCCATTTTGAACCCTAACAAAGGTTGAATAAGAGAAGCCTAGAGGGCATTACTTCTTGCCTGGTAATTGTTAGAGTCACTTGGAAACTCACAGGGAGCTAAACCTATCAAGGCTTCAGATACCAATTAGTAATGTTCAGTGGAGAAATTTGCTTAGATTGGAAAGTTGCTGAGCATACATAGTTCCTATGCCGAAAAAAGGGTGCCTAAGTACAAAATGAAGTCACAGAAACAGAATCTGGAATGGAAAGCAATAAAGCCACACATCTCCATGGTCCCTAAATAACCCAAGAAAACATGGAAAAGCAAGAAAGTGAGGCCAACTATTTGCATGCACCAGGTAGTTGGTACCATTTGTCCCTAGCACCTCACAGCTTTTAGTTGAGGTACAGGAAGGCTGAACTGCCAGTCTTAGAGTCAAACATTCATAACAGCAACAGTGCCAACCTCAAATGTTATTTGAGGGGTGTAAGCACAATTACTAATACAAGTACAACAATTCATCCAGTTCAATCCTGATTAAGTTATTTAAATTTGACCCCTAAACAGTAGCATGCATAAGTAAGATACTACTAATACTTGATGATAAGAAAGGCACGGGGGAGGGAAATGACAAAAATACTGCAGTGATTAACATTGCAAAAAACTAGAATTCCAAATATATACATTAAAAATGTCAAGAAAAATACCTGGGGAGATGAAGGGCAAAATGCCACATTGATTACAGATTCAGTGTGTCCTGTCAATTTATGGGAATAGGTGCTTGAACACATCTCATATATATAAGCCTGAAAAACAAGACGAAATCAAAGTTGTAAAAGGCTACAATGGAAGAAAACCTTTTTGAGGGAAAGGCAACCCACATTCTGAGATACTTCAGCTAAAACTGTGTACAAAAGCAAAAACAAAAAATTCTAAAACTCTTTGCTATTTACATCGTACAACCAAATCAAGGGCAAATAAAGAGCAGGATCTGTGCTTTAGCTATTGATATTTATTAGATCATGCCAACCATGATGGAAAGTAGGTGGTGATTTTCCTGGCTTTCATTGTTGTTCTGATTTTGTTCTGATTTTGTTATGATTTCCTCTCAAACTGATGGCAATGGAAGAGAAAATTAACTATGCCAGGGACCAGCTCTAAGGCAGATACAACAGCTTCAAAAGACTATCAGTGGATTGAAAAGACCTAAGAGTTCCATGTCCTAGATTTCCACAGCCATATTTGAAATCACTGCCAACAATGGATTTTTGTATCACCACAAAATGGAGACCTCCAGCGTTAGACATATTCTTTCATTTAGAGGCAAAGATTTGTTCGAGGAGAATGAGGTCCACAATATTTTATGACTTATGGATCAACCTTCTAAAGATCATATGATTATTCTCCTAGTAAACTGAATGAACCCACAGTTAATTTGTCAGAGTGAAACAAATTTACAAAGTCTTTTTCATCACAATTTGGTTAAAATATTGTTATAATATAAAACTATAATAGAAAAGTGCATGAATTATAGTGTTTGTAATATTATAACCAAACTCCATATGCATTCCAAAGCTTTTTCATGTGACTTTAAATCATTAGTATTTAAATATTTTATAATTAATAATAACACATCTATGAAATTTCTTTTGATTAAATTTACGAGCAAGCCATGGTTTTCTCATAAATTTAACAAAATTATGCTTACCAGTCAATCAATCGTACATTGCAGCATAGTGTGATAACCTACAAATGGCCTTTGGAAACACACCAAGGAACTTATGGCAAATCTGCAAAGTTACTGAAATCCAGTAATAAGTTGCAACCAGAGTAGGCTCACTGAATCTGTAGAATTTACGGAAATGTTGACTCGCCAAATCTGCATCAATGGCCTACTCTAATTGTGACTCATTACTGAGTTTCAGCCATTATATCTCTGTTTTTTTTCCTCTGAAAAAAATGGCTTAAAAATACATAACTTAAAATATTTGACAGAATAGCCTAATTATTTTTCTAAGAACAGAATCTGAAAGCAAACAGAGCCATCCTTATGGCTTGATATGACTACTAACCTTCATTTAAGATTAGACTTGAGAAGAAACTGATTCTTGTTAATCTGTGATGAACATGGAATTTGGTTTAATGTCACCATACACTTAGAGACATCATGCTGCATACACAACACTGCTAATCCCTTGAGCATGATGAAGAGAACAGGAATGGACCATAGAATCACTTGACAGCAAAAGACCTGTATCTTCAGACACTGCTTACTACAAAAGTCTTTAAAGCAGGTGTCTCTATGTGATTATGAGTAAAAAAAATCACATGGTAGGAAAAAATAGCAGGAGAAGACACTGCCAGTATAAAGCTTTTCTTCCAAAGTTGTAGCAGGAGTGCACGGCCATCTCCTGATTCTCAACATTACTGTGAAATACATGGACTCTGTGCTGAGATGGTCTGTTGCCATGACTATTCTTTTGATTTATCTTGATCAATAGCTATGCTCCCCACTCTGACCGTGAAAAGCAAGATATTAATAGCCTGATTACCACAGATAACCTCTTCATCTTGTCTCAGTGTTAAATCAGAGGTAATCCAGCTGGATTAGTTGGAGGGCATATGGTAGTATAACTTCAGTAAAGATGCATAGGTCAGAGTCTGTGCATGAACTATTCTTCAAAAGTTTAAAAATGGCCCTTATGCAAATTTATTGAAGATACTTCATGAAAATAATATGGAGCTCAGCAACAAAACAGAAGCACAATCTGAGTTGGACAAGAACCTTATACATAGCCTATTCTATTTCATATTGTACCCATCCATTACACATCTTTGTTGTCCTTCAAATCAGAACACATGGAACTATGCAAATGACTGTTTTATTTAGCAAAAAAGGAAAAAAAACGAAGAAGAGAGTTTAAGGGTAACATTTTAAGAATGCTTTCTCAGCTCTGGGAAACCACAAATATTTGCATTATTATTTAATATAAGGCCAAGTCTACAGTCAACGAATCTTACTATGTTGACTTTGAGGATCAACTGCGTCAGCACATGGTATTCACTCTTCTAATTGCTACCCAATTTGCCAGTCATTCAGACAGCCAGAAAGAGTGAATGTTCAATAAAAATATATTCAGAAATAATCCTTTAAACATTAAACAACTTTCCAGTCTCATAAAAGATTCTGCAAAGGGACCACAAAGAAATGTAACTAACGAACTAAATACACTGTTAAGCAGAAGTTAACTTGGTGAGCACAGAGACCACAGCTATTTGGTTCTTAAAGTGAACACAGCAAATTGTTGATCAGATATACTTATTTCTCTCTAGGGATTGTAAGAATCACTGATTCTGAAGACTGCAGGGAGAGGCAGACTATACAGAGCAGAGACTGGCTGGCATCAGTGTCATCACTACTAGAAAAAATACAGAATTAACTCCTGTTTTTAACTTTATGTCTACACAATGATGGGAATACACATGAATCCACATTAACTGCAAAGCTTCAGAGTAAAAAATAAGTGGACAAGGGAGAGAAGTCAAGAATGATACAACATGTAAAGACTCTTAAAACACAAGATTCCTTACATGGTTTTTCATTTAAATTAGGAATAACAAGAAACATGAACATATTTTTCTGAATGAATTGTTTCGAATGAAACAGCCTGGACACCAACCATGCATATATTCATTTTATAAGAACATAACTTACGGTCTTGTGCCTCCTGGATTTCAGAAAACATCCTTAAACAATGTGCCATCAACTACCTGGAACAAACCGTAGCAGAAGAAACTGGGACTAGAGCCGGGGCCTTTCTGTTCTGCTTTCCCACTACCTACCTTCTGCAGTTTTTCTGCTCATTTCTCAGTCTGTCCATCTGCCTTTACAGTCTGCAAAGTCTATCGTATAATTTCCATTCAGTCCTACTACAATAGGATATGTATTTTATATGAATTCTAGCTACCCACATCTCAGTACTGAAAACACCACAGTGTTTAGAAAATAGACAAGTCAGGTTTTAGGGAAAGAAACATTGTAATCCAACCCTGGCTGGCATGTTGCAATGATAAAGCAAGCCTAATTTGTAGTTAGAGATTAGATGCTAATAACTAGGGGGAGGATCTCTATGACATGCCATAATTTTTCTGCAGCCTGTGCTTGAGTTTATGAGTGGGTTTGAACATGTTTATGAGTAATCTGGTGAGAAAAGCTAGTTTTCTCATAAATATGTTTGAACTTGCTTATGGGTTCAAATGTAGGTTGCAAAGAAAATGTGAACAGTCATAGAAATCCCCCCTGCTACATAACTGGCAGGCAGCAAAATATAAGAAAGGAAATTTTGACCAAATATGATAGTAGCAATGTGATTCTTTTAACAGGCACTATATTTCCAAGTATGCAAAGAGACTCCATGTTGCTATTATATTGTGGTATCTTTCAAGAAATCAAGCAGAAAATCACCCCAGTAAGATATAGAAAATCAGGTTTCATAGTGTTATATTTATTTTACTTCGCATCCAACAGCTGCAGCTGATTGAAGAAATTGGTCAGTAATAACATGCTCTGGGAAACCTTATATAAGCCACAGGCTACCAAGACAATGTGTAGTCTAAATATGGGCATGGTGGCAGCTTGAGGTGTTGATTTTTTGTCCCATGCCACTGGAATAATATATTTACTAGGTTTCTATCTTTTTGCCACAAATGTACAGACACAGTATTTTCTGTACTCACAATAATACAATTTAACAGCAACAACAAAATGCTATTACATACACATTTATCTTCAGATCCACAGGCAATGAATCGTCCACAGGGAGACAGAGAAATTCCACAAGGGTGACAGTGACAGCTATGGCCTTCAAAGCGACGCTCACACCTTCAATTAAAAAAATAGGTATAATTGTTTTTGGTTTTTTTCAAAATAACATAGAGCTTCCAGGTTGAATTATTGTTTTTGATGCGTCTTTGCACCCATCTCTTTCCACAAAGACAATGCAAATACCAAAGAAAATATATAAGAGAATGTGCATAAATAGATTACCAGGTTTTGACAACACAGTCAATTCAGGGAATGTTGTAACACTGTAACATAATATATATATATTTTAATTGTGTAACAAATGGTCACCACCAAAGACTGCATTCCTAGAATATTGGTGGCCACAAAAATAATAGTGAATATATGCTGAACCTATGGATAAATTCAGCTGGCTGGGTAGCTCAGTGGCTTGAATATCTGGCTACAGAAGCAAAAGTTGAGAGTTAATTCCCCACTGTGTGGCCTTCGGCAAATTACACACCTCCATAGTGCTCCCCAAACAGGGGAATGGTAAACCACTTCTGAGTACCCCTCTACCTAGAAAAGCTTGGAAAGAGTTGCCGGAAGTCAGAATTGACTTGACAGCAGATGATTATTATTTGATGATAGAGCCATGTGGCTGCCTCATAAAAAGTGACTGAACAAAGCATACCAATTCCACATTCAAAGTCTGGAGTAGAATTACCCACTGATTGACAGCATACACTAATGCATAAGAACCTTCCATTACAAACCCATTAGAGTTACCTTCAAGGATAAAATTCAACACTTATTCCTTTAAAATTGCAGTAGTAATGATATATACATTTCCAGATTTCCCTTTTTCCAAAAGACCTAAGATAGTTTACAAATGTTCAGTGGAGCAAAAAGGACTCTTTGCATGCATGTAATTTGAGGCCAAGAAAACCACAAATTTCTATGTTATTTTTCCATTTCCAGCTTAAATATGAGTATTTTCCCTTATTCTAATTTGCTTTCTTTTGTTGAAGGTTCCCTCAGTATATTTTCCAATCTAGTATTCAGTTTCTTATTCACAGAGACTAGTGTTAAGTCCTGTTAAACGGTGCCAGCAACAAAATTAATTAAACATATATACTGGATATTTGCTTCAACATGTCTTCAACAAAGTTTCGTATGCTATTCTCATCAAGCAAATTAGAGAAATATGAATTAGAAGGCACTAGCATAAGATGGGTAAACACTCAACTGGAAAAGTACCATTAGTAACAAGCAATTAGTGGACTGTATTCAATCTGGAAGGGGCCAGTAAGTGTTTTTCCATTTGTCATGGCCCTCAGTCCAATGTTGTACAACATAGCTAATAGATGGTTTCGATCATTCTTATTATTAAAAGGGAAGGACATTCCATAACTAAATCAGAAAGTCCCTATCATCCATCCACAGTGATGTCTCATAATGGAGGAACTCTGAACAGGGCTTTGTTCAATTACATGATCAAGAACTGGGAACTTATAGAGGTATGCACTCAAAACCTTTAGATCTTTAAAAAGTCAAAGTTGGCAGCTTAAAATTTGCCTGGAATGAAACTGGAAAACCAGTGCAGTTTTTGCAATACAGTATGTGGGTAATATTTTTCTAATACCTAAAACTGGCCCATAATTTTCCCACTGTATTTTGGATAACTGAAGCCTTGACACTATTTTTAAGGCATCCATATATTAAAGTAAAGCTGTCCTCCTTGGAGAATGCACCAGAATTAATTCGTAAAATTTTGGTAAAGGCAAAGTGATTAGCACTATCAAGTTCTCAGAGTTACCTACATTGTGTGGAGATTGTGATCTTTGATTTATGTACTGTAATTCGTTCCTGAAGATATTATATTGGATTATTATTTTTGGATCTATTTCCATTTGTAAGGCTTGTGGAACATATTTCTTGAATTGTTCAAATACTATCTCCTTTTTGTGATCTGTGGATTTTTCCTCAATGCTGCATTGTAATGTTTTATGTTTCACATTATTATTATTATTATTATTATTATTATTATTATTATTATTATTATTATTATTATTATTATTATTATTATTATTATTATTATTATTATTATTATTATTATTATTGTTGTTGTTGTTGTTGTTGTTGTTGTTGTTGTTGTTGTTGTTATTGTTATTGTTATTGTTATTGTTATTGTTATTATTAAGTTGCTTTGAAAATATCTTATTGGAGCATCATAATATAAATTAAATAACTATATTTAAGAAGAGATTTATCCAACAGTATTTTTTCCATGAATGCACAATTTTGTCATATGATTGTGAAATCTATGTCTTTAGCCATCTCAGAAACAGTCTAGACATTCTTGGTTTAAAAAGCAGTTTGATTTGCCTTAAACAGCACCTGGAGATCTGGTTAGGGCCTTTTGTGCTTACAAAGGATACCTTTAAGCTATAAAAGTAGGAGAACTATATTTTTAAATGACACACATTCAATTCTCTTTAAAGTGGTGACATGGGAAAACCAGAATGGTAGAATTTCACTCTTTCTAGCTAAGTTGAAGTTACCACAGTTCAAAGAAAAAGATTTGAAAAAGAGACTCCAGCAAATACCATTGCATTTTTACCTACCACAGTCCCACATTATATCAGCCAATGGCTTTGAGAAGCAAAGCAAAGAACAGGGTATCAAAAACCAGTAGAGAAAAGCAGAGAAGGAAGAAAAAAGGACTCTCAAGAGGAAGGACTAACAGTATGGTATATCACACCGCATCACCCTTAGTTACAGCACATCCAAATTGCTTACACAGATTTTACTTTTAACTATTTTGCCATATACTTTCTTCACTGAAACTGATGTTTTACAAAGAGACAGCAGATGAGTGATCTGTGAAAAGCTTTCGACTTTTTTCATTATTCATGAACTGCAGGTAGATCAAGTGATTTGAAAAACAAAAGGATAGGACCAAATCCAACCCTCCAAGTCTCTAATTTTATTACATTTTGACATTCGGTGGAGATAGTAAACCTATAGAGTTTGGCAAGATTGTAAGTTGTCTGAAAAACATTAGATTAAATCATTAAAAATAACAACAGCATCTGATATTAAGCTGGCCACTACTATATATTCTATAGTGTTTTGCCTTCCAAAACACTTCACTTGGATTTTATTTTAATGGTTTACAACAGTCTCTCCATATATGTACAGTATGCTATTCTTGAACTACAGCTCCAATTTGTAATCCTATATCTGCTATGTTTTTAAACTCAGACAAGACAGAATACATTTTCAAGGCTAAAAGAAAGTATTGTTTCTTAATTTCAGTTTCTATGCTCATTGATTTCAAATTGATTACACCTCAATATATTTATTTTAAAGAGACATTTTTGCAACTGAGGACCATCTTGTACTTACAAAAAAAGGGAAAGTATAATCAAGTATCAACCATTGCTCCTCAGTGAAATTATCTATATGATTCATATATCCTGTAAGATCTTAAAGATTAAAAAATATATAACTACATGAACATCCACTTCCACTCCATCAGCTACAATAAGATATCTTGCTGGGGATCCTAGCAAAGTACTAGTAGGCACCAATATATCAACGGACATGTTTTGTAGAAGCCTATCTATCCAAGAAGGTTGGGAGAGTGCTGAGCATCCTAAAGGTAATGGGGAAGACTGGGAACATTTTGCCTATGCCTTCTACCAGTGGAGGTATCTCCCCGTATTTTTTTATATAACACATGTTAGATATTTTTTGGGTTTATTTGGGTGTGGTGCCTATAAGTTTGCTTTGTTTTTGTGTGTCTCTGTGTGTGTTTTGCATGGATTAAGAGAGGGGGTTTTACTAGGGGGATGTGTTTGAACACTACCAGTTTGTCTTCTGAGGAATAGATAATCTGCTGTGTTCCTGTGGTATCAATTATGTCATTTGACATTTGGAACTGAAACACATTTCTTCCTTCTGCTCAGTTTCTCAATCATATTGTTTCTGAGATTCATCAGATTGCCTTCTATGAAATTTATTTATTTATTTAAAATACTGTTATCCTGTCTTTTTCCTTAAAAAGGACCCATGGTGGCTTACATAATTAAATAACCCCATTCATAGTAAAGTTAATAACAGTGAGTATACAAATGCTAAAAAAAAGAAGAAATGCTAAAAAGGATCAAACAAATACCACACTAAAAAAAGTAAGCAAAAGCAAAAGCAAAATACATTCAAAGCAGTAGAGTACAACAATCCATGTAAAAAACCCGTTCACACAGCCAATCACTCAGGGAGAGCGTCCGTGAAGAGAAAGATCGTCGCTTGCCTGCAAAAGACAAAAAATGGTAGGTCCAGCCTGTCGCCCAGTGGGAGGAGAAAACCGTGAATTCAATGGAGTGAGTTTCTGTTTTGGAACTCTGCCCCCACTTTTCACTTGTGTTTGGGTGAGGTTAGAAAAGAAAATAACCTGTCCAATAACTTTTGGCTTCCTGGATTTTGTGTTCTGTGACAGTCAATATCTATCATAGCAATTATTTTATAAACAGGCAAGTCTCTTTCCTGGCACCATGTTATGAGATCCCATGGCAGGCTTTCAAAATCCTAGATATGCTCACAACATCTAAAATGGTGTAGATTCTTGTTTCAGGAGAATAAATAGATTGGTCTTTATGCAAAAATCCCAACAAGATATGGCCCTAGGTTTATTTTGTAGTTTTATATCTCCAGATTCTGTACAAGTTTATATTGTAAAATGTCTAACAGAAATACAATGAAAAATAAGTGAATGTTTCAGAAGATCAGAATGTGTGCATTGTTTATTGACTGAACGTATATATGCTATCCTATCTTTAAAAAGTTTTCAGTACCTATGTCAAAGCTGACCTAATCAAGATAGGTGTAATTATATGAGTGCTGAATTAGATGAACCAGCTTCTAGTCATCTATAGAGTCTTTTAATCCCTAATTAACATGAGATCTAAAGTTGTAGTTGTTAAGAGCAAAATGATGCAGAAGTTCTGTAGCTGCAAATATCGGGTATTTCAGATAAATTAATATGCAAACTTCATCAGATAAATTCTGGAGGATATTGATGAATTACCATCAAATTAGACTTAATACAGTAGTTTTAAAGATAATATGATGACCTAGAAGTCAATTTCCAGCGAATTTGCAAGTTATTAGAAAATGAGTAGAGTTAAACATGAACACACCGTATTATAAGGACATGTAAAATGACTATACATTTCCATTCTAAATATTTTATAGCTATTCCTTTTTGAATAATGAAACTACACAGCACAATGAATGATGGTCAAAACTACTATTTTGAAGGCACTATATCTGTATAATATGCAAAATTACTAGTATAAATATAGAGTTGTGCATACATGATGGGAAGAAATGACTGCAATAAATCGGGTATAAAACAGAAAAAAATGATATTTGCAGATCACAAAAAGGAGATGACCCTGGTTTCTCTTCTTTCTAATGAGACTCCAACTATCTTTGCTACAGTTATCATTTACACAGTTATCATTTACATACAAGATGCTTTTGCTATACAGTACTTTTAATTTACATGGAGAATCAAGAACACCCCATCTGTTTTGCATATGTGAATTATTTAAGGCAAAATTTTAAGACAATTAAACTGCTGCTACCTCAATGTCCTTAAATCCCAGAGTTTGATGCCATCACCAATAGCTGTTGTTAAGAAAAGATTGTAAGCATCACTAGGCTGACTGCTAAAAGCTGATCC
The DNA here is from genome assembly GCF_051106095.1 of Pogona vitticeps. Taxonomy (NCBI): domain Eukaryota; kingdom Metazoa; phylum Chordata; class Lepidosauria; order Squamata; family Agamidae; genus Pogona; species Pogona vitticeps. The sequence continues at coordinate 62,728,012 of NC_135783.1, read as the reverse complement.
CTGTAAGAAAAAACATTATTTTAATATTGCTATATATTTGCGTAACATCACAATTAATGAAAGCACACAGTAACAGTTTCATTACATAAAGTATAGTAGCAGAGACAAACTTTCAAACATTGATACATTGAGTAGTATATAACATAACAAAATAGTATAAATTATTATAAAAATTGAATCAAGAGTTTAATATAAATAAAACCAAATCCACAAGGCAACTTTAGACAAAAATATCCATAAAGAAATCCATAAAAATTTCAGCATTAGAACTAGCACCAGTCACTCCGACTCAGCATGGAATGTGTTCTATAAAGCAAAATTTTACTCGCTGCCAAAATGCAGGAAGCTGGCTATGAAAAAAGATTACATAGCAAAGAGTTATAGATCGTGGCACCATCAAGAAGATGTAACATGTTGTTTTTAGTAGCACTTGGAATTATTTGATTTACTGTGATTGTAATTTTCTGTTAAATTTCATCTTTAAAAGTATAAGATAAATTTAAAAGGCATTTTAAAAAACATACATGGATGTTACCACGGCACATTAAAGTAACATTAAGATAACATTTTTTGCATGTCATGCTAAGTTACTCTTTCTTCTAAACAATATAATTAAACACATGACAGGCAACAGAAAGAAAGAGCAGTGGGACAAGTGTTTCTACTAGACATGGGACGAATAAAAAATACATTGTGATATTTGTTAAAAATCGCTGTTTCATTAAATATTCATGCCTTCATATTTGTGAGTTCCAGAAACCTCGATGAACATGAAGGGATGAATATTTGTCCATTTTTATTTGTTCCTGTGGCCTTCCCATTCTGCCTATGGGCCTGCTGATCAGCTGATCGGCGGTCCAATAGGCAGCCAGGCAGATAGCCAGATAGGCAGCAAGGCAGCCCCACAGCTGATCCCCCACCCCCTTCCCCTCTCTACCTTAGTTGCCACCACCATCTGCCACCACCCAGCACCACCGTCATCCCTTGCCACTTGCTGCTGCTTCTATCCATCACCACTTGTTGTGGTGGCCTCTGCAGTCACGGCCTGCCGTAAGGGACACTGGCTGCCCTTTGCAAAGATAGCAGCTTCAGCTTCTTTTAGGGTAGTGAAGCTGCAGCCGCCATATTTGCAAAGGGCAGTCCAGCTTGGCGCAGCTAATAAATAAATAAATAAATAAATAAATAAATAAATAAATAAATAAATAAATAAATAAATAAACAAACAAACAAACAAACAAACTAAACTAAACTAAACTAAACTAAACTAAACTAAACTAAACTAAACTAAACTAAAATAATCGTGCTCCCCACCACCATCAGGACCTTCTGGAGAGCTCTTCTTCTCATTGTCCAGAACTGCATTGATCCTTGTGTTGGGACCTTACCTCTTCCTCTTATTAACACAGATTCAATAAATCTACCCGATATAGCATTAAAAAAATCTTTCTTTATCTCTCTTTTATTAACCTTTAGAATACACGTCAATTTATCATATACAGCAAGGTTCTAAAGTTCATTGTACCATTCTTCCAGTTGAAATTCATGTTTAGATTTCTAATTCCTAGCTATGATTAATTTTGCAGCAAACAATAAATTAGTAAGCAATTCTCTAGTTGTAAAATCATAATCTACAGTAACAAATATTGTTAACAAGGCCATTTCTGGATTCAACTTTATATCTCTATCAAAAATCTCTCTTAAATCCTTAGTAATTAGCTTCCAAAATTTTGTGCCCTCTCACACTCCCACCACAAGTGAAAATATGTGCCAATTTCATTACAACATTTCAAACAACATTTGAATATTTAGTATTTACTCAATTTAACGGTGTTAAGTACCATATTTTTCCGTGCATATGGACCCTCAATGTATACAACAACTCCCTAATTTTGCCCCTTGCCAGAGGCAGAAGAGCTGTCAATGGGCAGCCGTGAGGGATTGCTTCACCTCCATCTCCTGCTGCCTCCGCCGCCCGATCACATCGCTACCTTGTCTCCTGCCCGATGGAAGCCCGCAAGTGGCACTGGAGGAGGCAATCCAACAGTGGAGGCAGGAGCAGCAGGAGGAGGTGGAGATGGAGGCAAAGGAGCAGCTGCACTCGGCCGCATGTCACTGCTGCCAATTGACTGCTGCCGCCACCGCCAGACCGCCTCCTCCAGCGTCACTCGCAGGCTCCCTTCAGGCAGGGGACAAGGTGGTGACTTGACCTGGAGGTGAGCCCTGGCAGGAGGAGGAGGAGGCAATCTGGTGGTGGCAGCAGCAGTCAATGGGCAGCCGTGTACAAAACAACTCTCAATTTTTCCTCTAATGGTTTTAGGGAAAAGTGTCACTGTACATTCTTAAACTATTTTATAGAAATGTTCTTTTATTCTCACTGACATACATCATAATACAGTATCCTCATTTTCCATATCATTTCCCAGACTCCTTGTTTTATTTCTTTTTTAAACTCTTCCCCCCATACTTGTTTCAATCCTTCACTTTCAGTCTCATCTTCCTCTAACTCCAGAATTATTTTGTATGTTTTACTTACTACACCTTTCACTAAATCATCCTTTTGAATATTTTCATTGGTTAAAAGGAATTGTTCATGTTTTGCATATTCTCTACATTTATTCTTCTTCTTTATCTACTGGGTTTTTTTGTTGTTTTTTTTTTAGACAGCCCTGGAGAACCAACAAATCCATTTGTGGTTCATCGGTTCATGGGGAGGAGATTTGTGCTCCGTGGTTCATCAACTCTGATGGATCATGAAGCAGGACGAATCATCACTTTGGTGGTTCGTCCCCATCTCTAGTTTCTACATTTGCCACTGCTTTTCAATTTGAACAAGGAGTTCAAATTGTTACAGCTAATGATTCAAGGTAGATTTATTGGAAAAAGAAATGCAGGAAGAAGGATTTATTGACTAAAACCTTGAAGACTGGTTTGGATGCAACAGAACATCACTGTTTAGAGCTCTCACATCCAAAGTCAGAATATCCATGATGATGTCCAACCTCTAGTAAGAGAAGAACCACAAAAGAAGAGGAAAATAGCACAGTTATTGCTAAACAATTGTTCTTAAAGGGCTGGTGTCAAATATGATTGGCTCAAAATTACCTACAGATTAGCAGGGTTCTACGCTTTAGTATAATAAGATTTTTCCTCTCTTCTGTGGTGTAAATAAAAAAGTTACAGGGCCTTGCCAAGCAGCCTCCAGAATTATTTTCATAACTGCATACAACTAGAATAACCCCAGCAACATACATATATGTTGCTAATCAAATACTTATAGTGGCTAATCCATATAACAACAGAAGAAAGTGGCTAGGTGCCAAATTTCTTCAATCAAATTGAAATGAATACATTTCTCAGAAAATAGACGGCTATTTACCTCTTTTTTTGTTAAAATTGTCTAAAAGCAGTTTTCTAAATCCTTTTAATTTGAAGAAATTTGCTGGAGTGCAGCCATTGTCATTTACCACAAAGCATTTTAGTTTAAAGTGTAATGTCTGTTACAAAACAGCAAAGGTTGATTTAGGACTGCAATCTTCAGTTTTCCATAAAAACAACAGTTTTTCTCCTCATCTGAATGTGTGTTCACAGCTTCAAAATATGCTCTGCTTAAGTAACTTGAAGTCACTTTGCTGACAGAGCAAAAATAAAAGCCAGAAAAAATAAAAGCATTATTACAAATAATATGACAGGAGTTTAGTAAAGTTAAGTGTTATACCAGACCAGTCTCTCAGAAAACCACAAAAACCTATGCTAAAGTCATTGTACGGAACTGTTTTAAAACCACAAAAGAAAAGGCACTCAGAACTAAGGATGGATTCCTGTCTATAGCCTAACCAATGAACTTAAGCACAGCAGGAAGACAGAACTGGGCACAAGGAATGACTATAATATCCCAAGGTCCCTGTAATCCTTAAAACACTGGTGTATATTGCTGAAACAATTCAGAGGATTAGATAAAATTCAACTCAGTATTAACTGTTTAGTAAAATTTATCAGTATGGCTAAAAACGTCTTGAAATACAAGGTTCAGCTGCAGTCTATTGAAACATGAGAAGTTAATGAACAGAATCCTGTTCATTTCTTCTACTGGTACAGTGGTTCACTTCATGAGTGGTTATACAGTTTCTGAACTTGTGCAAGTTATTCCTCTGTGCAAGCACAAGGACCACTGCATAAGCAGAAGGATTCTGAACAGGATTCTTTTCAGGGAATTTATTTGCCAAGATGTATTGTTGTTTGCCTGTGAAGATCTGCTGCTTTTGCCATGTTCTTCTGTCCTCCTTTGCCTCGTACAGCATGCAGTTCACCACACCAATATAATCAACGCACACAGCTTTTCTTGCTTATTCAGTTTCTTTTCTATAAGAGGCTGTTTTTAGATTACAAAATGAGGTAGCCATTTGGGGAACAGCACATTTTTAAATAAAGACCAATCGCTTAGCAGAACTGAAAACCCGATAGAGTAAGTGGGGAGAAACAAGTCTTCCAGTTTGGGAACTTTCTTCTCTTGTGCAGTGGTGCAGCTAGGGCTGGAATGCAGACCTAAATCTGAGGCCCTTGAAGGAAGACAGACTCCAAATGTCCACACGGAAAGTAGCAAGTGATGGAGGCAGCAGGAAACAGCTTTGGTGTCAGAATCTGTTAGAGAATGAGGCTGCTGTGGCCAATGCTGGTCACTACCACATCCAGGCTGTCATCAGGCTTACATCTGAAATAATCTAAGGCTGTAACTCCAACTGTCCAGAGAAGCTTAAATACATTATTCAAAGGTATACCCCAAAGATCACAAAATCTGGCAGCAAGCATTAATGAAATGTCAATGGTCAAAGCCAGCTTCCATGGGAATGCCAGCAGCCCCATGCTGATCCGCTGGTTCCATGATGATCTCGTCACTGTCGTTTAGTCGTGTCCAACTCTTCGTGACCCCATGGACCAGAGCACGCCAGGCCCACCTATCTTTCACTGCTTCCCGTAGTTGTGTCAATTTCATGCATCATTAGCTCTGGAGCTACTTGTCCTTGTCCTCTGCTCTTCCTCAGTAGCATGTTGGATGCCTTTCGACCTGAGGGGCCCATCTTCCAGCATCATATCTTTTAGCCTTTTGTTTCTGATCATGGGGCGTTCTTGGCAAAGATACTGGAGTGGCATTGCCATTTCCTACTCCAGGTGGATTGCGTTTAGTCGGAACTCTCCACTATGTCCTGTCCGTCTTGGGTGGCCCTGCATGGCATGGCCCATAGCCTCTCTGAGTTACTCAAGCCCCTTCTCCACGACAAGGCAGCAATCCATGAAGGGGCTTTTAACTAGAGATGGGCACAAACCACTGGCGCATGGGAGGAGGTGGGGCTGGGAGTCACCAAACATCTCTGTTCATCCAAAGGACAAAGCAGCACAAACTGCTAAACTGGTGATTTGTGCCCATCTCTGCTTTTAACCAATATTGTGATCTCGGCATGAGAGCTTGGGAATAAGCTTAACTGAAGCCAATACAGTTTTCTTACATTAAATGTACTGAGTAAAAGAACATAAATAGAATCACAGAATTTTAGCTGGAAAGGATCCCAGGGATCATTGTATCCAGCTATATCTACAACTTATGCAATACTGACAGGTGGCCATCCAACTGCTACTTTAAAACTTCCAAAGAAGAAGAATCCACCACCTCCTGAGGCAGTCTGTTCCACTGTCAAACAACTCTTATTGTCAGAAAACTAATCCTAATGTAATCACCTCATTTGTAATTTGGATCCATTACTTCAAGTCCTACCCTCTGGAGCTAGAAAAAACTTGATCTTTCACATAACAGTCCTTCAAATATTTGAAGCAGCTATCCTCAGTGTCTTCTCTTCTGCAAATGAAGCATCACTAATTCTCTCACTGTTTACATACTAATGTGATGCACACAGCACCTGGATATTGAACACCATGTATGACACGTCTAAGTCTAAATGCAGTGGCTGAAATCCAAAGATGTGTACGTGCATAAATTCATACACCAAGAATGCATATGTTTCTTTGTTTTTTTAAAAAAATTATTCACAAATAATACTACACACAAAGAAAAGCAAATCACAGTATTGCCATACATATCTTTGAGGGGAAAAACACTCACAAACAAGTTACATTATACTGTACTGTAATGACCACCCAGAGCAATGGTCCCACTAAGTCAGGTGGAATAAAGTGTTAACAATAAATTAAAAATAAACAATACATACCTTGTTGTACTACTTTTGGATTATTTGTAAAGTATGGCACCTGATGTACAGAAAACCATATTTGAAGAAAACGCTTCCTTGATTTGTTGTCTTGTGATCAGTTTATGACCATTACACAGGATCTTAAGTCTAACAAAACCTGCACCATCTCAATATTTCAATTGCCCATCTTTGTCAGGATGATTAAAAAATGGATGCAAAAGAAACGAAACGAGTGGAGATACAGAGAGTGCCAACTTAGGCATCCATTTATTCCACTCCCTGAGAGCTGTCTTAAGAAACAGATTAGTTATTTTCAAGATGACATACTTAGACTTCAGCACAAAGAATGCCCCTTCTAGATGTGTATCATCGAGTTCAATTTCTACCCCTAGAAGTAAGGGGTTAATCCCAATGCTAGATGTGTCAAAATGTCACCAATCATATTAATGGCAAAGAACAATCAATTTAGGCTGTACACTCCTCCCACTGATACTCAGTACAAGCAATATTGCTATTTTTCCAACAGTGTATGGGTAAATCATTATGCCATAACATTATGCACATTTCTTGTTTTTGAGTTATCTGAGGATAAAACCTCTGATAAAGCAGACATGAAATTACCCAGCTCAAAAATGCTGATTCCATCGAGTCCAAGAAGATTAAAAAGCACATAACTGTGCTACACTGCAAACTGCAACGGATAGGCTAATAGTGAACTCATTCTCAAAGTGCCTTTCCTCATGTAGCCAAAGCAGTACCATTCATATACAAAAGGCAAGTATCAGTAGGCTTGGGGTAACTCAAGGCTTTCAGAAATATAAATATATATTCTAAGAGTAAATAAGGGGTGTAGGGATGCAAAACAACACCAGTATATTATGACCATGTATACATTGCTAACTTCTGGTTGTTATGATAGGGAGAAGATGTGGGGTGGAAAGGAGATGGAATAAAATATCTGAAATAAAGCCAACAGGATAGCTGACACCCTGAAAAGAAGCACTATACATCGCAAGATTTTCTTGGCAATTTTTGGAAAATAAAGACTTGCAGGCCCCAACTGCTTCCCTGTGACAAATGGGCAATTTTTTATTTCTGAAAAAAACTGCTGTGGTTGATGACATCATCAACCTTATATACTGTAGTATAGTTGCGTGAATAGTATGATGATTCTATGGCCCAAATTCTAATGTTAATTAGTATTAACAGAAAAATAATAGAAGATCTTATGCCTACCTTGTTTTGGCAGATTTGGTGAATCGATCGTGAATGAACATCTGTTATCACTGCTGCACTACATCCCACATTGAGGTCAAATACTTCTAGTGCTCGATTACTACCAGCTGCCAGTACAATATCTGTTACGTCGGTAAGTTAAAGTTCTGGTAAAGTTCACCAGTTCTGAGTTACAAGACCTGCAGCAAATACTTATGAACATGTACAGTATGTATATACACATTTTTTTTATTTGTAAGGGGAAATCCATGTTATATTCAAATAATTTGAATTAGGGTCAAACTCCAATTACTTCCCATTTGTTTTAATAGGGAAAGTAAACCATCAACAGTCAAACATATTAACATTAAATATCAATGAAAGTCAATTAAATTACTGTATTTGCTAAACAAAAGAAGCAGTCTTCATCTGGGCCTTTTTAAGACACTGAGGGCCTTAATGTGACAGAATGTTCTTTGGAGGCCCCTTCCCACTGCTTTTTTCTAATAGCATCTTTTGCCAGTGTAGTTTTATCCCACCAGCTAGGGAAAAAAATATAACACTTCCAAAAACACCTATATTTGACTTCAGAATGTTAAGATTTGAGGATTAAATCAGGACCCGGACTTACTCGATGTCCAGTGTTGATGGTGGCACAACGACTTTGGTTCCCTCACAGTGGCTGGGTGGAAAATGATGTCCGCCATGTGGACCATGTGAAAGGGATTATGGGAAAATCCACACTGGACCCAGGAGCGTGGGCCAGTCCTACACTGACTGGTGTGCAGGTGGAGGCAGGGGCTCCCTGCTGGCGGACCAGAAGGGATGGGTTTCCTCTCCAGTCCATCAGTGCGGCATAAGGGGCGTGCTGAGGCCAAGAGCCTCAGTCTCGTCAGTGTGCTGTCCCCCATCCCACCCACCTTGGATTTAGCATTAGTCTGGGGCATATGCAGGTTGTTTCATGCTCATTGTTGTTGGCACTTAGATTTGTTGTTTCACTTGTCACAATTTTATGGCATTTTTGGGCATTGGGATGGATCCAAATGGTTGTTAGGGCAGCAGGCGGGGACTTGCATACCCAGGTAGGGGAGAAACCCCCACAGGGGAACTGAGGCAGGGCTGGGATCTACCACAGCTTGGGAGGGGGAAATTGCCCATGCTCCTGTTGGCAGTGGAGTCACGGAGTGGCTTATGTCTGCATCGTCTCCAGACAGAACTGCCATCCCAAGTGGTCTCTCAGGGAGACATTGGTCTGTATTGGGGGGACATGTGGGTCCACCGATGAGCTGGATCTGACCCAATGCTTAGCCAGAATAACTGCCGCTGTAATCAATAAAGTTGTGGCCTTGTTATCCCAATTATGGTGCGCATGTCAGTCATTCAGAAACTCAGCTGGCTCAGCAGTAGCCCATCAGAAAGAAAATATATACAGGAAAGAACTGTAATTATGTAAGGAGCTAATGACAATTTTGAAAAGACAAATGCTTCTAACTAAAATACTTGTAGTAATAATTGGTAAGAGGATACAAGAATAGAATTCATTTACAGCTGAAAGGCTGGAAATTTCCACAGTAGACGCCATGGGAAATTTCTGTATGGATTTGCAAATGCTCTTACGTCTGTATCTGCAGGAACAATATAAATGACACCAAATCATTAAAAAAAATAAACAATTTGTAGAAAGCAAAAGCAAGTATATTGTAGTAGGCTCTTACTCCTTGAAGTTCTTGAAAACATCAGATTTAAGTTTTCATTTGTAAATATCTTTTTACATAAATATACTGGATGTTTTAGCTTAACATTTAAGGCAGCTATTTGTGTAATTACAGTGAGCATACTGAAGTACAGCTTTCACTTATCACCACACCCACTTCTACTTATGAAATGTGACTTCTCTCTCCATTTCCTCCTATGGTTCCCTGATCAGCTGCAGAACTTCCCAAAAATAATATTTGCATAAGGGAGATATGTTCTGCTCTGCTAGGAGATTATTTTTTTTTTACAATTTAACATTTGTGCAATACTATTTCTATCTAATTTCAATTCTTTCCAGTCTCTTGGTTTTAGCTGTTGGACTCTGAGGCAAGCTAACTAGTCTTTTTCCTATAGATTTCAAACTCCTTCCTCTGGTTTGTTGTTAGAAAATGGGGAGAAAGCCGAATTTCTCTTCTAAGTAGCAATAATGCAGTCAGGGAGATCAGACACTGGAATGTTTCCACAAAGACCCTGATAAGAAGAGAAAACAGCTGTTGTTGCAAAAGAACCCTTCTAAACTCGAAGCACAGCAGCGAAAGGCAGATTCAAGGCCGAACGATCAAGGATCTTATCTGAATGGCATTAGCCTTGACTACACCCATGTTTTTCTCTGACATTATGGGGATTTCAGTCTGGATAAGAATTCCAGTACGGCGTGTAGGAGTCTAACTCTTTGCTCTGCACTGCAATTCCCAGTCTGAATAAACTGTTTGCAATGTGCACTGGAAAAAGGTCTCATTTATTTCAGTTAGATCGTCTTCCATAAGGCAAATTCCAGAGATAGGCTCTCCCATACAGAACAAACACTCAGCAGGCACAAGCAGCTAAAGGCCTGATGATGATATGGGCCTGATTTGGATAAGATCTGCTATGTGGGAAGTTACAAGGGTTGTAATCAGAGGAAGAGCTATGCAGTTAAGGCTGCCTGTAGTTTTCTGTGCTCCTCATACATGCATGTTCATCATTCGAAACGTAATGTGGGAAAGAGTCACTGCAGATCAAACACCAGGATTTTTATGCATTTAAATTTGAAAAGAAAAAAAATGAGCCATGTGGACTGCATTACCATTTCTGTCTAATTAAGCAATGTAACACACATCTGATGTTTCTGTCTAGAGTTCTACTGAATTAGGAGAAAAGAATCACAGTAGAGTACATAAGCAAATTATATGAAGAAAGCCACAAATAAAATTTCAAGGCAAATTATAGTACCTTGTTTTTAAATCACAATTCACATTGTTATAATTCAGAGGTGTTCAAAAAATTTCCTCTGCTTTATACTGTTATTATTTTTTATATGCAGGACTGAATGAAATTCAGTAAAGCAGTTAAATATAGGTTATGAAATTAGTTGTCAAGTATATGATAGGAAAATAGGTTATATAAAATAAGCCAAATAAAATGGAACCTGAATTTTACAACACAGAGATCACGTACAAGGTGTCAGCAGGTATGCCTGACAAGAACACTGGAATACACATCTTAAAAGGTGAAGATGATGTAATGTCTCTGACAACCAATTGGACAGTGATAATATATATAGACACTGTGTAATGATTTCTTCTCTTGGCTAATGGAAATTGTTGTGGACTGTAATGCTGTTGCTGCTGCATATATATATTTGTAAATAAACTTAGTTGCTAGAAGTCTATTGTCTCTGCCTGATTTTCTTGACTACTGTACTGGGACTAGAACAAGGAGCTTCCGGAACAGATGCTGCTAAAAACTGCACCACTCTGACAAAATATTCTGCTGATCACTGCAAATATGATCCAGCCATGTTAAGCATTTTAAACCCTCACTAATGTGGAGAGAATTAACTTGCCATTACATTTCTTAATATTTGATAGTGCTCTAAATTATTAGCACATGTATATAATTTCTTTGTTTTATCTGGATTATAATTAACAATCCCACATTAATTTTTCCATTAATGTATCTGTCACACTACATCCTATGTGTGTTTAACTATCAGTGCACCCAATTCAAGTCAGTAGGATTTACTTCTGAGTAAACATGCATAAGACTGCAGCAGGGATCTTGTAGCCCTAGAAATAATATAAAATAATAAAATAATACTTTAGCTGAATAAGCAGTCACAGTCAGAGTATTGTGGAGTAATTTTAGAATTAAATTTGATATATAATTAGATACAACAAAACACAATGAAATCTAACGAGATGCTATCTTCACATTTGTGATATTCCTAATTTTTATTTTCTAATGCATGACAACAAGAATATTTAATATTAATCCTAGACATCTTTATTCTGAAGTAAATACATCTTGCTTCATGTGCATTGTCCCAACTAACTACACAAAGGATTGCAGTCTTTATTATTCCTACATAAGCACATTAGTATTCCTGCATAACCTCCTCTTTGGTCATTCTAGTTAGATGTCTAGTTTATTTAAAACCTGTAACACTTGCATTTAAAATTTGTAAGAATCGCATGCAATGGTGCCATTCTGCCAGTAGAAAGTTTCTCCTGCTTGCAGAATTCCTATTTTCATTCTTATAGATCTAAGTCAATACTTTGATTCTGCTTGCACACAGACATTCACAGTTCATTAAAATTTCTTCCCACAGAGTATTCTGATTTTCTCAATGGCCCCAGTTTGTGGATCTCCATGTTTTCCATCTTCTGGTAGACAAAGATCCTTTTATTCACATAGGTGTTCTTGATGTATGTTAAGGAAGAGGATCTTCACAGTGGGACAGTTTGGGCGGGGCTAACTGTGCTTTTAAATTGTGTTGAATTTGTTTGTTGTTTTAATGTGTTTACCTGTTTGTGTTTTAATATTAAAATAACTTACTGTGTATCTGCTTTTTTCTTATGTTGTTAACCACCCTGCATCTCAGCCTTGGAAGGAAAATGGTATATACATAAAATTATGTGAATTTCGTTGTATGATATACTGTGTATATACTTACAATGACAATAAATTATATTATTATTATTAACAAGCAAATAAATAAAACCATCATCAGAACATGCAACCATTAGCAGAAAATCCTTTTTTCTTTTTCAACTAGCATAACCTTCAGTATAATCTTTTATTTTTACCTACCGTTTAATCTCATCCTTGCTGGTGTCAAGGTGATATCTCAACAAGTAAAACTCTGCTCCACAAGACAATAAAATAAATGCATCTATATAATAAAACTGGGCCGATCTGATAGGTTTGTGAAAAATTTCCTTCCCCTGAAATTAAAAAATCTAATTAATACAATGAATATAATTTAGTTTTTCAGACAACTTGTTTATTCACAGAATAGTCATTGTAACAGGTCATCATAATTGCAAATCTTGATTCACATTATATTTTTCTTCATTACTGTTTAATATACCTGTTCTCAACAGTAGCAGTATAAAGGGGAGCTGATTCCTCGAACACTAACAGACCCCACACCACCACCACCCATTAATCCTGAAATCTGCGTCAGACAACTGGGAAACTATTTGAGTATATTTGAGAGAGACGGGACAGCCTGCGTAAACAAAAGGAATATGCGGTCATACAAGTGGACTTCCAATCATACGTCCTTGGATTTTTATTCTTTGTCTGACTCATTCTACAGGATATGATATTTCAAACACATCTAATAAGTGTGATTTGGGGCTGCAGTTGGCAGAAGTACTCCCAGATCTACCCAACTTCCCATGAGCCAATTATTACCAGATATAAAACAGGTTCTGCACTCCGGACTGACCAGATCCTCAGTGTTCTATCTTCAGAAGATGAAACCAGCCAGTTGTTGTCATGGCTCCAACCAACTGAATTAACAGCACCATCATGCCCTTATAGAAAAGAGAGCAAAAAAATCAAAAAGAAAATACATTTTTAATCACACACCCATCAATAATTCAGACATTTTTTTCCAGAAACATTTTTTGAAGATAGAATACATTTATTTCCAAGAATGTAAACAAATGTATTTAGGCCCAACCAGGACCAAATCAACAGTTGTATCCTGATTCATTTTTACCTATCCATAAAGGAGGTTGGTACAGATTTCCTATGTCTAATCACAGCTATAGAAAATACAGGGGAAGTTATGGTGGCCATAGAACACATTTCTAAACACATGTGATATTTCACTAGGTAAAGGTTCCCCTTGACTCTTAGTCCAATCGTGTCCAACTCTAGGGCGCGGTGCTCATCCCTGTTTCCAAGCCGTAGAGTCAGTGTTTGTCCGTAGACAGTTTCCGTGGTCACGTGGCCAGCGTGACTAGACATGGAACGCAGTTACCTTCCCACCGTGGTGATACCTATTTCTCTTCACTAGGCCAGCTAAAAAGGCACAAAATCCTTTGTACAAGCTTTCAAGATCAAATATCACAAAGTCACACGTGATGTTCCAAAAAGAGGGGGACAGAAAAATTTCAATGTTCCAGCTGTATAGTTTGTTGTTTTAAGATACTAAAGCAGGGCCCATCAGATTTCACCTGGTCCCAGTTTTGTTGGGAAAAAGAAAAGTTCAGGAGACAATTCAAGAAAGGATACTAGCATACTTTACCTGATCCAGCATCTGAAATAATCTTCAGCTTCAATGATACAGACACTGTCTGAGACTCTCTACTCTCTTCCTACAAAGGAAGTCTGTGAACCTTATAATGGATAGAGGCAGTCTTGTGTTGCAAGAAATTTGCTTATGTATTCAGACTAAAGATGTATTGCTTTTTATGGTATTCCTTGTTCCAGCAAATCTTGAGGCCATTCAGGGTAAAAATGAGCATCTCGGAGCCTGCTTCAGTATCTCTTGTTTCTTCCCAGTTACTTTCTAGAACAGCCTGCAGACTACATTGCTTTGATACTGAGCTTCCCTCTACCTTTGTATAACATCATGTCTGGCAAAAATATATTTTATCATGAAAGCTTGTACAGAGAATTTGGGGTCTTAAATGTGGGGCTGATAAAGGTATAGCCCAACATGGATTTTGGAATGAATATATATAAAAAATAATAATGTATTTATTATTATTTATTATTTGATTTATATCCCGCCCATCCGGTCTGGTCGACCACTCTGGGCGGCTCTCATAAAGATGCCCACAAGGAATAATCTCTCATAAAGATACCCACAAGCAAATCTGACACTGGAACTGGAGTAAATTATCATCAGCACACAGGTACAGAAATATATCTCAGTGAATATCCAGTTGTGCTTATTTTACCAAAGTGAATACTGTTATTCTTATATTTAAGGTCCTAGGCTGTCCCCTAGTGCACATCATTGAAATTTTACTTTGCAATTTCATGTAAAGAAGAATCCTCCATTGTATTTCCATAAATGGTAGGACCAATTAAATGGAATATAAGGTTAACAATATTCCCATTCCATTTCTGTAAATTTTCAGGGTGAACATTTGGGAAATTTGCAGCAAAACTGCTATCAACAGTGCCAGATTTCATGTTGCTTTTTTGTATAGTATAGTTTATTTTTATTTAAATAAAATTGTTTTTTAAGAGAGAGGAAAAAAGAGAGAGATAGAGAGAGAATCACTTTAAAGCCATTTTTTGTCCATAATATCCCAGCATCAAGGATGGGAATCACATAGTCCTTCGGCTATATGACCCCAACCCTATGTGCATTCCTAGGCCAAACCCACTGAAACATTTGAGGGAGGAGAAACAGAGAACAGAGGCAATTCTTGTCTAAAATAAATGGCAGCAGCCACGCATGCCTGTTCTTCCCCCCAAAAAAGTGTTTTCAGTAAAGCAGAAGAGGACTGCCGGTTTTCCACTTTTATTTTGGAAACTAATACAAGTCAAAGAGAGAGGAAAACAGTCCCTGCCCCATCTCCTCTACAGCAGTAACCAGGTAGGATCTATCGACAAGTAAGGTAATAGTCATCTACACCTACAAGAAGTTCACCCAACTGAAACGTGCACAACAGAGAAGTTGGGTTGCATATTACAGTACACCCTTAGATTCATGTTGGAAAGGGAAGATCTGGACTGACTTGGCAAGTGGGACATGGTGGTGCTGTGGGTTAAACTGCAGAAGCCTGTGCTGCAGGGTCAGACAACCAGCAGTCGTAAGATCGAATCCACATGACGGAGTGAGCTCCCGTCGCATTGTCCCAGCTCCTCGCCAACCTAACAGTTTGAAACCATGTAAATGAGAGTAGATAAATAGGTACCACCTCGGTGGGAAGGTAAAACGGCGTTCCCTAGTCACGCTGGCCATGTCACACTGGCTTTATGGCTTGAAAAACGGGATGAGCAGTGCCCCCTAGACTCGGACACGACTGGACTAAAAATGTCAAGGGGAACCTTTACCTTTATCATATGGTATAGTGGCAATATGACATGGCTCAGAACTAGAGAAGCCTACACTTGATTAAAAACATGTTTGCTTGGGCCAGGTTGAGCCCTATCCACATCTATTCCTACATGACAAGTATCACCTTGCCACCATTTGGAGGGGTTCTTTGACAATTTTCAGTTGCCTCAATCATTCCAGCAGGGATAGAACTAACATCAAACATTGTAAGATTTAAAGCATCATTTTTATCTCACTAAATTAAGTTGTCTAAAATCCCACATGGCAATTCATACCTAATCATGTTTGAGGAAATGACACATTTGTGGACTGAAACACAACTAACTCAAAAGCTTTATGCAGTTGGAATATGCTTGGTTTTGCCTGCTGATGGAGGGTTACAGCTAAATATGCCTGCTTGACTGTATCAACTTGAATTACTTATTTAAAAAAATCAGTTACACTGTGGTTCCAATCATAAAGAAATCAAAGCACCTATTTTAAAAGAGCTGGCACTCAGTCACTTGAAATATGATCCTTGGACTAGAAAGCCAACTATATTATTGAGGAAGCACAGAAAGGAACAACTATGAATGGAAAAGACTAAAATTAATTTACCTGAATAAACAGTTGGTGTTCCTGTAAGGTTTGCACTGAATGCCAGCAATGTTGTATCACCTAAGCCACAAGCCAACAACTCTCCATCTCCTAGAATAAGTACAGGGGGAAAATCTATAGTTATATAAACACACATATGGTAATACTGACATAAGAAAGAAAAAGAGAAACATCTGCGACAAGATCTTTAGACAAGTGTTAGAAAGTCTTCAGGCTTAGTTTTGAGTAGACACCACCAGCCACAGCCTGATGCAAAAGACAGACACGTAGAATTTATTGTTCCGTTCCTGGTTTGGTTACCCCACACTTTCTTCCCTTTCACTTTATTCTGTCAATGCTATTTTTAAATAAGTGGGAGCTATAAATGCTTATAGCAAATCCACTGTGACTCATGCAGAGACCTATAGTAGGTCATGTTTACCCCTGCTTTAGCAGTGGAGAGTTTGCATCCATTGTTTTCGTTAATGTGAAAAGCTGAAGAAGAAAGAAAACAGAAATAACGCTACTTAATTCGAAATATTTTGCCTTAGGAAAATTATTTTCCTTTGCTTGCTCAGGCTGCATTCTTATACCAGTTTTTTTGTTAGGTACTGTCACACTGCATCTGACTTACACCAACTTTCATAGAGTTTTTGAAGTACATGGGGTATTTAAGGAATTATTTCACTACTGTCACCCTCCAGTGAATTTCAATAACAAAGCAGAGATTCAAACTCAGCTCTTCTGAGTCCTAGTCTGTCACTCTGTCCACTACACCATGCTGGGAGTAAGGTCCACTCAACTCACTGGACTTTCAAGTAGGCATGCA
Source organism: Pogona vitticeps (assembly GCF_051106095.1). Classification (NCBI taxonomy): domain Eukaryota; kingdom Metazoa; phylum Chordata; class Lepidosauria; order Squamata; family Agamidae; genus Pogona; species Pogona vitticeps. The sequence goes on along the minus strand of NC_135783.1, from coordinate 62,711,145 downwards.
CAGGATTACTCAGTCAGGGCATCTCCAGATGGTGCAGGCTGGAGTGGTCTAAATAAGATCAGTTGAGGTGGGAGGTAGGGTCCATATGCCTTTTGGTGCAACCCTTGCATCTAAATGGCATATTGAACTCAAGCGACCCTATTTTAGGTATCCTGAAGTGGCATATCTGTGCAGAGCTGGAGTCTGGGAGAAAGGAAAGTAGGGTGCATTCAAGTACAACTGGGAAAAGCAGGCAGCAGAGGTGGAGAAAGAAAGGCAAGCTATGCATGGCAGTGCAAGGGGATAAAAAACAGTTGATTGCTGTCCAAAAGCGACAGACACCTATCTATCCTTTACATTCCTTTTTAGCTACACTATGTTTGGAGGGTGGCAGAGAGAAAGGAACAGGAGGAACAGGGCATACAGAAAAGGTGGTTGTGCAATATTCCACCACCCACCTTGATCTTACCAGTGGATACAAAATGGACCCCCCTTTGCACCTTTTATTGCACGCACGCACGCACGCACGCACGCACGCACACACACACACACACACACACACACACACACACACACACACACAGAAGAAGTGACAGGGATTGCTTGGAGGGTGCAAAGTAGAATAACTGCAAAGGATAGGTATTAACCTGAAAAACACCTCCCCAACAGAGGATATCTGTGTTCATGTAAAATAAAAACCTTTGTTTGCACTTTGTCTTCCAAACATGCTTGCCTTTTATGCAACAGATAAAAATCCAATGAAAAAAAGAGGAGGGGGGAACAAACATGTTTTTCTTTGCCTTTTCAATTTGCAAGGCTTTTGTTAAGCTGTAGGTGTGCAGCCCCCCCCTCCAGACATGCTCACTTGTTCACTCTGTCTTCCAGCAAAAGATCTGTTATAGAATCAATGGGGAACACTGAGAGAGGAAAAAATGCTAGGCCATTCCTGGTGTGCTGAATCACTTAAAGAGAGAGAGAATGATTTGGCTTGTGTGTAGTGCTAATTGAGAAGCTGTCTGAAGCTGCAATTTTGATTGACATTTCATACAAAGGCAAAGGGAAAAAAAACTTTCTAAATTTAATCTAAGTGATTCAGTGCATCAGCCATGGTCTAGCAGATGCAAAAATAATTATTATTATTTCACTGCCCTTGCCCCTCTGCAGAGAAGCAAGGGAGGGGTTCAATTTGCCAATATCCTGAAGTAGCTCATTTAATAAGCCACTTCACAATACCAAAAATTCGAACCAGAAGAAGCCTTGGCAGTTTTGATAGCGGCAAAGCTTAATTTTAGTCTGTTCCCAGTAATCACATACACTGGCAACAGACTGAACTAGAGTGCACCAACCTGCACCAAAAAAGTAGAAGTTTCTGATAGGGGTTCAAAGAGGTATGAGTTGGGGTGTTCTAGGGACTGTATTTCTCCGTGTATGAGACGCTACTTTTTCCTAAAATCACTACACTAAAAATTGAGGGGCATCTTTTACACAGAAGTAAGCTGAGATAGCTGAGGAGAGACCAAAACGGCCTGTACCTTGCCTCTGTAAACAAGTTTCTTTCAGTCAGGAGGCTTTGCTTCCTACAGTCAGGAGACTTCACTTCCTCCAATCACGAGCTTTATGGAACTGACATCAGCTGATGCTGTACAAAACAATTGGAACACAGCTCCTTGGAGCCTGTAGGCTCAGATTCAACAAGGACTCCTAATGTCCGAGCGTTCTGAGCCCAGAAGCTGAATATTCAAAGCTAAGTTTTCTTAATTTTGGGGTTTAAAAAGTGGGGGCATCTTCTAAACGGGGGCGTGTTATAAATGGAAAAATACGGTAAATATTGCAATGCTAGAGAAATATAACTTTTAGTACCTGAATATTGAATACAGCATACAGAAGTAGATTTATCAGTTACATTAACCTGCCTCTGGAATTTGTTTGGAAGAGAGTGTGCAAGTGGATATTCTTCTTTATTTCTTCATCAAGGATCAATTAAAATAGAGAGAAATGAAAGGTATAAAAGAACAAATTATGATACATGCAAAAAATTGTTAGAGATAAAGCAAATTTCATTTTTCCCATATCGATATCCAGGTGTACTACAAGATACATAATGCCTTAGTAATTTCAAAAGCTCTCTTTTCTTTATCTTTCTTTGCAGCTATGTGATAATGACAATATTGCTTGGGTATCATAAACCTTGAATAAGTTGGTGACTCTGGCTCCAATGAGTGGGGTCCGCAGCTTGGACCCGACGCTCACCATGGAAATGCAGGTGGCGTCGGTAGTCCGCATTGCCTTTTTCCACCTTTGGCGGATAGCCCAGCTGCGGCCCTACCTTGACACGGGGGCGCTCACTACCTTGGTGCATGCGCTTGTAATCTCAAGATTAGATCACTGTAACGCGCTCTATGTGGGGCTGCCTTTGAGGTTGCTGCGGAAACTTCAGATGGTGCAGAATGCAGCGGCCAGACTCCTTACTGGAGTGAGAAAACACCAGCACATTTCTCCTATTCTGGCCAAGCTGCATTGGCTGCCCATCCGTTTCTGTATTGACTTCAAAGTTTTAATGCTCACATACAAGGCCCTAAACGGTTTGGGACCTCGATACCTGGCGGAATGCCTGCTTCCACCAAGATCTACCCGGATCACCCGCGCGAGCCAGGAGGTGAGGTTGAGGAGCCTGACGCCGAGGGAGGCCCGGAGGGAAAAGACACGAAACCGGGCCTTCTCGGCAGTGGCTCCTCGCCTCCTTCCTCCGGAGATTCGTGTGGCCCCTACGATGGGTACATTTAAAACCCAACTAAAAACTTGGCTGTATACCCAGGCCTTCCCCCCTGCCAGCACTTAGCTCCTTTTCTTTTTGCTTTTTTTTTTTTGCACTGTTCTTGTTACTGATTATGTCAATGCTTTGTGTTATTTTAATGAATATATGATTGTTGTAGAGTGGTAGAATATACCAGATGGGCGGGATATAAATAAATAAATAAATAAATAAATAAATAAATAAATAAATAAATAAATAAATAAATAAATAAATCAAATAAATCAAATAAATCAAATAAATCAAATAAATCAAATAAGTTCACTGTATTACTTACCGCTTGCAACTTCTCTTGCACTTTGATGTTGAATTGTTTTGCTTTGTGTTAGTCTTTGGAGAAAACATAGTCATTCTGTAGTGGGAAACAAGAAGTATACCTATTATTCATCAAGCCCAAATATTTACTGAAAATGCAAACTTTCTGCTGCTTATCAAAATGCTTATGACGAAGCACTAGGAAGTCTTTCGGAGTAGGACTTCTGCTCTACATTCCCATCTGCTCTACTCCAGACACTGGCTTTAGATATTGGTCTCAGTGCACATGTACATTCACATAAATGTCAGCACTTAATGTAAAACTAGACATATGAATGTTAGTGGGTGATTTCTTTCAAAGCAAGTACCAGCTTCAGAAAAGAGATTTTCCTTGGGACTGTAAAAAGGTAGGAAGGAGTTAAATTTCCTATTTACACTTCCTCTGATCCCATGAATTTATTTATTTATTTAATTTATATGCCGCCCACTCTACCCAAAGGTCTCTGGGCGGCTTACAACAATTTAAATTACTTATATATCACCACTACCACTTCACATAAATACACATCCTCCTCAACTGATATTGTGTTCATTCTGAGCTTGGAAATATTGACATATGTACATTAAAGTACACTACTTTTTAGTCAAATGGGGCAAATATGACCGTCTTCCAATGTCTTCAAAACAACATCATCAGTATTGTTTGTTCCTGTGCCCCTTGCAGAGAGCATATGCACATGCACACACCCCTCCCTAGAGTCTCAGGTACCCACACATTTTCAGTAGAGAATGGACTTGATACCTGTAGTTTCCACACTTAACCTCCTGCTTGTTGTTTTTAAAACTACAATTCCAAGACGCCCTACTCCCTCCCCCCAGCAGACAATGTTCAGGGCTTCTAGGAGCTGTAGTCTCAGAACATTCCAGGGCCCAAGTTTAGGAACTACTGTTCTTTAATGGGATATTCTAGAAGCTGTTTCAGAAAATAAATTTTGCAGTGCTATAGAACTCTGTTCTTTGCTGCAATAAGGCTGAAAGCACACTACAGATGAACTACATCTGAAACTTTCTAGAGAAAATTTAGGGGAGGTAACATGCAAATTATTCCAACTTAATCCTCCATTTGAGATCAGAGGCAGGTTTTACTCCAAAGGCACTCTTTTCAAACTGTTTCTCAAATTCATTATCCATCAAAGACGGAAAGATAGTAGCTTTTAGTTGTATGAATGTCGCATGGAGTGGTAGGTATGGTAGGAAATCAGTTGCAGTAATTCGTGCAAGAGAGTAATTATGGGGAGGTAGAGTAGTTTTGCCACAAGATTCTGCAATGTCTTGCTAATGATGTGCATTTCAAACTGGTTTAAGAAATTAGTTGCTTTGCATATAGTTAGTCTTGGAGAAGAGTCATGGGTGCGTTTTTCTCTGGGCAGATGGAACCGTTTGCTTCCTTGTATTATAAATTTGTAGTCCATCTGGAAGAATGTGTCAGACTGGGGAAGGCAATTTTAAAGCTATAAAAAGAACACTTTTGAAGAAGTGATGAAACAGGCCCAGTCAACAGTGAGAACACACATGTCAAATCTAATAATTTAATTAAAGGGTTAATAATGCTAGCTCAACAAATTATGTGGTTTCAGCTTTAAATGTTGACAGTTATAAACCCCTCTCCCTTTTAACAGTTATCACAATTGAATTGAATTGGTACAAACAAACCTTCCAAGTTGTGTTGCCCTCATTCTGGATAATGATATTTGAATAATTTTATTATCACAACTGTACTTACTGTGGTGCTGCTGTGTAGCCTGATGACTTAATTTTATTATGGAAAACAAGTGGCTGGTCTTTTATTGGGCTTTTAACACCTGAATTCAAGAAATATCAGCAATTAAAATGAAAAATGAACTCTATAGCACAGTAAATAAATATATGTAGCAAACATATTGTTATTTTTCATACATTGTTCCGGTTTCTACATCTTAAATAATGGGTTGGAGTCATCCCTGGAAGGTGTTTAGTGCCTTCTTTTCCACTTCTTTCATGTATAAGTTGACAATAATGGGCGACACCGGGGAACCCGGTGATGATTACCACATGATCACGCCTTTTACATACATATATACATATACAGAGGTTAGATATTTTAATTGAATTTTTCAGTTCAGTGAACTCAAAATGGCTAACAAGATCAACAAGAAAATAAAAACAACACAAAACAAACCATTAAAAAAACACACCAAAAAACTCAAATGTGTACTGAAAAAGCCAGTTCTTCATTGTTGATTATACGGCTTGCAACAGAGTGGTTAGACAGGGAGGACTAAGTCCAGGAAGGACTAAGCCTAGAATCACTACAACACAGAAAGGCCTTTCTCATATTTCCACCTTCTGTGTTCCTGACACTGTATTCAGATATTAGTACGTACATGTGCAGAGATAGTTTCATACACAAGGGATGGTCCTGAATATTGGAGTCTAAGAAGAATCAAAGCAGGTGAATACAAGTGGCCTGGGCCAAAGGGGTGACCACATGGGCAAATAATGCAGAAAATGCTCTGGGGTTGAAACAGTTAGATCTTTTTTGGGTGAACTACACTAAATGCAAGTCAATGCAAATCAGCCCTGAGTTTCCCTCCCCCCCCCCGTCATTAAATTTTCCCTTATCTCAAGGCTTATATGCTTTTGTAATTGAATTCATTCACAGTGGTTCAGATGGTGAGACTACTTTAGCTGATGTGGGTTTGTAGCTATTCTTTCTGAAGCCATTGCACCCGACTACTGCAGCAATGAGGGAGGCAAGGCGAAATACATTTAAAACTCATCTCAGATTTACAGAACTTACTTTTCATTTTTGCAAGTTTGTTATTCTCTCTCTTCAGAAATAAGGGAGAAGTTGGCAGGAGAGAGCACCTAAATCATTAAGAGCAATAGATAACATTTATATTAGTATGAAATCCTCACTGCAGTCGACAAGTCAGAAGAACAGCCCTACTAACTTCATTGGCAGTTCCTCAGGATAAATAGTTGGGACCAGTCAGGCCTGCTGGGGTCAGAATATTTACAGATGGATTGCTATGGCGGGAAAAAAAAGGCTGCAGCACAGGCATAGCAGAAGAGAAGGATGTATCATTGAGTAGCCACTTGATATGTGGTACATTTTTAAAATTCATTGGTACATGCATGATATTGCCACTAATGAAATGGACTTCTTACACCTTAAGGATTCTGCTCAGATTAAGAGCTTCCTTTAATGTGTTCTGCCTCCAGTCACTTTTTCAATTACAGTGGACCCTTGACTTACAGACGGCTTGACATACAGACTTTTTGAGTTACAGACTTCTCTGACCACAAAATTTAGGTTTGACTTGCAGCCTGAGAATTGACTTACAGACCAGAAAAAAACCAAAATGGAACAAAAACGGCCTGTTACGGGATTAATCAGTTTTCAATGCACTGTAGGTCAATGGAGACTTGACCTACAGACTTTTTGACTTGAGAACCGCCTTCCAATACGGATTAAGTTCTCAAGTCAAGACCCCACTGTACTCCAAATTCTGAATCAGGTATTTTAATCACACTTTAAATGAAGCAGTTTTTATTTTAATCAGAATTGGCCCAAAATATTTTGCTACCAGAGGCTAAGAACACAATGGGGCCTCTCCATGAACAGAAGATCAATGGACTACGAGTGGAATCTTATGTCAACACTGCTACCAGGACACTGTCCTTCTCAGTACTTAATCATCGTCGTTTAGTCGTTTAGTCGTGTCCGACTCTTCGTGACCCCAAGGACCAGAGCACACCAGGCCCTCCTATTTTCCACTGCCTCCCGGAGTTGTGTCAAATTCATTCTGGTAGCTTCGATGACATTGTCCAACCATGTACTGAGGGAAACTCAGTACCTAATGGTAGCAGGCTATTTTAGGGGATGTAAGATAGGCCATGTGGCGCTGCATTCCAACTGAAAAGAATGGTCAGAGGACTTTCTGCTGCTGCTGTCTCCCAGCATCTGCCGCCTGAGGACGTTGCCTCACTCTGCTAATGGTTGGGCCAGCCCAGATTTCCAGCTCATACGGAAGATTTGTGATTAAACCAGAACACATTCAAATGAAACAAAAGTAGAATAAATTTAAGTGAAATTATTATTTACCTGGCAACAACTGAAAAGCTATTTTCTCTTCCACTTACAAGGAGTTGATTTTCCTGTGATCTCAGCAGAGCAGTAACATTAATTTCCAGTAAGGCAATTCTATTTTCAAACATTGAAGTTAGCAAACAGAAAACCTACACAGAAAGATTCATTAAATATCTCTCCTTTTAAATCAAATTAACCCCATCACAGTAAACAAAACATCAATGCCTTGCACCCTCTGAGCAAGCATCTGGATATGGAATGGGGCTTTCCATTTCCTCATTCCTCACCCAGAGCTACTAAGTTGACTTTCCGGCTCCTTCCTTATTTTCTGTCCAGTGCAGCAAGAGAAAAGTGAAGACAAAGAAACACAGCACAGCATCACAGAATTTATTCAGTCAAGGCATTCCATTTTCTTCATCTTCAGATAAAAAGATACCAAGATTTCTACCTTTCTCCCAAGAGAATTGTGGCCAATCAGACTTAGCAATAATGAGGTAGCGGCATAAATGATATAAAGTGGAAGTTTACATCTTTCTCCATCCTTATGAATTTCAGCAGGGTGGAATTCATTACTATACTATATTTTCTCAAAATTACTGTTGGGGCATCAGTTTATACCCAATCACATTAGCACAGAAATGCCTGCATGGCAGGACTTTCTTCCCTTCCCCTCCCCTCCCTTTTGTAGGCTTTGAAAGAGGCTCTGAAATAAGCATTTTGGCTCCTGACAGTAGCTCCATCATGGAATGTCCCCAGATAGATCTGTTGTTATTATGTTTTTAGTGATTAAATAATTTTATTTCAAATTTATGGTGACCATATGAGAAAATGACCTCCGGAATATCCTATTAACAGCCTCACTCAGGTCTTCCAAACCAGTTCTAGGTTCTTCTCTTTTTCTACTACCTTTCCTAGCATTACAGGATTCCTGAGAAGCCTTCTCTTATCATTATATATCTAAAGTGCAATATCCTCAGTTTACTCTTGAGTTGATCTAGAACCCATTTATCTTTCGGATGACTTATGATATCCATCCCTCATATCCTTGAGCATAACATTTTGAATATATCGAATTTTTCCCTACAAGCTTTCCATACTACCCAGCCTTCACATTCATACATAAGAACTGGATATACCATAGCATGTATTACTTGGGTTTTGGTCTCCAGTAACACATTCCTATACTTAAGAATCTTTTTTAGTTCTTTCACTTTCTAAAAGTGAAGATTCTATAAGAAACTTTCCTTATTTTAAGGAATCTGCCATCCTTGATTCTCTTCTGTACAGCCCTTGAGTATGATTTCTGGAATTTTGTTAGTTACCCTGCTGGTTATAACACAACAGGCATAAAATCTTAGCACACAACAGCAAATGCTTACACTAAACTCTGAAATTGCAGAAAGTCACTAGATTCATACTTCTCACTCCTCATTCTTCTCCATTTAATTTAGAAGTTTATAATCTTACCTACCATACAATTGATATAGCATTGTGCATGTTAATGAATATTTTTTTAAATGAAAGACTATTTTAAATTTAAAGTTGTAAACAGGAACACATTGCGCTACAAACCTACACCAATTACTGAATCAATATTATACTCACCTTACCATTGACTGTGGTCCCTGATAAAGCACATGATCCAGAAAACTGAATGCTGAGGGCACTGAAATCTTTACACAAAAAACAATAACATTATACAGTTTGTATGTTTCTACTACCACAACTGCCCTTTTTCCATAAGTGTTTTAAATCAATATTAGTCCACTGATCTTGGCAAAATCATGATCAGTTTTTAAATAAACAAGAGACAAAACATCTATAAATGCCGGCACAATAATCACACAAATGTCAGAAAACAATCAAAATTGTCTGAACACCTCTAAAACTCTAATAAATTCTAATTCAGTATAGAAAGAATAAATTCACCTACAAAAGGCAGGCGTTTTAAAACAAAAATGCTCACTTTACATTTTTTATTTCTAAATATCTGTGTACTGTATATATGCACATACCATCCTGTGATTGTAGAGCAAATGATAATATGTAAACTTATATTATACCGGAATAGTGTAAAACAGCTTCCAGTTCAAAGTTTGCCATGTTTATTATGAATAAACCAGTAGAGCTTCCGATCCACAAGCATCGGGCATTCACAGGAGTAAAACTAAGTTAAAACAAGAGGAGAAATGGGATATATATTCAAAACACACACGAGCAAAAAGAGAATTTTCTTCATTACAGGTAGACTGAGACAGGATTTTCATACATATAATGCAAAGAATCCTTGTAACTTGAGTTTGAAATTCTATATATAAAACCAAGGTTAGTTTTGTTGTGGTTTTTTGTATTTTTTGCTTCATAGTCGATTCGAATGAACACAACAATCTCATCTTAACCTTTAAACTACTTCATGTTTGGGAGAAAGGTACAGAATCAACAATAGCAGGTGAGAGTGAAGTAGAATGATAAGACATTGCTTCCCAGCAGCCTAAGCCAGGGTCATGCCATGTACGGCTGTATGGTTGATCTGGGCCCAAAAATGGAAAAATCAAGAAACTCCGAAGGTAGAGGAGCTGATTAAAGAATTATTGGATATTGCAGAGATGGATAGCCTGTCAGAGGCATTACGTGACAACCCGAGAATATATGTTAAAGAAAGCTGGAAAATGTTTTATGATTGGGCTCAGAAACAAACATGAATAGAGAATATAGCATATGTTACGGATTTGAGTATTATAACACAGCCATAGAGCCAAGACTGTACTATATATTATTATATTATTGAAAACACTTCCACTTGTTTTTTCTCACACACACACCCCCCTGTATTTGTATTCCTTTGACTGCTCTGTATTTGTTTGTCATCTCAATTAAAAACAACAAAATTTAAATACTGGCCAAAATTCAGTTCTGTAAACCCTTGTGTAAAGGTGATGACATAACCAGCAGGAGAGCATTGCTGGTCAATCTAAAGGTTTGTCACACTCACATGTAATGAGCCTGATTGTAAGCTACTCTGAAAACCCTGGTATCGAAGGTGAAACTCTTTAATTTACAAGAGTCTCCAACTGCTGGTGATGTCATTATCCTTATGTAGGCATAATTGGTGGAACATTATTTTGGCATTAGAAGTTACATTGCTATGGCTGAAATCCTGTTGCTTAGCGCATTAGGAAGCAACCAGAAAAGGCCCTTTGAATAAATGGAACATATGGAAGAGTTGACTCACAAAATCCACACTGATTCAATATACCTCCTCTAGTTTTAACTTGCAATGCTAAGCAACAGAATTTCAATTTATAGGTACTTGGATTAATTTGCAATTTACTGATTTTGTATTAAGGTATTTGACACTATACTTATACTACATGAATGTCCTCTATACCAGTGGTTCTTAAGCTTTGTTACTCGGATGTTTTTGAACTGCAACTCCCAGAAACCCCAGCCAGCACAGTTGGTGGTGAAGGCTTCTGGGAGTTGCAGTCCAAAACTCCTGAGTAACCCAAGGTTAAGAACCAGTGCTCTATACAAAACCTTCTTGAGTTACTATGACATTTTAAAAGCAGTCACCTATCATAAAATTTTGCACATATATGATTCTCTTAAACATAATATAAACTTAAGAAGCAGTCAGTGAAAAATGATTATATTTACCCATGTTCTTCATCACAGAAACTTGCAAACTTATTACAGTGTTCAATTTGTAAAACTGGAAAGGTAGTTTCCACTGTTTCTTTATCTTTTAAATTACTTGAAGAATATACCTTAGAAGTATTTTGAATATCATCTAGGGAAAGCACACTATGGTTATTGTATCAGAAAGAAACTGAACAAGTAATTCATTTAAATCCTAAAATAAACTGAAATAGCTCATAAATAGATTCAGTTCATGACAGATTAAATGCCAATTTACTTGGTGATATTGTCAGTTACGTCACAGTAAGATACATCTACAGTATGTTTTCTATTTTTCATCCTGGACTAGAAGTTTTAGCTGCAATCTTGGAATAACAAACTTAATGCTAACAAGTAGCCTGTTTACATTTAAAACACACACACACAATATGGAGCATTTTAATTTTAAGACAAATCAAGTCTCATGGTTTTTGATGTGTTTCCTGCATTCCTACTTCTTCTGTTAATTCCACATGACTTTTTCCACAAAAGAGGAAAAAAAGTTCATTAGAGCTCCACCTGGTGGTGTTAATTCAGGTACGCATGGAGAAGATTAAAACTGGCTGCCAAGATCACAAGTGACAAAATCGATTAAGAAAAGTGTGCTAAAATAAACAGCCCTGTGGTGGCCATTTATTTTAACTTGCTTCCTAAAGAAATGAAACAAGTCAGGGAGAGAAAATACGCACTTTGGAAATCACTGTGTGAATGTGAAACTCAGCACTGTTCTTAACACAGGTCAAATCCCAGGTTTTTGGGTTGTGTGACCAGTACCGTATTTTTCCGTGCATAAAACAACACTTTTTCCTAAAATAATTTGAGGGAAAATTGAGGGTCATTTTATACACGAAAGTAAGGAGGGGGAGGGATCAAGTTTGCATGGTGTGCTCTTACTGGGAAACAATGCTCCGTACTCCCCCGCTTGCCTTCCCCCTACACTTTATTTGCAAAACATGGATGGGAAAAGCAGGGATCAAAGATCCCTGCTTTCCCCCTCCACGTTTTGCAAATAAAGTGTAGGGGGGAAGCAACTGGGGGGGGGGGTATGGAGCATTGTTTCCCAGTAAGAGCACACCATGCGAATCCTGCAGCCTTTTTTGGCTTGAGACCCGTAGGCGAGTGGGTAGGCTGGGACAAGCGATCATTTAAGGCAGAAAGGAGGCAGCCAAGACACGTAATGGTCCCTTCCCTGCGGACGAGTGCCTGGCAGGGCTTCTCACATCTGGAGAGGGAAAAGCTGAAAGGGAAGACAAACCCACCTGCATCGCGTGAGGGAACAACTCCGGATGTCATCAGCAGCACAGCATGCCTCCGAGTCTCCCCTTCCCACCCGCCACACCTCCCTTTGTCTTTCCTTGGCCAAAGCAAGGACAGGCTAGCAATGAAAGCTGGCGAGTCCTTCAAACAGGCAGCCAATTCAGCCAACACTGCTGCCTGCAACCCACTCCGATGACAGGTTGCCAAAGTTCACAGAGGAATGTCCTGCTCTCTCTTCCAATCTTCCAAAGGTTACAGGGAGAGCGCAATCTGTGCGCCCTTCAGGGAGCAATGTAAAAATGCGCCGGGTGGTAGTTATTGGGGATTAGGTGAGTTAATTTCTCTCTATGTTTCATGGGTTCAAGTGGGCTTACTCTGTGATTTACTATGCAAAATTAAATTAGAGTAGGCCCATTTGAATCAATGGAACTTGGGAAACAGTTGACTCAACTGGCCTATTACAGTGCAACTGACTATGCAAAGCAACAGGATTTCAGCCAATATTTTTAATTAGTTCTATGTTATAGTTTTAAATGTTTGATTACTCTATTTTTAATTATTTAGGATTTTAATTTTTTTTAAATTAAAAAATTGGTCCTCACAAGGGAGAAAGACAAGAAATAAATAAAATAACTAAAATAAATTAACATAAATTCTGATCAATAATTCTACGTTTTAAAAATACATTTCAAGTACATTATCAGTTAATAATACTTTAAAATATTTTCTGGAAAAATTCTTGTTACCCAAATGCCCTCGTTTCTTCATTTTGTTGTAAAACTTCTCTCTCTCTTTCTTTACATCGATACGAACTACACAGCGATACTGATGCCCACTATTTAAGCTGAAGATCCACAGCTGAAAGAGAAGAGTCATAAACCTGTTTTTCCAGAGTTTTCATAAAATAAGCAGTATGTTCCTGATGGCATTACCAAAATTCAATGGTATGGTCACTGGACACCCAAACTTATCAATGTGATACAGCATATTTGAAACACAGATTATCATTCTTTCTAACCTGACTTTGAAATGGAACCTTGGCATTGAACGATTTCAAGTTGATATTTAAATCAATAATCTTTAATTTAAGCTAGATGTATTCCAGTATGTATAAAGAAAACACATCTACCAGTTTTGATGTGCTAACAAAGTGTAAGTGAAATAAAATTTGCATTTCTTTTTTCATATGCAGTGAAATTTTTATTTATATAAAAATACATTATAAAATATATGACTATAAAACAGAAACAAATTCAGCAAAGCATACACATAACAATCCTGGGGGCTACACTCAATGATGAAATTTGTTTGGTATGTGTACCGCTTCATGCTTTATCTTCTGCACTTCTAGTTACAGAGACTCTGAGATAATCTGTCAGAATCCATACCTATACAGCTTATATAAAATAGACCTTATATTATTACTGTCATTATTAGGAGCATTCAAACTAAAAAAGGCTGTCTAACGCTGAAGCAGATGATTGTGCCACTTAGTTCATTACTTTTAACCAACTGGCAGCGTATCACCAGGTTTTAGAAAATGGGCTTCCCATCCTGGAAATGACAGGGATTGATGCCTCAAACCTTTTGCATGAAAAACATGGGTGCTGTACAGATGGGATGTTTTTCTCCTGTCCTAATCAAACAAAAGGCATATTTTTGTTATATAATTTTGTAACAATCAAATCACCAGTAATTAAATTCTGTGTATGTTTCCCACCTGTCCATCTGCACATCCAGTGATAATCTGCTTATTTTCTTCATCGATAAACAGACTTAGAAGAGGAAACGCTGTGCAAAAAAAGAAACACCCCAAAAACCATTGTATGATGAATACAGCATGTTGAACTCTATCACACCAAATGACCTGCACACAGCAAATGGAGCAGTAGTATATTTTACTGCCTTAAAACTATTCTATATTACAGATATAATACTGTATGTGGCTAATGCCCCATTAACCTCTGTTGAGTAATATTGGACGGCACAGATTATTACTGAATTTACCAGCAAGGCTGTAGACTTCCAACTAACCATCAATTACCATAAATTTATTGAGTGTGAATAATATAATAATGTAAGTATATGAAAAATCAGAAAAAAATCTGCGAAATGCCTGAGTATTGAAGATATACTTTGTTTACATTAAGTTATGTCCAGAGATGGCACCTTGTAAGGTTTCACCTTTACTTTTTTCTCCTTTTTACTGTGTTGTTCTCTTTTTCTTTATGTGTAATAAATCTTACCACTACTTAGATAAAATTCAGGTTATTTAAAAGTTCATCACCTCTGGTCACATACTAGGAACTTCCCCAGTTAATAAAAAAAAGATGAGCTTAGGCTTGGAGGTTTGCTATTGAGGGAACTGTATTTCCTACGACAGGGATACCCCTCCAGTCTGTTGCATGAGAAGGAAGGGCTGGTGGCAGCTTTTTAAATAGACATTTTGCGATCGCTATAGCGATTCGTAAATCAGTGATTTCAATGGGCAATTTTCACTGGACGTTGATTTGGTCCATGCTTCGAGGACCTTTTTTTGCAAGACGATGATTTCTACAGCTGATCGTCGGCTTCGCAAAATGGCTTCCCTATGTTTTTGGGACCCATGCTTCACAGGACAGCCATTTTTACAGCTGATTAGCACTCGTAAAATGGCTGCCCTATGGGTGATCTTCACTGGATGATGAGGTATTTTCCCCATTGGAATGCATTAAACGGGTTTCAATGCATTCCAGTAGGGAAACTGTTTTCGCTAGACGATGATTTTGCTAAACAGCAATTTTCACTGAATGAATTATCGTCGTCATGTGGGGCACCATTGTACCAAGTGATTTATTAAATGTAAGGCCTTCTGTCTGCTCACAAAAAAGTGAGCCAAGAGAAATCCGTTAACCTACCCATTAGAATATATGTGAGGACTCTGAACCAGAATAGTAATGCTATGGGACTGAATTTAGATCTTATTCCATGATTCTGACCATGTATTCTGTAAGTAGTTAGAGTGGCCAGTTTGAACACACACAGCTAATATCTGAAAAACATCTTTACAAAAGGATATATTGAAAGGTTTCTTCATTTTTAAAACATACCTGTTATTACTGCTGATTGATATATCAACATTCCAGTACAATAGTCCCATACCTTTTGAAAAACATGGCAATATTGAAATGTTAACTTACACTGTAATAAAAATAACCAATAGAATACTATGAAAAACAATATGCTCCCCAGTTCCCAGTTTCAGCGTTTTTCACTGCTAATCTAACTGATTCAGAGCACAGAATTCTGGGCACTTGTTTTTTACAGAAAACCGCTTATGCCTGGTTATTAAAAAATCATTCTTGCAAACTTTTAATGCAGATTAAACAAGTCAGCATGTATACAACAGTGATGCAGATGATAGCAATTTGTGATGAATAAAAAAAGGGTAAGCCTTTTCTGTTTTCTGCTTGGTATCAGAAACATCTTCATTTGTATCTGAAACATCTTCATTTGAATGATCATCTGAACAAAACGTTGAGTGCAAGATATTATTGTCCAGTCATTACTGATGCTAATGGTAATCAGGGATGATAAGATATGATCAAGGAAAACAGATAATAATGCAATATATTTTGTGAAGTGTTCAGTGTTATGACACAAATAAGGACGTCCTGTCACAGGTTTTATTTTTCTACTTCCTCCTGTTTTTAATCAATGAATTTTTCTCCTTTTATCATCACACCCTGAGCCAAGTGTAATGCAAACAGATACGAATTTACATACAGATATATGTTAAAAACAGAGACAATGTCCTTGCCTTGAAACATCTGTCTTCAGAAACTGAAATAAGCATATTTTTCTCCCAAGTACAAAATTCTGCAGCTGTTACCGGAGCCAGATGGCCCTCCAGTTCAGCGAGTATAGCTTCATCCTGCAATTGTTCCAAGAATTAAAAATAAAATGGTATTACTTCATGCTCTTCAGAGATTCACATAGAACCATTACGGTTTTGTGGCAGTTTCGTATACATTAAAGCCAGTACCTGTTTCAGGAAATCCACATAGGGAGTGGACCCCTCCATGGACAATTCTTCTTTTAACCATGGTTGTGCAGGGGGGGTTCAGACATCCCTTGCAGAAGTGTAAAGCCCTGCTGTTTGCAACTGCAAGCCAGAGATCACAGGAGCAAACATGGATCACTGCAGGCAAATAGCCTTTACACTCCATATTTTTAAAAAGGATACTGCTGGACAGCATTAAACCACTTGCACTACTGTCTTTTTACCAGCTGCCAGCACAAAGCAGTGAAATTACTGACTACTATCTTATTGGAAATTTATAACTGCATGAATAAAATTACATAAACTACAGTAGTAAACTGCCACTAATTACCAAGTTGCTAGTCTCATTCCTGCTCACACAAGAATCCTGCAGCTAGACATGTGATTAGGAATGTAAGAGTCAACTTGCTAATTACTAGCAATTAATGGCTGTAGATTATACCATTATACTTACACTGTCTTTAATCTTCAATAGAATTCTGGCCATCTTATTTAATGCCACTTGAAATGAATAGAAGCTATGCAAAAGCACAACTGTGTTTCTGTATTATTTTATTTCACAACAAAGGAATTCCCATGTGTTCTTCCTGGGAACGTGCACTATGTCTGCCGCATTATCTTTTGCTTTCATGTTTAATACTATATGCCATTCTGTGAACTCCTGTTGTCCTGTTAATTTCATCAATTCTAAGCATGAACTTAAAGATGCTTACCTGTTCTTCGTGGACACCCAGGGATAAATTCAATTAAAGTTAATATTGCTTACAAAGACATAAGGGTAAACCTCCACAAATGATTGGCATGCAGTTTGTTGACTCCACAAGTTCTTCTACTTTCTCAATAATAGCAATACGCAAAATACACAAATAAATACATACACTTTTCTTTTTCATATCATGCTTTCTTTTTTTTCCGCATTCCCTTACTCCTAAGCTGTTGTGTCTCTGGTGCACTCTTCACAATGCCATCAAAGCAGACAGTGCAGAGGACAATTTTAATTCACATTCTTACTACGATCATGATATATGACTAGACAAATCTATACAAAAAGTTTGATCTGTTTGCTTACCACATATGATAATACACTTATCTCCTGCAGACTAAAAATGTTTTATTTGTTTATTTATTTACAATATTTTTAGCTGCACCATTGCCAGTGGCTTCTTTTCTATCTATTTATAACAGTTAGATGTATACAAATATCATGTATATATTTAAATGAGTATATTTGATATAATATGCTCTTACCGTTGCATTTAACATATAAATCCGATTGCCAGCACATACTGCCACAGTCTGATCATCAGGACTAAATCGGACATAAAGCACCATTCCCAGAAGTGTTCCTATAATGACACCTTCTGGCATTAACCCTACAGCCATTGAAACGAAACACCAGATTATCACAACTATTTAATAAAACTCTATTTCCACAACTATTTGAAAGCTAGTAATTCCCTATTGAATACAAAACTTTTAAGTATTTTATAACAAACGAAGCAACATTCCTATGTCTAAAGAACTTATAGCATAATCCTAAACAGATCTAAGGTCCGAAGGTCTATTCAGAAACATATGTCACTGGATGCAGTGGAACTTATTCTCATCCCACTGCTCTCATCCATGAGTTTCTTCAGCAATTTATACAAATATGGTATATATCTCAGAGGTACACCTAGAAAAGAAACTTAGGTGCAGATGATAGCAATTTGTGATGAATAAAAAAAGGGTAAGCGTTTTCTGTTTTCTGCTTGGTTGAGACAAAGTCACTCCCAGCGCAACAAGATAGAGGTGGATGATGGATGTTGACTACACATTGACAGAAACCAAAGGATCTAAACATACATCATTTCCAAAGCCAATAACAAACGATAAACTCTTTAAGGTCCCAAAGACTTCAGGAACATAATTCTAACATGTCTGCCCCCAGAAGGAAGTGAAAGAGCATGTCAACGTGTAATCAGTCCTAAACTATATCATTTCAACATCACTCCCCCAAAGCACTAGGACTAGGTAGCTTTGCTAAAACCACTCAATGTAATTGTAAATGAGAACTGTTACTATACCCCTCCTCTCGTTTCTTCTTCTTTCTAACTTGGGTTTTGTCCTTTTATGGAGAGCTTAGAAAGAAATGTATCACGTATTGGAGATACTCTATTTGTATCCATATCCCTCCAAATAAAAACTGTAACAATTTTCAGAAGTATTTTAATTCAGACATCTTCGGAAGAGCCCCATTTTGATTTCAACATGTTCTAAATCTTTCCAAATCAGTCTGAACTGGTCCTGGATTCACCACACTCCTCATAAGTGGGTATAGGTTTGAAGCCAAAAGCATACAAAACTCTGTATCCTTGTTCATTTTCCCTTCATTTGCACAGCATTAAAATTCTATAAGCACAGTTAACAAAATAAACAAGTACATTTAACCACATGCTGAAAAACAGTGTGTTTTTATTAGGAAGACAGATCTTTCTACAGAAATAAATGTTTATAAACTCATTTTTAAGGTAAGTGGCATGTTTCTTCCCTACCCTCCTCTTCCCTTTGCACACCCACCTTCCAATCTGCAACAAGTTTGTCTAGGACAGCAAGCTGTAACTAATAGATCCCTCTGAATCACAGTTTGCTTGTGCAGATGTTACAGCAAACTGTGTCAAAACAGGGAGCATCGTTTTAGGGCAATGCAACAAGGATATTTGCTTCAAATTATTCATACCCCGGTTTGGAGCAGTGAAGAACATAACATCTGAATGCAGCATATCTTATATTTTCTGCAAACTAAACATGTTGAACAGGTTTTGTTCAAATCGCAATGTGCCTATACTGAATATATCACAAAGTGTTCACCTTGTAGCACCTTCTTCATACACTCATCCAGATTCCATATTATCACATAGTCACGTGAAGCAGAGCAAATGAGTAGTGGACTGAGTTTGCTCCCAAATGCCAGTGCAGTAATTGAATGGTGATGACCTGTTAAATGCAATGGCTGACACAAGGTGCATTGAGTAATTTGAAATGCATTTAAAATACATAGCTAGGAAAGTCCAGTTTCTTCCTAAGTATTCACTTAAAGTTTTAAATTAGCCAAAGTATTCATTATTATAAAAGTGGTGCATTGGTCTCTGAACAATTTGTAGGCTGAAATCCCATTGCACTGCTAAGCAAAAGGTATAACATTGAGACAGCAACTACTTCAAGTTCAAGAATCTCCACAGACATTATCTGTTACATATTGAGTCACCTGAGTTGGCATGCAACAGATAATAATGTCTGTAGAGATATCTTCACTTGAGTTAATTCACGTCCAGAAATTACACCTTTTACATAGCAGCACAACAGGATTTTAACTATATTATTTAAATACAAACATTTTAGACATACAGCAAAAGATAAGTATATAATTGTATCCAGTGTGGCCATTCCACTGATCGTACACTTCTACCAGTGGAATACAGAGAAGATAATTTTCAGCAATAACCCCTCAGTTCTGTAGCTTCCAATGCACCTCCAAACCTACTCCACAGACCACCTGAAGCAATTCAGGATCACATGATGGACACCATGGAGGAAGTGTAATCTCTGAAAAGAGCATCCTTCCCATTCAGCACATCTGTAGATATACAGTAATACACAGATAAAATAACAGCACTCTAATCTTCAGCTGTATTGTCAACATTTCAATGGCAAGTGGCTTAGAATGCCTTAGAATAATATTCTCTTTTCTGCTTCAGCAAGAAACTTAGAATTCCAGGCCTGTACTCAGAATACAGAATTTGTTTTCCTCTTCATTCTTTGAATATAATACAGTAAAGGCATTATGAAAAAGACATTGATTCAAATGAGATATAAGGGAGCAAGTATAGGCCATCATTCATAATTTTAACCTGAACCTAAGCACTAAACTTTACATTGTTCATTGGCTATAATAAACAATAACTAAATTGACCCTTCAAGTTTGAATATTTATTTAAATGTTTTACCCTACCTTTCTCCTCAATAAGGACCCAAAGCAGCTTACACCATTGAAAGACCATATTTAAAGTTGACTTTTAAACTAATGTCATATTTACTAATATTGGGTATAATTTCCTAATCACTGTTTCCATTCCTTTCAAAGGATTTGCACATATACAAGTCATATGAATTGCATTCCTTTGAACACTGGTTCCTTTAGAACATAAATTGAATACCCACAAAGAATTATATTTTTAACCTGCTGCTCAGTATCATCAGTAGTATTCAGGATGCAAAGTTCATTCCCATTCAGTGGAAAAGCACAGTATTGCAGGCTACAAGCCAGCTGAACATGTGATTCTGGCACTTTGGATCTGAAAACTTGCTTTTCAAGAACTATGCTGCTGCTACATCCTTCTTCAGTACAACAGAGGTCTGAAGGGCTTTCCATAGTACAACTGAAAAAGATACAAAATGAATATATGATTAGAAATGTACTTTTCATTACAATTAATTGTCAATGCTTCCTGTTTCAGGACATTTCATAGAATCATAGAATCACAGAGTTGGAAGAGACCACAGGGCTCATCAAGTCCAACCCCCTGCCATGCAGGAACTCCATCAAAGCACTCCTGACAGATGGCCATCCAGCCTCTGCTTAAAAACCTCCAAAGAAGGAGACTCCGCCACACTCTGAGGCACCATATTCCACTGCCGACCAGCTATGACTGTCAGGAAATTCTTCCTGCAATTTAGGTGGAATCTCTTTTCCTGTAGTTTGAAACCATTGCTCCTTATCCTAGTGTCTGGAGCTGTGGAAAACAAGCCTGTCCTTTCCTCAGCATGACATCCCTTCAAATATTTAAACATGGCTATTATGTTCCCTCTTAATCTTCTTTTTGTAAGGCTAAACATTCCCAGCTCCCTAAGCCGCTCCTCATAGGACATGGCTTCCAGACCTTTGACCATTTTGGTCGCCCTCCTCTGGACACGTTCCAGGTTGTCAACATCCTTCTTGAACTGAGGTGCCCAGAACTGGACACAATACTCCACATGAGGTCTGACCAAAGCAGAATAGAGTGGTACTATCACTTCCCATAGGTCCGCATAGTTAAAGCTATGGTTTTTCCAGTAGCGATGTATGGAAGTGAGAGCTAGACCATAAAGAAGGCTGACTGCCAAAGAATTGATGCTTTTGAACTGTGGAGCTGGAGGAGACTCTTGAGGGTCCCCTGGACTGTAAAAGGAACAAACCTATCCATTTTGAAGGAAATCAACCCCGAGTGCTCACTGGAGCCTGAAGCTGAGGCTCCAATACTTTGGCCATCTCATGAGAAGACTCCCTAGAAAAGACCCTGATGCTGGGAAAGTGTGAAGGCAAGAGGAAAAGGGGACGACAGAGGAAGAGATGGTTGGACAGTGTCACTGAAGCTACCAGCATGAATTTGACCCAACTCTGGGAGACAGTGAAAGACAGGAGGGCCTGGCATGCTCTGGTCCATGGGGTTACAAAGAGTCAGACAGGACTTAACGACTAAACAACAACAAATCACTTCCCTTGATTTAGACACTATACTCCTATTGATGCAACCAAGAATTGTATTGGCTTTCTTGACAGCCGCATTGCACTGCTGATTCATATTCAGCTTGTGGTCTACCAAGACTCCTAGATCCTTTTCACAGGTACTGTTGTCTAGCCAGGTGTCTTTCATCCTACATCTGTGCAGTTTTTTTTTCTGCCTAGCTGTAGGACCTTACATTTCTCCCTGTTGAAATTCATTAGTTTTGACCCAGAACTCTAATCTGTCGAGGACATTTTGAATTTTAATCCTGTCCTCTGAGGAATTAGCAACCCCTCCCAATTTGTTATCATCTGCAAATGCAATCAGCATACTCTCTATTCCTTCATCCAAGTCATTGATAAAGATACTGAATAGCATAGGGTCCAGAACAGAACCCTGAGGCACCCCACTAGTTACCTCTCTCCAGGATGAGAAGCCATTGTGAGCACCCTTTGAGTTCGGCCAGTCAACCAATTAAAAATCCACTGAACAGTAGCACTGTCTATCCCAGATTTTAGTAGCGTCCTTACAAGAATATCATGAGGAACTTTGTCAAAGGCCTTACTGAAATCAAGATATGATGCATCCACAGCATTCCCTTCATCTATCAAGCCTGTAACTCTATAAAAAAATTATCCTTCACTCTCCCTGATGGTTGCCAAAATAGCATTTCTATTCAACCTTCCAAACACTAAAAATGTTTTATTAGTTAGATACTAGGAGATAACTAGTTTTGAAGTTGCAGTTATAATTAATTTAATAATGGAATGACTCTAATTTCAGTGAAACAATATCAATATTTTTAAAGGAAAGAGGCACAATTATATAGGTATGCAGTGACTTCAATACTCATTTCTGTGTGGTCAAACAAACTCTTGATTGCTTACTTAGGCACTTCGTGGTTTAATGAAAATTTACTGTACATATGAATAAAATAGAAATACTGGCCAAAATCCAGTTGTATTTTTATACCACCATAATGCAGTTGGCATAAATCTTTGTGGTGAATTGTCATCAGTCAGGCATTTGCTTCTGAGTGCCAAGCCATACACTTTGGTGAGCAACAACAAATGCTTACTCTGACTTCCTAACTTGTGGCAATTTGCTACTGAGACCAGCAAGCATAACTAACAGGATTTTGACCACTGGATTATCTTTCAAGCTGTTTGAATAGCTCAGTGATTTGGATTCCTGGTTGCAGAGCCAGAGGTTACGAGTTCACTGCCCCACTGAAGATGAAAGCCTATTGACCAATGTGGGAAATGCTCTGGGACTGGGATGGTCTGATTCATACTATCTTCCACTGACTACATTACATGAAAGTCAATCCAAAACAGCCCAGAGCTTTCCCCCTATCATCCATACTTTTTCCGTGCTCTTGTGCTAGTACAACAAGTCTTTAAAAGAAAAGGAAGGGAAAATAAAACCAGGTATGGGGAAGAGAGGATTCAAACTGTTAAGCTGCAAACAAGGCGATTCATTGCATCTCTCTGCTGATTCCTGTGTGGCTGACTAAAGTGAGTTAACCCAGTGAAACATGATTTCCCAGATGCAATTTCACAGCAGATTCATTCACACTTCCCCTCTGTTTAGTCACACCCTGTATTTCTTGGGAGGAGAACCAGACTATAGCCTTGGGCAAGCTGCACAGTCCCAGAGCAACCTAGTAAGATGGGAATGGTAATCAAATTTTGAGTACTCTGCACATAGGAAATCCTTGAAGAAGTCAAATCAACACACATTTATGTAAAATACTGTAATAGCCTAACTGCAGCCATCTTGCCTCTGTAACTTGCTTTGCTGCATGAATATCACGTTTCTGCTTAGTGGACAGAAATAGACAAAGGAGGGAGGCCACCTGCATTCTGTTGCTTGCAAGTAAATAGTCTAATTGAGAATTTGTTCTTGGTTACTGATAAGAGAGCTACCTCGTGCTAAGAGGGGAGAGAAGAGTTACTGCTAATAGCCTAGCCGCTTGTGCAACCCCTCTTTCTCCACACCCCTTGCCTCCCTCTTGTCAAAACTTATAAAATGTGTATCTGTAATAAGTGGGTGGCACTCTTCTCCGCATGTTTGGCAGACAAACTTGCGTCTATTATCTTTCCTTGCTTTCAGCTGAAAATAAATACCGTATATCTCAGATCTCCTTGTCCCTGGTTAAATAAACATATATCAGAGACAGGTTAGTTCTGGCACCCTTCACCCTGACCGCAATTAAATTAGCTGCACAAAGTTATGATTGCTATTTTTTCCCCTGAATTGTTCCATCTACATAGAGCAGCAACCATCACATTGGAGTTATTCAGACCCCTGGTAACTTGAAAAGGCTGGCTTGAATGCATTAGTATTTGTGTAGGGTTTGTGTAATTTGCCCTAACTAAAAGCAGCTAGCAGGCAAAGTGCTGGGATGCAGCTTGGCTGCACAACTGGACACAAAAACAAAGGCATGGCACCAAACTGAGTAGCACTTCATTAGTACATAACACATTCAATTTTTATCATATTTCATATCTTTTTTTTAACCGCCGGTGGGTATGGGGGCGAGGCTTGCCTCTTTCTGGGTCAGAGAAGCTGCCCTTCAGCACGTAAACCTCAACCTCCCCGCCCAATCTGGTCGCTCACCTGTTCTTACTAGTCGAGGTTGTTCTGGGCACAGAACAGCCGCCTGGCCACCAGACGGGCGGGGCGGGGCTGGGGGGGAATTGAGAGAGAGAGAGAGAGAGGTGGCGGCAACCTTTCCGCTCTAGCGGAGGAACAGAGGGGAACCATTCGGTCACCTAGGTAACAACGACGCCTACGGCGAGACTGTGGGGACAATCTTAGCCATCTCCTTCGTATCACCTGATGCTGTTGCGCAGGGATTTTCTGACGCTCTGCCATCAAGGACTAAAATGGTTCTACGCAGAACGTGCCTTAGACTTCCACCCGCCTGTGCTCTAGTAGGGGATCTTTTGTGGTACTCGACATTTCTGCGGAGGAGAAGCTGTGCTATGTATGTTGCACTTCTGCCTGCCACCCAGGTCCTAAAAGGTACAGGGAGTGTCTCTCTTCCCTTACTGAGAACAACAAAATGAATTCAGTTCGACTGTAATAGAATCTACAGTCAGACAGCAACCGATATCCATACTGTAGTCTGCAAAGAGTCTCTTTCTGAGACATCTTTCTGCACACCTCGGGCAACAGGGTTTTTTTTCCTTTTTTTTTTTTTTAGAAATGGTTCTGATGTTTTCAGTCAGCGGCAGTGAATGAGGACTAAGTTGCGAGGGCTGCTTCTAGTTTCTCAGATATAAGATGTTTTCAGGAACAGGGAGAGACTTGTGGCGCTTCAGATGTTGCTGATGTGCTCCCATCTAGCCTAACTGTATGGATGGTGGGAAGTTGCAACCAAAGAACATCTCTAGAGCACCACAGGTCCACCACCACCACCTTAAGAGAAATTAATGGGTGCTTTTTTGTTTGTTTGTTTGTTTGTTTGTGTGTGTGTGTGTGTGTGTGTGTGTGTGTGTGTGTGTGTGTGTGTGTGTGTGTGTGTGTGTGTGTGTGTGTGTGTGTGTGTTTGCCATGGTGGGAAGATTGGGAGAATTTGTTCAATCTGGACTAATGGTCGGGATATGAAATAATACATTTTCCCTTAGCATACGCAAAGTACTGTGCAACTTGTTACCAAATAGCTTTAGTTTTTCTAGCGAAACCTACAGACAAGGATGAACTCAGGGACCTGTCCTTTTTCTAGAAGTTAATTACTGGGAAATGAGGTGCCAAGGGTATCAGGCATTTTGATACACCTAGATGAAAACAGAGAGACGTGTCAGCTTGTCATTGACCTAACTCTTACTATTCACTGGAGAGCAGCAGTAGATTTATGACAGACAATGCAAGACATGCATTGTGCAGTAGAGTGATGTTTTCTCATACCTCAAGCTTGATTTATGTCACTCTTAATAAAAATATTGATCATTACTGTCCTTGATTTTTTTCTCTCAAAGGAATGAATCCATAGGTTTCACAGAAAGCAGAAGCTGTTGCTCTTCAAATTCATAAAATCCGTTAATATTTGTTCCTAAGGATTTTTTTTACTATGTATGCATCATATAGAAATCTTTGGACATTACCCACACATGGCTCTGGAATATTGAAAACATATTGCCAGACCTGTTTCCAAATCTTATTTGGACTTATTTCTACTAGTAGACTTATTTCTACTAAATTTAACATAAATTCCATTTTGCATGAAATGGCTTATGTAGCATTTGGCAGGACCTCTTCACTTAATCTGTCATTGTGTTTGTGATAGATCTAATTCCAATCTCTTGCCAGTATTCGTGTGAAACAATGTATTTATTTGAACCAACTAATTTTAAAATGCAGTGTGCATATATTTGAGTTCCCTTACCCAAACTGGGGGAAAAGTGAAAGCAAAGAGATTTAAATGTGATGGATTAGTCCAACCCAGAGTCAGTACTAGAATAAAAGGAGACTGAGAAATAGGTACTGTATGCCTGTTATGTACTATGAATATATTTGTTTCTTTAACTTTAATATTTTTAGTTTGTCCGAACTCCTCTACCTGGAAGTCCCACATAATAATGTTTAACCCAGTTTGATTTAGTGCCTATCCAGGTTTGGCTTCATTTGGAAGGAAGTGACTGGAGGATTGAGTTTGTGTACATATCTACAGATGGAGTATAGATGGAGGCTATACAAGTGTAAACACTCCAACAGGATCTTCCACTGGCCCACATCAGATTCAGATGTAATGCTGTTGATTTGAACATTCAACATAAGACCTATATCAATATATGAGGAGAACAGCACATTAATTTCACCCACTCAGGTTCATGACAAGGGCGGGCAGGTTTTGCTTTTAGACTTGTTTTTCACATGAACAGAGGGTATGGGGCTCCTAGAGGAGATTCACAGAGCGTAATATATACATTTTGAGGCCATGAAGAAATAAACATCTAAAAATGGAAGCAAGAAGTGTCTGGGCAAGACACAAAAAGGACTGGATTGATTGTGCAAATGCCTCCATTTAGATCAAACAGGTAGCTATCTCCTTTTGCCACCATTACCCAATGTATGGACTAATTTCCTTGCCTTTTTTTTTTAGTAAACCACTTTTTTAAAAAAATTCTGAGCCTCTCTCACTATTCCTCTTCTCCCAGAAGTGTGTGCTCTATATTTAGTTAGCCACAACATTGGCTATTACAACATTGTGGAACAGGAATCTGATCTACTCTGGGTTCTTTAGGCCAGTGGTCCCCATCCTTGGGCCTCCAGATGTTCTTGGACTTCAGCTCCCAGAAATCCTGGCTGGCAGACGTGGTGGTGAAGGCTTCTGGGAGTGGCAGTCCAAGAACATCTGGAGGCCCAAGGTTGGGGACCACTGCTGTAGGCTACACAATTGCATCCTGTATATGCTTTCCAGCTTCTAATCCTGTTTTTATCCACTTTGAGCAAATACTGGGTCTTTGTGGGGGGGGGGGGGTTGTTGATTTTTTTAAAAACTGTTCTAATCATTTAGGCATCTGTGGTGTTTGCTTATTGTGTAGTGTACTATTTGTCTTTTAGGAACTAGTTAGAAATACTAAGTAGAATTTTCAGTTCTTCAGTGCAACTATTAAGTATATTTTAATTCTTGTGTATAGAATAATAAAAAACCTTATGACAAATATTGTGTGAGTCACTGGGACAATCTGCTGATACATACAGTACTATCTAAGTTCCCTTGTATGCATCTATTTCCATTACATATATGGATTCATTCATGTCTATGCGCAGTATCCTTGATAATACCACTAGTTTATCTCTGTGTTACAGAGATTACTGGAGAGATTGCTGGAGCCCATGGACTAATAAGCAACCAGATGTTATATATTTCATGTACCATAGTCATACATTAAAAACCCATTTCTGCACAAGCCCTTGTGATTTCAATTTTACTTACATGCCTATAGCAATTGCTTGGTATGCAGGACAGACCTGATTTCATGTGGCTCTAATATGAAACAGCCCAAATGTTGTGTTTTTCATGTCTAAATTTATCTTCCATGTTTCATTGTCTACAAAACTACAATATATCGTAGATTATATAAAATAATCTACAAGCTTTTGCTAACACAAACTACATATGCCAAAGAAAGATATCCACATCTAATGCTGTGACCATTTTATATATCATCAAATGGGAACAACATTTGGATTAATCTTCCAAGAATATATCTTTTAACATTGTGGGAATAACTAATTCTAAATCAGTTATAATCTAACAGTGCTAACATATTGGCAGCTTTCTGTCTTTACCTTCTCTATGATGTGAAAAAACTGCTGCAACTATAACCATGTCTGCTTAAAACATTAACAATATATACGAGCTTACCTATAAAACTCTTGAACCTTCAGCCCTTTCACTGGAATACAACAAATGTTTCTCTTTTGACATGCCAAGATGGTGGAAGGGTGTCCAATAGAATGGAAGCCAAAGTCAACAGAGGTAAAAAGGTAAAGGTTCCCCTTGACAATTTTTGTCCAGTCGTGTTCGACTCTAGGGGGCGGTGCTCATCCCCGTTTCCAAGCCGTAGAGCCAGCGTTTTGTCCAAAGACAATCTTCCGTGGTCACATGGCCAGTGCGACTTAGACACGGAACGCTGTTACCTTCCCACCGAAGTGGTCCCTATTTATCTACTTGCATTTGCATGCTTTCAAACCGCTAGGTTGGCGGGAGCTGGGACAAGCGATGGGCGCTCACTCCGTCACGTGGATTCAATCTTACGACTGCTGGTCTTCTGACCCTGCAGCACAGGCTTCTGCGGTTTAGCCCGCAGCGCCACCACGTCCCCTAAGTCAACAGAAGGAAGGGCTAATTCTGGGTTTGTTCCTCTTTCAAAGACACTGCAGTACAGTTCCTTAACATTTACTGTAATCCCTAATTCAACTGAAGAATAATCACATATTAGTTCATTATACCATTCTACTTAGAGTAATCCAAACAAAGTATGTTGCTGATTGATGAAGGTTGGAAGTGGGATCCCTTTTCTGTATAGACCCAGAATAACTCATTACAGGCTTCCATCTGTTTTAATTTTTCCTTGAATGTAATTCAAATTGAGTTTCCACACTATGGTATGTCCCCTCCCTGCTCCGCTCTGTCTCCAGCCCTTGGAAGAGGGATATGCAGAAACCCTAGTTTTTATGAACTGTAGGGGAGGAAGGAATCTCTTCCAGAACTCAAAGGGAAGGAAAGATGCAGGAAACCCAGAAGGACAGCTTAGAGATGTAACTCTTTTCTTCTTCCAAAGTAAAGAAAAGGTATTATATGATCCTGTCGGGCATGAGGCAGAGGGCAAGAGACATCAGTGCTGGAGAGAACATCTGCAGCAACAGACATACTTGGTCTGTGTTGAGAAGAACAATCCCACACATGACATCACAGCTGATGTTAGTGGATTTGCAACTGTACACATTCCCAAAAGTCCTAGATTTGTTGAAGAGAAAAGAATAAATGATAACAGGATATAGAAGTGCCTGGGCTGAGGAGGAGAAAAGTTCCAAAGCAAGGGAAAATAATCCAGATGCAAAACAAAAGACATTGATTCAAGCCTCAGCTAACAGCATGTAGATCTACTAAACTAATGTAAACCAACAGCAACTGAACCACTTCTTAAAACAGGCAACATGAGCAGCAGCCAACTTGCCCGAGTGCCATCCTAGACACATCCTTACACTTGCTGATCTTTTCTAGATCCTTCATTGCTGTCCTTCCAAGACTCAGTTTTCTTCTGATTTCTTGGCTGCAGTCTCCCTTTGGACAGATGATTGAACCACCGTGTACAAAATCTCTATTTCAGTTTCTTCATTGTCAATGCTAAAGTTGTATATCTCCTCTTGTAGTCACGATTTTTGTCTTCTTAATGTTTTAACCGCAATCCTGCTTTGGTACGTTCTTCTTACACTTTCCCTGAAAGTCATTTCAAGTCATTTCTGCTTTCTACCAGTAAGACTGCGTGGTCTGAGTATCTTAAATTACAGCTGTTTCTTCCCCCAACTTCCACGCCTCCTTCATCTGAATCTAGCCCAGTTTTTGATATTTTATTTATTTATTTATTTATTTATTTATTTATTTATTTATTTATTTATTTATTTATTTATTTATTTATTTGATTTTTACCCCGCCCCTCTAGACCATGTCTACTCGGGGCGTGCAGATCGAACACATTATGTCCTGCGTGCAGATCAAACACATTATTAAGGGGATGAAATGCACCCTTGTCTGACACCTATGTCTATAGGAAACCATTCTGTCTCTTCATATTCTGTCCCAACAGGAGTTTCCTGCCCATAATACAAGTCACACACCCATTTTTAGTAGGGCAGCTGCAGGCTGAGGCGGCAAGAAAGAGCGAGAAACCCCATCAGCCTCCGCTCCACAAGAGGCGCTGTCTCCTCTCTTGGCGAGGGCCGATCCAGGCCGCGCCGCGGGGCCTCCGTGGTGCCCTCCTCGCTTTGCTGCTTCCCGTTCCCAGAGCCGAGGCAAAGCGAATGGGGTCGCCAGGGGTCGAGCTGGGCTTCGCGGAGGAGGCCGCGGTTTGGCGGCTAGGCCGCGAGCAGTTCCCTTGCAAGGTGGGCGGGAGGCCGGCCTGGCTGGGCGAGGCGGGCTTGCCGGGCCCCGCCGAGCTGCGGTGCGGCGTGTGCGGGCAGCCGTGCGCTTTCCTGCTGCAGCTTTACGCGCCCCTCCTGGACCGGCCCGACGCCTTCCACCGCAGCCTTTTCCTCTTCGGCTGCCGCCGGCCCTCCTGCTACCGCCTCGCCGGCCCCGCGCCGGGCTGCCTGAAAGGTGAGGGGGCGGCGGGGCGCCTGCCCTCCTTCCCTTCAAGGGCTGACCGTCTCGCCGAAAGGGTAGAGCCGGTGAGACGGAGAAGTCCGCTGGTGCCGGGAAAGGAAGCCCCACTGAATTTAGTGGGGTTCGTTCCCGAGCTCAGTGGGGTTTATTAACTAGGGAAATGCTTTTTATAACGAGAGTCAGTGTTGGTCCGTTGAACCGAGGATCGGTATGCCAACCATTCCGAACCCTGCAGATGTGGGGAACTACAGCTCCCATCATCCGTAGTCAACATGGTTGTAGATTGGGGCAGAAGCGATATGTGAGGGAAGCGCCCTGATTCTTAAAGAATGGATTCCTGGGTAAATAAAAATGAATAAGTGGGATGGAGGATGTCAGCGTAACTTGACTTCGACTGTGACAGAATTGTTGTGACAGCTGGATGGGATCCAAAGGGTCATGGAGTTTAACTCAGAAGTATGTCCTAGTTTCTCTTTCATGTAATAAGTCATTTCATATTTTTCCCCTCTTTCAAGTGCTTCGGAATCAGTTGCCAAGGAAGAATGACACCTACTCTTACGATCCACCACCTGAAGAGCCACCCGTGGAGCCGCCTTTGCCCTGTGGGAATCTGCAGCTGAAATGTGGCACTAAGCTGTGCAGAGTCTGTGGGTGCTTGGCTCCCAAAAGGTGCTCCAAATGTCATAGCGCTCATTACTGCAGCCAGGATCACCAGATTAAGGACTGGAAAGCAGGACATAAAGTATCATGCTCACAGCCTGGTAAGTGGTTAGAAGTATGTTTGAATTGATACAGACGTTCTAAAGTAACACTCAAGGTGGTGGCTATGTGTTGTCAAGTGGGAACCAATTTACAGCAACCCTAATAGGGAAATGAGATACTTAAGGAGTGCTTTCACCAGTTTCACTCTCCCAGTGGGTTACCATGGCTGAGCAGGGATTCAAAGACAGGCCTCCTGAGTCTTAATCCATCACTCTATACACTATATCTACACTCAAGGTAGGGGTGGCAACTCCTTAGTCCTCCAAATGTTTTGGAGTCCCACAGTGTGTTCCCACAGGCCACATTAGATAGTTGCTGATAGTTGTCAGTTGACATATCAGGGTCCAGAGGTCCCTAGGCCTGACTCAAAGGATACATAAAAGGGAGGACACAATCTTATGAACAAGTAGCACTTGGCATGCAGATATTTTAACTATGTACCTCCTCTGAAATAGGTTTAAGATTCGGGTTTGGTAGGGCAAGTGGGGACTATAGTAAAGCTGTGGCTACTATGATAGTAGAAGCCCACCCTAGAGGAGGATTGTCACTGGAGAATTCTGATGTCACTCCACTCCCATCTACTGCAGTGGTTCTTAACCTTGGGTTACTCAGGTGTTTTTGAACTGCATCTCCCAGAAACCCCAGCCAGCACGGCTGGTGGTGAAGGCTTCTGGGAGTTGCAGTCCAAAAACACCTGAGTAACCCAAGATTAAAAACCACTGATCTACTGAACTGGTTAGAGCTGATGGGAGTTAGAGTCAATGACATTTACTGTAGAAGACCTTGATTTAAAAGTATTCTTCAAACCTCATGAGGTGGCTGCTGCTGCATCTGATGCATTATTCATTCATTCATTCATTCATTCATTCATTCAATTTATACCCCATCCCCCTAGGCAGCATCTACTCAGGACGGCTTACAAAATCGTAAAATATCATTAAATGACAATAAAACATCACAATTGAAATAAATGACATTCATAATCATAAAACATTTAAACAATAATATAATATGGTCAAGATGGGGAATGAAAGAACAGAAAGATAAAATTCAAGAATTTACAGGAGGGAAGGCCTGCCTGAAGAGCCAAGTTTTTAAATAAATCCAGTTGCTGGTTTCAGCTGGAATAGACATAATGAGTAAATGGTGAACTGTTAGTCAATGCTTACATAAAGGTCATTCATTCAGGGTTATTTTAGCTAGGGGTAGCCAAAGAATATAGGTTACTGTTCCTACTATGGCTTTCTTTTATCCACTATTTTGTTCTATATTTAAGTCTTATTTTAAATTGTGCCCCCAAGAAAGCGTTGTAAATACACCTGATGCAAAATATAAGAATGTGGAGAGCAATGTCCCAAAGCATACTGAATTTTGGTTTTTTAGATGCATTGAACAGTGTGATTCCAGATCACAATTTTCTTTTTCCGGAATATGAAATTGTAAGAGAGCCAGAGGAAATAGATGCCTTGAATATTAATGAAACAGAACAAGAAGATTTGGACAAGAATAAAGCAGCATCTACAGGTAATATTTAAGTAGTATGAGTGAACTTACACGTTCCAAAAGATCTTTTCAAATTAAACCTACTTTGATTCCCTACAAAAATACCCAATAATATGATGCACACATTATGGAAGTAAACAAGATCATAAAAGTAGGTGGAGTAGTAGTAACTATGGTTGTAAATACTATAGTTGTGCTACATGTACCCTTCTTTGCAGACAAGATTATGTTGGATTGAATACACACTGGTTTGGAAATTAAAATCACAGTCTTATAAATATGTTGTAATTTATTGCACAATGCTTTTGAAAACATACTGTGCAGTTCTTGCATGTCTACTCTGAAGTAAGGTAAAGGTAAAGGCTCCCCTTGACAATTTGTCCAGTTGTGTCCGATTCTAGGGGGCGGTGCTTATCTCCGTTTCCAACCCATAGAGCTAGCATTTGTCCAAAGACAGTCTTCCGTGGTCACGTGGCCAGCATGACTAGACACGGAGCGTCGTTACCTTCCCACCATGGTGGTACCTATTTATCTACTCGCATTTTGCATGCTTTCGAACTGCTAGGTTGGCGGGAGCTGGGACAAGCAACGGGTGCTCACTCCATCGCGTGGATTTGATCTTACAACTGCAGGTCTTCTGATCTTGCAGCACAGAGGCTTCGAATACACTCAGCCCCAGCATTTAAATGTTAAAAGTAGTAAGACATTGCAGTACTCAGATTCCAAGTCAGGCAGACTTTGCATCAACTCATACTGCAACTTTGAGAAAATAACCCTCCCTGTTTATAAGATGGTTTAAAGGTGGCAGTTGTTTGATTTTTTCAGATGAAACATTTGACTCTGTGGATGAGAATTTCTTGGAAGCAATGGCAAAACATGAAACTCAAGATGACAAGATTTTTCAAAAGTTTAAAGAGAGAATATCTTTGGATCCAGAACAGGTATTAAAATGGCGTTTTCCATAGCTTTTTAAGTATCAGAGTACAACATTTCCCCCTAATTCTGTTTTGTTATTAGGGGAATGCTTTAAGTGGCACAACCAGAATCCTGTCATATATGGATTTGTTACCCTAGTCACTGGACTTTCATGGTACCAAAGTACTTTGATGTGAGACAGTGACAGGAAATGTTGGCCTAATGAGATCTTGATATACCAATGAGCGTTAGGTGGTGAGGCTTAGTGTTGAAAGAAACGAATCTTTCATTAGAAGATAGGTCAGAAATAAGCCATCTGAAGAACATATGAATTGTGTTGGGTCAGGTCAAAGGCTGCTGTTTATCATATTGGGTTTGCTATATGTCAGCACATAACACCAGTCAAGACCTGCTGTTTTATCCCATGACTGCAAGTGTTATTCAGGAGCCTTTGGTTAGCAACTTTGTTAGCAACATTTGACAAAGCCCAAATGCACAAAATACAGTTGTGTTCAAAATTATTCAACCCCCAATGCTGTAAAGGGGTTTAGGGACTATAGTGTACATTTGGAATTGTATTCAGAATGAAATCCTACAAGGACGTTTTAAAGAACCAAATGCAACTAAAATAACATCAATTGTTTATGTAACACAGTAGTAAATGTTTCTTTTGTGGTTTCTTCATTGCCACAATTATTCAACCCCTTAAAGACTACCACTCTGAAGAAGAGAGGTTCATTCAGGTGTTTTCGATCAGGTATTGAAAACACCTGTGGATGTCACCGAGCACCAATCAAGCATAATAAGCACCAATTAGGCAGCTTTAAAATAACTGTAACACTCAGCTCCTTCTAGACATTTACTGGTGTGGTTACAAACATGGTGAAGTCAAGAGAATGGTCCAGGAAGACAAGAGAAGAGGTGATTTGTCTTCACAG
The DNA here is from genome assembly GCF_051106095.1 of Pogona vitticeps. NCBI lineage: Eukaryota > Metazoa > Chordata > Lepidosauria > Squamata > Agamidae > Pogona > Pogona vitticeps. Next base: position 62,676,511 of record NC_135783.1, on the reverse strand, counting down.
GAAGGGCAATGGCTATAAGAAGATTGCAAAGAAGTTAAATATACCAAGAGACACCATAGGAAGCATCATTCACAAATTCAAGGCAAAGGGCACTGTTGAAATGCTACCTGGTCGTGGAAGAAAGAAGATGCTGACTTCGACTGCTGTGCGCTACCTAAAGCGTAGAGTGGTGAAAAGTCCCCGTGTGACTACTGAGGAACTGAAAAAAGATTTGTCAGATGTGGGTATAGAAGTTTCAGCTCAGACAATAAGGCGCACACTGCGTAATGAAGGTCTCCATGCCAGAACCCCCAGGCGCACCCCCTTGCTGTCTCCCAAGAATAAGAAGAGTCGACTGCAGTATGCCAAAAGTCATGTGGGCAAACCACAAAAGTTGTGGGATAGTGATGAAACAAAATTAGAACTGTTTGGGCCCATGGATCAACGCTATGTTTGGAGAAGGAAGAACAAGGCATATGACGAAAAGAACACCTTGCCTACTGTGAAGCACGGCGGAGGGTCAATAATGCTTTGGGGCTGTTTTGCTTCTGCAGGTACAGGGAAGCTTCAGCGTGTACAAGGTACCATGAATTCTCTTCAGTACCAGGAGATATTGGATGAAAATGTGATGCAGTCCGTCACACACCTGAGGCTTGGGAGACGTTGGACCTTTCAACAGGACAATGATCCCAAGCATACCTCCAAGTCCACTAGAGCATGGTTGCAGAGGAAAGGCTGGAACATTTTGGAGTGGCCATCGCAGTAACCAGACTTAAATCCGATTGAGAACCTCTGGTGGGACTTAAAGAAAGCAGTTGCAGTGCGCAAGCCTAAGAATTTGACTGAACTGGAGGCTTTTGCCCATGAAGAATGGGCGAAGATACCCGTAGATCGCTGCAAGACACTTGTGTCAAGCTATGCTTCACGTTTAAAAGCTGTTATAACTGTAAAAGGATGTTGTACTAAGTACTAAGATTGAATGTCACTTGGGGGTTGAATAAAAACTAATAATGATGTGAGCACAGAAAAGACATTTGTGGTTATTTCATTATAAACTTAAGGTTATATTTCTCTGACCTACAAGTGCCTCTTTCATGTAAATGTAAGCAAGATGACTGAATGATCAAAATCAATGTCAAAATGGCCAAAACATTCAATTTCAGTGGGGGTTGAATAATTTTGAACACAACTGTATATACTAGTTTGTTCTTTGGTTGGAAGAACAGTAATTTGCACCAATTCAAATGTGAACTCTCTAGTAAATACCCTTGGTCAGGGTAAATTTGATTTTAAATTTAAAGAATCAATTTTTTTTACAATTTAAATTAAAAAGACTTTTAAAAAGTTAAATAATAACTTAAACCAATTTGATATTAAAAATCATTAACATTTATCAACCCTGCCACTGGTTTCAGTGATGTGTAAGTTCTTAATTTGTCAAATAAAAGACTATGTATTCTCTACTTGTCACTGATATTAGGCTCAGGTTTTCAAACATTCTTACCTACAGAAATTTACACAGCATTTTTCACAATTATGATGCAAACAAACTTATTTCATTTTTTCTGTAGTCCTCTTACCTTCCAAAATTTCAGTTGCCTGGTGTCTGGTTTCTGATATAATGAAGCAGTTTATTGTGGGACTTCATTAGCAACATGTTCTTTCATTGGAGAGGGATATAATCATGTTTTTATTCTTTTAGTTCTCCTACAGACTTCCACTGTCTTTCCTCCAATAACGTCTTTAACCATATGTAAGGATTATCCCCAGAGGTAGAAGCAGTTATGTCACTGGCATGAACACAAGTGCTAAAATTTTTACATCAGTTGTTGTTTGGATCAATGGTCTGTGTATTACCTAGGATGACAAGCTGTATATGGCAAATTCATTGCTCAATGTTTTTTTTTGATCAAAGTCTAGAGAGGTGCATTTAACTGGTACAGTTTAAGTTAGTTGCCAGCGAGATTTGATTTCAAAATTAAGTATGCTTCACTGAGGTTGTTTTAGGGCCTCTCAATTAATCTCCCAATGAATAATCCACGTTGAATTTCAGATTATCAGATACTGTAGAGATGGAGAAGGTCCCCTTTGGATTTCAGGGGAAAACATTCCTCAAGAGACAGATATTCCTGACTGTTTATGTGGCGCTAAACGAATATTTGAATTCCAGGTATGTAAATAGGGTTAATTATTATTTATTTATTTAAAACATGTATATGCCACCCTTCACCTAACGCATCCAAGGTGGCTTACACAAAAGAAACAAAGTTTAAAGCTAAATAATAAATTATTATAACACTAGAAAAGCATTAAACAGATACCATATTAAAACTCATAAATAAGAGCAATATTAAAAGTTCATGTAAAATAACAGAACAAAATAATCACTTTAAAAATTCCCCTTGATCATCCAGTCACTTAAAGGAAAGCCTACCCAAAGAGAAAGGTCTTTATCGGCTTGCGAAAGAACAGCAAAAATGGGGAAAATCTGGCCTCTGGGATGGAATTCCGTAATCTGGAAGCAGCAACAGACAAGGCCGCCTTCCATGTCCCCACCAAACATGCCTATGAGGGTGATGGGACTGAGAAAAAGGGCCTCTTCCGATGATCTTAATACCATGATAGGCTCGTAAACTATCTTTTAGTTAGCTTGGACCCAGCCAACTAAGGCCTTTACAGATTAAAAGCAGCAGTTTGAATTGTGCCTAGAAACCCCAATTAATGATCTGGCAGTGGCATTTCAGATCTGCTGGAGTTTCCAACCACTTTCCAAAGGCAACTTCATGTAGAGGGCATTATAGTAATTCAGCTGAGATGTAACTAAGGCATGTGTCACTGGCCAGATCCGACCTCTCAAGGAATGAGTGCAGGTGACACACTAGTTTTAACTGTGCATAGGCAGTCTTAGCCACCACTGAAACCTGGGCTTTCAAGCTCGGACAAATCAGTGAACATCCCCAAGCTGCACACCTGTTTTCAGAGGGAGTGTAACCCCATCCAGCACAGGCTGCATCCCTATTTCTTCATCTGCCTTTCGGCTGACTAGGAGCACCCCTGTCTTGTCTAGATTAAGTTTCAATTTATTCACCCTCATCCATTTCATTACTGCCACCAGACACAGATCTAGAGCTGAAACAGCTTCTTCAGATATTATGGCAAGGAGAATTAGAGCTGGGTGTCATCCACATATGGCAACACTGAACCTCTCCCAGCGGATTCATCAGCAGTTTAATTAGCGAACATAGTATGCATAAAGAGCAGCAGATCTTAATAGCTGGCTTAAATTGTTTTCGGAAGTGACGTCTGGAATGCTCTTCAGTTCTGCTTTGAAGTCTTCAAATCTTTTGGAGGATTTGAATGATCTTGGGGTAGGGAAACGCATGACCCTCTAGAGCAGATATTCCCAATCACCAGCCTATCCAGGAATGGGCTGTGGACACAGATCTCCTACCGCCCCGCCCCCCCACGAGCACGAGCTCTGCCCCCCTGCAGGCACGCCACACACACCAGTCCATGGTTAGGAAAAGGAGGCCACTACTCTAGAGGTTGCTAGTTTTATATATCCCTCCTCATTGCCTGTGGTGGCTAGGCCTGATGGGACTTGCACTCCAAAAATAGCTGAAAGAGCATATTTTATCTACCCTGTTATAAACTTCAGTGGTGGAAAACAAATAGCATCCCAAATCTGAGCAATTTTACTCCAATGACTTGTTCAGCTAACTATATGCTATGTCATAAGAGTCTAGTGGAACCGAAATGGCTAACAGATTTTAAGTCTTGGGTGCCACAAGATTTGGTAGTTTTTGCTGTGACAGATTAACACTGTTTTTACCGCCTTTTCTAAATTAGCACAATATTGAATATTCTGTATTACAGTATTTGCTACTACTATAACAAAACCTGCAGAATAATATAGGTGTACTGGCTGATTGTTTTTTATTTCTTTAACAGAACTTTTTTTTCATCTTCATTGGAAGATTTAATGTAATGAGGTGTAATCATTCAGTTCTGGTATTATAGTACTGATTTCAAATGACCTGAAAGTTCTACTTGACCATATAACTCACTTTCTTCTGTGTGCCTAAGGTCATGCCACAGCTGCTGAATCACCTTAAAGTTGACAGCCTTGAAGAAAGCATTGACTGGGGAACACTGGCTATCTACACGTGTGCTAAGAGCTGTAATATGAGCAGCCATTACGTTGAAGAGTTCATCTGGAAGCAAGACATCTCTAGCTCAGTTTAATTTCTAGAATTAAACTTCTAACATTTAAACAGCAGGTTTGCATTCTTCAGTATCATACAATGTGTCATATACTCTATTTAAGAAGTCTTTAAGTGTGCAGCATCTCCATCAAGCAGCTTGGACAAAGGAAATGAACATTGTCCCATTAGTGAAAAGATGAGATAAGCAGTTTCACTGTAGTGAAAATTTTAACAGTCTCATGGCCAACATTTTTTTTCTTCAAGCCCCTGACTTAATTATGTCTGCCCATTGAGTATCAGCATCCAAGACTCTATAGGCTGATGAAGCGTGATGGGAAAAAAGGAGCACATACCTTGCACATTATTTTATTCATTAATTAATTCATTCCATTTATACCCTGCCTATCTGGTCATTTCGACCACTCTAGGCGTTTGTTTTAATATATTATTATTATTATTATTATTTATTTGATTTATACCCTGCTCATCTGGCCTAAAAGACCACTCTAGGCAGCATATATCATGCTGACTGCCCTGTCAGTGGGTAAACCTCACACTTGTAAGCTGACTTGTTACTTGAACCCCATGATCCACAGAACATTGGATGCAAAAGAGGGAAGCCATATCTAGAGTAGACGTTGTGACAAACCCAGACCTACTGGGATATGCCACAGTTTCACTAAGCTGCCACCAACCATTCCCTATAAGAAGTCACACAGACCAGGGATGGATTTTTAACAAATAAAAGAACAAGGTTTATTAAATAACACACAGGGAAAAATAAAAGGATCAAGTGAATAAGATACAGTAACGTGGCTTAGTCTCAATCATACATACACACAGTTTGGTTCACACAGAACACTTAACTTGAAGCACAGACCCTGAACCTATCAGTTCTGGCTAACCCTTCAGACACCTGAACCTATCAGGTTGGTACTGACTGACACACAGTAGTACCCTGTCTGACACACAGACTCCCACTCAAGCTTCTTCTCTCAGCTCTTCTCCAGCTTCTCCTAACTTCTCCACACACGCTCCACATATATATACAGTACAGCCCCTCCTCCTGATGTCCCGCCTTCCACTCCCCATAGGATGGAACTTTCCCTCCAAACCCATGACAGACAGGTAACATCAGTGCTGTATGTAACACCTCCCCTCTTTATAAGTTGTTTTGTAGGGGGAAAGCTAAGGTGCTTTTCACCAAAAAACAACCTGGACCCAAAACAAACAAAAACAGTCATATAATAACATACAATACCATACTTACTTATACTTACACTCTATTAGGCATTTAAACATTTACCAATAACAATACATCAAGTTACCTTTATTCATACAAACCAACATGTTTAATAAACAGACACATTTGACTTTTTGTCATCAAAATATATACATAGTCCATGTTTCTTTCGCCGTCTTCATTCTTCAGGTCTTCTTGACAAGGCGTCAGCGACACAGTTCACTGACCCTCTGACCACCTTCACTTCAAAGTCATAGTCTTGCAGGTTTAAAGCCCACCTCGTAAGTTTACTATTGTGGGTTTTCATTGTCTTTAACCATTGCAGTGGTGAATGGTCAGTGCACAGAATAAAATGTCTTCCCCAGATGTAAGGCTTGGCCTTCTGGATCGCGTAGACTATGGCCAGGCACTCCTTTTCCACGGTTGCCAAATGTCTCTCACCTTTCTGGAGTTTCCTACTCAGGTAGGACACTGGATGCTGGTCACCATTCTCATCCTCCTGGCAAAGAACTGCTCCTACCCCGCTGTTAGACGCATCGGTGTAGATGATGAACTCCCGGTCGAAGTCTGGAGCACGCAGCACTGGATAATTGATGAGCGCCTCCTTCAACCTCCGGAACGCCTCCTCACAGTCGCTGGTCCACGGGATGCGGTCATCAGCCTTCTTCCTCGTCAGATCGGTCAGCGGAGCCGCAATCTCGCTAAACCTCGGGATGAACTTTCTGTAGTAGCCCACCAACCCAAGAAATGATTTGACTTTTTTCTTGGTGTTGGGTCTAGGCCAATCACGAACAGCTTCTATTTTGGCCTCTAGGGGTTTTATCACTCCTCCCCCTACTATGTGACCCCAGTATTTTATTTCTGGGCTACCCAGCTGCAGTTTGTTCTCTTTGCAGAGCCTAGGCCAAAGCACTTCCTCCCCTGGATTAAAGCGCCTCTCCCTGCCTTCCTGGTCATCCCAAGCTTTCTTTCTGACCTTTTGAGCTTGCAGGGTCTCTGCTGCTAGCTCTAGGTTTCTCTTTAGGTCATTCCTTAAAGAGTCTATAGATGTCACAACGTCTTGTGGGTCATCCTGGGTGATCTGCTCCCACTCTTGCTTGATCAAATCAAGGGGCCCTTTCACCCTTCTCCCAAATAAAAGTTCAAACGGACTGAACCCGGTACTGGCTTGTGGCACTGATCGATAAGCAAACAAAAGGGATTGCAGCTTCTGGTCCCAATTGTTTGGATTCTCTGCCAAGTAAGCCCTAACCATGCGCATTAGAGTCCCATTGAACTTCTCAGTTAACCCATTACTTTCAGGGTGATAGGCAGTGGTTTCCTTGTGCTTAATTCCACAGATTTGCCATAACCGTTTCATGAGCTTCGATGTGAACGATGCGCCCAAATCTGTGATTATTTCTGAGGCAAATCCCATCCTGGACATATACCCCACCAAGGCATCTGCCACTGTGTTAGTTTCAATGTTAGTCAAGGGTATGGCTTCAGGGTACCTCGTGGCATGGTCCACCATGGTGAGAATGAACCTGTTCCCCCTCTTTGTGGCCTTGGGCAAAGGTCCCACAATATCCACCCCTATGCATTTGAACGGAGTGTCAATCACAGGCAAAGGGCACAACTTTGCTTTGGTCCTGTCGCGGCTATTCCCCTGCCTTTGACATACATCACATTGTTTACAGAACTCCCTGATCTGCTTCCCTATGTCAGGCCAGTAAAAATTCTGTGTGATTCTCTGCTGTGTTTTGTTCACCCCTAAGTGCGCAGCAAACATGTCAGAGTGCCCCCTTTGTAAGATCATGGGGCGATACTTTTCAGGTACCACTAGCTGACTTCGGATCCCATCTCCCCCTTTTGAGATATTCCTCAGGGTCTCTCTATACAAAATCCCCTTTTTCTCTAGAAATCTCACTGGGGTTTCAGGTGTTAGCTGGGCGTCATTCACCTGTTCAAAACACTTTTGGAGAGTGGCGTCTGCCTTTTGCTCTTGGCCAAATCGGCTGTCTGTGGTTAAGGTTTCCACCACAGCTTCTGAATTCCCCTCTGCTTCCGTCTCTGGCTCATCAGTACCCCCCTGAACTGTCCCCGCGGTGGCTTGTGAACGTGTAATCACTAGCACCCGTTTCACATGTTCAGCCAGGTCATTTCCCACGAGCACGGCTGCTGGCAGAGTCGATGAAATCGCTAGCCGCCAAACTCCCCTCCAGCCTTGAAAGTTCACAGGTACCTCCGCTACTGGCAGTGAGATCACCTGCCCCTCAATCCCTGCCACCTTCATGCTCTCATTTGGGATTATATATTCCCTAGGAATAATATCTGGATGGCACAGGGTCACCTGGGAACAAGTGTCCCTCAGCCCCCGATACTGATGGTCAAGTATTCCTACGTCCACCCCTGCGGTTTCAAACAACTGAGAATCTGTTCTCACGAGCAAGCAGCGCTTGACCTCCACAAGAGGACCATTTTCCTCAGCCTGATCAGCAGATGTAACTGTTCCAGATTGAGTAGCCATGGCAACAGGCTCCCTCAGTGACAAGGAGCTTTGCTCTTTCTGGACACAGAACACAGCTTTTGGCTTGGTTCCACTCGAATCCTGAGGCACAATTCCTTTTAGCTGCTTTAATTTCTCACACTCTGAGATTAGATGGCCCTTTCCCTGACAGAAATAACATTTTCTGCTATATTTTAAGTCTTTCTCATCTTGTTTTGGTTTTCCCTCCAAAATCTGAGGTCTTGGTTTCATGTCTGAGGGCTTCCCTTCACCATGGGCCCCTCCCCCTTGCTGGCTTTTCCCTGGTCCCTGAGAGTACTTGCTGTAGGTTTCTTTAGGTTTCCCCATCGATTTCCCCTCACCCAAGGGCTTTCTTATTTGGGAAATAAAATCTGCGATCTCGGCTGCTTCTGCCACAGATTTCGGTTTCCTTTCCCTCACCTGGAATTTCAGTTCCCCATGCAGGACTGAATAGAACTGTTCCAGCGCTATCAAGTCTTTGAGCTGCTGAAAGGTCTCTGTCCCCTCCTGAGATAGCCATTTCTCTAGCAGCCTCACCAATTGGGCCCCCACTTGGGTAAAAGTCTGCTCTGGTTTCTTGGTGATTGACCTGAATCTTTGCCTCAGCTGTTCCGCATTTATCCCATGTCTGGCAAACACCAGTTTTTTAAACTCTGCAAAATCTTTCATCAGTTCCTCTGGCATCTCTGCATAGACTTCTGCAAGGCTGCCACTGATTAAAGATCGCATGATGGTCATCTTCTCAGTTTCCCTTACTGAGAAGTCCACAAACGCTCTTTCCACGAGGGAAAAGAACACCTCAGGACAATCTCCCTTGTGGTACACAGGGAATTTCTTCAGGTCAGCTTTAGACAATTGGCCTCCCTCAGAATCCCTATTGTTATTATTGTTCTGGTTCATCAGTTCCAATTTTCTTAACTCAAACGCCATTCTTTCTTTTTCCAGAGCAATTTTCTCTCTCTCCCTCTCCGTTTCAAACGCCATTTTCTCTCTCTCCAATCTTTCTTCTCTTTCCATTCTCTCTATTTCAAATTGCCTCATCCTCAGTTCATGCTGTTGGGCTATGAGCATTTTTTTGAGTTCTGGGTTCTGTTCTCCCGTGCTGTCCTCCTGCACTGAGCCAAATTCATCCTCAGAACCTTGGTCTACCTGGGGTTCCCTCACTTCACCCATTTCTGCCATTTGGCTTCGAGTCAAGGGCATAATCCCCCCCCCCCAGAACAGGCTGCTTTCAAAAGTCAAGCCTCAAAATAAAGCGACCACTTTTTTTTTCTTTTGCCTCAGAACCAGCTTTCTATAGATTACTGCTGTTCTTCAGCACTAACTTGCAACAGTTGCGAGCCAGAGTCTACCCCCCTCTGCTAGGCCTCTCAGCAGGCAGGCTAGATCACTGCTACTACACAGTTTTGCCTCAGCTTTTTTCCCGCCAAAACAAGTTGCCTCAGAGCTCCCTAATCTAGTCCCCAGTTGGCATGTTCTTCCACTAGCGCACCTCCCCGTGAGGTACACCTAGAAGATTACCTACGCGCCCTCAGATTGTCCCTGACTAGACCCCCCTTGCTCTGGGCACACTTGCCAAGGCTTTGCTGGACCACTGGACAACTGAACCAGTCGTATCCCACACGCTGGACACCAATCAATGTGACAAACCCAGACCTACTGGGATATGCCACAGTTTCACTAAGCTGCCACCAACCATTCCCTATAAGAAGTCACACAGACCAGGGATGGATTTTTAACAAATAAAAGAACAAGGTTTATTAAATAACACACAGGGAAAAATAAAAGGATCAAGTGAATAAGATACAGTAACGTGGCTTAGTCTCAATCATACATACACACAGTTTGGTTCACACAGAACACTTAACTTGAAGCACAGACCCTGAACCTATCAGTTCTGGCTAACCCTACAGACACCTGAACCTATCAGGTTGGTACTGACTGACACACAGTAGTACCCTGTCTGACACACAGACTCCCACTCAAGCTTCTTCTCTCAGCTCTTCTCCAGCTTCTCCTAACTTCTCCACACACGCTCCACATATATATACAGTACAGCCCCTCCTCCTGATGTCCCGCCTTCCACTCCCCATAGGATGGAACTTTCCCTCCAAACCCATGACAGACAGGTAACATCAGTGCTGTATGTAACAGACGTGGGTACCTATAGTCCTCTGTATGTGTCTTGTATGCATGCACGTTAGCCCTGAGCACCAAAGAGTGCTAAGGGGCTATAGGAGTTTCAGTTCAGAACTAGAAGACCACAAATGACCACTCTTTAGAACAAATATTGGGAGTTCTTTCAGTGTTCAGAACTGAAATTAATTATTTTTCAAACCAGATCCATCCATAATTTTAACAGCCTGGTTTAGAGTGGGAGATGAGCAGTACTGTCATTCCTGTTCAACAACTGAGAAAATTAAGGAACCTTTGTGGATCTGATGCTGATTGAACTCAGGGACTTTTGGATAGATCCTAATCTACGTTCTGCCCACACATGCTTGTATGCTTCCCTAACCTTTGAGAGTAAAAGCCTTGTCAAAGCCAAGTTTTACATCCCCAGAAACACTACTTCCATCAGTGAGAAGAAACAATAAGACATCAAATTCATTCTTTGGGAAAAGTTCTTTAAGTCAGATATCATCCTTCTGACCACAGTAAGCAGAAAAATGAATAAATTCGGCTTGTCCAGAACTGCTGGCAGCCTTTGATGTTGAGGCTACCAGGTTTGAATAGTAACACTATACTGCTTCCAGTGCAGGTTCTCCTGACTGTCTAGGAGAGCATGCATCTCATTCAAGTGCATTAAATTGACACCTTGCCATTAGATGCACATCCTAGTTGATGAAATGAGACCTAGAGAAACAAATATGGAGCTAGTCCACTTGCATGGCACCTTTGGTCTAGATATATTTATTTATTTATTTATTGGACTTGTATACCGCCCCATAGCGCTACAAGCACTCTCCGGGCGGTTTACAATTTTAATTATACAGGCTACACATTGCCCCCCCCAGCAAGCTGGGTACTCATTTTACCGACCTCGGAAGGATGGAAGGCTGAGTCAACCTTGAGCTGGCTACCTGGGATTTGAACCCCAGGTCGTGAGCACAGTTTTAGCTGCAGTACAGCATTTTAACCACTGCGCCACGAGGCCAATAATTGAGAAGCAGAGTGAACATTTACAGAAAAAAACCCATAAAATAGCAGGAAAGGATTGTGTCAGATTAATTATCCGTGGCAGCGCTAAAAAAGTTAAAACTGCTTAAGAAATACACAGTAAATTGAAATTTTCCTTCCGGATCAAAAGCTGTATTCTCCAGCGCCTCTATATTTAGTGAAGGAGCATGTTTGCCCTCTTCTACACCATCAAGATATCAAGTAAGGAGAATTGATAACAAATTAACCATTTAAAAATCCTTATCTGCAAAATACATGGGGTGCAAATCTGCTCTTTTTGTCCACATGAATTGACAAGACCTAAACTAAGTATATACTAAATTTGTTTACTATAGTACTTTAAGAAACACAGACACTGTTTAAATGACAAAACACATTCCTTTAATACTGGATTGTTAAGAAAAATCTTATAAAAACAGTTCAATACATTGAAGCTACAGGCATGCATTTAATACATTAAAACAGCAGCATAAGCAAATCAATTGATAAAGTGATACTATTTCAGATTTAATTCTCAAGTTTCATAATCAGCATTAATTACACATTTAGAACTCCAACTGCTCCCCAAATTAGGACTATATACAGGCATTTCTTTTCAATAGCAAGTTACTGTCCTGCTGAACACTGGCAAAGGGAATGTGAAAGAACAGCTGAAAGACTAGAATTACATTTTCCAATTATAAAACTTCTGGTTAAAAGAATACTATAACCAAAAAATTTTAACTTTTGGATAACACAGTTTAATTTGCCGGCATGAGACCCAGATTTTTTTTAAAAAAGGGAAACAAAGCAGTTAAAACTTTAAAAGCTAAACATATAAATAAACTGGCTTGTTTCTCAAAGGAGAGTGCAACGAAGCAACTCACAGTAGTTCAGTACAGATATAACACGCAATGAGGATTTCCCTTTCCAAAAAGATCCAGGGAAATAGGCACTAACTGGGAAAATACTCCCAAGTCCTGATGTTGCAAGTCTGTACATCTCCTTTTACTGCTGTGTCATAATACCTTTTAAAGTGTGCCCCAATTTCCTAGATAAGCACAAGAACCTGTTACGTTGTCTTTCTGAATCCCTTTAAAATAGGATATATATTTTCAAACGCTTCATAAATTTCAGCTCTGACTTTTGCACCTAGAAGACAAAGGTTAAAACTAATGTAACTATTTTCTATAAACACTGGACATTATTGCTGGTTTCTTCCTCATTATATGACACGTAGTTGCTAGAGTGCAGACTTTATGCTACATGGCTTCACTAGGGACTTTTTAATAGTCCCATCAGGGTTTTCTGCCTGAAAATGTCCAATTCCTCTCCCACAAGCTTCTAGGAATGGCCATTATACTCTGGAAGAAGGTGCAAGGCTTCCCCACCCTTTGCCTTGTGCAGCCATAATCTCCTTAACATCTGGCCACAACAAAAGCTCAAAACTACACAATGCCAAAGCTAATACATTAACAAATTGGACTGCCATTAATTTTACAATCTCAGTAATCAGTGTTTGTAAGACTTACCAGTAAGAACTACCTTCCCAGAAACAAATATAAGCAGGACAATTCTTGGTTTGATCATTCGGTAAATTAAGCCAGGAAATAACTCTGGCTCATAACTGTAAGAAAAGATAAACAAGAAGGTAAAATGTATAAACATAGTAGCTAATATGAGTTGATGGGGTATTAAAAAAATGAAAACAAACATTCAACTGTCACAAGCTGATTTTTTTTGGTTACATTAAACCTTTTAATATTTCAAAAGATACGTTTCAAGCCAAATATACAAGATTACAACAGTAATTATGAAATGTGGTTCAAGCTGCTTCACTCTTCCCCGTTAAGAACTTTGTACACAGATTTGGGGCATTTAAAAGTATGTCTATATAGTGCAAAAGTGAATTGCAGACTTCGATTGCGACTCAGCTAGCAACTCCTTTGATTAAGCAACTACTGATGGGAATCTAAAGGTTAGTCCCAATTGGAGTGGACCCACTGAATGATGGAGAACATGCGTTGACTCACATTCAGCAGTTGATTCAGTAAATCTAATCCAACTGGGACTAGCTACTGGATTTTGACTCATGAGGTATTTAAGTATCTCTTCTAAACAGAGGACAGTTTGCTATATTGACAAAGGGATGACAGTGACCCACAGCCAAATCTACTTTACCTTCATGGAGTTCAGGATATGATGGAAGACATAAGATCAGGTCTGTTAAGCAGACAAAAACAGGAGACATAATGCTTTTATCCAACATACAACAACCATAACCAAAAAACCCTTTACTTACCTACTAAACTGTTGATGTGTGAGGACCAGTCCCTCAAGCCGGATAGGAAATTTTACATCACAGCTGCCCACCATATTCTGAATCTTAAAATCCAAAAATTTGGCTGGAAAGCCCAACTTCTGCACAACTCTAGCATACTTTCTGGCTGCTAGCCTGGATTGCTCCTCACTGCAATAAATAAAAGCAGAATCGTAACTTTACCAAGCAAATACAAATAATGTTCATATGACAAACCTGATTGTTAGTTAGATAGTAACCCATGTCTTAAGAAAAGGTCAGTTATACTAAATACATACCTTTTAGCTCCTGTACACACCATCTTCCCAGAGCTAAATATGAGAGCTGTAGTTCGTGGCTCTCTTATTCTCATAATTACAGCAGCGAAACGCTAAACATATAGAGGAAAATGTAGTTACTAAAACAATCCCAGAATATATTAACAAGTAGTTTTTCAAGCTGCAGAATCCACCTCCATACTACAATTTATTCTTCAGTCACACACACATACACTTTTTAAAGCATCTTTGTCAGTGTGAGTCTTTCCTTGGACTACAATGCTGTCATCTTCAACAGGCATGCCCAGCAGTGTCACTATGCAAATCTGATCCCAAGTGTCCACATGGGATAAAAAGAGAGGACTTGCTTTGACAGCTCATTACAATCAGAATTTTAAAGCTTGGTCATCAAGTACAATCTCTGCCAATGCAGGAAATCTACAACAGATGGCCATCCAACCTCTGTTTGACAACTACCAGTAAAGAAGAGACCATGACCTTCAAGACAGGCAATTTCACTGCTCAATAGCTCTTACTGCCAAGAAATTATTCTTACAATTTACTCAAAATCTCCTTGTAATTTAAATCCACTAGTGTGGGTCCTAGCCTCTGCAGCTATGGAAAACAAGCATGCTCTATCTTCCAAATGATGCAAGTTTACTTTTGGAGTTCAAAAACATGGAACACACGCTAACTGGGGCAAACAAAAATCTTCTCATTTACAAGGGAAACATGGGATCAAGCATCATGAGCGTTTTAAAATGAACTTACAAATATGAAGCGTTATACTGCTTTTCCAGCTGCTGTAAAATGTATTCCTGATTCATGGGCTCAAAAGTAAAAAATAATCATGACTATCTTCCTTAGAGTAGAAACGACAAAGGAAAGGTCAAGCAGGAAAACTGCTGAAGAAAGTCCAGTGCTGGTAAACATTGGTTTACCATTTGATATGGCGATGCATTTCAAGCATTTACACAATCAAAACAATTGATAAGCTAGCAAACACTGTAGCACTGGAACAGCATGAAAACTGCATCAAAGCAGCACCTTTAAGACTTTCTGGCTTGCTTGAAAACCGATTCTCTGATGCCTGAACAGTCTTTAAATACTGGGGCATGAAAAAGAAACAGTCTCCAATGATGTGAAAAGAAATATTCCAGGAAGCAAAAATATTTGATACAAGACTTTCTTATGCAATTAAGACACACAACTGAAATTTAAAACCAATTCTAGCAAAAACTGACTAAGAACTAAATTGCTGTTGCAAAGTTGGAGAAGTGCCTGGGAAGTGCCTGGGAAACTGCACAGCCAATGTGCTGCAAATTTTCAAGGCCTTTTTTTTAAAAAATCCTTTTTCTGAATGTTGCGGGAGGTTCCATGTTGCCCAATCTTGCTCTTTACCTTTGACAAAAGGGTCAGAATTCTGTGGAATCCAGGCATTGTAAGCCAGCAATTGAGTAAGCAGTATGCACAATCTGTGCTGGCTTGGGCACACTACAGAAGTGGTTAACAACCTTGGGTAACCCAAGTATTCTTGGACTGCATCTCTGAGAAATCCGAACCAGCACAGCTAGTAGAGGAGGCTTCTGGGAATTGCAGTCCAGGAACACCTGGGTTACTTAAGGCTGGGAACCACTGCACTAGAACACGTGACAGACAGAGGGCCAAATACAAAAATTGCTTGTGTGATTGTCCTTATGTATGCAGCTTTTCACAGGATTTTGGCCAAGAAATTTATCATGTGCACAGAAATTGATTATTTTTATAGGGAATGGTTATTATTATAAGCTGCCTTGAACTGGAAAAGGCAGATTACAAAACAAACAACACTGTTTATAAAAATTCCTTCACACTCAGTGAAAAACTAAGTACTCTTAGCACACACATTTCTCACCTATTTATTATTTTTTTTTCATCCTTACTTTAAAAAAAAGGTTAGTGGCAAACTGTTACCCAAACTTGGATGCTGGCTTCCCTCCAATTCTTGTTTTCTCTTTATTATGTTAGGCACAACCCATATTACAGTTTATGTATTTGCACAGCAAATCTTGATTACATTGAGAGTTTTCCAATATCACCCCCTTTAAGGCTGCTATTACAACTTTAGAGCTGTTTTTAAAAACCTGTTACTCTGAATCTACACAAGGAAATCACCCGTTCAATTTCAGTTAAAGACGAACTAAAGGAGTCAGGTGTTGATGCCACATGAGACATCAGAAAGGTCAAGTGACCATTTTAAGAAAAATATCACCATCTCTATTCCATCTTCCCTTACCTTTGGGTTGTACTCAGCATTTCGAGCACGAAGGGCAATGGTTTTTAGGTCAAGTTTGCAACCAAGGTTTACTGTAGACACAATATTCCTAAAGACAATTTAAGAGACACATGTTAGCAGCCTACATATCCATCTTATTTTGAAGTTACCTTTCATTCTGTAACTTCATTTGAACCAAATAAGAACCCCAGGCGTATTCTGTCTCATCAACTTTTCCATTCCCATGCACCAAAGCCTGCTAAATGATTATGGTGATTATGAACACATCCATTACAAGACCACGGTTGCAGTATTAATAGAGAACAAAGTTAAGGAAAACAGTTGGGAATTCTTTTTAAAAAATAAATAAACAAAAAAGGAAGCAAGATTATATTATTTCAATTAATGTTCACCCCTTCCAACTAAAGAACTGCAAAGTCTGAATGAATTGCAGTAGGTGTGAAATGTAATCCAGTAGTATGTTTCTCCAAAAGTCCAGCACAATACATTCCTACAATGAAACAAAAGTCTATTATCTAACAAGTTTCAAGTGCAGCTCTCATGTTATTTTTTTTCTCAAATACATATATAAATGCAGTGATGCATTGCTAATTCCACACATTTTTAACTTTTAGCTGCTGGCTAAAACCGATAGGTAGATTTTGGCCTACTGGAACAGCTGACTAATACAAACAAGAAACTTATTACTGTTTAGAACCACTGTTGAGGGATAGCAGAAGACAATGCATACGTACTGGAGCTGTGGCACAATCCCAGAGCTTTCAGAGGCAGGTGTTGCAGGCGTTATTGGGGTCATGGGTGTCATTGGTGAGGTGTAGAGTGGTGTAGTTCCAGGTAAAGGAGCGGTAGTAAGCGTCTGCGAATGAAAGAGCTGTGGTGTTTGTCCAGATGACCCCTGCGTGGGTTGTGATGTGGACTGCTGCGCTGCTGCCTGTTGTTGTTGTTGTTGCTGCTGCCTCTGCTGTTCTTCCAGAATAGATAAACTGTTGGTGCTTTGAACAGGTTGGGGTGTGAGCCCTGTGCCATAAGGCATCATGGGACTAAAAAGAGGGATGCCAGGAGTCATTGCACTCTGCAAGAAAAGAACATGCTATAAGCTACAAACATTTCAGAACCATCACAAATAGGATGAAGTATCTGTTGGATCACCTTTAAGAAGAGTTGCCTTTATTTACACTTTGTGCAATGCAGATGCAACACAACCACTTGAAAGTAAGCCACCTTGGGCAATGAATCTTGCCTCTAGTAAAAATGCATAAAATGAGTATACTGCCATGAGCATTCACTAAGTCATCTTCCTACTTTTTTTTAACCCTCAACTCGTTAGAGCAGGACTCATTTATATTTAAATAAGTATAACTTTTTCAACATTAAAAACAGACAACCAAAGATGGATTTTTCTAATTATGCTTTCACTGGCACGGGGAGTTTTTAAATCAGCCATTCCTGAACGACAGCTAGCTTTAACATGGTCTCTTCCAAATTACAATTGGCACATACATCTCTAAAGATCAATTTTGAGAGTCAGTAACAGTAAAAATTGTCCTGCCTTCTTCCATTTGGTTTCTATATCCCTTCTCTGGGGGCATATAATTCTACTGTCTCAGCATCAGAATAATTTACAATGCAATCCCAAGCCTGGTTACTGTTACATCAGTTCTGCTGAGTTTACTGGCATTTACTCCCAGGTAAGTATCTCCACAATTACTATCTAAATAAATGCAAATATCCCAATACAGACAGAGGCAGAATTACTCAATGCTGGAGCAAGACAATAAATAACTAAAATCAAACGGGGGTAAAACCTAGATGATTGAATAAGCTGGCCAACAGCCATGCATGGATATTTTGGGTTCACAAGACTCTTTATTCAAAGTTCATTTCTCACTGCACATTAGTGTCTCTCTCCAACTCCACATGTAAGGATTCAGAACTTTAAACAAGCAAAGAATTGGCTTTAAAAGTTTTGCTTCTCTATAAGCTCCATGTTCCCACATCTTTACCTGAGGAGATGCTAACCCCTGGGCATAGGGTGGTATACTATTGTTCTGATCCATGACAACAGTCTGTCACTTCTCCAGTCAGGTGAATGAGTATTCCAAGAAATCCAGTTGAGAAAAGAAATTTCACAGCATTTGCCTTAAAGGAGTTTTCCTCCCAACAATTAGCTACGCAGCCAGGTTTGACATATTGAGGCGAACATCAGCTTCCACACATCCAAAGCAAGGATCCAAAACCTGAAAGAAAGAAAGCCACATTACATGAATATCCTGCAGTAAAATGCATACAATACCTCTGTGTTGCACAGCCAGTCATAAACTACACTTTCCATTGATTAGATCAGGCTACCAGGTGAGATCTCTCTTCCAATGTCATATGGATGGGATTTGAGTTCATTTAATAAAAGCAGCTCTAGCCAAGCACATCTTCAAAAGAACTCTTGTATGCCAGTCATAACATGGCAGCACCAACAACTCTATCTCCCAGACAACATAATTGACTAAGATATATTTTTAGACTCATGTTTTATATATTGTTAAAAACAAAAACAAAAAAATCACATTTTAGGCGGTATCATAAATAATACACATGAAGAGAATTAACTGTTTTGTTTCTGAGTTTTTTAAAAAATAAGGAACGGAAGGACGACAACATCTATCAGTACAATTTCTCAAGCAAAACTGCTTAACTTGGAAGGAAGAGAGCAATACAGTATCTATATAAATATTGTAACTTGTTTCTTTTTTTGCAACAGTAATATTGCAACTTTTAAAACTTTCACAGTTAAGAAGCTTAGGAAGTGACAGCAAATGAGGCTATTTTTATCCTTTGCAACACAATTCCCAGAAGATAGCTCAGTTTCTACAAATTTTGCTGAACATTATTTATACTGTTTTCCCCAAAAATAAGACCTAACCTGAAAATAAGCCCTAGTATGATTTTTCAGGATGCTCATAATATAAGCCCTACCCCAAAAATAAGCCCCAGTTAAGTGAAACCCTGCCCTCCACCATTGTGCAACAACCAGAAGAAGATGACATGACTGTACTGTATTTGAATAAATGTAGATTGCTGTACATGAAAAAAAAACATCCCCTGAAAATAAGCCTTAATGCATTTTTGGAGCAAAAATTAATATAAGGCCCTGTCTTATTTTCAGGGAAACACGGTAGTACTGATACTTTAAGAAGGTTCTGGCTACTAATAATGGCAAACTAATACATTTCAAATATTGTTTCCAGATGTTTGAGGGTTATTTTACTAACAAGAACTAGCACGTAGGGGGATCCATTTTGGATTTTATTAATGACAAGTTTATTACAATTATATTACTAAAGGTTTAAAATATTCACATTATAAAGGAAAGCAAAGATATTAGTTCTAAATAGTTTAACAAGAAATAGTATTTCTGCAGTGCTTTTTGGCATAAAAGAATGAAGTCTTAATAGTCTACAAGGAAAGCTGACAGTTAAGTAGCAGTTTTTCTGTACTATTCTGGGAGGGCTGTTCGGCTGAGAGATGTGATCTAGAGCAATGGTTCTCAAACTGGGGTCCTCAGATGTTCTTGGACTGTAATTCTCAGAAGCCTTCACCACTTGCTGTGCTGGCCAGGATTTCTAGGAGCTGTAGTCCAAGAACATCTGGGGACCCCAGTTTGAGAACTGCTGATCTAGTGCAGGAGGACATGCGGATGTCTAGCTGTTGTTTGACTGCATCCCCCATTATTTTTCACGAGTGGTTATGCTGATTAGTCTTGCTAAGAATTGTATTACCACAACATCTGAAAGTTTATGTATTGCCCACCTTGTCCTAGATGATAAAATATCACTTTCCAAAATCGGAATGTACCTGTATCTTTTTTGTGTAGAGATTACCTGACAATATCTACCTGTTCGAAATCAAAATTCTATAAAATTAAAAACAGAAACCTTAAACATTGCAAAGCACTCAAATTGAAAATGTATATTCAGTTATATATTAGTGACAAACAACTCCTATATCCCAAGCTTTCTGATACACATATAGTTCCTTGCACACAATTTCTTGCCCATCAATTGATAAAAGGCTTGAGTATACTTTAGACCTAGAACAATACCATTCAGTTTCTTCAACCTCCACATAACCATCCTGAGTGATGAGCTTGAATTTAAGATTCCCACAACAGACATCATTCAGGGCAGCTAGCCCAGTAGTTTTACATTAGGCAGCATTCAATAGAAATCCCCTTTTTTTTCTTTTTCACTAATTTTTACTTATTTGCATCTGTAGCTATCAGTTGTACTTATTAAACATCTACAAAAGGCATTTCTCAGAGTACAAATATATCCATCATATATGGTTAAGTACAAATTAAAAGGGCAAGATGAATACCCAGAAGCAACCTACTGCAAGACTAACCCAGAAAACCAAAAAAGCCCTAGTTGTCTCAATCAGTCCACTAATTAGACCACTCATGGATCTTTATCTTCAACCTATTCTTGACAATACTTCATTCTTCCAAACTCTAATTGGTAAGCCTATACTTGAGACCAAAAGACCACACTGCAAGTATCTATACAGAGATTTCTCTAAGTAGGCATGCTTCAGTCTCAAGAGACTATGGTAATGTGCTCTGAATAGAGGTTTTCGAACAGCGTCTAGTATAGCTGAGAAGGCCAATTCGACAGTGACAATCCCTTCCATGCTGAAGACAAATACAATCTGTCCCCTGTCCAGCTCCCTGATTTTGCTGGTTTCGGGACTGCTTATTTGCCTCGTTGTGCTGAACAAGTGTCTCTTCAAACCTCGTCAAGGTTTCCCCATCTGTTGAGGTCCATTCCTAAGGCCTTCAGGTCCCACTTGCAGATATCCTTGTATCGCACTTGTGGTCTCTCTCTGGGGTGCTAAAGACTTGGCTCTTCAGGCAAGCCTTCCCTCCTGTCAATACCTAATTTAAATAATTCTCTGTACAGATTTTTTTGAATCCGACCATCAATTATACTCACGACATGCCCAAGCCAATGTAGACGTCACTGTTTCAATAATGTATACATGCTAAAAATTCCATCTTGTTCTAGGACTACTCTGTTTGGAACTTTGTCCTGCCAGGTGATGCCAAAAATGCATTGGGAGACAATGTAGAGTATATGGAAGGTGTTCAGCTTCCTCTCCTGCCATGCACAAAGGGTCCAGAACTCAATGCAGTACAGGAGTGTACTCAGGACACAGGCTCTATAGACCTGGATCTTGGTATATGCCATCAGCTTTTTGTTAAGCCATACTCTCTTTGTGAGTCTAGAGAACATGGTAGCTGCTTTGCCAATGTGTTTATCCAGCTCGACATCTAGAGAGAGTGTGTCAGAGATCGTTGAGCCAAGGTACACGAAATCATGAACAACCTCTAATTCCTGTGTAGAGATGGTAATAGAGGGAGGTGAGTCCACGCCCTGGCCCATGTATTGTGTTTTCTTCAGGCTGATTGTTAGTCCAAAGTCTTGGCAGGCCTTGCTAAAATGATTCATGAGTTGTTGGAGGTCTTCAGCAGAGTGAGCAACAACAGCTGCATCATTGGCAAAGAGGAAGTCCCATATGCATTTCAGCTGGACTCTGGTCTTCGCTCTCAATCTTGAGAGATTAAAGAGCTTTCCATCTGGTCTAGTCCGGAGATAAATGCCATCCGTCGTGGTTCCAAAAGCGTACTTCAGCATGGCAGCAAAAAAGATTCCAAACAGAGTCGGTGCAAGGACACAGCCCTGTTTCACTCCGCTTCGGATGTCAAAGGGATCTGATGCTGAGCCATCAAAAACTACAGTGCCCTTCATTTCCTCATGAAAGGACCTGATGATGTTAAGGAGTCGAAGTGGACATCCAGTCTTGGGAAGTATTTTAAAAAGGCCATCCTTGCTAATCCAAAAGAATTCTCTTTTCTGTAATTTGGCTTTCTTTTCTTTATTCCTAATTAAAATTGAAGTTTTCCACATCTGTGTGTTTTTCAGAATGTGGTGGGGAATTGTATGGTCCTAAGTCCTTTGGATAGTTACTATATATACTTAAATTGGGCCATGGTCTTCCTTGTAGGGCTGATGTTAACTTTAAAAGGAAGAAAGTTGTTTGACTTGCTGATCCCAGGCCAGAAACAGCAGTTGCTAGTTGACAGCCTTTCAGTATTTAGTTGTGACTAGCTAGATATGTCCAGGGCTTCAAAAGAACATGGGGTGGAATGAGATATATACACACCAATACGCCTGCTGATGACATCTACTGTTTCAGCAATTACATGGCAGAGCTACCTTCATGTCAATACAGCAGTATACTTCAATATCAATATTTCAGGGAAAAGAAAAAGCACAGGCAGAATTCCTCTAGAAGAGATCTTTCGACATACAATGTTGGTGGCATACCATCACATAACAAATGAGCCACAGTAAGCACCTTTTCCATTTTCAAAAACCAAATCAAAGGCCTTTGTGAGATCTATGAAGGCCACAATGAGTGGCAGTCGTTCTTCCCTACATTCCTACTGCAACTGTCTGAATGAAAATATGATGTTGATGGTGGATCTATTGGCTCAAAATCCACACTGTGATTCTAGACAGACTGTCTGCAAGCACCTGGAGCCTCTTCAGCACAACAAGGGCAAGCAACTTCCCTACAACGCTGAGAAGAGAGATACCACAGTAGTTATTGCAGCCGTTCCTGTCTCCTTTGTTCTTATACAATGTGATAATGTTTGCATCCTTTATGTCCTGTGGTTCTCCACCTTCCCTCCAGCAAAGACAAAAGATCTCATACAGCTCAGTGGTGATGAGCTCTTTACAGCACTTCAACAGGGATGTTATCCTTCCCAGGTGCCTTGTTGGAGGGTAGGGAATCCAAAGCCACTTTTATTTCTGCTAAAGTTGGTTTGCTATCTTAACTCTTCCAAGACAGACAGGTACTCAATGTTATTTAATGCCTCTTCAGCTACTACGTTCCCTCTAGAACAGCAGTCCCCAACCTTTTCGGGGACCATGGGCCAGCTGAGCCTCTGAGGAAGGCAGGGCACCCCCCTGCGCTCACACACGCTCTCAGGCACATGCGCTATGTGGTGGGGGAGTGCGTGCGCACCAGCATGAACACTCCCCCAATACTTCACACATGTGCAGAAGTGCCTGCCCGCCCCTTCGCTCGAGCACATGCGTGAAGGGGTAGGGGAGTACTCACACTGGCGCTGGCACAAGTGTGTTTGTGCAAAGCAGCTGTGGGGAGCGGGAGGTCTGTATCAGCAGCCTAGTCCAGCTCAGGCCACAGACCACCACCGGGCCACAGACAGGGGGTTGATGACCTCTGCTCTAGAATATAGCTCAGAGTAGTGCTGCACCCAGCATTCCATCTGCTGTACTCGGTCCAGGATGATCACGCTTGTAGCAGACTTCAAGGGAGCAGATTCCTTCTGTATTGGACCTAAAGCCTGCTTGATACCCTTGATGTTACCCGTGTCCGCTGCTGTCTGTCTATGAGAGTAGAGCTGAAGTCAATAATCGTTAGAACATCTCCTGGCAGTCTCTTGGACTTTGCTATGAGCAACTCGAAGAATCTGCAAGTTGTACTCACTAAGACAGGCTTTGTATGCTGTTAGAGCTCTCCTGTTTTCCTTGATGGCAGCAACTCCTCCGAATGGGCTTCGAACCAGTATGCCGTCTTTTTGGTCCTCTTGCCAAATGTGGACAAGGCGGTGTTACTCTCTGAATATGCCACAAAATAACAAATGAACAAGTGTGTGCATCAAGACATTACTATCTTAATTTCACATGCACACCTACAAAAGACTGCACTAGGAGCACCTAAAACCACAGGCAATTCAAGAAACATTTGGGGCTTTCAGTGCAACAACTCAATTTGTTGGTGGAATGGAGAAGAAAAAAGGCAAATTCCATGCTAAGAATTACTAGGAGAAGACACACTGAACTGCTAACACATTGCTAACTACTGTATTAATCAGTCCTAAACTTATTTGCTAGGTAACTTGAACATATGCATTAAACACATGGATACAAAATTACTGTAGCAAACACTGGAAAAGTCCAAATTGCCTACTATCAGAAAAATCTGGCAAACAGTACAATAAAACTCATTAAGATTTTCAAAGCAGCAATTAACATACCCTCTAATTTTCAGCCCCGCTGGGCAGGGTTCTGCCTCTCTCATGCGTGACTTTGCCCTTGCATGTGCGCACAACTCCGCCCCCCCATGCACTGGGTTCCACTGCAACCAGAACCTCACATGATCACTGCATGGAGAAAGAAGACAGCTGCATGGAGGGAAGCGAAGCTGAGTTGTGCGCGTGGGTCCAGCTTAGTGGGAACCTTGGCAGCAATGCAAACAATAAGCAGACTAAATCAGAAATTAATACTTTTAATATAAACCATTAAAAACCTGGCTTATTCACACCTAGCCAGTACCTAAACAATACCATTATTATTTTGTGGATTAAAACCTACAGGAGAAAAATATAACAGTCTAGTCAATTGTGAAAACGTTCTAAACTGCCTAACGACACCTACATCTGCTTTATTACTAAACTTTAGACCAAGCTCATTTTGAAGGCACCTGGAAAGCTGGTGGGAAGGAAGGTGGTACTACCTACCCTGGAATGCTGGCAGTTCCCAGAAGGCAGCCATCTGGTTATCAAGAGATATGGGGAGTTAACCCAAGGTCATTATTAAACCATCTGAGATGGGAGCTGTACATACTTATAATTCACAGCTGCATTCTTGTGTGAAATCAAAGCAGCTGCACTCAGAATTGCTTTTCTTTGGGAAGTTTCTGGTGGAAGCCTACAGGGATTGGCTGAGGAATCTCATCCAAGTTAGGTGCAAAAAAAAGTGTAAAAATGGTTGAGACCCATAGCACAAAGGGACTATGTGCCTTGAGGTTTCAGCACATTCTTCCAGTAAGAATTATGTTCTTTATGAACTCATACATTTTTCTGAGTTTATTCTAAGGTCCTCTCATTAAGCACAATAGGCTACCTAATATTCTTAATTTTTCTTTAACCTATTCATTATTGATAATTATTCAACACAAGCACTTGGTATCCATATCTCAGGATATGAAATATGGCCCAATCCCCACTTCAGAACCAGCCGGCCCATTCACTGGGCTCCACACAGCACTGGGATCCATCCTATGCAGTGTCACACCAATCCTGGCAGGAGCCCAGCCAGGCCTTCCCCACTTCTCTATGCAACCAACCACACAGGGAGTCTCCCTCTCCCGCTTCCATGTCAAAATGGTCTTCTGCACAGGGAAGCAGGGAACAGCCAGCCTGGCTCCTGCTGGGACTGGTGCGCTGCCACCAAAGATGGACCCCAATGCTCCAGAAAGCCTGGTGAGTGGGCCAGCTGATTGTGGGTAACTGCAGTGGTCTTATTTTGTATCCCAAGATACAAATACGAAGTGCCAGTGTGTAATTATTATTGTGATTTGGACTTTTCCCATTTATTGGAATTAACTTACAAATCCAAAAGAATTCTCTTTTCTGTAATTTGGCTTTCTTTTCTTTATTCCTAATTAAAATTGAAGTTTTCCACATCTGTGTGTTTTTCAGAATGTGGTGGGGAATTGTATGGTCCTAAGTCCTTTGGATAGTTACTATATATACTTAAATTGGGCCATGGTCTTCCTTGTAGGGCTGATGTTAACTTTAAAAGGAAGAAAGTTATTTGACTTGCTAATCCCAGGCCAGAAGCAGCAGTTGCTAGTTGACAGCCTTTCAGTATTTAGTTGTGACTAGCTAGATATGTCCAGGGCTTCAAAAGAACATGGGGTGGAATGAGATATATACACACCAATACGCCTGCTGATGACATCTACTGTTTCAGCAATTACATGGCAGAGCTACCTTCATGTCAATACAGCAGTATACTTCAATACCAATATTTCAGGGAAAAGAAAAAGCACAGGCAGAATTCCTCTAGAAGAGATCTTTCTACATACAATGTTGGTGGCATACCATCACATAACAAATGAGCCACAGTAAGCACCTTTTCCATTTTCAAAACTCACAGAATTACTGTAGAGCAACACTGAAAGAATACACACTACTCCATTACAGCTGTTTACAATGTAACTCCACCATTCTTTATTGCAGAGTTAAAGAATGCATCATAACATAAAACTAAGCACACAGAAAGCATCTATGTAAAAACATGCCTTAACAATAAAACCACAGGCATACGCCACACAGTCTTAAGATTCAAAGATTCATCCTTCCACATGAACAGAGAAAAATACAAAAGCAAGATACCTTAGTTTTAGCATCAGCTCAAACGGAAACACCCATTACTAGCTTTACCTCTGCAAATTTGTTGTGTATGAGTCCTTCCCTTAGGCTTAGAAGAATCCAATCCTACATTGGTTCCATAGAAATTTGATGGATTTCACTAACACTGCTACAGTATACGTTAAACCTAGTGTATATGTCACACTAGGTTTCTGATTGGAGCCTGACATGCTTCTATTTTCCTCCATCTGAAAGACATTATTTAAATCATATACCGAAACCAAAGGCAATTTAGCCACCTCCAAGTCATAGATCTAGCCTTTACTGATGTTTTTAGAGATGATACCTACAATTTTAAATGAGCCGGGTAGCAGCCTAATTCGTAGAGAATCCCTTCCTGCCTCCCACATTTTTCTATTCCACTTCAGGCGGAAATGCGTTTCTTCCCATTCAAACTCACGCACAGACCAGCGTGCCCAACGGTTACAGCCGAAAGATCGCGTTTTCTCCTCGGAATAATAGGCTTTATACGCCAACAACGCACGCTTTCCTGTCCTTTAGTCCCACTGAAAGAGCAGTCCTTTTCCTTCCCAGCAAACATGCACGGAACCCGGCGCCGAGCGCCCTGCCTGCAGCCAAGGGGCATCACGGGGCACGACTTGGCGTCGTCGGAAGAGCCACAAGGGGGGTGGGGTGGAAAGGGAGGAAAGCCGAGAAAGGGTGAAGGCACAGAATTCGCTCCTGCCCGCCTCTCCCCCCCCACACACACACAGCCAGAGATGGCCACGGAGGAGGGCGCCATCTCCCGCGCTCCCATTCGAATACCGAGAGGGGCGAGGGGCGGCGAGGCCAGCCTTGACCTGACCCGCTATCCTCCCTTCCTCACGTTACGGGCGCAAGGAAGAGAGCCAAATTTAAGCCCGGGTACTGTGAGCGGAGCGAGTGTTTGGCTTGCCCCGTTGTAGGTCTATCGAGGAAACCTCTCACCCTCCCGACCGTTCATCGAAGGCGTCCACCGGAGGTGAGGGAAAGGGCGGCGAAGAGCCAGCGCTCAGCCGGGCCCCGCCACTTACCCCCTGCAGAAGAAGTTCTTCGCCCGGCCCAACCTGCCCCTTCCCCTGCTTGCCTTAGCCGGCGGCGCACTTTTACTACGTCACTCGCACGGCTGTAACGACCCTTTACGCTTACTTCCCGCGCCAACTTTCTTAAGGGGAGTCGTGGGGGAGGAGTAGAGGCCTGAGAGGAAGATAAGGAGCGCGCAGGCGCATTGCAAGTATCCGAGCGCGGGGAATTCGCCTTCAAGAGTTTATCATAGAAGTGAAAAGGGAAGCGAGTCAGAGCCTAGAGCGGCACCTCAGTTTCAGGGATCCTTATCGGAGAACCTAACTCACTCCTAAGTAATAAGCCTGGCACAATCATCTGCCATGAAGTTTGGAGTCTCTTTCATATATATTTTATCCGCTACCCACAAGACATGGGTGTACGGCTGAGGAAGTGGACTTTGACCCACCAAAGCTCGCAGATTGTTTATTTGAGTGGTCTAATAAAGGCATCACCTGCTCCTGCATTTGTAGGGACCAAAAGGCTGTCTTTGTCTTGGAGAAGGTTGCGTTTGTGCACAGTTGCTGCTGTGCAGGCGCTGCCCCCGTATTAAGTTAAACCAGGAGGAGGACAAGGCAGCCTTGGCTGAACGTGCGAGACTCCGTGAATGACTCTCGTCTAGCTCCACGTTCTAACCTTGTCCAGCTGGCTTCCAGGCCTTGTGCTTCTTTTTCTCTCCCTTAATACGGTTAAGGAAGCCCTATAATTTATCCTCGCCATCCCTTCTCCCTTATGAAGCCTGTCTAACTAGGAAGGGCTCCCGGACTAAATAGGCCGCCCTCTCCCCCTTCCTCCACCGCCTGCCTGGGAGAGCATTCCTATTGGCTTCCGGGAGTTTTAACACCTGCCCACCTCGAGGTGGCGCTGTGATGCAAAAAAAAGGCTGGTTTGGGCCCGCACGCCGGAAGCCGGAACTTCACTTCCGGTTCCGTGGCCTCCATTTTGCCGTGAGACAGCAGTAGCAGTTGGGGTGTGTGGAAGTGGAGATGTTGTCGACAGCCGGCTGCGTGGAGCCTTCTCTTGGGCTGGGTTTTGAGGTTAAACGGGGAGCTGCTGTACAGCACCGCTTTTCCCCCTATACCTTCAACGGCGGGTGAGTACTTGCCTGTTTGCTCGCCTCCTTGGGAGCAGTTCCTTGCCACCCCCCATCTGTTATTCTGTAAGAATTTATTTGGGCTCTATTTGTGCCTTTCATGCTTACTGTGTTCTCAAGTTTATTAAACCTTTTATATTCCTCCTGTTAGCTCTAAAGGCCGCCTTCCTAGGCAGTTCTCATACAGAAAAGGAAAGACGGAAACATAGCATAGTAACAACACAAGGGTTTACTGCAGATGTAAAATAATTTTATACACAACAGACAGCATGAAAGTGAGTTGGTTCAAAATGAACTATGAAAGCTTGATTTGTAACATGTTTTATGTAAAGTTATGTTTCAGGACAGTCCAGAAAGTAGTCCAAAATATGGCAGTAGAGAAACAGTAACAGATTTTGGCTAGTGTGGTCACTTCATAAAATTTTTCACCATTCTGTTTCAAAACCCAAATCAAAGTGTTGATTTTAGCCTGTGCACGTATCCTATGTCCTGAGTGCCTTTGGGCCAGGTTATACGAAAGCAGCAAATTATTCTGTCTTTACAAACGAGGATCTGGAGCCATCAGTTTTTACCCAGGTGTCCCCTGGCAAGTGTGGCAAGGTAGTTGGATAAAGGAGATAGAAGTTTTTCAGTGATGGTGCCCTGCCAGAGAAATGCCCTAGTATGTATATTCGGAGTCTTTGGTGGTGCTTAGTGTAGTAGGTGCTTAGTGTATGTAGTTTTCTATTGATTTTAGGAACTGTTAAATTTTCTATTCTTGTTGCTGATTAGGCTTTTGTTTTTATTACATGGTCCTGTCTTTTGGTTATTGAATAACTTGCAGTGTGTTCAATGAATAGTCATAACAGGAAGCTGAAAATTCAGAGTGAATTCAAAAGTAAGCAAAACAAAGCAAAACAAAAAAACTTAACTTTCTTCTTGAATAAGAGTTAACCCAGCTCTCTGCAGGCATTCATTTAGCA
Source organism: Pogona vitticeps (assembly GCF_051106095.1). Taxonomy (NCBI): domain Eukaryota; kingdom Metazoa; phylum Chordata; class Lepidosauria; order Squamata; family Agamidae; genus Pogona; species Pogona vitticeps. Next base: position 62,647,165 of record NC_135783.1, on the reverse strand, counting down.
CGAAGGGAGATTGATGGCATTGGGTTTATCTCTCGCAGCCTCTGAAGATCTGAGCAGGATCCCTATTTGATCTTGTTTTTTAAAAAAAGAAATAAAACCTGTGTCTCCTTCTCACTGTCCTGGATTTTTCTCCTGGAATTTGTGGCTTTCCTTTTTAGAGCTGTCTCTCCACTATGATATCAGCTTAATTTGCTCCAGTGCACATCAAAAAATCAGTGTTGTTCCACTTTCCTCCAGATTTATGCAAGGTTATGTAGGTTTGCTATACTGTATTTTGTTTTATATTTTGCATGGTATTTCATATTCTGTCATACATATTTGGATATGTCTGGTAATCATACTGACTGATAGCCTTAGGTGGAAGTTCAAGTATTGTACGGAACAAATTCAATAACTCTGTTGAATTCTAGCTTTTTTGTGTTTGATCAAAGGAAGGCGGAATCATATACTGTCAATAATCATATATTCTCTGATAAATCAAATGACGTGTTAATTTATTTATTTATTTATTGCACTTATATGCTGCCCATCTAGACATTGTCTACTCTGGGCGGTTCACAACAGAGAAAATAAAAACAGTTAATATATAATAATTTAAATTAAATTACAGTAACATAGTATCCTGCATTGGACTTCATTTTTAAAATTCTGTTGATTTTTAATATAAATGTTGTACCCTTGCTCAAAGTCCCCTGTTAAAATTATTTGGATTTTAAACTGGATAGGTCACATCCATAGTAAAAACGTGCTTGTAGTACTTGTAGGCATCACTTCAGCTAGGTAGTGGATGCTAATTGTTTATGAAGACAATACTTCATGTTCCCATACTGCATTAATACTATAGACTGGGAAATTAGCCTCTTGAATTCTTGTAGTTGCATAGGTTTTAGCATCATCTGTAAATTAAGGGGAGTTCATATTTTACCAACATGCTCTTTAATGTCTTAGTTTTTGTTCTGAATTCTTCTCTGTAGATATGGTAAAGAAACTTCTCTTTAAAAAAAACCTGTTGCATTACTAGTTACTGTAAGATCTGAACATGAGTAGAAAGAATTAAAAAGAAGTGCTCAGGTTAAATAAAGCTGTACCTAAACGTTTGCCTTTGTGGGCAGCTTGTCTGTTTGAGGGTAGTATTTGTCTAATTTAAACAAAGTCTGTAATTCATGTTCTTTGATTTCTGGTCTTTTGATTCCATAGCTGATGTCAGCTAATACTGAATATATTGAGAAACCTTGCCTTGTTCTTTTTTCTTTTTTTTTAAAAAAAAGGACTATCTTGGCAATTGCTGGTGAAGATTTTTGTATTGTGGCATCAGATACCCGGCTCAGTGAAGACTATGCAGTTCATAGCAGAGACAGTCCAAAATGCTACAAGCTGTAAGTTGAACATGAAAACCTAAAACTGATTGTTTGGTTTTTTTAGTTTATGTAAGTTAAGTTTAACTTTTTTATATAATTATATTTTTAAAGTGAACTCTGAGTAGGAAAATATTAGCTAAACATAACTGGTCATGATCTTTGCCTGTCTATGACTTGCATTTGATACAGCACATGGTTCATTTACTTTAGAGTTTATATTGGGAGATTTGAAGTTATGTTTGTCTTAGCTTAGAGTATACCAAGTGGTTTTGAAAACAGAGAGATTGACTACATGGGTATGTCGAATGCTTCAAGGAGCTGCAGAGGTTAAAATCCATTTTGCTTTCACTATCAAGCATGACTCACTTTGCCAATATGCTATTTTTTGTTAATGCTCTTGAAACTGAAATTAAAATGTGTATTAGTACCAGTTTATAAAAATTTTAGATGTTTCAGATTGCAAAAGGAAAAAACTTAAACCTCTTTAAATTCTTGTTTTTAATTACTTGTATGTACGTGTGTGTATACACACACACACAGATTAGGTACATGTAAATATGATTATTTGAAGTTGCTTTGAATTTTTTTGTGGCAGAAAAGAAATCCAGTTGGTGCACATTTGATTTCATTACTCCTTGCCTAACTTTAATTCAATACACAATAGTAGCTTTTTCATTGCATTAACGAATATGCCTCATTGTCTGCTTGGGAATCCATACTTGGCAATCATAGACATATCCACTTTGAAATAAGTCACACTGAATTCAGTGAGCATGCTTTCAGGTGAGTGGGTAACAGGATTATAACCTTAATCATAGAGTTATAGGCTGGAATCCTATATCCATTTATCTGAAAGTAAGCCATACTAAACGCAGTGGGGTTGTTTTCTAAAAAAATGTGTAGGATCCATTGTTAGTCTTATGGTAGGATATTTCTTAAATTCCACAATTTTAGGTTCTGTAATCTGCAATTTTGCTGATCATGCAAAAATTAGATTTGCTGATCATGCAAAAATTGTACACTAACTCTTCTTTCTAGACGAAATTCTATCAGTTGTCCCAATGAAAGGCAGTGGGCAGCATCCCACATTGGCAACATTGCTTAGAGAAGTCTCACCTATCTGTGTATTTATCATCTCTGTTTGAAAAATCTGGTGGGAGAGTAACTGCTTGGCAACTCAGACCAGAGAGACCCTTAGTGTTTTCAGCCAGTTTTCTCCCTATCAAGCTTTTTAGCTTTCCTAATACTTTTGACTACACCTCTTAGAACACCTTGTTAACTGTGCCTGCTGGATCTGATGGGCGTTGTAGGTTAAAACATCTGAAGGACCAAACATTTCCTGCCATAATAAGTTTCAGCATAATAACTCGTGTCAGAGACACCAGTAACCTACAGATTTCTCTACTTGTGTCTGTCCTGAGGTGAAGACTTGTCATGTGAACTGTGAGTATAAAGAGGCAGCAATATGTGCAGTTAAGAACCTCACTTCCTCACAGTGGTCAAGCAGTTGTATATGAGCTACTATGCTAATGTTCTGCTTAGCTACTATGGCTAATGTTATCTAATAGAGGTATATCTAGAAATTTAATTTTTCTTTCAAGCCATCAGAGCCAATATGAGGGTTCGGGTCTGGCTCTGGTTTGTCTTCAAATATAGCAATCGCAAAAAGTCAATGTCTAGCGAAAAAACTGTCATGTGGGGTAGCTGTCTAGCGAGGCACCACTGTATTGGTTTATAAGAAAAGTGCTTGGATATTGATGAATCACTGATACATTTTCTACTTGGCTAAAATATGAGAAGGGCAATACAAACTAAATATTTTGAAGAACTTTCTGAGTGTAAGAGCTGTTCAGCATTGGAACAAACTGCTTTGGACTCTCGTTCATTGGAAGTTTTAAAACAGAAGTAGAATGACCATCAACTGATGTGCTTTAGCTGTACATTTTTTTTGTAGTTAGGATGGACTGGATCCATGGAGTCCTTTCAGCTGTACAGTTGTTTGACTCCTTACAGTGATTCAACAAAAACTCCTATCTGAGAAAATGCTTTGTCTTGGAGTGTGAAGCTCACTTAAAATCATATTAATATTACATTTGTACAGGACAGACACAACCGTTATTGGCTGCAGTGGTTTTCACGGAGACTGTCTCACACTGACTAAAATCCTGGAAGCCAGATTAAAGGTAGGACAATGTATATTTCCAAGTGAAATTGGCCAAGCATTAGTAAAGATCAACAAACAAAGCAATACCTTAAAGATGTGGAATTATGTCCATAGGTGTCATTCCACAAGCATGAAGTTCCCACCATTTGCAGAGCACTCTTTTTATCCTTGAATGTGTGTCAGATCTAGTGCTTTAATCCAATTCACATGTGATTTTATGACAGAGTATGACTTCATCACATCAGGTGTTGTTTGCTCTAGTTTTGCTAGCACCTAGGCTGCTGGTAATGGAAGATTATCAGTTTCTGTGTATTTTTTTTCTCTAGGGTGATGTTGGATATCACTCTGGATGTTTCTGCAGGCCTGGTGGCAAAATGTAGTCAAATCACAGCTCAATTAAAGCACAATATCAGTTGGTTACAAAGTTAATTTTCTGTTTGTTTGTATTTGAACCTTTGAAATCCAGGTGCATTTTTGAAAGCTGTTTTAATATTGGTTGTTACTTGCTGTCAAAAAGTTCATGTAAGCTTGTTTGTAAAAGCAGTTGTAGCAAAATGTGCAGTGCACTATCAACTAAAAAGAATTCTTTTCCTGAGAAGGGAGTTCAAAGGTATTTGTTTTCGTCTCCTTCCTACCAGTAAGTCTGTTCAGTAAACTAACTGATATGCATTAAGTATAATTAGAGATGGGAGATTTGTGTTTGTACAAAGCATGAAGCAAGGCACCACAGGTGGTGTTGAGTTCCATCTCCCTTCCCTCAGGCCTCCTGGTCCACTTACCGGGCACTGCATGCTGCTCGGGTGCTTTAATCCAGGCGGGAGCCCAGCCAACTTTTCCCCACCCCGCACCCCCAGGCAGCCAACAACTCTTCGCCAGCGTGCTTGACTGCCTGAGGAAGCGGGGCAAGGCTGGCTGGGCTCGTGCCTGGATTGGAGCACTGCTGCCAAAGATGGACCCCAGCAGTTTGCATAGCCTGGTAAGTGGACCAGACAGCCTGAGGGAAGGGAGATGGAACTCAGCATCACCTGTGGTGCTATGCAAAGCTCCTGTCTCTAATTATAATTGAAGGGATTGCTTTGTTTGTCTGATGGAGGGGACTGTTGTATCATGTTCTTAGCAGGTGTATTGCTTGGTCTGTAGCTCATTTCATAGACGTCCTTAGCATGAGAATAACAGCGGTGTCATTTGGTTCCAGATGTACAAGCATTCCAACAACAAGATAATGAGTTCAGGTGCCATTGCAGCCATGCTTTCTACAATCCTGTATTCCCGACGTTTCTTCCCTTACTATGTCTACAATATAATTGGTGGATTGGATGAAGAAGGTAACGTCCAATTTGCGCTCACAGTAGAAATTCAGGGAAATGTGTTTCCTGTCAGCAACAGTATAGTATTTTTTGGTTGGGACAAAAGCAACAAAGATTCTTGCAACACCTCAAGGATGGAGCAAGTTTTATCTGCCCTAAGCTTTTATGGAACATAGCCCACCATTTCAGGTGCAACCAGTGACAACAGTTCATTTATCTGAGATAAACTTCATCTTAAATATAGTAGTATTCATTTTGGCACAAGACAATAAAGCCTTGTCCAAACTAGACTTTCTGGGTGTCTCTGTTCTCCCCAACCCAGCTTCCCTTCTCTTGTTCTCCCTTCACTTTCTCTTTCAAACTCTCCCTCAGAATCTGCAGCTGCTGGAGGCTGCTCTCTCCTGGCTAAACAGGGAAGAATTGATCATTTATGTAGGAACACAAGGGGGCAAGCTTTAAAAAAAAAGAAATCCAAGCTGTGCTATATGCCTGTGTGGACAGGCCCTCAGAAGTTAGTAACTCTTTATTGGACCAGGTAAAAATGAAAGCAAGTTTTTAACTTCAGAGTAACAACTTTCATGAGAAAACTGTGAGTCACAGCATGCTATTTAAAGTTCAACCCTGTGCCTTTTCACAAAAGGATTCCTCTTTTGGACTCAACCCATTCTCTTAAAACTGTATTCATGCTAGTATTTCACATATGTTTTAAAAAAAAACAGCCAGAGCTTATAGGTAATAATATCTGTTCTTGGCTATTAAATATTATAAATACAGTCTAGTACCCATATATTCTTATACAAATTAGTAGTTAACCAGTAATGTTTATGCAGGTTATGAATTTGGAGACTATCACCTAAGGAATTTCATGGTTGTTTCACCAAGCAGATAGAAGTTCTGTAATTCAGAAAACAAGTTGTATATATGATAGAGGCTTTAGGTTATCTTTTTAGGCTGTAAAAGTTATATTTAGGTGATGAGCTGTATGTTAGTTCTAGCGGTGAGTATTCATACTTTTTCAGGTAACATGAGTTAAACAATCTGATAATTTAAATCAGTTCACCTTATCTTACAGGACTCTTCATTTATATTATCTATTTGGACTTTTAGATAATGTTCTCAACATTAATTGGTATACATTCAGCAGTTCAGTTCTGTATGTAACTTCAGCAGGTACATACAGTACTTCCCATATACTTTTGATGCATGTTATTGATTCAGTTATCTTTTTTGTGATGTACTGTACTGTCAAGATCATCTTTTTCCTTTATTTGTGACTAAGATACTTGTTATCAAGGTGCTGGGAAAAATGAGAGCATCTAACCTGTTTTAACCATTAGAACTTGTATTAGGTTTATGTCGTTGTTCCATGTGGTCATAATTGCATTTTTATTCTCCAGGGAAGGGTGCAGTGTACAGCTTTGATCCAGTAGGATCCTACCAGAGAGATACTTTCAAATCTGGTGGATCAGCAAGTGCCATGCTGCAGCCTCTGCTGGACAATCAGGTAAGTATTCTGCTGTGATTGTTCAGTAATACATTTTGTCATATATTTCCTTCTCAATCCCTTGTTTGCATTCCTGGTCACCTTTGTTTTTAGCCTTTTTCATAGTAGAAATTGAGGAATGTAAGCCTCTGGAGTGAAAGGCTACAGTGGGACATATAACTTTAAGTGTTGACTTTGCACAGTGACATTGATTCACTCGTCTACTCTAGGTTGTACTAATAATTGGATTTAAATCTTAGAAACTAACTTTCCAAATACAGTGCATACAAGAATGGGTTTGCAATTGGTCATTATATGCTTTGGCTATCTGTGGTGATTAAGAATTGGCTTCACATGTCCAAAAGCTGATATCTTTTTTAATCTGTGTGGGTTTATTTGCCTGGCCAGACCCTAGGAGTTCTTAAAGAAATCCTAATTCTGCAAAGCCTTGCTCTCTGGCAAGCTAAGTTTGTTCAGGCTGCAGACACTGGAAAGCTGTCTATGGAGAAGGGGAGATATTCCTCCCCTGCTGGTCATAATGCTTGTTAACCTAGAGTTGAAGGCAAATTTTGTGCTTTGGTGTGTGTTCACATACTTTAATCCAGTGATAGTTTCTTTTATTGTTGTCGCTGTTAAACGTGAAGCTTCCATTATCTTGTGGTCTGTTGCCTTTAGTTGCTGACAGACCTCATTATCTGTGGGATCAGTATCTGGTAGTTCACTTATCCATGGTCTGAAAATATTAAAATAAAAATCCTAGATGAAGATCAGGTTACCAGAACTGGCCACTAGAGGGAGCCTGAAACCATGCTATGAATAGTACTGTTTTAGCTGTTAAAATAGCTTTCATTATAATCTGCATTTTTCATCATTGCCTGGCAGGCTTGGAAACAATTCACCGCAGATACAGGGATCCTACTGTACTGGCGTTCACTTTGATACCCAGTAATGAGAGCCAAAATGAATGTATAACCTTACGTTGTGTTGTTAAATCCATTTTCTGCCTTCTTATCTAACTATAAAGTACAAATAAAATAATGAAGTTTCATTTAGATTTGGAGGTTTAAAACATAGGTTGTAAAGCTACATCATACTTGGCTTTTGCTACTGTCTTAGTGCTGCTTCTCACCAAAATTACTGTGGTAAATTGTTGAGATAGTTCACTATTTGTTGCAGCAGAGAAAAGTAATCAGTTTATTTCATTATAATTGTCAAATGAAAAGAAGGAAATTGAAAATCAACATGCCTTTTTATTTTTAAAGGTTGGCCTCAAGAACATGCAAAATGTGGAGCAAGTGTCTTTATCTTTGGAAAAAACTTTGCAGCTCGTAAAGGATGTCTTTATTTCTGCTGCAGAAAGAGATGTCTACACTGGTGATGCCCTAAAAATCTGCATTATAACGAAAGATGGAATTAAAGAAGAAACTGTTCCACTACGAAGAGATTAAATCAGTGTACTATTCAGTAAAAAATTGTCCATGTATGCCTGTAATTTTTATTCAAGTTGTCTACTGGTGGTATCATATTTCATGTATTAAAAAAAGGAGTCAAACTTGTGTACTGCCTCATTAACATTTCATTGTTTGTGATGTAAGATTTGAGTGCAGTATCTTGTAATTTTTTGTAAAATGCAAAGTGTTAGATGGAATATTTTGACATAATATCTTGAATATAACACAAACTCAAGTCAGCACAACTCCCTAAATTTGCATTAACCACCACTTACTAAACACTTTGGGTCTATGCAGAAGGTTAAGTCTGTATGTTGCGATAGTGACAACTCTTAAATAAGCTGGTAATATTTTTCCCAGTCTTAGAAAATAAGTCAGTCAGGCTTCTTTGCCCTCTGTTCCTCTCAATCATAGTTAAGAGAATGCCAAACTATAGATGATGCTAGATAAATAATTGGATCTAACTCATTATTATTTAAAAAATGCAAACAGCAGGATCTGAGAAGCTGAATTATTTGCATTGCAAGAATTTCCTCCCAAATGCACATCATTTCAGAGATATTTTATAACTACCCCATGAATCATCTGATGCTCTTGGTGTTTTTTGAATGGCCATGTCAAATGCACAATGAATATTGATATCTGTTTTGGCCAAATCGTCGTCGTTTAGTCATGTCCAACTCTTCGTGACCCCATGGACCAGAGCACGCCAGGCCCTCCCGTCTTCCACTGCCTCCCGGAGTTGTGTCAAATTCATGCTGGTGGTTTCGATGACACTGTCAACTATCTCTTCCTCTGTCGTCCCCTTCTCTTGCCTTCACGCTTTCCCAACATCAAGGTCTTTTCCAAGGAGTCTTCTCATGAGATGGCCAAAGTATTGGAGCCTCAGCTTCAGGATCTGTCCTTCCAGTGAGCATTCAGGGTTGATTTCCTTTAGAATTGATAGGTTCTCCTTGCAGTCCAGGGGATTCTCAAGAGCCTCCTCCAGCACCACAATTCAAAAGCATCAATTCTTCGGCGGTCAGCTTTCTTTATGGTCCAGCTCTCACTTCCATACGTACATCACTACTGGAAAAACCATAGCTTTGACTATGTGGACTTTTGTTGGCAAGGTGATGTCTCTGCTTTTTAAGATGCTGTCAAGGTTTGTCATCGCTTTCCTCCCAAGAAGCCGGTGTCTTAATTTCGTGGCTGCTGTCTCCATCTGCAGTGATCATGGAGCCCAAGAAAGTAAAATCTTCCCCTTCTATAAATCTGTTCTTCACTTCCACTGTATTCATAAGGGATTTGGTTTAGATTATACCTGATGGTTAGCCCAGTGGGTTTTCCTACTCTCTTCAGTTTAAGCTTGAATTTTGCTATCAGAAGCTGATGATCAGAGCCACAATCAGCTCCAGGTCTTGTTTTTGCTGACTGTATTGAGCTTCTCCATCTTTGGCTGCAGAGAATATAATCAATCTGATTTTGGTATTGCCCATCTGATGATTTCCATGTGTAGAGTCGCCTCTTGTGTTGTTGGAAAAGAGTGTGATGACCAGCTTGTTCTCTTGACAAAACTCTATTAGCCTTTGCCCTGCTTCATTTTTAATTCCAAGGCCAAACTTTCCTGTTGTTCCCTTTATCACTTGACTCCCTACTTTAGCATTCCAATCCCCTAGAGTGAGAAGAACATCTTTCCTTGGTGTCAGTTCTTGTAAGTCTTCATAAAATTGGTCAGTCTCCTCAGCATTGGTGGTTGGTGCATAAACGTGGATTATTGTGATGTTGAAAGGTCTGCCTTGGATTCATACTGACATCATTCTATCATTTTTGAGATTATATCCCATTACAGCTTTTCCCATGCTTTTGTTGACTATCAGGGCTACTCCATTCCTTCTATGGGATTCTTGCCCACAATAGTAGATATGATAATCATCTGAATTGAATTTCTATCCATTTTAGTTCACGGACGCCCAGGATGTCAATGTTTATTCTTGCCATTTCCTTTTTGACCACATCCAGCTTCCCAAGGTTCATAGATCTTACATTCCAGGTTCCTATGCAGTATTTTTCTTTGTAGCATTGTACTTTCCTTTCACTTATAGGCGCATCCACAGCTGAGTGTCCTTTCGGCTTTGGCCCAACCACTTCATTAGCTCTGGAGCTACTTGTACTTGTCATCCACTCTTCCTCAGTAGTATGTTGGATGCCTTCCAACCTGAGGGTCCCATCTTCCAGGGTCATATCTTTTAGCCTCTTGTTTCTGATCATGGGGCATTCTTGGCAAAGATACTGGAGTGGCATTGCCAATTCCTACTCCAGGTGGATTGCGTTTAGTCGGAACTCTCCACTATGACCTGTCCATTTTGGGTGTCCCTGCATGGCATAGCCCATAGCTTCTCTGAGTTACTCAAGCCCCTTCGCCACGACAAGGCAGCAATCCATGAAGTGGCCCAATAGTGGGTGTTAAGTCCTATATGTATGTATTTGTGAAATACATTTATTCCCTATCCATCAACATCCCATACAGAGGGCACTGTATGTTTAGGAAGTTTGTGTAGGAAGTAATTCAAAGCAATAACAGTGAAACAGAAAAAAAAAACTAGATTATATTTTGGTTTGGGTATTGTCCATTATTTATCAAATATTGATCCCCAATGATGTAGCCAGAGAAGCTGAGCACAACAGTTGCTCCAGTTATTTCAGTACTAAACTAAAGCAAATTTCAAAAACCCACATGCCTTTCCTTGTGAACCGAAACATAAAACATGCATAACAAGATTTCAACAATGCATGCTAATTCTGTTTAAGAATAAATGAATATGGCTGTCAAAGAAAGAGGATTATTTGTAATATAAGTTGTGTCTGAATGTTCCCATTACTGTTCTTTCACACTATGTGAAAGATCAATCTTTAGTGCCAAAAAAAGGTAATCCATTCACAGTAAAGGAAACAAGGTAATGCCACACCTACAAAATTAAAGTACAATTTAGTTCTTTAAAATAGACATACCATTCTAATCTAGTTTATGAAATGGAAACCAAATTGTTTGCACATCCATGAAATATATGAAGAACATGAAATAGTCTTGTGTCTGTATATACTGCTGTCCCCTCCTTTCATTTCCACAGTTTTTATGTTTCTTTTAAGACTATCAGCTGCCTTAGGTCCTCTGAAGGAGAAAAGTAGGTTATAAAGAGAAAGGTAGTATATGTGTATGCGCGCGCATGCATACACACACACACACACACACACACATTTCTCCTTCAGAGGACCAAAGGCAGCTTCTAGTATTAAAAGAAACATTAAAACTGGAAAGGAGGAGACAGCAGTGCCTCTCTTAAGCAGCCAGTTACAAGGGAAAAGTCAGCCTGCCTGAAGAGTAGCAGAGAAGTGGCAGCCTGGCCTCTTGTGGGAGGGAGTTCCACAGCTTGGGAGCAGCCACAGGGAAGACCCTCCTGTACTCACCAAACACACTTCTGAGAATGGCAGGACAAGGAGAAAAGCTTCCCTTAATAATTCTAAAATCTATGCAGGCTCGTAAAGGGAGACAAGTTCTTTCAGATAGCTAGGGCCCCACTTATTTTGGCCTTTAAAAGTAAAAAAAACCAGCACTTTGAATAGTGCTTGTAAACCCAACAGCCAGAGGAGTTGTTGTAACAGGGAGGACGTTTGATCCCGGCAACCATGCCTTGTTACGCTGGCAGCAGCATTCTGGAATGGTTAAAGGGGAGAACGGGAATCAAGGAATGGCTGATAGGGCTGAAGCACCTCGCTGATCTTCAACCAACCAACCAGCCAAAGGACGGCCTCCCCGGGGAGCGCTGGGCCAAGTGCAGCCTGTGAGTGGCAAGGGGACCGCCGACTACATGGGCACCTCGAGCCACTAGCTCGCCCACACCAGTGTCGACTTTTCTTAACAATTTTGCTCAACGAGTTCCCTTTATGTCTTCTAGAGGGAGTTCCCCCAAGGTTTGTAGCCCCTTATGGGTCTCCTGTACAACTTGAATCAGTTTTTTTTTGTTTTGTTTTTTAAGTAGCCCCCCCGAAAGAGGGTGTGAGAGGGCTTTTTCAGTAACTGAAGATCAGAAAATGCATTGACTTGTCTGGAATCTCCTGTTCATAATGCATTGATTGTAGATGTTTCATTTCAGCTGTTATGAGCTGCTATATTCTCTGACAAGTGAATAATTTACTTCAGGGTTGTTGTTGTTTTTATTATCATTTAACTTTCACTTGAAGTTAGCTCTACTGCAAAACTGGTCATGCCTGTGTGCGAGAGCTGTCGGCTACAGTTGCACTACAGTATGGCCACGAGGTGGCAGTATTGCTGTTCAGAAGTGAGTTGGTTTCCCCCCCCCTTTCCTAAATTATGTTGACTGAAAACTCATCTTTAACGGGTAGCAACTTGTAGAAAACGAATAGCTGATAAGTTTAAAGATTAATATTATTCCAAATAGTGAAATATTAATATTACTTCAAATAGTGACACTCTTAATGTCTTCCTATGTGAAAGTGTTTACCTTTAATGCTTTGCAGTGTGAAAATGTTCTTTCAAGGTCCTTATAGTTCAGTCAGCCTAGGATGGGGCTCACTGAGTTGCTTTGTCCGTGGAATGGATGTGGGAAGGGGCCGAAGACTCCATAGTCCAATTATGCCTCTATTATAAGCATTTACCCTTCTAGTGTAGTATCTCAAGTAGTATCTCAACCAGCCTTTCTGTGGCCTTGGGCAAGCTACTCAGTCCCAGGGCACCCCCAGAAGAAGGAAACCACTACTGAACATTCTCTACTTGGAAAAAGGGTGACCATACGTCAGAACAGACTTGATGGCCCATGATGATGGTGATCAAAGTACTTAGAGGTTTTGGCTTGGTGGCTCAAGCTCCCTCTCCTGAAAAACAGAATGTTGGGTGCTTTGTGAAAGTACAAGCCCCAGAGTCCTATAGGATGGAACTCTTCAAACTGCTATAAAATATATAGTGCAGAGACACTCTTAAGGTAGGTCTGGACTACATATGGGCACAACTCACTTCATACCGTTTTGGTGTAATTCATCAGCACGGCACCACAAGTGCCATGCATTCTCTTCCCCTACCCTGTCCGACTCCCCCATTCATCAGCCAGTGTGCGCGGCTCGTCTCCTGCTCTTCGCATGTCCGTCCAGTCGCAGCAGGAGCACAGACCTCCCTTCTCCACCTCCAGCAGCCGCCCGCTCAAAGGCAGCGCTTCAGGGATCCCTGCCCTGCCACCTCGTCTCAGTCCACCCATGTGAACAAATCAGTCCCTGACAAGTTAGGCAAGCTGGGACACATATCACACAGGATGTATAGATACAGCATATAGAGTGCCTTTTGAGTCTATTCCTGGTTAATTATCAGCATAACAACCATAAGGGCTATCTAATACAGAATCCTGTTTTCAAGCACACATCACTGGTGCTTTAGCTGTGAATTTCCTCCTTTGGCAAAGGGTTGAGATCAGTGACCTGGGGATCCCTCTACAGTTCTAGGATTCAATGGCTGGGATTCTGTTGCATAGCTACACCGGCATAATTCAGTGTTACATCCATGATAGCCACAATAGTGCCAAAGTAGAAGTGCTACTATGAAGCACTTCTGCTGGCACATTGCACAGTTGATTGCCATGGGAAGTGTGTGATCTGCTTTCCCTGGCTGTAACGCCCATCAAAGTTATGGCTGCATAACTTTACATGGAGTCAAATTGGGCTCTGGCTCTTGTCTCTAAAAAGCCCATGTGCGGAACATCCAGGCAGTAATTGGTCAGAAATACTCACGTTTTGTACTACAACTCCCAGAATGTTATAGCCAGCATGGTCCAAAAAGAGTTCTGGAAGGAGTAGTTAAAATATGTAACATTTCCGAACTCGGAAAAAGCAAATATATGCTGTAAGTCTTGTTCTTTCACCATCAGTTGGCAGAGGACTTGCTTGACTCCTGCATAAACATAATTGCTCCTTTGCCTACATTCCCCCAAGATACTAAAAATGGAATTTGTTTTATAAAGAAAGTACATGTGAGTGGAGCCATCTACAACTACTTCATTGTACACCAAACTCTCATACCTGACCTACACTGCCAAAAAAAAGCAAATATATAGTTTAAATGCTGCTTCCTAACAGTCTTCTAAACATATTGCAACCAGCAGACCACAAGCAAGGAGCTGATCTCCTTATGCCATGGAAGGCTTTATTGGCCAAAGGCCTCATGGCCTTTCCTTAGCTGCTCTGATGCCAATACAGAAAGCTGACTGGTTTAGTGCTAAGCCAAACTTAGAAGAGACACGGATGGAGTAACAGACTGGCACTAGTCAGAACCAGCTTAGGATCCCTGCCTAGCCATTAAACTTGAGGCAGCCTTAGCTCTCAGCTTTACCTTCCCGGCAGGGCTATTGCGGGATTAGAGTGGGAAAGAAAGGCAGAATACTGTAAAATATGATGTAACAAATATGAATAAAACATGTGTTCAGTTGTATAAATAACGTATTGGCAGCATGAACTTGTGGCTCATTTTTCTTGAATGCAAAACAAAAGAGCAGTTTCTGAGGTTTTTTCACTCCAACAGAGACAAATTGCTTGCTTTTTATGGCATATGTAATAAAGTTCCTATTTCAAACAATGTTTACCTTCTGTAGTTTACATGGGGGGGTTGTGATTGTTCATGGTAAGGGAAGTGGCTTAGTAAATAACCCGAAGAAACTATTGCCTGATTTTGATGCACCACTGTAATGTCTCTGTTTCATACGTATATACTGTATTCTACAGCAGCCATTCTCAACAGGGGCCCTATGGCCTCTTGAGGGGGCCCTGGCACATTTGAAGAGGGCCTTAAACTGGACTTCACATACTACCTTATAAGGTTCATTATACACAATCCTGATTCAGCCTGTATTTATTTCACATTGTGTTCATGGCTGTGGCCAAGAAATGCTGAGAAGGACTGTTCTATAGCAAGAACAATTCTAATCCCTTACCTATAAAGCCTTATATAGGACTAGCTTCCTTATCCAGTAATATCGTTCCTCAAACAAAGCTAAGCCATTACAATTGTCAAACAGAGCTAATAGCATCTGAATGACTTCAGGTTATGGAGTCAGCCCATTCTGTGTAAACACCAATGCAAATTTGTGCCAGTTATGAACCTGAAGACTAAGAAATCCCAGTTTTTAATTCGATAATGAGTTTATTTTGAGTTAATAGATCATCTTGCCAAGTAGGCCATCTGCTACGACAATCATGCCCTTTCTCCACCTCGTTCCTCTAATGCCAGCCCCCAACGGTTCCTTCCCAGTCATGGGTAAAGTCAGGAAGCAGAGCACATTTTTGCATGCAGTGTACCATTTACTGTACTGGTCTTCAGCTGAACTCTGTGGCAAAAGAGTTCAATCCAAACATATAGTCAAACTCAATGAAGACCACCTGAAATCGCTGTGACTTAAATTACTGCAGCAAATTTAAGAAACATTGATTTGAATAAACCTGGATTTGATGCCTTGTTCTTTTTACGTACAGTGGTGCCTCGATTAATGGCATTAATTCGTTCCAGCGAAATCGCTGTAGAGCGAAAACGTCGTAAAGTAAAATTAAAAACCCCATTGAAATGCATTAAAACCCGGTTAATGCATTCCAATGGGCTAAAAACTCACCGTCCAGTGAAGATCCTCCATGGGGTGGCCATTTTCCATGCCTGTATAGCGAGGAATCCATCCCTAAGTATAGCGGGGAGCCATTTTGAGCACCCGGCAGCCCTTTTGATCAGCTGTTTTGATCGTCATAATGCGAAGAATCGGTTCCCGAAGCAGGGAACCAATCTTCGCAAAGCGAAAAAAAACCATTTAGACCATTGTTTTGCAATCACAATTGCGATCACAAAAACATCGTCATGAAGCGGATTCGTCATAATGTGCGGTAATCGTTAAGCGGGGAACGACTGTATTCAATATTCTGCACATCCAGCATTAATTATTAGTGTTCCAATTGTTTGTTTCTGAAGCATAAAGTATAATAAATAGGACACAGAAAGTCCTAGAATGCCCAGGATTAAAATATGACCTTGGTGAATGACATAAAATAGATCTTGGGCTTTTATTTTACAAACTTGGGCTTTTATTTTAAATTCCAGGAAACCACCATCAGCGTGTCCACAAGCAGGCATCAGAGCTTCATTACAGTGTCCAGAATTAGACAAGAATGAGACTATTGCTATTTTTATGGAAGGTCACAGTCACCAAAGAAGCAGAAGTAGGGATGTAAACAGTAGTGGCCAATGCGAAAATAATCCAGCAGAATGAATATACAGTATTAGTTTGCACCCTTTGTTGTTCATCTCACTTCAAGGTGTTGTGGCTGAGCTTGGCAATGGAGATTTCATACAGCCCAAAGTGTTTTTTGAGTTCAGCTGATTGGATTTTGCAGGCCCAGAAGGTGGAACCATTCACTTTCTCTCTTCCTCAACTCCCTCCCCCCTGCCACTCTCAGTTCCTTATGGAGCCAAAGTTTTGCCACTGGATTGTGCTTCAACCATGACACAATGCAATGGTGTTGGCATAAGTATGAGGCACATTATGAACCACTTCGCTGACCTCCCTTGGAGTCCACATGTGAGGACCTGACCAATTCTCATTCAACACATACTACGTTTACAGCAGTTCAGGATGTGTTCTAGCCCAAATTCAGTGCTGAGCTGCATGTGCAAACCTTCAAAGTGTACATACATAATATTGTTACAGCAGTCAGATACCGTTCTGTCATGGTTCCATTTTACAGAATGATGGGATTTGTAGGTAGTTGAGATACGTTCCTGCTGTAGTTGAGGAAACTGCAATAGACCTCCC
Organism: Pogona vitticeps; assembly: GCF_051106095.1. Taxonomy (NCBI): domain Eukaryota; kingdom Metazoa; phylum Chordata; class Lepidosauria; order Squamata; family Agamidae; genus Pogona; species Pogona vitticeps. Next base: position 62,630,571 of record NC_135783.1, on the reverse strand, counting down.
TAGCAGAGTATTTTGCTGAGAGAGAGAGAGAGAGAAGGTGTTTAATCTACCCATTTGTTCAAGAGGTACAGATCAAGTTCATTTGTACCATATTTGTGAGACTTCAATTTCTCAGGCTGGTAGCATCCCATTCCCTGAAACGTCAGGGCCAAAAAAATAAGACCAGGACATGGGTCCTCAGATGTTTACAAAGATAGGGCAGGCCAAGGTTTGGAAAGCCTGAATTGCTTCTGGCCCAGCTGATTATGGAAACAAGCACAAGGGATACAGGTAAATGGCGCCAGAATCCACAAGAAATCCAGCAAACTGGGTCATATGGCTATCCAGAGCCAAGGGGCTGCTTCCCACTACTGTAGACAGATAGCAACATGCGCCTAGCAGTTGTCACTATGAAGCTCACGTCTCGTACAGGATGGCACACAATAGGTTGTTCCAGGATTTTCACCAGGATTGGAAAATGGCTGCCAGCTGTTCTTGTCCTGCAGCTCCAACGAGCCTTAGCTTAATCAATGCTGAGGAATTATGGGAGATGCAGTTAAATGTTGTCCACCCTGTCCTAGATTGCCTGAGGGAAGCTTTACTGCCAGTCCCTGAGGGTGTTCTTCTTCAGCCCCCCACACCACTGGCCCCAGCAGCTTTGAAGGAAGAGGCCTCATAAATCACAATCCTGGAGTTCCATTTCCTGCTTTGCTCTAAATAGTACAATGTTTCCAGTCATATGTGCTTTTTCAAACCCAGAGACTCAGATGGTTCGTCCATCCATGCCACATAACACAGTCCAGGAAGCAGTGTTGGGCTTCTGTAATGAGAGTGGCCATGTGAGTTGTGCTGCAGCTTACAGTTGTATTCTGCCAACTACTGTAGCCTTCAACAACCCTTGGAAGGAATCACACTTGGAGTTCAACAGCTGCTGCTGCTGCTGCTGCTGCTGATGTCAACAGCAGCCGCAAATCACTGCTGATTAAAGATGAGTTTGGGGGGGGCATGCAACTTGTACCCAATGCAACAGAATTGTCCACACCCCAAACTCATCAAAAGAAAGCCTTTAATTAGCAATGATCTAATCAGCAAGTGAGACAGATATTCCCACCGCACATGCCCTTCCTCTGCCCTGGCACCCTGCATATGTGCTGTACTACTGCCCCTAGTATCTGCGCCAAGAGCCATACTGAATCAGTCGATGGGAGCTGTGATCCAATTTGAAGGGCATGGTTGATCTGCACCGTGACCACTGAGGCCTTCATAGAAATCATATGGAATTGCGCAGACAGTCTCCCCCTACTCTTCCCACTCTGAGTCCCTGGCTTCCCAGCCAGTTTTGATCTTTGTCTCAGGCATCTCTGAGAAGAAGTCTTCTTTGCATTCTGAGGGATTTGGTGCAACTTGATATTACTTACATGTCAATTAGAAAAGCTATTCTCATACCTTTCATGCATGGTGCATTTCTGTTGCTATTAGATTTCAGGGAAGCCATCTTTTAGTTCTTAGAAATCTCAGGCCTGGCAGGAGTTTTATTTTCCCCCCTCACTCTCTCAAGTTCTGCTGGAGATATCTTTTAACTGCAGCCTAATGAAGTGTGACATTAAGCAGATAGTTAATCCCATCCCTTAAGCAGATGTGGCAACAAACATGTCAGCGGCTGAAGGTGTTTATTTGTGAGCTGCAGAGCAGCCTCACCATCTTGCTAGTGCTACATTTACTACTTTGGCCAAATGGACACTGAGATTGTTTGACAGTTTTAACAGCTGTTCTAGACGGAAGGAGGCCTCATGGCCCTCCTTCCAGGGTGTCCTTAGAGGCTGTTTGACTTCACTGGAATTAAGTGGAATGTATTTTTAAAGAGATCTCTTTTTCCCACTCAGACTATCATTATACTTTTTACGCGTGTATTGCCAATGTGTAAAATCTCATTAAAATTAGATTTGCTCCTTGGTCTTAAAATTAGATTTGCTCCTTGGTCCAACTCACAGAATCTGACTGGAAAAGTGAAAGAAGCTTTCCTAGAAAAAATTGTTATTGTTCAGGCTCAAAAAAAAATTAAGCCTCTGTATCTTCATCTAACTTTTTCTATCTATGAAAAGATGAATATTATTTCAGTTGGGAAAACATTTTAGAGAAGAAAAGAGCCACAGTTGTTGGAAGGGGGGAGGCAGTATCTACTGCCATTTTAATTGAATTTTTATTTTTGAGGACCAGGAGATTCATAAGAGACATGTCACCATCTAGACCCTTATCCAGCCTTGCTAACATGACGAAATGTTGACACCTAAACAGTGTTGCCCTACATAGTCCCAAGTATTGCTTCATGGTAAGTCCTCAGCACACGAGAAAGCTCCCACTATCTGAACTGATCAATGGCTGAAAGTCAACCTGTAACATGCTATCCATCCCTTTGTCTTTAAAAGGATTAGCAAAAACTGAAAAAGGACACACCAGTAGACAGATTATTTGAATCAAAATGCATATTTGCACAATAATTTTGTACTTGTTTTTACCCTGAAAGGAACCCAGGGGCAACTATGCAAAGGAGCAAAACAGTAGCCAGGATGTAAAGCTTGGCCAGCTATAGAACACAGTTGAGAATAAAGCTGAAGCAGAATCAGCAACTTCACTGGGACGACTATGAACATCAAGGTAGTGCCTACTAATGCAACCTCCTAGGTCTTACAGAGGCTGTCACCTGACTGGTCCTGCTTATGGAAGGGATTCCTAAGACCACGGAAGCAGTGCAAAACCTTGGCACTTCGGATGATTGCATGACAGCTCCTGCAGAACTTTATCATTGGCAATACAGGCTGAGAATTCTAGGAGTTCTCGTTCAAAACTTTTTAAAGGTTTTCAACGAGAGCACCAAACGTTCTCCACCCTTGCCCTAGACCTTACAACAACCTATGGCTGGCAGGAGGTTCTGTAGATCTTACCTGTGAGGTGCACAACCCAATGCAATCTCTGACATACAAGATAAGCAAATGCATTTCAGAATTAGAGATGAGATGCTAGATATTGGCATGGAAAGCAAAAGCTGAAGACTCAATAGAATTGACAAAGAATTTGAGGCAATTTCTTTCATCAGTAGATATGACTGTATACCAGTGATTGAGTTGGGAGATACTAACACAGCTGTGTCTTCCTTGAGGGGAGAAAACACCAGACTAGGCAGACCTCTGCCATGATCCAGCATGGATTGCTTTCTTGTCAATAAGGAGTAATAAGCAAAAAGAGGCCAACAAACAGACAAACAAAACGAATAAGTGAGATACAGATGAATCCAGCAAACAGTCTGCACAATCCGCACCCCCTCATTCTGAACTATAGATACCTTTGATCCTTCCACCCATTATTCAGATCAAGCAAAGACAGGCTTGGACAAACTGCAAGGCCCCTGGTGGCTGAAGAGAACCTTCTATCCCACTTGAAATGACATGTCATGACACATCAATACACATCAACACATCTGCCCATTTGACAGAATGCTCTCCCCACACCCCACTGCCGCCCCACACCCACTGCCATTTAAAGTTGCACAGCAGGCTGGAGAAAGGAAGACCTGCTTTCCTCTGGAGCTTCACAATAGGAGGTCTCCCAAATCCTGCGTCAGTTTGTGTATGTCAAGGAGAGCGAGGAAAGGGGATGGGGGGGAAGAGAAGGAAAGAATGGAGGGGGGACGGAGGGGGGAAAAGATTCAGGCCCAGAAGCCTAGCTGGCCTGGAGTGGTGGCAAGAAGCCGCACGGGGATATGCAGAAATCAATAAGCTGACTGATCACAGGGCCTGGCAACTCTTCGGAGGAGCCGTTCCATGCACACGCAGAGGGGCCGAACATCTGTCAGGCAAACAAAAAGCAAACCAAGCAGAACAAAGGAAAGGATTATTTTCACTCAAGTTCTTCTTCAGTCTCAGCAGGCAACGCTCAAGCCGTTCTAGCATTCAAACTCTGAGGCCTTATGGAGTCCAGGAAAAGCCAAATGCTGTTACCAAAACACAAAAGAGGGAAAAGGGGTGGGAGGGAGAGGAGTATGGAGTGAACACTCAAAATGTCTCCCAAAAACAACAGTGGCACATAAGGATAACGATCAGCAGAGTGGAAAATAGCTGTTGTTGTTTTTAAACTTATGTATGTGACAGCATACAATGATAATTGAATTCTTGTCTCTTAGGAACTTCCTACATTTTGCCTGAGGATGGAGCTAGGGAAAAATACTTTTCAGTATTCTAAAAGGTAGAAACCAACAAACATTTTCCTTCTCCAGTTCTAGGAAATTGTTATTTTTAAAAAATCTAGAAAATGGATACATTCTGAAAAAGTGTGGCAGTTATCCCATTGATGTTGAAAAATACCTGTTCTAAATCTGTGAAGATTCTCAGTCATCCAGGTGTGGTTTTCCGGAAGTTGAGTCATGGCAACTGGCCTTCTTTCTTGTTCTAAATCTACTGTCATCTGTTTGCATTGTGAGTTTTCCATAACATTGTGTGTGTTTTCTTTTATCCTCCCAAATTGGAGACCATTTCCTCTACCTGATCCCACATATATTTGGACTAGTGGAACCAAGACCAGAGTAAGAAGACTCTTAATAATGCACACCAAGATCCGAGTCCTTACGCAAAGAAACAAGGTTGTGGTATCTTATGGCACTAGTTGCAGTACAATTGCACTGAATTCACATCATTTGCCAGAGATGATCACAACCCTTTAAGAAACTCAAATGCACAGAATATTAAATAGAGACAGCATAAATAATATGGAAAAGGAACAGAAAATAATTTCTTTTGACTCTCCTGCCAAGCACAGTAGAATAACTGCAAAGTGCAGTAACACAAGGTTGGCCACAGCCTCACTGCCAAAAACAATGACAGACATCACCCGAAAGGAGGAATGGTGGGCAAGAAACACTAGAAAAGAGGTCGTTTTTCTTTAAAAAGAGGGAGATCCCATTTCGCATTAAATTTGCATAAGCTAATTTAAACCAATATCTGCAAATATCAGAATTAGCCATTGTTACTATAATTTACGTGGTAATGGGCTACGGCTCACCATATTGCACTGGACTGTGACTTGATAACCACCATGGGACACAGCATTGAGAGAAAGATGGGACTGAAATCAAATGAAGAAACAAGGCATAGTGTTTAATAACCCTTTGAAATGTCCTGTGCCTTATATTTTCTGCAATTTACTGAAAAGGAATATAGATAGAAGGGAAAACAAGCAGAGGTCACTCTACTTTTGTTGAAGTACAGTGGTGCCTCGCAAGACGAATTTAATTCATTCCGTGGTTAATGTTGTCTTGCGAAAAATTCTTCTTGAGAAACGCGTTTTCCCATAGGAATGCATTGAAATCTAAATTAATGCGTTCCTATGGGCAAAAAAAGTCAGAACAGAGTCAAATTTGGTTTACAAAGGATTTATTAAGTGCTCTTTAAACCCATACATATTGTGCAGATGATTTCAAAAATTTCAATCAAAAACTTCAACTTTTTAAACATCATAGAAAAACATTTAAAAATCAGCAAACATGAGGCAGGAACAAAAATGAAAAAAATTCTTCTTGCAAAGCATGGCTATAGGAACATTTGTCTTGTGAATCATCAACAAACACACACGCACACACACACGCACACGCACACACCAATTGCCAAAACCATTTGTCTTGCGAGTTTTTTGTCCTGCAAGGCATTTGTCTTGCGAGGCACCACTGTATCCGGCAAGGCAGCACTTACTTCAGAAGAATAGTCTGACAGGTGCTTCCAGAATGTCCACTCCTGGGAATGACCCTACATTTGACGTTTATACAGAACTGACATGCCGTGCTGTCTGCTTCCTGCCATGCATATCAGCTGGTGTGGTTTGCCATTTTACTTTCAAAATGACCCCCCCCCTCCAAAACCAATTTACTTTTTTTAAAAAAGAAAGAAAGATGCAATTACCCACCACAGCTTCTATTGCAGACAAAGATCTAATTTCAGAAAGTCATTACAGTACTCATAACAACCTAGCCTCAACCTCTTTCCAAAATTATTGTTGGGAGTTTTTTCTCTCCCCCCCCCCCCCCGCACCATCTTCCCATGCGTACCTCCTTGCAGTGTACATGTGGATTACAGATAACAAGAAAAGGGTTCAAATCCCTCTTAGGGCTCTTTTATGTAGGGCAAAATTTACAGCGGCCTTTATCTTCTTTGGATATGAAGGGGCACAGGCCCTACTTGGATTCTAGTCGAAACCACAGAATTAAAATTAAGTTTTCTGAAACCCTCTTCTCTCCTAAGAAAATCTTTTCCATTGCTCTCTGGGTGTGCAGATCCGTGCAGTTTCCCCAAGTATAGGAAACTCAGCTGCATAATTTGTGGTTCCTTTAAAAGGTATGTTAAAATGTTCAATTCTCAATTGAAACTTCTCGAGCTTTTTTTAATAAAGTTTTTTTTTGTACCTAATTGAAGCGTAATTGAATTTTCTTGTTTGTATTGGGGGGGGGGTTCCATATCTGAAGCTTCTGACTGAGAAACTCTGACCCTGGCAATGAACTGAAGTGTCGGAGTGCTTTGTTTTATCCTTGGAACAAAGTGAAATAAGAAATAAACCATGCAAGAGAAAAAACAAAACCACAGAAAGTTTTGGATCTCCCCACTGTCACTTTCTTATGAAGCAAAACAAACATTTCATGTGTCTGAAAAAAATAACAATATCAACCACTGGTTGTTGTGCAAAACGTCAGGAAGAACAACCTTCAGAACACGACCAAAGAGCCCGAAAAACCCACAACAACCATCAGATCCCGGTCATTAAAGCCTTCAAGAATACAATATCAACCGCATTCATTCAAGTACACTTCAGGGATCTAATTCACTATCTGGAACAGCCTTTAGTGATGAAGCTTATTGGGTAAGACTCCTGTACTTACCTACTATATATTCAGCCCTATTTTACCTCACTGTCAGAGCTGTCATACTGCAAGACTAAAATCGGACCACCTAATTCATGCTGTCCCCTGAGCCTTTTGGAAGAGAGGTAGGAGTCAAACAAGGTTTCTCTATTTATTTATTTATTTATTTATTTATTTATTTATTTATTTATTTATTTGATTTTTACCCCGCCCCTCTAGACCATGTCTACTCGGGGCGGCTTACAAAATAAAACAAAACAGTATAAAATATATAAAATCATAAAATTACAACTACAATTTCAATTTAAAACAATTAATTTAAAGAGAGGATTACCAAGATGGAAGGTTTAACTTCTGGTTCTTGGTTATCAGTCTCAGATCTGCAAATGCTCAGTAGGATTTTTATAGTGGACTCCTGTGCCACGTATGTGACAAACAGATCTTGGAAACCCTCTCACATCATTTTTTAAAAGCCATCACCATGTGAGACGGATATGCCTGGCCCAAGACATTTTGCTCTCTGGGGTGAAGGACAAGATCCTTCCCTCTTGCAGTCAGCATACAGAAGCTGACAAAACTGGCAGCTGAGTATCTCAGATCAACACAGATAATGGGAGAACAGTTTCCATTGCATGCGAGGGTAGCAAGCTATCTTAGAAGTTGCAGGCAGGCCTTGTGATACACACACAGGTTTGCCTTCCAAAGGCCTTACCATTGTTAACCCTTCTCCAGTATTCTCCTCAGGGGGCATCTTGGCTCTGCTCAAAGGCCTAGCACTAGAGATACTAGTGAAGTAACACAAGCTTGAAGTTCTCCTGGACAAATGGAGCCTGTTGTTTCAATCCTGATCACTCTCAACTTCCAGAAGCTTGAACAGGAATGATGGGCACCAATCCTGTCTCAGAGTGATCTTATATTTTCATAGCTTCTGTCCTTGGCTGGTCATACTACCATGGGAAACGAACTGGTTCATGGTGATCAGTTTTATTCTAAATTACTCTTCCTTCAAGATGGCTCACAGAAATTGGGGATGCAAATAGCTGACTACATTTCTAGCCTGGATCAGCATCTCATTATGCGACCCCAACCACAAAAGCAGGAGGGGAGGAGGCAGAAAAAGATGGGGGGGGGGGAAGTTGGTGCAAGAGCTAGTATTTGTATTTTGTGAATTGATGGGAGAAACCTTTTGGAGAAAACTCCAGTGTTCATTTTGTGAACAAGGTCAGCTCACCAGTGAGAGACAGAGGACAGAACAAACAGTCCCAGACTGTGAGAAACACTCGAGAGATCAATCTAAATCAATTAAAAGACAACAGGCTGGCAAATCCGAATTGTGTCATGATAGCAAATATAATAACTTTCTCCTGCAAGTTAGGAAGTGGCTTTTGAGGAAAGCCGCTTTGGAGTGAGAAACTGCGGTGCCTTTTTTGTTTTGTTTTGTTTAGTTTAAATATTATTATTAAATCAGTTCAATAGGCTGGGGAAGCAAGAGGGGCCTGCTGAAGTGGAAGCAATTTCTCTTAAGTGTGTTTCATGGTAGCGGGAGGCTGAAAGGCAAAAGGGTGAAGGAATTGTGAACAGCTGGTAGATGGCAACACCGTGCCAACAAAGGGGGAAATGTGGGGTGGGGGAGTGAGGAGGAGGCTGGCATAAAGAGAAAATGGTAAAAAAAATGGACGATTCCTAACTTAATCACTTTCCTGTTTTGTTTTGTTTTAAAGCACTTTGGAGTGGTATTGTCAGGCACCAGCTTCCCAGGGATTCTCACGGCAAGCAGAACGATTGTCCTCTGTCGGCGGTAAGGAGGATGTCAAAAAGGAGACACTGGGCTGGGAACAGGACTGCTGTATTCCTCTGCTCCCTCTACCCTTGTCAACAAGTCAACGGAATTCCATCAATGGGGAGGACATATTTCGCATAAAATGTCTTCTTATTTTGACGATCTATGACCATTGGTTCCTCTTATTAATTTGATTACCAGGATACACCTTTTTCTCTTCATTTTCATCAGGGCATTCCATCCATCAAGCAAAGTGTTGTCCTGGGGGTTTCATATCTTTCAGTTTCCTTTCTTTCTGACCCCCTCCCCTTTCATTTCAATATAATGTTTCCTAGGGTGTTTCCAGATGGAGAGTCCCTCAGGCCAGCAGTTAGAAAATGTTGAGCAACTATGGTAGATGGTATATTTTTCTGAAGTAATTTTCTTCTAGTGCTTCCCCCCACTTTAAGAAAAAAGTTTGTTTTTTTCAAAGTAGAAAAACAAAAACCTAAAAGTTTTACATGAGAAACAGACCACAAGCCCATGGAAAATTCTGTGAATGAGGCAAGGCAATGGTGCAAGAAAGCCTTGTCTGGAAGCACACTTGTAGTACCCGGAGCTTGATAAAACAAGATGGAACCATCCTGTTTTCAGTACTGCTTCCAAACAGGACTTCAAACATGCAGACACATGGCCTCACTCACAAAGTTTTATGAGGAGATGGGTCCAGAGATTGCTGCCTCTACTGTCTTCCCATTACTTTAATCGATTTTTATTTCTATTTAGGGTTGCAGAGAGAACGATTACGGTAAGTAGGGGAACCAGAATAGTTGTGCAAAATCTGTTGCTGGAGAAATGAAAGTTAGAGAAAGGAATCTTCTAAATTGAAGCAGTCAGATTTCCTATCCCTTTAGAGTGAGAAAAGTCTGTACACAAACATACATACATACACGGAGCCCAAATGAGCAAGCGAGCAAGAGACTTGTGTAAACTACCATATACACCTGCTAGTTCATTAGAATAAGAACGCAAAACTACACGAAATACATAAAATGTCATTTTGTGCATCTGGGGAAGAGGGCTCTGTGGTTCATGAAAGCTCATGCTATAATAAATGTTACAGTCTTAAAGGTGCCAAGTTTTGCTTGGTTGTTTTGCTGCAACAGATTAAGATGGCTATGTGTGGAAATTACTGTAAGCACAATGGAATCCAATGAGTGGAAGAAACCCATAATTCACCAGAAACAGTTTTCTCACGCATTGGAGAATTGAGTATTCACTAATATCTCTGAAGACAAATCTAAACAAGGTAAGAATCTTAGTTTAATTGATTTGCTATGATGACAAGTCAAGAATGAATTAATATGCCTTTGCCCCCAACAAAGATGTGGCAAGAGTGACTAAAGGCAGAGTTACCAAATGCAACTAGCTTTCTTTAAAAACCAAACTGAAGAGAAATCAAACACCATCTCCTCTACCAACCCCCACCCCACCCCCCCTCAGGTAATTTGGCCATATCCATATCCCACATGGGTGCTAAATCCCATCAGTATCTGAGTCAAAGAGGTAGCAAAGGTGGCGGGGAAGGGCGGGTAGAGGCAGATCTTTTGATCTCCAAAGACTCTTTCATGGGTCATTTGAGAGGTGATGACTCTAGAAGGTGAAGATTCCCATCTCATCATCAGCAATGTGAGGATGGTTTTCTGATGGTACAGAGGATAATAGAGGGAAAATATTTACAAAACAAAGGCCAGCGTAGCATTAACATTGCTAATGGGTGTGGAGAAGGGTGGATGTGTAAACAATATGTAAACTCAGTCAGCACTTGGGAGTGCTTCTGTATTCTGTAAATAGGCAGATGGCAGTACTCGCTTCTCTGTACTACTATAATACTGGGATTGACTTGGAAGAATTTAGTACTGAGCAAAATGCTATTCTTAGAAACACATTGTCTAATTTACTAAAAACATAATCCTCCAGTTACCTGCCTTGTACACATCTCTTTCACTTTTGTGGCCTTGACCCGAAGAAATACCCAATGTATCATGAATGGAAAAATCCAATATAATAGTAAAAAAATGGGCCACACATTGCAGCTAAAGGACTGGAAAGCAGATGGCAAAAGCAATAAAAGTCATTATACAGATTCACAACTGATAACAATGATTGTTTTTTAAATACGTGACTTTGGTTTTAATATGTTTACATTAGACATGTGCTTTTGGAACCTGTTGTGAATCACAAGCTTAGGACTCAGTGGAACGTGATGTGAGGAATTAATAGTCAAATTCTGGATTGGCAGTAGTTTCATAAACAGGCAAGCTTGCATAGAGATAGTTGCTGCTTGGAAGTTCCCCACTTCTAGGGTGTTATTTTTCTGTTTGACGGGAATATTAGAGAAATAGCAAGAAAATGAATTTTTAAAAAAAGCTTCCTTAGCACCATTTCCCCCATCTTTGATGCACACCTTAAGGTGGTGAAGGGGCTTGAGTGTGTCAGGGAAGCCGAGTGCAATGCTAGCAAGAGGCTAGATTCTGTATTACTATAAAGTTGTAGAAGAATCCCCCAAGACAGATTGGTCAGAACTGAGACACTCTACTAAGGGTGTGTTGTTGTTTAGACGCTAAGTCATGTCCGACTCTTCGTGACCCCATGGACCAGAGCACACCAGGCCCTCCTGTCTTCCACTGCTCCCGGAGTATGGTCTGATTCATGTTGGTAGCTTCAGTGACACTGTCCATCCATCTAGTCCTCTGTCATCCCCTTCTCCTCTTACCTTCACATTTTCCCAACATCAGAGTCTTTTCCAGGGAGTCTTCTCTTCTCATGAGATGGCCAAAGTATTGAAGCCTCAGCTTCAGGATCTGTCCTTCCAGTGAGCACTCAGGGTTGATTTCCTTCAGAACTGATAGGTTTGTTCTCTTTGTAGTCCAGGGGACTGTCAAGAGTCTCCTCCAGCAAAACAATTCAAAACCATCAATTCTTTGGTGGTCAGCCTTCTTTATGGTCCAGCTCTCACTTCCATACATCACTACTGAAAAAACCATAGCTTTGACTATGTGGACCTTTGTCGGCAAGGTGATGTTTCTGCTTTTTAAGATGCTGTCTAGTTTGTCATCGCTTTCCTGCCAAGAAGCAGGCATCTTTTGATTTCGTGGCTGCTGTCACCATCTGCAATGATCGTGGAGCCCAAGAAGTAAAATATATCACTGCCTCCATATCTTCCCCTTCTATTTGCCAGGGGGTGACGGGACCAGTGGCCATGATCTTAGGTTCTTTTTTATGTTGATGTTCAGGCCACTTTTTGCACTCTCTTCTTTCACCCTCATTAAGAGTTTCCGTAATTCCTCCTCACTTTCTGCCATCAGAGTGGTATCGTCTGCATATCTGAGGTTGCTGATATTTCTTCCAGCAATCTTAATTCTATCTTGGGATTCATCCAGTCCAGCCTTTTGCATGATGTATTCGGCATATAAGTTAAATAAGCAGGGAGACAATATACAGCCTTGTCATACTCCTTTCCCAATTTTGAACCAATCAGTTGTTCCATATCCAGTTGTAACTGTTGCTTCCTGTCCCACATATAGATTTCTCAGGAGATAGATAAGGTGGTCAGGCACTCCCATTTCTTTAATAACTTGCCATAGTTAGTTGTGGTCGAGACAGTCAAAGGCTTTTGCATAGTCAATGAAGCAGAAGTAGATCCATGTATATAAAGGAACTCTCTGGCTTTCTCCATAATACAGTGCATGTTAGCAATTTGGTCTCTAGTTCCCCTGTCCCTTTGAAATCCAGCTTGTACTTGTGGGAGTTCTCAGTCCACGAAGGTTTTGACCAGATAGCAATAAAGGAATGTGTCTAGTCTTGCTGGAAAGGGTTGTTTTTTTGGAAGCAATATCTCCTAAAGCATCGCTTCTATGTGTACAGGAATCACTCCACCACACTCTAAAACAGAGTAGCCTTGCCGCTGGAGCAAAAAAAAAAAAAATCAGACTGGGTCATAATCACCTGTAATATGGTCAGATCATCAAAAAACAGTTCGCACCAGACTGTGTCACAAGCGGTCTAAATTATGAGCTATTTCTCCATCTGATCACACACAATCTTATGATGATTTTAAAGGTATAAATATCCTTGAAAATATTTATTTTCAATACAAGCAAGGAAGGAAGGAAGGAAAGAAGGACGAAAGGACGGAAGAATGAAAGAAAGAAAGAAAGAAAGAAGATGAGATTTGTTGGAGAATTGGTCTAGAATTTGGAGGTAAAGCAGGAGAGAACACATAGAATTTTATGAAGCAAACAATGTATGTATTGATTGCAAATACATGGTTCAGGAAACCCACCAGATATTTATATACATGGATGTCACTAAATGGCCAATACAAATATCAAACAGACTCTAGAACTGGAAACAGAAGATGGAGAAACTATATTCAACAAGACCAAAATAGACTGTTGTATAGACTATGACCTACTAAAGCACAAATAAGAATAAAGCTGGGGAAGAGCCCAAAAACACACAACAAACATCTGGGGAATGTTATTTATTTGTTTTTATTTCTTTTATTTTTATGCCTTGTTTGTGAGGTGACTCACAAAACAGGAATTTTTGTTTCTTACTTACTGTGTGCCAACTATGGACAAATACATATAGGCAGAAGTTCCACATATTTAATACTGAGCCTAATAGGGAGTAGAATTAAAGAAAAACAAAATGGTTTGCAATTCAAAGGCTGAGCAACTTTGCTGTAAATTATAAAGAGAGACACTATCCAGGCAAAGTTAAGCAAGTTGTGACCCTTTGACTGAAATGGGAACACAATAAACATTTATTTAATCATCACATTGGCAAGAATTTTTAAGTGTTCAGCTTTGATGAGCCACTCAATCAATATTTAATGTTCATCTGCTCTAAATACAGATTTTTTTTAAAAAAATGGCATTTTGGTTATTGCCTCTTCTATCCTTTGGGTGTGTGTATGCAAATATTTGGCAGGATTCCACTATCTCATAATCTCTGATTTCTTGCTCTCTATTGTTCACATGTCTTCATCTGGCAATCCATCACCACCACAAACTTGTATTCTGATGAAATTATCAAAATTGCACAGATTAAACTGCTGAACAGCAGTTCTCCAGCTTTTCACTATTTGGCACACAGGAATGGTATATATTTAACAGTTTTATGTTTAATGGCTCATTAAGAGGCTTACAGGAGAATTAATTGAGAACTAGGCTTCCATTCAAATCAATAGGGCTAAAACAAGATAAGCAGGATAAGCAGTCAATGTTATTAGTGCCCAGAGCAGACTAAATACCTCCAGTCAAGGTTGCCCCTTTCCACTGAGGAGAATGTGGGATGGTGAGGGGACAGCATCATTATTTACATTGTGACCCCTCTTGTTTAAGTATTTGGGTTATTTTTTTAATGGAAGGCACCAGGCTTTTAAAGAATGCTTCAATGTTTGTCATTAAGGCTAGCTTGTGTGCCTCGCTGTAGAGAAACTCACCACTCTTGAAGGTTTCCTGAAGAGATGGTTCTTCTGTCTTGCAACCTGTTTTTCTCCAAAGTTCAGTAAGAGTCTGGACAACACATGGGAAAGGTGTTGCATACAGTCATGGCCTATGGAGTCTGTGTGGCCTACCCTGATTCACAGGTACTTCTGATCTTCACTGTCTGTTCCTATGAGTTTCTACAAAATCTCACCTTGCCACTTCTTCACAGAATGGAGGTGACCCTGGTCTCTTGAAGGTCATACCAATAGAGCACTCATTTCATCAAGTTCTGCCAAGCTACTAAGGCTTCAGAGATGGCCAGGGAAGCAGGGTGTGCATCTGCTGAGCAGCTCCCTAGCACAGTGCAGAGAAGCTCATCACCAGAATGCTGGCTTGCAGGTTCCCAGAGCAGTTCAGAATGCAAAGGATGGTGTTCAGTCATGGGAGTCTGAATTGGAGAAGAGATTACCAGAACCAATAATGTCCAAGATCTTGGAGTTATTCAAGTTATATTTAAGGAAAAACACGATTCAAAACCAGCAGATGAATGAATGAGTACACAAATACAATTAGAACTAAAGTAAATTACTGCTGTTTTCCAACCCATTCTTTTAAATTTTATTTCAATTGTAATATCACTTGTCATGGAAGTTGAAAGAACCATGATTTCACCGCCATGCTGAGTTACATGGAAGTTTTGAAGCACTCACAAATACTTGGGCAAACTATTTTGCTCATTAACCACAGAGTGGCAAGAAAAAATTACATCTGGAAAGGAGTATGAGAGTCCTGAGAGTCTTGCTCAGACAGAGCATCAACACTGGGTAGTGGTTGTTATGTGATCATTTCACAGTTCTTCTGACTATTATGTCAGAAAGACAGAATACCAGCCCTGGATCATCACATAGAGAGGAATAGACAAGGAGTTCTCTTTACCTGCTTCTAATCTTAGTCCATTACTGCAGCAAACAACATAAAAAACAGAGCAGATGAATGAATGCTTTATAGCTGCTTGCCTTACACTTTTGACTGTGTGTTCCAGCACCTGACTGGGGGTATGGAAAGCTTTTTTTCCCCTCGAGTGTGGTACTAATCTCCATCCTACCATTGCAAATTAATTCATAGATGGAATTGTCTTGCTAGGATCAGAGCAAACTTTAGATTCTCAGTAAAACGGTTTTGCTAAAAATGCTGCAAAATCTCTTTTTAAAATTGATTTTAAATCACTTCCACATCTTTCCTTTCGCTTCTTCTGTCATCATAATTAGGCTTCCTTGCAGTTGCTTTGGGAATTTTTCACACCCCTGTTAAATGATTCAGGACACAAAGTGTTCTATGGGTTCCCTTGACCAGGCATTGCTATGTGTAAAATAGAATTGCTTTTACAATGCAAGCTGCAACCCGTACAAGTTGAGGGGGGTGTTCCCATACTTAACAGAGGAGGCGGAAAGAGTCAGGAGAAATAGATGCAAATGAGTAAGGGGGTTGTAGATATTCCATTTTAAAATAGCACTTTAAAAATTAACTATGACAATATAATGAGAAATAGAAAGGTATACTGTATAATATTACAGCAAAACAACATTTGTGTCTTTGCGCTTGTTCTTTCTAGTGCAGAAAAGTTCCCATTTCTTAAGGAATTTTTAGGAGTAATCTGAATACTAGTCATGATTAATTTGCATCCTATTGATTGCAGTAAACCTGTTCTCGACATAACTAGAATATTACGCAACACAGGAAAACTAACACCTGGGCCATCGGTGGGAATAAATAATTTTAATTTTGCAATGTCTTTAGCCATCATTCCACATAAAACTGAGGGCCAAGCCAGAATTTGAAACGGCCTCTCTCTGTTCCAGGTCCAACATTACGCTACTATGCTGTCTCTCTCAGATCAGTGTTTACTGTATAAATAAAGTCTCTCTAGCAAGATATGACAGAAAAAAACAATACAATGTGTAGACTTAGCTTGCAAATTTATTTCTAAGAAAGCAATCATGCTTAGATTTGAGACACTTGATAACAGGAGCAGTGTGGCATTCTTGAAATCTTGGTAAACCAGCTAATATAACACCCCATTTATAATCTCCTACTATTATTATCAGGGATATGTACCTGTCCCTCGTCCCTAATGTGGTTCATGCATGTAAACAGCACAGTGTTTGGTGTCTGACCTATGCTGGGCTCTTCTGGTGATACCCCAGTTCAGTTCTTCTTGGGGTGTATGACAGTTCTTCCTTGCAGTTGTGCTGCAAGGTGATGTCTCTGCTTTAAAAGCAGAGACATCACCTTGCCAACAAAAGTCCGAATAGTCAAAGCTATGGTTTTTCCTGTAGTGATGTATGGAAGTGAGAGCTGGACCATAAAGAAAGCTGACTGCCGAAGAAGTGATGCTTTTGAATTGTGGTCCTGGAGGAGGCTCTTGAGAGTCCCCTGGACTGCAAAGAGAACAAACTTATCAGTTCTGAAGGAAATCAACCCTGAGTGTTCACTGGAAGGACAGATCCTGAAGCTGAGGCTCCAGTACTTCGGCCATCTCATGAGAAGAGAAGATTCCCTGGAAAAGACCCTGATGTTGAGAAAGTGTGAAGGGAAGAGGAGAAGGGGATGACAGAGGATGAGATGGTTGGACAGTGTCATCGAAGCGACCAACATGAATTTGACCCAATTCCAGGAGGCAGTGGAAGATAGGAGGGCCTGGCATGCTCTGGTCCACGGGGTCACGAAGAGTTGGACACGAGTAAACGACAAAACAACAACAAACAACAAATGACAGTGCTTGTATTTTTCTGATTCTCCATTTGTAGTGTAACTTGTAGACTTACTTGTACATAATCTTTACAAGTCATGTCCAGCTGATCTTTATTCTGGGAATCAAGTACTGTTGCATTTAGGAGGGTTTTTTTTTCCTCTTGAGGAATTCAGAGACTGAAACTTGCCTGTTGCATTTGTGTGGTGGGATCCAGAGTCTAACAGTATTTGGAGAGTCCCAAGTTGTTTCCAATTGTTCTAAACCATTTGTGCTCAAACAGGGGGACGTTCTAATAGGGCATCTAATCATAGATTAAGGGAGTTGGAAAGGGCTTATAAGACCATCGAGTTCAACCCCCTGCTCACTGCAGGAATCCAAACCAAAGTACGTCTGACAGATGGCTGTCTAATTTTCTCTTGAATACCTCTAATGGCAGAGTGTTCACTACCTCCTGAGGAAATTGGCTCCATTATTGTATTGCTCTAACATTTAGGAATTTTTAATATATATATTCAACTGAATTAGGACTTCCTATAACTTGAGCCTGTTATTACATGTGGGATGATGGAGAATAGATCTTGCCCTTTCTCTGTATTACTACCTTTTAGGTATTTGAAAACTGATATCATATCACCCCTCAGTCTTCTTTTCTCAAGGCTAAACATGCCCGAGTTCTTTCAGTCTTTCCTCATAGGACTTTGTTTCCAGTTCCCTGATCATCCTTGTTGCCCTCCTCTGAACTTGTTCCAATTTGTCAGCATCCTTCTTAAAGAGCAGTGTCAAAGACTAGACACAGTATTCAAGATGAGGCTTAACCAATGTTGAACAGAGGGGAACTAGTACTTAACAGGATTTGAAGACTATACTGTAATTCTGTTAATGTAGCCTAAAATAGCATTGGCTTTTTTTTTTTTGCACCTTCTTTGCAATGTTGGTTCATATTCAGCTTGTGATCTACAATAATTCCAAGATCCTTCTTGCTCTGCCATCTTGTAACTCTGTGTTTTAATTTTTGGAATTATTTGTAGTTATGCCTTTAGAATTTCCTTTTTAAGAAACTCCCATCCATTTTGGATTCCTTTTCCTGTTAGGGTCTCCTGAAATGAGATTTTATTTATCATTGTTCTGACTTTATTAAAACTGGATTTTTTTTTCTTTGAAATCAAGAACTCAACTAGAAGATGGTCACTTTTGCCTGAATACCTCTTTCTCTTCCTTCTTCCACCAAGTCATTTCTATTGGTTAGAATCTAGTCATGGATAGCTACTCCTCTAGCTTTTGCCTCTACTTTTTAAAGGAGAAAATTATCGGCCACACAAGCCAGGAATTTTTTGGAAATCCCATAACTGATGGAATTTGCCTCCTAACAGAAACCAGGATAACTGAAATCTCCCTTTACTACTACAATGTCTCTCTTTAACATTCTTGCAATATGTTTTTCAAATGTTTTCTCTAGATCTTCTCCTTGATTGGGTGTTCAGTAGTAGACTGCAACTACCATGTTCCATCTGCTTGTTTTTGTTTTTCCCCCAGTTATATTAATCCAGATGCTCTGGATGGGACAATCAAGCTCATTCTCCTGTATTTCTGTACAGAAACATTTTTTTACATCTACTGTAACACTGCTTTCCTTTCTGTTCTTTCTGTTCTTTTTGAACAATTTCCATCCTTCATTTGCTGTATTCCAGCCATGAGAGTATCCCACTAAATTTGAGTTATCATGAACAAATTCTAAGGGGGAATGAGATGGTGCCCTTTTTGTAATGAAGAATTTTTTTAAATAATCTAAAACAATGTTATCATCTTCACTTCTCTGCACTAACTTAATTCAAAATAATGTTTGCCACAGTTTTCTGATTATTTTTAATTTACCACATAGCTTGAATATGTTAAAAAGGTGTTGGATGGTAGCAAAGGAGAGGTGTCAAGGAATGAAAGTTTCTCAGGGGAAAAAAGGGTAAGGTGAGTGACTCTGAAAAGTTTGAGAACTGTTGCGCTTGCCAGGGATGTAAATAATGAGCCCTCCTTCTAGAGACACTTAAAGATCTTTACTCTTTGAAAGTTCCAATGCAAACAGACTTGATCTGCATTAAACAGCCTAATTGGAAGTCAGGAATGTATTCGCCTCTCAGAATTTGCACTTTCCTGATTTTGTGACACCGGTTCTGAATTCCTCCCTCCAAACTCTAGAAAAATACACAAAGGGTATGACAAGGGGAATTTGCTGCTGCTCAGTTATTATAGGGCACATTTAGTACATTGGTGCACTTTTAAGAAGGGCATCCGGAATTGCTTACCAGTGACTGTCACGTCCCATGAGTCTGCTGGTCCACAGGCTTCCTGGCTGTGATGTGAGAGCATTTCCTTTCCACTGCATCACGTGATTGGGGAGGGGGGACCCTTATGGGATGAGTTCTGCTCCTTCTGTGTTGAAAAGCTTGCTTTTATTTATTTTACTGTGGCAATTCCCTTACTAGTATCTTTTTAGGCAGAATTGAATGTATAATTATTACACAGATGCGTAGCAACAAATGCTTTTCTAAAACATCTCCCTGAGATAATCTTAAGCATTTCTTGCTGGAATTGTGTGTGTGTGTGTGTGTTTATTTCATTAGATAGCAGGAATTCATGTTGTGTTACTTGTGTAAATCTTCAGAAGGATGTTTGACTCACTGATAGCTTAGTGAGTTGGGTACCTGGCTGGGTAGCCAGAGGTTGGGAGTTCAATTCCTTATGGTGCCTCCCAGGAGAAAAACCAGCTGTATACCTTTTGGCAAGCTGTATCATCTTGGAGGGCTCCTTGGAAAAAGTATTCTGGCCATAAGTTGGAACTGACTTGATGCCACATAATAATTATTATATTGACCCTTTAATATAATTATTATATGTTGTTATTAGACACGTTATATTACTAGACACATTATATTACTAGACACCTGCCGGTTGTGCCATGAGCATGCACCTAGTAATGCAGCTGGTGCCTTGTTAGTTAGCAACGATTGGCTATGTTGAGATACACAATTTAACTGATGCATGTGTAAATCATCGACAGAATTCTGCCAGATGTTCTTTCCTATTGGAGTGTATTATGTAGTCCATCCAAAGACATTTTGCTGCCTAAGGCACATGACAACAGCTTGCACACACACCAAATTCCAGAGCTTAAGGAATTTATTATTTTGTACTGTAACTCCCAGAACTCTCTAGCTAGCATGGCCACTAGTCCTGCTGGCTGGGGGTCTGGGGAGCTGTAATTCAAAAAGTAGCTGCTCTAGGCTCTGCCTGATTCCATGTGAAAAAGGTGACCAGACTGTTCATTGAATCTTATTCAGTCACAGGCAAAGGGATTGTGTCCTCTACTACACACGAGGGGACCAAGCTGACTTAGAGGCCTCATGGCTCTGTCCTTCAGGACACTGTGGTGGCTGCTGATTCCGAGTTCAGAAGTCCATTCATCCACTCCAGGTTTTAGTCATCGCTTTGCAGGAGTTTATTATTATTATTATTATTATTATTATTATTATTATTATTATTATTATTATTATTATTATTATTATTATTATTATTATTATTATTATTATTATTATTATTATTATTATTATTATTATTATTATTATTATTATTATTATTATTTCATTGATTGATTGATTGATTGATTGATTTGATTGATTTGATTTATACCCCGCCTATCTAGGCGACTCGTCCACTCTAGGCGGCTAAGATGATGAATCTTGGACAACTCCTACAGAGTAAACCCTGGAGTAGATCCACAAATCCTCTAAACTAGGAGTCACCAGCTGCCAGTACAGTGGTTGCTTCTCCTTACCCTCACCCCTACCCCAGCACCAACTGCCACAGATAGGTCACCTCACTTTGCTTGGTAGGGCTGGCTCATGTGTTTATGTTTGGTATTACCAGCAGCTTACAATATATCACAGTGGTATTCCGTCACCACTTAGAGTTACTACTTTTGTCCCTTGTCACACAGCAGTCACGTGATTTCGGGTGAGATAAGGAATACAAGCAGCGACTCATTAAAAAGTGGCAGTTTGGTGTTGTGATTTGCATCACTGTTCTTATCTGGGGTAGACAAAAACAAGGATTTTGGCCTTTGAGAATAGTCAATTAATAACTAGCACTTCATTGCATTTCATGACATCCAGAACTTGATGCCTATTGGCAGGGGAAGGGGTACAGGAAATCCCCAGCACTTCCAATTAGATGAATGGTATAAAGAAGTTCGGAATATAATTACTAATGGCAAATGAACACGTAATATGAAAACTACTAATGGATTGTTACATAAGAATATCTATGGGAAGAATTTGTTGAAGTTGTGATAAACAAAGGGAAGGGTTGTGCACCTTTACAAGCATCAATGCAGTTTTGGAAGGGGAAGACAGCTCTGTAATGATGGAAAACTGGTTAGATCTCCAGATAGTCCCGGTGAGGGGAAACAATTATTTATGGGGGGTTTTTGTGTGTGTTATTTTTGTGGCTTTGCCTTATTAAGTTTTTGTCTGTGTGTTTTGTCTTTTTTTAAAAAAAATATGTGGTCCATTGTTGTTCCTGTTGTTGTTTGCCATTTTGCCCTAAATATATGTCTGAGCAAGCCTGACTCTCCATCATCCCCAACACCCAGAAAAGGTTATAGAAAAGAGAGCAGGAAATCTTTTTGGATTTTTTTTATTTTTAATTTTATTTTATTTGTAACATTCCCCTTTCAAGATTAGATACAGGGAACTGCTGTTAGGGAACTCAGCCTGAGACACTGTATAATGCAGTGCCACTGAAGAAGAGAGTGTGAAACAGAGAAAAGCTAAATTTAGTCGAAAGCAACTCCACGGTAGCATTTTCTGCTTTCAGCTTTATCCCTCTCAGCATGTCATGAAGAAGCTCGCACAGGTTCATCCATTCTCCCTTCAGTGAAATCGGAGGGAGGGGGGGATGCGAAGAGAAAGAGGTGTTGGTGCATTATAAGTTTATCATGCCTTTTAAAAAAGCCATGGCTCCCTGCTGAGGGGTTTTTCTCACATCAGTGTGAACAAGCAACACCCTCACCTGCAAAATTCAGAGGTGAGAAGAAGCTGATGACACTTGACTATTCACAGCTCTCCTTGGGGAAAAAAACAAAAGGGATGGTGACGAAAGAACACACACAGAGAGAAAAGAATACTGCAAAAGATGTAAGTGAAAAGGCCCCACTGATTTTCCTCTCTTAATGAAAGGAAAGTGACAAAATGTTTGAAGGGAGACAAAACAACTTCACACCCCTAGAATCCCTCAGATCCCCTTCTCTCCTTTCATTCAGCTCTGGTAATAAAGACAGGTGAGAGTTGGTGGGTGGCAAAGAATGTGAAGCTAACAGGTCCCGAGTTCAAATTTCATCTCACCCAGAAATCCATGAGGCAGGTTTTGGACAAAGTCCTCGCTCTCCATTTGCCACAGAAGGACAACAGCAAGAGCAACACCTCCTTATAAGATTGTCGTGAGGTTTTGTCTATGGATGTTGATACTATGTTACACTTTCCACCCCACTGTTCCCAAAGTTGTGTTTTAAAAATGCCAACATTTTGTTGTGAGCAGTCCACTAAGACATACCGTATTTGTTACTTGTGGCTGTGGTAAAGCACGAGGGGAAGTTTGAAAGTTAAGTTGTAACAGGGACCATTTTTGCTGTTGTAGGTTCTGCTAGGAGCTTCATGCCTATCCTTTTGATCCCTTTGAAAATAAATAATTTTCTGTCCAAAGAAGTTTCTTAATAATCGCAAAGGGCAGATTATGGAATGCTTGCAACTCTCCAAGCTGCATGCAGTTCCCAGGGGTATTTCTGCAGCTCGCAAGCCCCCCCCCCAAGAAAAAAAGTTGTGTGGGTTATTTCTTCCTTTCTCCCCCCCCAAAAAGAGAGAAGGAAGTTTCTACTCCTCGAGGCACTCAGGATTTGGAGTTTTTACATCATGGGCTTTTGAGGAGTGTCTCGTAAGGAGACTGACCACTCAAAACAAGGACACTTTCTATTTGCTTTGCTTTTACCATACATGGCTGACACCTGCCATTTGCAGCTAAAAGAATAAGAAAAAAAGCTGTGTGGTCCTTGTATACAATGCAAAGGAAAGGGCAAGCAATTCTTTTATTTGACCCCCTAGAAATTCATATACAGAAACTAGCTTCTTACTATCTGAAATGAAGGACAAACAGGGCCTCCCTCCTCTACTAAAGCCAGCATTTCCAAATTGAATTTTGATGATAAAATAGAAAGTGCCCTTCTGGTATTGTTTTCATTCTGTTTTGAGTTGCCAGGCCTTAAGAGAGCTGATAACTCAGATTGGAAATGCTGGCCTTAGTGGTGAGGCACTGTTTGTCCTTCATTTCAAGTAGTAAGCAGCTTATATGTCATCTCACGTCCCTTTCATGGTGCTTCTTGGAACAGCTTGTTACATCCCACTCTTGGCAAGGTGAGCCTTCTAAAGGAGAAGGTGCTCTCTGAAACAGTCTGATACTCGGGCTCTTAAGCATTCCCACAATTACCCGCAATGAAGAGAGTGAAATAATCTAAATCGTTACATTTATATAGTAGCTGTAGCCACTGTATTGTTATGGTTGATGACAAGATCTGATCTGATGTCCACTATAAAAACTAATCATAGAGACTGTCCGTCCTTCCTTCCCTTTGTAACATTCTTGCTGCAGCTACTGCTCACGGATGCTGCAGTTTTATGTCTCCGTCTTGCCACCTTCTTAGAGCTTGAGATTTCTACTGGTGTCTTTTACAAAGTGCAGTGCTAATTATGGGGCGAAAATTGTAGTCTCACATGTGCACACGTACCATGGGTAGGATTAGCCAGACATCTGAAGGTGTGTTTTTTTGAGAAAAATATCAAGATGATATTTGTGGGTGCAGAGCCTGCACTGGGATAGTTGGGGGCTGCACCTGAGATGGTGGAGTTTGTTGGCTTGCTTTGCTTCCGAACTTTGCTTTTCTTTCTATCCCTGCCTTACAGGCCAGAGCTTTGCCACACCCTGGCAGGAGGTGTGATGTTTCATTCCATGCTGCTAATTTTGCATTCTGGCTCACTCTCTCCTGTTCCAATCATCTACTTTGCCATGTGAATGTGATAGGAGGCAGGACTCAGAACATTTCAAAGCCCCGGACTTCCCCTACTCCACCAAGGGGATCCTGAAGGAAAAAGAGGAGTCATCAGCACAAGAATGTTATCCTCACACCTTCCAACAATAGTGGTCGGCACCAGGGACTGAGGATTGCTCTCCCTTGTTTTATTTTTTGTTGAACTCTTCCAAGTGTGAAAAGAGGGCAGACAACAACATTTACAGCTGAAATCTATCTCCTGATTTGCACCACAGAGATGCTCTGAGGAAGACAAGGATGCTATGTTGGCTGCCTCTCTGTCTAAGCGGTAGGGGACAGAATTGGGAATGTATTTTTAACCTTTATTGTGCCTCCTAAATGCTGTCCTTTCCCCAGTCAGCCCAGGAGCCCTGCTGGCTAGAGGAGTCTGGGAATTTTAGTCCCAAAATATCATTTTTTCCAAGCTCTGGCAAAAGGGCCATATTTTACAGGTACTGTACTGGGAATGGAAGTAGGCTTCACAGTCTGTAGACATTGCTGGGCTCAACATTGCTCTTAAGGCATTCAGAGGTGGAGCTACGATGTGCCACCCCCTTTGGTTGGTCTAGCAACTACACCACCTGCTGGAAAACAGAAACCTGTCTATTGCGATTCCCACTATGGTAGCTTCCAGAGATGATTAATATATATTCTATGCAGAGCTGCCTTTGAAGAAGATGACCTAGAAACTTCAGTGGCATACAGGAGGCAACTGTCAGCTTATCAAGAAGAGTTTAAGTTACCACCAACTTTAAAGTTGCCGGTTTTAAAATAACTTATGTGATTTATAACGTCTTCCTGTGTTCAGCTGAAAGTGATTTTAAGCTTTAATAATGGTTTGGGTCCAAGGAGTGATTCTTCCTGTATGATTCCATTGCCCATGTTATAAGATCAGTTGGTTCAATCCTGCATATCATCCTTACAGATGTCAATTTCTGGAGCACAAAGGATATGGTTTTCAATGTGGTGGTCAAAAAATTATGGGATGCTCTTCCTTGGGAGATCCATTTGTTCTTCTCTCTTGTTCTGTTTTAAAAGCAAATGAAAGCACTCTTATTTTGTTGAATTTTAAATTGCATTCTAGTCTCTACCCCATACAGTGGACCCTCTACTTACGGAATTAATCCATATTGGAACGGTGGCTGCAGGTCGAAAAGTCTGTAGGTCGAGTTTCCATTGACCTACAATGCATTGAAAACCAATTAGTCTGTAACCGGCCGTTTTTGTTCCATTTTGGTTTTTTCCTGGTCTGTAAGTCGATTCTCTGGCTGCAAGTCGAACCTAAATTTTGCAGCCAGAGAAGTCTGTAACTCGAAAAGTCTGTAAGTCGAGCCGTCTGTAAGTCGAGCGTCCACTGTACATTACTGGCATGAGTTTTTAATTTTTTCAGTTTTCATTTCTTTTTAGGTCTTTAGCAAAATTTGTGAGTTCCTTATTTAAAAAAACAAGAATAATTTAAAAATGATTTATGAATGTTGTTTGTAAATATAATAAAAACAACAGCAATCTTCACATCAGTGCATTTCTAGGGGTTTCCACTTTTCTCCTTGGGAAGTACATTACTTATTCATGAAGAGGCACAAGTTTTCAATTTAAAACATGGATTCCCAGTTGCACATGCTATTAAAATTAACAGTATGGGGTGAAGTTGAAAGAATGGTGCATATGATGATTTCTCTGAAATGACCCTCCAAAGCCAAGACTGGTTCGCTCAGCTGGCTGCTTATCAATGTGAAGAACTCTG
This sequence comes from Pogona vitticeps, assembly GCF_051106095.1. NCBI lineage: Eukaryota > Metazoa > Chordata > Lepidosauria > Squamata > Agamidae > Pogona > Pogona vitticeps. Next base: position 62,604,815 of record NC_135783.1, on the reverse strand, counting down.
CAATTACATTTTCTAATGCCATGTAAATGGGGCTGTCGTGTTGCGATACATCAATTAAGCTCTTTGAATAAATTAATCAGAAAATTCTATGAGGATGTTTCTTTGCTTTGGGATTAGAAAAAGGGAAAAAACCCAAAACAAAGAAAAACAACCCCCGCCCAGCCTCAGTTTTGGGGGGGGGGTCTGTTTTATGATTTGTTTTCCTCTGGAGCTAATTCATGGGTTGAAAATCTTCCCTGCGTGTACATTGTCATGTGTAAATAAGGAATCAAAAGCTTCAGCATTTTGTTTGAAAGGCCTCAAAACACTTCTCATAATTTAACTTAATGGACTTCAGTGATGTGCCAGCAAAACAAAGTGCCATGTGCATATTGAGACCAAGCAGTGGTTTGTGGCTTCTTCACTATTGCTTCATTACTGCCACTGATTACATATTCATCCTACCTCATGAAGCAGCTTTGTCGTCAATTCCAGAGGAAACCATTAGTACTGTGCCAAGTGAAATGACTCTTCTGCCATCTTCAAATGCCAGTCTTAAGCATCAGTGTTGCCTTATACAGTACTGAGGCACAGAATAAACATAGCCTCCCCAAACCTGAAGTGTATAACAGCTGAATGGGCTTAATATTATGTTACTTGATAAATAACCTCAATATGAGGCAGGCAGGTCTAGACCATTATAAAGCTAGCAAGCAACAAATAGTGCAATTCTAGGTTGCATCAACAGTACTGCCCAGATCAAGGGAAATAACAGTACCTCGCTGCTCTGCTGTGGTCAGACCACACATAAGGACTGTGTCCAGTTCTGGGCACCACCGTTTCATAAAGTTATCAAGAAGCTTGAATATGATGTAAGCCGCCCCGAGTAGACGTTGTCTAGAGGGGCGGGGTAAAAATCGAATAAATAAATAAATAAATAAATAAATAAATAAATAAATAAATAAATAAATAAGTAAGTAAGTAAGTAAATAAATAAATAAATAAATAAATAAATAAATAAATAAATAAATAAATAAATAAATAAATGAATGAATGAATGAATGAATGAATGAATGAATGAATGAATGAATGTCCAAAGGAGGGTGCCCAACATGGTAAGCATCTGGAAGCAAAGCTGTATTAGGACTGCTGAAAGGAGTCAGTTCAGTTTAGACTGGAGAAGAGATGATGGAGAGGTGATAAGACAGCCATTTTCAGATATCTGAAAGGCTGTCATATGGAAGTTGGAGTAAGCTTATTTTCTGCAGCTCCAGAGGAAAGGAACTGAACTAATGGATTCAAATTACAACAAAGGAGATTCTGAACTAAAAATTAGGAAGGACAAACTGAGCACAAGAGCCATTTGATGGTGGAATGGATTACCTCAGAAGTTAACAGACCTTCGTTCATCCAACAGAGTTTGGATGACCATCTGTTGGGGGAAGTTTTAGCCATGGGTTTTCAGCATTCTGAGTAAGCTGGACCAGATGGCCCTTGGGACGCCTTCCAACTCTACACATCTATAACTGTTCCTTGAACTCCACCCCCCCCCCCAAAAAAAATGAATCAATTAAATAAAGCCATTCATTTTCTTCCCTCAACTGCCTAAAAGCTATTCACAGTACTGTATGTTCTTCTCTGTGATGGCCTTTTTTTAAACAAATATCCATATCTCAGAAAGTGACATGTTAAGACCACAATTCCTAGGATCTTTCATCCAGCATGGCCACTGGAATGGTGTGTGTGTGTGTGTGTGCGCGCGCGTGCGTGCGCGTGTGTGCGTGCGCGTGCGCGTGCGTGTGCATGTGCACACACACTATGCAAAATGTCACAATGGTATATATTCATATAGAATGTGTCTCTGTTTCACTATTTTTTTCTGAATGAAGTGCTATGTACAGCTACTAAAAACTCTAGTCTTATCTCAATGTTTGATTTCAAATAATCAGAGATGTGTGGATTCTTATATTCTAAAAATTCACATACAAGACAACAGCATCAGTAATCTTAGATGAAACCTGAGATTTGCAGAAACACAAGAAATTGTAAAGGGGGGGGTAACCAAGATAGGACAGTACCACACTAAACAGCCCAATAAGGCATGAGCATGCTCAGACAGGATTGAGGAAGGATGGAAAACCAGGTAGGAGGGGAATGGAATGAAGTACTCTGGGGTTGGTGGTATGTGGACATGGTTGACTGACAGAACATGAAATAACATCATTAAATATCTGTTAAATGTAATATAATATATGCTATTACTGTTATATGCTGTCAAGTTGCTTCTGACTTATGATGAAACTAATACGGTTTTTGAAATATGTGACATATTCAAGAAGTGGTTTACCATTGCCATCCCCTAGTGAGTATTGAAGCCCAAGCAAGAATTTGAATCCAGGACTGCAGGTAGTTCATGTAACAGATACATCTGTAATACAAGCCTCTTAACAACTGACAAAATAGGGGAGATTCTGTTAAAAGCTGCTGGTTGCAGTATTAATTTCAGCTGCAATCCTATACAAATCTCCATCAGTTCCTGTACTGAGCCGAAGATGCTAATAGTTTGACTTGATGTGAACAGGTTTACTACTTTTCCTGATTCTCAGTTACATGAATATATGTCTATAATACTAAAATCTAAAAAAAAATATTTTTGAGATGTGTGCTATAGATCTCCTGCATTCTGTCCCATCACTCTATGCACAGCACCACATTGGGTATTAATTGCTTGCTGTCAGGTTCATTGCAACTTATAGCATCTCTTTTCAGTGTTTTCCAGGTGTGTAAAAGACTCTGAAACATTACCTTCTTCTGAGGGCACTCTGGGACTGTGCAGCTTGCCCAAGGCCACACAGACTGGTTGTTCTCCAAGGAGACACACTGACAAATTGAACTCCTGACCTTAGGCTGCACAAACATGTGCTAACATTGTGACCTATAGGCTTCCCCATTTCTTAGATGCTGAAGGAATTATACCATAAAATTAAATAAACCAATCTACCATTCATTCTTATCTGATTTAGCTTTCCTTTTTCATTCCCTTTTTAAGTAACACACTAGCAACAGCCAGTGTCCAAAACTGGATGGTTTGTTGCTTAATCCTGACCCTTTTAAGTAACACACTAGAAACAAAATGGCTTCTAAAATCAGACAAGGGTGTCTTTGAATCTTGCCTCCACTTGTTAAAGCATGCCACTGTGGATTAAATTTAGCCCACTCCAGAGAGAAGGGAAGTTAGTTGTGCTTTGTCCTTCTTTTCTTCCTCTCTAGCATCCAGAGTGGTAACCTGAACATACCAGATGGAATTCAGCACATACAATTGGATAAAGATGTCCATTGTTGTCCTTATGAGGTGTAGCCACAAAATCCAGTGGGCAGTGGCTGAGCACTGTAGGTGTACATGCACATCAGCAGTCCAGGCAAACCTCCGTGGCTGGCCTGGAGAGTTCATATTTTGAATATGTCAATGCACTCTAGACACAATGGAAGATATTCATTCTTTGGAGGTGGGGAAAGGCAGGAGGGAATCACAACAAAGATGAATTGCCAGAAAACTGTTAACACATGAAAGATTCCCCATGGAATTGTGCCTCAGCACCACATTCAGGCAAAATAATAAGCATGAAGATTCAGAAACAATGCCCGCTTTGAAGGGAAGGGTGGTGGCAGCAAAAGGGAGGTTGGTAAATATTGCAGAGCAGTTATTCATATACCCCATTCACAGTTTGCTATTAAAGCCAGACTAAATTAGCAGGTCACTTCCCCACTCAAGTCCTGTCTGTTTACTCTCAGTAATGACAAAATGTAGTCAACTGTCTGCTAGGGCCGCAGTAATGTTGGCACACGCATCACAGACAAACAGAATGTTGTGGGAAACTGAGATGGAAGCATCTTGATATATGAGAAACAATTGTCACGGGAATTGTTGTTTCTCAATGCAACAGCTATAATAAATAGTTGCCATATGCTAAGCACAGATGCCTCTTTGAAAATCCTCTCAATGACAGAACAGCCCATGTTCTCTGGAGCCTGTGGCCTTTTATCAAGCAATTGGTTTCTTGCAATATGAGCCACTGCCCCCAAGGAATGGGAGCTGGTGTGCTTCAAAAAGGTTTGAGCTATGGAAGAGTTGAATAGCAGCTTTGCAAAAATATTCAGTGGATTGTGGGAGAATTTTGAAATCAACCCACTTCAGCAATGGTGGAGCAAAGGATCATCTGACCTTTCTTGGGGTTGTCTGAAATACTCAAAGAGTTTGGAAATGTAACTTTATGGGGCTATAACTCCCCTAATCCTCCACCCAAGATGATCAGTTGATGATCAGATGGCTAGGTGGATTCTGTGAGGTATACTCTTAGAGAGTAACTTTTCCTAGCTCTGTCAGGGAATGTGGAAGAAAACATACCTGACTTCCATGCCTTTTCTCTCTTTTTAGTACTGTCTTGTGCTATAGTTCTCTTTAATTATAGATAACTATCAACTAGTTCCCCTCTATTCGGCACTGGTTAGGCCTCATCTTGAGTATTGTGTCCACTTCTGGACAACGCACTTCAAGAAGGCTGCTGACAAATTGGAAAAAGTTCAGAAACAAATGTGATTTTAGGATGCATTAACAGAAGTACAGTCTCCAAATCTTATGAGGTACTAGTTCCCCTCTATCCAGTACTGGTTAGACCCATCTAGAGTACTGTGTCAAGTTCTGGACAACATACTTTAAGTAGGATGCCAACAAACTGGAGCAAGTTCAGAGGAGGGCAACAAGGATGATTGGGGGAACTAAAAACAAAGCCCTATGACTGAAAGAACTGGGCACATTTAGCCTTGAGAAAAGAAGACTGAGGGGAGATATGATAGCACTTTTCAAATACTTGAAAGGTAGTTATACAGAGGAGGGGCTTGATCGGTTCTCTATCATCCCAGAGTGTAGCACATCTAGTAATTTTTCCCTCCTGTCATCACTTGATTATTTTTATTTTTCCCCACCTTGAACCATATTATTATTGTTGCTCTTTATTTTATTATACTGTTTTTATTCTATTTTTATTGTTAGCCGCCCAGAGTAGACTTGTGTCTAGATGGGCGGGTTATAAATTTAATAAATAAATTAATAATGTGTCAAGTTACAGGAAGCCAGATTTTGGCTGATTATCAGGAAAAACATCTTAACTGCTAGAGCAGTACAACAATGGAACTAATTACCTTGAGAGTTGGTGAGCACTCCAAAGCTGGAGGCATTCAAGAGAAAATTATACAACCATCTGTCAGATTTGCTTTGATTTGAACTCCGTATTGCAGCTAAACAAAACTTAAAACATTAGTGTATAATATGCAAAAATATCAACAAAAGTGCATCAATAACTTATATCAAACTGTCAAACAATATATGCTAACAATGTTCTGTCTGATACTAAGCAAGTAAATAATATGATAAAATTTTCCAATATAAATGTGTGCAGTCCAGTGTTCCTACTCATAAAACATCAACGTCTAAGGTCTAGAAGTGTTGAGTAAAAAGTCCATCTGAACGCAGTCAAAGTCTTGGATCCTTGGGGTAATTGATGAACTCCAAGCATAAGTAATTGTCCACTAAGCTCGTTTCATGGTATTTTTACTTCTTCAGAAGATATCTCTTGGTCCTCCAAGATGCTGGAAACAGGAACATTCATGAACAATGTAATTCAACATAGTTCAATTCCACATGCTAGTGTCCTCTTATCAGTATGTTGGTTCTCTGCTGTAAATCATTCCCATAAATCAAGTCTTTATAGGCCCCTTCCAAATCAATTATGTTATTAATCAATTATACTATGATTACACAATTCTAGAAGTAATCTCCACAAAGAAAGCCTATTCTCTGCTTGTGCAATGGCAAGGTGCGTACAAACAATGTGATCCCATGTTACAGGCTGGTGGGACCGCCCATTGCGTGGAAGCTCAACAGGATACTGTTGAATGGAATAATTCTAAGCCCAGGAATTTACCCTGAGTTCAAGATTTGAATGGATCTCACAGTTGCTCCACACCAAAATCCATTTTTTGACCTAAGCTTTCTTAATTTCATCAGTATTTTTTGGCAGAATCTGCTACAGTTGAGCAGCTGAGTGTCAGACTACTTGTCAGTCTAGAGCAAATTACCCAGAAACACCAACCAGTAGATCTTTTACCAGTAGATTCCCTTGCCTAGTCTGAATTATTCAACACTTGGTCAGATAACCCAAACTGGCAATATTTCAGCTTTCTGCAACAATGCTGCCTCCACAGCCTTCAGCCACCTTGGGTTGTTTGTAAGGAGAAAGGCAAGATAAAAATATTTTAAATAAAATAAATAAATAAATCCATTTGTTTTCCAGGGGAGGGGGCATTTGTACGGTGTTCATTTCACTCCACATTCATTGGGAATTTCTGTCCACTCTCTTCATTGGGTTGTCTACACAACTGGCCAGACATTAACCTGTGTTTAATACCCAGCCTGCCAACCATAATCATGGACCCAGACTGTGCATAGGTTCTGTAAAAATGATCATACATCTGGTGAAGTGGCCGCAGTCCATGAAAAACGGTGCCAAATGAAACGTGTTTGTCTTTAGCCCTTGTGTACTAAGATAATAGAATAAAACAGCACTGTGTTTTGTGGGGATTATGTTCCGAGGCTATTGGGATTCTATGGTATTGAGAGTTAGCAATAGGGTTATCCTTGTGGTAAGGATTAAAAGCTGGGTTTCATATGTAGGCATCCATCAGGCTGGAGAGACTATGGTAAGGGTTTCATATACACTGCTTGAATTTCCTTAAGCCATGGAGACTTCCAGTGCTGGCCCCTCCTCCCAAATGAGGCCAAACTACTGGCAATGAGGCGCTCTCTCACCTCTGATTTTTGGCATCATGTTTTGCTAAAAAATGGCATGGAAGGATTTTGATTGTTTGTTTTCTCCCCATATATTGCATTGGCTGGAACAAAAGGCACCAGTGACAAAAAGCAACAGATTGGTTGGGACAATCGTCGTCCCAATCATTTTTTTCCTTCGTTGTTTCTAACCGTATGTAACTGTACATGTCAGGGAGCTCAAACTTGGAGATGGACGTTTACAATTCCGTCAGTGTAGCAGAATACCTACATTCTAAGTGAAGTTTGGTGTGGATTCTACAACAAAATGTGACTTTGAGGAACTAAACTGCTGAGTGCTTATGCATGCAATTTCAGGGATCTTTGCTCCAAAATCCATACTGGTTTTGCTGAGCAAACACAGCCATGTCCCCTGAAAATGTGAAAAATATTTAATAGTTACTTTTTGGACTACATGTCCCAGAAACCGCAGACATCTAGGAGTTGCAGTCTGTTTCCAAGCTCTGTGTATCATTCTGCTTTATCCTGCAACCAGGATGAAAGTATAGAAATTCAGCCTGTGGTTGGTGCATTATGCAAAGTGAAGGAATAATTACATGGGAATGTAAATACCCAACATCCAAATTAGGAATTAGGCCACAAAACCTCAAGTGCAGCTAACACTTCCACTGCTGTGAAAGTATCATAAAGGTCTTTTAACAACAAGTGGTTGAAGACTTTGCTTCCCATTCTGCTTTCCAAAGATATATTAGAGGTACAGCTTGGCTGAAGAATAACAAAACTCCTGTAGTTCATATAGAGTCAGGGCCACTTAGGGAGAAATTAATTAGATTTCTGCTAGAAGTCTTTTTTTTCCAGTGTAAAAATGACTGTACACTGTGAGCTCCAATAGATGTATGTGTAATATCAAGCACATGGCACATACATTCACACCCGGCAGCTCTCAGTCCTGCAGCTAAACAATTTGTGTGCATTGTTCCAGGTAAGTCAGGAATAATTTAGTGCCGATGGAGTTCACATCAGGATAATGGCAAAGCATCTGTGCAAGAGATGAGTTATGAATAGAGTCCCAACTTCCCCCCTCTCCCTCCCTTCTCTTTGGAACTGACCAGATGGCACTGAATAGCAGGGTTTTTTAAAAAAAATAAAATTCCCTCAGAGAGGCTCCGTCTATTCCCGTTTTCACCCTAATCATGTTTGATTTTTTTAAAAAAAGAAAGATCTAAAACCTAAGGCTGTTCCCTCCCCATGTAATATCACCAGCTCTTTTACCTCATGTATTGGTTGTTGAGCACATTTTAGCAATTCAGAAGCCTATTACATCTCTTACGAATATTACTATTAACATCTTCCTTAGGCTAATGAAAGAGGAACTGCAAGATTGAAACACACAATATATTATCAATAATGAACTTATTTATAAGTTCATATCTTAATAGCCTTTCTGTTACTACACATTCACACACAATCCAGTAATAGAATATTCAGACTTCAAATGTGATGAGCCAGGTTCTCGGCTTGTGTGAATTCTGCATGCATCAACAGATCTGTATCGATTTGACTTAGACTGGGTAGACGGTAATTATAATGGGATCATAGGATACTGACCACCTATGAGTTAATAACTGGCATGTATCACTAGGGAAGGGGAAAAAATCTCAGGGCTGGCAAGGATTTTGATTGAGACAGGCCATCTCAACATCTTGCTACAGCCTGCTGAAGATTCTCTGGGTCCATCAGCACTTATGCCATCAATGTGAGAATGAGATGTCAAACACAGAAGGCAGAAGGTCCATTATAGCTTGCAAAGAGAAACATGTTGTTGTTTTATTTATACCAAGACTGTTCTTTCATGCTCCCATGAATACCTACGGCAGCCTTGCCCAACCTGGCAATGTCCAGACAGTTTGGAGCATCCCAACCTTGTCTGGAGCTACCACAAAAGAGTATCCAGGATCTTCAGTTGATGTGGCAGCAAGGCTACTGGTACATAGCTAGTACCAGACATCAAGATCACACTATCTTGTTACTGAAAGACCTGCACTACCTGCCCATTGCTTCCTGCACTCAATTCAGGGTGCTGATTTTCACCTTTAATGCCCTATAGAGGTTGGAGTCTGGCTGTCCATGGGTGGCCTATCTCATTATGAAGCTGCTTGCATATTAAGATTACCAGGACAGGCCCTCCTGAACATTTTAACACCCGTGAAGGTCCCATTGATTCTCTGTGCCCCTTGCAGATTATGCAGTTGGTTCCCATTCTGGTTTTTAGGAGAAGTGTGAAGACATCCTCTGTTTTAAAATAAAAAACATTTCTTGAAAATTGTTTGGTCTTTATTGTGATTTTATCTGTCTTGTCTATAGAATAAGCGGATTTTAATAGTCTGTTTCCTACCTGGTTGTTTTTATTCTGTTTTATAGTATCTGTAATTTGCCTTGGGCATCACACTGTATTGGTAAGGAGGGGTAGAAACACAACCACAACTGTCATCATCCCCAGACAGCAATGGAAGGAACTCCACTCTCCAACAACTGCAAGGGCACATATTGCTTCAGCTAGATTGGAACAGATGACAAATTTCACTGGGCATTGCACTCTGTTATCCCACAGAATGAGGCAAAAAGGATCTGGACTAGCAACAAATAGTTTCTCCTTAAAAGGGTGAGGCAAGAAGGCAGGCTGGGCATATAACCCAGAATATGAGAACACAGGATAAGAATCCAAACTGTTCAGGAAGAGATTGCAGAAGGGAGCAAACAAGAGGAGAATGGTGAAGTGAAAGTGGAGGCACGAAAGATCATTGCAGAGGACAAGGTCACACACAAAAGGCAGACGTACAGAATGGGAAAAGGAAAAAGAAGTTGTGGGGAACCCTAACAGAGAATAAATTGGAGATATCTCACAGTATGGAGAGGGCTATATGGGTGGTGGAGACAAAGGAGCACATGGATACTAGCTTCATCATGTCCCTGTACAAATCAGCCAGACCTTGATGTCAAAAAGCAGAAAAAGAAGAATTCTAAGAACTCTTCTGGTTTCCTCTATCACCCTTTTCACACTTTCAGACAAAATGCCCATATCAGGGTTACTCTAACCGCTCCATCTAACCACTGGCAATTCCAAACAGGGTTTACACAGAAGTAAGTCCTGTTATGTTCTTGAGTAAGTATAGCAGCCATTGTGCTTACAACCCTCATTCCTCCTTCAAAGCTTGGGACCAAATCCAATGGTTACCCCCAACTAGGGTAGACCTACTGAATAAGGGGATTCCCATAATGTTGTCTCACCATTCGGGGAATGTTTACGTGGGTCTACTCTAGCTGAGACTGGAGGTAGGCCCTGGGGCCTGGAAAGAGGTGGTGGCCGATGGCCTGAGCCATGTAACTCACACCCTTTCCCCTTTTCTGCCATTCCTTTGCAGGCATAAAAGCGAAACCTGAGCACAAAATGTTTGCGGTGCCACTCACAAGCGAGGGTTCCGTCACCACGGCAACCGGAACACTTCATCAGCTCAGCTAACAGATGGCCAGTGAGCAACAGGCAGCATATGTTCCAATAAGCACTGACATCAGCACAGATGGAGGGTGGGCAGGAGGCTGGCCCTGAAACATAACCTGACATTTCCTTCTCACTTGGTGCTGCATTGTTACAGCTCACACAGGAAGATTAGCAGGGAAAAGTGAATAGCATTAGGGGGGAATCTGCTCAAGAACCAATTACTAACACTTCAGTGCAGTTTTAGATTTTTTTACTTCACCAGAATGCAACATTGTTAACAACATTCAGTTGCACAAAAGGAAATGCAGTGGGTTTTAACGACAAGAGCTTTATTTTATTATTATTTTTTTAAATCACAGGCAGGTTTTCCCAAGAAGACTAATTAACAGGGAACTCCGAGTACTAGGTGTCCTGATCTTTTTAATTTTTATGAATTACTCTTTTCTTTTAAAAATTGTATGTAGAAATATCTGACCTTCCTGGATAAGTTTAAAAAGAAAAAGAAAAAAGAAAACAGACATATTTACAAAATTATGGTGTAGAAACACAATATTTATATATTGGCCAGTTCTGACAGGTTGCTTTTAATTTGGATTCCACTTTCGTCATGGCATGTATTAAGTTGGCATTAATCTATTAGACTGTATCACCATTTAAGGATAATGCAACCAGAAACCTCCTCACAATTTAATAGAAACCTGACTATAATCTGAAAAAGTTGCTATTATAATTCTGACTTTTAGAGTCCCTATAACTACATTACAAGCAATGCAGACAATTAATAGTTAATAAAATGATAAGATTCCATATTTGGAACATGGGAAAAAATACATTTCTTGATAATGAAGGTCAGGAAAATGACAATTCAAGCAGGTAGATTTTAGAAATTGGACAAAGATTAAATGTGTTGATTTTCTTTACTTCTAAAACATTGTGGATAATAAAGCAGGTTGTAAACTACACTGTATTACACTTCTGCCTTCCTAAGAATGCTGAAGAATGCTGAGCAAAATGGAGAACTAAAATGTTCCTTCTGATATGTTATAATAGGTATGTGGTGCCTTTCCCCCAAAGGTGCATGGGACATTTTCACAGGCCCTTTCTCTCTAATGCTAATGAGACTTCTATCTCCATCCATCTTCTGTATGTCAGTAGAACAGACCCATGGCGCTTTCACACAGCCTGGTAATGGGCAAATGTGGGGCCTCCTTGGGGGGCTAACATAACAGGACAGTCAATAGATATGGTGTAAATACTCTGCAAAAGTCAAGAGTGTCTGGCCATACTTGCACCTACCACATAGTTGTCATCTTACTCCATTTTTTCAAGATAAACAGTAAATAAAATTGGCAGTCTGGGTGATGCTGATAAAACCAAAAAATTGCTTCAAGCCAGGCTGTAACTATTTAAATGGGAGATGAAAATACAGTCTTCTAAGGGTGCAGTGAGGTACTAGAAGACAGTAACTTTAAAGACAAGTAAAATCATTCACCAGAAACAACTATTATATTCATTTCTCTGGAACTCCCTCCCACAGGAAACCAGGCTGGCCCCATCTTTGCTTTCCTTCTGCAAGCAGGCAAAGACCTTTCTTCTGTACAGGCAGGTTGTCCCTTAGTAACTCACTGTCTGGGAGGGTTTTATAAAATGGATTGTTCTGCCATGTTACCTTTAAATGTGCTTTTAGTTTTGATTTTTATCTACTTTTTAAAATTCATTTAATTCTTTTTAAAGAAGTTGTATGATTACTGTTTTTCGCTTTCAAATATTGTGTTTTTAATTATGTAAGCCACCTTGGATCCTTTTTAAGGAGAAAGGAAGCGTAAGCATATTTAAATAAATACATAAAGGTACAACTCCAAGGAGAAGGACTGTGTTTGTGTATGCGAAGAAGCTCCCTGTTATCAAAACAGGTTCAATGGCACTAGAGATAAACATCAACCTAGAATGGAAAAAGTTACATTCACCCCTCCCCATATTAAGTCAGATGTTCTATTAGCTAGTTCCACTTTGACTCTTAAAATGTACCATCCATCACATCAGACACTGAACTATGGATAACAAGAGGTCTTGACAAGTATCAATATTAATGTAACAACAGCAGCAGCAACAACTCCCCTCCATGGACACAGGACTTGTTGAGATGGAGGAGCTTGCCTGTTTCAGTGCTGTTGAGAGCTGTTGTTGCTACCTGAAGGGTCTCTGAAGGCAGACAAGTCTCAGCTCAGAAGCCAGACCAACTGTGTCTACCAACCATCAATTATTATGAGAAGGAATAAACAGAAGTCCATACTGGATCGGTCATCACCCGGGTCAACAAGGACCGCATCAGATGCTATAGCTCCTGGCCATTTGGTGACGAGTGGGTTACAGGGCTCAGCAGACCCTGTTGAGGAACCAGAACAGGCTGCTGCAAAGCTACTGGAACAATGTAAATGCAAAACTTGAACTCCCTCTGAAAATCAAGAAATTTCACCCCTCAGCCTGCGGCTACTCAAAAAAGAACGATGGAAATTTGGAAAAGAAAATATCCGGATAGTGACATAACTAAACAATGATTAATGGACCAGAAAAGGTCTATCATCCAGAATAAAGTGTTTTCAGAATTGGAATTGGAAGAACTAGAAAAGCTGGCAAAAGAAAAATCAGCAGAGAGCAATTATCATAGTATGGAAGACAAATGGAGGGTAGAGATAGATGCAACAGTGGAGAAAAATATATCATTAGAGGAACAAATTATGGAACAACCCAGAAATTATGAGTTGATGGAACGGCAGACATCACTGAGGGAAAAAATAGTAAACCATATTAGCCAAAGTATAGAAAGCCAAAGGCTGCTCATTTTGCACCAGTTAAAAAGTAAACCATTTAAATTTCTACTGAATGATGCAAATGTAGTCATCAGAACAATCCCATCCAACACGTTAAAGGAAATAAAACCAGCTCATGTATAGCACAGCTATCATGATAACCATGGAACTTGGTGACAAGCTGCAAAAAGAAAACAAACAAAAAACAACAGACAATTCCTGGCACTCAAAAATGGAAAATCTGGCTTTTAAAAAAAGCAAATTACGTGCAGACATCAGCAACTTAAAACACTTGAAAGATCTAAAACTTAAAAAGGAAAAAGGAAAAGCCAGACTATGAAAAAGATGCAATTTAGAAAGGAAAACAGTTGTTGAAATTACAGAAGAATTAAAACAATGGGTAAAAAATACAGGAAATAAAAATGACAGATATGATGGACACTTGAAACAATATAGGGAAAATATTCAATTTTCTAAATAAGCAACAATTACTCTATATATTACTGGGAGAAAGTACAAAGCAAAAGAAATTCAGTGCATGTAAAGAACAGGCTCTGAAATGTTGGAAATAAATTGGGGAAAGCCAAAGTGGACAGAACAAAAATACCTTGAGGATTAAAGACATTTGTAAAAAAATTTAAGCGAAACACATGGATGATATTGTAATAACAAGTGGAATAATTATGAGGCAAGGAAAGTCTGTGAAAAATTGGAGTGCTCCTGGACCAGATGAGCTGCACGGATTTTGGGTGAAAAACTTAAGTTGGCATCAACATATGGCAGTGCAAGGGGATTTTGTCACCACTACTGTTTACCATCTCACTAATCCCCATGTCAATAATATTAAATAAAACTGGACTGGGCTACCGTATTTCAAAACAAGCAGGAAAAGTCAATCATCTGCTATACATGGATGACCTAGAACTATATGCAAAAAGTTCCACTGAGATAGAATCACTGCAAAGCACAATGAAGATATTCAAATGAAAATTGGAATGGACAAATGTGCAGCTCGGTCTATACCATGTGGCAAGATCCAAAAACTAGATTGAATAGGGTTTAAATATACCAATATTATAAAATCACTATCAGGTTATGAAAATTATAAATACCCTGGAATACTAAAAGTAGAGAACATCCTGCACACAAATGTTAAAGAACTGACAAAAAGGGAATACATCACGAGGCTGCAGAAAATCTTAAAATCAAATTTCAGTAGTGGAAATACAGTGGGGTCTCTACTTAAGAACGTCTCTACTTAAGAACAATCCAACTTAAGAACAGCTCCATTTGCTAAATTTTGCTTCTACTTGAGAACAGAAATCCAAGATAAGAACAGGAAAAAAAAAACTTTCCTGCTCTTTTTTTTTAACTTTAGGTCATCTTAGGTTAAAAAAAAATTCTCCTAGTGGTAGAGTACGTATTAACCAGCTTTGCATTAGTTCCTATGGGAACTAATGCTTCAATGTACGAACGCACCTCTACATAACAAAAAAACAGCCAGAACGGATTAATTGGTTTTCAGTCCATTCCTATGGGAAATTTTGCTTCAACTTAAGAACGTTTCAACTTAAGAACACCATTCCAAAACGGATTAAGGTCTTAAGTAGAGGTTCCACTGTAGTTTCTATGGATGGAAAAGAGCAGATACGGATTAAATGGTTTTCAATGCATTCCTATGGGAAATGCAGATCCAACATAAGAACTTTTCAACTTGAGAACCACCTTCCAATACGGATTAAGTTCTTAAGTAGAGACCCCACTGTATAATGAAAGCCAGAAACACACGGGCAGTTCTAGTAATTAGATTGTCGTCGTTTAGTCGTTTAGCCGTGTCTGACTCTTTGTGACCCCATGGACCAGAGCACGCCAGGCCCTCCTATCTTCCACTGCTTCCCATAGTTGTGTCAATTTCATGTTGGTTGCTTCGCAGACACTGTCCAGCCATCTCATCCTCTGTCGTCCCCTTCTCCTCTTGCCGTCACACTTTCCTAACATCAAGGTCTTTTCTCTTCTCATGAGATGGCCAAAGTACTGGAGCTTCAGCTTCAGGATCTGTCCTTCCAGTGAGCACTCAGGGTTGATTTCCTTTAGAATTGATAGGTTTGTTATCCTTGCAGTCCAGGGGACTCTCAAGAGCCTCCTCCAGCACCACAATTCAAAGGCATCAATTCTTCGGCGGTCTGCTTACTTTATGGTCCAGCTCTCACTTCCATGCATCACGACAGGAAAAACCATAGCTTTGACTATTCGGACTTTTGTTGGCAAGGTGATGTCTCTGCTTTTTAAGATGCTGTCGAGGTTTGTCATCGCTTTCCTCCCAAGAAGCAGGTGTCTTTTAATTTCGTGGCTGCTGTCTCCATCTGCAGTGATCATGGAGCCCAAGAAAGTAAAATCTGTCACTGCCTCCATATCTTCCCCTTCTATTTCCCAGGAGGTGATGGGACCAGTGGTCGTGATCTTAGTGTTTTTGATGTTGAGTTTCAGGCCGTTTTTTTTGCACTCTCCTCTTTCACCCTCATTACAAGGTTCTTTAATTCCTACTCACTTTCTGCCATCAGAGTGGTATCATCTGCATATTGGAGGTTGTTATTTCTTCCAGCAATCTTAATTCCGGCTTGGGATTCCTCCAGTCCAGCCTTCCGCATGATGTATTCTGCATATAAGTTAAATAAACTGGGGGACAATATACAGCTTTGTCGTACTCCTTCCCCAATTTTGAACCAATCAGTTTTTCCATATCCAGTTCTAACTGTTGCTTCCTGTCCCACATATAGGTTTCTCAGGAGATAGACAAGGTGGTCAAGCACTCCCGTTTCTTTAAGGACTTGCCATAGTTTGCTGTGGTCCACACAGTCAAAGGCTTTTGCATAGTCAATGAAGCAGAAGTAGATATTTTTCTGGAACTCTCTGGCTTGTAATTAGATATCTAGCTGGAATAATAGATTGGACTCAAAATGAATTAGAATTGGATCGCAAAACATGGAAATTAACAAACATACGTCATGCGCTACGTACATCCACAAAATGACGTGGACAGGTTATATTTACCACAAAAAACTGGAGGCCGTGGATTACTGCAAATACAGCAGGCAGGTAGAGGAGGAAAAAAGAAGCCTAAATGATTGTATCAATACAAGCAGAGAAAATTTTCCAACACATGTCTGATACCTCCTAAATAATTTTATGATTGTCATCTGTGAACTGTTTTTAATAGAATTTCCTTAGATATGACAGATATTTATTTATAAGGCTGCATAGGCCATATTTTTGCCCATGATTTTTCTGGTACATTTATATTTAGGTTCATTTCCTAAACTGCTTTAACAAGCCATAATTGAAATTAACCATAGTTTAGTATGTGGATATGCTGATCTGTATGTGGTGGCGCTGTGGGCTAAACCGCAGAAACCTGTGCTGTAAGGGTCAGAATACCAGCAGTCGTAAGATTGAATCCACGCAATGGAGTGAGCTCCCGTCTCTTTGTCCCAGCTCCTCGCCAACCTAGCAGTTCGAAAGCATGCAAATGCGAGTAGATAAATAGGTACCACCTCGGTGGGAAGGTAAAACGGTGTTCCCTAGTCACGCTGGCCACATGGCAGCAGAAACTGTCTTCAGATAAGCGCTGGCTCTACGGCTTGAAAACGGGATGAGCACCACCCCCTAGAGTCGGACACAACTGGACTGAAATGTCAAGGAGAACCTTTACCTTTACCTATGCTGATCTGTGAGTAATAAAAAAATGGAAGCATAGGTTAATCTAAAACTGAAATGATCACCACTTTGTGGTTGCACATGAAGGTAAGAGGGAAGCAGGAAGCACGAAAGCCCAAGAGAAAAGTAGCCGTATAAATGCTGCCATGACATCTTCTAGGTACGGACCTTCGATGGTTACTTACAGCAGTTAACGTTGTTAGTTTTTGAAGCCAATTTATTTCGAGATTCATTTGCTTTTAATGCAACAGCATATGTTCCATATTCTGAAACGTGATAAAAATAATGAATGGTACATTTTTACTTATAAAAGCATAGAACAGTTTGGGAGCCACCTCTTCTTGTATGAGCTCAGCCACAAATCAAGAAGACCTCTTTAGAAGCCCTTTTAAGTGTCATGTCATAGAGAGGTTGTGAGGAAAACAAAAGAATGCTTTATAGGTCTTATTTCTTCATTGCACAAATTAAAATTATGGACATATATGAAATATGGGTAAAATTGAAAACAAATCAACACATTAAAATAGACTAATTTTGACCAGAAACAGACTACTTCAATATAGCATTCTCTCAGTCATTTACTAGATCTTCTTTTGTATATGTGATGGGACAATAATTGCTCACAGAAGTGTTGCAACTGAATTTCTCCAGTCAAAGAAAATTTGTTCTGTAGCCAGATTATTGCACGATTATTCTTTGATCTTCTTACCTCACTTCAACCAGAATGTTGTCCTGGTGGGAGACAATCTTTGGCATTCATCCATTTGACAAGGTATGTTGTTTTAGGTCTCCACAGATTTAGCCCAGCCTCTTCTGGTCTAATATTGCTTTCTCTGTAACACCAAATGCAAATTTGGTCCTCCTTTTTAAAGCTGTGGCTACCTCAATCGGTGCAAAGATGTTGGTATGTGTGTGTTGCACATAATACTTGTTTAAGAAGTAATGATGGAAGCCTACACTGTCTGTCTCACTCTCTTATGCAGACACATACATACAGTATATTTTATTTTGCAGTTTTACTGCCAGGGCCTGTCTTCACAAACACCTTCCTCCTATGACATCAACATGGCATATTTCCAGGCCTCAGCCTGCTGGCCTAACAACCTGGGTCTCGGCCCACCACTAACATTTAAATTACAGTTGTATACTGCCTCCCTTCAGTCCATCTCCAAACAAGTTTATGCAATACTCCTGTCTGATCCACATCCATGTTGAATACTTGAGGGGGGGGGGAGACATTCCCACAAATGAAAATATGACAATTATATAGCATCCCCTGAATTATTATAGATAGAATTATTTGCACTATTCCAGCAATGGGAAAAAACAAACAAACGGGAAAAAGAAAAGCAGGTGGCAATGATTATGAGCTCTAGCAGTATGACAGTGCACTAACAAGATAAACCTGAAGTGGGCAAGACTAAGACAGACTCCAAAATCCTAAAGTGAAACACTGTCTTAACTACTCAAAACCCATACAAGCACACAGTCATTCAGCTACACACGCATGCGCTATCCTAATAAGAACATAAGAAGAGCCCTGCTGGATCAGGCCAAGGGCCCATCTAGTATCTAGTATCTTCCTGTATCTCGCTGTGGCCCCACCAGATGCCCCTGGGAGCACACGAGACAACTAGATACCTGTCTCCTGACACCCTTTCCCTGCATCTGGAATTTTGAGGTACCTTCCTTTTAAGCCTGGAGATTATACATCCCCATCATGGCTTGTAACATGTGATGGACTTTTCCTCCAGGAATCTGTCCAATCCCCTTTTAAAGGCATCTAGGCCAGATGCCATCACCACATCCTGTGGCAAGGAGTTCCACAGACTAGCAACACTAATAATGTAATAAATGATACGAAAACTAAATCTAAAAGAAAGGGGGGGGGAAAGAAAATTTGAAAACATAAGGATTAGGCTATACAGGCTCAACAGAAACCCCTCAGTTTGCACTGCAGATAAGCCAAATGCTGCAGAAAGTAGCTGCAAGGGACTGCACAACTTGGCAATCTTACTCAAGACCACCAGCCCCACATCCCAGCAGTTGGATTGCGAAGGAGGGGTTGTAGCTTTCTAAAGTTGTCACCCTTGTTTTCTGGTAGTGTTAGTTTACTTATGAAATAATGAAACATTTGATTTTCCTTTCCCTACTAGTAATTTTCACGATGTCACCATGAAATGCCAGATTCACATGAAACATCCTTAGAGGGCAACACTCTGCCCCACGAGTGCCCCAGGGCTGTTGCTGCTTCTCACAGTTCCCATGTCAATGAGGAAATACCTCTGATTTGTTTAGCATTTTGGCATTGGTGAATTTGGAGCATGGTACTAATTTATATCTTTGCCCTGTGGAAATCTGCATAATTTTTTCTTTAAAAGAAAATCACATGCTTTCTTTCAAGCAAGCTGCCTTGATGCTTCAGTGTACTATTGTCCCATCTTATTCAGGAACCTCATGGCACAGTGGTTAAACTCCAGTACTGTAGTCAAAACTCTATTCATGGCCTGAGTTTGATCCTGGTGGATTCAGGCAGCTGGCTCAAGGCTGACTCAGCCATCCATCCTTCCGAGGTCAGTAAAACGAGTACCCAGTTCGTTAGCGGGCAATATGTAACCTGCCTAATAAAAAAATTGTAAACCACCCAGAGAGTGGTTTGGGGTTTGGTATGGGGCAGTACATAAGCAGAACACTTTTGCCTTATTTTCCTATGAAGTCAAAGAAAAGGTACTTTCTGGAAATCAGCACTGTTGCCATAGCACTGGAGAGGCAGGTCACTGCTGAGACTGTTAGCTTTTTTGGTGACAGCCTGAACCAAAGATGGCCTTGCTTCCTGTTCCATGTACAAGAGCCAACTAGACTGACAGATGAATTTAGTAGCAGTCAATAACGGGACATTGCCCCACACTACAATGCAGAAGCAGAAGGGCATGGAACAAAGTCCAGAGCCTGCTGGGTGTCCTGGTCTCCTAGACTCTGATGACAGAAGGACATTCTCACTTGGCCTCATGACAGTCTCCTCTATACATTTGCTTCCTTCTCATTTTGGCAGCTAGAAAAGGATCTCAGTTAATTATGTTGAGCTTATGCCGCTGAAAGAAGACACCAACACTACAACAGGGCTGGTGGGACTGCCCTGTGGATCTTATCTCTAGGAATCCATGCACAGTTTAAAATTATTCCTCCTTACTTACTTGAAGCAATTACAGTTAGAGCTAACAAACAACTGCCTAAACTGTCCAGAGCTTGGAAAAGTTACTTTTGGGGTTTAAACTCCCAGAACCCCTGTCAGAAGAAAGTAACTCTTTAAAACTTACTCTTCTAAACTTAGCTCAAAATTTAAAAAAAAATGCCATGCCATTCCCAATATGATCCTACTAGATATTTTTCTAAGGGTCTGAACTGCAAATCAGTCTTAATTGGAATGTATTCCTTAAATGGCCTTAGGAAGGTTGCCTTCTCTCAGGTCTCCCACCTGCAATGGGGGATGATAATGACTTGTGCTACAAGGATGCTGTAACAAAACAGTGCTGGAAAAGGTAGGGCCACTTTCACATAGCCATGAACTAATTTTTTGTTCAGTGTATCTTTGCAATTTGATCAGAGGAGATGTTAAGGAGAATTTACATTATTTTTTCTTCTTCTGCTGTCTTGTCATATATTTAAAGTAGCAGGTCTATTTGCTGATATTGCAGTTGTATCTTGGTCCTTTTTTTAGTGTGATTCTTTACTTTGAAAAAGAGTACAACAGGGTCGTCCCCCCCCCCCCGTTTCTATTGGTTTATCCCTAGGGAAAGGTGAACACTGCAAGCTGCTTGGTCTTACACTTGGACAATCTCACAAAGAGGTGGGGAAGGTTATTTTTCTGAACTGCAGCTCTCAGAATGCCCCCACCAGTATCACCACTGGCCCATGTTGCCTGGAGTCCCTTGGAAACTGTAGTCCAAAAAGTTGACCCATCTCATCTCTGGGTGCATGCAGTTATTTTCTTGCCATGGGGAGGCTGACTGAACTACTACACTGAAAAATGTTTTTTTTTTTAGCTCTGGTCTCTGTAAATAACCATGCTTACATGACTGCAAACATGTCAGTGCAGAGAAAAGAGCACATTTCCCCTTGCCTTGCAGGCTTTTACAAGCCTTGCAGGTGCCTGAGAACAGGAGGGGCAATAGGGTCCCTCTCCCCTCCCCACCCCATCGCTTTATTGCCCTTGCAGAGCTAAGAGACTGAATGCTTTGTAATGAAGGTATATTGTAACATTTCTCACCAGGTGGCACTTTGTTAGCAACAATTAGATCCTGATTGATCTTTGAAGGGCTAATTCTTACATGGTTTCCAAGGGTCCTAGAAGGAGTAAGTGTTGAGTGGGAGCACTTTAAGAGTATTAGTGGGAGGTGCAGAGAGGGGAGGGGAAAAAAGAATAGAGCCTCAAGACATTTGCAATACAATGACCATTTTCTTCTTTGCACCCCTTTAACAAGCATTAGTTAGCACAGTAATTTGCTCTTACTCCTGTTATTATCCCCTCGGGCACTAATGGTCACTTTATTAATTAGTTGAAAATTGTATTCTAGGTCAAATGGCAGCTTTGTTCCTCCATTGTTGCAAATTGCTCCTGGTAGGCCCCCCAGATAAGTGGGAGCCTTCCTGCAAAAGGGGAATGATCCTTCACTTGTCAAGAGAAAGCCCCCGTGGGCCAGCTGCACTTTCTAGGGGCTACAGAAAGGATTTCAAAATGGCTAAGCATAACCATTCCCAAGATGGGTTTTTAAGCAGTCATAGTCACTTTGTTGGTATGATTTTTAATCATTTTATTCTATGTGGTGGTTTTTCACAAAAGCCACGATGCCCCTCTCAGCTCTTTGGTAATTGTGGCACCAGGGTTTGAATGATGACACAAAATTGCGCACCTCTTCAAAGCACTAACAAAGGTCCGTCCACGTTTGTGCTTTGTGTTTCAAATGCTCCTTTACATAAGCTGTGACATGCAAGCAGAAATAGCCTGAGAACACCTTACTTGAGATCCAAGCTTAGTCAAAATAAAAGCAGGCTTCTCTGACGGCTCAATCATACTGTGTTAACATCCCAGAATATAGTGTTAACACATCACTCTTTGGCTTTATTTGATTGACTCTTACCATACTGATGAGGCAGCCTCTTCTACCGCCTCCAAAGATAGTAGGCTAACTTAGGGGTATGGAATAGTTTTGTTCTCCAAAGGACAGG
This sequence comes from Pogona vitticeps, assembly GCF_051106095.1. Classification (NCBI taxonomy): domain Eukaryota; kingdom Metazoa; phylum Chordata; class Lepidosauria; order Squamata; family Agamidae; genus Pogona; species Pogona vitticeps. The sequence goes on along the minus strand of NC_135783.1, from coordinate 62,582,743 downwards.
GGCTCCTGTGACTACCCATTTCTACAGCACCCATCACCTGCTGTTTGCAACAATTGCCCCGCTATAACAGAAGGTCCAGCTCTAACAACTACATAGCCCATGGTAGTTTATAACTCTAACCTGTACATGGAGGCACAACAATGGCAGTTCAATACATTTGGGCCCACCATATTGCATCCTGCATAGTGGACGCAGAAAACTAGGCATTAAGAATGTATGTGTTGTGGTTGTTGTGGGTTTTTCGGGCTCTTTGGCCATGTTCTGAAGGTTGTTCTTCCTAACGTTTCGGCAGTCTCTGTGGCCGGCATTCTCAGAGGACAGCACTCTGTGCTACAGGGATGCTGTAATGAAACAGTGCTGGAAAAGTTAGGGCCACTTTCACATAGCCATGAACTAATTTTTTGTTCCGTGTATCTTTGCAATTTGATCAGGGGAGATGTTAAGGAGAATTTACATTGTTTCTTCTGCTATCTTGTCATATATTTAAAGTAGCAGGTCTATTTGCTGATATTGCAGTCGTATCTTGGTCCTGTTTTTATTGTGATTCTTTACTTTGAAAAAAAGTACAACAGAATCTCTCCCCCCCCCACCCCATTTCTAAGAGCTGTCCTCTGAAGATGCTGGCCACAGAGACTGGCGAAACGTTAGGAAGAACAACCTTCAGAACACAGCCAAAGAGCCCGAAAAACCCACAACAACCATTAGATCCCGGCCGTGAAAGCCTTCTCGAATACAATGTATGTGTTCTTCACAAATGTTGTGCACCCACTGCTCCATTGACTCTATAGAGTCATACATACAGTTCACACTCTCAGTGCAATTGTGCCCTTTTGGAAACTTCACATATATTTAGGCAAATCACATGCAGCTTTGCCTAGCTCACATCTCTTCTGTGGTTTGCACTTGGATATCCTGAAGGACTCATCTCAACCTCCATATCAACAACCTGACTCTTCACTCTGAACTCTCTGATGAAAATGTACACAGGTATGACATAGCAGCTCATTTCTGAATAAATTAACGTTTCTCAGTAGTAAGTGACAGTGGGTGCCAACATACAGTGCATTAAGGCACAGATTAATCAGGTAAATATTCCTAGAAATATCAAATCCTGAGGAAGTTGTTCATCTGCAATGTGGCAGTTATTCATCCTTGAGGACAGCCATTCTCAACAGGGACCATATGTGTCTATGGAACATCTGAAAGGGGACCCAGATTGGAAACAACTCTTCACACCCACCTTATAAGGTTCGTTGTGCAACTTATAAAATCCTGATCCGACCTACATTTCTCTCACACTGGGATTAATAAAGGTTGAAAATGGCTTCTTGAGGATATTTTATGTTGGCTCAGTTTATATACAGGCAATTATAGTCCTAGTAAATGAGCCCCGTCTCCTTTCTAGGCTAGAGTGGAGAAAAATGCAGTCCTCCAGACTTAATTCCCATCAGCACTAGCCAGCTTCACCACTGGGAATAGGATACTTCTGAAACACAGAATCTATGGACAACAAAGCCATACTATCAAAAGATAATCTACAGTGTATTTAAACTCAACCAACATGTCCTAAACACATTTTAAGGAAATGTAGTCAGAATATAGATACAGACATACTGGTCATAAAAGACTTTGAGTAAGTGTGTCAGAGAAGGCAAGAGCAATGCCATCAAGAGACTAGACTCCCTTTTGAGCCTCGATTCCTAGAAGGGTGACTCAAGGCAGAATGGTCCAGCTGAGACACCAGACAAAGATGTATCCACCCTCTTCAGGATCAATGGTTGCATCAGCAAAAGTAAATGGATAGTTCCAATGGTGATGGGGCGGAGAAACTTCTGAAAGGCAGCTACTGGGCAAAATCAGTAACTGAAGGTGATGCTGGCAGAGGATTTTTCACAGACAGTGGCAGCGATATTCAATCTAACTTTTGTTAGTAATGAACAGAAAGAGGCAATGGTAAATCTCTACTGAACCTTTCTTATCTTGAAAAACTTATGAGACAACCCAAAATGAAACCATACAACTACTAGTCTTCATTTAGACAAATCCCCCCAATCAAAAAAGAAAAAAAAAGGTTCATTTCCAACTGTGCTCCTTAATAATCTTCCCATCATAACAGGAAAAGATTAATAAGAACTGAGCAAACGTTTGAATCTCTGATTCCTTTTCAACACTTTAGAATGCCTATCACCATTTTCATGATACTAGGCGACTGACATCTAGGTCTACAGTAAGTCCTTTCATACTGGAGAAAATAAAATAGGTTCTCTATACATATATTGAAAGTAGAATGGTAGCTCTAGTTCTTTTTTGAAAGATGAACATAAATAGGCATGTGTCCGGTTCTGTTCAGGACTGGAAATAAATCATTTCGGTTACATAGACATTATTCTCTAAAATATTCTTGTCTTTAATGCATCGTTACTTATCCATATATGATGCCACAGTGCTAGACTGATTTAGGATGATTGGCATTACTTACCAATTGGCATTGCTGTCTCCTGTTAGTGTATCTATTCCACTCTCAGATGAATATAAGAAATTTGTAATGTTTATATTTTCCCTGGGCAAGAATTCATGTGTGCTTAGATTAGATATTTATAATAAATATCACTGTTTATTTGTTATTTTTGTTTGGTTGTGTATATTGTGATGTGCTTTGGGAACACCAGTTAAAAAACAGACGAGAGATCTGCTAAATAAGAGAACTGCATTTAGACATTAATTATTCAATTTAATAAAACCCATATTTATTGTTCACGCAAAATCACTAGAACAGATCGACTATCTATTAAATATCTACGAAAATAATGACAGTTTTTGTGCAATTCTAACATTTTTCCTTCCAGCACGGTATGTTTTGTCTTTGCTCACTATTATTGTTTTGTTGACTAAACCCATATGGAACTGTCTTTTCAGTCTTTGTAGCTTAACCTATTTCTTATGTGTTAACCACAAATGCATTCAAATATTTTCTGCTTTATTAGTAACAATACTCAATAATGTTGGACTAAAACTTGTACATGTCTTCAGGGACTACATTCTAATCCACAATACTGCAATATACTCATAAGAATATCAGCAGCTTATGAGTTTTCTTGGTGTTATTACCGGCAGCCAAGTTACTTGACTGGGATCAAACATAAAGATGTACAATATTGAAAGAGTGGTTTTACTAGAGACACACAAACACACCAGTGAATTTCCATGGCTTACTGGGGATTTGAACCCTGGTCTCCTGAGTCCTAGTTTGACACACTGTCCACAATAGCACCATATATCCACTGGCTTGTAAAAGTTAAGGCAAGACGTATTCCATAGCCCATTGTTTTTAAAGCTTGATTGTGCCTAATTGCTCTTTCCACAATATAAACTAGCAAATTAATGTTAAATATTAATTTCTTTTAAATTAACAGAGTTCCTTGTATGCACATATGCTTTTTACTCCATTCCAATGAGGAGGAGAGTCACCTGGGCCATCTAAAAATACAAATAAACTGTCATAAGAAAAAAAGACATAAATAAACAAGCCATACATAGGTACACAGAAAGAAAGAAAAACATATTACATGTTTGCATGGCCAAACAAAATTGAACATTAGATGCTCTTAGATATTCATTACAGTCTCTTGGCAACAGACTATAATTTGTTATCATCAAGGACTTCATGGGCAAAAAACACCCAACCCTGCATTAAGATGAAACCATTTTTGATGAGACTCAATCTCTTTCAGCCTGTGATGCCAGATATGGTGGGCAAAGTGCTTGACCGCTGTCGTGTCACCACCTCCTCCCTTGACCCTTGCTTGGCCTGGCTAATCAAAGCAGCCAGGCCAATAACAACCAAATGGGCCACTGCAATAATTAATCAGTCTCTCCAGGAGGGAAAGGCTCCCCTTGCCCTCAAGGAGACACTTATTAGGCCCATTAGGAAGAAACCAAGTTTGGCGGTGGATGACATTGGCAATTATAGGCCCATCGCCAATGTTTCTTTCCTCAGCAAAATGGTGGCTGGCCAGCTCCAGGCCCTTTTGGGTGAAACCAAAACATCCTGGATCCATTTCACTCAGGCTTCAGGCCGTGCCATTGCTTGCCCTGTTTGATGACCTGCTGAGGGAGGCCAACAGGGGCAAAATGTCTCTGTTGGTCCTTCTTGATATCTTAGCTGCCTTTGATACCGTTGACCAAGGTATCTTCCTGGGGAGACTCTCTGAGCTGGGAATCAGTGGTCTGGCGCTTGCCTGGCTCCGATCCTTCTTGGAGGACCTTCCCCAGAGAGTACAGCTTGGGGAGAGTGTATCGGCTCCATGGAACCTTAATTGTGGGGTCTCGCAGGGCTTGATTATCTCCCCAATGCTGTTTAATAACTACATGAGGCCACTGAGTAAGGTCATCAGGGGGTTTGGGGCTTCGTGTCATCAATACACTGATGACACCCAGTTCTATATATCCTTTTTTTCCAACAACAGTGGATGCTGTTGCGTCCCTTCAGCGCTGTCTGGAGCCATATTGAAATGGATGCAGGTGAATGGTATGAGGCTGAACCCAGACAAGACGGAGGTCCTGAGGGTGGGTGGCCCCAACATTAGTGGTTTGGGAAACTCCCTCTCTTTTGGGGGAGTGACTCTTACTGCAAAGAGTGAGGTTCACAGCTTGGAGGTCCATCTGGATCCAGCACTCACCATGGAAACCCAGGTGGTGTCAGTGGTCCACACTGCCTACTTCCATCTTCGGTGGATTGCCCAGCTGCATTCCTATTTTGATGTCGGGGCCCTCACCACTCTGGTCCATGTGCTTGTAGTCTCGAGATTAGACTACTGTAATGTGTGGAGCTATCTTTGAGATTGATGCGGAAGCTTCAAATGGTGCAGAATGTGGCGTCCAGACTTCTTACTGGGGTGAGAAAACATCAACATATCTCCCCTACTCTGGCTGCCTTGCATTGGCTGCCCATTTGTTTCCGCACTGATTTAAAAGTACTAACAATGACATATAAAGCCCTAAATGGTATAGGACCTCAATATCTGGCGGAGTGCCTCCTCCCACCGAGATCTACCCGAATCACTCACTATAGTCAAGATGGGCGGCTGAGGGGGCCTAACGCTGAGGGAGGCCTGAAGAGAAAGAACAAGAAAGTGGGCCTTCTCGGCAGTGGCCCCTTGCCTCTGGAACAATCTCCCCCCAGAAATTTGTCTGGCTTCCTTGCTGGGTGTTTTTAAAAGCAAAATCAAGACCTGGCTCTTTAAGCAGGCCTTCCCTCCTGTCAATGCCTAATTTATTTATTGCCATCTTCAATTGTATCAATGTTGTTGTTTTATTTTATTTTATCAGTATTTGGAGTGTTGTTAGCCACCCAGAGTAGACTTTGGTCTAGACGGGCGTAGTATCAATTAAATAAATAAATAAGTAAATGTTATTTTGATTTTAAGGTATTTTTGTATAGCACATCAAGGAGAACCATTCATAAGAAATGAAGAAAGAAAAGTGCAGCTAAATTAATTAAAGCAGGAGAGGGTCAAGCATGGCTTGCAGGCTACATATGACTTCCCCTACAGTCCATATGCAGCCCTCTTGGGCCTCTAACTTCTCTACATTTTTGAAAATAATGATTTTGCTAAAAAGAAGGGCCTTTGCATCATTTAAGGAGGGTGATTTCATTATGTTTTACTCTCCAAAAATTGCTTTAGGCCTAGAAGATCTTTTTCGAAACTGCAAGTGAATTTTTCTAAAACAGTTCCGGGTAGGCCACAAACACAGCAAATCCTTTTTAGGTAAATATATATTTATTTATATAAAATGTGTAGCTTTGGGCAGATTTGAGGTATGAGTGGAAGGGTATCCCTCCAATATCCAGGGGTGGATGTGGGCTTCCCTTGAACCTCAGGATTGCCCAGCCTTGAATTAAACTTCCATGCCAACATTTGTGGCAGAAAATTCAGGTGTGTACAGTATGACAACAAATTAAGTGGCTTCCCCCAACCTGGTGATCCCCAGGTGTGTTAGATGGCAGCTCCCATCATCTATTGAGCATGGCTTTGGAGCACACCTACCTTTATTCCCGTCCAGCACTGCCAAGACCTAGCTACAGAAGGATGATGGGAAGTTGTACTCTGACATATTTGGAGAGTGCGCCAGAGAGGGATACTAAGAGACTGAAGAGTATTCAGAGGGAACCAATAGTGAAGACAGTTTGGATGGCTCCACTCTTGGTATTTTAATTGTCAATTTATACACTCAATGCACGTGCCACCTCTTTTTATTACTTTCTATATTTACCGAGGAGCTAGGCAGAATCTTTGTCCCCTTAGAGGTTGGTGTCTTGGCCTATATTCTGGACCTGGCAAGGGGAGAAAGAAATACTGTATTAGTTTTCAATGTCCAGGAAACACATAACTCTTCAGAATTTTAAAAAATAATATCAGGAATTTGCATTCCACACACCAATAAATAAATCCAAGGATACACTCTTTAAAAAAATAATTAGAATTCTACTGATTATTTATGCATGGGGAAGAGAAAATACAGGCATCACCATGGCTTTATTCCAGCTTACTATTGGGGTGCTCTGTTTGTAACAGGCACACAACCAACATGCAACCAGTACCTCATTGGTAAGTCATGGCGATGTCTGTGTTTTCTCTCATGGGTGCATAAATGGCCAAGATGATTTTGGCCACATTTTTCTGTACTGCTTTGGGGTTTTTGTTGTTGTTCTTTTTGCTATTTTAGTTTCATTTGTATCAAATTTGTATCATATAATTTTTGTTAAAAGTCATAATACACTGCAGAGCTAGAAAAAGTAACAGCGGAAATGGTAGGAAGTGCAGTTTTTATCATGGACCATCTTGATGTAGCACCTGATGAGAAGATGTTTATATAAACAAGGTCACAAAGAGAAGAAACATACAATGTTTCACATAAGGGCAAAAATTCAGTAAAGTTAATATTCTACACATAAGCTCCCTTTCTGGTTTAGTGGTCACCATCAAATATTTTAAATCAGAGCTTGGAAGGTTACTTATTTGGATGAAAACTCCCAGACCAACCCAGCTAGCCATTGTCTTTCAAAATAAAAAGTTTGTCAAATTCTGGTTCACCTGGGCTTTTTCAGAATCCCAAATATAGCTATTTAAGCATATATGTTTCTATTATGAATGGCTAGCCAAAATACCATAGACAGATTAGTTTTCTTTAGAAAGAGCTAGTTGGAAAGTTCCACCTATTCTGCCTCTCATTCAAGGAACCTCGAGATGCACAAACTTACTCCCTTTTTGTCCTCACAGTAGTGCCTACCTCCGACTCCCCAGATGTCCTCATCTGTCCATTTCATAAAAGTATCAAAAGTCCTAAAGAGCAAGAAGGGACTTGCCACAGTAGAAATGTCTAAAAGGCAGAGAGTTCCCCTTTCAGCACCATTAGGGACTGGAACCACTGAAGGATGCCCCAGTGAAATAATAATCTTAGATAATCTTCGAACTGCAGAGCTGGAAGGGATCCTAAGGGATCATCTAGTCTAGTACTTGTCAAGAAGGCACAGTAGGGATTTGTACTCCCAACCTTAGGCTCTGTAGCCAAATTCTTAAATCACTGAGCTATCCAGCAGTTAATAAACAATAAAATAAGCAAGCACACAGAAAAAAGGGAGGGAGGCTTTTTTAAATTTCCTGACTCTCCAGACATTTAAACAAACAAACAAACAAACTGCGCCCAAACCCAGTGAGTGGCATGGTGCAGGAAAACTCTGTAATTTATTTAACAGGACAAACAAACAAACAAATCCAAAAACCACTTTTCAAAACTGAAAGTAAACTTTCTGACATTTCTAGTTTCGTTTTCTTCATTTTGGACAGTCTGTGTAGCCCATGAGGTGTTAGTAGGCATAAAATTGCTTCACCTTCCCGAGACCTACGAAATTGATCCTCCCTGATGAAAAATAACCGCCAAGATTCACAGAAAGCTGAATCAGCAGTGACAGTTGGTCATTGCCCCTTGCTCGTTAAAAAGTTATGATTTGTACATGGTAAAGTATTCAGCTGGAGTTTTTCCGGGTTGTCCTTCCTTGAGAGGCCTTTGTGCGTAACTTGAGGAAGAATTCATGCTTTCCTCTCATAGCACCTATGAAGGAACTGGCACTGTTCCTTCTTCCTCAGTGACAGGATCAAGTGTGAGCAAAGCTGTATGTTACAAAGGACTTCACTCATGAAGCGCTATTCCTGATCTAAAGGAACTCAAGCTGCACCACCCCCTTCCTTCCTGGGCAGCAGATACTGCAAGAGGAATTAATGCTTTCTTTGAATTTTCAGCTAGCAACTTGCTTCTGTCTTTGGTTCCGATGGGCAGTCAAGAAGGAAGGATGGAAATAGCTCAGCTTCCTTTCTTCTCAGATAAATTTGTGTGGCATAAGAAGACTGAAAGTGTTTGGAGACCCTATGCCCTGAGAAATGTTCAGCCTGGTTCTGTCCTCTTTGTTGTTACAGTCTTTCCACCTCATCCAAGAACTGTCTATATAGAGAGTAATAAGACTGGAGGCAGCAGTTTCTTAAAATGACAAATTAAGCTTCTGTTTCTTCAGCTGATAAATTAACACATGTTCTAAACTTGATGTTAATATAGGGGTATATAGCAAGATGATTAATATAGAGCTGCCAGATTATGGTGGTGAAATGGAGGAAAATTACAGACAATTAAGTGTGATATTTTAATTATCTCATTGAAAGACTGAATACAACTCAGGCTTAAAAGAGGAAAGAGCTTGACTGCAATTGTAAGCTCAATATGAAGTATATCCAAGAGCCATTAAACAGAGATCCTACACAAATGTTCCATCATGCTTTACAGCTCTGGACAACAAATGAGGATTTGAAACTACAGGCTATAATTTATGTTTTACTTTTAAAAAAACCACCACAAAACAAAATGATTTCATTAAAAATAATTTAGACAGTTAGTTATCTGCAAAATATACTGTATGTGTTTACCTGGAGGCTGGCATCCAGATGAATAACCAGGTGGCTGAGGTCCCCTCCATGAGCCTTCCCTGTCGTGATGATGGTAAGGATAAGGATGAGACCAAGCTCTGCTTGGGTTCTGAAAGCGAGAACCTCCACCTCTTTCTTGCTTCTCTGAAAAAGAATTCATTCCCTTTGAAACAGATGGTTCACTAGTTCACGGAATATATTGGAATAATGTTTCAGCTGATTACAATCTGAGGATTCAAAGAGCACTAAAGAAATAATTATCTTGAGTAAATTTACTGCTTCAAGCAGCTTCTCAGTTTCACATGCAAAAAGCCGCGTAGGCAACCATGCGTACCTTTCATGTTTTCCCATATGAACAGCATGGGTGTGCCTGGTTTGCCACTCAGACGGCCAATCAAGGCTTTCCATAGGTACACACAGGGTATACACAATTTATGACATGGAATGATATTTGCATCATCTACAATATATCCCTTGGTTCCCCTTTATTTCTGTATCAACCACCAGTTTATGCAGCAACTGTATTTATACCAGGACCCATCAAAATCTTAAATATAAAACTTGACAAAACTGGCAAAATGTTTGTTCAAAAGCATGGCTTCCCACTGGCAACCTCTCTCTGAGCTCACTGCTTCAGCACAGTCTCACAGGACATCTCAACTTTGCTTAGAAGTGACTGGTACTGTACTATGAACAGGATGGATTTGTTGGAGAACTGAGGCCCACCTGTCATAAAGCTAGTCAGTCGCTGTTTGCTTTGGATTTTTCTACCTCTCACAGAACATGTTTTGCAAATAAGGGACGTCAGATTCTGAAACTTTGCGATCCAAGATTCCTGCAGACAAGAGATAACAAAGAATAATACTGGCAAATTATCTTTCTTTTTATATACGGTAGTCTGCATCAAAATAACATCTTCAAAAATTCACATCAAAAGGTTATGCCCACTAACCACGGCACAGAATTAAATTCATGGTTTCTGCTTTCAAACATGCAAACGCAAATCATGGTTCTGCCTTGTCCACTTTCCTTTTTCATCCACCCAGCTTTAAACAAGTATAGATTTTATCAAAATAAAACTAATATAAAACAAATATGAGCTTTTATTCGCGACACAGTAGTGTAAGTCCCTGGATGTCCTTCTCCCAGTACCACATTACAACAGAAACAGGAAGAAACTATTTTTTCCCACAACATGTCTTCATGTACTCAAGACGATTCCCGTATCTATGCTTCCGGTTATTACTCCTGCAGCTACAGGAGAAAAAATAATAATACCAGGAAACATATTTCAGTTCAACAAAGTGGTCTTTCACTGTAGTAAAATGAAGAGATAGAAAACGTGGGAGACTGCACAAAGATAATTCACAAATTATTATTTTATTTGTATTTTAAAAAATAAAATAAAAATAAACATAGGCTTAACTTCTCCTAAAATAGGAAAGTTGTTTCCCCAGCTACAAACTAGCACACATACAGTACTTACATTAACTTCCAAAAGCTCCTTTAAAGGGTACCCTCTGTGAGCCTGCTGGTATTTCTCTTGGAAAAGTTTCCCATCAAATATATGCCACGGCATTAAATCTTCCATTCTAAAGGGGAAGCCACAGGTACTATTGGCCATCATCAATACACCGAGACCCCGGATGAAAAGAGAGCCAAGATGTACAGCTCTTGAATCAATCTCGCCAAGCTATTGAAAGTTTAAAAATAAGAGATATTTTTGTTCAAAACATTCCTCCATTTCAATTGGGTTCACAGAAACATTTGCCTAGTTCTTAATGCTGGCAGCAAAATTAGTGGATAATAATAGGAGAAAGGCAGGATATAAATAATTTTTTTTTTAAAAAAAAATCACAGTTCCTCAACATCAACTGAAAAGAAATGTAGTTGTCTATTTTGCTAACTTCTTCCATTATGCACAAATCCTGTGGCTAGTACTTGCCACCCTTTAGAGAAAAAAAAATACTGTATATATAAAGAGATAAAATCCATTCAGTTTACAGGGAGATGAGCAGCAGTTCAGCCGGCATACGTCACAAACCAACTCAGAATTACAAGGTCCTAGATATTTAAAAGGCCCATGAGATCCTTTCAGAAGATTCTTTAACAAGTAACCAGGCAGGCAACTGCACATTTTGTGGTAAATGCACTAAAGGAAGAATAACACACACACACACACACACACACACACACACACACACACACACACACACACACACACACACACACACACACACACACACACACACACACACACACACACACACACACACACACACACACACACACACACACACACACACACACACACACACACACGCGCAAATAAATTGTAACTGCATCAAAAGGATGAAAGAGTGAACTGTTAAGATATCAAAAGCCTGGAATACAATTGAAACAAGAAAAAGAAAGAAAACTAAACAAAATCTAGATCTTTCTCTTCCATTTAAATCAGGTATGGGCAACATGTGGACCCACTAACCACGATTTATAAACTTTTTTAAAAAAACCTTTTTAGCTCAGAAAGTCCTGCTGTGCTATTTAGGGACATGGGAAGCAATTTTGCTATATTTGGAGGGCCCTATTACTCTGAGTGCACCAGAGGGTTTCTCAACACACCACATTTTTATAGCTGTGTGGAAGGAACACCATGACTGCAAGGAACAGATGGGAGTGGGCAATCTGACAGGTAGACATGTCCTAAGCCATTTAGAGCTTTAGAAGCTGGCCTCAGTATTGAACCCAGAAACCACCCTTTTCTGTACCACTTGAAATTCCAAGATGGTTTCCAAAGATAAATTCACATACAACACAGGACGAGAGAGAGAGAGAGAGAGAGAGAGAGAGAGAGAGAGAGAGAGAGAATTATGTGCCATAAAGTTGAAGATTGTTGTGCTCTGTTGTTTTAAATGTGTTTTAGTATTAATTTTATTTACTGTTTTAAATACAATCCTTGTTCAATGTACAATTCTTTTTAAATATTTGTATACAGTGCTTTGTTTTTAGCTTTTTAATATTTTCTTTTTAATGATGTAAGCCACCTTGGGTGCTTTTTATGGAGAAAGGCAGGATAAAAATATTTTAAATAAATAATAAATATAGGGTCCTTATAGAGCTTTCAAGGTAGTGTGATACATAATGAGTGGTTTCACCAGTTCCATCCTGCTTCCACTCCCAGTTTCCATGGTCAAGCAAGAATTACATTTATTAAAATGGCTAAGCACTAATATTAAGTAATATCAACAGTTTGAAGATTTGCAATTTATTACATTATTTTACATTTTTTTAAAAAGTATCTGCATGCTTGTGGAGTACCTGCTTGCATTTAGGATCTGTGTGCATTTACATGCTTTTGCATTCAAAGTACTGGAATATAGTATATTTTCCTTCTGCTGAACAATCAGGTGGAATAATATCTGCATAAACATTATGGCACCTTAAAGACTGTTGTGTTTTAATGTAAGCTTTCATGGAGCTTCTTCGCCCACTTATTCAGACAGATATGTCTGAAGAAGAGGGTGAAAAAGGTTCATGAAAGCTTACATTAAAATACAACAGTCTTTAAGGTGCCACAGCATTTTCATCTTTTTACTTTTTTTGCTTTTGCCTGATATGCTTGCACAGACTAACACATTTTCTCTTCTAATATCGGCCTGTTTTCTTTAAATGTTTATAAATGAAAGGTTATATAAAAAAGCAGGACTCCATACAGGGAGGAAGGAGACTCCAACATCATGGGGCCCTTTCAGCTGTTCCCTCCCACATGGCCCTAAGCTTGCCACTAGTTGACCACCCCAGAGGTACCAAACATGTGCAACATGGAGAATGGGCCCAGTGTGAGACAGCCTGAAAGGCAAGAAGGCCGTGACAGCTGCAGCAGCTTCCCAGGAACACATAATAAGTTGTCAAAAGATCAGGGGGAAGACAGTGGTGATGGCAGAGCAGGGGGAAGTCCTACTACCTATAAACAAGCTGCTTTGGCCTGAACGCTTTCCAGAAATGCCTCACTGAGTGGAAACCTTCCTGCCCATGGCAAGATGAGGGCAAAGGCACAATTCCACCTGGCAGCTCTTGCTGTGAGGTGTGAACATTCTGTCTTTGATGGATGACTTTGTTATAAATGATAGACAGACCCATTAATTTTAGGTGCCACTCCAGCAGTGCAGATACTACTGAAGTGATAACTGCTGGTCTTCCTTCATTTATAGCCAAGAATCTCCAACCGCTTTTGTTAGAGAAATGTTGTCTTTCTACTGAAAGGCCTAAAATGCACAGTGGTAGCCTACTTGAACTTACCATATGGCACTATCTATGACTAAACAAGCACATTGTTACTCAATTTTCAAAGCAGCATTTATTTTCTTTGCCCACATGAAGTTTCAGAGGGCTATGTAACAGCAGAACCCTAACTTCAAATTCATAAAATGCATAAAATCAGCTTTTAACCTACTAGTGCACTAAACAGTCAACCCCTTCTTTCAACTACACCTTTTGGGTCTACTGTACCCATCACAGTACAGAAAATATTTTTCCATGAGGTTGTGTCTTGGGTCTGTATGCAGTGTAACACATTCACAAGATCACAGGCAGTCACATTTTCCCCCACACAATTGTTCTTTGTCACCTGCTTCCTCATTCACAAGTAGTCCTCAGCTGCATGGAAAGGCCTCATACATCCCAGTCATTTATGGCTAAAGGTTGCCTGTATTGGCCCCATGATTCTCAAAATTATGAAGACAAATACTGTAGTCTTTTCCTACACAGCTGACTCTTCTTGGGGCTGTTTGGTAGAAACAGTAAAAGTCTATTAAGATGATCTAAAAAGTGGGCATCAACATTTCTGTAATTAGTTGGCAGCTACAGCCAGTTAATGTAGTAATGGCCACAGGTACAAAAGCACCATATAGAGAAAAATATGATATTTGAACTTGGCTGGATAGCTCGGTGGTTTAGGTATCTAGTTGTGGAGCCAGAGTTTGGGCACTTGATTCCTTGCTGTGCCTCCTGGGAGAAGAGCCAGTCTGTGTAGCCATAGGCAAGCTGCATAGCCCGAGAACCCCCAGAAGAAGGGAATAGTAAACCACTTCCGAGTACTGTACTCTCTACCTAGAAAACCCTGGAAAGGGTCGGCATAAGTCAAAATTGACATGATGGCACACAATTATATTATATTATTGGCAATGACTGCCAACCTTGGGTAACCTAGGTGTTCTTGAACTGCAACTCCCAGAAACCCTGGACAGTACAGCTGGTGGTAAAGGCTTATGGATATTGCAGTCCAAGGTTGGGAACCACTGTTATACAACATTTGTTATTGGGCTCTTAAACATTTCTGCTTAAATTGTCTTCCTCAATGTCTCATTCCAGGAAACATCAGCAGCATTAACCAACATTAAAACAGGAAGAGAACGCGTTCTTGAGTGATGGGGTTGACTTTGGCCAGAGAGAAGCACTTCTAAATTACTCTGTTCCTTCAATACGCTATTGACAGCCTTTATACATACAATGCTTCTGATGCTCTCTCACACTCAATGCCACCTTCAACTATACTACCTAAATTCCAGCTATATCTCAAATATGAAGATTCTTAGGATGACCAAGCAATCACAACCACATTAATATCAATCAAGGAAATTAAAGTAACATCCCCATTTTGCAGAACATTCTCCTTTTTCCAGCTCTAATTTTTTGCTACACTCCATGAATACTGATAACCACTGGTGTCTTAAGAGTAAGAAATGCTCAAAGTCACGATACTGTCTATTCTTTACTGGTCATGTAAATGATGATGGGTAACCAGCTCTATTCCTACAGTTCACCATGGATTCCTATGGAAATATGTCATAAATTGTGAAAATAATTTTATGTCAGGAGCTTCAGTTCTGTTATAACTCTCATTCCTGCTATTAACTGCTGTGATTTTGTTATTGGTGGGGTTTTTAAACCCTATTTTAAAAAAATCTTCCCTCAGAAATTTGTCTGGCTCCCTCACTGGGTGCTTTTAAGAGCAAATTCAAGGCCTTTAGGCAGGCCTTCCCTCCTGTCAATATCTAATTTATTTATGGCCACTTTCAATTGTATTAATGTTGCTGTTTTATTTTATTTGGATTGTTGTTAGCCCCACAGAGTAGACTTCAGTCTAGATGGGCGAAGTATAAATTAAATAAATAAAAAATAAAAATAATATGTTTAAAACTAAATAAATTATTTTAAAAATCATGAGAACGAGAAGTTCTCAGAGTAATGTACAATCTGATTTTGTTTTGCCAGAAGTTCTTCTCAGGTTCCTATGAATTCCTTACACTGAAATGCTGGAGTGAGACCACATGAGGGTGCAGCTATACTCTAAATAACATTCATATTTTGTGTTTTGGGAAATGACTGTATTGTTTGCTTCACAGAAGTGCAGTGCAGTGTAGTTACAAGTTAAACAGATACATTTGCCTTCTCTTGCTTATGTTCTCTTGGATGGCCAGAAGAAGAACCACATGTGTACTACTAATCATAACAGCAGACATTAACCTTCAAACCAAACACACATACAGTACAAAGGCTATCTTTCTAACTCTTGAGTTATATGAGCACAACAGTGTTTATAACCAGGGAAATAGGTTTGTGTATGTACACTTAGAATGTTATTGTACTTATGTTCCACAGGTGGACTTACCAGAGGCACCTGACTGACCATGGTGGGAACAAAATGAAGACAGCCTTTTGGTCTAATCTAGTAGGGCTCTTATGCCCAGAATCTAATGGAATAGTCGTAGGAAGAGAAGCAATTGTATTAGCAGAAGAAGGACAGGTGAATACCCTACTCCACCCAACCGCCATGCCCTCAAGATCTGCACCATATGGCTAGGTATATGTCTGGGCCAATCAGAGTATCTCAGCCTAAATGTAATCTTGAAGGATTATCAAGAAGCATCAACATGCCACCCTGAACATTCTAGAGAAAGGAAGGATTCATATGTATGTGACATACTGACAGAACAGGTTGGAGTTATTCAGATACTTCATCATCAATGGACAGTAAGTTGAGACAAGAACATAGTGGTAGCTGGCAATTTAAAAACCCCTTAAACATTTTGTGCATTCTGGAAAATGTGGTGATTTTGGTTACTATTATCAGACAAACTACTTCACTTGGTATGCCAGTAATTTCTTTCAAAGAAAGAAATATTTTTGTTCTAGTATGAGTCCTTTAATTGGGAGATTAATAATAACAATTATGCACTGTCAAATCAATTCTGCCTTACGGCAAACTTTTTCAGAGGTTTCCAGGTAGAGAACACTCAAAAATGGTTTACCATTCTCTCCTTCTAGGTTTGTCCTGGAACTGTGCAGCTTGCCCAAAGCCACACAGGCTGGCTCTACTTGCAGAAGGCACAGTGGGGAATGAATGAATGAATGAATGAATGAATGAATGAATGAATGAAGTATCTCTTCATTAAAGATCCAAAATGGAAATCTGTAAGGTTGTAATACATCATTCATGGAAAAACAGCCACAAGGAAGTGGTAACTTCAGCAGGCATCAATCAATGTTAACTTGGCATTAATCAGAGCCAGTGGAACAGTGAGATTTCTGGCCATCATTTTGGCAGGCTACAAAGTAAAATACCATCTATTTTGAAAACACACTTGATATGTATTCATAGACCAGAGCTTAAGCTAAGCCCTTCCTGTTTAGTAAAAGTAGAAGCAACCCAATGTATCTGGAAATAAGGAATGTCTTACTCACTACAGCATCTGCTGGAAGATCCAAACTTGAATAACCAGTTCTTGAATGCCCCTAATGCTTCACGGTAAATATTTAACAGTAAACAAATCAGCAGTTTATATGCTTGGAAAGGTTGATCTGCTGTGCTTCACAGGCAGATTTGTGTAAAATGATACCCTGGTTGAACAAAACTTTTATTTACTGTAAGCCAAAGCTATGAAGTGAACCTAAACAAAGATTTTAAGATTGCTTTACATTTTGGTGTCCTTCTGAAAAGGATCTGCAAATCAAAACAGGGCAAGAAACTCACTACAAATAGAGCTATGTTTATTAACCAAACTTTAACCAGCTAAATTCATTCCTAAAGTTCAAAGAGATCCATTCTGGGGCACATTCATACAGCAATTTCCCCCACACTCCTACATAACACACAGAAAGGAACATGAAAACTCTGCCTGGTAAAAATGGTAGTAGGAAAAGGAGGAACCCAATCATCCTACAATTGCCCTGCCCACACTGACCAGCATGAGCTTCAAAACATGTTTCCTTTGATGTATTATGAGGATCAAAGGTGCTAAATTAACTTTTAGCTGGAACTATACAGACATGTCTTTAGAACCAACAGGGACTGCACAAAAAATAAGCAATTCTACTGTAATCCAAAAATCCCTGCTTTAAATCTCACCTTTGCAATGGGTGCACTCAGTATCACTTATAAACACCTCACACACAAAAAACCCTCCCTCCTTCCCATGTGAAATGTAGGAATAAATCTGACTTCTAGGGTTGTTGTAATGTATACTGAAACCCTGAAGTGCCATATAAAGATTATTGCTCCTCTTATGAAAAGTATACAGCTGCAGAATTAAGCATTGTCTACTTTTGAAATGCAGAGATATCTCAAGCCCATCCATTCCCAGATCCGACTGAAGTTCAAGAATTTACACCTCTATATTCTTCTTACCTAATGGGGCATGCATGCATTTTGCATGTGAGCAGAAATGTATGCAGGCACAAAGAGTCCAGTGAGTCAGGCTGCAATTACACTGAGAAGCTGAATTGGAGCGATTCAGTTTTGCTTTGGCTTGATTTGCAGCGTATTTTATGCTTTTATTCAGATTAGATGATCACACAGAGAAAATGGATTATTTTGGTACCATTGTCCACACCGGCCCCTCAGTCTGATGTGGTTTGATCTGCACTGCAGCCCTGCTTCCTTTGACCCCACCCTCCGCTCTCCTTGTAGGTTTCATTGTAAAACCAGTGGGCTGCCTGAAGTGCTTCATGGCATAAGAGAATAGGGGCAGTTTGCCAAAGTTCTCCATAGTGTACAAACATACACACACATATTGCAGGAACACAGTAGTGTGCTGTAGTTCACTGGAGTTGTTTCTGTTTCATACTAATTTTTATCTCTTTTTTTGGTCCATGCAGAAGTAATCTTGCGGTAAACAACGTATCAATTCAATGAAAAGATGTAGTGCTAAACTCAGTTGTTGTTTTTTTAAAATTAAAAATACTGTACTTTGAGGCAATTAGGGAGAAAGATCACGGAGGTGGGTATTCCTGCTGTCCAAAATATCATGCCCAAATTAGTATGCCACCAGAATATCACCCATAGTTATGTCCCCAGTCCTTTTGAAAAACAGAACAACAGATCACAGGGAGAAAACACTGTTCAAATTGCTCCAGCTAGAGGGGAAAAAAGCCAGGATCACACCGCACTTTTGTAAGGAAGCTCTAAAACCCACACCAGCTTAGGAGCAAGTTGGATAATAAAAGTGTGTTGTACTCCTCATTTCAGCACTGTTTTTTAAAAAAGCATGTGTAGATCTCTGTGTTTTGTAAATAAAAGTGAGGATGAATACTTGGCTAACTAACCACCCACCTCAATTTCAGCCTGCTCTACAAAGTATGGCCAACTATGGCTCTAAGCCCTCTCCTCCTGTGCTTCGTACCCACCTTCATTCAGATGTAAACTATTTTTCCACTGCTTGGGACGGAAGGAACCCCTGCCTGTATATTTGGATCATTATCTAATCCTATGTTCTGGGCACCACCTGTATCATCAGTCATGAGATGGACAGCAAGTGAGGAGAGATAGTTAATGGTAGCATAACATTTATGGTACTTCCTCCCTAAGGATGGAAAGGTGCCTGCTTCCTGGTAGCCTGCCACCTACTTTCAGCATCAGCCAAAGGCCTTTTTATTTTCCCATGTGTTTAATTGTTACTATGACTTTACTACTGCTAAGCGTCATCTTTTTTCTTCTACTGCTTTTAACTGTTTCTATTGCCTTGTTATAAAATATAGACAATATTTACCTTGAGCAGTGACACAAAGACCTTTCAAATAAATATATGGGACTACATCCAACTGGCTATATTTTAAAACAACACACCTTGTTGAATGGATGAATGCCAAACAGTGTCTTCCACCAGGACAAGACTCCAGCTGGACAATCTGAAAGTTACTTAATAGACTTTGAAACGAAGTAGGAGGATCAAAAAATAATTAAGTAAAATGGGGCAACTTGGATACAGGACAAATTTTCTGTGACTGTGGAGAAATTCAATCAATGCAGCACTTATGTGCATGTAATTTATGCTCCATCACATGGACAGAAGAAGATATAGCAAATGGCTGATATGATGCTATTCAAGTAGCCTGCTTCTGGACAAAAATAGTGTACAGTATGTTAGCATTTTAATTTATTTTTAATTTTTCCTATATTTCATGTATGTCCATAATTTTAAATTGTGCATTACTCAGAAAGAAAGAAAGAAAGAAAGAAAGAAAGAAAGAAAGAAAGAAAGAAAGAAAGAAAGAAAGAAAGAAAGAAAGAAAGAAAGAAAGAAAGAAAGAAAGAAAGAATGAATGAATGAATGAATGAATGAATGAATGAATGAATGAATGAATCCATCTGGTAACTTCAACTAGATGAGATCCATTCAATCAATGGAATTTACATAAATGTTATTTTTTTAAAGGGTCCCCTCTAGCTGAGCCCACAGATGAATTTAGATTGTAGACAAAATGTATCGTGCCATACAAGCCCTTGATTTTCTCCAGTCTTCCTACTGGCCTCCCCCCAGAAAAACCTTGGCAAACAGTAAGGCAAGGCAGACAGACAGATACTGGGAGGGAGCAAAAGGATAAGACAGGCAGGTGCCTATGCCATCATGTACATGTTGCAGGCTCCCTGCTGCCACACCCAAACCTAAGCAGCACCTGCCACTTAAGAGTGTAAGTCACCTCTTAATAGCTATAAGTTAAACAGATAAACATTATCTTCATTCTCCGTGCAGTCTTTTTCCGATTAGCCTGAAGAAAGAATGCCTTTCAGGCTTTCTATTACATAGCTGTTATATACCAACCTCACCAGAAGTTAGGGTAATATTTAACATGGAATGCTAACTCAACTACAGCTGCCAATGCCTACATCAACGTTTTCTATCGTTTCTATCATTTTAAATTCTGATTAAGAGCACATTAACTAAATACAGAAATTTTCTTTAAAGGAGCTCTTGGAAAAGTTAATATTTGGCCATGCTATCTGAAAGATTCTAGGGACTGTAGATCAAAAAGGGTTGTACTGAAGTCAATGCAGCTTATTCCCTGATCAATTTATTTACCATAGCAGAGTAACCATATACACACTTTCCTAAGAGTAACCTCACTGGGACTTGCTTATGAATACGTTATGTCTAAGTCTGCACTGACAAATGCCTGTCAATGCACATCTATCATTCACTCCTAACTGTATCTGACTGTGGTTGCTGTTCTTCTAGGGTTTGTTCAGAAAGATCCTTTCACTTTGTATATATATAAAAAGGAGGAAAGGGTTAGACTCCAGAAGAGGTGCTTTCAGTGTCTTCAAGAGTTTATACATATCTGGTACCTATTAATTTAAAACAGCAATACTTGTGCAATACTGAAAGCTGATTTAAAAGTTCTTTGAGTTTTAGAAGTATTTGTTGTGTGGCAATTGGGGGATATGCACCCCTATGAAGCTGTTTGAAACATAAAATATAAGAAGACTCCCGGTGGCTCAGTCCAAAGCCTTAGCTAGTCTAATATCTTGTTCCTCAGAGCAGATATGGATGGGAAGCCTTCTTGCTTTGTTGTTCTCTCTATAGGACCAATATTCAAAATGAACTGCTTCTCATCCTAAAGGCAGCACATAGCACCTATAACAAGTAGCTACTCATACTAAACTCCAACCTCTCTTTAAAACCATGTATGTTGACGAGTGCCATCATCATGCCTTTTTGTAAGCGAATCCCACAGTTTAACAAGTCACTCTGTGAAATACTTCTTTCTGTCTGTCCTAAACTTCCCATCATTTCATTTCCCACTGTTCAATTTCATCCTCAGTTCTCGTGTTGAGAAGGATGAACAAAATTTTCTGTTTCCCTATTTATTAAACTTTTGAAAAAGTACAGCACCTGTCAGTACTATTAGTATTTCTAATTGCCTATTAGAAAGCAAACCTGACCGACACCCAGAAGTTACAGAAATTTGGGGAAAGTATTAAGAGATTAGAGTGGTGTTTCACGGTACTGGTATGTTCTCCAAACAATTAAAATATCCACACTGCGCACCAAAAGTCAAAAAGAAATCAAAATACAAGACAAAAGACTCAGAAAGTGAGGAGAGAAGGAGTAAAAGACAAAAGGAAGTGGAGTCAAAAATCCCACGAAAGATGCTAGACACTTTGAATTGTTAATTTAGATTACTATAACAATAACATTTTCTAATTGGATGCGATCAATATACAGTCACGCCATCCTAGATAAAATCAGGAAGGAATACTGCACAATGACATCCCTACGGTTTGTTTTGTTTATTTATTTAAGAATATTTATATCCCAATTTTCATAGGATTGAAGAGTCTCTATCATTTCTATGGTTTATGCCAGCAGGATCCCTCCCCACACGACATTTATGGGTGGTAACCGTTTTAGGAAATACATCTAACACTTGTTCACTACTCTACTTTTCCTGCACCTATTCAGGCTGGCATAATCAAGAACAAAACTAATGGGGAGAATTTTCCAGTGACCACAGTAGCTTTTCCTTTTACCACGGTACAATAAATGGCTTCTAAAAATTGTTTGAGAGCATTTCCTTGACTGACCTGTGGTGATAAGATGTTATTTATGTCATTAATTAACACAAAGACTTTTTGAATTGTGGTATGCACAGACTTGTTTCCTCTACTTTCTGGTGTTGAAATGCTCTAAAGGGAGAACAGAGTTAAGAATACTGCTGTTCTTGGTGATACTTATCTGCTATTTTACTCCAAGTTATTTATTTTTAATGCACTTTCTGTATGAAGTATACTACACGTACTTAAGTATTTACCAGCTAGGAAATGATGGCTCTCATACAAGCAGATCTGTGTAGGTATCTGAGCACTTTCACACATATACTATAAGGTCTGAAGCAAAGTACAGTGGGGTCTTGACTTGAGAACTTAATCCGTATTGGAAGGCGGTTCTCAAGTCAAAAAGTTCTCAGGTCAAATCTGCATTTCCCATAGGAATGCATTGAGAACCATTTGATCCGTATCTGCTCTTTTCCGTCCATAGAAACTAATGGGAAGCTGCTATTCCGCCTTCGACCACTAGAGGGGGATATTTTGTTTATTTTTTTTCTTAGGTCAAGAAAGGTTCAGGGAAGGCAGGGAAAAGACAGTCCAGGCAATCCGAAGACTGTCTCCCAATCCACTCTCTAAACGCTGGGAGGAGTGAGGAAGCAGACAGGCACCCTTTTCACTGGCCAACAGTTAACTGAAAGTTCAAATTTTGCACTTTCCCTGCCTCCCACGTGGGTTTTTTTCAGTTCGTAACTCAAATCTAAGTATGTAAGTCAAGTCAATATTTTCCTATGAGAGTGGTTTGTAAGTCAAAATGTTCTTAACTCGGGCCGTTCTTAAGTCAAGACCCCACTGTACGGGGGATTCTTCACATTTTTGCCCCAGCAGTTGATACACATGACAGCAAGCTCCACAGAACCAAAACACAAAATTCTCTGGAATATTCCAGTTGGGGGCAGCATCAAACACATGGAGGATGTAGGAACAGTCTTTCATATAAAAGTTGTTTCAGAAACCTATATAATAAAGACTCATACTGTGGATGAAATCCTACTGCATAGATTTATGCCTGTGGAAGCTGATGTTGTCAACAGCTGGAGACTATTATTGCTCCCTCAAAGTCCCTTCTGATCTGGGGAAGTGTTTCTGAGTCTCTGAGGGAGGGGACTTTAATAGCCCCCAAACCATCACCAATGCTACTGCCTCTTTGGTAATGATTTTGGGGCATTGTAGGTTCCCACCCTGTACCAAGGCTCCCAAAGGTTTTTGCAGGGAGCCTTGGACCTGGGGGAGGAGGGTGGAATAAGAAACTTTTAATGAGTGATCAAAGATCATGGCCGGTCACATCATCAGCTTCCATGGGCATGAAGTTACGCAACAAGGTTTGGGCCAATATGTCAGTTATTCATGTTCACACTGTCTTTGCTTTAGGCCTTCCATGGTATGTAAGCCATAAAACTGGGTAATTTAAGGTTTCTAAAAATTAAAAAGCATGCACGATACATTTTTTTAGTTTTTAGAAACCTTAAATACCCAGCTTTATGTATTTCTTACTGACAACACGAAATGTTCACTTTTAGTTAGGAGCCACACGGATTTGTTTATGTTTGTTTTCTCTCTTGCGTTATGAAGATGTCATGCTAATTCTGCTCTGCACTGAAATTCTTTTGACAAATTCAGCAGACATAAATGCCAAAAGCCACAAATAGAGTTGTTTCTTGGCAGTAGGGAGAACAAAGCAGATACTGACAGGACACAGAAAGCAGGAGGAGTACGTTTGGAATCCCCGTGCAAACAGACCACTGGAACAATGAGAAAGGGCACAGACACACGACTTGCGAGTGGGTCACTTACCTTGTTATCAAGCAAGGGAGTATTTGAAACAACACAACTGTCAGTTCAAAGCAACCGAACATTCCACAAATACAGGTTGTCTGTTTGGTAAAGAAGCCCCACCTACTACTCAAACTTCCTTCCCTCTAAATAGCTTTATGCCTGAAGTGGCTAAACAGGCAGGCATTAAAAACACACCATGTTTACCACAAAACAGAATGGCAAGTCCAGGGTAAATTTTAAACAAAGGTGGTGTTACATAACAGCACTGATGTTACCTGTCTGTCATGGGTTTGGAGGGAAAGTTCCATCCTATGGGGAGTGGAAGGCGGGACATCAGGAGGAGGGGCTGTACTGTATAAATATGTGATGCCTGTGTGGTGAAGAGGAGATGCTGAGACAGACTGTGAGACACTGGGTTGGGACGAAGCAGCAGCTGGGGAAGAAGAAGCTGTTGTGGGAGTCTGGGTGTCTGACAGGGTACTACTGTGTGTCAGAGTACCAACCTGATAAGTTCAGGTGTCTGTGGGTTAGCCAGAACTGATGGGTTCAGGGTCTGTGCTTTAAGTTAAAGGTTCTAGGTGAACCAAACTGTATGCTTGTGTGTGTGAGAATAAGCCACGTTACTTTATTTTATTCACCTGATTGTTTTATTTACCCTGTTTGTATTTAAAATAAACCTTATTCTTTTGTTGTTTAAAAATCCATCCCTGGTCTGTGTGACTTATTATAGGGAATGGTTGGTGGCAGCTTAGTAACTGTGTGATAGATCCCAGTAGGTCTGGGTTTGTCACATTGATTGGTGTCCAGCGTGTGGGATACGACTGGTCCAGTTGTCCAGTGGTCCAGCAAAGCCTTGGCAAGTGTGCCCAGAGCAAGGGGGGTCTAGTCAGGGACAGTCTGAGGCGCGTAGGTAATCTTCTAGGTGTACCTCACGGGGAGGTGCGCTAGTAGAAGAACGTGCCAACTGGGGAGACTTAGATTAAGGTGCTCTGAGGCAGCCTAGTTTTGGCGGGAAAAAGCTGAGGCAAAACTGCGTAGTAACAGTGATCTAGATTGCCAGCTGAGAGGCCCAGCAGAGGGGGGTAGGCTCTGACTCGATACTGTTGCAATTTAAGTGCTGAAGAACAGCAGCAATCTCTAGGGAGAGCTGGTTCTGAGGCAAAAGGAAAAAAGTGGTCGTTTTATTTTGAGGCTTGACTTTTTAAAGCAGCCTGTTCTGAGGGGGGGGTTATGCCCTTGACTCGAAGCCAAGTAGCAGAAATGAGTGAAGTGAAAGACCCCCAGATTGACCAAGGTTCTGAGGATGAATTTGGCTCAGTGCAAGGTGACAGCACAGGAGAGCAGAACCCAGAACTTAGAAAAATACTCATAGCCCAACAGCATGAACTGAGGGTGAGGGAAATGGAGGAAAGGGAAAGAGAGAAACAGCGGCAATTTGAATTAGAGAGAGAGAGAATGGAGAGGGAGGAAAGATTGGAGAGAGAGAGAATGGCGTTTGAATTAAGAAAACTGGAAATGATGAACCAGAACAATAATAATAATAGGGATTCTGAGGGAGGCCAACTGTCTAAGGCTGACCTGAAGAAATTCCCTGTGTACCACAAGGGAGATTGTCCTGAGGTGTTCTTTTCCTTAGTGGAAAGAGCGTTTGTGGACTTCTCAGTGAGGGAAACTGAGAAGATGACCATCATGCGTTCTTTAATCAGTGGTAGCCTGGCTGAGGTTTATGCCGAGATGCCTGAGGAACGGATGAAAGATTTTGCAGAGTTTAAAAAACTGGTGTTCGCAAGACATGGGATAAATGCAGAGCAGCTGAGACAAAGATTCAGGTCCCTCACTAAAAAACCAGAACAGACTTTTACCCAAGTGGGGGCCCAATTGGTGAGGCTGCTTGAGAAATGGCTATCGCAGGAGGGAGTAGAGACCTATGAGCAGCTTAAAGACTTGATAGCCCTGGAACAGTTCTATTCAGTCCTGCATGGGGAATTGAAATTCCAGGTGAGGGAAAGGAAACCGAAATCTGTGGCAGCAGCCGCAGAGATCGCGGATTTTATCTCCCAAATAAGAAAGCCCTTGGGTGAGGGGAAATCTGTGGGTAAACCCAAAGAAACCTACAGCAAGTACTCTCAGGGACCAGGGAAAAGCCAGCAAGGGGGAGGGGCCCATGGTGAAGGGAAGCCCTCAGATATGAAACCAAGACCTCAGATTTTGGAGGGAAAACCAAAACAAGATGAGAGAGAATCAAAATACACCAGAAAATGTTATTTCTGTCAGGGAAAGGGTCATCTAATTTCAGAGTGTCAGAAATTAAAGCAGCTAAAAGGAATGGTGCCTCAGGATTCTAGTGGGACCAAGCCAAAAGCTGTGTTCTGTGTCCAGAAAGAGCAAGGCTCAGTGTCACAGAGGGAGCCTGTTGCCATGGCTACTCAGTCTGGGACAGCTGCCTCTGCTGATCAGGCTGAGGAAAATGGTCCTCTTATAGAGGTAAAGCGCTGCTTGCTGATAAAAACAGATTCTCAGTTGTTTGAGACAGCAGGGGTGGACGTAGGAATACTTGACCGTCAGTATAGGGGGCTGCGGGACACTTGTTCCCAAGTAACCCTGTGCCATCCAGATATTATTCCTAGGGAGTTTATAATCCCAAATGAGAGCATGAAGGTGGCAGGGATTGAAGGGCAGGTAATCTCTCTGCCAGTAGCAGAGGTACCTGTCAACTTTCAAGGCTGGAGGGGAGCTTGGCGGCTAGCGATTTCATCGACTCTGCCAGCAGCCGTGCTCGTGGGAAATGACCTGGCTGAACATGTGAAGAGGGTGCTAGTGATTACACGCTCACAAGCCACCACAGGGACAGTTCAGGGGGGTAATGATGAGCCAGAGACGGAAGCAGAGGGGAGTTCAGAAGCTGTGGTGGAAACCTTAACCACAGACAGCAGATTTGGACAAGAGCAGAAGGCAGACGCCACTCTCCAAAAGTGTTTTGAACAGGTGACTGACGCCCAGCTAACACCTGAAACCCCAGTGAGATTTCTGGAGAAAAAGGGGATTTTATATAGAGAGACCCTGAGGAATATCTCAAAAGGGGGAGATGGGATCAGAAGTCAGCTGGTGGTGCCTGAAAAGTATCGCCCCATGATCTTACAAAGGGGGCACTCTGACATGTTTGCTGCACACTTAGGGGTGAAAGGGCCCCTTGATTTGATCAAACAAAATTGGGAGCAGATCACCCAGGATGACCCACAAGACGTTGTAACATACATAGACACCTTGATGAATGACCTAAGGAGAAATCTAGAGCTGGCAGCAGAAAACCTGCAAGCTCAGAAGGTCAGGCAGAAAACATGGTATGACCACAAAGCTAGAGAGAGGCACTTTGACCCAGGGGAGGAAGTGCTTTGGCTTAGGCCCTGCAGAGAGAACAAACTGCAGCTCAAATGGGCAGGACCATATAGGGTCATTTCCAAGATGTCAGACCTGAACTACCTAATAGAGCAGGAGGAGAACCAAGCAAGGAGGGTGGTTCATGTGAATGCCCTAAAACCCTACTACAGAGGGGAACAGAGGGTTCTATTTGCTATAAAAGCAGCTGAGAGTGAGGAAGCGGAATTACCCTTCTGGGAGGGTAGAGGGGAAGTAAAATACAACCCAGAGGAGGTAAAGATCAGTCCTGCACTCACCCAAGACCAGCAGCAAGAACTAAAAATGCTGCTTAGTAAATATCAGCAGGTGTTTTCCAACAAGCCGGGGATAGTGAAGGGAGTGATGCATCGGATCCACACAGGGGATGCACCCCCGCAGGCAGTATCCCCATACCGAGTAACGGGACCCTATAGGGACAAGGTGCGGAAGGAGCTGGACGAGATGCTGAGGGAGAACATAATCGTCCCCTCTTCTAGTCCTTGGTCCTCTCCGATAGTCCTTGTGGACAAGCCTGATGGGAGCATTAGGTTTTGTGTCGATTACAGGAAATTAAACCGTGTAACCACTCCTGATGCCTACCCAATGCCCAGGCTAGACAACCTGATTGAAACCATAGGGGGTTGTCGGTTCATCTCATCATTGGACCTGGTAAAGGGATATTGGCAATTAAGAATTGATCCCAGGGATCAAGAAAAGACTGCCTTTTGCAGCCCTTTTGGTCTCTATGAGTTTCGAGTCCTGAGCTTTGGTCTCAGAAATGCACCAGCCACATTCCAAAGGCTGATGGACCAGACCTTGGCAGGGCTCAGTGACTTTACAGTGGCCTACATTGACGACATAGGGATCTTCAGTAATACCTGGGAAGATCACCTGATACACCTGGAGTTAGTGCTGCAGAGGTTAAGTGCAGCAGGGCTAACAGTAAAGGCCAGCAAGTGTCAGCTGGGTAGCCCAGAAATAAAATACTTGGGTCACAAGGTAGGGGGAGGAGTGATAAAACCCCTGGAGGCCAAAATAGAAGCTGTTCGTGATTGGCCCAGACCCAACACCAAGAAAAAAGTCAAATCATTTCTTGGGTTGGTGGGCTACTACAGAAAGTTCATCCCGAGGTTTGGCGAGATTGCGGCTCCGCTGACCGATCTGACGAGGAAGAAGACTGATGACAGCATCCCGTGGACCAGCGACTGTGAGGCGGCGTTCCAGAGGTTGAAGAAGGCGTTAATCAACTATCCTGTCCTGCGTGCTCCAGACTTCGACCGGGAGTTCATCATCTACACCGATGCGTCTAACAGCGGGGTAGGAGCAGTTCTGTGCCAAGAGGATGAGAATGGTGACCAGCATCCAGTGTCCTACCTGAGTAGGAAACTTCAAAAAGGTGAGAGACATTTGGCAACCGTGGAGAAGGAGTGTTTGGCCATAGTCTACGCGATCCAGAAGGCCAAGCCTTACATCTGGGGAAGACATTTTGTTCTGTGTACTGACCATTCACCATTGCAATGGTTAAAGACGATGAAAACCCACAATAGCAAACTTATGAGGTGGGCTTTGAACTTACAGGACTATGACTTTGAAGTGAAGGTGGTCAGAGGGTCAGTGAACTGTGTTGCTGACGCCTTATCAAGAAGACCTGAAGACTGAAGACGGCGAAAGAACATGGACTATATGTATATAATGAAAACAAAAAGTTAAAATGTACCTGGTTTTGAATTTGGTTGGTATTAATAAAGGTAAATTGATGTACTGTATATGGTAAAATGTTTAAATGCATATTTGCTATGGTTAACTTGGAGTGTAAGTATATGTAAGTATTATATGGTATGTATAAATGTTGTTGTGTATTTTATGCAGGTTGTTTTTTTGGTGAAAAGCACTTTTAGCTTTCCCCCTACAAAACAACTTTTAAAGAGGGGAGGTGTTACATAACAGCACTGATGTTACCTGTCTGTCATGGGTTTGGAGGGAAAGTTCCATCCTATGGGGAGTGGAAGGCGGGACATCAGGAGGAGGGGCTGTACTGTATAAATATGTGATGCCTGTGTGGTGAAGAGGAGATGCTGAGACAGACTGTGAGACACTGGGTTGGGACGAAGCAGCAGCTGGGGAAGAAGAAGCTGTTGTGGGAGTCTGGGTGTCTGACAGGGTACTACTGTGTGTCAGAGTACCAACCTGATAAGTTCAGGTGTCTGTGGGTTAGCCAGAACTGATGGGTTCAGGGTCTGTGCTTTAAGTTAAAGGTTCTAGGTGAACCAAACTGTATGCTTGTGTGTGTGAGAATAAGCCACGTTACTTTATTTTATTCACCTGATTGTTTTATTTACCCTGTTTGTATTTAAAATAAACCTTATTCTTTTGTTGTTTAAAAATCCATCCCTGGTCTGTGTGACTTATTATAGGGAATGGTTGGTGGCAGCTTAGTAACTGTGTGATAGATCCCAGTAGGTCTGGGTTTGTCACAGGTGGTCTGCCTGAAGCACTGCAAAAACTTCACTATTAGATTTTGCACACATTCTTTGAAATCAGCTCTTGTTAGAGCAAACTGCTTCCCTAGTAAAATATATGCAGTAAAATTAAAAGTTAATTCATCTTATGTATGTTCAGCGACTGGGTGAGGTTTGGGGAAAGAAGTGTTATATTTGTTCCCATGGCAACAACAGAATGGTTTCCTGCCAATTTTTCAGCTTCTTAAACAAGCTGAGCAACTTCTTCCCAATATCATTCTAAGATAAAATATGAATAAAACTCAGTGTGTTACTGTAGATCTCTGACATGTGTGGAATGCTGACAGTCATGGATGGATTTTGTGAATCTCAGCATTCAGTGGTACAAAGCTCTCCGTTCATTAGATATTTGTGAATGAGTACTAACAATATCATTTTGGTACTTCTAGCATTTCAGAGATTCCTGAGTTGACAGCACCATCCAAATGAATGCTATCATTTTTTGAAATTCAGAGTCTGCAATGGATGGAACCATACAAGCAACCTGAAGCACAGATTCAGGAGTACCTCACAGTCAGAGATGGAGAAGTTACATTTTTGAACAAAAGCTCTCAGTGTATCCCAGCCAGCATACCCACTTACCATGCTGTTAGGGTATTCAGGGAATTCTAGTTTCCAAAAGTAACTTCTCCCTTTATTGGCTATAGTCACATAGCATAGGAACTTCCTTTCATTTTTGACAAAGAAAGCAGCCACAGGCAATCTCCCCAACCCCACCCCACTTTTGAACCATGGATCTCAATGGGGATGAGTCCATATTTGGCAGAACAGGAAGTAATTCCTTCACTGGGAAAAGTCAGGGGAAAAGTTATATCCTCCTAACCACTGCTCATGTCTCTCAGACTCATGTCATTCTCTTGAAAACTAAGGAGACAACATAATTTGTTGCTGAACGTCATCATTATCACATGCCATCAAGTCAGTTCTGACTTATGGAGACCCTTTTCAGGTTTTCTGGATACAGAGTAATCAGAAATTATTTATCATTCCCTTCTTTGGGGGAGGCGGGGGGGGGGAGAGGCTCTGGAACTGTGCAGCTTGCCCAAGGCCACACAGGCTGAGTCTACTCAAAGGAGGCACAGGAGGAAAATAAACTCTCAGCCTCTGGGTCTGCAGCCAGATGCCTAACTCACTGAGCTATCCAGCCAGCTGCTAAATTTATAACTGGCTTTTAAAAATGACCTGTTTGTACCTCTATGCACAGGGCTGCTCTTTCTACCCTACCCTGGACTCTGCAGGCAAGGTTGCAACTGTACATGTTGCTCAACCACCCTAAGAGGGTGGCAGTGAGCTACACAAGTCAGGCCTGCATCGGAAGAAAAGGAATCAGGAGTTTACATAGTACTCATCACCTGGTTGCAGTGGATGGATGAGCAAGCTGGCAGTGACAAAGTGATGGAAGAATGAGTCTGAATCAGATGCCAGCGAGCAGACAAGGCACAAACATATCTGGGGGGCAGTGGCAGCTTCTAACCAAAAACTGAGGACTCTTCAGTGTGGGTGTAGCAGGACATGCCAAGCCTCTGGAACAGGCAGAGTGGCATATGAAGCCACTGCTTGCAATGTAGGATGTCTCCCCTCATATGTTTTGCATATGAAGCATAGGATTAAACTGGAACAATAAATCCTGATACTCCAGCCTGATTTTCCAAATATCTCTGAGTCAGAAAGGAAGCCATCCCTTGTTCATCTTAGGGTTACCATCAACATTACGTTAGCAGATGAGTCATGTCTGTACCTGCAAACCTGCAAGCTGAGCAGCTGATTTTCCCTGGAGGCACACAGCTTGAGCAATAAATGCATTCAAGTCTTCCAAAGAGAGGCTGTCCACCTAAAAGAGACAGAGTTGTTGTTGTTTTAAAGCGATGAAGCTCACAGCTATGAAAGATCATACAGTATTTCAGTCCCTTATCTAAATTCTTTGTTTCTGGAATGTCAGTCTCACACCAAGGCGTTATTCATGAGTATTTGTTTAATCCCAATCTGTGCAAGAGAGGCAACTATAGCTCTTTGGCCTTACTTCCACTGCCTCCACCATCTCTCAACAGAAGCTCGGTTTAATGTTTTCTCTTTCAGTTATCTCTGAGATTATATTATGACACTGTCTTGGAATATGCACTGGTTACTATAGAAATAATTGTTGTTAAAAATGATGCATTTTTCCCCTTCATATATTTATTTGGGGGCTTTAAAATTAGTTCAGAAGAGTTTACTTGGATTCAGCCCCTAAATGACTGCTTTTTCGTGGCTGACTTTGAAGCAGAACATTAACAAGGTGCAGTAAAAGATCAGCACAGAACATGCTTTGCTAGCAGCACACAAGACAGCAAGGTTCCATACAAACCTAGTGCTGTTTGTGTGGAGGTGTCCTTTATGGAATTTGGGTGTCTTTCCTTATTTTCCCCCCAAGGAAGTAAGAGTCCTTGGATCTCTCATTTGAGTGATCCTTCCATTCACACTGATCAATGTTTTCCTCATGTGGAAAAGGTCGAGACAGGCATCTGGGTCACTGGTTTACTTGTGAGCAAGGTTTACCCCATTTACCCATAAAGAAGGAGGCATCAGCAAAGGCATAAGGGGAAAATGTTGGGGTGAAGGTTGGGAAAACAGAAGGGAAGCAAAGTTAGGGAAATATTTAGAAAAAAGAAGAAGATGAAAACAGAGAAGAGAGATGGTCCATCCTTTTAATGTCACAAGCCACCGAATATATCCCAGGGCTGTCTCCTCAGTTAACGCCGCTCACAGCTCCATTTGGGTGCAAACTAGCTACCTGCATGGGCTGCACAAAGGGACAATTAGGAGTGTGCTGAGTTGTATAGAAAGAAAACCCAGAAGTGCTTACCTAGAGCTAGGCCAGAAAGAAGCAGGAAAGCTCTAAAGGGGCAGGATGGATTGATTGAAGTAGAAAAATGTATGGACACCGTAATTTAGTTTGCACCAAACTGTACCAGCAGTGACCCAAACAGTGATCTATATACCTGTCTAGACAGGCCCTCACAACGTTTATTTGCCTAAAGGTTTCATGGACTGCAACTCATCCAAGTAATGGGTTGCCTTGAAAGAAGACAGCTGCACTTAGCAAATGTATATGTCAAATGCATTTGCCTTACAGGTGACACAGGACTCTTAGTTGTTTTCATTTGATCTGAAGCTTATTAGTGGTTTCTGGGGATTCTAAGGAGCCAGGACAGCATGCTTACATTACTGGGGTTTGTTTTAAGCACTTCAAGTGCAAGCCATCAGATGCTACTTTAGCCCAATGTTTCAGCAACAAAAGATTGCTTCTCTGCTCTTTCTTAATTAACGTTGCTATTTCAAGCAATTCAGTTCTCAAGTGTGGAGGGGTGGGAATTCTTTCTTAGCTTTTTAAAACAGCTTCCTTAATGTTTTGATTAAGTTAGTAGGCAGATGGATAAAAAGATGATAGAATTAAAGCAATCTAATTTGAATGTGAGGTACACTGGCAGAAACAAAGACTTCCCCCTGACAACAACTGCCTTGCCTTCTTGCTGCAGGCTATGCGAATGTACACCGTTGGGAAACTGCGCCTTTTGGTATAAAAAGGGCAGCCAAGCTTTTTGTTGAATTTATTTATTTGTTTCATTTATAGGCCTCCTTTCTCCCAATATGGAGATTCACATGATTGAATGATATGAAGAATCATGCGCTTCTGATCGTGTATAGAATGTGTTCTCTTTCCTTCTGATCAGCTAGGGGAATCTCCTAGAGAAGAACGTGTGGTTTCCAAACCTGAGCCCTGGCACCTCTTTTTCTACACAGCATATATCACTCCCTATTTGAGGCACAAATAATGAAACTTGCAACAGTAGAATGTCTTGTTATAGTATCAGAACTGTACTTGGAGAGAAGCCATTTTACATATTTCAGTTCCTCCCCAAATACATATGAATGCAAAGCCTGTAAAACAGAGCTTCTCATGTCCTATTCTTCCTTCCCTGGACTATAAGGTGAAATGAACTTTAACAAGAGAATATAACAGGTACTCAGTGTGGTGTTATGGATAAAGTGATAGACTAGGACTCAGGAGACCCGAGTTCGAATGTCCAGCAATGGAAATGAATGAGAGTGGCAGGGAACTGGTAAAGCCCATCTTTAAACATCTCACCTGGAAAGCCCTATTAGGGTCACTATAAGTTGGTGCTAGTTAATAGCATACGGTATAAGACACACAGAGAAGATGCAACATATGAACACACAAGTTTTTCCAGTTTCCCCATCATCACTTTAAAAGGAGGAAAGAACTAGAAGTGGAACAGAAACACACTGTAATATAGACTCTACGAAACATCAGATGTTCTTCCAATATAAAAGTGTCCAAACACATAATCAAGCTTAGCGCAGTCAAAGTAATGTAACCTGCAATATGTCAGACAAATGACAAATAAACTGCAGAATACAGTACATTGCCTATATGTGTAAAAAAGCAACTTTTTGCAATAATTATTTTGCTAGTCCCCTGATCTCACACTAAAAGCCCAACCCCTTCCACAGCCAGATTCTAGACATCCATCCATTAACCAAACTGACAAAATATTTTGCCTGTATCTGTTGATATTTCAGTTATGGACAAAATGTCCCCCTTCCCTGCAGCCTCATAACAGTAATAGCAGGCACTCAGTTGTTTGTTTACTTTCTGTCGGCTTCAACACAGCAATATATATATATATGCAAGAGTAGTCAGGCAACTGTAGAGATGTAGGGGGGAAACACAGCCACAAAAAGGAAAATATCCTGAGGGGAGAGAGAAGGCCATAAACACAGACTGCACCCCAGCAAGGCACCTATCCTGAAACTGCCTTCTCTCAACTGCAGAATTTTATTGTGGGCAGAAAGTCCAGCTATCACCATCTTTCTTTTCCTTACATTCCTGGATTTCTTAAAACTTATTTTTCTGGCTTTTTAAAAAAAGAAAGTTAGTCAAGGAATAAACAACAAAGTAGGTCCTCGGCACCTTCCTCTATTTGGAGGCACTCACCAAAAAAAAAAAAAAAAAAAAAAAAAAAAAAAAATCACACTGCATATACAAGAGCTCTATACAAATTAGAAGTGAGTCATAATTTCAATATAGGAGATATTCCATAGAGATGCACATCCTTTAGAAGCTGTCCTTGAGATTACAAATTGAAGCATCCACTGCTGATACGTTTACGTATGATGGTCGCTGCCCTCCCAAGCATTTCCTGGAAACATTATATCATAGTTTTTGATTATACATAGCCACAATCCAGAAAATTGTTCACAGATACCAAGTGCCTAACAACCAATTTTAAACAGCAGCATGTGTTATACTGCACAGTGAACGGCTTCATCAGCAGTATCTATCTGTTTTGTAATTCACACCATCCATAAGTCAAGAGAGCATTATGTCAGTGGCTGCGTTTTTTTATTCCTTGTTAAGAAATCTTATCTACTCTATACAGCAGTTTGGCATTACAATTGTTAAAGCAATAGCTTGAGGCACACATATGCCAGGAAGCAAATCCTGTTGCACATGGGGCTTACTTATGAGTAGATGCATACAGAGTGTACTACAACTTCAATTGAACTGAAATAGATTTGAACTAACCCATAACAATTTGCTGTAATATTAATAGCACAATATGTTTTAACCTCTAGAGCAGTGGTTCTCAGCCTTGGGTCCCAGATTTTCTAGGACTGCAACTCCCAGAAACGCTGGCCAGCAAAGCTAGTGGTGAAGGATAAGAACATCTGGGGAAACAAGACTGGAAACCACTGCTCTAAAGCACTAAACATCTTAAGTTCTGGTTATCTAAAGGATGCTCCTGAAAATTTCAGTGCCTGCAGAGGCCTGTTTGATGTTCATGCAGAAGAGGAATTTCTCCTGCATTTCTCCCTTGAAATGCACCCGTCCTCCCCTGGAACTTCAGTTTCCACTCTTACGTTTTTTTAGGAAGAGTGCAAAGATGCAACCATTAAAACTTTTTTTAAAAAATTATTTTACTGTTTTTACTGTTTTTTTATGGTGACTATCTTGAACAGGAGTTCTTAGTAACTAGGCATGACACGAAAGCAATAATGGAAATACTGTCAGCATCAGCATCATTTTAAAGACAATCAACAGGATCACCCTCATGATTTTAAAGACTACAGTCACCAAGATCCCTCAGCCAGCATGACCACTGTGGGATTCTGGGTATGGTAGTCCAAAAGTGTTTCCAAGTTCTGCAAAAATGTTGTTGTTGCTGCTCCTGCTATTACATGCCACTAAGTTGCAGCTGACTTATGGCAATTCTAACAGTGTTTTCAACGTATGTGAGATGTATAAGGAGTGATTTTTTTCCCAGTGCCATCCCTAAATGAGTTTCCTTGGCTGAATGGAGATTTGAATCCAGGTCTCTTGAGTCCTAGTACAACACTTTACTGATTAAACTACACTGGCTTTGTGCACAAATATATTAATAAACAAAATAAAACAACAAGATTAATAAAATTAAATTAGTGTTTTCTTTACTTTCAGAACAAGGTAGATTAACAAGGAGCAGAGAGCCCTGATGGGAGCCTCCAGGGCCTGGAGGTCTTCTGCCATATCCTCTAGACGAAAGCAGGCCAGAAATGTGACTTGGCGACGCTTTTCAACCTCTGGCCCTCCAACAAGCCACAGTGATCTCAAACTCGGCGTGCCACCTACAAAAGAGAAATGCTGCAGAAAGGAATTTTGGCAAGCTTTTCTCATTGAGCTTGGACAGGATACAATCACTCCTGCTTATTTTTTGGGGTCTCCGAGAAGGACAATGCAAATGCCACAGGAAATCAAATTGAAGAAGAGAAAAAGATACAGCCATGGAGGTCCTTAACCACTGTCCATGTATTTTCACAGGGAGGAGATTGCATCATATAAGATTATACAGCTGCAAGATTTTGTTGGGATTTATCAAATTTGCATACCGCGCTGTGGTGGCCATATTTAAGAAAGATGTTGGGGCCCTCAGACTGCCTGCCCTATTTGCTTCCTTTCCATACATCTTTTGGATAGGCAATCAGGCATTACAAAAGCACGCACTAAAGCATTCACTTCAATCCTTTCTCCTCCCTCACCATAAGTCATTTTGTAACATGGCTCACTGCTGCTATTCCAAAGAAGCTGCAACTTGGGCACCCACTATCTTTCAGTGGAGGCGTCAAGCAGGACATCCACTCCTCTCTGAGACCCTTGCCCTGGGGCAATATTGCAAGGGCAGGGACAGTAAGGGGAATTCTTGGGAGAGGCAGCTTTGTATTGTGCTCATATATGACTGCAGCCTTTATCTATTATGCAGATGTAAAATACTATTGGAAGTAGGGAAGGGGAGACATCCTACATTGTAAGGTTTTTGCTGCTGAGTGCATTATGTTGCTGCATGATAGGTGCCTTCAATCATTTCAAAAGCAGTTGATCCTCATGTGTAAAGGAGAAATGGTCTTACTGGTCTTTGCCTTTTGGTAAATGTAGTGACTGGGAGTGGAGTCCTAACTCTCAGTAGGCACCAAGGGCTCCTATATGTGATAGAAGTTGCTGCTGGACAAGATAATTGTATTTTGTGTTGCTCCACATTCCGGGAATGTACATATCAGAAACAGTCCCAAACCAAGGACACCAGGATTCATTACTCTAATTGTGTGCCCTCAACTCAACTCTGATTTATGCTGACCCTCTTCAGGTTTTTCTAGATGGTAATCCCCTTCTACTATGGACACCCTGGAACTGTGCAGCTTGCTCTTCTGGGATGCACAGTGGGGAAATGAACTCCCATCTTCTGGCTCTGTAGCCAGATATCTAACTCACTCTGCTTACCATTTAATGAGCATAAAAGTACATAAAGTCATGACACGGTATTCCCCAATGAGGTGCCTTCTAAACATATTGGATTACAGCTCCAATCATCCTTGAGCCAACGAGATGGTTGGACAGTGTCATCGAAGCTATCAATATGAATTTGGCCAAACTCTGGGAGGCAGTGGAAGACAGGAGGGCCTGGAGTGCTCTGGTCCATGGGGTCAGCAACAATCATACACGACTCAAGGACTAAACAACAACAACAACAATGGTGTGCATGAATATATAATAATGCCACACTGCTTTGAGATATCTGAAGTTATTATTGGACTACTGCTCCCAGTATCTCCTAGCCAGTGTGGTCAGAAGGATCCTGGTTACTGTAGTCTTAAAAGGTAACATTTACAAGCTCTGATCATTACTATTCTCCTCTTAATCATTGCTCTCTT
Organism: Pogona vitticeps; assembly: GCF_051106095.1. Classification (NCBI taxonomy): domain Eukaryota; kingdom Metazoa; phylum Chordata; class Lepidosauria; order Squamata; family Agamidae; genus Pogona; species Pogona vitticeps. The sequence continues at coordinate 62,544,950 of NC_135783.1, read as the reverse complement.
AGGCCATATCTTTTTGACAGTGAAGACAAAAAAGGAGACATTTCATTGCTACTTATGGTAACACTGTCTTTTCTCAATTTTGAACTGAGAAATACTGAATATGAAATGCAAAGACAATACAGTACTAGTAAACTGCTAAGCGAGGCACCACTGTATATCTTTTCATGTGACAACACTGAAGAAATAACACTTGGCTACAATGTAAAGCAGTGAGTATACAGCTTGTGTAACAGTGTAAATGTGCTGTCCCCTCAAAATAACGCAGCACACAGCTATTAATGTCGAAACCGCTGGCAACAAAAGGGAGTACACCCCTAAGTGACAACGTCCAAATTGGGCCCAAGTAGCCATTTTCCCTCTCTGGTATCATGAGCCCTTTTACTGTCACAAGTCTCAGGTGTGAAGGGGGAGCAGGTGTTATCGCTCTCACTCTCTCAGACTGGTCACTGGAAGTTCCACATGGCACCTCATGGTAATAAACTATCTGAAGATCTGAAAAAAACAAATTGTTGTTCTACATAAAGATGGCCTAGGGTATACAAAGACTGCCAAAACCTGGAAACTGGTCTGCAGCACGGTGGCCAAGCCCATACAGTGGTTTAACAGGACAGGTTCCACTCAGAACAGGCCTCGCGATGGTCAACCAAAGAAGTTGAGTGTCTGTGCTCGGCTTCATATCCAGAAGTTGGCTTTGGGAAATAGACGCATGAGTGCTGCCAGCATTGCTGCAGAGGCCGAAGGGGGGGGGGTCAGCCTGTCAGTGCTCAGACCATACACCGCACACTGCATCGAATTCGTCTCCAGGACTCTCGTCCCAGAAGGAAGCCTCTTCTAAAGATGATGCACAAGAAAGCCTGCATACTGTATGCCGAAAACAAGCAGACTAAGGAAATGGATTTCTGGAACCATGTCCTGTGGTCCAGTGAGACCAAGATAAACTTATTTGGTTTAGATGGTGTCAAGCGTATGTGGCGGCAACCAGGCAAAGAGTACAAACACAAGTGTGTTGTGCCTACAGTCAAATATGGAGCTGCATGAATGCTGCTGGCACTGGGGAGCTACAGTTCATTGAGGGAACCATGAATGCCAACATGTACTATGACATACTGAAGCAGAGCATGATCCCCTCCCTTCGGAGACTGGGCCGCAGGGCAGTATTTTAACATAACGACCCCAAACACCCCTCCAAAATGACCACTGCCTTCCTAAAGAAGCTGAGGGTAAAGGTGATGGACTGGCCAACCATGTCTCCAAACCTAAATCCTATTGAGCATCTGTGGGGCATCCTGAAACGGAAGGTGGAGGTTCGCAAGGTCTCTAACATCTACTAGCTCTGTGATGTCATCATGGAGGAGTGGAAGAGGACTCCAGTGGCAACTTGTGAAGCTCTGGTGAACTTTATGCCCAAGAGGGTTAAGGCAGTGCTGGGAAATAATGGTGGCCACACAAAATATTGACACTTCGTGCCCAATTTGGACATTGTCACTTAGGGGTGTACTCACTTTTGTTCCCAGCGGTTTAGACATTAATGGCTGTGTGCTGCGTTATTTTTATATATATACACATACATACATACATGCATACACACACACACACACACACACACACACACTTTTTGTAGACAGTTCCACAAATTGGCCAATGACCTGAAAAGCTAGAGCATAAAAATGGCTACTATGTTAAAAAGTCAGATGTCACTAATTTCAATGAAGGAAGATTTCACTCCTTGCTCTCCCCCTTTAATTACAATGCTTGAAGCATTCAGATGGAAGGAGATAGATGCAAAGGTACTGTATATATACATTATAAATATAGTATTTCAACAAGTAAAAGAAATGTTGTTTTTGTTTTTACAAGTCTGACTTTGATTGGAATGGAGTAACCTTCCATCAACACATTTTTAGATGTAAAAGTAATCTACAGCCAAGTTCCTTATTTGGTGATTTACAGAGTCATGCGGCAGAAAAATAAAAGATTCATGGGAGACGTTAAGGCACACAAACATGGCCTGCAGATTTTTTAGAAAAATATTTGTTTTGGAACCAAACACCAAAAATAAACCCTGGACAACCTCCTCTCCTTCTTCACTTGTCTGCACTGAAATAGAATAGAACAGTCTTTCATTACTGAATTAGCCACAAACAAGTTGAGAGGGAATTTGTGTTGTCAGGTCTGGCTTCCAGGACATTTTTGGCTGCAATTCCTCATACTTACAGTCATTCTCATGCTTTTACAAGCAAATTCTAAGAGTAATGGATTGGTGTTCTTGCACCTACCTGAGAAAAAGAATGCACCCATTCTAGCAGATGCAAAATTCTCCCCAACACTATGGTTGTCATAAGGCTGGACAAATGAAGAGGTACATTACAGAACTGACTGTATCCACTTCATCTGGGAAGAAAAACACCTAGCCTGTAGGCATGAATACCTCTACAGAGGCTTCCTAGTCAGTTTGCGGTCTTCCTGAAGCTGCACCCCCTCTGAAGCAATATGAGATGGGAGGGATAAAGGGAGAAGCCAGACTTGTTCCCCTCTTGCCTTCATCTCATGGGAGAAAACAAGGCAGGAGCAAATCACAGTCACCTCCACTCCACTGAGCTAAACCACTGAGCTATTCAAGAGTTCTCTGTACCCAGCACATGTTCATCTTCATTCTCCATCACATTATTCAAGCCAGAACATGGAATATAGTTTCTCTCCATTTGAACAGGGAAGACAAAGTGACCACCTTATTTCCTACCAAGTTAATCTGCTGGCAAACCAAGATTGCTCGGACAACTAGATCCTCAGGGCATATCTTTTAGGCACAATGCTGCACATAGCTAAGGATACTCAAGTCCCCTGCCCTTGATCTTGCCTGAAGCAATGCTTGTTAGAGTTCCCTTCACATCCCCATTGAAGGATATGCTTAATAGTTTAGCTGAGATAAATACAATGCATCTAAAAAAGGACTTTTCAGATGGACCTTGAAAACCAGTTGTTAGCATCTAATGTCCCAATTATCATTCTAGGTACTACTTCAACATTCTAAATTTTATCACTGAATGCCTACAGCTGAGGTCCAGTATAATTTAGGAGATGTGCCTTCCAGCATGCTCCAAGGAGCATGTTTTGAATTCTGGGAGTTAGGATAACCTGGCCTAGAGAAAGGACAGAGCTTTATTGGTGATGGCTCTTCAGCTGTGCAACTTCCTCCCCCAAGAAGCTCAAGTCTTCTGAACTGGATGTTCACTAAATGATTGAGAGTTATTTCAGTCCACCAAGCACATGAGAGTGGGTTCTGTCTGATCCTATATTTGATTTGGAAACTGCTCATTGCCAGAAATTTGTATTATTCTAATGAGTACAGAACTGGTGAATGTTTGTTGCCTTTATATGTTTTAAGTCTCCCCGAGGGTTTACTAAGCCATATTGGCAGACTACCCATTTAAAAAATAAATGCATTTACGTAAGTTGGTCTGCCTGGGTCTCTAAAGACAACTTTCTCAAAGAAAATTGAATAAGCATTACATATTTTTCAACAGTCAAATATTCCACATTTAATTCAAGTTCCAAGACACGATAACATTCCATTCTACCTGGGAGCTGCTTGGGTTGAACCAGTTCCGGTCGCTGCAAGGAATTCCCAGGATACACAAACCACTCTTTTACTACAGGGTTGGCATCTAAAGAAATAAGCATCAGATCAATAAATTAAAGCAAGAACCAACAATTTAGGAGTAACCCACACTCAGACAGAGTTATTTCCAAGGGCATTTTTTCCCCAAACATACAGATTTAGGTTGTTCTTTGAGTCCATTGAACTGTCCATTGTGTAAGTAGACTGTTTTTTTCTGAGCTTGTGCATGGAGATATCCAATACCTGTTTGCATAGGCATAAACCTCAGTCTTCTCAATTGCGTCATTTCTGCTTGCATGACAATAAACCAGAGATTGCACCAAACAAGGTGTGCAGAACGTAATGTCTCACCCATAAACTAAAGACTGCAGTGAACTATATGAGTGGAGCACAACACTTTCACCCATAGAGCAAAAGGATTCTGGCCAGTGACTGCAGTGCTGAACAGCAGCTATTTTGGTGGAGCGTTCTTAAAGGCAAACAAGTAAGGAAAAACAACACCAAATAACTAGGCATGTGTATTAATACAATTTCTTTAAAATGGGGGAAGGTTAACTCAAAAAAGCAAACTTACTGAGAAAGCAAAGCCTGAGTGAGTTTTAAGATCCAGGCCTGCCTGTAGGGCTCAGGGGTGGGTAGGTGGCTACAGAGTACTAAATTTAGGTTTCATGACGTGCAGGAGGGATTTTGGGATTCAAGGATTAGCTGGAAGAAAGGAGATAGAAATTGCCAATTGAGTAGCTATGTTAGCCTGTTGCAGCACAACAGAGAGTCTTATAGCACTTTCAGTAGCTTGAATCTGAAGCTTTTGTAAGCTACAGTTCATAACAGCTTGTGTCAGATAAAGCATCTCAGTCTGAGGTGCCACAAGATTCTTGGGAGAATGAAAAGAAAAGGCCGTATGAGTTCTTCAGAGACCCAAGAAATGGGAAAAACTGATTTCTAGTAGTTTGTTACAGGGCATACTATTTATTTATTAACTCAATCATTTTTTTTCTAAACCATTCCTTATGTCTAATGAATCCAGAGCACACAGGTAGAGTAGACGCTCTAGCCATACGTACAAACACATAGCAAAGGGAAAAGGAGCATAACAGAAGCTGTCATGCCCAACTGAATCTCTTCTCAAGATGACAGCAGGGAAGCAGAATTTCTGTCTATGTCGGAAGACATCAAAAGGGTCTTGTTGCCAACTAAGAAATGTCCTGGAGGAACACATGGCTCCTTGACTTCATACCTAACAATTTTACTAGTGTCTGAATATCTTTGGGATCCCTATCAATAGCCATGGCTAATGGAATTACAGTATAATTTCTTTATGGAATAGATTTGCTCAGATGATTAACCCCAGAGGCTTTGCATGGGATCAATTTGCTTGGGCTAATTTCAGCTGTACTACCCTTGGCAATCGTAGGAAATGTGAGACAGATGTTATACTCCTATCAGTAATTTCATCACTCATTCACACGCATGTAAGTCGAAGCAAGCATATTGTTTCAACCTATGCAAGCAAAAAATCTTCTAAATACAGGAAAACAGATTTATACTGCAAAGCACAAGGCCACTTACATGGGAGCAAGTAGTGCTGGATGTAGCAGACTATTTCTGAGTAGGAAATATACGTATTCGACTGCAAACCTCTATTCATTTAGCTAAGAATAAACCCACTCTTGGTACACTGGGGGCCAAACTGTTTGAACACACAGATTCAAATGGGAAATTGAGATGACCAATATACTGATCCAACAGTGCAATGTGACAAGACAAATAGAAACATGCACTGACTTAGCTACCTCACAATTCTGAACAAGCTAAGGAAGATAACTCACATTTGATAATGGTGTAATGAACTTGCAATGCAACATGAGACTGTCATATTTTAGGTAATAAAGCTAGATGGGCTCATGTTTACAAATCTTCTGCAAACAGGCAAAGATCTTTCTCTTCAGGCAAGCTTTCCCTGAATGACTGGCTGCCTGAGTGGGGTTTTAAATGGATTGTTGTGCCTTTACTGCTTTGAATATGTTTCAGTGCTGCTTATGCTTTTTAGTATGTTATTTGTTTAATCCTTGTCATATTTTTATACTCATTGTTGTTAGCTTTAAATACTGCCTTTTAATGATGTAAGCCACCTTGGGACCTTTTTAAGGAGAAAAGAGGGGTAAACATTTTAAAATAAATGATGTAAGCTGCCTTGGGTCCTTTTAAGGAGAAATAGGGGTTAAAAATATTTTAAATAAATAAATAAGTGAAATAAAAAGTAAATAAGTGAAATAAAGAAGTAAAATTTAAAAATTATTTTAAATAAATAAATAACTGCTGGATGAGTTTCAGTTTTGTAATCCAAAAAAGTAACTTTTCCATGCTATATCTAGGTAGGTGAAACTGTCAAGTTTAATTCTGCTCAGTTTTCCATCCCCAAAGCTGTTAAGTTTGTTCCATTCTATTCCAAAATCAAAACAAAGTTCTGCCACTCCAGCACTCTCTTTTCAAAATATATGGTTTCCATGTGCACTGTTTCAAAAGAGTACATTTTGTGTGCTTAGCTAGTTAGCCACCCAGCCACTCCCCTATCTATCAGCAAGCTGCATCAAAAACTTCAAAGAAGTACAGATTTTGATGAGCATTAAAATTTCCTTTACTTTTGAATGCTCATCAGCTGAGAAGGCAAGGGAAAAACCTCAGGAAAGTATAGATTATTATAGTACTGTATATATAGATTATTATCAATTATTGGCTATGGCAAGAAAGCTGGAAGCAGCCTCATCTTGATTTGAATAATTTATCTGATTCTGTCTCTTGGGCCTGAAGTAATAATAGAGTTGAACTGAAAACTGTGTTCTAATTTTCTTGTGAGATCATTGTATCAGTAGGGCAGAAAATAAATTAAAAGCCAGGCAATTTTTTAAATCATGAGAATCTTATCATTGAGCTCATAGATGGAGTGGAGTTCAAGTTCCCCAGAGCAGTCCACTCCTTTTCTCATTAACTGGCACTTACAGTCTCAATAACTCACTCTGAGACATTAGTAGGATAAAGAATAAAAGGTTTCATTACCTACATATCAACAGATCAAACAGCAACCTGACAAACATGACTGCTTTGAGCAAACTTCAACAAACTGCGAGAGGGCAGAAGAGATACTGGGCAGAGAGACAGGGCTCTCTTTGAATTCAGAGGCAGGGATAGAACGATTAGTCAGTGCTGGACAGACTGACAGTCACTCTAGCCCAGAAAGGTCCCTTCCCGTCAAACAAGCTACAGGCAGCATTGACAGGCTGTAAAATCTCCAGCATAAATACAGTGGTGCCTCACATAGCGAGGTTAATCTGTTCCGGATTAACCTTCGCTATAGCGAAACATCGCTGTGCGGGAATAAAAAAGCCATAGAAACGCATTGAACTTTGTTCAATGTGTTCCTATGGCTTGAAAACTCACCGCTGTGCGAGGCTCGTCCATAGCGCCGCCATTTTCGCGCCCTCGGTAAGCGAGGGCAGGGCGCGAAAACGCGGCGCGGACCTTCCGGCGGCCATTTTGGAACTGCCGATCAGCTGTTCTCCCCGGCTTCGTTATGCGATATTCGCTAAGCGAATCGCTTAGCGAATATCGCAAAGCGAAAAATCGCCATAGGGGCCATCGCTGAGTGAATGCTCCAGCGATGGCCCAGAGCGCCTCGTTAAGCGATTTCATCGCTCAGCGAGGTGCTCGTTAAGCGAGGCACCACTGTACATAAATTCCATTCAGATGTCAGCTTCTCAAACATGCATGTAGAGATTTCACAATTCACAAAACACCTTCTAAAAATCTTATGAGTAAAAATGCAGCACAATCAGTGTTTTCTGCTTCCAGTATTGCACAGTATTCCCAGCTCTGCCTTTACCTTTGACTGATTCCAGTAAGATAGAATATATATGCTGACGTGCAGGGAAATAGACAAGTGCCTGTCCAGGAATCTCTCCATCACGCTCATCCTCCAACGTGTTGCTACAGTCAACCTCTGCAGCCCTCAGGACATTGTACACCATATGGCTTTCACCTCTCACATGCTGTTCTTTGGCTATCTGTCCTCAGATGAACAAAAAGTACAGTATTATTGATTTGTGATGTGGCCTTTTTATGTGTATTGCCATTTATACTTTGCAGCTTTGTGAAACCAATGGAGATGGCAGAATAGAAGAACAATTTATCGCATATGCATACACACAGGACTCAAGGCAATACAAATGTTAATAATCATATAACATGCATACATAATATACGTGGGTACATAAAGCAGAAAGTAGTACAACTGGGTAACAGACTTTGAACTTAATGACCTTCCTTTCACAGCTCCCTTTAGATCAGAGGTCCCCAACCCCCGGTCCATGGCCTGGTGCTGGTCCATGGCCTGAGCCGGACCAGGCCGTGGAGAAAGACCTCCCCCCCACCCCTGCACGCACTCCCCCCGGCACAGCCCATTTGTGCCTGTGTGTGTGCACCTGAGCCCCTGTGAGCACTCCCCACCCTTTCACGCATGCACACAAGTGCCCCATCACCCTTTGCGCATAGAGTGCTGTGTTGCCCTTTGCACATGTGTGTGTGTGCACCCACACAAGTGCCCCTGTGCGCATATGCATGAACAGACATGCTTCTTCACACATGCGCAGGGGGGTACCCTGCCTTCCCCAGCCGGTCCGTGCGGCTAAAAAGGCTGGGGACCGCTGCCTTATATAAGCAAGCACATTTCTTAAGTTACAGACAATTAACATTTCTTCTCTCCTCCACCAACCAATGTTCTCTCCTTCACAAGGAACAAATGTTTAAAAACATTGCATTTGAGGATTTGTCCTGTGTCTGCCCTTATGCTGGCATGTGTGCTCAATTGTGTGATGTTTGTCAAGTAATGGAGGCCAGGATCTCAGGTTTTGGGCTGCAAGGAAACCCTAATTCTGATCTGTTTTTTCCCCTATCTGTAATACTGACCTGGTGCTGTCCAAAAAATAATTTAAAAAACCAAAATGATAAAAATAACTCCAGCTGTAACAGTGGTGAGTGGCTGCAAGAGGCAGCCAGTGTAAGGGCAGGCAGGCACTACAAGCTTGTTGCACTGGAGGTGCAGCAGATCAGACTGCAAGGTTTACTTATAGCCCAAAGCCTGTGATCCTGGCATCCGATACCTGACAAACCTACAGATACAATTTAACACATGCCAAAACAATTCAAAATAAATTGTATCCACAATCAAGGTAAAATAAACAACTTCCTCCAAGCTGTTTAAAATACCTCACTTTCTGAACAAAAACAAAACATGCTTTCCAGCCAAAAAAGTGCACACAGCTATGTTATGTAAACAGATATTTTAAAACCGATTTCAAGTGTGCTAAATCCAACGCAAACCCAGAAGTATTTCAACTTGCAACTGCACCCTGAGACAAGACAGAAATAACAGGATAAAAAGATACAATATGAAATCATTAAATAATTTATAATATTTAAACACTACTAAATTTAAAAGAATTTAAAAGTGCCTCAATAAAAACATGACCCTTTCTTCAACAGCCAATCAATGGCCAAAAGCTTGAATAAACAGATCTTTGCCTGCCAAGACAATAACTGGAAGCTTAACTTCCCTTGGACTGAAGTTCCATATGTGGGAAGTTGCTACCCAGGTGGTCATACAACTACAGGGCGCTGGCCACTGGCCCAGAGATCTAGCCATAACTGTGCCATTGACAACAGATTGTTTGTGAATATTATGAAAAGGAACTTCAGGAGCTGAAGAATTACCTGGAAAATTTCCTGATCTAAACACAAGGGCACATTTTTAAGAGATGTTTCTGAGTGCTGTGAGAAATCAGGAGGGAGCCAAGGAGACTGCTGCCCAGGCAGAATATAAGATTCTATTCCTCTGAGAAGCACAGACTTGTCTGATCCCAAAGGCAACATTTCTGCCAAAGCCATCAAACTATCATACGAACGTGGAAGAGCTGAAATATAATTTGCCACTGCTAGAATCATGTTAATCCTTTTATCAGAGCACTGGTTTTTGGAGCAATATGAAGCTTGGCACTGATTTCGAAGTCTTTCCGTGGCCCTCTCTGGAACAATATCAGTGCCGAGGAGGCAAGCAAAAAGGGGGAGTTCGGTTACATGGAGACCCAATTTGCTGCAAAGATTCTGCCTCGAGAACATGATAGTTTCCAGCTTTGCCAAGCAAAGATGATTGATAGAAAAATAGGGACAGGTATCATAAATCAGGTAGTCGGTGTCTTCCCCAAGAATCCCCATACAATTGTTTTGCAAGCCGTAAGAGGCCACTTCATAGTCGGCCTCTTGCAGTGAGTTTACTGTCTCTTGACCGAGGATCTTCAAAGAAAAGCGAGTAAAAGTAGCCAACCCAGAGGGAATAAAGAACATGTTTCTCCCAGGTTGTTGTTTATTGGTCTTGATGAACTGGAAAATCCTGGCTATTTCTTTGTTATTTTTCAGTCTTCGTTTCACCCATTCATTGCGTTTCTTCTGCTCTACCAGCCCATCAAAGTAGAATACCAGTTTGATACCAGCAATTGTGAAAGTATTTATGAAACTGTCCAAGTTAGAAAGATATTCACGCCACTGGCCGCCACAGACCCAAAATTCAGGTGTGTACCACTGTCGAAGGCAAGACATGGCATCTACCACAAGAACAGGAACGGATCCTGGATACCTGCTGCGGTGGCTTTTTGCCATGTCTTCCAGATTGACTACTGAGCAGACATCTTGGCAGGCATTGGTCACAAACCAGTGCAAACCTCTAACACCCATACTTGAGCAAAACGCAGAGTTTATTTTCTTCAGGAACCTAGAAAAGGGAAGGACAAAAATAGTAAGAAAAATTATTCTTCAGATCATTTCTATAAATTGAGTAATTGTAAGAGAGATATAAGTTTTCAGAAATTGCTCTTCTAAACAGAAAACATAGCATTTACACATTTGAAACAAGTTTATTTATTTATTTATTTATTTATTTATTTATTTATTTATTTATTTATTTATTTATTTATTTATTTATTTATTTATTTATATTTTATTTTATTTTATTTTATTTTATTTTATTTTATTTATATCCCGCCTATCTGGTCGGTTAAGACCACTCTAGGCGGCTAACAACATAAAAATAAAACAATAAATATATATAAAACAAGTTACATAAAATAGACATTACAAAAAACTGAGAGGAAACAATGGGGAGTAGAGAAAGAGGACATCAGGGATTGACTGGAGGGAAGGCCTGCCGAAACATCCATGTTTTTAGTTGATTTTTAAACATACCCAGTTCATGGTCTTTAAAGGCTTTTGCACATAAGACACTTCTGCTGTTTTTAAAAATCTGTACCATAGAAGAAAGTCAAGGTAACTGTTTTTAAAGAGCTATTGGATTGTTTCATGATTGTCCATTATACCCAGGAAAAGTGGTGCTGACATACTGCAGCTTTTCCAAAAGTGGTGCTGTGCAGGTGGGATGAGCATTATTGCAATAGCTGGCTATGTCACAAATATATTACAGATATTAAGATTTGTAATTAAGATGACCGTCAGGTGCAATGTTTCAAAAGGCTGCCGCATCAGAACGAAGCATGGGTTCGCCTGGGATCCCAGACAAGTTACTCGTTTCTGTTGGAATCAACTGATGAGTGGTGGTACATCCATTACTGTTAGTTCAACAAGCCTTCCCCCCATTCGGTATCCAAAACCATTAATAAGATGTAATTCTCTCCCTACTGCCTTGCCTCTGGTAGAGGACTGAAAGAACAGTTCTCATCTGAACCACTGGCTTAAGAATGACTCCTCAAAATGGAGTCACTCTACAATGTTTGGCTGTTGGGAAAAGCAAGAGAAGAATGAATCTGGCTTTGGACTGAGCTGTCTGTCTGCTTCTCAGGAAGCATCAGATTATAGTATCAGACCTGGTTGCCATTACAAGGATAAGATGAAGATACTACTAGCTTTCAAGAAATTGCAAAATAGGTGGTGGCATACAGCTGATCTTTTCCTGTAACCTGCCTACTTTTTTTGCACATTGCTTTACTTAAAGCATTTGTGTCAAACTTGTTTTGAAAACGTTTGAAGCACGTTGCCCTGGAAAAACTGTCCCTTAGAAGACAACCAAAGCTGCTACAACAAGATGTGAGAATTTTTTCTTTCAACACACATCAGGTTGTCACATGGGATAGCTAGGAAGAATTTAGTTTACTGGGTGGTGCCTGAGATAGCTATGGGACATGGGAATGTTGCTGCTACTAACAAGAGAACAACCCAAGCAGTTTCACCACCACCACTTCCTCCACTGCGTCAATCTAACAAGACTAAATCATCATCATCATCATCATCATCATCATCATCATCATCATCATCATCATCTTTAAACTGCACAGCTCGAAGGGACCCTATGGATCATTGTCAAGAAGGCACGATGGGGAATCAAACTCCCAATCTCTGGCTCCACAGCCAGATACCTAAACCACAGAGATATCCAGCACTTCAAATCAGGGGTAGTTTCAGTGACACTAACAGAAAAAGCTTCAATGTATTCGCAAAGGCTTTCACTGCCGGGATCTAATGGTGGTTGTGGGTTTTTCGGGCTCTTTGGCCATGTTCTGAAGGTTGTTCTTCCTAACGTTTTGCCAGCCTCTGTGGCCGGTATCTTCAGAAGACAGCACTCTGTGCTCTGATGTAGTTGGCTTGGGAGTGGAGTCCTGTATTTATGGCTGTGAGATGGGCTTTTGTCTTTTTCTGTAGATGGGTGATTAGTGTGTCGTGTTCCAGGTGCATTGTTGTGATAAGAAGGAAAGATTATCTGTGACTGTGGTTGATGGGTGTCATTAGTTGGTCTTTCATGTATGGTGATCCCCGGTCCTTGTGGCTGGGTAGAGTTCATTGACCTTTTGCATGCTGTATTTTTGAGAGCTGGGAGCCAATTTTGTTGAGTTTCAAACTTTCCTCTTTTTTGTTGAAGTTCTGCTGGTGTTTGTGGATTTCAATGGCTTCCCTGTGCAGTTTGACGTAATGATTGCTGGTGTTTTCCAGTATTTCGGTATTCTGAAATAGAATTTCATGTCCAGTTTGTTTTAAGGCATGTTCAGCTACTGCAGATTTTTCGGGTTGTTTTAGTCTGCATCGTCTCTCATGTTCTTTGATTCTGGTGTGGATGCTTCGTTTTGTGATTCCAATATATACCTGGCCACAACTGCAAGGTATCCGGTATACTCCTGCAGTGGTGAGGGGGGACCTTCTGTCCTTTGCTGACCATAACATTGGTTGTATTTTTGTGGTGGGCTTGAATACTGTTTGTAGGTGGTGTTTTTTCAAAAGTTTCCCCATGCAGTCCGTGACCCCTTTGATGTATGGCAGAAATACTTTATTTGTGGGTGTCTGTGTTTCTTCTTCAGTTTGGTGTTGTTTTCTTCGTTTGATGGCTCTTGTGATTTCATTTTTGGAGTATCCATTTGCCTGTAGGGCCCAATTCAGATGGCTGAGTTCAGTGCTGAGAAACTGAGCTTCACAGTTCCGATTTGCATGGTCTACCAATGTTTTGATTATGCCTCTTTTTTGCTGTGTGTGGTGGTTGGAGTTTTTGTGTAGGTACCGGTCTGTGTGGGTGGGTTTTCTGTAGACCTTGTGTCCCAGTCGGAGGTCAGTTTTGCATAGGACCATGACATCTAAGAATGGGAGTTGGCCCTCTATTTCTTTTCCCATGGTGAATTGTATATTTGGGTGGATGCTGTTGAGACGGTTGAGAAATTCTTCCAATTTTTCTTCACCGCGGCTCCAAATTGCAAACGTGTCATCCACATATTGGAACCAGACTGTGCGTGCGAGGGGTGCTGAAGCCAGAGCAAGTTTTTCGAAATGCTCCATGTAGAAGTTTGCTATAACCGGGCTGAAGGGGCTGCCCATGGCCACTCCATCTGTCTGTTCATAGAATTCATTATCCCACTGGAAATAGCTAGTCATTAGGCAGTATTGGAAGAGGGCCTTGATGTCTTCTGGAAAGATCTGCTGGATGAGTGTCAGGGTGTCCTTTATCGGTACCTTACTGAACAGGGATACTACATCAAAGCTGATCAGTCTGTCCCCAGGGTTGAGTTTTAGGATGCTGATCTTGCTTATGAAATGTCCTGAGTCTTTGATGTAGGATGAGGTTTGTCCAATGTGGGCCTGTAGGAGGGTTGCTAGGTGTTTGGCTAATTCATATGTTGGGGAGCTGATGGCACTTACAATGGGCCTGAGTGGGATTGAGTCCTTGCGGATTTTGGGGAGTCCGTATAATCTTGGTGGGACAGCTTCTGTCTTGCAGATTCATTGAAGGGTGTTGGGGTGCAGGGAGGAACTCCTGATCAGTATGTTTGTTTGTTTTGTGATTTTGTTGGTTGGGTCCCATTTCAATTTTCTGTAGGTGGTGGGGTCTAGAAGTTATCTGATTTTGTCCTTGTATTCTTCTGTTTCCATGATTACTGTGGCATTCCCCTTGTCTGCTGGCAGAATGATGATGTCTGGGTCTGAGTTCAGGGACTTGATGGCATTTCTCTCCTTTCTTGTTATGTTGCTTTTGGGGGGTTTTGCTTTCCGTAGGATCCTAATCATTTCCCCTCTTCCTTTGGAAATAATAAACTATAGAGAAAATTGACTACATCCACAGCAGATTACTAACAGAGATCATCTGTAAAGATTTCGTCTCCCACCAATGCAGCAGATGCAACACATTTGCCCTTCTAAGACTAAAATTTGGGGAGCAGGATCATTTAAGAATAAGGTCTGGCATTCAAAGAACTGCCAAAATAGTTCAGTGTGACCAAGAGAGGGTTGGGATTTACATTTTTTGAACAGGAGCCCCTCATGCTGTACACCAGACTGTGTTTGAATTCATTAGACTTCTGAAGGCAGTATGTGCTGCGTCACTGGATCCAGCTGTTCAATGGGAAAATGTCAAAGATCTCACTGGGTGAATTTTATTTGAATGCCAGGAGTCGCTCTTTGGTTCCTGCCCTGTGACTTTGTTTATCCTCTTTGTATCCCATTCTTCCTCCCTACTGTTCCCTTGCCATCAGCCAAATTTAGAAAGGCAGCACTCAGTAGTAAAATCTGACTCCCTGGCACCACATGTCAGTTAAATTGAGTTTCCCATCCTTTCACTGTGTATAAGCCAAATTCCCAAACTCATAAAGCATATTTTACCAGAAATGGCCACAGACTACCATGTATGTCTCTTACACAAACATCTCTGAAATGAACCACTTTGTCCATACCCCCACCAACCCCATTAAAGACTTGGCTGCAACCGTAAGAATGACAAACTCAAAGGCATCAGCCATAAAACAGGGATTGATATACTGGGACTGCAATGTGGGAACTCTAGTCCAACCACACGTAGAGGGGCAGATACCAGACAATCCTTGACCTAAAACAGTTTTTGAAAGATAATCCCCAAACCCCTTTAGAAGCCAAAACAGGGACTAGAGATAGGGATGAATAGGGTTTCTTATAAACAAGAACGGCTGAAGCATATGCAAGAATTTAATAACTTCACAGGCCAATACAGGTTTTTCACAGTATACAGGGGTAAGGTCAATACATAATATATTTGCATAATACTAGTGTACTTCACAACAGAATTGCACTGGCACTGCCTTCAGTTTCATGGAAACCGATCAGACTGTACCAAGATTTGTCTAAGGAAAGGTGCTTCAAGCGTTTTCAAAGCAAGTTTGACACAAATGCCACCACCTATTTTGCAATTTCTAGAAAGCTAGTAGGACCGGGATCACTATACACAAAAGACCAGCTAATGACACCCATCAACTACAGTCACAGATAATCCCTCCTTCTTATCACAACAATACACCCGCAAAAAGACACTAATCACCCATCTACAGAAAAAGACAAAAGCCCATCTCACAGCCATAAATACAGGACTCCACTCCCAAGCCAACTACATCAGAGCACAGAATGCTGTCTTCTGAAGATGCCGGCCACAGAGACTGGCAAAACGTTAGGAAGAACAACCTTCAGAACACGGCCAAAGAGCCCGAAAAACCCACAACCACCATTAGATCCCGGCAGTGAAAGCCTTTGCGAATACATTGAAGCTTTTTCTGTTAGTGTCACTGAAACTACCCCTGATTTGAAGTGCTGGATATCTCTGTGGTTTAGGTATCTGGCTCTGGAGCCAGAGGTTGGGAGTTTGATTCCCCATTGTGCCTTTTTGACAATGATCCATAGGGTCCCTTTGAGCTGTGCAGTTTAAAGATGATGATTTAGTCTTCTTAGGTTGATGCAGTGGAGGAAATGGTGGTGGTGAAACTGTTTGGGTTGTTCTCCTGTTAGTAGCAGCAACATTCCCATGTCCCATAGCTATCTCAGGCACCACCCAGTCATCAGTTGATTCCAACAGAAACGAGTAACTTGTCTGGGATCCGAGGCAAACCCATGCTTCGTTCTGATGCGGCAGCCTTTTGAAACATTGCACCTGACGGTCATCTTAATTACAAATCTTAATATCTGTAATATACCTGTGACATAATACTTAAGCCATCACTATTGGTCACCCAGGCAGGATTGAAATGCAGGAATTGCTCTATCCAAATAAAAAAACTACACTGCTTCCCAGGATTGAAGTTTAGATATCTGTAAAGTTAATCTTATCATGGGTATTATTCTTATTCTTCCTTATTTATCGTCCTCTCTCTATTATTAACATTTATTTTCATTGGTTGTTGGGAGAATAAGAAGATACCAAATAATGTGGGGTTTCCTGCAATGCCATTGTCTAGCCAGCCACAGGTGGAACTGCAAGCAGCATGTGAGCTGCAACCCATTATGTTCCTAATTCGTTTCTAGTTCAAAGGCTCTATCCATCATAGGAAAAAAAAATTATAATGGACAGAGTGTATTTGCGAAGGCTTTCACGGCCAGGATCTAATGGTTGTTGTGGGTTTTCCAGGCTCTTTGGCCGTGTTCTGAAGGTTGTTCTTCCTAACGTTTCATCAGTCTCTGTGGCCGGCATCTTCAGAGGACAGGCAGGGACCAGAGCACAGAGTGCTGTCCTCTGAAGATGCTGGCCACAGAGACTGGCGAAACGTTAGGAACAACCTTCAGAACATGGCAAAAGAGTCCGAAAAACCCACAACAACCATATAGTGGCCAGAGCTTGTGCATACTTCCCATATGAAGCAAAATCCCAACAGGCAGCATAACACTTCATGAGAATCATAGTTTATGCGTTTGCTATTTTGGCAGGCTGAACTGAAAAGATACACCTTGCACTGGGCAATAATGGTGTACAAAAACAGTGCATGACAAAGCCAGACAGGGCCACTTGAGGGAGAGAATGGCAAGAAAAACTGACTTTGCCTTTTCTTAAGCAGGCACAGTGGTTAAATCGCTGCACTGCAGCCAAAACTGTGCTCACGACCTGGGGTTCAATCCCAGGTAGTGGCTCAAGGTTGCCTCAGCCTTCTATCCTTCCGAGGTCGGTAAAATGAATACCTAGCTCGTTTGGGCAGGGGCAATGTGCAGCCTGCATAATTAACTTGTAAACCGCCCTGAGAGTGCTTGTAGCGCTATGGGGCCGTATATAAGCAGCACGCTTTGCTTTTATTGAGGACTGCATCTATCTGCATGAGGCAGGTGCGGGGAAAGTTTTGGTATTCTAATTCTCCTGCCTTCCTAGTTGCTGACAAAATTTATCCCCTCAATTACGTCTCAATCTGCCAATTTCGAGGCTGGTTTCCCGCTCTTCCTCCTCCCCGCCCCATATAGAATACCGGAAGTAACGGGCCAGGCGGCTGAGGCCAAGGGCTTATTCCCCTCGAGGAAAGAAGCGAAACCTTGCAAGCATTACAATACCCCCCCCCACTACCCTCTCATGCCCGAGCACCGACACTAACCCCACGGAACAGCCGCCTCAGCTTCCTTTAGTAAAGCGACACCACGAATCGCAGTCTATGTGTGTCTTTAATAAGACTTCCGGTTCCTGATTGCCTTTCCTAGACTCCATGTGCGGGGCGAAAATGACGACGTATGGAATGCAAACCCTCAAACAACAAAGGAAGGGAAGTTTATAGGCGCCCTTTCGTGATAATACTTTGAAGGAAACGGGGCGTTTCACTTAGAAAACGAACAAACAAGCTAAATAAGAATGAAGAAGATTTTCACCTCAACCTCATGTGATTCCGAAAGGATGTTTCGAAACAGGGAGTATGGACATTAAAATGATAAAATGCAATGTGCAAAGCGTAAAAGTGCTGCATAAAGGGGCAAAACGTCCCAACTTTGCATATACACTAAGGGGATCTCACTAGAAAATGAATTTTAAAAATAAACAAAAGGTCATACATCCACAGTGCAAATGAATCACCAAACCCAAAAAAAAAAAAAGAAAGAAAGAAAGAAAGAAAGAAAGAAAGAAAGAAAGAAAGAAAATGCTGTAGAGCTGGGAAACATACCAAAAGAAATTGCTGCCAAAAATTATGGAACTGGAATAACTGTTCTATATGAAAAAAAGGCTGCTAATTTCTGAGTCTTGTTTCCTTGAGGGAAAAAAAGGTAAGCAAAGGGCCACATGAAGGAGGTATATAAAACAATGCCTGGTGCAGAGGCAGTTGTCAGGAAGAAGCTCTGCGCCCTTTCTCACACTAATGCTTCCCCTGGATCATCATCCACTGAAGCCAATTGATGGGAGATTCAGGACAGAATCTTCACACGCCGTTCTTCACACGCTGCATAGTTAAATTTTAGGATTCACTGCCACAAGATGCAGACCAATATGGATGGATCTAAAAGGTTGTTAAATCTATGGACTCCAGAGCCATCAATGGTCCTGAGCCAGAATACCTGTGTTTTCTTCACTGCTGGGAAACATGGGACAGAAGGTGCAGCAGGCACAGTCATGCCTGACTTGGCAGGCTTCTCACAGGCTGGCAACTGTGGAGATGGCAAAATGCAAAAGTAGTCTCCGTCCAATTGCTATCGCTGGCATTTGATGGGGACACAAGAGAGGGCCTTCTTTGTGGCTGCTCTTGGGTATATGATATCCTAACAACACTCTCCTCTATACTGTAGTTACGTGGCATAGGGCTGATGCCAAGCATCAGCCACAACAGTTCTTTGGAAATTCGTCGTTGTCGTTTAGTCGTTTAGTCGTGTCCGACTCTTCGTGACCCCATGGACCAGAGCACGCCAGGCCCTCCTGTCTTCTACTGCCTCCCGGAGTTGTGTCAGGTTCATGTTGGTTGCTTCGCAGACACTGTCCAGCCATCTCATCCTCGGTCGTCCCCTTCTCCTCTTGCCATCACACTTTCCCAACATCAGGGTCTTTTCCAGGGAGTCTTTTCTTCTCATTAGATGGCCAAAGTACTGGAGCCTCAGCTTCAGGATCTGTCCTTCCAGTGAGCACTAATTAACATTTGGAAATTAACATTTCAAAAAAGTCCCTAGGCTCCCTTTGGCTGTTTGAGGAAACTTGGTGGTTGCAAAATGTGGGGGCAGTTATGTGAATTTCTGAAAATCACCACTGGTGGGATAACTTTACCGGCCGGGAACTCTAGCTTGGTCTTAGGGTCCGGCTTGAGACCCTCTGCAGCTCTTCAAGGGCTCTTGTTATGAATTGCAATCTATTTTTTCAGACATATGCCTGGGGAAGTGGCCTGAATGGTAATACATGAAAATTCACCCTAAAATAAATGTTAATTTCAAAACCACAATGTTTTGGTTTCGTGACACATGCAGAAGCAAGACAGCCTTGCACCTTCACCTGACTGAGCACGGTGTACGCTTCTTGTAATGAATGGCCAAAGCCTTTCACATATCCTGCTGGCAAAAATTGAGGGGAGTGGAGGCAGAACAGTGCAGTACTTTCACAACTAACAGATTTATTTTAGTGTTAGCTTTCGTCGATAAAAAGCCACCTTGACAAAATCTGCTATTTTGAAAACTGTTGCAATACTTTGCTCTCCCCTCCCCCTTTATTTTTCCAAGATGCTAAGACAGACTAACACAATTACTTCTTTGGAAAATTCACATATGCTTTCTGTGAAGTAACTCCTCCTGTCTTCAGTGGGATCTTCTCGCTCACTGTGGATGTTTACATCGACTTCTTTCTGTACTTCTCCAACTCTCCCCGGGACTACTGAGGAAACGAGTGGGAACCGGAAGTCAAGTTTATCTGAAAAGCTCCTCGAAACTCTTTGTAACGACAGCGACAGAGGCAAGGGACGGGAAGATAGCAGTGCGCGTGCGCAAATTTCCCCTTCTCTCTGGTACTAGTGCCTCGGGGTGGGTCACGTGATCTTGTCTCCAGCTGCAGGAGCATCGTTCTCATCGTGCAGAATAAAGACCGAGCAAATAAAGGGGAGAGGGGACGATAAAGATCCATAAAGAGAGAGCGCTTTTTTATGCCTGTTGTGGAGTGCACAGTGGCACGCAAAACGCACGCACTTGCGAGTATTAAAAGTCTGGAGGTTAAAACTCTTCAGTGGTAACTGCACTTGTTTATCAGAAGCCACGTCAAAGCACCAGATTATCACAAGCTGTTTCTCTGATGTTTGTCTGTGCTTATAGGCCCTGCTATGATCCTACTTGAAACTTTTCCTTTGCCTATATATTTATCTCGCCGTATAATAAATATTCTATACTTCTCCAGCCTCTCCCAGTGGTTTTCTCTCCCACAAAAATAAACACAATATGCCTTTTTTCCCTCATCTAGTGCAACGCTTTAATATTACCTCCCAAAGAAACTAGCTGTCTGCCATTTCCTACCCCACCTAAAGAGAACAATGTATGGAATTGTTAGTTGCTAAAAACAAGAAATCGCCTGTAGTCATATCTAAATAACAAATTACACAGATATTTTTCTATTTTTCCTCTATAAAGAAGCTAATATTTTAAATGACAATGGTTACTGGTTTGTTATTTAT
This sequence comes from Pogona vitticeps, assembly GCF_051106095.1. Taxonomy (NCBI): domain Eukaryota; kingdom Metazoa; phylum Chordata; class Lepidosauria; order Squamata; family Agamidae; genus Pogona; species Pogona vitticeps. Next base: position 62,524,400 of record NC_135783.1, on the reverse strand, counting down.
TAAGGCAAAAGACAGAGGACATGGGGTGATATTCTTAAACTTGTGCATGCATTAAGTGTTCTGTAATTTTAGAAATTGTTTGTGGATAATAGTTTCAACATCCCTCCTCTTTTCAACTACAGCTACAAAAAACATACCATTTTTGCTTCTTTCTCTCTCTCTTTTTTTATTGCAGCTCTTTTCTCTATGTCCCTTTCTTGAAGCTGGGCTTTAAAAAGATGGTTTCCTAGCAGCAGAATGCAGAAGGCCCATTCATATTACAATGGGCAGAGAGGAGAGAAAGAGGCTGGTTTGTTTAAACTGCTTCTGTCTTCATTCACCGCCTGATATCCATAGGCATTGTGCTGGCTACAATGGAACTAAAGGATGGGAGGAGGGGGGGAGGGATCAAAACAGGCAAAATGAGGGAGAGTCATGCAACAAAATTGTCCCCAAAATCAAAGTCTTACATCTGAGATTTATGTTACCTTTTGGCTGCTTGGCCTATTGACCGCAGTTTCTAATAACCACTAGTGTTTAACAAACAATGCTTCAGATGGAAACTTTCTAGACCATTTGAAAAAGGCAGAAAAGGTGTGGCGAGGGCAGTGTTTTTGTTGCCTCACCATTGTCCTTCTGGCCTTGCAGGAGTTTTGCATGGAAGGGTCTCAGTGACGACGTCTTTGGCTTTCTTCAGCAGCAGGTCATAGATAATGCTAGCCTGTTAAACTGCTCAGTTTTCATCATTGAAATCTCTCTCTCTTTATTGCCCACACATTCACACGGCTCCTTGACGTTCTCTGAGGCTCACACCACCTACTTCAATCTGATCGGCAACAGGTGGAAGCTTGAATAACTCCACTTAATTTTTTTTTCCGGGGTGGGCCGGTGGGAGGGAGCACAATGGGGAGCCAATTGGAGGATTAGATCAGATGTTATTGCCAGTTGGAAAAAAAATTAAACAGAACCGTGCTCTAGGGAACACAGATTAATATATTTAGTGACTTTGCGTGCACAAAGGCTTACCATTGTAGCCACGTCTGAATGCCTGTGAATAGTATGGAACATATGCAGCCTGTCACCGCAGGTGCCCACATCTGTTCTTCTCCAGGCAGATGTTCACAGAGGAAGGGGGAGGAGCCCGCTCCAAAAGAAGGGGACCTGTCTCCTCTCCCAACCTCCCCTTTCATCATCCCTTTCTGCAGAGTTAGAACACAAAACAAATCAAAGGTATGGAGGAAACAGTTAAAAAGAAAGAATATATCCAGAGCTGGAGAGGACTACTGAAGAGACCAGCAGAAATGAGACACTGTGACTTTTTCTAAGACTTTTTCTCAGAACCAGGCACACTTCTTATAACAATAGTTCTGAATGATGCTATAATAGATTTATTTTCAATTAAATGTGATTAGGGCATTGGTTAAACTACAGATCATGTCCAGTGTAATCAGGGAGCTGTCTCTGACAATCCTTTGTAGCAATAGCATTATTATCAGGAGTAATGCGATAAGTATTCTTTATCTTTCTTTTCAGTGTACCACCAGAAAGAAGGAACTATTTTTGTTTTATTCTTTTATTTGCTAGTTTTTTGTAAGATGATGAGAAGATTCTACAGGGGATGTAAAATGGGTAAAGGTAAAAGGTAAAGGTTCCCCTTGACAATTTTTGTCCAGTCGTGTTTGACTCTAGGGGCCAGTGCTCATCCCCGTTTCCAAGCCATAGAGCCAGCGTTTTTGTCCGAAGACAATCTTCCGTGGTCACATGGCCAGTGCGACTTAGACACAGAACGCTTCCCACCGAGGTGGTCCCTGTTGATCTACTTGCATTTGCATGCTTTTGAACCGCTAGGTTGGCGGGAGCTGGAACAAGCGACGGGAGCTCACTCCATCGCGTAGATTCAATCTTACAACTGCTGGTCTTCTGACCCTGCAGCACAGGCATCTGCGGTTTAGCCCACAGCGCTATCATGTCCCTTTAAAATGGGTAAAACCACTCCTTAAATATCTCACTTGCTTACCTTCAAAGTCCTGCTGTTGCTGTCGTGTGCTAGTCATATCTGTTGCTGTCGTGACTTATGGCAACCCTATCCTGCTCAGCTCTAAAGGCACATAATAACGACTTCCAACTCTGCATCTTTTTTCTGCATAACAGATGGGGATACAAAGTAGTTTGCCACTGGTGGGATCAACATCAAGGGAGTGAGGGAAATGCCCATGTGAGAATGAGTGCTCCCTAGTTCTAGGAGGTTTCTTGCTCCTGAAATATATGGTTAGGATCACAGCCTTTCTATCACAACTTTCCTCTGCTGGAATTTTTTGCAATCTCAAAGTGCTAAAATAGTGTGCTGGGATCCTGAAAATAACTTCAAAGAGTAAGTTTGCCCACTATACAACTATATATAGGTCTATCAGGCATTCTGTTCTCAGACCACAACCTGATCTGAATGGGTGCAGAATCAGGCCCTTCCTTGCCACTAGTTAACACAACCCATGACATCTCATCATTCTCAACAACGACTGGCAGACTCTTTGCCCTTGTAATCCTGTTCTCTTTTCCTGCTGCAAAACTCTTGTTAGCTTTGTTTTCTATCAGTAGAGGAAAAATAGTGTTCCAGTATTGTCTTCCTTCACTGACCACATCTGCCAGCAGCAAACACTAAAATAGGACACCCATTTTAACTATTTAAATTTTTCAGTCCAATCCTAAACAAGTTAATTGGATATGTTTAGGTCAGGATAAGAGCCTTTTGCAGATATGTTATTTACATTTTGTTACATGTTCAAATTTCCAGAGTAACACATGGCACATCTGTAAGGTAGCATTTTTCCTTCTTTAATGTATCTACTACAATACAAATATAATACCCACTTTGGCTAAAATTTTAACTGCAAATCGTCTCCTTTTTGCTTTCTCTTTTCATCAAATGGACACATACAGAGCTTCAGATAGTTTCAAAGCCACTTGTTATCAAGTGTGAAAAGACTTTTTGTATTTTTCCTTAAACAGACCAGAGGCATCTTGATGCAAGGCAAGCTAAAATGGCTCGCTTCTTACTGACACTATTTGTATGCCTATGTAGGACAGAAATCAAAAGCATGGGAATTTCAAATTACATGTCACCTGTGAAGAAACTGAGGAACTGGGGAATATGCAATATGGAATTCAGTCACTCCACCCTTCAGTGCTTCTGTTCTAAATGCCCGGGCACCTGGCTGAGTAGGCAGAGGTTACTGTGTAAAAGGACAATTCACACCCTCAACTTACCTCCTGTTCCTGAACACTTCATAGGAAGGTCTGTGAGAGGAATGGATGTTTCTGTGCTTATCAGAGGGCATATCAAAGCACCCCACACACACAAAAGAATTAACACTGTGACTATAACCCCTGGCTTGAAAGGAGCCAGTCTGCTTCCTTCCTTGAGAGTTATGCAGACTTTGACTGTGGGAACAGAAGCAGGTCAGAACGATGTCCTTTCTCCTGACAGAACATGAAAGCAGATCAATATGTGGTTAGCAACAGGTGTGTAATGGCCCATTTACTTATATAAATGAATTGCTTTTTGGCCTTTTGGCCAAGTTCAAGTGTAGTAAATGAATTAGGAAACCTACTTAGTCTGCCTAACATATCTCTGAGCAAAAAAATTCTTTGCTCACCTGCTGTTCTCTGATGCTTAGGAGGGACCTAACTTGCCTCTAAAAAGGAAACTAGATCCATCTCTACATGTTCCACAGTTATCTCTACCGAGGTGTGAGTATTAGACAAGGTAATAAGCTTTATTTATTTCCTGGTGTCTTCCTATTGAATGCTTTAAGTCTGTCTTGGTAGCTGCTCCTGTGTTTTGAAAAACCTTTTTTGTAATTGTTTGTAACTTTTGTTCTTTTGACCTTTTATTTGCCCCCCCCTTCTCTTTCATAAGGTACAAGAATCCTTTCAAGCAGGTGTCAGAATGATTGACTAGAGAGTGTGTGACACTAAAACCACATCTTGCCTCAATCAGGTATTGGGTTCATCAAGTGTTTGTGTGGAAGTGGTGGCAGCTTCTTCACAGGGTTGGTGCGCTAGCTCTAAGTGCCTAATAAGGATTTTATTTTTTAATTTTTATTTTTGGTTTTAGACCCCCGTAGAGGACAACCAACTCTGGAAGAATGGGGTGTTGGGAATGATACAGTTCCAATCAACTTCTGTAGCCATCACATCTGACTTCCCCTGGGCTGAGTGGCTACAGAGAGGGACATGGCCTTAAGTGCTTTATTTAGAAGACAACAGAACTAACATCTATATCCATATGTATATTTTCATATATTCCTAATTTCATATCTATTTGCCTATTTATTTATTCCTACTCATAATAATAATAATGTGCTATTAAATTAATTCCGACTTACACTGACCCTTTTCAGGGTTTTCCAGATAGAGAATACTCAGAAGTGGTTTACCATTCCCTTTTTGGGGGGCCTCTGCATCTTGCCCAAGGCCATACAGGCTGGCTGTACTCCTAGGAAGCACAATAGGGAGTCCAACTCTCTGGTTCAACAGCCAGACACCTAAACGACTAGAGTTTAATATTTGCATGAAATCAATTTGTTCCCTAACCTATACAGCATAGCTCAGGTCTTGGCACAACTACTCAAGAGTAAACCCCTGTAGAAAAGATTCCTGGAATAGGAAGAATTTATTCAATTCTAGTGCCCTCTACTCAAAAATGAGGTGACAGAAGATCCAGGCGCCAGGGTTTTACGTGGCTGTTGAACTGCAAAACTCAAGGATCACCATCAGGTGTAACCTTATTTTCAAAGATGTTTGTCCCAATTCCTTTCCTAAACCACTCAAACCCATTTGGCAGAAAAACTAATCTGCATCTCTCTCTCTCTCTCTTTCTCTCTCTCTCTCTCTCTCTCTCATGTAGCAGATCTTTTGCACGCGGGAAATGTCAGGCACCCAATAGCGTTCAAAATCAGGTCCTCCTCCACCTGCCGGGCAACGTGGTACAATCGAACGTGAGAAAGGCCTCCTAGATCGAGCTAGCGTGTCCGTGTCAGCTCGTCCCGGCACCGTTCTTGCCAATGAGCGCAGTTCACACGTTCAAGCGATTGAACCTCCCCCCCCTCCCGAAAGGGGTGGTAGAGGAAGTAAGAGCCCTGGGCGCGCACGTGAGAATGGGCCCTAATGCCTGGATCATGCCTTTGGGGTGCCGACTCTTCGACTCCCTCTGTCAATCCCACATTCAGTGGATGGGTGGGGGTAGGCGGCAGCAGGAACTATTGTTAGGTTGCCTCTCCGGGCGGATCCGCCTGGTCCTGTATGGCCTGGAGGGATCTCCCGGTGTAATCCCCGCGGCCCAGCGCAGCTGGCTTCTTTGCTCGAAGGCACCGGCAGATGTTTCCCGGTAAGACATCGGCACGCGACTGCCCTCAACCCCTCCGCAAGAATATCCCACCATTAATCCGTTCCAGGTTGAGGAGGGAAGGAAGAAGGGGGAGGGGAGGACCAATTGGGCACTGGTTATTGGGGTGGGGGGGAGAACTCTCTCCAGGGGCCTTCTCCTCAGACTGACAGCCACTTTCTTATTCCCGTAGCCAAAACGGACCACAAGGAAATGAAGGGGGGGAGAGAGAGGGACCCAAGAGGGAGACCTTTCCTTGTTAACCAACCGCTCGGCTCCCGCTCGCCTTCTTTCCCTTCCTTTGCCCGACACCGAGGTCTGCTCCGCCTCGATGTTCGCCCAGTCCCACACAAGCCCTGAGAGGAACCCCAGGATCGCCGTCCCCACGCCCAGATTTGCCCAGGAAAAAAAGGGGGTCTGACCGAGGAGAGCAGCTGGCTGGAGCAATCGGATGGGGAGACAAAGGAACGCCCCGTCGGTTCGGGGCTCCCAGGTAAACACGCCCGCTTTGTTATGAAAAGGCGAGGCGAGGCGAGGGCCAGAGCAGATGATTTGCGATTGCGAGGGGGGTGGCGGTGGGGGAGAGGCCGAGCAGAGGGAAAGAGGGCGAAGGAGGGACGAGCTTGCTTATCTATCATCTGGCTTCTCTGCGTGCCAGCTGAGCCACGCGACTGCCTTTTCTTATTCTAATCAGCACATGCCTTTGCAACTTTTCCCCCCAATCTGCCGCGCATGCAAAACTTCTTCCTGCTCCTCTTAATCAATAAATAGGCACCAGCTTTTCCAGTCTTTCTCATGTGGATATAGAGGGCAAGGGCTGATGTTGAGCTTGGCCCTCACTGTCACTCCTTCGCTTCCGCCTCTCCCCTCAACACACACACACACACACACGCACACCAGACGTCTCACGCTCTCTCCTTTTCCACCTACAGTACTTTAGTTTTGTGGAGTGTCTGAGAGGCTCGCGTTGCGCTGGCATCAGGTCTCCGGAGAACAGGGCGGCATTTCTTTCCCACATTAATTTTCAGTGGCCCACACGTGTGAACCAGAACGGGGTGGGTGGGGATGAAGGAGCCTTGAAACACCCCACAGCCACATATCAACATGATCATCACCATGTCTCATCCAGATTTTGTGCATATCTTTAGGGATGTAGGGCTCCCAGAAGAGCGCACTGCAGTAGGTTTCAATCAAAAGAGGTATGAGCAGGTTTGGTCAAAGTCTTCGCACCCCCTTGCCGGAAGAGACATTCAAGAAGTTTATTAACTCAAGTGGGTAAAAATTTTGTTGTTTACTCATTAAGTTGTGTGCGACTCTTCGTGACCCCATGGACCAGAGCACGCCAGGCCCCCCTGTCTTCCACTGCCTCCCAGAGTTTGGTCAAATTCATGTTGGTATCTTCAGTGACACTGTCCAACCATCTCGTCCTCTGTCATCCCCTTCTCTTGCCTTTACACTTTCCCAACATCAGGGTCTTTTCCAGGGAATCTTCTCTTCTCATGAGAAGGCCAAAGTATTGGAGCCTCAGCTTCAGGATCTGTGCTTCCAGTGAGCACTCAGGGTTGATTTCCTTCAAAATGGATAGCTGTGTTCTTGCAGTCCAGGGGACTGTCAAGAGCCTCTAATCCAGCACCACAGTTCAAAAGCACCAATTCTTCAGCGGGCAGCCTTCTTTATGGTCCAGCTCTCACTTCCATACTTCACAACTGGAAAAACCATAGCTTTGACTATGCGGACCTTTGTCAGCAAGGTGATGTCTCTGCTTTTTAAGATGCTGTCGAGGTTTGTCATTTCTTTCCTCCCAAGAAGCAGACATCTTTTGAATTCGTGGGTGCTGTCACCATCTGTAGTGATCATAGAGCCCAAGAAAGTAAAATTGGTCACTGCCTCCATACCTTCCCCTTCTATTTCCCTGGAGGTGATGGGACCAGTGGCCATGATCTTAGTTTTTTTTTATGTTGAGCTTCAGACCATTTTTTTGCACTCTCCTCTTTCACCCTCATTAAGAGGTTCTTTAATTCCTCCTCACTTTCTGCCATCAGAGTGGTGTCATCTGCATATCGGAGGTTGTTATATTTCTTCCGGCAATCTTAATTCCCACTTGAGATTCGTCCAGTCCAGCCTTTTGCATGATGTATTCTGCCTATAAATAAGCAGGGAGACAATATACCCCTATTTTGAACCAATCGGTTGTTGCATATCCAGATCTAACTGTTGCTTCCTGTCCCATATATAGGTTTTTCAGGAGACTGATAGAGTGGTCAGGCACTCCCATTTCTTTAAGAACTTGCCATAGGTTGCTGTGGTCCACACAGTCAAAAGCTTCTGTGTAGTCAATGAAGCAGAAGTAGATATTTTTCAGAATTCTTTGGCTTTCTCCATAATCCAGTGCATGTTAGCAATTTGGTCTCTAGTTCCTCTGTCCCTTCAAAATCCAGATGTACTTCTGGGAGTTCTCGGTCCACATATTGCTGAAGTCTACCTTGGAGGATTTTGAGCATAACCTTGCTAGCGTATGAAATGAGTGCAGTTGTACAGTAGTTGGAGCATTTTTTGACACTGCCCTTCTTTGGGATTGGGATGTAGACTGATCTTTTCCAATCATCTGGCCACTGCTGAGTTTTCCAAACTTGCTGGCATATTGAGTGTAGCACCTTAACAGCATAATCTTTTAAGATTTTAAATAGTTCACCTGAAATAGTCACTTCCACTAGCCTTGTTGTTAGTCATGCTTTCTACGGCGCACTTGACTTTGCTCTCCAGGATATCTGGCTCAAGGTCAGCAACCACACTGTCTGGGTTGTCCGGGACATCCAGATCTTTCTGGCATAATTCCTCTGTGTATTCTTGCCACCTCTTCTTGATGTCTTCCGCTTCTGTAAGGTCCCTACCATTTTTGTCCTTTATCACAAAATGTTCCTTTAATATCTCCAATTTCCTTGAACAGAGCTCTAGTTTTTCCCTTTCTATTAATTTTCTCTATTTCTTTGCATTGTTCTTTTAAGAAGGACCTCTTGTCTCTCCTTGCTATTCTTTGGAAGTCAGCATTCAATTTTCTGTAGCTTTCCCTATCTCCCTTGCATTTTGTTTCCCTTCGCTGCTATTTGTAAGGCCTCGTTGGACAGCCACTTTGCTTTCTTGCATTTCCTTTTCTTTGGGATGATTTTTGTTGCTGCCTCCTGTTCAATGTTACGGTCCTCCATCTATAGCCGCCTAGAGTGGTCATTTTGACCAGAGAGGTGGGGTACAAATAGAATGAATGAATGAATGAATGAATGAATGAATGAATGAATGAATGAATGAATGAATGAATGAATAGTTCTTCAGGCACTCTGTCCACCAAATCTAGTTCCTTAAATCTGTTCTTCACTTCCACTGTGTATTCATAAGGGATTTGGTTTAGATTATACCTGACTAGCCCAGAGCTTTTTCCTCCTTTCTTCAGTTTAAGCTTGAGTTCTGCTATAAGAAGCTGAGGATCAGAGCCACAATCGGCTCCAGGTCTTGTTTTTGCTAACTGTATAGAACTTCTCCATCTTTGGCTTGGAAAATAAAAATACACCAGTGCTAATTCCACAACTGCTCGGAATCTCTCTTCATTTTTTAATCTCTTCCTGGGAGCGATCAATGCAGATTAATTAGCTCCTAGTTGGCTATGAACCCTACAAATCCGGATTATTAAGGCTTTAATCCTATTATGTACACTTACCTCAGACTAAGTGCCACTGAAAATTACCGCTGCTTCTCAGCAAAGCCTGCTCAGGACTCCCAGAAGGGTGAAGTGGTTTTTTCCCCCAGCCTGTGACACTACCACATGTCCTGAACTGTTCAAATTAGTGTGCTGTTCTCTCCCCCCCCCCCCGTTACTGAAAGTGGGAAGGAGTGGCGGAATTAGTGCTTCAGGATTCTTCCTTGCTTTTGTGAGGCCAAGCTACCTGGCCTTCAGAGTCTAGATCTTCGAAAGCGCTCTTTCCTCAAAAAATGCATCCGCTAAATGGTTCCATTCATCTGGAACCCGCTGAAACATTTCAAGGATCTTTTTGCAAGGAGAAAGTAGGGAGCATCTGGTTACTGCTCCTCATTTTAAAAATTCAGAATCTATAGACACCATCGTGATCTACAGGGTGAGATATTGAAGTAGTCAGTACTGCTGTTATTACTAATGCCCTGATTCTTCCCCTGCCCCCACTCTGCAAAAAAAATTTTTTAAAAAAATTAAAAATCCCACTATGTAGCCCCAGCAGAATTCACTTCTGCCAAAAGTTGACCTAGCTACAATGGCCTGCTCATGCCCCTAGGCTAAGCCCCATTGAAAGCAGTGCTGAGCAAGTGAGCCAAGCTGTGTGCTATTCCCATTGATTCAATTGGCCATATCTTTTTGGGACTATCAATTGGATTCAGACCCTTGTCTTTGCTTGTGAGTTAATCCAATGGAAAACCAAATGGATGGGTGAATGGAGGATCTGAAGTGTCCAGTATACCACTGCTATCCAGTTTTACTACTGGTTTCCACTCCATTTAGATTGTGTTCCTTATCAACTCATAGAGTATATCAGGACTGTGAGATTTATTTATTTATTTATTTATTGGACTTATATACCGCCCCATAGCGCTACAAGCACTCTCCGGGCGGTTTACAATTTTAATTATAAAGGCTACACATTGTTTTTAATATTGTTAATATTAAGAGAGTGGTATGTAGCCTTATGTATAGGGGGGAAACTACCCATTTATAAAATCAGTTGTTCTCTGTAATATATCAATACATACCATTGCATATGGATATTAGCTAGCCTACATTATGCCCTGTGTTGTCATCACTTGCCTTTGGGGTAATGACACTGATGGTAGCATGGTGATAGGTCTGTTCCAAATTGCACTTTTGGAACACATTTTCCCCATCCAGTAGCAAGTTTATGAACTAGAATGCCCCTTCCAGCCCCCTTGTTCTGTGTCATACTGCATAAAATACAAGGGGCAATATACTGATGTCATAATAAATAGTTAGTGGCAGCCTTAGGGTCATGAGATCATCTGATTTGTTTTTCCCCCAGTTGAGTCCATATGCCTTACATCAAAAGCTATGTTTAGACATCTGTGATGTCTATACCCCTCCACCTCATTGGAGTCAGGAGTCTTAAGGAACTCACTGCCCTCCTGCCATGAGATATTGTTATGGCCCTGTTAAAGGTGATATATATAAAGGTTACATACTCCTGTTCAAGGTGATAAGACATGGCAGGAAGAACAGGTGTGTGGTAGGCTGTGTTCCCCAGAATGAATGAGATCTGCAACAAAATGTTGCAGTGTGTTCAGTCCTAATTGGACTATTTGGGTGTGTGATTTCTTTGCCTTTTTCTTTCCTCCCCAAGATATTTTGCACTTTTGCAAAACTGACTTGGATGCAGTTCCTTTGACTTCATAAGAATCTGTACTTAGGAAATCAGTTTACTATTTGAATATAGGGTTACTCAATTTTAGAGCCCATGTATCCAGTAATAGTGAGAAATAAGGAGAATAATAAGGAGAAGGAGATAAATGTTTCCTCCGTTTCCCTTTTCATGAGCAACCCCCAGGATCAAACTTAAGGAAGGCTTGCTGGACTAGATGACCTTCTGGCTTGATCCCGAAGGGCTCTGTCTAGATTTTTTTTACCAGCCTTGCTGCCTCTGGTTGGTCTTTTCCAGACTTCAGGTAAGGTGGAGTCCTTGAAGCTTTTAAAGCCCTCCTCCTGCCTGAACAGAAACTACAAATCTTCTTTTGTTAAGGTTACTGCTCTTAATTCATGCCCTAATCTGATAGGCAAAGTCATAGTGGTGTCACCCTTAGAATGTTGGACCGGAACGTTGGAATCCTGAGTTCAAATCCTTCCTCGGACATGAAACTCAGGTGGCTGATCAGCCTAGCTTACCTCACCAGGTTGTTGCCAGAGGACAGAGGGGTCGGGCGGGTGGCGAATGTCCAGTGTGCAATAAAGTGGAAAGGAAGATTGTGGGGTGCAGCATGCACCGCCCTGGGCTCACTGGAGGAAAGGCGGAATGGAAAAGTTAACGAACAGAATCTTAAACGAACAACTCTGTGGGAATTCTTCGCAAAGGAGGACAGGGATCAGAAAGGGAAGACGGGGCTTCCGCCCAGAGCAAGGAGGCGCGCTCTTTCTCCCCCTCTTTCGGCCCGGGGCAAATTTTCCTTGTCTCTTGCTATTGACTTCTTTGACGGCTAATGGTCCTGACCTTGTACAGTAAATTTGCGGAGAAATCAAGAAGTATTTAAAAAGGGTTTGCGACGCGGCCTTAATGAGAAAGGTAAGGATTTATTGCCTTCTGGGCTGCGGCCTTTCCCCAATCACCAAGGAAAACAACAACAAACCACACACACACACACACACACACACACACCCCTCTCTCTATTCAGCATACTTTAACTTATCTGCCTTTCTGCGGGGCGGGGGAAGGCCCGAAATGCTCTCGGGACCGGCGTTGCAAGTGTGAGAGCAGCCGAGTATAGAGACACGCAGGAGCTGGGAGTGAAGAAACGCCATTTGGTTCGGAGCAGATGGCTGGCTAGGGGGTTGATGGCGTCTAAAGGCGTGTCATCCCCCTTCAGCTCGAATCCCTGAGGGCTCCCCTTGTCTTCGGAATCAATGAAAATTAAAGCGCAGAGAAAGGATGAATGGTTAGACCTCGAGTCCTTCCTTTGTTCGTCCCAGCTACTGGTGGGCAGGAGTTAAACTACAACAGCCTCCTATAGAAACACTTAAGTTAAACAGTCTCCCCGTTAGCCCAGCAGCCTGTGAAAGAAGGAAAAGGGGGGGGGGAGGCGCACAAGGAAGGCATGTGGGGAGGGAGGGAAGGGAGGGCGCTAAGAGAAGAGGGAGGGGAGAGTCAAGGAGGGGAGGAGAGAAAAAGGAGCTTTCTGCTTGATTTCCCCAATACAGAATCGCGTGGCATAAATTAAGTTGGAAGAGAATAAGCGCTTTGGGCAGGATTCTGATGGATTTTACGACGCCTTTCAGTTCCGCTTTTTGTAGACCTAATCGAGAAATCTGTGCCGCGTCAATTTAACAAATCCTTGAGAACGAAAGCAGGGTTGTTCAAAAGATTTGGAGAGACTTAGGTGATTTTGTGCCCGGGGGGTGGGGGTGGGGTGGGGAGGCGGGCGGAGGGAAGCCAGAAGAAGGGCGGGTTTTAAGCCCTTGCGCGTGTTAACTTTTGAATCCCACTTCTTCCTAAAACAGGAACGTCAAATGAGTGGTTTTTCTCTCTCTCAATGGTTCTCTCATTCCCTTCCACTCTGTAAGGCTTTGCTGTCGAACTCAAAACTACCGTCGACCCTAAATCTCCCGATCTTTTTTACTCTACTACGTCCTCTACTTCCTTGATCCAGGGAAGGATTCAGAGTCTCTCTCTCCCCCCCCCCCACACACTTCCCACAATCTCACCCGTAATACTGACAAACGCATCCGGTCGCGAGCTTCTCTTGCGCAACAACTCTCGCTAGAGTAAAGCGGGGCTTTTGCGCAAGTTCTCCTTCAAGTCAATAAGGACAGAACAGATGTCATTGGGTAGATTGTGCTCCAGCCTCACTTACGGTAGTTGGCAAGGGGGGGGGGGAAGTATTGCTTGGCCATAGTGCTTCACTTCCCCACTCAGGAAAGGGGTAGGGAAGAAGCCAGGGCACTTTGGGACAAGAAGCTTCTTGCCCCTTTGGGTTGCTACTGTCCCGAGGTAGTCCAAGGCTTCGAGGAAGCAAAAAATCTACTGTGTGCACTACTGCAGTTTTGCTCTAGTGTAAAGGAGGGAGGCCAAAGGGAGAGAGAAGAATAACTGCCTCTTAGAAGACTTGATTCAGAGTAAAGGGTTAGTGTCCCACTGATTCACAGGCCAAACATAATCTGTGATATTGAAGTCAGTGCAGATAGATCTGATCCTAAATAAATGGTATAGAATCATTTTGGGTTGGGTCCATATTGATGTAGACTTTAAAAAGACCTAAAGGTAAAGGTAAAGGTTCCCCTTGACAATTTTTGTCCAGTCGTGTTCGACTTTAGGGGGCAGTGCTCATCCCCGTTTCCAAGCCATAGAGCCAGCGTTTTGTCCGAAGACAATCTTCCATGGTCGCATGGCCAGTGCGACTTAGACACGGAACGCTGTTACCTTCCCACCGAGGTGGTCCCTATTTATCTACTCGCATTTGCATGCTTTCGAACTGCTAGGTTGGCGGGAGCTGGGACAAGCGACAGGCGCTCACTCCGTCACGTGGATTCGATCTTACGACTGCTTGGTCTTCTGATCCTGCAGCACAGGCTTCTGCGGTTTAGCCCACAGCGCCACCACGTCCCTTTTAAAAAGATCTACTGAAATCAATATTATTTAAGCAGCTGTTCAATTTCTGGGAAAACATAATTCTGTCAACCAATTAAAAGTGAATCTTTCACCTGATTGTAGGGATTGAAGACATGTTTTGCTTTGGGCCAACCTTCCTTTAATTCTAAGTGAGTTACGTAGAGGCCAGCTCCTGCAATCAGTTGAATTACGTCCACTAGTACATTTAAGAATACCCACATTGCAAGAGAGTGGCAAAGACAGGTTTTCCCAGTTGCTAAGAATTTGTGGCCTTGCCATTCTGTTCCAGAAAAAGGATATTTTGTGGCTCAATGCAAACTTGCACATCCTTGCATGTCTTGTTTAATCATTGATTGCCATTAGGTTTCATGCTCCAGCTACTGAGCTCATGTTTAGCTCCAGTGTTCCTTTTGTTTTAATTCTCAGCCGGTCTTCCTGAAAAGCCTGAGTCAATCCAAGGGCAGTGAAGTGATTGGGTGAAGTTTTCGGGATAGCCAGGTTCAAATTCTTGTTTGAGCTATGGAGATGGCTGAATAGCCTTGAGACAGTCATTGTGCACAGCCTCACCTACCTCCCAGGGTTGTTGGGAAAGGCAAATTAATTCCATTTTTGGATAAGGAGTAGAATACAAATGTGACTGGTGAAGTAGGGCCATCATTCTCTCTGCCTGTTATCTACGCATCTGAATAGCAAGCGTAAATATACCAGACCATCTCTCTCCCCCACCCCCATGTCTGGGTCCAATATCATCTCTGGATCTCTTATCACCCTGGAGCAAGTGGGGCAAGCAATCAACATTCCAAAGCCCTAGACTCTTAGAAAGAAGGACAATGGTTTGTCCACACGGACAAGGAGCAATGGCTTAAATCAGTGGTTCTTAACCTTGGGTTACTCAGGTGTTTTTGAACTGCAACTCCCAGAAACCCCAGCCAGCACAGCTGTTGGTGAAGGCTTGTGGGATTTGCAGTCCAAAAACACCGGAGTAACCCAAGGTTAAGAACCACTGGCTTAAATGTTGCAAGGAACATCAGCTGAGGTGCTACCATCTCCAGGAAGATCATACAAAGGCAAAACCAGGTCCTGTGGTTTGTTTTCTTAATATCAGAATGCAACTTCTTCTATGGCGGAACATTGTTTTTGTTTACGAGCTCTCTGAGATCCGTGAAATGGAGTCATACACAAAAGATGGTCTCGGGATTAAACACTGCTAAACCCAGCACTTTGGTCTGAGTTCCAGAAATGAATGGCCCCAAAGGTTTTTCCAGACAAAAACTCCTGCTTAGCCCAACTTACTCATTTTGGAAGTGTTATTTAGGGCAAGAGGAACATAATTGTTGGTGCTGCTTTTGTTATACAACTGAGAGTCAGATGTCTTCCTTGCTGACATGCTGCAAAGAACTGGGAGATCTGCCATTAAATTGTGACTTAATTTCATCCTTCCCCTGGACTAGATGGTCCCCCAAAACCATTTGCTTGGAAGATTTTCTGACATGGTGGGGGTCACAATTATGATTCCATGAAGCTAGTTCATCCAAACTTTGTCAGGCCACGAGCCCATCTCTGGGTGATGTCAGGGCTTGACCAAGGAATTTTGCTGCTGGAGGTAAATAAAAAAATGCCTCTCCTCTAGTATAAAAACAGAAGCTAACTGGGCAGGCAGCTGAATTTTACACTGTCAATGGGGGCAGCCTCCTCCATTCCTCTGAGAGCATTGTGATGGTACAGGTCAGAGAGAAAGAGAGATCTTGGGCAGATCTGGGGGCAAATGTTGTCCTCCAAGGCTGGTGCGGCTCAGGGACTGAAATAAGGGATGTCTTATTCCAACATGTCGGGGGAGATGCTCATCTTAGTCCTGAGCCGCCCTCACCCTGTGGATTGTGTCACTCTGCACTGCTGAAACACCGGCAGCAAATAATGTTATCAGATTATTCAGGCAAACTGAACAGAAAGCAAGAAATGCTTCTCTGGATGGTGGTTGTCCTTGGTGCTGCATTTGGATGGCAAACCATGAAAACTCAGTTAAAGCATGTGTTTTCTGCTTCTGTTAATGGTGCTGCTTCGCCATTTCTCCCTGACATTTGACCATACAGTTTTAGGGAGCCTGCATTATGGTTATTAACAGGCTCTGTTGCCTTCCCATGGTTCCAGTGGCATGCAGAACTCTGTTTTCCAACAGAGGAGACTGGCCAGGTGGCTTCTTTAGTTTGCTTAAAGCCAGGACTGAAGCTGACCGATGACAATGACCATCTGAGGCCTCAAGCAGAAGCCTTTCTTTCCTCAGCCCTGTTCTCTGAGCTGGGCCCTAGGACCTTGTACTTCTGCTTGCCAGGCCTGGGCTCTGCTACTTCCTTCTCAGTGGCATGAGTCTAATTGCAAGGAAAGGATCAACATTTTGTATTTGATGTGAATGATGATCCAGAGTGTTTGGGGCAATGTCTGGCTTTGCGCAAGGCACGTCAAGGGACGTGGTGGCGCTGTGGGCTAAACCGCAGAAGCCTGTGCTGCAGGGTCAGAAGACCAAGCAGTCGTAAGATCGAATCCATGCGACGGAGTGAGCGCCCTTCACTTGTCCCAGCTCCCGCCAACCTAGCGGTTTGAAAGCATGCAAATGCAAGTAGATAAATAGGGACCACCTCGGTGGGAAGGTAACAGCGTTCCGTGTCTAAGTCGCACTGGCCATGCGACCACGGAAGATTGTCTTCGGACAAAACGTTGGCTCTATGGCTTGGAAACGGGGATGAGCACCGCCCCCTAGAGTCGAACACGACTGGACAAAAATTGTCAAGGGGAGCCTTTACCTTTACCTTTACCTAGCTTTGCCAAAGCATCCAGTATCCAAATTTGATTGTGATGTAACCCACCAGGAAGGAACAGGGCTTGGTTTGTTTTTCTCAATGCTTACTGAGTTAGTGATTTTCTTTTAGTTGACCTTCTTCCAATCCAACTGCCGATAAAGATTCTTCACATTGCTTCTCTCATCCGCTTTCCTTCCTTGCACCCAGCATTATGAAGTAATTTGGGATTGAGACTACTGCTTTGGAAAAAGTTATGTTTTCTTCTGTGAAATCTTGTTGCCACCCAAGAAAGTGGTCATGAAGAAGACTCGGAGCACCCCAAACCAAGAAGCCACTATTGTGACCCACCAGTTTAAGCTGCCCCTGATCAGTTGCAATTCAACTGACATTTACACAGCAAGCGACAGGTTGCATCCTAATACGCTGCCACCAGACTGAGTTTCCTCACTTTGCTGTTTGGAAGAGCTGTTTTTCAACCAGGATCCCATCAGAGTGGGGTAAAGTTACTGTTTGAACTACAACTCCCAGAATCCCCATGGCTTGGGGATTCTGAAAACAGTAATCCACACTGTAACTTTCCCCCAGTTCTATTCCATAAGAGAGAGGGGGAGAAATCCCAGCCTCCTCGTCCCCCTCCTTTCTTCCATCAATTCCAAATTAGTTACTTCCAAACTGTTGTTGTTGATGCTGCTGCTGCTTAAATCCTTCTGGTTTCCTGCTATGAAGGCGGCTGGCCGCTTAGCCTTGCTTTCTCAGCAGTAACCCTTTTCCTCTCTGTGTCCATGTTGTGTGAGTTAAGGGAGAGGGAAAAAAAACAGAAACAAAAAACAACCAACACAGAAGCTCCAGTGTCTCTGATGGATGTGTAAAAAAAATAATAATAAGGTGACGGTTGGCATAGAGTTCCCCCCCCTCCCTTTCTTTTTAAGGTAGGGAGGAGGGGAGGCTGGAAAGGATTTCTTGGAAAAAAAAATGTGTGCACATTGTTGTAGAGGCAGTAGCGTGCGCCGAGGGGAGCTCTTTCTCTCGTCTGCATTGTGCAAGGGAGCAGGTGCTGTCTACATTACCATACAGCTGAGAGCACAAAGGCCCAACTGATTCAGGCCTCACATAATAACAAACTGCCTTAATGACAGCCACGCGAACGACACACACCGAACGCACTTTATATCTAGCTATCTAGCTATAACCAAACTTGGAGGAGGGAAAAGGCAGAGGGTGCACCCGCGCGCGTGTAAAAGAGAATTGGCGATGTTGCTCTTCATCACGATCATCATCCCCATCCTACAAGGAAAAAGTTAAAAAAACAAACACACACACACAAACACACCAGGCGAGGCTTTCGGAGGGTTGTCAGTTGATCCAGGATGCTGGGCTATGGAAAAGGAGCGTGTGTGTGAGTAGGAGGGTGCGTTTCTTCTGGAGGTCTTTAAAAAAGCAGGATTGTTTACCCATCCAAGCGTCTTTCTTTCTCTCCCCCCCCCCTCCCTCCTGCGCCTGGAACTTAACACATGGGCTTTGCTCGGATTGTTTGACCATGAAAGTCTTCGGGTTGTGTTGCGCATAATGATCAGGAAGCGGGGAGCTGAGAGAGGTCCCGAAGAGTTCTTGGAACTTGGGGAAACTTCCCGACCTCGCTTCCCCTTTCCCCAAATCTTTCTCTGCCCCCCTTCCTCCCCCCAATATCGCCGATCGCAAAGGCAGCCAATTCGGAAAGGACCGCGGTAAGGGAGCACACCACACACCTGACACCTAACACTGCCTTTCCTGTCCTGACTCGCGTCTCTCTCTCTCTCTCTGCCTGTCACTTATGCTCGCTCCGTCCCTTCTCGTTCTCCTCCTGGGTCTTCCAGGAGGAAGCCTTTCTAAACATTTCCCAAAATCTCGTTTTTGGCCCACGTGCCCAGCTAAGGTTCTGCGCTCTCACTGGACTGGAGCCTGATCTTGTTCTTCCCTTCGGCGGGGAGGAAATCCTTTCAGAGGAGACGCCGGTTGTGATGAGCATACCTTTTGTTGTTGTTGTTGTTGCCGCTGCTGGAAAGCTAGCGCGTGCATGTGACACACAGTCATTTTAAGATATTCGGAGGATCGCAAGGTTTGTGTGTGAGAGAACGCGAGAGAGCTCCCCCTCAGAGCAGAAGGGAAAATGTGTGCATGTGTGTGCGGTGGGGAGATTGACTCTTGCGGTTACCAAATTTGCAGGAATGTAAATGAGCCCCCCCCCCTTCTCTCTCTCTCTCTCTCTCTCTCTCTCTTTTTTGGCAAGAGCCGCAGGGGAGGGGAAAAGGAGGAGGGTTGCCCATTTTACAGCTCACTGACCATTTGGCGATCCATTGAGAGGAGGGCTTGGAAAAGTGGTTCCTTTGTGGCCGCTCTAGCCAGATTGGGGGGCTGCTTATTTGCATCTCATTAGCCATGCAGGCGGCCGGCGAGATATAAAGCGGGCAGGCGCCCGACCGCAGGCAGATCCGGAGCGCTACCGAGCGAGCGAAAGGCATACGTATATAAATAATGAAGTAATATATATATATATATATATTTAAAAAAAAGACAAGACGCAAGAGGCAACTCCCAAGGCGGAAAGCAAAAAAGGTCACCCATACCTAGGGACTCGGGAGAAACGTTGACACTCACACGGGCGCTGTCTCTGTTGTCATCGATTCGGGGAAAGGACCACGGACGCAGCAACCTTTCGCTTTCCTTAGGGGCCTTGGATTCCTTCAAGAAAAACCGACCGATCGGGGCTTTACGGCGGGAAAGTGGCGCCTAGCAAACCCCGGGGAATTTGGAAACGGAGGTTTGACAAGTCGCGGACCCTTCCGCTAAGCTAAAGGCACGCTCGCCCGGCCACCCCCCCACCCCCGGCGCTTTTCTTCGCCTGCAGCCACTGGGAATTATCTCGTTCTCTTCCCCCAAGGGATTTCCAGATCGTCGATTTTTTAAGCTGCCTTGGGAAGCCTTTTCTGTGCCTCCGGGAATTAAGTGGCTTTTCTCTCCTTTCCTGCGGTTGGAGCGAGAAAGAGCGAAGCGCAAGGGAGAACTGTAGCTGGCAAGCAAAAAAGCCAAGAAGGGGAGGGGGGAGAAGTTGTTCCTTGAGACTAATTCATCTTTTCGTTTTAAAACATCGCCTCCCCAAGAGCTGTCAGTCATCCAAAGGGCGTCTCTAAGACCGCATCGACGGGAGAAGGAAAACGAGAGGAGAAGGGACTTGAGACGCGTGCGTCTCCTTCCTAATTTCCTTCCAGCCAGTCCTGGCGAAGTCGGCCAGCCCATCTCCTTGACAGGCGCTGTTTTCTGTCGCTGTCCGATAAGAGGAAACCCCCCACATTTCTCTCTTTCTCTCTCTTCCGATAGCACCCCCACAAAATGGGAGGTCAGTCTACGCTGACTCTATTTGTCTTATGCGTGCTTCAGTTTCCCTGCCAGGTAAGCATCTGGGCTGCTGCTGTTTTTCTTTCTTCTACCCTCTACGCGCGCGCATGATGGGGACGTGAAGGGTTTTCGACATGAGGGAACGGTCACCGGGGAAAAGTTGGTGTGCCTCCCTGGGAAAGTTGGCAGTCCTCCCTTTTTCGTCTTACTAAGAACCGGGCCAGGTTTCCAAAGCGAAAGGTGGGCAGAGGCGTGCGTCTCTACACCATCCTCTTCTCTCCCTCGGCTTCGAAAGCGGCGGACGAGAACCATCCGCAAACACGTGTGCGAGTGCGTTCGCACGTGCACGTATCCGCGTATCTCCCCCCCCCGCCTCCCCGAGGCCCGCCTGGGATTTGCGTCCTCGCGGGCTCAGCCGAAAAGGCACGCCGCGTCCCGGTCCGCACGTGAGCCCGGCGTCGGGGCCGCGGCGAGGCGAGGCGGGCGGGCGCTTGGCCAGTGACAATGCCGCGGCCGCGTTCCACTCAGCGGGAGGTCCCCAGCGAAGCGGGCGCGAGTCCCATTGATAAATTTGCCCCGCCCCCCTCCCGGCCCTCGGGTCTCAGTCGCCAACCTGCAGTCCCGGGCGATCTCGCTTTTCCCCCCCTCCCCGCGCCCTTCATTGATGGGGGGGCATCAAGCCCCTGAAGTTGCCCCGCCGGCTTCCACCTCTCTTCCCTCCCCTTCGCAGGTCTGGACCTCCGGCGTGTTCGAGCTGAAGCTGCAGGAGTTTGTCAATAAGAAGGGCCTGCTGGGCAACCGCAACTGCTGCCGGGAGGGCCTCCCCAGCGGCGGCGGCGGCGGCGGCGGCGGCGGCGCTTCATCGGCGGCCGGCTTGCAACAGTGCGACTGCAAAACCTTCTTCCGCGTCTGCCTCAAGCACTACCAAGCCAGCGTCTCCCCGGAGCCGCCCTGTACCTACGGCAGCGCCGTCACTCCGGTGCTGGGCGCCAACTCGTTCGTCGTGCCGGAGAACGCCGCCAGCAGCGATCCCTTTTTCAGCAACCCGATCCGTTTCCCTTTTGGTTTCACCTGGCCGGTAAGTTGCCCGGGGAGCCAGCTGACTTGGAAGTCAGAGTGTGTGTGTGTGGTGGGAGGGGGGAACGTGCGCTAGTCCGTGCTTGGATTTGGTTTTTTTTAAAGGGGGGGCCTGCGAGGGGCGGGGAAGGAAAAGAAGAGGAACCCGAGAAAAATGAGGTCGCATCATCGGTAATTCCTAGAAGTTTCCCCATTGATTTCTGTAGAAATCTGGTTTCCTGTAGAAATGGGGAGAGTAACAGAGAAGTTCAGCGCTTTGATCAGCTTGACAAACTGGCAGTTGGACACAATGGGAAACACTTTTAAGCAGGGGAGCAACTAAGATTCCTTGGGGGGGGCCATGCCATCTTCCTGCTTAATAAAAGGATATTTGGGGTTTGAGATTACTTGGTGGATAGTGGATGCAAACTCCAGAAGAGAAGGTGTGTGTAGCTCTTCTCAGTCACTGTGATGCAGGGCCTGGAAAAAGTCCTGGTTGGGGTTCCTTTTGAGGACCACAACAACACCCCCCAGACTGTTTGGAGGTGGCGTCCAAAATGCCAGCCTTTCCAGGCTGTGGTAGTAGAATACCAAGGGGCTGGACGGTGGTGCTTTTAGAGTGTCTTTTTCGGTTGGATGGGGTGAGTAGCCGTTCAAATGGTTGAAGTTTGTTGCGAATGAAGTAAGCCAGAGCTGTGTGTGTTTATTTTCATTTCCACCCTTCAGTGGGTGTCGTCAGTAAATGGTGTCTCATTTCCAAGCAGTAGCTGTGCTAGTTTGTCACCACAAAAGTGGCAGAGTCCTGTATAGCACCTTAAAGACCTAACACCTTTGCTGTACTATAAGCTTTAGTGAATTACAGTCTGCTTCTCAAAGCCAGCCTCTTCTATCTTTCCCCAAACCAGAAACTGGGCTTCTCATTTCTGGGACCTTAGTTTTGCTGCTGCCTTAAGGGGATGTTAACGCTGTTGTGAGTTAAGGTAGCCGGGTGTCTCTTTCTTGTAAGGTACAGGCAGGCAGCAGGGGTGGGTCATGGGACTGGTTTTCTGCCATCAAGACTTACTGGAGGCTAAAAAGACTGCCCCAAATGCTTTCAAACACATAAAACGTGAACCCAGAAGCACCTAGAAGTCTACTTCCAGTTATGAAAAATGGATATTTTGTGTTGACAGAAGGCTTGGTGGCTTGTAAAGGCAAACTGCCACTCCCAGGGGCTTCTTGGAGCTTCAGTTTTATCAATTTTTGATGAAAAAAGCTCAAAGGGCCAGCAGGGGAATTTGGTGCTGTAAAAACAGTCTCAGGGGAGGGCAGCCTTCAGGGCCCCCTTTGCTGTACGACACAATTCTAATGTTCAGGGCCCTTCCTGTAGTCCAAAATGTGTGATGTGCACAACATAAATGTGAAGGTGGAGCTCCCTGCCTCCAGAGGAGTAGAAATTGAAAGAATCTCCCTCCCTAAAAGACTACAATTCCCAGAAGCCCCAACCAGGATTCTGGGAATTGTGGTCCAAAAAGTAGATTTGCCAGTCCTGCAAAGAGATTTGGCCTGGCAGCACACAGTTTTGATCAAGTCAGGATGCTGGCCTGGGCAGCTTGCATCTCATCATCATGAGCAGCCTCAGCCAGTCAGCTGAAGTGGTGATGACAGGAGCGATGATTGTGATTCTGTTTCCCGTCCCCCCTCCCCCCCCAATTGATGGAACTGGCCAGGTCATTGTCAGCTCTGTCTGCAATTCTCCAAGGCTTCATTTTCTAGCTGTCCCAGCCCTGCCCACCCCATCATCCATGACTTTTCCACTTTGCAAAACTGGGAGGCCAAGCCAAAGGGAGAAGCCTGGCAGAGATGATGCTTTCCTGTCCCCTGCTCTTTCCCCTCCCCTCCCCTCCCTTCTTCTTCTTCTTTTTAACACAACATCCTGTCTGAACAGGCTGAAAAAACAGGCCAGGAAGCCTCTGTTCAAAAAGCGCTGCCATTTCCTTGAGGAAAGTGAAAAGAGGCCAGAGTCAAAGTGTCACATTGACTGGGGCACTCCTATCCCCGTGTCGCAGGCCAGTTGCCTCTCCTGCAATTGTGTCATTGTGCTGACTGCAGCCATTTGCACTCATTGTTTCTCTGTGTGTTCATTTTCACCTCCCCCCCCCCAGGGCACTTTCTCTCTCATCATTGAAGCTCTGCACACCGATTCTCCTGATGACCTCAACACAGGTAGGTGCTCCCCTCCCACCTCCTTCCTGATGTGCATACACACACACACACACACCTCAATTATCTCTTGTGTAAGGCCTGTGTATTCAGTGGCCTTCCCCATGGACTTATCCACATGGACACACACCTCAGATCCTTACTTAGCACCAGGTCCTGTTGGCATCAGTGGGACCTTTCCATCAGTGCTTAGGATGTGGGTGCTGGGAAGCCAGTTAAGGGACAGCTTTTGCCCACCAAGGTTAAACCTTTTAATGCTATCTCAACAGCCCTGACCCTCTGTAGCTTCCCAACTGTATCCTCGCCCTTTTTGTTTAACTAACGGCATGGCCATCCCCTCCCCTCCCCCCACCTCTCTTGCAGAGAACCCAGAGCGTCTCATTAGCCGCCTGGCTACCCAGAGGCATTTGACGGTTGGGGAAGAATGGTCCCAGGACTTGCACAGCAGTGGACGCACTGACCTCAAGTATTCCTACCGTTTTGTGTGCGATGAGCACTACTACGGGGAAGGCTGCTCTGTCTTCTGTCGCCCCCGGGACGATGCCTTTGGGCACTTCACGTGTGGAGAGCGTGGGGAGAAGGTGTGCAATCCAGGCTGGAAGGGGCAGTACTGCACTGAATGTGAGTTTCCACAAGGCACCATCTCACCTGCCTTTCTGTTGGGGCTTTTGGTTGACTGTCACTCATGATGCAAACAGAGGTATCCTCTGGTGGTGGAGGGATTAGAGGGATCCCTAGGAAGTCCTCTGTTTATCTTCTTGCAGAATGACCAATGCATCTTGTGGAAGTTGGTCTTTCCAAAGAGAATATAAAATGCATCCTGAAATCTAAAAAGCCATAGTTATTACCGAGATAATCAGATAAATTTGATGAGGATTGCAAAACACTGAAAAGTGTTGTAGCTGCAAACAATAAGGATAGTGAGAGTTCCAAGCTGTGACTGATATAGATAGATGATTTCACCAAGATCTTTTTGGGTAGGATGGGAGATGCAATAAGGCACCAAGAGTTGTTATTATGCAGTCAGGGGGAGGGGAATCTAGCCCAATGTAGTAGTTTGAAGTCTTGTGTTTTTCACTTGGAAAATTAAGCATGGCTGTGTTCATTCTTCATTGGTAGAACAATAGCAGCCATTAGGCCCAAACAATAATTAGACCACATTATTTTATTAGTTCACCGGTTGAACTTGTGTAATAAACATAGTAACTTAGCCAGAGAGCAGAATAATTGTGTAAAAGTTGATTGTTGTAACCGTGCACTCTTTTGATTAGCAAGAGCAAGGCCTTCCTCTTAATGTCTTATATAAAGAGAGAAAGAGACACTGAGTGTTAGATTTCACACATTAAATTTGCATAGCCAACGTCCAGTTCTGAATGGATATAGTATTCCATCAGTCTCTGAAAGTCTGATCATTATTAAGTGTGCAACTGATCACCAGGCAACTCTACTGGAGTATTTCTAAAAGTCATCGGACAACATTTCCAAAATTTGTATTAGGGCAATCTCAACTAAAATGGCACAAAACAATGTGCATGCTTTTAAAGTTATGCAGAACTCTTAATCAGGTTAGGTAGTAAACAAAGCATGAGGAAGTGGAGTGAGAAGGGGGCAAGAACCAACTGGTGCTGTAGTTGTGGAGTCCATCACTATGACACCAGCTGTCTTTCCCCCCATCTCTTTCCCATCCCCTATGGTTTGTTTACCTCTAGTCTGATTAAGAGTTTTGCACAACTTGAATGCTTGCACATTATTTTGTATCACTTTGGCTGGTAGGTAAATTTAGGTCCCCCCCCCCTTATGTGAGTTCCCACAAGTTTATGTGAGTTTCCGGTGGGCCAGATAGGCGGGGTATAAATTAAATAAATAAATAAATGAATAAATTATGGCCGACACTATTCATTCTTGTATTTTCTTAAAGTTTTAATAACTTTCCTCCTTTCTCAAAGACCAGGCCAATGTTATTGGCAACTTTATGCATAAAAATGCAACCACAATATAAAAACATATTCAGCTTTTAGATGGATTAAATATAGCATCTTTATCTTTTAAGAACCTAGGCATTAGAATCCCTAAATATTTAGCAAAATTGAGGAGCATCAATGATAAGTCTCCATGGGCAGAAGTTAGAAATGATCTTGCTTCAATAGCCTAAATGAAGTATATCCTGCAAAGGAAGGATTGTTGCAGTAAAATGCTGTCATAATTTGAGGACATGCTGTTTGAAGCATAGTGGTGCTATATTCAGCGATGTTATTGATAGCAATATCGGGAGACCATGCAAGCATACTGGTGCTAGTTTACACAAGCTCAAAATTCCCCAACTTGATGTCCACCTGGTGTTAGACTACAGTTGGCACCATTCCCAGGCTGCATCGCCTTCCTAGTTGGAGAATACAGGTGATCTTGTCTCTCTCATTTGGAGGCCACCAGGCAGAGGAAGGCTGAACTTGACTATGAAAATGCCTTGCCAGCTTCTTTTCCCCTCTCCCTCTGGCTGCAATGTGGAGGCAGATTTGAATGCTCATCTGCAAGGATTAATAGCCCCACAATACCTGTCTTGCTAGGGCTTTGACTGTCCCCATCCAGTCTGAAGGAGCCTGGATGGGCCAAGCATTAGTCAGGATTGTGCAGCCAGTTGTCCAAAGGGGGTCTTTGGTTTATTGCACGTTAAACAGCAGCCCCATTTGCACATGTGAAGTTCACAGTCTGAATGGCCTTGCAAAACTAGAATAGGAAATGACATAAAAGATCTGCTGCTCACAGAAAAGTGTTTAAAAGTCAAAGCATCAGGGCATGCCTAAGAATAGCTCTTTCGATCCTGGCCATTATGATGTACTGTCTTCTTGTGTGTGTGTGTGTATGTGTTTGTGTGTTAAGTAAAGTTGAATGGACTAGCCTCCATCTGCAGGCAGGGCTCTGGACAACCTAGGGCTTAATTCATTGTAATAAAGAGCTTAGTTTTTTCCATGGTAGCACCAGATCATGGAAACGTAACTTTTTACATTATAACCCCCAAAATCCCCCAACGTCCATGGTCATGGCTGGGTGGGGGATTCTGAGAGCACTAGTTAGGGATTGTAAATTGTAGTCTGAGTTGCATTCAGTCTTTTGCTCATTTCCCATGAAGTTGCCAAGGGCAAACAGTACTAAAATATTGTTTCAAATACTTCAAGGAGACATTTGTTTTGGAATTCTTAGTGCTGTTGCCTTTTGAGGTAACAGGCCTGGTATTGGGCCATTTTGTATTACTGGTGTGAGCATCTGTCTCTTTTATTTAAAAAAAAACACTTGGATATTATGGGCAAGTTGTTAGAAAACAGGATGCCCTTTGCTGAGAAGGGTGGGGATGATGTCACCCTGAATGCACAGCAAATAAATAAATAAATTCTGCTGGATTACTTTGTAATGCCTGCTTGCCCCCATTAACTCCCTCCTCCCACCTCCTGGGTTTTGTGTAAGGGGGGGGGCGGAACAATTGGCTCATCAGTCCTGCTTTTCCTCAGTCTTCTGTTCTTCTTTCTTTGGGGACTCTGTCATTGTCTCTCCCGGCTTGCTTTGTTGAATTAAAACTTGCAGTGCCTGCTTAATGAGTTCCATAACCAGGCAAAGTAATGAGCAGAAGTCTTCCCTCCTGCCCTCCTTCTAACCTCCCTCCTGCTGGCCTGCTTACCTCTTTTCCTCTCTGTCTGTGCTCTGCAGCCCTCAATCCCCCCCTTCCCTTTCCTCCTTTTTGGGGTGGGTGTGCACGAAAGAACTTTAGACTTATTTATTTGAATAAGAAAAAAGTTTCTCTCTTCCCCCCCTCCCAAGAAATCACGCGCGTGCCATAGATTAGATCTGGGCTGGGATAGGTTGCCCAGGAAGCACGTCTTGGCCCCCATTGGCTGCGAGAGGTTGGGGGGTATTGTTGCAGTGGGGCAGCTGCTTGGAGAGAATAGACAATAGAGCAGCTGTCCTGGCTGGCACCCTGCACACCAGCTGTCCACCCTTATCTGCACGCATACACACACACACACACACTTTCACACACTTTCACACACTTTCTGAGGATAGCAAGAGGAGGAGCCATGCGCCATAGAACTGGGGATGGGGCGGGTTGGAGAGAGGACTTCTGATCTGACCCTTCCCGGGAAGAAAAGGCGGATGGGAGCCGTGGGGAAGAGGGAGCGATTGTGAGCCCTCTTTTGTCCTTGTGCAACTGTATTAAGGAGGAATGTTCAGCCCTGGCAATAAGTAAAAGCACCCAGTTACTACGCAAGATCAATACTTCCACCCAGTCTCGGAGATTAATTCAGCTGCTCTTGCCGACCTGGCTAGAGTGTAAAGAGGTTTTGAATCCGGCTCCCAACAAGGCCCCAAATGGTTTGTGTCTAGATTTCTAATGTTTTTCCACCCCCTCCTTTTGCAGCTATTTGCTTGCCTGGATGTGATGAGCAGCATGGATTTTGTGACAAGCCTGGGGAATGCAAGTAAGTTTCCAGAACGCTCCTTCCCTGCCCTGATTCCACCCTCCCTCTCTGCTGCCTGTAAGCTTGATCTCTAAGCCCTAGGGAGGTCATTTTAAATGACACTTTTTATCATCTGATGGGAGAGTGTGAGCAAGCCAAAGAAGTCAAATTGGTGGGGACCAATTGGTCCATTAGATCTGATGGGATCGCATCCCCCGGCTCAGGCTGCGCCCAGGCTTTAGCTGCTCCCACCTAATGGACTCCTGCTTGCCTCCCTTACTCATGGGGTTGCATTGACCATTAGTTTCTTCTGTAGCCACTCTCTCCCTCTTTTCTTGTTGGGATCCAGCTGGCAAGTCTTTCGTTACACAGAAGGTCCATCCCTCCCCACTTTTTCTCTTTAGAGGGTGTTCATGACCTGAGTTATTTCTGAGAGTATCTGCACAGTGCTTTTAAAGCATTTTCCTGCCACTATTACATGTTGCAGCTCCACCATAAAGAATCCTGGGAATTGTCTTTTCACTATAGTTCAAGGAAATGCAATGGAGCTCATTAGGAAACAAGTCACCAAGCTACTGGTAGGACGGAGCCATGGCAGTTAAACCAGGGCCAAGCTGCTGTCACTGTGCAGAATACAGTAGATATACATTGTCCACAATGGAACAGTATAGCAAAAGGAGTAACAGACTGAGGAAAGAATTAGATGGCTTCATGTACCATTGACTTTGGCTTCTTCTTTTGATCACCTTGTCTTAATGGTCCCAGTAGGTACCAGCTGCCACTGCGAAGCATCAGTTCATGATTCAAGCATTGTTGCCATGAGTGTCTACTTACATTGCCATCTTGTTAATGTTTACTTGGAAGCAAGAATTTAATGAGGCATAGTCTCCATTACAGCTTCCTCCAAGTTGATATTTTCAGGATTAGGCTTTGAAGCAGATGACTTTTCTGGATGAAGGTCCCATGATTCTCTGGCTAATATTACCAGTGGCCATGTTAACTGTAGGATTCTAGGAGATGTAGTCCATAAATCACCTTTCCAACTTCTGCTCCAAATATTTTGGACTAAGAAACCCCAGTATGTTATTTTTCAACTTTAATGAGTCTGTCTGTTGTTTTGAACAAGTGAGCATTTGTTGGTTTGTTTTTATATGTGCGATTGTAATAACCACATGAAAAGGAGAGTTGATGTGTTTTAGTATGGAAGATAATAGAGTTAGAAGTGGGCCAGGGAAATCTCAGACTAGATCTTTGCTGAACTATGGAAATATGTTTCCTGAGAAGAGTGAAAATCTTGCTTTCTCAGCATAACCTACTTCACAGGTTTGTTGTAAAGGTTAATTGGGATTAATATCTCTAATTCCTTAGGGAAGGGTGGGTTATCAATGTGATGTATAATAAACTAAGGGTAAGCATTTTGCACTCATAGGAAATCTCGACTGAAATTAAAGAGCATGATAAGGTATTAATGGAATGTAAGGTTCTGTATTCAGATAGTGGAAGAAGCAACTGCAGTATTAATGCTAATGCAGTTATCAAGCTAATGATAAGAGTTTAGGAGAATGACTTTCTTGATGCTTGTGAAAGTTTGATTTCTCTGTTTTTAAGTTTTTGTTGCTGTTGTTGCTATAATTTTCATAGATGCAGAGTTGGTTGGCAAGGGCGTTATTGTGATGAATGCATCCGCTACCCAGGTTGTCTTCATGGTACGTGTCAACAGCCATGGCAATGCAACTGTCAGGAAGGCTGGGGTGGACTTTTCTGTAACCAGGGTGAGTTCTTCATCTTTAATTGTTTAGACAGTTCTGTGGTTTTCTAGATTTCCTGTAATTAAGGGCAAGGATTGTTATTGTGAAACCATGAATAGCCATCCTGATGTCCCTTTTGTTTTTCATCTTCTGTAGATCTCAATTACTGTACGCACCACAAGCCTTGCAAGAATGGTGCCACTTGTACCAACACTGGCCAAGGGAGCTACACATGTTCTTGCCGTCCTGGCTACACTGGTTCCAACTGTGAGATTGAAATCAATGAATGTGATGCCAATCCTTGCAAGAATGGAGGAAGTTGTACTGTAAGTTTTGCTTTGATTTTTAAAAATATATTCCGCAAAGTCTTCAGCAAATAACTGCAGCTTATGCAAGATATATCTCTAAGGACTGTGCTTTTCTTTGGTATAGGATCTTGAAAACAGCTATTCCTGTTCTTGTCCACCTGGGTTCTATGGTAAAAATTGTGAGCTGGGGGCCATGACTTGTGCTGATGGACCCTGCTTCAATGGAGGGCGATGTACAGACAACCCTGAAGGTGGTTACAGCTGCCGCTGCCCAGTGGGCTATTCTGGATTTAACTGCGAAAAGAAGATTGACTATTGCAGTTCCAGTCCTTGTGCAAATGGTAAGCCAAAGCAGTGCTCAACCAACCCATTCACATTAACAGGCATTTCTTCCATGGACTTGATGTCCTGTGGCACTGGTTGCTGTTTGACACAGGTGTGACCAAAGCCTCTGTGTCCTTATTCAGATGAGGTCTACTTTGACACTTACGTTTGAGTATCCACATGATTGCAACCAAAGTTTTTGAATGTTCCTCTTAAAAAAAAAAAAAAAAAACCTACAACTCCCAGATTCCCCCAGCTGGTCTGACCGCTAAATAGGACTTGTAGCCCAAAGAATGAATGTTCCTGAGCTCTGATATGCAACTTTCATGTGTTCTTTTAGTGGATTGTGCTGTGTCAGCAAAAAAGGTTTTTTTTTAATTGTAGCTGACGATTTTTTGACTTTGCATTGTTGAAGGATTTCTGGTGTAGGGAACAACCACTGATGAAGACTATGACTTCAACGCTGACTTTTAAAATTTTATTCTGTATTCATGTTTCCAATGGACAGTCGCCTAAACTATTGTTCGACAGGTCAGATACAAAAAGATCAGATTTACTCAAGAAAGTAATTAAAACAGTGGTTCCCAACCTTGGATCCCCAGATATTCCTGGACTACAACTCCCAGAAATCCTAGCCAGCACAGCTAGTGGTGAAGGCTTTGGGGAATTTTGGTCCAAGAACATCTGAGGACCCCAGTTTGAGAACCACTGGTCTATATAGATGTCCAACTGGGAGGTTCCATTGGATGAAACCCTGTTGCTTAGTGTAGTAACTTGCACTTGAATAGGCCTACTGAAACAATGGAGATTTGGTAATTCAACTTCTCTATAAGTTCTGTTGATTCAAATGGGCTTCCTCTAGTGCAGTTTACTATATTAAAGTAAGTCACAACTGAAGTAGGTCCATTTGAATCAAATGAATGTGTAGAGGCAGCTTGTGACTAAGATCGGGGAGCACCCACTGAAATGTAGATGTGAAGTACTCTTGGCTACAAGCTCCCCATGCTATTAATAATAATGGAAATGACATGGGAAAAATAAATCTTAAATATGCCTTGGGTTTGCATGATATATCTGTGTACCAGATGTAGCAGTGAGACTCACTGGCATCCTGTGGGTGGTGGTAGTGCAGCTGTTTGCCTCCCTATGAACATAAGAGCTGTGCTGGATCAGTCCGAAGGCTCATCTAGTCCAGCTTCCTGTATCTCACACTGGCCCCACCAGATGCCTCTGGGAGCACTTGAGACAACTAAGTACTTGTCTCCTGATACCCCTCCCTTGCATCTGGTATTTTGAGTTACCTTCCTTTGAACCCTGGAGGTTATACATCCCCATCATGGCTTGTAACCTGCAATGGACTTTTCCCTCCAGGAATCTGTCCAATTCCCTTTTAAAGGCATCCAGGCCTTTACTACTAACATATGCTTGCTTTAGACAGTGAGGAAAGTTAGCTAGATCTTTTGAGGAAGTGGGTGGTATGTCTATGCTAACTGTGTAGGGTAGACACTTTGAGCAGTAACACTACAACTGCATTTGGCTCAACCCCACAGAATTCTGAGAACTGTAGTCTGCTAGAAAACTGTATCATGGTTCCCTCATTTTCAGCAGTCGGATCTAAATAGAGGGCCTTCTCTGTCTGCTGCTTGCAGACTCTGGAACTCCCTCCCAAAGGAGGCCAGGCTCGCCCCATCTTTGTTGTCCTTCTGCAAACAGGTGAAGACTTTTCTCTTCAGGCAGGCTTTCTCTTAGCAACTGGCTGTCTAAGAGGGATTTTTTTTAAATGGGATGGCTTATATTTTGATATATATTTTGATTCTGGTTCTGGCTTTGTGTGTGTTTAATAAGTAGGATATTTTATGTGTCAGGTTTAGTTCTTGTTCAAGTTCCTAGACAACAGGAATAGGTAGAAACAACAGCCACTAAGTTCTGAGACATCTGTTTTACAAAATCTTGATTTTGATGCATGTTTCATGACGACTGCAGTTAAGACACTGTTGAATAGTAGGAAAGAACACTGGGCTTGCTTCTGCAGTCTGTAGATTCAAATTCCCCAGTTGGTCATGAAGCTTCTGGTTGACCTTGCAATAGTTTCCGTTTCAACCAGATAGGGTTGTTGAAAGGATGAAAAGGGAAAATCCTATATATACCTTGAGATGCATAAAGACATGATACACATATAAGAGATAATCAATAAAACCGTCATTCACTATGTCCTATCCAATATTGTGCAGGAGCTCAGTGTGTCGATCTTGGGAACTCCTACATATGCCAATGTCAAGCTGGCTTCACTGGAAGACACTGTGATGATAATGTGGACGATTGTGCTTCTTTTCCTTGTTTCAACGGGGGGACCTGCCAAGATGGAGTGAATGATTATTCTTGCACCTGTCCCCCAGGATACAGTGGAAAGAACTGTAGCACACCTGTCAGCAAGTGTGAACACAGCCCTTGTCATAATGGGGCTACGTGCCACGAGAGAAACAACCGCTATGTGTGTGAGTGTGCTCGCGGATATGGGGGCCTTAACTGCCAGTTTCTCCTTCCTGAACCACCTCAAGGGGCAGTCATAGTTGATATCACAGAGAAATACACTGAAAGACAGAGTTCTCAGTTTCCTTGGATTGCGGTGTGTGCCGGCATTATTCTGGTCCTAATGCTCTTGCTGGGCTGTGCTGCCATTGTTGTCTGCTTCCGACTAAAGGCACAGAAAAGGCAGCACCAGCCGGATGCATGCAGAAGCGAATCTGAAACCATGAACAACTTGGCCAATTGTCAGCGGGAGAAGGACATTTCTATCAGTGTCATTGGTGCCACCCAGATAAAGAACACCAACAAGAAAGTAGACTTCCACAGCGATAACGCTGACAAAAATGGCTACAAAGCCAGATACCCATCCGTGGATTACAATTTGGTTCATGAACTGAAGAACGAGGACTCTGTGAAAGAGGAACACAGCAAATGTGAGGCTAAATGTGAAACATTTGATTCTGAGGCAGATGAAAAAAGCGGCGGACAGCTAAAGAGGTATATTGAGGGAAAGGATGTTTGATAGTGGTGGTGGGATGGGCCAATGCATTAACTCCAGGGTATGGGAAACACATTCAAATTAGCTCCAAAAGCAGCCGTTTCATTCACCTCTTTGGCTTTCTATTTTGTTTGCAGTGAAGCATCTGAAAGGAAACGGCCAGAATCAGTGTATTCCACTTCAAAAGACACAAAGTACCAGTCGGTGTATGTCATATCAGAAGAGAAAGATGAATGCATCATAGCAACAGAGGTTGGTATATTCTCTGAGGCCCAAAAGACAGACGTAGCACCAACCAGTATATTTCTTTCACTTATTAGTGCGGTGTCAACTTAAGATTAGCTGAAATTAATGAATTAATGAATTTGTTTGAAAAACCATATACCATTTGATGCAAGCCATTTCTTTGAGTCTTCAGTTAGTCTGAAAGTATGGAAGATGATTACTTTATTTTGGTTTCCTACTGGAACCAATGTAAGTCATCCAAAGTTAGTAGAACAATTCCTGAGTTATCATCGATGAAGGAAATTTTAGGAAGTATTCCTCTAGGTTGAATACATCTATAGGAATTAGACGTATTCAAAAAGGGGTATTGAAGTCTCCTGATTATTTCAGTGGATTATCTTGGCTACTGGATTGAATCAAGGTACTTAGTGTTATGAAATTGGGAGTAGGTCTATTTGAAGGAAAATATACCAAGTATGAAATAATGTGATGTAGACGCATACATCATAGGGCATAAATATCTATGAATGGCCAAGACTATATACATTCATGGTGAATTCATTAGTACAGAAATCTAGTCATCTTCTTGTGTGGTGGACTCCTCAATTGTGCAAAAAGTTATTAGCCCACAAAAATTATTACTGCCCCCTTGCTTTACACATATCTACATGGCTGTTAATACAGAGTAAATGGGAGTGGAGAAAAAACAAACTTCCACCAAGTGTCCTCACCTAAAGGAGATGGTTGCTCACCATGGATTATCAAGCGAATCAATGGCCAAAGTCCTGTTGCTTAGCACAGTAAATTGTACTAGGGTAGGCCCATTTTAATCAATTGAAATTATGAAGGAGTTGACTCGCTAAATCCACATTGACCCAATGGTCCTCCTAGTACAATTTACTACACTTAATAACACTCAGCCGTTATTTATGTTGGCTGTAGTTGCAGTGGGTTCCTCATGTTTGATCTCTGCATTTTTTTCCTGCCATTGTATCAATTCACCCTCTCTTCTCCTCCCCTTCCCTCCCCTACCACTTTCAACCTTCTCCAGGTGTAAAGGAAAGACGATATGGCAAAATTGTTGTTTTTAAACAATTTTCAAAGGTGATATGCCCCAATGAATGCTGCTGAACAAGGAAAAGGAGAAAGATTTCTTCACTGACTGCTGCTGAGAAACTAAATTCAGACTGAGCTGGTTCTCTACTGAAGTTAGCAAAAGTGACTGCAAATAATACATGGTGGACACGAGGCCAGGGTCTGTGTTCAAAGATACCTGTTGCACTGCCTTTTATGAATATTTATCATTGCACTATGGTCAGTTGCTTTTTTTTCTATATATATTTAAATGGACGGACTTAATTTCCTACATAAGAAGCATGCACTGCCTGAAGTGTATATTTTGGATTCTTATGAGCCAGTCGTTTCTTGAATTAGAGATACAGACACTGCCTTTATTGTCCTTTTTTATACTAAACTGTGTTTTTTTATTAGGTGGGGGAAAGTGTGTTATTTTTTTTAATCTGTAAAAATTATTTTCAGGATATTTGTAAAGCTTGAGTATTTTGTGATGTTTCTTTTTCATAATTTAATTTTTTTTGGTAAATATGTACAAAGGCACTTCGGGTCTATGTGACTATATTTTTTGTATATAATGTATTTATGAAATATTGTGCAAATTGTTATTTGAGGTTTTTTTTACTGTTTTTGTTAATGAAGAAATTCATTTTTAAAATATTTTTCCAAAATAAATGTTAATGATATCAGAAGCATATCCTTTCTTTGGCAGAATTAGGTCAAACATTGTTTCTCCTTTATAAACAACTGAAACCAGATCATGGAAGGGTTAGTTTTGTTTCAGACTCTTATTCCCAAAAATGGACTATTCCAAAAAATTTCCCCAGCCACCATGGCTATTTTGGGGAAATTGTACTCTACAAAAAGCAAGTAGTTAAAATGAAGTATGAACTGTGTGCTTTTAGCCCCTCTTATGGGCTTAAGTTCTGTCTGCAATTATGATTGGCAGAAAAGCAAATTAGCATGGCAACAGATTCCTAGTTTGTTCTATGGTGAATCTAATTTTGCAAAAGTTGCTGCACTGTAGCATTATGATAGGCCCACAATTTCCTGGATAGGCATCTGTACAGTGGACCCTTGACTTACAGACGGCTTGGCTTACAGACTTTTTGAGTTACAGACTCCTCTGGCCGCAAAATTTAGGTTTGACTTGCAGACTGAGATTTGACTTACAGACCAGAAAAAAACCAAAATGGAACAAAAACGGCCTGTTACGGGATTAATCGGTTTTCAATGCACTGTAGGTCAATGGAGACTTGCCTTACAGACTTTTTGACTTGAGAACCGCCGTCCAATATGGATTAAGTTCTGAAGTCAAGACCCCACTGTATCAATAATTGATTATTCTGGGCTAGATAGACTACCGGCTTGGAAGGGTGGCTGGGAGGATCACAGAAGGGTCTTAGAGGCTGCATTTTCCCCACCTCTGATCAAGTTGACCTGTGCTTCATAAATGCTACCCAGCTGCATTTGTACACACGAGGCCTGCGAGCTATAAAATTCCAAGGAGAGAAATACTTACAGAGCTGAGGCTATAGCAAATGTATCTCCATGTCTGTCCAGAGTTTTGCCATTCTAGCACTAGCTCTGAAAAAAACATCGTCTTATTTATTTATTTATTTATTTATTTATTTATTTATTTATTTATTTATTTATTTATTTATTTATTTATTTAAACATAGCCTGCCCATCTCCTGGCAAACCAGTACTCTGGGCAGCTACAAAAGAAACAAAGTACTAGTGAACAAGATTAAAATGACAAAATGGGGAAAAATACACCCAAAAGTCTAGCAAAGACCGCTTAACTCCCAAGATGATGGAAATAAAAGCATGTGTATGGTTTATTAAACAATAAACCATACACACAGGGCTCTGTCATATAATTAATTGATTGCTAAATTAAAAAGGAGTAAGACTTTCAAAGGCCTGGGTAAAAAAGCCATGGTTTAGTTTGCTTCCTAAAGCCAAGGGGGGAAAAAAAGCAGAGACATCACCTTGCCGACAAAGGTCCGCATAGTCAAAACTATGGTTTTTCCAGTAGCAATGTATGGAAGTGAGAGCTGGACCATAAAGAAGGCTGACCACTGAAGAATTGATGCTTTTGAATTCTGGTGCTGGAGGAGGCTCTTGAGAGTCCCCTGGACTGCAAGGAAAACAAACCTATCCATTTTGAGTGAAATCAACCCTGAGTGCTCACTGGAAGGACAGATCCTGAAGTTGAGGCTCCAATACCTTGTCCATCTCACGAGAAGAGAAGACTCCCTGGAAAAGACCCTGATTTTGGGAATGTGTGAAGGCAAGAGGAGAAAGGGATGACAGAGGATGAGATGGTTGGACAGTGTCATTGAAGCAATCAACCTGAATTTGACACAACTCCTGGAGGTAGTGGAAGACAGGAGGGCCTGGCGTGCTCTAGTCCATGGGGTCACAAAGATTCAGACATGACTTAATGACTAAACAACATCAAAAGCCAAGGAAGGGAGAGGGGAACTGATGCATCTCCACTGGA
This sequence comes from Pogona vitticeps, assembly GCF_051106095.1. Lineage (NCBI taxonomy): Eukaryota > Metazoa > Chordata > Lepidosauria > Squamata > Agamidae > Pogona > Pogona vitticeps. Next base: position 62,487,607 of record NC_135783.1, on the reverse strand, counting down.
AACTAATTCCATAGTGAGGCAGCCGCTACTGAAAAGGCCCATTTCTGGGACTCTCTTTGATATTGCAGTGGCCATCTTTAGTATCAAAGGTGTGGATGTGATGGAAGGTCAGTTTGAGGGAGAAGTGCTCTCTTAGCAAGTTTCTAAATTGTATAGAGATTTAACAGTATCATCTTGAACTTGGCCCAGAAGCAGATTGGCAGCCAGTGCAAACAGGCCATAATAGGCAAAATATGATTAATTTTCAATGTTCCTCAGATTAGCCTAGCCACTCTGTTTTGCATTTGCTGCAATTTCCAAACCACTTCCAAAGGTAGCCCCACATAGAGAGCATCGCAACAGTCAATCTTCGAGATTACCAGTGCATGAACTGCTGTGATTAGGGATTTCCTGTTAAGATAGAGGCAAGGGTGTGCAATTTGCCTGAAAAAGGCAGATCTGGCTATGGCTGAGATCTGATTCTCCATCAAGAGGGGCAGGTTTAGGAGCACACCCAAAATAGGAACCTGATCCTTCAGGGGGAGTATGACCCCATCCAGACCAGGCAACAAGCCCACCAACCAATCAGGGTGCCTTCCTAACAATGGGATCTCCATCTTGTCAGGATTCAACTTCAGCCTATTAGCCTTTTCAGACATCCCCTACTGGTGTAAAATTCTTTTAGTCCAGTTAAGGCACTTCATGGCTATCTATGAACTAAGAAAGCGAGTCTCCTAAACTTCATGCTATGTATATAGAGTAGCACAGAACCGTTTCACAGAAAGGATGGGAAGAATGGAGAATATGGCTCTATTGCTCTAGTGTTCACTTTTGATTACCCCTTTTTGCTATGACCTTTGGTTCTGAAGAAATAAACATGGGTGATGGATATGATACACTACAAGAACCCTATCTCAGACAAAATCCACACTGGGGTTTTATCATAACCCCTCTGAGAGAGATGAGTCCATTTCAGGACTGATGAGTGTGAAACAGCAGTGAGGATCTCCAAATGCACAAAGATGAGCAACGTACATGGGGAGAGGGGTATGGAGCACATCCTTTTGTTGGATATTGCAGTTTCACTCACAAATGGAAGTGATAAAAGCCCATATCCTCTTGCCTAGTTACACTGGTGTAACACAAATAGTGCAACTTTGGGAGGCAAATTGCCTTAACAGAAGAAAATGCTGTAGACACTGTCAGTTATATACTGAGTCGTACAACTTTGCATGCACCTCATAATGTCTATGGTGAATTATGCCACTGTAGTTACAGAAGAGGATTTGATCAATGTATGATGAAAGGAGGCACGATGAAAAGGAAAAGTGGATTTCCCCCAAGTCCATTAGAATGGGACTGAGTGATGGAACCCAGAAACTGGTGTGCTCACATGACTGACAGATGTATTACAACATTAGTATCAAAATATTTGACACCATCTCACCTCAGTGCTGGACTGTAACTATTGTGATCTGTCGCTACTGGTTATGCTAATAGGCTAGAGAACAGGAAAGCAAGCACTACTGCTTTGGAGCATCTTATTCACTTTTCAGTGGCATAAACAGTCAGAGAAAAAGAATCAGAGCCTTAACACTGCGTTTATCAGCACAGCCCTACAAACACAGGGAGGCAATCGCTGCCGCCACCCCCCAACTCCATGTAGTTATTGCAAAAAATAAATTGGTCCAAATGTGAGGGTCTGCCCTCCCTTGATACATCTCCATACTTGATGACAATGCACTGAATGCTTCTGCAGTTGTTCACAGGGGGTGGGGGTGGGATTGGAAGGGAGATCTTGGAGTGAGCAATGCTGCCTGAGTAGACAGGACCACTGCATACTCACATATCAATCCCATGCTATGAACATATCCAACATCAGGCCCTCTTAAGCATAATGGGATTTTTGAGTAATCATGCTTAGAATGGCACTGTTAGTATGGCTTCCAACTTGGCCTCCCTCATCATGGCTATCACAGGAAGTGATATATTTGCCAGTGGAGTGATCATCTTCTAGACAGTTATAGTGTACTCCAGTCTGTGGAAGTAGCTGTTGGCTACATCTTTGCCCTTTTAACTGCAATGGTTTGAGAGAGTAGTTGCTGAAGAGTTGAGCTTCTCCAGAATTCATCACAGAGCCCAAAACTATCTCCCAACAGGGAAACAAAACACCAACCTGTCCCCAAGGTTAAATTCATTAGAATTCATTAGAATCCTCACATCCTAGTTTTTGTTTCTAAAATCACTACAGTAGTTATTTCCAGAAAGAATTAGGAAAACACTGTGTGGTTCTTAGAATTACATAAATGCAAGAGTAGGGTGATGCCTTTATTGAACCACTATAGAACAAATTGCAAGCTTTTGTGGAGAAAACCCCACTTCCTCAGGCTGGGCACCACTTTCATGGATCCTGCAGGTTACACCCAGTCTCCATTGCTCATTTATGTTTAAATATATGACCGAAACATGTATTTATTTATATTTATTTATTTATTTATTTATTTGATTTTTACCCCGCCCCTCTAGACCATGTCTACTCGGGGCAGCTATTCTGCCTTTCTGTTGGGCATGCAAGGTGCACTTACAGAAAGAAGTTTCAAAATATTGGCCAAGATCCAACTGGATGTTTGTGTTGATTAAACTGCCTGTCCTGGCAGAATTCTCACCCCATTCCCCACTGCAGCCACCCTGGACAGCCCACCCACCTACCCACCCCTCGATCTGTAGGGCTGCAAACAATATGGAGCTGGTTTTTGAGCAGCATGTGGGGCCTCAGCACAGAAGGAAGGGACGATTTTCATTGTACTAGCAGTCAGGCTGCAATTGCTTTTAGGCCATTAGTATAGAAATACACAGGGACGTGGTGGCGCTGCAGGTTAAACCGCAGAAGCCTCTGTACTGCAAGTTCAGAAGACCTGCAGTTGTAAGATTAAATCCACGTGATGGAGCAAGCCCCCATCACTTGTCCCAGCTCCCGCCAACCAAGTGGTTTGAAAGAATGCAAAATGCAAAAATGCGAGTAGATAAATAGGTACCACCACGGGGGGAAGGTAACGGTGTTCCGTGTCTAGTCGCGCTGGCCACATGATCAGGGAAGATTGCCTTCGGACAAACTCTGGCTCTATGGCTTGGAGATGGGGACGAGCACCGCCCCCTAGTCAGACACCTTTATCTTTACCTTTACCTATAGAAATACACAGCAGTCAGAAATCAAGCAAATAAGTAACAGCAAAGAAATGACATGGTTTGAATCACATGAGTCCTAAATCTTTAAGGGTTCCAAATGATGCAAACAGTATGGCAGACCAACAGCATGTTCCCAACTTTTCCACATACATCAGAAAGGATAAGCAAATTACGCCAGATAGTATGTAAGCAAAATATGTCAGGAGCTGGAACACACTCACTTCTGGTGGAGCCCCTGAAAGAGCTTAAAAATTGTTCTTTTTAAAATTAAAACTGGCTAGGTGAGCTGGGGGATTCTGGATGTTGTAGTCCCCCCCCACCCCAAGAACATTTCCAGGTTCTGATCTTCAGCGCTGAATATCACCGTCTCAGCAACAGAAAATAACAGTGCAACACAGAGCAGTGTGCCCTCGCAAAGTCCATTGATTTAAAAGAGTCCAGGAATACTTCCTCTGGTCTCTGGATGGTGGCCATTTAATCTGTTGGTGTTGTTTTAAACTTGATCTTGCTTCTCCTGCTTTTTAGTTTTAATGAAAGAAAACGCAGTGTAACCTTAGATATGACACCAGCAGGCTATTTGTGTAATACTGCCTAGGCTGTCTTTGAATTGATTCCAGGAAGTGTTATCTACTAGAATGGCAATTCTGGGCATTCAGCACTGGGGAGATTTATCTAGGTTATCTATCTGCCAGACTATAAAGTTCTTTTGACGTTTCCTCTTGGGAAATACAATACCTTGCTTTGTTGAATTGTTTTTCTTGAAGGGCTGTTGTCCACTTGCATTTGTCTTGCAGTATAGCTTTGCAACAACATGTTTTTATAAAGTTAAGACTGTTTCCACAACGTTGAAAAGACAACTGATAGGTACTTAAACCGGACTATTTACTAATTATTTGCACATAAAACAGTGCACTGACTAATCAATGTGTACCATCTAAGCTGATGAGATAAATTGTTTAACATTGTGCTTATAAGTATTGATAAAAACCCTAAAATTAAACAAACATTTAAATACAAACCTCAGGCATGTTAAATGGATAAAAGAACATGCTTAGAAATTTCACGAAGGAGAAATGTGTGTATTTCAACACACAATCTATGAAGAGGATGTTTTTTCACCTGATAAAATCAAAAGTTGTAATTTCAAGTAAGACCAGTCCATATCTGGGTCATTGCCTTCTCTAAGAATCAGTTTGGGAAATAAGGCAATCTGGTCACTAAGAATGGTGGTGGGAACATATCGAGCACCCGCTCTTGGACTACGCAAGCTGAAATATCCCTATGTTTTCATGAGGATCCATTAAGAAGAGGACTGTTAGTGAACCTCTCATTTCATACAAGAATTGTTTGAAGCCCACCAGTGATATCGGAAGGTGGGGATTCCTCAATGGTCTCTGACCCAAATATCCTGTGATTTTCTCACTCCAGACATATGCACATCTGCAGCGGGAAGGGTGATGCATGTAGACCCAGTGAAAATCCACAACATTTTGCTACCAGAAGAAAAGGACAAACTGGCATGTCCTGCTTCAATCCAGGCACAGAAGCTAACAGGATAGGCGATTTTACTTCAACATGAACAACTGGAACATTATTTCAACATGAGCAACTAGCACACCCTCATTATACCTGAGGGCAGCAGGTATTTGAGGGGGTTTAGGGTAGCAGAAGAGATGTATCACCCAAGAAAAAAAGAACGGGTAGAATGAAATGGCATGAAGTGTCCTGAAATATGCACAAGAAAACTACATAACAAAATGTACATGAAATATAATAGGATTACCAGTTCATTAGCATTCCATTCCCTGAGACTTCAGAAATGGAGACTTGGGAATGGGCCTTGTTGGAGTTTTTACAACCTTCCATGCTACCTGGAGAGAGTATGGCTGGGAGGGACCTTTCCAGGTTCGAGGCTCTGTCGATCTATCTAGTGCTAACCAGCTGTTCCCTCCTGCCTCTGAATTCAAAGATTGCTCCGCTTCTCTGTTTAGCTCCTTTCACCCCTGTCTGTTGTCTGTTGGCAGGCAGTAGTCTGTCGTGGTCTGTCGCTGAAAGCAGTCAGTTCGTTAGTCATGCTAGCTAGTTTGCTTTTTAATCTGTTCTACAACTGTAAGTAAAGAAAATGGTTCTTATTCTTTCTACTGCTAATGTCTCAGAGTGAGTTACTGAGACTGTAAGTGCCAGTTAGTAAGAAAAGGGGTGGACTAAACTGGGGAACTTGAAGCTATTGTGCTCTGTGAAACTCTGCACGTCTGCTGTGCAGCTAGAGGAATTTAACCAATAATTCAAAACTCTGCAACAGGCCTTTGTATGGTCACCGTGAGGGGAGGGAGACTTGTGATGTCACAGAGGTGAGGCAGGCAGTATTTGGGAAGAGAGCCAGCACTACATCCCAAAGTAGTTAGTGCTGATTCTGGCCATGCTCCAAATGCTACAATAGGCCCAGGTGCACAAACCTGCCTCCTTCCCTCACCTCCTAGATATTTAGCATACTAATGTTGTGCAAGCAGAATACACATACAAACACCTTTAGGTTGATCTGGAGGACTGAGAGCCCCACCCATAGCTCTGGTATGGACTCATATGTATCTGGATGTACACTCAAATGAATGATATTGCTTTGGATAGGATGCCCAGTTAAGATGTGCTTTCAAGCGGGCATGCCCATAGTCTCATACAGCAAATTGCAGGGTCATCACTCATTTAGACCAGGATCAGGACCAGAATCTCACTATTCCTTCTGCACATTTGCATATTTTTCTTTATGTAATTATTTAAGATGTTTCTTGCCTTTCTTCCAAAAACTGGGACCGAAGGTGGTCTGGCAATAAATGGAAATGTATACATATAGAATTAACAGCTGTCTTTTAAAAAAAACAAACTTTGATTAAAATTTGGCAGACCCTCTGAAGGCCAGATAGAGTTACTTTGGTGACTGGATACAGTGTGCAAGTCACCAGCTGTCTTTTCTACATTAAAGATTCATGTGCTCTGGAAAGTAAGCATTTGTATATCCTGGTAGGTTTGCCAGGTCCTGACCCAGAGCCAGGTATGGGTAAGAAAGGAAGGCCTCCTGCTCCCCTTTGCCCACCGGTATCTCCCACCTGTTGTGGGACAAACCCAGAGTCTTGCTTCCAAAAGCAAGCAGAAAAGGAGGGCAGCTAAGGGGGATATTGTAGCAAGGGGGAGAAATCACAATAGCCTAGACTTGTCCTTCTGCCCTGGAGCTGCTCAAGTAGCACTTATAGCCCCAAATCCTATTGCTCTCTTATACAAAAAGCAGACAGCATACTATGCGGTCACTCTTTGCTGGCAATTAAAACAGGGCTTTAATAGGTTGCCATTAATGGTCTGTCAGGAAAAAAAAAGAGGATCTGTATGAAATATAGTGCTGAGAAGAACTTGCAGATACCCTGGAGTGCCAGAAAGACAAATAAGTGGGTTCCAGATCAAATCAAGCCTGAACAATCTCTGGAGGCAAAAATGTTGACACTGAGGCTGTCCTACTTTGGGTACCTCATGAAAAACCAGGGTCCTCTGGAAAAGACGATAATGCTGAGAAAAGCGGAAGGCAGCAAGAAAAGAGGAAGACCAGATACAAGATGGACTGACTCTCTAAAGGAAGCCACAGGTTTGAGTTTCCAAGAGCTAGGCAGGGCAGTTAAGAACAGGACATTCTGGAGATTGCTCATTTATAAGGTCACTGTAAGTCAGAGGTAGGTTGACAGCATATAACAACAACAACAACTGGTTGTCACTGGGATTCTCGAGTGAAATTAGCCAACAGGCATGTGTGTGTCTGAGAATCCCAACACTGATTCCTCGATTGCCACATAGAAGACATTGTCAGTTATACGATTCGTCTTCCACATGCAAAACAAAGCAACAGGATTTCAGTCACAGTCTTTTGATTTAGATTTTGGTGTACATCTAAATCAAAAGCCGGCGATATGCAAAGTGTAGTCCTCCAAGTGTACCAAGTTGATCTTGTTATACTGGGGTTTCAGAATTTAACATTTTACTTTTGTTAGATTATCAGGAACAATAGGAATAGTGAGAAAATTATTATTTTTCAGTTATCTATCTATCAGCACAAGTGTTATTCAACAGGCCAAAATCCAGTTATGCAACAGTGGCCAAAATCCTGTTGCTTAGTGTAGTAAAGTGCACTACAGTAAGTGCACTGAATCAGTGGGAACTTCATGAGACAGCCACTGAGTAAGTTCGATTGATACAAATAGGCCTACTCTAACCACAACTTCGTGTGCTAAAGTAAATCACAGTTAAATTAGGCCCATTTGAATCAATGGAACTTATAGAGAAGCTGATTCACCAAATTTCCACGGATACAATGGGCCTATCCTAATGTGATTTACTATGGTAAGCAACAGGAATTTAACCAGTAAATAAATTCATCTGTAAGGTGCACAAAAGGTTCTTTGTTGTAATGTTTAAAATACATTTGTAAAAATGACACTTTGCACCAAGGGTTAGAGAGGGATTCTTGAAAACCTCACAAGAACCCAGTGCAACATGCTGCGTGCTTCTCTTTGGGATATGGAGAATTCAGAACACCCTGGCCTTAGTCGTCTCTTGGGTGTCGCGTTCTCTCTTCTCTTTTCAGTTTAGAAAAATTATCATAGAATCAAAGAAAAGTGAAGTTGGAAGGGGCCTACAAGGCCATCAAGCCCAACCCCCTGCTCAGTGCAGTAATGCAATCGAAGCATATCTGCCAGGTGATTATCTAAGTTTTTGTTGAGTGCCTCCAGTGTTGGAGCATTCACCAACTCCTGAGGTAACTGGTTCTACTGTTGTACCACCCTAACAGTTAGGATGTTTTTGCTGATATTCAACCGAAATCTGGCTTCCTTTAACTTGAGCCCATTGTTGCGTGTCCTGCACTCTGGGATGATCGAGAACAGATCTTGCCCCTCCTCTGTATGACAGCCTTTCAAATATTTGAAAAGTGTGATCATATCACCCCCTCAATCTTCTTTTCTCAAGGTTAAACATGCCCAATTCTTTCAGCCTTTCTTGATAAGGCTTGGTTTCCAGCCCCCTGATCATCCTTGTCACCCTCCTCTGAACTTGCTCCAATTTGTTAGCATCCTTTTTGAAGTGTGGTGTTCAGAACTGGACACGATACTTGTGAGGCCTAACCAGTGCTAAATAGAAGGGAACTGGCACCTCTCAGGATTTGGAAACTATACTTCTATTAATGCAGTGTAAAATAGCATTTACCTTTTTTGTAGCCACATCACACTGTTGGCTCATATTTAGCTCATGATCTATGACAATTCCAAGATTCTTCTCACTTGTAGTTTTGCTGAGCCAGGTATTCCCATCTTGTAATTGTGCAATTGGTTTCTTTTTCCGAGGTGCAGGACTTTGCACTTATCCCTATTGAATTTTATTCTGTTGCTTTCAGACCAGTGCTCCATCCTATCAAGGTCATTTTGAATTTTGTTTTGTGTCTTCTAGGGTATTAGCTATTCTGCCCAATTTTGTATCATCTGCATATTTGACAAGCATTCCCTACACTTCCTCATCCAAGTCATTAATAAAAATATTGAAGAGCACCGGGTCCAGGACTGAACCTTGGGGTACACCACTAGTTGTTACCCCCTCCCAGTTAGAGAAGGACCCATTAATCATCACCCTCTGAGTATTATTTTCTTTTGGAATATGAAAGTTTTTTAGTCAACATAGCCACTGGATCCCAAGAGATGTATTCTAGGCTTGGAGGCTGAACACCTACATACATAGTAATTCAAATGGATCTGAATATGAATGGCGTGCTGGGCCTTGACTCATCAGTGGCAGAGCACTGGACCTTAAGCTCTTGATAATCAAGTCTTGTTTCTCATTCCCAAGTGGTTCATCTTGTGGCACAAGAAAATCTGCTCAGACTGAGCCTGTTGAACCTCCAGATTTGCTTGAAATTAGAATGAATTCTGTCAGCTCATTTGCCATCTTATGAACCTGGTTGGAGAACCCAGACCCCTGTTTCTTCATGATAGCTGTCAGGCCTGGCCCAAGACATTATGCTGCATGAGAAAAACAACAAGAAAGTGCCTTTTTCAATTCTAGGCACAAAAGCCAAGATTCAGCTGTGAGTTGTTTTTATTTCCTTCAGTACTGATTATAGGAGTGATTCTTCTCTCTTGCAGTGCTTGTTAACCTCTAGACATCTTGGACTTCACTCCTCAGCATCCCATAACCCACTGGTCCATTTACCACATTATTTATACTGGCTTCTGGTGGGAAAAGGCTACCACTGCTCTGCTGCACCTGAAGGCATCAGGCTAGGTTAGGAGATGCAGACTAGGCCATGTGGCAGCATATTTCTGCCACTTTCCAATATTTGCTGCCTGAGGCAACTGCCTCACTTTGATTACTGGCAAAGCTGGCCTTGATGGCTCCTTCCCACACTGAGTCATTTCAAATAAACTGTTTTAGTATACATAGTCACCATCATCTTCCTGTGTGGATTATCTACTTGCTGCTACCAAATGTTCTGAGTGGCAACTTAAAGTTATATGGCGAGACAAATGGGGCCATGTGGGCTGTTCCCTCAGACAAACTAGGACACACACAATGATTCATCACAACAACCACAGCAACCACTTGCAGGCAGCTTCCGAGCAGCCTCTTCATGAGTACTGGCTTGTGAGAAATCCCCATTCATGTTTCACAGGAGGGTTTAAACCATTTGTTTCTTGATGCTGGAAAAACTGTTTCTGAGGAACTTTTAAAAAATTGCTGTCATTTGTCTGCAGAATGATAAAAATAAAATAACAATCACAATCATAGTGGAAATGTACCAACTGGCTACCTTGGAAATGCCACTCCAAGGAAATAAGTTCCCTTTGCAGAACAGAGAGACCTTTTAGGTATTTTCAGAAATTTTACAGGAAGTGTAACAATGGGGATAAATAACAGGTGCTGTGTGAGCAGCTGTTGGTTTATCATGAGTTGTCCTTTTTCAATCAGATTTCTGTTAGGGGATCAAGAATAATTCCACTGCCCAGAGGCCTTTTCCATCAAATAGTCAAGTAGTATATTTTTCTTGGATTTTAAAACTTAGCCTCCTACCCTCTGGAAGTGTGTGTGAGAGAAAACATATCATACTTATTACAAATGCCTGATTCATATTTGACCTCCAAACCACTAACTTTTCAGCAAAATTCATGACCTTTAATTGGCTGATTTCTCCATGTGAACCATGGTTTTCAAGACAGATATGATTTCTGATCTGAGTTGTGTTGCATGCTGGGAAAACTTTGGAGAATCCATAGGAGCTCTCTATATTAAAATATAGAAATAAGGGAACAGGGCTACGTTTCTCAATGGCAATGAATCAGATTTGCTGTGGTAAAAAGGTGGAGGGTAATACAAATTCCTTGTCCTGTCATTACTACAGCAGTCAGTCACTCCTTCTGTTTATATAATGGCTTAAACAAAAACTCCAGTTTTAAGCAAAAAATTGTGGCTGAAACTATACCTCCACCAAAAGTGAAGACTACAGACTGATTCCTCTCATTGAAAACATGCATGCTGATGAATCCCTTTTGTACCTGATTTCTACCCCAGGTACACACAAGAGATGTGTCTTCCTCTTGTATTTCCTAAAAAGAAAGGGGGAAAGCACCTAGAAATAAGGTCATGGGACACTGCGATTTGGACCAGTCAGACTGGACTAAGAAAGATCAGCTAGAAACCTATAACTGGCAAGATAGTTCATTGAGTTAGATATAGAAGTTGGGAGTTTGATTTTCCAGGCACTCATTAACTAGATGCAGTTAGGTGCTGCAGCTCATGTAACTGTGTTTATATTGTCATAAACCTCCAACAGAATTTTGGTCTTTATGTGACTGTAGATATGGCTCAGCTACAATTCTGTTGTTTCCAGATGTTCCCACTACCAAGCTCTGTGTTTCTTTCCACTTGCTCCGCACCCATGATGCATTATATAAGAAGTTGGGCAACTGGCTTATGGAATTATGTTGTAGCACTTACTCAGGGGCAAAGGATGCATCAGTGTGACTTTTGAGTGAAGAGGGCTGATTTGTGGCCTGAATCTCTTTGCTTTTAGGGATATAGCTTCAAGTATAACATTATGCCTTAAACGGAAGAGGTCTCCCCCCCTCACTTTGGTAATTAACACAGAGTTGAGACCTGCAAGAAAATACTGCAGTCTATTTTCACCTCCTAATGACAGCCCTGCTGCTCAGGTTTCCTTCCACCAGTCAGCAATTACTGGCTTTATGATACCCCATTTTATTCCTCTTCAACTAAGTTGTCCGTTTTCTTTTCCCACTAGCACTTAACAGTCCACAGCTACTGACCATGCTCCTTATTCACTGAGGTGGGATTTGTATGGTTGTTTAATTTACATTTCAGAGATGTATGTGTGTGGGAATAGGCACATGTGCTGAACTAATTTAAATCCAGGATCTTTGCCGGTACACTGAGTCTTCCCTTTTGTTTCCCTCTGGCCCCATTTGGGGCTCAATTTCTTTTAGAATTCTGCTTTCTCGCCCACATTTATTACAAGAAGGAGTGATTAATTTAATTCGTCAACTTGCCTCAAAAGCCTCTGCTAGATGGAAATAACTTTAGTGTATGTTCATTGAACATAGAGTAGGCTCATTGAAATCAATAGAACTTATGGTGTTGTCTCATTGAATTCTCACCGATTCACTGGGTCTACTCTAGTGCAACTTACTGCACTAAGTAAACAGATTTCAGCGAGTGGGTCTGTGAGTGTCACTACCTCAGGTCTCCCTTCTACCTTCCTGTCTGACACTTCTGGTTTTCTCTGACTGAACAAGAGCAGAAGTATCTGTTGTCATTGCATGAAACAAAACATGGAGTTCTAATGTGGGAAAAGAGCAGAAGAGGTAGGATGTTGATTGGCTGGAAACAGTGAGGGCCTTCTGTTCCAGAGTGACAATTCACAAAATGACTGGGCAAAATACTCAGAAGGGTGAAAGGTGCCATGGCATTATAAATAGCCAGAAGCAATCAATTATGCTTCTACGGTATTCTATGTCAGAAACTATGCCAGCATTGACTCAGTAAGAACAGTGCTGTTTTTTGAATGACTAGTGTCATTTCCTATAGCCGTCACACCTGGGCTTTCCTTGGACGTCTTCCATGTTAGGATGATACATGCACAGGGACAGACTCCATAGCAACCAGAGTCATGAATAATGCAAACCCCGTGTCTGAAATGTGCACCAAAGTTTTCTTTCTTTCAACTTGATCTGTATATATTTTAAAATTGTAATGTGTCGTTTAGCATCTGTGCATACAAATGGTAAGTTTTTCATCCAGGTATGACACAAATTTAGGCTTGAACTGCAATGGCTTTGAGCCACTGGGGCCCAGCATTGATAAAAGTGGGTGGACAGGCAGGGCTGTCCATCTGCTCATTGAGTTTTAAAGAAAAAGAAACTTCATTTTTCACTCATGATTCCAAATAGTTTGCAAAGCTGTAGCATGCAGAGAAAATGGATTTTTCTGGGTACAGAATTTCTGTAATTTCTGTCTAGTTTTTCTGTGTCAGATTCAGTCCCATGTAACCCCCTCTTTGGATGTTAGCTAGAATGCTGATGGCATGCCAGCCATTTTGTTGAACTATAGAACTATCTGGTCCAGATCGTGAAGACACAATTCTGAAAAACTTTGTGGAATCACACAGGAATATTTTCAGCATGCATGTGTCAGACAGAGAGGTTCTTCGTCCACAACCAAACAGCATCCTATATCAGAGCCAAAACCTGAACTTGTGGGTAGATAGTTTGATACTACTGGAAGAGTGTAGGCAAATATCGGGAAGAGAGTTGGAACTATTTGTGGGCCAAGGAATGGTGGAAAGAGACACAAGAAGAATCCAGGTAAATGGAATCTGGGTTACCTCAGAATCTGGGTAAAACTCAGTTAACCCAGTAACATGATAAGCCAGAGCTAGGGAATAAACTCTGTACCTCACACACAAAAATCAAACCTTGTCTTCCCTCAGCACTCATGGGATTTGTGTCCCCACCTGAAGAATCAGAGAAGCCTAGTAATTCCTTAAGACCTTAGGCAGTATTCTGAGACCAGGCCAGATATTAGGGTGACATGAAAGATCCCAGTGTTCCTGTTCCATGCTTATTTATTTAGAAAATGGAAACAGGGAGATGTGTTTTTTCACCCTGTAACATGCTAGAACTAGTGGTAGTCCAACCTTGCCCTTAAGCTGAAAGGGTAGGTGGCTGCTCACCCTCACTCCCATCACTGCCATTCACTCTCCTCTTAGTCAACATCCTCTTTCTGACTACTCACATTGTACATGGAGGTGAACTTTCACTTCCGTAAAGGGCAGCTCCTAGTTAATTCAATGGCAAAAGTCTTTTACTGGCTACGGCTTTCCTCGGTAACAGATTTAGAATAATCTAGGACCTGGGCTGCCAGCATCAATTTTTGGACATTAAAGACTCCTCTCCATCCCAATGTCCCCAAAAGCATCCCTTGGGCAGGAACTAGATATTTAAGATAACCTACAGTAAATTTTCTCAACCCTGGTGCTGTCAATAACTGGGAAACCTCCCAGCTCTCCCTGGCCGGGACGTAAGCTCTGGTGTGGTTTAAAAATGGTACAATGTGCCCCTTTTAGAACTGCACTAGGGTTTGCTTCGTGTGAATTGACTGAAGTTGTTCCAACTTCCCTTCTGTACGTATAATTGTGGCCCTGGCTGAAAGGGATCCCTAAGGAGCCTTGGAACATGAAGGAGTTGTAGTGGAGGAATTTGTCATTCTTTTCTTATGTTCCAGCAAGCTGCCTCCAACTCATGGTGACCCTATGATTGAGGATCTTCAAAATGTCTTCTTTTAACAACCCTAATCAACTCTTGTAAATTCCAGTGGCTGTGACTTGCTTTAGTTAGCCAGTTCATCTCATATTTGGTCTTCCACTTTTTCTGCTGTCTTCTACCTTTCCCAACATTATTGTCTTTTCCAGAGAATCTTGCCTTCTCATGATGTGCCCAACGTAGGGCAGCCTCAGTTTTGTCATTTTTGCCCCCAGAGATAGCTCAATGCGAAACTTTATTAAATAGGCTGCAGCAGATGACCTCATCAGCCTTATGCACATGGAGCTACACCAATAGAGTTCTGTCCAGTTTAGTAAACAGTGTCGGTGGATGCCCTTGATACCAGCATTGTTAACCACCACTAACTAGAATTCTATTTCCTAGCTACTGTTCTTGCTTCTCAGCAAAATACCCTGAAAAAGCCAGGCCCAAAGCGACAGTGTTGATGGAGACAATTTTGATTATTTCATTTCAGTATATATGTATATACACAGAACTAGATTTATATTGCTCTTTTCTCCCCACAAGAGGAGAATGTAGCCGTTGGATAATGGACAGTTTTGATATAATCCACACTGCTGTTCTAATGAGGAACCTAGTTGTAACCATTATGATTATTCTAATCATAATAGTTTGATATTTATAATTATTATAAGCAGGACAATATAGCATTTACTGTTTTGTCCCGCACTCTTTGCTGAAAACATGCATCACTAAAATAAATTCTGTCTCCCCCACCTTAGCTGTCTACTTTAGGGACACATTTGTGATGTGTAAAAAGGCTGGCGCCAAATAAGAAAAAAAAAGCCACTAAAAAAATCTCAGTTAAAAGATTTCCATTCCAGGGATAACAGATGTTAAATCCAAAGGGCATAGAGGTCATTTGTATGCTCTGTTGGTCACTATGGAAATTATCGGTCATTGGCTAATGATCTTAAAGAAGCATTCCTTTTGTCTGCACGAAATCCATCCCATAGTTTTTGACATTCCCTTTCTGAGAAGAAGCAAGATTTCAAATCCCTTTATCTGAAGACAAACAGAAGGAGTGTACTTGTGGTGAACAATCTGAGTTGATATTCTTACCAGCTGTTGTGGGGGGGGACGCACATGGGAAAAAGGTGCAGGGGGAGGTTAATGACATCTGGTGAACACAGTGGTATTTTCAAGCAAAGGCTTTGGCTTGGGGATTGGGGGAGAGTCAGGTAATAAGGGTTGCTGCCACCTGCTAGGACTTGCCTTTCGCTTTAAAAAGGAAAGTGATAATATGGAATCAAAGCACCAGTAATAAAAATTAGGACTTAAATGATGGAGAAATGGTGACAGTATATTAGGCTGCATTAAACAATGGTTGAGCAGTTGCTTTCACGCCCTAAGCTTTCAAGTTTAACTTTTTCTTTTTTTTCTTTCTTTCAAACTGCACAATGGATATTTTGCTGAGTTGGAAAATATCAGAAGACAGGCAGAAAAGCCCTTCTTTTGTTCCTTCATTCTGCAGGCTCTTTATTTGTTTATTTTCCCCCCTCCTCTCCACTCTCCTTCTGCCCAGCACCTAATCATAAAGATTTCCACTCTTCTGCTTTGTTTTGCCTTTCCAGTTTCCCTTCTACGTCCCTCCAGTTTTGGTAAATCATGCTGAGTAAATGTCACCAATTAACATCATGAACTTTTACTCCCCTTTAAATTGCTAAACCCTTTCCCCTTAATTTCACAACGGCCTTTAACAGCATTGCATCCTGACTATTCTTTTTTTCTAGGGCACTGGGACTCTTTGAAGGAGGAGACAAGTTTTCTCTTTAATATTTCAGTTTTTCTTCCTTGCTCTTAAAGTGGCCAGAGCACTGGCTTTGCTCAGCCACACATTGAACTCATCCTGCCTTTCTGGTCAGTCCACGGAAGTCAATGCAGGTCCATGTGGTAGATAATAGGAGTCCCAGAATGGAAGCTTTTAAAAAAAATGCACAAAAATGTTGTTTCCTGAGGTCAGCAAAGGACAGGAAACAAGATGACAATTACTTAAATAAACAGGACTCAGAGAAACAAAAATCAATGTGTAAATGAAGCTACAAAGTCACTGAGCTGTGATCACAGGCAAGGAAGTGGTGATACATGATTGTGCACTCTGCTGGAACTTTGTATCTTCAGCAAGATGTGCTCAGACAAATGGCATTTCAAGTGCAACTACACTTTTGCTCTCCTGATTCCTACAGTAACGAATACAGATACTAACAACATACAACTCCTTTGTAACACTTTTCAAGCAACTAGCTTTACTGGCCAGCAAAGGGCGCTTCCTGGGGATTAAAGGGTGACTTGGGGCTAATGACCTCCTGATGCACCTCAGGACATTAATCCTCAGAGGAAAAGACCTGCAGCTCAACCATTATTGCTTATTAATAAGAGTGTCCTGACAGGAGAGTGGCTAGATCTGCACTTTGCCAGAGCTATAAAGCTTGAAACAGTTGAAGTAAATAATAAAAGCTTGAAAAAGTTGAAGTTTACAATAGCAACAGCAGCAGCAGCAGCAGCAGCAGCAGCAGCAGCAGCAGCAGCAGCAGCAGCAGCAACAACAACAACAACAACAACAACAACAACAATAATAATAATAATAATAATAATAATAATAATAATAATAATAATAATAATAATAATAATAATAATAATAATAATAATAATAATAATAATAATAATAATAATAATAATAATACCACCACCCTCCATGGGCACAGACCTTGCTCAAACTAATAACCATGCATCATGCACTACCTCCAAATAATGATGTGGACATATTATATTTAGCATGAAAAATTGAAGGCTGTGAATTACTGCAAATAGAGCAGATAGTAGAGAAGAAAAAAAGAAGGGTAAATGATCATATTAGAATAAGTAGATAAAAATTACTTAAGGCGGTGAAAATGAGAATATTTTGGAAACAACAGAAACAAAGACTCAATATAAGAAACAACAATTTGAAAATAAACAGTTGGGAAATTAACCACTACATGGACAACACCTGAGAAATATTGATGGAAAGCATTAATATAATTCAACATGGGCATTGGGGACCATTAAGAAAGAAAACAAACACTTGTTTTTTATGCACAAGAACAAGCACTTCAAACTATGTGATGAAAGTGAAGATTCAAGGAATTAGTGCTAACAACAAATATTGACTCTGCCGAGAAAAGGATGAAACTGTATCACACCTCATCTGTGAATGTCCAAAGATTGTACAGATTACAAAGTTAGCCACAGTACAGTGGCAAAAGTAGTGCACTGGCCATTATGCAAAAAATAGAACGTGCCAGCCTCCAAAAACTCATGGGAACATCAGGTAGAGAAGGTGTCAGAAAACGATGAAGTCAAGATCTTATGGGATTACTGGATCCAAACTGATAGACACCATGAACATAACACACCAGACATAGTATTAATTGTATAAAGAAATATCTGGATCATTGACATTGCGCTTCCAGGGGATGCCAGATTTGAAAATAAATAATTGGAAAAACTAAGAAAGTACAGAGACCTGGCAATCAAAGCATCTCACTTGTAGATAAAACACACTTCAGTGGTCCCCGTAGTCGTTGGGGCTTTGGGAACAATATTAAGAAATTTCACACAGTTTTATAAGCAGTTGCAGATCTCAGAAATAACCTCACCAGAGCTACAAAAACATGGCAGCATTAGGAACAGTGCCGATATTTAACAGATACTTAGGTTTTGGGTTAAAACTTGTATCTGTTACGTAATACCAGTCAATGTTTTTATAGTTTGGATTGACTGTGTCTGATAATTTTGGAAAATAATAAAGCACTTGAATGGAATTCTCTGCCCATGGAAAAAAAGGCATGGAACTTTAGATTAGATTAGGCATCCTATATTCTCGAGAGACTATGGTAACGTCCACTGAATAGAGGACTTGGAACAGCATCTAGTGTGGCTGAGAAGGTCAATTCGAGAGTGATTTAGTTCTCATGGAACTGAGAGAAAAATAAAAAGTACATTCGTGTTTTACTATAAACAGTTACTTGTTACTACAATGAATTATAATTACTTGTTTCCTTATTTATTGGGGAAATGTGGCTGCAGAATTTAACCTGGAAGATTTCTATTCCGACAGCTCTAGTATTGCTCCAGGCCTGGATATCTCAATCTACCTCTGCATTCCAAACAACCATAGGGCCAGAACTGATCATTTTGTTGTAACAGGGAGGTAGTTCTCAAAGAGACAAAGTCCAAGAGGTAGTCTTTGTTTAGTTTAGTTTAGGCATCCTTCAAAGAGGTCTTTGACATCTTGGCAATTAAGACAAGACTCATCAAGTCCCACTCACCTCTTCTGACAGATACAGAAGGCCTTTTCTGATCTGTATCATCACAGTCTCCATGACATTGATAGACAACTATGGTGCCTTCCAACAGATTTTGTTCAGTTGCAATTCTCATAAGTTTCACCATTGGCCATACTAGACATGGATGATGGGAATTGTACTACAATAATAATTGGAGGACCACCTCTTTCCCACCATTGATATCAAGACAGTATCCAGAATGGGGCTAAGAAACCAACTGGAAACCAGTGAAGCTGATAGAGAATTGGCATAATGAGGTCCACTTTGTCAACACTAGAATGGCATTTTAAGATAGGTTTTGGTGGCCAGCCTTAAATAAACCATACTGCAATCACCCAGCTTTGAGGTAACTAGAACATATATGACCCAGGCCAGGTCTAAACACAGGTAGTCTGCCAGAGCAAGTTGGTAGAAAACCATCCTGATTTCCAAACTAACACAGCCTTCCCAGCCTGGTGCCATCCAAGAATGTAAATGAAAAAAAAATCAAAAACTTCTGGAAGGTGCGTGCATGTGTGTGTGTGTGTGTGTGTGGGTGGGTGGGTGGGTGGGTGGGTGTGGGTGCACAGATAGAAACCATGGTGTGCTGACACATCAGTTGAAAAAGCTGTTTGCAAGTGTGCATCATCTGAGCAACAGAGTGTGTTATGTTGTGGCTGGATCAATACACACTTACAATTAGTTGAATTTCACTATGGTGGAGATGTAAGCTGACAGGCCGCCACACAAAAACACCCTGCAGTCAAACTCATGCTGAGCTCGAGTGGAAAAAGGCTTGTAACTGAAAACCTTTGAAGCTTTAAAATAAGGAAACATAGGGTTTAGGCACCACTTACATTTCAAGACCAACATTTATTTTTAAGATACCTTTGATTGCTTTATGGGCTTTTTACTCAACTTGATGGTCTCAATAAAGCCAGTGATGAATCAGAATATAGCAGATAAAAATGAAGAATGAAAGAAATTCCTAGATAAATTCTATAAAGCATTTGCTCCCTGTTTTTGCTTGTTTCTTTCGCATCGCAGAGGGCTTAGGAGACATACTAGTCAAGAACCTAGATGAGAAATTTATTGCCACTCTCAAAGAAGAAAATAGCAGCAAAAGGAAATGCCTGGTTCTATTGGGACACAATTAAGTTCAGTGCCACCTAATGACAGAACTATATAATGACACTATCCACTCTCAGTTTTCATTCCATCTCTTTTGCACTCAAAGGGCAAAATGAACAACATTTAAAACAAAGAAATTAAAAAAAAATTCTAAAAACAGTAAACGAGAACACATACACTTAAGTGTTGGTGTAGGTAGGAGAAAAACCAGCAACAGATTGGACACACTGAGCATCTTTGCAAAGATTACAAAGAAAGAAATGCATTATTTTTAATGCCAGAAAAAAAGAAGACATCAGAAACGATGATTGAGATATGTTAAATTATGAAGAGAATGAATAAAGAGTAATACTGCTTTGCATAATAAATTAGAACTGAAGAGGTTTCCCAGTGGACAACTTCTAATATGTCGAGTCAAAATGTATTGTGTAGCTATTCGGTCTTTACCTTGTTAATTCATTTTTTTTGTTGGAAGAAAAAATAACAGGAGACATATGTAGGAAATTGCTTGAATAACTGCTTCAGGTAATGCACAGTTAAATTATAATGCCACTACATAGCAGGCACTATTCTTATATTCAAAGTAATAAAGCCCCATTCCCTTCACATGTGAACCAAAGATGAACATGAAGTCCCTGCATAGTAAAACCCTAAAAGGGAATTCAACCTTCAGAAAGAATTTATGTGAAGCAGAGGCAGTGCGGGACAGGTGATACCAGCAATCTGTTCCTGTTCCTTCTCATGTGTTTTTCACAATTTACACACAAAGGGGACTAGATTAATAGAGAACTGTGGCCATCACCCCTTTGTGGCCCCTATATCCTTGGGCTCCACACAGGTAAACACGCCCTTTTCGCTGCCACCAGGTATTCTCTTAATATCACTTCAAGTCCCACACAGGAACGGCCACCCCAAAAGGTCATATACTTTAGGAAGCAGGGTTTATGATTGATTAAGTATTCTTTTATTATTCTTCAACAGGAAATCATATGTGAATTGGATTAGGTGTTAATACTTTTTAGATCTTGTAATCAATTATTTTACTATCAATTTTGTATCTCTCTTGTTATGCTTATATGTTCATTCCTGCTTGTTATATGTGTTTTACTTTCAATGTTCTCTCCTAAACCTCTTTAACCTGTTCCTAAACCCTAACACTCTCTGTACATCTTCTGGCCCCTGACTCTTTCTATCTCTCCCTAACTCTGTCTCTAACTGTCCTTCAACTCCTTCTAACTGTCATTCTAACTCCGCCCCTCCTGCTCTATCCTAGGCTCCTCCCCCTTAGCTGCTGTGATGGACAGGCAGGAATGACATCACCTTTTTGCAGTCCGCTACAAGAACATACCTCTTCATGGCCATAGAAACTATGACTTAGGCTTCAGAATCTAGTCAGTGCATTGGTGATTACTAGATTCTGGGGGCAGGGGGCAAGGACCTGTGTTTTGTATATGCTGGGGATAAACAAAAGGGATGAATACCAGACCTTCTTTGTTAATTTTCAAGTTAGCTACTATTAGAGATAGAGGACTGGATTTAACTGACTGATAGAAATGATAGCTATACAATTTCATGTTATTAAACAAGAAATGGGATTTCCTGCGAGTTTCGTGGTGTCTGTACCAACAGTGTCAGGGGGTACAGCTTTAGCTTTTTGTTTTCTTCCCTCACATCCTTTAGTTTTCTTTCATTCAAAGGGCCAAATTGCTATCTTGATCAATCGCTGGGATCTTAATACCACTGTTTGGAATATAGTGACATTAATGCCAATTTACAGTGATTTAAATGAATACAATGTATTTTGCATCTCTTGAGTCTTGGCATACCCATGTGATTGCACCCATTTCTTCATTGTTGTATCAGTTGTAGACCGGAGATCACTACAAAATATTTAAATGTTTCAGTTAACCCAGATGATATTATAAAGACACTTCAGAGTGTCATGTGTTAAAGGGGCACAATAGATCTCAGCAAGATCTTTGATCCGAGTCATCTAGCAATTCAGATTAAACAAACATCATCCACATTTGCAAAACAGCAGAAGTGCTGTGCTTTGGACAAACCCCCTCAGGTACTGAAAATCTTATTAAAACCCAAACATTAAGCATATAGATCAGATAAGTGAAACACTTTGCGACAGAGCTCATATCCTTTGTAACTCATCCTTGTAGATGGGAAGTAACTCATCCTTGTAGATGGGAAGTAGGATATGATGTGCATATTGAACACACCCACAACCAAAGAGATCACTGGACTGGGTCATGGATCTTTAACAGTGCCCTGTGACCTTTTTATTTTCAGCTGTCTGCCATACAGTGACTGTCAAACCTAGTACATTATTATTATGTAGTTGACTGCCTTGATCTGGCATAGAAACATTGGTGCATCTATGTGTCAATCCATGCAAGGCAAGGCGTCTGTCTCTGAAGAATAATTTAGATATACTAATGGGGAAGGTATCAGCTGCTCCTGGAAACACTGATAAAATTCATAATTAAAAATGCATTCCCCAGGGCATCTATCTTCTATAATGCCCTCTGATTGTGGATTTTATTCTCTTTCATTTGTTTGAACGTGAAGAGGAAGACCCTGTTTTCTTTTGCATCTGTAGCAAACAACGAATATTTTCTTTGCTCCTATTGTAAGAAAAAATCACTATTTTTGGGCTCAGTGCAGGATTCTTTTAAGTTTGAAAGAAGTCATATTTAGTACAATGGATATACAGTATGTGCTTCTTTTGTTCAATTTTACATTTGATTTTGCAAGTTTTCTTGGAATGTTTCTGAAGGGAGCTGGCTTTTTTCAACCTTTTTTTTTTTTTGCCATGGCCACAAACACATTATAAAAGAAATGAAGGCTAGGATTGTACAAGTCACTTAACAAATCTTATAAGATGATGTGTGAAGAATTGTTTCCAGGCTGTGGCCCCCTTCAAGTGTGCCATGTGGCCCACACTGAAAATGGCTGGTAAACAGCTACCACTGTCTCTTACATTTGAGGTTATATTATATTGAAACTCATCAATTGTGTGTTTAAAATTCTGGATTATTCAGATCTCTCAATATTTATACTCATTGCTTTCTCCACCATTTTCTCAGAAACCACACTATATTAGCTTTCTCAAACTCAGAGCTTTCCGGGTTGGGCATGGATGAAGAATTGTAAATCAAACCATGTAGAGAGCACCAATTTGAAGGAGGTTGCCATACGCTGTTTGTTCTTCTCCTAATTATATTGGCTCTCTGCATTGGCATCCAGTCCATTTCCAGGCCCAGTTCAAAGTGTGAGCATTGACTTCTAAAACCCAGATCGATTAGGGAAAGAATATTTCAAGGATGTCACTTTCCATGCGTATCTTCATGGACCCTTAAGTAACCTTCACAGGCCTTCCTCCATTGAATGGAATTAAGACTAGAGATAGGCACAAATCAGAAAAATTGTGATTTGTTTTGATTCATGATTCATCAAGGTTGATAAATCACGAATTACAAATGTATGACTTCTTCTCAATGAATTGATAAATTGATTTGTCAATTCATTTTAACTTTAAAATGCCCCTCCCCCTGGCACCTAGATACACCAATACTGCAGAGAGGCTTCCACCGACTTTTCTCTACAATCCCTCCAAGCTTAATGAAGATTGGCTTTCAGACATCCAAGTTATACACCCACAAAATGGGTCCTCCTAGGAAAGTGCCCATTAGCAGCCAGTTTGGGGAAACCCAGTGTTCACCAAACATGGAGGGACTGTAGAGGAGAGTCATGGGATGATTCTCTGTGATTTTAGTGTCTCTAGGTGCCTTGGGGGAACTTTCCTGGGGAGGGCTCTTTGTGGATGTGTAACTTGGATATCTGAAACACAATCTTCACCAAATGCAGAGGGATTGTAAAGAACAGTGAGAGGAAGTTCTTTATATTGGTCCTGCTATATTGGTGTCTCTAGGTGCCTGGGGAGCCATTTTATAGCCAATCAAATGGATGAATAAAAAAATAACTAAAAATTCATTGATTTGTACTTGTCGGGGGTATTGATTCATATGAATGCAAATTGCCAAATTAGCATTTTTTAACAAATATGGTGATTCATTTTTTAATTCATGCCCATCTCTAATTAGGACAGGTGACTGCAACAAAAAGGGCCTTCCCAGTTGTTGTTCCTTGTTTCTATAATGCTCTCTGGGAAGAGGCTTACCTAGTGCCCACACAATTCCCATTTTTGCACTTGGCAAAGACCTTTCCTCCAGCTATTTTACGTACTTTTAGCATAAGCCAGAATTCAAGGCATGTAATATTCTTCCTCCGCCACTATTAAGTGAGGCCATATCACAAAAACTATAAATGTACCCAAAAGTTAGTCATATTGCAAAAAAAGGTGAAGCTATTCCTCACTAAGTTACAATCATAATGCTGTTTTGTTGTTGCAAAAAAGAATTAATTGCAAGCAACTAATTAGTGTAACTAGTTACTTCCATGCTTTGTCCTAGTGCTTATATCAGGACTGTCTGATCCAGAGCCTTCATGCAGAGTGCCAGAGGTCGCCAAAAACAGACATCATATGGAGCATCCACAGCTCATGGTAGCTTTCTGGAGCTCCCTTCTACATCTTCACAGAAATGTCAGTGTTCTGTCTTACTCAGAGGACTACTACTGTAGGTCAGACATAGAAGCAGGACTCATTTCTTAGTGCATACCCAGGATCTATTTCCTACTGGAGGCACAGATCAGCAGAGCATAACACTCAAGTTCAGGTCAAACCATATGCTGCAAACGGGCCATGATTAGCAGCTGGCATCTTAGAACTTTCTAAGAATGGCTGATTATTATTGCAGCAAGTTGGTTGCAGCTCCTGTTGCTCACAAACTCCCTTGCTTTGTTTTGTGTTTAATCATTTGACAGTATAACCACAAGTTCCATTTGCAATCCTGAGTGTGCAGCTGCTATGAAAAAGACAAATTCTATGCTTGAATTTAGCAAATAGTTAATTTTGTTTAACTAGGGAAGCATCTAATAGAAAATATTCACTATCATAATGCTCATATACAAATTTATGAAGCAGGTTAACCACTCTCAGGATGTTGTCTATAGGTCTTGTTGTAACACTATCACAAGGCCATTATAGGCAGTGGTGGACCTACATTTTTGGGGCCCTGATGCTTGAACTATTAAGGGGCCCCTTCACAACCAGCAACAAGTTCTGGGTAACCACTCTTATATTTTTCAGTGGGGTTGCTCCACAAGCGATCAGCATATATGTTTTTAAAATGTAATCATTACATCTCAGATTTTGATAAAAATTGCTATGCTGTTTTATCTCACATCTCAGATTTTGATAAAAAATTGCTATGCTGTTTTATCTCATATGTCACTGGCCTGAATAAAAAAAATCCTATGCCTTATGCTTTTTGAGTTATGGGGAAAATCACAATTAAGAAAATTCTATACACAGTACATGCATGATGTATCATAGAGTGATGAAATAAAACACAGAAAAGATCACAGTCAGCACATTTTACAAAATACTCTTTACTATTTTTTTCTAGCAACATTAGCAACATAGTCACATAAAGTTTTGTCATATCACAGCTTGAAATTTCCCAGAGACAATATGCACAAAATTTTAAGTGCTCTTCAGTCATGGTAGACAGAAATTTCCTTTATAAGGGCAGTAATGAAATATCCTTTCATTTTTTTTCCAATTATGGCTAGTCTAAGATAAATAATTTTAATAAAAGTTTTCATTTCTGTCATAAGCTTTAATAGTGTTTGAAACTATTTATAATTATTTCCCATTAGATATATATATTTAGAATAAAAAACCCTTAATTTGAACATATTTTGTTTACAGCTAGCCTGCATGATACTTTAATAACCTTTTCATTTTTATTTTAACTATTCTTTTGTATTGAATGACACTATATTATTAATATGATTAATTTTTTAGAAAAACCCTCCCCAAATTTTTAAGCATTGTGGACTAAAGTCAATTCTGTGACCCCTCCAGGATCAGGAGCTCTGAAGCTTAAGCTTTGTTAGTCTCATAGCTGATCAGCCCCTAGTTATCGGCCAGAAAAGGTGCATAAATGTTGGTAGTTCAGATGGGCACAAACTGGAAAACTGGTGGTTCATGATGGTTTATGGCACCCACGACGGTAGAGGCAGCAGCAGAGATGGCAGGAGCAGGTAGGCGGAGATGACGAGGCAATAATTCTGGGAAAGGTTGAAGGCAGCAGGAAAAGAGGAAGACAAAATGTGAGATGGTTGGCTCCCTAAGGAAGCTGCAGGCTTAAACTTGCAAGAACTAAGCAGGGTTACTGAGGACAGGACTTTTGGAGACTTCTCATTCATAAGGTCACCATAAGTCGGAAGTGACTTGGCTATATGTACAACAACAAACATTTATAGTAGGGGAGTAAAGATTTTTTCAAACTTTTTAAAAAATATATTATTAATAAGTTACAATCCTCTAGTCACATAAGAAAAAAAAAATAATCACCTATAAATACAGTTACACTTCCAATAATTTTCTTACCTATAGTATACTAATAATATTTAAACATTTATATATGATCTACTTCTAACCCTACAGTTAATCGAACTAACTAGCATTTCAGCCCATTTTCCAATTGGTCTCCTGCACCAGAGGCCAACAAAGGATTCCATACTTCCATAAATTTCACCTCTATAGAGTTTAATGCGATATGTCAGTTTTTCCATCAGAGCCAGTCTCCATATTCTATTTTGAAACCTTTGCAAGGACAAGTCCTGATCTTCCTTCCAGTGTTAGGCAATTTCATTACGGGCTCCTCCTAATATAATCACAATTAATTCTTTATTCACAATGTTTTTATTCCCTTCTGTAAATAATGAAAAAAGTAGCAAAGTTTCATTTATTTTTTCTTTTGATATATTTTCCAACCAATTAATTACCTCATGCTAGAAAATTTCCACTCTCGGACATGTTAACCACATATGTTCCAAAGTTCCTTTATGCCTGCATTTCCTCCAACACATGTCTGATATTCCTTTATTTATTCTATTTAATTTTACAGGGTATAAGTGCCACCTGTGCACTACTTTTAACACTGTTTCTCTAGCTTGAGATGAAACTGATTTGTAAGATTGAGAGGTCCGTATTCTTTTCCATGTAGGGGAGTGAAGATGACACTGTTTTCCTATTTTAACATGTCCTTGTTTTCCCACCACTTTTCTTTTTTTAATTATTTATTTAAAATATTTTTACCCTGCCTTTCTCCTTAAAAATGGCCCAAGGAGGCTGACATCCTTGATATATAATATTTAAAGCAGAAAAAAAATGAGTATACAATGGTTTACTTCATTAAAAGACAATATTTAAAGTGAAGAACAATGAGTACAAAAAGGCAGCTTATATCATTAAAAACAATAATTAAAGCTAAACCAATAATTATGCAAATACTAAAAAGGAACAAACAAATAGTTTTTCTTATCAGCAAAGATCAGTTCAAAACAAAAAAAAAGGAACTGCTGCAAATTTGTTCTGGCAGTTAGTATTATAAATCTTCTTCTGAAATGCATGAAAGCACAATTCACTACATTTAGCTATCATAGCTAGACATGGGAACAAATTAAAAAATGGATCTCAATATTCGTGGAAAATCACTGATCCGTTAAATATTCGTCCCTTCATATTCATGGGTTCCAGAGACCCTCATGTATACAAAGGGATGAATATTTCCCCATTTTATTTGTCCCGTAGTAGTAGTAGTAGTAGTAGTAGTAGTAGTAGTAGTAGTAGTAGTAGTAGTAGTAGTAATAGCAGCAGCAGCAGCAGCAGCAGCAACAACAACAACAACAACAACATTCTGCTTACCGGCCGCTGAAAGCAGCCACCCACCCTCACAGCCTACCCCACCCCCTTCCTCTCCCTACTCTAGCCTCCCCATCCCTCCTACACCCCCTTAATGTAATTGTCATCGCTGCTGCTGATGTCTCCATCAGGCCTCCACAGCCATGGCGTGTAAAAAGGGAAACTGGTTGCCCTTTGCAAATATGGCAGCTGCGGCTTCATTTAGGATAGGGATGTTACATACAGCACTGATGTTACCTGTCTGTCATGGGTTTGGAGGGAAAGTTCCATCCTATGGGGAGTGGAAGGCGGGACATCAGGAGGAGGGGCTGTACTGTATATATATGTGAAGCGTGTGTGGAGAAGTTCAGCAGACGCAGCAGCAGCTGGGAAGAAGAAGCTGGTGTGGGAGTCTGTGTGTCAGACAGGGTACTACTGTGTGTCAGAGTACCAACCTGATAGGTTCAGGTGTCTGTTGGTTAGCCAGAACTGATAGGTTCAGGGTCTGTGCTTCAAGTTAAGGGTTCTGTGGGAACCAAACTGTATGCATGTATGAATGAGAATAAGCCACGTTACTATATCTTATTCACCTGATCATTTTATTTTCCCTGTGTGTGTTTTAAATAAACCTTATTCTTTTATTTGTTAAAAATCCATCCCTGGTCTGTGTGACTTCTTATAGGGAATGGTTGGTGGCAGCTTAGTTAACGTGTGGCAGATCCCAGTAGGTCTGGGTTTGTCACATTGATTGGTGTCCAGCGTGTGGGATACGACTGGTCCAGTTGTCCAGCGGTCCAGCAAAGCCTTGGCAAGTGTGCCCAGAGCAAGGGGGGTCTAGTCAGGGACAATCTGAGGCGCGTAGGTAATCTTCTAGGTGTACCTCACGGGGAGGTGCGCTAGTGGAAGAACGTGCCAACTGGGGAGACTAGATTAGGGTGCTCTGAGGCAGCCTGTTTTTGGCGGGAAAAAAGCTGAGGCAAAACTGTGTAGTAGAAGTGAGCTAGCTTGCCTGCTGAGAGGCCCAGCAGAGGGGGGGTAGACTCTGGCTGGCTACAGTTGCAAGTTAAGTGCTGAAGAACAGCAGCAATCTCTAGAAAGCTGGTTCTGAGGCAAAAAGAAAAAAAAAAGTGGTCGTTTTATTTTGAGGCTTGACTTTTTAAAGCAGCTTGTTCTGAGGGGGGATTATGCCCTTGACTCGAAGCCAAATGGCAGAAATGGGTGAAGTGGAAGACCCACAGGTGGACCAAGGTTCTGAGGAGGAATTTGGCTCAGTGCAGGATGAGAGCACGGGAGAGCAGAACCCAGAACTCAGAAAAATGCTCCTAGCCCAACAGCATGAACTGAGGGTGAGGGAAATGGAAATCAGAAGAAAAGAAAGAGCTGAAATCAGTCAGGCAGAGGCAGATGCCAAGAAAAGGGGAATGGACATGAGGATCAAACAGATGGAACTGAAACTCCAAATTAGAATGGTACAATTAGAATTGAAGTTCCTAAATAAGTTTATTAACAATTTATCAGTGGAAGAAATGTCAAAGAAAGAAAAGTATGAGGCTCAGGCCAGACAAAGTGAGCAAGATCTTGAAAAATATAATCAGCAAAAAAGATATTAAATTAAAAGAAATCAGAGATAAGACTGAAGAAAAAGTAAAAGAGATAAAAGCTAGGGCTGAGGAAGAAATTTTACAGATCAGGGCTGAGTTTGAGGCTAAGCGAAAGGAGCTGGATTTGAGAATAAAAGGGAAGAAATTGCAGCAAGGGGGAGGGGCCCATGGTGAAGGGAAGCCCTCAGACATGAAACCAAGACCTCAGATTTTGGAGGGAAAACCAAAACAAGATGAGAAAGACTCAAAATATAGCAGAAAATGTTACTTCTGTCAGGGAAAGGGCCATCTAATCTCAGAGTGTGAGAAATTAAAGCAGCTAAAAGGAATTGTGCCTCAGGATTCGAGTGGGACCAAGCCAAAAGCTGTGTTCTGTGTCCAGAAAGAGCAAGGCTCATTGTCACTGAGGGAGCCTGTTGCCATGGCTACTCAATCTGGAACAGCTACATCTGCTGATCAGGCTGAGGAAAATGGTCCTCTTGTAGAGGTCAGGCGCTGCCTACTGGTGAGAACAGATTCTCAGTTGTTTGAGACAGCAGGGGTGGACGTAGGAATACTTGGCCATCAGTATCGGGGGCTGCGGGACACTTGTTCCCAGGTGACCCTGTGCCATCCAGATATTATTCCTAGGGAGTATGTAATCCCAAATGAGAGCATGAAAGTGGCAGGGATTGAGGGGCAGGTGATCTCTCTGCCAGTAGCGGAGGTACCTGTGAACTTTCAAGGCTGGAGGGGAGTTTGGCGGCTAGCAATTTCATCGACTCTGCCAGCAGCCGTGCTCGTGGGAAATGACCTGGCTGAACATGTGAAACGGGTGCTAGTGATTACACGTTCACAAGCCACCACGGGGACAGTTCAGGGGGGTAATGATGAGCCAGAGACGGAAGCAGGTGGGGGGAGTTCAGAAGCTGTGGTGGAAACCTTAACCACAGACAGCAGATTTGGACAAGAGCAAAAGGCAGACGCCAATCTCCAGAAGTGTTTTGAACAGGTGACTGACGCCCAGCTAACACCTGAAACCCCAGTGAGATTTCTAGAGAAAAAGGGGATTTTGTATAGAGAGACCCTGAGGAATATCTCAAAAGGGGGAGATGGGATCAGAAGTCAGCTGGTGGTACCTGAAAAGTATCGCCCCATGATCTTACAAAGGGGGCACTCTGACATGTTTGCTGCGCACTTAGGGGTGAACAAAACACAGCAGAGAATCACACAGAATTTCTACTGGCCTGACATAGGGAAGCAGATCAGGGAGTTCTGTAAACAATGTGATGTGTGTCAAAGGCAGGGGAATAACCGCGACAGGACCAAAGCAAAGTTGTGCCCTTTGCCTGTGATTGACACTCCGTTCAAATGCATAGGGGTGGATATTGTGGGACCTTTGCCCAAGGCCACAAAGAGGGGGAACAGGTTCATTCTCACCATTGTGGACCATGCCACAAGGTACCCTGAAGCCATACCCTTGACTAACATTGAAACTAACACAGTGGCAGATGCCTTGGTGGGGTATATGTCCAGGATGGGATTTGCCTCAGAAATAATCACAGATTTGGGCGCATCGTTCACATCAAAGCTCATGAAACGCTTATGGCAAATCTGTGGAATTAAGCACAAGGAAACCACTGCCTATCATCCTGAAAGTAATGGGTTAACTGAGAAGTTCAATGGGACTCTAATGCGCATGATTAGGGCTTACTTGGCAGAGAATCCAAACAATTGGGACCAGAAGCTGCAATCCCTTTTGTTTGCTTATCGATCAGTGCCACAAGCCAGTACCGGGTTCAGTCCATTTGAACTTTTATTTGGGAGAAGGGTGAAAGGGCCCCTTGATTTGATCAAACAAAATTGGGAGCAGATCACCCAGGATGACCCACAAGACGTTGTGACATACATAGACACCTTGATGAATGACCTAAAGAGAAATCTAGAGCTGGCAGCAGAAAACCTGCAAGCTCAGAAGGTCAGACAGAAGACATGGTATGACCACAAAGCTAGAGAGAGGCACTTTGACCCAGGGGAGGAAGTGCTTTGGCTTAGGCCCTGCAGAGAGAATAAACTGCAGCTCAAATGGGCAGGACCATATAGGGTCATTTCCAAGATGTCAGACCTGAACTACCTTATAGAGCAGGAGGAGAACCAAGCAAGGAGGGTGGTTCATGTGAATGCCCTAAAACCCTACTACAGAGGGGAACAGAGGGTTCTATTTGCGATAAAAGCAGCTGAGAGTGAGGAAGCTGAATTACCCTTCTGGGAGGGTAGAGGGGAAGTAAAATACAACCCAGAGGAGGTAAAGATCAGTCCTGCACTCACCCAAGACCAGCAGCAAGAACTAAAAATGCTGCTTAGTAAATATCAACAGGTGTTTTCCAACAAGCCGGGGATAGTGAAGGGAGTGATGCATCGGATCCACACAGGGGATGCACCCCCGCAGGCAGTATCCCCATACCGAGTAACGGGACCCTATAGGGACAAGGTGCGGAAGGAGCTGGACGAGATGCTTAGGGAGAACATAATCGTCCCCTCTTCTAGTCCTTGGTCCTCTCCGATAGTCCTTGTGGACAAGCCTGATGGGAGCATTAGGTTTTGTGTCGATTACAGGAAATTAAACCGTGTAACCACTCCTGATGCCTACCCAATGCCCAGGCTAGACAACCTGATTGAAACCATAGGGGGTTGTCGGTTCATCTAATCATTGGACCTGGTAAAGGGATATTGGCAATTAAGAATTGATCCCAGGGATCAAGAAAAGACTGCCTTTTGCAGCCCTTTTGGTCTCTATGAGTTTCGAGTCCTGAGCTTTGGTCTCAGAAATGCACCAGCCACATTCCAAAGGCTGATGGACCAAACCTTGGCAGGGCTCAGTGACTTTACAGTGGCCTACATTGATGACATAGGGATCTTCAGTAATACCTGGGAAGATCACCTGATACACCTGGAGTTAGTGCTGCAGAGGTTAAGTGCAGCAGGGCTAACAGTAAAGGCCAGCAAGTGTCAGCTGGGTAGCCCAGAAATAAAATACTTGGGTCACATGGTAGGGGGAGGAGTGATAAAACCCCTAGAGGCCAAGATAGAAGCAGTTCGTGATTGGCCTAGACCCAACACCAAGAAAAAAGTCAAATCATTTCTTGGGTTGGTGGGCTACTACAGAAAGTTCATCCCGGGGTTTAGCGAGATTGCGGCTCCGCTGACCGATCTGACGAGGAAGAAGGCTGATGACCGCATCCCGTGGACCAGCGACTGTGAGGAGGCGTTCCAGAGGTTGAAGCAGGCGCTCATCAACTATCCAGTGCTGCGGGCTCCAGACTTCGACCGGGAGTTCATCATCTACACCGATGCGTCTAACAGCGGGGTAGGAGCAGTTCTGTGCCAGGAGGATGAGAATGGTGACCAGCATCCAGTGTCCTACCTGAGTAGGAAACTTCAAAAAGGTGAGAGACATTTGGCAACCGTGGAGAAGGAGTGTTTGGCCATAGTCTACGCGATCCAGAAGGCCAAGCCTTACATCTGGGGAAGACATTTTGTTCTGTGCACTGACCATTCACCACTGCAATGGTTAAAGACAATGAAAACCCACAATAGCAAACTTATGAGGTGGGCTTTAAATCTGCAGGACTATGACTTTGAAGTGAAGGTGGTCAGAGGGTCAGTGAACTGTGTTGCTGACGCCTTGTCAAGAAGACCTGAAGAATGAAGACGGCGAAAGAAACATGGACTATGTATATATATTGATGACAAAAAGTTAAATGTACCTATTTTTTGAATTTGGTTTGTATGAATAAAGGTAAATTGATGTAATGTATATGGTAAATGTTTAAATGCCTAATTGCTATGGTTAATTTAGAATGTAAGTATAAGTAAGTATGGTATGGTATGTATAACTGTTGTTGTGTGTTTTATCCAGGTTATTTTTTGGTGAAAAGCACCTTAGCTTTCCCCCTACAAAACAACTTATAAAGAGGGGAGGTGTTACATACAGCACTGATGTTACCTGTCTGTCATGGGTTTGGAGGGAAAGTTCCATCCTATGGGGAGTGGAAGGCGGGACATCAGGAGGAGGGGCTGTACTGTATATATATGTGAAGCGTGTGTGGAGAAGTTCAGCAGACGCAGCAGCAGCTGGGAAGAAGAAGCTGGTGTGGGAGTCTGTGTGTCAGACAGGGTACTACTGTGTGTCAGAGTACCAACCTGATAGGTTCAGGTGTCTGTTGGTTAGCCAGAACTGATAGGTTCAGGGTCTGTGCTTCAAGTTAAGGGTTCTGTGGGAACCAAACTGTATGCATGTATGAATGAGAATAAGCCACGTTACTATATCTTATTCACCTGATCATTTTATTTTCCCTGTGTGTGTTTTAAATAAACCTTATTCTTTTATTTGTTAAAAATCCATCCCTGGTCTGTGTGACTTCTTATAGGGAATGGTTGGTGGCAGCTTAGTTAACGTGTGGCAGATCCCAGTAGGTCTGGGTTTGTCACAAGGGAGGCTGCAGCTGCCATCTTTGAAAAGGGCATCCAGTTTCCCTTTTTACATCCCATGGTTGTGGAGGCTGATGGAGAACTCAGCAGCAGCAGCAACAATAACGATGAGGGGGTGTTGGTGGGGGTGGGGATGGACAGGGGCAGCAGGGCATGGCAGCTGGGGGGAGGTGGCAGTGGGGGGACGGGGGTGTTTTATTTTAATAACCCCCGCACAAATCAACAAATATATTTGTTATTCGTCGCTTCATGAGGGCAGCTTCATGAGTGATCAACTTTTGACGACTCACGAAGCAGGATAACTCACCAAAATGGTGAGTCATCCCCATCTCTAATCATAGCTCAAGCATAATTCTGCAGTGCGCCTATAAATGCTGTTGTTTTCAGAATTTAGCTATCCAGTAACCAGTGAACTACTTTGGGTCACACTTCCTGCCATTTTGAACAGCAGACTCCAGCTATTTCAGAAAGTCTACCTAGTTCTAAAAATGATTCACAAGGCATTCCTACCATCAGCACTTAGCTTTGCTAGGATTCAGTCTGGTTTGCTCACCCTCATCCTATCCTTAATAATGCTTTTGCACCTTTCCAGGGAAACAGCTCCTGATCCTTGATTTGATAAAAAGGAAAAATCAATGTGGGTGCTATTGCAATGACCCACATTCTGAACTGCTGAATGAAGTCTCCGAAACATTGCACTTAGCCATTTTCCCAGGCTTTTAAAGAGTGAAGTGAGGTAAGGCACTGTTAGATACCACTTAGCAGAGTGAGCCCTGCTTTGGTTCAGGGGGGCTGAGCAAACGTGACCTCTGTGCTCTACTCCATGGCTATGATTCTGTAATGATCACTGGGCATGCTTATGGGGACAGTTGTCAACTGAGAAGGTGGCTGACTTGACCATTTCATTTCACATAGGTCAGCAAGCAGCCATCAGAGGAAAATAATTTTTGTTCACAATCGACCCGGGTTAGATTGAAACCAGTGACCCAGAGATGAAAGGCTCAAAGGGAAAGGGTTCTACTTTGTGTACGGCCAAACACCACTCCTGTCTCCCCCTCACTCATTATCTCACCCAAAGCCCATTCCTTCCCTCAGCCACCCATCTCTCTCAAAAAATTATTAATCCACCTTGTGCCCTCTTCTTTAATTGCAAGGCACCATATGGAGAACTGTGGACATTTTGTTTGGGCCTCAGAACACTCTCCTTTTGTGTTATGATAGATTTATCCTTCAAGAGGGATATATTGACTTCTGCAGCCTGATAGATTTTGGAGGGGACTTTGTGACGCAAAGCAGGGCTTAGGCAGAAAATCAATACTAACGGCCTGCCATCATCTGAAGGAGCTGGGATGATCAAAGAGCTTTTCCAGAAGACAGGAGAGAAATGGATTGCATCAGCAATAGCCACTGGCTAGTGCTAGAGAGACCCAACAGCTTGTCACCATGCTGTGGATGGGATGGGCAATAGGAAGAAGAATAGCTTTCTTTTGGAGAGAAGAGATGATCACCTGCCCATTAGGGATTTTGACTGCAATAACAGTCTAGAAAGAAGTAAGAAAAATAAAACAAGACAAAACTTGGTTCCACAAAATGGCAAGGGGTTGTAATGCCCATTGGCCTAGAGTAAATTGTGTGTATGTGTGTATGTTAAGGGGATATAATTTAATAAAACAGTTCCACAGATGCTGTAGCACTATAATATCTACAATGGCAAACACTCCATTTTTGGGGGAAATAGCAAAATATATTACCGCATCCTCTTGCCTTCCTTGGGATACTCAGTGAATAGAATGAGGGACTAGGACTCAGAGAACTGGGTTCGAATCCCCACTTGGCCATGGTGGGGACAGAACTGATAAAACCACTCTTTAAATATTTCACCTTGAAAGCCCTATTAGGGTTGGCTATGAGACATAACGGCAAGAACTCCCTTCCTTCTCAAATACTGCTTTTAAAAGCCATGACTTAGAAGACAGCCTGTTGTTCATGTTTAACCTGTAAAGGTGACCGCCAAAGAATTGATGCTTTTGAATTGTGGTGCTGGAGGAGACTCTTGAGTGTCACCTGCATTGCAAGAAGAACAAACCTATCCATTCTGAAGGAAATCAATCCTGAGTGCTCACTGGAAGGACAGACCCTGAAGCTGAGGCGCCAATACTTTGCCCATCTCATGAGAAGAGAAGACTCCATGGAAAAGACCCTGATGTTGGGAAAGTGTGAGGGCAAGAGGAGAAGGGGACGACAGAGGATGAGATGGCTCGACAGTGGCATCAAAGCTACCAATATGAATTTGACACAACTCCGGGTATGCAGTGAAAGATAGGAGGGCCTGGCGTGCTGTGGTCCATGGGATCATGAAAAGATGGACATGACTAAATGACTAAACAACAACAACAAGTGTCAGGATAGGAAGCCATAAAAGAACCTTGCACATGCCTATGATGAAGGAAAGGTATCATATAAATGCATTAGATTAAGCAAAGTCTTATTCAGCATTTAATTTCTTCTGGCAAAGCACTTAGTGCCTTGTTGTAATCTGGCTCAAGGGCAGTTTTCTCACAAAACTTTTTACCATTTTATATGAAGGTTTGTTGTGCAAAACAGAAATATCAGAAGCCCAACTAGTTTGCTCCTCTACTCGTAGAGTCACTAGACCCCTCTGATGTGGAATTTTTCTCAGGTAAAAGAGCTTGCCAGCTACTCCTATTGTTTTCTGCTGACATCCAACTTTTAGTGATCTATCAGTAAAACAAGAAAAGGAGGTGGCTCATATTAATCACAGAAAACATTTTGAAATCTCTTTAGCCATCTGTGGTCATCTAGCCTGCTCATGTGTGGGCTAAAAGAAGAGGCATGTGGGCATACACATACATTTTGCCCCAGTGGCTCCTACAGTGGCAAAACATCTAATTTTGTGGAGACATTTGTGGAGAGGTATGTACATGTGAATACAAGCCCTCTTCAGATCTCTCTCCTTGAGGTGGGAAGATAGAGGGATGATGAAAGTGGGGTATCAGGCTTCTATGTGTCCATGTTTCCTTCCACATTTGGTCCTTTTGTGAGGAAACAGAATGCCTGCATAAGACTATGAGGCCAAATGACCCTCAAAAGTCAATCTTAAAAAAAAAGTCCCCAATTTTGGAAAATAGCTTGGTTTATTTAAAACCAGTTCATAAGTCAAAGTGAATCTAAGTGTTCCAGTGAAGTAAGTGGAAGCACAGCAATGCCCAATCTATGCCTTACAGAGATTCCAATCTCTTATCCTGCCCACACTCTCACATTCATCCAATTCACCTCTCCTTTTTTTTCTTGCCATGTTAGTGGCTGTATTGGCACTAATAGTGGGAGGGGCCAAGGGATGATCTTCCACCACCCTAGGTCTCATGGCACTACAACTAGCACTGCCCAGAGTGGGGGGCAATTAAGCAAACTTGCCCTGGGCCTCCCTCCTCAGGTCCCATGCATACTATTGCCCCCACCATATTGCCTACTAGTTGCCCTACCAGATACTTATTTGTAGCAGTGGCAGGGCCACCACTACCGCTTATATCCCAGGCCCCATAAAACCTGTGTGTAAAGCTGACCTTAGTCATGAGCTAAAGTTTGTATAAAAGCCACAGAAGAACCACAACTGAGACTTGGGAGTAGTACTGCTATGCTGATGGTGAAATATTAATAGCTACACTCAGAATTTAAATCAGACTTTAGTACTGAGTAGTTACTTCAAATTAACTATATTTGACCAGCAATGAAGATATAACTATATTATATTACAACTGTAACTTGGCAGTTGCAATCTGACAGACAAATCAAGTTGAGCTCTCTCTAGAAGCAAAAATTAAAAAGAGGCTATTATACTTTAGGCACATCAGGAGAAGACAAGATTTTCTGGAAGAGATTATAATGCTGGGAAAAGTTGAAGGCAGCAGGAAAATACAAGATGGATTGACCCTATTAGGGAATCACAGGCTTGAGTTTGCAAGAGCTGAACACTGCTGTTAATGATAGGAAATTCTGGAGATATCTCAATGAAATGGGTGCTATAAGTCGGAGGTGACTTATAACAACATAACAACAACAAGCACAATTGGGAATAGTTTCATTCGAGTTTTTATAGTTATGAAAGTGTGGCCTGACTAAGTCTGGCTTATTAATTGGTATACAGTACCATCACAAACATTGGGTGGTCATTATGGCATACTGGTTAGAAAATTTGACTAGGACATGAAAGCCCCAAGTTTATATCCATACTTAACCATCAAACTCACTGAATGACTTTTCCTTTGTCACCATCTTCAGTTTAACCTTATTTGTTGTGAGAATACAGATTTGCAGAGCTGATATCATTGCACTTCTGGGATGAAGAGAAATAGCGCAGCAATAAAATGTCAAGCATATTAGTTTTCTGAATAGTCTGACTAACACTGGTTTCGTTCAAGATACACAACACTTATCTTTTTAATGTTCCTCTTTGGTGGAATGACTGGAGAGATGCACTGAAGGGTTCATGACAGTACATTGTAGACATTTGTCATTTGAGGCCAGGATATCTGCTGTTATTTTAAATACCCAGTAACTTCCTGAAATACACAGGCTGAGACTATAACTGGGACTTACTGC
Organism: Pogona vitticeps; assembly: GCF_051106095.1. Taxonomy (NCBI): domain Eukaryota; kingdom Metazoa; phylum Chordata; class Lepidosauria; order Squamata; family Agamidae; genus Pogona; species Pogona vitticeps. The sequence continues at coordinate 62,449,608 of NC_135783.1, read as the reverse complement.
AACAGAACATGTTTACAGTTAGGCTGTTTGATTTTACAGTTATGTTTATTTACAAAAGCTTTGGGGGCAATTGTAAAGGCAAACCACCTCTTTCTTCTCTTCTGTTGTTCTAAATTCTAAAAATACTTGGGCTTGAAGGGAGAAAAAGTTAAAAGAAGCCTGAGAGAAAAGCAGTTGGAGGGAGGGGGGGGGGATGCAGAAATAGATCAGGCACAATCCACTGGCCTGTTCAATAAAGAAGGGCGGGTTTCTACTCTTAATCTGTTCTGTTAGCATAACAAGAGACACGCTAGAGCAATTGTTAATAATAGCAAAGGGGTTGTTTAAGTCAAGCATGTGTTTCAGCTCTGTGGGTCGATTAATCTCGTCAGGGTTTTATTTTATTTATTTTTTTGTTAAAAGGGAAAAAAAACACTTTTCACTAGTAGGGCTGAAGGGAGAAGAGGGGAGGGTGTAGAATCAGAGCCTCAGCCTTCAAACCTGTCTACCCTTACTTCTGCCTGGATTAGTTGACATAAAGCTGTTTTCCACAGCTGAGACCCTCAATGGCAAGTTAAATTTAGACAGATTGTGAGGAGCGGAGAACATGGACCTGAGAAAGAAGATCTGGCTCCAGCCCTGACCCACCCTTTGTCCTTGCATAGTGGTCACCTGCCAGAGAGCACAAAGCGCCAGCCTCCCTCCCTCCTTTCCAGAGTCCACCTGACCTTTGGAAACCTCCCTGGTTGGCTAAGATCGTGTTGGAGTTGTTGCTGGGGGAGTCTTGGGGAAAAAAAAACTACACAGCACCAACCCTCCAACAAATTATGAAGGCTCCCACCTCTGCCATTCTCCTTTGCTTGCGTGTGTGTTTTTGAGAGAAAATCAGGGAGAGAAAGGGAGAGAAAATCAGCCTCCATTAAAAATGCAAAGAAGTAACAATAGGGAGGTCATCCCTTTGACAAGGATCTGAAGCCAGGTCCAATGGGGACCCCATGTCCCATACCTTTGCCAGGAAATAGGAGATGAAGGGACGTTCTGGGGATATTTTAAAAAGTTGTCAAAAGTCAGTCTTGGGAGGGGGGGACACACACAACCCAACACAAACCAATCAGTCAGTCAGTCAGTCAGTCAGTCAGTCAGTCAGTCAGTCAGTCAGTCTGTCTGTCTGTCTGTCTGTCTGTCTGTCTATCTATCTATCTATCTATCTATCTATCTATCTATCTATCTATCTATCTATCTATCTATCTATCTATCTATCTATCTATCTATCTATCTATCTATCTATCTATCTATCTATCTATCTATCTATGTGACAAAGCAATACCCAGCTTCCTTGTTCATGAGATCCTTCCTAGTTGGGAAGAGCAGTAATGGCACATGACTTTGTTCAAAATGCCCTTCTTTGTGCAGCTTTAGCAATTTTTCTCTAGAAACGAAACATGTCACATTTGCTATTTGGTGGTTTATTGTGCCATAGGCAAATTGTCTTCTCTGCCGCCTAAGTGGGGATAAAGACATAATACCCTCACAACTGACCGACTCTAACTCTCTCTAACTTTAAGCGTTCCCCCCCTCTAGCTCTCTGTGGTAAATAAACGCCATTTAGTTTTATGTTAATGTTCACTTTTGTAGCTTTGGCTCTTTGACAGTATCACTAAATGGGCTTTGTGCATCCTCCCCCTCCCCTTTCTTTTCACTTCAGTGCTTGATCTAAAGCAGTTTTCCAGTCATGCTTGTAACCCAACACAAGTTGTATGCTTTAAGTGAGATTTTTTACTTGTCTGCAGCCCAAAGCCACTGAAAGCAACACTATAGAAAAGAGGAAACAGCAGCTCCTAGTCTGAGTCAAAACTGACACAAAGGCCTAACCCATGTTCGGCTAGCAAAACGTTGGCCTTCTTTATTCCTGCTACCAATACCGAATAGTTTGTATTCTATTCTTATTGCCTGCTTTCAGGACTGCATCTCCTTTGCATTAAGCCATTGTTTTCATGCATTTTGTTGCTTACAGAATTAACAGCATAGCATTTGCACAGTTAGTTCCCGTTGTTTGTTTTATTGCAATGTCAGCGACATTCTGTCTATGTCAGCGACAGACTCATGATGGTGGTCTACTCAATCTACTCAAATTTTTGGACACTTGTTCCAGTCAACTCAACTTTTTTCCCTTCCACCATTCCCTTAGTCTTGCCCATGAACACAGTGTGCGCACATGTGTTTTGTATACCTGCATTGTTACCTTTACAATAAAAATATCATTTTAAGAAAACTTAGGGGTTCCCGGATTCAAAATTAATGAAGTAAAACCTTTTTGAATCTGCTCAACCCATGGCCCCAAATTTTATAGGCTTACTGCTGACATATTTTGAACCAGCTGTTTCACACACATGTACATGTAACTTTTATATGTGTGTGTATGTTTGTGTGTGTACTTACATACACATTCTAGAGTTTTATTCCTTCCTTATTCTCATGAGGATAATAACAATAATCCAAAAAACCGAATGACAGGCTTATTCTTTGAAATGTGAAGAAATCTCTTCTAATTTTGTTTCTCTTTATGTATGTTTCATTTTGCTAAGTTCTGAAAGTCAAGTATCTCTAATGCCTAGAATTCTGGTCTAAAACTCTTACAGCAAAAGACAAAGCATGGTGCTTATAGGACAGACACAGAAAAAATACTCTGAACTGGAAAGTAGAAAGAACTAGTGGAGAATATGGTGGAATATGTGCAATCCTCACATATTTGTATTAATCTTCTCGTAAATAGAGTGAACATCTTCTTCTCACCATTATGACAGAAAGTTTGCAATGTGGGGAATGTCTTCTTCAGGTGATCAAAAGACCATTGATAGCATACAAACATTAGTTGTATACAGAATCAAACTGCTTGCACAATTTATGCCAAAATAATAAATGCAAACTGCTTTGAACATTCTAAACATCTGTACAACTGCTAATTTTTATTACAATGGAAATAATCCAAATCTACAAGACATCCACATAAGTACCACAAGGTTTTTCAGATGAAGGTGCCTTATACTGAGTCAGACCACAGGTCCATGTAACAAAGAACAGCTTGTATTGACTGTCAAAGATTTTCCAGGATTTCAGAGGATGTTTCTGGCTATACCTAGAGATGGGGGGAGGGGGTTCCAGCTGTAGTGCAGAATCAGGTGTCTCCATGGACCCCCTAAAAAACCAACGGGCAAGTCCCTGGCCCCAGGTTTTTGCCGTCGTAAAGACAGTGACAACCTGGCTGGCCGAAATTTGATCACCCCTGGACCTCAAGCCCCCCTCTCCTTGTTGACTGTTGGTCTGGGTGTGGCCCCAGGGCCTCTTTCCCTTCAAGCACTGTAATCACACGATCCGCAATGCTGGGAGTTCAGATGAGCTATACATTACCTGAGGTAGCTATGGGACTCACCAAAAAACCTGTTTTATCCGCACTACCCACCACTGCATAGGGACTAGCTATGCTAGGTCCCATGCCTGCCATCAAGCTTATTAAGCTCCATAAACAGGCCCCCTTGATGTCTTCCAGGAAGACATCAAAACCTCGTTCAGACAGATGTACTCTATCTGGCTAAAAAAATTCAGACCTATCCAAGTGGATCCTCTGGTGACCAATCACCGATCCAAGGCTGCTGCAGACAGCTCTGCAGACCCCCCTATTAACACTCCTTCACGCAGTGTTAACAGGCAAAAAACTCAGTGCATCCCTCCAAACCAGTCGAGGGATGATTGTCGACCAAATGATGCTTATTGCAGGGTACGTGGCCCTCAACCACTTGATATCCTGTAGCACATCAAGAATTAAGGTCTTTCCACAATGCCTGGCCAGATCATTACCACCCAGGTATATGATCAACACATCTGGGGGATAGCGGCCAAAAGCTGCCACTCGACACAGCTGGTTCCACAGCATTCCACTCAGCCCTTTCCATTCATTATGGGCTCTAACTCCAAGGCCCAGATTGCTCCCCCAAGGGGAATCTGGGCCTTGGAGCTAGAGCAGCGTGGCATGCAGCCCAAAAAAGATAACTGTGACCAACAATCATGATGTGCCTTCTTTCTCCTGCAATGAGAAAACAAGACCAGGCTCCTGCCTATATGTTCGGGAGTGTCCTGAGGTACCTATGATAATTATGAGAAGACCACTGACCTATCCGCTTGGTATCCTAATGCTGCTGTGGTAGATGTAACGCCAATTCTTCTGCGTGCCGAATTTCAATCCCTGCACACCAACCTTATTAAACGCTAGGTCTGTCAGCCTCCAAAACTGATACTTCGTTAGTGGGGAACTATCCTTATGTATAAAGAAATATTCCTGCCCAGCTCCTCTGATCCTCAAATATGATGCAGTGGCTTTTACAGGGCAAAGATCTTCCATATGGCAACACCCCAGAGTAATGCAAACTCCTTTACCTTGATGATTGACCTTGGATCGGTGGATATGAATCTGAACTGACCCTGCAACTATTCTAACATTCCACCGTTGCAGCACTAATTTGGACGTGTCCCCCTTTCTGGTAGCTACCACCTCGCTAATTCTAAGGGCACCAAAAATTGTTAGCAAAGACACCGCCTTGAACAGAGCAATTTCGTAATCATCCCTGCAAAGAACCTCACACTGCTTACAAATGCTTTCCAATAGTGCCGGCGATATAGGTGCCCTTGTATCTCTAACCCTACCTCTTTCCTAAACCATCCTTCAATCATCTTTTTAATACGATAGCCAGAGGAATGATCTTGATAACCATGGACCTTAGCATAAAAGGTGAGCACTGACATCCTATCCTGTATAGACCCTGGTGCCAGGACCCTCCTGTTCAGAAATACAATGAAATGCTGAAGATGCTCCACTGGAGCAGGCCACTTTGGTTCTAAATCAACTAGCTTTTTAAACTCCCCAAACTCTATACTCACAGCCGAATACCCTTTCCGTATCCTTGGTGCCAAGGGCAAGCCCTTTCTGCATCTTCACACCAATTTGCCAGACTTCTGGGGGAAGAATGTCCGGGAACTCATTGGCTCCTGGATCTAGCTCCCTGAACCATCCAATCTGTTGGCATGATAATGCATCAGCTAGGCTGTTATCTATCCTTGGCACGTGTCGGGCCTGAACCAAAATATTAAATCTTAAAGCCCGCACTGTAAAAGCCCTAACTAGCATCATGACCCGTTCTGAATGTGACGTAAGGTTGTTTATTATGTAAACTACCACCTGATTGTTGCACCAAAACTGCACAACAGAGTTTGCCCATTCTTCCGCCCAGAGCCACAAAGCTCTGACTATAGGGAAGAATTCCAGGAATTTCAGATCCTGGATAATCCCAGCCTGGTGCCATTCAACTGGCCATTTGCCAGCGCACCATCTGCCCCTGAAATAGATTCCATACCCTAGTGAATCAGGAGTGTCCGACTGGACCTGAAAGTCCACCTTAAGCCCCAAGTTCCCCCTCCAGAAAGATACTCCATTAAACTCGGATAGGAACTGACTCCAAACCCACAAATCTTCCTTCATGCCTCGAGTAACTCTAGTCCTATTCAAGGGGCAACTGAGGCCTTTAATTGCCACGCAAAGCCGACACCAAAAGGCCCAACCGGGTGCCACCACTCTGCAAGCAAAGTTTAAATGGCCCGCTATTTCCTGAAGCTCCCTCAGTGACACCTTCTTCTTGTGCAACATCCCTGCTAACCTGACCCTAAGGTCAGCTAAATTACTCTCAGGTAGTCTAGATGTCTGCTGCACCATATCAAGTTCAATACCTAGGAATGTCAGGGACGTAGATGGTCCCTCCGTCTTTGCCAATGGGAGACCTAGCTTGCTCGCCATTGATTGAAAATTGTTCAGTATCAATCTGCACCTACCTGTGTTCTTCTCACCACAGAAAAGATAATCATCTAAATAATGGGCCATAGACTTACAGCGCACCCTGCGACTAAGTTTCCACTCCAGGAACAAGCTGAAATGCTCAAATGCTGCACAAGAAACTGAGCAGCCCATAGGCAAAACTTTATCAAAGTAAAATGATCCCTGGAATTGGAAGCCTAGCAGGTCAAAATCCAACAGATGAACTGGCAAAATCTGTAAGGCCAATTTTATATCACATTTTGCCAGCTCTGCCCCCACATCACACATTCTTACCATGTGAACTGCCTCATCGAAGGAGGTGTAACACAAGGTACAAAGTTCCTGAGGGATGGCATTGTTAACCAAAGTCCCCTCAGGGTATGACAAGGGGTGAATTAATCTAAATTCGACTGGAGACTTTTTGGGAACTATTCCCATGGGTGAGACCCTCAAGGTCTCCACAGGAGGCACCACAGAGGAGAGAGGGGAATGGCCCCCTAAATAACCTGCCGTTCCCCCTCTCGCATGAAATGCTCTTGCGAGACTTAAGAGGCCTAGTGATTTCCGGGGAGGTAGGCAAAGAAACGGCTCGACAGCAGCTTGAACAATAAAAGACTTCCCCCTTTTTTTACTTTCCCCCCCAACTTGTGAGTAATCTTTCATTGTGGAAAAGCCATGGAAGCCATGGAATGCAAGGAGAAAATCTTTCACAACCCTGCTGGTAATGTCATCTGGTGATGATGATTTTCAGTAACCAAAGACTTCCTCCTTCTGTCCTATGGCTCCCATGACTTCTAAGTAATAAAATGGATTGTTTGCAAGTTGAAAAAGCCACAGGGGAGAAAGAGAAAGTCTTTTTCCTCACTTGTAATATCATCACCCTTCCAAAAGCATTGTTAAGCCTGCAGGATTTCAGCAGGTAAATTATGGCATGATTTATTAAGATTGCATAATGGATAGATAGATAGATAGATAGATAGATAGATAGATAGATAGATAGATAGATAGATAGATAGATAGATAGATAGATAGATAGATAGATAGATAGATAGATAGATAGATAGATAGATAGATAGATAGACAGACAGACAGACAGACAGACAGACAGACAGACAGACAGACAGACAGACAGACAGACAGACAGACAGACAGAATGCTTGTAAAGAACCTTGTTTGAAATTATAGTTTTGTTTAGGTGTTCAGAATAGGATTAAGATTACTCATGAGGAAAGGGAACAGGGCAGCCTGTGCCCCTCCTTCCATCCCCACCTTTGTCAATAGTCTGAAAAGGAAATTTAGGGCCTCGATACTTGGCAGAACGCCTACTCCCACCAAGATCTACCTGTGTCACTTGTGCGAGCCAGGAGGTGAGGCTGAGGAGCCTAACGCCGAGGGAGGCCCGGAAGGAAAAGACAAGAAGTTGGGCCTTCTCGGCGGTGGCTCCTCGCCTCTGGAACAACTTACCTCCTGAGATTCGCGGGGCTCCCTCGCTGGGTACCTTTAAGAAGCAATTAAAAACTTGGATGTTTCGGCAGGCCTTCCCATCACATAACTCATGACCTCTTTCTTTCCCCCTTACTGTTCTATGTTTTGTGTTTGTGCATCGTAATTTAGTGTTGTTATGGTTTATAACTGTTTATTTACATTTTACTGTATTATTTTAAGATTGTTAGCCGCCTAAAGTGGTCCTCGCTTGACCAGATAGGCGGGATATTAAATAAATAAATAAATAAATAAATAAATAAATAAATAAATAAATAAATAAATAAATAAATAAATAAATAGGTCGTAGAAACTCTCCATGTGATCCAGAATCCTGAAAACTCAGGCATCCAACAGTGTCTTGGAGGCTGTCCCATACAGGTCACTGCCCTCTTCAAATTATCATTCTCTGCGTGATGAGAAGAATGAAAGAAGGGTGTGGTACTATCTTTCTTCCTCTCCTCATATGTTCAGGTTAACTTTAATGTCTGGATAATATTTAAGATTGATCCCTTTGTGTTGGATATGTTATAAATGTCAATTTCTAGCAGGTACTGGGAGATGGGATTGTAGTCCAAACAGCACACTGTAAAGCCACCTTGAGTCCCACAATTAGGAGAAAGTTAGGGCTGGAACAAAACAAAGGAAATAGTTTAAATGGTTGACAGCTGAATCAACTACAGTTGTATATATTGGTAGGGACAATTTTAAACAGCAGATCTGTGACTGTTTAAAGATTGGGTTTTTGTTGTTGTTGTTGTTGTAATATAGGTAATAAAAACTAAAATAATAAAGATGCCAAACCACAATTTACATAACGTTAGCTTCGTCTGCATGGCTCTAGATCGAGAATTGACATGGTCATTATTTTTACAATTCCAGTGTTGCAGAAATGATGGTCAATTATAAACAAAGTTATTGAGGGTAGCTTACTAGGCAATGTAAGGTGGAACAATCTTTGCTTGGGGCCATAATGGAGATGAGCAGGCCTAACAAAATTTTACTGTGGCTTTTGCATGTGTATTTATTTTTAAATAATTTGTTTATTAATTTTGAAAATACAAAAAAAAATCTTTTTATTGGATCATTTAATTTTAAAGTTTCTTGCATGCCAGCTTGGGCATCTTTTTAGGGAAAGATGTGCAACACATGAAATAAATAAGGGAAGAAATCAAATTTATAAATACATAATTGAGTTTTATACAAGCTCCTCTGGAAAAAAAACTGATGTGAGTGGAAACAAATGGTGGTGCGGAAGGAAAGGTACTTCAAGTGATGGTTTTGCTTGCCTTCTGTGCCATTTTTAGGCAATAGGTGTGTAAGGATGAGAAATTTACAGAATTGTAAAACTTGGTTTTACTAGTTACATCTGTCATGATTTCTCCCTTCCTGCCCCATAGCAGGCTATTCTGAGCTGACACCACAGATATTGTCAGGAGTTAAAAGTAGCCCTCTGAAGGGGCCTTTTGGCACTTACAGTGTCTTACTTTAAAAGTTCCCAAGAAAAGTGCTTGACACACTCTCCCTTTGACAGAAGGACAAGGCCAGATGACAGCCTGGGATGCTCATGTCTATCAGAAGCTTCAGTCTGTATCCCACTAGCCAAGGGTATTTAAAGATCAGACACATAAATAATAGCATTCCCACACATTTGGTTACAATGCTTAATAGCCGTAGCAGGAATCAGAAGGAAACAACAACAACAATGCTTTCTTTATTTTGCTTCATTGGTTAGAAGCTTTAAAAAGGGACACTCTCCACCCCACAGCAAGCTCTCAGTGGTATTACTTTTTTTGTGTGGAAAAATACATATTTGGTTAAGGCCAAATTGTATTAAGCTTAATTTGTTTTTTAAAAAAACAGCCTTTAGATGATGCCTATATTTCCTATTCATTAGAAAATCAAATGTTTCCTCTGCCAAAGGGACCTAACAAATTCCCTTTAAAAATAAAATAACATGACAGCAGTGGTTTGACAAAAAGGAAAAAGGTAAACTGCCCTCACACAATATCTAAACTGTAGATTGTTAGCCAGAAAGCCTTTCCAGAATGGTAAGTAACGACTGCTGCATCGTGGGAACAGGCTGAGGCAGACAATGATGGAACTGACAATGGTCCACACAAAGGCCACCTTTGGGAGAAACCATATCTCACGGTGCGCTGGGAAAAGTTAGAAATAGTAGCAGATGCTGTCAGGGCTATAAGCAACAGATGCCTCCTGGCCAGTGTTCAGCTACTACAACCAGATCACACTATTCATAAAGCGGAGTTACAGCCCCTCTCCCCTGCTCTTTGGAGGAGAGAGGCAGCAAATACAAATATTGCAGAGGAATTAAAACCAGCAGATGGTGGCAGGAGGATTTGATGAGATCAGGGTCAGATATGGGTATACGTGTGGTTAGTGGCATTAATCATTCTTTCATTCTGGGAATTGAAGGTTCAGGCTACTAATACGGCATTAAATCAACCACCTTCGCATTACATTTTGTTTACCCCTCCCTCCCATTTTGGCATTCTCATGTGTCTCCCTCACCCCAGCACAGTCATGTAGATCTTCTGTAGGAGATTCCATCACATTCACAAGAGTTCAGCAGAACATATGCTGAATATCTGGGTTAATGCAATTTGTGTTTATTAAGCCAGCCTATCCCAGACAGGAGGTTTTCAACAGCCTCGTGGTAATACAATGATATCAGTTAACAATTAGCACCCTATAGTGATACTTGCTAGTTATGCTGCTGCTTCTCCTTTCATTCTGTTTTCTTCCACTGGAAAAATTGTGGCAGACCAGGCACTACGATGCACATGAGGAAGAAGGAGAAGAAGGAGTAAAAGCATTCATGTTATGTTTTCATAAAATACACTATACAATAAAACAAAAACTTGGGAAAGTTACAGTTTTTACATTATAATGGGGAATTCTGGAAATTGTAGTCCAACAAAGTAATATTTCCAAGCCTGAACAAAACCCGAGTCTGTCATGATTCATTTCTTTTAAAATTCACAATGACCCTCTTTCGACCCAGTTAGTATAAAGGAACATATGAAGAGATAGTAAAATGGTACCACATCTCAATTCATGTTTCAGCCTTGGTTGTTATTGTCTTAGTTGCTATTGGTCTGTTGGTTAATTGGTTTGACATAAGTGCTGGTAAGAGTGGTAAATTGCAGCTACTTAAAACACTTGCATTCCTTGTCATACAGCAGTTCAGATAACTGATAAATGAACAAACAAACAAACATCTTAGAACTGTAGAACGGGAAGGGACCCAGAGATGAATTGTTAAATGGCAGCAATAAACCACTGCAATTCATGCCATTGCACCTGGGCACTTAGATTGGCATAACTGATGAGTAGGATTCTAGCTATAGAATTGTATCAAATTCTACTGGCCTTGGTAATTATTTTAAAGACTAGTGGAACATAGGTATTAGCAAACCGAGACTGTACCACAAGTTGGTGCAGCAGTGAAAACAACAACCTAAAAGAATTCTAGGCTGCATCTACAGAAACTGTGTCCAAATTAAACAAAGCAATTGACAGTACTCTATTGTGCTTTAGTCAGGCAGTACTATGTCCATTATTACCCATGAGCACCACAGTTTAAGAAAGATATTCCTCAACTGGAATGTCCAGAGTAGGGCAGCCAAAATAGTAAAGGTTCTGGAGACCAAGAACAATGAGGAACAGTTGAGGGGTTTACTATTTAGCCCAGAGAATCTTCTTCCATCTTTTTCCTTCCACAAAATAAAGAGTGCATATGATGCCCATCTTGTGGGTTTAATGTGCTCTTGTGGGTTTAGTGCAGGATGTTGGTCTGGACCACTGGTTCCCAACCTTGGGTCCTCAGATGTTCTTAGATTACAACTCTCAGAAATCCTAGCCAGCATAGCTAGTGGTGAGGGTTCTAGGAGTTCTCGTCTAAGGATATCTGGGGAACCAAGGTTGGGAACCACTGTTCCAGATCCTTGGAGTTACTTGCATTTCTGCAGTTCTATGAACCTAAACTTCAAATCCAACTTCCATCATTCTGTTGTCTTGACTAAGCCTCTGAATCCAAATATCAATTGCTGTTTGTTCAAAGATTTGTGTTTGGAGCAAACTGCTCATGCAATGACTGTAGTGTAAGCAGTTTGACTTGTCCGGTTCTTGTGTTTCACTCATGCAAGCATAAGATCCCGCATTGTTGTGCTAGGGGATGTTAATACCTTACTGTCACCAAACACAGTTCAGCCCATATTGATAATAATTATTACCTTTTTGAACACATTGTTATGAAGAAGTATGTAGGTAAACGTACTGCAAGGCACTTGATGTAGTAGATGTATATAAACCATAATGATATTATAATAGTGATCATGGATTGAGGGTCATGGTTAGTGGGATTAAACACTCCCTTTGTAGATTTCCAAATGAGACTTTTATCATGCCACTATACTACCTCATTCTTTAAATTTTGCAGTGAGTTCAGCTATTTATTCTTCCCTTGTAATCCTTCCATATTTTCCTACTACTTCTTCCATCTTTTTCCTTCCACAAAATAATAGCAACAATAACAACAAGAATAATAGAACCAAAAAATGGAATAGCTGTGCAATATCCTTTAATTTGAAACGTTATGAAGACACACACACCCCTTCCCATTCCACAGCTTCAATGACTTCCTGGTGATGAAACGGGTTATACGAGAATTCATGAGCTGTGCAATAGAAGTTGGAAATGTTTAATCCTCCCCCCCAAAAAAACCCACTGCTGCTGCTGATGTCATCAGCCTCATGCAGGGTGTAAGGTACAGCAACAGAATTTCAGTCAATGTGTTGCAAGTAAAATTTTAACTTGGAACTCAAAATTTTAAAGCTCTTAAATACAATTCCATCCTGGTCTGTTTTATGTCGAGCTCAGTTACCCAGCAATTTTTCATAACCATTTCATTTCATTCCACAAAGGATGATGTTTGATTCTTCCTCTTGTTGGCTTTTGAAATTACTGTTTGACAATAGCTATAGGTGAGCTCACTGATCCAGCAAATTATGAAGGCCTCTGGAGCCCTTATGCACACACAAAGTTCTCTCATCTCCAAATGCTTTTTCATTCACTTGAGCTCAAGGAGCAGATGTGTACATGTATTTATTTGCATATACTAAAGCATGCATACATTTCTGAATCAGGGCATATGTGCAGTTTAAAACTCTGGCTTTTAACAACGAAACCTAGCACAAAATATGCTGGATTTCTAGAACTGTAAATCTCCAGTAATTTTGTAATTCAATTCCTGTATATGAATCCATTTAATCCTATCATTAAAAATGCACAGTTTCTGTAAAAAAAAAAATTAAACAGTGAGATGGAATGAAACACTGTGATTCGTTTGGGAACACTTTTGATAACACTAGTTTTGCAACTTTACTTATGGCTGTAAGCATATTTCAGTTTCTTTTTCCTTGCCCTAGGAATGTCTAGCACAAAAATGGACACATTTTTTATCAGGCTTTACTTTGCTGCTTAATCTGGAATATGTCTTTCTATCCAATAGAAGATCATTTTGTTTTAATGTTCTGTGTCAATGAGCCAATTAATTCAAACTTCCTTCAAACTGCCCCGGCCCCACCAACCCCGAGCACCCACAAGTCCAGCTGTCATTAGTCCTCTGCTTCTAAAGGGACTCATTTCCATCTCTCTATGTCACCGATGAATGAGAAATTAATCAGCATCATTAGAAAGAAAACTCCCACTTGAACTGCAGGGTCCTTTTCTCCCCCATGGCTTGATTGTGATTTCATACCTTTTATGTAAAGCAGACTTCCAGAGCTGTTACCTATTTAAGGAATTTTTCAATTAACATTTTTTCCTCTCAAGAGTGACTGGTGCCTTTCGAACCCACCACAAAAGGTTGGCTTACCTTTTTAAATATATAGAGCTCTGTGCAGCTCTATTCCTTCATCCTTTCAAAACCATTCATTTAGCTGGGCAATTTAGTTCAAACTCTCATGGATCAATAGCTGATCAATGCACAGCGGGAAAGAATTTCTATTTAAAATTCACTATACTTCAAGGCAGTTAAAGTTTCTCTTTGAACAACAACAAAAATGTCCCAGTCTTGCTTAGAAATTTGACTAATTGGGCCTTGGGTAAAAATACAAAGACCTTTGAAGGAAATAATGTTAATAACAAAAATAATACAAACTCCAAACCCAAAAGGTTGGAAATTTTAATCATTGTTTTAAAAAGCAAACACTATTTTGGATTCTAATATAGGGAGACCCTATTTTAATCAGCATCTCTCTCAGGATGGTTCACTTACTCACACCAAGAAAAACAGTATTTTTAAACATGGTACAAATCATTTTCTGTCTGTCTGTCTGTCTGTCTGTCTGTCTGTCTGTCTGTCTGTCTGTCTGTCTGTCTGTCTCTGTCTCTGTCTCTGTCTCTGTCTCTCTCTCTCTCTCTCTCACACACACACACACACAAATGGTAATATAACTGTACTAGGACTATTCAGAAGAAAATGGATTATGTCCTTTACTGATATTCTGTATCAGATTTTTTTCCCTTTCCAAATAACAGATATCAAAACCTAATATAGTACAAATTCTGCTGTCTAAACTAGAGATTCATTGGGTACCCAGTTCTCAAAATTTAATTAATTTATATGCTAGTGTAATACTATTTATATCACATTATCATTTTTATTTAAATATTATCTTGCAGAACAATACCTAAAAACAAACACATGCAAATAGCTTGTTTATTGAGTATTTATGTAAAATTTTATTTAAATATTATCTTACAGAATACCTAAAAACAAACACATGCAAATAGCTTGTTTATTGAGTATTTATGTATATATATAATCTTTGATGAGCTATATGAATTTGTGATGCACAAATACTGTCTGATTTGATTTTCATCTAAAATTTACCAGACAAATCAGAACTGACTTTCCCCATGCTCATGTGAAGGTGGCCTGAATCAATTTGTGCTCAGGTTTCTCAAAGTGTTTGTGGGTATTTGTATATTTCCACATCAGGAGGAAAACAAAAATGGGAAATGTGGAAAATAAAGGGCTGTAATCTGAGATGAGGGCAGCTACACAGGGCCATCAATTTTCGAAATGTTGTGGATCTTCAGTGTGTAAACTAAACTCCCATGAGTTTCTTTCCTTTCTTCTGCTCCCACTCCCAGAAGGGGATGCTTACGTAAATGTCTGTTGGGAGTGTGGAAGATGTCCCCTTAGCTTCCCTAGTCAGCAGCCTGGCTTCTCCAAGTATGCTCACACATTGCCTGGTCCAAATCAGAGTACAGCATGTTTGGCATTCATCTACCTAACAGCAAGAAAAAACAACACCCTAAAAATAAAGACCATCAAGAGGCATTAGAAAAGTAGAAAACAGTGGTGGGAGAGAAGAGATAGTCCTTAGCACTGCTTTCACCTATCCAGTCAAAGTCTAAACAAGTGACTCAGTCATCCATCCCATGTTCAAATACATACCAGATTCCTAAGTGTAATGAAGACTCAGCATAGAAGTATGTGTAAGTATGTTTGATTGACCAGATAGGCAGGATATTAAATAAATAAATAAATAAATAAATAAATAAATAAATAAATAAATAAATAAATAAATAAATAAATAAATAAATAAATAAATAAATAAATAAATAATATTGTAAAAAAATAAAAAACACAAAAAACCCAGTCATCGATCTGGACTGTGAGACTTGGGGACTTCGAATCTTGGCTTAAGCGCTTGGGTAGCTGGAACAGAATGGCACAACAAGGACAATTTTGGGATGAAACAAAATCTACCCTTCAAACAATACTAGAAATAGTGAGATCCCATTACCAAGAGACAAAATTATTCAGTCAACATCTGAAGAACTATAGTCAACAAGCGACAGGGAACAAAGAAGAAGGAAATGAAAGTGTGCTGGATGATGTATGCCAATCAAAAGAGGAGCTGGAGCAAATTAATGGGGAAAACCTAAGAGAAACAACGTCAATCTTGGATCCGAAGAGAGTATTAAGGGAAGACAAGGGGAGAAAATCAGCAAAATTAACAAAAAACAGCCTGGAAGATCTATTGAAGATAGACCAAGTGCATAAAGAGCTAGTGGACATAAATCAGATGCACAAAATGGTTTCAGAGGGCATGAAAGATGGCAGAATGCTTAGAGACACAGAAACGCAAAGTGAAAAAAGAGAAATGAGAGAGGGAATTACTTAGAAAGATGAAAAAGGGGAAAACAAGAAGGGGCCCCTTAATGCTGAAAAACATGTATATATTTAACATCAGAAATTGTAAAGGGGTATATCCTTTATATTAAAAAGGATAATTAAATTGAAATAAGGGAGCCCTATCACTATGTCAATTTATTTTATATTTGGTTCATTCAATGTTTCTGTATAACCATAGTCTCTCAAGACTGAAGGATGCCTAATCAGAAACATGAACCAGACTTCAGTAAGTAAAACTTCCCTTCCTATGGTCCAATTTCTTCTTCAATGCCTTGCTTGCTGAGAAACTCCAAACAAGGATGGTGACATCTGACTCATAACAAACAGATTTTTCTTCCCTCTACTCCAAGTACATTTTTTCCCAAAGTGCTTTTGTTTTGGAGAGCAAAGAGGGAAGCTACAATGAGGTGTGGGGGCTGTTACAGCATAGGAAGTGTTTGATAAATAATAAATCAGGTAAGGTCTGCAACGGAAGATGGTCAAGCATAAATGCTCAAAAGTAGAGATGACCACAAACTGAAAAACTGGCAGTTCGTGATGGTTTGTGGCTACCCACGAACCACAAACCACAAACTATCAGGAACCCTTCCAAATAAATCAAACCAGTTCAAAAGTGAAAGTGCACAGTGATACCCAAACCATGTGACTTCAGTTTCAAAAACATTGGAGCTGAAACTAGTACCTATCAGTGTAGCCATGCCCTGAGGGAAGAAAAAGGCACAATCTTTAGATCTTCTTCTGACATGATGTTATATAGGTGAGACCTCAGGCTTGTTGCCAGGCGTACCTCCAAGCATTGTATAGACAGAATGTGTGACATTCCAGGTGAGGGATAATAGCAATTGCAATCCAAGAACACCAAAGGGCCAAACAATATGTTACGGAGAACCTATTACTGTATAAGAAGAGTATTGAGAATATACAGTATGATGGTCACCAAAGAAGTTTTACACATATTGGCAATTCAGTTTGCTTTGCCAAGTCATGTCTCATAGATGTTAAGGAATGTCAGCTTCTAAGGACAAGCTGTCTGTAACATATACTTCAACCTAAGTGCCCCATATCACCCATTCCTGACCAAGAACATATAGCATCTTTTATAAAACAATCCTATACACACCCAGAAATACACCTTGCTGGGTTCAATAAGACTAAATCATATAGTACAAGATTGCAGCTATGTGTTATTGAGATCACTGGAGCTTGTTTTATCTAGATCCTTTTCATTTCTGTACACTGGGGTGAGCATCCCTTTTCTCTCAAAGGCAAGGCATTAATATTTGTGGACAGGCTCAATACCAAGAGGGGATGGGCCAACCATTTCCTCTTTCTGACACTCTTTTTTTTTCACTTCCTTTTGGTGGTCCCTTTTCTCTTTCCTCCCATCACACCTACTTTACCCTGTCACTTCTGCGACTCTCCTAGGAAAGAAACTGATTCTTGCTTGAGGTCCGAACCAGTTCCTTCAGTATTTCTGGACTCCCCAGAACAAAAGGGAAAACACTTTTAACCGTGAAAAAGTATGCAGAAATCTCTACAGAAATGAACAATGCCTATTCCTCCTTACCTAATTCTCGTCAGTAAACAACTGCAAGAATCGAGAGTTGTTTCTGAAGAACATGGTTCTTCAGAAATAATCTCATGAGATTAAGGTTGTACAGATTTTTCAAGGGTTAGAAAAGTTTGCTGTTCATGTTTCCATATTTATCTCCTTTCCCCAACCTCTCTCTCTCTCTCTCTCTCTCTCTCTCTCTCTCTCTCTCTCTCTCTCTCTGTGTGTGTGTGTGTGTGTGTGTGTATGAGAGAGAGAGAGAGAGATTGCAAGACTGAGATTGAGAGAGAGAGAGAGAGCTTCATTTGTTAAATCTCTGCCTCTCCTATCCGCATGTTTTGGTGGCAACTATGTCATGTATCCTCTTCCCTTTTATGCCTTCCCACTTTTTCATCTCTTGCTTAAGACATCTTTCGTTGTTGCAGACACTTTTTTCCCTCTCTAATAGTGATTCTCCCACTGTTGTTCTTGTTGTTATTTCTGCGTTGGTGGCTCAGAGGAATGGCCCATTTCCTTTCCTTATCATTTCCCTTCTTCTCTCCCCCTTCCCCCACTTTTGTGCAACATCTGAAGGGACACTGGAATGATCTTTAGCCAGGATCTCCCCAGGGGTCTCCGTCCCAGGCTCCAGAGCCCCTCAAATGAGATGGAAAGAGGCACCCTGGCAGCAGCTTGTCCTTAATGGCCAGATGGCCAGCCCCATCATTAATAAAATGTCAGGCATTGCTATAGTCTTGCCTTGGCAACTGCTTGCCTGTGCTGGCATCTTCTCACACTCTCCTCCTCACAGCCATGGCAGTTGCAAAACTCTCTCTCAAGAACCTGCTGTAAGAAACTTAGTGGCCATCATTCTCTAGAGAGCCAGGTGAGATTCACAGACAGAAGCAAATATTTGCAGACTTATTTAATAATAAAATAATAATCTTTGCACTCCAGAGCTGGAAGGGACGCTATGTTTGACACAGCTTCCTAGTCCTGTTTAACAAAATGTACCCATGAGGTGATGTTAAAATGTTCAGCTTTTCCTTGCTGTTTTATCTATTTAATGACTACTAGGGCAGGAAAAAAAATACTAAATCCATAAGATCAGATGAGCTTCTTTTGATTTACATGACTAGGAAGGTGAATGATTGAGGAGGCAAACTGTCCACATCTAGAAGGAAATAGAAGGTGTCCTTCTATTGCAGCAAAAGTAATAAGGGTCCTCATTCAGCCCTTTGGAAACTAAAGAATATATGTGATAGAAAATATTTTTGTGGACAGTCTTTCACCTCATCAGATGAATGGAGCGTTGTCAGAATTTCAGTCCTATGTACAGTGCGTAACATTGGTGATGGGGCTGCAAACTGTGAGGTCAGAGAGAGTACAGACAGTAACAGTTATGGTACATTATTCATACTGGCCATTCACAAAGTTGTTGCCAGCTTTGCGGTAACCGTGTTAGTCTGTGCAAGCATTATAGGTAAAAACAAAATAAAAAGTGAAAAAAGACAAAAACATGGTGGCTGATTAAGTGGTCTTGGGCATGAAAACTCACATTAAAAAAATATAGAAGTTCATCTTTAAGGTGCCACCACATTTTTTGTTTTTTGTTTTAATTTGTTATCTGTTATTGTGCGTTTACCTATAAAGTTATACCTAAAAATCAGAAAAATACATAGATTTGGGGACTACAGTGGACCATCGACGTACGCATGGACTTCTCTGGCCAGAAGATTTCCAATCAACTTGCGGCTGGAGAATTGACCTATGGACCAGAAGGGGGAGGAGGGGAAAGTGCCAAATTCAAATGGTCCATATGAAACAGCTCGTAAAACTGCTGAAACTTTCCTCCTGCCTAGGTAACACATAGGCCGCCGATCATGCCTCCGGATGCTTTCCAGGGCTTCTCCACCACCATGGGAGGCATCTCGGAGGTCTCCCCCACCGCCGATCATGCTTCGGAGGCACTATCAGCGGGGGGAGGGGGACCTCCGAGAGGCCTCCCATGGCAGCGGGGAAGGCATCCAGAGGTCCCCCTCACCACCAGTCGTGCTTCAGAGGCAAGATTGGCTGTGGGGGGACCTCCGAGATGCCTCCCATGTGGCAGGGACGGCCTGCTGAGGCTTTCCCAGGGTGGACTGGGCCTACCAGGGGAGGGCTTCCCCTGGTAGGCCCGGTCTACTCCCTGGGAAAGCCTAATAGACCGGGCCTACCAGGGGAGGGCCTCCCCCAGTAGGCCTGGTCTACTCCCTGTGAAAGCCTGCGTTGGCAGCAGCGGGGGACCTCTGAGAGGCCTCCGGCAGCAGCAGCAAAGCCCTCGGAGGCCTCAGGCAGTGGCGATGGCAGCAGCGAGGGACCTCCGCAAGGCCTCTGGCAGCGGCAGGGAAGCCCTCAGAGCCCTCGGGCAGCAGCAATGGCGGTAGCGGGGCACCTCTGGAAGGCTTTGGACAGATAAGGTGTCTTTATTTTAATTTTGTGTGTGTGGGGGGGTGGTTTCTTGGGCCAGTTATGGATTACAGGATTTTCAATGCATTCCTATGGGAAATGGACCCTCGACCTATGGACTTTTCGACCTGCGGCCACTGTTCCAATACGGATTAATTCCGTAAGTTGAGAGTCCACTGTATAAACTCAAAATCCCCCAGGAAAAGCAAATTTTCTAAGAACTGCTCTTAACACAAATGTTCTGACACTAGATCAGCTGATCAACACATATAGGCCGAGATCCTGTTGCAGTAGAATACAGTGGTGCCCCACATGACAACGATAATCCGTTCCAGGAAAATTGCTGTACAGCGAAATCGTCATCATGCGGAAAAAAAGTCCCCATTGGAATGCATTGAAAACCGTTTAATGCGTTCCAATAGGAAAATACCTAGTTGTCCAGTGAAGATCGCCCATAGAGAACCACTGATCAGCTGTTTTAAATTGCTGACTTGCGAAGCTTCTGTCCGGAAAACACCCATTTTGTGAAGGGAAGCCATCCATTTTGCGAAGGGAAGCCATTTTGCGGAGCTGGAAAAATCGTTGTCTTGAGAACAAACAGTTCGCGAAGCACGGACCAAGTCATCATGAAGCGAAAATCTCCCATAGGAATGCATGTTTTGCAAATCACTATAGCGATTGCAAAAAGTCATTATCCTGCTGTTTCGTTGTTCAGCGAGGTCGTCGTCTAGCAAGGCACCACTGTAGGCTCATTGAATTAGTGGAGATTTAGTGAAGCAGTTCTTCTACAAATTCTCTTGATTCAAATAGGAGTATTCTACTTGCGACTTACTATGCTAAAGTAAATTGTAGCTAGAGTAGGCACATTTGAATCAATGAAACTTATAGAGAAGCTGATTCACTAAATCACCACAGATTCAATGAACCTGCACTAGTGTGAGTTACTACACTGAGCAACAGGATTACAGCCATAGTATCTGTTAAACTGTTGAATCTGTTATACTGATTCAAAACTTGCTGACTGAAATGTAACTTCAGAAATCTGTGTCATCCTTCATAGTATCTCATTAGGTATTTCTTTAAAATTAAATTGCTATTAAGGGGCACATCCATGTGTGGAGGTTTGAAGGTACAAGTTGTAGTTCACAATGCATATTTGCCATAATAATATAGTTAAGTCTTCAAAATACCACAGAATTCAGTTGTTTTGGCTACAACAAAATGAAATGGTTACTATTCAGAGCTTGTAAGATTTTTTGGGAATTCATTGCCATAATAATTTCTTGGCAGCTAAGCTGCTATTACAAATAGTTCTTTTCAATAAGACAAGCTAACACATTCCATTGTTAATACCAGCTAGTTATAAAAAGACAAAGAAATAATATCTGGTTCCTTCTAGTGGCCAATTATACTATTGCATCTTTCAGATATTTGAGAAATACAAAAACAAAACAAAACCAAAAATCCTGCAACCTCGTCCCCCCATACTTCCCTTGCCACTTAGGACGGATAAAAGAATGATATAAAACCTGGCGGGAAAAACCTTTTCAAAATGCCTGAAAATGACTCAAAATGCCCTTTAAAGGCAATTTTTGAAAGTAACTATAAATGTTATTAATTAATGTAAAGGTAACTAAGTACCTACTTGATGCATTCATTTCGTAGTAACTTTATAATGATTGTTTACATAATTCAGTGTCGAAGGTAATTAGTTGTTACATGTAATGACATTGCATATAACTAGTTACTTCCAAGCTCTTCCAAAAACAATGTACTTGTAAAAGATTATCTGTGAGAAGGAAAGGTACTTACCCACTCCCCAAAACAGCTATACACATCTTGGGTTAAAGAAAATTGAAGTTGCTGGGAAGTCACATAAAGAAGCTGCTTCTTAGGTCATAAAGAAGTTGGTTGTAGCCCCCAAGTTAGAGTTATGAGAGGAAACACACAAAACCCTAGTTTCCATTATAGTGCCTAGTTCTATCTTAAGGACCATAGCTCACAATTTAGATGCAGAAATAGCATAAGTTACTTTTTATACCACAACACTGAGGATCTCTCATGCTGGCTGAGGGACAATCAGAAATGTACTACAAAAATTAGCTTTATCAATCAACGTAAATAATAATCTGTGCTTGCTCCTTCATGACTCAGGCAGGGCCCAGAGACATCTCCCTACCCAGGTCCCCTCTCCGTTCACTGTGCCACCACTGCCACACCTGGAAGAGAGGAAGGCTCAGGTGGAGCAAAAGACACCACAGCAGCAACTTTTCAATCCTGCCACCATCTTGGGCGCCCGTGTACCTGGTGTGCACCATGCGTTCTCCTCATTCATGCCTCATTCAACTGGGCTAACATTCTAGTCTGAGGGGCTGACATCAGTCCTCTAATGGTGGATGCCGAGGGGCAGAGAGAAAGGAGCAAGAGCTGCTCTTTCGGAGGGGGTAGGAGTGATGCACATGCATAAAAGGAAAATACACCCAAAGGAGCTCAGAAATAGCTAAGAACTCTAGGTTGCTTGTAATTCTAGTTCAGCTTAAATTTATATCTCTGTGGGCCAAAAGGATTAAAACCAAACAGCATTGTGTATATCATAGTCTGTAATAATTCACAGAACATGCATGACACATTGACCTAGTATTCCTTTGTATTTTAAGTTTGGGCCTGAGAACTCTAAACTCTCAGGATAAATTTATATATAAAAATTAACAATTGCTGAAGCTAAAATCACAGGAAGGAAGGAAGGAAGGAAGGAAGGAAGGAAGGAAGGAAGGAAGGAAGGAAGGAAGGAGCAGGTGGCAAAGCCATTTATACACAGAGGATTGGTAAACATTTGTAAGTAAACAGTTCTGGCACCAACACACATGTCTGAGCAGGGCTTCATTAAGCACAGTTCCTGCTTCAGGTCTTTAATTTATTTTAATTATGTGTCCCCCAGTCAGCTTGGATAGCGCAAGAGGTTATAAGGGAGATGGAATGTGGCAAGGGGTTGAAGTGGACGGCATTAATGTACTTGGAATGGCCTCTGATCATACTCTTTGAAATGGCATCATACATGCACCCCATCCATATGCCTGCAATTTCTTTTCATTTAACATACACAATAATGGATTCTGTGTCAGACATTTCCGAAGGGATTAAATAATTACTAGTTGGGGTAATGACTATTGGCTGTGTTTCATGCCTAGCTGGTCATTAATCCAGAATCTCAAGGGAAATCCTTGGCTTCAGCTGGGTTATTAAAATGGCTAGAATTCTCCTATGTTATTATTCAATGGTGTACTTCCCAGTTTGATTCTCTACCCACCCACCCCCACACTGGGATGGTGATTTTATATGTTTCCTTAGCCATGGTGAATTCTTCTTTGCTTGAAGGAAAACCACATATCCGTTTTGGTTCAAAACTTAAGGAAGCTAGTACACTGTTCATTTCTGTCCAAGGGATGAAATTTATTTTGGTCACTGCCAATGGAGCTACTTTTTATGCAAATTGCTGGCCAGTAAATCATAAACCTGTCCACTGCATTAGCTGAAAGATATATGCAAAGTAATACGCATAAACAGATTGCACAATCAGATAAATTGTGTGTGTTCATCACCAGATAATTATGTACATTACAGTATTCATCGTTTGTTTTTACAAACACATTTTTTAATGTGGGAAGAATAAAGCTGTTCATGAACAAAACAGGGAGTCTAAGGGAAAACCATAGCCCTTCCAGTGAGCATCATCCTACAGCTACTGATTTATTTATTTATTTATTTATTTATTTATTTATTTATTTATTTATTTATTTATTTATTTATTTATTTAAATCATTTCTACCTTGCCTTTCTCCTTAAGAAGGACCCATGGTGGCTTGCATCATTCAAAGACAATATTTAAAGCAAAGAAACCACAACCCAATAAGTATGCAAATACCAAAAAGGATCAAATATCACAAATAACATTTCATTTCCCTGTATTGTATTGTATTGTATTGTATTATATTGTATTCACATCTCCACTTTAGGCTCAGCAGTATCAGGAGAGGTGTATTTCCCAATGTAAGAGAGAAACCCAGTTCCGAATGTCAGTTACACCAAGGCAAAGGTGCATTCAATACTCTCTAACTCCTTAGAACACAATTAATCATCTCAAATATGAGCATTGTTAGTTTTCAGTGTACATACTGTTTTTACATCTTTGTGGGTGCCACGGAATGAATAATAACCAACCCCCTATGTTTACACCATGAGTTACAAGGTTTCCTAAGCCATACTCTTTACATAGGTCCATACAGTTTTTACATCTGTTTTTCCAGCTGCTACTGAATAAGTGACACTTGCATTTAAACACACATTTCCCAAGCTTTGTCAATGAGGTTAACACTTATTTTCATTCTTTGAATCATATGAAGCCTTTAGCTGATGCTGCTATCATGCTGCAGAACTGCTTTATTAATTATGAGAGTCAGAAACATATTAAAAAAACCTATGACTCACTTAGACTCCAACACAAACTTTCAAGCCACAGATATATGCCCTTTGGGACCCCATGATGTCTACAAAGTCTGTGATACTGTTCTTCTTTCTGGGGAAACGTCGCTTAGCTCTAATCAGGAAGGATACATGGCCATGTTTCATACTGTGCGAGGCAACATAAAAGCTATGCTACCCTCTGTAGACCTGGCAAATCAAATGAAGCTATTTGTGAGTACCATTCTAGGGAAAAGCTGTTATTATAATTATGTATCTGTGATCTGTGAGTAACATAGTACCCTTTAAAAAAATTTACAGAGTGTACATCGAGTGCCAATGTCATGTGGCTATTAAATAAGCCCCTTTGTAAAAAATCTGCCCTACATAAAACCTTGAGAAGTACCACCAAAATATTTCAAACCATATGCTCTGATCTAGCTAATTGAAGTTAATTGTGTGATACACCGTTGGTTTAAAACAAAGTTCTAGGATTTGAACCATTTTATTGCACTCATTATCTACACTGAAACAGACTAAACTCTTGGTGTCCAAGATGTGGACTGTATGCCACATCAGAACTGGCCTAATGAGGTATAGACACTAACTCGAATTATGGACATTCTCTTTTCCTTTTTTTAAAGGACAATGTTTGTTTCCAGAAGAAAGAATACATAAAGATTATTATGGTGAATTTCTAAGGCTATATATTTAGATCACATCGGAGCTGAACAGTGGTTTATTGTTTGGTTGAAAGGTTATTGTTTCAGCACAGTCTAAACATTTTTTTTGGGGGGGGGAATCCCAGGCAGAGTATTCCGTATAAGAATTAAACCATTTTTGTCTGCAGTGGACACATGAGGGTGACATGGAAGTACCTGCACAGAACAAAGTTCTAGAATGAATATTTTAAACATGGGCAAAGGCATTATACACAGATATCCAATTAATAGTAAATTATTATAATCTCCTGGAATTCAGAGCAACATCTGACTTCTAAGAAACATCATCAACATCACTGGGAATGTTTTCCTTTGATGTTGTTACACCCATCGAGGCCCAGGATTGTTCTGGCCCTCAAAAGAGTTGACACACGGCCCCACCTGCTCCTGCTAATTTCTGCCCCAAATTGAAAGCTAGCTTAGTCTACTAGCACTAAGAGTTTCTGCCCTCTTGAAGGGCCATGTATTTACAACACTCTTAAAAACTTTATTTGTAAAAGAACGTTGGGCTTCATGGAGTGATTTTTCTGTAATCTGGATGAAGCTGGTATAGTAAACAATAATGTCTTAGCAGTGCAATTGCTTTGTTATGGAGCCCTCTTCGAAGGTCATAGGATGAGTTGTGCTTGTTGTTTGCCCTCTAACTTGCTTTTACTATTTTATTATTTCCGCCCCATTGCAACGGGAAATGATCTAAATGCCCCTTGTGTTGGGTGGGGTGGGGTGGCCAAGGGCCAGGAGCACTTTGACTTGTGAGGATCCAGAGCATCTCCCATACCAGGCATACCATGCCCCTGGCTTCCCCTTTCCTGTCTCTCTGAGACTAGAGCAGCGATATTGAGAAGGTAGGGTTGTAGATCTTCTTGGGGCAGTGAGAGGGAAATCCCATCTAAGATCTACTTTCAACTATGGAGGCAGATTTGTGCTCTTTCTTGTGTCCAGAAACATTGTTCCACAGATCTGAGGATCATACTGGCAATCTCCTCCTTCTACTTCATTTTCATCTACGTACTTTATTTCCTACCAGAGGTTCTATTAAGATATCCAGTAACTTTAGATGCAAGAACTCGAAATGGCCATATGATGTTGCATCCAAACCAATCTCCCACATTCTTCTGCTAATAATTCAGATATTCCACTATGCTAATAATGTTTGTGCCATAATCTTTGAATGTCGCTAATATTTGTCTCTGTAAAAAAAATTTAAAAAAAAATTCTTCATGATTCTTATGTTTAATAGTTTATGAATCTTTATTTGTGCCTCTATAGATGATGGAATAAAACTGGGGTTTAATAAAAGGAACCACTTCTTCTAAAAAAAGAAAGGAAATATCTTGATTAATGTGGCTGCAACAATGAACTTTAGTTACAGGGTTGGTAAATCATGTATCTCATTGGAGACAAAGCTGTAGAATAAGCTGCAACTTGAAACTGAGACGCACGCAAGTAACCTGATCCTGATTCCATAAGTAGTGGAAGGAAAAGAGAAGAGGAAGAAAGAGACCAAAAATATTCTGAATATGCAGTACTTGGGCATGGATTCCAGAAATGCATGGACAGTGGGGGCATAGTTTATGACAGCTAATATATACAAACATTTTCTCCTCGAATAGCAACTTCTGTCCGGCTCACAGGTGTTGCATCTCCTCCTCATCCATTATTCTGATACTGTTTCCCCCTCCCAAATATTTCATTTCCCCCACAGACTCCCCTGACCCCATGACTATAGTTTTTAGTTTTGGTCTGCTACCATATCATATACATTCTTCTCTAAATGAATTAGAACTTCTGTTGGGAGTGGCAGGATCCATTTTGCCACATTCCCTCCCACTCCAACCTTTCTCTTCCTCCCCTTCCGTGGCGCTTTCCTCTCAGGGATTTTGTTTGGATTTGTGGGTGGGAACTTGTGTTTTTCAGGCTTGTTATTCAGTATACACCTACAAGATTGTGTAAATAACTAGAAATGGGAAGAGTTCTCTTCTTTTTGAACTGGCTATGGGATTCTGGAAGCTGTTGTTTAAAAAATAAAAAAAAGGAACCAAGCTCCAGTGGCAGCATGGCCTCTCCATCTTTTGTCTCCACCATGTATTTCTGTTCATGTTTCCTCACTTGGACTTTGATGAGGGTTGAAGGCAGGAAATCCCTGTTTATTATTTTTTGGGCTGGTTTTGTGTGTACTTACAGAGCTGCATGGCTGTGCATAATCACAAATTTTATTTTCAAAGCTACATTCCTTCCCAACAGCAAAGGTAGGCACTCCTTTACTGGACTTCTCCCACAGCTGCAGTGCTCTTGCATTGGTGTGAAGCATTTGATCATGTCAGAGACCTAAACACCATCAATACTTTGCTTTATTTGTTGTGGGTCACCACCATACTGGAGATCACCCAATCAAAGGGTTGCCATAAGTTGGAGGTGACTTGATAGCACATAACATCACCACCGTACTGTGCTGTGTTTGCCTGAGTTAAGCACGACTGAGTCTGGAAGGGAGGCTACAAGAAATGCCAGGGGTCTTCAGGAAGGACTTAGAAAGAATCTTGCCTGAAATACTGAAAACACTACTGCCAGTCATAGTTGGCATATCAGGCAAAAAGAAAATGAAAATGAAAAATAAAGAGGACAAAATGTGGTATCTTACTAACTGCTATACTTTAATGTGAGCTTTCGTGGACAAGTCCACTTCCTCAGACCAAACAGAGTTGACTATACTGGGCTGGATGGACCAATGGTCCGACTCAGTAAAACAGGAAATCTTTCCCAAAGCTGCTGCATGGTGGTTTGTTCAGCTTGAGGATTGTTTAAAGAAGGAAGAAAAACATCTCAAGTGTTTTGACTATTTGCTTCCTCTCTTGCCTCTCCCTGCCCCAATGTTATACTTACCTGATGAAGAATTCTGTTAGAACTTGAGAGCTCATAATTTTTGTAACTTTGTCAGCCACAGCTCTTTTTCTACAGATGGATCATATGGCCACTTTGTGCTTTTCATTCAGCCTGTGCTTGGAGGCTGAATTCCAGTTTGGGAAGCGTTTCACACTCCACATTCTGGCAGTGGGCAGTTCTCAAGGCAGGGTGAAAGCAAAGGGACTGGAGCCAAATATAATTTATTCTGTAGTGATAACTGTCTAAAGGATTTATACATGTTAAAGTGAAACACTCTGGGAGTTTAACAAAGGAGGGTGGAGCTAGAGAAGATGCAAAGAAAAGAAAGTGGGATCTCAGGCATGATTTCAGTAAGAAATCAAGTTAGAGTTTAAGATATATGCAACCTGTAAATTTATTTTATTTTATTTTATTTATATCCCGCCTATCTAGTCACGGTTTGACACGGTTTAAATACATTTGACAGCATTTTATCAGAGATTCTGGAGCCATATGTTTCTCAAAAAATCACGTAAGTACAGACACTTCCTTAGAAAGTATACAAAGCACAGGCTCAGCTAATACATACCTCACATAGCTGGTCTCAATCCAAGTTTTGGTAGAAAGGCTATATATCAAAAACAACAGAGATTTATTTATTTATTTATTAGCTTTCTCACCACTCTTGTCTTGATTTTATTCACACGTGAGGGAGATTAGGCTGAGAGAGTATGAGTGAAAGGACAAAAAACAAACAAACAAACAACAAACTAACCCTGGGGATTTGGACCCAGATTTCTGGAGTCATGATGATCCAACACTATTAGGATTGCTTCTGATTATTTTTTGATTAAGGCTCTGTGCATGATCCGGTGGGAAGAAAAGGGACAGAAAGACTGTACGCAAATATTTGCTTCTTTAATTTCTTAATGTCATTTGAAATGAAAACACACACACACACATTTTAAAAAACAAAGAAACAAGCAAGCAAGCAAACAGACAAAGCAATCGGTTTTGCTTTGGGAAATGTGCCTCCCTTGTTTTTTCGACAGTACCAAAGGAATGAAAGATTCACACAAGGGATGCTTCTCTGCACAAATTGCTTGACTCATCTCCTGAGATAGAAGAACAGTTACTAGTTATGAGGGGCCAAGGAAGGCGCCATGGTATCAATGTAGGCCCTTTATTTGCCTCCTGGCTCCAGCTTCCTGATCAGTATGGCCGTTAGGAGAGACAATGCCAGACAAGCAGATGCAGAACCACAGGCCAGGGAAGGATGAAAGGGGAAGGGGAAAAAAGGTCTGTTTATTCCAGTCAGCTCTAAAAATGAGGCGGCATTTTTTGGTGGCAGGGAAAAAATGACCTGAACTACATCCAATTAATTTTTCTAATTAAACTATGGACAACACACACAGTCTCTTTCCCCCTTCTCCCCCCTGCCCCCCTTTTTTAGTGAAGGGGATACTAGTTAACAGTAAAGTCCTTCACACATATACACCTGCTCTGGAGAGAACATGCTACTCATTTAATATCATTTTGGACATTATTTTAAAACAACAACAAAAAAATAGGTGATGGTATAATTAAGGGAAACATAATTCTAAAAATCAGTTTGTTTTTTCTCTCCTCCCATATTACCTTTATAATAGCATGAGAAATAAAATAATTAAAAAGTTTGAAATTACAGGTCATATAGAAAGCAGATGCTTTAAAGCTGCAGTCATGTCCAACCAATGGGAGCAAGTACCACTGAACTTAATGACCTTACTTATGAAGAGAAATGCAAAGGAAAAGGAAAAGAAAAAAAATTCTGTGTGTATATGTGTGATTTTTCTGTCGTTCACAACTAATACATTGAAGGCCACACTAATTGGGACAGGATATAGCATTTTATTTCTCAGTGTGCCCAGTCCGTATATATCAAGTGTGTATGCATGTGTGAGAGAGAGCTTAGAAAAGATATTTTTTAAGATTACATGTCTGAGAATCTCCCAGATAGCAGATTTACTGTGAATCATCATCCTAAAAGTGTAACTTCTCTCTGTATGTCTTTGTATTCAAGCATCTTCAGTCAAGTTTCTCCTGCAGCTTCACTTGTTTCTGACACTAGATGGACTGGGAGAAGATTACTGAATAGGCAGAGCACAGCAAAGTAATTTTCCCCCCAGATTAGGCACCCTTCAGTCTTGAGAGACTATGGCAACGTGCTCTGAACAGAAGACTTGGATCAGCGTCTAGTGTGTCTGAGAAGGCCAATTTGAGAGTTACAATCCCTTCCACACTGAAGACAAACACAATCTGTCCCCTGTCCAGCTCCCTGATTTTACTGCTTTTGGGACTTTTTGTCTTGGCCTGCTGGACAAGGGTCTGCCTCTTTCTCTTGGCCTGCTCTTTGTCTTGGCCTGCTGGACAAGGGTCTCTTCAAAGTGGGAGAGGCCGTGATGCACTTGCCTGCCTCCAGGCGGAACACTCAGATGTCAGGGTTTCCCATCTGTTGAGGTCCATTCCTAGGGCCTTCAGGTCCCACTTGCAGATATCCTTGTATCGCAGCTGGGGTCTCCCTCTGGGGCGATTTCCCTGCACTAATTCTCCATACAAGAGATCTTTTGGAATCCGACCATCAGCCATTCTCATGACATGCCCGAGGCAACGGAGACATCACTGTTTCAGTAATGTATACATGCTAAAAAATTCCAGCTCATTCTAGGACTACTCTATTTGAAACTTTGTCCTGCCAGGTGATACCAAAAATATGTTAGAGACAGTGCATATAGCAGGTGTTCAGCTTCCTCTCCTGCCATTCACAAAGGGTCCAGGTCTCACTGCAGTACAGAAGTGTGCTCAGGACACAGGCTCTGTAGACCTGGAATCTTGATATATCCCGTCAGCTTCTTATTAAGCCACACTCTCTTTGTGAGTCTAGACAACATGATAGCTGCTTTGCCAATGTGTTTATCCAGCTCAACATCTAGGGAGAGAGTCTCAGAGATCGTTGAGCCAAGGTATAGCAAATGAAGGTGCAGTTAAAGGGTAATGTTTCATGCTTGTCACCCTAGTGCTGCATTTCTTGCAAGAATTAAAAGCCAGTGCTGGTCAGATGCTCAATCTGGACACAGGTCCCTATAGAACCTAGAACCCACTTCCAATGTTTTGTGGTGAGGGGGAGGCAGGGTTATCCCAATACATTTTGCTCTCTGACCCAAAGCAGCAAACTGTGCCCCCTTTTCTAAATCCAGGAGTAGACTACTCGACAGGTCATGCCCAGCATGACTCGACTAGTAATGCCCAGCATGTGGAAAAGAAAAATGGCACAAGTTCCTCTTCCTGGCAGTACCTATACAACAATAATCATACACATTTATGAATGTGATCTAACTAGAGCTACAGTATATCTTCCTGTAGCAGGGAAAGCTGACCACATGACCTGTCGAGTCATGTGCCTGCTGAGTCAGCGGCCTAGGTTTTCAGTGTGGATAGGCCGTGTCATGATCTTTAAGCCAGATTTAGACTGTGAAGATCCTCAGAACTGAAAGGGGTTGTATGCTGTAGAGCAGGACACATGGTCTCCCTACATATAAAGAATTGAAAAATCATTGAAAAAATGAAGATGGAATTGTGGAACTGGACATGAAGGGTCATTTCCATTACAGTTGTGAAGGGTTATTTTCTATTTCCCTCTACAGTCAGGGGGTTGGACTTGATGGCCTTGTAGGCCCCTTCCAACTTCATTTTTCTATGATTCTATGAAAGAATCTGATTGCAAACAAATCACTGAACAATTTCCATCAATTGGCTTGCCATTATTTGTTGTTAATTTAACTGGTTGCCACAAGGTTATCATTATGAACTTCCATCACAGGCTGCAGAAATGATTGGGAGTTCCCCCTCAATTTCCTCTGGCTTTGGATAAAAGCAAAAGACCATTTTAATGCTGCCTTTAACACACTACATTTTGTACCCCTTGTTCTACATTAAGAAAGTACTGTAAGCAGTTTGCTGCCTGGCCAAAATTTATCTAGGCATGGCAGACATTCAACAAAAAATGGAACGGTTACATATAAATACTGGCTAAAACTTACTATGTGTAGGCAAATTCATATTAGACAAACTGCTTATTAAACTGGCCCCATCTCCCCTGCTTTACAGATTTCATACAAGACTTTCTGTTGGGCATTTACAGAAATAAAACCTAATAAAGCAGGCAAATTTCAAAAAATCTGAAATGTAAATTCCTGATTGCCACTATTGTCACAACAAATACTGATTGCTCAAGCAGAAGATAGAGCACAAGTATGACTATCTGAATTTTAAAGGTGGGGCTCACCAAAGTTTGGGACCTCACTACCTGCCTGAATATCTTCATACAGGTTCTGCTGCCTATCTTACTCAGTCCTCTCAAGCCTTATACCTGTAGGTGTTAACACCAAGAGAAGCCCGAAAGACATCAACAAGGAACAGGGCTTTCCTGGCAGTGGCACCTTCCCTTTAGAATGTCCTCCTGCAGGAAACACATCAGGCCATGCTCCTTTTAGAATTTTGAGAAGCTCCTAAACCTGGAACTTTTTAGCAAAGTGTTTGAGGAGGCCCTCCTCGGTTTAATGGGAAAGGGGAAGAAAGAAGAAAAAGAAAAAACAATAATCAGAACACTTTATTGTCAATTTACTATTACCTATTGTACTGTGTAGTAAGATAATGGTAAAAGTTCCTCTTGAAATTTAGTCCAGTCGTATCCGACTCTAGGGCACGGTGCTCACCCCTGTTTCCAAGCCATAAAGCCAGCGTTCATCTAGACACAGAACACCATTATCTTCCCACCAAAGTGGTACCTATTTATCTGCTTGCATTTTTACATGCTTACTAACTGCTAAGTTGTCAGGACAAGTGATGGGAGCTCACTCGGTCGTGTTGATTCGATCTTACGACTACTGGTCTTCTGACCTTCCAGCACAGAGGTTTTTGCGGTTTAACCCGCAGCGCCACCACGTCCCTTTAGTTATTTATGGCATTTGTTCTGTAGTTGGTTGATTTTATAACATATTGTTCTGATTATACTATTGTAAACCACTCAGAGTAGTTGGTTTGCTAGATGGGTGGCATAAAAATCTAAGGAACAAACAAGCAAACAAGCAAACAAGGTTTTATTGTCATCAATAAAGATGTTATTATCATCAATTTCTGTTATCCTTTAAAACAGGGGTGGGCGAGCAATTTGACTCTCTAGCTCTGGTCCATGGGGTCACAAAGAGTCGGACACGACTTCATGACTAAACAAACAAACAAACAAACAAAGATATTGTGAGCTTGCAGCTCCCATGAGCCAAGACTGGCTTAGCCAAGGACAAGGGAGGATGAGTGCTTCAGCCTGGCAGTTCCCGACAAGCCACATGTTCTCCATCCTTGCTTTAAAATGTGGCATTACATGTGGTGTAATTGCTTGAATGCTACTGTTTTTCATACCCACAGCCTTTTTGAAAACTGCCCATGTTAAAATTCTGCTATCGACCTTCTTAGAACGGGAATGGAGAATGGTGTTATGTTTAGATTGCTGGAAGATCCTAGATGAACTGTAGAAGACCACCAATTAGTCTCCATTTTCTTCAACTAAGGCTTGAAAGACGAAAACATAATTCAGCATAACTTGTGTGTTCAGTTCAGCTCCACGGCTTGTCATAATAAATTATGAGAAATGGCAAGGGAATTAGGAAGTTGCAAATCAGACCTTAATGGAGATCTTAAGTGAAGACAAAGCACAGCCCGCTTGAGCTGACACTTGCCAAATTCCTGCTTGGCTTGAAGGGCAATTATTTTTGTGGCTTTCCATTCGGCCCAAATTCCTCTTTCCATTTCTTGCCCCTTCCTTTTTTTTTTTTTAAATTCATTTCAGTGCCCCAGAGAGCCACCCTAGTCTACCCATCATGTACACTGTATTTCTACAGAATAGCAATTCATTTCCAAAGGATTTCCCCAATCCCCACCATTTTGTAAGAAAGGCGGAGACCAACAATAGGCAGGCACTGAGCACGACAGAAGGCAAACACATTGAAACCAAAGGCAGACTTCTTCATCTTGACCATAAAAAGACAGGGATGGCAACAGCTACATGCATTTCCCTCCCACCCTCCCCATCTCTATTCCTTCCAGTGCATTACAGCATGTCTCCTAAGAGAATGAAATGACTAAGGATGTGATCTAGTGGTGGCTGCTGCCTATGTTCCTTAGTTACCCAACAGTGGGCAAAGCCAGGTATGACAAGTAGAGTTGAGCATAAGTGGGTATATTCATATGTACACATGAGCACGTGCATGTACATACAAAGAGGCTGAAATTCCATTGCTTAGGATAATATGTTGTCACTAGAGCAGGCCCATTCAATCAGTGGGATTTGGTGAGTCAACTCCTTCATAAGATCCACTGGTTCAATGGGCCTAGTTTAGTTGCAATTTACTACATCAAGCAATAGGATTTCAGCAGGAGAGAGGGAAGCAGACAGATACTGCCTCATCCCCTATTCCTTTAATTTAGGGATCCCCAACCCCCAGTCCGTGGCCTGGTGCCGGTCCGTGGGATTTGCAGGACTGGACTGCAGAGACAGATCTCTCGCTCCTCCGCATGCAGACATTTTGGGCGTGGCATGCTTGCACACATGCGTGTGT
The DNA here is from genome assembly GCF_051106095.1 of Pogona vitticeps. Taxonomy (NCBI): domain Eukaryota; kingdom Metazoa; phylum Chordata; class Lepidosauria; order Squamata; family Agamidae; genus Pogona; species Pogona vitticeps. Next base: position 62,415,380 of record NC_135783.1, on the reverse strand, counting down.
GCGTGCCCTACTCACCTGTGAGTGCACCACACCATCTTCACATGTGTGCAAGTGCGCCATGCCCACCCACAAGCACGGGTGGTGCCCCCGCCCCCCTGCGCACAAATCCCCCCCAACTGCTCCATGGTTCTGAAAAGGTTGGGGATCACTGCTTTAATTCACTCAACAACTCAGCTGAGGAGCAGAAAAATACACATTGGCTAAATTAGAAATGTTCCTACCTGCTTCTCTTGGTGCCTAGTTTCAAAGCTGGGAGGTTGGCTTCTTCACTCACATACATTTTCTTATTTTCTTCCTCGCTTCCCCTGCACTTGCACAAAATATGTTGAGTTCGAGAGTTCAGCAGGAAGTGAACACAGGCAGGGCCCTGAACGTCTTCCTCTGGCAAGGAGAAAGGAAAGAATGGAATGACTGAGAATGGCTCAGTGTGAACCTGAGATGAGGCAGTGCCCTATTTGCCATAATAGCCTAGCATCCACTGCCAGCCTATTGATGATCTAAAGAGGAATGCCCGTCTTCAGCATTCTAGTGACAGCAAACTACAGATCTCTGTAGGACTTCTTCCATCAGCTTCCTATAGATGTTAAAGAGCATTAGGGAGACAATGAGGTTCCAAGGGCTGGACAATGCATCCCCAAGCTGCACCATCTGGGATCAACCATTAAGAAAGAACTGGAAGCAGTTGACGGTATCAAAGACTGCAGAAAGACCAGCAGTGTTACACTCCCTCTGTCTGCCTCCCTTAGGAGATCATCTTGCAGGACAGTCAATGTTGTTTCTGTACCGTGTCGTGGCCTAAACCCCAATTGAAATGAATCCAGACTTTCAGTTTCTTCCAAGAATGCCTGCAACTGATCTGTTATCATCCTATTGATCAGATTGCCCAAGAAAGGAGTATGTGAGAAGGGTCTGTTGTTGTTCAAATAATCCATTGCCAAATTAGTTCTCATCAGAGTGGGCCTTTATAGTTTCTTTCAAACAGGAGGGCATGAGACTTCCTGGAGAGAAACATTGATGACATAAGTGGCTCATTCAACCATTGCATCTTTAGTGGATTTTACTAACCAAAATGGGCAAGGATCTAGAATAGAGGTAGTAGTTTTACAGCATGAAATTGCTTTCTCCACATCCTAAAACTGATCCAATAAAACCTTACTAGACGGTGCATTGGACATTTCAGTCTGATCTAATGGAAAAAGTAAGGAGTCTAGATCCTGACAGATGCATTCAATCTTAGATCTCAAATGGGCTGCCGGTTGCAGTTCTCTATGTTTAGCTGTAATGTTTACTTCTGTCTGGAGTTTGGGAGGATGAGAACAACTTGAAGGAGCTCCGCCTCTTGATTGGAGCCCACACTGATTAATTGTAATTAATCATAGCCTCTTTTTGTAGCCTTGAGTAAATTACAATATTTCTTGGACATCTCCCTGACTGCAGCCAATTTGCATTTCATGGGAGCTTTCCTCTATCTGCTCTCTAGCTGTCTTCATAATTGTTTCATTGTCCTCAACTCTTCCATGACCCATGAGGAGGATCAGGCTCTGCACCAAAGAGGGCATTTAGGAGTGATCGTGTCAACTGCCTGGGTCACCTCGTAATACCAGTGAGAGACCTGAGCTTTGACAGGAACACCAGCCAGATCAACTGGAAACCCCGCAAGACATCCTGGAAACCAGTTGGATTCATCAGTCTTCGCCGGTGGGCCATCCTGATAGGTCCAGCCACTTTGTGGAGAAGCATTCTTGTACAAAGTCCAAATGTCAGCAGGCAATGATCTAATTCATGCAACACTTGGTAAAGAAATGTAGTTTTTTACTTAAACCCACCAATTCCTTGAAATCTAAAAGATGTGTGTCAAGGTTTAGAGTTTGCCTTGGTGACTGAATGTGTCTGGTGGACCATAAATTGCCCACTTCTAAGCTAGATAAACACCTATCAAGGCTAGTTTGAGTTTTCTATCACACCATTGACCTCAGAGGTTCCTTCAAAGGCAGTAATTCTGTTAGTGGTTAATGGTCTGCCTTATGCAGGGTCAGCTCTTGCATGACTTTTTGCTGACCTTTGGAGAATTGATCAGTCACATAATTTGTTGCCAGCAGAAGTAAAAAACCCATATAGATTTATTATTTGGTAGCCTTTTTTATCAGCTAATGGAGATATTGGTTTTGGCTACAGCAGCTTTTGATAAATTATGTAGGTCTTTCTTGCAAAGCAAAGATATTGATTTCAACCTAGAGTTGGGAAAAGATGGATGATGTAATGGTTTTATATTGGTGATTGTACTGAGCCAATAATTAAGGATATATTCGTGAAGGCTTTCACGGCTGGGATCTAATGGTTGTTGTGGGTTTTTCGGGCTTCTTGGCCGTGTTCAGAACACGGACAAGAAGCCCGAACAACCCACAACAACCAATTAAGGATATAGTTAAGAAAATAATGAAACAATGTGGCAGCTTAATGCCATCACTGTACTCTAAACCTAATAAATTTGCACTGACATTTAAAAGTATGTCAAAGGACTGTGCTAGCTCCATAACTTCTTAAAGAGAGAACTGTGTGTGGGTGCTTTCCAGCTGGCTTCTGCCCATGATACCCCTGTGTGAAGGTCTTTCCTGTTTTACCCAGTATCATAGAGATCAGGACGTTTCTGCTGCACCTTCACCATCTCAGTGCCCCAGTTAGTGAGTTGCTCAACCCTTTGGAAGGCATGCTGGCCACGTGACAATGGAAACTGTCTTTGGACAAGCGCTGGCTCTACGGCTTGAAAACGGGATGAGCACCGCCCCCTAGAGTTGGACACGACTGGACTAAAAATGTCACGGGGAACCTTTACCTTTACCTTGGAAGGCAGAAATGTAGCAGTGTCTAGTCTCTTATTCTGCAAACTTCTCTGTTGACCAGGTAAGCTCAGCTTTCTGGTAAAACACAGTGCAGTTTGATGAACAAACTGAAAAATTAGCAATATTCTTGCTGTATAACAAATAACATAATGGTTGGTAATTCACCTTACTTGGGCATCCTTCTTTCCTCCCCACCAACACCCCACCCAAGCTCAAAGACTGCTGTCACGAAAGCATTATTTGTAAATGTTATTGCCACCTGTAATTGCTAATCACTGGTAGGACAATCTCTGCTGCCCTTTGCGGATTGCATGATTGGCCTAGGTCCCAGAGCCATCTGTGCTTTGTTTTCTTTTTGCGTTAACTTGAAGTAAATGTTTTAGGTAGAGTGGCTAGATAACACATTGATCTTTCTCACTGAAGGATGCAATCACTAATTCAAGCCAAATATGTATTGAAACTTTCAACCAATGAATCTTTTGTTGTTGAACTGCTGACAGTACTATATATTTGAAAAGAGTCTGTCTGTCCGTCTGTCCGTCTGTCCATCCTAATAAATCTAGGTGTTCAGTATGAGGTGTTCATGGATGAGGAACACATGGATTTGAATCCACATTTAGTTATGAAATAATCTGGGTAACCTTTGAGCAATGTGACCTAGAAAACTGTGGACATATAGTAAGGATGCACTATTTTCCTTTTTCTTTTTCGACTCCAGCTCCCAGCTTCGCAGATAACTCCCCGGGCATAAATCTGAAATTTTGAGAGTTCCAGGCCACAAAACCATGACTACAGACATCAACATTTTGCTCACCTGAATCAAGGCCTGTTGTTAATTTATGAAAAAAGGAAGGTGCCATGATGCTTCCTGGGAATGGTAGTCTTGCTGAGCATTTAGACTCTGTAGAGGATGCCTCTCAAAGAACTATCACTCCCAGGAAGAACTGTGGAAGCTTTTTTTTTAACCTTCAACCAGGAACACAGGCTGCAGAAGTGTCTGAGATAAGCCTTGCTCCAAGTGAGTGAAATGTAGGTGCAGGTCTGTGGGCTGGAACTCCCAGAATGCTGTCTTCAGAATTCTTGAATTAGGAGTTGGGGTCAAAAAAATCCTGAACAGCACATCTCTACCAGCCAGTTTTTTGTTTTTGAAAGTTAACAACAGAATCCATTCCATCTTCTCTGAGGTTCTTAGAGGAGAGGGCAGACATATATGTGACAGAATGACAGACAAATCTATCCAACCAAATAAGATGGACAAACCTCAGTAAATAAAAGGGATTGTTGGTACAATGGGCTCCAGACCATAATACAGAGTAGGGCAACCACTTACCCGTTGCCAGCAAGAGGAGATGCATCACCAGAAAAAGAAGACACAGATGTCATAATATTCAAAGTTTGTAAAATCACAGTGGCCAGAATGCTATTGGAATTTTATGTTTAGAGTTAGAGTAAGTGGCAAAAAAATTACAGCTAAATAAAAGTCACGCAATGGGGAATACAACTAGGCACCAAACTGGCACTTTAGAATCATAGAATAATGGAGATGGAAGGGACCTGTACGGTGATCAAGTCCAACTCTCTACTCAGTGCAGGAATCCAAGTTAAAATATGTCAGACAGATGGCTGTCCAGCTTCTTGAATGCCTCCAGTTTTGGAGAATCCACCACTTCCCATCAGTTTGATTGCTGAACTGTTCTAATGGAAACCTGACTTCCTGTAACTTCAGCCCATTATTATGTGTCCTGCAATCTGGAAAGACTGAGAACAGATTCCTGTCCCTCCTCTGCATGACTACCTTTCTGCATTTGAAGTGTGTTATCATATCTCCTCTCAATCATATTTTTTCAAGGCTAAACATGCTGATTTCTTTCAGTCTTTCCCTACAGGATTTTCTTTCCAGTCCTCTGATCATTCTTGTTGCTCTCCTCTGAACTTGTCCCACTTTGTTGGCATCCTTCTTAAAGGGCAGTGTCCAGAACTGGACACAGCACTCAAGATGAAGCCTGACCAGTGCCAAACAGACTAGTTCTCCCATCTAGTATTACTCAGCCAAGTATCCCCCAGCTTGCTGATGAGCTGCAATTTGTTGCCGCAATGTGGGTGATTTCACTTACCGTGCAGTAAAACCCAATAGGATTCTGGCCAATGCAATTTAATCAACATAATAATCAGGTAACACAATTCCGCTTAAGCTGTTGGGCAATGCGTTGTTTGGAATAATAAATTCTAATGTCTGCTATTTGTAACTAATTATTTTTCACTGGGGATTGGGGACAGCATGCTCCCTTGTAGAACAAGGAGGCTAAAATCCTCTTGGGTGAGATTGTGAGGACAGTTGGAAGTCTCCTTTTTTTAAACCTCAAGGCAGCCCTTTGGATCTGAGGAGGAGGAGAGCATAATTGGGAGTTGGGAGAGGAGGGGGCTATCTTTTTTCCTTACTGCTTCTGAATGATAAAAAACACATTTCTGCTTGCTACACTTCCTGCAATTGTTCGACAGTCCTGGCTCTTCAGAAAAGGCAGTTAATGGCCATTTGTGCAACTCAGAAGCAGAGCATTTCTGTAATTACTTAACAAGCCCCTGAAATACTGTATAACAGAAGAAAGGCCTCAAAAGGCAAAACTGGGGCTTAAAAGAAGGTTTTGGCTCCCCAACCCCCAAATGTGGCTGTTGAGTTTAATGTGAAAAAGATACAGTAATTGGAAAAGTCATAAATGCAACCAGATACTCAGCAGAGAAAAACAGGCTCAGCTACTCCAGCACCTCTTTTGCAAATCTCACCTTAGGAACTAACAGAAATTATTTCTGGGCTGTTAGTGGCACTCAGCCTCATTTGAAGTAATATGACTTGGTCAGAGAAACAAACATTTTACATAATGCTGTTGTTTTGGAAAATATGGACAAATCTCATGTGCCCAAGCCCTTGTAGGAAGCCCTGTTTGAGTTTGAATTGTTCCTTCACCTTTCTGCAGCCATGTCAGAGTCCCCACAGCTCCTCTCTGTGTTTGTTTTGTCCAGATCTGTTTCTTACGTTAGCCTAGCTTGCTTGCACTGTCAGCCAGCTGAGGTTACTAGTCACCCAGCGATATTTTCACGCCAGGTGCCTCCTCACATGGCCGCAGAACAAAGTATAGCTCTTAATTAGGAAAAGCAGTCCAAAGTGTTCACTTCTGAACATCTAGCATTTGACCCAATGAGTTGCTGATGCAATAATGGAGACTACAGATGGGTACAAATTAAAAAATGAATTACACAATTCATAAAAATTGTTGATTTGTCAATTCGTATTCATCTGACTCTATGGCCCCTGATGAATATGAATCAATGATTTTTTAAAGCCATTTTTTATTCATCATTTTGTTGGGCTATAAAATGCCCTCCCTTGTACCCAGAGGCACCAAAATCGCAGATAAGCTTCCCCTGACTCTCCTCTACACCCCACCCCCAAGTTTGGTGAAGATTGGGTTTTCCCCAAGCCAGTTGCTAGAGGGAACTTTCCTGGAGGACTCACATGTCCAAAATCCAAACTTCACCAAACTTACAGAGATTGTAGAGGAGAGTCAGGTTAGCTGTGAATATGATGCCTCTAGGTGCCTGGGGCCCTGTTTTATAGGGTTTAAAGCCAAAATGAACCAATGAAACACTTCATCGATTCAGCTGAAAAAAATGATAAATTGATCATTCATGATGCATTGACCTTGATGAATCATTAATCAAAACAAATCATCATTTTTCCAAATCATGCCCATCTCTAATGAAGACCTATATACCTGTAGTGAAGAACAGCACATAACTGTGGATAGATGTATAAACCTCCCACAGTAAATACTGTATGTCCTTAAGCAAGACTGGCATTTGAATCTGGAATGCACCAGAATTCTGCTGACTGTGAGGGTTCAAATCACCAGATTTCTTTGGTTTTGCAATAGGGGTAACATTTATTGGATTATTTAATAACAGTCCTGTATCTATGAACATGTTCCAAGCTTTCTCTCCATCAGACAACCGCTCAACAGGGGTTTTCCAATCTTCAAACTTAAAAGGGTTTCCACTTTGAACATTCCAAGGACCGGGCCAATCAGGTGAGGTATCCGGATGTAATAATAATCCTTTCTCTCCTTCCAATAAGGGGATGGTGTCCTCCACTCGAAGGTCCACCCAGTCACACTCCCGGGTGAGTTCTCCTGTCTGCCATGGGAGTCTCTCGAATCCCCTCTGATACATCCCCCACATCCTCCATTTTAATCTCTCTCTCCGCTCCCTCTCTACTTTCTCTTTCTCTTCCCTTAACTTCTTCCGCCACTCTTTTGTCTCTCTCTCACTCCCACCAAGAGGGATGTCACAAAGGCCTGCTCCTACGTTGCAGGTTTTCACCCTTAAAACTCCAGGTGTGGGATGTTGCCAATGTGGAAACTCAATGCAGAATGCACCAGCAAGCTGCTCGTGATGGATAAGCACTGGTTTCCCAGAATTTAACTGCCAATTACTGTACAGTCGTGGCCCGCTTAACGATTGCCCTGCATTACGACAAATCTGCTTTATGACAATGTTTTTGCGATAGCAAAACAATGGTCTAAATGGGGGAATTTCACTTAGCGATGATCGGTTCCCTGCTTCGGGAACCAATTTTCGCTTTATGACGATCAAAAACAGCTGATCGTCAGGTTTTCAAAATGGCCACCGGGTGCTTAAAATAGCTCCCCACTGCGCTTAGGGATGGATTCCTTGCTATACAGGCACCGAAAATGGCCGTTGTATGGAGGATCTTCGCTGGACGGTGAGTTTTTAGCCCATTGGAACGTATTGAGGGGTTTTCAATGCGCTTCAATGGGCTTTTTAATTTCGCTTTACGATGTTTTCACTTAACAGCGATTTTCCTGTAATGGATTATCGTCGTTAAGTGAGGCACGTATCTGTATCAGGCTCTTCCTGATCACATAGAAAGAGGTGCATGCCAGATAAACATGTTTAAGCCAAATGCCCTTTCTGCTGCCCCCTGGGCAATTTCCATGATGCCAGATCTCATCTGTTACCATGTAGTATGCGGCTTATCACAGGCTGAAAATAAACAAAGAGAAGTTGCTGTGTAAATTGATAAAAAGATAATGCTTGCTGCTCGGTCACACGAAATGCAGGTGTATGATAGCTTAGTATTGAGCAACTCCAAAGGCATTGTCAATATGAGATAAATGGCACCGTTGTGTTTTGAGACATGGATGGAAGCTTTCTTATTATCGTGCTTTTAAATTTCCCCAGAGGATCATATCTGGCTTACTGGTAATAATTAAAAAAAGGTCTTACAAATCATTTTAACACTGGAGGATTTTAAATACCAATTCTAAAGTTATAACCTTTCTGTTTCCCTAGGCTTCCAGGGCTGACGCCAGCCCCACTGCTGCTTTCTATTTGACCTCCTCTTAAAACCCCTTACTGTAAGGAGGGTATGCACTGCTGTTTCCCTGCCATTTTTTTTTCCACCAAGGGATTTGCTTTCACTGCCATGTTGTACCACTTTAGTCTTATTTTTTTAAAATCAGGATTTTGTATTTAAGCTCAGGTATAGTCTACTGTATTTCCCCGTAATGTGACTCTGTTGTGTGTCAACCTCCAATGGACCAATGCCTTATTTTTATGCTATCTTCCCCCCAACACACATACATCTTATATAGTTGAAGACTCAGTATGCCTCCTCTGAGTTTCTCTACGATGGAGGTTCTTAAATGGTGGCCCGTGAACTCTGCTTAGATGGTGTGCAGAAAAGATGGGTAACAGTTGAAAATACCAGCATGTGGCTTATTTTTTTCTGATGGCAGACTTAATTTCCTTGAAATAAAGGCTGATGATCAAAAAGGCTTTGGTGTAGGGTCTATGATTTTCAGGATGAGACTACTAATCTCTTCTAAAAAACTGTCAGTTTAAGGGACCTAGTTTAACAGCCTAGGTTGGGGTGCTTCTCAGCAGCTAGACTTAGTCCATAAATATAATCATGCTGGCCTGCTTTTGGTGATGTTGCTGATACTGAAGGAAAAAACTGTACATTAATATGGCTTTCTTCCATAGAATAAAAAAATAAAATAAAACCAAGAGTGTTTAACTAGTCCTCAAAGAACCCCAGCAATTTTCAAAAGGGATGGGATGGGTTCTTTGGAGGTGGGAGGAGTTGGAAAACTGGTCCTCCCTGAACATATATAGTTTTTCTTGATAATCTGCTTCTCATTCATACTGCCCAAATTCCCACTGTAAACAGAAAGAGCATTATCAGCACCATCAGCATTTATATCCATCTGAGTTCTGGAATCCATCAGTGCTGTTGCTTAGGTCAACACAGACCTGAAATTTCTGGGAGACATAGGAATATACTGCAGCAGTGGTTCCCAACCTTGGATAACCCATGTATTCTTGGACTGCAATTCCAAGAATCCTTCACTACCAGCTGTGCTGGTTGGGGTTTCAAGGTTGGGAATCACCGTATTACAGTATTACCATTTATTTATTTATTTATTTGTTATTTATTTATTTATTTATTTATTTATTCATTCATTCATTCATTCATTCATTCATTCATTCATCTTATATGCCACCCACACTACCCAAAGGTCTCTGGGTGGCTTACAACAATTTGAATTCAATAAAAAGATAAAAACAATTAAAATACAATTAAAAATACAATGCTCTAAAAATTGCCATCAGGACCCACAGTTGATATAATTTCAATTCAAAACCTTCTGGAACAGGAAGGTTTTGACCTGCCACCGAAACGTCATCAACGTCAGCGCCAGACGAATCTCCCTCGGGATGGCGTTCCATAGTCTGGGGGCAGCTGCCGAAAAGGCCCTTTGTCTACAAGCCATCCCTCTTAACTCCTTGAGCAATGGCTCTTTCAGGAGGGCCCCTTGGCTAGATCTTAATTGCCAGCTAGGTTCATATGGAAGGAGGCGGTCCTTCAGGTATCCAGGGCCCAAGCCGTTTAGGGCTTTATACGTCAAAACAAGTACTTTGAATTGGGCCCGAGCAGTGACTGGCAACCAATGTAATTTGAACAGAATTGACATGATGTGTTCCCTAGCAGCCCCACCATTCACCAGCCACACAGCTTGATTCTGAACCAGTTGCAGTCGCCGGACCATGTTCAAAGGCAGCCCCACATACAACACATTGCAGTAATCTATACGGGATGCTATAGTTTTTCTGTAGTGATGTATGGAAGTGAGAGCTGGACTATAAAGAAAACTGACTGTCGAAGAATTGGTGCCTTTGAATTGTGGTGCTGGAGGAGGCTCTTGAGAGTCCCCTGGACTGCAAGGAGAACAAACCTATCAATTCTAAAGGAAATCAACCCTGACTGCTCACTAGAAGGACAGATCCTGAAGCTGAGGCTCCAGTACTTTGGCCATCTCATGAGAAGAGAAAACTCCTTGGAAAAGACGTTGATGTTAGGAAAGTTTGAAGGGGAAAAGGGGACGACAGAGGATGAGATGGTTGGACAGTGTCATTGAAGCAACCAACATGAATTTGACACAACTCTGGGAGGAAGTGGAAGATAGGAGGGCCTGGCATGCTCTGGTCCATGGGGTCACGAAGAATCGGACACGACTAAACGACTAAACGACGACAACAATACGGGATGTTACCAGTGCATGCATAACTGTCATGAGACTGCTCATCCAGGTAGGGCCGTATCTGGTATAATTTCTTCAGCTGAAGGAAGGCGCCTCTGGCCACCGAATCCACTGGGCTTCCAGAGTTAGACCGGGGTCCAGGAGCACTCCCAGGCTGTGGACCTGTCCCTTAGGGGGAGTGCACCCCATTCAAGACAGGGAAATGGCCCTCCAGCCTGTCTGGCAAAGCACCCAATAACAACACTTCCGTCTCATCTGGATTGAGTTTCAATTTATTAACTCTCATCCACTCCATTATCAGGTTTAGACATGCGTTCAGCACAGAAACCACCTCACCTGGATTGGTGGAAAATGAGTGGTAGTGCTGAGTGTCGTCAGCATATTGCTGACTCCTCAGCCCAAACCTCCTGATGACCTCTCCCAGCAGTTCCATGTCGATGTTAAATAGTATGGGGGAACAGTATCAAGCCCTGAGGAACCCCATGACATAAACGCCATGGGGCAGAGCAACTGTTCCCCAGCATCACCTTCTGGACAGGGTCAGTCAGGAAGCAGCAGAACCACCATAAAACGGTGACCCCAACTCCCAACCCAGCCAGCCTATCCAGAAGGACACCATGGTCGATGGTGTCGAAAGTCACTGAGAGGTCCAGGAGTGTCAACATGGTCACACTCCCAGCAAAGGTCATCATACAGGGCGACCAAGGCAGTCTCCATACCAAAGCCTGGCCTGAAACCCGATTGAAATGGATCCAGAAAATCTGTTTCATCAGCAATGCCTGGAGTTGCCTGGCCACAATCCACTCCAACACCTTGCCCAAACAAGGGAGGTTCACCACTGGTCGGTAGTTAACCACCAGCTCTGGGTTCAAGTTAGGCTTTTTAAGGAGTGGCCGAATTACCACCTCTTTCAAGATGGCAGGAACCGCTCCCTCTCTCAAAGAGGCATTCACTGCCTCCTGGACCCAGGTGCGAAACCCCCTGGCAGATCTTCCAATTAGTCAAGATGGGCAAGGGTCAAGCGGAGTGGTGGTAGAATGGACAGACCCAAGCACTCTGTCCACATCCTCAGGTCTCAACAATTGAAACTCATCCATTAATAATTTACCTAAGCATGGCACACTGGACACATCCTCTGATTCTTCACTAACGGTGGAATCCAACCCATCAAATTCTTGAAGTGCTGAAAGATCTTTCCTTGTTACAGCTGGAGCTTGTCATATCTCCTGCCGTTTGCAAATTCGTTGGCTTCATTTTGTGATTGATTATTGGGAGATAAGCACAAGTTTCATTTGCATGATGATAGCTCAGTCGTGAAGTCTGCCTGAATTACATCTCTGGAACTCTGACAAATCTTAGCTTCTAATGACAGGTTTTTCTATAATGCCCTTTAAAAAAAATACAGAAGGAGACATTTGCATACAAATTAACTAACTGATTGACATTAGGAATCCGTAACCATCATTTGGTCACCCCTTTATTATGCAGAATTCTTTAGGAGAACAGTACACTTTAATTGCTCTACGTGACCTATATGAAATACTAGTTTTTTTGTCAGCTCAGGTTGAATCACAGCAGGAGTATTTTTATGCCTTTCTCCACATTTGAGCTTCATGCTACTAATCCAAAGTTCACCAGAGTGTGACATGTACGAAATTCCTTCCAAGAAGATGTCAAGGATAAAAGTGTTATCTCTGTAGATTTGTAGTAGAAAAGACAGAATGCAGGTACAAACAGATCACAGCAAGCACAAGAGGCAGGTGTTCCCTTGAATGTGACACCTCATCACCACCTTGACGTTGAGGAGTGGTATCATGGCTGCCCTAAATCTTCAAAGCTGGAAGCCTGAGGATGCCTCAGATGTGGGAAAGGACGCTTATGATTCTTCTTTAACTCTGTGCAGATGCCTAAGATGAAAGCTAGGCCTAAAGAAGAGGATGCACCACTTCAGTGGTGCAAGAAATCAGGGCAATGTGAGAGCAGAGCATAACAAAGCCACAGTCCTGCTCCCTTATGCGCTGAAGTGAGGGAATTCAGTTGGCTAAGATGGAAGAGCACACTTCAGCTTGAAAAAGCACATCTACACAGCGAGTGTGAATTTTGTTTACCTTTCTAATCCAATGCCACAAATCTAATCCAATGGTATAGATTTCTGGGCCAACACATTTTGCAGTTCTATACACTGATTGTTTGGGCTCCAGAAACATGTGTTTTTTCCCCCATGAAGATTCTCTGGCAGCAACTTTTTTTTTTAATTATCTTTTTATTAACTAAAACATAAACATAAAATGTCGGGAGTCAAGAGATAAAAGGAACAAAAGGGAAGTTTGGCCTTGGAGTTCAAAATGAAGCAAGGCAAAGGCTAATAGAGTTTTGTCAAGAGAACAAGCTGGTCATCACAAACACTCTTTTCCAACAACACAAGAGGCGACTCTATATATGGAAATCACCAGATAGGCAATACAGTGGTGCCTCGCTTAACGTTTGCTTCGTTTAACGTTTTTTTCGCTTAACGTTTATTTTTTCAGAGGCAGATTGTGCTTCGTATAACGTTTTTCCCTATGGGCAATTTTCGCATAGCGTTTTTGGGACCATGCTTCGCTTAACGTTTTTTGTTTTAGGTCCCCTGCTTCGCTTAACGTTTTTTTTGTTTTCAATTTAAAAAGTGTCTTAGAAGGGTCCAAAACAGTTCTAAATGCTTGGATTCGTTAGAGGACCCCTTAAGTCATGTGCAAACCTGATTTGGCTTTGATCTGACGTTTCGTTAATTTTTTGTGAATTTTTGTTTTTTGGCCCATAGGAACCAATGGACCTGTCAAAATCTGACAGCTCCATGCTTTCCTATGGGGGAGAAAACAATTTACAAAAAATTAACGAAAGTTCAGATCAAAGCCAAATCAGGTTTGCACACAACTTAGGGGGTCCTCTAACGAACCCAAGCATTTAGAACAGTTGCTGAGTCTTCATTAATTTTTTGTGAATTTTTTCTTCCCCCATAGGAATTAATGGAGCTGTCAGATTTTGACAGCTGTCAAAAGTTGGGGGGAAAAAATTAACCATTAATTAACGAAAAGTCAGATCAAAGCCAAATTAACTTTTGCATCCGTTTTAGAGGGTGCAGAAGCTAATCCAAGCATTTAAAACCATTTTTGACACTTTTATGACACACTTAATTTTGCAAAAATTGACTTCGCAAAGCCATTGAAACATATTGAGTCAGCTACAATACATGCCAATGGAGGATACATTGTATCGTTTAACGATGTTTCCTATGGGTTTTTTCGCTTAAGGACGGCAATCCGTGCCTATTGGAACGGATTAACCGGTTTCCAATGCATCTCTATGGGAAATGGTGTTTCGCATAAAGTTTTTTTCGCATAAGGTTTTTTTTTTTGGAACCAATTAAAAACGTTATGCGAGGCACCACTGTATAGAAATCAGATTGATTATATTCTCTGCAGTCAAAGATGGAGAAGCTCTATACAGTCAGCAAAAACAAAACCTGGAGCTGATTGTGGCTCTGATCATCAGCTTCTCATAGCAAAATTCAAGCTTAAACTCAAGAGAGTAGGAAAATCCGCTGGGCTACTCAGGTATAATCTAAATCAAATCCCTTATGAATACACAGTGGAAGTGAAGAACAGATTTAAAGAACTCGATTTGGTGGACAGAGTGCCTGAAGAACTTTGGATAGAGGCTCGTAACATTGTACAGGAGGAAGCAACGAAAAACATCCCAAAGAAAAGGAAATGCAAGAAAGCAAAGTGGCTGTCCAACAAGGCCTTACAAATAGCAGAGAGGAGAAGGGAAACAAAATGCAGGGGAGATAGGGAAAGTTACAGAAAATTGAATGCAGACTTCCAAAGAAGAGCAAGGAGAGACAAGAGAGCCTTCTTAAATGAACAATGCAAAGAAATAGAGGAAAATAACAGAAAAGGAAAAACCAGAGATCTGTTTAGGAAAATTGGAGATATTAGAGGAACATTTTGCGCAAAGATGGACATGATAAAGGACAAAAATGGGAGGGACCTAACAGAAGCAGAAGACGTCAAGAAGAGGTGGCAAGAATACACAAAGGAATTATATCAGAAAGATTTGGATATCCCAGACAACCCAGACAATGTAGTTGCTGACCTGGAGCCAGACATCCTGGAGAGTGAAGTCAAGTGGGCCTTAGAAAGCCTGGCTAACAACAAGGCCATTGGAGGTGATGGCATTCCAGTTGAACTATTTAAAATCTTGAAAGATGATGCTGTTAAGGTGCTACATTCAATATGCCAGCAAGCTTGGAAAACCCAACAGTGGCCAGAGGATTGGAAAAGATCAGTCTACATCCCAACCCCAAAGAAAGGCAGTGCCAAAGAATGCTCCAACTACCCTACAATTGCACTCATTTCACACGCTAGCAAGGTTATGCTCAAAATCCTACAAGGTAGGCTTCAGCAGTATGTGGACCAAGGACTCCCAGAAGTACAAGCTGGATTTAAAAGGAGCAGAGAAACTAGAGACCAAATTGCTAACATGCGCTGGATTATGGAGAAAGCCAGAGAGTTCCAGAAAAATATCTACTTCTGCTTCATTGACTATGCAAAAGCCTTTGACTGTGTCGACCACAGCAAACTATGGCAAGTCCTTAAAGAAATGGGAGTGCCTGACCATCTTATCTGTCTCCTGAGAAACCTATATGTGGGACAGGAAGCAACAGTTAGAACTGGATATGGAAAAACTGATTGGTTCAAAATTGGGAAAGGAGTACGACAAGGCTGTATATTGTTCCCCGGCTTATTTAACTTATATGCAGAATACATCATGCGGAAGGCTGGACTGGAGGAATCCCAAGCCGGAATTAAGATTGCCGGAAGAAATATCAACAACCTCCAATATGCAGATGATACCACTCTGATGGCGGAAAGTGAGGAGGAACTAAAGAACCTTGTAATGAGGGTGAAAGAGGAGAGTGCAAAAAACGGTCTGAAACTCAACATCAAAAAAACTAAGATCATGGCCACTGGTCCCATCACCGCCTGGCAAATAGAAGGGAAAGATATGGAGGCAGTGACAGATTTTACTTTCTTGGGCTCCATGATCACTGCAGATGGAGACAGCAGCCACGAAATTAAAAGACACCTGCTTCTTGGGAGGAAAGCAAAGACAAACCTTGACAGCATCTTAAAAAGCAGAGACATCACCTTGCCAACAAAAGTCCGAATAGTCAAAGCTATGGTTTTTCCTGTAGTGATGTATGGAAGTGAGAGCTGGACTATAAAGAAAGCAGACCGCCGAAGAATTGATGCCTTTCAATTGTGGTGCTGGAGGAGACTCTTGAGAGTCCCCTGGACTGCAAGGAGAACAAACCTATCCATTCTAAAGGAAATCAACCCTGAGTGCTCACTGGAAGGACAGATCCGGAAGGTGAGGCTCCAGTACTTTGGCCATCTCATGAGAAGAGAAGACTCCTTGGAAAAGACTTTGATGTTGGGAAAGTGTGAAGGCAAGAGGAAAAGGGGATGACAGAGGATGAGATGGTTGGACAGTGTCATCGAAGCTACCAACATGAATTTGACCAAACTCCAGGAGGCAGTGGAAAACAGGAGGGCCTGGCGTGCTCTGGTCCATGGGGTCACGAAGAGTTGGACACGACTAAATGACTAAATGACCATGAAACATAAAATACACAAATCAAAATACAATATAACTGTGTTCCCCACCACCGTAGACAGGACCTCTTGCAAAAATCTTTTTCTTCCATCTATTTTCTTTCTCTTCTTTTATTGTTATCTTCTCCAGAATTGCACTGATTCTTGATTTGGAGCTTTCCCCTTTCCTCTTGTTAATATATATTCCAAGAATCTGCCCCATATTTCATAAAAAATATTCTTTTTCTTAACTGTCCTTTCTTAACCTTTAGATTACAAGTTAATTTATCATTCATAGCTATATTCCATATTTCATTATACCATTCATCCATTTGAAATTCAGATTTTGGTTTCCATTGCGTAGCTATTATTAATCTCGCTGCTGTTAATAAATTAGTTATCAATTCTTTAATCATCTTATCATATTCCACATTCTCAAATATTGATAACAAAGCAATCTCAGGATTCAGTTCTATGTCTCTTGCACATATATCATTAATTTTTAAAAAAAATTGTTTCAAAAATCTTTGTACTTTTTCACATTCCCACCACATATGAAAGTATGTACCAATTTCCTTCTCACATTCCCAACAGACATTCAGATAACTAGCATTAATTTTATTTAAATTTTTTGGTGTTAAATACCATCTTAGACACTGTTTAAATTTTTTCCCCTTATTCTCACTGACATAAATCTTAAAACCCTCATATTCCACATCTTCCTCCATTCTTCCTCGTTTATCCTTTTTCCAAGGTCTTGTTCCCACACTAGCTTCGCCCCTTCTTTATCGCTTTCTTCTTCTTCTAAATTGAGCAGGAATCCATAAATTTTACTCACTGTGCCCTTTACTGAATCAGTCATCTGAATGTCGTCATATGATAATAGAAATTGTTCAGACTTCATGTATTCTCTACCTTTATTATATTTCTTTACCCATTTATTATTCCATCTTTTCAATTTGAACTTGAACTTGAATTTATTGTACGGTCAAAGATCCAGAAATACAAGGATAAAAACATTACATAAAATATACAAAACAAGTTAGATATCAAAAGATAGCAGGAATATGAAACTTGAATCATACATCTATCTTAACACAACACTTTACGGATTCTTAAAATTGTATATAGTTCAACCATGAAATATTCTTACTCTGAAGAATTTGTTTCATTTGCTCTATTGATCTCATTTTGTACAACCAATATTTCAATCTAATCACTTTTTTTTTCTTGGCACGTAACTTGTTTCCAAGCTTGTTTTCAGATGACTTCCCCATTATCGCCTCTTAGATTTGCAGTCCTTCAATCTACGCAGGGACTCTTGGTCTACTAATATATGTCCAAATTTCTCAGGGGGCCTTCCAAGGGTGACCAATAAAAACAGTAAAAGCAATTAGCAGCTCTTCAAGTTCTTCATATCCCATAAATTCTTGAAAGCCAGAAAAAAAAGCATTGGTGTAGTTTGATTCAAATTGATTAAGAAACTGCAAAGTAGGAGTTGGAGTCTGTAATGGCAACCATACAGTCAGAGCACAGATAAAGCCTTTAGACAGCTAGAATCTGGCTGCAACTACACTGACAAATAATATGGGATTTGTTATGGAAGTAGAACAGATGAATTTTTAAACTAATTGCATGATGCACAGGCCAATGAGAATTCGCCTGGCCTTTTTGTTTCAGATGTGTTTTTTCTCTGCCAGTGAAAGCTTCTACTTTTTAAAAGCAGGTGTGGTTTGAACAGTATTCCCCCCCATGTGATCAGTTGTTTTGGGATGTGACTCTAGGTGGTACTCTGGTGACATTCTAAGTTGGGGGTTATATTTTGGACAGCAGGAATGCCCATCTCTGCGATTGCCCTAAATACATATTTTATATTTCATTGCGTTGACATATCAGTTTACAGCTAGATCACCCTACATTGAGAATTTTGTTAAAAAAATAAAAAATCAATATGAAATAGAAACAGTTCCAATGAACTATGTACACCAGACCACTATATTTCCACAGTACAAGTGTATGTGTTTGCATGTCATGGTGAACATTGGAAAACTCTCCCTTTTCCCTAACACCATGCAACACTTTACACAGCCCACTGGCTTTACAAGGAACCATAAAAGGAGAGCCTTTTATGGTTCCTTGTAAAGGAACAGGAATCAGCAGCGGGTGGGGTCAAAGGAAGAGGAGCTGTGTGTTGTGGAATGGATTGAAGTGCATAGGACTGAGGGGCCAGTGTGAACACTGGCACTGAGGCAATCCAAGGTCCTCATGTGATTGATCAGCTAATTTGAGTAGAAGTGTTAAATAGACTGTGGATCAAGCCATAGTGTTGTCCCAGCCTCTGTCAAGGTAGCAGTCTGGTGACCATAAACTTGTGAATTTGGTTTTAGAAAGCTTCAACAAGACAGTAGAACAAATCACAGCTACCAGAGCAGCTGAAGAGAACAGCCACCTCTACATCCCCTGGAACATGAGGACTCATCAAAGTTCAACTATCAATCTTTAAAGTATTAAGTTAATGTGGGCTAGAGTTTTGGATACATGAATTCAAGGAATTTGGTCAGGCCTGAAATGTTAGGTATAGATTCACTCCCCACCCCAACCAAGCAGCTGTTCCATTTGTCTGATCGTCTTGTGCCATTGTTTCATCTTTTTGATTCACAGATGTAGTGCTCCAACACAGGTGACAATTTAAAGTTGGCCTGTTGGAAGAAGTATTTTTGGGAGTCTTCAACATTTTGGCACAGAAAGCAAAGTCCTGAGTCCCTTCAGAAGAATTCCCCATTATCACTTCTTCTCAGATCTGCTGTTCCTCTGTCTACACCAGGGCTGTTGGCCTTCACACAAGACCTAAGTCTATCATTGCCCCTTATTTATTTCATACCTTTCTCAGATCCACATCTTCATTGCTCCTTGACACAAGTGTGCCCTAAATGCTAAATCTGTATCTGGAAGCAATGTATCCTTTAGAAGAAAAGAAAACTGTCTGTTTATACTAACATGAGCTTATCTTAGTCTTTATTTAGTAAATTAGTTTATTTTTGTTTTGTAATTGGCCATTTGGAAAATAGCATGGTTTTGTTTGCATGTCTTACATCTCAGCACCTAGCACCGAAATATTTGCACGCCTGGAAGGATAACACACTTTTCTCTTTAACATACAATCTGATGTCTAATCACCTAATCCAGAATAGGAAGTTGAGTCCACGGTTTGTCTCCACTGTAGATTCCAAAGGGAGTCCTAAGATTTTTAAAAGGAAAGATATAAATACACAGAGTTATATGATATCTAAGTTAAATTCTGGGACCCTGCACTGATTTTCTTGGGAGGCATAGAATGAAAACTTCTCTTCGTTATACAAAGTGAGTATGTTTGCTTTGACTATTATTTGCTAGGGAACGTAACTGGGTGGGGGGGGGAGGAAGAGCATGTGTCTTCTTTCTTTCTTTCTTTCTTTCTTTCTTTCTTTCTTTCTTTCTTTCTTTCTTTCTTTCTTTCTTTCTTTCTTTCTTTCTTTCTTTCAAACAATGAGAGATGAAAGAGGTTAAACCTCCTCTTCATGTGGCACAGTTCTGATCCAAATGGGAGCCTGCACAGCTGCTTTTCCACTACAAAGGAAATGACCAGTTCTTTGACATCTAAAAATATGTGCTTAATGTAATGTGTTGTCTGACTCTCAATTTGAAATTCCTTTTTCTGACTCAAATATCAGTTGGGCCTGGTCCCTTGCACAATCCTGCCTCCAACTCCAGTTGCTCGCAACCGCTAAGAAGCTCATGCAGTCTCTGTTTCCTTTGTTAACTAAAAACTCCATGTTCTCTTTATCTAGGTACGGGTTTTCAGGAGGAAGAAATCAGATTAGTTAGTGGATTTGTGTTCGTAGCATGCAGGAAGAATCGCCAGTATGCCCCTACTATACTATAAGAATATTGAGGCCAATGATTTGGTATGGGATGATGAATTTTACTCACCACCCTTTTCTGGGTGGAAAAAAAATGTGAAAAGATGAGACTGAGGTAAGATTTCATTTTTAGGCCATCTCATCTGTTCCTGAAGAAGTCTACAGTAGCTTCAGAGCCCTGGAATGTTGTTGTAAAAAATGAAAACATGTAAAATGAGAAGACATCTAATGCCAGCTTTCTGGTGGAGACTAGATTTAGGCTTAAGACAGCTGGTGCCAGAGCATTTGCTTGTTAATGTTCTGATGCTCTGGAATGCCTTGCAAGTGGATACTGGGCCAGCAAAATCAATTAGGGATCTTAAGAGCAACATTAAGACATTTTTTGATGTGATCATTTTGCTACTTGAAGGAGCAGAGACTTTGCCCTGAAATGACAGATTGAGAAAGATGCTGTCCAAGAAAGTGTGTATGTATGAATCCATCATCCATCTCTTTGTTTTGCCTGCAACAGTTGGGAGGAGCAGACCTGGGGAGGGGGTGGGGGAAAGTATATGGTTTAAAGGGAGAACATTCTGTTTCTTGTCCTAAATTCATGAGTGTCTACTGGAGGAATACGTTTTTTCTTAATTATGAAAACATATTTATTCTTGTATACAGGCACACTATTTTAGTTGCTTGCACTATATATCCAATTTATTGAAATTAGCCTCCCCCCCCAAAATGTTGACATCTTGTCAACAGCAATTATAGATTTACATATTTTTGAGAGATAGAGGTAAATTCTAAAAACAGAACAATACAGAAGAGACACGAGTTGAACTTGTTCTCCATGTCTTTGCAGAAGCTAGTTAGGAATATTACCAGGCTCTACCATTACACAGGGTGAGACCTTCTTCTACATGTATCAAAACAATTTGGCTTGGGTATTACAAAGCTTGACTAGTATCTAGGGTGATGGTGATACTATTTTCTCCTCCTCCACAGACAGTGAAATATCTTGGACTGTCTTCACTGATTATAAATGTAGATGGTTTATGTGTGCATGCTAATGTGTGCACACTAGCAGTGCACTGTTCTGCTTACAAGGCATCACAAATGAACAGACACTTGTGTGCATATCGCTGGCCAGCAAGGATCTGTAGTCCACAGAACATAATGTGGTGTGATAATATTGTATATACAGAAACTAATAACCCAATTTAAAGATTGCTCTGAGCACTCAAAGTTTCTTATAGGCAACTTTCTTTTTTACTGTAACAATGGCTGGCATTGCATTACATTCTAGAGAAAAAGCTTAAATCTGCTCAGAGCTGTTATCTCTTTGAAGATATAAAGTTGGCATTATGCTCACCGGGCAGAATAATGAAGTGGAAACAGATGATTGGGAGTCATGTAGTTTGTAGAAACTATTATTTTAATGGGAATGGGAATGGTGGTTATCTACAGCTATTGTCCCTTGAGAACGGTGGCTACTTACATCTTCCAGCCTTGCATAAACCTAACATCATCACTGATCCCCTTGCTTCCACTTAGATGTGTGCAGCTTCCAAGTTCACAACAGTGCCTAATATGGCATGGCTGGAGGTTACAGGAGGGCACCTTCCTTGCCACTACAAGCCCTGTGCAATAAATATTTTGCATAGCTTTTTGGGGGGGTCTCTATCCTTGGTCCTACTGTGTTGCAGGAATACATAGCACAAGTGTCTAAAGAACTGCTTAACACAGATATTTGTGAGGATATAAGATCAATGAAAGTAAAATGTGAATAGTTTAAGACTACGCTTTTGTTTTGAATAGAATTGCAACATTGCAAAATTTTCATTTTGCCTTGGCCATTTGTCGGTGGTGTACTTAATTCCTGGTTCATTCAGCACTAGCTTTATTAAAGCCACGTCTTGAATTAATGCCAAATAAAACCTGTTTGCCTTTAAGATACCTCTAAAGTCTGTGTTGATTTTCTCGGGAATTAAAGTGCTTTAACTCCCAGTTGGGCTAAAAACATGGAAAGCCTGGAAAACATGATTTATATAGTGGTACTTCTATATGATTTGCAGATTTAATACAAGTGGAATGTAAAATAATGTTTAGGATTTCAATCTTAATGGTTCTTGTATTTGTTATTCAATAATGCTGAAGTTCATACAATATAGGAGAGAATTTTTTTTCTCTGTAGACCAGTCTTTTGGTATTTTAGTTTTCTTCCACCATAATTGATCTTTCTCAATCCGTATGTCTTTGTATTTGACAATTTTCTCAAGTTCCTGCCAAATTGGTATTATTGTTGTTGCTGCTGCTACTACTATTATTGTTACTGTTATCACCATTACCATTTTATTTTTCTATATAGCATTCCAAATTGCTTAGAACACATAAACAATAGGAAACACTTTAGAAATATTTTTGAAAACTAATGTAGTATGCAAATAATATCAAAGCAATGAAAGCACTTAAAAGCAGTAGTCATGAAATCATAACAGCAGGAGTAAAAAAGAAGAGCGTTTTTTTTTTCTTTTAGACACATAGACCATTAAAATGGAACAATCTTCATTTGTCAAGAAGCCTGGAACTGCACCAGAATTCACAGTTTCAGTTTCTCAAGAAAGTCTTGTCTGTTTCACTTGCCAATCTGAGTTCCAGAGTGATGGAGACCATGGTCTCAGGAGTTGACCTTGAAAGATATGATACTAAAATAAGGCATTTGGACTTCTTGTGCTCTTAAGGAAAGGCAGATGGCATAGCTATAGTAGCTATAGCTAAGAAAGAAACAGGCATGCCATAATTTTGATTTTTAAAATAATTGTTAGTCTTTTTGGCATAATTTGCAATAAACAATAGCTTCTGCAATTACCCTTTTAGAGCAATTTTATGGTCATTTTAAGGCAGTCCCTCTATGTGTATGCATACATGTGTACACACACAAGTATGCATGTGCATACGTGCATGCATGCATGTGAGACAAATTGACTGAATGTAGATTTCTCTTCCACTCTCACCTGCTCCAGTTTCATCCCTTTCCCTTTTTCCTCCTGGCCAATGCTGCTTGACATTTAGCAGAACCCAGTGTGATTTAGTGACCTTGGGCATACTGTGCACTTTAATTTGTCAATTTGGGAAATTAATTTGTGGAAGAATGAGTCGAAGCCAGAGGTCAGGCAGTTGGAGTGCAGACCTGCTGACAGGTTGACTATCCATGGGGGGCTAATGAGAACACACCCCCAAGTGAACGGAACAAAAGCAGACAGATTACACTGCCTGGTTTGTTGACTGGAATCGATAACATCAGGCAGTTGTGCCCACATTTCGACTATGATTTCACCTCATGCTGCTAAAGCATCCATTCAGGAATAAGCAGTACAGTCTTCTGTCAAGAATACAGAAGTCCACTGGTTGCAGTCAGCTTTCATAAAAATGAAGAACTTCAAGGACTTGTACCTTCAAAACATCTACATCTCCTTTTCACCAACCACAGGAGATGCCGTTCTGTCCCTTCAGCGCTGCCTGGGGACTGTACTGCAATGGATGCAGGAGAATGGGCTGAGGCTGAACCTGGACAAGACGGAGGTAGTGAGGGTGGGTGCCCCCACAGTTGGGGGCCTGGGAAACTCCCTCTCTTTTGGGGGGTGACTCTTCCCACCAAGGATGGGGTCCGCAGCTTGGGGATCCATCTGGACCCAGCACTCACTATGGAAACTCAGGTGGCATTGGTGGTCCGTACCGCCTTTTTTCATCTTAGGCGGATAGCCCAGCTATGGTCCTATCTCGATGTTGGGGCGCTCACTACCTTGGTGCATGTGCTCGTAATCTCAAGATTAGACCACTGTAATGCGCTCTACATGGGGCTGCCTTTGAGGCTGTTGCGGAAACTCCAGGTGGTGCAGAATGCAGTGGCCAGACTACTTAGTGGAGTGAAAAAATACCAACACATCTCACCCACTCTGGCCACATTGCATTGACTGCCCATCTGGTTCCGCATCGACTTCAAAATGTTGATGCTTACGTACAAAGCCCTAAATGGTTTAGGGTCTCGATACCTGGCGGAATGCCTACTCCCACCAAGATTTACCCACGCCACTCATGCAAGCCAGGAGGTGAGGCTGAGGAGCCAAATGCCGAGGGAGGCCCGGAAGGAAAAGACAAGAAATCGGGCCTTCTCAGCGGTGGCTCCTTGCCTCTGGAACAACCTACCTCCTGAGATTTGTGTGGCTCCCTCGCTGGGTATCTTTAAAAATCAACTAAAAACATGGATGTTTTGGCAGGTCTTCCCTCCAGTCAATTCCTGATGTCCCCCTTTTCTCCTCCCCCCATTGTTTGCCCCTATCTTGTTGAAATGTGTTCTACTATGTAAAAACTGTTATATATATATATACTTCTTGTGTATTTTTATGCTGTAAGCCGCCTAGAGTGGTCTTAAACGACCAGATAGGTGGGATATTAAATAAATAAATAAATAAATAAATAAATAAACAAACAAACAAACAAACAAACAAACAAACAAACAAACAAACAAACAAACAGGTAAATCATGCACCATCCAATGATTCACTATGTGCATGGGGTCACATTAATAGGACACCAAAGGATTGATTGCAACCACCACCCAGCTGTACATATTTAGTTGTATCAGCCCAAATCCCATTGCAAAACCTTGCTTGCATAAGGACAATCAAAGCAAGTGTTGTTTTCAGTTTGCCAGCTGTCTGTTGCATTTGTGCAGTCAGGAAAAACTAGGATGTGTGCATTGGACTGTTAACAAAATACTATCTCATACCATTTTTTAAATATGGGGTTGGAGAGCAGGCCATTAGTGCCCAGGTCCTGAAAATAAGATATACTTTTTTGGATTGTAGCTCCTTATTGCCTGCTACTGATCATACTAGTTGTGAATTTCTAGAAATTGTAGTTAAAAAAAAAACCTTACCAAGTTCTGCCAATGGATCATTGAAGCAGCATAGATTGTATGAAAATGGCATGATATGGACGGCAATTTCCATCTAAATCAACATTTATCTCTGGTTCATTTTTTCATATGAAGATTTCAGTAACGCTTTATTTCTTATGAGAACTAAGGACAATCAAAAGCTATGGATAAATCACACACTAGTAAACAGAAGACTGTCCATAATAAGTGTCCCTGAGAAATATAGGCAAACTTGCTGAATTTTGTAGAAGCTATAAGAATTGTGAGTATCAGCTGCATTAGTGGGTCAAATCCTTGGCTTGCTACTGCTAGATCCTTCTGTCCACAAGTTACAGTACATTGTAATGCTTGGATATTGTCCCCTTGGGAACCACTGGTAATGTCATTTGGTTACTTTGTGATTTCAGATTTCATGTAAAAAGCAGCTTGTCAAAGAGAACACCCCCCCCCCCAAAAGCAACATCCTACTAAACACCTGGCCATTTTAAAAAAAAATCTGTGTTGCACTTTAAAAATAGTACCTTCTTCTGAACAGAAGCAGAATTCTTTTTCTGGGTGGTTAACCAAAAAATAATACTGTAATGTATTTCCTAGAGAGAAAAAATGTGAGCAATCGTTCACTAGTGCAATGCTGTAAGAAAAGACAGAGATTTCTCAACATGACCTCACATAACCTTGATCTAGATGGTTTGTGATCTTGATTGGTAGAAAACATACATAGTGTATAAAACATACAACTGTATAAAGGTCTATTCCACTTCCTGAAACTATGGATAAGGGAGGATTTTCTCTTAACAACTAAATATAATAAGACTGTAGTAATGACAATAACCCAGACGCATGACAGATTGGATGTTTTCCTATTTAGCTACACAACATAAGTCATGCTACTATAGACGGAGCAACAGCTGCTTAACTTTTTCCAACGTATTCTTTGTGTATCGTTGATTTCAAGAGATATCAGCAGCTCCTTCTGCAGCTCAAATCATACAGCTTCAACAGACACGCAAGAGTGAGAAATCAAGCCTGGTTTATGTAACAAGATTTGTTTTATCTTACACACACACACACATGTATATATACATGTATATATGTCATTCAAGTTACCAACATGAATTTGACCAAGCTCTGAGAGGCAGAGGAAGACAGGAGGGCCTGGAGGGCTCTGGTCCATGGGGTCACGAAGAGTTGGACATGACTAAACAACTAAACAACATATATATATATATGAAAAACTTTCCATTTCTTTTCCATTTTTATGCCTCAAGCAGTAATTTTCCAATACATCCAAGATTCAGGAAGATTTCAGACTGCAGAAAATCTCTGTTGTAATTCTATCGTAAGATGCCAAAGCCAAAAGATGAAGTGTATTCAAGAGCTGCTGCTATTCTGCTGAATTTACATTTTGTGTGGAGTTGACGGTAATGTCTTTGCCTATCATAAGATTCAAACCAAATTTTGAGTTCTTTCCCAGGAGAAACATTCAACATATTTTGGCAAAAACCAAAGTATTGGCTTAAAAGGAAGTTCCTTCAAAGTGCCAGATGCAGGGGAGGGGTATCAGGAGACAGGCATCTAGTTGTCTCGTGTGCTCCCAGAGGCATCTGGTGGGGCCACTGTGAGATACAGGAAGCTGGACTAGATGGGCCCTTGCCCCGATCCAGCAGGGCTCTTCTTATGTTCTAATTCCGTTCTATTACTTTACTCACTATGCCACTACTGTTGAGCTAATGATAATCAAGTGCCATCAACTCAGTTCTGAGTTATGGTGATCCTTTCCAGAGTTTTCAAGGTGGCGAAGACTCAGAAGTGGTTTACCATTCTCTTCTTCTGGGAGTGCCCTGGGACCGTGTAGCTTAACCAAGGCCACATCGGCTAAATCTACTCATAGGTGGCACAATGGGTAAATGAATTCTCAAGCTCTGACTCACTCAGTTAGATAGCCAGTATACTGCTGAGCTATGCCACCTTAATTCTTTAGTCAACGTGTTGACCTTAAAACCTTTTCCATTTCCTACTAAATGTGGGAGAGTTACTCTATTGCCACATTCATTCAACTTCATCCACATCTTAAAACTGACCTACATCATATAAATAGAAAAGCAGCAAAACCAGGGAGCCGGACAGGGGACAGACTGGATTTGTCTTCAGTGTGGAAGGAACTGTCACTCTCGAATTGGCCTTCTCAGCCACACTAGGCGCTATTCCAAGCCCTCCATACAGAGCACGCTACCATAGTCTTTCGAGACTGAAGGATGCCTAACTAACTAACATGAGAAGCCATCCATGACTTGGCCTTTCTACAGATACACATACTTCTGAAGGAGACCAGAAAGTTTTTCCTGCATCCTTTATTTGAGAACTCCAAGAAAATATTACTTTCCTTTTCCTAAAGCTACGACTTTGTAGCCTTCGAAACTATGAATTGTTCCCATATTCAGGATATGAGCAGAGAGCATAGAATGTCATCAAACTCTCAACAGGTTGAAGTTATCCAAACTCAAGGTGATACTTCACTGTATTCATCTCGATCTATATTCTCAAGCCCCACCCAACAGTCTTCTGGAAGAATTCAAAACATTGTCCACACAATACAATTCCTAGTTTTCTTTAAAAAAAAAAGTGAGAGCAAAATCCATCAGATTCTTCTGCAAAAGACTGGGTCTTCTCAGGAATAGCAATAACACCATCTGATTATTAGAGAAAAATCAAAATGCTCAGTAAGGAAAAAGTGACGATCAGCAGGACAAACGCCCTTCTGGTCATGCCGTAAGTGTTGTAATATCATGTTCTCTTGACTTCACTGAGTCCATACTAACTGGGAATATCTGCTGGATTTAGCCCACTGTGTCAACATATCTTTTCCCTTATAAATGGGGGAACAGCTTGGGTGTGTGTGGTAAATTTGTGGGTAGATAGTCTAGCAGTACAGTACTGTACTTTTTCAATTCAGATTTCTGTGGGCCTGCATTAAAGGTGTTGTTTCCCCCACCCCCAATTTTTTAAAAAGACTAATTTGGTCGTTAGTCCATTTAGTGTTTTGGGCTAAAATATCTGGATACAAAATCAAAGGCCCAAAGTAAGCCCTATGTAAGCCTATTGAATGTGATAGTCTTTTGAGCCACCATGGTTAGGATTGCACTGTACAATTATTTTCAAGTTGTGAATGGTGAAGAAATAGAAAGCTCAACAGGGAGAAGGAAGGCCTGGAAAACGGTAGCAAAACTAAAGTATATTGTAGAACAACATGTTGAGTAACTGGCACCTTTTTTTAAGATACTAGGTTAACCAGGGGTTAACAAAGGAAGTGCACTAGGACCTAGAGGAAATAGTTCTCTGCATCCACCCTTTACTTTCCTTCAGAAAGAAAAATATTATGCACGGAAACAGAAATATACAAAGACACAAAAGCTGGTCTGCATGTACTAAAGATAAACCACAGTGCAATGACTTTTGCCCTATAAAAAAAGCAAAGCATTTAGGAATAATATTACACTGTTCTCCTGAGCAAGTGATTTGCTACAGAACATTTAGGCAGTTATGTTCTGGTTTAATCACAAGGCTCATGAAACCAATCTATAATCACAATGTATTACTCGTGGGTCTTAATTATTTCTAGAGTTCTATTCGATGGTTTCCATTCCTCTCTGTCTTCCCCAAGACTCACAATTCTACATTAAATTTTCTCAAGTAATTGCTCAAGGCAAGGATGTATTCATGAAATATCCATTACCCAGCCATGCTTGATGCTCTCTGAATTAAAAGGGGGAGGGAAGATTATTGCCCTATAAGGATTTATTGCTATCATAAATATAAAAGTAAACACATTTCCTTTCATTTCCTTCCAGGTTTAGCAGAAAGAGAATGTGAAAAGGGATTTTTCAGTACTTAAAAAAAAAACCTCAACAACCTAGAAACCAGAAAACAAATCAAAGCAGTAGAATCCAAATTTATAAAACAGGTTGGATCCAGACTTGGCCATACTTAAAACATCCCATGCTTAAAAGGGATGGGAATTGAGGGCAAACCAAATCTCATTGGTTTTATTAAGTGTCATATAAGTACGACTAGTCTTGTTCCAGCACATTGATATTGATTGGCAGTAGATTCAGGATAAAAAAAAAAACATTCATGTAATACATCATTAACATTTGGTTAGTTAGGCATCCTTCAGTCTCGAAAGACTATGGTAACGTGCTGTCGATTGTCAAGCTGTCGATTGTGCAGCCAGTGAAAATGGTTACACAACCAACTGCAAAACTGATCATGGTGTGGACAGTTCACAAATGAGAGAGGGAAATAGCTTGGGTGATTACTGTGGTATGCATGTCCCCCCCCCCCCCAATATGATTCTGGTGTATGCAAAAGGTCCAGCCATAGTCCCTTGAAAACATTTACTATGACACCAAATTGTGCACCTGCCTCAGAAGAAGAGATGTGCTATCTCGGACTGGTCAATGTTTTGTCATCTGAGGCAAAGAGTCTTGGAATCACATCTCTCAGGGATATGATAATAAATTAGCCAATAAGTTTCAGTCATTTCATGACCATCAAAACCAGCTGCCTGAGGCTGGTTCCTGTGCTGATTTTATGATGGTTTTTGCATATTGTTGGTGGTTTTTCCAACTTGCTATTGGAGTTGGATTCTGCATGTGATTATGGCCCTCTTTTTATTTTAAACACACTCTCCTGTCTCTTGTTAAAGAATTGTTCCTTAAGGCTGTGTAAGAACTTTTTCAAATCTGT
Organism: Pogona vitticeps; assembly: GCF_051106095.1. Taxonomy (NCBI): domain Eukaryota; kingdom Metazoa; phylum Chordata; class Lepidosauria; order Squamata; family Agamidae; genus Pogona; species Pogona vitticeps. Next base: position 62,385,722 of record NC_135783.1, on the reverse strand, counting down.
AATACTCTACCCCTCCCCTCTTCACTACAAGATAGACATTTCAGTGTATATTGAAATAGTGTATAAATGCCTATTTCAGAAGATTTTTTTAAAATTACTATTATTAGAAGTAGTGGTGTGTGTGTGTGTTCTGTGCCATCAAGTCAGCAGCAACTTATAGCAACCGTTAGGTAAGTGAACTATTTAAGGAACGGTTTCACCAGGCTAAGTGGGGATTTGAATCCTTTTCTCCAGAGCCCTAGTCCATTATCCACTAAACCAGTGGTTCTTAACCTTGGGTTAGTCAGGTGTTTTTGAACTGCAACTCCCAGAAACCCCAGCCAGCACAGCTGGTGGTGAAGGCTTCTGGGAGTTGCAGTCCAAAAACACCTGAGTAACCCAAGGTTAAGAACCACTGCACTAAACCACACTGGGACTGACAGTAGTAGTAGTAGTAGTAGTAGTAGTAGTAGTAGTAGTAGTAGTAGTAGTAGTAGTAGTTGTATGTATGTATGTATGTATGTATGTATGTATGTATGTATGTATGTATGTATGTATGTATGTATGTATGTATGTATGTATGTATGTATGTATGTATGTATGTATGTAAAATTTTGGAACAAACAGTGCACAGAGCCTGCTGCTATATGCATGTATTTTTGGATGTTAGCATACATTTTGCTGGTCTTCATTATTGAAGAATGATGAAATTTCATAGCATTTACCGTATGATTGTTTTACACCAAGGACTCCTCGGTCAGAAAGAATGTTTGAATCAGAAAGTGTATGGGCTTGAAATCTCATGGGGACAGAAACTGCAATACTTTGCAGTTCTCACTGGGGTCAGCAGTAGAAGGCTCTGGAAATAACTTCTCTTATGGGACTTTGTCGCTTTTGCTTCCCGCCCTGGTTGAAACCAGGAAGTAAAGAAGGAAAGAAAACAATAAACAAAGTTTTGCATACCACATCAATTACATAAACAGTAAATCAGCTGGAGTTATTTAGGGTTGCCACCATAAGTCTATACATAACTCATACCATTTTAAACACACACACACATATAACACACCACACACACACACACACACACACTGCATTTATACTCAACTGTTGTCAGGTGAATAATGGTCAGTGTTTTATTTCCCCTATTAATGAGAGTGGCCGTGTATGCTGCTGTGACAGAGCTGAACATCTCATCTATCTACCATTTGAATGACCATCTGGTCCACCTTAATGATAAAGAACCATCAGAAAGGAAAGCTGAGACCTGGAAACCAACCATTAATAGTTAGCTCTTGGACAGCAGTCTGGCAGTTATCTGGGTTACTTGGTCCCATTATAACACAGACTTCTGATTATGGCAGGAATGGCAATTTTCTTAGGGACCCACAGTGTTTACCACACCATAGTTCTCCTTCCCATTTTTTAAAAACTGTAAGTGTCTAGAAAGGTATTTGTGGTTTTGAGAAAACAAGAAATCCCCCACTGACTTGTCTTAGATGTTTCCAGGTGATTGTCTAGTCCTCTCTCTCTCTCTCTCTCTCTTTCTCTCTCTCTCTCTCTCTCTCTCTCTCTCTCTCTCTCTCTCTCTCTCTCTCTCTGTGTGTGTGTGTGTGTGTGTGTGTGTGTGTGTGTGTGTGTGTGTTGGGGGGGGTGAGAAGTGGTCCAAATGCTGAACTTTGGATCTCTTGTGGCCTACAAGCAGTGTTTGATTGCTATCTCTGAACTATGGTATACTTTGAAACTCGGAAAGCTGCTTTTGGTGTCATTGGTCATGCCGACTGGGAATTCTGGGAGTTGTAATCAAAGTACAGTGGGGTCTTGACTTGAGAACTTAATCCATATTGGAAGGCGGTTCTCAAGTCAAAAAGTCTGTAAGTCAAGTCTCCATTGACCTACAGTGCATTGAAAACCGATTAATCCAGTAACAGGCCGTTTTTGTTCCATTTTGATTTTTTTCTGGTCTGTAAGTCAAATCTCTGTCTGCAAGTCAAACCTAAATTTTGCGGCCAGAGAAGTCTGTAACTCAAAAAGTCTGTAAGTCAGGCCGTCTGTAAGTCAAGGGTCCACTGTAGATACCACATGACCTTGCCTTTAGGGTCATACCACCAATGTTCAAAGATAATTTTCCTCTCCCTTGCAATCCTTGCATTTATTGAAAGGCTGCAACGATCATGGAGCACAGTCGTTTACAACCTTGGGTAACCCAAGTGTTCTTGGAATGCAGCTCCTAGAAACTCTGGCCAACACAGCTGATGGGGAACCCGGCAGTTATGATCTAGCCAGGGGACCATTTTGAAAGAGGAGGTAAGAGGGATGGCTTTTAGACAAAGGGCCTTTTTGGCAGCTGCCCCCAGACTATGGAACACCATCCCAACATTGATGACATTTCGGGGCCGGATCAAAACCTTCCTGTTCCAAAAGGATTTTAGTTGAAATAATATCAATGGTGGGTCCTGATGGCAATTTTTAGAGCACTGTATTTTTAGTTGTATTTTAATTGTTTTATCTTTTTATTGTATTTAAATTGTTGTAAGCCACCCAGAGACCTTTGGGTAGTGTGGGCGGCACATAAGTTAAATAAATAAATAAATAAATAAATAAATAAATAAATAAATAAATAAATAAATAAATAAATAAATAAATAAATAAATAACATCTGGGTTACCCAAGATGTATCACTTGGAGCCACTGATCTAGTGAACAAATATTATACCAAACTTCACAATGGGCACAGAGGGAATTCAGGAAGAGTGCAAGAGCACCAGTCTTGTCACAGATAGCTTACCCCTTCATCCTTTCTGCTTGAAATTTGTAACCTGTTCAATTTGAAGGCACACAGGCATATGCCATTATTTCTTTTGCATTTCAATGTGGTTTATGTTGATAGAGCTGAACATCTCATCTAAAGGTAGTACATATGGCTGTCCTTCTCATGTCATCCTCAAGACAAACCCTGACCATACGATTGGCCCAAGGCATCCATTCTCAATGCATTTCATGGTTGAACTGAACTTTGAACCCTGGCATCCAGTGCTCTAACCAAAACGCAACACTGGCTCTCAACATTACATGCTGAAATAAAGACCCACACAGACCTCAGAGTAAGGGTTGCTGGTGGAACATGCACTAACCCAAAATGTCAGCAACAAAGCCATGGAAACACCATCAGAAATCAAGAGGAAATTCTCACTTGTTTTTACTCTGTCTGTGTTGTTTATCTCCTGGTGTTTGTGTGTGATGGTGTTTGCATGAGCCCCAAGCAGCCCAGATTGTCTGATTAATCTCCATATGCCAAGATCCTGTTTGTGCTCAGAGTACTGTCAATTGAGCCTTTTCATCTCAAGGAAATAGTTCATCGTCTGTTACTAAAATAACTGCAGCAGGAATTGGACTATATTTTTAGGATACAGGATGGACCATGGATATGCCTTGAAGCCTTCTGCATTGACTGTTGGTTTCCTATTGCTCTACAAAGCTTTGGTAAGTAGGTCAGAGAAAAGACATCAACAACCATTGCCTAAAATAAAATGTCACCTGAAGGTTACATTTCCCACTGTTCCAAATATCCTGCATCTCTATCATGGTGATACACTGCTGAGAAAGAATTAATTCTCATGGCATTTTTGCTTGACACATATCCAGAACCTTTGCATTTAAAAAAGAACACACACACACACACACACACACACAGAGAGAGAGAGAGAGAGAGAGAGAGAGAGAGAGAGCACATAACAGCACACAGCACACATGCATACCATATGCATGTGCGTGCGCATGTGCATGCATGTGCAAATGTATTACCTGAAATATACTTATGTTAAATAATTAAATACCTATCTTTCAACCAGTTTCTAATGTCTTCTGAAGGCTAGATAGGACTTGAGTTTATATCAATGGTAATTTATGTAAATTGCTCCAATACAGCCACACAATGAAGTGTACTGTATGCCAAAGGAAGCCAGAACATTACAGTTAAAAAGAAAGAAAAACAAATTCTAGATATTTTGCTCCCATGCTGTGGTTGAAGTTTAGTAATAGATGCCTCCAAATGAAAACCAAAAAAGGCCACCAGTTTCTGAGCAGGGGATTACATAAGGCAACCACCACCAAACAAATATAGGGTTACCAAAGTGTTAATGGAAACAAATCTGGTATCACTACAGGCACACTAATTCAGTAGTCTAAGCTAAAAGATATCAGTATACGACACTGTTATGTCAGACTGGTGGGAAATACTGCTCACGCAATCCCTTTTTCATGCTGTTGTTTTCTGGTTCCTATCCAAAATCTCAAATCAGGAAGTAGTAGACTCTGGGAAAGGGTTATAAAAAGAAAGACATTCTGGAATTCCTTTTCAGGGTTAAAATTAGGGCTCTCCACTTCATCTCCAAGGCTTCCACATAGGACTATTCTCATTTTATTCCTGCATTATCACATGTAATTTGCTATTTTGGGAGAGGAGAATGCGTCACTCATGACAAAACATGGCTCAGAATCATAAAAAGGCTTTGCAGCAATTGATTTCTGACTGACTTTTATTCTGCCTTGTTCATTCAAATGAAAAGTACATACTTTCGGCCTTTTTAAAAGATCTGCTGAAGAAAAAGCAAAAAAAACCAAATCCTTTACAAATGAGGGCTATGAACCAACCCAAGCTAAGCACTTCTTAATCCCACTGATTTCTATAGGAAAGTTAAGGACATTGGAATCATTGGGTTTCATGTTGCTCAACTTCAGACTATGATAATGTCAATCTTTCCCCCGACTCCAGGAGGCTGAAAAATATGATTTTGCTTCATATTCTTACACAAAGAAGAACATAAATTCCTATCCTTGCATTTTATATCATATGAATAGTCTCTCTCTCTCTCTCTTTCTCTCTGTGTGTGTGTGTGCACACGCGCGCACACACACAGATGATACTAATTGAGAAGGACTAACAGGAGAAATGGAAGTGAGAGCTGGACCATAAAGAAGGCTGACTGCCAAAGATGCTTTTGAATTGTGGTGCTGGAGAGTCCCCTGGACTACAAGGAGATCAAACCTATCCATTCTAAAGGAAATCAACCCTGAGTGCTCCCTGGAAGGACAGATTCTGAAGCTGAGGCTCCAATACTTTGGCCATCTCATGAGAAGAGAAGACTCCCTGGAAAAGACTCTGATGTTGGGAAAGTGTGAGGGCAAGAGGAGAAGTGGATGACAGAGGACGAGATGGCTGGACAGTGTCATCAAAGCTACCAACATGAATTTGACCAAACTCTGGGAAGCAGTGGAAGACAGGAGGGCCTGGTGTGCTCTGGTCCATGAGGTCATGAAGAGTCGGCCATGACGTAACGGCTAAACAACAAACAGGAGAAAAAGTAGCATCGATTTATCTTCATCAGTGAAAGGTACTTGCAATGCCTTGGAGATTTGCTGAAGAAAAAGCGAAAGAAAGCAAAGGAATACAAAAAGCAAATATGTCTAGAGAGATGAAATGCTGTGGAAAGTATTTCTTAAAATCCTTTACAAATGAGGGCTATGAACCAACCCAAGCTAAGCACTTCTTAATCCCACTGATTTCTACAAGAAAGTTAAGGCCATTGGAATCAGTGGGCTTCATGTTGCTCAACTGAGTGTACCCAGATTGTGCAAACCTTTCTACAAAGCTGGCATATTTGTGCAGCGTTGGCTGGCTTTTGTACAGAGAGAGCACATCCTTGTTGAACAAATGCATCATTTTGAATTATAGTTATATATGATAATTGCTGCCAAAAGTTAAGGATGTGCCAAAGGCGGTACATACTTTGTTGCAGATGGAACTCATCAAATCTATAATGCAAGATTTCTGGAAATTTTGAAGCTTTGAGGTCAAGTGTAAGGGAGATTTGGAAAAAAAATGGGAAGCTGGGGTAAAAATGAAACAAAGGCCAAATATGGTAACCAAATGTAAACTAACATTGGTGTATTCCAGGAAGAACATTTGTTCCACCTTACAGTAAATACTCGCTTCTGCACTTACAGCAAATTTTTGTACTGTTCGGACAATGTTTCTCATATTTAGGGTGTTTTTTTCTGACTCTTTTCCCCCTTGGTTCATTTTTTTTGGTGCCAGTTTTTATGTGCTATGGTGTTTCCCATGCAGTTTAGCATGAATGCACCATAAGAACCAGAAAGCAACCGTTAAGAAAGAATACAGAAAAAGTTTGCTGGACATGGCCAAGTGCATTTACAGAGCCAAAAATGTCCTGGAACAGAGACACAATTCTGTGGAGAGCCTGATGGCCGGGGAGGCAATAATGCCATCAAAGCAGCCTAGGAGTAAACAGCTAACACTTAGAATGTGGCTCCTGATAAATTCTGGGATCCCTACCACCAAATGACAAAAAAAGAAGGTGACGCTCTTGAAATCATAGCAACCTACACATTATGCCTTTAAGAGGTTTGGACGGGAAGGACTTTGGGTGAGTGTAAACCACATAGTAGCGGCCAGTTGTTCCATCCCTACCTCAGATTCCTTACTCCACCTTTTTACTCTGTCAGGGTTCTATTTTCTCTATCACTTGAGCGATCCTTCTGTTCACACTGGATATGTTTGTTTTTCTTGTGCGAAGGATCCAGACAGATCTTTGGATCGTTGGTTTACTCATGTGTAAGGTTTATTTGGTTTACTTCTGAGTAAAAAGGCAGCATCAGTGATTTCCTCAGCAGCTAGAGGCTGAAGCCAAGGTGGCTGCTCTTGTGAGTGGCATTTCCTTCTCATGCTACACGTATGTCTTTCGCACATACTATGAGCCGTTGGGCTGGTTCAAGTTTGCTGCTGCTGCTCCCCCTTCCACTCTCTGATGAGGTAATCTTGCAATCCAAACTTTATTATTTATTTATTTATTTATTTATTTATTTATTTATTTATTTATTTATTTATTTATTTATTTATTTATTTATTTACTGGGGAAGGATATCTTTATTTTGAAGAGAACTTGCTTTGTTATATTATTTTGCTCATTTGCTCTCTTTGCTCCTCAGTCTACCATCCCAATTCTATTCTCCCTTGTTTCTGCCAAGGAAGCAGAGCACCTGTGCCTATCAATGCAATTATATGAAGTCCCATATATTCCCTTCTACTGATATACCACACAGCTTACAACTGGAATAAATGATGTCCCAAGATGACACACACACCGACCCAAAAACCAAATGACTTTAAACTGATTCCAAATGCCCCAAGCCAGCTCTTGATTCATTTCAATAGTGTAACCATGCCCTGACTATGCCATACCTGGGCTTTAAGTGAAGTGTAGGAAGCTTGGAAGTCTGCTGGTGGTTGCAGATGATTGTACCATGAAAAACAGGATGTTTATACTTTCCTTGTCCACATAGTAAGCAATAAAGCCAGAACAATTTTGAGCTTCATGGTGAGAATGCCTTCAAAATTCTCTTTTCCTTTGAAATCATTTTTCAAAAAGAATTTATTTTCTTTCAGACTGAATAAGAATGATTCTAAATATGTGGGAGAAAATTTGGCACAGCCTTGAGGCTATCAGTGTAACCTACTGACTCATTTATACATCAGCTTATTAAGCTGGGTAAACACATTGGTAAAGCAGCTATCATGTTGTCTAGATTCACAAAAAGAGTACGGCTCAATAAGAAGCTGAAGGCACATACCAAGATCCAGGTCTATAGAGCCTGTGTCCTGAGCACACTCCTGTATTGCAGTGAGTCCTGGACCTTTTCTACACGGCAGGAGAGGAATGTTTCATATGCATTGTCTCCAACGCATTTTTGGTATCACCTGGCAGGATAAAATTCCAAATAGAGTAGTCCTAGAACGAGCTGACATTTTTAGCATATATACATTACTGAAACAGCGACATTTACATTGGCTTGGGCATGTCACTGGATGGCTGATGGATTCCAAAAGATCTTCTGTATGGAGAATTAGTGCAGGGAAAGCGCCCCAGAGGAGACCACAGCTGCGATACAAGGATATCTTCAAGCAGGATCTTCAAGAAGGCCTTAGGAATGGACCTCAACAGATGGGAAACTCTGACATCTGAGCGTTCAACCTGGAGGCAGGCAGTGCATCATAGCCTCTCCCACTTTGAAGAAACCCCTGTCCAGCAGGCCGATGCAAAGAGGCAGTCCCGAAACCAGCAAAATCAGGGAGCTGGACAGGGGACAGATTGTATTTGTCATCAGTGTGGAAGGGATTGTCACTCTTGAATTGGCCTTCTCAGGCACACTAGATGCTGTTCCAAGTCATCCATACAGAGAACGTTACCATAGTTTCTCGAGACTGAAGGATGCCTAATCTAAAACTGACATGATGGCCTGAGCTTATTCATTGAATTTGGCCCTTGATAACAGGCTGGAGGTACATCCAAGCAACCTGAAAAGCAGAGATTTCATTTTTCATGAGGACGAACTACACTCCAAGCAAAGAGTTCGATTTCTCCAGTGCAGCTAAATGAATAGTAATCATTCAGTTTTCAAATTCAGATAGCGAATGCTGATAAATACAGTTGTACTCTCTTCCCCAAGATGAAATGAGCACTGACTGACTTGAACAAATCAAATAGCTTAATTCCTTGATTGTTTACATAGTGGTGGATTGACAAGGAATGCATGCTGCCAAATCCTTTTTGAAGAATACTGGCAAGGGAACTATTGTCACTGTCAACAGAATATCAGAAGAATGGTTTCCTTCTACTTGTTGCTGTTCCTGGGTATTATTTGCACTGCGGAAGCAGCTAGTTATTCTAGATCGCATTGTGTAAGCTGTAAATGAAAGAATGGGCCTCCGAATGGATGAGGCTTGTGGTAAACTGAACTGCTTTTATTTTCTTTCACTATAGAGTTCCCTAATGCTGTTAAGCACCATTGTTGTCAATGGTGGCATGTGCAGGGTCAAAACTGGACATTTATATTGTGTTTTGGAATGAACGGCGGAGGGGAAACATGTTTTATAGCCCTTATCAAAACTTTTGGAGAGCACTAGGGAAATTTCAAGAAGAAATGGGATGAGCTATACAAGGTTCAAAAAAAGGGTCTGTACTGCAGCCTTCCTAAAATTTGGGACACCCCAAAATATTTTTGACTAGAACTCCCAGAATACCTGACCATAAGGCACAATGGGTGTGGCTGATTGTAGATGAAAAGATCTGGAAACTTCTCATTGGGGAAGGCAGTCCTGGGATTAAATTTTCAGTGGCTGTGCTTGTTGTCAGTGAACTAAAGTGAACTGGAATGGGATAATTTTAGCCAAACTACAGAGTTCTGCTCTGGAAATGGAAAACTCAGAAGAAATAATCCTGAGGCGGGATGTAGCATGGACAGTTAGGGGCTATAATGCAAAATCTATGCTCCAACTACAGATGCTGAAGATGAAATTGAAAGCCTTTATGTAAGTGTTCAAGAGGAAATTGATCACACACCAAAACAAGACATGCTTATAACTGGAAGACAAAAGTAGGGAACTAAACAGAAGCAAATCTTGTTGGAAAATTTGTCCTGGGGGGCAGAAATGAGGCAAGAGAATAACTCATAGAGTTCTGTGAAGCCAGCAATCTCTTTATTGCAAATACATGCTTCAAACAACTGAACAGATGGCTATACACATGGACATCCCCAGATGGTCAATACAGAAACCAGCTTGGAAGCAGGAGATAGAGAAGCTGTATTCTTTCAGCCAAAACAAGACCAAGATTACAATACTGTTCATGTGATTATCCAACATCAAGTAAAATCTTCACCTGCTTGTAGAAGGACAGTAAAGATGGGGCTAATCTAGCTACCTGTGGGAGGGAGCCCTAGACCAAATCAAACCTGAACTCTCTCTGGAGGCAACAATGTTGAAACTGAGGCTGTCCTACTTTGGGCACATCATGAGAAGACAGGATTCTCTGGAAAAGGCAATAAGGCAGAAGGCAGTAGGAAAAGAGGAAGACCAAATACAATATGGACTGATTTCCTAAAGGAAGTCACAGGACTGAGCTTACATGGCAGTTGAGGCTAGGACATTTTGGAGATCACTCATTCATGGGGTCACCATAAGTCAGAGGCAACTTGATGGCACATAACAACGTTTGCATAGGATTGGTGGCAACAAGAGTTCTTAAGACATCTGGCTTTTGCTGTTTTCCCGCTTATTTCCCTAAGAATTCAAACTGAATGCTCTTCAAACTGAGCATGCTTTCAAATAAACGACTGCCCTTTGCAGAGAAACATACATGATCACTCTGATTATAAATTGGTGAGAGGATTCTTACTTGGGGCAGTTCATGTGGAGACTGCATAACTTGAAGGAGTTCCTTTTATTATTATTATTATTATTATTATTATTATTATTATTATTATTATTATTATTATTATTATTATTATTATTATTATTATTATTATTATTATTATTATTATTATTATTATTGGGACCCAGCTACAGTAATAGAATCTCTCACCAACGTGACTGGTGGTTCAGAACCAGTAACTCTTCTACACTGCAAAGGACTCATATCTTCTGTTCCCCAATGCTATCAGAAAGAGCAACCCTCCTGCCTGCATAGCAAGAATGCTTCAGTTGACAAAGCCCTCATTGCTACCCCTGTGCTTCCACTCCAGTCATGAAATGTAATGAGCTTGAGAAGCTATTTAAGCCAATATGACATATTGTGGATCAAATGATGGACTAGGGCTCAGAAGAACTAGGTTCAAATCCCTGCTCAGCCATGGAAACCCACAGGGGATGGCAGAGATTGAAAAGGCTTCCTCAACTGTTCTATGTAACTTGAAAACCATACTCAGAGGGTAATGATTAATAGTCCTTTCTCAAACTGGGAGGAGGTAACAAGTGGGATACACCAGGGCTCAGTCCTGAGCACGGTGCTATTCAATATTTGTATTAATGACCTCAATCAGGGGATACAGGGCATGCTAATCAAATTTGTGGATAACACAGAATTGGGTGGGATCGCAAAGTACTGCACCTTGGAAAAAGAAACTAAACACACAGTTACAAGATGAGGGATACTTGCCTCAGCTACAAGTGAGAAGGATCTTGGAGTCATTGTAGATCACAAGCTGAATATGAGCCAACAGAGTGATGTGGCTACAAAAAGGCAAATGCTATTTTAGGTTGCATTAGCAGATGTATAGTCTCCAAAACCCGTGAGGTACCAGTTCCCCTCTATTCAGCACTGGTTAGGCCTCATCTTGAGTACTGTGTCCAGTTCTGGACACCGCACTTCAAGAAGGATGCTAACAAATTGGAACAAGTTCAGAGGAGGGCGACAAGCAGGATCAGGGGGCTGGAAACCAAGCCTTATGAGGAAAGACTGAAAGAACTGGGCATGTTTAGCCTTGAGAAAAGAAGACGGGGGAGTGTGTATGTGTGTGATATGATCATACTTTTCAAATATTTGAAAGGCTGTCATGCAGAGGAGGGGCAGGATCGGTTCTCAACTGTTCTCAGTCATCCCTGAGTGCAGGAAACACAACAATGGGCTCAAGTTAAAGGAAATCAGATTTTGGTTGAAAAGAAGGAAAAAATTTCCTAACTGTTACAGTATGACATGGAACCAATTACCTCAAGAGGCAGTGAGTGCTCCAACACTGGAGGCATTCAAGAGAAACCTAGACAACTACCTGGCAGATTTTCTCCGACTTAGATTCCTGCACTGAGCAGGGGGTTGGACTTGATGGACTTACAAAACCCTTGTAACTTCATAATTCTCTGATTCTATGCCAGCCACAAGTGCAAATCATCTAGCCAAGGATCTTCAGACACATATTTTTTGTATATGGGCCTCATAACATCTCTGGCCAAAACGCTTCATGAAGGGAGGTAGGCGAGGTTGGACTTCAGGGTTGCTACTTGAGGAGTTCCTTCTCAACCTCCCTTCCCCTCACAAGCTGGTTTTATCAGCTCGTTCCTGCTGAGCTGGAAGGTTGGGAGTGAAAGAAAGAGCCCCCTCCCCTAAAAGTCCACTTGCAGGCTATATTTTTTTAAATGAAGACTCAGACATTAATTGTGTGTTGTTGTTTGACAATTAATCTGCATGTTTTATTAATCTGCTAGTTTCCTCCTACTTACTTGCATGGGGTAGCAAAAGGAAGTATTTTTGGAGGCATGACGACTTCCTCATTGTAACTCTTGAAGTCCTTTTTTGCACAAACGTTATGTCATAAAGGCTCAACAGAGAACTTAAATCAATTCAGGCTACCTCTGCTGATAACAATCAGAAGTGAGTCATCTGCTTGCAAGCTAGAGAAATGGCTATACACACAGCACCTGTTTTTCTGTGCAGTCTGTGAGTAGCATGAAACATGAGGTTCTCTCGGATATATGTTTCTTTTTCTGCATTTTAGTATTGTTAGAAAGAGTCCAGGGCCAATGGGGAGATACAGGAAAGTTCATACTGACAAAACAAAACTAGCAGCTTGTCGCGTTCCCAGAGGGTTTCAACAGGCAACAGTTCAATAAAGCAGTCCAATATCAGAAGTCCAGAACAGATGCAAAGCAGATACCAAAATGCCAAAGCCAAAACACAAACCATAGTCTGCAGTCAGAGTCCAAAACCAAGGGTCCAGAGAACAGGGTCCAGGATAAGCAGGAGCGTGGATGCAAGCCAGAGTGTTGAATTGTTGCATCCACAAACTTCCAAGCCTCTGGGTGCAGATTTTATAGCAGCAGCAGTCATCTAAACACTTCATCCTGCTAAAACTCAGGGCTGGTCAACCTGATGTTCCTACGGGAAGCATTCATGCAATCCTTTGACCTTCGTGTCATGAGTCTTTGCCAAAGTTTAGCTCTCACTCTGGCTACTGTGGGAGGAGAATCTGGTGGTGATTCAGCTGTCTGTGCTTATAATTGCCCAGCATTTTCCTCGGCTGTAATTAACCCCTCAGATTCCAGATCTTCTTTGGCGGAATTCATGACACAGCCAGAGAGAATGAAGGTCAAACAATGTGTGACATTCAGTGTCAATAAGTTTTCAAATATATTTCAAAGATGTGTGCTTGTGTACGCACATGTATTTATGTATGCATGTGCATGCAGAGACATAGGTATACAGTATGTTGATCTAAGTGTGGAAAATAGAGATTCACCAGTTTGTAATGGTTCATTCTTCAGACACACATGAGTATTGTGGGCACCCACTCAGAGGAGGAGGTGGGGTAGGGAAACCCAGGGTGCTTCTTTGAATGGGTGCCTGGTGGAGGAGGTGGGGAGGGAAGCTGGGGCACCCACAAAACACCTGTTCATTAAGAACTGCTGAATCAACAGTTCATGTCCATCTCTAGTAGAAAATATAATGGAGAGGTTAGAGCGCTTAAATGCTTCTCTATGCAATATCCCCAGTTTAATTTCTCCCTATTCTTCTGCTGTTTTTACTTTTTAAAAGGACGTAAGAGAGCTAACCATCTCCTAATGTTATATCTATTTTGGCTCTAACTTATAGACCTGAAGCATTATTAAAATGGAGGCTGTGAGGCCCTACATCACAATGATAAAGGTCAGAACACAAATGAAGACAAAAATATATAGTCTCTTCATTGTTAATCACATCCCCACAAATATCACATAGTTTCATGATATTTTTTGCCAAGGCTCTCCGTTGGTCATGCTTTTCCCTACTGTACTCAAAGAATGCTGATTCTTTAAAAAAGGCCAAGGCTATTGTTTAAAATGAATTCAGAAAGCCGGGGAGGGGAGGAGTATATTGCAATTAATATGAATGAGCTCGGTACCTTGCCTATTATATGAAAAACAGAGCTCCATTTCTGAAGAAAATATTTTGAGCAGATGACAGTGCTTCAGAGGAACAAACAAAACAGCAGTTCCCACCTTTTCAATATTACAAGTTACAGCAAATATGTATTATATCCTCAGTGCAATGGACTCCGTGCCACACGGCACCCTACCTGTGCAACATATCATCAAAAAGAAAGCCATATTACTTTAAAAATGTTACCAGACATGAATTCCTTATCTGTGTTATTTACACATGTAGAAAGTGTTGGAATTATTTTTATCCTGTTATGTTGCCTTTAAGAGCTTTTGGTGGAAGGGATCTTTCCAGGCTGGGACAACTGTCAATCAATCATTCAGTGACCAATTGTTCCCTCTCTGCCTTTGGTTTTGAAGACAGCTGTACCTCTGTTTAAGAATCTTTTTCTCACTCTTTTTCAGTCAGTATTCAGTTTGTGTTAGTAACGTGGTAATCTGCTGGCAGTTATGCTGTTAGTCATGTATGTAGCTATGAGTCAGTTAAAGCCTGTTTGTGTAGTCACTTTTCGTATACACTCTATTGTTCTGTTCAGAACCATGAGTAAATGTAGCTTTTTATTCTTTCTCTTACCAACATCTCAGACTGAGTTATTCAGGCTGTGCCAGTTGATGAGACAATAAAAAGTGGCCTATTCTGGGGGAGACTTTAAGCTTATTTGGCTCTGTAGTCCCCTGTACTTCTGAAAACGGTCTGAAACTCAACATCAAAAAAACTAAGATCATGGCCACTGGTCCCATCACCTCCTGGGAAACAAAAGGGGAAGATATGGAGGCAGTGACAAATTTTACTTTCTTGGGCTCCATGATCACTGCAGATGGAGACAGCAGCCACGAAATTAAAAGACACCTGCTTCTTGGGAGGAAAGCGATGGCATACCTAGACAGCGTCTTAAAAAGCAGAGACATCACCTTGCCAACAAAAGTCTGAATAGTCAAAGCTATGGTTTTTCCTGTAGTGATGTATGGAAGTGAGAGCTGGACCATAAACAAAGCTGACAGCCGAAGAATTGATGCCTTTGAATTGTGGTGCTGGAGGAGGCTCTTGAGAGTCCCCTGGACTGCAAGGAGAACAAACCTATCAATTCTAAAGGAAATCAACCCTGAGTGCTCACTGGAAGGACAGATCCTGAAGCTGAGGCTCCGGTACTTTGGCCATCTCATGAGAAGAGAAGACTCCTTAGAAAAGACCTTGATGTTGGGAAAGTGTGAAGGCAAGAGGAGAAGGGGACGACAGAGGATGAGATGGTTGAACAGTGTCATCGAAGCAACCAACATGAATTTGACACAACTCTGGGAGGCAGTGGAAGATAGAAGGGCCTGGCGTGCTCTGGTCCATGGGGTCACGAAGAGTCGGACACGACTAAACAACTAAACAACAACGACGTACTTCTGAAGCATACTTTGCATTTTTTAGCCAACATTGCATACTTTGTCAAGAGAAAGAAGCATAATCCATCCCTATAACACTTATAACCATAAATGTTTATTCAGATAATTACATATTTAGCTATCAATTACTTTGCTTAGTTATTCAATTACAGAGCATGGACAGAGTTCCTACTCCAGTCCTCTGAAGATGCCGGCCACAGAGACTGGCAAAACGTTAGGGAGAACAACCTTCAGAAGAAGCCGAAACACCCACAACAACTATCAATTACTTTGGGGCTTTGTTTTAAAATAACTATTGCTTGGGGAGAGTGCCTCTTTTATGTTTCACTACCACAACTGATTTATTGACTTAGTCTTCTTTATTGACTGAAATTGGTAACATTAAGTGCTATCAAGTGACTACTGAGTTGCAATGACCTCTTTCCTCTACACTTCAACTCAGTATAGTGTAGACAAGAGCATTCCATATTGGTATGCTCGGGGGAGGGGCAGCAGTGATAAACCATTCCTAGGACATCTCAGATACGTCAAAATCGCTTATGGAGACCTCAGAAGAGTCTCCCTAAGTCTGAAGCTACTTGACATTACATAAGGACAATGACTGTGCAACGTGGTACAACAAAAAGAGAAACATCTTTGAGTACTTATCGTCATTCCCTCACGGCCAAGCAACTGGAACCTGCTACCTACACCGATAAGATTTAGGGAGTAGGGCTTTCATTCACACCTGAGCTAAGCCTCAACACCATAACTCTTTTAGGAACGACGAGATACCTGCATTTTTCCTGTCAGCATTCTGAAGATATAGGCAATCCATATGGCTTCAAAACATGTATAGCTTAGAACGTAAAGCTCTGCCACCCTTAAATTCCATATGAATACTCCATACCTGACTGGACCTGCTCATTTTCGTAATTGCACTGAACACATAGCTGAAATTGCTGATCTAATATGCTAGAAGTGTAATTATTCCTGCGTATACAGCCAGCAGTAAATTACTACCCTTTGGGAGCTAAGGGAAAACAGAGGAAACAGGGTGACTCAGATGCAGTCTCTGAGTCATCAGCATGTTTCCTAGGGCTGGTCTCTGGATGCTAACTTTAGCATCTGACAGTTGGTTTGACCCACCTTTGTTCTTCTTGTCAAATCTGTGGGGGGTTTCCAGAAAGCTGGATGTAACTAAATTAGGAGCTTTTTGGAAATTTAGTTTTCAAAGAGACCAAAAATGTGCATGAAAAATTATTTGTCTGATTAGTTTTATTAGTATATTTATTTCATTATTTATTTCTTTAACAGAGAAAGCCCTCTCTCGTGTACCCACCATACGTATAAGCAGTCAGTGGTGATAATAGTAGTTAAAATGTTGAATAAAATGTCACAGATTGATACCTAATGAAAGGATATAGCAATTAACATCCTGTATCAGAATGGGATTTATGCTGATTATCTCACAAAATAATAATAATAATTATTACTCTGCACTTCTTACTTCTCAGCATTGCTGGTGCATGGGGGCAGACCAAAAGGTTGAGTCTGATAATTAGGAGTCAAATCCTAAGGATTTGTGGGTGGAATGATGTGTGTGCAAAATAACTGATTTTTAATTTCAGGCAATAATTTAGCAGCTTTTAGCAATTGTTTTAAATTGGTAACCAAAGATTTTGGAATAACTTCAGCTGCTGAAACTAATATATAAAGGATGATCACCTGATCTTGTTTCCATATTCTTTTAATTTGTCACCTTAATGTTCGGTACTTTGCATTTTTTGTAGTTTCTGTACTTTTGAAGTCTCATGTTAATAGACTTCCAACTTCTATAGGTATGATTTTTTATTGTTGCTTATCCCAAATATAATGTCCATCATTAAAATTACTGTAATTGTTTTATCCATGATAACTTACTGGTACCAGTATAGTATTGCAGTTTCATTTTCTAAAATTGGAGGGGCTGGACTTTATAATATGAAAAGATGTGAGCAATCTGTAAAATCGTTTATCCCTTCACTTATGATCTGCTGATGTTAGCTTAAGGCATCCAGAAATGACATGATGAACTGTTTCTTTAGATTCATGACCAGTCCTACATATAGCATTCATACCTTGCTTGATACTTATTTTCTGATAGTATCTAGAGCTTGGTCTCTGATTGCACATATAAATCCTTTGTTTCAGCCTGAAGAGAGCCTCATTTAAATCGCTGCTTTGTCCTTCTCCTTCTGTACCTGACATTAAAAAAATATTGAGTGCTTTAACATAGGAAATACCTATGATCTCTCTCTTATCACTACCTAAGGGCCAAATGCAACATGATAAAAATGGAGCAAAGGATGGGATTGTGCCTTTCTCCCCACACCCTGATCTAAGTCCTGATTTGTAGCTATTCTTTTTTTGATTAAGTAACATATTAGGGTAGTTAATTGGCAGTGGTTTATTATTTTGATTTCTAGGGTACTAGTATCCCATAAACTTTAAGAACACGACCTGAGGCGTAGGAACATGGCCATATGGTGTCTAAGGGGATTGATCTTGGGAGAGGGGCTGAGAAATGGCATTGTGCAACAAGACAGAAAGTGTAGAAACTCTATGATAAATGTAAAGGCTATATGAATTCCAGCAGCATGGCATTTACTGAAGCTGTAAGAATGAACCCTCAAATCTTGGGTTGCAAGCTTAGCAGCAGGGGAATCCCTTTCCCTGAAATGTCTGGTCAAAAGCCTGGAACTCTGATAATGGCTCCCCAAACCTGCATCTCAGGGCCAAAATCTGAGACCTGGTAACCTTATGTTAGGACCTCCTTGGCATGCCTGGACTCAGATCACATCTCAGAGTTGTGTGAATTAGTCCCGGGACATTGTTTTGCCTGAATGAAGCTTTCAAATGTGCTTGTGCATCTTTACTTTCCAGCGTTTTTCAACGCTGAATGTCATGCCAATCCATTTTGAGAGAATTGTGTTCCTCTGTTGGGATAGGGAGGAAACAAAGCCTACATTTATTTCACGTGAGAGGGTCTCCTGGCCAGCTGATTGACTGTTGGGGCTACTGTTTAGATTTCAGGGAATCAAACTGGCCTCCAACAGATGCATTCGAATACTGCTGTTAAGAATAGCTTTACAAGCAACTGCAATGCTCGCTTTCAACCGCATCCTCCCTTATGAAAGAAAACTCATAATTCTTCTCAGCTTGCTTATTCGAGGCCTGATCTCATCACCAATAACTCTCTGGGGCAATGAAAGAGTCGGCAGAAAAAGATACTTCAATTTCCTGAAAGGTCAAATTGTCACAGACCCCTACCCCCACCCCTAACGGATTACAATAAAGGACAGAGGAGGAACAGTAGGCTTTAACCTTTTCTTAACTTCACAGCTCATGGGATCTGAAATGATTTTTATTCTCTTTCATGTAATAAAATGCATTTTTAAAAAAAGGAACAAGGAGGTCCTGGGAACTTGAGACATTGCTTAATAAGCAGCCTGATTGTTCCTGCCATAGGGACGAACTCAGGCAAAGTATGGGACAGTTCACATCTGCAACTTTTTTTTTAAGAAAACAAAGATTGCTGAGGCTGTAGGAGGCAAAGGGAGGGAAGCCAGCCATCTTAGATCACAGAACGATGCCTCTTACTTAAAACGTTCTTTATTCCGTGTTGACACTTCCCATGTCTATCTTCCTCAGAGCTGAGGGGGTTGCGGTTGCCGATATTTTGCTGACAAAAAACAGAGCTATTTAACTGAGGAATTAGGGTAAATGGAGACTTTTTTGCTGAGAAGGATCTTTGGGATTTTGCTGAGATAGCAATTTTCAGTCTGAAATGCTTTAAGATGAACTAGGTATACCATCTGCTTGCACATCAAATCTGTCCCTGAGTGTTCCCAGTAGCTGCAATAAATAAGCAAGGACTGGGGACAGTGCTCAGAGGGGATCCTCAATGAAAGTTCAATGAATTTTGTAGTTTGAGGGGAGGGCCTTGCTAGCAGATCTAGAAGAGTGGCTTATCTGATTCTGGAACTCTCTAACGTAAACATTAATAATACTGTATACTAAGACGGGGGTTAAAAAACCATGGATATTTTCTGAAAAATAACCTGAAAGCAGAACCGTCAAGTGTGCTGTTTTTCTCCCCAGAAACCATTAAAAAACAACAGAATGAAATTCAGCAGGGATAAGTGCAAAGTACTACACCTTGGAAAAAGAAACCAATTGCATAGTTACAAGATGGGGGATACCTGGCTCAGCAAAACTACAAGCGAGAAGGATCTTGGAATTGTCATAGATCACAAGCTCAATATGAGCCAATAGTTTGATGTGGCTACAAAAAAGGCAAATGCTATTTTAAGCTGCATTAATAGAAGTATAGTTTCCAAATCCTGCGAGGTGCTAGCCTCCCTCTATTCAGCACTGGTTAGGCCTAACCTTGAGTATTGTGTCCAGTTCTGGATACCACACTTCAAGAAAGATGGTAACAAATTAGAACAAGTTCAGAGGAGAGTGACAAGGATTATCACGGGGCTGGAAACCAAGCTTTATCAGGAAAGGCTGAAAGAATTGGGCATGTTTAGCCTTGACAAAAGAGGACAGAGGGGTAAAATGATAGCACTTTTCAAAATTTGAAAGGCTGTCATACAGAGGAGGAGCAGAATTGGTTCTCAGTCAGCCCAGAGTGCAGGACATGCAAGAATGGGCTCAAGTTAAAGGAAGCCAGATATCGGTTGAATATCAGGAAAAACGTCCTAACCTTTAGAGCAGTATGACAGTGGAACCAGTTACCTCAGGAACTGGTGAGTGCTCCAACACTGGAGGCATTCAAGAAAAACTTAGATAATCACCTAGCAGATATGCTTTGATTGTATTCTTGAATTGAGTAGGGAATCGGATTTGGCCTTGCAGGCCCTTTCCAACTTCACTTTTCTATGATTCTATGATTATTCTGCAAAGCTCCCTCCCAAACTCTCATAATCAAATTGTGATGAGAAGACCATCTATGCCAAATCTGTTTTACTTCCTGTCCATCTGGTGAGGCACCGATTAAAAAATGATACATTAATCATTAATCAATACACATTTCCATGGGCTACGTCATTATAATCACATTATTTACTTCCTAATAAACATGTTTAGAACCACACTGTAAACTTGCTCTTTTTACTATCACAGATCTGAGAGGTGAATTTGGAAGTTAACTTTTTATATAAATCAATGGACATGCATTGATGCATGGAAAGTGCAGAGATTGTGTTTACCGTTCTCAACCTTAATTGATGTTTATTGACAAGGAACTCAATTTTTCAGGGGTTTCTGATCATATGGAGAGAGACAAGTAGGATTGTTTCAACGGTTATAGTGAATGTGTACTATGGGTAGAAACAAAAATGGTGGGTATAATCCCATTGTCACCTCTGGGCATATAATCCCACATGAAGGAAACCTACTGATGGATCTAGTACGTTCTGAAGTTTATGCAGCCCATTCAAGGACTTCCCTCCATTGCATCAGACAAAGTCACACATGGATCATATCCCCTTATATGACATACATAGTTGAATGTGGCTACCAGAGACTGGGGTAGTTCTAGAGCCCTGTCAATTCTTTCCATACATTATGGAAATATCTACCATGTCATGAGGAAACAGGGCAGGTTAACAACATGAATGATCCACAGTGCCAATGGAAGTTGTATATGTCCCTAGGTTTTACTAGGCCTTTCTATAAGTGAACTGAAATATCTAGTACACTGTTATACTGCAGTGAAGATGATGCCAGTAACCTCTGGTATACACCAGACACCTGTGGTCATGTAGGTTAAGGTTTAGAAGCTACCCCTCAAACTATCTCAAGCACTTAGAAGAGTGATTCCAGAGTTCAGCAGATTATAGAGTCATTAATTGACACTGGGCCTATTAGCCACTTTGAAGGCGACTCTTCAGAATAATCTGACTTTTTTTTAAAAAAAAAACTACATACTGGAAAAATGATGTTGATAACCCAGTTGAGCCAATTGTGAAACAGTGGAGTACTAGTCAGAGAATTTTTCAGACCTAGGAGGATCAGGTCAAAGTCCCCATTCGGCCATGAAAAACAAGAGCTCACTATGACGGAACCCTCACCCACTTTACCCAGCAACAACAGAAAGAACATGATTGGCTGGAAGTAGTCAGAAGGAGAACCAATCCTGAAGAGCCAACAAGAGATAAACAAGGAGGGCAGAGATAGAGTTAACAAGAAGGGAGTTAAATTGCAGCAAAGGAGAAGGAGGCTGGATTTCAGAGTGGACTATTTAACGTAATTTACTTTGTATCAGAAAGAGTTGGTTTTGGCATGAGAAAGTCGACATTTGTAATAATTAATGTAACTTCAAGGTTAAATCTGTGCTGTTTAAATGCTGTGCTATTTCAAAGAATTTATTTTATATTTCATTTTAAAAACTGCTTGGGCATTCATGATTTGGGCTTAAGGCAACTCCAGTGAAATTAAAGGGTAGTTTAAATGTGATTGGCCAGGTTGGAGCTGGTCACACTCACCTTGGTCCAGTCACTGGAAGAAAGGCCTAAATTGGACAGCTTTGGGGTTTAGCTAGGCCTAGCTCCATCCCACCTTCCTGTCCCAATGCTAGTAAAAGTAAAGGTAAAGGTTCCCCTTGACAATTTCTGTCCAGTCGTGGGGCGGTGCTCATCCCTGTTTCCAAGCCATAGAGCCAGCGTTTGTCCAAAGACAATCTTCTGTGGTCACATGGCCAGTGCGACTTAGACACAGGACGCTGTTACCTTCCCACCGAGGTGGTCCCTATTTATCTACTTGCATTTGCATGCTTTTGAACCGCTAGGTTGGCGGGAACTGGGACAAGTGGCGGGATCTCACTCCGTCGTGTGGATTCGATCTTACGACTTCTTGGTCTTCTGAGCCTGCAGCGCAGGCTTCTGAGGTTTAGCCCGCAGCGCCACCACGTCCCAATGCTAGCTGGGAGCTTTCTTTGCAGGCAGGAAGCTTGGATGGAACTAGGCCTAGATAAGCTTCAAACCCTTCCAACATAAGCCTTTTTTCCAGATGCACCACATTTAGATGTTTGTAAGATAGGTTGAACTCCCAGAATGGGAAATTACGGCATTTGTAGTCTAGAAAAATCATAAAATCCCATCCTTAGCTGTTGTTATTTTCCATAAAATACAAGACAGAAGCACACATATTTGTGACTGGACAACACTGGCCTCAATTACTAAAATCATCCCAATATTTTCTCTGCCTTGGTCTACTCCACATTTTTATAATACCTCCTTGAAGCAGCATGCTGCTTCTTGAAAGATGATACTGCAGCATAATTGTTTTGCGACATTAATTGTCCTATTAATTGCAGCTACATTTCACAAACTATTGTTTCCCCAGGCTCTTTAATTTTTAATATAAAACACATTACTTATTTGTTTATATGTTTATTGAAAAGTCCAAACAAAATAAAACAAAAAGAAGATTCAGGGGCAATTTATACCATGAGCAATTACAGGCAGATGTGTGAAATAAAAGGAGGCAGAGAAGAAAATATGAATCACCACAAACAATAAGAAAAGGTGAAAATGATATGGAGAAATTCCAAAGGATTTTTGTCCTGCTCAAGACTAGCAACAGCTGTCTTAATGTAGGGCAAGGATCTTTAATTAAAGCCATCGACAAGTTAACAATCTCCTCAATATTAAGTAGAAACAGTCCCAAACCTTTTCATCCTCCATGCAATCAAATAGGACTGGGTTTGACTGCAATGGGGAAGGGAGGGTGGAAGATGAATTGACTGTGTGACTGAATGATTTTTCATGGCAACAGGAGGGCAGCAATTAAGTGACAAATGAATGTTCTGGAAATGGCTTTTGCTTGGAAGGGTGGAAAGGGTGGGTTTGAAGAATGGCTGAAGTACCTTTTGCAGAACACATCTCAGACTACAGCAAACTGGCCCCCTTCTCTTGCTCCTGCAGGAAACAGGCATGAGAACAACCTCGTGGCAAGTTTTGTGGCCCCTTTTCCCAAGAGGTTGTTATTTATTTGATCTCCTTCCCTCTCTCCCTCATGTTCTCTCCACTCCGGACCTTTACTCAGCCCTTTTCTGAAGGAGCTGATGTCTGTTTTAATCTGTTGGAGCCTTTCCATTTCCCACAAAATGCTTCCTGGATATTTCTCTTTGGTCTACAGCCCTCCCTTTGCCATCGGATTTGCCTGTTATGTTATGATTTCCATTTTTCCTGTTTAAAAGACAAAAGCCACCAAGGACCATTCCTGCACAATCCTCTTAGAAATGGACAGGATTTTCATGGGACCTGAGATCTGTAGATTGTCCCCTGAGGAAATAATAAATACTCAAGAGCAGTAAGTAATCATGACAGAGTATTTTGTTCTCATTCTGTCACAAGGTAATTGATTAAGAAGGAAGAACCTTCCCTTACATTTTCCCTTGGTTGAGACTGCTCACACTCTTTACCCTTATCTCAACAATCTTGAAGAGAGTAGGCCTATTGCTCCCCACGATCTTGTGGCATAACAACATTGATTAGTCTTTAAAATGGCTTGAAACAACCCAGAAATATTCCTTCCATTCTCTTGTCATCAGGCCTATTCAGACAATATCGTCATCTGCCAGCTTCTCTGCACAAACAATATATTCATGTCAAATATGCATGTAGTGAAATGGGACAACCGTATGTAGGTAGGAACCAAACATAGAATTATAAGTTTGTTAATAACTGGCCTGCTTTTATTTAATTTACTGATAAGGATGCTAATCCAAGAGTAGAACTACCTGCAACACATCTGACTGCTCGGCAAAGCTATAGCTAACAAAATGAAAATTGATATCAGCATTTGAGTTGTTAGGCTATCTAATAAAATAATAATAGTTTTTTCCCCAAAAAAATCTGGATTGTAAAATTTTAAATTGTGGAATTTTTTCTTTATTCTTTAATAGTCATAATGTCTATACTGTATTGTGACATATTTTTCTCTTACATTGCATGTTGTGTATTTGTAAACTTTATTTTAAATGAAAATGTGGGGAAAAGAGATAGGCACAAACAGAAATCAGGTCAGTTTAGTCCATGTGCAGGATATTGTTGGAAATTGTCTTATACCAGTATCACATCATTTAGCTCAATATTATCTACTGGGACTGCAGTAACACTCCAAGGTTTTAGAAAAGAGGCTTCTCTAGTCTTGCCTGAAGACACCAGGAACATAAACTATGACCTTCGATTTGCAGGGCATCTTTTGTACCACTGAAGGGCATGAAGAAGTCCCTGCTCATGGACACAGCTGCACCATTTGTGAGTATGCTTCCCTAGTGGCACATTGCTCAGGCACATAAACAGGTCGTGTTTATGGTCGCATAAGTGGGACCATTTTGTCAGATAGTTTTAGAAATGAATGGGCAAATAGAATGTCACGGGTCACATTAAGATGGATTGACTTATCTTCAGAGTCCAACCTTTGTAAAATGCTATGAAGCAAACGCTGCTCTGTGTTGGCAGCCCAGGTTATAGCAGTGAGGTCCTAATGTTTCTAGAATCATACATTTGAATCAGGGCAACTTTGACTCAATCCGTTCTTTCTCTAATGGTGCCATTTTGCACAGATCTGAAATAACAAATTGCCATGCCAGAGGAAGTAGGAATGAAAAACTGAAGACATAAATATGATTTTCCCTTGGGGGGGGAGGCCTCTCCATTTGCATGAACAGATGATACTAGCAGATTCAGAGATATCTTGGACATAATCTGATCTGGTTAACACAATGAATCTAAATGGATGGTGAAGACTACATTTGCATTCATTTCATTCTGAGATTCTTAGGGGGGATTTATATCAATACTATACAATATTTGTAACTGAAAATGCTACTAACCCATGCCGGTGGATTGTCAGATGGCTGAAGGAGACAATGAAATATTGATTCCTCTGGTATATTTGGAATAAGATGGAACATACATCTGGGATATGTGTCATTACCTAGATCAGACTGGTGGGAAGATCTGTGTCTTATTATTTTGGCTACTGCACTATGTGGTTAGCATTATGCTACTGCCTGGCCAGCCTAGAAGATCCATGTCCTGATACTTACTTACTTACTTACTTACTTACTTACTTACTTACTTACTTACTTACTTACTTACTTACTTACTTACTTACTTACTTACTTACTTACTTACTTACTTACTTACTTACTTACTTACTTACTTACTAATAGTCAAACCATAGTCAAAGCTATAGTTTCTCCTACAGTGATGTATGGAAGTGAGAGCTGGACCATAAAGAAGGCTAACTGCCAAAGAATTGATGCTTTTGAATTGTGGTCCTGGAGGAGGCTCTTGAGAGTCCCCTGGACTGCAAGAACAAACCTATCAATTCCCAAGGAAATCAAACCTGAGCACTCACTGGAAGAACAGATCCTAAAGCTGAGGCTCCAATACTTTGGCCATCTCATGAGAAGAGAAGACTCCTTGGAAAAGACCTTGATGTTGGGAAAGTGTGAAAGCAAGAGGAGAAGGGGACGACAGAGGATGAGATGGTTGGACAGTGTCATCGAAGCAACCAACATGAATTTGACCCAACTCTGGAAGGCAGTGGAAGATAGGAGGGCCTGGCATGCTCTGGTCCATGGGATCACGAAGAGTTGGACACGACTAAATGACACCAACTTACTTATTTAAACCCCATCTTTCTCCTAAGAAAGGACCCAAGATGGCTTACATCATTAAAATACCACATTAAAGCTAAAAACAGTACATTACTCAAATATTAAATAAATAATATTGTATTAAGAGTGTTAGGTAAAGCATTACTGAAACAGATCCAGAAGCATCAAAATGCAAACCATCTCATTTTAAAACAAGTTTGTTTGAAATGTGGTGCTGGAGGAAAGCTTTGCAGATACCCTGAACTGCCAAAAAGCAAACAGTTGGGTCCTTTATCAAATCAAACTTCAACTATCTTTGGAGGCAAAAACATCGAAACTGAGGCTGTTCTACTTTGGGTACATCATGAGAAGGCAGCATTCTCTGGAAAAGAGAATGCTGGAAAACATGGAAGGAAGCAGGAAAAGAGGAACACCAAATACAAAATGAACTGATTCCCTAAACGAAGGCATGGGCATGAGTTTACAAGAGCTGAGCAGGGCAACTGGGGACAGAACATTCTGGAGACCATTCATTCATAGTGTCACCATAGGTCGGGCTTGCAGAAGGACAGCAACAATGGGGGCTAGCCTAGCCTCCCATGGGAGAGAGTTCTGGATTCTGCCCAGTATGCTTTGGATTTTGGTTTACAGGTTGTGTGTGTGTGTTTGCATGCGTGCATGCATGCATGTGCGCACACTCTGGGCCTATTCATGCAACCAATTTGGCATGTTTTATCTGACATTTGACTAAATCTGTGCAACACTCTGCTTGTGCTCCCTCTCCCCACCCTCCTGACTTAAAAGAGTTGATTGATGACTTCCAATTTTGTCAGCCAGTCTGTATTCAAGGACTTCTTCCTCCAGATCCCTCAGTTAAGGTGTCCTTGCCACAGCCACAGCAAAGAAATAAACTGTTCACACTTTGTTGGGAAAGGGGGTGGAGGAGGGAGATGGAAAATCTAGCAACAGTGCGTAATGAGAAATGGCAATGCCTTCAAATAGCTCAACTTTTTATTTTTCTGCCTCAGCAAAGTTGGTTTCTAATGATGGGAAAATGTTGGACTCCGTGTACTGCCCTGCCCCTGTGATTAGCTAGGAACACAAAACGATTTCCTTGGAATCTGTGCCCATTTCCTCTTGGAACAGGCTTTGAATGAGGGTTTCCTTACTGCCACAGCTCCCACCCATATCCTCCTGAGCCCACCCTTCCAACCTCAAGCCGAGTGTCTAGAAACAGGTCAGAACACTTGTTGAAGGCTTGCCCTGGCTCAGCTCAGAGATTAAAAAAAGAAAAGAAAAGAAAAATCAAACATGTTTTTTCCTTTGTCTCTGCCATAAATGGAAGGGGAACCTTCACCTTAATGAAAGAAACTGCAGGATGGAAAAGACAACGAAACAGATTTAGACTTCTTTTGGTGTCCTTTTTTGGCAGTAATGGTTGGTTACAGAGTGAATTGAGCAGAACGGTGGCTGTGTACAGGAAGAGAGGGTCGTTGTTGAAAAGTACCTCTCCCAAATACAATGTTTTGTTCGTAATGCCCCAAAGGATTATTATTGTATGCTTACTCACCATGTCAAAAATAACTGATGCAACACAAAAGTAGAAACTGCATTACCGTATGATATATGTGCATGTGCATGTCACATTTCTCAAAGACTTCTGAATTGTAACAGCCTTACTCTTATATCCTTATAACAACCTATTTGGAGCACAAGAACAGTTGTAGAAGTGGTTCCTTATTACAGCAGGCCCCCTGCTTTGACCAATGACAGCTCATGCACGTAAAGCAATGGGGGAATAGGTGTATCTTTTTCCCTGTAAATGCACTGATAAATCCATAGAATGACTAAAGAGGTTTTATACTTCACAGCTCTTTCATAAATGTTGCATTTTTATAGAGGATCGATTTGTTACATCTTTTTAAAAGCCTATAGTACATGAGAGAACCAACACCCCCCCAATTCTTAAAATTGCACATGAAAAATTCCACTTAACTGAAATGACTTTCTTTCCTTTGTGTATGATAAAACAACAATAGCAATCTGCACCTTTTCCATTCAGGATAGACAAGTTACCAAGAAAGTTCATGAAGGAAACCTTTTTAAGGAAAATAATAATAATCACAAAGAACAAGCTACATGATTGTTTATTGTCATAATACCAAAACTGAAGAGATCATAACATAAGGGGTCAGGGATGTGACTAAATGATCCCACATATCTATCTGTAGCAGC
The DNA here is from genome assembly GCF_051106095.1 of Pogona vitticeps. Taxonomy (NCBI): domain Eukaryota; kingdom Metazoa; phylum Chordata; class Lepidosauria; order Squamata; family Agamidae; genus Pogona; species Pogona vitticeps. The sequence continues at coordinate 62,357,709 of NC_135783.1, read as the reverse complement.
GGACACAGGTAACATCAAAGGAATGTATGATGGTATCAAGCAGGCCTTAGGTCCATTACAGAAGAAATCTGCTCCCTTAAAGTCTACTACAGGTGTGATCATCCAGGACCGAGCACAGCAGATGGAACGCTGGGTGCAGCACTACTCCGAGCTATATTCCAGAAAGAATGTAGTAACCGAAGAAGCATTAAATAACATTGAGTGCCTGCCTGTCTTGGAAGAGCTGGACAGCGAACCATCCCTAGCAGAAATAAATGCGGCCTTGGATTCCCTCACCTCTGGCAAGGCACCTGGAAGGGACAACATCCCTGTTGAAGTGCTGAAATGCGGTAAGGAGATCATCATCACCGAACTGTATGAAATCTTTTGTCTCTGCTGGAGGGAAGGTGGAGTACCACAGGACATGAAGGACGCAAACATTGTCACGTTGTACAAGAACAAAGGTGACAGGGGTGACTGCAATAACTACCGTGGTATCTCTCTTCTTAGCGTTGTAGGGAAGCTGCTTGCCCGTGTTGTGCTGAAGAGGCTCCAGGTGCTTGCAGACAGAGTCTATCCGGAATCACAGTGTGGATTTCGAGCAAATAGATCCACCACTGACATGGTATTCTCCCTCCGACAGTTGCAGGAGAAATGCAGGGAACAACAACAGCCACTCTTAGTGGCCTTCATAGACCTTACAAAAGCATTTGACTTGGTTAGCAGGGATGGCCTTTTCAAAATACTTCCCAAGATTGGATGTCCACCTCGTCTCCTTAACATCATCAGGTCCTTCCACGATGGAATGAAAGGCACTGTAGTTTTTGACGGCTCAACATCAGATCCCTTTGACATCCGAAGCGGAGTGAAACAGGGCTGTGTCCTCGCACCAACACTTTTTGGGATCTTTTTTGCTGTCATGCTGAAGCATGCCTTTGGAACTGCAACAGAAGGTGTCTATCTCCGGACTAGATCAGATGGAAAGCTCTTTAATCTCTCTAGATTGAGAGCGAAGACCAAAGTCCAACTGAAATGCATGAGGGACTTCCTCTTTGCAGACGATGCAGCCATTGTTGCCCACTCTGCTGAAGACCTCCAACAACTCATGAACCGTTTCAGCAAGGCCTGCCAAGACTTTGGACTAACAATCAGCCTGAAGAAAACACAAGTCATGGGCCAGGGTGTGGACTCACCTCCCTCTATTACCATCTCCACACAAGAATTGGAGGTTGTTCATGACTTTGTGTACCTTGGCTCAACCATCTCTGACACCCTCTCTCTAGATGTCGAGCTGGATAAACGCATTGGGAAAGCAGCCACCATGTTCTCTAGACTCACAAAGAGAGTATGGCTCAATAAGAAACTGACAACACATACCAAGATCCAGGTCTATAGAGCCTGTGTCCTGAGCACACTCCTGTACTGCAGCGAGTCCTGGACACTTTGTGCCCGGCAGGAGAGGAAGCTGAACACCTTCCATATGCGTTGCCTACGACGGATTTTTGGTATCACCTGGCAGGACAGAGTTCCAAATAGAGTAGTCCTAGAACGAGCTGGAATTTTCAGCATGCATACATTACTGAAACAGCGACGTCTACGCTGGCTTGGGCACGTTGTGAGAATGGCTGATGGTCGGATTCCAAAGGATCTCCTATATGGAGAATTAGTGCAGGGAAATCGCCCCAGAGGGAGACCACAGCTGCGATACAAGGACATCTGCAAGCGGGATCTGAAGGCCCTAGGAATAGACCTCAACAGATGGGAAACTCTGACATCTGATCGTTCAGCCTGGAGGCAGGCAGTACATCACGGCCTCTCCCAATTTGAAGAGACCCTTGTCCAGCAGGCTGAGGCAAAGAGGAAGTCACAAAGGAAGCAAAACCAGGGAGCTGGACAGGGGACAGATTGGATTTGTCTCCAGTGTGGAAGGGATTGTCACTCTCGAATTGGCCTCCTCAGCCACACTAGACGCTGTTCCAAGTCCTCCATACAGAGCACGATACCATAGTCTTTCGAGACTGAAGGATGCCTACTACATCTATCTGTAAATTCACTTATCTTCTTTATTTACTAAAAAGGAAACAGCCACTTTAGTTGTTTCCACACTTCGATTGCTTCAGACAATAAGTTTTTCCTTAATTGCCCTTTCATTATTTGTGGGATGTGCTATCAAAACAGGAGTGCTACACTTAATAACAGAATTATTATAAAGTGATGAGCTTCTCTGCTGCCAACCTCATTTACAAATAAGGACCACAAGATCCTTTCCATTCTTAATAAAAAAATTCCTATGTACAGAGCTACCATGTTCATAACTTCCTGTTGATCCAGGCCTGGGTATTGTTGATGGCTAGCTTCTCTTAATTGTTCCAGAGCCTCAGAGTTTTTAATCATTTGTTTCCTTTTAAAAAAATACAAAATAGCCTCTACACTATAAAAAAATCAGAGGTTATGCGTAATTAAAGCTTTCCTCTGAAAGAACAGAAACAATGCAAATATAATCTTGAAATAGGGAATTCAGGAATTATTGACCAGTAATCTCTGGGCCAAGATAAACTGGAAGCAATTTAAAAAATAGGACATCATTTTCATATTAGAACTGCAGACCTGGGCATAAATATAGGAAACTTTATTTAAAGGTATGGGGACCTTGAAAAACTTCAGGATTACATTTCTTGGTGGACTTTACAGTGACTTGAAATATGTTGCAAAAGATTGCTTGACTTCAAATACCACATGGTCAAGATATAGAGTGGGAGAGTGAATAGGTTAAATTATGGATCATGGAGACAAATATCATTGCTTGGGCGTGTTGTAACAACCTCCAGGCTTGTCTCCATAGGCCAATTGATTCAACTTTTGATGGATTTAATATTGTTTGCGGTTGAAGTTGAAAGACAGGGGTAAAGAATGTGGTCGGGAAATAGCATATTACTCTCTGACATTTGTCCCATAATTTGGTCCAGCTTGAGGATAGGCTGATTGATACCTTTTCCCAGCGACCATATGACACATGGACCATCAGTAACCAGCTTGCTCCTGATCCATTCCTACCCTCACCTCTGTGACAGGGGCTAGTTTTTTTTCTTTTTTTTTCTTTCTTTCTTTCTTTTTTTTTTTTTTGATAAAGGTAGAATTGCTCCATTTTGGTTTGATTCCAGCATGGCTGATTGCTGGGATCAAACTGAAGCATTGCTGTCTGCTTAAGCTGCTTCAGTCTCATCCTCCTGGCTATTGCAGGGGGTGATGAAGCGTGACTTAGGGTATGACAGAGAATTGCCAGTCTGGCCAAATCCTCCGTGCAGCTTCAGTCTCATCCATCCATCCATCCAGGAAGCTGCTCTCTACACTGAGCTCTGACCCCAATCCACCTTTCTCATGTGGGGCTTCCCACTTCTCTACAGCCCAGTGCTGTTCCACCTGCCGCCACTTGAATCATTCTTCTGGAGGGGGGAGGGAGAGGGAGGCAAGGAAACCAGATTAGAGAGAAGGAAAAAAGCTGAAGGAGTGGGAGTTGGAGTGCCAAGCAGAGTTGGTGCAGGAGGAAATTATTGGGCTCTACAGATTCCTGCCACCATGCACACACATATACATGTTCTCTTTATATATATAAAATGTACCATATTATTTGTTTATATTGTCTATCTCTTCCACAGAGGAGGAGGCAGGAGGAGACAAAAGAGGGCAATTTTTGTTGTTATTTGTTCTTTCTCTCTCCCCCCCCCCCCCCACCGCAATCTCTTTAAAGAGAGGGGAAGCTAAATATGGTTGCTTGAGGTGCAGTGTGATTTTCTGCCCCCAAACCTCCTGATCCTAGTACATGGGTGCAAGGATCATCCCAAATGACAGAGCACACCTCAGAGCTACTTTATTTAGCATGATCTAGCACAATCCAGACTGAGATAATTTGACTGCCTAGTTGCATTCTCAGAAGAATGATTGGAAGTGTTTGTGGTATATTTCTGAATATATACACATCCCTCCCAATGTTTAAAAGGCTTGTGAAAACTTTGTTTTTCAGAGAAGGCTTTCATTGCATCCCTGCCTGATTTTACACTTCATTTTTCACCTTTTATCTGGAAACTATGCCCCTTCTGGTTTGTTTATTGTGTGATTGTTTTATTTGAATTTATTGCTGGTGGGTCTTATTTTAGCACACTGTAAACTGCCCAGAATATACTATGTTGCACTAATGCGGCAGTATATAAAATAAATAAAAGAAATAAATAGGTAAGTAAATACAATAACGCTTGATCTTGTTAAGCTATTGATTCAGTCTGTTCCTTGGTTTTATCCTGGGAAGAAAGGATCGCACATGCAATTTGTACACATAATTTGCATAGAAGTGGTTACAATTTGGGAAGGCTAGGAGCATTTCAAGAGCATTGTGTTTTCTCTGTTCTATATATGGATAAAGAGAAGAGGACATTTTAGAAAGCCAATAGTAATAATTAGAATTTTAAGCTTCAACTAGTAATTTAGTCATAAAAGACTGAATTCAAATGCTTTGGGGGAAAATAGTCTTTTCCTCTCACTTGATGATAGGTTTCCCTCAAGTGCCATAATTGTTCATCTTTTTAATGTGTGCATAACAGACAATGACCTGTGATTAAGTCTCCACCCAGGGTTTCCCCTTTGAAGATAAGGATGAAGCTTTGAGGTCACTTTGTGTCTATAGAAAAGAAATGTAAATGCTTGACCAAGGTCATTAGACACATACACAATTCAGGACACAAGGCTATTTCACATGTGGTAGGGAGTGTGTGTGTGCACGTGCGCATGCGTGTATGTGTGTGCATGCATGAACACATGCACACCATTTAAAAAGACCTATTCTTCATATGCCGAGAGTATCTTTATATAGTTCCCTTTTGACTTGCAAACTACTAATCATAGGGGAATGGGTCTGCTAAATTGCAGGTTACAATCTTAGGCTAAATATTATGAGGCAAGTTCATGACTATCAGAAATTAAAGCTAAGGCCCTCTTGTGAAGCAACTAGTTTTTTAAAAAAAACACATAACAAAATAATAATATATTCTTAAATGCATAGTTAAATATAAAACTTAGAATGAAGGCACCTTTTGAGTGAATAGTGCCTTAGGTACTTCATAATAAGAACAGTCAGGAGGGATCCCTGATTAACATATGTTTTTACTTTCAATATGAAGTTGCAGTTTGCAAATAGAACCATAATATTATGATTTTTTAAAACTAGTTTTTTTTCTTTTTGATGGACATTTTGAAGTAAATAAATGCTATCAAGATAGCTGAGACTGTTTGTACAACTTAATATTGTATATAAACACAGTGACCTTGTGGGCTGTCTTTTGATGGACATGAAAAGCTCTTATCTCTCCTAATGGGAATTTCACTCTGCCTTAGGGTGAGGGAAAAGATTATGTGTCTTAATTGCATTTCCCCTCAGAAAGTCAGAATGCGACATGAAAAATTACCAAGCTGTGAAGATGAACTTCTGTATCTTGCCTTTATCTCTCTCCTAGTGCCTTTTTGTGTCTAGTTTTCTTCTTGCATCCATCAACATTTGAATTCTCCCCTGAATTTTACTCCTCTTGTGAATAATTCCATTCTGAAGCTTGTTTGAGCAAAGACCATCTTTCCTCATTCTCATTTCTCCACAACTACTGCCACTGAATTTCATTCTTGATACGAAGTGCGTCGTCTTCAAGCTTTTCTAAGGAAGAAACCCCTCTCTGTATTTATTTCCCCACCTCAACAGACCTCTCTCCTAATATGAAATATTAGCTCCACATCTTGGGTGCCAGGTTAAATCCTCATGTTTCAATGGAGGGTATGTCCCTTGTACCTCTCCCTGGAATTCATGTCTGTGCCAGGCACTCAGTTCCATGTAGGATTGCCCTCTCTCAGGCTGTGGCCCGGAGACTTGAAGATTTCCAGCTCCAAAATATACAGTATATGCAATCTCCCACCCTGCCATTTCTCCACCACAGGTTGAACTGCAGGAGTGGCTTAAGGTATTTGTTCTGTCTAAGGTGAATGACTAATTGACATATGTGCTCAGGCACACACGGAGAGAAAACTCAAATACAGAAGCTGGCTAGAGTGGCACTTAAATCTTACTTCACCAGTAATGAGGGCTGCCCAGCTGAAGTCTTAAGGAGCTGCTATGCTTCCCAGGGTCTCCAGAAAGGGAGAAAAATCCCAGGGCAGGCAGTGCTGGTGGAGAAGGTTTGAATTTATTGTATGAGGTGGCTTTAATCACTGGATTCTCATCTTTTCCTTACTCCCAAATGGTGCCAGGGCTCACTGGCTCAGCACAAAGTTATCTGTACATATGTCACACCCCTAATATTTGTTTTGAAGGTAATGCATGAAATCCATATTGTCTCTCTCTCAAAAACATATTTTGTACTTGTTACATAGAAACTTACACTTTACAGCAGGGGTGTCCAACCTTTCACCTTCCCTGGGCCACATTAGAAGATGAAAATTTGGTTTGGGCCGCACATAAATTTGGTTTGGGCCGCATGGGGGGGCAGCCCTAGCTGTCCTCCGCAGCCCTGCTCCAAGCACGCTTACCGGCAGCTGCAATCTCAGCAGAGCCTGGCAGCTTTGACTCCGGTGGCTTTATGGGGCTGGGAGGGGGTCCGCCTATTGATGGGGACGGCACAATGCAGTCACACAGCCCCCCTCTTCCCTCCCCTCCTACTCCTTCCTTCCTTCCTTCCCTCCCCCTCTACTGTTGTGACTTGCCCCAGCTGCATTCCAGCCGCAAGCGCCGGCAGTGTATCTTGAAATTTTGGAATTTCTTTAAAAATAAAAAAAATGCACTGGGCCGCATTATGAGCCAACCTTGGCCGCATGCGGCCCTCGGGCCGCAGGTTGGACAAGCCTGCTTTACAGTATCACTAGAGTGCAAGTAAATGGGATGCTGCTGACCTGGCAACTGTGCTGGGCTAACAGAGCATCTTCCTCAACCTTCAAACCTGAGGCAGCAGGCTAGAGTGCAACATACAACACCGTCCTCTAGCACAGGAAAACATCCAGGCTGTCCAAAAGGAAGGGACAAGGTGATGCTCTATTGCCCCACAACATCTGCCTGGAATGATTAGCTAACTCTTCCAAATAGTAGGATAAAGCTGTTGAACTGACATACCAAGAAGCAGGTAGCCTGTGTGTTTTCTAGGGGTATGCACTCTCTCTTTCTTCCTCCGTCTTTGTATGGTGGTCAACATAAGATGTGTTTGCTTTTTTCTATGTGTGAAAGAACAGAAGCAGGCAAAAACCAGACAAGAGAGCAAGAAGGGAGAAGGATGCTCCTAAAATCTTTTGATTTGTTACTCCTCCACCACACTTTAAACGTTCCAAACATGAATGTAGGCCTGGAGAGGCTGAGGAATGCTAAACATCTCTTGAAAATGAATATATGGGGGAAATGTGGTGCAAGTGCAGTACATGTAAATCAGTTGCTGCTGCTGCAAATATGAACATATGGCTGGGCACAGTTATCTTGCACAACAGTAGCCTTACCGAGACATTATGCCTGAGAGGGCATAGAGAGGGCTAAAGGGGTGGCAGAGATGTGTGCTACTCATAAATCCCATCCCCCATCCCCCTTCCACTGGGAAGTCACTCAGACTTTGCACAGGAAATGCTAAAATATGAATTGGAGCCTGTAAGCATGTTTGGATGAATGACCTTACAGGGCTCCTGTTTTGGGGGCCCAGTCTTATGAGGATTGCCAATCAAGGGGACTCTATAAGCACTTTTGGCCAGATGCACTTACAGCTCTGCTTCAGACCTTTGTTGCCCTCACACAAAGTCTGAGTAACTTCCATCTATGGAGAGGATGATGGGATTTATGTGGAGGCTCTCATCCTCACTGTCCCTGTTGCCCTCTCCACAGTTTCACCAGACTAGGGATATAACCACTTCGGAATGCATGTTTGGGACTGAGCATTGAAAACTCCCTGGAAAATCACTTTTTAAAAAAATCTGGTGAAAAAGTCTGGTGAACACACCTCAAGATACTTCTGAATTCCTACATGATGTCCCCTGAAGTATCTACTTATCACATGAAGGTGTTGGCCTGGATAAGTGGTTTAGGGATTAGGTTGAAACAAATCTTACGTTCAAATAAACATATTTAAAAAATCTACAGAGGAAAATTTCAGGAGGGACCAACTGGAACAACTGTAAATATTTGGACATGAAGAAAAAATAGCAACTGCCTTTTCTAAAGCAAGACAGCTGGTATGTGTGTGATATCCATGTTCTACTGACAGCTCTGTTTTCTGTGAGCATGCTCACTTGAATTACATCTTCCTTGTCACATCAGTAGATGCATTTTACAACAGATATGTCCTTGAACCACTGAAAATTACAAAGTGGAGATTAAAAAACAACAATTTAACAGCAACAACTAATCACAGCTTTTTCTTGTGATAACTCTAATTAGAAACCAAGTGCTTCTGGGTAATCTATACATTGCTGTGCTTTTTTTCAGAACAATCCACCATAAATCCATCAGATTTATGTCAAAGATCACCTTTTTCAAATTATTGACTGTCTTAATTTATTGTAGAATTCAGTAGTGGCTTGTGGGAGATTATTGTAATCTGCAGTATTAATTCAAAGATTTATGTTTGTTAAAAAAGAAGATCCTGTCCCAGACTCTCACCCTCAGATCTGTTCCTCCAGTTACAGAGGTATGTGCAAGGGCCAACTTGTTGTACCTACACATTGCTGATGTGAGTAAAACGCACCTTACCCCTCACATTCTCAGTATTTATAGATTTATATTGATGGGCTACCCTTTTGGGGGAAAGCGGAAAAAAATAAGCTCTTCTGTAAAACATGGAAATTCCATCTATCATCCTGAATTACCTCCTCTGATGTATTAAAATTATGTAAGTCAGATTCCATTTTCTCCCTTTTTGTGTGGTGGTAAAGAAGATCAAAATCACAACCTTTCTTCCACAGAAGTCTAATATACAAGTTGTCGTTGTCGTTTAGTCGTGTCCGACTCTTCGTGACCCCATGAACCAGAGCACGCCAGGCCCTCCTATTCTCCACTCCCTCCAGTAGTTTTGTCGATTTCATGTTGGTTGCTTCGCAGACACTGTCCAGCCATCTCATCCTCTATCGTCCCCTTCTCCTCTTGCCGTCACACTTTCCTAACATCAAAGTCTTTTCCAAGGAGTCTTCTCTTCTCATCAGATGGCCAAAGTACTGGAGCCTCAGATCTGTCCTTCCAGTGAGCACTCAGGGTTGATTTCCTTTAGAATTGATAGGTTTGTTCTCCTTGCAGTCCAGGGGACTCTCAAGAGCCTCCTCCAGCACCACAATTCAAAGGCATCAATTCTTCGGCGGTCTGCTTTCTTTATGGTCCAGCTCTCACTTCCATACGTCACGACAGGAAAAACCATAGCTTGGACTGTTCGGACTTTTGTTGGCAAGGTGATGTCTCTGCTCTTTAAGATGCTGTCAAGGTTTGCCATCGCTTTTCTCCCAAGAAGCAGGCGTCTTTTAATTTCGTGGCTGCTGTCTCCATCTGCAGTGATCATCAAGCCCAAGAAAGTAAAATCTGTCATTGCCTCCATATCTTCCCCTTAAATTTCCCAGGAAGTGATGGAACCAGTGGCCATGATCTTAGTTTTTTTGATGTTGAGTTTCAGGCCGTTTTTTGCACTCTCCTCTTTCACCCTCATTACAAGGTTCTTTAATTCCTCCTCACTTTCTGCCATCAGAGTGATATCATCTGCATATCGGAGGTTGTTGATATTTCTTCCGACAATCTTAATTCCGGCTTGGGATTCCTCCAGTCCAGCCTTCCACATGATGTATTGTGCATATAAGTTAAATAAGCCGGGGGACAATATACAGCCTTGTCGTACTCCTTTCCCAATTTTGAACCAATCAGTTGTTCCATATCCAGTTCTAACTGTTGCTTCCTGTCCCACATATAGGTTTCTCAGGAGATAGACAAGGTGGTCAAGCACTCCCATTTCTTTAAGGACTTGCCATAGTTTGCTGTGGTCCACACAGTCAAAGGCTTTTGCATAGTCAATGTAGCAGAAGTAGATATTTTTCTGGAACTCTCTGGCTTTTTCCTTAATCCAGCGCATGTTAGCAATTTGGTCTCTAGTTCCTCTGCCCCTTCGGAATCCAGCTTGTACTTCTGGGAGTTCTCGGTCCACATACTGCTGAAGCCTACCTTGTAGGATTTTGAGCACAACCTTGCTAGCGTGTGAAATGAGTGCAGTTGTAGGGTAGCTGGAGCATTCTTTGGCAGTGCCTTGGTGCAATGGTGGCTGGTGCATAAACTTGGATTATTGTGATGTTGAAAGGTCTGCCTTGGATTCGTATTGACATCATTCTATCATTTTTGAGATTGCATCCCATTACAGCTTTTCCCACTCTTTTGTTGACTATGAAGGCTACTCCATTCCTTCTACGGGATTCTTGCCCACAATAGTAGTTATGATAATCATCTGAGCTGAATTCCCCCATTCCTGTCCATTTTAGTTCACTGATGCCCAGGATGTCGATGTTTATTCTTGCCATCTCCTGTTTGACCACCTCCAGCTTACCAAGATTCATAGATCTTACATTCCAGGTTCCTATGCAGTATTTTTCTTTGCAGCATCGGACTTTCCTTTCACTTCCAGGCACGTCCACAGCTGAGCGTCCTTTCGGCTTTGGCCCAACCACTTCATTAGCTCTGGAGCTACTTGTACTTGTCCTCCGCTCTTCCTCAGTAGCATGTTGGATGCCTTCCGACCTGAGGGTCCCATCTTCCAGGGTCATATCTTTTAGCCTTTTGTTTCTGATCATGGGGCGTTCTTGGCAAAGATACTGGAGTGGCTTTGCCATTTCCTACTCTAGGTGGGTTGCGTTTAGTCGGAACTCTCCACTATGTCCTGTCCGTTTTGGGTGTCCCTTCACGGCATAGCCCGTAGCTTCTCTGAGTTACTCAAGCCCCTTCGCCACGACAAGCAGCAATCCATGAAGGGGAATATATACAAGTAGGACTGTCTTTTTGACTCACATTCTCTTCTATTCATAAGAGTGAAAAGCCTGGAATTAATTTTATAAAAAATTCATTGTTTTTGTTTTTTAATTATTGTACACATAAAATCCAACATGGATGGGGCTAATTTACAGAAGGCATTACTCAAATAAAGTTCAGGAATCTCATACATAATCAGACCCCACATACATTGGATGTGATGTGCACGTAAGAGCTTTTAAACTGCTTTGTGAATCAGTAGCAGGCTAAGCATGCTGGATGGCTGGGTAAGACATTGGCCAAAATCCTGTTGCTTAGTGTAAACCAAATTGTAACTTTCAATCCATTCCTCCCTGGTAAACAAAGTGACCTGTGGCAATTCTTGGGGCGTACATACATATACTCCAAGGTAGCATGCACATCTAGCCCTCAGTACTTCTGGAGGTACAGTTTGTTTACCAGAGAAGAATAGACTGAAAGGATTTAGCTTATGCCAGGCAATAGGATTTTGACCATTGTCTTATGCCTGCTCCCCACCATACATAGCAGAAGGATGAAGAGTTGTAAGTAGCAGATGAATATATATTATCTTAGAACTTCAGAGCTGAAAGGGACCCTAGGGATCATTGAGCTGAACCCCTGACAAGGAGGCACAGTGGAGAATCGAACTCTCAACCTCTAGCTCCTGAGCCAGATACCTAAACCACTGAGCTATCCAGCTGTTATGACTGATTTCAGTGGATGATAAGAAACTTGCAAGGACATATGCAACAATTGTCAGTTAAATGAAAGGAAAACTACAATCAAGGCAGTCTAATTTCTAACTCTGCTTTGCTACAAGCATTTTAAAAAATCAATCCTAGACGCAGATCTTGCATCATTATACAGTGAGGAGTAAATACGTAAGTATTTGCCAACATCCCCTAGCAATATCTTAGGAAGTACCTTTTCTCCTCACTGGAAAGTATAGAGAGGATATTCCAAAACTCATCTATTTAGAGATATAAATCTTGGCTTATTTTGTTCTCTCACACAAGATTAAAAAAAGAATTCAAAAAGTTTTCGCCTCACTGGGCAAAATGACACTAGTTTTCATGCCACCCTCTTTTGTATTTTTTGCAAAACAATACATGAAAGTGGTTGGTATTTTTAAACAACAACATCAGCAACATTGCATTTTGTACAAATCACCAAATCTTTCTCTGTGTGCATGCCAAATATTGCTGGCCTTTTTTTTTGCCCATGTATGGGAATGAAAATCTCACAACAGTTACACATTTGGGGGCAGAGTTTTTTGATAAACCAATGGTATTACCAAAGCATTGTTCAGAATAACTGGCTTTATTGAATGTTTCAAGACTATTTGTATAAAGACTACTGATGAAGTTACCAAGGGTAAGTGGAGACGGATTTGGTAATACCACCTTACCATAGTGGTAAGTTGTTGTTGATAAAGCAATATAGTGCTATTTTATTTGATTGGAAAAATACTTTGGGGGAAAGTATCTGACCACATAAGGCACATAAGGCATGCCAGAGTAGTGTATAAATATTATAAGAGAACAAATACAATACGCTGTAATAATATATATGTAGAATAACACTAAAGCCACTAAATTAATAATATTGACAATATTCAGCGCCCTTGCATGTACAGAAGCAAACAGGGCGTGCTTCCCTCCCAAATCCTAAATGCATTAATTATTTTAACATATGTAGAGGAGCACAATTTACCACAATGCAGCTTTTCCCCTTCCTGGAAAAAAAATCTGTGGATTATCTTGCAACTAGCAAAGCCGCACACATCAATCAAATCAGCAAAGGATTTAATTCTTCTTTTGCAGAGATTTGATATTGCTGAAGTCAGTGGTTCACGTATCAAAACTCAGTGCTGCTCCTGAACTGGGGCCTCATTTCATGCACATTACCCCAGAGCAGTCTAGATCTTTGGGCTGCAACCAGAGCATGATTCAATAAATGTTTCACATAGCCAGCAAAAGAGCAGATAAGTCTGCTAAGCGTATGAATGTCAATAATCCTTTTTAGAATTCTACTGAAAACCTTTACCATATATATCCATACCTTTTGTGTGTGAGAGGAGACAGACAGACAGACAGACAGACAGACAGACAGACAGATAGATAGATAGATAGAGAGAGAGAGAGAGAGAGAGAGAGAGAGAGAGAGAGAGAGAGAGAGAGAGAGAGAGAGGGAGGGAGGGAGCGAGGGAGAGAGGGAGAGAGGGAGAGAGATTCATACACATTCAGATTATATATATATATATAGATATAGATATATATAGATAGATAGATAGATAGATAGATAGATAGATAGATAGATAGATAGATAGATAGATAGATAGATAGATAGATAGATAGATATAGATATAGATATAGATATAGATATAGATATATAAAATCTGAATGTGTATGAATCTCTCTCTCTCTCTCTCTCTCTCTCTCTGTCTCCCCCCCCCCCCTCTCCACTTCTTTTGAGCTATTAAAAAATCCCAGAGCCGGAGCCAAGTGTTATATGAGAATACTGTACATCAAAATAAAATGGAAACTGGAAGTGAGGGATTACCCAGTGATATCTTCAAACCAGCAGCCCTCCACCAATGTTCAGACTGCCTTGTGAATCATGAAGTTGGCCTGAGCAGACTGTAGGCTTGTAAATCACTGTCTTTGACAGCTTAGGAAGCCTTCAGTGCATTCAGTTTTGTTATTAAGAAGGAACAGCACAGCCATCTATTCTGACTATCCCTCCATTTCATTGCTCTGAAGTCTCGCTGCTAAAATACATGCTGCATAGAATATCTGAAATCCCTAAGACTTTATCAAATTCAAAGATAATCACATGGGGTCCTGTTGACATCAGTGGGCTTACAGCTGATTAAATACATACCTATGCTTGCACATTTAGATATTTAGTTTTGGATATCTGGTACTATCAGTGTCACTCAGGCAAAGACATTTTGTTGCCTTAGGCAGAACTGCAAATGGTGTCCTCAGGGTGAGACAAGACTGGCCAAAAAAAAAAAAAAAAGGCAGGAAATGCTTCATGTTTGGATTGGGCTGATTCACTTTTTGTTCTTGTTGTTAAACACATAAACCAAAGGGAAATGTGAATCAGCCCAGAGTTTCCCCCCTCTGCCACTGGGGCTTCTACATTTTTCAGGAAAAAAATGGATCAGTTTACATTGGTTTGGGCAGTGCAACTGTTTGAACCAATGCAGAAAAGTGCAATGGCTAAGTGGGGCAAAAGTCCAGCCTGCAAATATCATTTTAAAAAATTAAATACTTATATTCCTCCCTCCCCCCAAAAAATCACATGGTAGGTTACAGAGGAAAAAAACTAAGCAAACATTTTAAAATAATTTAAAATGACTTATAACAACCCTAATAGGACTTTCAAGGCAATTTAAGGAGTGACTTTACCAGTTCCACATCCCCAGTGGGCTTTCATGGCTGAGCAGGGATGTGAACCTAGGCCTCCTGAGTCCTGACCTGTCAATTTATCCACTGTGACAAACTGAGTATACAGTGTGGGGAAAAAGCATTTACATGGCAAAGGAACTGCATAACCTATTCAAGCTGTGATGCCTTCCAAGCTTTAGTGAAGAATCATGTTTTAATAGAGATAAAATATGGTCAACATTGGTATTAGTCAGGTCTCCAAAGAAAAGGCATTTCACTACCAGAGTGCCATAGCCAGCAAGACAGGTTGTTTTGGTAAACAAGGTTGAAAAATCACATAAGCACTTTTTTCAACCACATCAGTAAAATAAAACAACAACACATTAAATAACTTCTTGTTAAATCTGTTGCCTTTGGCAGCCATTCTACTGTGATTCAAGTAGGACTGTCCCTGCATTCTTGTCCGGCTTTCCCCACTCTGCATTTGTTGTATATCCTCAGGATGATTAATAAGCTATTCTTCTATTAGGTGAAATAGTGGATCGCTGGGGCTATTTTGGTTGCGGAAAGAAGTATTCCAAGTAAGTAAAAGATTGTTCTTCCATTATGGACACAGAAACTGGTTACATGAGCTCCCTGTCATTTGCATTCATGGAAAAAGTGACTCTATCAAATTCAAAGGCATGGAAAAATGCTAACCTAGTCAGAAAGTGTTGCATACCACTGCAATTTAATACAGACTGGGCCTCTACTCTTCGACTATGATCTTAGTTCTTCTTAATCTGTCCAAACATGTGTAGTGCCTGCTACACTTACACAGCCTCTGTGGCTTTGCTGGGTTCCTCCCTCTGATCTTTGATTATAAAGATTGTTGAATTTTGCTGCGGACTGCCTTTAGCCTGTTTGGAGCCCTATAATTCTGCATTTTTCATGCAGTCTTGCTTATGTAATTAAGGAAGATTTCATTTAGAACAACACCAACAGCACATTATGGTAAGTATGATCAATTGTTGGCCTCACTTTTCTGATTAAAATTTGGCATCCTGATCAGACACTGAGTAGTCCATTGGAGAATTCATCTAAGAAAATCAAGGCCAATGTGCATGCCCAAACTAGAATATACTGGCTAAGAATGTGAATAAAAGTAGCCCATAGATAATCATTATTTTCTTCCTGTTGGCAACCATTCGACCATTGTTAAAGTAGTTAAGTCTTCTGCATAGCCTTTCGAGACTGAAGGATGCCTAATGTAATGTAAAAAATGTAATGTAGCAGAGATGTTTTTTTGTACTTAGAGATCGGCAGAAGAGTAAGACTCGTTAGGTTCCCGTTGAGGCCCCACGCTTTAGTTAGCATACTCTGACAAGAGGCCCCTGGATGTGCTCCTCATCTTCACCATACAACCTCCTTGTTCACCTTCCTTTCCCTCTGGCCAAGATGACAATGGTGATAAAAACAAGGTCCAGTAAACGCCGCTGTCTTCTTGCTGACTGGCTATCTGCCTGTCAAGCAAGCAAATGGTAGTAGCAGTGATGAGGAAGTGAAGCAGGAATAGCTGGTGACCATGGCAGTGGGAACATAAATATAGTGCAGATTTAAGGGAGGAACCCAGCAAAGCCACAGAGGCTGTGTAAGCGTAGCAGGTGCTACAATGTTTGAACAGATTAAGAAGAACCAACATTTTCTCATGTTACTTTTAAAAGTATTTTTGTGCTGATGGAACGTAGAAGCAATGCAGATCGATAAAGTTTGTAGAGCCAAATTAGCTGATGTTGCCGGGAATTATTGCAACAATGAAAAGTCTTGGTACTCTGACGAATTTTGGTATCACTGGAAATGATTTTCTGGCTTCATCCTGGAATTGACTCTTAACTGGGATAAATGCCAGTTATGACTAGCACAGGCTTCTGATTTTTCCCTAGAGGTCTATAAAGTTCTGTAGGGCTTTTAGGGAGATGTTCAGGCACCAGAATCCCTGACTTGACAATGTAACCAATCGTAAGTGGAGACAGGGGCTGTAGTCCGTTAGCATCTGGAATGTCTCAGGTTCTCCACAGTTACAGTAAATAGTACAGGAATAGTTATTGGACAAATACAGTAGCTTGATATATGGCAACTCGACTTATATACCTGAGGTAAGATTTGGAACCTAGAGGTTTCTGGTTCATGCTGTGTTCTGAACAGTCCTATACATATTTGTATATATACAAGTCTCATAGAGTTCAATAGGCCTTTTTTGTTGTTATTGTTTAGTCATTAAGTCATGTCCGCCTCTTTGTGACCCCATGGACCAGAGCACCCCAGGCCCTCCTGTCTTCCACTGCCTCCCAGAGTTGGGTCAAATTTATGTTGGTAGCTTCAATGACACTGTTCATCCATCTCATCCTCTGTCATCTGCTTCTCCTCTTGCCTTCACTCTTTCCCAACATCAGGGTCTTTTCCAGGGAGTTTTCTCTGGGGCCTTACCTACAGAGAAGAAGGCATATGGTTACAACCTTAGCTGTGTATAATAGTTTTCAAATGCTTTCATCAATGTATACTTTCCTAAAACAAGTTGCAGGGTTTCTGTTTTGCAAGGAGAATTCCCAAAATTCAGTTCCTAGGGTCTTCAGGTAAGGCTAAAAAAAAATCCTGCCTGGGTTAGATGAACCAGTGGTCTCACCTGGTACAAGGGAGCTTCCTACATTCTTGTGTTCCTGAGAATATCTTTCTTTTCAGCATTAATATTGCAGAACTTCATGTTCTGACTTACACACCATTTCACTTGTTTAATGTGGAGATCTGATGCTTTCTGTCTTACATGACATTTATGCAACTACAGATTAACAGCAATTTAGTGTAATTTATCTTGTTCTAATGCCAAAGAAAATTTCATAAGGTGGCTCCATACTGAAGGTTTAGCTGTCTGGGTGGTATTTGTTTGATATTGAAGCACCGAGAATATGGAGCAAGTACAGAGTTAAGTATGTGTTTGAGACAGAGAGAAATTCTTCAGGTTTTCTCCAATCCTATGGTTGTCAACAGGAGTATGGATACTCCGGTCTTTTGAAGTACTGCTCAATTGCTTAGAGAGATCAGAGCCTTTAATGTATTCAGGCATTCCTCTTGCATAACAAGGTAGTACAGTACTTCCAAATATTTCAGTGTTCGAAGAAGATAAAGGATAGGTGTGCATGTACACATGCATGTGTGTGCAGACAGATTTCCTATCACAATCTGAACTAACTGCAAATTCTGTTTTCTGCACATGACAGTTTTCTCACAGTTTTAGCCATGCTTGGGAGAAGAAATGCCTCATTAACCCAACACAGGCAAAAACAGGTTGAACAGGAAAGTGCCATAACTGTGGTGTCTGGTGATGTATACTTCTTATAAAGGACATGGACAACAAAATTGCCTTCATTTCCCAATTATACAGTTCCTGTTTATTAGAATGTCTCTGGCTCCATTATCACTACTAATACATTCATACTCCTGTGAGTTTCTACAAAACAATCTGCAAGATTAGGAGCTATGTTGATTTCCATAAATCATGTATCTCATACAACATAGAGCACGGCATGGTTCTCCTGAAGATGATACACATGAGAAGTGAGAAGGAGCTTTTGCCATTTGGAGAAGACAGTGCAAGAGCCTAGTGGTGTGTTGATAAAATGTTGCTGGTTTACAAGATTACAGATCTTACCGGGATTCATGGTAATATATATATATATACACATGGTGCTATTTTCCTATTAATTATTCTAGCTATCCTCCTCTCAGTCGAACTACTCTAATTCCAAGACCAAAAGTTCATCAGAAGACATGTTGGACTTTTGATTATACTGTATAGCTAAAGCAGGAAAGGGCAAACAGATCAAGTAGGATTTAGAGGGTTAGGCTAGAACAGTGGTTCTTCACCTTTGTTACTCGGATGCTTTTGAACTGCAACTCCCAGAAACCCCAGCCAGCACAGTTGGTGGTGAAGGCTTCTGGGAGTTGCAGTCCAAAACTCCTGAGTAACCCAAGGTTAAGAACCAGAAGAAGAAGAAGAAGAAGAAGAAACAAGCTCAGAAGCACAAAACATTGGCAAATTTGTAGGTGGCATCTCCTTCTATTGATCATTGCTAGTATTTTAGAGCTAGTGATCAGGTAAGCTATAAATTTAATGATTGATTGGTTGTGAAATTCTAATTTTTTTTTCAAACTTGGGAAACTTGTGAAGCTTTGTATATGTCCACAGGCCAACGTCCAATTGGCCATTCGTGGACTGACACTCTGCTGGTATAGTTTTGCCTGATCGTCTCATAATCGCTTGCAGTAAAAGATTAAAAAAAGGTTACCTACTGATGTCTATGGGGCTTTGCAAGGAAGTATTGTACCAACCTCACAACAGACTGTTGCACTGGTAGAAGGCTATACCTAACATTTACAGATTCTGCCCACATGTTAAGTACATTTTAGATACTGTGAACATGTCCTCTTTTACCCTATTGTACATTTTGACAGCTATTGAATCTATATAGCTTGGGTCTTTTCTTCTATATCCAGAGCACCAATGGAAGCTGTATTCCCAAAAAGGGAGATAAAATTAGGTTGGAATTGGAATGGGGGTAGCAGTGATATCTTTCAGTAATGAACTGGTGTAGTTAAAGGGTCTTGATGAGCTGGATAAAAGCAACCTGCAATTATAATAAATGCAACAAGCTTTCTGGAAGATGCACATCTGGGGGAAAGTACTGGTTACAATTTAAAGCTCTACTTTAAAAGCATCTTTCCCACATATTACAAGGGAAATGTTTAATAGTGTCACATGATGTAAAAGTTTTTTTAAAAGGGCATGAAAAACAAAACAAAACAAAAACAAAATAAAAAACAGAACCAGCTGTGTAGCTTCCTTTCCTAACTAAGCCAGGGCATTTGCAATCCAGAAAAAAGCGAGGTAGGCAGGCAGGCAAGAAGGAACGAAGCATTTGCAGGGCCAAACTCTTCCAGTGCTTATGTTGTTTTAAATGGATTATGTAATTTGCTATGCAATACAAGAGTTCTAAAGTGTGTGGATTTGGAGTGTTTGCACTTATATTGGGTTGAATTAAAACATCCAAATCTGTACAGAAAACCTCTTTTTTTTTTTTTAGAGCATTGGTGGAAAGACACACAAGCCAGCTGCCCAGTGACCCTAGTTTGGGAGCCATGAGCTAGCAAAAGCCCTTGGCTTCCATGAAATGTTGGAGGAAATAATGTTTATCTGAATCATGACAAGGATTCTGTCCATATTTGCAATACTGTCAAACTCCAAAGTTATTTGAACATACAAACCTGGGATATTTGTCAAACTTTATTTTTGTCGAGTATTTAATTAGGGTTTTTCTAGAGCAGGATGAAGAACATATGGCTCTCCATATGTTCTTGAATTGTACCTCCCATCAGCCACTACCATTGGCAATGCTGACTAAGATTGATGGGAGCTGCAATCCAGTAAAATCTGCAGGATCACATGTTCTCCACCCCTTTCTAGAATCATCCAGCTCTCTATTAAGCAGGTAAACCAGAACAGAATAGAGATAGCAAATAAGATTTTGATTAAAAAGCAGCAAGAACCCTTTCAGGGAGACAACAGGTTTCTGCCATGTCCAGCCGCCCAGAGCAGACTTCGGTCTAAATGGGTGGGATGTAAATAAAATAAACAAAATAAATGAATAAAGATCAGCCTTCAAACAGCTTAGACTGATTGCATAAATGCATCCTTACTTGGGGTCCCTAAGGATATTGGTTCATGTGTTGGTGATCTCCAGGACTGACTACAGTAATGTTCTTTATGTGAGGCTGCAGCTGATCTAGGGAGGCTTAGGAGACTGTTGCCAGAAATCAGGCCTTCTTGGTTGTGGCCCCATCCTTGTGGAACAGGCTCCCTCCCTCCATCAAGCCTCTTCATCAATTTCATTCAAAAGGATGCTCAAGACAGAGCTTTATATGGAAGCATTTCTTGACACTGTTCCCAGAAGTGATTGTGGGACTGGATTCCATTCATCTTTACTGCCATCTTTAGTCTTTTTGGGACGCATTTAGTTTTCATTATATAAATTTTGATTGATTGTTTTATTGGGTTGTTTTGGGATGGGGGAGTGGCTGGGTTTAAGTTGTTGTTAACTGCCCAGAGTAGTGCATGCCACTAAATCAGGCAGTATACAAATGTATTAGATAGATAGATAGATAGATAGATAGATAGATAGATAGATAGATAGATAGATAGATAGATAGATAGATAGATAGATAGATAGATAGACAGATAGACAGATAGACAGATAGACAGATAGACAGATAGACAGATAGATAAGAAAAGGAGAAAGGATGTTGGGAGCAGCAAGTACAAGAAAAAGATGCAAATGCTGAACAGGGCTTCTAGTTAAGTGTGCGGTTGTTAGTGTGCCTCCATTCTTCTGGCATGACATTGTTTCAAGATACTATGGTTGAGAAAAATGCCTAAAAGCCTCATGCAGATGAAGTGAGATCCTTTTCTTCTTCTTTTTTGCTGAGCCTAGCTTGTAGGTCCATGTTAGCATCTACATGTGGAGAACCCTTGTTTCTTTCAGCTTTGCTCCCTACAAGGAGAATAATGTATTGACTCAACCGACTGTAAAGCTCTTGGGGGGTCCTCCCCGCACATTTGTGGTTATGAAATTCAGGGTGTGGAATGAGCTGAGGAATTGTGTAAGACAGGCTCCACCAGAAGGGTCGTGATGTGTGCATGTGTGTGTCTTCTCCATAGAGGCTAAGAGAAGTTGGATATGTGGTAATTAAAGCAGATGGTTTCCGTTAAAGGACATATGTGCCTGCCTTACCACATGACAGAATCCAAGCCAATTAACAGCTTGTGATGGGAATGCCAACGTTGCATATGGTGGAAAACATAGGAGAATACAATGAAAAAGCACAATAGAGATAAGTCAGACCTTATATGAATGTTATATTTGGTATGCACCATTCAGTTGCCTAGTGTTCTTTATAGTAAACCTTTATATTGAAATAAAGTGGTCTATAGAATAAAAAATAAAAATGTGAAGTAGGATACATTATCTGCCAGGATGGAGGTAAATTACAGACCTATTGCTGGAGACATTTTAGTATATGGCACATGGTAATTTGCTTTTGTTCCATACAATATGATCAAGAGCCGTACATAATATTCATTTCTTCACAGAGGTTTCTTAATCAGTACAACCAGCAATTAAAATAAACTATCAAAAGCAGGCCAGCATTCCCTACAGGCACTCAGATTCCTTGTAAGTGAACTAAGATAAGACAAAGCTAGGAAAGTGGTGTTGGAAGGGAGTGGTTTGAAGGGAGAACTGTAACTCTGAGGTAATACTTTATGAGAGTTAAGCCAATCAACTAAATGAGAATGTTTGCCTGAAATAACGAAACACAGTAATCTTTGGAAGGGGTGAGCAGTAACACACCCCTTGACAATTCTTCTTAACCTCATCACTTTAGGTGTTTTAAAAAACATGCTGGAGCAGGCCTACACATCTAATGCCACCCCAAATGCAGCCATGTGGGTAATCCGCCAGACCTCACAGAATCATACAGTCAGAAGTGACCTCAAAGGTCATCTATTGCAAACACCTGGTAATGAAGAAAATCTGTTGCTACTCTATGGCTTAGTTTCTTTTAAAAAGAAAACTGCATTCAGAGGTTACCTTCCTGTGGGAGGAGTCTTTCCATCAGAAGAAATAACCTTTGGATGTAACCCAGGCTTCAGCTGTCAACAGGCCTGCCACCAATTTCAAAGCCTGCTAAAAATTTTTGGAGAATTAAAGTACAAAAGAGTAATTTTTCCAATCACTGGTCAGGTTTGATACTTCTAGTGCTCTCCCCAGTACCTTCCTGATGAGTGAGGTCAGTGAATTTAATGTCTTTATTATTTCTTGGTCTTTATTCATTCACCATAGTACTTCTTCATTGGTTACCCTCTTGATCTAAGCGATTATTAGCATCTAGTGATAAGTCCACATTTTAAATGTCTCTGTTTTTTTCTCATAGGAGCCTACATTAAAGTGCAGGATTCCGTACCACACAGTAGAACTGAGAATATATAACACTATACTATATATGTTTTCAAAACCAAATTTAAGGTGTTTGGTATTTTTTTTTTTATCCTGCCCTGGACTCCTGCTATTGGGCTAATATTATTTTATTCCAATTTTTATTTGATCTTCACATTGCTCTTCAGCCAATAAAAAGTTTTCCAAGTGGCTTTAAAAGATCAGTAATAAGACAGTCCTTGCTCTCGGGTTTACATCCAAAGGAGATGACACAAAAGGGAGATAGATGGGGAGAGGGAGGGGAGGAATCAGAGGCACTAGTTCTTAATTACAGTTCTCTTATAACAGCCAGATAAAATACTAGCCATTCCACCAGCCCCATCATGTCTGCAGAAAATAGCACTGATCACTACTGGTATTTGTCTCACAACGGTTCAAAATATCTTTTGTTCTGAATATTATTGATTCAGAATATTATTGATTCTGAATATTATTGAAGAATAAAATGTAAGATACATTATGCTATGATACTCTATCTGCTGCATTTTTTGAATATATATTTATAAGAAAATTTTTTTTTACATCTTTAACACAAAGTACTGGATATAGTCACGAAGAAGGAATTGTTTTAATTGTGAAATATAATTGCTATAATTATATTGTGGGGGTTATTAAGTGCTTCTCTGATAGTTGTATTTCCCCGTGTTACCTTTTTTTTTTTTTCTTGGCACAGAATGGAAGTTCCTACATGGTTTTTCAGGTGCGTTTAAAAACAACAGGATTTTCTTCTGATAGTTTTCTTCTTCATATTTGGAAAGATAAGGGGTATTCAAGGTGCAAATTCCTCTTTTGTAATGTAGGCTTCAGTGCATTTCAAGTTCTCTCTCATATGTATGAAGATGAGAGAGATTTACACGTACAGAGGAGGTGGTGGGTGGGGTCTGTGTGTGTGTGCGCGCGCGTGCACGCGCCCATGTGTCCACACAGTTTGCTTGCTCGCTCTCTTGCTTGCTTGCTTATGGGGGGGCGGGGAGGGACTGGGAGTATGAGGCAGCCCTGCTCTTTCTAGCAAAGGCAGCTGCTGCTGTTCTTCTTGGCAGGGCGACTGCTGTTGCTGCTGTGACTATCAGAGGCTGGGAAGAGGCTGTAAACACCGGGGAAGGAAAAACCCATTGAACTGAAAGAACAAACTCTCCGGACCTGTCTGACACAGAGGTCAAGGGGTCACCGGAGACTGGTGGAGGCCGTGTAGCAGATTGGGAGTTCGTGATGCCCCCTCCAACATCATTTAGACAAACAAGCAGATGGCAGGTGTCAGTGGTGACAAAGAGCCATCTGTACAGCGGGGACTGTCCCCTCCATTCTCTCACAGGCTACTTCATTAAACCCTCACTTCAGAGTGCCTGTGCCATACCCTTTAGCCAATACCCCCCTCCCCTCCCCAGGACTCTCTTTTTTTTCTCTCCCCTTCTGCTACCCTCCCTCCCTCCCTTCACCCCTCTTTTTTGAAGGTCTGCCTCCGTTCTGCTCCCAGCTACACACAGAGACAGTTTATTTAGGGGCTTCCCCCTCCCTCTCTAAAAGGAGCATGAGGAAAAACGCCAAATCCAAGGACATGCTTCTTGCACTGTTTGTGTTCACCGGCGACTTTGACCATATACCTGTATACCACGGAAAGAAAAACTGAGAAGCATGGCAAAACAATGAAGAAATCTGCCTCACCGAGGTGGAAACTTTGTCAGATATTCTGCCCTTCCTCCTCTCTCTCTCTCTCTCTCTCTCTCTCTCTCTATCTATCTATCTACCTACCTATCTATCTATCCCTGTTTTATTGTGCAACTGTTACTCAGCAGGCAGCCGGCCACAAATGCTTCTATCAAGTTTAGTTGTTCTTTAAAGTGCGATAAGACTCTGTGTTAGTTCTGCTGCTTCAGATTTTCTTTCCTGGGCTTTACATAACTCTGATCACATTTTTCCCTTTAAAAGATCATAATGCCTAGGTGCTAAAGAGCTAGTCTTGGCTTGAGTTGGAATAAACAAATATATGGGTACCCCCCACAATAAGGCCTCACCTGGGAACTGAAATAAGACAGCAAAGAAAGAGAAAAACACACACGTGGCCAGAACAATTTTATAGTGGCATTAACATGACCAGAAAGTTTTGAAAAGACCTTTTACAAGCCGTGTGAGTTCCCTGAGCTGAAGTCCATCTGCAAGTTTTCTGCTAGAATTTTGAATCAGTGTCCCTCTAAAATTGAGTGGGAGCTAACATATGGTGCTGAGGGTGAGTGAGGGGAGTGTAGTGAAGAGAGGATGAGAATCGGGAGCTTCTGGAAGTTTTCCAGGCCACCCGCACCTCTATGACCAGCCATGCTTCTTTAGCCTCCCCTGCAGATCCCTGTGGAAAATGACACTGGAATGTTAAGCTGCAGACTCGCTCTGTCTAGGGAATTCTCTTGAGCCTTTGACTCATTTTTCTTTTGTCCTCATCTAAACAGGCAGCTACAATGTACGTGGGAGGGGGTGAAATGAGGGGGACTGTGCCACATCATTTTGTGGCTGTTTATAAAAGGAAGCTTAAAGCTCATCCTTTGTGACCAGGGAAGGCTTCTTAGCTGTGGGCTGGCTTGATGTTTTATTCAGCTTGGAAGAATATATCCCAATGTAATATCATCCTCTGCTGGAGTTCTTTGGGAGCAAACCCTGCAGCTCAATGCAGGTGGGAAGTGATGGCCAGCATCCAAAGAACTATTTTAGGCAGGTCTACCTTGATAAATATTATACCTATTCACAGGATGCCATCATTGCACAGCCCGCATTGTATCAGTTGTGCTCTCATTTCCAAAAGCAGTTTGCTGTTCCCCTTCTCTCTTTCTCTGTGATTTAATGTCTAGTTTTTTTTTTCCTGTGGGGGACCCAATTCACGCTATACCATACGATTGATTTAAAATACTATACAAAAATAATCAATATTGAAACTAAAAAGCAAAAAGAATTTAAAGCATTTTTAAAAAATCTTAAAATTTCATAAATACAGCATTCCCCCACCCACCCCCCACTTATGGCTTAAAAGCCTGAAAAGGACAGTCGATGGGAGGAGGGCAAGAGGGAGGGGAGCAACATGGCTTCTTTGGGTAGTGTATATCCTCTCTCTTGTTCTCGCCAAATGAGCTTGTGAAGGTGTTGGAATAGTGAGAAAGGCCTCCCCAGAAGATCTAAAAAGCCAAGAAGGCTAATATGGGGGTGATATGATTCTTCAAATAGCATGGACACAAACTGTCTGTATAGGACTTTTACAGCACTTTGAATTGGGTCCAGAAACAGGCTGGCAACCAGTGAAGCTGTTATGATAAGGGTTACATGCTCTCTGTAACCAGTGCCAGTCACTAGTCTGACTGTAGCATGTTGAATCAGTCGTAGTGGTGGTGGTGGTGGTCACGATGGTGATGTGCTATCAAGTTGCCTCTGACTCTATGAATGAGTGCCTTCCAAAATGTCCTATCATTAGCAGCACTGCTCAGTTCTCGCAAACTCAAGTCTGTGGCTTCCTTCCTTCCTTCCTTCCTTCCTTCCTTCCTTCCTTCCTTCCTTCCTTTATTTATTTATTTTATTTAACTTATATGCCACCCACACTACCCAAAGGTCTTCCTTTATCATCATCATCATCATCATCATCATCATCATCATCATCATCATCATCATCATCATCATCATCATCATCATCATCATCTCAGAGCTGCAGAACTAGAAGGGACCCTATGGATCACTGAGTCCAGCCTCTGTCAAAGAGGCACAGTGGGGGAATCAAACTCCCAAACTTTGTCTCCACAGCCAAATATCTAAACCACTGAGCTGTCCAGAAGTTATGGAGTCAATCCGTCTCATATTTGGTCTTCCTCTTTTCTTACTGCCCTCAACATTTCCTAGCATTTGCATCTCTACCAGTGAGTCTTGTCTTCTCATGATATGCTCAAAACACAACATCCTTGGTTTCATTATTTATGTTTCCAGAGAGAGATCAGGTTTGATTTGATCTAAGACCCACTTGTTTGTCTTTCCAAAGTGTCCACAAAATTCACCTCCATCATCATATTTTGAAGAAATAGATTTTTCCCTGCTCACTTTCTTCACTGTCCAGCTTTCACATCCATACATCGTAATGGAGAATACAATGATGTGGATGAACTTGGCCTTAGTCTCTAGTGATGCATCTGTAAATTTGATGATCTTTTCCAGTTCCTTCATAGCTGCTCTTCTGAGTCTCAGTGTTCTGACTACTTGGCTGCAGTCTCTATCTGGATGATTGAACCCAAGTATACAAGATTTAGGAAGCTAGACTCCATTATGAATCTGCCATACCAGCATAGTCACCCAAGCCATTTGGCTGGGCCACAAACGGAGGCTTTGGATGATGAATGTCTGATGCTGAGATTCCAAACTAAGATGTACCCACTCTTTTCAGGATTAACAGTCACATCAACATAAGAGTGTGGATAGTTAATGGTGATGGGGCCAGAGAAACTGCTAGAGGATAGCTATTGGACAGCACTAGTAGTAGAAGTTGATACTGGCAGAAGATCTTTCACAAACAATAGCAGTGACACTCAAGTTAACTTTTGTTAGTACTGCCTAGCCCTAGCAAATCACTTCCGAATATGTGTTACCCTGAAAGCTCTATGGAGGGATAATCTAATGCAGTAGTATTAGAAATGTAAATCTACATGGAAAAAGATTCTGTAAACAGGATGCTAGTTTTCTTCTGACATCTCTGGATGGATGTTTATTGAAAACTCAGGATATAGTGTATTTGCCTTTGTGATTCATGTTTTGCTCTTTCCCAAATACCAGCTGAAGGGGAAGGGTCACTGCAACCCTGGCATATAGGGACTCCCCAGTGACTGCTTTTTAAATTTCTTAAAACAAACTTATGTGTAGTTGGACCTTTGCTTCTTATATTCAATCTTTATTTCTCTTATTGTCAAGATGCTTTCCATTTCTACTGCTTTAGGTAATTTTTCTCTACTTCTATTAATGTAATAAATTTGCTTTTAATATTCCAAAGTATTTATAATTGTCATCACTTGATAATGATTTTATGATATCTCCATTTTTAGCTCTATTCCATCTAGGTTTTGGATCTTGCTGTGTTTTATAGGGAGAACTGCACATTTGTCAAGTTCACATTTCATTTGAACTATCTTTACTAAATATTTGCACTGTATTTAGCACTGATTCTATCTTGGTGGAACTTTTTGGCATATAGTTTTAGGTCATCCATGTATAATAGATGCCTATGTCCATGGAGGGGTCATCATCAGCAGCAGCATTTTCTCCTATGTTTCACATATTGGCTGTATTTGCATGGAACAGCAAACCAAGATCAAGAATAGATTGGGCGGTGGGTGGGAGGGAGGAAAAGGAAGGGTTCTGATCTTCAAACTCAAAGAGGACCCAAATCAACTTGCAAAAGACATTATGGGAGATGACAGTAGAATGGGAATTCATTAAACACCAACAGGAATATTCATAATGGGGTCAGATTACTGACGGGAATATTTACTGGTATCTTGCTTTATTGATTAAAATACTCCCAACCTACTTTATATAAATAGATCTCAGAGTAGGGTACAATCAATAAGATCATTAAATCAAGTTCATAATATTTAAATGCTTTTGATCAATTAATTAAAACATTATCAAAATGCTTTAATAAAGTTGAGTAATTAAAACAAGAATGAAACAGACCAAAGGATTACGCACCAGACCATAATCTCCCTAATTGTGGAATTTATGAGTAAACAGGCAGGTTTATTTAAACTAGTCACCAATTTTTCTGTGATATAGGAATGGCTGTGCCTCTGTATGCCTCTCCTCCAAGCCAAAAAGAGGTCACAGACTTTGACATAAGGCAATGCAGAACGTACTTCTTAATTCATTTTCGCCATCTTGAATCATATTATGTTGTTTTTGTTATCTTTTACTGTTTTATGAACTTGTTCTTCGCCACTCAGAGTAGACTTCAGTCTAGATTGGTGGGATATAAATTAAATAAATAAAATAAAACACCAGGTGACTGGCAACCAGAGACAGAAACTGGGAAGAACCCTTCTTCCTACATTGCTTAGGGAAATGTGATACCTTGTGTTGATGCAACAAGCTTGCAGTCTTTACTCTGGGACATAAAAAAAAAAGCAAAGCGTGCTGCTTATATACCGCCCCATAGCGCTTCAAGCACTCTCTGGGCGGTTTACAATTTAATTATGCAGGCTACACATTGCCCCCCCCCCAGTGAGCCGGGTACTCTTTTTACCGAGTATATTACAGTATTTTAATTTAGAGCCTGATGTGACACCCTGTTGTCTGGATGATTTTGGACTATTTTGTTTTCCTTCCATTCTCTCAAGTTAAAGGAATGGGCACATGATGTGGTGAAGGGCCATGCTGGACTGAATTTAATATTTTAATCTTTTGTTGTTGTTTAGTCGTTTAGTCATGTCCAACTCTTTGTGACGCCATGGACCAGAGCACGCCAGGCCCTCCTGTCTTCCACTGCCTCCTGAAGTTTGGTCAAATTCATGTTGGTTGCTTCGATGACACTGTCCACCCATCCTCTGTCATCCCCTTCTCCTCTTGCCTTCACACTTTCCCAACATCAGGATCTTGTCCAGGGAGTCTTCTCTTCCCATGAGATGGCCAAAGTATTGGAGCCTCAGCTTCAGGATCTGTCCTTCCAGTGAGCACTCAGAGTTGATTTCCTTTAGAATGGATAGGTTTGTTCTCCTTGCAGTCCAGGGGACTCTCAAGAGTCTCCTCCAGCACCAAAGTTCAAAAGCATCAATTCTTCGGCAATCAGCCTTCTTTATGATCCAGCTCTCACTTCCATACATGTGTCAACTCAGAAGCTGCCAATCAGATGCGCTAGTTTGTTCACCTCCTTCTCGATGCCTCTTCCTCACCCCATTCTCCTATTTGGGTTTTTTTAAAAAAATTCAAATAAAAGGATGCTTTTCCTCCTAAATCAGTGCTGTCTAGGGAAGAATGGGAACAGAAGGAATATCACTCACAGTTTTCCTTGAGCTCTTATGAGCCTGCAGTCTGGCTGTCAGCTTTCTGGCAGTTTTAGGAGGATGGCTGTGACCAACTTGAAAGGGCGGTGAGGGGAAAAGAAGGTACTGTGGCCCATTAGTAATTCCCTGCAGTACAATGACAGGTTTGATGACATGCATGGAGGACACATTGCAGAAGATGGAGGGTGGGGGACATTCCCATGCAAAAGAGAACATTTGGGAGACTTCTAGCTGGAAGACATCTTAACACTAATGACCCAATCAGAGCCTACCCATCCTTTACACTAGAAAGCCACTATTCACTTTTAGATGCACTTTTATGCTGTGTTTTGGTGTCTCACTGTTTGGGGGAACATCTGGTGGCTGTCCTGTCATCATTTTACAACAAAGAAGTAGATGTTCCCCTAGCTTCTCTGGCCATATTATCGCTCTTCAGCTGTCCATTTCCGCTCCTGTCGTTGCTATTCATACTTCTAGTCAACGTGGGTGGCTCACTACCTGAATCTTATTAGTGTGCTAGTACCTGAATACGTGCCATGAAGGGAGATGACCAGGATGGTAGGCTGCAGTGGGTGTGAATCCACTGTATATCATGAAAGGGGGGGGGGAATGAAATGCAGAAACCCAAACAGATGAATCAGTGGTGATGGAGGAACAACAGTAAAGGGGTGAATGTGATGTGGTAGACATCCCCCTTGCGCTTTTGTGGATTATTTCTGGTATTAGGAGACTTCCTTCAAGAAACATATCTGGAATCAAAACCATAAATTAGGGGAGAAGCCCTATTGCTTTTCTCAATCAATCACAACTACAGTTTTTACACTTTTGCTCAAATCAAAGCAGGAAGTGAGTGATAACAAGCCACAAAGCCAACCAACTGCCATACACATCAAATTGTATACACGGAAAGGAGTAGGCCATGGGAGAGAGGAACTGGAGGGAAGGAGAAGGAGAGGGTGTCAGCCTGAATGGAAACTAGAAGACTAAAAAGCAGCCAAGTGTCCACAACAAGACGAGGCATCACATAAAACAAAAAAGCAAAGCCCACTGTTTGGACAGATAGTGCACTTTGAATCACACTTTACACAACAAGTTATGAGGCAACACGGTGCAGTAAAGCAGGCTAATGGAGGTATACAATGCAGTCCCAGAAAGATCTGCATTGGTTTTTCTGTGGGCTATTGCTCTACAAGTTAATAAACCAAAATTCTGTATCAGGTCAATGGAAATTCTGTGTCATGAAAAAAATGGATTCTGCAACCTGCATGAATCAGGAAAATAACAAGGAACCAGACTGTTTGTATCTTTTATTCTGGTTCTTCTAATCATGAAGAAAAAGCAGCTGTGGTGAGCATGGAGCCACTACCACCTAACTAAGTGAATGGTATTCAAGCATTCCTCACTTTCTAGGGTTTCACAAAGTATTATCTACATATTTGATTATCTGCTTTAAGTATCCTAAGGATGTGATGGTAGTGGTTTTCTAATCCAGCCTCTGAAGGGTCAGCAGGATGCCTACTCTCTCCCTAAACCCGGTTTCAAAGCTCACCTTCCAGATTCATTCTCTGTTTGGGAACATGAGCAAAAAGTGGGAAACCGGTCATCTCCAACAATGTTCAAATATAACTGTGGGGTAGCTGTTCACTTACACTCCCAACTGGGGAGGCCAATTTACAGTATAAACTATCCTTCATCCAGAAGGTTTCCCAAGGTATTATACATAGTATTAAAAAGCTAATAAGCACCATGACAAAAACAATTAAATAAGATGCTTAAGAATTATTCAATGGTTGAATATATATAAATTATATTTATATATGTTTATATTGTGTGTGTTTGGAGATCTGTTCCCATTTCCAGGTAAACATTATAAATTGAGAGTAGCCCTTGAGTTTCTGCCAGGAATCAAGATAAAGGAGTGAAGATAAGAAAAACAGTACAAGACATTAATGTTGCTGTCATTCAATGCATACGTATATGTTTAATTGACCAAGCCTCCATCTGTTGCATGAAGAAAGTCAGCAGGATGAACAGCATTTTGCCATAGAGTACACAGGCATATCCAGGCTGCCTCTTTGAGTTCTAAAATTGAGGGAGGCCGACAGGGGCAAATTGTCTCTGCTGGTCCTCCTAGATATCTCAGCGGCCTTTGAGACCATTGACCACGGTATCCTCCTGGGGAGGCTCTCTGAGTTGGGAATAGGTGGCCAGGCTTTGGCCTGGCTCCGTTCCTTCTTGGAGGACCGCCCCAAGAGAGTACAGCTTGGGGAGAGCGTCTCGGCCCTGTGGAGCCTCAATTGTGGGGTCCCACAGGGGTCGATCATCTCCCCAATGCTGTTTAACATCTATATGAGGCCACTGGGAGGGGTCATCAGGGGGTGTGGAGCATTGTGTCATCAGTATGCGGATGACACGCAGCTCTACATCTCCTTTTCACCAACTGCAGGAGATGCCGTCCTGTCCCTTCAGCGCTGCCTGGAGACCGTACTGGAATGGATGCAGGAGAACGGGCTGAAGCTGAACCCGGACAAGACGGAGGTACTAAGGGTGGGTGCCCCCACAATAGGGGATTTGGGAAACTCCCTCACTTTTGGGGGGGTGACCCTGCCCACCAGGGATGGGGTCCGCAGCCTGGGGATCCATCTGGACCCGGCGCTCACTATGGAATCTCAGGTGGCGTCCGTGGTCCGTACCGCCTTTTTTCATCTTAGGCGGATAGCCCAGCTGCGATCCTACCTTGGTGTTGGGGCGCTCACTACCTTGGTGCATGCACTCGTAATCTCAAGATTAGACCACTGTAATGCGCTCTACGTGGGGCTACCTTTGAGGCTGCTGCGGAAACTACAGGTGGTGCAGAATGCGGTGGCCAGATTACTCAGTGGAGTGAGAAGATACCAACATATTTCACCCACCCTGGCTGCACTGCATTGGCTGCCGCATTGACTTCAAAGTGTTGATGCTTACGTATAAAGCCCTAAACGGTTTAGGACCTCGATACTTGGTGGAACGCCTCCTCCCACCAAGATCTACCTGTGTCACTCGTGCGAGCCAGGAGGTGAGACTGAGGAGCCTAACGCCGAGGGAGGCCCGGAAGGAAAAGACAAGAAATCGGGCCTTCTCGGTGGTGGCTCCTCGTCTCTGGAACAACCTACCCCCTGAGATTCGCGCGGCCCCCTCGCTGGGTATTTTTAAGAAACAATTAAAAACATGGATGTTTAGGCAGGCCTTCCCAACAGATAACTCCTGACGACTTTTCCCTTCTCCTATAGCTCTCCCATTTTGTTTAGTTTTTTTTCTCTTTTTCGTTATGTAAAATGGTTATATGTATATTATTGTATTACTTTTATGTTGTTAGCCTCCTAGAGTGGTCCTCACATGACCAGATAGGCGGGATATAAATAAAATAAATAAATAAATAAAATGAACTCAATGCACATGTCAATCCTAAAACCACTAATCTGTCAAACAACAGAGTGGAAGTATTTGCAAACATGTTGCTGTGCGTGTGTCCATATGTATGTGCATGTGTGTACTTTTTGGCAAACTGCATTCCCATGGGGTCAATCAGTTTGAGACTCAAACTAGATGATAGTATGATTTCTGCAGAGCTGCTCCTCCAAGTGGTGAAAGCTGTCTGTTTTCCATACTACTGTGTTTTTTATATCTTGTTCTTAGTTGCTTTGTTTTCTAATTGGTCAGAAAGTAGACTGGAGCTGTCTTTGCAAGTCTGATTTTTGAAGTATGTGTCTTTGAGGAACTCCTATTGTGGGAGGCATGACAGATTAGAGAAATTGAGTATTTCTCTTTAGATCTAATCTATTCATGAGAAGCTGTTATTTGGGGGGGGGGGAGTCAGAAACCCTACTGGACATGTAAACTTACCATGCGCCTAACTGAATTCACTGCTGATCATCACCATTGCTTTCATTCCTAAATTAATCCATAGAAAATGTTTTCCAGTCTTAGTCTTCAAGAAGAAAAATTGATATTCAGTCACTGGGATGAAAAATGTAGAATATTTGATTTGTAGTATCGCTTTTTTCGACTGAAATCTGGCTTCTTGTAACTTAAGCCCATTATTACATGTCCTGCTCTCTGATATGATAAAGAACAAATTCTCCTCCTCCTCTGTATGACAATCTTTCAAGTATTTGAGAAGTGCTATCATATCTTCCTCCAATCTTCATTTATTCTTTCTGTCTTTCCTCATAAGGCTTGGTTTCCAACCCAATGATCATCCTTGTAGCCCTCCTCTGAACTTGTTCTGCTTTGTTGGCATCCTTCTTAAAATGCAGTGTCCAGAACTGGACACAATACCCTAGATGAGTGCCTAATACAGGGGTACTGGTACTTCGCAGGATTTGGAGACTACTGTTAATGCAGCCTAAAATAGCAATGGCTTTTTTCCAGCCACATTGCACCGTTTCTTCATACTCAGCTTGTGATCTACAACAATTCCCAAATCCTTCATGCTCATAGTATTATTGGGCCAAGTATCTCCTATCTTGTAAGTATGCATTCTGGGTTTTTCCCCTAGATGTAGGACTTTGAACTTATTCCTGTTGAATTTCATTCTGTTGTTTTCAGTCTAGTGCTCAAGCATATCAAGATCTGTTTGAATTTGATTCTGTCTTCCAAGGTATTGACTATTCCACCAAATTTTGTATCATCTGCAAATTTGTGTTATCTGCAGATTTGATAAGTTTTCCCTGCACTCCCTCATCCAAGTCATTAGTAAAAATATTGAAGAGCACTGGGCCCAGGACTGAACTTCATGGTACCCCCTTGTTACCTCCTCCCAATTTGAGAAGAAGTCAGTACTAATCACTCTTTGAGTACAATTCAGTAACCAACTGTGTAAGCACCTGACCATCCAGCCTAGATCTAATTAGCTTGCTAATCAGAATGCCATGGGACACTGTCAAAGGCTTTGCTGAAGTCAAGATATATTACATTGATAGCATTCCCAGCATCTACCTGGGAACTTACCCAATCAAACAATGAAATAAGGTTAGTCTGGCAGAATTTGTCCTAAACAAATTAGTGTTGTCTTTTAGTTATTATTGCATTGTTTTCAAGGTGCTTGCAGAGTGACTGCCTAGTAATCTGCTCCAGAATTTTCCCTGGGATTGATTCAGGCTAACTGGCCTGTAGTTCCCTGGTTCCTCCTTTTTGCCCTTTTTGAAGATACAGATAATGCTTACCCTCCTCCAGTCATCCAGAACCTTTACCCATCTTCCAAAATTTGCAGAAAATAATAAATAGTGATTCTGAGATCTGAGTTAGTTTCTTCAATATTCTTGGATGCAGTTCATCCAGCTCTGGGGATCTGAACTCATTCAAAGTAATGAGGCATTCCTTGACTATTTATTTATCAATCTCAAGCTGCAATCCTGTCCCCTCCCTTTGTACTTCACATCTTCGACTGCATTTCCCAGAAACCCCAGCCAGCACAGCTGCTGGTGAAAGCTTCTTGGAACTGAATACCTGGGTTACTCAAGGTTGGGAACCACTAGTCTAAAGTGTTCTAAACAGGGTTGCTTTGAAGTGCAGTGTGTCATTTGGGGCGATCTTTACATCCACATGCAAGGATCGACTGCACCACACCTGAAGTGTGACACCGGGTGCTTCCAGATAATACTTCTACTCTGCAACCACTTTGCCTAAAACGTTGAATTTTATGGAGAGTCCAGATCTCACCTTCCCTCTATAACTCTTCCATGTTTTCCTTCTGCTTCTTTTTTTATTTTATTATTTAATTAAGAACAACAAGAAGATGTCTACATGAAGGTTGTGCACTGGCTTCAGAAAAAAGTGTCCAAATAAGGCAAGGAAGGGAACTTGTATCTTAAAGATGCAGATAGACCCCCAAGAAGCCCCTTGGTCACTGTTAGAATGGTTAAGCCACCCCACAGACTACTGATGTTTGGAGTGAAGTTTGTTTTGGGGGTTAAGAATTATGATGTTTGAACAAAAATATGTGGTGCCAGTTTCTATAGCAAAGCAGAGGGGAAGTGGAAGCACTAAGAAGAAATAGATTAATATCGAATCATCAAAAGCCAAAACCTCTCCAGCGAACTCCAGTCTATGGAATGCCCTCCCAACTGAGATTCGTCTAGCGCCGATGCAGATGACATTTTGGTGCCAGGTCAAAACCTTCTTGTTCCAGAACACTTTTAAATGAAATAATATCAACCGTGGGTCCTGATGGCAATTTTTAGATTATCTATTTTAATTGTATTTTAATTGTTTTATCTTTTTATTGTATTTTAATAGTTGTAAGCTGCCCAGAGACCTTTGGGTAGAGTGGGCGGCATATAAGTTAAATAAATAAATAAATAAACAAACAAACAAACATTGCAGAGTGAATTGGTGCCAATTGTGCAGCACTGTAATTTGGGCTAGGCACTGAGTGGGGCCCAGTTAGGCCAGCCAGGCTACTGGTTGGAAACACTAAGATGAGGTCTTCCCCAGCTTGAAAACCTGTTCAACTCCCATTGTTTTCATTATTTTAATTGTCTGGTGCACTGCAGGAATGCTACAAGAAGAAACCTGTGCATGAACATATTTGCCAGCTCTTCTTCTCTGTTGTACAGAACAGCCTTTCTTGGGGTTCTCCCCCCCCCTTTGTTATGGGTGCCTGTGCATGTCTCAGAAGGCGTGAGTGCCAACCATGTAGCACTCTGATTTGGGCTAGGCAGTAACTGGCCAAACATGGGCAAGCTGGACTACAGATTGGGGATACCAAGAAAACAGCTTCTGGTCCTCCAGCCCCTAATTTCCCCGAACACAGTTCATGGTGAAAGCAAGCTAACTGGTAGGAGCTTTGCTTATAAATACAACACACTCCTGAGGTTGAGGGCATTGATCCAAAACCACAAAAATATCTCCATAAACCTGCAAATAAATCAGTTCAGGCCACCACCAAATCAGCTCAGGGCATGCCAGTCCTGATTTACATAGCAAAAAAAAAGGGATACAAATTGGACTAGATGGTATTGACACACCCCTAGTCTGTACATAGAGTTTAGTTAGTCCCAATAAATATTTGCATATCAATAGACTCTGAAGAGTATGCTTTCCAGAAACCAGAATACTAATTAGTTGTGAAATCACAATAAAAATAATAATCATACACTAGGTCAAACACATAATTATAAAGTAATTTGCATGTCACAAGGCATTTCAACCATATCAATGGCTAATGAAATGTATGGCCTTATATTTATACTCATGTCCTGTACACAAACGATGAAATGGTCTTACTCCCTTTTTAGAAAGTCATACGCATCTGTTATTTTTCACTGCCAGCTTCTAACATCAGTGATGACCTTGGCATAGGCCATTTTCCTGAAACTATAGACAAGCACAGTTTAATGATCCTTGACTGCCCTTTGGTCCATCAGCTCCTCTCAGCCTCTTATACATTCCTTGAAGAGTCTTGAGCTACAGTTATAAATCTCAAGGAAATTATCAGAATTAATGAAGTTTAGATATACTAACAGTTTAATAGATCCTCTTAGAGCACAAAATCTGATTACTATTCAAAGAGAAGGCTCCACTCGGAAAGCTGGACATCTACATGGCACACCATCTGGAAGTCACTTAATGAGCCTTGCGTGCAGTGGTTAAACTGCAGTACTGAAGTGAAGACTGCTCATGACCTGAGTTCAGTCCCAATGGATACAGGTAGCTGACTCAAGGTTGAGTCAGCTTTCCATTCTTCCATGGTCGGTAAATTGATCACCCAGCTCACTGGAGAGAAAACATGCAGCCTGTTTAATTGAATTAAATTGCAAACCACCCAGAGAGTGGTTTAAGCACTATGGATGCTATAGACAGCACATTTTGCTTTAATAGACTACAATGTGAAATAGGAAGATCAAAGAATAATCAAGTAGAATTGAGCTACCTGAATACAGACAAATTTTTCTGTGACTGGAGAAATGCAATCAATATAGCATTTCTGTACATGCAATGTATCCCCGACCTTATGTACAGAAGAAGACCTAGCAAATGGCCAAGATAATGCTATTGAAGTAGCTTGTTTCTAGTCAAAAACAATCTAATTATATTAACAGTTTAATTTCTTTTTAATTTTACCTATGTTTCATGTGCCTATAATTTTAAATTGTGCAATACTGTGATAAAAAGAAAGAAAGCCTGCCCTGCATCCTGATGCTATCAGGCACTGGCATCAACTTTAAGAGGGGAAATCAACATCTTGCCTTTTGCCTCAGTCAGCAAAATGTTTTAGGATGGCCTTCATGGTTTACGAAGTTTTAGCAGCAAAACCCCTGTTCAGCACAGTGAGCCCTCACCTTCCTCAGCTCCTGGATCTTTTGTTGCCTGCCTTTCAGTCTTTTTTTTTTCATACCAGAGCATCACACAATTTAAAATTATGAATGTATATGAAATATAAGTAAAAATTAAAAAATTAAAATGTTAGATATTAGTGCCATTTGTGGTCCAAAAAGGACCATTGGCTCATTTTGCTCATTAGCAAGTTTGTAGTGCAATGCTTCTGGAAGTGAAGGATTGGCCAGCTGTATGCCTATTAGGGGGAGCGGGGGTGGGGTGGTGGTGCCAGTAACTACTGATGCCCGAGTGAGCTCACCATGCTTTCTGCTTTTCTGTTTCCCCTGTCTCTCAGTCTTCTTCCTGCCTTTAAAATCCTTGGAGGAATACATCTCTCTCTTCCTGTGCCCAGAATCTCTATGAGGACCCAACGTTGAATAAACACATTGTGCTCATTTTGAAGACTCTCTTGTAAAACAGCATCTCTGCCTTACAGTTTTCCTTCCTTTTTCAGGCACACATTTTAATTATTCTCATGCTAGAAGCAGTGCCATCATTTCAGGAGTTTATTTCTTTATCTCTGTAAGAGAAACAGCCTTGACATATGAGGCAATCAGAGGTCAAGGACATTCTGAGATTAAAGGCAGAAGCCTGCCCTGTGACGAACCTCAGATGAATATGAAACATTAGAGTTGGATGCCCTCTGGCAGGCTGCTGCTGAGCCATCATAATAGGGATTTCTTCTACATGCACGCATGTGTGCGTGTCACACACACACACACACACACACACACACACACACACACACACACACACACACACACACACACACACACACACACACACACACACACACAGCTCAGTTATTTCCAGAAAGCCACTATAACCCACCTAGATTTCTCCCCATATCTTCAGTCTAATCCTACACAGCTGAAAGTAAGGCTGAATGTTCTAATTTTTCATGGCCAGAGCATGGTAAGGTTACTGTTTTACATTACAACTCCCAGAATCCCCTGGTCAGAGGTGGTTGAAGGTTGGGTGGGATGGGAAACCACCCAGGACCTAGACATGCAAGATAGGAGCCACTTCCAAGAGCTCATGCAACTGAGTTGTAAGGGTGAAGCCCATCACCTCAAAATACAAATGGAGGTGGCAGCATAGCTGCTACTTATTCAAAGTGGCTCACAACCTACATGTGGGTACTTATGACCCTACCCATTGAACACCCGTATAGTAAGGGATTGTAAAGTAAATATAAATGAATGCTTGACCAGAATATGAGCAAACTAGCCCTCACTCTGCTGGGGATTTTCATAAAGAGTGTGTGAAGTGCAAAGTAATGCAGGTGCTACATTCCCATTTTCCTCAGAAACTCTTTTGTGCCTGCTGCCACCGCCCAGCTTCCAGTCTATTTGAGACCACTGTGTGTAATGTAATAGCCATTACAATGTTACCACTGGGCACCCTCACAACAGGACTGTGTTTAATAGCTCCAGCCATTTGTCTTTTCCAGCAAGCTGCACATTCAACTCTGGGTGAGGAGAGTGAGGCTCAGTGTAACCCAGGCCTGAGGAATGGCTGCCTTATTTGAGAGGATGCTCACATCAAAGGCAGCCCTTCACAATGCCAGTACAGTAACATTTGCATGGCTGCACTTAATCTGGCAGTTATTTATTGCGCTGGGTTGGAGAGAACCTTCACGCAGAAAGAAATCAAGGCCTGAACTCAGTCTGTGCCAAAATTCACAGATGGCCCTTTTCTCATACAAGGCAGCAGATTTCAGAACAAGAAACACCATTTTCCTCTTTGGGAGGGACTGTGATGGAATTTAAGTGTTGCATGCCTACAAGTATGGAGCACCTGCAAGACGGATGAGCATGATTTCTTTTGGAATAGGCAACAAAATACCTTGCCTTCTCCATCCTATTTGGCTAATTATCTGCCCCACATCAGACAGTGGAAATAATAAGACAAGGCATGTTCTTGGCATTGCTTTAGAAGAAAATGAAAGAAAATGGGTGCAAAGAGGACTTCTATTGTACCCTAGGAGTTATCAGGGACAGAGGAGAGTTCCTGAGATATCATCAAATTTATTTGTGGCAACATTGGGAATGAGGGGAAACCATTTCCCTACTTTCCAGAAAGTTCCAATAGATGGTTCAGAAGGACAGAAGTTGCTGGCCTGTAAACTACCATTTTGCTTTATTGGCAACCATGGGGTTGTATTTTATTTCCCTCCCTTGCCATATGCCTTGCCATGATGCCTTACTCATTCCAAACATGAAATCACCATCTTGAGCGAAAGCACACAGTAGCCTAGAAAGAGAGAGGGAAATGTCCCTGAAGCAATTGCACGTGGACACAATTGTGACCTTCAATAAATGGCTTCATTCCAACCATCTTTGGGAGTCTCTGCCTCCTTGGCACCCTTTGTTGGTTTCCACTGCCCTCGCATACCCAGTTATAATACTTTGGTCACCCGACAGAATGATATTATTGCATTGCATAAAAGCAAAAAGCCCAAAGTTCTTAGACCTTTCAGTTTGGTCATAAGTGTGGCTACCATACCAAAGGCCTTTCAATGTGACATAGAGGGGACTTTAACGGGCTATCCTCAACCAGAGGAACCTACTTCAAGCATAAGATCACCTCTTGAAGCCCTGTTCTCTGACCTCCCTTGAGGAGGTACCCCTTGGATAAGTACCAGAGATACGTTTTTATATACGGTGGCACCACGATTGTGAATGTCGGCCCTGACAGATGTCAGCAAAGCCCCTTGCTTAAACATGTCTTTCAAATATTTTATTGATACTGTATTATCAGATTTATAAATTTCTAGATGTGCTGTTTTAATAGCTGTATTTTTGTTTTATTGTTGCTATTGACAATTTTCCTGTTTAAACCACTTTGTGAGAATGATATCAAATAGAAGGAGTTTCATTCCATTTCAGAAATAGATAAAGAAATATATGCGGCTCTTGGAGCATACAATGTGCTCATTCCAGACCCTTCTACACCCCTAAGGATCAAAAGGTAGTCAAACTGCTGGGCACCATCTGGAGAAAAAGCTCAACTGTTGCATTCACAAAC
Source organism: Pogona vitticeps (assembly GCF_051106095.1). Taxonomy (NCBI): domain Eukaryota; kingdom Metazoa; phylum Chordata; class Lepidosauria; order Squamata; family Agamidae; genus Pogona; species Pogona vitticeps. Next base: position 62,316,842 of record NC_135783.1, on the reverse strand, counting down.
TTGCTCAAAATGATGAAATGTTGGAAGCTAACAATTGGTATTGACAGACTGTCTGTTCCAGCTGCAGCAGTTCAACACATAGAGTTGGGGCTGAGACTGGGGAATGGGCTTCACAGACAGACAGCACTAAGATTTCCTAAACTTTCAGAAAAATACATCAGTTCAGTGGAACAGAGGAAAATGTCAGATCAGACCACAGAGTCCACCTTGTTCAGTATAATTTACACTGAGCTATGTTGAACATTGTATGGTCAGGGTTTTGTTCATTCCCTTCTCTCCTTCTCCATCCTCTTATGTGCTTCCCAAATCTGCTCCAATGGACCTCCCCAACCTTCAAGAACAGATGTGGGGTCTTGCAAAGTGCTACATGGGATGGCAATTAGAGATGGGGGTACTCGTATACAAATATGAATACCCCCACACAGCTGGATGTAACTCACATCCACTCACGTGTCCACCACCACCAGCTCCGCTCTCCCTTCCAATTGCTCCAGAGCTTGCAGTCGGCTATCCATTCCTGGCAGAAGGAGGGAAAATGAGTCGCCCTGCCAGGCTGACAAGTGGATAGCCAACTGCGAGCTCCAGAATGATTGAAAGGGAGAGTGGAGCTGGTGGTGACTGTCTGCATGAGTGGACAGTCCGGACCCAGGGGGCCAGACCCTCGTTATGTCCAGCTGTGCAGGGGTATTCGTATATGAATACAAATACCCCCATCTCTAATGGAATCTATTTCATCAGCACAATCTGTTCCTCTGCTGGACAGACACTTCTGGATACAACCCCATGACTAAAATCCTGTTGTTTAGCATAGTACATTGCAACTAGAGTAGGCCCACTTAACCCATGGAATACTGGAGTTGATTCACCAACACCCCAGTGATTCAATAAGGGTTTAAGCCATTGAGGGCCAGCAGCTCTCCAGGGTTTCAGACAAGAATATTTTTTAACCTGAGATGCAAATGCCAGGGGTTGAACCTTGGTCTGTTCTCTTAGAAAGCATGTGCTATAGCAATATCCCTTCCTTAAGTGAAAACTGGCAGGTGGAATCAGCCTTAAACATTTGGCATTCTTTTCTACTATTGGCAACTGCATACACCAGCCAACATTTGGAACTTCCAGATGCTATGAAATCAAATACCAGATGTTCTTGGAAGCTGTTCCATAACTTCACAGTGTACTTCTCTTGCTGGTGGTCTGTTAGGAGCCCCTTGGTTCCCCAAATGTGCATAGTAGATTACTTCGTCTTAAAAAACAGTGATATCATGTTCTCCTATCATATTTGCATAAGTAAACCATGTCATAGTCACAGGGCTTTTTTCCCAGTCCCTTCAAGTATAAATGTACATCAGTGCCAAGTACTTAACTTTATGAGTCAGCCTTAACTCTGTGAGTTAAGTACTTGGCTCTGTAGTCAGAGATGGAGAGTTCAACTTCCTACTCTGTGTCCCAGAAGAACAGCCAGCCTCTATAGCCTTGAGTGTGTAGGCATCCTTCAGCCTCGAGATTATGGTAAGGTGCTCTGAATAGAGGACTTGAAACAGCGCCTAGTGTGACTGAGAAGGCCAATTCGAAAGTGACAGTCCCTTCCACACTGAAGACAAATACAATCTGCCCCCTGTCCAGCTCCCTGATTTTGCTGGTTTCGGGACTGCCTCTTTGCCTTGGCCTGCTGTACAAGTGTCTCTTCAAATTGGGAGAGGCCATGCTCCACCACCTGCCTCCAGGCTTAACACTCAGATGTCAAGGTGTCCCATCTGGGGTCCATTCCTAAGGCCTTCAGATCCCACTTGCAGATATACTTGTATCACAGCTGTGGTCTACCTCTGGGCAATTTCCCTGCACTAATTCTCCATACAGAAGATCTTTTGGAATCTGACAATCAGCCATTCTCACGACATGCCCAAGCCAACATAGACATCACTGTTTTCGTAATGTGTACATGCTAGAAATTCCAGCTCATTCTAGTACTACTCTATTTGAAACTTTGTACTGCCAGTTGATACCAAAACTGTGTTGGAGACAAAACATATGGAATGTGTTCAGCTTCCTCTCCTGCAATGCACAAAGGGTCCAGGACTCACTGCAGTACAGGAGTGTACTCAGGACACAGGCTCTATAGACCTGGATCTTGGTATATGCCACCAGCTTTTTGTTAAGCCATATTCTCTTTGTGAGTCTACAGAACATGGTAGCTGGTAGCTGCTTTGCTCCCAGCTTGACATCTAGGGACAGAGTGCCAGAGATGGTTGAGCCAAGGTACACAAAGTCATGAACAACCTCCAATTCTTGTGTGGAGATGGTAACAGAGGGAGTCCATGCCCTGGCCCATGACTTGTGTTTTCTTCAGACTGATTGTTAATCCAAAGTCTTGGCAGGCCTTGATAAAATGATTCATGAGTTGTTGGAGGTCTTCAGCAGAGTGGACAACAATGGCTGTATCATTGGTGAAGAGGAAGTTTTGCATGCATTTCAGCTGGACTTTGGTCTTTGTTCTAAATCTAGAGAGATTCAAGAGCTTTCCATCTAATCTAGTCTGGAGATAGACACCTTCTGTTGCAGTACCAAAGGCGTGCTTCAGCATGCCAGCAAAAAAGTCCCAAAAAGGGTCAGCGCAAGAACACAGCCCTGTTTTACTCTGCTTCGGATGTCAAGGGGATCTGATGTTGAGCCATCAAAAACTACAGTGCCCTTCATTTCCTCATGAAAGGACCTGATGATGTTAAGGAGTCGAAGTGGACATCCAGTCTTGGGAATTATTTTAAAAAGGCCATCCTTGCTAACCAAATCAAAGGCCTTTGTAAGACCTATGAAGGCCACAAAGAGTGGCTGTTGTTGTTCCCTACATTTCTCCTGCAACTGTCTGAGGGAGAATACCATGTCAGTGGTGGATCTATTAGCTCGAAATCCACACTGTGATTCTGGATAGACTCTGTCTGCAAGCAACTGGAGTCTCTTCAGCACAACACGGGCAAGCAGCTTCCCTACAATGTTGAGAAGAGAGATGCCATGGTAGTTACTGCAGTCACCCCATCTCCATTGTTCTTATACAATGTGAAGATGTTTGCATCCTTCATGTCCTGTGGTACTCCACCTTCCCTCCAACAAAGACAGAAGATTTCATACAGCTCAGTGGTGATGATCTATTGATGAAATATTGGTTCTGCATCTGCCTGCCCTGCTCCTGTGACATTACAGAGCCCCTTCTTCTGGTGTCAGGATTTGATTCTGAAATGTCAAGGAATGGAATAATCCTTACTTGGAAATCCAGTGCTTTTCTTTTCAATGTGTAAATGGCCACCTTAAAATAAGCTCAATCCTGTGGTGATTCCTTGGAGCAGTGTCTCATTTATTTCTTCCTCAGTGTACCATATTTTGAAACAAACTTTGTTTTGCAGTAGCATATATTTTCCATGTCCTACACAGTCCATCATCCTCTCCTCCTCCCTTGCTAGAGGTTCTGTGTCATTATGGTTATATTGACCTGGGATGTGCTCCGTAAATAATGATGTTATGCTGATTCTAAACCAGGCTTCACAGTAAGTCCACTTAATCAGAAAAGTGCTCCAATGAAATTAGCAGGAACCTTCTTTCAAGGAATAAGAGTCAAATATCAGCAGAGAAATATTCCATCTGCATACAATACAACTGAGTTGCATACCTTCATTTTGCAACATCTTCTTGTACTTATGGAGAACATATTTCTCCACCCACAATTCATTCCGGCATCCCCACGTAATAATAAAAGTGCTCAGCATCTTTTTAAATAAATATAAACCCTTTCAAATATGAAAGTCATGGATGTTCATTCTCTTCAGTGATTAATAGTGAGTTGGGGGGGGCATGTTTCCAAAAGTACAAAACAGCTGGGAGCAAGATGTGCAATAGCTTTTGTGCTTTTCTTTGCAGTGTGCTTAAAAACTTGTTTACAGAAAAAAAAAAACTCAACAAGATTACCTAGGCAGTTATCTTGCCTTTGTAGTCTTTTATATGCAGCGCATTCAATTCCTTTAAAATGAAATGGGCAGTTGAACAAAAAGATCCTAAAAGATTTGCCCCATGTTTCACTTCAGCCTCCGCCTAGTGCCCAGTTAACCACAACTGAATCCAACTTAACTCCATTGTTCGAATCCATAGGACCATTCACAGTGTCCCCTTTTGCTGATAAACAAATGAACACATTACCCCAAAACAAGAAAAACACGGCAGACTGAAAGCCTAACAATATAAACAAAACCCGTGTTAACTCACTAAGCACAATATCCTACAAGAATTCATTTATATACTCTTATAATCTACTCAAGCATGTTATGAAAATAACAGTCATGTATACAGTATGAACGTTTATAATATCCTAACCTGGCTTCCCTGTGGCTGTATATATCTCAGTTAATGCACTTTAGATATTATAAACTTCCGTACTGTATACATGACTGTTTTTTTTATAACATGCATGAGTAGAATATGAGTATATAAATTAATTCTTATAGGATATTGTGCTTAGTAAATTAACACAGGGTTTGTTTATATTAAGGGACGTGGTGGCGCTGCGGGCTAAACCGCAGAAGCCTGTGCTGCAGGGTCAGAAGACCAAGCAGTCGTAAGATCGAATCCACGCGACGGAGTGAGCGCCCGTTGCTTGTTCCAGCTCCCGCCAACCTAGCGGTTCGAAAGCATGCAAATGCAAGTAGATAAATAGGTACCATCTTGGTGGGAAGGTAAACAGCGTTCCGTGTCTAAAATCACACTGGCCATGTGACCACGGAAAGATTGTCTTCGGACAAACGCTGGCTCTATGGCTTGAAGAGCGGGATGAGCGCCGCCCCCTAGAGTCGGACACGACTGGACAAAAATTGTCAAGGGGAACCTTTACCTTTACCTTTACCTTGTTTATATTGTTAAACAAATGAACAGGGCTGTTAGTTGTGGCACCACGGATTAGCTCTTGGAGGGAAGGAGCACTAAAAATAAAACCTCACTTTTTTCAAACAGCATCTCCCAGAATCTAGGTAGGAATTGTAGTGCCAAAAGTAACTTGGCTACAGTCTGAGAAGGAGAGAAGTAAGAGGGACCTGAAAAGATCATAGAGGCAAGGTATTTTGTTATAGTCAGAAGTCGGTATCAATGTGAACATCAGGAGTACCATTCCAAGGACTGAATACAAGGAGTTTCTTTCCTTACACCGACTTATGTACCTTTATTTGTGTGTGTTTGAGGCAGATGAGCATGCAGAACACGTTACTCAGATGTCCTCTTCTTGGACATATGAGAAGCATGTAAGCATGTGCAATTGGAAGCAGGAAGAACTTTTATGATCTGTAGGAGATGTTAGGGGTGGGTAGCACAGTAGTGTTGAAACTGGATGGTTGTGTTCAAGAGCCTATCTTATAATGCCTTAACTATAAATATACTGTTCTCAAGCAGCACCATTGAAACAATTACAAAGCCATTTCCAGATTTTGGAAAAATTATTTTCATGAATTATAACTTTCAGCATTGCCTGCTGAGCTAGCTGGGGGTTCTGGCAGGCCATAAAAGCAACTTTTCTAAGCTCTGAGCAATTCATAAAACTATTCCCATCATAGTCATGTGGAGAGGTAGGACTGTCTCAACCGGTGAGCCATTTGTTTAGAGCTGTTCACTTCTGTTTTCCATCAACTCTAAACGAAGTTTTAATGGTTAGATTTTTACTTCAGGACTTTTTTTTAATGCTGTCCTCATGGTATCCCCCCCTCCCCATGAATAGCTTACAAATTATTAAATTTCTATGCTGCATATCTGTTCTTAATTTATACCATGCCTTTCCTAGATCCAGAGTACCAGCAATGCTCATAGTTCTCTTATCCCCCATATTTATCACCACAACAGTCTTGAGAAGTAGATTAGCCTGAAAAAAAGTAACTGGTCTAAGGTCACGTAGCCAGTTTCATGAAGGATTTGCCTCTGGATCTTTGAAGTCCTAGTTCAATACGTCGATCACGACACCCACACCAGCTTACAACCAACTACCTACATTTGCTACATGTGTTTCCCCACACTGTTTCTTTAAATTCTGAAGTTTACTTTTGAAGCCTTGTTTAAATGATGAATTTCTTTATTTCTCATATTCTAGGTTTCTGTTTTTCTTTTCAGTTTTAAGATGGGCAGATCTCCCTCCACTTTCATCAGGTATGGCCTATGTAGCTGCCAGTATGATCAGCATCCAGGACTAGCTTCTAAGATTTTCTTAGAATCAATTACATGATCTATATTTCAAGTTAGATTTGATAACTGAGATTTTTCAGTGATTGTAAAATATCTGTGAAATATATTTCATGACAACCTAGGGTATCATGCAACGAATTGGAAATATAATGTCAATGTTATCATAGATGTAAAATTACCCTGGATATCTTCGTGAGATAAAGTAAAATTAGGAAACAGTGGCTGAAAGCCTGTTGCTTTGTTGTGCATGCCAAAGACAAACAGTGTAATATTCAGTCACTCCAGCTGGCAGTTAATGAGTCACTGCTGAGAGTCCCAGGGGTGCAAGTATTTGCTGGCTTTGTATGCATTCAAGAATTCTAGTGGGGACTCATTAATTGCCAGCTGCAAGGCATTGATATTTACATTGCCGTTTGCCTTCCACACACATAAAAAAGCAATAAGATTTCAGCTGGTGTGTAATCCCATATGTGTATGCAATGGGGCATTTTTTTCCTATTATGCCTGAGTAATGTAGAAGGAAGGAAGTTCTACAATAGGGGTAGTGGTATACTGGCATAACTGTGAAAAATTTAACCGAGAAGCCCTGCAGTGCCACTAGTATTTCTGACATGCAGTTAATAAGCACTTGCTGGAAGCTGAAGATAAATCAAGATAAATGAAATGAATTGATCTTGATATACACTGAATAATTAAAAACATACTTATTTTGTATTTTTTTTTCATTGTTGGATTTTGTTTGACATAGAAGCGAATCACGCACAGAGACAAAGGAAAGGAGAATGAACCTAACTTCCAGAAATATGTGAAAACTATATCCGTTCAAAATGACAGACAGTTCAAAATGAAGGAGCAACAAATATTTAGGTATGTATGTTTGTGTAATAAGGGACGTGATGGTGCTGCGGGCTAAACCGCAGAAGCCTGTGCTGCAGGGTCAGAAGACCAAGCAGTCGTAAGATTGAATCCACGCAATGGAGTGAGCGCCCGTCGCTTGTCCCAGCTCCCGCCAACCTAGCGGTTCGAAAGCATGCAAATGCAAGTAGATAAATAGGGACCACCTCAGTGGGAAGGTAACAGCGTTCCGTGTCTGAGTCGCACTGGCCATGTGACCACAGAAGATTGTCTTCGGACAAAAAAACGCTGGCTCTATGGCTTGGAAACGGGGATGAGCACCGCCCCCTAGAGTCGAACACGACTGGACAAAAATTGTCAAGGGGAACCTTTACCTTTACCTTTTTATGTTTGTGTATCCAGTTCAGATATGAAAGTGGTCCAAAATCCAATAGCGTACTTTGACATTCCAATGAAAGCCAAATTGTAGCTTTCTTCTGCTGCAGGCCTTTGTTGTGCTAAAAAAAAGCCCTGTTCCAGTGGATTTTGGAAGCTGCTAGAGCAGATTTTACAGAGTTCATAGGAAGCTACAGAAGTGGGTAGATGAGACATTAAAGATTCTGATACCACAAGTGGAATTCAGAAGAAGTGTAGCATTGGATTCTGACTGAAGTGTCCAAGAGAAATTAACAGTAAAAGGATATGTTTTTCACATCCCAAAAACATGGTAAAAACATCCTTTTGAAGACAGGTCCTAAATAAGCAGATTTTAAAACTGCCCATCTGAGGGTGCTTGGAAAAGGAAGAGCTGGTGATTTGTCAAAGAAAGAAGATAAACTGTGACGGACAGGTCAGGAACCACTCCTGTCCATCACAATGGAACCCTGATTCAGGAGCCAATGGTTGTACAGAAAAGGCGGGACTAAGGATATATAAGAGAATGGAAGTCAGTTAAAGAGCAGTTAGAGAGGATTTCAGTTAGGGTCTGTGTTAAAGTTTCAGTTAGAGAGGATTTAGGGATATGAGTTGGAGAAAAGCAGTTTAAGCAGTTAGGACCAGTCTTGTGTTAGAGAAGAAGAGAGAGATAGAGAATAAGATATGAAATGGATAAATATGTGGATTAACATGGTTCTATCTAAGCAAATATAAATGTTAAAGAAGTACAGTTGATTGCATGAATAAAATAAGACCATCCAAGATTTACTTTACATGATTTACTTGTGAACACTTTAATAAACATTGTTTAATTGAATAACACTGATTGAAGAGTCCTATTTGATATAGTGAGGAATATCTCCTCTGGTGGCAGTGGAAAAGGATTAAAAAAATAAATGTCATACCCAAAAGTGAACCTGGGTTGTGTGGAGAAACAAACAGGGGAATGGGTGCATGACATGAACTTTATAGTATACGTCTAAGTACCCTGTTTCCCCAAAATTAAGACATAACCTGAAAATAAGCCCTAGTATGATTTTTCAGGATGCTCCTAATAATAAGCCAAAAATAAGCCCGTTAAGTGAAACCCTACCCTCCACCATTGTGTAGCATTGTGCAGCAACCAGAAGAAGATGACATGACTATATTTGAATAAATGTAGATTGTTGTACATGAAAAAAAAAAACAACCCCTGAAAATAAGCCCTAATGCATTTTGGAGCAAAAATTAATAAAAGACCCTGCCTTATTTTTGTGGAAACATTATACATGAAAGTAAAACCTTCAGACATTGGTAGATGCAACCTCTTCAGTGAAAATTGAACACGTGGGCATGTGCGTGAAGGTACTGGTGTGTGAAGATAACTTTTCAAATGCTGCTCTGAATTTTTGGAAATACATTTGGGAGTATGTAAGGGGAAAACACATAGGAAATACATTATGAATGATTAAATATGGTAACTAGAAATGGGGACAAATCAAAAAAATGGTGATTTGTTTTGATCCGTTGTTCATCAAGGTTAACAGATCAACGAATACGAATATTCTTCGACGAATTGATGAATCGTTCTGTCATTTGTCTGCAATTTCAATGGCTATAACTCTGACCCCAACCACCCAGAGAACTAAATATGCAGGGAAACTTCCTCGGGTGCTTTTCTACAACTCCTGAAAGTTTGGTGAACATTGGCGCATGGACACCGAAGTGATATAGTTACAAAGAGGACCCTCACCAGGAAAGCTCCCCCAGGTACTGGAGACTCCAGAATCACAACAAAGCTTCCTATGTCTTTCCCCAAAATGCCTGCCAACATTGGTGAAGATTGGATATTGAACATCTGAGTTATTAACCCATAAATTGGGTCCCCCAGGAGAGTTTACCACATGGCACAGAAGCCCATTCTGCCTACTGGCCGCTGATCAACTGATCAGAAGCCAATAGGCACCCACCCCAAGAACCTATCCCCACACCCCCTTCCTTTCCCTACCTTAGTCCCCACCCCACTCCCTTACCTTAATAGCTGCTGCTGAGGTCTCCATCAGGCCTTCCCAGCCCAGGTGTGTAAAAAGGGAGACTGGCTGCTCTTTGCAAAGATAGTGGCTGTGGCTTCATTTAGGGTAGGAGATTGTAGCTGCCGTTTTGCAAAGGGCAGCCTGAATTCCGTTAAGGCAGGCTAAGGGAATCCAGGCTGCCCTTTGCAAAGATGGCAGCTGCAGCTTCTGTACCCTAAATGAAGCTGCAGCTGCCATCTTTGCAAAAGTTAGCCAGTCTCCATTTTTACATGCGTGGCTCCAAGGCCAGAAATGCTCGGCAGCAGCGATTAAGGTAAGAGGGTGTTAGTGGGGGTGGGGGGGTGGGGCTGGGCCTAAGGTAGGGAAAGGAAGGGGGTTGGGAGTAGGCTGTGGTATTGGGTGGCTGTTTGGAGTGGTGGCTGCCTTTCTGATGCCGATCAGCTGATTGGCGGCCAGTATGCAGAACTGTGGTTTTTTTAAAAAAATACGAAGGATGAATCAAACGGGAAAATATTCATCCCTTTGTATTCGTGGGGGTCTCTGGAACCCACAAATATGGATCAACAAATATTTAATGAATCGACTATATTTGTCGGAAAAAGTAATCCATTTTTATATTCGTCTCCATCTCTAATGGTAACCATACACATTAGAGTCCTCCAAGAAGTCCTGTTGTCAACAGCCCTGCTCATCCCTTGTAAACTCAAGGACATGGCTTTCTTTATTGAGTCAATCAGTCTGACCTTTGTGTGAAAATCTCTGCTGACTGATCCCCCCATCACCCAAATGAAATATAACAATCATGTCATAATCTTAGAACTGCAGAACTGCAAGGGACCCTATGGATCATCGATCCCAAGCTCTGTCAAGGAGGCACAGTCAGAAATCAAACTCCCAACCGCTGGCTCTGCAGC